>NC_083893.1:15000000-17500000 GCF_032452875.1 Bos javanicus
CGCTGCTTCCCCATATTTCACAAGAGGAGAGTGAGGCTCAGAGAAATCATACAACCAGCCCCCAGTTATACAGCTAATTATAGCTGAGCTGGATTTTGATGCAAAACCAAGACTCTGGGACCAAAGCCTTGATGCCTTTTCAAGATGATAAAAGGCTCTTTAGGAGCTCCTGGGAAATTGAGGCACACAACTTTGCATGCAGTTATATTATATATTAGTGTTCACAAGTGCTGCTAATGGTATAAGACACTGGTGTCCTTCCCCAGGCCTGCTACTTCCACCGCCATCACCCCTTTCCCCAGACACTCCAGGTAGGGGGTGCCATGATCTTCCAACACACTTGGTTTCAGGGTCCCATCTCCTAATTCCCCCAGGGAAGCCTATGACCTCCTCTCCCGCAACACTTTGCCCACACCTGAAATAAGAAGTGAATTCGGGGCTGGACAATAAGGCCTGGGGACCTTTCCTAGAGCTACCCCAGACCCAGGCCTCTCAGACCAGCTGAGGCTGAGCCACCATCCACCCGCCTCAGGGCCTTGGGCTGAGTGAGGGGAGCTGCTGGCCTGGCCCACATTCACCTCTTTAGGCCTCAATCATTAAGGCTGTCCCGCGTGAATGGGGAAATCCCTTTTTCAGGAAGTTGAGAGAAGACATAGTCATTAATAATGGAGATTAGGTGCTAGAGCAGACCGAAGGTCAGAGCTGGAAGAGAAGAGTCCCTCCCGTACATAAAAGTACACCTACCCCACCACCAGCAGGACTTTTCACTCTTACACAGACGTGGACACAAATAAAAACCCAAAGCATTGGAAACGGGTAACTATACATATTTTAATAAGTCAAAGTCTGGAATCCTAAGCCTCAAATGATTCCTTAGAAAACTCCAGAGAGACATACATTTGAGTACAAGCAGATTCATTGATCCCCATGTATGTTTTTTACGTATACTGAAGGGTTTTTTTTTGTTGTTTACAGAGGGGAGGGGAGGGGCGGGAGGGGCAGGGAGGGGAGGTGAAGCAAACTAAACTCCTAAGAGTTGGAGGCTGAGTAAGGTTAATGGGAAGTTTCCTAATGAAAGGACACCTTCCATGTTGCTACAAAATGTTTCTTTCTGACTTGCCATCACAGTAACCTGAAATATAGAAAACAAAGCTATTAGTGACAGAAAGATGGGCCCAGTATTCAATGTAGATAGTCACTATCAGGATGGCCTTAGGACTGGTGTTGTTCAAATGCCTCTGTCAGGAGACAGCTAGATGTAGTTGTAATATATTAACATCTTCCAGGTTTTCTGAAACCCTCTGATTTCTCTGGGGGCGACCGGTACGGGCTGAGAGCACAGGATCTGCCGTATAAAGTAGCGTTCTTTTTGTCTTAAATTTGCCTCGTTGCATTTCAAAGAGATGAGGGTACCTCCTCCTGACTCAGGAAGCGAGGGCCAAATCAGCCTGGCCGCGGCTACTCCTTTGGCAGTTTTACGGAACGTTCACTGTGCCCTCTGTCATGTCGCCAGGTAGTGACACAGGGGCTCCAGAGTCACACAACAACCTTGGTTTGCATCTAGCTCAGTTATCTACTGAATATCTTGGGCAACTTTCATAAGTTTTTCTTAGCCTCTGTTTTCTCATCTGTAGAAGGTGAATCATGAGAAAACCTACTTCATAAGGTATATCCAGGATTAGGTGAGATGAGGCAGGCAAGACTTGGCGGGGAGCCCGGCTGGAGTGAAATCCTTTGCCTGCCCTATATTTAGGCTACCCCCAGCTGAAGCATCAAAATCTTATTTATGTGTTTGGTCTGGGTTCATATCCGTTTGGTATAGTGTGGGTTAGCTAGTTAGATGACCAACAGAGAAGTTCAGTTTTGTTCTCTGTTTTCCCTTACAATTTAGCATTACTTTATTTGGATTCTGAAATGCAGGTTCCCATGGGAATGTCTATTTAAAATAAAATGTGCAGTCTCCTTCAGAATGCTACTGGGTTTTAAAGCAAGATTAGCCAAGGGTGATATTCATAAAAAGATTCAATGGGGCTTCCCTGGTGGCTCAGACAGTAAACGATCATCTTGCAATGCAGGAGACATGGGTTCGATCCCTGGGTTGGGAAGATCCCCTGGAAAGGGAATAGCTACCCACTCCAGTATTCTTGCCTGCAGAATCCCATGGACAGTGGAGCCTGGGAGGCACAGTCCATGGGGTTGCAAACAGTCGGACGTCACTGAGCTACTAACTCTCTGGTCTGGTCAGGGAATCTCAAAAAACGTGAGAAAACCAGCTAGTCAACTTGTCTCTCTTTAAGTGTTTACACCAATGGCCACATTCAATGCCCAGCTCTTCACTGGGGCCACTCAATCCCCAAACAATATTAATTTGGTCAGAATGGTTTTTTGGCAGCGCAGCCAGGAGCAAAATCATGTGACTACACAGTGGGCCTGAGGTAGCAGATAAGAAGGAAGAGACTGTCCCCTTTACTTAACTTTAAGGGCCAGGGTTTTGGATAAAAAGCTTTTTGCCCACTCCTTGTGCATCAGCCCCATGAAAAGGCCAGTGAAAGATCTGGTTATGAAGCATGAAGACTTGGACTCAGAGGGGCACCCAGGTTCTCCTGTTTCCTTCTGCATGCAGATGTATCGCATCTCAGGGCCTGCAGACCCAGGGAGCCTGCTCCCACCCACCACTCACCGTTGTGAGGGATCAGCCGGTACTGCCTGGCCAGGCACAGCTCCTCCTGCCTCTGCCGCACGATTTTCTGCACTTCCGGGGAAAAGCCGCTGGGGTCTCGGGCAAACACGAAAGAGTAGCTGTCAGCGCAGGTGCCATCGAGGTTCAGGAGGCGGCAGGAGTACTGCACGGCAAAGGTCTCGTAGTCCGTGTCAATGATCCAGTGGTCATCGTCTGCAGGGCAGAAAGCCACGGGGACTCTGTATCTCCCTCAGACACTCAGATGTCAGGGAAACTTAGCGCCGGGCCCCAAAAACCAGCCACTTCCCCAAACTGGGTTCAGCAGTTAGGAAGCAGGAGACCACAGGGAGTTCTGACAGCAGTTAGAAAACTGGGACCATGAGAGAGGACCTTGGCCTTCACAGGAAAAACTCCTGGAGTTGGTGGCAGGGGTGGGAGGGACCACATTTGCTTTAATGACTGTTTCTCTCCCTGATGACAAATGTGATCGTATCTTTCATAAGAACAACCAAGAATGTGAACCCATCAAAACCACAGGCTAGACCTGTCTGCTGTTGTCTTCTCCATCTACCCTGACAGCATCTCGTGCCTCTGTGGCTGACGTTGATGGCCACCAACATGTGTGATCCGCAACATAAGCATGTGTCTTTTGCATTGATCTGTATCAGCCAGTTCCCGGTCCTCTCGCTACCCACACTGCCCTCCTGCCTCTCAGTCCACTGGGCGATCTGGTTCATGGCCTTTCTGGCTCCATCCTAATTCTGGCTCGGTGACCTGACTCACTTCTCTCTCGAGGCTGGCAAGAGGGTAGAATCTGCCTTCGGGGCACAAGCTGCCCACCTTTTGACATCAGGTATTCTTCCTTAGAGAACTGCTCAGAGCTCTCCTGACAGAGGCAGAGTTGAGCCCTTGAAGAATTTAGATTATATTTCTTCCTAAGACTGGGATGTAAGCCATGCAGAGAAAGTGTAAACAAAGGTGGTAAGAAGGTCAACAAAGGCAGGATGGGAAACCACGTTCATAAGAATGTAGGTGAGAGGTTTGCCATGGAGAAAAACAATGGGGATAACACCTTTGTTATCCAAACACCTCACATTTGGTAAAACGTGTCACATCTCTACTTAACATTCTTGTTGATATATAACCATGACCAGGGTTTTCTGAGCTTTTTGTCAGTCAGTTACACTGTGGACACTTGCCATGCTTTCTCAATTATTTTTCACAGCGACTGAAAGTGCACTCTCTCATCCTCATTTTCCAGATAAGAAAACTGAGGCACAGAGAAACTAAATCATTCACCTAGGATCACAAAGAGCAGGACAGAATTGAGCTCCGATCTGACTCTGGAGCCCCCGTGCCTAACCTCTACAGCACACTGTCTCCAGGCATTACGTAAAACTAGGGGCCACAAGGGATAAGAAACAGATGCAAAGCCTCTGTGTCTTCATTCCACACCCAAGTCATGAAGCAAGTGATGATCTCTGCTCTATTTCATGTCCTGTGCTGGAAGAACGCTCAGCTCCCAGCACTGAGGGTGTAAGGGAGATCTCTAATGCTTGCCTAAGTCACCTCTGGGTGTGCCTTTTGGCTCTGAGAACCCCAGGAGTCCCTGCCAAGGAGGGGCTCAGGCTGAGACCAGGCCTTGCAGGAGAGCTGCATCGGAGTGGGTGGTGAGCCCTCTTTTCAGCTCACTGCAGGCCCTCCATGAGGAGGACTGAGCCCTCCTGGATCCTCCAGAATTTCCCAAAGGGCGGGTGTCAGAGGCTGGGGTGGGAAGGGCCAGACATAAGACCGTTCAGGGGTGGCCATGTTCATCTGTTTGATAAGATGCAAATTCTAAAAATTACTGATCTTGTACCCCCTGGTATGGATTTTTATAATCCATTATCAGAAGTTTATCTTTTATCCTAAATAGATCACTTTAGGAAGTTTTGCTGAGTTATTTGAAAAAACTTTTATTATCTCTAGGGATAAAAGCTTTTCCCCTTATTGAATAGTAAGTCCTTTTATATAGTGTACATCAATACTGAATGAGCAATTTGGTAAAAGATAAAATTTCATCTAACACAACTCTAGAGGAAGTCAAGGAGTATGCGCCCTGAGTACATGGGCTACGTGAAAGGAGCTGGCTCACCAAGCTAAGCGTCCCCCTGAACAGGCCCCTGGGTCCTATTTCCCAGGAGAGCTCCAATAATATTTTGTAAAATTGTAAAAGTTGATTGTATTAGGTTCCTGCTGTTTAGGACCATCTAATTTTGACCTGGGAGCTGGAACCCCTGGCTTCTGACACTGTCTCTCACAAACTTGTTTGCATGACCTTGGACAAAGCACTATCTTTTCCCCTCTCCCCACCCCCTTTTTTTGGCCATGAGGCATGTGGGATCTTAGTTCCTGGGCCAGGGATCAAATCTTCACCCCCTGCAGTGGAAGTGAGGAGTTTTAACGGTCACCAGGAAGTCCTAGCACTGCACTGTCTTGACTTCAGTTTATTCATCTGCATATTGAACCCCGTTCAGAGTGGTAACTCTCCATCTTTAAGATTCCATGATGGAACTCCCTGGTGTCTTGGGGGGAATTAAACCCTTAGGTTTAATCCCTGCTGGGTGATCTAAGATCTCACGTGCCATGCAGCTTGGTAAAAAAAAAAAAAAGTGAGATTCCATGATATGCCCCTCTGGCCTGCATTCTTCTCTAGGTACCAAGTAGACTCCAGATTTGAAGCTTAGGAGAAATGAGGAAAAAGTAGAAAAAGCATGTACATGCATGTTCCCACAAATTTGTATCAGGTTAAATTTTAGGATGCTTTTCTGAGAGTCCTTAACACTCTGCTCCTCATATGAGTTTCAGGGCTTGGGAGAAAGGGAAGAGGTCACTGTCATCCAGAACACTGTGGCTGGCTCAGACTCTCAGCACCCAGCACTGGCAGGTAGGGTACCTGGGAGTGAGCCAGGTCCTTTGATGAGAGTCTCTCTCTGAGCCTCTGCTGGGGCACCTAGCAGTCAAGCTGTTTCCGGGATTCAGCCCAAAGAAATGGAGGAAACGCAGCAGCAGCAGCACCAGGCTAAGCGGTGATGTGAGCTGGGTCTTGAGGAGGTGGGAGGTCTAAGCAAGGGGAAGGCCACACACGCTGGTGCTGGCAGGACGGGTGACCGGCAGGAGGTGGTCAGGTGACAAACCCAAGGTCCTTTTGAGCTTGGGCCAGGTTTCTGAGCTGGGAGAGGGGATGGGAGGTGGTGAAGGGGCCTAGCTGCTTCCAGTCTCACCCCTCTAGCCTCCAGCCGCGCTGAGTTCTGGCTACTTACACACGATTCTTCCCTAAGGTGCCCCTGGAGAAGAAACCCAGCCAGTTGGCTATGTATGTCTTCGATCCCCCTCGAGACAGTCCTACTGAACTGACTACTCACTTCCTTTCTGGAGAAAGGACGCTACGCCCCAGTACTTCATCTTGAACTTGGCAGGGTCCTCAGTGTCTGTGAAGGTGCCCACCATGTCTGCACACACGTCCCAGTTACTGCAAAAACCAAGGGGATTCTGAGCCAGGCCAGGCAAAGGGCTTCCTCCCTCCATGCCACCCCGGGCGCTCCCTTCCCACCCCAGTGGGGATTTGGCGCTCAGCCTGGGGACCCTGCCGTGCAAAGAGCCCCCGCCCTCCCCCACCCCCGCCCCCAGAGGGCACTGACTTTAAGAGACGCACTCGGCCCTTGGCCGTGGCGCTCATGTGGCCATTCTCGTCCACGGAGAACTCGGCGACGATGTTGTCTTGCAGAAAGAGGCCCTCGGGGTCCTTCTTGGCCATGGCGTACCAGGTGCCGGCGAACTGGGGAAGAGAGGAGAGCCGGGTTTGGTGTCCGGGAGCGCCTGGCCGGCCTCTGGGAAAGGGGAACGCGGGCGCCCGGGACACCGGTACCTACGCGAGCCTTGTCGAAGTTCTCCTTGACTCGGAAGCTGCTCACCCGGCAGTCGCGCTCCGCCCGGGCGCTGCCCAGCGCCGCCAGTAGCACCAGCGCCCACACCCACTCCATCTCGCTCGGGAGTCCGCCCTGCGGGAACCGCGCGCCGTGAGCGCCTGGCGGCTGGACCACTCGGCCCTCCAGCACCGGTCCCCAGGCTCCATCTTGCCCGCGAGGGGCCCTCCTCCCGCCAGCGCCCTGGGTTCCCATCCCGCCCGCCCCCAGACCCTCATCACACCCATCCCGGGCCCCCATCCCTCCTGCGCCGGCCCCCAACCCGCCTGGCCGCCGCTCACTGTCGGGAGCTGCGCGCAAGCCTGGCCGCGGGTCCGAGCGCGCGTGGAGCCAGCAAGGCGAGCTCGCCGCGGGGGCCGCCGGGCGGCTTTATAGCTCCGGGGGGAGGGGGTCGCGCTTTCGTAACGGCGCGGGGTGAAAGACCGAGGGGGAGGCGCCGGGGCCGGCGGGCCAGCACTTGCATAACGCGCCCTGACTCACCGCCGCCCGGGCGCAGGGAGGGCGCCTTGGGGCGAGAGCCTCCCCTCCAGCGCCGCCCGGGGCTGGAGCAGCTGCCGCGCGGGGTGGCCTCGGCGGAGCCTCCGGCGGCGGCGAGCCGCGGGCACCAGCCCTGGCCTAGTTACCCGGCGCCCGTGCCAGCGGCCGCCAGCTGCGGCCTGGGGTGGCCTCGGGGCCCTGTTGCTCTGGCTGGAGGCTCGGGTAGGTCTGGCGGGAAGACCAGACCGTGGCCTCCCAGAACGAGGGACATCTGCGATGCTGCCCGGGTGCGTTAGTGCTCGGGCCTGACCGTGCCAAATTGGCCCCTCGGTCCTCTGAGGACTAGTTGTGTAGGAGTTTGGGACTGTTTCCGCCACATAGTTTTTCATTTTATAAAGGGTGTCTTTTACTCTCTTTCAGGGGAGTTGTGGTGCCCTTGGATCAATATTTGTTCTTTAGTTTCAACATCTTTAGAAGTATTAAAACCCTCCCTGTTAAATATTCTCCAGAAACGCAACCCTGGTCAGGACAGGAAATATTTTAGCCACCTCGGTGGTCGCCTACTTAGTCTGTGGCACTTCGCTCAAACCGCTTTGAAACACACCTACCAATTGTTTATGCTGCAGTTTGATTTCAAAGCCATAGTGGCATCTTGTTTTGTTTCCAAACCAGCTAAGGTGAATTGACTGTGAGCGGAGGGGAGGGGGAGGGGAACAAACGTCTGTGACGTCAATGGTCAATTAAGTCGAAATGCTGTGACTGGTTGTGTGATTTTGCCCAGTGGCACAATTCAGGGCCATGTTTTTCTCTTTCCATTCAGTTAGAGCTCCTCTAATCTGATCCAAGCAGTCGGAAGACACAGCTTTGGACTGAAGGAGAATTAGGGATAGGGCAAAGAGGTATCACCTTTTTATAAGATTCCTTCCATCAGTTGTGGCCCAAATTGGAAAAGGCCAAGATGAATTTGGTCCATTTTGCTACCGCCAGACCTGAAATAAGAGAGGGTGGAGGTGCAGGAGGGTGGCAGCCAAACAGAGAAATAAAGAGTTGATGGTCTTTGCAGGGCGCTGGGAATACTTCTGAGCCTCCTGAAAAAAAATACCTGTGGCTCCTGCCACCTTCCTGTGACCCCTTGGGCCTCTCCCTGCCTGATGGTCTGCTTTCACTTTCCACCTTCCCCCCCACTCCTGTTCTACATTTGAGTCTGGAGGTGTCTCTGGAGTGCCAACCTTGATGCAATTAACTCCTTACTGCCTCCTCCTTTCTGCTAAGAAAGCCCTGTTTCAGGCCTACCAGCTAACTAGGAGCTCTTTGGTGAGGTCAGTTTTATCACAGGGTGTATAATCCCAAACAGAACTGCACTTGGTTCAAAATTGTGAAAGGAGTATGTCAAGGCTGTATATTGTCACCCTGCGTATTTAACTTATATGCAGAGTACATCATGAGAAACGCTGGACTGGATGAAGCACAAGCTGGAATCAAGATTGCCAGGAGGAATACCAGTAACCTCAGATATGCAGATGACAGCACCCTTATGGCAGACAGCGAGGAGGAACTAAAGAGCCTCTTGATGAAAGTGAAAGAGGAGAGTGAAAAAGCTGGCTTAAAACTCAACATTCAAAAAATTAACATCACGGCATCCGATCCCATCACTTCATGGCAAATAGATGGGGAAACAATGGAAACAGTGACAGACTTTATTTTTCTTGGGCTCCAAAATCACTGTAGACAGTGACTGCAGCCATGAAATTACAAGATGCTTGCTCCTTGGAAGAAAAGCTATGACAAATCTAGACAGTGTTTTAAAAAGCAGAGACATTACTTTGCCAGCAAAGGTCTGTGTAGTCAAAGCTTTGGTTTTTCCAGTAGTCATGTATAGATGTGAGAGTTGAACCATAAAGAAGGCTGAGCACTGAAGACTTGAATATTTGGAACTGTGGTGCTGGGGAAGACTTGAGAGTCCCTTGGACTGCAAGGAGATCAAATCAGTCAATCATAAAGGAAATCAACCCTGAATCTTCATTGAAAGGACTGATGCTGAAGCTGAAGCTGTAATACTTTGTCTACCTGATGCAAAGAGCGACTCATTGGAAAAGACCTTAATGCTGGGAACCGTAGAAGGCAGGAGGAGAAGGGGACAACAGAGGACGAGGTGGTTGGATGGCATCACTGACTCAATGGACATGAGTTTGAGCAAGGTCTGGGAGATGGTGAAGGACAGGAATACCTGACGTGCTGCAGTCAATGGGGCTGCAAAGAGTCGGACAGGACTGAGCGAATGAACAACAACAACATAATCCCAAACAGCTCTAATAAGGTCTGCTTCAGAGCCACTCCTGCAGGGACACTGTGTGTGCCCATACATGTAGTCATTCCCTGTGCTCCCTAGTTATAGGTAGGGTCCCTTTGTATCTCCTGTCCAATGTGTGGTTCCCCTCCTTGACATTCCAAAATAGAGGTCTATCCACCTCTCCTCCAGTACCTCCAGTGCTGGAGAGCTCCTGGCTGAGCCCAGTTGCCTTTGGACTGTTATGACTGCCAGAAAAGTTCTCCCAATACTCCCAGCCCTTGACAACTGTTTCTCCCAGAATGATTCTCGTGATCCTTGCTTATGCTGTATGAAAAATAAATATAGGGGATTTCAATGCATTTTTACAGGGATTGTTTTTGCAGCAATATGTTTTAATGTATTTGTTTGATGCTTAGAAGTTGATATAACTGTTCTCCCCCACCTCTCTCTCTTTTAATGATATATTGTAACCCTCGGTGTCCCAGATACCAGCAAAGAAAAACAGTTTATTTTGGCATTCTGTCTCGAATTTCTTCATGATTACAAACATGTGAGTAGAGGTCAACTGGTGTTTTTAACTTTGGTTCTTTGAAAACTATCCTCATAAAATATTTTTTTTCAAATATGCATATATGTGTGTATAAGATCCACAGGAAAATTGTTCACAGTGATTACCTGTGTGATAGGATTAGGGATATTTGAGAGTTTATTGTTGATTTCTACCTTTTTAAAAAAATTTTCTAAATTTTCTTACAGTGAAAATATTTAATCAAACAAATACTCTCTTTGCAGACTTTTTTCTTCTAGAAGTAAAATTATGGTCTAAATTACATCTTGTGGACTGTATATAATATACACAAAAGTTCATTTTCTTGTCTACATCATGGAGAGACAGATCATATTTCCCTCACCTTGGTATGCATCTCACCCCCAACTTTTCCACAGGATTTATCAAGAGACTTACACAGAGTAGATGCTTGATCAGTAGATATTGACTTAATTTGTTTTACTGAAATCAGTCACTTTAAGTAAGCTTTATAAAATATGTATTTAAAAAGACCCAGTCAGAGGTCAGTCTTTCTAAAAAGTAATTTCCCGTATTTATTAATTGTAGCAGGGAGGGCTCGCTGTCCTTTCACCTAAAAGGTTTTCACTCCCCTTCCGTGGGGGCTGGAGTTGTTGCAAAGAGACCATCCTGCCAGAAGACAAGCTCCCTACCCCGCCACCACCCAACTTCCTACAGTTCTATAAGGCCACATGCCTATGTTCTGGTCAATGGAATGTAGATGAAAGTGCTATGAGTCATTCCCAGATGGGGCTTTTAAAAGCTGCCTATCTAATAGTTAGTCTTTGCTGTCTTCCCTCATCTGCAGGCTGGTGAAGCCTCTCAGCCTGAGGACCCCACCCATGATTAACTTTATGTGAACGAGAAATAAACTTCCATTTGATTAAGCTGGTGAGATTGGGAGTTACTGTAACAGGAGCTGGTGTTACCTTAACTAATACAGCAGCAAGTCATTAACTCCTAGGAAATATTGAAAATGTTTTGCTGTAGTTAAAAAAAAGGACAAATGTGAGAAATTTGTGTCCTTAGCCTCATAAGAATTAAGCATGTCCAACCAGCTCCATTTTGTGCAAACTGATGTTTATATCCATATCTTAACAGAGAAGCCAAGAGAAGTTATAAACAAGGAAGTCGGGTAGCATTTATCTTCTGACTGCATTTAAAAGATGCCAAAATAATTGGTGGGAAAAAGGACAGTTTAGCTAATGTTTTCAGGTACAAAGAGTCAAACTAATTTTTTTTTAATAAGGACTTTTCCCCAGGGGTTATAAAGCCATCAGTTTCATCAATTTAGTTGAAAGTAACATGGATTCCACCATATAAATTATCTGTGAGATACCTGGCATACCCATCAATTAGGTGCAGGCAGAAACTGTCATGAGAGCAAATGTGCCAGGTGAGAGGGACCTTTGCAGGTTGACTACTGGGATGTGCCTGAGGTCATTGCTATTAGGGGGTGTCTTTGAGTGATGCATAATGGCAGGAGCAGAGAATTTGGCTAAAGTGGAGCTGAAGAGTGGGTCCAATATGATGATTCAAAATGCACTTGGTTAATCCAGCATATTATTGTTAGTTTTATGACAGTACTTCAACATTATATGAATGTTATTAATACTTTGGCTGTTAAATAAGCATTGCCTCCTGCAGAAATAGTTAAGTGTAGTGGAGAATTTTGGAGAAGGCAATGGCACCCCATTCTAGTACTCTTGCCTGGAAAATCCCATGGATGGAGGAGCCTGGTAGGCTGCAGTCCATGGGGTCTCTTAGAGTCAGACACGACTGAGCGACTTCACTTTGACTTTTCACTTTCATGCATTGGAGAAGGAAATGGCAACCCACTCCAGTGTTCTTGCCTGGAGAATCCCAGGGATAGGGGAGCCTGATGGGCTGCAGTCCATGGGGCTGCGAAGAGCTGGACATGACTGAGCGACTTCACTTTCACTTTCTTTCCCAAGCACCGTCACCTGTAGCCTGTGACAACAGCCTTAAAAGCTTTGTTTATGAATGAATGAATTTCTTTAATATCGTTGTAGATACTTTAGAAAAATCGGGTAAGCAAAAGACAAGGAAAAAAAGTATTATATTGAATTCCACCACTTTGGAATAATCACCGTTAACATTTCTTAGGTATACTTCCATATATTTTTATGTGTATGTGGAATCATACTGCAATAGGATCTTGCAATTTACTGCACATCATAAATATCTGTCTGTATCAGTAAACAGAGCTTTACAATAGGATTACTCATTAATGTATGGTTTCTTATTTTATGACTATAATGCCACTTATTTACTCAATCTCATATTACTGAATATATAGGCTATTTCTAATCTTTTCCTTTTATAATTGTGCTTTTGGTGAACGCCCCTATAACTACATTAATCATATACATCCTTAATTACTTTTGTAAGATAAATTTATAAAAGCTGAATTGCAGGGTCAAAGCTTATACACATTTTTAGGATACTTGATAATAAACCAAATGCAATATAGCCTCTTAATCTGTATCCTAATATCCAGTGTTTCTTTTCTCCAATTGACCTTTTTCAGTTCAGTTCAGTCGCTCAGTCATGTCTGACTCTTTGTGACCCCATGGACTGCAGCACGCCAGGCTTCCCTGTCCATCATAAACTCCCGGAGCTTACTCAAACTTATGTCCACCGAGTCAGTGATGCCATCCAACCATCTCATTCTCTGTCATTCCCTTCTCCTCCTGCCCTCAATCTTTCCCAGCATCAGGGTCTTTCCAATGAGTCAGTTCTTGGCATCAGGTGGCCAGAGTATTGAAGTTTCAGCTTCAGCATCAGTCCTTCCAATGAATATTCAGGACTGATTTCCTTTAGAATGGACTGGTTGGATCTCCTTGCAGTCCAAGGGACTCTCAAGAGTCTTCTCCAACACCACAGTTCAAAAGCATCAATTCTTTGGAGCTCAGCTTTCTTTATAGTCCAACTCTTACATCCATATGTGACTACTGGAAAAACCATAGCTTTGACTAGATGGACCTTTGTTGGCAAAGTAATATCTCTGATTTTTAATATGCTGTCTAGGTTTGTCGTAGCTTTCCTTCCAAGGAACAAGCATCTTGTAATTTCATGGCTGCAGTCACCATCTGCAGTGATTTTGGAGCCCCCAAAAATAAAGTCGGTCACTGTTTCCATTGTTTCCCCATCTATTTGCCATGAAATGATGGGACCAGATGCCATGATCTTAGTTTTCTGAATGTTGAGCTTTAAGCCAACTTTTTTTACTCTCAAGAGGCTCTTTAGTTCTTCACTTTCTGCCATAAGGGTGATGTCATCTGCATATCTGAGGTTATTGGTATTTCTCCCAGCAATTTTGATTCCAGCTTGTGCTTCATCCAGCCTGGCATTTCTCATGATGTACTCTGCATATAAGTTAAATAAGCAGAGTGACAATATACAGCCTTGATGTACCCCTTTCCCTAGTTGGAACTGGTTTATTGTTCCATGTCCAGTTCTAACTGTTGCTTCTTGACCTGCATACAGATTTCTTAGGAGGCAGGTCAAGTGTCTGGTATCCCCATCTCTTCAAGAATTTTCCATGGTTTGTTGTGATCTGCATAGTCAAAGGCTTTGGCATAGTCAATAAAGCAGAAGTAGATTTTTTTCTGGAACTCTCTTGCTTTTTCGATAATCCAATGGATGTTGGCAATTTGATCTCTGGTTTCTCTGCCTTTTCTAAATCCAGCTTGAACATCTGGAAATCTATGGTTCACGTATTATTGAAGCCTGGCTTGCAGAATTTTGAGCATTACTTTACTAGTGTGTGCTGCTGCTGCTAAGTCACTTCAGTCGTGTCCGACTCTGTGCGACACCATAGACAGCAGCCCACCAGGCCCCGCCATCCCTGGGATTCTCCAGGCAAGAACACTGGAGTGGGTTGCCATTTCCTTCTCCACTAGTGTGTGAGATGAGTGCAATTATGTGGTAGTTTGAACATTCTTTGGCATTGCCTTGCTTACTGATTGAAATGAAAACTGACGTTTTCCAGTCCTGTGACCACTGCTGAGTTTTCCAAATTTGCTGGCATATTGAGTGCAGCACTTTCACAGCATCATCTTTTAGGATTTGAAAGAGCTCAACTGGAATTCCATCACTTCCACTAGCTTTGTTCGTAGTGATGCTTCCTAAGGCCCACTTGACTTCGCATTCCAGGATGTCTGGCTCTAGGTGAGTGATCACACCATTGTGGTTATCTGGGTCACGAACTTTTTTGTGTAGTTCTTCTGTATATTCTTGCCACCTCTTCTTAATATCTTCTGCTTCTATTAGGTTCATACCATTTCTGTTCTTTATTGTGCCCATCTTTGCATGAAATGTTCCCTTGGTATCTCTAATTTTCTTGAAGAGATCTTGTAGAGATGAACCTTCATGTCATTTCTTACCCCTAAGAGTTTGCAGGGTTCAGAATCCCCAGCTAGACTTTGAGGCCCAGTAATCTGGGCCCACCCGTACCTTTCTGGTTCCTCTCCCATTAGTCCCCTTGTTACTCCACCCTCCATGCCATTGCTTCTGCCATTACCACCCCCTGGCTCACACTTGGACTTCTCTATTTCCATCTACTCTAAACATGATTCCATATCCATATCACATAAAGTCTCATAGTCATATGTATGTACTTCACTTCCGGCTTTTAATTCTATTATGCTCTGTGCTTCATGATTTTCTTAAAAAAAGTTATTTCGTCGCGCCAGGTCTTAGTTGGGGCACAGGCATCTTTGTTGCTGCATATGGAATCCTTGTTGTGGCATGCAGAATCTTTTTTAGTTGTGGTATGTGGGGTCTAGTTTCCTGACCAGGGTTGAACCTGGGCCCCCTGCATCGGGAGCCACTGGACCACCAGGAAAGCCCCACGTCATAATTTTTCATGTTCTAGTCTTATCTCCTTTACTGCACCACAAGTTCTTGTAAAGCTGGAACCAAGGCTTATTTATCCCCTATAGTCCCTGAAGTAGAAGTGTAACAGGATTGATTGGGTTATGCCGTGGTAACAACATTCACGTCTCAAAGGCTGAACACGAGAAAGATGTATTTCTCACTCAAGCTACATGTCCATCTCAGGTCAGCAGGGGGCTCTGTTCCATGACATCCTCACTGGGATCCATGAGGCCCCTCCAGCTGGAACTGGGAGGGAGCAGGGAGAAGCGGGGAGCTCCCGGGCCTCACTGTGGGGATTGATTGTTCCTGCCTGGAAGAGAGGTTTAAGCTCACAACCCACAGGCCAAAATTAGTCACAAGACTCTACTGGGGGTGGAGGGCAGAGAAGAATAATCTTTCCATACAACTAGCAGGGGAGGAGAATCAGAAAAAGAGGAACATGGAGTCTCTACCACAGGAGCTAGTGTATGTCTTGCTTATAATGGCTCACCAATAGACATATGTTGGAAGAATAACCAAATGAATGAACCTAGATGTAGTCATCAAAACATAAGAATGCTGACTGTGATAGAATATGCTTCATTTTAAATTCATTTTCATTTTTTACAAGTAGAGGAATGTAAACATACATGAGCATTTTGTTTTTCCCATACACAGATTCATACCTCTGAAGTATAAATACCTCTTTATATTTCTGAAGTATAAATCTGTGTATGGGATATGGATATGTGTTTTCTCTGTGTGTGCATGTAAAGAGGGAAGGATGGCATCAGGGAATTGTGAGCACACACATGCTTTTGAGAGCAGTAGGAACTGCACAATCATCTCATGGAACAACCAGGGAGAAAGAGTGCCCTCAACTGTGTTAGAGGAAGATGGATGGTAGTCCCATTGGAGTGACTCAGCTGACTCAACTCCTTTCTCTTAGGAAATAAACCTCTGCATTATTCTATTTTTTAAAAAGTATATGTGTGTATATATATATGTTACAAAGTTTTTTTTTTTTGGCCTCACTGCATAGCATGCGGAATCTTAGTTCCCCAACCAGGGATTGGACCCATGCTCCCTGCATTGGGAGCCCAGAGTCTTAACCATTGGACCACCAGGGGATTCCCCTATGTTACTGTAATTATAATGAGATGCTAATAGGATATTATGAAATAAATAATATTCTTAGGAGGACCATCCTGAGACTGGACTTGGGCCTGATGGAAGGAGATGAAAGAGAGTGCTTGACAAGACCCTTTGAGAGAGCAAGTGGACTCAACCATAGGAAGTGACGCAGCTCAACAAATGCCAGTGTGGATTCTGTTCCCCGGGGGAAAACCATGTTCCCATCAACAGTCTCTCAGTTCATGACCTAGACACTGCAGCCTCGGTGAATCGCTTCTTCTTTTCTATCTAATATGACCATTATCACCCTAGCAAGGTAAGCTTTAAGTCTAGAAAAATAAATGAAACCCATAGCTGTGCTGTTTTTAAAGTGGATTTAAATGTGGGTGTAACTAACCTTTAGAGTCACTGTAACTCTTAGATATATTTTCATTCAAGAGAATTCACCATATAAAGTTTGCAGGGTTATTTGAAATGCTTAAAAGACCTTTGACTGAATTTGAATCAGCCTGTAGATAGCCAAGGAAACTGGTTCATGAAATGTGTAGTTCGGCTTATTAGTTGCATAATAGTGTTTAAATATTTGGGAAAATGTGCTTAATCAATGTAAAAACTTAGTAACCTGAACATTAAACAAAAGTAAGTAATGGTTAAGTGTTTTTTCCTATGCCAAAAGGCCCTGAGGTGTGAAAGATCCTAGCAACAGACAAGACATGTATTATCCAGTAGATTTAACTGACTGTACCTTGGAGCAAAAAGGCATGAGATCTGGTTATTACTATTGAAAACAAAATCCAAACTAATATGCTTAGCAGGAAAACCCAGTTGGCAGCTGCAGGGGTTGCCTTTCATGATCGTGTCTTTTGACAAGGATTATTGTATTAATATAAGTTGTGGCTTGATCAGGCTTAAATTGTGGGCAAATATTTTTCCATGTTCAGTTCTCTAGAATAAGCCCAAGGTCTGTTCCCATAAACCATTTCTGAGGTCAGGTTTTTAAATGAGGGGAACGGAGAGGTGAGGATTTTAGAAAAAGAGCAGGCCAAGCAAGCTGGCCGATTACAGGACTTTTAAAGAAAGGAAAGATTAACATTTGATTTTATGTTGTGTTATGCTAAACTCTTCCATTTCCCCTAAATGCTCCTTGACGTTGCCATATAAACAAACAGACATTTCTGAGGTCTAAACAGTTTCATTTCATAGAGCTACCATGGAAGAACAAGTATTGTCAATGCCTATGTAATATAATTAATGGATACCCCCATTCTCCTTATTGCCTACAGCCACCAAGGTTCAGCTATTTTTCTGGAATAGTCAGTTTGACTTGTCACTTGGCTGGCTGATCTAAGATGCTCTGCAGATTCTCTGAGGACTTATGAGCTAATAATGCTTAGGGATTTCGTGTCCTGAAGAACTCTTTAATCCCATGCTTCCTGAATCCCACTCTAAGCCAGGGCCTTCTGTCACATCCCAAGAGTTACAGGCCAGTTTGAAAGCTCTGCTAAACAACCTTTCTCCTCGGCCCCTGGGGGGTTCCTGCGAGGTGCCCCTTAGGATTTTCCTGGTATCTTTGGCCAGGATGTAGCTCCTTCTTGGCACTCTGCCTCTGGTGGTGTTCTGAGGGTCTCTTCCTTTCTAGACCAGAGCAGCACAGCACACCACGCCATGGGTGAGATCAGCCAAGAGACGGTGGAGAAATACCTGGAGGCCAACCCTCAGTTCGCCAAGGAGTATTTCAACAGGAAGTTGCAGGTGGAGGTGCCGAGCGGCGGGGCACAGGCACCGGCCAGCGCCTCCTTCCCCGGCCGGACGCTGGCGGAGGAGGCGGCCCTGTACCTGGAGCTGCTGGAGGTCTTGCTGGAGGAGGCGGGCAGCGTGGAGCTGGCGGCACACAGGGCCCTGCAGAGGCTGGCGCAGCTGCTGCAGGCAGACCGCTGCAGCATGTTCCTGTGTCGGGCCCGCAACGGCACGCCGGAGGTGGCCTCCAAGCTGCTCGACGTCACCCCCACCTCCAAGTTTGAGGACAACCTGGTGGTCCCCGACAGAGAAGCTGTGTTTCCGTTGGACGTTGGGATAGTGGGGTGGGTTGCTCACACGAAGAAAACCTTTAATGTTCCAGATGTGAAAAAGGTGAGTGGTCTGATGGTGACAGTGGAGTGGAGAGGAGGTCTTGGTGGCCTCGGGGAGGAACATGGGAAAGAGGGGGGTGAGGGGGTGGGGGTGGGTCCAGGGGCCATCCTTGTGGCTGTGGTTTGGCTATAACCTGGGGAGTGGGTGGTGGAGAAGAGGAACCCCCAGGCCAAGAGTGGCTAGATTTAGCAAATAAAATGACTAGATGCCTAGTTCAATCTGAATTTCAGATAAACAGTGGATAATGTTTTAGCGTTATGTCCCCTGTAATGTGGGGCAACCTTACCTGGGCATGGGGCGGTCCACACCTGCTCCCGCACACCTCTTCTGTCCTCTGGACACTGTTCTGACCAACAGGGTAAAGCAGGCCGCTCACTGGGGAGATCAGCCAACAGCCCAGATGCCAAGGCCCCTGAACTGCTCCCCACGCTTCTCACCCACAATCCTTAGAAGACTCTCAGCTCTTTGGGGTGAACTGGCTCAGGAATGATTCTCTCACCTATAGATCAAGCGTGAAAAAAGAAAAATGACATGAAATTTAAAATGTTCCCATCTGGATCATAAAAAATACATGAATTTAGGTGATGATTAAGTGCAGTTGGCCATCTCAACCCCTCCTAATTCAGATCTACCAAGAATTTCCAATCCTATAAATGGGACATTTGAAACCTCCCGAAGACCAGTTGAACACTACATAAATTATTGTGTTTTAAAAAGAACGTTCTCCTTCCAACTAAAATGCTTGTTCATCTAAGGAAAATTAGAAAATACAAATGAAGAGGGAGGAAATGCGAATCACCCATAATCTCTGCACTTCAGTAGTGCCGAGGGTCCCAGCCTGGAGTTTCTCCTGCCAGCCCTTTTCCTACACATGCGTCCTGTCATTTTGCTTTGCTGTTAACAAAGGGGAGAGCTAGCAGATGACGGAACAGAACTGACTGGGGGCAGCCCCTGAAACGCTTACTGTGTAGAGGTTTACTTACGTAGAGGGCAGCTGGAGGCTGGAGGATAATCCCCTACGTGCCTCCTGAAGCTGATTACAGGAGGGGGGCTGTGCAGATCCACAGAAGGTGCAGAGGTTGTCAAACATTAGCAGCACTCAGCAAACAGCCCCAGGGGCAAGGGTTGCTGTTAGGCACTGGAGGGTCCTCGGTCTTTAGCACCCCTCCCTGCAGTGCATTCCGTCTGGTTTCAGTAGGATTCTGGGTCTGCTGCAGCTGCTTCTAGTGTATAAAGGGCCTTAAGGCAAATTTCTTGGACCCTAGGGAGGAGGCTCTGCCTGTACATCCTGAAGTTTTCTCATGAGAATATGCTTCTTGCAAGTCTCTGACTGAGGCCATCTCCAAAATGACGAGGATAGCAAACTTAAGATAGTGACATGCAAGACTTTTTTTCAGAAAAAAGTTTTTGTTGTTGTTTTTAAAGGAGAGATGGATAAAATGACTTCTGGTGTGTGTGTGTTTGTGTGTGTGTGTGTGTGTGTGCTTAGTCTTGTCCAACTCTTTGTGACCCCTTGGACTGTAGCTCGCCAGGCTCCTCTGTCCATGGAATTTTCCAGGCAAGAATACTGGAGGGGGTTGCCATGTCCTCCTCCAGGGGCTGCACTGGCAGGCAGATTCTTTACCACTGCACCACCTGGCAAGCCCTAACTTCTGCTATGATCCTTTATTAATGAGCCCAGTCCCGTCGAGGACAGAATGATAGAAAGGAGCTGCTTAAGAGGTCAGGTGGCCTGGGTCTGCCTCCATCTGTGATGGACACCCCAGAGGCAGAGCGGTGGTAAAGTGGGGGGCAGGGTCACTCAGTTCTCCCTTTTACTGAGTATGTGTGAAGACAGATGCCCTCCCGCCCTCCTGAGCTCCCTTCTGAAAAGGGACAAAGACCTCATTTGCCCTTCATTTCTACTGCTTCTGAGCATTTTTCCCCCGCTCTGAGAATGGTGCTTTTCAACTCTGGAAGCACATTAAAACCAAACTGGGAGCTCTTTTAAAAATACAGATGTGTGAGACTCTCACTAGACCAATTACATCAGGCTCTCAGAGACTGGGATGCAGCCAGGAGTATGGTTTAAAAGCTACTCCGGTGATTCTAATAGGCAGCCAATGTTGAGAACCACTGGTCTTCTGGGTGAAGAGATGCAAGAGGAGGAACTGAATTTCAAATCAACTGTAAACGATTAGTTGGAAGGGCTCCTGGACTGTTAGTTTAAGTCTTCCCTTGGGCAGACAGGAAGTTGAGTCATGGGGGCTGCGTCTCTCCCAGGGGCCAGAGTCTGATCGGTGATAAGAGGGACTGGAGAAGATGCAGCCTCCTGGCTGTGTTCCCACGCTCACCCCACCCTGCAGCCCTGCAGGCTCACCACACTTAAGTCGCTGTGGTAAAATCTGCAGAGAAAGGAGTTAGAAACCACTGTTTTAAGTGACGTTTCGACCACCTCTTCACTTTTTCATTGCACTTGACGCTTGATGAAGATTCCTCTCGTTCTTGATTTCACTTGATTCTGGCAAAGACATTGTGCAGAAGGCCAGGACTGTATTTTTATTTCCATCCCGTGTATGTGAGAATCTTCTCCAGGTCAGTTAGGCACAATGTGGCGGATCTAGGCTCATAATCCGGGTCTTGCAAGGCCGCCCTTTTTCTTTGCCACAGCCCTGACCACACACAACTCCTGCCTGGTTGGCAAGTGTGGGCACAGGGAGGGAAGGACTACCTGCCCACAGACGGAGAGGCAGAACTGGATACTCCCAGCCTTGGCAGCAGAGAAGCCACATGGTGTCAGGTGAGAGCTTTGGCATCAGATGACCTGGGTACAGATCCAGGCCTGAGACTGGATGACGGACTGTGTTTCTCCACAAGAGAAATAGAGGGAACCAGGTCACAAAGTGCCTGACTCCCGGGAGGTGCTCAATAAATGACAGCTATGATCATATCATATTAATGTCCAGAGAGTTTGGGGGCCAGGTATAGGTGGCCAAAACCGGGTCAATGATCACTGCCTGTTTTTAAAACAGGTTAAAGGCAGGGAAACTTAATAACAGGAAACTGTGACATATCCTCATCAAGTTAATCATTTCCTATTCTATTGGGAAAGCTGGTGATTAACTCTATGGGTGGTTCTCCTGGCAGCGGTTTAAAAGAAAGCCATGTGAGAATCCTAAGTTTTCAATAATTAACAGGGTGCTTATGGCTTGCACTTATAGCTTTCCATCCTTGTCTCCTGACTCCGGATCTCCAGATGTTTGATCAGAATTTAACAGTGCTAAGATTGAGGATCCAGGCAGCCCTCTGCTCTAAACATTCCCAATTGCCTTCATTGACTTATTTGAAGAAAAATCATTGAGGGGACTTCATGAATCCAAAAGATACAGGATTTACTCACAGAAACTTTACCAAGGATTGTTTGAACCAATGAAAACACAAAACCAGAAAACCTCACCTCACCTACCCTGAAATTTGATGGATGGTTTTATCCAAGATTTTCAGATATGATGATAAGCGAGTATTAAGTTTTGAAACTTGTAAGTCATTTTCTCAAAACATTCACTGAATGTAAGAACATCTTCTTGTGCTTAGAATCTAAAATAAAATAGCATCAAGTTTTGAGGCTGCAGAGTAAAATGTGTTAGCCAAGAAATGCTGCCCAGCTCCATCCCATGGTGCATGTTTTGGGCATTTTGGTTATTCCTTCTGCCCAGCATCATTGTGTAAATGAAAGTGATCACCTTCTATAATGGATAATAGGTTAGGAGGAAAATGGACAGTGAGCCAGCCTGGGCTATAGCAGTGGATTAAAAGAACCTGTCAAAGTCTGGAGGTGTCCTGGACTGAGTGAAGATGCTGCATGAGAAAGTCACAGATACAGCAGTTAGGAAAAAACATGGCTCTTGTTGGCACAGGGCAGAGAGCTAGCCCCCAGGAGCAAGCGTGCTTCTAGGCATAGGAGGCCTGCATCAGCTAAGAGCATCTCATTTCTTCAGTGATTGGAATTAGTTAGAAAAGCTAGAAGTAGAAGCCAAATGATGGGGCTTCCCTGATAGCTCAGATGGTAAAGAATCTGCCTACAATGCAGGAGAGCCAAGTTTGATCCCTGAGTCATGAAGAACCCCTGGAGAAGGGAATGGCAACCCATTCCAGTATTCTTGCCTGGAGAATTCCATGGACAGAGGAACCTGGTGGGCTGCTAGTCTGTGGAGTCACAAAAAGTCAGACACAACTGAGCAACTAACTCATCACATCATCATTGGAAGCCAAATGCAAAACCTGAAGGACCTCTCATCCAGTGAAAGTAAAAGAAATGAAAGTGAAAGTCGCTAAGTCATGTCTGACTCTTTGTGACCTCATGGACTATCCAGTCCATGGAATTCTCTAGGCCAGAAGACTGGAGCCTTCCCCTTCTCCAGAGGATCTTCCCAACCCAGGGATTGAACCTGGATCTCCCACGTTGCAGGCGGATTCTTTACCAGCTGAGCCACAAGGGAAGCCCTGTCATCCAGAGAGGCCCCCAAAGTCCCAGGTTTGGCTTCCTAGTATTTACTGAGCACCTACTATCTGTCAGACTCTTTTCTAAGTGCTCTGCCCACACTATATTATTCCCTTTTTACATCAGGTACGATAGACAGTAGATAATATCCAGTGTTTCCATTTTCAGGTTAAAAAATGAGGATGCAGAGGGTTAAGTAGCATGCCCAGGGGCTCACAGCTAGTGAGTCAGGAGCTGGTTTCAGCCAAGGACATCTGACTTGGGAACCTTCTTCACAATTATGCGATGCTGCCTCCTACATAATTAGCTGGTTTCTGGGGTTCCACTTTGGAAGGGTACAGAAGAAGTCTGGGGTCAAGGGCTGCATCTGACTTCCTTAGCATCCAACATTTCTAAGGATCCTCTACGGAATCAATTCATCCACTAAAAGTATAGACTCCTGGGGAAGCCAGTTTCCACTTTAGGAGATTAGAATTCAGCAGGTCTGCCATGATGTCTGCAAATCTGCAGCAGTCTGCAGGTCTTTCGGAGCTTCAGCCCAGGTCCCCTGCTCTGAGCAGGGCTGTGATTCTGTTGCCCAAGCGGTCATTGTGCCCTGATGGCGATGCTGGCCCCAAAGTCACACACCAGTGGACTCTTCCAGTTTTACTCTGGGAAACTGAACAGAGTCCAGCTGTTTATAGAAGCACCACCCACGTGGGGAAATGAACATGATACAACTTGTGAAAGGAAGACCACATTGATTTTTGGCCACTGAATCTCAAAGTCAGGTGGAAATTTCAGTTGAAGTTTCAAATGATGAAGACTCAAAGAAGAGTTAGTCATGACTCAGAGCAAGCAGAGTCTATACACGACCACAGTTGCTCTCACTTAAAGCTAATAAGATAACTGCTATCCTTGACCTTCTTCCCAAGCCCTTCCATTTGTGTGCCTCTCCAAACTCATCACTCTGCCCTCTACATGCTTAGTGAATTAGAGTTGTCCCTTGCGTCTTCTACTTGAAGCTTGTGTCTAGGATAATCCATTTCATTTTCCCCTATGAAAGAAATAAAAAATACAAATGAGAGATATTGACTTGATAGAAAATGACTTCCCTAGTGGTTCAGTGGTTAAGACTCTGCACTTCCCCTGCAGGGGGCACAGGTTCGATCCCTGGTCTGGGAACTAAGATCCACATGCCATGCAGTGCAACCTAAATAAATAAAAATACTTTTTTAAAAAAAGAAAAAGACTTTGAAGAACTATTAAATATCTGGTGCTGTCAAGAGGGTGGTAAGAATTTCAACATTTTGTAAAAGTAACTGGTGTAAATTAAAACTTCATGTACCTGTTGATACTGCAAAAGACATTTCTATTTGGGGACTCCATCAATAAAAATAAAAGCAAGGGTGATTAGTGCAGTATTGTTTGCAATGGGGAAAACTCTAAACAGACTAAATCAGTAGATATTGGTTGAGCAGAACTGGAGCCCCCACGCTGTGGAATAGCATGCAAGAATCTGGAAAACTAGTTCACGTCCATATGCACCAGTCTGGAGGGAAGTCCATAAGATAGTGTTAAGTGACGAATTGCATAAAATTAGGAGAGAAAATTTTATTAAAGAAAAAGAAAATGCTTTGTCCAAGTATAGAGAAAGGCATAGAAAGAGACACACTAAGCATTGTAATACAGATTTCTTCAAGTAGGTGAGATTAGGAGGGGTTTGGGGGCAGTTAATAATTTTTTCCTTATGATGGTTGGGAGGTTTCAAGGGCAAATATTACTTTTGCGATTAAAAAGAAGAGCCCTGTGGAATCCCAGCTGTGTTCTCCTTAGAGCATGCACATCCTCCCTGTTACAATCCTGCATCCTTGCCTCCCTTCCCCTTAGAACCTGGCTTTCCATTTGGTCACAACATCACCTCTTTCATCCTGGCCCAACCCTAGCCTAACCCGGAGAGGCCACAGCTCAGGTGGGAAAGCTCATTTGGAAATGGGCCATTTCATTCTATGCTTTATTCATTCTGTCTGCTTGTGGATGGTGGGGTGAGTGGGGATGTTGGCTTGGGACCATTGTCCTGCGACCTACAGAGGATGGTCTGTTGCCCTTCCTAGATCTACACTTCATGGTTTTGTGTTGCTTTGTCAAATGTCAAATGTGGGAATGTATCTTTCAGAACAGCCATTTTTCTGACTTCATGGACAAACAAACCGGGTATGTCACCAGGAACCTGCTGGCAACCCCCATCGTGATGGGCAAGGAGGTTCTTGCTGTGTTTATGGCAGTTAACAAAGTAGACGCATCCGAATTTTCCAAACAGGATGAAGAGGTAATGCTAACCCTGGGCATCCCTTCAGACGCTCAGTAAATTTATTTGTTGTGTAACTGAAAGATGTCACACCTAATTTGTTTTTCTCCGCCATCCGTAGGTCTTTTCCAAATACCTCAGCTTTGTTTCTATCATCCTAAAGCTTCATCACACCAACTACCTGTACAATATTGAATCCCGAAGAAGTCAGGTAAAGAGAAGGTGACAGTGACTACTTCAGCTGACCTGTTTGACAAAGAGATCCCCCAGAGGCAACAAGCGCAGATCCTCCCCAACCACGCCCTGTGGATCAGACCCCCAAACTTCCGTTCCCAGTGTCCTCTTGTGGTCCCCTCCCCGTCACCTTCCTGCCCCTCTATCTGTAGACACAACTGGCTTGCTTTCTTCAGTCTATGTCCTGGGCAGCTGTGGTTTCTTCCTCTTTGAGGTGGCGATGATAATTACAGTACTTACCCCACGTGGTTGCTGTGACTATTAAATGGTCACTAGATGAATTAGTTCCCATAAAGCTCTCAGCAGAGCTGTGTATTCCTGGTACATAGTAAAGATGCTACATTGAGAAGCAAATCGCTCCTCTGTTGCCTCCTTGAGCCAGAGGGATAAAGAACAGCATTGGTAGCCAGGATACCTGAGTTGAACTACTCTGTGGACCTTGGTTTCTTCATCAGTACAATGGTGGGAGGGTGGTTGGGATAGAGGACTTCCAAGGCCCTGGCCCATGCTAACTGTCCAGGGCAGGTAACCTTCGACTAGCTCAGGACACATGGAAGGAGGCAGGTGGCTTTCTTCCCACAAGGGCCAGCAGTAGCCAGTGGGCCCCCAATACTGGACCCTCTGCCTAGGAACTGTCTCTGCATTTGTGTTAGATTACTTGCCCTTTGGAGCCAAAACATTTTGGACATGGGGATTAGTCATGGCTTTCATAAACACACGGCTTTGCAAAAGGTCTGCTCATCATCCCACCCTGAGACTCTCGGTAGTTTGTTGGACACGTACATATGCAAAAATGGAATTGCATTGTTTGCTCACATGTGTTCCTTTTATTTGATGCATCTCCTGTTTTCTTCTGACTAATGCTCCTCTTCATACTGTATTTCGTTTTGATTGTTTTCTTTGTAATACCTACTTTCAGATTCTTATGTGGTCAGCCAACAAAGTATTTGAAGAGCTCACAGATGTTGAGCGACAGTTTCACAAAGCACTCTACACTGTCAGGACATACCTGAACTGCGAACGATACTCCATTGGGCTGCTGGACATGACCAAGGAGAAGGTCACTGTTCCATATGTTTTGTCTCCCCTACCACCGGCTATAAAATGCACATCACATGAGATGCAACCCATTAAAAAATGGGTATACTATGTGAACTACCGGTATAGATCTTAAAAATCAGTGCCAAGAAAGTATGGTACTTTCATCTTTTATATAAAGTCAACTTAAAAATCATCAATTACATTTTACATGGAAAAGAAGAAGGGAAAGTGTACTTTTTGGAGTAAAAAAGTATCTAGACTTGGCTTTTCCACTTCCTAGCTCTATGTGTCTTCAACAAGTCTTTTTTTCTTTTTTAAAAATTAATTAGTAGACCATATTCTTTTAGAGTATTTTTAGGTTTACAGAAAAAAATGAGCAGGAAGTTCAGAGAGTTTCCATACATATTCTTTTCCTTCCTCTTGCCCTCCCTCCTTCTAACTATGTGTCAGGGTAGGTGCTCTGTATTATTCATTTAATCCACATAATGACTCTGTAATACGCATTTTGTTATTGTCTCCGTCTTACAGATTTACAAGATTGACTTGTTTACAGTCACAAGTTCATAAACAGCATTACTGAAAAAGAGCTTTAAAATTCCAGAATTATAAATTAACATAAAATATGCAAACCAATGGCACTCAGATATGGTAGGTAACAGGACAGTTTGCTTAATAGTGTTTCAATATATTTGCCTTCAGGAATTCTATGATGAGTGGCCAGTCAAGCTTGGAGAAGTCGAGCCTTACAAAGGTCCAAAGACACCAGATGGCAGAGTGAGTGCAGACGTCTTTCTTGATGGTATCTGTGCCTGATTTTAGCGGCTGTGTGT
Source organism: Bos javanicus (assembly GCF_032452875.1). Classification (NCBI taxonomy): domain Eukaryota; kingdom Metazoa; phylum Chordata; class Mammalia; order Artiodactyla; family Bovidae; genus Bos; species Bos javanicus. The sequence continues at coordinate 15,026,995 of NC_083893.1, forward strand.
AGAGGAAAGAGCGCTGGCCCAAGGACTGGGCTCTAGTCCTGGGACTTCCTGGAGGACCTTGGAGAAGCAGAAAGCACTGGACAAGGAGTTTGAGGTTCAAGTTTCAGCTCTGCCCCAACCAGCTGGGTTGCCCTTGCCTTCGCTCGTTTAACTTCTCAGTTGTCTTTTCTGTGACACTAGGGTTTGGTGGATCAGTGCTTCTCCACAAGGAGGGAGCATTAGAGCCTCCTGCATAGTTTTTAAAACACATTGTGCCCAGGCCTTTCTTCTGACATGCTGGACTGGGATCTGCAGACAAAGGTTGGCTTAGATTTACTTTCCCCCTTGATTGCAAGTTTCATAGGAAGCTTGTTCCACTACCATATCCCCAGCATACGGGAAAGGGAAGGCAGGGGACGGAATGTGTAGGTTCTTCATCTGCCCAAAGAAGCAGAGAGACTAGTTCTCAAGTCCCTTCCTGCTTTGACAACGTATTCACCATATCCTGCTTCTTAAGCACCCATTCAGAGTGCTGGAAGCGTTAAGTGCACTGTACAGCTGGGAAGGGAAAACATTGACGGAGGTTGAGAAATCCCATGATTTGTTCTATGGAAGTATTAGTCCGATATGTCTGGACAATAGAAATCAAAAGAAAACCGAAGATTCTCTAGAAGTTGTTAGGGTGTATTCAACTTTCTAAAATTAGTTCAGCAGTTTTGTTCATATGATAAGTGGCCAATGATATTTCTAGTTTAATTGTAAGCTTGTAATTAGGACATGAGTAGCTTGGTAATTTATGTTATGTGAAGAAATGTGGTTGGGAAATAAAATATTTAAATTAAAAAAAAGTTCATTAAGGAAAAATGTCTTCTCTGGGAGGTAAGATTTTTCTCATATTCTCTCTCTTTCCTCTTAGGAAGTCATCTTTTATAAAATCATCGATTACATTTTACATGGAAAAGAAGAGATCAAAGTCATTCCGTGAGTTTTGCCATGAAGCAGCTGCAGGAGTTGCCTTTTAATGTTTGTATTCAATGCATTTCTTTGCATAGCGATGATTTTTTTTTCTTCTCATCTTCCTCAAGGACACCTCCCACGGACCACTGGACTCTCGTTAGTGGGTTGCCAACATACGTTGCTGAAAATGGATTTGTAAGTTATCAAACAAATTTGAACCTTAAGTAATATTGGATGAAACTCTCATTAGCTAAGAGATAGGAACAATTGCCGGAGAAGGCAATGGCAACCCACTCCAGTACTCTTGCCTGGAAAATCCCATGGACAGAGGAGCCTGGTAGGATGCAGTTCATGGGGTCACAAAGAGTCAGACACGACTGAGTGACTTCACTTTCACTTTTCACTTTCATGCATTGGAGAAGGAAATGGCAACCCACTCCAGTGTTCTTGCCTGGAGAATCCCAGGGACGGCGGGGCCTGGTGGGCTGCCGTCTATGGGGTCGCACAGAGTTGGACACGACTGAAGCAACTTAGCAGCAGCAGCGGGAACAGTTGCAAAGGCAAGAACGCACCAGGTAAGGGTAAGATGGCCACTTTGGCACAGGACACAGGAAAGAAGAATCTTGGTAGTCGGAATGTATGTGAACTAGAAACTCTTCGACTCCGCAAGAAAATATTTAGTCAACACAAGAAAGACAGATCCATCTCCCAGCCTCTTATTCTGCAGCCACACAAAGTTCAGACATCCTGGTAGCTCACGACTATGATTCATGCTGGGTTTAATTTGACCTTAAATATAGTTCCCCTTGGTCACGACTTTTGAAACTCAGAAAATTACTGACAAAAGAAAAAATATATAAGAAGAGGACTTTGCCATTGATTGCAATGCAAAATGCATTGAGTTGATAGTGGAGGTGAAGATTTTTGCCCTGGTCTCTCATGTGGGGCGGGGGGTGTGGTGGGAGGGAAGCATAGGCCAGGTCTGGCTGAGAGAGGTCAGGGGTGGGAAGACAACAAACAAGAGGTCTCTGTGGGTCGCATAGGCCTCAAGGTCAGGGGCCCAGTAGCTTTCCCCTTGGCCCTGACCATGCTCTCCTTCCTTTTCATGGCTGACTTCTCTCCCTAGTTGGGCTTCTCCATCTGTGTCATTTTTTTGGCATCAAGATACCTCCCTGCGAGAATGTTCCCTGTTTTTTACGTTTCTTTATGTTGGCATCTTTCCTTTCCCCCTTCAAACTCAAGTTTCCAAAAAAATATTTTTATAGCATGTATTTGCATGGTTGTTTTTTCTTTAGTGTTGTCATTGTGTTCATGCATCTTCATTATTTAGTAAATGAGCATGTGAATTACAGTGACTTAGGGGTCACAGGGGAAGTGAAACAAAATTTAGGTTGTTTAATGTTTTTTCTTTTACTGTGACAAATTTGCCTCTGCTTAGTGTGAATATTTCTGGATTCAGAATGGTGACAGGGTAAGGAAAATTCTATTGTGACTGCAAGGTAATCTTTCTATGTAGTGATGCTTTACCCTAGGGTTCCAGGGAGGATGCTTAATTCTGGGCTTGTCGGTTACAGGCCAAAGTGGCCTCACCAAGTGACATGATCTCTTAGTGCAGAGACATGTTGAAGGGGAAGAAAAGAAAAAGGAGAGACAATTTTATGTCTTTTAAGAGTAAACAGCAATATATACTAAGAAATATTATGAAATAATTGAAAAAAGTTTTTTTTTTTTTTTTTTTTGACGAACCACACGGCTTGCCTGGATCTTAGTTCCTGATCAGAAACTGAACCTGATCCCCGACAGTGAAAGTGTGGAGTCCTAACCACTGGACCACCAGGGAATTCCCGTTTTTTTATATATAACTGAACTATTTTTAAATGTCATTCCTGACCTGGTGGTACTGACCAAAGTATTCCAATTCATTCCTAACTGAATCCACAGATACCACAATTTTTCAGCCTCACTGAAATAGCCAAGTAGCTTGGCCCTTGGCTTCTGTCCTTTGGTTTCCTGGCAGCCCATCTATCAAGCTCCATTTGGGGTTTTTATCCAGTTTGATATTCCCAAAGTTGCCACAGGTGGTATAAAGGAATTTATGCACCACTTAAAATTTTTTTATTGGAGTATAGTTGATATTCAATGTATTTGTTAGTCTCTGCCAGACAGCAAAGTGAATCAGCTATACTTGTACACGCGTCCATTCTTTTTTGGATTCTTTTCCCATATAGGTCATTACAGAGTATTTGAGTAGAGCTCCCTGTGCTATACAGAGGGTCCCTGGTGCCTATTTTATATATGTGTGCTCAGGTGCTCTGTCATGTCTGACTGCCATCCAACAGACTGTAGCCTGCCAGGCTCCTCTGTCCATGGAATTTTCCAGGCAAGAATACTAGGGTGGGTTGCCATCCCTCTTTCAGGGGATCTTCCCAACCCAGGGATGGAACCCACATCTCTTGCAAATCCTGCATTAGCCGGCAGGTTCTTTACCACGGTGCCACCCGGGAAGCCCTATTTTATACATAGTAGAGTGTACATGTTAATCCCAACCTCCCAATTTATCTCCACCCCATAACCATAAATTTGTTTTTTACATCTGTGACTCTATTTCTATTTTGTAAATAAGTTCATTTGTACTGTTTAGATTCCACATATCAGCAATATCATGTGATACTTGTCTTTTTCTGTCTTATTTCACTTTTATAATTTCCTGGTCCATCTGTGTTGCTGCAAGTGGCATTTTTATTTTGCTCCACTTTTTAAGCACTTCTTCTCTCCTAGATGTTTCCCAGGTAAAGATTTTATTGTCCAAAAATCAATTTGGGGAAAACTAACGCACCAAAGTTTAATCCTACACAAGCTTTTGACACCTAAGTCGTGAGCACTCTTTCAGGAGTGCAAAATTATATCAGTTAAGCACTTAACTTGTAGCTTGCAAAGATGGAAACTTCCAAGTTACAGATGCTCTGACTTTGATGAGGATATTTAACCACAAGCCTGATAGTTATCCAAAGAATCCTCTTTGTTGGAAGAAAAAAGTTTATAATAATAAGTTTGTCATCCCTGATGACTTCAATAAAAGGAGGAAAAATTAGAACATGAGAGAAAAGATCTTCCCAAATACAGAACTTCAGAGACTCATGAGAAATCCAAAGTATTAACTCCCAGAATGTTCATCAAGTAGCTAGAAATAGTGATGAGAGAAAACAAGGATGGGAAAATTAGTCTCAGTTTTTTCTAGTTGTTTTAACTGAAAGAATAAACCTAAAGCTAATTAGATGGAATTAATTTAATTCCTTCCCATTAAAATTGCAGTATTTTTAGGGTAAAATCATTGAGATTAAAAAGCAGATCAATTGAAAATTTGGGAGAAATAATAAACAAATGGGGGAGAAGGCAATTGCACCCCACTCCAGTACTCTTGCCTGGAAAATCCCATGGACGGAGGAGCCTGGTAGGCTGCAGTTCATGGGGTCGCGAAGAGTCAGACACGACTGAGTGACTTCACTTTCACTTTTCACTTTCATGCATTGGAGAAGGAAATGGCAACCCACTCCAGTGTTCTTGCCTGGAGAATCCCATGGACGGAGAGGCCTGGTAGGCTGCAGTTCATGGGGTCGCACAGAGTCGGACACAACTGAAGCGACTTAGCAGCAGCAGCAGCAACGCAACAAAAGCCAACTCATTGAACGATTCATTTGCCAAGTCATCAATTTGCCATGTAACCAATTTGCCAGAATCAATTCCAAAAGCTGTGGAGGATTTTCTTCCCCCAGGTTTTGTTTCTATCACAGATTCACTGCATTTGCTTTACTGCTGCCTTTCACCTCTCAGCTCCTGCCCTCAGCCCCACCCCTGACGTTATCCTTTCTGCTGGCAGCCCAAGACTGATGGCAAACTCGTGTAAATCTAGTGTAAGGCTGCTGCTGTTGCTGCTAAGTCGCTTCAGTTGTGTCCGACTCTGTGCGACCCCATAGACGGCAGCCCACCAGGCTCCCCCATCCCTGGGATTCTCCAGGCACGAATACTGGAGTGGGTTGCCATTTCCTTCTCCAATGCATGAAAGTGAAAAGTGAAAGGGAAGTCGCTCAGTCATGTCCGACTCTGTGTGACTCCATGGACTGCAGCCTACCAGGCTCCTCCGCCCATGGGATTTTCCAGGCAAGAGTACTGGAGTGGGGTGCCATCGCCTTCTCCGCTAGTGTAAGGCATTTCTCATCAAATCACTCATTAGACAAGTTAGCATTCCCAAAATGATTTTCAGAGAACTGACCTTGAGCCATTTTGGGAGACTCCAGAATTTGGGTGAACATACATCCCAGTTTGTATGGGACAACCTCCCTTTACAGTGCTGTCCTTGTGAGTTTTTAAGTCTTTCCTTTCACTCCCTGATGTGTCACCCTCTGCTATATATTTCAAAAGGCAGGATCTGTTAAAAACATAATTTCTGTGTATAGAACAGGATTTCTCAAACTTGTGGACTCTACTAACATTGTGGGCTAGTTCTTTGCAGTGAGGAGCTGTCCTTTACACTGTAGGGGTTTTAGCAGCCTCCCTGCCCATTAGATGCTAGTAGCACCACCCTGCCTGTGAGAATCCAAACGTCTCAGAAGTTGCTAAATGTCCTCAGGAGGATAATATACCCCTGACTGAGAAGCACTGGTCTAGAGGATGATATCAAACATTTCAGCAGACCCAGCCAGAGCAGCGCCATTCCTGGGGGCCACTTGTGGGTGATATGATGGTGGGTTCTAGTAAAGAGAGCAAACGGCCATGACTCAGGATCCCTGGGTGCCATGACTCAGTCCGGCTTTGGGCAAATCCCATGGCAAATCCTTGACCTTGGGCAAATCCCTTGATGTGTCTGGGTTTTAACATCATCATCTGTAATAAGAGGTTGTTGACTTATTTAAGAAATGAAACACTAAAAAATCTTTAATAATAATAAAAATGATCTGGAGTTTTAATTGTAATTATGATGTTCCTCCAAATTGCTTGAAACTTTTCCATTTAGCTTTTCAAACTTTTCCCTTGATATTTTTTTCACAACCCCTTGTAATAAAGGCAGGCTTTTGGATGAGCTATCCCAGAGGCCCTTCAGTTGGACCTTGCTGCATTTAGGGAACATGTGCCCACAGAGTTCTCATTAGTAAATCCCAGCTCTGAATGAGAAACAGTAGACTTCAGTTGAGTGACTTTTTAGAGTTAAAAACATTAGAAAATGAAAAGTAGTTTCTAGAATTACATTTGTAGAATTGAAGCAAGAAATGCAGGATCAAACCAAGCTAGAATCCAAATGATCTGTAAACTTAGAGAGAGAAATGGGGAGGGTAGAGACGATTTTTGAATATTTGAATACTGAGTTAAAAAAAAAGCTTGGCCTCAAGGACCTTGATCCATCTATAGATATTCTCTAAAGGCCAAAAAGCCTGGACCAAAATCGATACTGCTGACGGTCAGGTCAGAAAAGAGAATTAAGCTGCTTTTTGTCTCTTTGACACCCATGTGAAGGATGCTCAGCCAATCAATTCATGTTTTTTTATTCAGATTCAATCATAAAATTAATGGATAGCACAAGTGATTCCTTAAATTCTTAGGCTGAAATACTAACAAAAACTTTGAAAGCTGGTCACATTTGCTTCGTAAGAGTCGTCGGGTAAAGAATCCTCCCGCAATGCAGGAGACACAGGAGATGAAGGTTCAGTCCCTGGGTCAGGAAGATTCCCTGGAGAAGGAAATGACACTAGTATTCTTGCCTGGAAAATTCTATGGACAGAAGAGGTTGGAGGGCTACAGTCCATGGAGTTGCACAGTTGGACATGACTGAGTGACTAAGCACAGCCCATTTGCTTTCTAAGAGTAAAGGGGAAAAAAATAGTTGACGTGGCTCAGCCACTCCCAAACAGCACTTCCGTTGGGTGGAGGGGCCGGCAGAGTTAGTACCATAGAGGGAGAAGCTGGCTCCTACCTTCCATTTTCAGGAGTTTGGTGAGCAACTTGTTAATCCCAGGTCAGTTTGAAATCCCCCATGGTGGGTATATTTACAACATGGAAACCGGCGAATGATGCCAATTAGGGCTCCCCACTCCCAACACCAGGAGAGGTGATTCCAACAGCACCCTCACTGGAGAGCTCAGTTCTCCTCTTATCCCATGAATTAAAAAAATCACTTAATGTCTTTGGGCTTCTGTTTCCCACCTGTGGAAAGAAAAGCTTAAACAATTATTAAACTGCCTTCTAACTTTAAAATGCTATGATTTAAAGTATCTAATTTTGGTGAGAAGAAAGATGCTGTCTTTTATTAAGACCCATTTGTGGATTTGACCTGATAGAAGGATAATTCAAAATGAACAAAAATGGAATGACTCCTTGTCCTTATGGATGTGACCAATCGTCTCTGAATTTAGTACTTAAAGCCATGTCTCATAGTGAATATTTACTCTGGTGTACCTAAAAGGCTTTCTGGTTTTTCCCTCCAGCCCTTAACCACCTTCTTCCAACCTGGATCCCACATCAGAAAAGAAAAAAAAAAAAAGGAAAGAAAACAGAGTCTTCCCAGAATTGCTGCCACACCTGCCAGGCCTTTCTGCTTTAGCTTCCTCCTCTTCTTGGTCTGAGTAGCTAGCTGCTTTGAATTTGGAAGTAGATTCCTTAGAGGCAGGAAGAGTAGGGAGGAGCAAAGATGGGGCTAAACGTCATCCAATGTCTTAGCAGAAGAAAAGCCAACAGTTACCCACCCAGGTCCTCTGGCTCTTTAATCAATCGCAATTGGTCAGAGGCCAGAGGAGGACTTCAGGCAAGGCTTTATTGGCACTCCAGTTGCGGGCAGGAGGGAGCAAAAACAAGAAACAGGTTGCTCCCTGGGTGGGGCGAGCTGGTGCCTTAATTGCGGTGAGGTTAGGGGCGGGTTGGTGGGTTGGGCCAGAGGGTCCGCCCACCCCCTTGGCGGTGCTGTGTGCCGAGGTCAGTGCTTTTGCTCCCCACACCTCAGAAATGGCCATTGGCTTGTGACGTTTTTTGTATCTTACTGTTTACATTTTGCCCCAACTGGGAGTGCATGCAGTTATTTTTAGTCCCTTAGAGTTTCTCTGTATTCTGTTGCTGGAGGAGACGTTTTCTCAGACGTAAGCACTCTGGTTAAGGGCTGGTGCCCATCTGTCTCAACTTCAGTGTGTTGTTAGCTCAGTTGGTCTCGCCAGGCCCAGAGTGAATAATGTGCTTGCGAGCGCTGGAGGCCTAGGGAGGAATCCCTTGCTCCCACGTCCTTTCTCCTTCTGGTCTGTGTCTAATGGCTCTGTTTGCTTTCCAGATCTGCAACATGCTGAACGCCCCGGCGGATGAATACTTCACGTTTCAGGTAACTGCCCTTTGCCACCACCCCCACCCCGGCCAGTGCAGGGAGCAGGGGCGGCACTGCCCCCCTCTCCCACCCCCCGAGTCCGCCGGGTGCTCAGGGGTGACCAGGAAGCACGCACAGGGCTTATGTCCTGCTCACCCTGGCTGGCCACCACGTAGCAGGTTCTTCAGGCAAAACAGAAGGGGGAGAAGAGAAAGGAGGGTGAGACAAGGAGGTAGGGTGTTTGTCACTCTGGCATTGGCGGGTGGGGTGGGTTAGGGGGCCAAAGGGGTGGCAGGAGGGACTGTCACTTCTCCGTTCTCTCCCATCCCTGGTCGTCTAGTGGTCTGGGCACAGCACAGGTGCTCAGTAAATGGTCTCCGCCTGAGTGATTGGCTGAAAACATCGTACCACCTGGATTCAGCCCTCTACAGGTTTCTCACACCCTTTCTGGCGGCTTGTCACCACCGTTAGGAGGAAAAGAAGCTTCCTGTTGGGTTCTTGGGGGCTCCCCATGCTGTCAGACTTTTGGTTTTAATTTTTCCGCCTCCAACATCCAGAGATGCCCATCCCTACCTGTCCCCTCTCTCACCCCCTCCCCACCTGACCACTGGGACAACCTGGCTTTTGGCCCCACAGCCTCTCCTTTTCTTTTAGCCCCTGCTGTTCTGTGTCCTGTTTTAACAAGCGTGTCCGGTTGGAGACCTGTCTAGTTGGGAATAGAGACAGCCTTCCCAGTGGGGATCACTAGCGGCTGTCTTCCTATCTACACAGACTCGCCCACAGAGCCCCCTCTCTGCCCACACCAGGGTGAAGGCGACCTGGGGTGGGGGGCAGAGGCTGAGGGGTGTTTCCTCAGCAGCAAAAGTGTCCAGGCAGGAAGAACCTGTGGCCACTTGCTCAGTTTCAGGGCGGGTTTCCCTCTGTTCTCCCCGCTCATCCTTCTGCTTGATGACATGGAACATGCAGACACCATACTCAGGCCACCATGCCGGTGTGAAAGAGTTAGCAGGGCCGAAGAGGATTCCTAGGACCCATGGTGCTGGTTGGAGTCTGGCGCCTCCCAGGAGCTGGCCTGTGTTAGTATCCCAGGGCCAGGAAGTGGAGCCTCCACCCTAACAGTGGATTTCTGAGCCCAGCAGCCGTTGGACGGTCATCCTCCCCCCAATCAGAGGCCTGAGAAGTGTGTTTTCACAGGCACTCCACTGATGTTTTTTGTGGGAGCTGGGAGATTCCTATGGGCTGGAGGTTTACCCTAGGTGAGTGCCCAGCCTCCTCTGAACCATCAGAGCCCTTGTTCTGGCTCCTTCCTCCTGGCAGTCCAAGGCCTGAGTGTGACCACACTGTGCCCAGCCCTGGCCCCTCTGTTTATGGTAATTGCATGCCAGGAAAGGGTGCACAGGCAGGAAGAAGGGGACATGGACTCCTTAAGGTGTCTAAACCTTAAGCAGTCATTGTCTGGACAGGGAGGGCAGTAGAACCAAGCTGCATTCTGAGGTGTGAGGGCCTGTGCTTTCTGGGGGCTTCGTGTGGCTTCCATGGGAGCAGCCATACAAGGGCTCTGATGGTTCAGAGGAAGTTGAGCACTCACCTGGGGTAAACCTCCAGCCCATAGGAATCTCCCAGTTCCCCAAGAAACATCAGTGGAGTGCCCATGAAAACATGCTTCTTGGGACTCTGACTGTGGGAAGGATGACCGTCCAATGTCTGCTGGGCTCAGAAATCCACTGCTAGGGCGGAGGCTCCACTTCCAGGCCCTGGGATACTAACATAGGCCAGTTCCTGGGAGGCGCCAGACTCCTGCAACCAGCACCATGGGTCCTAGGAATCCCCTTCAGCCCTGCAAACTATTTTAGAACTGCACTGTGGCTGGAGACACTCCCACCCAGCCCTCCATCCATCCAGCCCTCCATCCTTGGACTGGGGTCAGGACTGCATCTTGGGGTGCTCTCAGCCTCCCTCTCCATTTCCCCTTTTTGCATCATCCCAAAGATCAGACTCAGGAAAGGGCGCCCCTTCTCCCCAAGCCTCCACCGTACCCGGCCTCCCCTTCTCTCTCCATCTGCTCACACCCACCTCCATCCTCACTGGTCCCTCTTGCACCTGAGAAGTGTAATGGAAAAACCAATGATTCAAAGTGAACTATGGTCGGAGCAAACCTGAAAAGGCAGTGGTTCTCAAACTATGTTCCTTGGTGGCATGATGTATTAGCTTCCTGTTGCTGCCATAACAATGACTACTCAGTGACTTAAAGTGACACAACTGAGTTATCTTACAGTTCTGGAGTCAGAGGTCTAATATGGGTCACACTGGGCAAAATTCAAGGTATTGGCAGGACTGACTTCCTTTCTAAAGGATCTGGGGGAGAACCTGCCTCCTTGTCTTTCCCAGGGGCTAGAGGCAGCCTTGGCTTGTGGTGCCTTCCGCTTTCAAAACTAGCATCGCATTGGCCTGACCTTGCCCCTGATGTTGTATGTCCTTCTCTGATTTTTGACCCTGACTCTTTTCTACTTGTAAGGATCCTTGTGATTACATTGTGTCTACCTGGAAAATCCAGGATAATTTCCCTATTTTAAGATCAGCTGACTAATAATCTTAACTCCATCTGCTGGTTTAGTACTCCTTCCACATAAAGTAACTTGTTCACAGATTCCAGGCATTGGCAAGTAGACATCTTTGAGGTGTTCCTTGAAGTGAAGTAGGGACTTCTTCCTTTCATATCAATTAAAGTGATCCCAATTCACAGAAGAAAAAGTATATAGAATATTCTCAGTCTTAAGTTTTTGTCCTACTTTTCTTAAGTGTTAAGTTCCTCCTATCACTTTTCTGTGAACAAGCTCCAATTTAATAGCAAAACACATGAACGTGAACAGGTAATGAATACGGACTGAAAAACAGAGGCAGTAAAACGTATTTTGGAAGCTTTTAAAAATATATGTACACCCAGGTACTTATGGGTGTGAGGTTATTTTGCACACAGGTAACAACACTTTGTTATTGACTTTGTCTCTGATCTGTGTGAGGGTATAAGTATATGAATGTTTCATAGTGTTTTCCCAAACTGAAAATTTTGAGAACGACTGTGCACTACTTTTTCCCCCCAGAGCTTCGACCATTAGGAAGCATGAATTGAGGCTTGGTTTCTTTGCTTCTCATTCCAAGCATAAAGAATTGGAGAAGGAAATGGCAACCCACTCCAGTACTCTTGTCTGGAGAATCCTAGGGACAGAGGAGCCTGGTGGGCTGCCATCTATGGGGTCGCACAGAGTTGGACACGACTGAAGCGACTTAGCAGCAGCAACAGCATAAAGAGGAGCTCTTCAACTAATAAGCAGTTGTTTATTGAGCATCCCTTATATGCCCAGCACTGTCCCATTACTTAGGTAGAATTCAACAGTTTATGGAACTGCTCTTTGGTTAGAAAATAGCCTCAGAGACAAAAGCCAACAGTTCAAAGCATTTGGAAAGTACCTAAGTTGTGTGATCCAGGCTAAAAGTGCTGATGGAATGCTGAAAAAGGAAAGTTCCATGTGAGTGAAAAGCTAGAGAAGCCTCCCTGGGAGAGGCGAGACTTAACCTCCATCTCTGAGGATGAGTAAACAAGCTGAGAGCAGGCAGAAGGAGGAGCAGTGTGGTGTGTTGGGGACTTGGCTGTCTTTGCAATGGCTTTCAAACTTCTGAGGACTTCAGAATCACCTGGGAAGCTTATTTAAGACACACTCCCGGAGATTTATGAAACTGGCTAAAAAAGAAAGATCTGTTGCCCTTGATTCTTGGTGGACACTTTGAGAAGCACTCCTGAGCTTCTGTGTGTGCATCCCCTAACAAACCGTTATCTCGAGGTTGGGGACTGTGACTTCTTCATCTCTGCACCTCAGCAGCTAACCCAGGTCCTGAAACATCATGGGACTTGACAGACATTTACTAAATGGAACCACACCACAGGACAAAGGACGATCTTGGTGGATCAGTCAGGAAAACAGAAACCACATTAGGTGTTTCAACAGTTTAAGGAATTAGCTAGATAGGTATTGGAGGACAGAAAAAGTGAACAGGGAGCACTGAGGTAATAGAGGTAAATGCTTCCCATCCTAGGGCTGGGAAGGGGATTGAAGAGAAGAGGGTAGGGTTGTCACAATACAGACACTTGGTCCTAGGATACTTAGTCAAATGTACAAGAGTGCTTTTATGACTGCATGGTTCTAGCCATGTTCTGTCACAGCATAGGAATTGTGCGTCAAACACCCCCAAATTATTCTTTATCTAAATTGAAAGCAACCTAAGTGGGCATAGCAAGGGGATGGTATAATGGGGTCGTGCAAGTGGATTAATTCTTGGATTAATTCTCTCAATTCCAGGGACGTTGTACATAGCTACATATATGATGAATTTGCATAAAAACAGCCCTCCACACCCCCACACATGCACAAACACATACAAATCTGGTTAAACCTGGTTAAGCTCCATGGGTCATACCAATCTGTGTTCCCTGGTTTTGCTAGTGTACCATAGTGGCACAAGATGATACTGTGAAGAAAACTGGGTGAAGGGCACATGGATTCTCTGTACATTTCTCTTGCCACATCCTGTGAATATACAGTAATTTCAAACTAAAAAGCTGAAAAATAACCTGTGTCTTTTTTGTTTGTAGAAAGGACCTGTAGATGAAACTGGCTGGGTCATTAAAAATGTCTTGTCCCTGCCTATTGTCAACAAAAAGGAAGACATCGTGGGCGTAGCTACATTTTACAACAGGAAGGATGGAAAGCCTTTTGATGAATATGATGAGCACATCGCTGAGGTGAGTGCAATTATAAAATAATGGAGGGAGATGAAATTCATGAATAGAGGACGCATAATTGTTGTTCTGGAAAGATGTTTCCAAAGTGTAATTAAGATGTGAGTCACACACGCTTGCCGTCAATATGTCGTTATTGTGTCATTTGTTTCCTGATCTCCATAAAACTGCACTGTTTTCTACCAAAGTGTGAATGTTTGACTTAATCAAAATTCTTTCCAGTACTAGGAAATTCGGGAAAAGGTTTCTCTCTCTCTTTCTCCCCACTCCCTTTTTTCCCCCTCTCCTCCTTGCTGTCACCCCCAGCCCTCTCTGATTCAAGTCATTCTTTATCTGATTGGATTTGGGTCATCCTCTCCTCTAATAAAGTATCCATGGTGCATGAAGCACTTTGAAAACGAGGGCTTAGCCAATTTTATTGTCTGGTGCTGACTATTAGTATTTTTTTCTTAGATTAAAACAAGAAACTGGGTTTTTGATGCGGGAAGAGCCATTGCTGGATAGGAAAGCATGCAGACTGTTGCCTCCAAATCAATTTTCCTTTAATTTTAGAGAATTGAATCACATTTTATCAATTTCAGACTCTCACACAGTTTCTTGGCTGGTCTCTCTTAAATACTGACACCTATGAGAAAATGAATAAGCTGGAGAACAGAAAGGACATAGCCCAGGAAATGCTCATGAACCACACCAAGGCTACACCTGATGAGATCAAGTCTATTTTGGTAAGTGAGGAATTCAGTCCTACGGAGATTAGATGCTGTGTAACCATGGCTTCTGGATCTCACCGGAGTACCCAGAGGTCTGACAGCGGAAAATAAGTTTAGTCCTGGGCTGAGGAAGGGGAGACAGAGAAGGAGGGGTCAGGGAGAATTTGGGTGGTTCATAGTACACAGACCCTTACTGAATGTCCAGACTGCTTGGTTGGAACAGCTTTTTGTTTAAAATAGCTCTGTAGAAGCTGGAATAGTTAGGTCTAGATTGGACTGTTAGCACAGAAAAAAATATTTCCATGGAGGGAACCGTCAGCTGTTGGCCATGTAATACTCTATAACAATCGTAACCTCTCAGTTGTATATGACAGTAAGCATCTATTTCTCATGCATTTATGGGTTGACCAGGCTTCGACTGATTTTGGTTGGGCTGTAAGCTGTGCATCTGGTTGGCTCTCTGCATCTGTCATCCTTGATCATCATACCTACCTGGTAGATGTTCTTCTCATGATGATGACAAGTGGCAGACCGCAAGCCCAGCTGTGCAAGCTCATTTCAAGTCTTCCCTCATATCACATTCACTAAAATTTTCAGTGTACAAACATGACCAAATCAACATCATGGATGATTGGGGAGCCAGTAGGTATTTGCTAGAAGTGTTCTAATCACCACCAAATGAAGGGGAAATATCACACACCCATGATCTCTATTCCTTTATTTCCCTAGCTTTCAGAGAATGTGTGATATAGTTTTCCTGGGGTGTTTTTGTTTGTTTTTGCTGGGTGGTTTGAGATGTAAAAGAAATTTGAGAATTTGATATGTTGAAGATGAAAATGGGGAAATACAGGGAAATTGCTATAAACTAATAGAAAAACAGATGTAAGCCACTCATTTTTCTCGCCTACGTGTGAACTATCAATGTCTCCTTCCTCTCTCTCTTTGAGACAGCTGCTGTTACATTTTGGAGGATAAGAAAGAGTAATTGTGTTTTAGAGAAAATTCTACATAATCCAGTGCTATAGACCTTTGTATGGCACTTTGTCATGGGACTCATTAGAGCATGCTTTATTTTAACTGATTTTAAGAGTAAAGGAATCACATAGAGATCAACTTTATAGGAATTTCACACTTCCTTTGCTTTTACATTTTAGAAATTTAAAGAGAAGTTAAATATAGATGTAATTGAAGACTGTGAAGAAAAACAGCTTGTCACAATTTTGGTAAGTGTTTTACTTCTATCCTTAATGCCTTTTAAATAAAATATGGTTCCCTGCTTTTCTTCCTCTTTGTCCCCCACAGTGCAATCCACAAAGGTAAATTAGAGTCACAGCTAATCTAGACCACTGCACAAGAGAGTTCAGGCACAGACTCTGGGGGATAGCATGGCCTGGTTTATTTGAATAGCTTTGGATTACACCATGGCCACCCTTGAAGATGTGGCAGAGTTACAGACAGACCCTTACAGGCACCGTTGTCATTTCTGCCATCTCTAGCTTCTCTTCTGGATCCTGGAGGAATTATTTCTTTCCTATTGTTGCCATTGGGTCACGCCTATTATGTCTAGTTGAAATAACTTCTCTTCCAGTCACTAATCCTGTATTTTGTATCTACTATTTAAACTCACCCAAATTTTCTTCAGTCAACTGTTAAACCCATGAGGTAAGTTTTTAATTTCAGAGCTTCTCTTGTTCAGTTCTAGGATGTATATTTAACTTTTTTTTTTTTTAAGATTTCAACTCTATGCTGAAACTTTGTCATTTTATCGACTTTCTCTCTCTTTTCGTCGATCTTCTTAAATTTATTCATCGTAGTGATTTTAAATTCTCAATACCTAAATCACCTATATGTCTGATTCTACTGTCTATATTTACTCTTGAGTTTTACTCATTTGATCATTTTAAGGCATACTTCATAATTTTTTCATTGAGACCCAGACATTGGATAAAAGCTTGGAGGGGCTCTGGGTGATGCTATCTTTCTCTTCAGAGGGTTGATTTTCTTCTGGCCCGTGAGGGAGCTGGTTTTAGAGCTCATCAGGGATGGTCTGTCTGAGTTTTGCCCTTGCTCCTCGGGTAGAATCTTTATTTCTAGAGGGTGGCCCTTCTGGGGTCCCAACTAAAAGCCTGGGATATTTACCAAGGCCCCTAGACCTTTGACTTTCAGAGGCTTGAATACAATCTGTCTGAAATTGAAGTAACGTCACATTTGTTTGCCTCCCTAACTACCCTATCCTGTTTTCCACTGCCCCTTTCCGATCTGCGTTCTTTTTTTCTGAGCTAAGATATACTGAGTATCTCACCTCCCCATCCCCATCTTTCATGAGCTCTGTCTCCCCGTCCTGGCCCTTGGCTGTACCACCACAGAGCCAGTGGTCTTTGACCTCTATGTTTTGACACCTTGCATATTTTCATGTCACCTGAGGCTCTTTCTCCTTCTCTCACTCTCTTTGACTTAACTGGTGAGCACTTCCCTCTCACATGTAGTCCAGAAGATGACCCTTCCTTCTGCTCATTTGCCCCCAACAAAACTGATCTTCTTTGTAAAACAAAGCTTTAATTGATATTCATGACATGTTAGAAATTTTCTAGTTCTCTGTTTAGAGGAGGGAAGGGCCTTATGATGGAAAAGCAATAAAATGGACAAAGAATCAGTAGCTTTACAACAAAATGGCTTGTTTTGAATATAAGATATGCTCTAAAGCTCATCCTAAATCATTGCTGCATGTAACTTAAACAAACACAGATTTCAGAGGGGTTATCTGAAACTATCTTGGCATAATTTCCAAGTGGTATAAACATATATATGCATCTTTGCAACCCCATGGACTATACAGTCCATGGAATTCTCCAGGCCAGAATATTGGAGTGGGTAGCCTTTCCCTTCTCCAAGGGTTCTTCCCAACCCAGGGATCAAAACCAGGTCTCTCGCATTGCAGGCAGATTCTTTACCAGCTGAGCCACAAGGGAAGCCCAAGAATACTGGAGTGGGTAGCCTATCCCTTCTCCAGCAGATCCTCCCAACCCAGGAATTGAACTGGGGTCTCCTGCATTGCAGGCAGATTCTTTACCAGCTGAGCTATCAGGGAAGCCCAACTTAAGAAACAAACATGTGTTTCAGAGGGGTACTCTGAAACTATCTTGGCATAATTTCCAAGCGGCATAAATATATATGCATCTTCACTTACCATGATTTTCTCCAGGGATACGCTTTAATTCTTGGTTCAGGGAAGGCGTGGCCCTCTTTTATAGGTGTAACAGCAGGTGCGTGGGGCTGTGCTGGTAAGGACTGAGGAAGCAGCACTGCAACTTGGGCAGAGGAAGTGGGGAAGGTTGTCCCCCTTCCTCCCCCTGCTTCCTGGGACATTTCAGGTCACTCACAGATGCCCTGTAGCTCCTGTTTACCAGACCATAGAAGACGTAGAGAGAATATCCCAGAGAAGTACCTCATTCACTCCTCCTTGAGTTTTTTTTTTATTCATTCACTAATTATTGAGATGCACTATGATACAAGAAACTGTTAAGTCCCAAGGGCGAAAGATAATGTGGTCTGGTTCTTACCTGGCTCAAGAAACCCCTTGTTTATTAGATGAAAAATACAAGCAATGACACTGCCTTGAATGGACGGGTTCATAGGGCGTGAGCATCAAGGGCCCTGGGGAGGCCGAGGGCCTCACTCTCCTCACAGAAGGTGGTGGAGAATGAGATGAAGGCCATGGCGTGTAGGCCTGAAGGGGACGCGGGAGCTGGGTGGGCAGAGAGTGATGATGCGGGCTTGGAGATGAGAAGGGAAAGCAGAACAGTCCAGGCCAGGGTAGGGGGACACAGCTGGTGTGGCCAGAGCCCCAGCGAGTGGAGGAGGGGAGCAGCCTGTGAGGCCTGGCAGGGAGGTGGGGCAAGACCACACATGGCAGCCTGGCACACTGGGACCCAGGAAGTGACCTGATCAGATGGTCAGGGTCTCTGGAGCAGAGGGAGCGAGTTAGCCTGGATGCAGGAGGCCAGTCGGGCCATGTTACAGTCATACAGTTACAGAGAGGGTGACTTCTCTCAATCTCTCATGCTCACCGCCTCTCATTCTCAATCTCAGCTGTGGGTTCCATCAAAGAGGAGAAAACCAGCCTTTGGTGCTAGAGTTCCTACTTCTCAGACCAAGCAAAAGCCTTTATTTCTATCAAGCTCTCTGTATCACTGTTGAATGACTGCTGTTCTTCAAAACCTGTGATTTCTGTATTATAGTATTATTACAATGGTTTGCCTATGTCTGCAAATTGGGCCTGGGAGTCATAATTCTGAGAACTTCTTACTTTGTTTCTTGCTAAAAATGCACACTTACACGTTAGTGTGACTGACCCTGTAATGCTTCAAAAAATGTTTTCACATTTGATCTTTACATAATACTCTGAGAACAGCAGGGCAGAGGTGACTTCCAGCAGGGAGGTTCTGTGGCATGGGGCACCCCTCACTGCACCCCACAGTTCTTGGTCTGATTTTTACATGTGCTTATTTTCCATTTCTCCCCACAAGAATGTGCATTTCAGGGAGTAGTGACATTGTTTTATCCATAATGCCTACAACACAAATAGGAACCAATAAATGTCTGTTGGATAATTAAAAATGAACAAAAGGAAAAAAGAGCTCCCATGGGCAAGGAATCTGGGAGGTTCTGGACAGAGAGAAAGTGATGAGAAGAAGGAACAGTGGAGGACGCGAGAGGCCCTGTGAGGAAGGAGCTTTGGGAAGTGCCACTAGGGGCTTCCCTTGTGGCTCAGCTGGTAAAGAATCTGCCTGCAATGCGGGAGACCTGGGTTCAATCCCGGGGTTGGGAAGATCCCCTCAAGAAGGGAAAGGCTACCTACTCCAGTATTCTGGCCTGGAAAATTCCATGGACTGTATAGTCCATGGGCTCACTAAGAGTCAGACATGACTGAGTGACTTTCACTTTCCCTAGGGGTCGTGTGACGAATCCCCTCTAAGTGTCTTTGACACATGAAAATAAAATTGGTACTGCTTTTTCATTAAAACAACAAAGACAAAAATGTTACTACTGCTATCCGCATTTCACAGATAAGAACACTGATGTAGCTAACCCCAACCCAGAACTGAACACTAGTTTCCTGGCTCAAAACCATTGCTTTGCAGGAGAGAGGTCTCTGCCCAAAGTGACCATCTAAGAGTGGCCTTGGGGAGAAGGGGTTCTTCTTCCTTGGAGAATCGGGAAGACCCTACAAAGAAGGGCAAGGGTGTGAGGGCCAGCTCTGACTTGGGGGTTAGGTGAACAGATACCATAATTGTGTTTAAAAGAGCCATATAGCATTTGGTGTTGAAATTTGTACAAATAGAACATGAATCATCCTCTGGACCAAGCCTGAGCTTTCTGAGGGATGTGACCTTAGCACAGTATTGAGGGTTTACTATGGGCTCAGTGAACACCCACGGAACTGAACTGCTCCTGCACGTCCGTCTGCTGGGCCACACAGCAGACTGTGTGCTTTCTTTCTTTCTTTCTTCTTTCCTCGCCTGCTTCTTTCTTCTTGTGGGGTTGTCTCCACCCTGCCGTCTGTCACATCAGCTGAATACACACCCCTCCAGAATCTCACCTTTCACTATCTGTATTTTTAACCACTTCAGTAAGTGAAGTCCTTAAAGGCAAGACCCACATTTTTGTTTCCCAAGCCATGTCCATGTGACTAGTTCAACTGTTTTTTCATCTGGTCCTAAATCCTGACAAGGGGTGGGTTAAATGAGATGTCTGCGTGTGTTCCAGGACACTGGGGGCATTCATTCATTCATTCAATGAACATTAACCAAGCACCTCTGTGGGACAAGCCCTCAAGTTCTTTTACCGCAGCAGGTAACACACCATGATCCCATCCTTATGGAACCCACAGACTAGTGGGAAAGCATCACTGAACAGGTAAAGAAAATACGATAGAACTGAATCAAGCCATCATTTACTGTTTACTAAATATTTCTAGAAGAGGGAAAAAGAGAAGTTAATCCCATGGACGGAGGAGCCTGGTGGGCTGCAGTCCATGGGGTCGCGAAGAGTCGGACACGACTGAGCGACTTCACTTTCACTTTTCACTTTCCTGCATTGGAGAAGGAAATGGCAACCCACTCCAGTGTTCTTGCCTGGAGAATCCCAGGGACGGGGGAGCCTGGTGGGCTGCTGTCTATGGGGTCGTGCAGAGTCGGACACGACTGAAGTGACTTAGCAGCAGCAGCAGAGTATTGAAAATGGGTTAGGCTGCTGTAATTCAACATTTTATTTTGCATCAGAGAAAGAAAGTAGCCTCTGGGGTCTGCTTTGGAATTGAATGCGTCACGTAGAAAGCTTCTCAGGATAGCTGAGCCTCAGTTTAACCATCTGGAAACTGAGGGTCATTGTGCAGATTTGTTGTGAGGATAATAGGGGCGTAACCCAGAACTGGGTATGTAGAGGCTCAGGGAAGTGCATGTGGCATCACTGCATTGTAATTTTGTGTCTGACTAAAGGGATAAAAAAGAATGTAAACTGGAACCTTTGGTCCTGATTTCAACAGAAGGAGGACCTGCCAGACCCACGGACTGCAGACCTGTATGAATTCCGCTTCAGCGACTTGCCCATCACAGAGCACGACCTGATTAAGTGTGGACTTCGGCTGTTTTTTGAAATAAACGTGGTGGAGAAATTCAAAGTACCTGTAGAGGTTAGATGGTATTTAATTTAAAATATGGTGTGATTCTGTGGCAGTTCGCCACTGTGTAAAATTACCTGTGGTTCAAACAGATTCCCTGCAGTGTGGATCTTAAATTATCATTAACTTTGTCAATATATCCGCTTAAACCTTGTAAACAAGGCGATCCTATCTTTTCAGATAAGGTTGTCACAGACCTTCTAACCTTTAGAATTCTGTTCCAAAGTCTGAGTGGCGTTGTCTTCTTCGGCGGCAGGTTCTCACCAGATGGATGTACACGGTGAGGAAGGGGTACCGGGCCGTCACATACCACAACTGGCGACACGGGTTTAACGTGGGGCAGACCATGTTCACTTTGCTGATGGTAGGTGTGGAGCACAGCAGTTGGTGAAACCTCGTGCCTCCCTCCTGAACGTGGTGAGAAGAGATACAGGCTATCACATTAGAGCTGTAATTTTGGAATTCATGGATACAATCCCATAAATCCCCAAATCCTCTGGAGATGATGCCAGGGCATGTGGGTATCCCTGGGTGCTTGACTGGATGATAACTCTGACACTCACGTACTTACGTCTTTCAAGGAAAAAAATTCAGTTACCTGCTAGGTTTGTAACTGCCCAGAATGAGCTACAAGAAATAAAACCAGTTTGGGACTTCCCTGGTGGTTCAGTGGTAAAGACTCCATGCTTCCAATGCAAAGGGTCAAGGTTTGATCCCTGATCAGGGAACTAAGATCCCACATGCCACGCGGTGTGACCAAAAAAAGAAAGCAAGCAAGCTTGCTCTCAAAACACAGCAGACACCCTTCTCCATCAGAGGCAGGCCTCGCTGCACATGCTGCATAATGTATTAATGTAAGTGAAAATATATGTCTATTTTCTTTTAGACAGGAAGACTGAAGAAATACTACACAGACCTTGAAGCCTTTGCCATGCTTGCTGCTGCCTTCTGCCACGACATTGACCACAGAGGCACCAATAATTTGTATCAGATGAAGTAAGTGAACATATGCTGCCGCATCGATAGTTCTGGTGCCCCTACCTCATTTGTAAATGCCTTCACTTTTTCAACTTTATTTCATCAAAGTATTGAATTCATACCTTTAGGTGCATTGATCTTCGACTTGCAGTTGTACACCCTTGGGTGACACCCCCAACTCAAGCTAGAGAACATTTCTTCCTGGGCTCACTACCTCTCACGTTCCCCGTTCTTGTTCCTCCACCAGCTGAGCTTGCATCTTAACATCATCACCACCTTTCCCTCTTGCCTAAGAAAAGAAGTGCAGGCTCTCAGCTCGGACAGATTTGTGTTCACTGAGTTCACAAATTATTTAAACTTTCTAAGCTTTGAGTTCCTCATTGGGAAAATAAGAACTGTAATAATGCTACCTAACACTTAAGGTCACTGTAAAGATTAAATAAGGCTATGCATACAAAGCAGTCAGCTCACAGTTGGTGCTAGGTGGTTAATAATTATCAGGTATTATTATTATTAGTTACTAAGTCATTGGCACTTTCAAAATTGGTCAGCAACGCCATGGCCAACCTAGCTCCTTGATAGTGACATTTAAGAAGCTCTGTCTGCCTTGGCTGCACTATATCCTCATCTCCTACACATAACCCACTACCCACAAGGTACCAGAGGAAGTGAGACATTTTAGAGAGTATGAGCTTTGGAGTCTGGGTTTGTGGGATCCAAACACTTCTTGTTAAGTGATCTTGGGTAAATCACTTAATGTATTCGAGATTCAGTTTCTTAACTGTTAAATGGGTACAATATTGACCTCTCAAAGACTGCTGTGACAATCACATGAAATTGTATGTCTGAAATTACATAGTAGATGCTCAAGAAATTTACTCAATGAATTAAGCAGTGACTTTTCACCTTCAGCAACTCTACCAATCAGGCTTTGCCCTGAAGTGGGGATTCCCAGTCTGGGTTCAGGCAAGACACATCTTCCTCTAAGAGCTCCAGCCCGTGCTGGCTGTTCCGCATTCCTGAATGCAGGTTTCCTGACAATGACTGAGCTCTCTTCCGCCCTCCTAACTGCTTCAGCCAATTCAGTTTCAAAGGAATGAATATTTATTGAGCACTTGTGTACTGGGAGACCAGCTGAGAAC
This sequence comes from Bos javanicus, assembly GCF_032452875.1. Taxonomy (NCBI): domain Eukaryota; kingdom Metazoa; phylum Chordata; class Mammalia; order Artiodactyla; family Bovidae; genus Bos; species Bos javanicus. The sequence goes on from NC_083893.1 coordinate 15,049,571, forward strand.
TTGATACCTATGGCCTTTTTGAATCCTTGTAGCCCTCCCACCTGGGAGTTACTATTGTTCCCCTCTTTTACTGATGAAGAAACAAGTCCCAAACAGTCAAATCTAACTTGCCATAGATGAAAAGAGAGTAGCCAAATGGGATGTGGCATCTTGTCTCCAGGTTTGCAGAAGAGACCACATCCCAGACTTCTGCTTTGGCCTGGTGTTGGGAGTCTGCATGGGTTCCATCAGCGATGGGCGAGCTGACCTTCTTCCTTTTCTTTCCGTGAGAGAAACTTTGTAGTTCAAGCAATTAAATCATTTTATGCATTTAACAAATTAGGGTTTTTCTTAAAAAGATTTTTTAAGAGCATATTCTTCTGTTCTAAATCTAAAAATTCTTTTCCAATATGTTACTTTCAACTGTTTCACAGTCATTAGGGGAGAGGGAAGACATGAAAAAAAAAATCCTCAGATTGCAAGGATTCTGTACTGTGTGATCTTATGTGTCATCTTTAAATAGCTAAAATGACCCTTTTCCTCCTAGGTCCACATCTCCGCTAGCAAGGCTTCACGGCTCTTCCATCTTGGAGAGGCACCACCTGGAGTACAGTAAGACGCTCCTGCAGGATGAGGTACGTGGGTCTCTCTCTCTAGGGCAGCTCACAAGCTCTGGATCAAAGTGCTAACCCACAGAAAATGCTTAGCAAGAAGATCATCCTGAATGCTGGTGGCTGACAGTGTATATACCCTTATTGAAGTCAACTGATAGAAATGACTATATTGCGATAGTTTTTGAACAATCAAATTGGAAGTAGCTGAGATAGAGGAGGAAAGAGCTATGAAAAGTCACAGAATCTCTGTGGGTCTGTAGAGTAAGAATAAAAAGTTTACCTTGGGTATGTATGAATGTAAAAAGAGGAGGCTACACAGCCCCTGCTTTTCTTATTCATAGGGCATGTACTGTTAAGGCATTGTCTGGATCTTTTAGACAGTCAGGTGTTGGTAGTTTGGGGGTAGGCATGAAAATCAGGCTGTAAGATCAGACAGCTGCCATCAGAGGCACTGAGTGAGTGAGGGAGATGTCCGATTCAGGAGTGGGTGGGGCATAGGAGAGAAGAGGGGTGGCATCAGGGAACTTTTCACGGGAAGTGGGTAAGCTTGGCCCTGAATTCATTGTGATTTATACAATATCATGTACTACTAACTTTCGATAAAAAGATTTTTCTTTTTATCGACTTTATTTAAAGAGTACATAGGCTTGTTGGAAAAGTTTTGAATATTATCTAGTTATGCTTGAGAACAAATCTGAGAAGATTCTAACTCAGAATGAATCATTGTTAGATAGAAGGGAACATTCTTCTGTCTGCACAGAGAAATTGTCTAGAATCACACAAACTCATTAGGATAAATAAGCCCTTGGGAGAGTGGAGCTTTTTTCACTTTTGATAATAATTGCTTATTAAAGGCTCAGGAGAAGGGGTATAAGGAAATATGTCCAAGTTTCGAGATAATATTACATTCTTCTAGGTAATCAAAAGCCAAGTGGGAAAAATTTGTAAGGGCAATTAGGCAGAAAAGTGGAAAAAGAAAACAGACATATGGTTTAAATATTTTTAATAGCCTTTGATTGATGCAGCATCCAGACAGGAGGACAGAGACCAACTGCACTGAATTACCGATTTCACAGGGCAGAAGAGGGCAGGCGGTTAAAAACACATCCTGGGCTTCATCTCCCACTTACCAGGCTCCCTGGGGATTGGACCTAGGAATCTGCATTTTTAATAAGAGTTTTCATCACTCTCGTGTGTAGCCAGGACCTGTTCCTGCAGTAGTATCATAAAAAGAATGAGGATATCTGTTCTATGAGAGTTGGAAAAAATAGAATTGAAAGTAGTTCACGAATATGATAGTAATTTGTTATCCACCCAGTTTGTTAAGGGTTTTGCCTTACTGGTTGGGATGGTCTTATGTTTTTGAGTAAGGGTCTTCCATATATCCAGCTGATTACATATACCACAGGCAGGCAGTATCAAAAATAATTTATTTTACATTTACCTACTAATGCAAAATACATTCTAAAACCTTTATAGCCAAATGTTTAAATGCTTAACTATGGAAGGGCTCCTAGTAGCTCATATATTTTTACTTTTTGGGATTGAGAATTTAAAAGAGTTGTTGTTTCCCATCGTAATTTTTAAATGTTATTTACTCTGCAGCCTGAACTGGTTTTCATGGCTAGATAAAGGCTTACTCTTTTTAAAAAGGAATATCGCATCCTAGTAATCCATGCCACCTTGGCTAGGACCTATCTACAATGCTATTTGACCTGCTAATTGCAGACTTTTAAGGGTTGTAAATAGAGTCACTAGGCAATAAACGCAATCACAGAGCTTTTTATGAGCAGGTAAACTGAATGCTGAAAACATGAAATTTTAACATCAGATGTTCTTTTCACATTTTTGGAAGACAGTGCAGTTCTTCTATTTATTTATTGTATAGAGGAAATACTTATATTTAAAACTTTAATTTTTTTACGTAAGGCAAATCCTTACCTAGCAATTTTGCCATTTTGTAGGCATTACTTATTGTGTTTTGTATGTTATCAGGCTTTATGTCCCAGTAGAGTTGGATTCCCTGCTTTGAGGACAGAACTGTCTGTATTCTAAACTAGTCAGAAATCCACCCTTTAACCTAATGAATAGGGGTTAAAGCCCTTGTTAGCCAAATTTCTCAGAATATAAACTTTAATACTACAATGTACTATCAGAATGACAAAATGTATTATTTAGCATAAATAACAGAATACTTTTATTATTCAGAACATTTCTTCATAAAATTTATAACTTGAGACTTAAATTGAAGAAAGTAGGGAAAACCACTAGACCATTCAGGTATGACCTAAATCAAATCCCTTATGATTATACAGTGGAAGTGAGAAATAGATTTAAGGGCCTAGATCTGATAGATAGAGTGCCTGATGAACTATGGAATGAGATTCGTGACATTGTACAGGAGACAGGGATCAAGACCATCCCCACGGAAAAGAAATGCAAAAAAGCAAAATGGCTGTCTGGGGAGGCCTTACAAATAGCTGTGAAAAGAAGAGAAGCAAAAAGGAAAGGAGAAAAGGAGAGATATAAACATCTAAATGCAGAGTTCCAAAGAAGCAAGAAGAGATAAGAAAGCCTTCTTCAGCGATCAATGCAAAGAAATAGAGGAAAACAACAGAATGGGAAAGACTAGAGATCTCTTCAAGAAAATCAGAGATACCAAAGGAACATTTCATGCAAAGATGGGCTCGATAAAGGACAGAAATGGTATGGACCTAACAGAAGCAGAAGATATTAAGAAGAGATGGCAAGAATACACAGAAGAACTGTACAAAAAAGATCTTCACGACCCAGATAATCACGATGGTGTGATCACTGACCTAGAGCCAGACATCCTGGAATGTGAAGTCAAGTGGGCCTTAGAAAGCATCACTACGAACAAAGCTAGTGGAGGTGATGCAATTCCAGTTGAGCTATTTCAAATCCTGAAAGATGATGCTGTGAAAGTGCTGAACTCAATATGCCAGCAAATTTGGAAAACTCAGCAGTGGCCACAGGACTGGAAAAGGTCAGTTTTCATTCCAATCCCAAAGAAAGGCAATGCCAAACAATGCTCAAACTACCGCACAATTGCACTCATCTCACACGCTAGTAAAGTAATGCTCAAAATTCTCCAAGCCAGGCTTCAGCAATATGTGAACCATGAACTTCCTGATGTTCAAGCTGGTTTTAGAAAAGGCAGAGGAACCAGAGATCAAATTGCCAACATCTGCTGGATCATGGGAAAAGCAAGAGAGTTCCAGAAAAACATCTATTTCTGCTTTATTGACTATGCCAAAGCCTTTGACTGTGTGGATCACAATAAACTGTGGAAAATTCAGAAAGAGATGGGAATACCAGACCACCTGATCTGCCTCCTGAGAAACCTGTATGCAGGTCAGGAAGCAACAGTTAGAACTGGACATGGAACAGACTGGTTCCAAATAGGAAAAGGAGTACATCAAGGCTGTATATTATCACCCTGCTTATTTAACTTCTATGCAGAGTACATCACGAGAAACGCTGGGCTGGAAGAAGCACAAGCTGGAATCAAGATTGCCAGGAGAAATATCAATAACCTCAGATATGCAGATGACACCACCCTTATGGCAGAAAGCAAAGAACTAAAGAGCCTCTTGATGAAAGTGAAAGAGGAGAGTGAAAAAGTTGGCTTAAAGCTCAACATTCAGAAAACTAAGATCATGGCATCTGGTCCCATCACTTCATGGGAAATAGATGGGGAAACAGTGTCAGACTTTATTTTTGGGGCTCCAAAATCACTGCAGATGGTGACTGAAGCCATGAAATTAAAAGACGCTTACTCCTTGGAAGAAAGGTAATGACCAACCTAGATAGCATATTGAAAAGCAGAGACATTACTTTGCCAACAAAGGTCCGTTTAGTCAAGGCTATGGTTTTTCCAGTGGTCATGTATGGATGTGAGAGTTGGACTGTGAAGAAAGCTGAGTGCTGAAGCATTGATCCTTTTGAACTGTGGTGTTGGAGAAGACTCTTGAGAGAGTCCCTTGGACTGCAAGGAGATCCAACCAGTCCATTCTAAAGATCAGTTCTGGGTGTTCATTGGAAGGAATGATGCTAAAGCTGGAACTCCAATACTTTGGCCACCTCACGTGAAGAGTTGATTCATTGGAAAAAGACTCTGATGCTGGGAGGGATTGGGGGCAGGAGGAGAAGGGGACAACAGAGGATGAGATGGCTGGATGGCATCACTGACTTGATGGACATAAGTTTGAGTGAACTCCGGGAGATGGTGATGGACAGGGAGGCCTGGCGTGCTGTGATTCATGGGGTTGCAAAGAGTCGGACACGACTGAGTGACTGAACTGAACTGAACTTCATGGTAGCTCACTGTGACTATATATGGGCAGGATGGTTAGAAACAATGTTAGAAAAAGGGGATCTCACTATCCAAACTATTTTTTTGTTGTTGTTAGAGTTATCTATTTGAGTTTATTGAAGTGTAATGTTTGTACAATAAGCATCCCTTTAATGTGTTATTCATACAAATTCTATGAATTCTGTCCCTACACTTGGATAGATTTTACCCCACCACACTCAGGACACAGAAAGAACACTTCAGTCATCTCCTTTGGGATGACAAAGGAGACTGTTCCTGGGAGTCTATCGCTGGATACAGAACACTTCAGTTCTGTAGTAGTCTATGCCTCTCTCCCTTCCCAGCCCAAAGCAAGCAATGAAATGTTTTTAGTCTCTACAGATTCGTTTGAATCTTCTAGATTTTTATATAAATGCAGTCATCCAGTAATTACTCTTTTGTGGTGACGACTTTCATTCAGAACAATAATTTTGTGATTTGTTCATTTTGAGCGAATGAGCCAGCAGTGATTCATTACTTTTCACTGCTGAGCGGCCTTGCATTTATCTTAAATGAAGATTTTAATTTTACTTCAGCTTAATGGAAGAAACATTTTTTAAGGGAAGGAATTACAGAACTTCAGAGAACTGTGTCCATAATCACAAGAAATATTAGTTCTTCAGATCAGATCAGATCAGTCGCTCAGTCGTGTCCAACTCTCTGCGACTCCATGAATCGCAGCACACCAAGCCTCCCTATCCATCACCAACTCCCGGAGTTCACTCAGACTCACATCCATCGAGTCAGTGACCTCTGTAATCCCCTTATCCTCCTGCCCCCAATCCCTCCCAGCATCAGAGTCTTTTCCAATGAGTCAACTCTTCGCATGAGGTGGCCAAAGTACTGGAGTTTCAGCTTTAGCATCTTTCCTTCCAAAGAAATCCCAGGACTGATCTCCTTCAGAATGGATTGGTTGGATCTCCTTGCAGTCCAAGGGACTCTCAAGAGTCTTCTCCAACACCACAGTTCAAAAGCATCAATTCTTCAGCGCTCAGCCTTCTTCACAGTCCAACTCTCACATCCATATAGAGAACACTAAAATCAATAACTAGTGGTTATGTGTTACCTTTTTACCATCTCTGAACTCCCTGCTATAAAACATGAAACAATTCAAATACTTACACTGCTTCCCACATCTCTTTTATTATCAGTTTTTTTTTTTTACTGTTATCAGGATTTATAAAATTAATTTATAATTTCCTGAAGTGTCTATTTTTTTTTTTAAAGCAGAGCATTTGTTGCATGACTAATGGTGGAAATCCCTAAGATGAGCTGGATGCTGCCCAGCAGCTCTCTTGGGTTAGGTGTTCTCCCAGAACCCACGCCTGAATCTTCAGGACAGTATTTGTAGGTGCCTCGCTCAGCCACCTCGATGGTGTTCCATCTGTAGCCCTGGCGACTCCAGTCACATTTCCTCTTCTGCCTGGCGGTGTTGCCACAGTGGTCATAGTTCGGCTTCTGAGTCGGAGGCCTTGGAACCACAGTCTTACTTCCAAATGACAGTGTTCCCTTTGTCATCTCTTTTGTATGGTTGAGACCAAAGAGGCGCAATTGTTTATTCCTACTTCTACTTTTATATGGGCCTGATGCTTAGCCTCAGACTTTCATCATGGCTTGTCCATTCCTGTGTATTTTGACTCATATCTTAATTAGCTAGATTTTTGTCATCTGGTAGTTTTTCACAGTCTCTAAGCTAAGTACACACCTATGGAGATCTGTTTGTTACATTTTTGAAAGTCAGTTTGGAAGAATATAAAGGTTGTTGGGTCATTACTTTCTTCTCAGAAACTGGAGGACTGTTTTTTGGTGTTAAAGAGGTATAAATGGCTGATTTGATTTTCTCCCTTGTAGGTGACTTTGTTTTTCTGAATAGATGTTCATATAATTCTTAATTCTTCATATTTTAGTAACTTTGAATGTATGGGTGATTCTGCATCTATTTTTTTTAAATTTTATTTTATTTTAAAAATTTCATCCTGCAGAGTGATGCTGTCAATGTTTATTTGGGGGTATCTGCATCTATTTTTTCCTTGTTATAGGTTACACATATCCATAGAATCCATTGTCTTTTTTTTTAATTTCAGGGAAGCTTTTTTTTCATTGTATCTTTGGACATTTTTCTAATACATTGGGAATATCAATTATGTATATGTTGAATCTCCTTGCCATTTATGTTTTTATATTTTTAAATATTCTTTTAATTTCCTCAAGACTGTGGACTATGTCCCTTGCTTATTCTATTTGAGTAGCTTTACTGTGGATTACATTGCTTTTATATTCAATTCCATTTTCCTCATTCTACTACTGGTTTTGCTAGTTTATTTTCAACTTTACTGTTGTTTTACAGTCTTCCCTTTGAGTTCTTGTGGTTTTGAAACTATAGGTATTAGTGTGGATTTTTCATGTTCCATTGCGTATTTCCTTTGATGTATTTTTCATTTGCCTTTTGTGTTCCTTTCTTCTATTGTTATTTTCTTAGTTTGGGGTGTGTGCGTGTGCAGTGATGCACTGTATTTACATATTCAGTCAACTGCTCTAAGACCTTTATGTGACTTCTGATTCAGAGTTGTTACATGTGGTGTGCTGTGACTCTCTAGTTCATGTCTTTTTGTGAACACATGGGTGTATTTCTGTTTGGTATGTACCTGGAAATAGAATTGCTTGGCCATAGGGTGAGCATGTGTTCAACCTCAGTGGATGCTGACAAGCAGTTTTCCAAAATAGTTTTATTAATACATCCTTACCAACAGTTCCAGTGGCTCTCCATCGTCTCCAACACTTGCCACTTGCCATCTTTCTCATTTTAGTCACTTGGGGGATGCGCTGATTTGTGTCAAATTAAACAGCATTAACACATATAAACTACAGTTTTTTATATTAACCTTTTGAAATTGTTTTGGGACTACCTTTGTTCTCAACTTGATTTGTAGGAATTCTTTATTCTGATTTATGTATCTTTCATCAGAAATACGTATCACAAATATTTTCTCCCTGTGAATTGCCTTTTTATTCTCTTAATGTTGGATTTGGGTGAAAGTAAGTTCTTAATGTCCATTTGATCAATTTTTTAAAGATTAATTCTTTAGTTGTATAGTATTGTCTTTTGCCTATTCAAGGTAATGAAGGTATTTTATTGTTCTACCTTTCTCATTTAGATCCACAATCATTTTACAACTTATCTTTATATATGGTTTGATGTAGAGATCAAGATACATTTTCTGTCCATGTGAAAATCCAGTTGACTCAGCACCATTTATTGACCCACTTCATTTCAGTGATACCTTTGTCCTACACCAGGTAACTGATTATAATAGTCTGGTTCTGCATTCCCTATTCTATTACACTGGTCAGTTTGTGTCTTTTGTTAACATGTCATCTTAGTTACTATAGCTTTATAATAAAGTCTTCCTTCCAGTGTAAATTCTCCAGTTTTGTTCTATTTGAAGATTGCTTTGGCTTTTATTACACCTTTGTATTCTCATATAAATTTTAAAAGTTTGTCAATTTACATACACACATCCACAAACTTGGTATTTTGGTTGGAATTGTACTCAATCCATAGGTTGTGTTCTTGTGGTCTTTATGCAGAGGTTTTACACTTGTTTTCCTCTGAAAACTATTCATTCCTTAGTGGAACTTGCCATCTGCTGTGAGGGGAGGGCAGGAATGCACTGTGGACAGCCTCAGCTTTCTATTTATTCAAACTCTGTCTCACCAATTCTATTTCTTTGGTCTGGAGAACTCACCTCTTTGATTTGGGCTTTCGGGAAGGCTCATGTTAAGCAAGCCTGTGAAGCTACAGGGTCTGTGTTAGGATCTGATCATTGCTGCCAACTTTCTGCCTTCACTCCTTTTTACCCAAAGCATTCTCTTTGGCACAGATGACGAAGTAATAGAAGTCAGTGCAAATATACGTCAGAAGTTACCCCATCAGCTCATCCTCTGCTGCTGTTCTGTGTGTCAGACTGGATTTTTGAGGGACATCCTTCCTTCTTCCATGCCCTGTCTACATTCTAAGACCTCTTGCTCCAATTAAAAGATTACTGGCTCTGCCTTCACTTACTTAAAAACAACTGCATGCATGTATATATGTTTAATCTTCAACTTGTTCCAAAAAATTTTTAATGGAGCTTCCAAAAATACATGTAACATTAAAGAAAAAATGAGGGCTAATGGGAAAATAAAAATAAGATGAAGTATGGGGCAGGCCCACAATGTGTACAGTGAGAGGTATAAATGTTTATTAGACATGGGCTATAAATTTGGTCAAGGGATTTCAAGTAACTAATTTAAACAGAAACAGGATCTTTTATGTGAATCTGTATCCATGGCTGAAAAAGAAACTACTTACAAGCTCTTCTTTTAAGAACTTTTTCTAGGAGAGAAGGAAAAAAGGAAATAAAAAATGATACTGAATTAAGACAGGATTTTTCAATTAGAGACTTGTACAATAAAAATGAGTGAAGGAAAAAAAGGTGAAAATCAGGAATATTGTGCTATCAACAAAGGAAGCAGTACTGAATAGTTGAACATACATCCTTTTTTCTTAAGTATACTAATTTTAAAAGTGTGTCATCTTTTTTAAAAAATGCAGGGAGGGAGGAGGGAGGGGGGTTCAGGATGGGGAACACGTGTACACCCATGGCGGATTCATGTTGATGTATGGGAAAACCAATACAATATTGTAAAGTAATTAGCCTCCAATTCAAATAAATATTTATATTTAAAAAAAAAAGAAATGCAATACTGATTTACTTTGTAAAGTGAAAGAATGTTTGCCATTCTGTCTGCTTTAATAGAGCTGTTTTATTGTTCTGGATTAGAAAAAGGTATGACTTAAATGGAGTACAATGGTATTTTCTCTGTCTGTCTCTCTCTCTATATATACACAGCTTTTTTTCTCACACACATATATTTAGCAAATAGCAAAGTATCCAGGTTTAAAAATAAAATCAACATGTATTAAAAGTAATTGGCGCATAAACAATACTGATAATCGTGGTCGTGGTGTGTGGTCCATGGTCTGGCGCTTGGTAGAGACGAGGTCTATCCTAAGGGATTGTTTATTTAAATCTGGCAGCCTGCCCTGTGTGTCCCCTCTCCCCATTCTATAATGTTCTGGCTCTTTTTTTCTAACTTTTTTAGTTAAAAAAGAATTACATGTTTAATGTGTACAACATGATGTTTTGATGTATGGATATATAGTAAAATCGTTACTACAGTCAAGTGAATTAACATATTATCTTTTTGTGTGTGGTGAGAAGACCTGAGATCCACTATTTCAGCAGAGTTTTTCACTATATAATAAGGATTAAAATGACTTATATAAAGAGATTAAAAGTGTGCTACTAATAATTTGTCTAAAAATTTAGGGCATTTCCACACATGATCCCCTTTTTTCTCCTAGTACAGCAGTCAAAAATGACCGGAAGTGCTACTGGACCTACAAAGTCTGTGTTGGAATTACATGCTACACGTCACTCTGGGAAACATATAACGTGCATCAGTGAACAGATAAGGGCAATGACTCACTGATGGAAACATGCCACAGGGTCACCACCAACCCAAAGGCAGGCCACCAGAGTAGCCAAATCAGGGAAGGTTAAGTGGGATTAAAATGCCAAACGGCCCACTTACTCTGCCCTTTTCCTGGTCAGTCCAGACCAGTTAAAAATAATCTATATCCAGAAGATTTGAGCAGAGATTACGCACAAGGTGCTGCTGAGGACTGTCTCTTTCAAGCAAGACATGGATTTTGATCTAGACAAGTTTTCTTTTGTTTGTTGTAGTTTGGAGTATAATTGCCATCTCTTCTATCAATTTAAAAAGTCTAGCTATAGTTGCTATTATGAACTCATCATTACTGCTGTGTAAAATACCATTTTTCTTGACTTCGAAGTTATAAAAGATGACCTAGGTGGAGGCTGTATTATGCACACATAATTCTAGTCCATTTCTTGCTTTCTAGTATTTCAGTCTCCTGGAATGACAGAGCTATATTTGGTCTTGGGTTTTGCAATTCTATTTTAAACTGGGGATAACCTCAGAACTTACCAGTAATAATGATACAGCAATAATTAAATTCTGTAGCAATTTACTGTTCTTAAATGCATTCCCAGTTGTCTCATCTGCATCAACATTCCACAAATATTTACTGATCACAGGTTGAGTGCCAGGCAGTTAGCAGGGCAGCTGTTGTTCTCCCCATTTGAGAAAACAGATACTTACAGATGTTAAGTGAGATGTCCAGGACGCTACAACTACCACGTGGGGAGGCTGGGAACTGAACCTGGGCTCCTTACTGAGTCAGTGTAGTGTCCCGCTATACTGGCTCTGTGTGCCAGCTGTTCAACCTTGAGCAAGTTTCCTAACCTCTCTCTGCTGTGGTTTGCTGTGTGACTAAGAGTTTTCATAGAGCACTTAGAACAGTGCCCGGGGAGTGGGAAGCCTTAGGTGTCTGCTGTTATTATTTGGTGCTTGACCCAGTGTTCTTTTCTACATTATGCTGCCTCTGTCTCTACATAGGCGGAGAGACTGTTTCCTCCTTTCCAGTGGGATTTTTCTGTATTTAACTGTTGACTTCATTTGTCACTGCACATCTGTCTTTGGCCTGTATTCCTAAAAATGTTCTTTTTGGAATATCTTATCTTTTAAAAACCACTCCCAGATTTACACTCTTGTTTTCTGGAACACTAAAAATTGAGGGTGATCCATGTATGAGGAGACTATTAGTGGGAAACTCTTTGAAGAAAGGTAGAAATAAGTTATTGTAAAATAGAATTGCAAGACATCATTTTAAAAACAACTTGGAAGATTTACTTTTTTCTATGTGTGAGTACTATTGTAATCTGCAGCTTCTGAAAGCTCTCCAATAGTTTCTAGAATCACTCTGAAATTATCTGGTAAATAATTCAACATGTCTAACAATTGGACAAATACCAGATATTCTTTATTAAAGTTTCTCAATTACTACAGGAAATTTTAAATCTATTGTTTTTATTGAATTGGTCCTGGAAGAAAACTTATATACTGATTACATGAATATTTGCTAATAATCTGTTTTAAGAGTTTAAATTATCTTAATCAAAGTATAAGTAAAGAGGTAACTTAATCCAAGAGAGAAAACTGAAAGCAAGAAAATTAAGACTTCGTTTATCTTCTTTCTATAATAAGATGCTCTTATAAAGCATCATAGGGTGGTTTGTTTGTTGAATCAAAGGCAAATTAATGATGGCATTTTATTTTGAATTTTCATCTTGCAGAGTTTAAACATCTTCCAGAACCTAAATAAACGCCAGTATGAAACAGTTATTCATTTGTTTGAAGTTGCGATAATAGCGACTGACCTGGCTTTATATTTCAAGTAAGTACGGAACTCCCTTATACTCTGTGTGGTTCCGCCTTCCACGGTCCATGGCCTCAAAGTTAAAAGACATTTGTTTAGAGACACATTTCTTCATTTTCTTTTTGGATTACCAATAAATACCCTTAAGATAACTGATGGTGGATTTACTGGACATCTGGAAACATATTTTAAAAGCTAAGCCCCTAATATTAATTAGTTTGTTATCTGAAGAAACTTCAATTGAAGAATATGCATCAAAGTAGATACACTGCCAGAACACTGATGCTATAAAAACTTACACGGTGCCTTTTGACCTGGGGAATTCATCATAGTTCGCAGTCTGGTATTTCGAGTTGCAGGCTCAGACATTTGATCCTGCCAGAGTCTGAGAGCTGAAAAATCTTAGTGATACTGATGCACATTAACAAACTAAAAAAATTTCTGAGTTACGTACAGCAGAGGCATTAGCCTATTTATAATAATAATGATGATTACCAAGGAGACCAGATACTCCAAGCTTCTGTACATTTTCTTGTTGGTGAACTATAAAGTAAAATGCATTAGGACAAGGTGAACTAGTTACAGGGTCTAAATAGTTAACAACTTGGGCAGTATTAAATTATGCCTCTCCAATCCTTCATTAAAAATTCAATTATTAAATAGTTCAAACATGAAAGCAGATACTTCGAAATAGATAAGTGATATCCAAATAGCTATAGTCCAGATTCAACAAATGCTAAGATTTTGTCTTAGACATCTGTTCAAGGAAAGTGGTACAATTGAGGCATTCCGTACTCCATCATGAATGCCACACCCCCACCCCACTTCTTCACAAATACCACTGTCTTGGTATTGCTATGCATTCATCCTTCCCACTCATGTTTTCTATGGCATTACTAAGTGTTTAAAATTTTTCCATAAATGGTATCATACTGTATATACCTTTCTGCAACTTGTTTTCACACAACATTTTGAAGATTTAGCTTGGTGGTAAATTGAGATCCAGGTCATTCTTTTTAGATGTATATTCAACTGTGTGATTTTATCATAATTAATCTAGCCATTCTTCTATTCATGGACGTTTAGATTATTCCCAGTTTTTCATCACTGCCTACATTGTGTATCTTTGTGTATATGAGTTTCTGTAAAGTACATATCTAGAAGTGGGACTGCTGTAGGGTTTGCATATCTTCAATTTTATACCACATGGCAAAACTCCTGCACTCCTTAGTAGGTACGCCAATTTAAACTCCTACCAGCAGTGTTACAAGAGTTCCTATTATTCCATATCTGGACTCTTCTTGATCTGGGCATATTTAAATATATTTGTTAATGTGAGACAGAATATTATTATTCACACTTATAATTTTGTACCTTTTCATATATTTTACGTTCTAATATTTGGTTAGTTTTATACTTTACAATGTCTCATCACAACCTGTGGCCTTTGTTATGATCTTTTTGTCACATGTAGCTCTTAGTTTTAATGTATTTAAATTTACTTTTTTTTTTCCTTTCTGACTTGTGATTTTTCTGTCTTAAACCCTTTCTGTATCAAGGTTACACAGCCATTCCCTCTTCTCCTCCCTGGGTCCACAATGTGGACAACTGATGCAAAGTGGGAACATGAAACCTGAAAGGACATATTAAAGACACTTTAAACCTCTGGTCCTATATGCTAAAATTGTCGCACAGTTGTCTCTTTTTTAGGAAGAGAACCATGTTTCAAAAAATTGTTGATGCCTGTGAAAAAATGGAAACTGAAGAAGAGGCCATCAAATATGTAACCATTGATCCAACCAAAAAAGAGATTATCATGTGAGAAGTCAAATTTTATTTTGCTTTTGGCAAAAATAACTTGTATATTTCTATTTTAACATGTTTTGTTTTCTTTCACAGGGCAATGATGATGACTGCGTGTGATCTGTCAGCTATAACCAAGCCCTGGGAGGTGCAAAGTCAGGTGAGTGGTTCCCACTTTCTGTCAGGCCCTCGGCTCTGCCTAGGCGCCATGAGACAGTGAATGTGAGAGTATCTGGCAACCTCAGAATTTAATTATAACCGTCAATTATATGACTATATATTTTATAAGCAGTTACCTTCGTTACCCTGGACCTGTCCTCTGAAACCATCAGTTTATAATTTACAAAGAAGAAAAAAGGAAGTTAAGAAGTTAAGACAAAAGTACAATGTTCCCTGTTGGGTTTCTGTTAAGAGAAGAAAAGCAAACAGCTTTCAAGAGCTCACAAATGTCAGTAGGTCATTTGGTCACGCCCAGGACAAGGGAAACAGAAGGAACCTTAGAAAGAAAATGCTTTCTGGAAGGAATTCCTGTTTATCACTGGACAGGCTGTAAGAAGTTTACATAAAATTATTCATGGAGCATCTGGGTTTTTAGTAGAGGAGATAAAGCATGCAGCAAGGATGAATCATTAGTGCCTTCATCCCTCAAGGGTGGTTTTGCTCCTAGTCTCCTCTTTGGTGTGCTGTCAGTCATGGAGAAGGAAATGGCAACCCACTCCAGTATTCTTGCCTTGAGAATCCCATGGACGGAGGGATTCCGTGCAGGTTCAGTTTAAGGGTGTCTTCTAAGGAAGGTCTTCCCCACCCTTGGGGAGTGTGGGGAATGAGTGGGAGCCACCTGCTTACCACTTGGTTTCCTGCTAATCGATGAAAGAATTCTCCCTCAGTTAACTCATAGGGAAAACCCTAAGCAGAAGAGGCCAGAATTCCCTGGGTTCAACTGTAAATGTGGACTGTATCTGTTAAGATAGAATAGCTGGGCTCCAAACCAAACACCTGTGCTTCCTCCTCACTGCCTGCCTGCTCTTCCTCCTCAATTCTTTTATCTACATAGTCACCCCAGCCACAAACCTGGGCTCAGGCTTGAGTCCATCTCCCTCGTTCCAAAACCATTTCTGTCCATCACTCTTGCTACCCTCTTAGTTCTTACTTTTCCTCTTTCGTCAGAACTATGGTGGCAGCCTCCTAAGTGATCCTCTCTCAGCACGAACTCTCCAACCTTTCTCTGAGTTGCTGCTGGAATGCTTATAAATAGAGCTCTGCTTGGCTACTGCTTTGCTTAAAAAGCCTTCTGAACTCCCCACTGCTGGAAGTTTTCAACCTTTTTTAAAGAAAAAAGAAATGTCTATTTTCCTTGCACAAAAAGTTGTACATAGGTCACTTTTTGTAAGAGGCAAACAGCAAAGTTACTGTACTTCAATCTCTCTTGGCACCCACTCTTGTACCACTTGTGCACTTTGGAGGGACCGCAGGGCTCAAAGAAAAAGAACTACTGGCCCAGAGAATCAAGTTAAACTTCCCAGCGAAGCTTACATGGTTTGTTGTTACCTGTCCTTAACTCATACTCCCTAATTTATTTCTCTTATTTCCCATGTTATTGCCTCACACTCTTAAGCTCCTCCTCACACAAGCTGTAAACATTCAACTTTATCTGCACACTCTTCCCTTTCTTCTTTACTGGCGAGCTACTAGTCTTCCTTGATGACACAGCATAAATGCAACCTCCCTTATCTTTCTCCTTGATCCACAGCAGTTGATAGCTGTTGATATGATAGAACTTTCCACATTCTTTACATGACTGACTTCATTAGACTGTAAGCATCTTAAAGATCAAAGTCACATCTTAACTCCTCTTGGTAAGCCCGGATCATGCCAATGTAAGGCAGCTAGAAGGTGTTCAACAAACTTGATAAATACGGTTTTTAAAAAACCATATAAATTAACTCTCAAATATCCCTACAACATAATCAGGTAAAAGTGAAAGTGAAGTCGCTTAGTCCTGTCTGACTCTTTGCGACCCCATGGACTGTAGCCTACCAGGCTCCTGTGTCCATTGGATTTTCCAGGCAATAGTACTGGAGTGGATTGCCATTTCCTTCTCCAGGGGATCTTCCCAACCCAGGGATCGAACCCGGGTCTCCCACATTGTAGACAGATGCTTAACCGTCTGAGCCACCAGGAGTTATTAGTCAGGTGAAGTGGTGTTCTAAGCTGTGCATGTATGTGCATAAACACATAGGCAGATACATGCTAGATGCTGGCAGATGATAAGCAGGACAAAAGGAGGATCTGGGAAGCTTTGGAGCTTGAAGCATAATGAAACAGACATCCTCCCTTCTCCCCTTTTTATTGTTGAGAGGTGGTGGTCATAGCAGCTAGGAGATTGGCACGCCCAGAATGAGTCTACCACACTGAAGTAGGAAGAGAAATCCCCCTTGTCCATTTCAATATAATCTGTAAATAACATCATTTTAAAGCCAAAGAACATATGGTATGACAATACCTCAAGCATTAATTATAAATTCTGTCCTTAAATGTTACTCATTTAAGGATAAAATGTTATGATAAAATGCAAAGTCTGTTAATAAGTCATGAATCATGACTGTCATGAATCATGTCCTCCCTCTTTGCAGGTAGCACTCCTGGTTGCAAATGAATTTTGGGAACAAGGAGATCTGGAGAGAACAGTGCTGCAGCAACAACCCATTGTAAAAACCTTGACATAAAAACGCACTACTGATTAAAAATTATTGATACAAATCAGTCTGTTTTGTCCACTGGATCTTAGAAAATTATCTTTAAAGAATTTCTCTCTCTTTCTAGCCTATGATGGACAGAAACAAAAAAGATGAACTACCTAAACTTCAAGTTGGATTTATTGATTTTGTCTGTACTTTTGTATATAAGGTAAGTAAACAGATTATGTGAGTGAAATATATCATTTTCTGGATGAGAAGTTTTCTTTCAAAATGTAACTAAAATCAAAGTCACCCTCATCCCTCATGGAAAGTCACTAAGGGTGTCATCATTTCTCCAAGGTAGTTTGAGGTATTACCCTTATCTTTCCTTCAAGGATGCAATGAAAGGTGAGAGAACTCAGGTGTAAGCAAATTGAATAAACTTAGGTGAGCAGGAAAGACAAGAGCTACCTTTCCCACTTACAAGGTACTGAATTAATCTCATCCTAACAGCTCTGAGCACTGTAATAATTCTTTAGGGCTCCTTCTCTGCGTATGAAAGGTACTGAAAATGAACCAAATGATTTAAGTGGTTTCTGACCTAAAATTCTCTCTAGGAGTTTTCACGGTTTCACAAAGAAATCACACCTATGCTGAATGGTCTTCAAAACAACAGAGTGGAATGGAAATCCCTAGCTGATGAGTATGATGAAAAGATGAAGGTAATTGAAGAGATGAAAAAGCAGGAAGAAGGAAATACGACGGAAAAAGGTTAGATGGAATCTGTTTTGGCTTCTTGTAAAGTAGCTGGAAGTTCAGCAGAGCTTCATCTCACATGACAAAAGCATAAAAAGTAAATGCAAACAGGAGATTTGCTTTACTGCCCACAGACTGAGAATTATGAGAAGCTGATTAGTGGTTTTCAGGGTTTTTATCCCCTTGAACAAGATCTTACTTTGTAATTCAAGATGGAATTGCTTGGTCCAGTTGAAGTTGGGGTTAGGGCTAGGTTTCTTCATCCACTCAGTAAAGTGGCTCCTGAGGTACCTCTGCAGAATACTGAATTTTAAGAAATAATATGAAAACCATAGGATTAATGGGATCAATCAGGTTTAGGTGAGAAAATAATTTTAGCCCTAACATTCTGTATTAGCTGTAAGACTTTGGGCATCTTGCTTAACCTCTCTGAGCTTAAAGTTCCTCTCCTTATAATGAGAAAACTTTACAGATCTCCAGCCTCATTTCCAGATCTAAGGAAGCCCTAGATGTAAAGATGGCCAGCAGAGTGGGGTGACTTGAAGGTACCCTAAGACTTTGTCTGTGCCTCAGATGTTTCTCCTTAGTGCTGTTTATCCTGATGAAATTTCTACTCCTGAAGTCACTCAGTTAAGTTTAACATAATCTTCAGAAAGCCTCTGTTAAGATGCTTACGATCACCTATTAGTTCATCAGATGACTCAAATGACATCTAGAAAGTGGAATACTAATGTCATCGTTTCGTATTTTGTCTCAAGAGCTCAAGACTTAAAAGGTTTTGTAAGAAATTCTTATTGTTTAATAAAGAAACCATCTCTGTCTGGAAAAGCCTTGTTAAAAAAAAATGCAACATTCTTTTTAGACGGTTCATGTGTTTAGTGATATTTTAAAGAATTCAGAGGGAGAAAGCATTTTGCTTAAAGGGTTAAGGATATCATTCAACAGAATAAAAACAGGAGTTCCTGACTGTAGGATATACATTCACTTAAATGTTTAGTGGCTGTGTATTCTGTACAAGGCCCTGTGTTAGGCCCTGGGGAAAGATGGGGTCCTTATCTCCAGAGCTTACCACCTGGTACGGGAGTGCCAAGTGAAAAATTGATTATTTAACTATAATTATCAGAAGAAGCATACCTGGGGCATCAGGGAAGTCGTTCCTGAAGGATGTTTATGCTACACTGAAGACAGGCTTCTTCTAAGCAAAGAAAGGAGGAAGAGTTTTAAAGGAAAGGAGAGGAAAGAATAGAATATGCACAAAGGCCGTGACGTGGAAATAAGCTTGGTGCGCTGAAGAACTTGAAAACTGGTGTAGCTGGAGTCTAGAGAGCAAAATACCAGATGAAGCCAGGAATGCAGGCAGCTCTGCCAGATGGGTGTGTTACCCTGAAGGCCTCCTTATGGATCTGTCCTCTACAGAGCAACGGGAAGTCCTTAGAGGGATGGATTTCAACATGAAAGGAGTAAGATCTGAGCTGTGCTTCAAAAAGATAACAAAAATGGTTATTTTTACTGAGCAAGTGAAAAGCAAAAAGTTATTTCTTAGTGCAGTTAATCTTTATCCCAATTTTACAATGAACACTATATCAAGCCCTTTAAGTGGTTCGTGACTTTTTTTTAAATTTAGTATTTGGTATATTGGATATGGATCTCTATACTTTATTTGCATAAAAATTACTTCTGAATTTTCTTCCTACTACACTGAGAAGTCTCTGTAAACTAAGAATATTATTTTATCTCCAGGCAACACAAAGCAACAACTCAGATTCCCAGACTGGATAGTTCAGTGGTTCTTTTGAGAACTGAGACATTAACTGGTTAGTCATTTATTAGATTTTATTTTCTAAATGGACTAATTTTGAATATGAATTCAAGTTTTTAAATGGTCAAACTCTTAGTACTTGATATAGGTTAAAACTATGAATTAGGCTATATAGTTACTCTAATATTAGGAAAAAACTACTATATATCCACTGATTCCTGAAAATATTGCTTTTCTCCTTTTTCCTAGCTGTAGAAGATTCAGGAGGTGGTGGTGATGACAAGAAATCCAAAACATGTCTAATGTTGTAAGACAATCCAACCGGTCTAAATTACAAATATTGTTTCTACATTTGAAGAAAACATTAAAAAAGAACATCAGCAAATTTCATTCATCAAACCATCAAGTAACAGAGACTCTTCAGGAAGGCTACCCTGTGACTAGCATAAGAAAATATACTGCTAGCCTGAAAGCCATGAGGATAAAATAAAGTTCAACAAAAGTGCAAAATAAGACAAAAATAAGTGCATTTTTGGTGCCAATTTGTTTTAAATTAAAAATAATATAATCCTGAAACTAGTCACCAATTCTTTTTTTAAAAGATCTTATTCATTGTATTCATTTACTAGGGTTACTATAACAAAAAAGCTGCCCCATACTGGGTGTCTTAAACAAAAGAAAATTTATTTTCTTGCAGTTCTGGAGACCAGAAGGCCAGCATTAAGGTTTGGCAGGGCTGGTTTCTCAAGAGGCCTCTTTTGCTTGTCAGTGGCCGTCTGCACCTGGTCGTTGGTCTTCTCCCTTGTGCGTCTGTGTCCTATTCTCCTCTTTTAAGGACACCAGTCATACTGGATTAGGACCTACTCATAGGACCTCATTTTACTTTATTAGCTCCAAATACAACCGCATTCTAAGGTACTGGGAATCGGGATTTCAACAGGAATTCAGGTGGGACACAATTCAACCCATAACATGATTCATAGCTCACATCCTTTTCTGAACCAGAAATCTCTCATCAACATGTCTTAATGTAAGAGCAAATACAGTACAGAATGTATAATGTATTTAAGTACTATATAAGAAACAAAGAAAAAGGATATTAAATGTTATTCCACCTGAAGTGCTTATCTCTTTCCTCCACTTTTTACTCTTGATAATGGAACAGTAAAGAGCACTTCACTTTCAGCAGCTTAAAAGTATGTCATCCTATGCCCATCCTTTCTCCCAAGTCTGAAATCAATTATTTTATGTGTAACTAAGAATATGTTATTACATTCAGAACTATTCTTTTCATTGATAGAATTATCAATTTATAAGACATGACCTAGATAATCCTAATGCAAGTTAAATCAACTAATAAATATTATGCATTATTAAACAGCATGTGATTTGATTATACAAAAGCTTTACTACCAAAAACAGTTTAAAGGGACTTCAACAGAGGTGACTTTAAAAAAAGTGATTACTAGAAGTATCTACTAGGCATTCTAAATATTGATTGTCAAGAAAAATAAACAGGACTTCCCTGGTGGTCCAGTAATAAAGAATCTGCCTTGCAATGCAGGGGACGTGGGTTCAATCCCTGGTCAGGGAACTAAGATCCCACATGCTTTGGAGCAACTAAGCCTGTGTGCCACAGCTACTGAACCTACATGCTCTGGAGCCTGTGCTCCACAACTAGAGAGTCTGCACCACATGCAGAGATCCCACATGCCACAGCTAAGACCCA
The DNA here is from genome assembly GCF_032452875.1 of Bos javanicus. Taxonomy (NCBI): domain Eukaryota; kingdom Metazoa; phylum Chordata; class Mammalia; order Artiodactyla; family Bovidae; genus Bos; species Bos javanicus. The sequence continues at coordinate 15,070,609 of NC_083893.1, forward strand.
ATGCAGCCAAATAAATTAAACAAAAAAACTACAATCAACTACTTCTACTACATGGTACACACCTGTACATAAGGGAAGATTTCTTTATAATGACATACCAGATTATAAAACAGACCAAATATTAATTATACCATTGACTTTTTATTGTAAAACATCTAAATTATAATTGCTCTATCAACCTCAAACGTTCTGTTATAAAGGAGATAATGTTCAATTTTAAGCGGCTGAGAAATCACTATTTGTTATATTTTTACAAGTTAGGTACTTAGAATCATAAGACTCTTCCTCTCACATTAGAATGTAAGGTCCATAAGAGGAAATATTTTTGTCTATTTTGTTCACAGCTCTTCTCACACTTAGAGAAGTGCCTGGCACAAGGCAGGCACTCAGTAAACATGAATGAATGATATTTTGCATAAATATCATGACAAACAGGTATAAATGAAGAGTGCCTGGAAGTTAATATTTTTATGGAGGAAAAAAAACCTATATATATATATATATATATATATATATATATATCCCCAAATGAGTGTTGTCTGTATAAGTCATGTTGGGCGAGAGATGTACATCTTATTTTCACTGCTGAAAATAATCCTGAAACTCCACTTAGGGTTATTTTAGAAACTGTATAAGAAACCCTCTTCCTTTAGCCTTATAAAATTTTGGACCCCCCCCAAATATCAGTCAGCTCAAACTATTTCCTCATTCACTAGAAAAGAAACTGAGGCACAGAGATGAGCCACCATTGAAGGTCTGCAAAAACAGGAACTTTGCTTAAGAGTAAGTATAAGAAAGCATAACTTATCTCAAGCCAATGATCTGCTGAACTCCCCTGACTATACTACAGCAAAGTTTAAGATAGGTCTGTTGGAGAATTAATCTTTAAAATCTAGATAATGGATAATAAGGACCTACTGTATAACACAAAGAAATCTACTTAGTATTTTGTGACAACCTATATGGGAAAAGCATCTGATAAAAGAATGGATAGACTATAACTGAATCATTCAGCTGTACACCTGAAGCTAACAATGCTGTACATCAACTATGTTCCAATAAAAGATAAAAATTCAATTAAAAAAATTTAAAACATCATCTTGAGGCCTTCTCAAAGACTCCTTTAAATATGACTCCAATTATCTGTCACTGTATGAATGGATTAAACACTGTGATTACATTTAATGATTTAAATTTACAAATGAACTTGATGTCCATAAACCATACTTGGAATACCACATATATGGATCTATTTTAAAAGGGTCTTTGAATATTCTTCCCAGTCATTGTTTAGTTTTGCAGGAGTTTTATTTCTGATGACTACTAATTTTTATCATAAAAATGTTTTGGCTTCATATATTCTATTAATAACATCAGTTTTCCTGCTGGATATTTCAACACTTTTTCCTCCGAAATCAAGATTCTTTTTCACTAAAAGTAGTGAGAAGAAAAAGATACAACAAACTATTTGTTGGTTATCAACACTCATTTACTGTTTTATGGTGGTTTAGAAATGACTAGTTATTTCCTAGCTACTTCCTTCGTAGCAATGTCTAGCAGTGTCTCATGTATGACAGTGATCTAATAATTAATGAATAATAACTTTAATAAAAGGAAAATCTGATACTATTTAAAAATAAGATACTATAAATACCTGTTTTACAGTTTAATGCCAATAATTCCATGTTTAAATGTCATTTAATTTTCAACAAAATACCTGTTTTCTATAGGTCCTCTCTTACTCACCAAATCACGCATCTTTTCCAGTATTCATCGCTTTGCTGTTTATAAAAATGGGTCTGACCTTTCGGAAAAAAATCAGTAAATCCTTTTGAAAATTTGATGAAATCTATGGATCCTTTCCCCCTAAAACACACACAATCACGAAAGTTTACACATCGATTGTAGGCGTGTTTAGATGTCTTGAAACACATCCATTGACTCTTGGGGGTATGGACCCCAAATTAAGTTACATTTTATAATATATCTCTGCATATAAGTATATCCATTATGTATGACTGTATCTGAGACAAGCTCTGTGCATACAGTATTGTTCAGTTAAGTTATATTACAGCATAATCTTTACTGGAAAGTCAACTTTCATGAACACATATGCTGCTTTAGATTACTGGGATCTCATTTGGCCTCCTGTGCTATTAATTTACTTTATAATAAATTACCCATACACTGGGGAATTAAATCAGATTATAACAAACTCCCTTAAGTGGCAGAGGTAAGAAGGAAGAGAAATGTAAGGAAAAAAAGAAAAGGTAGCTAATGAAAAAAACAGGTTCTCAAGAGGGGCGCCTGTGTGTCAAAGGAAAGTAAAGAAGTTGAAGACATAATTAATCTACCTTATAATTTTGTAAGACCCCAATAACCCTAAAAGTTTAAATAAACTAATTGAGGCAAGGGAAAATAAATGTGAAATCAGTGGGGAAAAAAGAAAAACCCATAAAAATAGGAACAATGGATCTCTGTGAAGTGTACTAGGTCCATCCTTGAGCTACAGATGGAACAGAGTTGTAGGTAAGCAACTGAAAAAATATGTAAAAGATAGGGAAAAGTATCTCCAATAGAACTGAAAATACTTTCAAAGCATCTGACAATCCATCCTAGATGGATCTTTTATTTCCAAAGACAAACCACTCAAGTTGCAACTTGTAGACAAAACTTTTGTGAAGAATTTCAAAGTACACTTCACATTAAGGAATGTAGGCATCCCTCTTTCATCTCACAGAAATAAATCTTGAAAATATTCATCAAATTCTTCTTCCCTATTTAAAAGAAAAAGTATACATATTGATTAAAATCAACAGAGAAAAAAATTACTAGGTGACACATTATATGAAATTAAGGTAATTCAAACCAACATACTTGCTAGTTCTTTTATATATATATATATATTTCATGATTCAGCTATCAAGTAATTCTTGGCTTCTATAATAATCATAACTAGGCCCAGACTGATTAAAGTGTTGTTTATGGTGGCATGTATCCCTAAACATATTTATACCTAAGATTTTACTCTGAAGTACTTTGTGTTATATCATTGCTTCTCTTTACTTTTTTGGTTGACTTTATTACTCTGTTCTAAGTTGACTTTATTACTTACTCTGTTCATTCTCATTTCAAATTAATGAAAAAACTATTTTAAGGAAAAATACAAGCCTTACTCCTAAGAATAGGGACGATCTGCTTAGGCTGCAGGTTTTATTACTCTGAGAAGAGTAAATGTGTATTTGTAGCAGTGAAGATTATATCTAAAAGAATAGAACTCTGAAAGGAGATACTAAATTATAATATATTAAAATACGAAAATTAAAGTACTAAATAAATATTAGTGCTAGGAGCCTAGAGCAGTACAATGAAAACAGCACAGGTTTTCAAGTCAGACAGTGTTTAAGTCCTAGCTCTGTCAGCTACTAGCTAGGTAAGCAAGTTATTTAACTTCTCTGGGCTCAGTTTCTTTAAATAATAAAGAACATTACATTTCCTCAAAGAGCTGTTGTGAAGATTAAGTGTATGTACAGTTGCTTTTCTTCCTTCTGGGAACAGAGAATCAAGCTACACAAATTCTGCCTACCAATCTCTTTAGAAAATGTTATTTTAGATTAGAAATTCACAGTGAGACTCCATCATTTTGTTTTAAGTGACTGTGACGGATAAAACCCCCACAACCATGTTCAAATTAAAAAAAAAAATTACAGAATCAGATACAGTTGATTTAAGAATTGCCTACAATTTAGTATTCTCCATGCCACTGTCCCTTTTCCCAAGCATGACAGCAAAATGCAGCTGAATTTTTAAAACTGTAATAAGAACTTAGACGTATGAAATTAGCTGAACCTCTGTGTGTACTCAGATGTTAGTACATGATGTCAAGTTTTTATAAGGTCACAAAGAGCTCTGGATTATGGAACCCCTCTTAGGCTTTACTTATGGATCTTTACTGCCATAAAGGTGAGTGGACTCTGAGACCTATTCTTTCCTTTTCAGCTCTTCAAGGGGAAATTCTATGGTCAAAAGTTCAGTTGATAGTTTGACTAGGATAGCAATACCTTTTTAGAAATCTGATCTATAATGGCCACTCGTTTTGGAATTCTTTTTTTGGCAAGAAAAAAAAAGATCATAGAAAACAATCTTTTTTTTTTTAAAAGGCCTCTTTCAACACACTTGAATTCTATTAACTGAGAACATATTATACAATTAGCAAGATATTTTATCATCAGCTTAAGTTAGTGAATTATGATTGATTCAATAAATCTCTTATTATGAGCTAAGAAGACTGGATTAACAAAATGGGACTAAAATTTATTGAGCACGTATTATATTGGTAAGTATTATACCGGGTGCTTTATATTCTTAATTATATTAAATTTTCACAATAAACTATGTAGTCAGTATTATTTTATCCTCTTTCAACAGATAAAGCTCAAGTGGTGAACATCCCATTATATAAGAGCTGATAATATTCCAGCCTATATCCCAAAAGCTCTTCCAACCAATAACAGAGAACAATGCATGTGTTGAGTTGTCTGTCTTTGGGGGCAAAAAAACTTTGACACCTGTTTGTATCTTTGAGGAATTCTCCTGTACAAGTTTATGATAATTAGAACATCATGGATAGGCTCTAGAAGCTAGTAAACAGGACATCTATGAAAGAACCTAAGCAAAGTCTAGGGGGTCATCTGTTAAGGGGAGATGAGGAAAGAATTACTCACCAAGAGGGAGCTGCGTAAGTTGGCTGATCGTGGCCATGAAAAATGGCTGGGAATAAACTCTGATCTCATGGTCCTTGGCTTTAAATCAACATTCATGATGCTAAACTTTTCATTAAGTTATCAAAAATGGCTGTGGTCATAGCTTTCTAGACCGACTGTAGAAGGTATGCAATATCACTTTCTATTAACATCAGGACTTACTGTGATTTTTCATCTGTCTCTGGTAGTGGGCCCTTCCAAAGTTCAGACTCTGAAGCACTTTCTTCCTCATCAGAGTTTCCTGTTTATTTAAAAGAGATTTTTTTAAAATGTGCATATTAAATTTAAAACACATTTTGAACTATCCACCAATAATGCAATTACCTTTGGATTTAACTGTGGTTTAGCCTCAATTTGTATGGCTCTCTGAAAATTTAATTTGCTTTTCCAGACTAATAAATTCTTTTGAAAAATAATAAGCTGAGCTATACCAAAGAGCCTCAGCAAATAGACCAAGGATTTAAAGTCTCATAGGAAACTTCTCTAAGTTATAGTGAGTTAAAGTAACAATTCCAATATTAACTCTATATTATAAAGGGAAATAGAGTTATACTACCTCTTGGAATATAGTTATCTTTAACTTAGTTTTTTCTTTTTATTGATCATACAAAAGACAAGCAGGTTAAGATTTTTGTAGAGACTATATTTATATTAGGATCAAGACCTCAAGAACTGAACTAGTATACAGGTCTAGCTAGTAAAATTATGGAAAAATGTCAGATTTTTAAAAAATCAATGCTGATTACATTAACTAGAAGTCCAATTCAATGAAGAAACAGTTCTCATACACTGTTAGGAGTAAATACCCTTTCCTTGAGGAAAATCTGGAAATAAAGATCACTTTAGACCCTTGACTGGCAATGATGCCTTAAGAAATTTATTAGAATAAGCAAGCTCCTCAAATATATACATATATGAAGATGTTCATTGTATAACAGCAACAACAAAAGAAAACAACTTAAATCCCCACCAGTTAGGGATTATGGATTTGGTTAAATAAATACTATATGGCTGTTTAAAAAAAAGAAAGCCCTTAAAAAAAACAAAACCATTAGCATATCTGCGATAGAACACTATGTATGCTATATCAAAATTTGTAAAAGTTACAGAAAGCATGCATAGTATTATACAATATGTATTAAAACATTATATCTACATATATATATTATATATATATAAATGATAAGTTTGTGAATAACCAAACTTAACAGTCATTATATTACATGTAGGCCTGGGATATTTTTATTCTCTCAGTTCAGTTCAGTCGCTCAGTCGTGTCCGACTCTTTGAGACCCCATGAATCACAGCACGCCAGGCCTCCCTGTCCATTACCAACTCCCAGAGTTCACTCAAACTCATGTCCACTGAGTCAGTGATGTTATTCAGCCATCTCATCCTCTGTCATCCCCTTCTCCTCCTGCCCCCAATCCCTCCCAGCATCAGGGTCTTTTCCAATGAATCAACTCTTCGCATGAGGTGGCCAAAGTTTTGGAGTTTCAGCTTCAGCATCCTTCCAATGAACACACCCAGGACTGATCTCCTTCAGGATGGACTGGTTGGATCTCCTTGCAGTCCAAGGGACTCTCAAGAGTCTTCTCCAACATCACAGTTCAAAAGCATCCATTCTTCGGCGCTTAGCTTTCTTCACAGTCCAACTCTCACATCCATACATGACCACTGGAAAAACCACAGCCTTGACTAGACGGACCTTTGTTGGCAAAGTAATGTCTCTGCTTTTCAATATACTATCTAGGTTGGTCATAATTCCTTCCAAGGAGTAAGCATCTTTTAATTTCATGGCTGCAATCACCATCTGCAGTGATTTTAGAGCCCAGAAAAATAAAGTCTGACTCTGTTTCCACTGTTTCCCCATCTATTTCCCATGAAGTGATGGGACCAGATGCCATAATCTTAATTTTCTGAATGTTGAGCTTTAAGCCAACTTTTTCACTGTCCTCTTTCACTTTCATCAAGAGGCTTCTTAGTTCCTCTTCACTTTCTGCCATAAGGGTGGTGTCATATGCATATCTGAGGTTACTGATATTTCTCCTGGCAATCTTGATTCCAGCTTATGCTTCCTCCAGTCCAGCATTTCTCATGATGTACTCTGCATATAAGTTAAATAAGCAGGGTGACAATATACAGCCTTGACATACTCCTTTTCCTATTTCAAACCAGTGTGTTGTTCCATGTCCAGTTCTAACTGTTGCTTCCTGACCTTCATATAGGTTTCTCAAGAGGCACTTCCAAATTTTTTTATTATTATTTTAAACAATAATCATGTATTACCTTTAAAGACCAGTAAAAACAATAAAGATACTTGTATTTTTTAAATACAACAAAACATCTTTTCATGTGTTTGTTAGCCATCTGTATGTCTTCTTTGGAGAAATGTCTATTTAGTTCTTTGGCCCATTTTTTGATTGGGTCATTTATTTTTCTGGAGTTGAGCTGTAGGAGTTGCTTGTATATTTTTGAGATTAGTTGTTTGTCAGTTGCTTCATTTGCTATTATTTTCTCCCATTCTGAAGGCTGTCTTTTCACCTTGCTAATAGTTTCCTTTGATGTGCAGAAGCTTTTAAGGTTAATTAGGTCCCATTTGTTAATTTTTGCTTTTATTTCCAATATTCTGGGAGGTGGGTCATAGAGGATCCTGCTGTGATGTATGTCAGAGAGTGTTTTACCTATGTTCTCCTCTAGGAGTTTTATAGTTTCTGGTCTTACGTTTAGATCTTTAATCCATTTTGAGTTTATTTTTGTGTATGGTGTTAAAAAGTGTTCTAGTTTCATTCTTTTACAAGTGGTTGACCAGATTTCCCAGCACCACTTATTAAAGAGATTGTCTTTAATCCATTGTATATTCTTGCCTCCTTTGTCAAAGATAAGGTGTCCATATGTGCGTGGATTTATCTCTGGGCTTTCTATTTTGTTCCATTGATCTATATTTCTGTCTTTGTGCCAGTACCATACTGTCTTGATAACTGTGGCTTTGTAGTAGAGCCTGAAGTCAGGTAGGTTCAACATCACTCATTATCAGAGAAATGCAAATCAAAACCACTATGAGGTACCATTTCACACCAGTCAGAATGGCTGCGATCCAAAAGTCTACAAATAATAAATGCTGGAGAGGGTGTGGAGAAAAGGGAACCCTCTTACACTGTTGGTGGGAATGCAAACTAGTACAGCCACTATGGAGAACACTGTGGAGATTCCTTAAAAAACTGGAAATAGAACTGCCTTATGATCCAGCAATCCCACTGCTGGGCATACACACTGAGGAAACCAGAAGGGAAAGAGACACGTGTACCCCAATGTTCATCGCAGCACTGTTTATAATAGCCAGGATATGGAAGCAACCTAGATGTCCATCAGCAGATGAATGGATAAGAAAGCTGTGGTACATATACACAATGGAGTATTACTCAGCCATTAAAAAGAATACATTTGAATCAGTTCTAATGAGGTGGATGAAACTGGAGCCTATTATACAGAGTGAAGTAAGCCAGAAGGAAAAACACCAATACAGTATACTAACACATATATATGGAATTTAGAAAGATGGTAACAATAACCCGGTGTATGAGACAGCAAAAGAGACACTGATGTATAGAACAGTCTTCTGGACTCTGTGGGAGAGGGAGAGGGTGGGAAGATTTGGGAAAATGGCATTGAAACATGTAAAATATCATGTAAGAAACAAGTTGCCAGTCCAGGCTCGATGCACAATACTGGATGCTTGGGGCTAGTGCACTGGGACGACCCACAGGGAGGGTATGGGGAGGGAGGAGGGAGGAGGGTTCAGGATGGGGAACACATGTATACCTGTGGCGGATTAATTTTGATATTTGGCAAAACTAATACAATTATGTAAAGTTTAAAAATAAAATAAAATTAAAAAAAAAAATTTTAGGTTAAAAATTATGTTGACATTGAATATATTATTATATAGTAATTACAACTTATTGTAATATAACAACACCTATCTGGTCATTTCAATAATAAATTATGCATATAAAAAAATAAATAAATACAACAAAACAGATGTTTCGAATGAATCACCCTATATTAATCAACTAAAAATTATCAAATACTGCAAAACATATCATAAGACAATAAAATTATATGCCACAAAATAATTATGCTAGTAAATAATTCCTCTCCAATAATGACCATTAGTCTGGAAAAGAACTGACACCAATTTGTCTTGTTGATATAGAATGTCCCTTAGTTAAACTCAACACAAAAATAAAGCAGCATTGATTTGCCATGGCGATTCTAGCCTTTTATCTGTTGGACTTTGATCCTTGAATCAACATGTGTATCCGAACTTTGGTCCTAACTGATTCTAGCACAAATTCTAACAAAAACAGGAAAAAAAAAAAAAGGTAGGGGGAGGGGTTGTACTTCTAATGATCTACACACAAAGATGATAAAATTATAAAGCTTTGGGAGTAAGCTTTGTCATTTCCTACTCCAGGGGATCTCCCCAACCCAGGGATTGAACCCTAGTCTCTTGCTTCTCCTGCACTGGCAGGAGGATTCTTTACCACTAGTGCAATCGGAGAAGGCAATGGCACCCCACTCCAGTACTCTTGCCTGGAAAATCCCATGGATGGAGGAGCCTGGTGGGTTGCAGTCCATGGGGTCGCTAGAGTCGGACATGACTGAGCGACTTCACTTTCACTTTTCACTTTCACGCATTGGAGAAGGAAATGGCAACCCACTCCAGTGTTCTTGGCTGGAGAATCCCAGGGATGGGGGAGCCTGGTGGGCTGCCGTTTATGGGGTCGCACAGAGTCGGACACAACTGAAGCGACTTAGCAGCAGTGCAATCTAGTAATCAGATATTATCAATTCGTATGTCTCCTGCATTGGTAGACAGGTTCTTTAACACTAGGACCACCAACTCAATGACAGCCAGCACTGGAACTGCCAATGTCCCAAAACAATATTCAAAAAAGACAAAAGTCTCCTGCTCTTTATTTTTATGAAAATTCACTAACTGAGCTAACAAAAAAGATCTTCACAACCCAGATAATCACGATGGTGTGATCACTCACCTATAGCCAGACAACCTGGAATGTGAAGTCAAGTGGGCCTTAGAAAGCATCACTATGAACAAAGCTAGTGGAGGTGATGGAATTCCAGTTGAGCTATTTCAAATCCTGAAAGATGATGCCGTGAAAGTGCTGAACTCAATATGCCAGCAAATTTGGAAAACTCAGCAGTGGCCACAGGACTGGAAAAGGTCAGTTTTCATTCCAATCCCAAAGAAAGGCAATGACAAACAATGCTCAAACTATCACACAACTGCACTCATCTCACATGCTAGTAAAGTGATGCTTAAAATTCTCCAAGCCAGGCTTCAGCAATACATGAACCGTGAACTTTCAGATGTTCAAGCTGGTTTTAGAAAAGGCAGAGGAACTAGAGATCAAATTGCCAACATTCGCTGGATCATGGAAAAAGCAAGAGCGTTCCAGAAAAACATCTATTTCTACTTTACTGACTATGCCAAAGCCTTTGACTGTGTGGATCACAAGAAACTGTGGAAAATTCTGAAAGAGATGGGAATACCAGACCACCTGATCTGCCTCTTGAGAAACCTGTATGCAGGTCAGGAAGCAACAGTTAGAACTGGACATGGAACAACAGACTGGTTCCAAATAGGAAAAGGAGTACATCAAAGCTGTATACTGTCACCCTGGTTATTTAACTTCTATGCAGAGTACATCATGAGAAACGCTGGGCTGGAGGAAGCACAAGCTGGAATCAAGATTGCCAGGAGAAATATCAATAACCTCAGATATGCAGATGACACCACCCTTATGGCAGAAAGTGAAGAGGAACTAAAAAGCCTCTTGATGAAAGTGAAAGAGGAGAGTGAAAAAGTTGGCTTAAAGCTCAACATTCAGAAAATGAAGATCATGGCATCTAGTCCCATCACTTCATGGCAAATAGATGGGGAAACAGTGGAAACAGTGACTAACTTTATTTTTCTGGGCTCTAAAATCACTGCAGATGGTGATTGCAGCCATGAAATTAAAAGAATACTTACTCCTTGGAAGGAAAGTTATGACCAGCCTAGACAGCATATTAAAAAGCAGAGACATTACTTTGCCAACAAAGGTCTCTCTAGTCAAGGCTATGGTTTTTCTAGTGGTCATGTATGGATGTGAGAGTTGGACTATAAAGAAAGCTGAGCGCCAAAGAATTGATGCTTTTGAACTGTGGTGTTGGAGAAGACTCTTGGACTGCAAGGAGATGCAACCAGTCCATCCTAAAGGAGATCAGTCCTGGGTGTTCAATGGAAGGCCTGATGCTGAAGCTGAAACTCCAATATTTTGGCCACCTGATGCGAAGAGCTGACTCATTTGAAAAGACCCTCATGCTAGGAAAGATTGAGGGCAGGAGGAGAAAGGGATGACAAGAGGATGAGATGGTTGGATAGCATCACTGACTCAATGGACATGGGTTTGGGTGGACTCCAGGAGTTGGTGATGGATGGTGAGGCCTGGCTTGCTGCAGTTCATGGGATAGTTGGACACGACTGAGCGACTGAACTGAAACTGAGCTAACAAAAGCACAGAAAAACTAATTAGGCCTAATAAAGTTATCATCATGGTGTTATCCTGTTAATGATGTCAGAGAACAAACCTACCAGGCTTTTGAAAGTGGACAGCTAATTTCAAAAGGCCTTACCACCAGCTGTTCTCTTGTTCCCGCTCAAGAGTACTTATCATATGCAAGCTTTCCTACACCAGCTTTCTGCTATCAGACAATCCAGTTTTACTAAAAAAATACAATCGGTTTAGAATAACATTATAAAATAACTCTCTTTGATAGAGGACATGCTGAAAAGTGACCACATATCCTTAGAATCAAATTCTACAAGACTGAAGGTCCCTTTTAGCCCTATGAGGGCTGCCCAGGTGGTGCTAGTGGTAAAGAAACTGCCTGCCAATGCAGGAGAAGCAAGAGACTCGGGTTTGATCCCTGGGTCAGGAAGATACCCTGGAGTAGAAAATGGCAACCCACTCCAGTGTTTCTGCCTGGACAATTCCATGGACAGAGGAACCTTGAGGGCTACAGCCCATGGGGTTGCAAAGAGTTGGACACGATTGAGCACATGTGCATGTACACACACATACACACACACGAATCTAAAATACCTAGTTCCCTGAGGGTGACAGAAACTACAAATCACTTCTTTGATAACTGCTACAACCTGCCAGAGGTGGGAATGGTGTTGACAAGGAAATAACAATTAGAAGACTGGGCAACATAAAATAGATGCTTGCATTTGCGTCAGCATCAAATCTCCGCAGTAATTATTGGCAAGTGGCGATCACAATTTAAGTCACTGATTCTGTGTTGGAAGGGGAGCTTGGAGGTCCACCTCTTAACCAATGAATGAACATCTTAGTGTAAGAACTCCAGTAACAAGTGGCTGTTTAATCTACACTTAAATACCTCACTGCTTCCTGAAGCAGCCCATTCCTCCATTCCATTCTTCAGATAGTTCTAATTGACAAGTTTTGCCTTAAATTAAGGCAAAAATCTGTCCATGGGCTATTTTTATACACAGACTCTAGTTCTGCCAAGCAGCCACCAAAAATAAGTCTCCTACATAGTAGCAGTCTTGCAGTTTCTATGTCTACCTCCTTACCCCTTCCTCTTCACTTTGTTCTAAGCTAAACATCTAAGGCTCCTTCAGCCTTCTTCCTATAAAAACATCTCAAGTTCTGGCAATGCTGGTTGTTCTACTCTTGACCTGCTTTAAGTTTTCAATGTTCCTTATAGAATGTAATGCAAACTGCATATAATTTTCCCTACATGCTCTGAATAATAAAAGCAGGTCTAACATCTTGGTTTTTCTGGATATTATATACCTAAATAACTCAGCTCCTGAAGAAGTGGCAAGTCTCTAACTATGAAAACAATGGACAGGTCAGACTTTTCACAGACTTTTGATCCGACCTACTGCAGAAAACAAACACAAAATCTAATGTCTAGTATTTTCTTTTTCTCTGATATAACAATAATAGCTACAAGTTATCAAGGACTTACTTTATAATACAACATGCTTTACATGTCTATTATTTACCTTGACTCTGATAATAATCCAGTGACATCAAACCTCTTTACACCCATTTTACAGATAGAACTGAGACACATATCAAATCATTTGACATGAATTTGTATAATATACGTGTCAAAACTGGGGTATAAAGAGTGGGCATACTTCATTGATGAAAGTTACTGATGATATAGGTAAAAGGACATACACTCTGGTGTTATAAACCTGTGTTTAATCATAGCTCTGCCATTAACCAGCTATCTGACTTTAGGCAATTTAAGTAAATTCTCTGGGTCTTGCTTTTATCTACAAAATGGGATATTATGTGTCCATTACTAAAATTAAATTGGTACACAACTAAACCACTTGCGATTAAGACAATTAACAAAAGCAAGTTAAAATTCTTTTTCCCCATAGAAACTGGGCTTTTCTTTTTAGACGTGGTTTTAACAATCAATATGTTACGTGGGGGTAAAGGGTAACTGAATATCACCCAAATGGAAATGAAATATAGAAACAGCAAAATCTGAGTTCTAAAACTGCCAAGACCGCCTAAGACAGGTCACTGATGACCTGAGAAGATATCTGGGTTTGACAAACCCTAACAAGGTACCTGTCTCCTACTTGAAATGGTACTACTTCAAGAACCAAGATAAGGCAGGTGTTGTTCAGACTGACTACAGTATACTCCCCTCCCTACCACTAGAAGTCTGACCTAGTTGAGGAGAGTTGACAGACTTAAGGCTCTCTCTGGGAAACGAGGGAGGATTCAGAGAGCTGGGGGAGGTAGGGGGAGGACAGTGGGAGAGAGAAGGAATGAAGACAAAATGAAAGAATGAATATAAATTGCAAGTAAAGACCCTTCCCCCAAAGATTACTTTAATGAAAAACTGGAATTGGAAAAGGACAATCTTTTTTTCTACATTAAATTGGACTTCACACCTCTAACTGCAATGTATAGCTGGAAATAGGCAAAAACTATAAATTTTCCCATTTTAACTTGTTATGCTTTCTAAAAATATATACACTTACTACCCCATCCTCAGATAGCTTAACATGCCTGGCTATGTTCTATACATTGTCAGGAAACTTAACCTAATTTTGAAGAAGAAGCTGCAGATAGATTAGGATTGACATGAGAAGAAAGGAAGTATCATTGCTTTATGACACTTCAAAAATGTTGAAAACAAAATGGATTTGAGTAAAATAATTTATAAAGAATATGTTATATTCCTAAACTAGAGCAATGCCTCCACTGATATCTCCCTCTTCAGTAAACTTTTAAACAATGAATATCTTAAATTTTTTATTTTAAAACAATTTCTGATTACTGAACACTTAAAAATTCCTCTTAAGAATTATATACTAAAATGCTAATACTTAATTTGAAAGGTGGGATTTACAGTAGTTACTTCCTCAGTTTGCCACATAGACATATTCCTTGAAAATCAGAAAAAAAAATTTAAGTTTAAAAATTTACAAGCCGAGAAGTGTCAAATCTCTGAATTTCTATATGTCTGCTGCTGCTGCTAAGTTACTCTGTGTGACCCCGTAGATGGCAGCCCACCAGGCTCCCCCGTCTCTATACGTCTAGACACTGTCAAATAAATTAGATACTCTATTGAAGTACATTTTACTTTTAGACCCTAAGCCTATTTACTGTAAGGTCTTAAAGAAAAATTCGAGATTGTATTACTGTTGAGATGCAAGATTATTGTTTGTTATATACAAATGGATGCCCCCTTTTATGAAGCCACAGGAGATTCTGCTCTCAAAACTGCCTGGAAAAAGCTGAACGCCCTGTGAGTTCTCTTTAATATTGTATGGGTACAATTAATCATTCTACTATCCCTTCTTTGGTTTGGTTCTTAGGAAGAACAGTGACAAATTTGTGATCTACCTTTGCAATTATGCAAGGCTTTTTGGTAAACATTTCTCTGTATTGGATTTACCTCTAGCTTTACTTTCCTACGCTACCTTATTTTTCCATTATTTTGACTTCACCTTTAAAAAAAATCTTATTTTATTGTAAACCACTGTGAATACTTTTTGGAATGCTGCAGGGAAAAAAACAATAATAAGATTTGTAGTAAATATTCAATGAAATCCAATCTGGTGAAAACTGTAGGATTTATTAAAAAAATTGACCAGTAACAACCAGTTGCTAACATTCTGCTTTCTATGCATAAAACAGAGATATTTAATTTGATTAATCAAAATCACCAAATGACAGATCACTCATTCTTGTGCAATATAAGCAACATTTCTTAAATGTGAATCCATCTCTCCAAATTCTTTTTCTGTCCCAATCTTATCCCTTTGGTTCTCTTCCTTCACACTCTATAATGTGAAATCAAAATGTGTATCCACTCTACTTACTGAAAAAAAAAATTGTGCTCTTCTATACTTGAAATCAGAAACTTTTAAATGATTTAATTTGGGGAAGAAATACACTTTTGGTTTTTTTCCTATGATTTTTCTCACATAGTAGAAAAAAAATTACAGGAAAAGTCACAGTTTGTGGGAAACACAAATGGCAAATAACTTGAATCTATACATTTTTATTAAATAAAAACTTGATACTTACTGTTGACAGAACTTTCTGATTTCACTGAGGATGAATGCGCTGGGAAAAAAAATGAATGTGATTAAAACAAAAAAACCAGCACTGTTCGGTCAAGAATCACTCTGCAGTGGTGTAACAGCCATAGCTATAACCAGAATTCTTCCGAGTAGTCTAGTGTACTTTCTAGTCAACTTTATAGTCTAGTAAACCTTACTTTATAGTCGTGCAGGAAAGCACTTCACTGTCTTTTAATCTTCCCTGTTCCTTTGACTTATCTCCCTAATTAAAATGTTAGGTCCTTTTTTGCTGCTGCATCGCTTCAGTCGTGTCCGACTCTGTGCGACCCCATGGACTGCAGCCTACCAGGCTTCTCTGTCCATGGGATTCTCCAGGCAAGAACACTGGAGTGGGTTGCCATTTCCTTCTCTAATGCATGAAAGTGGAAAGTGAAAGTGAAGTCGCTCAGTCGTGTCCGACTCTTAGTGACCCCATGGACTGCAGCCTACCAGGCTCCTCCATCCATGGGATTTTCTGGGCAACAGTACTGGAGTGGGGTGCCATTGCCTTCTCCTAGGTCCTTTTAGGCAGGGGTATTTTAAGCTCTTGTACAGGCTGGAATACCTAGCATAAAACTTAAAAAAATAATAAACACCTATAAAAAATGTCTCATATTGCTGGGGGGGCAAGCTCATAGATTACCTACAATATAACCAATATTTCATCTACAGATTTTCAACATCCAAGAGCAGTTTACAAATAAAGAGTTTTTCTTAATACTTTTTTGAAGATCATATGCAGGTAAGAATTCACAGTAATTGAAAATCACACAAAAAACTATGTCATAAAACAACATTTGAGTTCCACAATGGATACCAGTGAGAGAAACAGAAAAGTACTGAAAATGTATTAATTAAAAAAAAAATTATCATTATATATACAGTGTCCTGCTGGAAGACCTCAGGGGAAATATTTCTGAAGGCTGCTAAGTCAAAAAAGAACATAACAGATGGAGAGTAACAATTCCTCCAACCTCTCTGGATGAAAGTCAAAGCTGTTCAGTTGTGTTTGATTCTTTGCAATCCCATGGCCTATACAGTCCATGGAATTCTACAGGCCAGAATATTGGAGGGGGTAGTCTTTCCCTTCTCCAGGGGATCTTCCCATCCCAGGGATTGAACCCAGGTCTCCTGCATTGAGGGTGGATTATTTATCAGCTGAGCCACAAGGGAAGCCCAAGAATACTGGAGTGGGTAGCCTATCCCTTCTCCAGCAGATCTTCCTGACCGAGGTATTGAACTGGGGTCTCCTGTATTGCAGGTGGATTCTTTATCAACTGAGCTTTCAGGGAAGCCCACCTCTCTGGGTAGATCTCATAATTAGTCTAAGTTGTCACACGAATGATCCCTTAAGGCCAAACAAGAGGGTGTGAGAGACACAGGATAAAGATTCCAAAGAAAGTCAAGGCCTGGACTGCCTCAAGTGCTTTATGTTATTGTGTCTTTACTCCCACTTATTTCCCAGTCATCAGAAAACAAATAAAAACATGGTTAGCCTTCCTGTAGCAAAAGAAACATCCTCTTCTCTGTCATTTTCTCTGTCATGTAAGGAACATGATACTTGCTTATAGAACATAAGTGTCTATTATCTTAAAAAAAAGCACACAGTTGGAACTAGAAGAAGTTGTAGGTTTGGACTAAATGTTAAGAAAACCTGCTAACAATTACAACTATCTGAAATGTACAGGAATATTTTGGATAATGGGTTCTTTTTCCCTGGAGGTGTTGAAGCTAAAGCAGAACAAGTACATGATAAAGAGCAGAGCATCTCAGACTTTATTGTGCATATGAGTCATCCTGGAATCTTGAAGTCAACTGTAATTCAGGAGATCTGCAAGGGCTGAGGTTATGCATTTCTAACAAGCTCCCAAATGATGACAATGCAGAGGACCATATTTTGAAAGGCAAAACCATAGAATATCTTTTCAATCATGATTTCCAGGGCTGATTTCTGATGTTCCCTGCAACACAGAAATTGGCTGACTTCACTGACTCACTCAAGCACTGTGCTTAGGAACTGGGGATAAAGAATTAAATAAGTCACATAATCCTTTCCTTAACAGAAAATAAATTATTCCAAGAGTGGTATGTATTTCTAAAGGAGAGTGCAGGGTGCTATCAGTATGTGCTAACAGGGAACTAGCCTTGCCTGGAAAAGTAGAGTGAAAGGAATCAGACAAGACCTACTCAAGGAACTGATCTTGGGGGCATGGTGGAGGTGGAGGAATAAGATCTTGAACTTTCTGCCAAGAGAGTTTACCTAAATATCCCTTTGTGTTCATACCTGCCAAAGGAGACTGGTCCTCAAAGTCCAGTTATTGATCTTTCTTACATTTTCTCTATCTGTTGGTTCAGCTATCAAGCCATCCAATTATCTACCCATTTACCTATTTAACATTCTATATGATGGTAACCCGAGTTATGGGAGTTGACGGGATCACACAGGGAGAACAGAGAGAAAAAAGGTCTGTAAGAGCCCTGAATAATTCCAACACCTAAGGGTAAGACTGAGGAGAAACTATAGTCTAAAACATCTGGGGAGAGACCAAAAAGACAGGAAGAAAAGTCAAGAAAGTAGATTCTTTCGAGGAATGTTAGCAGTCCAAAGGCAGCTGAGATATTAAGCATTTATTAATTACTATTCAAGTTTGGGACAAATTAAGGTGGCCTGGCAAGAAAATATCACATCAAATAGACCTAGTTACAGGTGATCAATCACAAATATCAAAAAATTAAAGAGGTTTATATGGTCCTCCTAAAGTTTGATAAAATGTTGTCATTTTCTGCTTTATACCAAAGCTGAAAAAGAAAGAACTATATCCTATACTCTCTATCAAAGATGCTCCAAATAAAGAATAAATAAGAAAGATGTCTCAATTCCACTTTGCTTCGGTTTTCTGTCTCTGAAGTTGCCCTGAAATAATCTTCAAAATGTTTCGTTTTCTTATTCTTTATTATTTATACCTAACATGTGCTAGTGGGGTGCTGGGGACAGAGCAATGAACACAGCAGACAGAATTCCTGTTCTCTTGTGCTTTTATGTAATTGTCATATGTGTAATGAGGGAAAAGTTCTAGGGTTGTGACAGCATTATAAATGGGAGTCCTAATTTAGATTCGTGGTTAGAGAAGGATCCCTGAAGAAGTGACATTTAAGCTTAGAACTCAAGGATGAGTTAGGATGGGCCTGGAGGTTTTAGAGAGAGAGGAAGCAGCATCTATGTAGTCCTTAAATGTATAGAAGTTTGGCATTTTCTAGAAATTGAAAGGCTATGTGGGTGGAGTGTGAAAGTAACATGAAGAGTAGTGAGAAACAAGCCTTGTACGCTGGATCATTTAGACCCTTTGGGCTTTGTCCAGACGTTGGTTATATCTTAAGAACAACAGGAAATCACTGCTAGATAGAGAATGAATTAAGGAAAGGCAAGTGGGATGACAAGACAGTGATGGAAACAGTAAGGATAATATAGTAGTAGCCTAGATAAGAAAACATGGTTAGTTTGAACGAGAGTAGAGAAAACTTGAGAAATATATAAACTGGGGTAAAACTGATGGGATTTACATAAACATGGAAAGAGGAGTCTGGCAGGCTAGAGCCCGTGGGCTCACAAACAGATGGACACAACTGAGCAACTGACACACACAAGGATAATTTTCAGACTTCTGGTATTAGCTTTTAGGTTGACAGACATATCAGCTACTGAAATACAGGACACTAAAGGAAAAACATCTTTTAAAGAAGGTCACATGAATATATAACTTGAGGGATGCAACCTCATCCTTAGTCACGAGTATCCAGCTACGTAATTACCTGTTTTGGAGGTACTGAATAAACTTTACATTGTAGGGATTAATTCTTTAATTTGGAATATTCAGTGACTAACATGATGTCTTATTATGACATAAACATATTATATAACAGTCAACGTTACAAAATCCTCAAATAGAATACATTAAATATTTTACTGGCACATGAGGATAAATTAAAAACTTTTAAATCTCAAATGAGATTTTCACACTTATTAATTAAAATTTATTTTGAAGTTTAGAACATGATTTATAGACATAAAAGACATTCTGTTTCAATACCATTTCTCAATAAACAGTAGAATACCAGTATTTTTCTTCTCATCATCTATCAATTTTACCAAGTCTAAAACTTGGCAATACTGTATGTTTGAATGTATCATGACATGTTGGAAGGAAAAGATGTACATAAGATTATAACATGTCTAATGATCTTCATAGCTGGAGCAAGGGAGCCCTCTCCTGTTCAAGTATTATGTTAACACTGGCTAGAATCTAATTCAATCTACCATTACCTACCTAATTTAACCCAATTCACTCTAAGTTACAGTTAATTTGACTCTATTACGGACTGAAAAAACAACCCACAGCAACCTTCATAATAACTATGGACCAAGTACTATGCAAACGGCTTACATACATTATCTGAGCTAAGGTACAATTATCATGACCACTGTCTAAACTAAGGCACAGTAAGGACTGCTGAGGAACAAGTAAGCAGTTGACTTGGATTTGAATTTAACAATTACTTACTAACTGTATGTGCACAATACCATGTTAAGCTGAGGACACATACATATCAATCTCTATCATTTCAAGAAGCCCATTAGCTAGGGAGAAAAATCAAACAGACCATGATAAGAAATCACAATGCTAAAACTTAATACTGACTTATAGATTATGTACTGATTTACAGTGTTCAAAATGCCTTTCACGTTTATTTGATTCTTCACCATAAGCACCAGCAGTACAGAAACCAGGTAGTCACATCATCACTATGTAGGTATATGGGGAAAGTAAAACTCAAGAAATTCAGTAACTTGCTTAATGTAACATGTCTATAACTAACAAAT
Source organism: Bos javanicus (assembly GCF_032452875.1). NCBI lineage: Eukaryota > Metazoa > Chordata > Mammalia > Artiodactyla > Bovidae > Bos > Bos javanicus. The sequence continues at coordinate 15,090,953 of NC_083893.1, forward strand.
CCAGAAATCAGAGTGCTGTTACAATATTATACCATTTGCAAAAATAAATCAAAACTGACCTTGTTCTTGAAACTTCTATAAGTTACTATAAATTTGTCTCTAAATTCTCCAACCAGTTTCCTTTCAAATACCATAAAACAGAATTATAAATGCATTCACTAATTAAATTCTTAATCTGAGACATATGGCAGATTATCCTTTATGTTCAGAAATATGAGTAAATATTATATTTTAATTCCCATTTACCTTTATTCTTTGTCTTAGAGGTCTCTTCTACAGAAGATAATCTGGATTTTTTATGTGTTGACTCTTCAGAATCTTTTTCGGCTTTATCTTTTCTTTTTTTTGACTTGATTTCTTTTCTCCTTTATGTTGAACAATATAAAATTAAAAACAACTTTTTCAACTAAGCTTTACAAAAAATAAAAATCAACGGGCAAAAAAAGTTAAATTAGTTGAAGTATTCATTTAAAATGTAATTTACATAATAAGGAATGCTTAAATGAGTCTGTAAATATTGTAGGTTAGTATATTACTTTAGCCACTTCTATAAGATTACAAAGTCCGAGACAAAATTAAGGTAATGAGCACTTGGAGACAAAATTATTTTTCATAAGTTCTATATAAAACCTTAGTGAATGTAATCATAGTTTTACTCATTTCCTTTTTAGATTCTATCATTTTGTTGTTGTTCAGTCACCCAGTCGTGTCTGACTCTGTGACCCTATCATTTAGCCATTCTAAAAAATTACAAAAACAAATCTCATTTCCCTCCACATAATTCATTATCTACACTTTGAAAAAACACATAGAACAAAAGAAGCCACTGTACAGTTCTAAACCAGTAAATAGAAAATTATTCTCTTAATAATAAAGGAGAATAAAATAGAGGTATAATGGAATGAGAATGGAAGGGCTTATTGTTAACTCACACGTCTACTTTAGACCACTTATCTTTTCACTGCTATGGCTTTACCTTTTTTGTTGTTCACTAAGTCGTGTCCCACTCTTTTGTGACTCCATGGGCTGTAGCCTGCCAGGCTCCTTGGTCCATGAGATTTCCCAGGCAAGAATACTGGAGTGGGTTGCCACTTCCCTCTCCAGAGGATCTTCCAGACCCAGGGATCAACCCCGTGTCTCCTGCACTGGCAGGTGGGTTCTTTACCACTGAACCACCTTGGAAACCCCTTATTTTAGGCCAGGTTTATAAGGCTGTCAGTACCATAGCTGGCAAGTGATTGATGTTAATTGCAGAGGATAAGGCAGTTGGATGGCATCACCGACTCAATGGATGTGAGTCTGAGCAAACACTGGGAGATGGTGAATGACAGGGAAGCCTGGTGTGCTGCAGTCCACGGGGTCACAAAGAATCAGACATGACTGAGCGACTGAACGACAAAGAAAAGAAACATGAAATAGGAAAAGGTGATAATGCTGAAACTGAGACTGGGAAAGAGGATGAAGAGACAACAGAGAGGATTACTTTCAAGAAACTTGTTTATTAAAACTTTCAAATTAAGATACTTATACCAAATACTACAATACTGTTTAAGACAGTAATAACTTTTTGTCTACGAATAATTCAATTTTGAAATGAAGTTTGAAACTCAAGGTCAAAAGAACATCTTTGGTATCTTTCAGAATCATTGATGGAGAAGAGAAATCATGTAATCTGAAAAACATTGCTAATTTTAAGAATTAAAAAAAATTTACTTATTTTTAATAGCTAAATACTAGATAAGGGTCATTCACAACACAGCTGATTATAAATATATATACATTTTATAAAGTTGCAGAATCTTATGTTAAGACTTTCAAGCATAATAGAACATGAAACCCAACCGCCACAATCATGCCAGGTCATACAGATTTTGCTTGAGCATCTTCAATGCCTGGGATTTCATTAGGCTCTGTTTACCATATGCCAGACACCGTGTCAAGCATTTTATACGCATTTTCATTTAATTCCCACAATAAGCTTAGTATCCTCTTTTTAGAGATAATAAAATTGAGTCTTATAAAGTTAAGCAGTTTTCCCAAGGATATGACTAGTGAGTGGAGCAGCTGAGAGGAATATACAGGGGTCTGATTTCAAAGCCCATGGTCTACATATGCTGCTCCCCTACTCAATATGGCAGACAGTCTAGATCCTTCAGTAGGAGCCTGACTTTAAACACTGAAATGAATATCGAGGTATAATCCTTTGTAAGAATGATAAACTCTGTTCAAATGAGAAGTAGGAATCACATTATGAAGACCTGATTTACAATATAGTTTCTAAGAATATTTCAGTATGTGAACACTGATTTCAAAACAAAAGTTCTAGCATCTGTCTGCTACTCTGCATAGGCCTTCACATTTAACACTGCTTGGCTAGAGCTAGGCAAGATGAACATTCAGTTCCCTGGTTTATGTGGTCATATGGCGATGCTGGATTGTGCATACGCTCCACTAATGAAACCATCAACCACTCAAGTTTACTTTAGACAGCTAGTGCAGGTAATGACGACATCCAAGACTACTAAAATTAACAACCACATTTTAAAAAGATCATATTACCTGTGATGAAAATTTAATTTAAAGGAACATTCTTGGCATAATCCTAAAAAAAAAGGAAAAAAAAGTAACACCACTGAACAGCTAAATTTTTTATCACTGCACTGCTACTTTACTTTTAATATCATAAACTGTCATGTTTCTTTACATTCTTTCATTGTAACAGGGGAAAAAAATAATCTGAAGAAAAAATCTGATTCTCTTCCACCCCAATATATATATATATATATATATATATATAAAATAAAAACTGTATTAGAATGCTTGAGAAATTGAAAATATTCTGCCACTGCTTTAGAAAACTATGCTGTCAATTTATTCTAAAAGCAAACTGTTTCATTCATAGGCAGCATTAATGTGTATCTCAAATCAAAGACATCCAGTATAGGAGAAGGAAATGGCAACCCACTCCAGTGTTCTTGCCTGGAGAATCCCAGGGACGGGGGAGCCTGGTGGGCTGCCATCTCTGGGGGTCGCACGAGTTGGACACGACTGAAGTGACTTAGCAGCAGCAGCAATAGTAGTGTGGGTATAGTCACCTCCTCTGAAGTACTCTAAGAGTTTTTCAAATGGAAAAGAGATTTTGAAAAAGTTCCAAATTGTTTCTTTTTTACTTTAATCTCAGTTCACACTAGGTGACTCTTCCTCATAAGCACTTACAGGAGGAACTCGGAAACCAGTCTTCACTGGAGTGCACTAAGTTGCATATGAAATTAAAAGATGCTTCCTCCTTGGAAGGAAAGTTATGACCAACCTAGACAGCATATATAAAAAAGCAGAGACACAGGTCCATCTAGTCAAGGCTATGGTTTTTCCAGTAGTCATGTATGGATGTGAGAGTTGGACTATAAAGAAAGCTGAGAGCCAAAGAATTGATGCTTTTGAATTGTGGTGTTGGAGAAGACTCTTGAGAGTCCCTTGGACTGCAAGGAGATCCAACCAGTCCATCCTAAAGGAAATCAGTCTTGAACATTCACTGGAAGGACTGATGTTGAAGCTGAACTCCAACACTTTGGCCACCTCATGCGAAGAGCTGACTTATTTGAAAAGACCCTGATGCTGGGAAAGATTGAAGGCAGGAGAAGGGAATGACAGAGGATGAGATGGTTGGATGGTACCACCGACTCAATGGGCATGAGTTTGGGTAAACTCCAGGAGTTGATGACGGACAGGGAGGCCTGGCGTGTTGCAGTCCATGGGGTCACAAAGTCGGACATGACTGAGCGACTGAACTGAACTGAACTAGAATATGGGGAAATCCTTGACCTCTACCTGGAGGGGGCAGAACACTCTTATAACACATTTATTTAGGAACCAGAGAAAGTTGTTAACATGATGCAGAGAAGACGCCAACACACAAAAGACTAGCTCAGGGGAAAAAAAAGGATGAGCAACAGATTCTAAATATGCGTATTAAGAGAAAATGCTATATTCTGGGTTATAATCCTAAGCTTTTAAGACAGATATCGCAAACACTTTGCCCTCTTAAATTTTTTTTCTTTTTTGACACAAAGAGAGCAGATTTATTACCTATACCATAACAATATGGCTATTAACTAATGTGAGATTTTACAGTGCCTTTTCTGATACCACTCTGACTCCCACTTGGCATCTCAATCTACACTGACATTCTCAAATTAACAGACAGAGGTCTTCACTTTACAAATTACTGGTATACATTTGGCATTAGCACTATTTCATCTAAATGTCATGGAAATGCTGAGAAAGAAGTTTCAGGCTCAAAAGTTCTTTGAAACTTTAGCAAGCTCTGAGAAAAAGAGAGTTTCCAAGATACCTTAAGCATTTTAAATTGAATCTTAAATTGCCTATATATTTTCAATCTAAATTACTAAACTTTGAAGGAATCAGTCACAACCCATCTAAAGTCAACTTACTTAATTTAACAAGTGCATTTCTTTTTTCACCATGCTCAGTATAACCAAAATTAACTTCCCAACTCTTTAAGCCTTCTTTTTTATCACAAGATTTATTTCCACAGCAAAACTGGCCTGTAAATAAAGGAAGGAATATTAGCTATGGTGGTTGGTGACAGTATTTATCTACAATCAGGTATTATCTCTGAAATTTATTCAACATACATTACATACATGACATAAATTCTTAGTTTATAAAGTCTACGTCAAAAAACTGAGCACAATAATTATGGTATGTTCAAAAGTCAAATCAAGTTGCTGAATGCACTGTTTTAAAAAAAAATCAGTTCTGGAATTCTTACTTGATAAATAGTTGACTCTCAAGTTAACTGTTTATATTTAAAAACAGATTTTTAGTGACTCCGAGTGAAGGAATCTTACACTTTGGAAAACGGAAGCACTAAAAAAGTGTACTCACTAATACCTTAAAAGAAAAAATGTATTTTCCAAAGTACATGCACTGTACCTGGGTCAACCTTTTCCAATGTTATTGACATTGATACTTTAAGGTATTAACATATGGTATTTATTTTAAGCACCAGCATAAAACGACATTTAAAGCACATTTTAAAGTGTTATAGCATTTTGAGATTAAATAGAATAAGTAATCCAACTCGATGTTCTAAATTTTAGAATCACGTGACACTAAAATCAACATTACATACTCACAGTATATTAAAAGCTCTGTAAAAAAGGACTAATATTGATGATCCAAGAGGGAAAAAAAAAACTACTCAATAATTAACTATTGACTTTAACAGAAAAAGAAAGATCAAACTTATTTGTACAACCTGAAAAGAAAGCACTTATATCTAAATTAATTGTACCCATAGGAACAAATCTGAACTTTTCATAAAAAAAGAGATTAACAAAATGAATTTGGAAAACGATCAGTCCAAAGGCTGATAACTTTTCTAAACTGGCATTGTATTACTCATTCCAAATGAATAGTTCATTAAATCTGTACATGTTGAGAATTTGTTTATCATTAAAACACAAGATTATAACTTCAGGAATCACAGCAAATGGCTTTCTTTCCCCTTCTCAATTAAAACTTTTTTCAATTATATGAATTTAGAGAATGTCCATCAATTTTTTTTAAAAGGCAGCATTACTTATCATCACTTAAAAATTCCACTCAATAAAACTACAAAATTTTAAAACTGTGATAGACATTTCAATTAGGTAAAAGCACAAACTAAAATGTAATGCTAAGAAAAGTTTAAAAAATAGCTTTAAAATTATTCTTTTTCCTTCTCCTCTAGAGTACCTTTCAGGCTGATTATAATTTATGGAAAATGTATATAAACCACACTGATGGCATAAATGTGTATCATTTAAAAATGAAACCTTTATTTTCAGTTTAAGAGGTTTTTAAGTTACTTTAGCTTAAAATATTTTCTTAATGATTGTTCCTATATAGTTTTCAGAAGCATTAACACTTAAAATGCAATGCTCAATAAATACTTAATTTTATAACATGAGACAGTATAGAGATATTACATTTTCAGAAAAATTTCATGAATAGATTACAATGCATAGAAAATGCTACTGATTGTCTACAAAATGCTTGGTCTTTTGTTCTAAGACTAAATATTTAGACTCAAATTCAGTGACTCCTCAAAGTAAACTAGCTTGTCTAAAAATTCTGTAAGGGGCAAAGTAATATTTAATTTCTACTTGCAAAATGTAGATTTGACTAGAATACAGTAATACCAACTCATTACTCCAAAAATTAATTAGGGGAAAAACTCAAGTCTTCATCTATTGACAGTTTCCTTGCTAGGAAGCTTTTAACTTTTAAACATTTTCTACTTATCTGCAACTTAATATCCTAAAAGCAAAAATTCTAAAGGTAAAAACCACTAAAGGATCATATTTTGACCTTTGTCAGCAATATATCTTTAATACACCTTCTCTACTTTTACTTTGTATTTTGTAGACAATCACAGTAAGAATAATCTTACCCAATGACTTCGATTCTATAAAATAACTGTATCCTATTAAAAACTGAAATGAAAAAGAAATTACCTTTTCCTGAAATTACTTCTTTTTCTACTCGCCACCTAAATCCAAACTGATGAGGAAAAAAAAAATACATGTATGCTAGAGTAAACTTAAACATTATTTAACCATATTTAAATCTTAACATGGAGCCAACAACTGACAATATGATACTTATCTAAAAAGTAAACCTAATTCCCATCACAATAGTTTTTTCTTTCCTTATAGGATTCCCGGTACTTAAAAATTTATCTGAATAATTACCAACCTGTTAAGAAACAATCTTCTTTACTTTTAAACTTCCTATTTAAAGTTATAGGTGCCAGGCACAAGGTATGCAAATGAATAAAAAATAGATACTGTTCTATAACACTGATAGGAAAAAAAGAAGTACAGTACAATAATGAAACAGAATACTGGAATACAAGAGAGTACAGTCTTTGGAGTCAGATTGTTTGGGTTCATGTCTTAGTTCTACCACTTGGGATTCCCTTGTGGCTCAGAGGGTAAAGAGTCTGCCCACAATGCAGAAGACCTGAGATCGATCCCTGGGTCAGGAAGATCCCAAGGAGAAGAAAATGGCAGCCTACTCCAGTATTCTTGCCTGGAAAATCCTATGGATGAAGAAGCCTGGAGGGCTACAGTCCATAGCATCACAAAAAGTTGGACATGACTGAGTGACTTCATTTTCTTTTCTTTATTTCTATCACTTGTACTCGATGTGGCTGTTTGGAGCAGCCTCAAGGGCCTGGAGTGTGACTCAGGCCAAAATTGGGAGTGTGCACATAAAAGAGCATGGTTCTGCCATGAGTACATGCAGGGACTTCCCTGGTGGTCCAGAGGTTAAGAATTCACCTTCCAGTAGAGGGGACATGGGCTTGATCCCTGGTCTGGGAAGATTCCACATGCCACAGGGCAACATAGGCCTGTGCATCACAACTGCTGAGCCTGTGTACCAAAGCCCACGAGCTGCAACTGCTGAGCTCATGCCCAACTCCTGAAGCCCATGTACCCTAGAGCCCTTGCTGTGCAACAAGACAGGTCACTGCAATTAAGAAACCCATGCAGTCCAACCAGAAAAGCCACTGAAATGAGAAGCCTGGGCACCACAACTAGAGAAAGCCTATGTACAGCAACAAAAGACCCATCAGAATCAAGATTAAAATGAATAAATTAAAAAACGTCTGCAGTGTAATTTTAAAAAATGATTACGTGGAGACTAAACAACATGCTACTAAAAACCAATGGATCAACAATGAAATTAAAGAGGAAATTAAAAAAAATCGAGATTGAAAACAATGAAGATATAACCATACAAAATCTATGGGATGCAACAAAAGCAGTTCTTAGAGGGAAGTTCACAGTGATACAGACTTTCCTCAAAAAAACAAGGAAAATGTCAATTTTTTAAAAAAATTTTCTTCCTAAAGTCATACGGAAAATTCTGAAAGAGATGGGAATACCAGAACATCTGATCTGCCTCTTGAGAAACCCATATGCAGGTCAGGAAGCAACAGTTAGAACTGGACATGGAACAACACACTGGTTCCAAATAGGAAAAGGAGTACGTCAAGGCTGTATATTGTCACCCTGCTTATTTAACTTCTATGCAGAGTACATCATGAGAAACGCTGGGCTGGAAGAAACACAAGCTGGAATCGAGATTGCCAGGAGAAATCTCAATAACCTCAGATATGCAGATGACACCACCCTTATGGCAGAAAGTGAAGAGGAACTAAAAAGCCTCTTGATGAAAGTGAAAGTGGAGAGTGAAAAAGTTGGCTTAAAGCTCAACATTCAGAAAACTAAGATCATGGCATCCAGTCCCATCACTTCATGGCAAATAGATGGGCAAACAGTGGAAACAGTGTCAGACTTTATTTTTTGGGGCTCCAAAATCACTGCAGATGGTGACTGCAGCCATGAAATTAAAAGACGCTTACTCTTTGGAAGGAAAGTTATGACCAACCTAGATAGCATATTCAAAAGCAGAGACATTACTTGGCAACAAAGGTCCGTCTAGTCAAGGCTATGGTTTTTCCTGTGGTCATGTATGTATGTGAGAGTTGGACTGTGAAGAAAGCTGAGCGCTAAAGAATTGATGCTATTGAACTGTGGTGTTGGAGAAGACTCTTGAGAATGCCTTGGACTGCAGGGAGATCCAACCAGTCCATTCTAAAGGAGATCAGTTCTGGGTGTTCATTGGAAGGAATGATGCTAAAGCTGAAACTCCAGTACTTTGGCCACCTCATGCCAAGAGTTGACTCACTGGAAAAGACTCTGATGCTGGGAGGGATTGGGGGCAGGAGGAGAAGGGGACGACAGAGGATAAGATGGCTGGATGGCAGCACCGACTTGATGGACATGAGTTTGAGTGAACTCCGGGAGTTGGTGATGGACAGGGAGGCCTGGCATACTGCGATTCATGGGGTGGCAAAGAGTCGGACACGACTGAGCGACTGAACTGAACTGAAAGTTAGCAGAAGGAAGGAAATAATAAACATCAGAGAGGAAATAAAATAGAGATTAAAAAACAGCAGAAAAATCAGGAAAACCAAGAGCTGGTTTTTGAAAGGATAAACAATATCGACAAACCTCTGGGCAGGCTCACCAAGAAGAAAACAGAGGACCCAAATAAATAAAATAAGAAATGAAAAAGGAGAAATAATAACCGATACCATAGAAATAAAGAAAAATCAACAAGCTATAATGAACAACTACATACAAACAAAATGGACTACCTGGAAGAAACGGACAAGTTTCTAGAAATAGACTGCAAAAACTGAATCAAGAAGAAACAGGCCAATCACTACACGTGAAATATAATCTGTAATTTGAAAAACTCTTTGCAAACAAAAGTCCAGGACTGGATGGCTTCTTTGGGGAATTTCAGCAAACATACAGAGAAGAACTTACACCAATCCTTCTCAAACTCTTCCAAAAGACTGAAGAGGCGGGAATGCTCCCAAAGCCACCCTATGAAGCCACTATCACCCTGACACTAAAACCAGACACAGACATTAACAAAAAGGAAAATTACAGGACAGTATCTTTGATGAACATATATATATACATAGATGCAAAATTCCTCTACCAAGTATGAGCAAACTGAATCCAACTACACATAAAAAGGATCACACACCATAATCAAGTTGGATTCATTTCAGGGTCACAAGGACAGTTCAACATATGTGAATCGATCAAGCTGATACATCAACAAAAAAAGACAAAACCACAAGATCATCTCAACAGATGCAAAAAAAGTATCTGATACAGTTTAACATCAATTCATGACAAAAACTCACCAAAGTGGGTATAGTGGGAAGATAGATCAATATAATAAAAGTCATTTGTGACAAACCCACAGCCAATATTATACTAAATGGTGAAAAGCTGAAAGTTTTCTTGCTAAAGCTGGAACAAGATAAGGATGTACATACTCATCAATTCTACTCAACATAGAACTGGAACTCCTAGTCACAGCAATCAGACAAGGAAAAGAAATAAAACATATCCAAATAGGAAGGGAAGAGGTAAAATTGTCATTCTATGCAGATAACATGATACTCTATACAGAAAACCCTAGACTATACAAAAACTATTAAAACTGATAAATGAATTCAACAAGGCAGCAGGATACAAAATTAACATAAATCTGCTGTTATTTCTTCATGCTAACAATGAAATAACAGAAACAGAAAGTAAAAAACAATTTCACTTAAAATCACATCCAAAAACAAACTATGAATAAACAATCAAGAAAGTGAACAGATTTATATGCTGAGAACTATAGATTAACAAAAAAAATAGAAGATGATTCAATAAAAATGGAAAAATATCCTCCACTTTTGGATTGGAAGAATTAATATAGATAAAATGGCCATACTACCCAAAGCAACATACAGATTAATGCAATGCCTATCAAATGACCCACAACATTTTTCACAGAACTAGAACAAATAATCCTAAAACTTATATGGAATCACAAAAGACTCAGAATTGCCAAACTAATCCTGAGAAAACAAACCCACACACCAATGGTCAATTAATCTTTGACAAAGGAGGCAAGAATATACAATGGAGAAAAGATAGTCTCTTTAGCAAAAAGTATTGGGAAAACTGGATAGCTGTAAGAAAATCAATGAGGGTAGAACAGTCCTTCATACCACACACAAAAAAACAAATTCAAAATGGCTTAAAGACTTAAATACAGACGATATACCAAAAAAATTCCTAGAAGAGAACATAGGCAAAACATTTTTTGAAATAAATTGTAACAAACTTTTCTTAGGTTAGTTTCACAAGGAAAAAGAAAAACAAAAATAAACAAACGAGACCTAATTAAACTTAAACATTGTACCAAGCAAAGGAATCCATAAACAAAATGAAAAGACAATCTACGGAATGGGAGAGAATATTTGCAATAAGACCAACAAGAGCTTAATTTCTAAAACATACAAACAGCTCATATAGCTCAGTAACAAAAACTAAAAAACCCAATCAAAAAATGGGCAGAAGACCTAAATAGACACTTCTCCAAAGACAATATACAGATGGCCAGCAGGCATATGAAAAGATGCTCAACATCACTGATTATTAGAGAAATGCAAATCAAAACTACAATTAGGTATCACTTCACATCAGTCAGGAAGGCTATCATCAAAAAATGTACAAATTATAAATGGTGGAGAGGCTGTGGAGAAAGGGGAACTCTCCTTCACTGTTGGTGGGAATGCCAATTGGTGCAGTCACTGTGGAAAAACTACAGAAGTTCCTTAAAAATCTAAAAATTGAGTATGATCCAGCAATCTCACTCTTGGGCATTATCCAGAAAAAACAAAAACTCTAATTCAAAAAGATACATGCACCCCAGTGTTCATAGCAGCACTATTTCCAACAGCTAAGACACAGAAGCAGCCTAAGTGTCAACAGTTGAATGGATAAAAAAGATGTGGTTGTACACATACACACACACACACACAGAATGGAACACTAGTTAGCCATTAAAAGAATGAAGGAATGTCATTTGCAGCAACAGAGATGGATATTATCCAACTATTAACCTAGATATTATCATACTAAATAAAATAGACAAATGTATCATTTAGATGTGAAATCTAAAAAACAGTACACATGAATTTATTTACAATACAGAAATGGACTCATACAGAGGAACAAATTTATGGTTACCAAAGGGGAATGTGGGGAAGGAATAGATTAGTATAAAACTATAGATACACACCATCATATGTAAAATAGATAAACAATAAAGACTTACTGTACAGCACAGGGAACTATATTAAATATATTATAATAACCTATCACAAAAGAATTGAGATAAAATATATACATATAACCAAGTCAATTTGCTATATATCAGAAATACAATACTGTAGATCAACTGTACTTCAATTTAAAAAAATTTACTTTAATATTAACTATAATAGAATATAAAGCAGGAAGGGCAATTTGTCATTACTGACAATGATGAAAGCTAGTTTTACTAGAATAGACAAAGGCATTAATATAAAAGAATATATGCTTCTGCTGCTTTATAAATGGTGATCAGTTTGAAAAATAAAGCCTACCAATTTCAAGCATCATTTGTGAAATAAGACAATACTGTGCACTGTCAAATCATTCCTTATAATCAGTAAGGGCTCTGGATTAGAGTCAGGATAAAACAAGATCCAGTAGCCACTTGTGTTTAATTTTAGACTTTTCATGTTCCAGCTCACGCAGCGGCACCCTTGACTTAGAGGCCCTTTGTAAATTCCACAGGTATAGAGGTTAAATGGTCCAACTGGTATTTCACAGATGCAGAACCACCTAGACTTGAATTAGCATCTTCAAATAATAATATGGGGCATACACTATATCAAAAAGTAATACTGTATATGAATAAAAACCTACAAATACATGGAAGGCATACCTTATTTTCTTTGTATCTGCTGAGATCTGCTATGCAGTATTCCTTGAATAATTTATCATAGTATTTCTTTGCAAGTCTCTTCTCCCTAGATTCATTAAAAAATTATAAATCTTTTTTTTTTAAATATAAATCTTATATAGTTAGAAATTCAACCCCTGTTCACTACTTGGAAGCAATGTCAAAAAAGGCATATGATATAAATATTAATGTCTTAAAATAGGTCTATTATTTACACGTGCATAGAATATCTGAATATTAACTATTAGTAGTGGGCACTAGGGAGGGAAACTGGAAGGCTGATAGTCAAAGATGAGAAGGAGACTTAATCTTTACTTTTTATCCTCTGTAATGTTTGAATTTTTAAAACAATTTTTAGGTTTTACAGTTTCCCAAAATATTTTTAAAATTTTAAAAGAAGCATATTACAACAAATAATATTGTAAACGTGTTATAAATTATTTTTTAAAGACAAAGTCAAGCAATGAGAAGTTAAAATTGTTAACAATTACCCAAAGAATCAAACCAAATTCAATAATTGGAGGCATGGTTTTATGTCCTTGATTCAGAACTGTTCCATTCAGGGGCCAAATGTTTTGCAGGTGGACAAAGTAAGAAAACACTCAGGGAGCAGGAGAGACAGGACTACAGCATTTGATCTATTATGTCTCACATGGCTACAATTACCAATTCATGTCCATTTCATCCTCCTCATTCCATAGGAATCTATGATTTTCTCGTATAACATCCATGTCTGTCTTATCATTTTCCCTGAAAAACCAATTTCAATGTGAACACAAAATTAGTCAAATTTAAGTTAAACAGTTGTGTAAGGTTGTGAGCACCTGAGTAAAAATAAGATACATAAAGATAGTTTTATATGAAGCATATATATGTATACATTTATTAAAAGTATTTCAGTATTTTCAAAAGGCAGTTATAACAAATGTGCTGCTACACAAACAACTTGAATGCATAAGGGATCCACCCATTTCAAGTGCTGGTCCAATTATACAAAGGGTGGTAAATTACCAAAGCTAGAATGAGAAATCTGGATAAACACTAAATGGACAAGGAAAATGAATGAAAATTTAAGTTTCAAAATCTGAAATCAGTCAGCAACACCATCCTATTGAGATCTAATTTTTAAAATATATGAAGAACTTTTCCACACCTCATTTTACTACAGCTTCTTAGGAAGACTGAGTAAAGAAGGAAGAGATTTAAAGATGATTTTTTAAGATGACAGCAGTTTAGGGGTAGAAAAAGGGATTGTTGGAGAACATAGCCTAAATTGAGAGAAAAGTTTGGGATAGATGAGCTGATATGGAGTTTTTTAGGGCTTTACCAATTCAGAAAATCGTTAAACCAAGAGAGTAAAATCCACGCAAAACTAAGAGGCTCTGAAAGAAGAGCCTCAGATACAAGAAGAAATTTCATGTGTAGGAAATATTAGAGTGAAGTCTCTTGTTTGCCTTACCTTTTAAAAAGCAATCCAAACCTGAAGTTTAAAAAGTTCATTATTTCAAAAATTCTTGTGGAAAACAAAAACCACTGAAAATCAGGCACATGAGTATCCCTCACATATGCTGTTATTGCCCGATCAGATCTGGCTCAGCAGGCCAGATCTGGCCCAAGGCCTGTTGCCAGAGAAATTAGTTCTCAATGAGCTGGCTGGCTAGAAGCTACGTATGGCCTCTCCACTGATGATATAACAACAAAACCAAAATGGAAAGCAGGAGAAAATGAGAAGACACAGTAGCTGCGAGTCTTCATACCCATTTCCCATTGTAAAATACACTTCATGACACTTACCCCAATCGTCTGAAGTCTTCTTTTTTGCCACCATAATATAAAATATAGTCATTTACAAACTTTGTATGCCTTTGATACTGAAATGCAAAAAATTAAGGATTTTATTTGCTCAAGAGTAGTCCTGTGTCAATGACATATTAGTGAGTAGGGGGAAAAAGCATGAGTCCGCTTAGTTTTTTTAAAATATGCGAATACTATACATGGTTATGGGCTTCCCTGGTGGCTCAGAGGTTAAAGCGTCTGCCTGCAATGCGGGAGACCAGGGTTCAATCCCTGGGTTGGGAAGATCCACTGGAGAAGGAAGTGGCAACCCACTCTAGTATTCTTGCCTGGAGAATCCCATGGAGGGAGGAGCCTGGTAGGCTAGATGGTTATAAATAAAATTGATGGTTATAAATAAAAAATCTAAAAGGGTAAATATTAAACTGCTAAGAGTGAACACTAGAGTAGAGGGACTTTCACTTTCTATCAAATACTCTTTATATTGCTTTGAATGTTTTCAGGCAATAACTATGCGGAGAAGGACAGTTTCCTATTCTATTGGGAACTGCATACAGCCTCACACCACCATTCACTTTAATCATCATGATATGAAAAATAAATTATAGTTTCTAAAGTTAAAGGCAAGGAGAATTTAACTTCCATTATTATAAAATATAATTTAGCTATTTTGGTAACAATAAAGACTCCAAAATAGAAGATATAACTTTTATAATATTAAGTCCTGAGGCTTTCAAAAAGAATATAAGAAATCAGATGTTATTTTTTCTGCTCTCTTTTAATATCCAATAAGCTACAGTCATGTTTATTTTCAAGGCAATATAACAAGATATATGAGCATTTTACTTCTTGTTTTAAAAAGCTCAATGGTATTCTCTCTAGAGCTGAACACACACAACAGAACTGACATTATACTGTCTGTGACCATATCCTCTTATGTTTACTTCCCTAGCAGCTCAGCAGTAAAGAATCTGCCTGTATTGCAGGAGACGTGGGTTCCATCCCTGGATCAGGAAGATCCTCTGGAGGAGGAAATGGCAACTCATTCCAGTATTCTTGTCCGGGAAGTTCCACGGACAGAGGGTCCTGGCAGGCTACAGTCCATGGGGTCACAAAAGAATAGGGTGAGTGAGTGACTGAGTGACTAACATTTTCACTTTCACACCCTATTATACTAAAGATAAACAGTGATTTAATTGATCACAATGTGTACTAATACAGTAGCGAATCAAAACATAATTCCAAAATGGGAAACAAAGCAATTAACACCTCAGAAAAGAAAAAAAGAAAAACTAGATACCCAGAGATCTGGGTTCTAGTTCTCAGTTTATCACTAACTGGTCATGTGACACTGGCGAGTCACTAAATCATTCAGGACTCAGGTCAGCAAACTTTTTCTGTAACTAGTAAAATATGCAGGCCATATGGTCTCTGTCAAACTACTCAGCTCTGCCATTTTAGCATGAAAGTAAGCACAGATAACATCTAAATGAATGAACATAGCTGTGTTCCAAAAAACTTTTATTTACAAGAACAAGTGGTAGGTGGGACTTTGCTTCCAGGAAGATGGAGCAAAGATGTACAGTTAACCCTTAAATAGGACCTTAAACAGAGGTACCTACCTCTGCTAGGTCCAAAATCTGCATATAACATACAGCTAGCCTTCTGCATTTGCAGATTCAACTAAGTGCAGATCGTTAGTATCACAGTAAAATAAATACCCTTACTTACACAAGTAATACAGTAAAACAAAAATCCTTATATAAGGGGACCCACACAGTTTAAACCCTCTGTTGTTCAAGGGTCAATTGCAGTTCTTCCTGTTCCTCTCACTGAGAACTAAATACCTTGGAAATTATATATAAAACAAACATAAGAAGACTCTGAAAAGTAAAGAGAAGGCAGACCAGCTAAGAACCTCAGGATTCATGGTATGACATGGTAGTGAGTTCCCCAGGTTTTCTTTTGTCTTAGTAAATCCTAGACTTGGAGGCAAAGAAGCTGGCCACATGGCGATACCAAAAAAAAAGAAAAAAAAATCCAACAAAAAGGCTGCTCCCTCTAACAAAATAACCAGGAGAGAGACAGCCTAACAAGATAATTTGTAAGCAATAACTACTCTACTCTAGCCAAACATTTCAGAAAATGTATGACCCCAACCTCCACCTACTCCAGAAAAGGGTATCTGGACTTTCACCCCATCAGACAGTAACTAGATGCCCCAACACCTCCAACTGAATGGTGTGTAATAGAAGGCACAGATGTTGAAAGGTAAAGGAACAAGGGGCAGATGACATCCATGGGAAAGCTAACTTACTGGGTTAGGAGATAAGTGGAATAAATAAATTGGTGATAAGAACTTCTATAAATGATCAGGAAAAACAAAGTGAAACTGGTATCTACAGAATAGCAAGTATATCTAATTGCCACCGTCTCCTTCTCTCTGTCCTGACAATAGTTATAAATATCCCAAAATATTTTCATTCTCCAATACTTCCAAAGGTAATATGGATGTCTAGTGGTAGCAGCTAGTGTAATTAAGCCCACAGTCTTACCAAAAAGTTAGGCTAAGACATAGCTATAAGAGGGAAACAAGGTATAGCTTAAAGACAGCCCTAAGTTATGCCTGAAACTTGAAGCCACAACAGGCCTGAGATAGTTCACAAACAGATCTATTATTAAATATCAGTTTTATAAGAACTTAAAGAGCTAAGAACCAGGTAAGAAAAGAATAAGAGTTAAGATGAGACTAAAGACAATAGTATA
This sequence comes from Bos javanicus, assembly GCF_032452875.1. Lineage (NCBI taxonomy): Eukaryota > Metazoa > Chordata > Mammalia > Artiodactyla > Bovidae > Bos > Bos javanicus. Next base: position 15,107,957 of record NC_083893.1, read on the forward strand.
AAAATGAGAAACGTCGATAGCTTGGCAAAAACAGGTTGGAAAAATATATGCAAATTCAAGGACTTTGTAAACCTATTTATAGGAAATTAGTAATATATTTTATTATTTTTTGTTTCTAAATCTTTCTTACATATTAGTAAAAACAGAACTGTACTCAAAAGTATAAAAGGCAAAATTCCACATCAATAAACACTTATAAAATTTACATCTAACTTCACAAGATTTTATGAAGTAAGTAAAGTATAATTCTGAAAGAGATGGGAAGACCAGACCACCTGACCTGCCTCTTGAGAAACCTGTATGCAGGACAGGAAGCAACAGTTAGAACTGGACATGGAACAACACACTGGTTCCAAATAGGAAAAGGAGTATGTCAAGGCTGTATATTGTCACCCTGCTTATTTAACTTCTATGCAGAGTACATCACGAGAAATGCTGGGCTGGAGGAAGCACAAGCTGGAATCAAGATTGCCGGGAGAAATATCAATAACCTCAGATATGCAGGTCACACCACCCTTATGGCAGAAAGTGAAGAACTAAAGAGCCTCTTGATGAAAGTGAAAGAAGAGAGTGAAAAAGTTGGCTTAAAGCTCAACATTCAGAAAACGAAGATCATGGCATCTGGTCCCATCACTTCATGGCAAATAGATGGGGAAACAGTGGAAACAGTGTCAGACTTTATCTTTTTGGGCTCCAAAATCACTGCAGATGGTGACTGCAGCCATGAAATTAAAAGATGCTTACTCCTTGGAAGAAAAGTTATGACCAACCTAGATAGCATATTCAAAAGCAGAGACATTATTTGGCAACAAAGGTCCGTCTAGTCAAGGCTATGGTTTTTCCTGTGGTCATGTATGGATGCGAGAGTTGGACTGTGAAGAAAGCTGAGCACCAAAGAATTGATGCTTTAGAACTGTGGTATTGGAAAAGACTCTTGAGAGTCCCTTGGACTGCAAGGAGATCCAACCAGTCCATTCTAAAGGAGATCAGCTCTGGGTGTTCTTTGGAAGGAATGATGCTAAAGCTGAAACTCCAGTACTTTGGCCACCTCACGTGAAGAGTTGACTGACTGGAAAAGACTCTGATGCTGGCAGGGATTGGGGGCAGGAGGAGAAGGGGGACAACGGAGGATGAGATGGCTGGATGGCATCACCAACTTGATGGACATGAGTTTGAGTGGACTCTGGGAGATGGTGATGGACAGGGAGGCCTGGTGTGCTGCGATTCATGGGGTCACAAAGAGTCGGACCCGACTGAGCGACTGAACTGAACTGAACTGAACTGAAAGTATTAGTTGCTTAGTTGTGTCTAACTCTTTGCAACCCTGTGGGCTGTAGCCCACGAGGCTTCTCTATCCAAGAGATTCTCCAGGCAAGAATATTGGAGTGTGTAGCCATTTCCTTGTCCAGAGGATCTTCCTGACCCAGAGATCGAACCCAGGTCTCTCCTACATTGCAGGCAGATTCTTTACCATCTGAGCCACCTGGAAAGCAGCAGACTTTAAAAACTGTATTCGTCATAAAACCCAGGAATATAAAAAGGATACAGCATCCATAGCTATGAGATGAAACCTTCTATTTTTTGCTTCTTCCCTGTTAAGAAAAATTTTAAGCAAATTCAAATGTCTGTATTTAATCAATATAATCAAACAACCAACATCTTAAACAAAGAAAAAAAAAGTAATTTAATTTGAAGTATCGTACCTATCCAGCAATTCTGCTGCAACTTGTTTATGAACCACCTTTCCATGTTTTTCTTTCTGAAATGGCTTTTTGAGTAGTAAATCATCTTCAACTGTCCTGGTTTGTTAAGAAAAATTATTAGAAGAGTTCATTCTTTGCAAAGGGTGTTTCCTGTTTATTATTTTCTTTTTTATTATTTTCTTAATTGGAACATGTTTTAAAGAATTCAACTCTTATTAAAGATTCATTGATCTTTAATGAGACATTTTATGTCTTCAACACTTTAATTAATATCTTAACTTAAATATTTAATACCTCTAAAATGGAGAAGACCAGACTAACAAATGCATGTGCTCTGCTGCCATACCATCTAGGGTCCTTGGTTCAAATTTTGGCTCTGTCATTTACTATCTTAAATTACTTAAATCTTTGTGTGCCACAATTTCCTTGTTTGCAAAGTAGAGATAATAAAGCTTTCAATAATTGATAACATGAAAAAAGAAGGGCTGATTACAGATGATATACATTATAGGTGTTCAGCTCTAATTAGATAAACAGGTATACTCCTAGAGTACACAAGACTATCCAATTAATTTGCTCAAATTCTATTCTAACAAAACAATATTTCTCAATGAAAAATTTTGAAAATGCAAAGCATTTTCATTACATAAAAATATAATTTATTACATAATTATTTCTATTCTTTTGGTTATCCATGAAGACTGAGTACCCAACAAGAGTGTCCAGTCCCAATCAGTTGCTTAATATATTGCTTGAGCGTGAAATAATAAACCAATTTTGTTAAGTTTCGTTAACACGAATCAGTCAACCACTCCTAAGTTAACAGATAAAATTATTATCCATTAAGCACTGAAAGCTGAACACAATACCCCTAAACACAGCTACTCCACCAAGACATAGCCTCCTTTTAAGGCTCAGGCTTTATCTGCTACCAGTTTTTATCCCTTTCATTCAATAAAAACTTCCATGTAGTTCTGCTTCTGGCCACTTAGTCCGCTCATTCACCGAATCTTAAGAATCGCACTGCATCACAATCTCATCCTCCACACTAACCTCATTTTGAAGTCAAGTACTGAAAAAGGGACCACCAACCAACCCAGTGCCTTCTTAGCTCTGACAGTCACAAGTAGAGTCCTTGACAGTCGAATGAAAAGTACACGCAATAGAGAAATTTAAAAGCTTCAAATGATTTCCTTTGTTTCCCTTTCCACAAATCCCTTCACAACATAAATATTACTTTATCTTTCACACAACTGTTCTCAAATTTTAGAGTCAATTCATTATAGTTTAATGAATAAAAATTCACTCAGTAGAGAGCATTGTTGGCTTCACATGTAAACACAATCCAAAAACTTTGAATAGTATTTATTTATAATCTCATCTCAATCTAGAAAGGACTGGCAATAGAGATCAATAAAAAATTACTTACCTTTTCTTCCTTTTGCTAGATTCTCCACAGTGTTCATCATCACTAAAATCAGAGTCATAGCCTCCGTGACCATGCATCTATAAAGAAGTACAGTCAGTTACTTAGAACCTAAGTTATACATAGTTTTGGAAACAGAAAAGTTCAAATACAAGTTATCCTTAAAAGCCACAATAGTTATAAAGGACTGTGGTAGGTATACCAGAGGCTATCTAGCCATCTAAAACTCTCATTCACTTTGAAATAACAGACTTACCCTTTAGAAAATGAATCAATATTTTCCACCTTAATACCAACAAGGGAAACTACTCTTTTACCTTGCCCTTTAAAACCAGGTCTAGAAGCTGCCAAGTCAGGACATACAAGGTTCAGCAATGTGTTACTTCTATTTGATTCAGAGTAACAGTTGCTGTGTATTTATCGTCAACTTTGTTCCAGACATTATATTAGTTTCTTTACAAACACCGCTTCTAATTCTGCAAGTTAGGAACTATAACCTCCATTTTATAGATGAGGAAATCAAGGACAAAGTTAAGCAAATCAATTATACGGAGGAAATATATGGCATGGCTAAGGTGATCTACTCGATTCTTAAGCCTATGATCTCAACTATTACAAACTGCCTGTCTGGAATATGCTAACATTTTGATTACTGCTGCTGCTGCTAAGTAGCTTCAGTCGTGTCTGACTCTGTACGACCCCATAGACGGCAGCCCACCAGGCTTCCCGTCCCCGGGATTCTCCAGGCAAGAACACTGGAGTGGGTTGCCATTTCCTTCTCCAATGCATGAAAGTGAAAAGTGAAAGTGAAGTCGATCAGTCGTGTCCGACTCTAGCGACCCCATGGACTGCAGCCTACCAGGCTCCTCCGTCCATGGGATTTCCTAGGCAAAAGTACTGGAGTGGGATGCCATATTAGACTTACTGGATTTGTGAATAGCACATAAACAATTGATAAAAAAATTCCCCAACTACTTTCATGAGTTCCTTTTTCTTTTAAACCTAGTTTCTTCAAGGTAAACCACCTTGTCCTTTGCTCTAGACAATTTTCTTTTGTTTCTATTCATTTTTAAATAAAAATTCTTAGGAATACTAAAAGATCTCAATTGTCACTCAGATATGTTAGAAGCAGCTCCTGGTTTCAGCATTACATTGAATTTGGAATGTAAATTAACAGAGGAGGAAAGGATTATTTGACTATTTGTCATAAATACCAATTCATACAAATATGAGGAACCAGTCCAGATCAAATGATATGTCAAATTTTAAAAATTCTAGTATTCACTACAGCAAGTACAGTAGAAAAAGGAAAGAACTTCCTAATCTTCATTGCACTAGATCCAAGACAAAAAATATGTTTCTAGTCATGGCTTCCTTGTATAAATTACTTCGTCTCTTTGGGCTTCATCTGCTAAATAAGGTGGCTGCATCAAACAATCTTTAAATCCTTTGAGTGTGATCTTTATTATTCCATTTCCAAACTTAAGTGTATGGGTGTATATTTCTCTTCCCTGTCCCACAGAACTCTAGAGGAAGGCCCTAGCCAAGGTTGAGATGGTTTAGGACAGCTTCCACTTTACTCTTGCTTACATATAAGACACATCTGGATCTCACACACCTTTTATCATGTAAACTACTTGCTTCAGCTGTTCTATCACAAAGATTCAAACCTTACCAGCCTCTCACTCCTTACGGCCTCACTTTCTTCACACCCTGATGGGGGAGAAATATTGTCCGGAGCTTAGAGGTAAGTTCTAGGGTCAGCCTGCCAGAACGCAAATCCTGTCTCTGCACTTTTCATAGCTTTCTTTGAGCATGCTCCTTAACCTCTGGGAGCCTGTTTCCTCCTATATAAAGTGAGGCTAGTAAAAGTACCAGTCTCACAGGGGTAGTCAATAAATGAGCTACCATATATAACGAGTTTTAGAACAGTGTCAGGTACAGTAAAACCCTATTAATGTTAATTACTCTTGCCGTCATCACCTTGTTCCCACACCCTCCTACCCTTGCACCCCGTCTCGTCTTTTATTTTCATCCATCGCACACTCATCTGAATTCATTGACTGCATTAAAAAGCTCACTCACTTTAGGCTACGAATCAACTGACAAGAACCGAGAGAAATTCGAGACGGGAGACGCGGGGTGTTTCCGAAATCTGCCATTAAAGAAAAGAAAACAACAATCAACTAGTAGCATAGGAGGAACAAGTTTCGAGGTCCTTCTCCCCGACCCCAAATACACTCAAGGCCCGCCTCACACACCCCTTCCCCTCCTCCCTGCTCTGCCAAGTGCGCTCGCTGAGTCGTCGTTCCCTCTTTTGCCCACGTCTGCAGCGACAACCGACGGCCTGAGCGAGCCGCTGCAGCACCAGCCGCGTCGCCCCTGCTTGAAGCCTCTCCACAATAGCCACCACAGTTAGCGCCACCACCACCACCGCTCCCCGCCTCTCCCTACGGGTCCCGACTGGTCACTGCTTCCGGCTCGGCTAGGCTGCGTGTTTCACTTAAATGACACCGTACCCGGCGCGCAGACCTTGTGCTACAGCTAGAACAGCCCCGGGAAACAAAGGGACTGGAAGAACAGGGCCGGGAGGGAAGGCAGAGGCTTCCGGCTTCCCCGAAGTGGCAGAAATCGTTTTGTTTTTTTTTTTTTCCTCCTGGGCTTCCTTTCATTTTCCTCTCGGGAGCCCAGCATCTAATATCGCGTGGCACTGCTCACACTAAGCCCACGCCCCTCGTTTGAAAATTTGTTTCCTTGTAGGAAAAAAAACTTCCTGAATATCACTTGCCGTCCTCTTTCTAGTAACCTTAGTAACGCCTCCTCTCAGCACCCTCGCTGAGCGTCTCAGTCTCCGATCTGCCTTCTCCGCCACACCCCCCCCCCCCGCCCCAAAACGGTTCTCATAATTAGAACAAAAATAGCTTTTCATCGCTTCACCACCCACACAGTAGATGCTATTCCAAATGTAGTCCTGATGGCAGAGGAGCTCATCGAATATGCCAGGAGAGAAAGAAGAAAGAGTGGGTAGGGCCGATTTCACAGGCTCGCAAATTCTCTGCAGACAAGTGACTTGGCACAGGTGAAAGGGGATCTAAATAGTTACTTTAAAAAGAAAGAAAAGAAAAAATGCAGACGGGAAACATTTTAAGCTCTGCCGTGTTTTCCCTGTGTTTTACCTTTTCTAAATTATGATGCCCCATTCTGTTTTTGCAGCTTAGTTGCTGGGTTCGTGTCTTATCCCCGCTCCGGCTCATGCTATTCATCTGTGCTTCCTCCTTGGTACCCAACACGGTTCCTTGGAAATTACGCGCGTTAATTAGGTATTTATTGAAAACTGAACTGGCATGCCACTGACTTTCACGAGGGGCTCATTATAGCAAAAACCTTAGCACATAACACTCACCACTTTACATCTTTTGAACTAAATGGTAGATAACAATATCTATCCGTTCAAGCCACGTCTATCCCTGACAGTAAATTACAGATTCATCCTGCTTTACACATGCGATGAATATGATCTTAAAAATCTGTAAGTTAAATTATTGTAAATTCAATTTCAAAATTCAATCGGATTAAACTTCAATAAAACGTTTATTAAAATATTTAAAGCGGTACGGCAGAAACCAGTAAACGTTGTAAAGCAATTATCCTCCAATTAAAAATAAAGTTTAAAATATTTAAAACAAGAGGAAGCTTCATGATTTAACATTAAACTATATTGAATTATTTTGTCAATAAGTTCCTTTTTTAGTAAATATCTGAAGTATCTACTCAGTTCTTTTATTTATTATTGATAAAACCAAACACATCTGTGTGTGCTTGCTAAGTTGCTTCAGTGAGTTGGTCTCTGTGCAATCCTATGGACTGAAGCGCCCCAGGCTCCTCTGTCTATGGGCTTCTACAGGCAAGAATACTGGAGTGGGTTGCATGCCCTCCTCCAGGAGATCTTCCAGACCCAGGGATGGAACCCACATTTCTTATGTCTCCTGCATTGGCAGGTAGGTTTTTTACCCTTAGCACTACCTGGTATTCAATTTACTTTCTACCAATATTTGATCTTTAATAGCATTTTCTACCATTCTTAGTGTTTTTTTTGTCTGTTGCTTCATTTTACTCTTACAACAACCTGTGCTGCATGCAGTATTATTAGCCCCATTTTGCACCTAAAAAATAAAAGCACAAAACTCAGAGCCACAGGCCTGGTGAGAGGCTACAACTGGGAATACTTATTTCTCTACAAGACCCGGTTTTCTCTGTCTCTCTCTATCAAAATCTGTCTTTCTCTCTCTCTTTTTTAACTCACTAATTGCATGAGAAATAGCTTCTGGTTCTAACATTTGAAGAATTTCAGATCTGTTGTTACCAGATCATTCGGCCAAAGATTTGCATTTCTCTGTTTGAGGCAGCAGTTATTGAAAGAGAGAAAATAGAAAAATGTATGTTAGGGATAGATCACATAATATGAACCAAAACCAACTAATAGAGGAGAGACAACCTACCTGATCAGGAAATCTCAAGTTAGCAATTACAACTCAACAACTGAAAAAACAACAAATATTTATCATGTGTCTGCTTTGGACAGAGCACTGTCCTAGTCATCAGGGTTACAAATATGTAAAAGTCACTCCTTACTCTCCAAGGATGAATAGTAACAAAGAAAGAGTATATAGAAAAATAACAACAAAATAGTCTATCAATATGAAGTGCCTGGTAAATGGCATGAACCTATGGTTTCCAATCTATAAAATATACTGTTTTAATGAATATGAAAATTTATATGGACACCAATGTTGTATAACTCAAAGCAAAAAATACTACAATAGGTATGCGGTGGGGGTGAGGGAAGTTGGTCCCCACTCCACTCCATCACCCTTCTCCCCTACACACACACCCTTATTCCCTGCCACTCCCAATGCCTGACGGTGGGGTGGGGTGGTGGGAATGCTGCTTTGAGAAACAGTATAGTAAAGAGCTCCACTTCAAAGTCAGCCAGACCCACAATCAAGTCAGGTTTCTGTCACTTTCTAGCTAGGAAATCTTGGTTGTTGCTGTTGTTTAGTTGCTCAGTCGTGTCCGACTCTTTTGTGACCACACGGACTGTAGCCCTCCAGGCTTCTGTGTTCATGGGATTTCCCAGGCAAGAATACTGGAGTGGGTTGCCATTTCCTTCTCCAGGGGATCTTCCCAACTCAAGGATCAAATATGCATCTCCGGCATTGGCAGGTGGATTCTTTTACCACTGGTCCACCAGGAAGGCCCAGGAGATCTTGGGCAAGTTTTTAATTAAGTCTTAATTTCCTCACCTATAAAATGTAAATAATAGTACTACCTATCTCATAGTGGGTTATGAGGTTTGAAACAAAACAAGGCAGCTAAAATGCCCAGAATGATGCATACTTCATATTAAGAATATAATAAATGTTTTACTTGAGGAAAGTAGCATTTATTGAGGAAATTATTATTTTTTTTAACTTATTGGCTGCATGTGGGATCTTAGCTCCCTAAAGTGAAGTGAAAGTCGCTCAGTCGTGTCCAACTCTTTGCAACCCCATGGACTATACAGTCCATGGAATTCTCCAGGCCAGGATACTGGAAGGGGTAGCTGTTCCCTTCTTCAGGGGATCTTCTCAAGCCAGGGATCAAACCCAGGTCTCCCACATTGCAGTTGTATTCTATACCAGCTGAGCTATCAGGAAAGCCAGGGATCAAATCCACACCCCATGCTTTGGAAGCATGTAGTCTTAACCACTGGACCACCAGGGAAGTTCCTGAGGAAATTCTTGTGATTTAACAATCAACTGCTTCTGGAGTATGGCCTAGAAACAGATCCACATTTATATAATATCATGATTAATGGCATAGGTTTAAGTATGAACTTTTTAGTAAATAGTTCTGAGCAAATTTAATACTATGGTAAAAAAAAAAAAACCACCCTCATTCCTAACTTGATTCACACCACACATATTAGTCACCTTCAAAAATAACATAGGAAAACCTCTTCATGATATTCCAGGATCTCTTCCTTAGGGCAGGAGAGATTTTCTTACATAAGATATACAAAGGGCTAACCACAAAGTACAAACATAAAGAACAGGCTTCTGTTCATTTAAAACACTTTATTAAAAAGTGAAAAGTTAAGTCACAGAATGGGAGAATATAATGCAGTAGACACACTGTCAGATTATATGAAGAACTTGAAAAATAAGGGGAAAAAAAAACAATAGAAAAGCTAGCTAAAGGCTTGAACAGACAGTTCAAGACGTCTGAATTGCCAGTGCACATACAATGAAGTGCTTGTTCTCACTAGTTATCAGAGAAATGAAAATTAAGAAAACAATGCACACCATTACACACTGAAGAGAGTAACTAACTGGAGAAGACAGATCTAGTACTGATGGAGATATGGTATGACTACAATAATTTTATGCTGTTGTGGGAATGTAAATTGGTACAATCACCTTGGAAAATATGTTTGATAGTATGTACTAATGCCAAATGTATATGTCCTATGTCTCATATGTTCCACTCCTCAGTGTACTTTCAAAAGAAAAATGTACATATATTCATCAAAGCACCTGGCTTAGAAAGCACCAGCACTACTTATAAGTAAAAAACTGTAAGCAACCCAAACAGTCAGCAGGATTAGAATAATTAAATAAATTGCAACATATTCACACCTTGGAATACTATACAGCAACAAAAACAAGTAAAGACAGCTATCTGCAGCAGCATAGATGAATCTCATCCATGTGATGCTGAACAAAAGAAGCTTTGTGTATGCAAAAGAATACCTATCGCACAATCCTATTCATACAAAAAATAAGGTCAAAAGTAATCTGTCTGTTCCAAGTTAGAATAATGATTCCCCTGGTTGGGCATACAGGAGGTGACTGGAAGCAGCCACAAGGCATAGTGGGAGGGGACTTTTGGGGAAATGGCAATATTAATATTCTGTTTCCTGCCCCTGGCATTCACTGCACGAGTGGTTCATTTCTACCTATGACTTGTGTACTTTTATGTTTGCAAGTTATGCTTCAATAAAGAGTTTATATTTACAAAATTTAACTGTTCTCAGAGGTTTGTAAAACTTTAATTGATCAATGGAAATTTTGGCAATTAAAGTGATTTCAGGCATGGCAGAACAGGCTGGGGAGTAGATAGATGGGATTTCCTGGGGTCTCAGAATTCACACCACATAAATGCTTGTGTAGTCAGAGATGAATTTCCTGTAGGCATAGAGATGGAGACAGACAGGGAGCTCTGTAAGTGCTGAGAAAGACTCTAGTCAGCACCCAAAGGACTGAGAGTGCCCGGGCCTTGAACTCTTGGCACAGTCAGCTGTACTTCCTGTACATTTATAAGCCAGGATCTGGCAGAAGGCAACTCTGCAACCTCCGACGTACAACTCAGCCCATGAACTGAGACCCAATCTAATACTTCTCTTTGCAATACAGTCAAAGGTCAGCCACTCACTTGTGAAAGTGCCTGGAAGAGGCAACCGGAGCACGAATACTGTGGCTGGATGGACAATGGGAAGCAGAGTGGAAAGACAGCAACATACCGCTTAGCCAAATGAATTGATTGTCATTTTTAGGCCTGCTCCCAGGAGGCAAGAACAGAGACAGGATGTCTATAAAACCCCTCTCTGAGGTAGTGGTGGATAAAGAGCCTTCTGATTAAGAGATAGGGAGACACTTACCAAGTCAATGAGATGAGAAGCAGAGACCAGGGATATTAATGTCACTGGAAAACTGATGGATTTATGTTTTGTCATATAATATCTGTTGGTATCCAGATTTCAGGTCTCATTCAGGAAATTGCAAAGTGGGGAGACTCATTATAATAATGAAAGTTGATGGCTGCTGTAACTCTGGATCCTTCTTCAAGGGCTGACTGGGCCTACAGTCATGGGAAACATAATCCCCCCAACTCACTGAGGCTATAGAGAGGGAAAGAAAACCTCTACCCTTGTAAATTCTTCTGGCTGGCCTAAACATTAAATTGATGAGATAGATTACCAGGAGAAAGTTATATTTAAGTACATATGTACGGGGTTTCATAAGAATACATATCACATGATTTCACAATTCATGAATACAAGTTAAATGTGTACAGGGCATGTTGTATAGTCAAGCGAAACATCCAGGAAAGTACGTCTGTTGTGTATTTAAGGATACACCCTATCATCATTATGTTGTCAGGCAACTGGATGTAAATAGTAAGCAATTTTCCTAAATAATGTCTTAATTAACGTATTTTCTGAAAGTAAAACCCCTTTTACTTTTAGCTCTCCTGATACTGAAGGTGATAATTGGTTGTAGGAAATGAAATACTTATAGACAGATAACCTAAATGACTAGGTTCTGAGACACAGCGGTAAACAGCAGATGGGGGGGCTCATGCCTCTCCTTACTTGGGCCACATAAAAAGTAAGAGCACTCAAGTAATACTGGGATCCATAAATAGAACTTTCTCAATGGCACACTTTATTGTCAGAAATTTTTTCAATAGTATAGGAAGCATAAAATAGAAATGTAGGCCAGAATTGCTAGGGCAATCCATTTTTCTAGAAAAGTTAACAAGCTGAATTTTCAGATTCAGTATTCTGAGTTTTAACACTGGCATCTAATTCATGTTTAAAAATCAAAGCAAACACACTTTGGACCAAAGCACTTCTGTGAGCTGAATGTAGCCCATGGGATGTAGATTTCCAAGGACTAATCCATACACCTGAGGACTGCATTTTGGAGGTGGTAGTTTGGAAGCAGAGGTTCTGAGTCTGTCTTGGATGAATCTCTTGGTAATAAAACAGGCTCTTGGTAAGTCATGCATGGACACTCCTTCAAGAAAGGAATCAAAAGCCTTTGGAACACTTTGGGAAGGAGGCTCACAGCCTAGTCACACCAAGGGGTGATCTACACATCCCTGCACAGAAACATATATACCAACTGAGAAGCCCCAGGTGTCACCCAGACTGGGCACGTGGAACTCACATCCCAGTGCTTAGTGACGATGCTGAATTTTGCCTGAGCCCTTTGCTCCTGGAAAACAGTGCCAATTACAGGAATTCCCTAGTTTTTATGATATGGAAAACAGCTTGCTGCAAAGAACCACTCTTTCCCATATGACTTAGATAAGGCTTAGATGCCCCCTGTTTAACCTATGACAAAGCTATACACAGACCCTCCAAATTCCCATTGTCTCATAAATGATGAGTTGAACTGCTCACCCCCACTGATCAATTGGATCAAGATGCTTGTTAACCAAACTTCAGTTCAGCTTCTTTCCTTCCTCCAAGCCCCTGAACTTTGGCCCACCCTCAGTCTGAGGCAGCACACAGAGAACAGACTGGCTTCAGCATAAAATTTTCTCTGATCTAATGTCTGATCATGCCACCCTTCCACTTCAGTTTCCCACATTTGCTTCTCTCTAGCCCTGTTCATGCCCCTCTATTAAAACAAGACCAAGTCCTTCCCTATCACAATAGTCCCTTTCCCGCCTGGCAAAATATTTTTGAATAAAAGTTTCTCCCAACTAAGTCCAGATTTGTTTTTTGTTTGACCATGTCATTGTGCATCCTATGTTATCTTGCACAGTTTCTGACAATAAAGTGTGCTGTTGAAAATGTTGTTTATGAACAGAAGTACTATCTAGTGGATGATGCCCTCTCACAGGACAAGAATTAAGCCATCGCTGAAGCGACCCCAAGTCACTGGACAGTGAGCTGCTAGACGTCAGGAGCAAGGTTGCTATCTGCCTTGGTTTCCATGATACCACACTCAGTTTTTCTTTCTCACTCTATATCTTCTCAGGATCTGATTTTCTGCAGGGTTGGGGCTTGGTGTTCCTTTCTCCTTATGGTATCAGTCATTTCCATGGCTCAGAGGACCATCTACATGCTCATGTGCCCCAGTTTATAGCTTCTTAATGGCTTAATAATATTCATCATTATCTATTGATCTATATCACATTTGGTTTATCCATTCATCTGTTGACAGAAACTTGGGTTGTTTCTACCTTTTGGCTATTGTCAATAATAATGCTATAAACACTGGTATACAAACATTTGTTTGAGTCCCTGTTTGAATTCTTTTGATACATACCTAAGAGCAGAATTGTTGGGTCATATGGGAATTCTATGTTTAATCTTTAAGAAATCACCATCTGTTTTCCACAATAGCTACCATTTAATATTCCTACCTTCTCCACATCCTCACCAACACTTGTTATTTCCCCCTCTTCTTCTTTTCTTTTTTATTTATAGCCATCTTAGTAGGTGTGAAGTGGTATCTATTATAGTTCTGATTTGATTTCCCTAATGACTAACAATGTCAAGCATCATATCATGTGCATTCATCATTCTATATCTTCTTTGAAGAACTGTCTATTCAAGTCCATTGCCTATTTTTTGAATTGGGTGTTTTGTTGTTGTTGTTGTTGTTGAGTTTCAGTTCTTTATAAATTCCAGATATTCATCTTTTTTCAGATAAATGATTTGAAAATTTTTTCTCCCATCATATAGGTTGTTTTTCACTTTCTTGATAGCATTTTTTGATGCCTGATAGTTCTTGCTTTTCTTAAAATTCAATTGAAAAAGATATTTTTAAAGGCTAAAATCATGACTCTTGTACAAATATAAAATGAACACACATCAGAGATTTTACTTACCTAAGTCATGAGGCAATAAGCAAAATGTTACCCCCCCCCAGATCAAAGGAGAATGCAAAGAACACATATATAGGCAATCAGGAAAATTAATATAAATTTACACATGGATGCAAACCTGATCAATATCCACAGGGCAATAATCAGTTGTACCTCCACCCGACAAAATTCATTCACATTACTACTGACAGGAATCATTTGTATTGCTATCAGTTTTATATGACTTTAAAAGTTGTATAAAATAGCTCAAAGACATTGAAAGTCTCATAAGTTGATTGGGTGCTAGACAGGATACCTAGTAATTCATTTTGCCTTTTTCAAAGTCTTTCATAAATTTTCCTAATGCCACCTCCAGGCCACCCTACATTGTTATCCTAGCAGTGAGGTGAACCAGCTGTTCTCCAACTGTCTGAAGTCTTTCAGCACTGGGATAGCTACTGGGGGCAGTTAGCTCAGGTAAAGAATTAATCACTAAGTGCCAGGTGGTGGAGGTGTAGCTATCCAGCCACTCTGGCTACAAACCTGAATATTTATTGTGAGCCTGCATTATGCTACAAGCATAGTGAGGAACAAGGCCAACTGGTCTCTATCCTCTTGAGGTTTACTGTCCAAATGGGGACAGGAAGAGCAAGTAAATAAATAAGTACAATAATTACAAACTGTGATAAATGCAATGAAGGGAAACAGCTTCCAACACAGAGAATCACCCAGAAGGGCCTATGTAAGTAATGAGGGAGTCAGGACTAGTTTCTCAGAAGAGAACATTTAAGCTGAGACTTGAAAGATGAAGAGAAGTCAACCATTCCGAGTGTGGAGCGTGGCAGAAAGCTAGCCAAATACCCTCTGCTCTTCTAGGGACAGGTCTGCAGCAGCTGCAATTACTGTTCACCCCTTGGGCTTCCCTTGTGGCTCTGCTGGTGAAGAATCTGCCTGCAATGTGGGAGACCTGGGTTCGATCCCTGGGTTGGAAAGATCCCCTGGAGAAGGGAAAGGCTACCCACTCCATTATTCTGGCCTAGAGAATTCCATGGACTGAATAGTCCATGGGGTCACAAAGAGTCGGACACAACTGAGTGACTTTCACTTTCACCTGCCTAGGTACACAGGAGGCAAGAAGGACAAGGCCTGCCATTCCAGTGGTGTTTTCAGCTGCCTTTGAGTCTCAGGTTCAAACAATTTCAAGGCAAAGAGAAGGCAGCCCTCTTCCCTTCCTCTTAGGTCCCAGTTTCCATCTAAATCCCCCCTATCTGCTAAGTGAAGCTTGAAATGTCTTCACCATGCAAACATCAGTTAAAGCCAAGTTAAACAAAAAGAGAAAAAAAAGGCTTTAAAAATGCAAATGAGTGGGAGAATTAAAATATTAGTGTAACTGTGTAAAATAATCAGCTCTTTTGCTGAACTGGTTTGATTAGAAAGCTTTAAAGGATAGGGATCTTTGAGGCAAGAGGAAAGACCAAGGTGATGTGGGCCGATGCGGCACCATAGTGAATGTCACCGGCCCCACTCATTTGTCCACGGTCTGTGCCACAGTTCATCATGTCCCAAAATCATGTCCTGCTGCTCTATGACTCTCAGCAGGATGCTGGCATGAGAAGGGCAAGGCTGGGAACCATCTGCCCGAGTTGAGTGCTGCGAGTGGACGGGCTCACAGGGACAGTCAGGAGAGGGAGGAGAAGGCGGAGGGCAGAGTTGGGGCATTGATCTGGGCAGGAGACGGAGAAAGGCAGACTCAAGAGCCCACAGAGCCAGAGAAAAATGTTGTATCATAGCAACTGAGGGAAGTGTTTAAAGAAAGGAAGTGGCCAATTATGTCAATACAGAGGGACTGCATCTCAAAATGTATCTGTCACTCGGAACACCCACCTCAGAACCATGTGGGGTGGCGGGGTGGGGGGTGTGTTATTACAAATTCAGATTCCTAGGCCTCAGCCATACCTGAACCTCTGTCACTGGAGCTAGTAATTGTCATTCTTTTAGGTGCTCAGAGATTCTGATGTATTTTCCAGGGTCGTGTTTAAGCATGTGGGATGTGGAATTAGAGCTGGGTCTGATTCTGGTTCTTTCACTTAAACTGTTGGGCAAATTATTTAACTTCTATGAGCCGTAACTTTTTAAACTCTCTAATAATACTTTCTACATAGAATTGATATAAGGATAATCTTCACGTGAGATTATATACCTGTATGCTGCTGCTGCTGCTGCTAAGTCACTTCAGTTGTGTCCGACTCTGTGCGACCCCATAGACGGCAGCCCACCAGGCTCCCCCGTCCTTGGGATTCTCCAGGCAAGAACACTGGAGTGGGTTGCCATTTCCTTCTCCAATGCATGAAAGTGAAAAGTGAAAGTGAAGTCGCTCAGTTGTGTCCAACCCTCAGTGACCCCATGGACTGCAGCCTTCCAGGCTCCTCGATCCATGGGATTTTCCAGGCAAGAGTACTGGAGTGGGGTGCCATTGCCTTCTCCAATATACCTGTATATACATATGTATATATATATATATATATATATATATATATGTATATATACGTGATGCAGTGCTTAGTACAATGCCTGGAACACAGGTGGAATTCAATGAACATTAACTGCTATTATTATTTAATAAAGAAAGGTCACTTGATTTGGGGAGAAGGGTAATTTTAAAATTTCCAGATAGCTTCCGTAGAGCAGCTCGGGAAATTTCTGGGAATTAGAAAGGAAATACATGGATAAGAAGTAGAAGCAATGAATGAAGATCAAGTTCAAGCTCAGGAAAAATTTGCAACAAGAGGAAAGACATTTGGGTTGCTAGTTAGAACTGGGTAATGGTAAGAGAAAGGTATTACTAAAATAGCAGTGATGGGAGGGTTCTTAAAGGATGGAGTAAGGGAAGTTTCAATGGTGCAGATTGAAAGCACTAGAAGAAAAGAGATTGAGAGTAGGAGCTAGTCCGGGAGAAGATGGGAAGATGGTTCAGAGGGCAGGTAGTCAGGGGGAGTGGGGTGGGAGGCAGGGAATACAAGTTAGAGAAGCTAACCCATTTCACCTGAAACATGAGGAAAGAATCCAAGCAGGGGTTTACAGAGTGTGGACCGTGGTCCAGCAGCATCAGGACCACCACAGTTTATTAGAAATGCAACTTTCCTTCTGCACTCCACACAGACCTACTGTGTCAGAAACTCAGGGCGGGCCAGCAATCTGCGTCTTTATAAGTCTTCTAGGCAGTTCAGTGCACCTGGAGTTTGAGAACCACTGAATCAGGGCATAGCTGAAAAGGCAGAGATGTCTGAGACAGAACTACGTAGTGCCTTAGGCAAGACCACTTGCTGAGCGGTAAGGGCGGTGAGGGGACTTAGTGGAGGCTGAAGGCACGGAGAAGGAGGTCTGGACGCCTGACGTAGGTGAATGCACAAGAGTCAGACTTACACACAAGGACTGCCAAACTACAAGACGCCACAAAGAAGTTTAGGTTTTACAATGACAATGCATCTGAGTGGACTAGGAAAATAACGCAAAGTATTCAAAGAGCAGGGTGTATGGACAGAGGAGCCTGGCAGGCTACAGTCCATAGGGTTGCAAAGAGTTGGGCATGACTGGAGCACACACGCACACACACACTGAGATATTTATGATATTGAAAGACTAAGCATTTGCCCAGCAATAATAGGGGAAAAGTTAGCAGAGTCCCAAGGCATTCATTAACACTTTGTGAAGACTATGAGACAATGAGAGAAAAGATCCATGATACAATGCTGAATGGCTGCACAACGACAATTATGTTTGAAAAAAGGCACTCTTGGGGGAATGACTGGAAGTTTTAAATCCACAGATTACCAAAGGCCCCTGAGGCCATGGCTATGGCTATTAGACTTGCCCTCATGGAAAGGAGGGGCTGTTGTTAGATGTAGGTACCCAGTGAGGGGTGTCTGGATTAGCTGGGCTTTAATCTGGAAATCGACTGCTGTGGGGTAGTGTAGGGGACCACGAGCAGCTTTCTGGCGGTGGCAGTGGCACAGAGCCAGAGCAGACAGGATGGGAGCATTTACGCTTATTCAGAGCTCCTGAGACCACGGACTTGTTTGGAGCAGAGAAATGCTATGGAGGATACCAGAAGATGGCTTTGAAAACCAGCACGATGATATCTCCCAAACCAAAACCTGGGACCCAAGACCCGCCAAGATTACAGATGCCCCTAGAACTGTGGGCCAACATATTAGAATATGGGCACTCTAAGCTAGTGGGAGACCAGGGCTGTCATGTTAGATCAGCAGTTCCAAGAGATCATTTACAGTTGGAGTCCTCAGTCCCCAGTCATCTTAGAGATAAGGAAAATAAAGGCAAGGGAAGTTTAACATTTTGTGAAAAGCCAGGGCTTCCCTGGTGGCTCAGTGGTAAAGAATTTGCCTGCCAATGCAGGAGATGCAAATTCAATCCCTGGGTCAGGAAGATCCCCTGGAGAAGGAAATGGCAACCCACTCCAGTATTCTTGCCTGGGAAATCCCATGGACAGAGGAGCCTGGCGGGCTGTAAGCTATAGGGTCACAAAAGAGTTGGACTCAACTTAGACATTAAACAACAATAATCGCACAGCTTTAATGCTGCAAAGGCCAAGGCTAAGGCGAGGTCACCTGTTTTAATACCATGCTTCCTGGATGAAGGACCCAGAACCCCATGTTGAGATGAGATGCTACAGGTAACAGGGACTCGTAATAAATCACCACACAGGGTGAGTAGAGTGTTTGAGGGAGGACAGTGATGTGTGAACAGGACAGGAAGAGTCTGAAGGGAGAGGGTTATTGGGGGGCCAGCAGCAACCTCTGTGCGTGGGGCCAATTAGGGCCTGGGCCTGTTCCTGTCTGCGAAATGAGACAGGAGAGAACCACAGAGAGACGTGCTGTCCCCCATGCCACACTTTCCCCAGTTTCTTTCTGTCTGCTCCTCAGAACTCACTTCATTGCATTCAAGGCTTATCTGTGGACCTCACTCAGCACAGACTTCGGCCAGCGTGTTGGTCTTTTAGACATGTTTTTGCTTGGCCATGCTCTACACTCTTCAGGGCCAGTGCTATACCCATTGGGAACTAAAAGGAATCAAGTCCCCTGTAAACAGTGAGTGGCTCTGAATTTAACAGCTTTCTACAAATGATGTGGCATTTAAATAGGAAGCTGAGAGGCCAAGGTGTCTCACCCAAACACCACTCTTAATGTCTCAATTCCAGCACTCTGATACACCCTCAGGCCTCCAGTATCCTTTGCTCCCATCAGCACGGGGTGGGAGGCATCACATGTAGACCATTTATACTGAAAGGGATCTTGGGGGTCACCCAGGCTAAGCCCCCTGGGAACACAGGTAAGCCAGGTGGAAACAAGACTGGAACCCAGGTGTCCTGATGCCCTCTCTGAACTACAACTCTTCTCTCCTCTTTCATTCCTACTTTCTGAAATGCAATCTGAAATTAAGTTTCAAAAATTTAAAAAATTTCAGTTCAAAATTGTACTATATATCTTTCTGTATATATACACACACAAATACATGTGTCTGCGTGCATGCTAAGTCACTTTAGTCATTTCCAACTCTTTGTGACCCTATTAACTAGGAGTAGCCCACCAGGCTCCTCTGTCCATGGGATTCTCCAGGCAAGAATACTGGAGTAGGTTGCCATGCCCTCCTCCAGGGGATCTTCCTGACCCAGGGATCGAACCCGTGTTTCCTGCATCTCCTGCATTGGCAGGCAGGTTCTTTATCACTAGTGCCGCCTGGGAAGCCCCCAGGTGATCTCTTAATCTAGTGCTATTTTGTGCACTAAATGGCTGGAGTCGCGATCTACTCTTTGCGACACCTGGACTGCAGCCTGCCAGGCACCTCTGTCCATGGAATTCTCCAGGCAAGACTATTGGAGTAGGTCGCCATGCTCACCTCCAGGGGATCTTCCCGACCCAGGGATCGAAATTGTGTCTCTTATGTCTCTTGCATTGGCAGGTGGGTTCTTGACTACTAGCACCACTTGGGAAGTCATGTATATATACAATTATTTATATATGTATATATATATATGTGTGTGTGTGTGTGTATTCACACATAGATTAGAGTCAATAGAAGGAGATAAAGGGTAAAGGTCAGGTAAATGCATAGAAATCAAATATCACCTCAAATACAGTAATCGAACCACATCCACTCAGTTAAATTACCTTAAGGCATGGGAATGAAGACCTTTTTCCTTTATGCTATATCTGCCATCAGAAGTGATAGATCCACGTGCTTTTCTTAATCGTATTGCTGTTCCTCCCCTCCGAGCTGCATTGTGTTGCTCCTTGTTCTTGTCTCACTTTTCCTAGGGACCAAAACTGTCGAAAGGAAAAGACCTTATCTTTGCATGCCTCGTGGTTCTTGGCATTGTTTGGGGCAACAATGGTTTGTTCTTCATGAGGTTCTGACCCAGTGTTCACTCTTCATAAACATTTTTTCTAATTTATTATTTGGTTTGGTTGTGCTTGGTCTTTGTGGCTGCGAGAGCTTTTCTCAAGTTGTGGCGAGCAGGGGCGACTCTGGTTTCGGTGCATGGGCTTCTCATTGAGGTGGCTTCATTTACTGCAGAACACGGGCTCTAGGGCATGCAGGCTTCGTACTTGCAGCGTGTGGGCTCAGCAGTTGTGGCTCAGGGCTCTAGGGCACAGGCTCAGTAGTTGTGGAGCACAGTCATAGTTGCATGTGGGATCTTCCCAGACCAGGGATCAAACCCATGTCTCTTGCATTGGCAAGTGGATTCTTTCCCACTCAGTCTCCAGGGAGGCCCTTTCATAAACATTTGCAGAATGACAGGGCATCAAATAACTTGCATCTAATATTTTTGCAATATTTCCCTTCATCACCTAACGAAGAAAAGTCCAATAGTAAAAGGGATGTGCCACCTCAACTGGCGTATTTAACAACCTACTTTTTAAAAGAAAACACCTGAGGAAGCTATGGGCTCAGACCTACAATTCTGAAATCTAAATCACAGGTGAGTCTGAAAGGTTGAGTCAAGTCTTGGGAAACAAATTAAAAATTAGACCCATGGCAATTTGGGCAGAATCAAATAACATGTTAACTTGCCCAATCTCTCTTTCCATAATCCATGAGTTATTTTGAGGCAAAAACAAAACAAACAAAAACACCTCAGGATTGTGTTCACTTACAATATTTGTCAGAAAACTGCCTGTATAAGTAAGAGAGGCAGAGCAATTCCTAGACTCTTCTCAGATGCTTCAGCTAAAAAGTAAAGTAAGCACCAGTGCCAATAATTAGAAATGAGGGAAAAATTATGCCAAATACTTGGCACCAGATGCAGCAAGAAAGTAAGCACCTGCCTTATGCTTCATCTGCTGGCACCCCCTCCCTACTTCATTTAGGCTGCATTCTGGATTTTTTTAGAATAAATGCACCTCATTGCACAAGCACACAAACCTCTTTTTTCCTTCTTATTTTTCTTTCTTTCTTTCTTTTTGGCTGTCATTAACTGGGGCAAACTGGAAGGAAGATCCCAACAAGGACAGGGTAGTAAAGACACTTAAATTTCTAAAATCTAGGCGGCATATGTAACCAGGGCAATCGGCTCTGGTAGGCGAGGACCAATGTGCATTGCTGTACCGATCACACCCTCCCAGGGAGACCCTGTAAATGAAAATGTGGATTCGATTTCTGAAAGCAAGATTTCTATTGGTTTCATTCTGAACCTTAGCTATGGCAACCAAAGCAAGCTGCTCTGCAGAGATTTAGGCTAAAAAAAAAAAAAAAAGATGCCATCTAATAGTTCTCTACCATCATCAGCACAGGAGAGCATGCGCATCAAATGACATGTGAACGAGGCGACAGTGCTTTGAAAAGTTGAAAGGATTATGCAAATGTGACATAGGTATTAATATTAAAAAACTTTATTGAAATCCATCAAATAGAAACTAGACAGTAAGTGTATTCATCCCCTGGAAGTGATTTAGCACTTTCAGAGCCCTGAGCGAACATTTCCTTGTTCCCTTTTATCTTGTCTGAAAACGCTGGCTAATGACGCTACATCAGAGGCAACTGAGAGGCTTACATGAGACTAAATGAGATAATGCATGTGAAGCACCTTGTTCCATGCTACTTCCATAAAAGACACTTAATAAACATGAATTGATTTCAAGGGGGAAAATCAAGCACATTATCCTGAGAAGTCTTTGTACTATCAGCCCACCAATAGATGCTTCACATTAAATTACAGGTTTCCGAGACAGAAAAATGGAAAGGTCATCCTCAGCAGTACATAATCAGTGAAGCTGACTGCTTCTCACATGTGGAAAATAGATGTGAAACAAAGACAGCCATCCTTCCATTTGTAGGTTTCAAAGTAGCAATTTCCTTCTTTCTATACTGATTTCTGCTGTTCTGTTTAGGGGGAAATGTTAAACTGCACTGATTTGTGCTGTTCTGTTCAGGGGGAAATGTTAAACTGCTTTTGAATTCCCTCTAACAAAGCCAGATACCCACAAAGGAGAGATTCTGAGACCGGAATAAGGACAAGAGCTCCAGGAGAACAGAGTCCAAAGTACTTAACCTATTAACTGTTAATTAGTTAATGTTGCCTGACGGAAGAAGAAACCAGAAAGTCGGGTCAGTGTACCAAGGGGCTCTGCTGTCTGCACTGCTTCACATTAATGTAAAGGAGTAAAGGTCAGTTGTCTAGAGCGAGCATCTGTTCATTTTGGATATTGCTACAACAGCAAAACAGACAGTTACTGATATCCCTAAGAGATGCTTAGGGAGCGTTGAGAGATGGTGCCTTTCTCTGGGTCCATGCCCACCCCTCTGCATCAAACAGACCTGTGTTTCTGGTGTTACAGCATGCGTGTGGTACAGAGCTTTCAGTTTACACACACTCATACACACAGAGCAACCTTGTCCCTAAGGCATGTCCACAGTACCTGGTGATTGGATCAGCAGGACCAGCATCCGCTTTATACTTTTTCCAGAACCCTTTCCTGAGTCTATTTTCTCTGAAGAGCCTAAAATCTCCAAGTTTGAGTTCAAGGAGATAACACTTGAACAGAACCCCAAGGATGGGGAGGAGGAAGTGGAGATGGACAAACTAGGAAAACAAATAGTATCACTAAAGACAGACTAGGGTTTTGACCCCAAGTTTCTGGCATGTTGAATGCACAGGTCTCAAAAAACAATGGCAAAGGAAAGGTGAATAAAATAGAAATGGGGTCAGGGAAGAGGGTTATGGGTACACACAGGGAGGGGCTGATGGATGGTCAGAACCTGGGGCAGGGGTGTGTCCTTCCTTGGATGTCACATCTTATCCAACCCATAGTCCTCCACAGGGAAGTCTCCTTCTGTCACAATGAATGGCTTGACAAAGATGCCATACTTAGCCTGCCATTCAAAGTATTATTTCCCATTCTGTAATCATTTTCCTCTAGTGGCTCCTCATGGTGGACACCAATCCAGCAGCCAGCCCTGAAATCTGTGAGTCCAACATACATGATGATTCCCCAGTGAGGGGGCTGCCCAGGCATCTACCCCTCACACTGCTCCCCATTAGCACAGCACCAGCCTGAGCCTTCTCCTCAGTGAGGTACTGGGTAATCTTGGCGTCAAGCAACCATCATTCAGCTGGACATTTCATGAAGCAAACTTCATTCAACTAAGAAATTTCCATGGAATTTATTCAGGAGCAGGGAGCTGGGATGTCATAGAAAGGCAAGGCCATTTTGGGTGGGTCTAAAATTGATGAACATAGGGAAATACAGAGGGGTCAACATTTTTAAAAGTAGCCATTCTTTCTTTGGGATATAAAGATACCCTGGAAAGATGCCATTTGTACCACATTTTAGACTTGGGGCAAGAAATCAGAATTTATCACCACCACTTCTGTGGTCTTGCAGAGCAGCAGTCATGTTCTTGGGATCTACCAAGAATGTATCATACCAAGAACTTATCCAGGTTCTACCACTCACTTGCTATGTGCTATTAGGCAAGTTACTTCACTTGTCAAAAACTCAGTTCATCTGTAAAATGGGAGCAATGAATTGTTACAGAAGAGGCTAGTGTTCACTAAGGCTTGTTTCCTTTCCTTCTTGGTTGGATGCCTAGTGGACATTTCCCAGCCTCCCTTGCAGTTAGGTAGGGCCATCTGACTGAGCTCCGGTTGATGGAATGCGGGCAGAAGTGATACCTTCTACATCCAGGCCTTGACTGTAAGAACCTTCCCATGGGCTCCTCCCCTGTGCACTCTCTCCCTCTCTTTTCACCTGCTGCAGGATACAGAACTCCACGTGCTCACTTCGGCAGCACATATACTAACACTGGAATGATACAGAGAAGATTAGCATGGCCCTGTACAACGGTGGTATGCAAATCCGGGAAACATTCCATATTTTAAAGAACACAATTTGCTTTCTTGAAGACTGTTCTTTCCTTTTTTTCTCATATATAAACTGATTTTTAAACACCCCATCTTGATTGAAATGTGTCTGTCTAAAGAGATCTGCTAATATTTGCTTTTTAAAAGCTGTCCACTATTTATTTAGGGGAAAAAATGAAGCCTGTAACTAAATTATATGTAAAAATAAAATTTAGACCTGTGGATTGGGAATTATTTTAAAAAATTAGCTATCAATCTGGTTTCAGAAAACAGTGGTTTTTCTCTTAGTATGTCATTGTTGTTCAGTTGCTAGGTTGTGTCCGACTTTTTGTGACTCCATGGACTGCAGCACACCAGGCTTCTTTGTCCTTCCCTATCTCTTGGAGTTTGTTCAAATTCAGGTCCATTGAGTCAGCAATGCTATCTAACCATCTCATCCTCTGCTGCCCCCTTCTCCTTTTGTCGTATCTTAGTATATAAGTAAATAAGATGCAGAGTAAGAATGTAAGCAGTTGTGATTCATTACAAGCAGTTGGAGATAACTAAATCCTAGGGATAATCATTTGCATTCTATTTCAAAGTCTTATTTTATAGTTTGAAAAGTACTTTGCACACAGTTCTCGTATATACAAGTAAACACGCAATTATAGGATGTAGTGTTACTGCTTTGTTTAACAAGAGCCTCATTTAAAATTTAAGATTGACAGCTATGGTATTTGTTTAATGATTTGCTTCTTTTCTGTCTCTTTACTGTAAAACTAAGTTAAAAATAAAAGGTTAATGAGAAAAAAAAAAAAAAAAGGACTCCAAGGTCCTGGAGAGGATGGGGACAAGAGTAATCAATTTGTCTTTACCTTATTAAGTCACTGAGATTTGGAGATTATTTGTTGTGGCAGTTAGCCTACCCTGACTAATAGGGCAATTGTGAGGATCAAACAAGATAATTTATTTATAAGCACAGTGTCAGGAACACAGTAATGTTTAGCAAGTAACAGCTATTTATTACTGTGTGATATCAGTCCTACTTTAGGTACATAGACTTTTCCTTTCCATCTTTCCAATGGTACTTTTTCCCTTTTATCCAGTGACCAAGGCATCTCTGGATGTCCATTTCTGCTTTTTTTGTCTTTAAGCCTGATCGCAGTGTTAATGGGCTGCTTCTCTCTGGACCTTGCTCTACTAATAGCATTCCCTTATAAAAAAATATGGGGATAAAGGGGATGCTTCTATTGACATGATAATGGTTCTGAAATGAGTCAGAAGCACAAGGCTGTCCAGTTGGCACCATTCATCACAGCTCCATTTTTGCCTTCCCTGTCTTTCTGTATGAAGGCTACAGGGCTGAGAGTTAAATTTGTTTGAGAACTGACTCGGATGAGCAGCACAATCTGCTCCACTGGAGTAAACATTTCATAAAAACTGCTCCTGTCGAGTTTTCACGAAACTTCCAAATTTCAATTAGAAACTGGAGAATCAGATGGGTGCAAAAGAAAATTTAAGGTAATGAAGAAGAAAGTGTTCATACACTAAAGTTAAAATCAATAACCATATGACTAAGTGGCCATATAATTAATATTATAATTAGCATGAGCTGAGGAGTTCTAGGGGCTCCTCCTGTGATCCCCAAACATTTCTATTGCATGTTGGCAATGCTTGAAACGCTGTTCATAGCAACCCTTCACAATCACACATCACTTTATGTGATCTCTCTTATCACACAATTCTCTTGCAAGGTAGGTTTATAAATATGGACCTCAAGACCCTGTGAAATCATCTGTACAAGATTACACAGGTGTAAAGGGCAAAGCAAAGACTTATCATGTGTCCTGGCTTCAGGACTCTTTCCACAACACCATGATTGCCTCCACCATGATTAATACTTCATTTCTTTGGATTAAATACATCTCCTAAGAAATTGATCATTCAAATGAAACCTTACCTGAATCTCAGCATATAAATGGAGTTGTTCTGGCTGAAGGGTGTTTATGGGGAGAAGAAGCAGGGAGAGGGAGAGTTTAGAGAAGTCCATGATAAGCCTAAGAACTACAGTCCAAAATCCACTAGGTTAAAGCTCTATCACCTATTTCAAAACAATTGGTCTTGGAAGAATCTCTTGCTATCAATCATACTTTGTAATCTATCAGACACTTCCTACCATCTGAAACAAAGAGCTGGAATAATAAATTCAGATTAAAGGGCTTTATCAGTCAGTTATGACAAGGTGGGAAGGTGAGAAGGAGTAAATAAAAGGTGAAAACCAACCTGACATTTGGCTTCAGGTTTGTTCTGCCCACTGAGGGAATCATATTCCTCTGTAACCAACAGATTAGTGTGCTTCTTGAACCTTTGTGCTTTAAAACTGCTAATATGGAAACAGATAAAACCTATAAATAAAAAAGCAAATTACAATCCAAGAAGGCCTTGTATACCTTAAAGTATGATCTTTATATTCTAGAAATACTAGAATTCTTTGGACTTGTCAAAGTATACTCTTCAATAAGTCAAAAATATGACTCTTAAACATAGAATGAACACATGTTGGAGATTTATTAAATTCATTAGTGAAGGGTAGTAAAACTGATTCCAAAGAGAATTAGAGGAATTGCAATTACACAGCATTGAGGAAAGACTGTTGACATAAGATGGTTGGATTAGACACAAAATTGCTTGCCCTACAAGAAATAGAACCATAACTTGAGGATTATTATTTCTACCTTTCAGAATTCATTTATATCTCTACTGGGTACAAGTTTATAGGTTCTGATGTAACTTCAAAGTGGCCTTTGCTATGCTATGCTAAGTCACTTCAGTCGTGTCCGACTCTGTGCGACTCCATAGACGGCAGCCCACCAGGCTCCCCCGTCCTTGGGATTCTCCAGGCAAGAACACTGGAGTGGGTTGAAAGTGGCCTTTGGCCAATAGTAAACAGAAACTCAAGCAAAGGTCCACTCTTCAGCCTAGATCATTCAATAATTCTTGGTAGTCCTGGTAGAGTGTTTCATTCTGACACTGAGAAGACAGACTGCCCTCTCTTTGCCTTCTTCGCAAGTTTTGAGTCCTAGTGGCTCAAGCTGGGCTCAAGTAGGTCAAGTAGGGGTGGGAAGAATTAGGAGATGGGGATTGACACATATACACTATTGATACTATGTGTAAAATGATAGTATCTATAGGGCTTCCTGGGTAGCTCAAATGGTAAAGAATCTGCGGGCCATGCAGGAGATCCTGGTTCAATCCCTGGGTTGGGAAGATCCCCTGGAGAAATGCATGGCAACCCACTCCAGTATTCTTGCCTGGAGAATGCCATGGATGAGGAGCCTGGTGGGCTACAGTCAGTGGGGTCACAAAGAGTCAATATGACTGAGTGACTAACACACACACATGAAATAGATGCCTAATAAGAACCTAGGTATGGTACAAGGAACTCTATTCAATGTACTGTGATGACTTGAATGGGAAGGAAGCCCCAGATGGAGGGGATATATGTGTATGTGTGGCTGATTCATTTTGCTGTATAGTAGAAACTAACATAACAGTGTAAAGCAACTATCCTCCAATAAAAATTAATTAATTAAAAAAAACCAAAACAGTTCTGTCATTCCCTTCTTGTTTTCTGGGGTCAAATTCCAACCTTTTTGGGTCATCACTTCTACTGAAACAAATGAGTATAATACAGGCCACAAGTCACAGGCAGCAATGTAAAGCTCTTAGTTCTTCCAGAATGAGAGCATAAAGCCAAGTAAAACTGAGCCTGTCAAAAGGGATAAGACAAAACAAGCAAGTCTGAAATCCAACATCATGAAGTTTAAGTCTCCAGCATGAGCAGTTGAGTTACATGCTTTTTCTCTTAATTTCAGAATCATAAAGCAAAACAAACAAAAAAAGCAGTCAATAGTCTCCTTGAAAGAATGAAGGAGTGTCTCTTTTAAGAAAAAAATAACTACTGATAAGTATTTGGGGAATAATTCAGGCATAAAGTAGAAGAAGAAGGAAGAAGAATAATCATATTTTCAACTTTACATTCTAATAAACAAGGCCCTCTCTGGGCAACACTTCTCAGACTCACTGCCTTCCGGCCCAATTATATTCACCTTGCTTGAAACATAGAATTAGGCTTGTTTCATGTCCTAACATCTTTTTTTTTTAAAGCCAGTAGGAAGGGTGCCCTACCATGGTTTTGTATGCACTTTGGTTGTTTGGTTCTGAAAAATTCAAATATATCTCCAGAGAACATGCTACATAGTTAAAATCATACTTTATCAAAAATCTTCTGGGATCATTTGCTTCTGTATACTTTTTTTAAAATTGAGAAATAATTGACATAAAGTTGTCTGGTTTCAAGTGTATAACATGATTCCATATTTGTATATACTGCAAAATGATCACCACAAGAAGCCTAGTTAACATTTGTCACTATACATAGTTACAAAAATGTTTTTCCTGTGATAAGAACTTACAAGATCTACTCTCTTAGAACCTTCCAAATGCACAACACAGTGTTATTAACTATAGTTGGTACCGTCAATAAAGTATGCATCTGCATATTTCATATTTAAACTTTGCCCTATGCATTTTGGTTAATCGCAGTATGGTATCTACCATACACAAAATGAGAAAAACAAAGGCTTTCCAAGCCTTGATTTTTACAAAGTGTTTCTCCTTTCTGATGACAGGAATTAGGAAGTTATAGAATGTTAGTGCTATAAGGATGGAGAAACTGAGGACCGAGGAAATGAAATGCCTTGTCCGAGGCCAAGCAGCCTCTCCAGAGTTCTTAAATCTGTCAGTTTGTTCTGGATTCTGTGTGAAGAGCATTCAGCTTCCCTGAGTTAATGGATTATTGATTAATGTTCAGAAAAATGCACAAAGAAGTTTTTTATGTTCCCCACTCTGAGAACTTCTTTTATTCTTCCTCAGTGGGAACGCTCCAAGCATTCTGGCCTGGACAATTCTTCCTTGTGTGTGTGGTGGAGGTCCCAAGAGTTTCAGGATGTTAGCATTTTCAGTCCAACAACTGCAGCCAGGGTGAGAGCAGAAGTGCCCTTCTCCATTTCCAAACACTTCCTAAGAGGGCAGTACTGTCTTTAGTCGATATCCACTGTCGTATTCTGAGACCAAAACAATGAAAAGTCTGCCCTCTTTACCCTGCTCTCCCCAGTGTCTCCTGTAATATTTTTCTCACTAAATACTTATTCCTTTCTTCTTTTCAGGTTTTCTGAGCATCTATGAATAACTGTGACTGATATTATCCATTCGCCAGCTGCAGGCATATGGTGCAACATAAATCAGCAGGCAACTAAGCGCTAGGTTCCTCAGGGCACCCAAATAGGGCTTCCCAGATGGCCCAGTGTAAAGAATATGCCTGCCAATCCACGAAATGCAGGAGATGCAGGTTTGATCCTTGGGTCAGGAAGCTCCCCTGGCAATCCACTCCAGTATTCTTACCAGGGAAATCCCATGGACAGAGGAGCCTGGTAGGCTACAGCCCATGTGATCACAAAGAATCGGACATGACTGAGCAACTGAGCAGACATGCAGGGCACCCAAACAGCTATTATCTACTCATGTTTGGATGTTCAAGAACCTACTCAACACTCTCCTTGCCTTTCCAATAATTTAGCCTCCGGTAGGATTTCTGTCAGAGGCAGTTGACATAGACGGGACCCTTAAAGATCATCATGCCCAACAGCTTCCTTTGAAAACAAGATGTCAAGAGCTGTGCCCAAGGACACACAACTCACCCATGACAGACCAGATCTTAGCCCATTTTTCTTCCTTCCATGCCCCAGAGACAAACTTTCCATATGCCACAGCTCTTCCAAGGATCAATCCCGGTTACACACCCAGGCTAGCACAAAGGCTCAATACACATCACCCCACTGGGATTCTGTATTTACGCAGCTCTCGCCTGCAATGGTGTGAATAAGATCATCTTTGTTTGCAGAAACCACTCTGAAGGAAGGAGACAGTGCTGTGGAGTGATTAAGAGCATGGAATGCCTCAGTTTAGAGTCTAAGATTAACCTCTTAATCTTGGAGGTTGGCTGCCTAGCCTCTGTGCCTTAGGTAACTCATTGATAAACTGGGAGTCAATAATAGCCAAACTATGTATGTTATGATTAAATGGAGTAATGGTTCAAAAGTGCCTACAACAGTGACTGGCACATTATAAATGTGTTAAGTTGTCATCAATGTTAATCATCATCATCATCATCACCTTCATCATCAATTACACCCTTTTGCCTCCCCTGAAAATTTAACCAGGGAAAGAAAGCATGGCTGGTTCAATTTCTTCCACCAGCATGAGCCAGAAGGGGCTCTTCCTTTGGGGACATAGCGATGGTCTCCAATCCACGGCTAATTCTGTTTCTACTAAAAACTGAAGACAATTATGAAAATATGTAAATTCAGTATACTTA
Organism: Bos javanicus; assembly: GCF_032452875.1. Lineage (NCBI taxonomy): Eukaryota > Metazoa > Chordata > Mammalia > Artiodactyla > Bovidae > Bos > Bos javanicus. Next base: position 15,138,523 of record NC_083893.1, read on the forward strand.
ACTTTGGGAATAGAAATTGAGCAAAATAAAGTTTTGTTTTGTTTTTTTTAAGAAGTAAAGTACCAGTCCACAGTTCTCTTTTCTCTTTCATAGGGCCATTTTAGCTGCTTTTCCTATTGAATGATTATTCAACCAAGGGAATAAAAAAATAAATCGTGGGTCCTGCCTTCAAGGAGGTTTTCATGAGCAGTATACTTTGCTGCCTTCATCCTGTTGACTTAGGTTTCACTCTGTGATGGGCTTGAAATCTTGGTAAACTAGGTAGTGCCTGGGCTGAAATTCCACTGGGTTCACTGACCCTCCTTCTCTCTTCCTTGCAGACCCCCACTCCTAATGGGGTGGCTACCCAGCAGTCTCCATGCTGCTCCCAGTTCTCTTAGAGCCCAGTCAGTTGCTTCCTATTGAGGAGTGGCTACAAAGGGATATTAAGTATGTCTTTTTATTTTCTTTATTCTGATAGTTTGACATCCAGGCCCTTGTTGACTTTGGAGAGACTGCAGGAGATAGGAGAGAGATAGGAGATTGGAGATCTCCTCCCAGGGATAGCCAATTCCTAGAGATAGTAAATGACTCACCTGTGAACAAATCTTTCACATGCAAACCAACCAACGCAGAATCAATATTTCCAACAACCTCCTCTGCTGGGCTCTCACATCCCGGACCACTAATCAACTCAGGGACAGGTACCAGATTATTAGAGAGAGCTCTGATGCCCCAAAGCCCACTGAGGTTATTCAAACTAGTGCAGTAAAGCTCTTGTCCACATATTTCTTCACTTCCTCTGCCTCCTGACCGACCCTAGTGCCTCCCCATCCGGCCCCTCTGCATGGTGTGCCATGCCTCCTGTTTTATACTTCAGGAAACTGAGATCACAACTTCCTTTGTGATGGTCATTTCCATGTCTGAATATCTTTTTCTTTTACTCGGAGAATAATTGCTTTACAAAGTTGTGTTGTTTTCTGCTGCACAACAACTTGAATCAGTCCTAGTTTTATATATATATATATATATATATATATATATATATATATATATATCCTTCCATCTTGAGCCTGCCTCCGCCTTCCATGTGCCTGCATTTCTTACCACACCTAATTAAAACAAATTTTGGGTACCCTTACAACAAAGGGAAAGAAAACAGAGGAGGAAGAATCAGAGACAAGAGCCAGCTGGGGAGGGAGCGTAGAATTCAATTCAGTAAATAAGATCACAACCTCTAATACTCATCTCAAATGCTTTCATTGACAGAATTTCACCCAGCCTTTGACAAAAGCCTGTGAGGTCAGCATTATTAATCTCGTTTTACACACAAAAAATTGAGACCCAGAGAAGTTAAGTGATTTGACCAAGACCCACAGCCAGAAGTGGCAATATTGGGATTGGAACTAAGATCTATCAGATTCCACAATCCTATGGCAGCCTCCCAAATAAACAGAGAGAGAATAAGAAGGGACTGTGGCTGTCTGTGATCTTTTAAAAATTTTTAAAAAATATTTATTTGGCTGTGCCAGGTTTTAGTTGTGGCTTGCAGAATCTTTGTTGCAGCATGTGGGATCGAGTTCCCTGACCAGGGATCCAATCCAGGAGCCCTGCCTTGGGAGCACAGAGTCTTAGTAAGTCACTCAGCTGTGGCTGACTCTTCTCAACCCCGTGGACTGTAGCTCTTCAAGCTCCTCTGTCCACGGGATTCTCCAGGCAAGAATACTGGAGTGGGTTGCCATGTCCCACTCCAGGGGATCTTCCTGACCCAGAGATTGAACCTGGGTCTCTTATGTCTCCTGCAACGGCAGGCGGATTCTTTATCACTAGTGCCACCTGGGAAGTTCCTTAGTCAGTGGACCATCAGGGAAGTTCCTGTCTGCAATCCTGTAATCCAAGTATTCATTCCATTTGCTTCTAGCTCGTGGGTTTACAGAACTCTCTGAAGACGGAGACTTTGTCTTGTGTTACCTTGTCTTCCCCACTGCTTGGTGCACAGTGGTGTATTCACAAGTATAAGTTTAACTAAGGAATGAAGAGAAATCAAAAGTGGGCAGATAAATAACTCCAAGCCCCCTAGGAGCCCACTGACTTTCCCTCCCTTGTACTTGGCTCTGATACACCAAGGAAACGTTGGCATCTTGAATTGATAAAGGAAGTGAGATGCTTCCTACACAAGAAACTGAAGCTTATGTCAGTCAGTTCAGTCACTCAGTCGTGTCTGACTCTTTGCGACCCCGTGAATCGCAGCACGCCAGGCCTCCCTGTCCAACACCAACTCCCGGAGTTCACTCAGACTCACGTCCATCAAGTCAGTGACGCCATCTAGCCATTTCATCCTCGGTCGTCCCCTTCTCCTCCTGCCCCCAATCCCTCCCAGCAGCAGAGTCTTTTCCAATGAGTCAACTCTTTGCATGAGGTGGCCAAAGTACCGGAATTTCAGCTTTAGCATCATTCCCTCCAAAGAAATCCCAGGGCTGATCTCCTTCAGAATGGACTGGTTGGATCTCCTTGCAGTCCAAGGGACTCTCAAGAGTCTTCTCCAACACCCCACTTCAAAAGCATCAATTCTTCGGTGCTCAGCTTTCTTCACAGTCCAACTCTCACATCCATACATGACCACAGGAAAAACCATAGGCTTGACTAGACGGACCCTTGTTGGCAAAGTAATGTCTCTGCTTTTGAATATGCTATCTAGGTTGGTCATAACTTTCCTTCCAAAGAGTAAGCGTCTTTTAATTTCATGGCTGCAGTCACCATCTGCAGTGATCTTGGAGCCCCCAAAAATAAAGTCTGACACTGTTTCCACTGTTTCCCCATCTATTTGCCATGAAGTGATGGGACCAAATGCCATGATTTTTGTTTTCTGAATGTTGAGCTTTAAGCCAACTTTTTCACTCTCCACTTTCACTTTCATCAAGAGGCTCTTTAGTTTCTCTTCACCTTCTGCCATAAGGGTGGTGTCATCTGCATATCTGAGGTTATTGATATTTCTCCCAGCAATCTTGATTCCAGCTTGTGTTTCTTCCAGTCCAGCGTTTCTCATGATGTACTCTGCATAAAAGTTAAATAAGCAGGGTGACAATATACAGCCTTGACATACTCCTTTTCCTATTTGGAACCAGTCTGTTGTTCCATGTCCAGTTCTAACTGTTGTTTCCTGACCTGCATACAGATTTCTCAAGAGGCAGGTCAGGTGGTCTGGTATTCCCATCTCTTTCAGAATTTCCCACAGTTTATTGTGATCCACACAGTCAGTCAGAACAATTTTAAAAGAAGTGGTAAAAGAAAACCTTTCTGTAGTCTTGAAGAGCTTCAGGCCAGAAAAGCTCTCCTGCTCTGGCTTGCATCTGGCCTGTCTTTTCTTAACTCTGCTTAAGTAGCGCACTTCTGGGATTGAGAAGTTGCGGCTAAGTTTCTCAGAATGCCTAAGTGTCTACCTACTCTTCATTACAGATGGCTGGGCCTAAGATTAACTACTAGTTTCCTTTGTTTTACCAAATAGATGTGATCTACCATCACATCTATATTTAGCTGTAATATGCAGTCTATTTTTCCATTGACCTCTATCCTAAAATTGGAGATGCATTCCTGTGCTAAAAACAGCACATTTTATTTGCAATCAATGGCAGGTAGTAACTCTTCTCTGTTATCACCTTTCGAAACTGAGCTACTCACAGTTTTTCTGAATAGGTTGGCCCTACTGTGGGCTTAAAAGCTTAAATTCGGGAATCAGACAAATATGGGTTGAGTCCCAATTAATAGTAGCTATATGACTTTCATCTCCTTATCTGTAAAATGGGGTGACAATAATACTTACCATACAAACTTGTTGAGAAGAAGCAATATATTATTCAAATACATAATTATATAATACAATATTGTTATTTATATATTATGTAATGTATATTATATGTACAATATATATTATAAATACATAATATTGTTAGTGAACACTAATATAGGGGAAATGCTTTATCTATATGCCTGGCACATAATCAGTATTCAATATGTGGCAGCTAGAGTTAACACCTTTGGGAAACCTCTCACATTGTTGGTGGGAAGGTAAATTGGTGTGGCACTACAAAGGTTCCTCAAAAAATTAAAAATAGAGTTGCCATATGATCCTGCAATCCCTCTCCTGAGCATATATCCAGAGAAAACTGTAATTTGGAAAGATACACGCATCCCAGTGGTCATAGTGGCATCATTCACAGCAGCCAAGACATGGAAACAACCTAAATGTCCACCGACAGAGAAATGGATAAAGGAGATGTGGTTCATACATACGATGGAATATTACTCAGTCATAAGAGAATGGATGAAATTATGCCATTTATAGCAACATGGATGGACCTAGAGATTATCGTACTAAGTGAAGTAATTCAGGAAGAGAAAAGCAAATACCATTTGATATCACTTACATATGGAGTCTAAAGTATGGCATAAATGAATTTATGAAAGAGAAACATACTTATAGACCTAGAGAACAGATTCGTGGTTGCCAGTGGGGAAGGGGCTTGGGGGAAATGGATGGATTGGGAGTTTAGGATTAGCAGATCCAAACCATTACATATAGGATGGATAAACGACAAGGTCCTTCTGTAGAGCAGAGGGAACTCTATTCAATGTCTTATGGTAACATATAATGGCAAAGAATCTGAAAAGGAATATATATATATATATATTTATTTATATACGTGGTAACTGAATCACTTTGTTTTATACCTGAAACTAACACAATATTGTAAATTAACTATACTTCCATAAAATACAGTTTCTGTCTTGGCTGGGCATTGTGAACGTTTGCTGTCTGGGCACGAGGACAGCATTACTGGCTTCTGGTCAAAATTCCCTTCTTAGCCACCCTCTTCCTCAGCTGGATAGTATATTCCTTCTTTCTCTCCAGCTCCTGTTTCTCCTCCTTTGATAAAGGAGAGCTATGTTCCAGCTCCACGTTCCTATAGCACTTTCACACATTAGCTCAGTGACTATTTACTGAGCAGTGTTTTTTTTGTTTTTTGTTTTTTTTTTGTCTGTTGCTGCATTAACCAACCACCCCAAACTTACTGGCTTCAAACAGCAATCATTTTATTTGCTCACAGCTCTTCAATCTGGTCTGGGTTCAGTTGGAAGTTTCTTCTTCTGGTCTTGCCAATGGTTACTCACTCTGTGGCTGCATTCACCTGGTGGATCCATTTGGGGCTGAACTCAGCCCGGAGGCTAAGGTGACAGGATCTCTCTTTACGGACTCAGAATTTCTAACTCTCTATATGGCCTTTTCACAAGGAGCCCGACATCTTACATTGCACCTCGGGGTTCTTAAACCCGCCAAAGCAGGAGCTGTTGTGTCTTCTTAGAACTCTGGCCTGGCACTGGAACAGTATCACTTCTGCCACATTTTGTTGGTTAAGGAGAACCAGCCTGGCTTCCAGGGGAGGGGGCACAGAGCATGGACCCTGGGAGGTGTAGTTCATGAGCGCCACTAACAGGCTGAAAAAGCACATTCTAACACTTTGCTAGACTTGCTGGCGAGCATGTCAAACCAGGTTCCAGCCTGGAGTTTACCCAAAGCAGGGGTTCTCAAAACTTGAAAGTGTATCAGAATCACCCAGAAGCCTTGTGAAAACACAGATTGCTGGGCCCCACCCCAGAAACCCAAGAATTTGTATCTCTAACCAGTTTCTGGGTGATGCTGATGCTGCTGATCTGAGAACACACTTTGAGAACCACTGTTCTGGGGCTGCTTCAGCACTACAATAAATCCCCAGAGATTTTAATTCAATTAGTCTGGGGTTAGATATCTGTATTAAAAAAAACAACAACAACAAAAAAACATTTCCTAAGTGATCCTAATGTATAGCCAGGGCTGAGAACCACTGCTTTTAGAGTCTAGTCTGTCTCCCTCTTTTTTCTTAAAGCCTCCTTGAGCTAGTCACAATTTGATTCATCTTTATGACCAAATCTGAATATTTCCCTTCAAATACAAGGGAAATATTTGCTGTACTTTAGAATTTAATGCGATTTTTAAAGTCTCGAGGTCCAGGTTACACTTTAGACTAATCATATCAGAACCTCTAGAAATGTAACCTGAGTATTAAGTATCTTTTTTAATTCTCTAGGTGATTCTGAAGTGCAGCCGAGTTTGAGAATGGGTGCTTTAAACACCCTTATTGCCATTTTCCCAGTACACATTTCTAAATTAAAAACAGCCCTTCCCATGATAATCTCCAATGTTTTCCTTCAAACACTAAAAACTGCAGAGGATATTTTAACCTAGAATCTTACCTTCTCCTCTATCAGCTCCCACTGATATCTGCATTCATGCTTCCATTGCATAATCATGATTTAGGGAAACCGGATTTCATCATATATGCCATTAAAAAACTTCTTACCCAAGACTGTGAGTAACTTTTAGTGAGGAAGGGGTTAAGAAGGTAGGCCTGTTGCATGCTGGGAACTGTAGTTCAATAGCACTGCCTAGTCAGTGAGGCAGCTGTAGGCTTGAGCGCTTAGTCCCTTCAGTCATGTCCGACTCTTTGCGACCCCATGGACTGTAGCCCACCAAGCTCCTCTGTCCATGGGATTCTCCAGGCAAGAATACTGGAGTGGGTTTCCATGCCTTTCTCCAGGTGATCTTCCTGACCCAGGGATCGAATCCGTGTCTCTTATGTCTCCTGCATGGGCAGGCAGGTTCTTTACCACTGGCGCCACCAGTGAGGCACTAGGAGTCGCCAAAGCAACATCCAGTAACCCACATGTCCTTTAGAGAGCAGTGTCCAGTAGTGACCAGTACCTTGGGCATCAGAGTCAGAATGCCTGGGTTAGATTCTGTTGCCACTCCTAACCACTGCTAGTGGTAAAGAACTTGCCTGCCAACGCAGGAGGTGTAAGAGAAGCCGGTTCGATCCCTGGGTTGGGAAGATCCTCTGGAGGCGGGCACGGAAACCCACTCCAGTATTCTTGCCTGGAGAATCCCAGGACAAGGAGGAGCCTGGAGAGAGGAGCCTGGTGGGCTACAGTCCACGGAGTCGAAAAGAGTTGGACACAACTGAAGTGGCTTAGCACACATGCACGCAGAGGAAATAAATCCCACAGGCCTTGTGGCATGGCCAAAAAATAAATCAAAATAGATTAGCAACACAAATTTACTGCAAAAAAAAAAGTCTTACCTCCATTTTACCAGTGTGGAAAATGAGGCACAGAGAAGTTAAGCAACTTGCCCAAGGTCACACAGCTAGTAAATAACAGAGATGATGTTGCAATAGGCCTGACTGCTGCCCTCAATCGGTAAATGAAATTGACTAGAATTGAGATCAACCTTTCTCTGCCATTTCAGATTCTTGGGATGGGTGAAGATCTTTAACATCCTGTAGGGTGGTATTTTCTTTTTCTCTCTTCTTTTTTTTTTAGAGAGGGAGGTCATAAACCAACTGTAAGAAATATCTTTTACATTACAGCCTTGTACACACACACGCATGCATGCACACATATACATACCCAAAGAATGGAAACTAAAACTTCACAAGGTAATAGCTACTCTTTTTTTTTTAAATTGACTTGCGCCAGGTCTTAGTTGCGGAATGTGGGATCTAGTTCCCTAACTAGGGATCGAACCCAGGCCCCCTGCATCGGGAGCACAGACTCTTAGCCCACTGGACCACCAGAGAAATCCCAACAGCTACGCTTATAGGTGTAATAAAGTCCAATTTTAGATTCAAAACTATTTTATTCTTTAAAATTCTGTTTTCACCTACTAGACTGATTTTGCAACCCACGAATGCAGCTGACTTGCCGCTTCAAAAACCCTGCTCTATTGAGAAAGCCGCTTAAACTGACACCAGTTTGCAAGTCTGAGTGTAAAAGGAGGCAGGGCCAAGCTGGATCTTTTAAGGCTCATAATAATGATTTGTTTACTTGCACAATGTGTGTTTCCTAGGTCACACCAGCCTGAGGGGAAAACTGGGATCAGAACTACGGCACAGGCTGTTCTCGCTCTCTCTGCTTTCATCAGCTCTCTCAGAATTGCCAGCCCCTCCTCAAAGACCCTTTCCAGTTTCTGAGGATGCCAGGGAACATTGCACATGCGCTCTCGGACATCTTCATTTTCCTTTCTTTTGCTTAGGCTCCCTGCTGGGATCATTTGCCACTTCCTATGTCTGTGGGCCTCTCAGTACTGTGGGACGCTAAGCATGAGTTGCTCCTGGTGGAAAATCCAATGATTTGGGTGATGTCTGAGCCACGGGCCTGGATGGGGACACGGTTGGTCTCATTTCTCTATAGCAGCTCTGGGTGCCAGAACACGGTGTTTAGTCTCATACCGCCCATAAGCAATGCCATGATACCCACCAAACTAGAGAAAACACTGTCTGTTACAGGGATCCCAGAGTAGATTCTTCTTGTACATGTATGCTCAGTCGCTCAGTCATGTCTGACTCTTTGCGACCCCATGGACTGTAGCCTGCCAGGCATCTCTGTCCATGGAATTTTCCAGGCAAGAATACTAGAGTGGGTTGCTATTTCCTACTCCAGGGGATATTCCTGACCCAAGGATCGAACACACATCTCTTGTGCCTCCTACACTGGCAGGTGAATTCTTTACCACTGCTCCGCCTGGGAAGCCCAGATTCTTCTTGCACCCTCAAAATTACACATGTTCAAGGGCAATGGGTTAAAGAAAAAAAAAACCTCCATCCAACGTTCATTCATAACCACCTTCTTTTTGTCCAGCCCTGGCTCTTACCCTTGGACCAAGCTTGGTGCTCCCAAACTGGAAGGGAATTCTTTCTTCCCGAGGAGGCTTTTTGGTTCCTTCACGTGTAGAGGCTCTTGGCAAGACCACAGTCTGTCATCCTGCTGGAAAGTGCCTGCTTCCTAGAGTGAACATATACTTAAGATAAACTCATTTGCATTTGAGAGCTTGACTTCCCACATATTGGAAGTCACAGGTTCAGAATTCAAGTCCCACTGCAACAATGACAGTGATGATGGCGATGACAGATCATCCCCATATATCAGACCCCATGCTGAGCACTTTAAATACATTATTGTCTCTCATTCACTCCACAGCTTTACGTGTGGGACTTCCCTGGTGGTCTAGTGGCTCTATGCTCCCAGTGCAGGGGACCTGGGTTCCATCACTGGTCAGGGCAGTAGACCCTGCCTGCTGCAAGTAGAGACCCCAAGGGCCACCTGGCACAGCCAAATAAATAAATTAAATATGTTTTTTAAAAAACCAACTTTATATGATACGCACTATTAAATACACTCCCCATTTTACTGGGGAGTAAAACTGGCCTAGAAAGCTGAAATAGCTAGCACATGGTCACGTGGCTGGCCAAGTGCAGAGCCAGCCCTGGCATCCCTCAGCTACTGCTCCAGAGCTGGGACTGGGCAGGGAGCCGGCCTTGGCCAGGCCTCCCCCACCTTCCTGGGCCTCCTTCCAGCTCTGCTTTCATCCTTTCTAGGCACCTCTCCCAAGGCACCCCCGTCATGCACAGGTGGGTTGCCAAAACTTATATAAACTTCCAAGCTGGAGGAAACCCCTCTCAGGGAGGGAAGCATCTACCCTCCCACTTCCCATCCCCTCTCCGTGTCCTACCAAGGCTTCCCGGAGGAGGGCAGGGAAGCTTGGTCAGCAGTAGGAGCTCCTCCCCAGGCCCCTCAAGACATCACTCTTGCAACAACCTGCCCTCCTCTCACTAGTTCCCTCCTTAGACCAATTCTGGCGCCTGGAATGGTTCCTCCTCCCTAAAAGAATACCAGTTATCTGTATTACACAGTTCAGTTGGTGCCTCATCTCGGTGGGTGTTTTAATTGAATGGGGAATTCAAGTCTGAGCTTTAAATGCCATACAAAAAGAAAAAGTTACTGTCTTTTCAGAATGCCCATTGTCATTTGTCCTTAGAACAGCCCCCTCACCCCCCGCTATGGTCCTTTTTCCACTTGAACTGACAAACTGAACCACCAGATAAATACAGCTGTGAAGTGAAGTTATGGCAATGCTTTCCTTCCCTCATTCATTTGCCCTCCCAGCTTAACCAAGTCAGACATGAAAGATTGCTCACCCTTTCATATCTACAGAGTACAGAGCCAGGGGCTGATCAAGCCATCTTGATAGTTTGATACATTTGATAGTGAAACGAAGGGAGGGAAGGATCCTGTTTCCCCACAAAAGAAAGAAAGTGTAGCCTTTCAGTCCTGTCTGACTCTTTGTGACCCCATGGACTTTAGCCCGCCAGGCTCCTCTATCCATGGACTTCTGCAGGCAAGAATACTGGAGTGGGTTCCCATTTCCTTCTCCAGGGGATCAAACCTGGGTCTCCTGCATTGCAGGCAGATTCTTTACCATCTGAACCATGCCTACAGGGATCAGTTTAACTAAATACCTGCCAGAGGTTCACCCCACACAGTGTGGTGGCCCTGCCACTCATTGTCCGTGTGACCCCTCAGGACCTCAGTTTCCCTATGCAGGGATTGGAGCTGAGAACCCTGAGGTCCTAGAAAGTTCTCAGGGTCTTTACTTTATCACTACCAAATGCATCACTTACAAGTCAGAGAACTTAAGGTGTAGGTGATTGTTTGACTAAAAACCATCTTCTATAACCATTTTTGCCACATAATTATTCCACGGAGCAAGTTACCACTGTGCACTTGAAGCAGGATTCAGTTTACAAAAATCTGACTTGCAGCCAACTTTTCAGTGACACTTTTACTGTTTCAAGTGGGGCTTGCCCCCTGGGTCACCGTTTCTAAAATCACTGTGATAAACTCCCCCTCTCCATGGAGCCTGGACAGGGAAGCAAGAGTAAGATGCATTTCAAAATCATTACTTCTTGTGGACTGGGTTCTTTCTTTTCTTGTTTTGTGGAAAGGAAAAAAACCAAAAAACCATATTTACATGTGCTCCTCCACCACCACCACCATTCCCCCACCTCCCCCCCACCCCCACCTCCAAACTGGTTTAATGAAAGCAACTTACAGGTCCTTTAGAAACACAAACCAGATTCTATCCCGTCTGCCTAGAACTCTGCAGAGGTACCCTTGGTCCTCTGGGTGGCAGCCAGGCCTTTGCAGATGCTGTCTGCTCACCTGGGATGCTCCCGTCAACCCTTTCCATCATGCCCCTTACCTTGCAAGTCAGCTCCATCATTGCCTCGGGAATTTACCCTGACCTCCTTCATGATAACCGTGAGGAGCCGTTTGGAATTTCTTGGGATGAGCATGTCTCGACCATGGGGAGCCTCCGTGCTCTGGCTGTTCATGAGGGCACGCTGGTTGTACGTGGTGGTCTGCACCGTGCTATCCAGGCACTGGATTCCCTCCTGAATCTCTCCCTTCGTGGAGCCTGCAGTCTTCTGGGTAAACAGACAGCAATCAAATAGGGGAATGACCATGACTGCCACCACCCTCCCTTCACAGAGCTTACCGAGAAGTAAATGAGGGGTTTGTGCTCTCTACGATGAGAAGGAAAGGGTGGACTGTCAGTGACTTAAGCTCTGTGTAGGGTGAGTTTAGGTCATGACTGCACCTTGGCTTACATAGTCCATGTACTCCTTTCAGTCTGAAAAGCTGAGAGAAAAAGGATGGTGGACCGACATCCCTGGCCAGCTATGCCAGCTTAAGGGATGGTTGCCCACCACGTGGAAAGAGGCCCAAGCATCTATTCCTTACCCTAAGTGCCTCCCCAGGCACATAGATAATACCTCTCTGCCCCAGAGCCTGGGCTCTTGTTTAAATGAATTTCCTTCTCCAAGAGTGCATCCTCTTTCCCATCACGTGGGACAGTGGCATCCTATAATTTGGATTTAATGTTTGTAATATATATGGAACATCTGTACTGTCACACCCATTGTACAGATCCAGAGACACCATCAGCTAGTTCACAGCAGAATCAGACCCTCAAAAGCCTGGTCTGTGGCTCGTAGGCTGGCATTTTTCCCACCCCTGTCTCAGCCTCCCAGGCTCAGCCAGACCTTTTCCAGAGCCCTGGAAGCCCAAGTCGGCTGCCTCCTGCTGGCAGGGACTTCCTTCCAGGCTTCTGGTTCTAGTGCTGAAGAAGGGGGAGTGTGAGATGAGGAGGGGGTGTTAAGACACAGAGGCAGTCAGTGCTTCCGTCTCCCTCCTTCACACGGGAGAAGGGAACGGCTCACACATGGGGGAGGGTGGATATGAAAATCAATAATTTATGACAGTGAAGTGTCAGAAAAGTATTTACTCACATTCATTCCCTGAAAGTCACATTCTCCATGTGTTGTTTGTCTTTCAGCGACGGCATCACTCAGGTGGACTCAGCAAGAAATACCAAGGATTTTAGCCAAAGGTTGCAGAGGGAGAGTTTCATTTCACTTCATTTTTCCAGCCAGGGCTGGCTCCGAAGCTGGTTTTTCTTACTAGGTTGTTTGCCACACGGAAAAGCAAATTCCCAGAGGTTTCCGAGATTGCTGAGATCCCAGGCAAGATGACTGCTCCCACCCACCCGCCCACCCACCCACTAATAAGACATAATGCCGTCCTATTTTTGGTAACAATTAAAGGGCCTCCCGGTGCAAGCAGAAAGCTGTTTATTCTCTGTTACATCACTTCGCTTTGCCTTCGAAGGCTGGTCTGTGCTCTGTGTTTTCGTGGTGATGCAAGTCTGCTCTCTCCTCCAGCCGTTGGGTCCCTCCCATCTCGCAGCACCTCACAGGTCTCTTCCCCAGCAGTGCCTCGCTGGAGCCAGGAGCGGCTCACGAATCAGCTGCAGGTCCCTGTTTTGAAAAGCAGAGAGACAGAGGCAAAGGAAAAGGGTGGACTCTTATGTGACCTGATCTTAGAGCAAGACAATCACCATCTGAATTCCAGAAGCCCTGTTCATGTTTGGGGATATTTTTTCGACTGCATGGAATCAGAGAGAAGCCAAAGGATGGGAAATGCCTGCATCCCCCTGAAAAGAATTGCTTATTGCCTATGTCTCTTATCTGCGCTTCTGCTGACTGAGGGGAAGAAACCAGCAAAGCCAAAATGCCCTGCCGTGTGTACTTGTACCAAAGATAATGCCTTATGTGAGAATGCCAGATCCATTCCACGCACCGTTCCTCCTGACGTTATCTCATTGTAAGGCCCGTAAGCATTTTGATATCTAATTTACGATTTAAAAATTCCAGCCGATGTATTTGGGTCTTTGTATGTATTGGTAAAAGGGCATGGGGAGAGTGATTCCTCTTGCACGCCTGGCTGTTTGACAGAGCTAACAGTCTGCTGCATTTAGAAATTTTGATTCTTAATAGCTGCTACAGAACATGCTTAGATATCTTCCACTCCCCGAACATTATTATGAGAAACCTGCAGCAGATTCATGCCTCCTACTTCAGCTGGCAAGGCACAGTATCATACTTCATGAAATAGTGTCAAATAATGACTGTTTTGCTAAACCGAATTAACATAAGGTTTGTTCTGTGTTTTGTGTGTGTGTGTCTTTGTGTGTGTCTGTTTGTTGTTTTGTTTTGTTTTCTTTCAGATCCTTTGTGAGATCTGGTTTTACTGAAATCTCCGAAGGGAGTTTTTTATTCACACCATCGCTGCAGCTCTTGTGAGAAATATTTATATCATGACTATTTTTAATATAGCATATATTTAGATAAGCCCTCTAGTAAAATTATCTCAATATTAATTTTGTCAAATGTGATTATATTTCTGGAGAGGAAAAGAATGATCAGTAAAGTGAGAGGTAGATGGGCTTGTTTGCGACCTGACACCAGTGTGCAGGTTGACGCTTGCAATGGTAAATTTGCTAACCTGTAATGCCGGCTACTCTCATGGCTATTTGTGAAGTTGTTGGAATGTTGTAACAGTGATCCTCACTTCAGTCTCCCCTTTTACTTTCATTTTTGACTTGGGAACTTTGGTTATTTTACCCTGGAGTTTCTGAATTAGTCAATACAGAACCCAGCATAACATATGCGCTCAAGATGTTGTCCTGGGAGACCTGGGGCGGCTGCTACTCTGTATGATTTACCATGTGGGGAAGAAAAATCTCAGTTCTTTCTAGGTAATTCCTTAAAATATTCATTCTTGAGTGACTGCTTTCTAATCTCACCTGATTTATAACTCATCTCCTTATAAGGAGGGAAAGAAAATATTAATATAGGATAGTGCAAAGGATTAGTCTTTGCTATGTGCTTTGAGATAGCCATGAGGGAACCACATATTCAATCTATGTCTGAAAATAGTCAAAAAATAATATTTGACTAAGAAATTAGATCTTTCCACAGGCATAATGTAACACGGATAACTTGTTCTCATTTGTAATGTTTGGCAGCTGGAGTGCTAGTTCTCAGAGCAGGACCGCACAGGGGGCAAGAGGTCCCCTGGTGCTCAGGTGTCAGGCCACAGAGTGGCTTGTCATTACCGGTTCCAGGGGGGGAAATCAGCCAATTGTCCATCAACTGAGTTGTGGTTATCTTAACTGCATGATCCAGGACTCAAGTTTTTTTGCTTGTTTGTTTTGTTTTAGGGTTTTTGTTTTCTTACCTTACTTGGCCATTTTGGCTATTTGAAGTTTTACATACGGAGAGGCAAATTGCATGGATTTGAAATGAGAGAGATCTGTATGTAAATCTCACTCCACCACTCCCTAGAAGCTAGACATGTAATTGTGTGCAAATGACTAAATCTCTCTGAGCCTCAGTCTTCTCATCTGTAAAATGGAGGTGATGACACTTTGAAAGGTTGTCATCAGAAATAAATGAGATTTAAGTAGATAAAATGCTTGGCATAGGATATGACAAGTGGTTACACATTTTATAAATGGTAGGGTTTTAACTTTTTACATGAAGCTAAAAAAGCTAGAAAAATCACTTAATCTATTGTTTTGTCTATATGAAATCCCCAAACTGATTTGACTATTCCATTTTGCAAACCTGATCAAGTGTTTTGACATTATGTAATAATGTTGACTAATATCCTTCTTCTAGCTAATGTCTTTGAATGATTAACAATTGAGTAGAATATTCCTAAGTGATTATCTGTTTGACTGACAGCTAATAGTTGATTAGGGCAATGAACAAATTAGTTTGTTTAGTACATCAAACAAATTAAAAAAAGAGGCAAAGTCATCAATGCTGGGACCCTTTCATAGGATAAGAACTGGTTGTATGTGAGAAAGTGATCGATTGTGACTATGTTATTATTTGTCAAAAACGCAAATAGCTCATTTTAAAAGCATCCTTTTGATGGACTGAGGCACTTCTCTCTCCCCAGGATAATTAAATAGATCAGTTCAAGAAGTGTCATTTGACACACACTACTAACAACATCAGACGGTTGTTAGTTGTGACACAGAACAAACACCTGGATTGATCGACCTCATCAGTTAGCATCTTTCCACTTTGTTTCCGCTGGGTGGACCCAGCCTCAGCAAGCACAGATGCTGGACAATGTTATAGAAATAGTTACCGGCTGCTGCAGGGTAATGTGATTACACGTATTTAGAATCACAGAGGGAAGCCAAGGAACTGGTTTTTAAATAGCCCGCACCGAGTGTGTGTGCCATGCCCCTGCGTTCCATGCTCCGAGTTCCTATGGAACATTCCAACCCTTATTTCTAAAAGCAGTTCAGGTTTCAGAAATAACAAAAGGGCGAGTAATTTTTGCCCTGGATGTCCTTACTTAACTCACATTGGCTAAACTCAATACAGCAGGGGTCAAAGTTTGTCTCTAATCTCCAGGATTCTGTTTCCTAAAGATTTTGCTCCCCATTCTTCCTATCCAATGTTCTCTGTTTCCTCCTGTCCTTGGGAAAGGGTCTAATAAGTGCATTTTCACTGAGGAGGAAATAAATGAAAAGGCTCCAAGTATGAATAATGCCATAATCATAACAGTGGAGGGAATGCATACTTCGCAGACACAAAGAGTTCTTCTGTGGGACGGGGCCATCCAGTGCCCTGAAAACTCCCCACTGGAACATGGAGACCCAGGGGTCTGATTTCCTTTGCACGACCTTTGCCATCAGACCAGCCATTGCTTGGGGTTTGCAATGGATTTGCTGCTGGATCCCACCAGCCATTGCTTGGGGTTTGCAATGGATTCTAATAGCATTTGTGACCGCAGATTACCAAACAGACCTGTCACAGTTTGTGAAGAGATAAGCTTCTGAATCAATTCTGCTCCATTGATGTCCAAAGGCAGTTGGTTTCTTGCTCAGTTGTGGAAAAAGAAAAGACCCATTCCCATCACCCACCCTAAAAGTCTGATAATTTCATTATGGCCCCAAATGCTTTTTCAGACCTTCTGCAGAAGTCATGATGAAAAGTACTTTGTGAGATGTCAGCCTGGGGTACTGAGGGAAACAGACGCAATGCCTCCTTAAGTTACATGTTCTGGGGGAGAAGATCCTGGTAGGCTGTGGCTGGCAATGTGTGTCAGAGAACAAGAAAAACAAAAGCCCACACTCTGTAGAGAAGAGAGAAAGAATAAAATTATCCAATGAAATTTCGTCAGATTAATTATATGAGCCTTTTTTAAAAAAACACCTATGGTTTTAAACAACAGCAAAAAAAAAAAAAATCTTTCCCCAGCAAATGTAATTCCATTCATGTTTTCCATAGGCCTGCTGTGAAACTTAACCAATGGGAATGATTATTCATTCTAGTTTGCTTTCAGTGAGAGGGAGTGGTACTTGTAGTGAATGGAATTTACAGAAATGTGTTTTCACACTGGACAGCCCTGTTCTTCTCAACCACAGACTAAAATCCCCAATGATACGGGCTCATTACAGAAGTAAAATTCAAATTTAAAGTATAAAATGTGAACACATTGCCATTTGTTCATAAAATTTTTAATAAACTAAAGCTATCTAATAGAACTCTTCAGAGAGTTCTATTTGCAGGGAGTAACAGGGTTCAGTTAGTATCATGCACACACACAAAATCTTTATATAAGAAATCAGGGTAGCTGGAAAATATTCTATGTATTCCAATGAAGTCTGATCTTGTTTGAAGCAATAGAACTGATCCCTCTGTGGGGGGGAGGATATAATCATTTCTTTTATTAATCAACACATAAATATATAGTTCATAAGAAATCAAAACCCAAAAAACCTAGAAGTAAACAGCATGAACAAGACAAATAATAAGTCCATCCTTACTTTAATTTTATCAGTTAGTTCTTAAAAATATTATTTGTCCAGGGAAAAACATCCATAGCCTATATCACCTTCACAGTGATTGGCCTCTTTATCTATTTCTCTTTACATGACATGTGTTAAGAAACATTTCATGACCTTCAATGATTACTCAAGCCAAACCTATCAGCTAAGAGGGCTTCTAGAGGAATCACTGCTTGTGGATGAGTATGGTTTGGTTTGTGCCCAGGTGATGGCCTACAGTGGACCAAGAAGTAAAAATTTCAATCATCTGGGCTGTTTTGTCTACAATCTGACCAGTGACCCATATCTCTGATTTTTAACTTCTTACTGAATCTTTGTGACTGTGCACGCAGCCCTGTATAACAAATGTTTTCTCTGAAAGCGTATTTCATCCTCTCAATTATTCAACCAGGAAAGTTAGGAGTTAGCTCTTCAGGTCCACTTTCAACAGGAAAAGCCCCCCATCAAACTGCATAAGAATCTGCCATCTCCTCTTGACCCCAGGACCATGATCCTAACTGAGGCTGCAGTCGCTGTTCCACAGGCTGCTGGAGGAGGTCTTACACTGGCCCCCCAGCGTCTGGACCCCCTTCCTCCCCACCTCCATTAGCATTACCTTCCTGAAGTGCAGATCTCACCCTGATACCCTCATGCTTGGAAGCCTTTAAAGGCTCCCTAGAAACAGAGAAACATCTGAACATCTGAGTTAGTATTAATAGAGTTTGGCTATTTGTCTAGAGTCATCTCTCATAGTAGCAATAGCACACACACACACACTCACCACAAGCTCCATCCATGCCAGCCTGAAGTACCTCATTCCCTGACCTCTATTTTCTCAAGTTCTACAGACTTTTCTGATGCTTCTAATTCTTCCCATCATTTTTAGAGCTATTTGTATCTGCCCTTGTCTCTAACAGAGGGTTCTCAATAGCCATGGTCCTAGAAAGGATGTTATAAGCTTAGATTAAGATTTTGCTTATTATATATTTGTTGAATTCAATTTGTATTTTCATAGATTTTATACTAGAGACTTCTGTCTTCCTATCAGTAGTTTCAGTTATGTTCACACTTCCTTTTGTTTGATATATGCGATCAGATTTCACACGAGCCAATAGTGTGGAGGTCTGGAATGTGGGCTGAACCAAAAGAAAGTGTGAAGAGGTATTTGCTCATGACCTTATGATGTCAAACTTCTTCAACAGATGTTTCCAGTGTACCAGAACTTAAAAGACAAAGCATCCAGAATCTTTCTTTAGACCCACTGCCTGGATCCCTTTTGTCTCCCTCTGATTTCCTCTAGGTCTTTGACAAGCACAGACTCTTATTTGCCACCCTGGTTGTCTCTCAGGTTGGACTAGCCTCTCTCCTGTGAAAGGTCAAACTCCCCTTTTATCTGGACATCCAAAGAAAGATGCTGATTAAGCATTATTAAGATGGAAACCAAATTTGTGAACACAAAGATAGTTTCCTTTTTATAGTTTCCTTTTGGCTTAGCTAAAACAAGTGTTTATTCATTGTATAGCTGCAAGCAGTAACAAAATGAAAGCAGAAGCCTCCCATTTCAGCAAAAGCTTTTTGGGATTCTCCTGTGCAACAGGCACAGCACTGGGCTTTGTGGGAGACACACAGATGGGTGCCAGCTCTCCCTCCCTGCTTTGACATGGCAGCTCCAAGTTGGAGGTGAGCCCTAAAGAGGTAAACTCTATTTTGCCTGTATTTAAAGGTATGATAAAGTAGTCTTGATAAGCTCTCTCATTTTGTTCAAAATGGTACTCAGTTGATTGGTGATGATGGTGACTCTTGCCCACTGTTGAGCTTATGGCTGAGAGAGGCTACGTTACCGGCCTCTATTAATACAAAGTGGGCAATAATCATAGTACCTGTTATACAGGATGATAGCCAGGATTAAATGAAATAATACATGTAAAGCACTTGAACAGTTCCTATAATTCAATAAACATTAGCTTTTATTATTTGTTCTGAAAATCACTTTAATTTGAATGACCATAACATCAGATTAGCATCTGATTGTATAGGCTGGGTTTGCCTACAATGCTAGCTTTAAAATTTCATTGTTCTACACATAGGTCTGCATCAGAACTTGCTAAGAAATCTTTCTTCAAATACTTCTCACAAGAAAGGTGAACTATTTACCCTTCTGAGGATGGGAGGGGAAAGAGGAAGCAGAATCCTCTCACTCGTGAAAAAAACAACTGGCACCATATTTTGTAAACACGTCAGGTTTTATTAAAAATAATTAACACTGGCCAGTCTTAAGATGAGTAGTTCTGTGATAAGATGGAGAGAAACCTGAAGTAGAGATCAGGAGACATGAGACATGGTTTTGAAATACAGTTCAGACAGTAAAGGACTGTGTGACCAAGTATCCCTGGGTTTCAGATTTTATATGTGTGAAATACCAGAGATAGATTAAAACATTGTTCTCAAACTCAAATGCCCGATGGGGGTTGGGATGATAAGGTAAATGAAAGAAACAGTTGAGTATAGACAACAGGGAGTGGTAGTGACGGGGGTTAAACCAGAGAAGACACGTCTTACCTAAAAATGAATCTTCAGTTCCAACTGATTATTGCTGATGAGAATGTGCTACATGAAGATGGGTCATATTTTTTTAATTTTCAGAAGAAGGCAGAAATCTGGAGGTAGATTTTTAAACAGAATAAAGACCAAACAAAACACACATAACTGGCATTTTTGAGACCTTCATGTTCAATTAACTTACGTTTCTTTCTGCTTAAAAATGCTATTGTATTCTGTTCTACTAACAGGGTACTTTAATATAATACAGAAAATGACCTTGTTAAGGAAATGGAAAAAATGTATTGTATCAGTTCTAACAAACCAGTAAATTAGATTGTTTAATGAAAGAGCTTCACATTATGAAATTGGCTATTATAAAACTATTAGTAGAATAATAATGTAGTTCCCAATTTCCCAAGCAGGTCCATTGGGACTTTATCAGGACCCCCCCATGGTGGCTGATGATAAAACAGTTTCAATATCCCTCCCACTGGGCAAGGACTGGAAAGGAATTGTTGAGGCCATTTAAATGGCAAGATGACAGGTGTTCACCTGTGTAAAATGTGATTAAAAAGCAATGAGCCTTTATGGGGGACTTCCCTGGCAGTCCCGTGGTTAAGACTTCACCTTCCAATGCAGGGGGTGCAGGTTCTATCCCTGGTGAGGGAGCTAAGATCCCACATGCATCTTACGGGATAAAACCAAAACATAAAACAGAAGCAAATTGTAACAATTCAGTAAAGACGTTAAAAATGGTCCACATAAAAGAAAATCTTAAAAAAAAAACAAAAACCCGAGCCTTTAAAAAATAAACAGACTAGAATTTATATATACAAGTAACTCTTGACTTTCAGAGAATTCCTTACAGGAGATCAGAGATTCCTCCTAACTTTGCTTCTATAGCTAAACATTTCTAGATCTTTGAGAATTGTCTTCATTGCCAGTTTGCAAGTCATACAATAAAATCAGACAAAGTTTTGTTAGGGGACATTTGTCACTTGTATTGCTTGGTGCTAAGCACTTTATCTGTCTCATTTTTTATTCATTGTCACAGTAACCCTGTGAGGAAGTGTGATTATGTCCATTTTGCAGATTAAGCACTGAGTCCTAGAAGAGTCAGGTAACCTCTGTGATGTCACACCTCTCGTAAGAGGTAAAATCGGAGCTTAAACCCACATCCTCACTTTTACCTACATCTGTCTACTTCCTCTTGAACATGAATAACTGGGCTTAACTTTGCACAGTTTTGTTCCCCAAATCAAACCCCCTCTCAGAGGGTCAACTTTTGCCATTAATGAGGATATTCTGAGGACTGTGTCCTGATCCCTGGAGACAATCACTGAAAAAGAGTTTCAAAAGCCCTTTGAAAGGGTGGCAGCGTTGCTGGCAAGAACATGGAGTATCCCTAGGATTCAGCTCTTATTGGTATGTGTAGGCTCTAGTCTCCCAGCTTTAAAAAAGAGAGGGACAGAGACACAGAAAAGGGCAAATGACAAAGAACTTATATACTTTAAAGTTATACCTTAGACCAATGTTTTCTCATCTTGTGTCCTGTGGAACATGTGTCCTGAAAAAAAAAGTTCTGTGCTCAAATAAATTTGGGAAACTGCCCTTTCTATTCATGCTTGGCTACTCACAATGCACCTTGGCTTAGAAAACCTCTGGAATTTCTTTTTGTTGTTTTCCTTTTCTTAACCTCCAATAGGATACTGGGAATCTACACTTTTGGTGTTCATTTTATTTATTAGCTTAATTATGAATACCCTACCTTGCTCTCAAGAGGCTTGCTAGCAGAACTTAGGCAGGTAGAAAGAATCTCATCTTAAAGGATACATTAAACCATCTGTCTCCATATAAGGAGTGACTCAGACAGCTTTGCTAGTGTGGATTCATTGAGTGTGATTTTCTTTGAATGTGCCTCACTGCCAAGCTCTCCACCTGATCAGGCAGCGTGTGTGGCACACACGGCTTCTTTGGGGACCTCCCAGTGGATGTTTCATCCTTCAGAGTAAGTGCAATTATCACTTGCAGCCGGTTCAATAGAAAAAAGCCCCGTAAGCTTGAATTTATGCTCTCACTATTTTTGTTTTAAGAGGGCTTCCTCAAGCTATTTCAGACGGCTAATCCAGCATTTTCCTGGGTATATTCATTGTAGTTAAACTCAATGATAAAAGGGTCCCATTATCAATAAGATAGGGAAACTGTGTATTCAAATCCCTTTTGAAGAGTCTCAGTTTACTTATGGATAGGAAGATTCCTGTAATTAGGAACCTCAGTTAACTTCACTTACCCAATTTACATGAATTTGTTTTTTTCCTCTTTTGTTGTTCATGTAAAACCTCCCAATCGCATGAAGGCCTTGTGTTCCCCACACTCTGGGAACTACCAGGCAAGGCTAATCTAGATTTGTAGCAGATCTGGGATCTGCTGGGACTAAAAAGAGGAAGCAAAGCCTTGCCCCTGACCATTATGACTGAGCACAGAATCCCAGCTCTGCCAACTACAAGCTTCAAAGTACTTTACCACTCGCACCTCGGGTTTCTTTGTATCTTAGATGGAGACTATAAAGCGTATATTATAGTGTTCACTGGAGGATTTAAATGAGTTGGGACGACCCAGAGGGATGGTATGGGGAGGGAGGAGGGAGGAGGGTTCAGGATGGGGAACACATGTATACCTGTGGCGGATTCATTTTGATATTTGGCAAAACTAATACAATTATGTAAAGTTTAAAAATAAAATAAAATAAAATAAATTAAAAAATGAGTTCCTAGTAGCAATCTGATAAAGATGAGGTTTGGCATACAATAGGCTTTAAATGGCACCCCACTCCAGTACTCTTGCCTGGAAAATCCCATGGATGGAGGAGCCTGGTAGGCTGCAGTCCACGGGGTCGCTAAGAGTCGGACACAACTGAGCGACTTCACTTTCACTTTTCACTTTCATGCATTGGGGAAGGAAATGGCAACCCACTCCAGTGTTCTTGCTTAGAGAATCCCAGGGACGGGGGAGCCTGGTGGGCTGCCGTCTATGGGGTCGCACAGAGTCGGACACGACTGAAGTGACTTAGCAGCAGCAGGCTTTAAATAAAATTGAAGTCCCTTCTTCTTTGTTTTTTAGGAGCAGGGAAATAACAGACCACATATATAAACTGCATCGGGAGGGTGGGCTGTGACTAGTTTTGCCAACTCTTAGAAAGGAAAAATTTGATTATTCTGGAATGAAAAATAATGAACTATAAAACCAAAGGGGTGGATCTATGCTCAGATCAAATCCATGCTCAAATGTGCAGGCTAAGAATACTCCCCCAGGGAATCCTTGCAAATCTAAAATCTACATTTTAAACCTGGCCCTGCTGCAGTCAAAAGTTGTGACCTTGAGTAAGTCACTCACTTTGTGGCCCTTGCTTTCCTCACCTGTAAACTGAGGAATTGAATCGCATATCTCTCTAGGCTGCACCCCACCGCCTCAGATTTACATGGAGCAAAATTAAGGCTATTTTCCATCAATCCAGATAGAAGAGGTCTACCTAAGGGTCCTCTGAGTTACACTGAAAATGTTTTCCAAGGATGAGAGTCAAAAAGAACATAACGTGCTCATATGTGATGCTTCCCATTTTAATGCTTTCCTATTTAAGAGCCTATTTAATATGTTCAAATGTAAAATTATTCACGTGGCACTTAGAATGTGTGCATTCAACTGAAGTGAATCATCAGCCTGTTATTAATTATCGTTCAACCAGCCCTGTTCTTTTGAATAAAGGAGAATGTTAGTAACAACTAGAAGGTATGAATCATTTAAGCATAGGCAGTTCTAAAAAGTTGGCCAGCCCTTCCAGCTGTGCCCTCAAATCTCTAACAACTGTAACGTGTGCATCTTGCTCTCTCATTTACATGTATGTGCACATATAAACATCAGGCACACACATGTATGCAAAATGTGCTTGCACACATTGCCCATGGCGTCCAATTCCCTAGATGAGGCTCATAACAGTTCTCTTAGGCAGATGGCAGTCTCACTGGACCTCAGTTTCCCTCTCTGCGCAACTAATGTTCTTCACTAGATCTAACAGCTCTTCCAGCTCTCATATTTTATGTCTGGGCTGTTTGCTGAGATACTCTTTGGCAGAAGCATTGACGAGATGCTCTTATATATTATCTCACATAATTCTCAGAATCTTCCAGGAAGTCTTTTTGTTATTACCATTCCTCTTTTAATGGATGAAGAAATAGATTCACCTGCTTGATATACATGTACATAATAAAAGTGGCAGCTACAAGCTTAGAAACCAGATTCTCTATTTTGTATCTAATCAGTGCCGTCTCTAAGCGATAGCCTGAGGCTGGCTGCTCACTCTTCTTCATCCAGAGTAGCCCTTACAGAGCGGAGATTGTATGGGAAAGCCCCCTAAAACATCTCCCCTCCACAGCTGAAAGAATCTGCCTTGAGCTGTGAGACAAGATGCAGACCACTTGTGGCCAGCGTCAGTTCTGATGGAGTTAAGAGGTCACAGGTGACTAAAGGGAGTCTGAAGAAGTGTCATTAGAGCCAGGGGGCCAGTCTGGCTTGAGACAAGGGGAGATTTTCCCAGCAAGTTTACTCCTCCCATTCAACCCTCTGCAGACCTACCTACCCAAGACTCCCACTCCTCATGCAAAGCCCATGCCTATTCCTCCATGAATGAAGCCTGCAGCTCTACAAGCCCAGACTCACATATCTTTCTGGTTATTTGACAGCACAGAGAGCAGAAGCGATGTGCTCAAGGCCACACGGAGGATTTAAGGCCAAGTGGGAAATAAGGCTCAGGCTTTGTGATTCCCTCTTCAGGGTGCTCCTTCCTGGTCCCTAGAAAAGGTGTGAAGCCAGGGCAGGAAACTGCTTTAGCAGCCCTTTAGTCTTGGCATTGACACATGTCCCTGACCAATCATTTCACTCTTGTAGACCCCCAGCTGGACATTGGGCAGCCTCAGCCTTGACCTCCTAATGTAGTTAGATCCTCATTCTGTGATCCTCTGCTTCTTCCTTTTCTCCTCTACTGCTGACCTCAGCACACCAACCTCCATGCTAACCCTATCACACACTTCTCTGTTCCTTTTGAATTAAGTGCTTTTGTTCCTAGCTTTTCAACCAAGAACGTCCTAATAACCTGACGGCCTTGGTGTTCATTTATTGCTTATAGAGAGATGTGACCCACTCCTACAGACAGGTGAATGCAAGTAGTCAGAAGAGAAACTGGAGCTCAGGGTTGGCAGGCATTTTACAGATCTCATCCTCCTTAGTCCCAGGGCAATGTTAATTTTAACTCATGAAAACATTTAAAAAATATCATCAATAGGGAATTTTAAGAATATTATTCTAAATACTTGTTGAAATCAAATATGCAATTTTAAGAGACGTACTGGATGCTTTAAATAGAGGCAAAGTCATATTTCTAAATACTTTCATTTTAAATCAGAAAGAATAAAAATATATGAATTGAGCATGAAACAATACATCTTCTAAGGAACTCAAGAGAAAATAAATAATTAGCATATAAAATAATAAATTAGGAAACAGTAGGAATAGTAAGTAAATTCAAGATTTCATCTTTGGAAAAACCCTATAAAATAGCAGATTTTTGAAGGAAGTAATATGTACACTCTGTCTATCAGATCTAGTCCCTTAAATCTATTTTTCACTTCTACTGTGTGGATCACAATATACTGTGGAAAATTCTGAAAGAGATGGGAATACCAGACCACCTGACCTGCCTCTTGAGAAATCTGTACGCAGCTTCCCTGGTCCCTAGAAGCAAAAGTTAGAACTGTACATGGAACAACAGACTGGTTCCAAATAGGGAAAAGGAGTATGTCAAGGCTGTATATTGTCACTCTGCTTATTTAACTTACATGCAGAGTACATCATGAGAAACACTGGGCTGGATGAAGCACGAGCTGAAATCAAGATTGCAGGGAGACATACCAATAACCTCAGATATGCAGATGACACCACCCTTGTGGCAGAAAGTGAAGAACTAAAAAGCCTCTTGATGAAAGTGAAAGAGGAGAGTGAAAAAGTTGGCTTAAAGCTTAACATTCAGAAAACTAAGATAATGGCATCCGGTCCCATCACTTCATGGTAAATAGATGGGGAAACAGTGGAAACAGTGGCTGACTTTATTTGTGGGGGCTCCAAAATCACTGCAGATGGTGACTGCAGCCATGAAATTAAAAGATGCTTACTCCTTGGAAGGAAAGTTATGACCAACCTAGATAGCATATTCAAAAGCAGAGACATTACTTTGCCAACAAAGGTCCGTCTAGTCAAGGCTATGGTTTTTCCAGCAGTCATGTATGGATGTAAGAGTTGGACTGTGAAGAAAGCCGAGCCCCAACGAATTGATGCTTTTGAACTGTGGTGTTGGAGAAGACTCTTGAGAGTCCCTTGGACTGCAAGGAGATCCAACTAGTCCATCCTAAGGGAGATCAGTCCTGTGTATTCATTGTAAGGACCGATACTAAAGCTGAAACTCCAATATTTGAAGCTGACTCATTTGAAGACACCCTGATGCTGGGAAAGATTGACGGCAGGAGGAGAAGGGGACGACAGAGGATGAGATGGTTGGATGGCGTCACTGACTCAATGGAGCTGAATTTGAGTAAACTCCGGGAGTTGGTGATGGACAGGGAGGACTGGCATACTGTGGTCCATGGGGTCGCGAAGAGTCAGACACGACTGAGCGACTGAACTGACTGAACTGAATATGTACACACAAGTGGGAAAGGCATTAATTATTCAATGACAGGCTTTGGCAAATTTGAGTAAATATCTAGGAAGGAATCAAGGCAGTGTGTCACCTCACATCATAGATAAAAGCAAGCTCCAAATAAATTAGAGTTAAAAAAGAAAAGTTATAGAGGGAGGGTTAAGTAATATTTCATTAATATCAAGGTAGGAAGAAACACTTTAAGAATTACAGCAAAGAAAGAATATGCAATAGACATTGATATATTTTGTTAGAAATGTAAAATATCTGTATGCTAAAAATCATGATTCAAAAGGCAAATCATAATCAGTAGGGAAACATTCAGCATCAGATAAGAAAGGAAAAGAATAGGTTATATCCTTAATAAATAAAAGATGCTTAGAAAGCAGCAAAAATTGTCAAAGGACGATTTCGTAGAAAAAGAAACAACTAACTATTGGTAAGGATATGATAATAGGCATTTCTATATTCAGAATTGAATACATAGTGTGATACAAGTTAGTAATAAATAGAGACATAAAAACCATGTATAATCCAACAATGCCAGCTTAAAAAAATCTATTGTAAGTCTACTCTAAGGAAAGAAGTAAGGATATGGAAAAATACTTGCATGTGAGAGTAGTCATGGTAGTGTTCATAACAGTGAAAATTGGAATTAACAACAAAAAAGTTAAATCCTGAAATATTTATAATACAAGACTTACTCATCTGTTAACATTTTACATTGCAACTTGTCATAAGAGTTGCAATGAGGACAACTTGTCATAAGAAATTGTTCTTGAAAAAATAAGTACATGCAAAGGAGGACACAGAACAATAAAAATTATTATTCTAAGTTTATAAATTTTATAAATATATAAATGCATATATCATATAGGTATTATGTATATTCATATCTTTGGGTAGTATGGTGACAGTCATTTTTATTGTCTTCTCTAAGTTTTTCTGAGTTGTCCAGAATTTTTACACTGAGCCTATAGTATCCTTAAGCAGAATACACCAAACTGCATTCATATTTTTTAAATTCTTTTTTTTTAACTTGGAGTATAACTGCTTGACAATGTTGTGATAGTTTAGATTTTTTAAAATTCTTGACTTTTAAAATAGTTGTTAATCTTACCGTGACTTTTAGGATACTTCTTTTGAATAATTAATTCCTTTTAAAAAAGGAATTATAATTTAATGAGATTTCTTAAATCCTCATAAGCTGAGCAGTGTTATTATAGTTGCCTATCGTAATGGGAATGGTGTGTCATTATGTGGTCCGGCTCCTGCTGAGAGACCACCCAGGGTGTGGAAAGGACAGTGGACCAGGAGTCTTGGGTCTTATGATCTTGGTC
This sequence comes from Bos javanicus, assembly GCF_032452875.1. Classification (NCBI taxonomy): domain Eukaryota; kingdom Metazoa; phylum Chordata; class Mammalia; order Artiodactyla; family Bovidae; genus Bos; species Bos javanicus. The sequence goes on from NC_083893.1 coordinate 15,166,253, forward strand.
AAAGCTTTTAGCAGCCCTCTGGGCCAGTTTGCTCCTGTCAAACAGCTGTTAACACCTACTCTACCACTTTCACAGACTTGTTTCAAAGCCCTAATAAGAAAATGCAGCAGCATTTTATGAAACACTTATTCATGTTATTGTGGAGGCCACAATGATGATTTAAAGAATGAGCTATTGCCTGCACGGAATTGATAGTTGATGTGTATGGTTTTAAATCTGTTTCTTGGCAAGGAAACATACCAGGTGTCGCTAGTGGTAAAGAATACACCTGCCGATGCAGGAGACACAAGATATGCAGGTTTAATCCCTGGGTCGGGAAGATCCCCTAGAGCAGAACATGGCAACCCACTCCAGTATTCTTGCCTGGAAAATTCCACAGACAGAGGAGCCTGGCAGGTTACAGTCCATGGAGTTGCAAAAGAGTCAGACACAACTGAGCAATCGATTAATCTATGAATGGTCTTAAATCTTTCTTGGTAAGAAAACATACATGCCCTTCGTTGCAGAGGAAAACAATCCTCCCCACCCTTCCTATACTCCCTTGTTTTCATACTGAATTTATGAGACTGATGGCTAAGGTACAGAAAGGTCAAGGTGCAGCCTTGTGTCCACCCCCACCAACATTCTAGGGAACATTCTTGCCTCTTCCCCTTCCTAAGAAGAAAGGAAGTGTCAGAGACCTCAAATGTTCCCACAGGCCCAGGGGCAGAGGACACATTCTACATTGTCCCTGAACAAACCCACAGGATGGCTGTTTGGCAAAGCTATGGGGTGAGGTCTCTGATTTGGAGCTCAGGGTAAGGAGTTTGTTCAGACAATACATTGATCCCCACCCACCCCTCCGTGTGCTGCAGTTGTGAGGACAGTCGTCAAATCTGAGTTACGGTATCATGGACTCTTGCTACCTGTAGTTAGGGGCATGGGACAATCTACAGCATCTCTGTGTATCAGAGCTCCCATTCCAGCCACACCTGCTACTAGAAGCAGAGGTCCCCTTGGTCGCCACAGGTAAAGGAAGGCTACTGTAACTGACCAGAAAGTTTACCATATGCAGCCCTGGCTGCAAGTAAGAGACACCTAGGGAGTTTTTAAACATCCCACGTTCAGGCCACATCACAGGTATAGAATTTAACCAGATTAACCAGAATCCTTGAGGGTGAGAACATGGTAACAGTATTTATAAAGCTCTCTAGGTGATTCCAAGTGAAGCTAAGATTGAGAAGCACAGGTCTAGGATCAAACATAGATCTGGGCATCTCCCTGATTCAGCCTCACACACACAGCCCTTTGTGAGGTCTTCTCCACATTCCGCTGTCTTCTGAGTGCACCCTGCACACAGAGCTGACTCAACCCTAAGGCATCTTTCCTCCTTCAGCTCCTCTGCTGGATGGTTCCATCTCTGTGATTCCAAATTCTCAAGAAGGGATTCATCTTTAGCCCAACTCACCTTTTTGAACCAGACTAGTTGGGCCATGGGATGCTGACTGACCTCAGGATCAGCTATTCTGGATGAGAAAAGGAGTCCTTCTTGTTCTAATAATTTAAGAAAAATGATAGAAGTCATGAGGTATAAAACATGGCCACACAGGTCTGCCCCAGGTCTGTTGTACATCAAGATGAGGTGGGGTGACATAGTTTCCTTTAACAAGGACTATGGGATTCTTTACCATATCTGGCTCAATAACAAATTATGATATTGAAATCAAACTTTCTAAAGGAACCTATAAAAATTAAAGATGGGCATTTTACCCTCTTTATAGAACAGGATCTTTTTAAGTCTTAAGTATACACAGGATAATAAAATGGATAGCCTGTTCAACCAACTATGTTTAGAATGTATGTATAAATGTACAAATTTTTGCCCATGGAATCCTTGTCCAGAGAAAATTACAATTGAATTTAGAATCTAAGGACTAACATATTCAATATTATCTTAGCCAGAGGAATTTGTTTTAGCTTTTATAAGAAAACTTTTTATTAAAATAAAATTTATATAAAGAAAAGTGTGCATATCCTAAGTGTACATCTTGAGAGTTTAAGACTTAATTTTTTAGAGCAGTTTTAGGTTCACAGCAAAATAGAAGAGAAGGCACAGAATTTCCCATAGACTCCTCACCCTGACACATGCATAGCCTCCCCATCCCCTACATCCTCCACCATGGTAGTATCTCTGTTACAACTGATGAATTTACTTGATCAGCCAGAGTCTAAACTAGGGTTCAGTCTTGGTGCTGTGCATCCTATGGGTTTGGGAAAATGTATAGAGACATGTACCCATCATTGTGGCATCATACAGAGTATATTCATTGCCCTAAAACTCCTCTATGCTCTGCCTATTTATCACCCCACCCCTTTCCTCATGACTTTTTATAAAGTGAACAACCCTTGTAACCAGCACCCAGGTCAAGAAACCAAGCATTATCACTACCCCAGACTTCCTCTGTGCCCTCTTCTCATCTCCAAGATGTAAATGTTCTCTTGACTTCTGCCAGCATAGGTTAGTTTTGCTAGGTTTTCTTCTTTATATAAGAGCAATTATATAGGATGTACTTTATTGCATTTTGGCTTCTTTCCCTGGATTTAGGTGTATGAGATTCACCCATATTTTCGCATATCGTTGTACTTTTAGCCAGAAGTTTTGATCTCTAAAAACTAGTTCAGCAAACAGCTTTCAGCCAGGAACTGTGCTCAGGACTAAGGACACAAAAATCAACAAGGATAAGTCCCTGCTATAAGGAACATTAAATCTAGTAATGTAGTAATGACCAGAATTTAATGTAAAGTAAATTCCTCTTTAACAAATATTTATTCAGTGTCCACTATGGGAGAGGCAGTATCATAGGTGCTGCTGCTGCTGCTGCTGCTAAGTCGCTTCAGTCGTGTCTGACTCTGTGTGATCCCATAGAGGGCAGCCCACCAGGCTCCCCCGTCCCTGGGATTCTCCAGGCAAGAACACTGGAGTGGGTTGCCATTTCCTCCTCCAATGTATGAAAGTGAAAAGTGAAAGTGAAGTCGCTCAGTCATGTCTGACTCTTAGCGACCCCATGGACTGCAGCCCACCAGGCTCCTCCATCCATGGGATTCTCCAGGCAAGAGTACTGGAGTGGGGTACCATTGCCTTCTCTGATTATAGGTGCTAGGGATAAGCAATGAATGAGCAGATAAAAATGTTAGCAAAAACCCTACTTTATTTCTCTGACATGTGTGGGCTAATTCTGGCCACTTATATCCATATCATAATCTGTTTTGCATCTGATTCAACATAAGGAGAATGAATGTTAGAAGTCATTTCTTGCAGTGGCTTGAAGTGAGCAATTTTTAAGTCCCTGGGACAGTTTGCAAGCCAGTGAACACAGGAGGTATTTCTCTGTATCTATTTCTGCCTTATTTCATCCTCCCCCTTCTATCATTCTGCCTATACAGAATGAATAAAGAATTAAAAATAAATTTTATTAAATTTAATAAATTAAAAAGAATTTAATAAAATTTTAATAAATTAAAAAGAATAAAGAATTAAAAAATAAAAGAATAAAGGAAACTGAATGCTGAAGAATTGATGCTTTTGAGCTGTGGTGCTGGAGAAGACTCTTGAGAGTCCCTTGGACTGCAAGGAGATCCAACCAGTCAATCCTAAAGGAAATCAGTCCTGGGTGTTCATTGCAAGGACTGATGCTGAAGCTGAAACTCCAATACTTTGGCCACCTGATGCGAAGAACTGACTCACTGGAAAAGCCCCTGATGCCGGGAAAGATTAAGGGCAGGAGTAGAAGGGGATGACAGAGGATGAGACAGTTGGATGGCATCACCAACTCGATGGACATGAGTTTGAGCAAGCTCCGGAGTTGGTGATGGACAGGCAAGCCTGGCGTGCTGCAGTCCATGGGGTCGCAGAGTCAGACACAACTGAGCAACTTAACTGAAGTGATACAGAATGAAACGAAAATCTGGAACCTAAGGAAGACTTTGGATGGTAGCTTACCTTGGAGTAAGGCTGAGCAATCTTCTTGTTTCCCAAAACCATGATGTAAGAAGAGACAATTGCCAAAGTTGTGACTGAAATCATAAAAATTTGAATTTTTTGAATAACTCTGGGCATCTAATATGTATGATTTATTCGATAATGTTGACTTCACAGTCTAGTAAATCATTTGAGAGTAAAGCTATAACGTTGGAAGGAGAAGGGATAGAAGAGAATCCAACATCATTCCAGGGATTATAGCTTAGGAAGAAATGCAAGACATCATCTGGTTTTATTTGGTTTACTTTCTCTCCCTCCCCATTTTTACAGAAAATTTCAAACATATATAAAAGTAGAAATGATAGTAAAAATAAGCTTCCAGCTTCAAAAATGACCTCTTTGTGTTCATTTTGTTTCTAACCCACTGTTATCCCTTCCTCTCATTATTTTTAAGCAATCCCAGATGTCAAATAAGTTATTTACACCTGTTCAGAAGGTGAGATCTCATAGTTTTAATCCCCTTGATTAACAGGCTCAGAGAGGATTAGTCATTAAATTGGTTAGTGCAGCTATTTTTAACCCCTACCCTTCAAAAGTAAAAGTTTACTAACAGAGAATACTGGACTTAACGCAATTAAACAGTATGTATGAGACATGAATTGTCAAACTTCCCGTCTGTCCCATGATAATGGCCACATTTTGGACACTAGTTACAAGTGAAAAATGAGGTTTCCCCATATAAGAACCTTAACATGTAGCCTGAATGTCACTTGAACCCATTATAAGTTGTCATCAGTACACGTAAAACTTTATTCTCAGTTTGTGTCAACACTTTATCTGATGAATTCCATAAATTAATACTCATTCTAAAAAGATAACTTTGTATTATTTGGCTTGTAATCACCACTGTTAAGCCTCCGATTCAGAAAAAAAAAAATTCTTCGAGGAATTATGCAGGATGTGGGAAACTGCTGATTGATGTTTCTTTTCATCAGTTATTTCGAAACCAAATCCCTGTGGATACTGAAATTTCAAATAAATTAGTCCAAGTAAAACTGTTCTTTTTCAACTGTTTAGTAATAAAATGGGTCTGAGACTCTTCCTAAGCCTCATTGTTTCCCATCTTCAGCCTGCTCTACTTTCAAAGAAGGTTAGTTGGTTTTTATTGAACCAGTGTCAATGGCTTATCTACTATGAATACTATGCACAACCAGACATGGAGCTAGCTTTCTAGGTCTCTCAGGTTAGTGAGTATGATACCATTGTTTGGGCTGGTCAGAATGTTCCAGAAGTTTCAGAGCAAGAGGGAAAGATTCTGCTAGTGTCTTTGTCATGGAAACCTGCAACATGTTGATTTGGCTGCTTTGACTGTCATACTTGCCCGGTTGTGTCTCAAAATGTTACCCAGGGCATGTGACACTCATCCCTATGAGGAGTGGGGCACAAGGCACCCACTCATTGAGTGTTTGATGAGATAATTGATGGTTAAAAAAAGCTACAAAAATTACCTGAATAAATAACACTGTAAAAGGCAGGGATCCAGACATTTTTCTGTGCACAACTCCCACTCATTTCTCTGAGAGATAAAAGCACCAAAGATTGACAATCTGTCAGTTTAACAATTTTCACTGTGTACTTTTTCTGGGCAGGTTATTCACATCGAACTCCTTTGATGTGATCAGTGATGATGCTTTCATTGGTCTCCCACATCTAGAGTATTTGTAAGTAAAATAACCTTTTTTTTTTTTTTTAAACGTAATGATACAGGACAAGGGCTCTGAGGTTCTACAGCTGTCTGACCAAAACTATTATAACCTATTGCAGATTCATAGAAAACAACAATATCAAGTCTATTTCAAGACATACTTTCCGAGGACTAAAGTCTTTAATTCACCTGTAAGTATGAACATTGCTATTACATTTTAAGCTTGCCGATGGACAATGCAGTTCAATAATCTGTGGTTAATGTTTATCATAGATAACCCACTTTATGGGTATCTATGAAAATTTAAGAAACCCAAATGATTTCTCTCCATGCACACTTGCCTTTTCTCCCTGTCTTCAGCCAGTGTGTCCAGGAAACCCATTCCTTTTAATATTAGCCCAACCAACAATAATTAGGAAACTATCCTAATGCAAGGAAATTATGTGAATGAAATAATGTTTTTATTCACTGCATCATTACTCAACTTCATGAATTGACTATATAGTTTTTGCTGTTTCTCTGTTTCTGTATAAGCCCTGATTTCATATACATTTAAACATATACTAGAACCACAGGCCACATCTACACAGCACCTGAACAACTTTTTTATGAGTAAAATATTTAATTATTCAGTGGGTGATTAGAGCTCCATCAGTTGTTCTGAACAGGAAATAATTTTACCTTCCAGGGAACAGAGACGTGTTTGGTTGTCACAGCTAGGGGATGTAACTGGGATTTAGTGAGTGGAGAACAGCAGCGCTGCCGAACATCCTGCAGTGCATAGGAGCCTCTCATCAGCCTGGAATGGCACAGTGCTATGCCTGAGAAAGCAAATACGAACTGAATAACGCATCTCTCTTATTTTCAACTACACCCTAAACACACACATGCTGCCGAACATCCTGCAGTGCATAGGAGAGCCTCTCCTCAGCCTGAAATGGCACAGTGCTATACCTGAGAAAGCAAATACGAACTGAATAAAGCATCTTTCTTATTTTCAACTACACCCTAAACACACACACACACATATTTTTAATGAAAATAGAAGGACATGGGAAGAAACGGTACCAACATTTGTTGAGTGTCTACTACTACAATGGTCAGTATGCTTTACATAAATTTTCATTTAATTATCTTGACAATCCTGCCAGATAGGCAAAATAACCCCCATTTTATTTTTTAACCCCCACTTTAGAAATGAGGAAACAGAAGCTTGGAGGGGATGTATGACAAGTAAACGGACTAGTTAGGGAATTATGATAACATCAGCTCCGAGGCTGAACTGTTGTGGCTACTCATCCATTCAACAACTATTTCTCAAGTTCCTAACATGTATCTCGTTAGTGTTAGATAAAGAGGCAAGCCATCTAAGCGTCACAGTCATTCTGTCCATTTTAACCTGTTGCCTCACAGTAGCTCATTTCTAGCTCTGTCCTAGAGCCCAGGAGGTACCAGGTAACGAGGCAGATAAAGATGCCCGCCCTTTGTGCCTTTATTCTGGGGGGTCCACATGGTCTCGTGCCATTTCTACTAGTTCCTATCCCTACTGTTACTTGGATTTGCAGCAACAGGGAACCGATGGCCCTATGTATTTTACAAAATCACTATACCTTTCAAGGCTTCTGTATATAGTCATTATAAAAGGACGAGGAAAATATTGTCTATAAAACAAACAGCAACACTGCTTCTAATATCAATGTTGTAAGTGCTGCAAAATTGGCTGTGTATGGTGGGAATGCTGTGCCATTTGATTATAGAGCCAAATGCCACCAAGCCTGAACTTTCAGACGAAAACAGATAAATGGAAGCTTGTGACTTCAACCTGAGATCTCCTTGATTCACATAAATCCATTCAACACGGCCTATGACTAATGGCTGAGCATCACGAGGGGCTGAAGGAAGAACATAAGACCCCACGGTTCTCTCTGGAAACCTGGACAGAGCCTTGCCATGACCCTTAGTTCACTCAAGTGTGTCTTCTCTCCAGCCTAAAGGCCTACCTCATGTGGAAGGAAGAATGGAAAGAATGGCAGGGAAGGACGAAAGAGAGAAAAAGGAAGGGAAAAGGAGAGGAAGGTTAAGGAAGGCAGGAAAGGGAGAAAGAAAAAAATTTATACAACACTCTAGTGAAGAACATCCATTTTGTTTGACCAGAGCTTACTATGTCCATCAAATGAAATGGAAATATAAATTTGGGTCATTATGAGGCCCCTTCTTTAGAAGTGTGAAGAATATAAGAAGGAGGCATTGGTACAGCATGTACTTATGTCTAGAAATGTTCAGGCTCAAGTGAAAGCATAATGCAGCCCTCAAAGAAAGAGGCATGAATCTTAAGGATCAAACAGACAATGAAAGGGAAGTTCCTCTGAAATAATGTGGGACCAGGTGTTGGAGGGAGGAGGGAGGTGTTAGGAGGGAACAGGTCAAAGTTGATTGAATATGACCCTTAGATTTCTTGCATTTTTATCAAATAGCTAGGTTGATTCAGTGACTGTGCCAATAAGAGACTGTTTTCAAGCTACAAAAATGGCATTGCCATATGGTTCATCCTAAATAGTCTCTAGGATGTGCCACACAAAAATGAAGAAAATCCAGCTCCAACCTGGAAGAGCTCAGTCTAGCAAGAGGAATTAGTCAAATATTTTCTCTCTGAGTGCCTTGTCCCCACATCATGTCCTCCTTTCTAATTATGCTGTTCTTCCAGGGGTACTTCCTTCCTTCCTTTTTTCTGTTCTCCTTACCTTTTTTTTCCTTTCAAGAAGAGGTAGGGAAGATTTAAAGCCCAAATGTCCCTCTGATTATTCAGCACATCGAGTTCATTTTCCATTATTAACCACTTATACATACAGTTGACATTTCTTTGACCCATTAATTTTCTTTTTAAGATCTTAGGTTTCAAAGTGCACTTTTCTCCTCCTCAGACCAATTCTTCTCAATTAAAGGCATTTATTCAAGTAGCAAAGAATTATCACCTTGCCCTCTAACCCACAGGAAGAGTTTACAAAGCTTTTCATATTCTAGACCTCATTACAGTCTTTTGATGACCTTATGAAAGAGATAAGGTGGAGGGTTGTGGAGAAAGTAGCATAGACACATATACACTATCTTGAGTAAAGCAGATAGCTGGTGAGAAGTTGCTGTATAACACAGGGAGCCCAACTAAGTGCTCTGTAATAATCTAGAAGGGTGAGAAGGAGGGAGGGGAGGGAGGCTTGAGAGGGAGGTGATTTATGTATCAGTTCAGTTCAGTTCAGTCGCTCAGTCGTGTCCAACTCTTCGTGACCCCATGAATCACAGCACGCCAGGCCTCCCTGTCCATCACAAAGTCCCAGAGTTCACTCAGACTCAAGTCCATCGAGTCAGTGATGCCATCCAGCCACCTCATCCTCTGTCATCCCCTGCTCCTCCTGCCCCCAATCCCTCCCAGCATCAGAGTCTTTTCCAATGAGTCAGCTCTTTGCATGAGGTGGCCAAAGTACTGGAGTTTCAGCTTTAGCATCATTCCCTCCAAAGAAATCCCAGGGCTGATCTCCTTCAGAATGGACTGGTTAGATCTCCTTGCAGTCCAAGGGACTCTCAAGAGTCTTGCATTGTTGTATGGCATAAATAATCACAACATTGTAAAGCAATTTTCCTCCAATTAAAAATAAATTTAAAAAAAGAAACAGAGCAGACACTATCCTTATTGGCAAATGAGAATTCAGAGGTGTGCCCTGAGTTTAAGCTGCTCCCCAGTTAGTAGTGGTAAAAGCCAGAAGTTTTCCAAGATCTTTAATGAGAACCCTAGTGCCGACTCCACCATGTCAATTATAGAAGGACCAGAGAGCTTTATGGATGGCTAGGTCCTTCCACAAGACATGATCTGAGAAGCAAACACAAATGGGGAAGGAAGAGAAGATCCTGAAGACAGGAGCCCTACCCTCACTCTTGGTCTCCAAATGCAATTAGTTGGAATTAGACACATACTTTGCTGGATTTTTAAAAAAATATATATTTTGTATTGGAGTATAGCTGATTAACAATGTTGTGATAGTTTCAGGTGGACAGCAACAAGTCTCAGCCATACATATACATACATCCATTCTTCCCCAAACTCCCCTTCCATCCAGGCTGCCACGTAACGTACTCTCAATAGTATGTAGAATACGTACGCACTTTCATAGTATGTACAGTAGTAGACATACACTTTTAGATCCAACTAGTTCCCACTCTGGCTTAACATTAAAGCTGCTCCAAGGGAACTTGTAAGCACTGATATAAATTCAGTTCATTCCTAAAGAAGCAATGAACTTACCTTGTCTTCTTATACATCTATCTTAGCAGACTTGCCTTCTAAAGAGACATTTTTAAATAACTGAAAATTTACTATACAGACTCCCCTCTCCTTTAGACCAACCCCTCCCCAAAAGAGAATTCCTTATACTTAAGTCCTTACAAATCCTGTCAAATTCCAAGAGCCTCTCTTGATTCTTCTAAATGACTGTCCTAATAGTATACATGATTAACTTAAGTGTTTGAATAGTTCATATATTTCAGAAAGGTTTGAATTTTTCTGGTAACCATGTATTACTTCTGAAATCATGGGAAAAATGAATTAAAAAATAGTTTATGGCCAATGAGGACAAAATTTCTAAACATTTTGTATTGGTTTCTGTTAACACCCACAATGTTTTAGTAATGATTCCCTTGGGCATCACATAAGTGTCATGGTCGCTAAGGTCCAGTGGAGGCAGGCTTGTTCACATGTATGTATAAAAGCATTTGGGGAAAACTGTCATCGATCTGTACATGTCATGAAGCAACTACTGGTTGTTCTGCAACGTGGAGGTTCAAAAGACATATATGCAGTCCCCCAAACTCAGGGCATCCATGTGTCCCCAGTTAATCAGGCAGGATGTCCTCACTTCAGCTTTCACAATGATAAGCATGTATAGGGGGCAGCGGGATATAGTGGCTGAGGAGGTTGTCTCTTCCACCAGACTGTGTGTGTTCAAAGCCAGGCTTTACCCATTAATAGCTCTGGGACATCAGGCAGGTCACTAAGCTTCATGGTGCCTCCAATTTCTTTTGTGTAAAACAGAAGTGATAACAATCATCTGTAAAAATAGGGGTGGAAAATAATAAGATACTTAGGAACACCTAGATTGTAAGACAGACAGGAGATTAGGCCAGTTACTCTACGTAAAGTACCTAGAACAGAGCATGGTATGCAGCAAACACCATCATGTAGGGAAAAACTAAGCCTCGCTGCCTAACCTCTACTGATTCTGGATCAGGACTCCAAATGCTGCAGTGTATTTATCCCCTTTAAACATTTTGTATGAAATTAAAATAACTGCACTTGAAGTACTGCAAATTCAGTGAGACACCAACTCAAGCTGAGAATCTGCACTGCAGGGAGGCTGGGAGCACCCCAGATGGCCGTGGGCGAAGCTTTCTTAGCAGCAGAGCCCAGTGGCACTGAAACAAACGTGCTGTCTGAGCCAGTCTGGTCTGCCTTAGCAAGAAGACTTTCCAGTAGGTTCCATACTCCATAATTAGAGGTTTTCTCAGGTAAACCATGAAAACACCAGAGTGGAGTGAAAGTGAAAGTTGCTCAGTCATGTGTGACTCTTTGCAACCCTATGGGCTATACAGTCCATGGGACTCTCCAGGCCAGAATACTGAAGTGAGTAGCCGTTCCCTTCTCCAGGGGATCTTCCTAACCCAGGGATCGAACCCAGGTCTACTGCATTGCAGGTTTATTCTTCACCAGCTGAACCACCAGGGAAGCATGAAGTGGAGGGAATGGTCATCATTTCCATTGGGAAGGAAAGCCTGCCTGCCATTAAGAATGCTTGACCCTTCTCAGCCAGTCTCAAGGCAGCTGGGTGTTCAGTTGGACAGTTTCCCAGGTATTTTAAAGGATGTTTCTTAGGTAGATTCTGAATCAGGACCTAGAGACTTGAGCTTAGTTGCATACACACTTTAAAAAACCCTCCTAGGAGAACCTTCCTGGTGATCCAGTGGCTAAGATTCCAAGCTTCCAATGCAAAGGGTCTGGGTTCAATCCCTGGTTGGGAAACTAGGTCCCACATGTCACAACTAAGTGTTCACATGTTGTAATTAAATGACCCCTCCAAGATCACTGCAGATGGTGACTGCAGCCATGAAATTAAAAGACGCTTACTCCTTGGAAGGAAAGTTATGACCAACCTAGATAGCATATTCAAAAGCAGAGACATTACTTTGCCAACAAAGGTCCATCTAGTCAAGGCTATGGTTTTTCCAGTGGTCATGTATGGATGTGAGAGTTGGACTGTGAAGAAAGCTGAGAGCCAAAGAATTGATGCTTTTGAACTGTGGTGTTGGAGAAGACTCTGGAGAGTCCCTTGGACTGCAAGGAGATCCAACCAGTCTGTTCTGAAGGAGATCAGCCCTGGGATTTCTTTGGAAGGAATGATGCTAAAGCTGAAACTCCAATACTTTGGCCACCTCATGCGAAGAGTTGACTCATTGGAAAAGACTCTGATGCTGGGAGGGATTGGGGGCAGGGGGAGAAGGGGACGACAGAGGATGAGATGGCTGGATGGCATCACTGACTCGATGGACGTGAGTCTGAGTGAACTCCTGGAGTTGGTGATGGACAGGGAGGCCTGGCGTGCTGCAATTCATGGGGTTGCAAAGAGTCGGACACGACTGAGCGACTGAACTGAACTGAACTGAACTGAATGGTGCAACTAAGACCTGGTGCAGCCAAGTAAAAAAAAAAATGTAAAGGAACCCTCCTAGGGAATTCCCTGGCAGTTCGGTGGTGAGGACTTGGCCCTTTCACAACGGGGTTTGAACCCTGGCCAGGAACTAGGATCCCAGGCTCAGAGGAGGGAGGGAACTTTGTGAGTATTGGGAGCACGTGATGTCAGGGTAAGACAATGGTAATTCACAGGGCTTTGCAGTTTCTCCCTAACTCACTGTCTTGGTGCACAGAGCCTGAGACTCATTCTCTGCCCTTTTCTCTGTCTAGATTGGTGCCCTTTCTCTTATCCATTCAAGCCTGTCCCATTCATCCACTCATTCACTCAATCATTTATTAATTTAAAAGCAGCTGTTGAGGACTTACGTTACGTCAGGCACTGGGTATAAGAAAAACATCCTTCCAGTACTCGCTGCAGAGTGATCCTAGAAAACAACTAACATCAGTGAATGTCTCACTGCCCTGTCTTCACTTTCCCAACCAATTCTACCCTTTATCAGCTACCCAGATACAGTGCATTCTTCAGTTCAGTTCAGTACAGTTCAGTCGCTCAGTCGTGTCCGACTCTTTGTGACCCCATGAATCGCAGCACGCCAGGCCTCCCTGTCCATCACCAACTCCCGGAGTTCACTCAGACTCACGTCCATCGAGTCGGTGATGCCATCCAGCCATCTCATCCTCTGTCGTCCCCTTCTCCTGCCCCCAATCCCTCCCAGCATCTTACCCCTTAGTAAAACCTGTAGTGAAGCACATTGACTCTTTTCCTTTTTTTAATTTTGGAATTTTAAAATCTTTTTTTTTTAGACCAAAACAAACAAAATGCAGTTCACCCATTTCTCCCACCCCTCAACCCCACCTCTAACAACCATCAATTTGTTCTCTGTATCTATGAAGTTCATCGTTAACACCCTGGCTATGTGAGGTCTACAGCTTTATTCTTCGGGCAGAAAATGGAACTCCCAATTCACCGGCTCTTTCAAAGAACTGAGTTGGGCAGCAAGGAAAACAGGTGTCTCTTCCCTGGTAATCTTAATGGCTGCAGTAATTCAGGACTAGACTGTTTTATCATTTCCCTCCCACTGTCTTAAAACCCAGCCTACTCCAAACATGCATCCTGAAGCCAGTTTTACTTTGTGCTGGTGTCTGGGAGAGGGATATCCACTTAGGAGAAGTTAGCATAGGGACTGGAGGACACAATTGTGCCAGCAAATATATTGAGATACATAACTTGAGAGTGACTCCAGACTGGTCCAAAACACCAAGAAATTTCTTCATTCAACCACCAGTCAGTAAAAGGAATTGTGGAGATGTTCTCTTGCAAAATCTTCTTTAGCGGCATTTTCTCCCCATGGAAAAGAAATGCAAAAAAGCAAAATGGCTGGCTGGGGAGGCCTTACAAATAGCTGTGAAAAGAAGAGAAGCAAAAAGCAAAGGAGAAAAGGAAAGATATAAACATCTGAATGCAGAGTTCCAAAGAATAGCAAGAAGAGATAAGAAAGCCTTCTTCAGCGATCAATGCAAAGAAATAGAGGAAAACAACAGAATGGGAAAGACTAGGGATCTCTTCAAGAAAATCAGAGATACCAAAGGAACATTTCATGCAAAGATGGGCTCGATAAAGGACAGAAATGGTATGGACCTAACAGAAGCAGAAGATATTAAGAAGAGATGGCAAGAATACACAGAAGAGCTGTACAAAAAGATCTTCATGACCCAGATAATCACGATGGTGTGATCACTGACCTAGAGCCAGACATCCTGGAATGTGAAGTCAAGTGGGCCTTAGAAAGCATCACTACCAACAAAGCTAGTGGAGGTGATAGAATTCCAGTTGAGCTATTCCAAATCTTGAAAGATGATGCTGTGAAAGTGCTGCACTCAATATGCCAGCAAATTTTGAAAACTCAGCAGTGGCCACAGGACTGGAAAAAGTCAGTTTTCATTCCAATCCCAAAGAAAGGCAATGACAAACAATGCTCAAACTACCGCACAATTGCACTCATCTCACACACTAGTAAAGTAATGCTCAAAATTCTCCAAGCCAGGCTTCAGCAATATGTGAACCGTGAACTTGCTGATTTTCAACCTGGTTTTAGAAAAGGCAGAGGAACCAGAGATCAAATTGCCAACATCTGCTGGATCATCGAAAAAGCAAGAGAGTTCCAGAAAAACATCTATTTCTGCTTTATTGATTATGCCAAAGACTTTGACTGTGTGGATCACAAGAAACTGTGGAAAATTCTGAAAGAGATGGGAATACCAGACCACCTGACCTGCCTCTTGAGAAACCTATATGTAGGTCAGGAAGCAACAGTTAGAACTGGACATGGAACAACAGACTGGTTCCAAATAGGAAAAGGAGTACATCAAGGCTGTATATTGTCATCCTGTTTATTTAACTTATATGCAGAGTACATCATGAGAAACGCTGGACTGGAAGAAGCACAAGCTGGAATCAAGATTGCTGGGAGAAATATCAATCACCTCAGATATGCAGATGACACCACCCTTATGGCAGAAAGTGAAGAGGAACTAAAAAGCCTCTTGATGAAAGTGAAAGTGGAGAGTGAAAAAGTTGGCTTAAAGCTCAACGTTCAGAAAATGAAGATCATGGCATCTGGTCCCATCACTTCATGGGAAATAGATGGGGAAACAGTGGAAACAGTGTCAGACTTTATTTTTGGGGGCTCCAAGATCATTGCAGATGGTGACTGCAGCCATGAAATTAAAAGACGCTTACTCCTTGGAAGGAAAGTTATGACCAACCTAGATAGCATATTCAAAAGCAGAGGCATTACTTTGCCAACAAAGGTCCGTCTAGTCGAGACTTTGGTTTTTCCTGTAGCCATGTATGGATGTGAGAGTTGGACTGTGAAGAAGGCTGAGCGCCGAAGAATTGATGCTTTTGAACTGTGGTGTTGGAGAAGACTCTTGAGAGTCCCTCGGACTGCAAGGAGATCCAACCAGTCCATTGTGAAGGAGGTCAGCCCTGGGATTTCTTTGGAAGGAATGATGCTAAAGCTGAAACTCCAGTACTGTGGCCACCTCATGCGAAGAGTTGACTCATTGGAAAAGACTCTGATGCTGGGAGGGATTGGGGGCAGGAGGAGAAGGGGACGACAGAGGATGAGATGGCTGGATGGCATCACCGACTCGATGGACGTGAGTCTGAGTGAACTCCAGGAGTTGGTGATGGACAGGGAGGCCTGGCGTGCTGCGATTCATGGGGTCGCAAAGAGTCGTACTAAGCGACTGATCTGATCGGATCTGATGTAGGGAGACAGTCACAGCAATTCACTTGTATGGTCAGTTTTCTAAATGCTGTTTTGGGGCAATGTTCACACGAAAGCAGTCCACATACCAGCTACCATCCTGAGTTACCACATTTTTTTTAACACTCTTATAATATGAGGTATTATTACATCCACTTAAAAATGAAAAAACTGAGTTGCAGAGAAGGTACGTAACCAAAGTCACACAGCCAGTAAATAGTGGAGTCAGGATTCAGACAGCTCAGAATGACTCCAAAGCTATGCCCTTCATCACGAAATGGACTGTCACTGAGGCTGGAACCTTCTGATTCAGTTCCCTTTCTTCTGTGCCAAAGTTCATTGAAAAAGTTTTCTAATCCAGTCTAGCGGTAATTTCCAAAACTCAGAAAAACAACATAATTAACTTAAAAATAGGTTTTAAATGTCTTTAATGCTTGCACTTGAGAAATCTCGTACTAATTAGAATAGGTAGAAACAGAAGACTCTTGAGAGTGTTTTAAGATCAATTTGAGAGAATTTTCAAGAGCTTTGGAGGCCGACAGCATAGGCTCCTTTGTTTCAGTTTTCAATTTTTATTGTGAAAATTAAAACCGCTTCTAAGGAAAGTATATAACATGTATATGTATGTATGCATGCTCAGTCGCTTCAGTTCAACTCTTTGTGACCCTATAAACTGTAGCCCGCCAGGCTCCCCTGTCCATGGGATTCTTCATGTAAGAATACTAGAGTGGGTTGCCATGCCCTCCTCTAGGGGATCTTCCTGACCCAGGGATTGAACCTGAGCCTCCTGCACTGGCAGGTGGGTTCTTTACCCACTGAGCCACCCGAGAAATGCAAGTATATGTATAGTGCTGATTAAATACAAAACACCAGTCCCGGGTCACCCTTCCTGGTTATACAGTATCTGCTCCCGGTTACGTGCACATTTCTGCAGTGTGGACACGTGACCTTTTCCTGGATAGTATCAGGACTGTTTCCTACTCGTTACTCTTGATTAGAATCAGAATCATTTTAGCAATACGTGGAAGAACAAATAGAGAAGGAGAAAACAATTCTTGTGATAATAGAGAAAGAACTGGAAGAAGGGAAAAAAGGAGATGATTCAACAGGATGAATGGATGATTGGATAGGTGGATATTTATGAGGAAGCTATTTTCTAAGGAGGCCTGAATGAATGGAGCTAAAAAGGAAAAAAAAAATGTAGAAAAAGAACAGGAAGAAAGAGTGGGCTGGAGTCGGGGGTAGTTAGACAGGCCTCCAAGTTTGAGAGCTGTGGGTTCTAAGAGCTGGTGGTTGAGCTGCTCCTGGAGCGAGCGCGGGGAGGGAAGGAGGGTAAGGGTGGCCTGAGTGTGAGGGGAGAATGCATGGAGACTACAGACATGGGAAGACAACCCTTAGTTGTCTGAGAGTGTGAGGCTCACTCAGTGCTAAATAGAAAGACCGATGCCCGGGCATTATTTTGTTACTGGTATTTTGGAGTGTTTCCTTGTTCATTTTGTTTAGTACCATAATACAAAAAGGGCCATAAATGCATTTATTTATTTTATTTATGACTACGGTTTACGTCACTCTTTTTTTTTTTCTTCCCAGGAGCCTTGCAAACAACAATCTCCAGACTCTCCCAAAAGATATTTTCAAAGGCCTGGATTCTTTAACAAATGTGTAAGAGGACCTAAGAAATCACTGATTAGTTAATTAATTTGCAGTAGTTAACAAAGATGTCTGGTGTTGATTATTAAAATTTTTAATTGGCTTTAAATTAAATGAGAAATTTAAAATTTTAATTTGTCTTAAATTTTGAATTTAGTTGGACTACTGTTTGAGTCTCCTAGGGTTTCCTCCACTATAGTTTGAAAACATAACCGTAAGCTTTCCTTTGATAAAGTGTGTGTCTTTATGGGAGGGACTGATGACAAGGGACTTTGGGGGGAGACGGGGAAGAGGAGAGCTAGATAGAAACTTCAAGAAGCCTTTTTTTTTTTTCTCACGGGGTTCAGGAAATGGGGCTACAAAGGAAAAACACAAAGAAGTCTGGGTAACTGACAGAAAAAAGATGAAAGGTTACACCCATGGGTTGGTCAGTCAACAGAGAAACGGAGCAGGAAGTGGGGGAAGGGAGGAAAGTTTGCCTTTTCTCTCATTAGACTGAACAACAACCCTAGGCTTAATCCCCAGGAATTTGGCTTAAGCCCCAGGAAGGGAATGAACTTAATTATTTTTGACCCTTTTTCAAACAAAAGAGCTTTCAAACTTTGACTTTTAAGCCTCAGAGTGAAAGATCTTTGTAAGGAATTTGTATATTTTGCAGTAAGCAAAGCAAGTAATGTATGCCTAACCGTCTCAAAAGCAATTTAGCTTCAATAAATGCCTTCCAAAACATTAGAAAGGTATTTAAATGCCGCAAGGTAGAACATAGGAACAAACAAAAGACGTGTGAAAACAAGAGTTCATATTTATCAGGTCCTTTGCTATAGAATATATAT
The DNA here is from genome assembly GCF_032452875.1 of Bos javanicus. Taxonomy (NCBI): domain Eukaryota; kingdom Metazoa; phylum Chordata; class Mammalia; order Artiodactyla; family Bovidae; genus Bos; species Bos javanicus. The sequence goes on from NC_083893.1 coordinate 15,184,404, forward strand.
TCAAAACAACTTTTCTCCAACAAAATTTGAGTCAAGTATTCTCTCCTAAACCCAGTATTTAACATCAAATCAGCTAGCTAGTGAAAAACTTTCTTTGTTCCTTGTAGTACTCCCCCAGCCCCTCCTCCATGTCAATTACCCCAATTCCTAAAAGATGGTTTATTTCCAAGAGAGTGTCAGAATCAGGACACTTCAGAGTCTTGGACAGACCACAGTTATCCATTCTGGTTTACAATAGATCAGAAAAGTTGACACTCATTATTTCTGGGTCAGAGTAGTCTTGGGATATGAAGTCAGTCCTGCGAATGTCTTGCAAGTTAGATAACTCCATGGCAGACTTGGGGATATAGCTTATTTGGAGACCCTCTGGCCCAACCTTATGTCAGTCTAAACCCCACTCTAGCAAAAGAAAAATCACTTGAAATGGGCTCAGTTTCTCCAAGGAATCTTATCATGGGTTTGGCCTACCTTGATATGCCCAAATCAAGAATTATTTAAGAAGTGCAAGGATCCACGCCAATATGCCTTTTAGTAGATTTCTTGGTTTTCTTTATTCCTTAAAACACATTTTTAAGTGCTCCAACACAAAAATTATTCTTGTGCTGTGTGAAAAGTAGACAATACCTATCTTAGGAATTCTATGTGACAGAGACGAGTTTTAGGAAAGAGATTGGGTTTCTGAACAGAAACAATGCAAATAAACAGAACTGATGAGTTTGGAAATTTAAACTATTTGTGCTGTGCAGTTTATTACGGGCATGAGCTATTGTATGTCTGCATTAACTCGGCTGTATCTAAGTCATTTCCTATTAAAATTGAATTTGAAGACCATGGAATAGGATCAGGATTAATTACATCTGTGAGGAAGAAGAAAAGCAAATAGCTCACTTGATTTAATTAAATATAGTCCAACAGTCACTACATTCTGTGTTTTAGAACCTGTGTTGCCCAGTATGGTGGCTGCACACTTAAAATGTGATCCTAGTGTGACTGAGGAACTGAATTTTAAATTTTACTTAGTTTTAAAAAAATAATAAAATAAAAAACTAAATTTAAGAACTGATTTTTCTGTTCAATTATTGGAAAACTTTTAAGTATGCTTGGAACAATTTGGGTGTATGAATCTTTTTTTTTTCAACTGTGAATTTTATTAAATCTAAACACAAATCAGGAACTTCTGCTGAAATTTTATTATCCAAATTGAGATATACTGTAAGCATAAAATACACATTAGACTCCACAGAGACTTAATATAGAAAAAGCATGCAAAATATCTCATAAGTAATTTTTATATTACTATATGTCAAAATGATAAAATTCTGTATTGGGTTACATAACATATGATATCAAAAATAATTTCATCTGTTTCTTTTTACTTTTTTAATGTGTCCTTAGAAAATTTTTAAACTACATATGTGGTTCACATTGTATTCCTATAGACAGCACAGCTCTAGACTGAACTACCTTTGAATCCAAGAGGGAGTAAGTTATGAGGTTCCATTGACTGGAGTGGCTTGCAAGGGTGCACTGTGGTCCTCTCTGAGCCCAAAGTGAATGATCAGACAGGTTCAAGGTAGATTATGAGGCATGATATAAAACCAGGTGAGAGCATCCTGCTCACATAATTGCTATGGTAAGAGTCATGCCTGTGAAGGAAGGACCCTTGTATATCAAAAGCAGCTGAAGTTTGTCTTTCAGTGACCTGAGAGGTAATTCATTTAATTGTGACTGTAAACTGAAGTGGCTGGTGGAATGGCTAAGCCACACCAATGCAACTGTCGAAGACATCTATTGTGAAGGCCCTCCAGAATACAAGAAGCGCAAAATCAATAGTCTTTCCTCCAAGGATTTTGATTGCATCATTACAGGTAATGTATTCCAAATTATTCCATCTTGTAAAATTAAGGGTTACATTTTTTTTTTACATATGCAGGAACTGACATTTTTTATACATTAAAAACCAACTGAGCAATTTAAAGATATTATGAACCATTAAAACTTCATGTGTTTAAAAGCAAAGTAAAATTGCCATTTCACTGTTTCTCTAGAATAAAAGTATTTCTTATGGACATTTGAGATCTAGCCAACGAATGAGGCATTAGCACAGCTACTAATCATCATTTTCAATTTTTACAGAGTTTGCAAAGTCTCAAGACCTGCCTTATCAATCACTGTCCATAGACACTTTTTCTTATATGAACGATGAGTATGTCGTCATCGCTCAGCCTTTTACTGGAAAGTGCATTTTCCTTGAATGGGACCATGTAGAAAAGACCTTCCGGAATTATGACAACATCACAGGTATGAAAAGGCTGATTGTATTTTGAATGGAAAGTTAAACTGCTTGGGTCAAGGGCAAAAGGAAAAGATGAGTGGTATCAGGGAATGCTTTGGGCAGGTTTGTGGTTTAGTCACTAAATCGTGTCCAGCCCCTGCGACCCCATGGACTGTAGCCCACCAGGCTCCTCTGTCCATAGGATTTTCCAAGCAAGAATACTGGTGTGGGTTGCCGTTTCCTTCTGCAGGAGATCTTCCCGATCCAGGGATCAATCCTGTGTCTCCAGAACGTTAGGCAGTTCTCTACCAGTTACCAGGTTTAGAATCATTTGAATCCTAAATCTACCATTTGAGATTGTTCCCTAAAGCTTAATTTCCTCAGTTGTAAAATGGTAATACTAATACTTAACTTGCAGGGCTGTTATAAAATAACGAGAGCATATGTTCAGGAAACTTAGCATAGGACCTATCTTAGTAAATATGCAATAAAAAGTGGGTTATTTTTCTTGAAAGAAAAAGTACTGGATTAAGAATTATGAGTTCTATCTAGGTTCTGCCACAAACAAACTAGTTAAGCCACACTCTCACTGGGTCCATTTTTTTAACCACAGAATGAGTTTATTTTAGACTGATGAAATCTCAAACTTTATTGCAAAAACATTACTTCTGCAAAATGTTCATGTATGACTTGAGACATAAGTGTTTTATCGTCCAGTAAATTTGGGACCCATATCTCCCTCTTGGAGATTCATAATAACACACGTTAGAGGCTCTGAGAAATCCTGCAGTGAGGACATAAACCTCTTTCTAATATTTTTTGCATTTAATTTAATGATGGAAATCTTTTTTTTTTTTTTCCCATGAAAACTTTTACTTAGGTCACCTCTTAAGTTTCTTCCTCATTTCAACAACTTTTAAGTGTTTAAGTCATAAATTAGAACATGAGGCTCCCTCTGAAATCACCTTCACATCAGCATTAGCTTCTAACACCCTTAAACTTGCTTCTGAGAGCACTCCCACATCCCCATAGAAGGTTTCCACTTGACAGGGCCGGGGTAGTTATAACTAGATTTTGTTGGCAGTCATCAACCCTATTGCTCAAAGGATCAGGACAGGTTTGGGTCTTGCCTAAGACTGAGGTGCCCAGATAACTGAATCCCCTCCAAACTGAGACCCTCCTAGAGTCCTCTTTCCTTCTCAAGGAGGAAGGCTATGCTTCCCTTTCTCCTGAAGCCCCCTCAGTTCTCTAGTGGATTGCAGCAGGGCTTTGTGCAATCTAAACCAGCTTCTTACATGTGTGCTGCTGCTGCTGCTAAGTCGATTCAGTTGTGTCCGACTCTGTGCGACCCCATAGACAGCAGCCCACCAGACTCCCCCCGTCCCTGGGATTCTCCAGGCAAGAACACTGGAGTGGGTTGCCATTTCCTTCTCCAATGCATGAAAGTGAAAAGTGAAAGTGAAGTTGCTCAGTCGTGTCCGACTCCTAGCGACCCCGTGGACTGCAGCCTACCAGGCTCCTCCGTCCATGGGATTTTCCAGGCAAGAGTACTGGAGTGGGGTGCCATTGCCTTCTCCAACATGTGTACAGTCTCTCAATTGCTATGAATGAATCTTTAGATAAGCACTTGAAAGAAAAATGAGTCATATATTTGCAGACTTCCAGATGACATCATCTAGTCCAGGATGATGAATATATGTCATATATGCAGTCACTATCCCCTCCCTCACCCCATACAGACATTGTTAATCTAGCATGATGTTCTTTCTTGCAGAGGATAGAATCCTTCTTAATACAGTTCTCCAGGGAGTTCCAATCAGTCAGTCGACATTGGTACATGATTGAAAACTAGTAGCCATCTCTAAGGAAAAGGCGATGGCACCCCATCCCATGGACGGAGGAGCCTGGTAGGCTGCAGTCCATGGGGTCGCTAAGAGTCGGACCCGACTGAGTGAATTCACTTTCACTTTTCACTTTCATGCATTGGAGAAGGAAATGGCAACCCACTCCAGTGTTCTTGCCTGGAGAATCCCAGGGACGGGGGAGCCTGGTGGGCTGCTGTCTATGGGGTCGCACAGAGTCGGACACGACTGAAGCGACTTGGCAGCAGCAGCAGCAGCAGCCATCTCTAATCTAGTTCCAACTTTCATTGTATAGTAGGGAAAACTGAATCCCAGAGAAGAGATTTTCTAAAGGTCACAGAATCAGCTGAGTCTTGAAAAGGGTCATAAATAGAATAATTTTGCCTATGCATGCAGCCAAAAGAGTTGATGCGGAACTTATTACCTCAAAGCCCTTAGAGCAGCAGTTAGAAAAAGCCTGGGGCTAGATCTGCCTTGCTCTCTTTGGGCTTCCAAGAACCAACCTCCCTCTAGAAGATCAGAATCTATTGATAACTTAAACTCTTAACAAAGGATACTGAGCTAGGCTTCTGACAGACCCCCATGTAGTTTTCTGAGATTTCCCAAAGTAACTTTCAGGAGCATCGCCCATGACTGTACCCCTCTTTCACTTTTCTTAAGGATTCTTCTTCTTTCTCTTCTGCCACTAGTGACCTAAAGCTTCAGAAAAATCCCAAGTGACACCCGTCTTTTCTTAGGGGAAAGTTAATCGATTCTAGAGCCAGAAGCCATTCATTACAGAGAACACAGCAATTGAAGATAGCCATGAGCTGCCCAGGCCACTGCTCAAGACTTGGCCTTGAGGTTGTCCTAGAACCTTGTGGAATCCAAACCCAAGGTGGAAGCCCCAGTACAGCTAACTCCTCACCCTTGGTTAAGTTAAAAGCATAGGGACACTGGTAGCCTTGGGCTCGAATCCCAACTCTGCCTTCTAGCAGCATCGAACCTCTCTGACTTTCAGCCTGCTCACCTGCAAAGGGAAGGGTAATAATAATATTTATCTTTTAAGATTGGTGGGAAATTTAATTCGATGATCTGGCAAAGCATAAAGTAGGTGATTTATGGCAGTTTCCACTAGAATTACTATGACTAACTCATGATACATCAGGGAAAGCAATGATCCTTTTTTATAAGAAGTGAGAGGAGAGGGAGCTCCCTGACAGTCCAGTAGTTAGTACTCACTGCTTTCCCTGTTCAATCCCTGGTTGAGGGAACTTAGATTCATGTGTGGCTTGGCCAAAAAAAAAAAAAAAAGACAAAGAAGAGGGACTTCACTGGGCGTCTTCCCTGGCAGTTCAGTGGTTAAGACTCCACACTTACAATGAATGGGGCACAGGTTCAACCCCTGGTGGGGGAACTAAGCTCCCACATGCCATGTGGTGCAGCCAAAATTTTTCTTTTAAAAATTAAAGACAATGAAGAAGAAGAAGTGAGAGGGAAAACTCAGGCTTTAGCCATGTGTCCTGAATGTCTAGTACACATTGGATGTGACAAGACAACTCTGTTGTTGGTAACAAGGCCCCATGAGGCAAAAAGGCACCGTCTTGTTGCCACTGGGCCTGATTAAAAAACTGACTTTGCCTAAACAACCAAAGAAATCTCTTATTTCAGGCTGAAACAAGGTTTTGGTGGCAGCTGCATGGTCTCAGCCTGTGTATTAACAGCTCTAAAAGAGGACAGCCATCCTCCTAATCTCTCATTTGTCTTTCCCAGGCACGTCCACGGTAGTGTGCAAGCCTATAGTCATTGAAACTCAGCTCTATGTCATTGTGGCCCAGCTGTTTGGCGGCTCTCACATCTATAAGCGAGACAGCTTTGCAAATAAATTCATAAAAATCCAGGATATTGAAATCCTCAAAATCCGAAAACCCAATGACATTGAAACATTCAAGATTGAAAACAACTGGTACTTCGTTGTGGCTGACAGTTCAAAAGCTGGTTTCACTACCATTTATAAATGGAACGGAAATGGATTCTACTCCCATCAATCTTTACATGCATGGTACAGGGATACTGATGTGGAATATCTAGAAATAGCCAGAACACCTCAGACTCTCAGAACGCCTCATTTAATACTGTCCAGTAGTTCCCAGCGTCCTGTCATTTATCAGTGGAACAAAGCAATACAATTATTCACTAACCAAACTGACATCCCTAACATGGAGGATGTATATGCCGTTAAGCACTTCTCAGTGAAAGGCGATGTGTACATTTGCTTGACAAGATTCATTGGTGATTCCAAAGTAATGAAATGGGGAGGCTCCTCATTTCAGGATATTCAGAGGATGCCATCACGAGGATCCATGGTGTTCCAGCCTCTTCAGATAAATAACTATCAATATGCAATTCTTGGAAGTGATTATTCCTTTACTCAAGTGTATAACTGGGATGCAGAGAAAGCCAAATTTGTGAAATTTCAGGAATTAAATGTTCAGGCACCAAGATCATTCACGCATGTGTCCATTAATAAACGCAATTTTCTTTTTGCTTCCAGTTTTAAGGGAAACACACAGATTTACAAACATGTCATAGTTGACTTAAGCGCATGACACACCAAATTCTGTGGCTGCCATCAGTAACTTTCTACAGTACATGATCCGGATGAACTCAAATGCATGATGACTCTTCTTTTCACACTTGCAAATGAATGCCTTTCACACATTGAGACTGCTAGAACCAAGCACTACCCGTATCTCCATCCTTACCTGTACAGTCCAGTGGTGTGGGAAGTTACCTTTTATAAGACAAAACTGAATTGTGTAACTGTTCTTTGCAGTGAAGATGTGTAAATAAGCGTTTAATGGTATCTGTTACTCCAAAAAGAAATATGAATATGTACTTTTCCATTTATTTATTCATGTGTTCAGAAACAACTGCCAAATAAAATGTTTACATTTTCTTTCATATCCCAAAGGTAATTATTTACAGGAGTTATTTTATTCTTGGTGATAGTATATTGAGTAAAGAGTTTTATACAGTGGGGTTATATTTGGATTGAGAATTTATATAGTAAATAATGATTGAAGATGAACATTCATATTGATTGCCTATCATTTATTATCAGGTTGATCAGCTGAGTTTGAACATTCAAACGTGTTTCTAAAGCGCATGGCTTTGGGGAACACTTTGGGGTGAAATAGTGACCAATAGAAGAAGAGTAGACAAATTTGCCTGTTACAAGATGGCTAATTAGACAGTTAGGCCCATCCTTTCCTATCTGATAGCTCCAGCTAAAAACATCATTTGGAGAATTTATAGAAGCTAAATTCAAGATTTTGGATTTTTAAAACCTTCTTCAGGGACTTCTAAATGTCTGACTCTCGAATCACCTGACAGCTGACAGAGATTGTAACTACAGCACTTGCATCAGATGTATCTGCTACAAAGGCCTCAATCTGACCAAGGATGCTTTGCTTCTAGATGTCAGTTCTGACCCGTTACTGACATCCTGCTGAGTGCCCACAAGGCTCAGATCCGACTTTCTAAATTCCTGCTCCTGGATCACATGGTATGTTAGCACTTAGCACGATGCCTTTGATAGAGTACGTTCTCAAAAACTACTTTTGAAGATGCACATGTTATAAACTTACTAATAAACTTCACAAGGCCCTTTGGTCTAATCAGTCATATTTACTGAGTACCTACATGGGGTGTCTTTTCTGTGGTTTGGGGAGGAAAACTGAGGAATAGAGCATAGTCCTTGACCTGTGGGGCCTTAGAAGACTAACGGGGTGATTAGGACACAAAAAACTACAGAATAAGCTGTGAGTGCCAAATATCACCTAAACATTCTGATTTTAAGTATCATAGGAGTGTCCAAGATGAGTTCCTGGAAGAAGTGGTCCTTGTTCGAACATAAAGGGAATAGATGATTTCAAAAGGGAATCGGGGCAGAGGAGATATTCTTGGCATGATTTGGTTCTGTGTGCTGCCTTCATGGAGGGGATCAGAGCTTCCTCTGGCTTATTGTTCCTCAGATTCTTTTGCTGAATGACCAGAGGGGCAGGTGGGACAGACAGCAACTCTGGCAGCATGTATCTGGCAAACTTGAGGCATTAAAGGTACACATAATAGTTACATAGTCTCTGGGAAGCAACACCTTGGGGAGTTATGCATAGGAACCAAATTCCTTTACCACATGGGGAAGATATCAACTCTGACATCAGGGTTACGGGGGGACGAGAAGAAGACTCACCCACTCCCAATCCCGCACATAGGGAGATCTGGCCTTCGAATGTCTGACTTTCTTTGTTCCTTTGTCCGATAAGCAGCACATGTATGTTAGGGGGGGCTTCCCTGGTGGTGCTAGTAGTAAAGAACATGCCTGTCAGTGCAGGAGACTTAAGACTCACAGGTTCGATCCCTGAGTCAGGAAGATTCTCTGGAGGAGGGCATGCCAACCCACTCCAGTATTCTTGCCTAGAGAATCCCATGGATAGAGGAGCCTGGCAGGCTACAGCCCATGGTGTTGCTAAGAGTTGAACACAACTGAAGCAACTTAGCATGCACCTCTATTAGAGAACACCTGCTTGGTACAGATTGGGTTTAAGTCCTGTCCTATCACGTACTGGCTTTGTCCACAGGCAAGTTACATGAGTTCGCTGAGCCTCAGTTTCTTCATCTGTAAGGACAACGATGCCTACTCCAAGGACAACAGAAGGATTAAATGAAACAAGGCACACATGGTGAATTGAATTTTACAAATATGGCCACAACGATATTTCCCATCCTACATGCTCTATGAGAACCTTGCCCTAACCCCATCAAGACATGATGCCTAATTTCTTGATCCTTCCATCTGGATGGCCTGGTGACTGATAAAATGTAGTAGAAATGATGCAGTTTGACTTTTGAAGTGAAGTCATAAAAACAATGAAGCATCTGCCTTGTGAAACTGGGAGGATCTCTTTTGGAGGCCTGAGCTGCTGCATACAAAGTCCTATTAGCCCAAGGCCACCACTCTGAGGAAGCCCAAGCTTTGGTCAACAGCCCCAGATGAGGTCTCAGCCAACCGCCACATCAGCCACCACTTTTGTGAGCGAAGATATCAGCTCTCAGCTGTCAAGTCACCACAGACTGGCAAATATTCTCAACTGAAGATCCAGAAATCATGGAGCAGAGACAAGCCATTCCTATGATGCTCTGTCCAAATTCCTGACCCACAGTATCTATGAGCATAATAAAATCATTATTTTAAAAAGCCAAGTTTTGGAGTGACTTTTTAGCAGCAATAGTCAGAATAGCACATGACGTGCTTAGCAGAGAACAGCACAAAACGGTAAAGACTCCACCTGCAATGCAGGAGACACAGGAGACAAGAGTTCGATCCCTGGGTTGGGAAGATCCCCTGGAAGAGGAAATGGCAACCCACTCCAGTATTCTTGCCTGGGAAATCCTCTGGACAGAGGAACCTGGCAGGCTACAGTCCACAGAGTTGCAAAGAGTCGGACACGACTGAAGCAGCTGAGCACACGAGTACCAGTTATTACTAGTGGGCCCCACACCCAGAATATTGTCTGCTTTGGAGTCGTGTTCTACCTTATTGCCTTGATGTAATTCACTGTCATTTCATTTCTAAAGGCTACCTCCTGTTTTCTATATGTTAATGGTGTTCAGACTCTGCCAGGCACTCTGCTGACTTCAGAGATGCAGAGACTTTGGATCTAGATTCTGGCCATTTGCTTTAATAGAGGCATTGATTATTTAAGTCAGCAAAGAAACTGTCTAATTTACCTTGAAACTGAGACCCACAGATGTGAAGCAAGTTACAACCCAGGCCTCCTGACCCTCAGCCCAGTCCTTTCTCCATTACATGGTGCTACCTTTCAAAATCTAACCCTCTGATTGGAATCTGGGGTTGCAGATGGGGATGGAGGTGAGGAATGAGGAGGCTGACTGAGAGTATAAATTCAAGAAAGACTGAGAAGAAGGACGTGTGGTCAGGTCCACTCTTGCAGGAATTGACTTTTCTGAGAGCTGCCCTCTCTCCCTGTACCCCTCATCTACCCTGTACTATGCAACTGGGTCATTTATACCCAGCCATAAATGACTGAACACCTAAATCCCAATCTAAGTGCCCAAAACAGAAGCTGGGCTGGCTCAGCCTGAGCCAATCCCTCCTCCCTCCTGGATATTTGGAACTAGAGCAGCAGAGTCTGAATCAATGGGTCCCAGGCACCATACTTGTAAGGGGATGATCTTAAATCATGTTCCCTTGAAGCAGGGGGATTTACTGAAGGAGTGCTCTTAGGTAAGGGACAGGGAGGAGTACAGGGCAGGCAAGATGTAAATATGTACTTTCAGTAGAAGTCTAGCTTCAGCCTGAACCCAAGGGGATCTCTAAAGCATGAATGAATTGTACCACAGAGTGTGTTCTGCCTTGAGGCAAGGAGGGTGGACATTTATATCCCCCATCTGATGATCAGTGACCAAAGAATGTGGGGGCATAACCTCTCAGGCATCTCCAGCTGAGAAGTTTCCAGTTGGCTAAGGGCAATCTTCCAGAGACGGGAACCAATGTGAGCAGCCATGCTACAGGATGAGTTCACCAACCTAGCAAAGGGCATCTGGGTGGGTAACCAAACGCATAAGCTACAACGATGGTGTTTGAGGCACCACTCCAGTTTGGAGCAGCCACAGTGGTCTACAAACCAGAAGAGCAGAGGAGAAGAGAATGAAGCCAAAGCACAGAAAGAAGCAGGGGTGAGAAACTACATAGTCTGAGGGAGAGAGGGAGGGAGAGGAAAAAGAAGGGAAGAAGAGAGAAGGGGTAAGAAAAGGGAAAGGGAAAAGCAGAGAGTAGAAAGGGAGGGAACTTTCCTAGTGGCCCAGTGGTTAGGAATCTGCCTTGCAATGCAGGCAACACGGGTTCAATCCCTGGTTGGAGAACTAAGATCCCACATGCCATTTTGAGCAACTAAGCCTGTGGGCTGCAGTCACCGAGCCCAAGCACTCTGGAGCCACCGTGCCACAACTAGAGAGTCCGCATGCCCACTGAAAGGTCCTGCAGGATGCAAGAAAGACCCTGTATGCTGCATCTAAGACCCAACACAAATAAACCAATTAAAAGGAAGGGCAGAGAGAGAATGGGAAGAAGCCTGGGAGGGTCGGAGTCCCAGCTTGGGTCACCTGAGAACCAGACTCTGAGAAGTTAAGTATTAGGTAGTACCTTTGAGACCAACACTTGGAAGGGAGAAGGAATTAGGATTTGGCAAAGGGAGCCACTGAATTGTGATGCAGTTCTAACAAAAGCAACCCTGTAGGAAGCTCTAGAGCTGAGATGTCCTTTCTCAGTTTTCCCAAGTTGGACCAAGGGGATTAGACCTTTATACCTCTATCAGAGGTGTGCTGTCCCTGGAAGAAAGCATGGCCTTAGTGAGGCTGGTTTTTTTCAGCCAAGGCAATCCTCAAAGAGGGCAGACGGTAGAGACCCATCTTCTGGTAGTAGTCCCAGAAGCTGGGGAAATAAGTCATTTATTTCTGAATGGGGATCTAGGCAGCACAACACAGCCTCCACCCCAGAGGGAGACAGATGAAGAAGAAGGCTGTGGGGGGGGGGGGTGAGGCACCCTTATTCCTAGTGATTGCCCATTTTCCACTCCATCCCTTGTGAGATCCAATGGTGTTGTTCCCTGCTATTGAATTCCTTGAGATATTTCTGTAGCCTTCTATTAACAAGCCACTACATACACACACATACACATTTTGTTTTATATTACTTTATGTGGCTTTGTGTACTCGTCACAAAATTATTTTCAACTAAGTCAGAACACTTAGGCACAAGGTACTATAATGTAGATATGATGGCAAGTACTAGATATTTCTGTCTCTTTTCTTTCTGCTACTTATAGGTATACCTACACCTATGGACACAGAAAGTTCAATTTCACTGAAAAAGTTTATTGACCACCTACTATGTGCAAAACACTATGGTATACAACTCAAAGCAAAAGTGAGCAAGAAATTGTCCCTACACTTAAAGGATTTGCATACCACTGGGGCTTATTTCTGTGATATTAAATGGTTTGCCTTGGAAACGAACAGAGATCATTCTGTCGTTTTTGAGATTGCATCCAAGTACTGCATTTCAGACTCTTTTGTTGACCATGATGGCTACTCCATTTCTTCTAAGGTATTCCTGCCCGCAGTAGTAGATATAATGGTCATCTGAGTTAAATTCACCCATTCCAGTCCATTTGAGTTTGCTGATTCCTAGTCGACGTTCACTCTTGCCATCTCCTGTTTGACCACTTCCAATTTGCCTTGATTCATGAACCTGACATTCCAGGTTCCTATGCAATATTGCACTTAACAGCATTGGACCTTGCTTCTATCACCAGTCACATCCACAACTGGGTATTCTTTTTGCTTTGGCTCCATGCCTTCATTCTTTCTGGAGTTATTTCTCCACTGATCTCCAGTAGCATATTGGGCACCTACTGTCCTGGGGAGTTCCTCTTTCAGTATCCTATCATTTTGCTTTTTCATATTGTTCATGGGGTTCTCAAGGCAAGAATACTGAAGTGGTTTGCATTCCCTTCTCCAGTGGACCACATTCTGTCAGAGCTCTCCACCATGACCTGCCTGTCTTGGGTGGTCCCAGGGGCATGGCTTAGTTTCATTGAGTTAGACAAGGCTGTGGTCCTAGTGTGATTAGATTGACTAGTTTTCTGTGAGTATGGTTTCAGTGTGTCTGCCCTCTGATGCCCTCTTGCAACACCTACCGTCTTATTTGGGTTTCTCTTACCTTGGACGAGGGCTATCTCCTCACCGCAGCCCCTCCTGACCTTGACGTGGAATAGCTCCTCTAGGCCCTCCTGCGCCGCGCAGCCACCGCTCCTTGGACGTGGGGTAGCGCCTCCCAGCCACCGCCCCTGGCCTCCGGCGTGGGGTTGCTCCTCCCTGACGCTGCCTCTGGCCTCGGGTGTGGGGGCGTGGGGTAGCTCCTCCAGGCGGGGCCCTGGCCTAGGGCGTGGGGTAGCTCGCAGTCTGGCACTCTCGGCCGCTGCCCCCTGACCTCGGACGTGGGGTAACTCCTCATGGCTGCCGCCCCTCGGCATGGGGTCCTTCCGGCTTCTGCCCCTGACCTCGGACGTGGGGTAGCTCCTCTTGGCCGCGCTCTGCGTGCCGTCGCAGCCCCCCGCATGTCATGTATGGATGTGAGAGAAAGAAAGCTGAGCGCTGAAGAATTGATGCTTTTGAACTGTGGTGTTGGAGAAGACTCTTGAGAGTCCCTTGGACTGCAAGGAGATCCAACCAGTCCACTCTGAAGGAGATCAGCCCTGGGGTTTCTTTGGAAGGAATGATGCTAAAGCTGAAACTCTAGTACCTTGGCCACCTCATGCAAAGAGTTGACTCATTGGAAAAGACTCTGATCTGAAGGATTGGGGGCAAGAGGAGAAGGGGACGACAGAGGATGAGATGGCTGGATGGCAGTACTGACTCGATGGACGTGAATCTGAGTGAAGTCCGGGAGTTGGTGATGAACAGGGAGGCCTGGCGTGCTACGATTCATGGGGGCCGCAAAGAGTCGGACACGATTGAGCAACTGAACTGAACTGGGGCTTATTTCTAAAAGGCAGCCTGCAGAAAAATTAAAGAGGCAAAAGTAAATCCTATACAAGAAGTGACATGTGACTCATATTTTCCCCTTTTTGCCTGTAGGTCTATCCTGGTGGTGCCCATGTCAATTTTCTCTTTAGGGCAGTAGACAGAGCAGGTAACATCATGTGTTCTAGACTCAAACAGACCAAGTTTGCATCTCAATGTGGCCACTTACTAGTTCCGTGACCCTGGGTAAGTTAATCTTGTCTGTAAAATATGAATAATGATCAAATAGAGTCGGTTTGTTGTGATATGTACCGTTTTCTTTTAAGGTGTACAGTATGCTTTTTCCTGGGGCTTCCCTGGTGGCTCAGAGGGTAAAGCGTCTGCCTGCAGTGCAGGAGACCTGGGTTTGATCCCTGGGTCAGGAAGATAGAGTCGGGTTCAGAGGGGTTTATTGTATTGAGGCTGTGTGATGCTGGCCAAGTTTCCTCAGCTAGCAGAAAATCATTCTCAACTACTAGTGGTCTAGTGAAGAAAAGCCTAATCCCATTTCCTGTCTTCAAACCTTGTCTGCACTTAATGAGTATTTAAGAATTATCTGTGTAAATTCCCAAATACACATGACCATTTTGCAACCCCAGTTTCTGATCCCTGAGGAGACACAGTGGTCAGGATTCTTTTGGGTTTCAGTTGCTGAAATCCAGCTGAACTAGTTTAAACATCAAAATGCATCTAGTTTCAGAGAAACCTGGACTGGATATGAATATGATATTGTCATTCATCTGTCTTTCTCTGACTTTTGGCTCTATTTTCCTTCATGTTGACTTCTTCCTAAGGCAGTCTCTCCATTCTTGGCAGAAAGACACCCCCGGCAGCTCCGATGTTGCCTCTTGCCAGTTTTGTTGTTATTGTTGTTCAGTCACTAAGTCATGTCTGACTCTTTTTGACCACATAGACTGCAGCACACCAGGCTCCCCTCTCCTTCACTATCTCCTGGAGTTTGCTCACATTCACGTCCATAACCATCCTATCCTCTGCCACCCTCTTCTCCTTCTGCCTTCAATCTTTCCCAGCATCAGGGTCTTTTCCAATGAGTCAGCTCTTCGAATTAGGTGGTCAAAGTATTGGAGCTTCAGCTTCAGCATCAGTCCTTCCAATGAATATTCAGGATTGATTTCCTTTAGGATTGACTGGTTGGATCTCCTTTCACTCCAAGGGACTCTCAAGAGTCCTCTCCAGCACCACAATTCGAAAGCATCAATTCTTTGGTGCTCAGCTTTCTTTATGGTCCAATTCTCACATTTGTACATGACTACTGGAAAAATCATAGCTTTGACTATACAGACTTTGTCAGCAAAGTGATGTCTTTGCTTTTTAATATGCTATCTAGGTTTGTCATAACTTTCCTTCCAAGGAGTGAGTGTCTTTTAATTTCATGGCTGCAGTCACCATCTGCAGTGATTTTGGAGCCCAAGAAAATAAAATCTGTCACCGCTTCCACTGTTTTCCCCTTCTATTGCCAGTTTAGCCATGCCCATAACCTTTCTCAGTAGTTCTAGCAAAGGTTGGGGGCTGATGCTCATTGGCCAAGTGCCCATCTCTGAAGCAGTTGCTTTGGTTAAGGATAGAGTGCTCTGATTGGCCAAGCTTGGGTCAGGTGCCCACTCCTGGAACCCATGGATGAGAACCATGTGGAATAAGGTAAGAGCAATTCTCTAAAGTAAAACTAGAGTGCTGGTAAAAAGAAGGAAAGGATGCTATACAGGTAAAATAACAAAAGTCATCAGCAAGAGGTTTGATCTCTATTGAGATCCTCTACTTAGAGAAAAACTTACCAGAGGAGAAGCCACACCCTCAGATGTGTTTAGAATTCTTTCACTAAAAGGTTTCAGAGAGCGCTTCCAGCTCCTATTTTGTGAAACTTGACAAAACAGAACCTATCTTTGTCTATTATTCATGATGATTCATTGTTACAATTTCTATATACACTTAAAAATGGTGTTCTCTCAAATATTCTGTTTTAAAATATTTAAACGGATAACCTTTATTGTAAAAGGATGTTTTCCCAAGAGAAATCAAGCTGCCAATTCTGATTTAGTAGCCACCCGTCCCTGGGAGAGGAGACCAAGTGTTCCTAGATCACTTTCTGTTCTCCTGGATGTGTTTCCATTTCAGATCAATCTCCATCTGGCGAGGGCAGCTCTCTCCTTGCTCTAATTACCTTGAGGTTGGTTTTGCAGATTAAAATCTCAGAGGCTCCTTGGTGGCCCAGGACTTTCCCTGACTAAGCTTTCCCATAGGTATCTCGTCATCTGCTGGAAATGATCATAGGTCAGTCTCAGCAGAAAACAGAACATAAAGCACTGACTTCTGTTAATAATGGTTCCCCTATCTGGATGTCCCTCAGAATCAGTTGGAAAGCAAACGAACTATACAGATTAACTAACAAACTAACTAACCATACAGATTCTGGGGACCTCACCTCAGATTCACTAAAAATGAATCTTCAAAGTCTGGGATCCAGGAATTTTAATTTTTAAACATCACTAAGGTGATTCTTGGAGAAGGCAGTGGCACCCCACTCCAGTACTCTTGCCTGGAAAATCCCATGGACGGAGGTGCCTGGTAGGCTGCAGTCCATGGGGTGGAAAAGAGTCAGACATGACTGAGCGACTTCACTTTCACTTTTCACTTTCATGCATTGGAGAAGGAAATGGCAACCCACTCCAGTACTCTTGCCTGGAGAATCCCAGGGACGGGGGAGTCTGGTGGGCTGCTGTCTATGGGGTTGCACAGAGTCGGACACAACTGAAGCGACTTAGCAAGGTGATTCTAATATTGATAGCTCATTTCCAGTCCATTAACTGGGACCTTGGGGCCCCTACTCTAAATAACCAAACTGGACTGACCAGTGATATATCAAGAGCACCAAGCCTGTGATTACAAAAGATGGCCCAAAACTCTAGAACGTGATGGCTTCAAGTACTGCCTGGGGTGAAACATTTTAAGATTCTTTTGGCCTCAATTTTCTCTATAATTTACTGGAACTGGATCAGGTCCTTCCAGTTCTGAAAGTTCTGTATCTCTGTGTTATTATGGGGAAAAAATTAGCTTGGATGTTAGGAGATCTTGGCCCAGTACTGTCACTTTTATATTTCTGTGACCTTGAGAAATCATTTTTATCCTTGGGCCACAACTTCCTTTCTTTAAAAGTGAATTTTGGGGCTTCTCTGGTGGCTCAGTGGTAAAGAATCTGCCTGCTAATGCAGGAGATGTGAGTTTGATCCTGGATTTGGGAAGATTCCACATGCTGCAGAGCAAGTAAGCCTGTGTACTACAATTACTGAGTCTGGGCTCTAGAGCCCAGGAGCCCCAGCTGCTGAAGCCCACACCCCCTAGAGCCCATGCTCTGCAACAGAGAGCAGCCCCTGCTTGCTGCAAGTAGAGAAGAGCCCACATAGCAACAAAGACCCAGCACTGCCAGAAAGAAATAAAATTATAAAAGTGAATTTGTTGGAGTACATGAGTTCTTTATTTTTAAAATTTAAAAGATTAAGATAACAATTAAGTCTTAGATAATCCTTCAGAATTATCTGCTGAGACACACAGTATGAAGTTGATGAGGATGAGCACAATATCCTGTTGATTTGAATTTGCTGGGCTGAGGCTCTGCACGCAGCATTTGGTATGTTGGTGTTTAATGGATATGACATTTCACTGCACCAAATGGGAATAGAGTATTTTTAGCACAGAATTCATCAAGGTTTAGTAAAAAAGACTTGTTCTCTGAATGGAGTGTGAACAAGCAGAGATACTATTTTGAAAGACCAAATATAAAGGCCCCTTCCTCTCCACTATCACAAAATAGTCATATGTGCACTTATTTTCACCACAAAGCTTGAAGAACTTACTCCTTTCTATATCTCCTAAAAGGCAGTACTCCATCCAATGCAATAGCTCTGCCAGCTCACACACATTCCTTCCGTATTTATATTACCTGTAAGTGCATGCTCAGTCACTTCAGTCCTGTCCGAGTCTGTGACCCCATGGACTGTAGGCCACCAGGCTCCTCTGTCCATGGGATTCTCCAGGCAAGAATACTGGAGTGGGTTGCCAGGCCCTCCTCCAGGGGATCTTTCCCATCCAGGAATCAAACCCACATCTCTTATGGCTCCTTCATTGGCAGGCAGGTCTTTACCACTAACTAGCTCCACCTAGGAATCTCCATGTTCCTTGTGAACTTGTGTTAAATGGGCTAAAAATTCTGTTAATCATCAAAAGCTACCACTTACTGAGCATTTATTCTGTGCAGAACATGTATTGAATGTTTTACATGTATTTAGTCATCCAAGCCTTGCAAAAATCCCATGATTATCACTATTTTCTAGAGAAGGACATGGTGTTCAGAAAGTTTCAGAAGTCTGTCTAAGGCATGTAGCTAGGAGACAGCAGAGCCCAGATTCAAATCCAGGTCTGTATTTCACAGACATAGAAGATGAATTTGTGGTTACCAAAGGGGAGAGGTAAGGGAGGAGGGACAAATAAAGGGTATGGGAATAACAGATACAAGCTACAATACATCAAATAGATAAATAACAATGATATACTATATAGTACATAATAACCTATAATGGAATATAATCTGCAAAAATACTGAATCACCATGGTGTACAACTGAAGCTAATGCAATATTATAAATAAAATATACTTTAATTAAAAAGGGCTTCCCTAGTGGCTCAGCTGGTAAAGAATTCACCTGCAATGCAAGAGACCTGGATTCGATCCCTGAGTTGGGAAGATCCCCTGGAGAAGGGAAAGGCTACCCATTCCAGTATTCTGGCCTGGAGAACTGTATAGTCCATGGGGTCGCAAAGAGTTGGACATGACTGAGTGACTTTCACTTTCACTTTCTTTCAATTAAAAACAAACAAATCCATCTGAAATCAGAGCCCTAGTGATTGACCACTGTACTTGCATTGACTGTATGGGGCATATGGTAGTCCTTTGGAAGAACTCAAATATTCCTGGCTTAAAATAATAAAGGTTTCTGTCTTCTTCCTGCTACTGAGAGTACATGGAGAGTATGTGGAGTATAATGCTCCAAGTCATTATAATCTTTGTAGGCTGATACATGTTTTGATGGAATAACTACTACATGAACATTACTCTGTATCAGAAGTGAAAAGAGGCTTGACAAAGTGTGCACTGGCTGCTACTACTGTTTTTATTGCAATTCCTCTATTTGACTTTTTAAAAACCTATTTTCATATAATACTTAAAAAGCTTTTTAAAAGGAAAGTTTTCCCAAAAATGGAGATTCAAGGGGACTAAGCTCCCTCACTGCCCCACCCCAGCCGTCTCTTAGAGATGTCCCTATTGGTTTGATGAGGATTTTGCTGTCTCATCCCCCTAATCTAAGGTCAATATGCCCTGTAGTCATCAGTGATATGAACCA
Organism: Bos javanicus; assembly: GCF_032452875.1. Taxonomy (NCBI): domain Eukaryota; kingdom Metazoa; phylum Chordata; class Mammalia; order Artiodactyla; family Bovidae; genus Bos; species Bos javanicus. The sequence continues at coordinate 15,203,581 of NC_083893.1, forward strand.
GATGTTCATGCTTACAATATTTACATTGGTGTGGGGGCAGAGCACAGACCACTTTTAAATGCACTCATCTGCTAAACTGCTCTCTTAGGACAAACAAAAATGGCTACGCTTAGGTGGGTCCTCCCAGAAGTTCATCCCAGTTATCTCACTGCCAGCCTGCATCAGTGTGCTGGGAAGGATTAGAGGGACCAGCCCAAGACTCTGAAGAAGTCCACATTATAAAATAAGATTTGACATGTGTTAATGGTCCCTGATAACCCAGTATGTTGGGGCATCTAAACCTAGTCTCCTTTATTTCCAGGTACCCAATTTTACCACCATTAGTATCTTTCCAAATCTTTTCCCCTTTGCTTTCTGTTTAAAGGGTCAACCTGATATCTGAAATTTCTGCAGTGCTCAGCTACCACTTCAAGGATGCTATAGCAGATAAAGCATGACAATTATTATTATTATTATTATTATTATTATGCTGTAGTGAGTGACTTTGTATTGCTGCTGCTGCTGCTAAGTCACTTCAGTCGTGTCCGACTCTGTGCGACCCCATAGATGGCAGCCCACCAGGCTCCCCCGTCCCTAGGATTCTCCAGACAAGAACACTGGAGTGGGTTGCCATTTCCTTCTCCAATGCATGAAAGTGAAAAGTGAAAGTGAAGTCGCTCAGTTGTATTCAACTCATAGCGACCCCATGGACTGCAGCCTACCAGGCTCCTCCGCCCATGGGATTTTCCAGGCAAGAGTACTTTGTGTTGAGAGGCCCCCAAATAGGAACTATCACAAAATGTGTGGGCAAGGTCAAGAGATATTACCATCTGACAACAAATCGAATGAGAGGCAGGGCAGAGTTGATGAGCTCAGACATTTTCTGGTCATATTTCAGGGTCCTTCCCAGAAATAACCCATTATCCTTTATAATGGGAGCCAGAATCACTCACTGAGCATGTGAGATAAACTCTACCTGGAAGCTGCAACATGGCTTCCTGCCATGCTCCTTAATAACAAGAGGGCTTGGTATCTGTTAAGGACTGCTGAGGAAGGAGAGTTTGGAGGACAAGAACTGCAGTTTTTGTGGGGAAGGGGGGATGTAACCCAACAGTTAACAGGCAGAACAAGCCCACTGTGGTCAGCAGAGGGCAGCAGAACCAGACTCCCCCTGCAGGTGGCCCCAGAGACTATGTGGCAGCTGCTGTGGACATCTGAGTTCTAGGAGATCAGGTCCACAAAGAAAAAATACAACTGAGGTGGGAAAGGAGGTTTGGGGAAAGAGATTTCCTTTCCTGAGACTGTTCTGGAAATTCTAAGAACAGAGTCCAGGGGCCACCAGAGCTCAAGAACTAGAATAATAATTAAAATTTTGCTGAATAAATTTTGCCAAGGTCTTGCTTCAGCCTCATGAAGAAGGCAGGGTGGGAGGTGGGCAGAGAAAGAACCCGAGACTGAGGAAAGATATGTAAATAGCATCTTGCTTTAGTATTATAAACATCCTTTATCAGGGGGAAAGCGACACCCCAGAAGGTCTGTCCTTCTTGAAGCCGATGTTCTGAAATCAATCTGCTGGTGCGCCTCCTGAGAGACTGGATTAAGCCTCCAAAGCCTGGTTATCCCAAGAGGAACCATCAGAAGAGCAAATTGGATCATGCAGACCTGAAGGCTAGAACATAAACTCCTAATGATTCAGCCAAGATATAAGCAATTAATTAAATTCAGTCTGAAACAGCCACCCATCCTACCCTGCAGGCCTTAGCAGATTTATCTTTGCTTTACCTGGGTCACCAATGTCCACCAGCCTCACAACAAAGAGAGAGAAATAACATCTTCCCAATAGGTCTCCTACCCTCCATCCTGTTCTCCAGAGGGTCAGTGTTCTCATTCAGGTGATGGTGAGCACGGTGAGGGTCATACAGTCAGAGAGAGGGTCTACTTGGTTGCCTCCCTTTCTTCTTTGGTTAAGCTAGAGATGACTATATGTAATTGAATTTTACTGCCCTTAAATATCAGAGAAGGCAATGGCAACCCTCTCCAATACTCTTGCCTGGAAATTCCCATGGGCGGAGGGGCCTGGTAGGCCGCCGTCCATGGAGTCGCTAAGAGTCAGATACGACTGAGCGACTTCACTTTCACTTTTCACTTTCATGCATTGGAGAAGGAAATGGCAACCCACTCCAGTGTTCTTGCCTGGAGAATCCCAGGGACGGGGGAGCCTGGTGGGCTGCTGTCTATGGGGTTGTACAGAGTCGGACACGACTGTTGCGACTTAGCAGCAGCAGCAGCAGCCCTTAAATACAGAGAAACATCGAGCCTTGTGTGTGTTGGGTCAGTTACCAAGTATCACTCACAGTTACTGTTAGTTGAGATGAGTAATGGGTCAGAGCAGTAAAGGAAATTTTAAAAAATATTTATTGATTTATTTGGCTGCACCGAGTCACAGTTGCAACAGCATGGGAGATCTTTGATCTTCACTGTGGCATGCAGAATCTTTAGGTGTGGCATGCAAACTCTTAGTTGTCGTATGTAGGATCTGGTTCCCTGACCAGACCCCCTGCATTGGCAGCACAGGGTCTTAGCCACTGGACCACCAGGGAAGCCCCAAAGGAAATTATTTTGATGACACTTTGTTAGTCTAACTAGGCAAAACTGTTGCTGTCAAGTCCTGGCTCTAAACCTAAAGAAAATTCTGCCTCCTTCCACTCAATTTCTTCCTTTCCCCAAGTTCTCTCAACAGAGTCCTATTTTGGGGACTCTTCTCAAGCACAATTGGAGGAGAATAACACAGAAACTGACAGATTAGGCTGAAGGAGCGTGTCCAAATTTGTGTTTTGGAAGAGACCCAGAAGCAGCTGTGTTAAGGGCAGTGGGTGGGGGAGGACATGGGAAATCTATGAAGTGTTTCTGTCGGTTACAGCCCTTTTGTGACATTAAAAAACAATATTGCTTGACTGTATTCACTTGAAACAAGTCTTCTTTGAGAATGGGCCCTATGAATCATAGTTTCCATAGAATTACAGGAGAAACTGACATAATTTGGCCTCATCCTTTGAACAAGTATTTGCATAATCAGAGTAGGTTATCCTAAATCTGATGAGGAATGTGGAAAATAATCCAACTCACAGGATCTCAAGTTACCCCCAAATAAAGCAAATGGGAAGCCAAATACTTATCAAAACCCTGCTGTTTCTGATCTCTTCCATGTTATCACACCTAAAGCTTTCTAGAGTCATCTTTGCAGCTTTAAAGCTATTGGAGACATTTCCACTCCATCTCTCTTGGAAAGTTTCTTCTTCCAGGGCCTTTGGCTTTGACATCTCCTGGCTGGGCTCTGGCTGCCCTTTAAAACCTGGCTGGCCAGGCTGTGGTTTTCTATTCTGATGTCTCCCCCACAGGACAGGACAGGAAATTCCTTTTTCCATCCTAAATGGACCCTTCTAGTTTGCAGAATTGGAGTCATTTAAAGAAGAAAACAGTTGTTAACTGTAATTACAGCCACGAGATCCAAAGGCATGTAGTTAACCAAGTGTTAAAAGTAGATTTAGGTTTTACACCTAAATGAAGCATGGGATGGGCAGTGGCTTTTCCTACTAAAGAAGGAAAACAGAAAGAATAGGTAACGTCAGCTAGAGAAAGTCTCCTGGTTACAGATAGAAAAAAAAAAAAAGATATCAGACATGCTGGGGTTATTTGTTCCACCATCTCCCTCTCTGTCTGTTTTTCTTCATGGAAGGAGGATTAGGGCAGAGATAACCAGGAAGAGATGGAATTCACTGGGGAAATTATCTCAGAAGCAGGCTATGGAAGAGAGCACCACAGAAACAGCTCCCTGTGTAACCATGGTGATGAGCTGAGGCAGGAAGGGGTGGGGAGAGATGGAGCCAAGATCCAATGTAGACAGAGGGCAGGAGGGTATGCGGGGTGGGGGGACACTTAGGTCACAGGGGAGAATGACAGGAACTATGAGTCTTTTCAACTAAATTCAGGTTTTTAAAAGAAAGAATTTATTTATGACTGTAATCCATTGAGAAGGCAGGATGAATATTATATCATGGGTTCTTTTTACATTTGGCTTTTAAATGTTTCTTTGGATGTTAGCTATTGCAACAAAGCAAGATTAGTAGTGAACGGTGAGAAGTTGTAGCTAAGTGGCGGGAGGTGGGTGTCAGGAGGGTTGAAGAGGAATGCAGACAAACTCAGAGTGACCTACGAGCCCAGAGACCATATGTCATCTTGCCTGAGCACAGCACCGATCTGCCTCCTGGTGGCTGGAGATCAGCTCCCTGAGGCTGAAACAGCAAAACCAAAGCCATCAGTGCAGGATGGCCAGGTTTAGCAAAAAAACAAAACAGAATGCCCAGTTAATTTTGTAAGGAGATCAAACCAGTGAATTCTAAAGAAAATAAACCCTGAATATTCACTGGAAGGACTGAAGCTGATGCTGAAGCTGAAGCTCCAATACTATGACCACCTAATTCGAAGAGCCGACTCATTGGAAAAGACCCTGATGCTGGGAAAGAATGAGGGTAAAAGGAGAAGAGGGCAGCAGAAGACAAGATGATTAGACAGCATCACCAACTCGGTGGACATGGATTTGAGCAAACCCTGGGAGATAGTGAAGGACAGGTAAGCCTGACATGCTGCAGTCCTTGGGGTTACAAAGAGCTGGACACGACTTAGCGACTGAACAACAACAGTTAATTTTGAATGTCAGATAAACGGCAAATGATATTTTAGTATTTTTGACAACCCTAATAAGGGTGGCACCCACTGATTAAATATCTCTTCATGATCTCTCATCCTTATATATTTATAGAAGAAAGGAGGAGAGAAAGGAAAGGGTAGAAGGAAGGGAGAGAAATTATGAACCCCAAATGGTTAGTTTCTAATTACCTATCCACACTCCATCCCTTCTTGTGCCTCTGCCTTTTCAGTATCACAAGATATTCCTTAACCATTCCCCACAATATGTCCTCAAAAAATCAAATCAGAACAAAACCACACACAATCAAACCAAACCTCTCCAGTTTCTACAACCTCAAATTGTCTTTGGGCGCTAACAGTGTATTTCAACATGCCTTCCAGCCTCCCTCGTGAGCCTCTGCACTGACTTCACTTCTTAACTTTCTTGCAGCTGCCATATCTGCCCTTATCAGTTGACTCCACCTCTGAGCTCCCTGCTTGTACTTCTCTCAGGCCTTTTAGGGCACAGTTCTTAAGGTGTCTGCTAATTAAGTGACAGGTGTCAATAAGTCCTGTCACAGTAATATTTCAAAGGGGTGTTTCATAAAACAGATCAATGTCTGTGGTTCAAGACATGGTGGGTGGTTATGATGCTCTTTGATGGATTTTTTCACACATCCCACCTCAGCTCCCAGCTTCCATACCCTGTTGCCAGCCCTAAACTACCACCACCATAGAAAACACCAGAAACAAGACAAGAAATTGGCTCACAAATCGTCTTACAACTTCAGCCAGATCATGCCACTCTGTTTAAAACCCTCCATTGCTCTCTCATTACACTGAGAATAAAATAGAAAATGTTCACAGTGGGCTGTAAATTCTGTAGGACTTTCCTCCGCCCACACATCTCACTCTATTCCAAGCCCCCTGCGGGCCAGTCACATGGAAACATTTGCTGTTCCTGGAAAATGCCAAGTCTTTTCCTGCCCTGGGATCTTGCATTTTCTTTCCCTTTTGCCTTGAATGCTTCCCCCTGCCCAGCTCTTTGGTGGGGTAAATCATTCTGATCCTTTAGGATGCCGTTTTGGGGTGCTAAGAATATTCTGTGTATGTCTCCAGATTTGTATGCTTTGCTGTATGGACATCAGGCCTCAGCAAAACGTAAAATATAAAGTGAACCACGTAGAATAGTTCGCTTCCACAACATGCTGTTTATTTACTTATCAATGATCACAATCTGATATTCATGTTGATGTGTTTGTTTAATGTCTGTCTTCCCCCTAGATCAGGCGTTGGCTAAACGATGGCCCACGACCAAATCCAGTCACCATCTGTTTTTGTAAATTAAGTTTTATTGGCACCCAGCCACTCCCATTCCTTTCACGTCATCTACGATGGCTTTCGCATTATAGCGGCAGAGCTGAGTAGTCCTGACAGAGACTGCATGGCCCCATGAGACCTAAAATGTTTACTATTGGTGCTTTCCCCCTAAAAGTTTGACAACTCCTGCTCTAGACTGTAAATTTCACGAAGGCAAGAAGTATATTGGTTTTCTCTATGTGTATTTTCATGGTCCAAACAGTGCCTGCAACAGACTCAACAAATGTCGGCTCCCGCTATGCCTCCTTCCAGCCGACCCCCCAGTGCCAGCTCCTAGTTTGCCCTTTTCCTTATTGGAGCCTGGCTCCTGGCCAGTTGTCCACAGGTCGTAGGTTCCTGCCATCTGCCATCCCCTCCTAGTCCTGCCTCCTTGCTCTGTATCTCCAATCTGGTGCTACCTGTGCCCTTAAACTGAAAAGTGATCTGATCATAACAAATAATCCCATAACCCAAAAGCTTCCTCAGCTGTTTGGGGCCCATCAGACCATGTTTTGTTATCAACCACTTTGTGGTGTTCCAATCCATTCTCTATAATCACAGAAAGCATGCCTATTTAAAATTTCACTTTTATTTTTCACCTTTTGGGGCAACATATTTACTTAGGTCTTTTTCTATTATAAAAATGATCCATCTACATAACATGAAATTTGGAAATATAGAAAATAAAAGGAGAAAAATCACCAAGAGACAACCATTTTTAACACTTTGGTGGCATTTCTTCCCATTCTCCTTTCTATCTATCTATTTTTTTTTTTTTTAGCACACTTGTATGAAACAACAAAAAATGGCTAAAGGCAATTTTCCCTCGTGTTATAACAAGCATTTTTTACATTATACATTCTTTGTAAATTACTATTTTTCAGAAGCTGCACAGAATTATATTGAGTGTATATATTTATGAAATATTTCCCTATTGTTGGGAAATATTTATATTTATAATATATCCAGATTTTTATAACCAAAAATAATTATGAACATCTTTTTGCACGAAGCTTTTTCTTTCCTTTCGGATAAATTCCTCAAATAAATTTCCAGAAGTAGAAATACTGGATCAAAGGACATATATATTTTTTGAGTTCAGATACATGTTGTCCTCATTTTTTAAAAAAGGCGTGAAAATCTCTGGATAAATGTCTCAAAGTAAATACACTATGATCCTATTTCCTGTGCTCCAAATCCATAAGAATAAGAGGTAAGAGGTCAAATATATGCTTCTCCCAAAACGCTGATACAAGAGGAAAATCTCAGCAGCTCAATACTGGAGTAAAACTTAAAGAACAAGCCACATGTAAAACCACAGCTGTAAGCAGCTGGAGCCAGGCAAGCAGGACTGGGGTTGAATACCTCCCCAGAAAGGCCTAAACACACCTCTGCAATAGGAATCTGAACTGGGCTTGCCACCGGAGAACAGTGGGTGATACAGCTCCACCCAGGCATGGAGAATTGTAGCAGAAACATACTACTTCCTCAGGGCCAGTGTCCACAGCAGAGTCCCCTCTGTTATGTGCCATGTGAACTGTGGAGAGCTGTCACTCCGGAAATGGGGAGCTCTGAGCTGGGTTGAGTCTGGTTAACTCATGAGACCACGGCTGAGGCAGCTAAGAAACTACCCACAGACCAGGGTCCTGCGGGAGAAAATCCCCATGCAAAATGCGCATTCCGGGAAAGGGTAAGAAACACATTCAGCACAATGAGAGGTAGTCACAAAGGAAAGATTTATACTCTGAGGTGACAGAGATACAAGAAGAATCTGAAAAGAACTTTGAAATGAATCTGTCTAAAATCTTCAAAAACAATAAAAGATAACATTAATAAAATCAGAATAAGGGATTGTGAAACTGGAATAGGTAAGTAATTTAAAAGAACATAAAAAAATTATCCACCCCTCAACTTAAAAATAAAGCCACCCCTTAAAGGAACTGTACTTCACAACATTGACAGAAGAGGGTGATCTTGAACCAAGAATGGCAAACTACTCCAACTCCATAATGAAGCAGCGTAAGCCCACACAAAGTTACTCTAAGGGGTTAAAAATGAGAATAAAAAAATCTCAACTGGAGAAAATTCTTACCAAAAAGACACAAAATTCCAAATGGATTAACATATTTAAACAAGCATTTGGAAATATGAAAAGCCACTTTAAATAAAAAATTCAAATATTTCACACCACAATTAGAAAGAGCCTTCTGTCACAGTGAAGACCCAGGGCAGCCAAAGAAAAAAAAAATCAAATTCAAGAACAGAAACAGACAAAATGATAGATAGATACGTGGATAAAGTGATTGAACAATCAGTTGACTGAACTTGGGAAAGAAAAGACAAAATTATGTTAGGAGTGAAGGCTAGGTTATAAGTATCCAACGGAGAATAGACTCAAATGAAATTTTAATGAAGAGTATTGAGGAGAGGCAGAAAAATAAACAAGAGAATAGAAATGATATAAAGAAGTAAAAGGATTCAGACAGAAAGTAGTTGACATAGAAGACAAAATTAAGGATACAAGTCTTTGGAACTCCTGAAGAACACATGCAAAACAATGGAATGCAATTTATATTTAATCCTATCATCCGAAATGGAGATCTCTATCCTGTTCGCATACTGGAAGACTCAATATTGGTAAGATGTTAATTCTCCCCAGACTGAACTACAGACTTCTCTGTGGAAAACCCCCTGAGTCTCCTTTACTCTCATGCAACACTTCTGCCATGGGATGTGCGGGTTTATCCCACACCCACCAGTTTTCCATTACCAGCTGGGTGTCCTACAGTTCAGTTCATTTCAGACACTATGTGCCTGGAATGAGTGTCAGATCCCCTAAGTTAATGGCTCAGTCCCCCATGTGCCCACTTTAGATGTCAATTGCAAGGCTCAGGTTGACCCTGGTACTTCTGACTAAGCAGCAATAAATCAAAGTTCCCACAACCACCTCTGCAGGTTTGCTGGACCACGTGGCAGAACTCAGGGAAACGCTATGGTTACTATTTTATTATGTAATACAGGACATGATAAAGGATACAGATGAACAGCCAGGTAAAGAGAAGCATGGGCAAGGTCTGGAAGCATCCCAAGCATAGGAGCTGGCATAGGGATGTGTTCACTGACCCAGAAGCTCTCTGAATCCTACACTTTGGGGATTTTTATGAGGGCTGTATTGCATATGCATGGTTGATTATTAACTCAATCTCCAGTGAGTCCCTACATCTCTCAGGGAATTCTGCCCCATTCCTACACTGTACTAAGATGATAGAGTGCAGAAAATCCCATGTCACACCATCAGCCAACTCTCTGTGTGTGTTTATTCTCATATAATGTTAAGCTTTTAAATGTTTTAAGCTTTTTTTTTTTTTTAATTTGGAAGACCTGGTGATTCTATCACGAACAGTTTTCTGGAGATTCTTATGGCCTAGATGAGCTGTTAACTTTGAAGTTGCTATGGGAACTAGTGTATTTTTTTTTTTAATTATTGATATAGAGGAAAGAAAAGCTGTCATGATTATCTCAAGGGAGAACAAATGAAGCACTGGAAAATATGAAAAAAGTGAAAAACCTAAACATAACCAAGTAAAAATAGCCCTCCCACCTTTACTCATATTGTACCAATAGAAAGCTCTCAGAAATTCTGCCATTTGGGGAATAAGAGCCTTATTTCTATGGATAAGGTCAACTGGTACTTATTGGATGGATGAATAAATGAATGAATGAATGGGGAATGGGAGACAAGGTAACCCTGGGATGCTGTTGGGTAAATAGGTCACGCTTTACTGTTCCTATGGATTCTAGGAATTAAAGAGGTTTATCATCCAATGATTAGCCACTGATTCCAGTTTTTCATCAGCTCTGTTTCTTAAAGCTTGAGAAATTTCACTATGAATCTCTCATTCATTTCTCAGAACTCTATTTTCTGGGCTGAGGAAGTTTGAAAGCTAGGCTCCTGTAGTGGACACAGGGATGGTGAAGTCACAGGTCCCCATTCAGGGAAGGATTTGCCTGGCTGCTGGGAGTGCTATCCCCAGAGAACCTCCATCTCTCAGCTCCTTCCGGGTCAACCTTGCCTACAGAGAGCTCCTTTGCCTAAGGTTACACCCTTCCAGAGGCAGCTTATACCCAATGATGGATGGAAGCAGGGCTATGCAGTCCCAGCCATTTCAGCCCAACATGGGACAACTCAGATGCTTTTGGTTGCCTGTAGGGTTGGTGGAGGCTGTCGGGCCTACCTTACTTCTCCTTCTCTCTCAGCTCCGTCCAGCTTCCTTCTCATCCCTTCCACATGTGTTGATCTCAAGGGTGATTTCTGTAAACATCTGCACACTGAACTTCATCTCAGCATGTGCCTGTGGAAGACCCAACTTGCAACAACTCCTACTGCCCCTGCCACCTAGCATGGCCAGATAAAACACGGAACGTCCAGTTAAATGTGAATTTCAGATAAACAATGGATAACTTCTTAGTACAATCTTCCTCAACTTAAAATGGAGTTCAGTTCAGTTCAGTTCAGTCGCTCAGGTGTGTCTGACTCTTTTCGACCCCATGAATCACAGCATGCCAGGCCTCCCTGTCCATCACCATCTCCCAGAGTTCACTCAGACTCACATCCATCGAGTCGGTGATGCCATCCAGCCATCTCATCCTCTGTCATTCCCTTTTCCTCCTGCCCCCAATCCCTCCCAGCATCAGAGTCTTTTCCAATGAGCCAACTCTTCGCATGAGGTGGCCAAAGTACTGGAGTTTCAGCTTTAGCATCATTCCTTCCAAAGAAATCCCAGGGCTGATCTCCTTCACAATGGACTGGTTGGATCTCCTTGCAGTCCAAGGGACTCTCAAGAGTCTTCTCCAACACCACAGTTCAAAAGCATCAATTCTTCGGCATTCGGCTTTCTTCACAGTCCAACTCTTGCATCCACACATGACCACTGGAAAAACCATAGCCTTGACTAGACAGATCTTTGTTGGCAAAGTAATATCTCTGCTTTTGAATATGCTATCTAGGTTGGTCATAACTTTCCTTCCAAGGAGTAAGCGTCTTTTAATTTCATGGCTGTAATCACCATCTGCAGTGATTTTGGAGCTCAAAAAAAATAAAGTCTGACACTGTTACCACTGTTTCCCCATCTATTTCCCATGAAGTGATGGGAGTTACATCCAGATAAACCTATCAGAAGTTGAAAATGTCATAAGTCAAAAATACATTTAATACACCTAACCTACCAAACATCATAACTTTAGCCTAGTCTATCTTAAATGTGCTCAGAACACTTACATTAGCTGAAAGTTGAGCAAAATCATCTAACACACAGCCTATTTTATAACAAGGTGTTGAACAGCTTGGGACTCCCCTGGCAGTCTAGCCAGTGAGACTCTGCGCTTCCACTGCAGAGGGCGCAGTTCTGACGTCTGGCTGGAGAACTAATATCTCACATGCCATGGAGCCAAAAAAAAAAAAAAAAATTAGGTGTTGAATATCTCATGCAATTTATTGAATACTGAAAGTGAAAAACAGAACAATTGTGAGTGTATTGATGGTTCACCCTCGTGGCTGCCTGGGAGCCGTCATTGGCAAGCATCACTAGAGTATCATACTGCATATTCTAAGTACAAGAAAAAGTCAAAATTCTAATTCAAATTTCTGCTGCTGCTAAGTCACTTCAGTCATGTCCGACTCTGTGCGACCCCATGGACTGCAGCCTACCAGGCTTCTCCGTCCATGGGATTCTCCAGGCAAGAACACTGGAGTGGGTTGCCATTTCCTTCTCCAATGCATGAAAGTGGAAAGTGAAAGTGAAGTCGCTCAGTCGTGTCTGACTCTTAGCGACCCCATGGACTGCAGCCTACCAGGCTCCTCCATCCATGGGATTTTCCCGGCAACAGTACTGGAGTGGGGTGCCATTGCCTTCTCCCAGTACAGTTTCTACTGAATGCAAATTGCTTTCTCATCATTGTAAAGGCAAAACATCGTAAGTTGAACCATTCTTAATCAGGAACCTTCTGTGAAGTATGTCTCAAATATTGTTTTTCTCAACCCCCTATGCCTAATATGGTGCTTGGTTTAGGTAAATGTTTGTTGCATGAATGAGAATGTTAGGATCTTATAACAGAGTACCATATTACACAAAGAACGTAGAGGTGGACATTGGTTTCCTACTTTCCATTATGCAAGTATTTCTCAAAATGTCCTCAGATAAGCAACATTCCAGTTATCTGAGGATGCTGGTTACAAATGCAGATTCCCAGGCCTCAGCAGCTTTAGTGAACAAGGACCTCTGGACCTATCCCTAGCAATCTGCATTTATAACAAGCTACCTGGGAGTTTCTCCTGCTCCCTTAGGTTTGAGAGTCTTCTACACTGATAACAGTGGCTTTGAACTAAAAAAGCCAGTTTTATCCAAATTGAGAAGGCCTCTCTGTGTGGTCACCAAAGAACTCTAGAGAGTGGGGGACAAGCCCTGTCTCTTTCCTTTTCCTCTTGAGTCTCCTTTGGATGGAAAGTACGTTCTTAGGCCAGGCTGATTGTTGTAATCTTTGGAAGAAGAGCTGTATAAGAATTCAGATGTATTAAGTTAGAGTGTAATATGATGAGCACGGCAGGGGCTCAGAGTAGCCAGAGTGGCTGAGAACGGTATTAGGGAAGAGATACTTTGAATGATAGGCAGGGTTGCATGGGCAGATTGGAAAGTTCTGAGTATTCCAGAATTAGAGACTCTGCAGGTTTAGCAGAGGAAGCATGGTGTGCGGGGTATGGGGGGAGGCGCTCTCTATTGGATGGATCCTGAATTTCAGTGACACGTTGCTTCAGGATCTGGGTGGCAGCTTTAGGAACATTCCTCTCTAGCTCCAAAACACGTCATTTTTATTTTTTTACCTGTTTTCTATCTTTGCCCTCGTGATAGTACAAATTCCATGAGAACTGGGTCTATGTCAGTTTTGTTCACAGCTGCAATCCCTCACCTAGCATTATTCCTAACATTCCTTAAGTACGCCATACAATGGTTGGTAAATGAATGAGTGAACGTACATTTTTTTTTCATTGAATATCCAGAACATTGTTAACCCATAAGAGAAACGTAAGCACAAATGCTATGATGATAGAAGCCCCTATGCCACAGGGGCCCTTAGTGTGCTCTGTTCCTTGAAATTCATGTGGACCATTTTGTGAATTCTGAACTGCATTTGAAAAGCCACTGACAAGTTCTGCGGAGGAAAAGACAAAAGTTGAGCATTTGCAAAAAATTTTTTAAATCGAGCATTTGCAAAATCTTTACCAAATTGTTGCACAGGGTTTTATGATTTGACATTTAAGGGAAAATCAGCAAGTCAGTCTATATCCAATATAAATTCAAGATATGACAGGTAATAATTATTCATGAACATTACATTTGAAATGTTCAAATGAAAAAAGATCTTTAGACAGATGTGTGTATTTCTCTTGTATTTTATCCCAGAAAAAATAGACTTAAATGAGTCTTTCTAATAAATAAAAACTCATTTTAAAACTAAATAAAACTTGCCACAATCTGTATGTTCAAATGAAGCATTTGTTAAAATTTATGTGGAAAAGAATTCAAATTCAATTAATCACTAAGAAGTCAAGAGTTTAGTCAAGGATAAAAGACCTGGAAAATAGAATGTTAAAAGCTCCTGCATGTCAATGAAGTTACATACCATTTCATAACATTTAAGATTATAATATTTAAAATTTTGGTTATCTGCATCTCTAGGTTTAATTCTCATTCTTTGAATGTCACAAAAGGTCATTTCTTTGAATCTGCAAAGAGCAGAATTTTTCTAAAAATAGGCAAATAGGACCTGTACATCCTTTACTCTTATGAAGTCTGCTGCTGCTATTGCTGCTGCTGCTGCTAAGTCACTTCAGTCATGTCCGACTCTGTGCGACCCCACAGACGGCAGCCCACCAGGCTCCCCCGTCCCTGGGATTCTCCAGGCAAGAACACTGGAGTGGGTTGCCATTTCCTTCTCCAATGCATGAAAGTAGAAAGTGAAAGTGAAGTCGCTCAGTCGTGTCTGACTCTTAGCGACCCCATGGACTGCAGCCTACCAGGCTCCTCCGTCCATGGGATTTTCCAGGCAAGAGTACTGAAGTGGGGTGCCATTGCCTTCTCCGCTTATGAAGTCTATACATCTATAATTAGGCCTTGCTTTTAAGAAAAAGGAAGCTAAATTATCTGTGCTTTTTAAAGAAAGGTTTAGGAATTTGGTTAAGGTGATCAAACTTATAAGACGATTAACGAGCTTAAAGCAGGATATTTAGGCTTCTATTATTGATGTTGAAACGTTTGCCTTTGTTCTTTTATTTTTCACCCCTTTCCTTCTAGCCTTATGAGTTATGGGTCTTTGTTCATCACTAGATAATGCCTCAGTTTCAGAGCCACTGAGTTACTTACAAAACTCAACACATTCATTCAACAAATATTTTAAAGTGCCTGCTATGATCTAAAATTTACTCCAGAAATAGCATTAAACAAAGACACCTGGCTTCTTGGAGCTTGTATTTTAGTGATGAAGACAGACAATGAATAAGATAAATAAGTAAAATATGTACTTTTGCTAGAATGTGATGGGTGCTAAGGAGAAGGGTAAGCAGGGAACGGTACATAGGAAATCTGTGCATCAGGGGATTGAGGCTGGAAAAGGCCTCAAGGAGAGATGCCATCTGAGTAAAAGTGAGAAGTAGGTCGCAAAGAATCGGCCACAACTGAGCAACTGAGCACACACTCACAAGAAGTAGACAGGGGCAGGCTAGGAAGATAGAAAGCACTCATACATATTGAGTAACTGTACCATGGTCTATGAGTTTCTCAGCTCTCATTGTGTTTGGAGTATCTCTTCCATTTGGGGGGATGATGTGTTTACTCTGTAGAAGTCTTGTCCCTTCTCATAACTCTTGAATGATGTTCTTATTCACAGCCCAAAATAGCAATCCCAAATCAGCAGATGTACATATTTATGCCCCCAAGAATAAATGACTCTGCACCGTCAAAAAATGGCTGGATATATAGCCTGCATTGGTGGAAGGGAAGCATCGCCACCTGCAGCTGCATGGATGTGGCACAGTATGAAATGGAAGGAATCACAGAATTCCAGAGAAAGCAGAAGACAGCGGTCTTGCTATTGGGAGTTAAGGGTTTACACACAAAAATAATGTCAGGGAGGGAGAAATCTCCCCCTCAATCCCTCTTGAGTTTTCTTGGCTGGGCTAATAAAATTGATACAGACAGATGAACAGGGGGAAACAACAGACTTTAACCTTGTGCTGAAGGCCTCATAGAAACGAACCTAAGGGGACTTCCCTGGTGGTCCAGGGGCTAAGACTCTGTGCTTCCAATGTAGGGGGTCCAGGAGAAGGCGATGGCACCCCACTCCAGTGCTCTTGCCTGGAAAATCCCATGGGCGGAAAAGCCTAGTAGGCTGCAGTCCATGGGGTCGCTAAGAGTCAGACACGACTGAGCGACTTCACTTTCACTTTTCACTTTCATGCACTGGAGAAGGAAATGGCAACCCGCTCCTGTGTTCTTGCCTGGAGAATCCCAGGGACGGGGGAGCCTGGTGGGCTGCCGTCTATGGGGTCGCACAGAGTCAGACATGACTGAAGCGACTTAGCAGCAGCAGTAGCGGCAGCAGGGAACTAGATTCCCACATGCTACAAGTGAGACCCAGAGCAACCAAATAAAATAATTTAAAAAAGAAAAGAAATGGACCTAAGAAGTACCCAAAGCAGGCAGCTTTTATAGTTTTTAGACAAAGGAACAAATTTATGAGGAATTGACAAGACAAAGAAATTTGGGGCTTGGGTGCCCAAACAGTGAAGACTCTAAACAGAGTTTGGGCTTGGGGTAGTGAATTAAAGTAACACAGTTTTTTTTATCTGGGCTTCTCAGTCACAGATTCCTTCAGGGTGTCCTTCTACCTCCACAGGCAGGAAGTACACCTTTCACATAAGAGATTTATTTCCTGCATTTAGGGCAACAGAGAGGAGGAGCAGAGTGTCCCTTTGGCATGGGCCATTTCTTAAGGAACTCCTTCGAAATAATCAATATGCCATTGAGGCACATTTTGGGGTGGCTGACCTTGGGTCCCCACAATACCAATAAAACTGAACTGTTAACTAGCATTCAGTTCTGGCACGTTCATCTGTGGACTTTCTCTAGCCTTATCTCGTGTGCATACCCCAGCAGCATGCTGTTCTTGGCACGAACTACCGTCACAAGGAACCGAATGCTCTCCTAGCTCTTTGTGCTTTGCATGTGCTCTTTGCTTCTGACCTTTTACATCCTATTTGTTCTTCCAAGACTCAACTCAAAATTTCACCTTCTCTATCAAAACCCATTGAACTATAACTCTTAAACTTGGTGCACATCACACTGTAGGTGAATTATATCTCAAAAAAATAAAAGCGAAAGAAAAAACTTCACCTCCTCCAAGAAACTTTCCTGGCACAGCCTCCCCTCCCCCTCCCCCATTCTCCCCCAGACTAGGTTGAAATTATGGCTTTTTCGCTTAACTGAGTAACTTTGACCAAGTTACTTAATTTTTATGAGCCTCCAATTACTCTGCAGTAAAGTGGGATAGTAATAGTCTTTATTTCTGAGAGTTACTGGAAGAATTAAATGGGTTAATGCATTAAATGAGTTAGTACATATAAATGCCCAGCACATAGTGAGGACTCAGAAATTCATGATAAGCATTCATTCACTAATCATTCCCGGTATATCATATGTCAGAATTGAATTTGACACTATGGAAAAAAAAAACAATAAATAAGACAGGGATCCTGACCTCATGAGCCAAGTTTACAAGTAAAGCTTCATAGACAGACAAGTACAACAGAGTGGATTGATGCTGTGATGGGGCAAGCCCCCAAAGTGTCTCCACCTCTCATGGGGAGATGAGTCAGTGAGACCTCCCAGAGGTGGAGATAGTTGAACCAAGTCCTATAATACCAGCCTCTTCTATTTGTTCCCTCAATTTCAGCATCACATTGATCTCCATACTTGACATTCTTATTCCTGGTCAGTGTCCTGAATACGCTATGCCTGATACCCAAGCCTTTCCCCGCAAGAGTAGGCAAATAAGAACAGCAACAGTCATATTAATACGGTGATGACAAATGTTCTAGTTCCTATCTCATTTCAAAGTAAAAGCAAAAGTCTTCGTACAGCCTTCTAAATCCCCTACCATCTGGTCTTCATAATTTCTCTGACCTCTCCTATCACGTCCTTCCTTCTGTTGACAAAAAATTAGTCAGTTTAGATCAGAAAGGAATGGAAAATTGTATTCAAACCAAATTAAAGATTATAACCCAGAAACAGCCTCTCAGAAAGTTTCAAGAACTGTTCGTCCTGTCAGACGTCAAAGCATAGTTTTACAGATTTTTGAAACAGAGAGCTATATTTTAAATGACAGAGATAGTTTGCACAACTCAGATCTGTAAGTACAAAATGGTGGGTCATTTATAAGATCAGTTCAATTCAGTTCAGTCACTCAGTCATGTCCGACTCTTTGTGACCCCATGGACTGCAGCACTCCAGGCTTCCCTGTCCATCACCAACTCCCGGAGCTTGCTGAAACTCATGTCCATCAAGTCAGTGATGCCATCCAACCATCTCATCCTCTGTCGTCCCCTTCTCCTCCTGCCTTCAATCTTTCTCAGCATCAGGGTCTTTTCCAATGAGTCGGTTCTTCATATCAGATAGCCAAAGTATTGGAGTTTCAGCTTCAGCATCAGTCCTTCCAATGAATATTCAGGCCTGATTTCCTTTAAGATTGACTGGTTTGATCTCCTTACAGTCCAAGGGACCCGCGGATTCTTTACCAGCTGTGCTACCAGGGAAGCCCTCAATGGCCTTTAGCTCAAAACAATCTATACCCTAAAGAGACGTTTTGGAATGGCCTGTTCTGTTATCCTTTATTGCAGGGCTTGATCCCCCATCAAATAGTAATTCTCTGAAAGTGCAGTACCTGAAGAATTATTCAAAGTACCCTATGTCTGCCCAGGTTAATGCATTTTAAATTGATTTAAATCTTCACTCATTTCCCTTTTGCTTTCATTTTATTAGGATAATGAGAGCTCCAGAGATGTTTTGAAATAGAACTCATTTAAAATTCCTTCTCTATATTTGAGCCTAACCAACTGAGTCCTAACTACTGTAACTAGCAAGGAATACTTGAGAAATTCGGACATAGTTATATCTCCGCACTTTTCTAATGATTTTTTGGGGTCCCCTTCTGCCTTATTAACAAGAAGCACAGTATCTTGTACCTGAAATTATCTAAGAACCATGAGGGGAGAGTGGTGAGTAGGGGTTGGGGCATCTCACTTTAGCCTAAAAGGAACTCAGTGCAGCTTCCACACCTCTGCTGTAGCAAGGAGTGTGTGTGTGTTAGTCGATCAGTCATGTGCAACTCTTCGTGACCTCATGGACTGTAGCCTGCCAGGCTCCTCTGACCATGGGATTCTCCAGTCAAGAATATTAGAGTGGGTTGTTATTCCCCCTTCTTCAGGGGATCTTCCCGACCCACAGATCGAACCTGGGTCTCCTGCATTGCAGGCAGATTCTTTACCATCTGAGCCAGCAGGTAGCGAGGAGTACTTGTACGAATCATATGTTTTAAATTTTTCTTCCTTTCCAATGCTTTGACATCTTGGGACCTTTCAGACTGCCCCTCCAAGGGTTAGCAAATTCCTAGAGATAGTAAAGACTAGGGGGGATTAGTACTTTTCATATGCACACTAACCAGAGACAGTTCCTACACCCAGAGGCCATGTGAATTATTCAACTAACCAATCCTCAGCCTTGCCTATTTCTTCCAGCACAAACCACAATAAACTACATTTTCCTCAAGTTCCTTTTGCTTCTAACCAACACCGGTACTTCCCCACTGCTATGGTAAGCCATTCCCCACTTCTCTTGGGAACTGTAACAATCACATCTTTTCATCAAAATCATCTCCTGATCAATTGAACTCCTCGTTCCTGAACAACAATAAAATTTATATTTTAAAATTCCACAATCTAGTGAGCCCAGCAAGCTATGGCTTTTCACTGTCCAGGACATCAGGGTTAAATATGGGTCTTAGAAAGTCCAAGAGATCATGCTGGTCTCCCACTGACAAGACATCAGGGTGTTCCAGATCTCAACCAAGACGGCAGAGAGTCCTGGAGGCAGAGCCCAGCTGGGCCGAGGATCCCTGACACCTGGGCTCCTAAGAGGGCAATGCTCAGAGCTTTCAGCTCACAGATCCAGGCACCTCCTGGGAGCAAGACCAACCTGTGAAAACCTGGGATCTGGCATCAGCCATCCTGGGGACCCATAGCTATCTTGTGAAAAGGTTGCATTCAGATGATACACTGATATAATCCAGTGATTTATCTGGAGGAGAGTAGGAAAGTTCCTGTCATCTCTTTTGCTGTATAAAAGAGGATCCCCCCAAAAACACTACCCCAATTTTATGTAGGCATTTCACAACTTCTCGGATCACCTAGTTTATGAAGGAATAGCTTGTAATAAAATAACCTTTGTTCCTCCTCCATCACTGGTTTCCTGTGGCCTCATCGCTGGACTCTTCCCATTCTTGAGAACTCCCCTTCATTGTGAAGAAGGAATTCATAGGGCCTGGACTCCATCTTAGGGCTGTTCATGCTGATCATGCTCGGCCACCTCTCCAATGGACTCTGAACTGTGTTTAGTGCCTATGAAAACAACAACAGAAGGATAAGACCCCCTCCAGCCAGGGGAACCTTGAAGATCGTATCTAGGTTACTTATCGCCTAAGAGAAAACATACACTAATCACCCCTTCCTCCATACAGGCCATAAATTTTTCTGTATCTTTCGGAATGTAACCTCGGGTTTATTGATTATTGGGTAATTGTTTGACTGTTTGAGCACATGAGCACATAGCACGTGAATGATGGGGTTATTGGGATTGTATTTTCCTTGGTTTATGTAAGTCTCAAGGAATTTAGAGTGGTGGGTTCAGACATGAACACATGGGGTATAAGAGATTTTCACAAATGCTGGTCGGGGTCCTTGGCTAAGAGGAGACTCTGCCTTGGGCCCGCCGGTGTAATAAACTGCACTCCACTATCTGCATTGTCCTTCTGAGTGAGTTTGTTTCCTGGAATGTGTGGCTACAACAATTGTACCCCCCATCCATAGTGGCCAGAGCTCCCCAACTGACCTCTTCTCTTCTAGTCTTCCCCTAAGCCACCTATTGATTCCCCAATCTTGGCTCCTCCACCAGCCTCCTTCTCCTTTTCTACACCCTGGCTCATTTGAAGTTCCCTAAGACCTCAAGCCTTAGCTTTCAGAAAGGCTTTGGAACTAGTGTCAGGCCCAACACTCAAGTTTTAGGGGCCTGGGCTGCTTCAAGGATTGTGTTGCAGAGAGAAAAAAATTTCCTTCCACCCTTTCTAGGTTCTTCTGGCTGGTCTAAGAATTGCCACAAGATAGAATAAAAGGAGAAAATAAAATTTCATCACACATGTATGGGGGCCTCCACACACAAAAAACGAGACCAAGGACATGTTAGGCAATTGAGGCCTATATGCCATAGTGAAGAGAAAATCAGAGTGGAGTTGGTATCATTAAGAGCTCTCTACAACTGAGCAGGAAGCTACTGAAGTTCAACCTGTGCACATGTCTCAGCCTGGGAGGAATCTGACCTTTTGACCACTTATTATCCTAATGAAAGTATCCAAAATATCTCCCAGAAACTCAAGATACCTATCAGAACCTTATTCTAAAATAACTGTGACAGTCTATTTACTTATCTGACCCCTACCATTAAACGACTTGTGATTACTGAAGGACAGATATTTTCTGAATTGTAATTCTCACCAGGCAAATTTAACAGCCTCGTGGCTTTTTGTCTCTTTAAGCCCCATGCTCATTCTCTTCCCGACTCTACTTTTGTGATAGGGAAGAACAAATCTGACTCTATATTGGATCTGTTTCTTTTACTTTAACCTTTCTATTCTATTGCTTTTGCTACAAGTCAGTCACTAAAGGGATGTGGCCTATAGCTTAAAGTATATATAAATGCTTCCATCTCCAAGAATCCTGTCTCCCATGCCTGAGTTTAAGTTAAACAAAATACCTTCCTTTAGTTCACAGAAAACATCCTAACCAGGCCTCCTGTGAATGGCTGAAAGAAAGAAGAATTTAACACATCCTTTCCTGAGTCTGGCCAGAACCAGGAAACATTTCCAGCAACTTACTGACTTTTTACTTTACCTCATAATCTCCACTCTTTGTTCCATAAAAGAAACTAGCATCCAAACCTGGGTGTCCAAACTGACATCCCAGAGGACTGTCTAGTTTTGCCACCTTCTCGGTCTGTTGGTTTTCTCGATAAAGTCGATATTCCTCACCCCGCTAGCTTGTCTCTCAGTTGAGTGGCATGTTGTTGGGCAAGCAGTACAAGCTTGGACTCACTCGGTAACATTTGGGGGGTTACCTGAATCTATGTTTCCTGAATTGCAATCCTTGCTGCTGCTGCTGCTGCTAAGTCACTTCAGTCGTGTCCGACTGTGTGTGACCCCATAGACGGCAACCCACCGGGCTCCCCCGTCCCTGGGATTCTCCAGGCAAGAACACTGGAGTGGGTTGCCATTTCCTTCTCCAAAGCATGAAAGTGAAGAGTGAGAGTGAAGTTGCTCAGTCGTGTCCAACCCTTCGAGACCCCATGGACTGCAGGCTATCAGGTTCCTCCGCCCGTGGGATTTTCCAGGCAAGAGTACTGGAGTGGGGTGCCATTGCCTTCTCCTAAGACCCTAAATAAACTCTTTTCTTACTTGCAGTATCCTGCATTCGTTTTTGATTGACACCATCTGAAAGAAGCAGTGGTAAGATTTGGGGACTTCAAAGGTGAGGAAGGCAATTAACATGGAGCTGGAAAAACAAACGTTTGGTAAACAAAGGACTGCTCCACCATGCAGAGACAAAGGACACAGGGAGAATTTTCGTCTGTAAACCCTCCAAGATTTCGCACCAGGCCTAGCCCACACTCTTGCAGATATCTCTAATGATAGTGCTCTTCCTAGGCCAAGTTCTTTATCTAAACTAATTTAGACAGCTAACAGGGAGGTAAAAGAAAGGACTGCCTGAAGCTTCTGTTGCTTAAAATAACCAGCCTAAAATAATCCTCACGCTAAAGAG
Source organism: Bos javanicus (assembly GCF_032452875.1). Lineage (NCBI taxonomy): Eukaryota > Metazoa > Chordata > Mammalia > Artiodactyla > Bovidae > Bos > Bos javanicus. The sequence continues at coordinate 15,225,797 of NC_083893.1, forward strand.
ACACATGTTGGGGTGGCAAATTTTGCTCTCCTACAATATTAACAGTGACATGGGTTTTTAATGGGCCCAAGAACTGAGTCAACATTTAAACAAGGAGAAAATGTGTCCCAGGGTCCAAACAGGGACACACAAATGACATTTCAGAGCATCCCAAGTCTCACACTCATCTCTTCCATAAAGACTGAGATAGCTCATCAATAGAATGGGCGTACCACCTCTATGATCTTCCTTGGCAGACTTGAGAGAATGGACCAGGCTGTGTCTTACAGTTCCAACAATGATACAGGATTAAAGCTGAACTCAAGAGAGGTTCATCTCTTGTTGTGAAGAATTCCTCATTGAATGATTTATGGAAAGTTTTGGGAGTAGGGGTAGTTTGACACTGATTTAAAGGATCCCTGTTAATTCAAGGGTCAGAGTAGAAGGAGAATTTGGAGAGGGAGGTTGGCCAAGGGCTTGGTTGGACTGGAGAACCCGAGGAACACAAAGGGATCACATGGTGACTAATTTATTTCTTGCTTCAGCATTTCCTTTTTCTCAAATCCAGACCCTATTGCGTCTCAATAGTCTCAAAGTGGCCAAATGCCTTCTTCCAAAGAGCAGTGGCTTGCCACCTGCTGGTTTGCATTAACATAAACTATGCAGCCACTTTCTTGTTCTAAAGCCTCTCTGTAGGGTTCAGCTTAGGAAAGGAGGAATTAATTAACTGAATTAGCTGACTTTCTGCTCCAAGTCCTGTTAAAGGGAACTAATCTTGAAGGAGTCTGTAAACAGTTCACTTACACATTTTTTTTTTTTTTTCCTGTATTGCGCAGCTTGTATGATTTTACTTCCCTGATTAGAGACTGAACCCAGACCCTCAGCAGTGAAAGCAGAGTCTTAATCACTGGACAACCAGGAAGTTTCTAATTTTTGTCATCTTAGATTCAGTGAGCTTTTAAAATCCAAAGGCCTTAGTTTAGTACAGTTTGCCCTGAGTGAGATGTTAAACATTGACACCAATGCACAGCTCCTTCTCCCCTGCTTATTACAAATATTCAACCAACCACATGGATCGTTCTTTTAGGGACATTAAATTACTAAATGCCAAGTTTTATTTTCACATTTCTGTTTTCATTTTGCTAATTATCTCTTCACAGAAGCTTTTTGTGACTAGCCTTTATCAATGAAGCAGAGTTTAAAAAGAACTTTTGTTTCTACAAATCACTGGACTGGAGTCCACTCAGTGGCCTTGGCAAAGGACTGGGGGTGGGAGAGACAGTGACTGGGGAGCGATTAACAAAACCTGGCAAACAGAGCGGTGCTCATGGAACTCAGATGTTATCTGTTCAAGTCCCAGCTAGGTGGGATAATATAGTCAGACGATTTATTGTTCAAACTGGAGGAGGAAACAGACAGAGCTGGACTCCATCTTAGGCCTGTTCATGCTGCTGATGCTCGGCCACCTCTCCAATGGACTCTGAACTCTGTGCTTAGTGCCTATGGAAACTACAATAGAAGGATAAGACCCCCTCTGGACAGGGGAATCTTGAAATTCACAACCAGGTTACTCATTGCCTAAGAGAAAACATACTCTAATCACCCCTGCCTCCGGACAGGTCATAAATTCTTTCTGTATCTATCAGGATGTAACCGCAGGCTTATATAATCAATAACTGTTTGAACACCTAACACATGAATGACTGGGTTACTGTGATTGTATTTACCCTTCCTTTGTTTTATGTAAGTCTCAAGGAAATTGGGGTGGTGGGTTCGGACACGTACACATGGGGTATAAGAGATTTTCACAAATGCTGCTCGGGGTCCTTGGCTAAGAGGAGACTCTGCCTTGGGCCCGCTGGTGTAATAAACTGCACTCCACTATTTGCATTGTCCTTCTGAGTGAGTTTGTTTCCCGGAACGCGTGGCTATAACAAAACCAAGACACTTATGAGAGTAAAGGGGACTGCTAGCTGCATGGGATGTCAGGACAAAAGAACTGAGACAGGAAAATCAGGATGCAGAGTCACCATGCTGTTATCTGAAAAACAGCACTTGTCTCTTGGTGAGTGTGGAACCAAGGCACAGCCAAGTAAAAGAGCCAGAGGAGGGAGGATTTGGTACTTGCAGCAAGTAAAGAGAGCAGTGGAGATCTTCTCCAAATCAGTGGCTCCCTGAATAGCAAACTGGGGAAGCTTCAAGCTAAGGGTACGTCATATTAATAAAGGGACTCGGGTGGTCGACAGGGTCCAAGCTTTCAGTTCAGTTCAGTCGCTCAGTCGTGTCCAACTCTTTGCGACCCCATGGACTGCAGCACTGCAGGCTTCCTTGTCCATCACCAACTTCCGGAACTTGCTCAAACTCATGTGCATCAAGTCAGTGATGCCATCCAACCATCTCATCCTCTGTAGTCCCCTTCTCCTCCCACCTTCAATCTTTCTCAGCATCAGGGTCTTTTCAAATGAGTCAGTTCTTCACATCAGGTGGCCAAAGGATTGGAGTTTCAGCTTCAGCATCAGTTCAGTTCAGCTCAGTTGCTCAGTCCTGTCTGACTCTTTGCGACCCCATGGACTGCAGCATTCCAGGCCTCCCTGTCCATTACCAACTCCTGGAGTTTACTCAAACTCATGCCCATTGAGTCAGTGATGCCATCCAATCGTCTCATCCTCTGTCATCCCCTTCTCCTCCTGCCCTCAATCTTTCCCAGCATCAGGATCTTTTCAAATGAGTCAGCATCAGGTGGCCAAAGTATTGGAGTTTCAGCTTCAGCATCAGTACTTCCAATGAATACTCAGGACTGATTTCCTTTATGATGGACTGGTTTGATCTCCTTGCAGTCCAAGGGACTCTTCAAGAGTCTCTTCCAACACCACAGTTCAAAAACATGGTTCAGAAAAGGCCAGAGTCATCATTCCTGAGGTCCCAGCTGATCTGGTGGGTGAGCACCTCAGGCTAATCTTTACCACTGAAACAGAAATGGGAGTCTTTACAACTGATATATTATCTTTGCTATTATCACTTCTCTTGCCTGATAAGTCATTTGCTTTCAAATTCTTTTGTTCCCTTAGGATCATTACTTACTGAAACCAGTTCAACTGCAAACATTGTGGCCAGGCTTAGACTGCAAAATAGCTTAGGCCAAAAATGGTTTCTCTTATGTCAAGAAAGATGGGCACAATAAAGGATAAAAGTGTAGAGACCTAGTAGATGCTGAAAAGATCAAGAAGAGATGGAAAGAATATATGCAAGAACTGTATAAAAAAGATCTTAATGAACTGGATTACTATGATGATGTAGTTAGTCACTCAGAGCCAGAGATTCTGGAGTGCGAAGTCAAGCGGGCCTTAAGAAGCACCGCTATTAATAAAGCTAGTGGATGCAACAAAATTCCACCAGAACTATTCAAATCCATAAAAGGGGGATGCCATCAAGGTTTTGCATTCATCATGTCAGCAAATCTGGAAGACCCAGCGATGGTCACAGTACTGGAAAAGGTCAATCGTCATCCCAATTTCCAAGAAGGGTAGTACCAAAGTAACCATCGGACAATTGCCAAATGGGACTCATTTGGCCTCAATGGACTCAATTAACAAATGGGACTCATTTCCCATGCTAGTAAGGTGATGCTTAAAATCTTGCATGCTAGACTTCGGCATTATGTGAACCAAGAACTTCCAGATGTCCAAGCTGGGTTTAGAAAAGGAAGAGGAACTAGAGATCAAGTTGCCAATATTCTCTGTTATAGAGAAAGCAAGGGAATTTCAGAAAAACATATATCTCTGTTTCATCAACTATGCTAAAGCCTTTGACTGTGTGGATCATGACAAACTATGGAAAGCTCTTAGAGAGATGGGAATACCAGACTACCTTACCTGTCTCCTGAGAAACATGTATGCAGGTCAAGAAGCAAGTTAGAACCCTGTAAGGAAGAATTGATTGGTTTAAGGTTGAGAAAGAAGTATGACAGGGCTGTCTGCTATCACCCTGTTTAACCTATGTACTGAGCACATCATGAGAAATGTGCTGGATGAGTTACAAGCTGGAATTAACATAGGTGGGAGAAACATCAACAACTGCAGATATGCAGATGACACCACTCTAATGGCAGAAAGCGAAGAGGAACTAAAGAGCCTCTAGATGAGGGTGAAGGAGGAGAGTCAAAGAGCCGGCTCAAGATTAAATATTAAAAACACTAAGGTCACAGCATCCAGCTCCATTACTGGATGGTAAATAGAAGGGGAAAAGGTGGAAGTAGTGACAGATTTCCTCTTCTTGGGCTCCAAAATCACTGCAGATGGTGACTGCAGCCATGAAATCAGAAGATGATTGGTTCTTGGTAGGAAGGCCGTGACACACCTAGACAGTGTGTTGAAAAGTAGAGACATCACTCTGCCAACAAAGGTCTATAAAGTCAAGGCTATTGTCTTCCCTGTTGGCTCAGATGGTAAAGAATCTGCCTGTACTGTGGGAGACCTGGGTTTGATCCCTGGGTTGGGAAGATCCCCTGGAGGAGGGCACGGCAACCCACTCCAGTATTCTTGCTTGGAGAATCTCCGTGGATAGAGGAGCCTGGCCGGCTACAGCCCATGGGGTCAAAAAGAGTCGGACACAGCTAAGCGACGAAGGACACGTGGTCTTCCCAGTGGTCAGGTACGGTTGTGAGAGCTGGACCATAAAGAAGGCAGAACGGCAAAGAGTTGATACCTTCAAACCGAGGTGCCTGAGAAGACTCCTGAGAGTACCTTGGACAGCAAGGAGATCAAACCAGTCAGTCTTAAGGGGGATCAACCCTGAATATTCCCTAGACGGAGTGATGCTGAAGCTGAAGCTCCAGTCTTTTGGTCATTTAACGTGAACAGACGATTCATTGGAAAAGTCCCTGATGCTGGGAAAGATTGAAGGCAGAAGAAGAAGAGGGCGTCAGAGGATGAGATGGCTGGGTGGCATCACCGATGCAATGAATATGAACTTGGGCAAACTCCAGAGATGGTGAGGGAGAGGAAGGCCTGGGTGCTGCAGTTCATGGGATCACAAAGAGTAGGACACAACTGGAGAACTGAACAACATGTCAAGACAGCCATACCTGGTTTTCTTCCTGGGAACTCTATACTGTCTGCTTACAATACTGCTTGTCTCTTTAGCAGCTTGTCATTGTGGAAAGTCATCTGACATTTCTGAGCCCATTTCTCAACTTCACAATGAAGAGAACTTTGTCCTACAGACCTTTCAGACTCATTAGTCTTGGAGACACACATTAACAAAACTTTAAAACTTGCAAAAACATGATATAAATATGAGGTACTACCATAGTTGATAAAGCCAAAACAAGTTTACTGCTTGCTCCTGAGGACCAAATATACAGACAGCAGCCTGATCATGTATAAAAATAGAACAATCTGTCACAACCTGCTCAGGAAACCAACTCCTTATCTACAATAAGCAATGTAAGAGGCCAGTCTGCTATAAGGCAGACTTACAAGAAGTCAGCTTGCTTTCTCTAATGAGAATCCAGGAAATTAAAGAATAATCTCTGTCATAATCAGCCCCAAATGGCCAGAACTTGATTTTAATAACTGCAGCTTTCCTAATTTTTATCCCATTAGATAGATTCCAATTTAGGATCTATCAGAGAAAACCAAGTATCTACCCTCACTGAGTCACACAGGATGTTCTGCTTTGGTTTAGGAAGTCTACAGTTCGCTCATGTCAACATCCTTCAATTGGCGTATATATGAAGTCTCCCTTATTTTCCCCCTAAAAAGCCTTGGCACTCCTCTGCCTGTCTTTGAGTCTCTGCCAAAATACAAGTGACAACTGCTGATTCCCTTACTACAGCAAGTTCTGACTGAAGAGCCTTTGTTTTTCTCTTGTGGTTGGTCTTTATTTCCACATCTGATATTTGCATATGGGACCTCAGGTCACAGCATATTGAATGGAACACTCCATGTTGTCTTGAAATTGTCAACAAAGCCCTAAAGCTGAGGGAAACAGGAAATATTCCCAGAGTATCAGAATTACCCTACGGGAGGGATGCTGAAGCTTCTCAAGCAGGGGTATTTGCATTTCCTGTGAGGCATTTGATTTCACAAAGTTAGCAGAGCTTAAACCTTCTCAGTGGTACTCTTAGTAGGCAGCTGCCTGCCAGTGAGAGGACCCACTGCCTGAGGGTAAAGGTCAGAAAATGTGATGCTGGAAAACATCATCTAACCTTGGGTGCATGGTCATTCGGAATAGAGATTGCATTTTCCATCCTCTCTTGCACCCAGAAGTGCTACGTTCTGGTGGATATGATATGCAGCATCTAGGTAGTATCAGTTCAGTTCAGTTCAGTCGCTCAGTCGTGTCTGACTCTTTGCGACCCCATGAATCGCAGCACGCCAGGCCTCCCTGTCCATCACCAACTCCCGGAGTTCACTCAGACTCACATCCATCGAGTCAGTGATGCCATCCAGCCATCTCATCCTCTGTCGTCCCCTTCTCCTCCTGCCCCCAATCCCTCCCAGCATCAGAGTCTTTTCCAATGAGTCAACTCTTCACATGAGGTGGCCAAAGTACTGGAGTTTCAGCTTTAGCATCATTCCTTCCAAAGAAATCCCAGGGCTGATCTTCACAATAGACTGGTTGGATCTCCTTGCAGTCCAAGGGACTCTCAAGAGTCTTCTCCAACACCACAGTTCAGAAGCATCAATTCTTCAGCGCTCAGCCTTCTTCACAGTCCAACTCTCACATCCATACATGGCTACAGGAAAAACCATAGCCTTGACTAGACGGATCTTTGTTGGCAAAGTAATGCCTCTGCTTTTGAATATGCTATCTAGGTTGGTCATAACTTTCCTTCCAAGGAGTAAGCGTCTTTTAATTTCATGGCTGCAGTCACCATCTGCAGTGATTTTGGAGCCCCCCAAAATAAAGTCTGACACTGTTTCCACTGTTTCCCCATCTATTTCGCATGAAGTGGTGGGACCGGATGCCACGATCTTCATTTTCTGAATGTTGAGCTTTAAGCCAACTTTTTCACTCTCCACTTTCACTTTCATCAAGAGGCTTTTTAGTTCCTCTTCACTTTCTGCCATAAGGGTGGTGTCATCTGCATATCTGAGGTTAGATGCTTTCATTTTCTCTCTGTAGTCCCTCCTCTGCCTTCTCCAGTTCTAGTGGATGCAAACAGAGTGGGAAGGAATAAGAGTAGTTTTCCATGGAGAAAGAAATGACTCCTACCCATTAAGGTTCTCCTGGCTGGTCAGTTTGAGCAAACTCTGGGAGACAGTGAAGGACAGCGTAGCCTGGCATGCTGCAGTCCATGGGGTCGCAAAGAGTTGGGCATGACTGAACAACGAACAGCAACAAGATTAACAGGAGAAAATCAAACAAGTTTAATAACTTGTATACATGGGAGAAACCCAGAAAAACTGAGTAACTCACCATAATGGCTGAAACCTTCATCTTCAGCTAAAGAGAAAAGGGGATATTGTGGGTAGTGGTTTGGGACTTCAAAGGGGAGGAAGGCAATTGACACGAAGATGGAAAAACAAGTGTTTGATAAAAAACATATTGCTTGAAAAAAAAATTTGAATTAAAAAAAATGTGCTTGGCCATGCAGAGAGAGTGGGACATAGACAGGAATGTTAACAGACCTGCTGTGTTCCTCCCTATCTACCACCACAGTTCATTCTCTAAATATCTCACACCCAGTTCATACCGTAATGATCTATAGTAGTGATTGCTCCCTCCCTAGAACAGGTCCTCTCTCTAAATTCTTTTAGGCAGTTAGGGGGAAGATCAAAGCATTTGTATGTGTGTGTGTGCTTTTTTTTTTTTTTTAGTTGTTTGGACCTTGATTATTTTCAGCTCAAAATAATCTGCCTGCCAAAGAGACACACCTTGGGATGGCAAATTTTGCTTCCCTGCAGTAGACGTGTCCCTCTACCCCATGCAAGCGCCCTTGGTCATTCAAGCTGGGGAGGAGGGACAGAGCATTGAGTTGGATGTGAAACTGAAGCTTCTCACTGGGCTGGACTCAGCTTGGCTTTTTAATACCTGAGTGTGATTAGGAAGCTTTGGGATCCACCCAAGGTGTCATTAAGGAGCAGAAAATAGGTGCTTAATGAATATTTTAGTTCACTGGTCCAGATTCTCATATGCTCCATTTCCTTAAAATAGGACACTCTTGTAACTTGTACAAAATACTTATAGATTGGGGCAGGAGCAAATACCAGAACCAAGGCCAACTTCTACCAAAAAGGGCACCAATAGCCAAAGTACATCATTTTAAACTTCAGTATGCTATAGCTTGAAGGATCCTGGGCTACAAGACTCTTGGTTTCTTTTTTATCATTGAATACACAGATTATAGTAGTCAAATAAATGACTGGTGGACCAATGAATGGATGATCCTGTATAAAAATTATTTTCTTAATCTTTTCATCTAGCAGGCAGCTTTTCTCTTCAAACTTTCCCCTATATTTTTTAATGTTTAAACGGCAATTTCTATACATACTTCCAGCAAAACGGAAGTCTAGAAATGGAATTACAGATTTCTAAACACTAATAAAGTAGATTAAAAACTGATTTGTTTCACACAATTTAAATCTTTGAGTTTAAATGTAAAGATGATTTAAGCTACCTGGGGAGCTGGCCAAGCACGCCGTGTCCGAGGGCACTAAGGCTGTAACCAAGTGTACCAGCTCCAAGTAAATATAATATGCCTAGCCACTGTTAACGGAGAAGGCAATGGCACCCCACTCCAGTACTCTTGCCTGGAAAATCCCGTGGTCCGAGAGCCTGGTGGGCTGTAGTCCATGGGGTCGCTAAGAGTCGGACACGACTTCATTTTCACTTTCACTTTCATTTTTGTGATAGATGCTGACACCTACTGGCCAAATTTGATATTAAATGCTTGAAATGTTTTCATCCCCCTCCGCCCCTCCTGGAAATGTTCCCTGTTGAAGGGGGAAGTTTGGTGGAGGAAGCATTACCAAGCCAAACTTGGGTCCACTCTCCTACACACAGTAAAGCAAACCTACTGACACCAAGTTGTGAAGGAAAGTGCCCTGCACCAAACAAGGAGTCCAGGGCAATTGGTCCTCAAAACCCTCCAACTCCTCAGTCAGTTTCAGGGAAGCGTTTTCAAAAGCCCCGTGAGGGAGGGGAGTCATAGGGTTTGTGATCAGCTCTGGACAGTTCTCTGATTGGCTGGAGGTGACTCATTAGGCTCAAGCGGGGCTGTGTGCTCATGGTCATCACTTGGTGGGGTTTTTCCCTTGTGGCTCAGCTGGTAAACAATCTGCCTGCAATGAAGGAAACCTGGGTTTGATCCCTGGGTTGGGTAGATCCCCTGGAGAAGGGAAAGGCTACCCACTCCAGTATTCTGGCCTAGAGAATTCCATGGACTGTATAGTCCATGGGATCACAAAAAGTTGGACACGACTGAGCGATTTTCACTTTCACTTAGCATCTATAAAACAACTCAGGATGTGTGCTTCAGATACTGTTCTCTAGGTACTTCAGAGGGGAGCTAAAGCATAGGACATGGGGACAGGGGTCTGTCTTGGGAAAACCGCATAGGGTCCTACTCCCTTACTGGAGGGGAAAAAAACCGTGGCTCCAGAAGAACAACCACTGGGAAAGAGAAACCCAAGAATGGGAAAAGAATGAAGGAACAGAATCTTGGGGTGGCTTCTGAAATGTCATCCGATTGACCCCAGAACTCCTGACCCGCCGTCGTAAACCCTTTTTATCCCTGAGTTTTTCACTTGAGGTTCCAAGTGCACAGTTTCATTTTTAAACTAGACTTTGGAAAAGAGCCACCCTCCAAGCCACCAAATAAACATGCCCCTGGATCCTTTTCTGCATATCCCTGTGGCACCTGATCATCAGCATCAACACTATTTGCTGAGACGTTCCGGATGCCTACCCTGTGCCACCGTACTAACTGCTTTATAAGTAGATAGACACTGGAGTTAGGATAGCAGGAGTCCAGTACCGGTTCTGCTCTTTACAAGTTCTGTAACTTTATTCAGGGGACTTAATCTCTCTCTCCTTGTCTCTAAAATGGAGGTAACAATAGAGCCTATAGCATACAGTGCTTGGGAGGTTTTAAAGGGTTTACATATGTAAAGTGCTCAAAACAGTGCCTGCAAGTCCCAAGTGCTATACAAATGTTAATTATTGTTACTTTGCTTTTTCTTTACAGTAACAGTCTGAAATAAAAACTGTTAATTTCAAAATTAGGAAAAAATTTTTGGAGGCTCGATAGGGAGGGGATATAAGTATGCATATAGCTGATTCAAACCAGTCAATCTTAAGGGAAAACCAACCCTGAAGGTTGGAAGGACTGATGCTGAAGCTGAAGCTCCAGTAGTTTGGTCTTCTGATGCGAACTCAGCCGACTCTCTGGAAAAGTCCCTGATGGTGGGAAAGATTGAGGGCATCAGAGGATGAGATGGCTGGATGGCATCACTGATGCAATGGACATGAAGTTGGGCGAACTTCAGGAGATGGTGACGGACAGGGAGGCCTGGCCTGCTGCAGTCCATGGGGTCATAAAGAATCGGAAAACCACTGCGTGACTGAACAACAACAATATAGCTGATTCACTTTGTTGTACTGCAGAAACTAACACGACATTGTAAAGCAACAATACTCCAATTAAAAAAAAGTAAGAAAATTAGAAAACTGAGCCTTAGTTGTATGAGTTGGAAATGCTTTCAGCCCTTCTCCTACTGATACTACTAACATCATTCCTTCCCTCCCATCTTCAAGCTTAACAGTAGTAATGGCTTTCTACTACCAAGAGTCCCTTCTTGATTTTCCTAACCCTGGCATGACAAATTATTATATTCCATCTGTTACTTGCCTGAGTCCTGACAAACACCTTATATTTACATAGTCTCCCATAATATTGTTTTATGTATAGCTTCAGTTCAGTTCAGTCACTCAGTCGTATTCAACTCTTTGTGACCCCATGGACCATAGCACGCCAGGCCTCCCTGTCCATCATCAACTCCCGGAGTCTACTCAAACTCATCTCCATTGAGTCGGTGATGCCATCCGACCATCTCATCCTCTGTCATCCCCTTCTCCTCCTGCCTTCAATCTTTCCCAGCAACAGGGCCTTTTCAAATGAGTCAGCTCTTCATATCAGGTGGCCAAAGTATTAAGAGGTCTTATTCTGTGGAGATTTCTACCTATTGCTTTGTCCCCATGCATCCTTCTGGTACCCCAGGTGCACATAATGGTGTGTTCCATCAGCATATGCACAGCAACTTTGCTGTAGAATGAGAACGTCTTGGTTCCATGAGGCACACAGGAAAGAATTAGAGTTACAGGCTTCCTTCACTAGTAGTCCAACCAAACATGGTTGCAATGTTCACGGCTGTATCTATCCAATCTTGTCCTGCTTAATCTGAGTCCCAGCCCTTGTCCTGTCTTCCTAAGGAATCCAGCTTCTCTATGCCATCCCTTTATCTTGCATCCTTTGCATCTAAGAATTTTGCCCCAGTGTAACTCTTTTTTTTTTCTCTGTCTGCGCTAAATTCCCCTCAGTTCAGTTCAGTTCAGTTGCTCAGTCACTTCCGACTCTTTGTGACCCCATGGACTACAGCACGCCATGCTTCCCTGTCCTTCACCATCTCCCGGAGTTTGCTCAAACTCATGTCCATTGAGTCAGTGATGCCATCCAACCATCTCGTCCTCCATTATCCCCTTCTCCTCCTGCCTTCAATCTTTCCCAGCATCAGGGTTTTTTCCAATGAGTCCCATAGAATCTCCCATTCTTAGCCATTTCACCTCTTCCTCTTTTCTCCTTTCTCTAGTCCAAGCTTCTTTCCCTGGTTTTCTGGCTTACATGTGGAACAAGGTACCACTAAAAACCCACTTTTCCAGGTCTAGTATCCCCTTGTCAGTCATTTGCAGATCTTCCCTGGTGGTTCAGTTGTTAAAGAATCCTCCTAAAATGCAGAAGACCCGGGTTTGATCCCTGGGTTGGGAAGATCCCCTGGAGAAGGGCATGGCAACCCAGTCCAGTATTCTTGCTTGGAGAATCCCATGGACAGATGGAGTCTGGCAGGATACAGTCCATGGGGTCACAAAGAGCTGGACACAACTGAAGCGACTCAGCACACAGCATGTGCATATAAAAAACCAGCAAAGAGTTTGATGACATTTTATAAAAACGTTCACTCTATCACTCCATGGTTTAAGCAGAATATGAATAAGGCATATATTCTTGGAGGTTTTGGAGCAAGTAACAGTCCAAAGCAGTGTTTTCAGACATTCAACTTTATGACTTAATGAAGGGTAAATTCATAGCATGTGGTACTGGCAAGACTCTCAGAGGCAAGGAAAAGAAGTCTTGGAGGTTTCACAGCTTGATAATGAACAGTATCGTTAACAGAAATAGAGAAGTCAGGAGAGAAGCAGCAGCTGCTCAGGAGTTTGAATGCAAGTGTCAGAAATGCAATTTGAACTTCAGTGGACAAAAATGGAGACTTTATTGGTTCATGAAACCAAACTGCAGAAAAAGCAGGTGTGACACGGAGTCTCAAAAACATTTGGCAGCAGGAACCAGAAGTTTATCCCATTCTCCATCTGCATCTCTGTTTCTCCCATCTGGGTTCAGGTCATTCGTGAAGCTGGAATACATCTGCCAGCATTTCCCAGGCTCACATTCTCCCCAGTCTCACACCAGAGATGACAGTTCCAATAGAAAACCCCCTGGAACACTGATGGATCCGTGGGGTCACATGCCTACGTTAGTTGGAGGGAAGAGGCAGAGCACTCTGCTTAGTTAGCAGTGCCCACTAAAACGATAAGATTGGTGGGTAGAGCAGTTCCTCAAAACAAAGGGAGGCGACATTTGCAAAAAGAAATGGGAGTATATGCTAGATAAATAAAGCAACTGGTGTTTACCATAGGGGACAGGCAGATACTGTTTGCTTCTATTGACATTTAAAATTAGATAAACTAGTATAAATCCCTAGATCACAGAGTCACATAATCTCAGGGTCCCATAAAAGTCATCTGATCCCACATCCTCTCTAATGTATTCATCGTTTTGGTAATTTTCTGAACAATTGATATTCCAGCAGGCACTCAAACAATTCACCCTCTCCTTAAGCCCTTTGGCCATTATAAAATGTTTCTGGTTGTTACAAAGTTGTTCCTTATAGTCAGATGAAAATCTATTACTTTATTATCTATTACTCTACCTATGAGTCAATGGCAACTCCTTCCCTTGGTGGTAACAATAATGAATCACTTCTGTTGTGCAGGTTTGAAGAGAGCTCTCATTTTGCCTAATGAGTCTTTTCTTCCCAGGCTAAGTATCAATTTACTCCAATTATTTCTCACGTGGCATGAAGAGTAAGTCCCTTTGGACCTTTGTTCAGTGACCTCTTTCAACATTCAACAAATGATTAATCATGCACTTGCTTTGTGTCAAGCAGTAAACTAGACCTTGAGAATAAGGTGATGAGAAAAACATTACATTCTTCTTTTAAGGAGATTTACAATCTAGGAGGAGAGAAAAATATTGTGTATATAGTCACACACAAAAGTGACAACAATAAAAAGTATTATAAAGAAAAACTATTATATGTTTCTCTTAAGTTTCAGTGCTCAGAATCATACAAAATGCTTCATGTATGGTCTTGCCAGTGGTAATAGGGAGTGGATTAAATATATCCACAGATTCTTTGCCACTGTCTTTTAAAAGTTGCCTTGAGTATGAACTGAATTTGTGACTTGCTTTTAATGAATAGAAAAAAAGCAGAAGTGACAGAATGCCACTCCAGAGATTAGCTCATAAAAGGCATTGTAGTTTTCTGCTTGCTTTTTTTTTGGATCACTCCCTCTGGGGAAAGCCAGCTTCTGTGTCTTGAGAAAACCCCAAAAGCCCTAATACAAAACGTATGGTGAGGAACTGAGGCCTCCAGACAACAGCCAAGTGTGCAATTATAGAAGGTTCCTCCAGCCTCAGACAAGCCTTCAAATGACCACAGCCCAGCCAAAAGTTTCATTGCAACCTTGTGAGAGACACTGAACCAGAAACACCCAGCAAACCAGTCCTAAATTGCTGACCCACAGAAAATGAGATAACAAATACTTTTTCTAAGCTGCTACTTCTGGTAGACAGAGTGCCTGAAGAACTATGGGTGGAGGGTCGTGACATTATACAGGAGGTGGTGATCAAAACCATCCCCAAGAAGGAGAAATGCAAAAAGGCAAAATGGTTGTCTGAGGAGGCCTTACAAACAGCTGAGAAAACAAGAGAAGCAAAAAGCAAAGGAGAAAAGGGAAGATATACCCATTTGAATGCAAAGTTCCAAAGAATAGCAAGGAGCGACAAGAAAGCCTTCCTCAGTGATCAGTGCAAAGAAACAGAGGAAAACAATAGAAAGGGTAAGACTAGAGACCTCTTCAAGAAAATTAGAGATACCAAGGGAACATTTCATGCAAAGATGGGCACAATAAAGGACAGAAATGGTATGGACCTAACAGAAGCAGAAGATATTAAGAAGAGGTGGCAAAAATACACAGAAGAACTGTACAAAAAGATCTTCACGACCCAGATAATCATGATGGTATGATCGCTCACCTAGAGCCAGACATCCTGGAATGTGAAGTCAAGTGGTGCCGGAGTCCAGCTCCAGCAGCCAGGGATTCAACCTGAATAGATAAACGGTGTCCGCGAGTAATGAGACAGCCTCTCAGTTTTATTTTGGACTGCCTATTTATTTCAAGTTTAAGATTCTCTTTTATACTTTTACAAAAACTTTAGGCCAGAGGTTTGACATTTTCAGTTTCCCCTCTCCCAGATTTATTATCTCCATAAATCACTGTTGCTCTTCAGAGTTCCTGCTTCAGTGATTCTCTCAGAATCAGCCTTATCATCTATTATCTACCTCCTCTAATGTGTCCTATAGTTAACTTGTGATTACATTGTAACTCATGCTACATTCCTCAGTTTACTACTTATCTTCCTAAATCCTGTTTGCCCCTAACATCCTGAGCTCACTATCTCTTAACAAGGCTTCTAGCTATAGTGTCTCTAAAAATTCCTAACGTCTGTAAATTATAGTAAAATATGCTAACTTTACAACATTCCTTAAATATTTAACTTCTAACTATTTTAATTATTTCTAAGCCCTAAATTCAGTAACCTCCTTTGCCATAAACATCTTCCTCACAAATAGGCTTCAGATAGCAATTTCTCCCATGGCCTTAAGCTGCGGCCTATGTGCTCATCCTGGAACACTCTTTTGTAAAAGTCCTTAAACAAATGTCAGTGATTAAGTTTATGAATTATTTTCTGAGCACAGCTGCAGAAGGCTTTGTGCCTTCTCATGCTCCTCTCAAGAACAATAAGCACCTTAATATTCCTTTGCAGTCAACTCAGCCGAGGAGAGGAAAAGACAAGTCAGAATTATAAGGCCTAACTCCTTCATCCCGGGACTGTGCCTGCAGAATGAGGAGAGGGGTCTGGGGCCGTGCCTCCATTTTGTCAGTAATGCCTAACGTGGCTCCCAACAAAGTGGGCCTTAGGAAGCATCACTATGAACAAAGCTAGTGGAGGTGATGGAATTCCAGTTGAGCTATTTCAAATCTTGAAAGATGATGCTGTGAAAGTGCTGCACTCAATATGCCAGCAAATTTGGAAAACTTAGCAGTGGCCACAGGACCAGAAAAAGTCAGTTTTCACTCCAGTCCCAAAGAAAGGCAATGCCAAAGAATGTTCAAACTACCACACAATTGTACTCATCTCACACACTAATAATGTAATGCTCAAAATTCTCCAAGCCAGGCTTCAACAGTATGTAAACTGAGAACTTCCAGATGTTCAAGTTGGATTTAGAAAAGGCAGAGGAACCAGAGATTAAACTTCCAACATGCATTGGATCATGCAAAAAGCAAAAGAATTCCAGAAAAACATCTATTTCGGTTTTATTGACTATGCCAAAGCCTTTGACTGTGGGGATCACAGCAAACTGTGGAAAATTCTGAAAAAGAGATGTGAATACCAGACCACCTGACCTGCCTCTTGAGAAATCTGTATGCAGCTCAGGAAGCAACAGTTAGAATTGGACATGGAACAACAGACTGGTTCCAAATAGGAAAAAGAGTACATCAAGGCTGTATTTTGTCACCCTGCTTATTTAACTTATATGCAGAGTACATCATGAGAAACGCTGGGCTAGATGAAGCATAAGCTGGAATCAAGAATGCCAGGAGAAATATCAATAACCTCAGATATGCACATGATACCATCCTTATGGGAGAAAGTGAAGAAGAACTAAAGAGCTTCTTGATGAAAGTGAAAGTGGAGAGTGAAAAAGTTGGCTTAAAACTCATGGCATCTGGTCCCATCACTTCATGACAAATAGATGGGGAAACAATGGAAACAGCGACAGACTTTATTTTTGGGGGCTCCAAAATCACTGCAGATGGTGACTGCAGCCATGAAATTAAAAGATGCCTACTCCTTGGAAGGAAAGTTATGACCAACCTAGATAGCATATTCAAAAGCAGAGACATTACTTTGCCAACAAAAGTTCGTCTAGTCAAGGCTATGGTTTTTCCTGTGGTCATGTATGGATGTGAGAGTTGGACTGTGAAGAAGGCTGAGTGCCGAAGAATTGATGCTTTTGAAGTGTGGTGTTGGAGAAGACTCTTGAGAGTCCCTTGAACTGCAAGGAGATCCAACCAGTCCATTGTGAAGGAGATCAGCCCTGGGATTTCTTTGGAAGGAATGATGCTAAAGCTGAAGCTCCAGTACTTTGGCCACCTCATGTGAAGAGTTGACTCATTGGAAAAGACTCTGATGCTGGGAGGGATTGGGGGCAGGAGGAGAAGGGGACGACAGAGGATGAGATGGCTGGATGGCATCATTGACTCGATGGAAGTGAGTCTGAGTGAACTCCGGGAGTTGGTGATGGACAGGGAGGCCTGGCGTGCTGCAATTCATGGGGTCGCAAAGAGTCGGACACGACTGAGCGACTGATCTGATCTTATCTGAAATGATTGGGGAAGTCATATCAGTTATTGACATTTACTTGTGACTCTGCAGGCTATTTATGATGCATGACGGGGCTAGTGTTAGTTTAAGCCTCCCACAGGTCACTTTGCCAAACAAAGGAGTTGCCGAGGCAGCAGCACCATGGAGTAGCTAAACTCTCAGTAAAAATTTTCCCTGGAAGTCTGAAAGATCACCTCAATGGTCAGCCTCAATCACATGAACATCCTTAGCTGGAAGGGAAGCAGAGAAATTGAATATTTGGCGTTTTCAGACTCTCACTCAATGGAGAAGAGGGCTGGGAAATGCTGCTGGGTAGGCAGTTAATCAACAGCATGTGCCATAGGTAAGCACATGACCCAGACTAGCCAATCAGCACAGTCCATCCTCCCAGTCACAGGACAGGTGCTTGGATGTTTGGATCCGTGATTTTCTGTGGATCCTTGCAAGTCAGAAATACTGTGGCTATCTTGCCATCGGCAGCAAGGAGTCTGCCTGAGACTGGTGCCAACACAGAGGGAAAAGAGGTGAGAGGCAAAGGGAAGCATATTCATTTTGACTCATCTGAGCGCTTTGTTACTGACATTCCTGAGCCAGCTACACTTCTCAGACCTGACGTTGATGTGAGCCAGTAAATTCCAAGCCCAGTGTGTTACTTTAGTAACCACAATGAACTGTGTTTCCCAGTATTCATACCTGGTATAGTCTCTCGCCTTGAATCTGTGCCAGCCTACTGCCTTACTTGAACCAATAAATTATGGTAAAAGTGACATTGTGTAAGTTCTGGCCCTAAAGCCTTAAGATAACAGCTGTTACATTCTTGGAAACCGGCCACTGTAAAACAAGTCTAACTACCCTGTGCTGTGAAGAAGCCTAAGCTAATCATGAGGAAGAGTTATATGGAATAGAACTGAGGAAACTAGCTGTATTAATTAGCCGGGGTTCTCCAGAGAAACAGCGCCAACAGGATAAACAAATATATATAGATTTAAAAAGTATTTATTTATCTGTTTATCTGGCTGTGTCGTGTCTTAGTTGTGGCATGTGGGATCTAGTTCCCTAACTGGGAAGTCAAACCCAGTGTCCCTGCATTGGGAGCATGGAGTCCTAATCTCTGGACCATGAGGGACATCCCTAGAGATTTATTATAAGGGATTGGCTCACATGACTATGGAGGCTCAGAAGTCCCATGATTTGCCATCTAAAAACTGGAGGCCCAGGAAAGCTGATATTTTGTTCCAGCTCAAGCCCAAAGGCTTGAGAACAAGCAAGTGAAGTGAAGTCGCTCAGTCATGTCCAACTCTTTGCAACCCCATGGACTGTAGCCTACCAGGTTCCTCTGTCCATGGGATTTTCCAGGCAAGAGTACTGGAGTGGGTTGCCATTGCCTTCTCCAGGGGATCTTCCTCACCCAGGGATTGAACCCGGGTCTCTGGCATTGTAGGTAGACCTTTACCATCTGAGCTACCAGGGATTGAGCCAATTCTACAGTTAGCAAAGCCAATGTGATAAGTTCCAGCCAGAGTCTAGTGCCCCTAGAAGCAGCAGTGTCGATATCCAAGGAAAGCAGATGGATACCACAGTTCAAACAGAAAGAGCAAACCTACCTTTCCTCTGCCTTTTTGTTCTATTCAGGCCTTCAGGGGATTGCATGAAGCGCACCCACACTGGTGAGGTTGATCTTTACTCAGTCTACCAATTTGAATGCTAATCTCTTCCAGGCACACCCTCAAAGACACACCCAGAAATAATATTTTATCAGTTATCTGAGAGCATGCCTTAGCTCAGTCATGTTGTCACAGAAAGTTAACCATCCTTCTAGCTGAGAGCAAGAACTGAGGCTCCGAACTGACAGCCAGCACAGACTCACGGACCATGTGAATGAGCCATTGTGGAAGTGGATGTTCCACCCCCAACTGATAAGCTTTCCCCCGAGCTCCGTCCACACTGTGAATAAATAAAATGGTTGTTGTTTTAAGCTACTAAGTTACGGACTAGTATATTACATAGCACTAGACAATTGAGACTGGAGGAGCCAAGATGGCGGAGGAGTAGGACGGGGAGAACACTTTCTCCCCCACAAATTCATTAAAAGAGCATTTAAACGTCGAGTAAATTCCACAAAACAACTTCTGAATGCCGGCAGAGGACATCAGGCACCCAGAAAAGCAACCCAACTCTTCGAAAGGAGAGAGAAGAAATACAGCTCCACCCACCAGAACACCGACACAAGCTTCCCTAACCAGGAAACCTTGACAAGCCACCTGTACAAACCCACACACAGTGAGGAAACGCCACAATAGACAATTGACACTTGATATATGCTTTTCTTCCACTCATTGAGTTATTTTTAGGATTAAATGAAATATCATATATAAAAGCACCTTTTAATGCTAAAGATTCTTGCCAACTTTCAGTGACCACTGCTTTCCCAATTGCCTTGCAGAAATCTGGGAACACCGCCTCCAGCATAGCCTTGATTTTGAAGCTTTGCAAATCATCAAATAAAATAAAATAAGGTTAATTTAACTAGTAGATTCTTATTGACTCCTAGTGATCACTGCCCTTGCCACGGATAAATAAAGGCACAGAAAGCCATCTAAAACTCAGTTTTGTCCATTCCTACATTTGATTCTTGTTTATTTCTCTTCCCTTCTTTCTCCTATCCCACCTCCTCCTCTACCTGCCATCTCCAGATTAGACAAAGTTTCTCTGACCTTGGCTTAGACTGGTTCTACTTGGCTCTAAGAGAAGAACATTTACCAGTGCTTCTCCCATGGGCTGACTGGGCATGGAGGAGGTTTCCCTTCCAGGACTGAGATCCTGGATAGGTTTTAAAGTTTTAAACGTGGCTGCTGTTGCTGCTGCTAAGTCGCTTCAGTCATGTCCGACTTGTGGAGGGGACCTAAACTGCCTCTCTCCAGTAGAGTCCCAATGGGACAAAACAGCAGACACTGTAAATAAGATTGGGGTTCTGAGCTTAGTGGGGAGAGGACTGGAGGCAAGATCTCAGACTAAAAATGGCTGTAGTGGCATGGGCACGTGGGCCCAAGAGATGTTTCCTGAGGACTTCAACACCCATGTATGTATGGGGACAGAAATGATTCCCCTAAATTTAATGTAGGCATAGTAAAGGGCAGCAACAATGCCATGGGGTTCATGTGGGCCTGGTATGATGTTGGAAACCAGGAGCTCAGTGCTCCTGAGAAGGTACCCAGTGAGCCAAGGTGGGGATGATGACTAGGACTTTTGTGGATTAACAGCTAAAGACCAGGTGAAAGTGAGGACTTCCTAGCACATGCCAGCAAACAGAAACCAGGCATTTGACTTGGCCCCGTCCCCACCATTCTCTCCAGTAGTTAAACACTCAATACCAGTGTTGGATGTAACACTGGGAAAGTGGTCTGACAATCACTCAAATCCAGACAAGGGCTTATAATAGAAATCAAGTTCATTTGTGGGAAGCTTGTGGTGTTGGAGAAGACTCTTGAGAGTCCCTTGGACTGCAAGGAGATCCAGCCAGTCCATTCTGAAGGAGATCAGCCCTGGGATTTCTTTGGAGGGAATGATGCTGAAGCTGAAACGCCAGTACTTTGGCCACCTCATGCGAAGAGTTGACTCATTGGAAAAGACTCTGATGCTGGGAGGGATTGGGGGCAGGAGGAGAAGGGGACGACAGAGGATGAGATGGCTGGATGGCATCACTGACTCGATGGACGTGAATCTGGGTGAGCTCTGGGAATTGGTGATGGACAGAGAGGCCTGGCGATTCATGGGGTGGCAAAGAGTCGGACACGACTGAGCGACTGAACTGAACTGAACTGAAGTGCTCATATCTTGCATACCTGAGTTTGTTAACCAAACATATTCTCCAGGATTTTGGTAAAGTAGTTTGCAGGTATACTGCCGGTATTCAGATCTGACCTCTGCAGGTGCTATCACCCAATGCTACCATGACATGGGCACTTGGCATGGCTCAATTGATTCAGATCATGAAGGTAGAAGAGCTCACAGCCAGCAAAGTGGCACTGACCGGTAGTCAAACAGCTTCCCAAGTCCAAGATCAAGTTCCCACTGGCCCCTTGGGTCTTGCACAGCACAATCCATGCTTATCAAGAAGCCAAACACCTCCTTTTAGGTGCAAGGCCCTCCCCATCCCTGATCGGGCCAAATAAATTCCTTGGGGGGAAAAAACAAAACATGCTCTTCACCTGGGGAATATGTAAAAGAGATCTGAAAGGTGGGTAGGAACTAGTTGAATGTATAAGGAGGCATGATGGAAGTTCCAGGCAAAGTGGGGAGCATGTATTCTCTTATTTTCAGAGAACTGTGTAGTTAATTTTGAATGATGTCCCATCCAAAAGAAGTTTTATTTATATGTTCTTCAGTGCCATTAAAAGGACAATTTTCAAAAGTTACACAAAGGCAGTGGTTTCTGGTTCGTTAAGATGTTTTCTGCTCTCTGTAATATTATTGCCTTACCCAATCTTGCAGAATACTGCAGACCACTTTGAATGATATTGTTTTAACAGAAGCCTAATGGAGTACCCGCCCATTTCTCAGTGAACCATTCACAGTGAATTGCTCAACCATGAAAGTAGACTCCTGGCAACCTGGTTTGTGATAGATGATCCTGGGCAACTATAAACCAGATCCAGTGAGACAGCTGGCTCAATTTGAACCAATCAGATTCTCTCCTGAAAATTAAGTTTGGCAGCTAAGGAGCTGCTGGTTATTCTCAGGGTACAGCTGGGACAGAGGGACACTTAACCACAGAAGCTGAGAGACTTTTCTTGCACTAGACAGAGAAGTGAAGAAAGAGAAGAGAAGCAGAGGGGCAAGGAGATCTAGGGTCAAGGAAGCATCTAGCTCCGGAGGGAAAGAGAGAGGTCAAAGGGTGCCTTAGCTCCTGATGGGAGCCCAGCAGGGGACTCAGCTGTGCTCCCGCCCTTGGGTTCTGAGACATACCAAGGCTATCCTTAGATATTCTCTGCTCTCCCACCAGACCTTTCTGAAGTGAATTCAAATGAATCTCATTACATGCAAAAAAAGGGTTCAAAGACAAGATATGAATCCGTGTGCCTTTGTTCCCTAGTGGGTCAGTTGGTAGCTATATCATGCTCAGCAGCAATGTTACAAGACCTCAAATTAAGATTATTCCCTGCTCAAAATGCATGCTTGCATGCTTATGACTTGGCAAGCTTTCTTCTGAGTCTCTGTAAAGTCCTGGTAAATCTCAGTCAACTGCTGCCTGCTCCTTGTTCCCCAGTAGGTTAGGTCAGCAGCTTTTGCATCCTTATACTATCCTCCTCAAAGCACAACATGTAAGTGAGACCTCCAACACATGTGGATGTGGTGCACAATATGGACCGGGTCTCTACCCACCTAGAGCGCTCAGCTATCGGTCATCCACACTCAGTCATGTCCCACTCTCTGCAACGCTATGTACTGTAGCTCACCAGACTCCTCTCTGTGGGATTTTCCAGGCAAGAATACTGGAGTGGGTTGCCATTTTCTTCTCCAGGGGATCTTCCCGACCCCCAGACTGAACCTGCATCTCCTGTGTCTCCCACATTGCAGGCAGATTCTTTACCACTTGAGCCATCAGGGAAGTTTACAGCTATTGGGGGACACAGGTAATTCAACACAAAATTAAACTGTAATTCCAATTAAGTGCTGTGTAGCCATGAGAAAGTACAGCATGCCAGAGAGACACACAACAGGGGTACCTAATGCAGTCAGGGAGGGGTGGAAGGAAAGTGATTTGTCAAGAGAGAACATGATTCCAAAACAATCAAAGGTTTTGCTTACACAGGGCTACTGTGTACCAAACAGCTTCCTAAACACTTTTACATGTATGAACTCATTTAACCATCACAAGTCTATGTCACAGGGCTTACTGTGTACCAGACATTTTTCTAAGCACTTTACATGTATGAGCTCAAGCGTTAATCATCACAAGTCTATGTGGTAAATATTATTATTAGTCCCATTTTATAGATGATTCAAATACACCATAGAGAGATTAGTAAGCACGCCTAAGGACACACATTTACTAGTGGAGCCAAGATTCAAACCCAGGCAGTTTGAATAATGAACGTTAATTATTGATTGAACAGCTATAAATTAGACAAAGTATAATGCTTATCCCCCCATCCCCTCCATTACTGCTCCTGTTGGTCTTTCTTATTTTTAAAATGTAAATATCCTTAGGCTTTGAAATGTGCATTTAGTGTGACCCATCTGTATATGCAGAGTCAATGTCAAGATTTTTTTTAAAAGAGCATTTCGAGGTAATTCTGCCACATTATCACACTCCAGATAATACTGAATAGCAACCACATTGTAACCAGCAGTGACCTCTACACATCAGGGAGCAGGAAAACAAACTGGATCGTTTCAAGGTTGCACCAGCTGCCAGCTGAAATTACCCCATTGGAAGGAACTCTAAGGGCAGTTGCTGGGTGACAGAAGAAGCTTGTTGACATGCAGTGTTCCTTTTCAGGAAAATTCTCCCATGCGGATTTTTATTTCTACATTTTTCCAGATTGATTTTGTAGCTTCATCAATGATTTTGTAGCTTCAATGATTGTTCAGTTATTTTATCTAACAAAATGTACTGCAGTGGTTACTTGTGAAGCTGCTGAGGGCTGAACCAACTCCAGTATGAAAGTGAAATTGCCATAGTTTGAGTGCCTTCTAGCTACACAATATTGTATTAAAAAGAAGAGGTGTATTTTCTTTTCAAAGATACAAAACGTGTTTATAATTAATTAACAAAACTAAAAATTCTTTGGAAATTCTTTTGTTTCTGTTCTTCTTTCCTTCTGGCTTTTATTCTCCTCTCCTCTTCTTATAGCTCATTCTACACCACTCTTGGGCTTCCCTGGTGGCTCAGTCAGTAAAGAATCTGCCTGCAATGCAGGAGACCCAGGTTTGATCCCTGGGTGGGGAAGAACCCCTGGAGAAGGAAGTGGCAACCCACTCCAGTATTCCTGCCTGGAAAATCCCATGGACAGAGGAGCCTGGTGGGCTACAATCCATGTGGTCACAAAGAGTCAAACACGGCTCAGCAACTAAATCACCACCATACCACTCTCAGCAATTCTCAGATCATCTTCCTTCTGAAAACTTTATAATATTTAAGTAACAGATACTGGCCTGATTCATGCATATGAACTTGCAGAGAAATGATAGGTCTGTTTTGAGCTAATCACTCATTTCCCTTGGTATTAACTCTGTGACATCATTAGGGATATTCACAACCATCTCAGTGCTCCCATTTCTTGAACATGGTAGGACTGCACCTCTGTCCATGGAATTTTCCTGGCAAGAACACTGGAATGGGTTTTTATTTCCTTCTCCAGGGAATATTCCCAACCCAGGAATTGAACCCAAGTCTCCTGCATTAGCAGGCAGATTTTTTACCACTGAGCCACCAGGGAGACCCATAATGGTATTATTCAGCCATAAACAGGAATGAAGCACTGACACATGTTACAATATAAATGAAAATTGAAAACAGTGTGTTAAATGAAAGAAACCAGACCAAAAAGGCCACATATTATATGATTCCGATTATATGAAACACACAAAATAGGCAAATAAAGAAAGCAGATTATGATTGCAAGGTGCTGCAGTGAGAGCTGATGGAGTAGGGAATGAAGAGTGACTGCTAAATGGATGTGCAATTTCCATTTGGGTTAATGAAAATTTCTGGAATTAGATAGCAGTGATGGTTTCACAACATTGTGAATACATTTAAGACCACTACATTGTACACTCTGATTAAAATGCTGAATTTTATGTTATGTGCATTATATCATACTTTAAATATACATATGTTAAATATATTTATAAACTATACACACATAGGAGTTTACATATTGAACATCCATCAACCTGAATGATTACAAGACAGAAAAATAAACTTTGGCTGTGTTAAGCCATTTGTTGTAGCAGCATAACCTAGCCCATCCTGACTGATGTAAACTAGTTCATTGCATTTGGTTCACCTAATCTTTTCTTAAGTCTCCTGTGTGTCAAGCATGAGGGAAGCAAAGCTGAAAAGTCTCAGATCAGCAAGGGAGATAAACATACTAACCAAAAGATGCTCTTCGGTATGATCATCCCGTAATAGAGGTGGATTAGGAATTATAGTTCAAGCACAAAGGCTGAAATGGCAATTTCATCCTGGAAACTCAGAGAAGACTACCCAAGAAGGAGAACTTTGAATTACATTTTAAAAGATGTGTAGATATTTGCCAGATAGAGACAGGGAGAGGTTCATCCCAAGTTTGATGGATGAATTTACCTTCTGTGCAATGATATAGACATGAAACAGCCTGGCACATGGCAGGAAATGGCACTGATTAGATAATAAGATGTGAAGCAGTGAGTACTAGAGATGAGAGGGAGAACTTGGCAAGTGGCGGGAGTTTGAACATAATATTGCAGCCAGTCCTTCCTTACCATACCACTCATGACATACATGGAAAATGAATACACATATGGACACCAGGGTAAAAGATTGAGGCTGCTTGTGGCTGGCTGGCCATATATATAGCCATGCTTGGCATGTCTTAATTCATTGAAGCACACATCTTTTAGGAAGCCCTACTATGGGTAATGGAGTCACACTGAAGATTTTTTAGCTAGGAAGCAATATGTTAAGAGTGCATTCTGCATCATGACATGGAAGATGGGTTAGTATGAAGAATAAGACTCAAGTCAGGGCCAGTGTGCAGTAAGAGGTGGTAGAGGCGCTCCTCCGGATCTGTGGCTTATGCTTTGGTACTAGAGACCGAGACTGTTCTAGTGATGGGAACCTCTGCGGCGACAGCTGAGATTCTCGAAAGAGTAGCAGAGGACGGTCAGGAGGAGTTGCTTCTAGCTGACCCAGGCAGCGGGAAGGTGAATGCAACAGATGCAGAATATACTGTATGGGGAGCATTTGAAGATCACTCCCTGAGCCTTAGGTGTGGGAGCACTGACTCCAATACCCTAGACTACCAGAGAACTAACCCTCAGTTCAGTTCAGTCGCTCAGTCGTGTCCGACTCTTTGCGACCCCATGAATCGCAGCACGCCTGGCCTCCCTGTCCATCACCGACTCCCAGAGTTCACTCAGACTCATGTCCATCGAGTCAGTGATGCCATCCAGCCATCTCATCCTCTGTCGTCCCCTTCTCCTCCTGCCCCCAATCCCTCCCAGCATCAGAATCTTTTCCAATGAGTCCACTCTTTGATTAAGGTGGCCAAAGTACTGGAGTTTCAGCTTTAGCATCATTCCTTCCAAAGAAATCCCAGGGCTGATCTCCAGAATGGACTGGTTGGATCTCCTTAGGAGGGCAGAAACCAAATGGAAGAAAGAATTCAAACTTCTTCAAAGAAAGAATTCAACTTTCCCTGAAGCCTGGGAAAAGGAGACCTCAAACACAGTAAGTTAAAAAAAATCATGAAAAGGCAGAGAGTTTAGTTCAGTTCAGTCGCTCAATAATACTACATAAATGAAGGAACAAACTAGAAACACAGAAGTCCAAATAAATGAAAAGGAAATAGGCAAACTACCTGAAAAAGAATTCAGAATAATGAAATAAAGATGATCAAAAACTTTGAAAACAAAATGGAGAAAATGCAAGAATCAACTAACAAGGACCTAGAAGAATAAACATACAGAGACAAACATCACAATTACTGAAATTAAAAATACTCTAGAAGGAATCAATAGCAGAATATTTGAAGCAGAAGAATGAATCAGTGAGCTGGAAGATAAAATGGTGGAAAAAACTTCTGAAGAGCAGAATAAAGTAAAAAAGAATGAAAAGAAGCGAGGATAGTCTCAGAGACGTCTGGGACAATATCAAATGCACCAACACTCGAATTATAGGCATCCCAGAAGAAGAAGAGAAAAAGAAAGGGTATGAGAAAATTTTTGAAAATGAAAATTTCCTCAACATGGAAAAGAAAATAGTCAATCAAGTCCAAGAGGTACAAAGAGTCTCACAGGATAAACCCAAGGAAAAACATGCCAAGACACATGCTAATCAAACTAAGACTAAACACAGAAAAAGTATATTAAAAGCAACAAGGGAGAAGCAAGAAGCAACATACAAGGGAAACCCCACATGCTTAACAGCTGATCTTTCAGCAGAAACTCTGCAGGCCAGAAGGGAATGGCAAGATACATTTAAAGTACCGAAAGGGAAAAATCTACAATCAAGTACCCGGCAAGGATCTCATTTAAAATTGATGGAGAAATAAAAAGCTTTTCAGACAAGCAAAAGTTAAGAGAATTCAGTACCACGAAACCAACTTTACAACAAATGTTAAAGGGACTTATATAGTCAAGAAATACAAGAGAAGAAAAAAGATCTACAAAATCAACCCCAAATAATTAAGAAAATGGCAATAGGAACATATATATCAATAATTACTTTAAATATAAATGGATTAAATGGTCCAACCAAAAGACAGACTGGCTGAATGGATACAAAATCAAGACCCATATGTATGCTGTCTACAAGAGACCCACTTCAGACCTAAAGACACGTATATACTGAAAGTGAGATGATGGAAAAATATATTCCACGCAAATGGGAAGCAAAAGAAAGCTGGAGTAGCAATCCTCATATCAGACAAAATAGACCTTAGAACAAAGAAGATTACAAGAGATAAGGAAGGACACTACCTAATGATCAAGGGATCAATTCAAGAGGAAGACATAACAATTGCAAATATCTATGCTCTCAACATAGCAGCACCTCAACACAGGAAGCAACAGTTAGAACTGGACATGGAACAACAGACTGGTTCCAAATAGGAAAAGGAGTACGTCAAGGCTGTATATTGTCACCCTGCTTATTTAACTTCTATGCAGATTACACCATGAGAAACACTGGGCTGGAAGAAGCACAAGCTGGACTCAAGATTGCCGGGAGAAATATCAATAACCTCGGATATGCAGATGACACCATCCTTATGGCAGGACCTGAAGAGGGACTAAAAAGCCTCTTGATGAAAGTGAAGGAGGAGAGTGAAAAAGTTGGCTTAAAGCTCAACATTCAGAAAACGAAGATCATGGCATCTGGTCCCATCACTTTATGGGAAATAGATGGGAAAATAGTGGAAACAGTGTCAGGCTATTTTTTTGGGCTCCAAAATCACTGCAGATGGTGATTGCAGCCATGAAATTAAAAGATGTTTACTCCTTGGAAGGAAAGTTATGACCAACCTAGATAGCATATTCAAAAGCAGAGACATTGCTTTGCCAACAAAGGTCCATCTAGTCAAGGCTATGGTTTTTCCAGTGGTCATGTATGGATGTGAGAGTTGGACTGTGAAGAAGGCTGAGCGCCAAAGACTTGATGCTTTTGAACTGTGGTGATGGAGAGATGCTTGAGAGTCCCTTGGACTGCAAGGAGATCCAACCAGTCCATTCTAAAGAAGATCAGCCCTGGGTGTTCTTTGGAAGGAATGATGCTAAAGCTGAAACTCCAATACTTTGGCCACCTCACGTGAAGAGTTGATTCACTGGAAAAGACTCTGATGCTGGGAGGGATTGGGGGCAGGAGAAGGGGACGACAGAGGATAAGATGGCTGGATGGCATCACCGACTCAATAGATGTGAGTTTGAGTGAACTCTGGGAGTTGGTGATGGACAGGGAGGCCTGGCGTGCTGCAATGCATGGGGTCACAAAGAGTCAGACACGACTGAGGGACTGAACTGAACAGACATAAAAGGAGAAATTGACAGTAACACAATAATAGTTGCTAAGTCACTTCAGTCATATCCGACTCTGTGTGACCCCATAGATGGCAGTCACCCAGGCTCCCCCATACCTGGGATTCTCCAGGCAAGAACACTGGAGTGGGTTGCCATTTCCTTCTTCAAACACAATAATAGTAGGAGACTTTAACACCCCACTCACACCAATGGACAGATCAGATCAGATCAGTCGCTCAGTCATGTCCAACTCTTTGGACATGGCTTTTTATGCATCTATTGAGATGATCATATGGTTTTTATCTTTCAGTTTGTTAATATGGTGTATCACATTGATTGGCTTCACAATTTCACAATTCATTTGGAAACACAAAAGACCCTGAATAGTCAAATCAGTCTTGAGAAAGAAGAATGGAGCCAGAGGAATCAACCTTCCTGGCTTCAGATTATACTACAAAGCTACAGTCATCAAGACAGTATGGTACTGGCAAAAAAAAAACAAAACAAAACAGAAATATTGACCAATGGAACAAGATAGAAAGCCCAGAAATAAACCCATGCACCTCTGGGTACCTTATTTTTGACAAAGGAGGCAAGAATATACAATGGGGCAAAGACAGCCTCTTCAATAAATGGTGCTGGGAAAACTGGACAGAAACATGTAAAAGAATTAAATTAGAACACTTCCTAACACCATATGCAAAGATAAACTCAAAATGGATTAAAGACCTAAATGTGAGACCAGAAACTATAAAACTCTTAGAGGTAAGCATAAGCAGAACACTTGACGACATAAATCAAAGCAAGATCTTCTATGACCCACCTCCTACAGTAATGGAAACAAAAACAAAAGTAAACAAGTGGGACCTGATTAAACTTAAAAGCTTTTGCACAGCAAAGGAAACTATAAGCAAGGTGAAAAGACAACCCTCAGAATGGAAGAAAACCATGGAAAATCAAACAATTGACAAAGGATTAATTTCCAAAATGTACAAGCAGCTCATAAAACTCAATGCCAGAAAAACAATCAAAAAGTGGGAAAAAGACCTAAACAGACATTTCGCCAAAGAAGACATACAGATGGCTAACAAACACATGAAAAGATGCTCAACATCACTCATTATTAGAGAAATGCAAATCAAAACTACAATGAGATATCACCTCACACTGGTGAGAATGGCCATCATCAAAAAGTCTAGAAACAATGAATGATGGAGAGGGTGTGGAGAAAAGGAAATGCTCTTGCACTGTTGGTGTGATGTAAATTGATGCAGCCACTATGGAAGATGGTATGCAGATTCCTTAAAAAACTAGGAATAAAACCACCATATGACCCTGCAATCCCACTTCTAGGCATATATCCTGAGGAAACCAAAATTGAAAAAGACACATGTATCCCATTGCTCACTGCAGCCCTATTTACAATAGCTAGAACAAGGAAGCAACCTCAATGTCCATGGACAGATGAATGGATAAAGAAGTTGTGGTACATATACACAATGGAATATTACCCAGCCATAAAAAGGAATGCCTTTGAGTCAGTTCTAATGAGATGGATGAACCTAGAAGCTATTATACAGAGTGAAGTAAGTCAGAAAGAGAAAGATAAATATCATATTCTGACACATATATACAAAATCTAGAAAAATGGTACTGAAGAATTTATTTACAGGGCAGCAATGGAGAAACAGACACAGAGAGTAGACTTAAGGACATGGGGAGAGGGAAGGAGAGGGTGAGATGTATGGAAAGAGTAACATGGAAATTTACATCACCATATGTAAAATAGATAGCCAACGGGAATTTGCTATATGGCTCAGGAAACTCAAACAGGGGCTCTGTCTCAACCTAGAGGGGTGGGATGGGTAGGGAGATGGGAGTGAGGTTCAAAAGGGAGGGGATATATGTATACCTATGGCTGATTCATGTTGAGGTTTGACAGAAAACAGCAAAATTCTGTAAAGCAATTATCCTTCAATAAAAAATAAACTAATTAAAAAAAAAAGACTGAAGTCAGGATGATCTGGGAGGAGGCAATGCAATAATCCTGAAAAAGATGGCAAAAGCTTAAGTCAGCATAGTGGCAATGGGGATAAAGATAGTGGACAAATTTAAGACATAGAATTAACAAGCATTATTGATTGATAGGATGTGGAGGGTAAAGGAGGAGAAAGAGTCTCAAATGGCTCCCAGACTAAGTGAATAACTGTGGCTCCACTGGATTGGGAAAGAGAGGTAGGGGAGACCTGTGAATATTGGAACTTGTTGGCTGATATGCCAGCAGAAGTAATGGAAAGGTAGTTAAATACTAGGGTAGTTAATTATGGGCTCAGAGAGAAGACTGGAGTAGGGCTAAAGATACAGTGGTCATGGACAGATACATGTGTTAATTAAAGCCATGGGATAGATAAACTGGTTGAAACAGGACATAAGTGAAAAATGAAAAGGGCTGAGGTCATTAAAGCAGAACATAGAGGAAGGAAAGCCTATGTGAATGAAACTGGCATTTCTTTGATGCCTAATAGGATCATTTCAATTGACTGAACACTGAAACCCTTTGAAAAGGATGACTGTATTTAATCTTTCTAAATCTGTCCAAATTAAATGTAAAGGTGCTTCTGGGAATTCCAGAAGATTGGTCCACTAATACAGGCTGAAGACTTTTGTGAAAATTGAATGTCTAAAAAAATATATATCATATAAAGTAATTTTAATGAAGTTGTAGTTACGGCTCTCTCTAACATATTACAACACTATGCTGTGCTTTTGCTCTTGTTTAGTGGCCAAGTCAGGTCCAACTCTTTGTAGCCCCAAGGACTGCAGCCTGCCAGGCTCCTCTGTCCATGGAATTCTCCAGGCAAGAATACTGGAATGGGTTGCCATTTCCTTCTTCGGTGGGTGGGGGGGACTGGGGTGGGAGGGGTTGGTCATTTGGTATCAAAATAAGTCCTGAGACTAAGACATGCAATGACCTTACGGCATGGCTATTTGAAGTGTGGCCTAAGCAGGGGTGATATTACCACCACCAGCTAGAATCTCAGGCCCCACTTCCAGAGCTGCTGAACCAGAATCTGCCTTTTAACTAGGTCCCCATGGGGTCGCGAAGAGTCGGACAAGACTAAGCGACTTCACTTTCACTTTTCACTGTCATGCATTGGAGAAGGAAATGGCAACCCACTCCAGTGTTCTTGCCTGGAGAGTCCCAGGGATGGGGGAGCCTGGTGGGCTGCCGTCTATGGGGTCGCACAGAGTCAGACTCGACTGAAGCGACTTAGCAGCAGCAGCAGCAGCAGCCAGTGATACACATGCACATTGACATATAAGAAACACTGCCTTGAAACATACGCACACTCACCAAGACAAAGCTAGTGCCTCAGCCGATCTGCACTTCCACCAAACCATCGAGAGGTGTGATAATTCTTCACCACAAAGGCTGCCCTCAATTTTGGCTGCCCTCCAAACTTTTTCAGAGAATAGAGCTCACAGGGAACAGACCCAGAGGATGTGCCCCAGTCTTCACCTTCACTCTGCATAGGCAGGTGGGATTAAACATTAATTCTTTTGGGCATATCACTGGTTATGGAGTCAGAAGCAACCAAAAAGACCACACAAGACAGAAAATATACTTAAAATGTGGTTTGACCAAGTATAAGCAAGACCAATCACTGCCATTTGTAAAAATTGTTTACCAAATGTGCCCAATGAACTTGCAAGATAAACTTTGGATTTCTGCCTTCAAATCTCCATGATGAACATGTAAATAGGTTCCCTACTTGGACTTAGAAAAAGTGGGAAAAGCTTTTTACTCTTAAATCTAGCCTATAGTTTTGGTAAAAGAGAGAGAACTGGTCTTTAAGCACCAAGGGACTTGGAAGGCGCTTACTGTGGGCTCCAGACTCTACTTATCTTCCTAGGTTTGATTGCAGTGTCCCATCCTTTGAGAAGTTTTCCCCCAAATCACCACTCCTTATTCTAGTTCTCATGGGATTTTCCTTAGTCTTCTAGAATGGTAGGATAACTTATTTATTAGGAAGCCAGGCTTTGCTGCCTGATTATATGGCTCTAAATTCCCTCCTTTGTCTATTAATATTATTAGCTGGGTGACCTTGGCCAGGTAACTTCCCTCCACAGCTGTCAGATGGAGAAACCTGTATCATAGGAGGTTTTTGTGAAGATTACATGAGACAATGCATATAAAAATGACAGTGCCTGGCACATAACAAATAACCAATGTTAGCTATGATTATTAGCACTTTGCAGAGTCTGGCTTCAATTAGAGCCAGACATTCAACCAGAGCCAATTAGAACCAATACATTCAATTGGTTGCATGTATGTCTGCCTTCCTCGCTAGACTGTGAGCAAACTCTTTACATCCCACATCTGGCATAGCGACTTACAAATGGAAGATACAATATTTGTTAAATGGGTTTGAAGGTATGCGAGGAAAAGGAAAGGGAGTGTGCTGGAAACAAGTTTAACATACTTTATGATTTTATCCAGTGCAGGGGTTAATAGTCAGCCGCCTGTTGCTCTGGCTAAGCCATGAGAAAATCACCATGGGAAAAGAATAAAAGCAAAATATAGCAATACAGCATAACCCAAATAAAAGTATTGGGTTGATCAGCTGGGGTTGTCATCCCCTACTAAGCTAAGAAGAAACAGCGTGGACCTTGGAACGCCCGATCAGCGCAAATTCAGAACACTGCTTGGGCACACATTAAGATGTTTCCCCAAGGCATATGTGGGTCTATGACCTCCAGCTAGGTGATAGCCCTTGTACAAGAAAATAACAAAGACAGTTTAAAGTAATCAATAAAATGGGAGACATGACCAGGGACACAGGAGGCTGACTTCATCATAACACAACAGATACTTTTTGCTTGCCAAGACACTAAATAAAAGTGATGTGTCTCCGAGGAGCAGGGCTCTTGACCCAAGGTATTGAGTCCCCTGGTCCCATCTTTAAAACTTTAATTCTGTCTCTTGTTTCTTTTTCCCAAACTGTGCATTGACCACCTTCGATCCCTACCTGCTGTGCTGGCTGCAGCAAGTGGAGCCCACTGTGGGGCTCTGAAAGTGAAGGATTGCCGTGAGCCAGACTAAAGCTGAACAGTCCTGAAGTGCACGGTCCTGAAGAAGAGTGGGGTGAGGCCTCTGAAAATCCCCCTTTGTGGTAAATAATACTCTCAGGCATTGAAAGCGTGGTTAAATATACGAAATTCAGAAAGCTCAGAACAATACCGGCTGTATTGTTATGGGGCTGGGGTGCGGGGGGTGAGGGGGTGGGAAGAAGGGGGAAAGACAAAAAATAAATAAATAAATAAATAAGAGAGGGCCGGCTATTGGAACTTTTACAAACCATTGAGAAACATTGCTCATGGTTCCCTTCTCCCAGTACTTTAGATTTAGGAACATGGGAGAAGGTAGGTAGTAAATTAGAGAAACTTCTTTGTGAGGGAGTACCCTTGTCTAAATCTATCTGGTCAATTTTGGACACTGATAAAATCTATTTTAGAACCTCTTCAGAGCCCAGAAAGCTCAGAAGGGAGTGAGGACGAAGGTGAAACCCGGTCAAAGGGAGAACCTGATGCAAAGCCTGAGGGTATAGAACAAAAAACTCAGGAGACTCTTAAAGCTACCTTCTGCACCTTTGTTTGGGGAGGACGAATTTCCTTTACCTCCTCTTCCTCCTGCTCCTGTCTTAACAGCTGGAGTGACTCAAGTTTTGCCTTCCTTGTCATGGACAGCAGTTCTGTCACCCCTCCAGAAAGGTATTTGTCAGACTAGACAGGAGGGTGACTTGGAGGCTATGACTATGACATTTCCAAGGACAATACATGAACCAGTATCCTAATAATCCTAATGGGGTATATGAGGCTGTACACAAACAGATTCCCTTCAAAATACTAAAGAAACTTAAGCAAGCTGTTCAAAATTATGGAGTAAATTCTCCTTTTACCTTAGAAATAGTGCAGGGACTAGCTGAGGGTTCCCATTTGATTATGGTGGCTCATGATCAAGCCAGACAGATCCCCATCTCTTTGGATCAATTGATAGGCAGTGGAAATTGGGGGAGAACTCAAAATCAAGTGCTTATGAAAGATCAGCTATAGAACAGGTGAGGC
The DNA here is from genome assembly GCF_032452875.1 of Bos javanicus. Lineage (NCBI taxonomy): Eukaryota > Metazoa > Chordata > Mammalia > Artiodactyla > Bovidae > Bos > Bos javanicus. The sequence continues at coordinate 15,260,637 of NC_083893.1, forward strand.
GATACTGCATAAGAGCCTGGGAGGAAATAGAGGCTAAAGGACAGGTTTTCTTTAAGAGAAGACCTCACCTGCCCAGACAGACAGTCTCTGCTGGGACAACTTCTTATCAGTCTGTCGACCCTTGTCATCAGAGCCAATTTGAACATTCACTGATTTCATTTTTAACTATGAAACTATGACTACAAAAACAGAGATGACATTTTTTATACTGAATGGCCATGATATTCTTTAGACTCCAGAGAAAACTGGTTAAAACGAGTCTTTTTAAAATACAAAACCGGTTCTTTTTGCACGTGCAATTAAGAAAAAGCTGGCTTGTTAAAATACTTTTTTGGAGCTCCATTTCTGTCTGAGAAACAAAAACAGGCCAGGGAAAAAACCTAAAGTTAACTCTTATCGTGTCTTTGGGATACACAGCCCACTCTATCTGGGACTCCAGCCATGAACAAATCGGTAGAACTCAAACCAAGAAAAAAGAAGGGGCAAAGAGACATTTTAAATATCAAGCAGAAAAAAAAAGACATTTTAAATATCAAGCAGAAAACTATGAGATCCCTGTCTATATGTCTGTCTAAATTTATGTGTGTCTCAGTGTGTGTCTTTGTCATTGGACAAAATTGCTAAAGTCTAATTGGTCAATGAGCTCTATTTAATTGGCCTAAAGAGAAGTACACAAGCTGGAATCAAGATTGCCGGGAGAAATATCAATAACCTCAGATATGCAGATGACAACACCCTTATGGCAGAAAGTGAAGAGGAACTAAAAAGCCTCTTGATGAAAGTGAAAGTGGAGAGTGAAAAAGTTGGCTTAAAGCTCAACATTCAGAAAACGAAGATCATGGCATCTGGTCCCATCACTTCATGGGAAATAGATGGGGAAACAGTGGAAACAGTGTCAGACTTTATTTTGGGGGCTCCAAAATCACTGCAGATGGTGACTGCAGCCATGAAATTAAAAGACGCTTACTCCTTGGAAGGAAAGTTATGACCAACCTAGATAGCATATTCAAAAGCAGACACATTACTTTGCCAACAAAGGCCCATCTAGTCAAGGCTATGGTTTTTCCAGTGGTCATGTATGGATGTGAGAGTTGGACTGTGAAGAAGGCTGAGCACCAAAGAATTGATGCTTTTGAAGTGTGGTGTTGGAGAAGACTCTTGAGAGTCCCTTGGACTGCAAGGAGATCCAACCAGTCCATTGTGAAGGAGATCAGCCCTGGGATTTCTTTGGAAGGAATGATGCTAAAGCTGAAACTCCAGTACTTTGGCCACCTCATGTAAAGAGTTGACTCATTGGAAAAGACTCTGATGCTGGGAGGTATTGGGGGCAGGAGGAGAAGGGGACGACAGAGGATGAGATGGCTGGATGGCACCACCGACTCAATGGACGTGAGTTTGAGTGAACTCCAGGAGTTGGTGATGGACAGGGAGGCTTGGCGTGCTGCAATTCATGGGGTCGCAAAGAGTCGGACACAACTGAGCGACTGAACTGAATTGAACTGAAAGAGAAGTAAGTGCTTATGAATCAAACAATTCTAAATTCAAAAAAATTAAAATGAATTTCAGGCTTGTGTGAACTGGTAAATATTCATTATTGAGTTGATCAGATCAGATCAGTCGTGTCTGACTCTTTGTGACCCCATGAATTGCAGCACGCCAAGCCTCCCTGTCCATCACCAACTCCTGGAGTTCACTCAGACTCATGTCCATCGAGTCGGTGATGCCATCCAGCCATCTCATCCTCTGTCGTCCCCTTCTCCTCCTGCCCCCAATCCCTCCCAGCATCAGAGTCTTTTCCAATAAGTCAACTCTTCACATGAGGTGGCCAAAATACTGGAGTTTCAGCTTTAACATCATTCCTTCCAAAGAAAGACTACAATTTTCATGACTTTTTGTCTGACACATTACTAGCTTCTAATCTTTGTTTTCAGATATTAAAAAAAAAACTCTTCTCCTCAAGTCACTGATGGTTCAAAATAATTTAGTGATTTGTACCTGTGGGTAAAATTAAAATATTTTTCTTTTCTCTCTGTCTCATCCCTCCAGAAATTGGAGACATTTGGGTTCTGAACAGCCTCATCAAGGTACAAAAAAGACTGTCTCCAGACATACACAAAAATCTCAGAGTATACTGGGGAGCCCAAACTCATATAAATGAGGATGTTAACAACAGGTTGGTGGATTTAGAAAATGCAGTGCTACTCTTAGGAGAAGAAGCACAAAATCTTAAATTACAAATACATTTAAAGTGTGACTGGAACATTACTACTTTTTGTGTGACCCCCTAGAACTATAACCAATCTGAACACTCCTGGGAAAAGGTTAGACAGCACTTGCAGGGCCATACAGCTGACAACCTTACTCTAGATATTAAAAAGCTACAAGCAAAAATCATTGGCATGCAGCATGTTTCTCTTAGCCCATTACCAGGTACAGATAGAATTCAAGGAATAGCAGAGGGCCTTAACTCATTGAATCCTCTCAAGTGGATCAAAGACATCGGAGGTGACCTCACTAAAACACTAGCTATGTTTTGCTGTTTCACTATAATCTTCTGTTTCGTCCTCAGATGCACACGAAAAACCGTCCGAGAACTAACGAAGAAAGAAGTTGCAGGATCAACATATCTTCTGCTACAAAAACAAAAAGGGGGATATGCAAGGGTTAATAGTCAGCTGCCAGTTGCTCTGGCTAAGCCATGAGAAAATCACCATGGGAAAAGAATAAAAGCAAAATATAGCAATACAGCATAACCCAAATAAAAGTACATCAGGTTGATCTGTTGGGGTTGTCATGCCCTGATAAGCTAAGGAAAAACATAGTGTGGACCTTGGAACGCCGGATCAGCGCAAATTCTGAACACTGCTTTTGCACACACTAAGATGTTTTCCCAAGGCATATGTGGGTCTATGACCTCCAGCTAGGTGATAGCCCTTGTACGAGAAAATAACAAAGATAGTTTAAAGTAATCTTTAAATGTGACCAGGGACACAGGAGGCTGACTTCATCATAACACAACAGATAGTTTCTGCTTGCCAAGACACTAAATAAAAGTGATGTGGCTCCGAGGAGCAGGGCTCTTGACCCAAGGTATTGAGTCCCCTGGTCCCATCTTTAAAACTTTAATTCTGTCTCTTGTTTCTTTTCCCAAACTGTGCATTGATCACTTTTGATCCCTACCTGCTTTGCTGGCCGCAGCAATCCAGGACCAACCTCTGTGGTGCTTGTTTTTCTTCCATTTCCAGAGCACATTGTCTCAGACTATGAGGTTGGTTGTTGTGAAATGAGGCTGGCAGGACACTATTTCTGCAACCAGATGTTCTGTTCAGCAATATGAGGTTGTGCTATGAGGCATCTGAAATCTCCAGTTTGGTCCTGGGCTGGAAGGGGAGTAGGGGGCTGAAGTTCAGCCAGAGCTGGACTGGCTAAACTGGGCACCCTAGCTAGCATAGGATCACATCAGCTCTGAGGATCTTCTCAGTGTATTCACTTAGAGGGATGTCTTTACATACTGCACAAAAGAGCTGTTTGTACCAGCAGGACTCCCCTGCAAACTCAGAGGTCCCCTTGGAAACCAGACTACTGACACTTGGATGAACATCAACTAAAATAATGTTAGTTTGCTTACTAAATATTTATTGAGCACCCATTATGTGCTAAACACTGTGCCTGACACTGCAGAACCAAAAGTGAATAAAGAAATTACAGTTGGGGAAGTTGGGAAGTGATGCAAAAAGCAGGAATGTGGACAGGTATGACAAGTGCCACCTTAGATGTGAGTGCAAAGGTAGTAGAAACATCCAACAGAAGGCTAATGTAAGGCTCAAAGGGTTGGAGGAGGCTTGGACAAGGGACTCACCACCAAGATGAGGCTCGAAGGAGTGATCACAACAGCTAACATTTATTGAGCACATACTGTATGCGTCCATCCAGCCCTGTTCAGAGAACCCTGCATGAAAACCCTCATTTAGTTCTTACAACACCCTATGAGGTAGATAACATTATTCTCTCCATTTTACAGATGAGGAAACAGGCTCACAGTAAATAGTGGAGCTGGATTCAAATCAGAGCAGCTTGGTTCCAGACTAAAGGGGGAGGAAAGAGCCAAATCAGCCTTCAAGGCAGGGGCAAGGGCTGTGCAACAGCATAGAGAGAGGAAAGACGCTCCCCAAGTCCTTTGAGGAACTCAGTGTCTGGGGGTGGGAACAAGAGTTCTGAGATGACACAGCTCCATCTGCAGGTTAGAAGGGAAACCAGAGGCAGGGGACAGTCTGCTGTGGACTGTCAAAAATTAACTGTGTGATTCCTGTCATCTAACCCCTCCTGGCTTCAGTCTCTCCCTTTTGTAAAAGACAGTAATACCAATACATGGGCTCTACCGTAGAGAATGGCTATGGGCATCAAATGGGGGAAATGCACGTAAACTTGATAGCAAAATGCAAATTCCTTCCCAGACTTGAGATTTCATCAGTATCATTTCCCCATCAGCTTCAAAGATTTGCAAACCCTAATCAACAGCGTCAGGGCAGTAGCAAGAGACTTTGAAGTAGAGCAACAGGATGGGGAAATAGACCCTCATCCTGTGTCCATCACTTGCATCCAAATTCACCACTTACTGTGTGATGCCAAGGCAAGCTACTCTCTCACCATCTCACTCCATCATCTGGGCAATGGGGATGATGATAGCATTCACCTCATAAGTCACTGGGAGGAATAAATAACACTTGTAATATGCTTAGGACAGCTCCCAGCACAGAGGAAAGACAAAACGTTAACGGCTATCATTTTTAACATTATTAAGAACTCTATTGACTACTCACCCCATTCTTCCACGTTCTATGTGATAAAAACACATGCAGATATTAGAAACCAGAGCTGATGAAGGTTTGCAATCCAACACATGTGCACTGCTTTGGACATTCTTCCTGGCTCTCACAGGCAAGCAGCTGGCTCTCCATGGTCTCTGTCCTGGAAGAAAATGCCCCAAAGCAGTAAAACACAGAGATCAAACACCATTTGTGCAAACCAGGCTGCTCTCATCATTTTTAGACAATCTAAACATCTACTTGTATATCTATTCCTCATTAGATGGTGAAATTCTCAAAGGTGTCCTGGTGTCTAGCCTGGTACCAGCATGTAGTATACAGTTGATATACGCATGTGAATTCATCTGAATTTGAGCTTTAAAGCTCAGTATATAGAGAGTATAACATTTTTTGAAACTTCAGTCTAATAATATCTCCAGGATTTTGCAATTGAAATATATTAAATGGGCAAAAGATACTATAGTTCTAAATGTGGCAGTGTTCCCTTGTAATAGTCAGTATTGATAATTATACATCATATAATGTTATACAAAGAACAAAATGAGCCAATAAAACTACATACGCTAACAAGGATGAATTTCACAAACATGATACTGAATGAGAAGCCACACAAAAACAAATGCATACTGTATAATTCCCATCATATGACATTTCAGTTCAGTTCAGTTGCTCAGTTGTGTCCGACTCTTTGCGACCCCATGAATCGCAGCATGCCAGGCCTCCCTGTCCATCACCAACTCCTGGAGTTCACTCAGACTCAAGTCCATCGAGTCAGTGATGCCATTCAGCCATCTCATCCTCTGTCGTCCCCTTCTCCTCCTGCCCCCAATCCCTCCCAGCATCAGAGTCTTTTCCAATGAGTCAACTCTTCGCATCAGGTGGCCAAAGTCCTGGAGTTTCAGCTTCAGTGTCATGCCCTCCAAAGAAATCCCAGGGCTCATCTCCTTTAGAATGGACTGGCTGGATCTCCTTGCAGTCCAAGGGACTCTCAAGAGTCTTCTCCAACACCACAGTTCAAAAGCATCAATTCTTTGGCACTCAGCTTTCTTCACAGTCCAACTCTTACATCCATACATGACCACTGGAAATACCATAGCCTTGACTAGCCAGACCTTTGTTGGCAAAGTAATGTCTCTGCTTTTCAATATGCTGTCTAGGTTGGTCATAACTTTCCTTCCAAAGAGTAAGCGTCTTTTAATTTCATGGCTGCAGTCACCATCTGCAGTGATCTTGGAGCCCCCAAAAATAAAGTCTGACACTGTTGCCACTGTTTCCCCATCTATTTCCCATGAAGTGATGGGACCGGATGCCATGATCTTCATTTTCTGAATGTTGAGCTTTAAGCCAACTTTTTCACTCTCCTCTTTCACTTTCATCAAGAGATTTAGTTCCTCTTCACTTTCTGCCATAAGGGTGTTGTCATCTGCATATCTGAGGTTATTGATATTTCTCCCAGCAATCTTGATTCCAGCTTGTGCTTCTTCCAGCCCAGTGTTTCTCATGACGTACTCTGCATATAAGTTAAATAAGCAGGGTAACAATATACAGCCTTGACGAACTCCTTTTCCTATTTGGAACCAGTCTGTTGTTCCATGTCCAAGTGAAGTTTAAAAACAAGCAAAACTAATGTATAGCTTTAAAAGTCTGGGTTTTGATTATCTTTGGAAGAGGTGTACTGATGGGGAGGAGGCACAAGAGAAACTTTTGAAGAACTGGTTACATTTCTTTCTTTTTAAAAATAAATGTGCTTTTTAATCTTGTCAAGAACATTTTTCTTTTTCCTTTTATTATTTATTTATTTAGGCTGTGCCTCATGGCATATGGGATCTTAGTTCCCTGACCAGAAATAAAATCCATACCCTCTGAAGTGGAAGCACAGAGTCTTAGCCATTAAACCATGAGGGAAGTCTCACATTTCTTGACCTGAGTATTATCTTCATGGGCACATTAAATTTGTGATCATTCTTTGAGCTATACACTTATGATTTGTGCATTTTTTCCTGTATGATAGTTATACTTCAATAAAATATGACTTTACAAGAATAATTATGGCACATGATAACTAATCACATTAAAAAAATCATCTCCGCAAGTAAGAACAGGGCATTCAAAAAGTAGCTATGCTAATCAAGCAATAAGAAAGGACAGTGAAAGGAAAAACATGATGGATTTCAGAAGGTGTATAGACTTGATTGGTATATTGGCTGAAGATTCAAGGGGTTGTTAACTACATATCTGCATGGGAATAAAATCCAAAGAGGTCTTGCAGTTTGGTAAGACTATCTCAATTTCTAAGCTTTCAGTATAACTATCACCAACTCGACCTCCATTTTATTAGCTCAAAACTCTGAGGATATAGGACTTCAACTTCAGCTTGTAATGCACTAACTGATACTACCCCCTGCCATAAATAAAATACTGATAAATACAGACTAATATTTAAAACATCTACTTTTAGATACTGAACAACAAGCTCCTCAAGACTGTAATCTCTGAAGGAGGGAAACAAATGAGGTAAATCCTGCAAATGCCCCAGCTTTAAAGGCATTTAGATCCTGGCATAGAGGAGGAGAATCCAAAACAGAAACAGACAGATGTAGAAAACAAACTTAAGGTTACCAAAGGGGAAAGGGGAGTGGGAGGAGATACATTATAAGATTAACCGATACAAAACGCTACACACAAAAGAGATAAGTAACAAGGATTTACTAAGGGCACTATATTCAATAACTTATAATGGAAAATAATCTGAATACACACACACACACACACACACGTATATATATAACTGGATCACTTTGCTGTACACCTAAGTCTAACACAATATCATAAATCAGTTCAGTTCAGTTCAGCTGCTCAGTCATGTCCGACTCTTTGCGACCCCATGAAGCGCAGCACTCCAGGCCTCCCTGTCCATCACCAACTCCCAGAGTTTACCCAAACTCATGTCCATTGAGTTGGTAATGCCATCTAACCATCTCATCCTCTGTCATCCCCGTCTCCTCCTGCCTTCAATCTTTCCCAACATCAGGGTCTTTTCAAATGAGTCAGTTCTTCACATCAGGTGGCCAAAATATTGGAATTTCAGCTTCAACATCAGTCCTTCCAATGAATATCCAGGACTGATTTCCTTTAGAATGGACTGGTTGGATCTCCTTGCAGTCCAAGGGACTCCCAAGAGTCTTCTCTAACTCCACGGTTCAAAAGCATCAATTCTTTGGTGCTCAGCTTTCTTTATAGCCCAATTCTCACATCCATACATGACTACTGGAAAAACCATAGTCTATACTTCAATTTAAACAATCAATAGAGAATCAGTGATTTGTGAAACAAAATGAAGCAGTCTAACATTTGTATAAATGTATTAGGGAGGTAGTGTAGTGGTAGGGAGGAGGGACTGAGAAAATATTTGAAAAAATAATGGTTGCTAATTTTTCTATATTTGACAGAACTATCAACCTAAAGATCCAAGAAGCTCAATGATCCTCAAGCAGGATAAACACAGAGAAAACTATAAATTACACAAATGAATACTGATGAAAATCAATAATAAAAAGTTGACAGGGAAAACAAGGGCACAGAGATAAGAAAATTACTGATGTCTCATCAAAGAAAATACAAGCCATAAGAAAATAGAATAAGACCTTTAAAGGGTGAAAAGAAAAAAAAGCAGCCAACATATAATTATATATTTAACAAAAATATCCCTCAAAAGACATGTTTCAGACAAAGAATAAGAGACTTAGTTGCCAGCAGATATGTTGCTCATTTTTTAAAAATTGAAGTATAGTTGGTTTACAATATCATATTAATTTCAGGTGTACAATAGAGTGATTCAAAATATTATAGATTATATCCATTTAAGGTTATTATAAAATATTGGTTATATTTCTGTGCTATAAATATATATTCTGTGCTGTAGCTTACTTATTTTACACATAGTAGTTTATATTGGAGAAAGGAATGGCAACCCATTCCAGTATTCCGCCTGGAGAATTCCATGGACAGAGGAGCCCAGTGGGCTACAGTCCATGGGGTCAGAAAGAGTCGGACACCACTGAGCGACTAACACTACACTATGCTAGCAGTTTGTATCTCTTAATCATCTACCTCTATCTTGCCCCTCCCCTTTCCCTCTCCCCACTGGTAACCACTAGTTCTTTATATCTGTGAGTCTGTTCCTGTTTTGTTACATTCATTCATTTGCTTTATTTTTAAAATTCCACATATAAGTGATATCATACAGTATTTATGCTTCTCTGCTTGACTTATTTTACTAAGCAACAAGGATGAGATCGTTGGATGGCATCATCGACTCAGTGGTCATGGTTTGAACAAACTCCTGGGGGTAAGTAAAGGACAGGAAAGCCTGGCGAGCTGTAGTCCATGGGGTCGCAAAGAGTCAGACACAACTGAGTGACTGATCAACAAGATTCATAAAGTCTGATGCAATCAATCCACTATTATGTCAATCATTTCCAATACCCTTCATGTCCATCTATGTTGTTGCAAATGGCAAAATTTCATTTTTTTAAAGGCTGAGTATCATACCTCTCTTTCTATATATATGGAGGGATATATATATAGAGATAGATAGATAGGATTACTATATATATATACAGAATACAATGAACACTGGGGTGTATATATATATATATATATATCTTCAACTTAGTATTTTCATTTTCTTTTGCTAGATACCCAGGAATGGAATTGTTAGATTGTACAGTAGTTCTGTTTTTAGTTTTTTCGGGAACTTCCATACTGTTTTCCATAGTGGCGGCACCAATTGACATTCCCACCAACAGTGTACAAGGGTTCCTTTTTCTAAACATATTGCAAACATTTGTTATTCATGTTCTTTTTGATGACAGCCATTCCGACAGGTGTGAGGTGATACTCCATTGTGGTTCTGATTTACATTTTTCATGATTAGCTATGCTGCACATCTTTTCATGTGCCTGTTGGCTATCTCTATATCTTCTTTGGAGAAATGCCTATTCAGATGTTCACTCCATTTTTCAAATTGGGTTGCATTTTTGTTTTCTTTTTTTTTGAGTTGTATAAGTTGGTTTTGTATTTTGGATATTAACCTCTTCCTGGTCACATCATATGCAAATATCTTCTCCCATTCAGTAGGGTGTTTTTATTTCATGTTTTGTTGATCGTTTCCTTTGCTGTACAAAAGATTTAAGTTTAACTAGGTTCCATATTTTTGCTTTCATTTATTTTGCCTTAGGAGACAGATCCAAAAATATAGTGCTATTATTTATGTTAAAGAGGGTGGGCTTATCATATATGATCTCTATTATGCTGAAGTATGTTTCCTGTATACCCACTTCATTGATTCAACATCATATACGGATGTCGAATTTTGTCAAAAGATTTTTTTGTGTATTTATTAACATGATCATATGATTTTTATTTTTCAATTTGTTAACAGGGTGGATATTGACCTATCCTGGCATACTGACCTATTCAGGAATCTTTGGGATAAATTCCACTTGATTACGGTGAATAATCCTTTTAATGTATTTTTGAATTCCATTTGCTAATATTTTGTTGAGGATTTTTGCATCTATGTTCATCAGTAACACTGACTTGTAGTTTTCTTTTTTTGTTATATATTTGTCTGGTTTGGTGTCACGTTTTGGTTTTTAGTTTTATTGACATTTTTTATTGCTTTTTAATCTCTATTTCATTTATTTCTGCTCTGGTCTTTATGAATTATTTCCTTCTACTAACTGAGTTTTGTTTGTTTTCTTTTTCTAGTTCCTTTAGGTATAAAGTTAGGTTGTTTAAGAATTTTGTTTTTCCGGAGGTAGGCTTGTATTACTACAAACTTCCCTCTTAAAACATCCCACAGATTTTGGATTGTTATGTTTTCATTTTCTCCAAGTATTTTAAAATTTCATCTGTAATTTCTTCAGTGACCCATTAGTTATTTAGTAGTATATTGTTTAGCCTCCACATATTTGTGGTTTTTGCCGTTTTATTCTTGCTACCATCAGCACCAGTGTCCAAGTAGTAGAATGGGTTCTCAAGAATTGCTGACACCAGTGTCTGTGTCCCCAGTGGGAGCTCCAGCTGCCTTCTGCCTCTCTGGGAGACTCTCCAAGATCAACAGGTAGGTCTCACCCAGCTCCTTTCAAATTACTACTTCTGTCCAAGATATTGGAGCATGTGAGATTTTGTGTGCCCCCTTTAAGAGTGGAGTCTACTTTCCACAGCACTCCGAGTCTCCCAAAAGTGAGCCTAGCTGGTCTTCAAAGCCAAACCTTCTAGAGGCTTTTCCTCCCAGTATAAGACCCCTGGGCTGAGGAACCTAGTATGGGGTTCAGACCTCTTGATCTTTGAGGACACCCTAAGTAGCTGTAATTATCCTCCCCTTTGTGGGTGACCGCAGGAAGGACCCCATGCCCGAAGGGTGGTGGACAAGAGGAGTTACCCCACGTCCGAGGCCAGGGGCGGCGGCCGGGAGGAGCTACCTCATGTCCGAGGTCAGGGGCCACGGCAGGGAGGACCAACCCCACGCCCATGGCCAGGGGCGGCGGCTGGGAGAAGCAACCCCACGCCTGAGGCCAGAGGCGGCGGCCGGGAGGACCAACCCCAGGTCCAAGGAGCCGTGGCTGCATGGGCGCAGGAGGGCCTAGAGGAGCTACCCCATGTTGAAGGTCAGGAAGGGCAGCGGTGAGGAGATACCCCTCGTCCAAGGTAGGGAGCAATGGCTGCACTTTGCTGGAGCAGCCGTGAAGAGATACCCCGACGCCCAAGGTAAGAGAAACCCAAGTAAGATGGTAGGTGTTGCAAGAGGGCATCAGAAGGCAGACACACTGAAACCATACTCACAGAAAACTAGTCAATCTAATCACACTAGGATCACAGCCTTGTCTAACTCAATGAAACTAAGCCATGCCCGTGGGGCAACCCAAGATGGGCTGGTCATGGTGGAGAGGTCTGACAGAATGTGGTGCACTGGAGAAGGGAATGGCAAACCACTTCAGTATTCTTGCCTTGAGAACCCCATGAACAGTATGAAAAGGCAAAATGATAGGATACTGAAAGAGGAACTCCCCAGGACAGTAGGTGCCCAATATGCTACTGGAGATCAGTGGAGAAATAACTCCAGAAAGAATGAAGGGATGGAGCCAAAGCAAAAAGAATACCCAGCTGTGGATGTGACTGGTGATAGAAGCAAGGTCCGATGCTGTAAAGAGCAATATTGCATCAGATCAGATCAGATCAGATCAGTCGCTCAGTCATGTCCAACTCTTTGGGACCCCATGAATCCCAGCACGCCAGGCCTCCCTGTCCATCACCAACTCCAGGAGTTCACTCAGACTCACGTCCATTGAGTCAGTGATGCCATCCAGCCATCTCATTCTCTGCTGTCCCCTTTTCCTCCTGCCCCCAATCCCTCCCAGCATCAGAGTCTTTTCCAATGGGTCAACTCTTCCCATGAGGTGGCCAAAGTACTGGAGTTTCAGCTTTAGCATCATTCCTTCCAAAGAAATCCCAGGGCTGATCTCCTTCAGAATGGACTGGTTGGATCTCCTTGCAGTCCAAGGGACTCTCAAGAGTCTTCAACACCACAGTTCAAAAGCATCAATTTTTAGGCACTCAGCCTTCTTCGCAGTCCAACTCTCACATCCATACATGACCACAGGAAAAACCAAAGCCTTGACTAGACGGACCTTTGTTGGTAAAGTAATGTCTCTGCTTTTGAATATGCTATCTAGGTTGGTCATAACTTTCCTTCCAAGGAGTAAGTGTCTTTTAATTTCATGACTGCAGTCACCATCTGTAGTGATTTTGGAGCCCAGAAAAATAAAGTCTGACACTGTTTCCCCATCTATTTCCCATGAAGTGATGGGACCAGATGCCATGATCTTCATTTTCTGAATGTTGAGCTTTAAGCCAACTTTTTCACTCTCCACTTTCACTTTCATCAAGAGGCTTTTTAATTCCTCTTCACTTTCTGCCATAAGGGTGGTGCCATATGCATATCTGAGGTTATTGATATTTCTCCCGGCAATCTTGATTCCAGCTAGTGCTTCTTCCAGTCCAGCATTTCTCATGATGTACTCTGCATATAAGTTAAATAAACAGGGTGACAATATACAGCCTTGACGAACTCCTTGTCCTATTTGGAACCAGTCTGTTGTTCCATGTCCAGTTCTAACTGTTGCTTCCTGACCTGCATACAGGTTTCTCAAGAGGCAGATCAGGTGGTCTGGTATGCCCATCTCTTTCAGAATTTTCCACAGTTTATTGTGATGCACACAGTCAAAGGCTTTGGCATAGTCAATAAAGCAGAAATAGATGTTTTTCTGGAACTCTCTTGCTTTTTTGATGATCCAGAAGATGTTGGCAATTTGATCTCTAGTTCCTCTGCCTTTTCTAAAACCAGCTTGAACACCAGGAAGTTCACGGTTCACATATTGCTGAAGCCTGGCTTGGAGAATTTTGAGCATTACTTTACTAGCGTGTGAGATGAGTGCAATTGTGCGGTAGTTTGAGCATTCTTTGGCATTGCCTTTCTTTGGGATTGGAATGAAAACTGACCTTTTCCAGTCCTGTGGCCACTGCTGAGTTTTCCATATTTGCTGGCGTATTGAGTGCAGCACTTTCACAGCATCATCTTTCAGGATTTGGAATAGCTTCATAGGAACCTGGAATGTCAGGTCCATGAATCAAGGCAAATTGGAAGTGGTCAAACAAGAGATGGCAAGAATGAATGTCAACATTCTAGGAATCAGCGAACTAAAATGGACTGGAATGGGTGAATGTAACTCAGATGACCATTATATCTACTACTGAGGGCAGGAATCCCTCAGAAGAAATGGAGTAGCCATCATGGTCAACAAAAGAGTCCGAAATGCAGTACTTGGATGCAATCTCAAAAACGACAGAATGATCTCTGTTCGTTTCCAAGGCAAACCATTCAATATCACAGTAATCCAAGTCTATGCCCCAACCAGTAACGCTGAAGAAGCTGAAGTTGAACGGTTCTATGAAGTCCTACAAGACCTTTTAGAACTAACACCCCCAAAAGATGTCCTTTTCATTATAGGGGACTGGAATGCAAAAGTAGGAAGTCAAGAAACACCTGGAGTAACAGGCAAATTTGGCCTTGGAGTACGGAATGAAGCAGGGCAAAGAGTAGTAGAGTTTTGCCAAAAAAATGCACTGGTCATAGCAAATACCCTCTTCCAACAACACAAGAGAAGACTCTACACATGGACATCACCAGATGGTCAACACCGAAATCAGATTGATTATATTCTTTTCAGTCAAAGATGGAGAAGCTCTATACAGTCAGCAAAAGCAAGACCAGGAGCTGACTGTGGCTCAGATCATGAACTCCTTATTACCAAATCAGACTGAAATTGAAGAAAATAGGGAAAACCACTAGACCATTCAGGTATGACCTAAATCAAATCCCTTATGACTATACAGTGGAAGTGAAAAATAGATTTAAGGGCCTAGATCTGATAGATAGAGTGCCTGATGAACTATGGAATGAGGTTCGTGACATTGTACAGGAGACAGGGATCAAGACCAATCCCATGGAAAAGAAATGCAAAAAAGCAAAATGGCTGTCTGGGGAGGCCTTACAAATAGCTGTGAAAAGAAGAGAAGCGAAAAGCAAAGGAGAAAAGGAAAGATATAAGCATCTGAATGCAGAGTTCCAAAGAAGAGCAAGAAGAGATAAGAAAGCCTTCCTCAGCGATCAGTGCAAAGAAATAGAGGAAAACAACAGAATGGGAAAGACTAGAGATCTCTTCAAGAAAATTAGAGATACCAAGGGAACATTTCATGCAAAGATGGGCTCGATAAAGGACAGAAGTGGTATGGACCTAACAGAAGCAGAAGATATTAAGAAGAGGTGGCAAGAATACACAGAACTGTACAAAAAAGATCTTCACGACCCAGATAATCACAGTGGTGTGATCACTGACCTAGAGCTGGACATCCTGGAATGTGAAGTCAAGTGGGCCTTAGAAAGCATCACTACAAACACAGCTAGTGGAGGTGATGGAATTCCAGTTGAGCTATTCCAAATCCTGAAAGATGATGCTGTGAAAGTGCTGCACTAAACATGCCAGCAAATTTGGAAGACTTAGCAGTGGCCACAGGACTGGAAAAGGTCAGTTTTCATTCCAATCCCAAAGAAAGGCAATGCCGTAGAATGCTCAAAGTACCGCACAATTGCACTCATCTCACATGCTCGTAAAGTAATGCTCAAAATTCTCCAAGCCAGGCTTCAGCAACACATGAACCGTGAACTTCCTGATGTTCAAGCTGGTTTTAGAAAAGGCAGAGGAACCAGAGATCAAATTGCCAACATCCGCTGGATCATGGAAAAGGCAAGAACGTTCCAGAAAAACATCTATTTCTGCTTTATTGACTATGCCAAAGCCTTTGACTGTGTGCATCACAATAAACTGTGGAAAATTCTGAAAGAGATGGGCATACCAGACCACCTGATCTGCCTCTTGAGAAATTTGTATGCAGGTCAAGCAACAGTTAGAACTGGACATGGAACAACAGACTGGTTCCAAATAGGAAAAGGAGTTCGTCAAGGCTGTGTATTGTCACCCTGCTCATTTAACTTATATGCAGAGTACATCATGAGAAATGCTGGACTGGAAGAAGCACAAGCTGGAGTCAAGATTGCTGGAAGAAATATCAATAACCTCAGATATGCATATGGCACCACCCTTATGGCAGAAAGTGAAGAGGAACTCAAAGTCTCTTGATGAAAGTGAAAGTGGAGAGTGAAAAAGTTGGCTTAAAGCTCAACATTCAGAAAACGAAGGTCATGGCATCTGGTCCCATCACTTCATGGGAAATAGATTGGGAAACAATGGAAACAGTGTCAAATTTTATTTTTGGGGGCTCCAAAATCACTGCAGATGGTGACTGCAGCCATGAAATTAAAAGACGCTTACTCCTTGGAAGGAAAGTTATGACCAACCTAGATAGCATATTCAAAAGCAGAGACATTACTTTGCCAACAAAGGTTCGTCTAGTCAAGACTTTGGTTTTTCCTGTGGTCATGTATGGATGTGAGAGTTGGACTGTGAAGAAGGCTGAGTGCCGAAGAATTGATGCTTTTGAACTGTGGTGTTGGAGAAGACTCTTGAGAGTCTTGGACTGCAAGGAGATCCAACCAGTCCATTCTGAAGGAGATCAGCCCTGGGATTTCTTTGGAAGGAATGCTTCTAAAGCTGAAACTCCAGTACTTTGGCCACCTCATGCGAAGAGTTGACTCATTGGAAAAGACTCTGATGCTGGGAGGGATTGGGGGCAGGAGGAGAAGGGGACGACAGAGGATGAGATGGCTGGATGGCATCACTGACTTGATGGAAGTGAGTCTGAGTGAACTCCTGGAGTTGGTGATGGACAGGGAGGCCTGGCGTGCTGCGATTCATGGGGTCGCAAAGAGGCGGACACGACTGAGCGACTGAACTGAACTGAACCTGGGGTATGGGTCTTATGACTATATGATGACTTTGCCCCTCCTATCAGTTTATTGTGGTTCGTTCCTTATATCTTTTGTTGTCATTCAGTTGTTCAGTCCCTAAGTCATGTCCAATTCTTGCAACCCCATGGACTGCAGCATGCGAGGCTTCCCTGTTCTTCACTATCTCCCAGAGTTTGTTCAAACTCATGTCCATTGAGTCGGTGGTGCCATCCAACCATTTCATCCTCTTTTTCCCCTTTTCCTCTTGCCCTCAATCTTTCCCAGCATCAGGGTCTTTTCCAGTGAGTCAGCTCTTCACATCAGGTGGCCAACGTATTGGAGCTTCAGCTTCAGTATCAGTTCTTCCAATGAATATTCATGTTTGATTTTCTTTAGGATTGACTGGTTTGATCTCCTTGCTGTCCAAGTGACTCTCAAGAGTCTTCTCCAAAACCACAGTTCAAAAGCATCAATTCTTCAGCATTCTGCCTTCTTTTATGGGCCAACTCTCACATCCATACATGACTACTGGGAAAACCATAGCTTTGACTAGATGGACCTCTGTGGACAAAATGATGTTTCTGCTTTTTAATATGCTGTTTAGGTTTGTCATAGCTTTTTTCCCAAGGAGGAAGCGTCTTTTAATTTCATGGCTGCAGTCACCATCTGCAGTGATTTTTGAGCCCAAGAAAAGAAAATCTGTCTCTATTTCCACTTTTCTCCCATCTATTTGCCATGAAGTGCTGTGATCAGATGCCATGATCTTCTTTTTTTGAACGCTGAGTTTTAAGTCAGCTTTTTTACTCTCCCCTTTCACCTTCAACAAGAGGCTGTTTAGTTCCTCTTTGTTTTCTGCCATTAGAGTGGTATCATCTCCCTATCTGAGGTTGTTGATATTTCTCCCAGCAATCTTGATTACAGCTTGTGAGTCATTCAGCCCAGCATTTCACATGATACTCTGCATATAAGTTAAATAAGCAAGGTGACAACACCTTGATGTACTCTTTTTCCAATTTTAAACAAGTCAGTTGTTTTATGTCTAGTTCAGTTGCTTCTTGTCCTGCATACAGGTTTCTGATGAGACAGGTAAGGTGGTCTGGTATTCCTATCTCTTTAAGAATTTTCCACAGTTTAATGTGATCCACGCAGTCAAAGGCTTTAGCGAAGTCAATGAAGCAGAAGTATATATTTTTTGAAACTCCCTTCCATGATCCAACAGATGTTGGCAATTTGACCTCTGGTTCCTCTGCCTTTTCCAAACCCAGTTTTGTACATCTGAAAGTTCTTGGTTCACGTACTGCTGAAGCCTAGCTTGAAGGATTTTGAACATGATCTTGCTAGCGTGTGAAATGAGTGCAATTGTATGGTAATTTGAACATTCTTTAGCATTGCCTTTCTTTGAGATTGGAATGAAAACTGACTGGGCTTTTCCAGTCCTGTGGCCACTTCAGAGTTTTCCAAATTTGCTGACATATTGAGTGCAGCAATTTAACAGCATCATCTTTTAGGATTTGCAATAGCTCAGCTGGAATTCCATCTCCTCCACTTGCTTTGTTTGTAGTAATGCTACCTAAGTCCCAGTTGACTTCACACTCCAGGATGTCTGGCTCTAGGTGAGAGACCACACCATTTGGGTTTTCCAGGTCATTAAGACCTTTTTTGTACAGTTCTGTGTATTCTTGCCACCTCTTCTTAATCTCTTCTGCATCTGTTGGGTCTTTGTGGTTTCTGTTCTTTTTCATGCCCATCTTTGCATGAAAAATTTCCCTTGGTATCTTTAATTTTCTTGAAGAGATCTTTAGTCTTTCCCATTCTATTGCTTTCCTCTATTTCTTTTCACTGTTCACTTAAGAAGGATTTCTTATCTCTCCTTGCTATTCACTGGAACTCTGCATTCATGTGGGTATATCTTTCTCTGTATCTTTAGTTGTAGAAAATCTTTTCCTATTAGATTCCAGTCTTTCTCATCAACAGTTGCTTGTAAGTGGTTGTAATTTTGGTGTGCCCACAAGAGGAGGTGAGTTCTGGATATTTCTACTCCATTATCTTATTCCCAGAATCTTCTCCAGAAGAAATGTTTTTTAAAAGTTCCTCAGGCTAAAGGAAAATGATACCATAAAGAAACTAAGATCTTCACAAAGGCAAGAAGGGTGTCAGAAATGGTAAATATTTGAGTATATATAAAAGATCTTTTCCTCCTTTTATTATCTTTAAAAGATAATTGACTGTCACCCACAAAATAATAATAAATGTATCCCAATATGAAGAATGGAGAAGGCAATGGCACCCCACTCCAGTACTCTTGCCTGGAAAATCCCATGGATGGCGGAGCCTGGTAGGCTGCAGTCCATGGGGTCGCTAAGAGTCAGACACGACTGAGCGACTTCACTTTCACTTTATATGAAGAAACTTATGACCATCTATTTTTCCCTCCCCAACTCTTTTAAATATCTGTCATAGATTTTATTTCTACATTATAAATGTGGATATTCATGAACATGTGCATGCACACACATACACTTATGCATACATAACTTGCAGAATAAAGGAACAAGGTGAATACACCTTGGCAGAACTAGACTAGCCTTAAAGCATTTGTTTTTCTAGGTCATTAATGGTTAAGTGGACTTGAGTGTTAGAGAGTCAAGGCTGAGTCTAACTCCACCAGTCATAACTATAGAACTCTGAGCAAGAAACGTAACTAGCCAAAACCTAAGTTTACTTATCTGTGAAAGGTGGGTATTGCCTCTTGAGTAGCGTGGGTCTGGATTAACTAAATTACCATATATAAATTGTTAGCATATTGCCTGCCTGGCAAGAGCAAAGACTTGACAAAGGGCAGCCATTATTATCCTAAAGTCAAACATATCCCCACCGTGCCAGATGCCAACTTGGTCAGAGAGCAGTTGATCGAAAAGATATGATGGAACAAGGGAAAGTAGGAGGTGGTAAAATACACTGAAATTTTTCATCTTCCAAAGCAGAATAAAGGAAATCATCTAAAGTTAATAAATCAGTAACAGAGAACTGAGAATGTGTAAGAGTATAATGGTGATCACTAGAAGAATTAGAAACAGAGACTGTTTACGGTGATTGCCTTTGAGAAGTGCAATTGAGGGAAGAGAGAGAAGTTTTTGTTCTTCATAATGTATCCTTTTATACTGTTAAAAATTTTAACCTGTATTAAATACTGCATAAAACTTCAAAACCTAGTTTTATAATTTAGAATGTACATATGGAGCAAGGAGAAAGGTTAAACAAATATACCAGGATTTGTGTAAAAATGGAACTTCTTGATTTCCTATTTTTGCACCACTGAAGGGGAAACTAATGCTGCTTCAGAAAACCAGTACTGGCCTCTGTTACATTGTAGTTGCCAAGAATTGTGTGTGTGTGCGTGTGTGTGTGTGTGTGTGTGTCTATGCGCGTGGGTGTGTGTCCATACAACTGTTTATAAAGTAAATAATGTTTTATGATTAAACCCTTTGCCTAATTCTTCCTCCCGTGAGGACTTGTACTATTAAAAATTAAAATGCTTAGAAGCAAAGAAAAGCAATTTTTATATTATTAACTAAAGCCAGCCTATTTTCTCTTCTATAGATAACCTCATTATCACACGCCAGCATCCACACCTCTGATTTCTTCCTAACTTACTTCTGTTGTCGAAAGCTGGGGTCTTGGCTAGGACCCTCAGGAAAGGAGTAGCTGATGTTCATAGGCAATATGTAAAGATCCCCACAAATAACACAGATCTGATTTTAGTCCCTTCCTGAATCCTCTGCTTGTCTGGGCACTCTACTATTTTCCCACCATTCTCTTGCTCATCTGATATATTCCTCTTGGCCCATTAAATCTCATTATTGGGAAAGTTAAGATGCTACAGAGACACCATAAGCTAGAGAGACAGGACACACAGCATCATCGTAGTATAGAATGTAGTCATGGAATGCTGCCATAGTAAGAGCCTTAAGGTCCAAGCCAGGATATACAGTGAAAGAAACCTCTCTAATGAGGTTTTCTTGGAAGCTAGCAATCCTGGTAATTCAGTCTTCTGGATGAGTAATCATCTGGACCATGGACTTCAGCTTCTGATGGCACTGGGTTCTAATCATACCTCTGTCCTCCCCACCAGTGTGACTCCGGCAAGTTGTTTAACATCTCTAAGTCTCAGTTTTCTCATCTGGAAAATGAGGGTAATAATACACACATCTTTTTAAAAAAGAACTTGCTCTCTGGTGTTCTACATGTTATTAACTCAAGTCATTCTCACAGCAGTTGGGTACTATTATTATCCCTTTCTATAGACGTGTAAAACGAGGCTCAGAGGGAGGCTAAGTAACTTGTCTGAAGTCACACAGCTGTTAAGTAAGGCAGACAGGAGAGTATCCAGGCAGTCTGCCTCCAGAGCCCTGCTTTCAGCTATTATGCTAAACTGTCTGATAAAGTTCACCTGAGGATTAAATGAAACAATGCATTTAATAGCACTTGGCATATTTTGAGCATTTAATAAAGAGCAATTATTATAATGAGAGCTGGGTGGAATCCAAGTCCCAAATTATAACAAACTTGGGGGTAAGGTGGATTATACTGTACTTTTATCATATGAAGCCAAGTCTAAAGTTCAGACATCCTTATTCTCAGATCATCTGCAAACAGAAAGCAAGCTCCCACAGGAGCAAACAGGTTTCCTGGGGCACCAGAAATCATTTCTACAGGAGCTGTCTGTTGCTGAGTGGGAACAGAGGAGAGTATTAAAGCAAGGGCTTGACCGAGAAGGAGCGGAGTCCAGGTGGAGCAGGAGGCATGCCAGCCCTGCCCCTGGTGCATTATGGATGGCTGCGGTGGGGGCCTTTAGGATGGGAACCATAAATAGTGGGATCTCTCAAGTAATCAAAGGTTTCCACAATTCTCTGGTAGGAGTAAATCACAGACAACGAGGGAATTTGATAGCTATTAAAACCAGGGTTCTGCAGTTGGCAGGTAACTTTGCAGTCTGAAGAGGTCTGCTTTCTGAGACTGACTGCAATACAGTTCAAGTCAGAGCAAAAGAAGACACCTGGAACTCCATCATGAGTGAAGCCTTAACAGAAGCCATCCTGAGAGCAAGAAAGGGGTCAGAATCCATGCTGGGTAAGCCTCAATGGGTGGCATTCTCCTGGCTCTCATCAAAGGAACTGGTATCTTGTTGATAAGATTTGCCTCTGCCCAGTTTCCCAAGGATTCTCCTTTTGCTGAAAACCCCTTCTAGTTGCCATCAGCCCATTTATCATCCTCACCTTTTGGAGACTACTGACAATACCAGTAGGACTTCTCTCTCAGGATTTCTTCAACAGAATGAGCTGTAGGTCTAGGAAGGATTTCAGAAGATCAAGTTCAGTCTGTTTTTAAAACTGTAGGTGGGACAACTATGGCCAAATAGGCTATGAAGAAACGTTCAGAATCTTTTTCTGTTTAAAGGAACATGGCGGGGAGGGGGGTGCATTCTTAAAAGATAATACATTTATTTATTCACACTTGGATTGCATTTGTGATAAAATAAATGTCTAAAATCTTTAAAATGAAACACAGTAAGTACTTAGAAGATGAAGGGCTACACAGCAAACAGTCTTGAAGCATGACTTTCCTCGGGGACTTCTCCGCCTGGTTTTGTTTTCTTAGTCAAACAACAAAAAACGCCTGGAGACTGCTCTTTCTTTAAAAAAATAAATAAATAAAGCAAGGAGTTGCTGGAGAAAGTTCCAGCCGTGGTAAGGCCCGCAGGGCTCTGCTCTGCCCAACAATGACTGCTTGGCGACCTAGTCCTGTGACTTCTGAGCTGAGGAAATGGAGATGAAGAGAAGCCAGTGGATGCATTCAGACTCGCACAACCACACAGAACACTGTTCTAACCCTCAGGCGAGTGTGTCAAACTGGGAAGGCACAGGAAGCTACACAAAACTCACATGGTTGGGAACGGTTTTGCATGATGCTAGCTCATGTTAGCATCCTTTTTTTCCCCTCCATCATCCCCTACCACATCTCTATGAGGAATGCAGCCTTATCTCTCTTGTTCCCCACTCTACCCCTGCTAGGAATTGTGAATGGTCAGGCATATGCACTCAAACAGCATCAGCTGAATGAGTTACATGCCAGAATGATACTAAGATCGACATAAATATATTAGGGAATAGAATGGAAAACTGACAAATTTTGAAGTTGGGACGCCGAACTTCAAAGAAACTAAACTTTCCATTTCTGATGAGGGCTTTAAACTCTGTGTCCAGAAATTAGAGATCAAAGCTCACACTTCTTAGCTGTGAGGGACACTTAGATGGAAAAGTTTCAGAAGCCTGGAACATGCAATACCATGCTGCTGCTCTTCCTCCTGTTATTTCTTTCTTTAAAAAATATTTATTTATTTATTATTTTTGGCCATGCTGGGTCTTCACTGCTGCACGCTGGCTTTCTCTAGCTGTGGCTACTCTCTAGCTGCCATGCACAGACTTACTGTGGCGGCTTCTTGTTGCAGAGCACAGGCTTAGTTGCCTGGTAGCATGTGGAATCTGCCCAGACCAGGGATGGAACCGATGTCCCCTGCACTGGCAGGAGGATAACCACTGGACCACCAGGGAAGTCCTATTATTTCCTTTTTTAAATGCATTATTACCTCTGTATAACTATGAGCCAGAACTTAAGAGAGGGGATGGCCATGTTGGGGAAAATATCTTGCATCCCTCAGTTTGTATGTAGACCTAGATTTGCTTTAACTTTGGATTTACATTGCTGTTTTTTTTTTAGCTGTCTATTGCACACCCTCAGAAGGGTTTTTCCTGTCATACTGTTAACTCTCTAAAATAGTTGTAAATATACGTAATATAAAATTTATCATTTTAACCATTTTTAAGTATACAGTTCAGTGGCATTAAGTGAATTCACATTGCTGTACAACAAACACCATGATCCATCACAGGACTCTTTCATCATCCCAAACTGACACTCTTTACCCATTAAATCATAACTCCCCATTCCCTCCTCCCTTCAGTTCCTGGCAACTACCATTCTATTTTATGTTTCAATAAATTTGACTATTCTAGGCCCCGAATATAAGTGGAATCATACAGTAGTTTTCCTTTTAGGTTTGACTTATTTCAATTAGCATAATGTTTTCAAGGTTCATCCACGTAGCATGGAAAGAATTCCCTTCCTTTTTTAAGCCTGAATAATATTCCATTTTATGTATAGACCACGTTTTCTTTATCCATTCATCCACTGATGTTCTGTGGGTTGTTTCCCTCTTCGGCTATTATGAATAATACTGTTATGAACATTGGTGTACAAACATCTATTCAATACCTTGCTTTCAATTTTTCTGAGTATATACAAATCAGTTCCAATATACCAGGCTGGTGTGCATCAGCTAGACATACCAGGAAAAAGCTCCTGATTTACACATGTCTCACTTAAGAACATCCCTGACATGTAAAACATGGTGGAATTCAGGAGTTGATCTTCTGCAGTTCCTGGAGGTCTCTGTTTGCCACCACTGGGATCATGAGGATTGTGGACTCTAACTTGTTATTAATAATGGGACAGCTAGAACTCACCTCTCACTTTCATCTTCCTTCTTTTTCTTGACACCAGAGCTATATGTGTGCCACGGTCACCGTGGCTAGCTGGCATCGTGTCAAGAGTTCCTGTTTTCACTAGAGGATTGAATTTCTTCAGAAGCAGAGGAGTTTCAGTTGGAACACTGCATGACTCTGCAAACGGAAGCCATGGTCTTTCACATCTGTTCAACTAATCCTGTCCATTCCATCTTTTAGCTAACTCAAAATCAATCCTTCCTCCTTGCCTCCTCTGCCTTGAGGTCAAAAATTTCACCGAGACCACTGCAATGGGCTAAGTTAGTTTCTGCTACAGTCAGGATTTCTGCCCCACCCTTCATATTATACGGGAAATCCATCTTTGCCCAGCTTAATATTAGTGTCACAGAGCCTTGAAATAACAATGTTCAAAGAAGAACTTAACCACTCCAAGCCTCTGCTGAGTGGGACTGCAACAGAGCCATGTCTTCTTACTTCTAGTCTGATCTATACTTTTCTTACCAGTAGCTTCTTAAGTTTCCATGGCCCTTGTTTATTCAACAAATATGAATGACTGTACTGATATCATACATGTATCAAGGGCAGCAACAGAAGGAAAGCAAGTTAAATGAATACACTCCAAGATCAAAATCATTTCAGTACCCTTTTGTTATCTTAGTCAACACTGGTGTGGCACGTATTTTCTTTTTTTCTCTTCTCAGTTTTTTTTTTTTTTTTTTTTTAATGCACAGGCTTCTCATTGCCGTGGCTTCTCTTGCTGCAGAGCCCAGGCTGTAGGGCTTGTGGGCTTCAGGAGTTGTGGCTCCTGGGCTCTAGAGCACGGGTTCAGTAGTTGTGGTACATGGGTTTAGTTGCCCCATGGCATTGAGATTTTCCTGGACCAGGGATCAAATCCACTGCATTGGCAGGTGAACTCTTAACCATTGTATCACCAGGGAAGTCCTTTCTCTTCTCCCTTTTTGAGGATGGTGATCAAACTGAAGTAGTTAAGGTATTTCTTGCTCAACTCATCCAGTTCTTTCTTCCTTCTGCTTCTTAACCACCATCTTCACCATTTTCAGAGGAAGACTAAATGGGTTCCTGGATCCAATGCCGCAGTGGTTCACAGTTCTCTAGACACCAGCTTGGTGTCCTACAATTTAGCTCAATTCTAAGTTGGCTCCGTGGTAAAGAATCCACCTGCCAATGCAGGAGACTCAAGAGACAGGGGTTTAATCCCTGGGTTGGGAAGATCCCCCGGAGGAGGAATTGGCAACTCACTCCAGTATTTTTGCCTGGAGAATCCTATGGACAGAGGAGCCTGACAGGCTACAGTCAGTGGGGTCATAGAGTCAGACACAACTGAAGCAACAAAACAACAACACAACACTATAAACCTGTTAATTTCACAGGTAAAAGATTCTGTCCTAAAAGACTGCCCCCATGCCTTCAGATGCCAATCACAAGCCCACATGATCACCTGTGCTTCTGACCAATCTGCTATAAACTAGAGGTTCCAAAGTCCCCCTTTCTTGGACTTCCTAGTTGTAAGTCCATATTGTTACCTGTTCCTCTGACCAACTGGCTATAAATCAGAGATTTCCACGACCCCCTTCTCAGGTTTGATTAATTTGCTAGAGCAGTTCACAAAACCAAGAGAAACTTTTTACTTACTGGATCACCAGTTTATTATAAAAAGATATAACTAGGAACAACCAGGTAGAACAGATGCGCAGGGCAAGGTACAGGGAAAGGATGCTGAGTTTCCATGCCCTCTCTGGCCACATCACTCTCCCAGCATCTCCACGTATTCACCCACCCAGAAGCTCTCTGAATCCCTCCTCTTGGGCTTTTATGAAGGCTTCATTATAGGCTTAATTGATGAAAATCACTGGCCATTGATGACAACTCAATCTCCAGCCGCTAGTTCCTACCCACCTCCCTGGAGGTGGAGAGTGAAGAGTGAGGGTAGGACCAAAAGTGTCAATCCTTTAATCTCAGGGTTGGTTCCCTTGGTAACAAGCCCCCATCCTTAGGTGCTTTTTTTAAAAAAAAATTAACACAAACTCAGTAGTGGAGGAAAGAAGCCTGTTCTGAATAACAAGGCATCTGTTTCACCTCTAAGGCACAGAAGCCATTTTAAGAAGTGAGGACAAGAGAACAAAAACTATAACAAAAGATGCTCTTATCGCTCTTATTGCTCAGGAAATTCCAAGGATTTTGAGAACTATGAGCCAGGAACTCAGGTTGAAGATCATATATATGTGAGAAATACATTTTGGTCATCTGAATGTGGCCAAATACATATTTCTCGTTGAGTCACAACATCTCAAGGGCTCTTCACATGTTCCGCACATTTAAATCTCAGAATGCAACTGTGACGCTGCACTTGATTTTTGCATGTTTGGAGAAGGTTCTTGGTTCTTCCTTCATAATCATGAGCTACCACTCTCATCACCCTTTCCTATAATTTCCCCACCAAAACATCTTCCACCACCACCAATAAATCAGTTGTAAGCAGTCTTGAGTTATTCTTTAGAACAAGGCAAAAGGATATGTTAGCTCAGAATTCAGATGGTCATTTGTCCCAGTGTGCCTAGGGCAGTACCAGTTTATGCCTACTGCCCTGCATAATTTTTAAATGAGCTCCCGTTTTTACTCTAAAAAAAAAAGTCCCAGTGTGGAGGATAAATTATATGTTTGCCCTACTTAAAAATACACCTTGCTTTCCCAGTAAAATGCTTTTCGGGTGACATGGTGCTTTTGCCCCCATCACTGCACTTCAGGTGCACAACAACTCTGCAAAGTAGGAAGGGAAATATTTTATCTCTGTTAATTAAATGAAGTAGCCAAGGCTGACTTCAGGCAGCACAGTAGTGAACTGTCCGAGGTCACACACTCAGTGACAGAATCAGGACTCCTGCTGATTTCAAGTTCAATATTGTTCAGCTGTGGACCACTTTGTGCAAATATCTAAGTAAAGACAAACCTCATCCAGCTTGCATTTGGACCTAGAACAGTTTAGACAGCTCCATCCTTGCCCAGAGACTCTCTTTTTCACATTTGAAGCAAGCAAAGAGATGAAAAAAGAATTATGGAAACATATAGAGGCTATTCGGAGAAGGCAATGGCACCCCACTCCAGTACTCTTGCCTGGAAAATCCCATGGATGGAGGAGCCTGATAGGCTGCAGTCCATGGGGTCGCTAAGAGTCAGACACGACTGAGCGACTTCACTTTCACTTTCCACTTTCATGCATTGGAGAAGGAAATGGCAACCCACTCCAGTGTCCTTGCCTGGAGAATCCCAGGGACGGGGGAGCCTGGTGGGCTGCTGTCTATGGGGTCACACAGAGTCGGACACGACTGAAGCGACTTAGCAGCAGCAGCAGCATAGAGGCTATTAGTGAATCCTGGGGCCAAATGACATAAATCTCTGATTTTACCAGGTGCAGTTACATCAGGTTGTTGGAATTTTTTTTCCCCTAACCAAATAACAATAGGAAGGAAAGAAAGGAGGGAGGAGGGAGGAAAAGAAGAAGGAAGAGAAACGGAAAGACAAAGACAAGATCAACAATGAATGCCTACAGTTACAAAAAGCAACAACAAACAAATGGGTTCTGCCCCAGTCTTACAGATACATTTCCCCCATAGTTACGTGCTAATTTTTTTTAAAACCCCAATCCAGTAAAATTTGACATTCCTTGGGTAAGCGGCAAAGCCTTATACAAAAGAGGAAAAACCCATGATCCTTCAGACAGGCACAGTGCTTGGCAAGGTCTTCAGGGTGTGCTGCTACTGCTGAATGCCGCGCCACACGGAAAAATAAATGCACTCTGCTCTAACCTCCCCAACAGCCGCCCCAAGAGAAGGTTACAGGACACGCGGGGGTCCCAGCCTCCCTTCGCAATGACAGAAAGGGGTCCAGCGTCCGTGGGAAGGATGACTCCACGTCGCTGGCCAGTCTAGCGGGACCGCAGCAGAGGAGTGGACGCCTCCGGCTCTGCCCCGGGCACCGCAGCCTAACCTGGAGGCGGCCGGCCTCGCGCAAGGGAAGCTGAAGGTGAGAGGGCAGCGGAGGACGAGCGCGGCTCGGGGAGAGGGGAGGGCCCACGCGCACATGCGCAGTAACCGGATTGCCGCGGGCCGGAAGAGCAGAACAGCAGAGCCGCGGCGGCAGGCTACAGACGCCGCTGTGGCCGCGGAGAGAGCGCGGGCCGGCGATGCGGCCCCTGGATGATACTGGGGCCGCTAAGCGGCAGGACTCCGGGCTGCCGCTGATGGACATCCGGACCCCGAGCTCCAGGCAGGAGCCGGCGGCTGCCGAGGTGGTGGAGACGCCCGGCCCCGGAGGGTGTTGGCAGTGCCCTTCCTCGCCGTGCGGCTCGCGTGCCCAGCAGGGTGAGTGCGGGGCGCGGACCCTGGCGCGGGTCTCGCCCATGGGGGAACCAAGAGGGCGCCAGTGGGTGGGAATCCCCGCAGCCGCGGGCGGGGGGCTGCGCATGGTGGACCGCGCCTCTCCTTCCCACCCTGCTGGAAGCTCTGGAACACCCTCGCGCTGTCACCTGCGGGCGGGGGTGCGGGCTGGAAAGAAGAAGCCCCCTGCGTCCCAGTCGGCGGAAAGACCGGAGAAAGTTTCTGATTGGTTTGGAACCCATTTGGGTTTCTGAAACTGTTCCTATAATTAAAGTGTTGCGGGCAGGATCGTGGAGTCCGATTGCCGTTCGGTGCGCCCTGCCGGAGGTTGGGGGTCAGCGAGAAAGGCCATCACGAAGCGGGCTGAGGTTGGGAGGAAGCCAACCAAGAAAACTGATCTCGATGTTAAACGGTGTTCCTCGAAGAGGAAGCTGAAAAGCATCGAGTCTAGAAAAAAATGTTTGTCTCAGCCTTAAGACTCTTGGGAAGGCAAAGTTGAGTGGGACCACTGGTTCTTAACCTTTTTTGAGTTACAAGGAATTTTTAGCAACTGAGGCAAAATGAGACAAAAGCACAGTCTCACATAACCTGGGTAAGAGGTTCACGAGCCACCTACAAGGCCAGGGACACTGTCAATGTCTTCCTTCCACAAATGATGAAAGTGAGGGCTCTGGCAAGATTTTGTTCGGTTTGCTTTTTCTCCGAAGATCTGGCATGTTTGGAAAAGACACTCCACAGGTCTGGGCAGCACCAGGCATAGGATACCAGTTTGCTAGAGACCCAGCCCAGGGCCCTTTCTCCCAGCCCCAGGCACATTCCTCCTTGATCTTCACCACCCAATTGAAGCAGCTTCTTCCAAGAAAAAAGAAAGGCAAATCTCCTTTCAGGACAAAGTTACACAGCCTGCACCACCTCATCCTCTAGGTCACCTCCCTAGTGTGACCTGGAATTTCCCTGCTGTTTAGCCAACCCCACTGTTCCCATCTGTGTGCACTTTCTCAAGACTCACAAAGTTCACAAACTTTATAGAGAGACAAACCCCAGGGAGATGGTTCTTGCTCCAGTTTCATCCTAAATGCTAAAAGAAATAATCAGGCTTCTCATTATTTATGTAGGGGTTCCCTTCAGCTGAGTGGACCAGAGATGCAGCTTTGAAGAGGTCAGATTCTTGCCTTAATATCCTAGGCCTGAATGTCGTTCTGATGGACTGCTGAGTTAGTCCTTGCAAGCTCTTAAGTGATTTCCCTGTTTGTGAATCAAAGAGGAATATTTCAGGCAGCATGTGGCAAAACCTATGTAAGCAATTGCACCTAAGAATCTTGAGGGAGTCTTTTAATTTCAAAGAAAGTTGCTATTAATAAGACTTAGAAATACTTATTATAAGGTAACCAGGTAACATTCCAAAAAAGGGAGAGCCACAGAAACACTTTAAATTTCTGTACTGTGGTCACTGAACTTTGTGACAGCATCATTTTAGCTTCTTAACCCAACTGCTTATCTCAAGAAAATTCATTTTCAAGTTGAGGCTGAAACTGTTACCCATTTTTCTTACATTCTTGGATAACCTTCACAGACAGCATACAGCTATCCTAAGACATCTGTTTATTTTCATGAGGGACAGTGTGAGTCTTAGACTGAAGCAAGGAGAAGTTGTCTTAAGTCTGTGCCTCTCATTCTCCTGGAAGAAGTGAGTTCCTTAGGGTAGCAGTGGCCCTGAAACCAGCAGAGCTTTTTACAGTGCCCAAGATCCTGTTTCAGTGGGTCTCAGGTAGGGCTGGGATGGAAGCTTTAAAAGTTCTTAAGTTGATTCTAAATCCCAACTGGGTAGTGAATCACCAGTTTAAAGCAGAGGATAGAGAAATTGAGCAACTTTTCGGTTTTCTTCCGACTCAGGAAATTACACTGTTGCCACTTAAGTTGAATTATTTAGAGTTACCAGATTATTAGATACGCTTGCATGGAGTATGATCGCGGAAGCATATACGTAAGCAAATGCCTCTTTGGATTATGCTGCTCTCTTGTTCATTTCCTTTGACAGAACTGAAATTATTGTTCTGTAAGAGACTGCAGTTTGCCAGTCCTCAGCCTCACAACAAATAATCAAGTTCAGCCAGGCCTTGAAACTTAAAGTTTTAAAAGAGTTAAAATATCATAAGTTAAAATATTCCTTGAGAAAATTTTAAAAGTTTAGGTTGGAGAAGATCCTTGAAATACAGACCAAGATGTTTTCTGTCCTTGATCTTCCCACTCTGTTCTGTTCTGTCTGAGGGTATAGGTTCTCTGTAAGGATTAGGTTTCTTCTTAGAAAAACTATTTTATTTGGACCTGAATTCTGAAATTTCAGAAGCTGACCTCTAAGGCTCTAAGACATGTACTTTGTGGTGCTTAACCTTCTAAAGCTTCCTTCTCATGGACTGAGTGGATATGTACAGTTTGGTTCCTGCAGTATCTGAGCACACAGATATAGAATAGAATGGAGGATTCTGGTATTTATAACAGATAACCTATTACATGGTGACTGCTAGCTCCAGGTCATTCCCTTCAGCTGTACACCTTGAACAGGAAAAGGCGGAGGCCTCTGACCAGAATGGCGTCTTTTACTACAAAGGTCAGACTGTAATGTATGCCCAGGAGGATTGTGCATCATCATAGTTTGGTCCCACTTTGCAAATTGTTTATCACTATGGGCAAAAGTATCTAGTTAACATGTGGATGTTGAAATGTATTAACTGATGTTTGTGTTTATCAGAAAAGGGCATTAAGACAAACAAACAAACATTGTGCAGTACTGGTTTATGGCTGAGTAGCCCACTGTAAATTCCTAGATTGGAATGATAATCTTGCTTTACTACATGTGCCTACACATCCTTCACCTCTGCTATGCTCGTAACTAACAAGGGCCGTACTGTATTTCCATCCTATTTTCTCCTTGGTTTTTTGTGCGTTAGTTTTTTAAAAAACTATTCTTCAGTGTGTGGCCTATCTTTTAAGGAGTTCTCTGCTTACCCTGTTGTATTTTGCTCTCCTCTGAATGGCCAGGATGAGATTGAAAGCGCATTCTACTCCTCTCTTAGACAGCTGTATAAGACAGAGGCAGTGGCTGCTCCTAATGACCTTCATTAATGGATTGAATACTTGATGCCCCGGAGGGAACAGAAGTTTCCTGGTTAAGATCAAGCCAAGAATTAGATGGCAGTTCTTTTTCTTCTTTTTTAAAAACTTTAAGCACTTTGGGGTCAGAGGGATAAATAACCTAGCTCCTGCTGTCAAAAAGTTGTGTTCTAAATGGAAAATAAGTTGTAAATCATGAAAACTTAAATATCTGCTTGCATGTGTGCTAAGTCGCTTCAGTCATGACTGACTCTTCATGACCCTATGGACTGTAGCCCACCAGGCTCCTCTGTCCATGGGATTCTCCAGGCAACAGTACTGGAATGGGTTGCCATGCCCGCCTCCAAGAGATCTTCCTGACCCAGGGATCGAACCCTTGTCTCTTATGTCTCCTGCATTGGCAGGCAGATTCTTTACCACTAGCGCCAGCTGTTCAAAATAACTAAACAGAGAGCCTTCTCAGATTATGCTTTTGCCTGTGGTGTTAGACTATGCATCTTATATTATTTAAAAAACCCGCTAGGTTTTCTCACATTATTTCCTTCAGCAAATATTTATTCAGTGTCTTCCATGGGCCAGGCCTGAACACGCAACTGAGCTCTCAGCCCTAGAGGAGCTCACAGGCTTGTGGGGGAAGCCACGTAATCAACAAGTAGCGACATCACACAGTTCGGACCTGTTTTCCAGAAAAGAACACATTCTGTCTAAAGCTGAGTTCACCAAGGAGATGATATAAAATATCACTTGGAAGCATTTTTCTCTCGCCATCTTGATAAACATTTCTTAAAGATTTCTTTCACCATCTTGGTAAGCTTGTACTTTTTTTTGACTTACAAGTGAGGGAAGAGTCTTCAGTGAGCCAGAGAAATCCATTTTATGGCGTGAACTGCAGTTAAAAATGTAGGCTTAAATTGTTGCCCTTTGCCTGGGGTTCTCTATTCTTGGTGGGGAAAATGGTTCAGGCCCAGAGAATGGATATTATTTAGGAGGTAATATTTGTGTCCTGTTAGTCATCAATGTCATTCCATTTTTCTCAGTATCTAAGTAAAAGTGATAAAACATGGAAGCAAGGACTAATCAGAATTTAATCTTTTTCAGAAGCTGAGAAGAAAGCACCCTGTCCTGGACTTGGCTTGTTTTACACATTACTGTCTGCGTTCCTTTTCTCAGTGGGCTCCTTATTTGTTAAAAAAGTGCAAGACATCCACGCTGTAGAAATTAGTGCTTTCCGATGTGTGTTCCAAATGCTAATCATTATCCCTTGCATAATATACAGAAAGTAAGTATTTCTTACCTGTCAAGTAGAAAGTATTAATAAATGTTTGTAAATCTTTTGACCTGCTTGAATCATCTACTCTCCAGCATCTGCTTTATCACTCTCATAGATTTACCAGTCCTCATACCCTTTGGCTCAGATTAATGAAAAGTCACAAGGATCCACCCATAGAAGTTGCTCTCATAAGCACAAACCACATGCCCAATAAAGGAGGGGAAAGAGATTCAGTTATTCACCAGCCCCTATTTTGAGAACAATGCTTTCCTTGTACAATTCCCCCCATCTTGTACCACCCTCCCTCTTTCCTTTGGCATAACTAGTATTTGGAAGAGAAAAGTAAACGAGAGGAAATAGTAGTGTCTCCTGGTGTCAGAGGTTTCTTTAAGTATAACAGGCTGTTCTCCAAACAGGGCAGACAGAAAGTTACAATAATAATATTTCGATCTTCCCACTAGGGTGCCATGGGAAAGATGTAAGGAGAGCTTAAGAAAGGCTTTTTGTAAAAAAAAAAAAATTTAAATAATTACTTTATTGCCAAAAAATGCTGACCATCATCTGAGCCTTCAGCAAGTCCTAATCTTTTCACTGGTGAAGGGTCTTCCTTCATGTTGATGACTGCTGACTGTGCGGGGTGGTAGTTGCTAAAGGTCAAGGTGACTGTGGCAATTTCTTAAAGTAAGACAGCAGTGAAGTTTGCCGCATCAGCTGACTCTCTGAGAAAGGCCTTTTTAACTCCTTTCTTGTTCAGTGTCCTCATCTGCAAACTAGAGGGAATGATACCCTTTGTCCTCAACCCTATATGAAAACTGTATTCCCCATCCTTACTGTCTTCTCCCCGGCCAGCCTCTCTTCCCCTTCCACGTGGACCCCATCCACACACCCTCCCCAGGTTAAAATTATGGCTCACCCACGCTGTTATAACCTCTGCACACCCCTGTGTACTTAGACACCTGGGAAGAGGGACTGTTGGGTTCCTGGTGGCAGTTTGCCTCTTTGTCTCTTTGGGTAAAGATGCTTTAACTCCAAATTAAAAGTTTCAGTCACTTGCTACCGAAGTCTCCTTGTATCTATCACTCAGCACAGATTTATTTAGAATTGTTTCACTCCTATCCCAAGTTTTTGGTGAAAAAGGTGAAAATCCAGTAAGAGCAAAAATATTGTCAGAAATTCCCGTGTTGGTGTGGACAAGTCACAGTATTTTAGGAACTGATGGTGGGTACGACTTAAGGAATGTTGAAGGGTGGCAACAGACCATTGATGTGAATACCATCATGCTGTCCATTTTGGAATAAAAGTACTGGGAGGAAGGCGCTTAGAAAAATTTTCTTACATTGCTGGCACTCATCTCTTTTGACCCCTTTTACGTTTCACTATCATGGAAAAAACTCAGCTTCTCAAAGTATGGATCAAAGGTGACTACACTTTGATTTCTAACTCCAGAGACCCAGGGGTCCCTCTATCAAGCCTAGATGCTGTTCTAAAAAGGCCAGCTCTGTAACAGACCAGTGAGCCGCACCTAGGCAGGAACTTACACAGTGCCCTGCTTTGTAAATATTTAATTAAAAAGCATTTGAGCAGCAGTTACTACACTTATCCAGATGCTACAGTTTCTTTTCCAGTGTATTTTAACTCTTTTCCTAAGGAGAACAGTGAAAAGTTGTCTCATACTCAGTAGCTAAAATAAACTTTAGCATTGCTTCAGCTTTAACAGAAGAAACTCATTAAGACTGCAAATGCACACTTGCATTCCCAAGTTTTCTTATATAGGGCAGCTAAATAATGAAATTGTACCTATTATAAAAATAACACTTTTTCATTGTAAAAAGTTTGCAGAAAATAAATATAAAGAAGAAAAATTACCTATGAGTCCACCTGTTTAAGGTATAACCACAATGAACATTTCAGTATATTTTCCTTTTTGTCTTTTTTTTTACAAGCATATATCAATACATAGGGAAAATACTATATTTGCTGAATTATAATTATACTATTTATGTCTTATTTTTGCTTGTACTGTGAACACTTTGATGTCATTAGTTATACTTAGGAAACACTTTGTAAAAGGTATATTATAATAGTGTAGACATAATTAATATACCATTTCCTTGTTTTTGAAAGTAAAGACTTTTAAGATAATGTTTAAGAATGTAATTTGAAAACAAATGTCAAGTCCATTTAATATTCATTCGTTCCTTTGAATTTACAGAACTGGGTTTATAGGCCCCAAAGGTCAACGAATCTACCTGCTCCTCAGAGGAGTCCTTGGTTCTAACGCCATGATCCTTTTGTACTATGCCTACCAGCTGACGTCTCTCGCAGATGCCACAGTTATCTCCTTTAGCTGCCCGGTGTTCACCTCTATAATTGCTTGCATATTTCTCAAGGAAAAATACAGCCCCTGGGACGCCCTCTTCACTGCCTTCACCATCACTGGAGTGATACTGATCGTGAGGCCACCATTTTTGTTCGGTTCTGAAGTCGTGGAGGCGGATAAAGACTATTCAGTTCACGTGAAGGGCGCTTTGGTGGCCCTTGCGCACGCTGTGTTAGCTGCCATGACTCTGGTTATCCTCAGAAAAATAGGGACATCTGTGGACTACATATTGAGCATTTGGTATTATGTAATCTTTGGCCTCATCGAGTGTGTCATTGTCCTTTCTATTTTAGGAGAATGGCGTCTTCCGCACTGTGGGTTGGACAGGCTATTTCTCATACTAATTGGGATGTTTGGTTTGGGAGGTCAGATGT
Source organism: Bos javanicus (assembly GCF_032452875.1). Lineage (NCBI taxonomy): Eukaryota > Metazoa > Chordata > Mammalia > Artiodactyla > Bovidae > Bos > Bos javanicus. The sequence continues at coordinate 15,296,045 of NC_083893.1, forward strand.
TTCTGGCAAAAGCCCTTCAGATAGAAAAGGCAGGGCCAGTAGCATTAATGAGGACCATGGACGTGGTCTTTGCTTTTATCTTTCAGATTATTTTCTTTAATGACATGCCATCATGGTGGACAGTGGGTGGCTCCCTATGCGTCATAGCCAGTAACACTGGAGCGGCCATTCGTAAATGGTGCCAGAGTACCAAATAAAGCATCACTGCCGAAATGTGTATTTTTTAAAAGTACACCGTCACCCAGTTTAGACACATAGTGGACACACACACACCTGGAAAATCTGCATTTACTTCATTGATTATATTTAATACATTTTATAAAGTATCATCTTTAATTAGTTGAGAATAAGCCAGTCAGTTGGGTGTAGCAGTGATTTCTTTGGTCAATTATTTTTGGTTTTGGCTTTTTGTTGTTGGGGTGGCATTGGTAGGCGTTGGTAAGAGGATACATCATTCGTTGAAGAAAAACTGCACAATTTTTGACTCTAAGTATAAATTATGTAATTTTTAGAAGTGTATTTTTGGTATTGATGGGATATAGATGGGAGGAAACTTTTAGATTCTCTTTCAGCAGTGTAGAGGCTGAAAAACTTACTGATAATAATGCTGCTATATAGTTAGTCTTATGCTGAGAATTCATTTGAAATGTAATCCCATTTAGGAGGCCAAAGCTGAAACTTGGAGTAGGTGCCTACTTAATGGTATTAATAAAACAAATGAATTAGCCTTATTTTCAAGGCTTTTATAAACAATTGTCATTCTTTTAACCCGTATTTGTGCCTTTTCACTTTAATGCTAAAACTTTTATGCATAAACTTAAAAAAAAAATCTTCCCATCACCAAATCTGGCTAATAGTTTTCTGTTTTAGTGGCATTAACAACTGTAGCTACATTCTGTAATTATAATTGTCCGGTGTTTTTTTTTTGAAACACCCCTAAATTTTTCTTAACCTTAAAAGATTTTAGGTGTTTAAAAATCATAAGAAAGAAATCTTGGCATGACCAGTATGCACATTTCCATTCTGAAGTGTTTTCCCTATAATAGAAATGTGATTTTCTATAAATTTTCTTTGAATTTATGGTGTGATGCCAAATAAAAATTTCTCAGGGTTTTATTCACTTTAACCATAGGAAACTGATGAGATTTTACCTTTTCACCTTACAAAAACCATAGTTCCTTATGGTTCACCCTATTAAGATACCTCTCTTACTTTCTAAACCAAATACTTAAGGGACTTAGGAGTATATTTTTTAAATTACTTTTTAAAATATAGTAATCCTAGTAAACTCATTTTTATAGTCTTTTTCCCTTATGGGATTTTATATAATAATGCTTCATGTTATATATTAAATGTAAAGACCTGTGAATCCACAATTAATTGAGTTTTGTAATTTCTTGAAAAAAAAAATCACTGTTAAATTCTAGTATATCAGTATGATCTTAAGTGTCAGTGCTGAACCATGATACTATCCTCATGAGTTCAAACAACACATTTTATGTCTGGAATTTCATCAGGCCAGTATTCTGTAGTTAAAGAGAGAATGTAATATTTAGGAGAACTTGAGAGGTTAATCAGGAAATAGAGAGTACATACTAATGGTTCTTTGTCACAGTGAACCCTTTATTGGTGGGGCTTCAGCTCTTACTGTATCAGACCTAGCATCTGTTATTTTAAGCCTACAGATTTGAACGCTTATAGGCTCTTTCCCATTGTTTCATCATAAATCTGCCAAAGTAAGAAAGAACTTGGCTTCCAAGGTTTATGCCATGGTGAGAAACGATCTTTTCCAGTAGTTCCCGGAGGAAATTTTTGGCTTGCTGATCTTCCCAAATGCTTCCCACCAGACAAATCCTAAATGAAGTCTATTTAGGAGAGTCACACTATTATTATAACTTTAGCCTATTCTGCAGTATTCAAGTTTAAAGTTGCAGAACCATCATTTTGCAAGTATGTTAGATAATTATAGACTTGGAGCTTTTTAAGGCTCAAAGGTTAGAAATCCTCTTGTAGGAGACATACTCCATGGTTAGGGATGCTAGGGAGGGGACCTGCCCAAGATGGGTTTCCATGGTCTTATTTATCCCTCCTTTATTTCCACGGTAAAGTATGGAAAATAAACCACTGCTTGAGATATCTAAGGTTAATAAACTCTCAGGGATGCCTCTCCTGGTTCTCTACCTTGCACAATAAAAGAACCTATGAGACCTTGAAAGTTACATCCCTCTGGGCCTGTACATTTCAACAAAGTAGTTTAAGTGCTTGAATGTCACAATATATGACCAAAGTTGGAGAAAATGTTTCTTCTCCTGACTTTTACAGGGTGTGATTCTTAAACACTTTTATAATGTCCGAGTTATATACAAGGATATGTATTGTAACAATTGTGGGTGTGTATATTTTGCAAAGACATCAGTTCCTATATCTTGAAAAGGAAACTATTTTCATAAACTGCTTCTATTTTATAATTACTAATAAAATTAATATGAAAGAAAACTATATTTTGGTTTTAATGATTGTAGCATATGCTTAGTTAATATAACTTGTTTCTTTTTTTAATCCATGTGCATCAAAATGTATTTATTAAAGAGACTGACCTCTAGCCAGTTGTGATTTAGACTCAAGTTTCAAACTATTTATCTCTTTGATACTGTCACATCAAATCTAATGTCTCAAAAATAATCTTATGTTCCAGTGAGGCCTTCATTGTTCTAGTTCCTCAGATCTTGAAGCAGTTTCTGTTCCAACAGTAAGTCTTAGAGTGCTTTGTCTTCTTACTGTCTCATGAATTCTTCATCCTTTGCACTGCTGCTGTCTTAGTCCAAGACTTATCACCTCACACCTGAATTACCACAACAGTATCTTGGGTCTCTGCTTCTAGACTCTTTATTCCACTCAGATCCTTGTTCCACTGCCAGATTAATCTGCCTAAGGCCCTGCTTTCACTGTTACTCTGGTTTGCATGAAGGCATAACAATGCTTTTTTATACACCACATCACATTCAAATTATTCATCTGATCCCATTCCTACTTCTCTGGCTTGATTTCCCATGTCCCAAGACAAATTCCACACTCTTGTCAGTCTCCCCACCAACTCCCACATTTGCCAAGAGATTCCTTCCTCTGTTTTGCGTGCTTGCTTTGCCTTCTAAAGCCTCTTAGCATCCAGTGGCTCACCTGAGCCATTGTTTCTTCCACTATCTTCAGCTTCTCCCACTCATACTTCTCCATCTTGGAAGAGTGGATAAACCACTGGATTAGCCATCTGAAGATCTGGGGGTGGTGTCATCCCTTTCCATCTAGGCCCTTCCACTTAGTGTCCTTGAGCCTGTTTTCCTCATTTGCTTCAATTATTAAGTACAAAAATATTACCTGCTCCAACCCATGTTACAAATAAGCATCATAGAAGACTTGTAGGCCACAAAGGAAGACAAAAACACTAAAGTACTGAACTGTGGTTACTATAGCAGAGTTGAGTATTCACTTCCTATTCAAAATGATGCCTAGCCCAGGGTCCTGCCCCTCTGAGCAGCCTCACCAGGAATGGTATGAACAGTCTTCTTGATCACAAACCTTATTTGGCCCTCTCCTGCTGGCACAGAATTCTACTGTTGGAGAGCTCTAATTTCCTGGTGACATGCCCAGGAAGGGCTGCCAAGGGTCACCGGCCTTTTAATCTTACTCATAGGTGTTGCCACCTTTCCAGTTCTGACTTTAGCTCTGTGAATATTGCACTTGGCTTTGACTGGGGCTGGGGAGGGTGCTGTTAAGCCTGATTCTCTGTGTGTTTCACATGCAGTATTTGTCAAACTCAGCATGGCTCTTCTAGCCTCTTATCTTTTCAGCCAGTAGGCATAATTAATCTACTGAGGGTAATTTAGTGGGAAGAGAGCCAGATCTCTTTGATAACATGCTGGCCTCCAGTGTAGGTGTATGGCACCATGGTCAGTACTGGACATGGGGATTTGGTAATTACAGTGTAGGCTGGGCAGCCTGAGCACTACTCTAAGCACACTGTTACATGATCCCTTTGGTCCCTTATATCAAATCTAATACAGCTACCGTATTCACTTAGAGTTCTGCAAGATGCCCCATCAGGGACCCTCTGTGATCCATAAAGACCCATTCAAGTTTTAGCCTATTTGAACACCAGGCTTGGAAAACCAGTTCACAAACAGCCCATGAACCTTGGCACTGCCCATCATTTCCTGGAAATTGGAGGATTTATAGCAGGAGGGTAAGGAGCAGACATATTTGGTGTCAAGGTAAGGCAGAAAATGTTATACCATAGAAGTCCAGTCTACAAGAAAAGGTTCCAATGGGTTCCACTAGGTACTATGCTAGCTGTCATCTACTGAACCAGATTTGCAACAATATGAAACATGCTGTTTTTATCACTAAAAATATAGTTACTTTTCATAGGAATGTTGTTGTTGTTTAATCACTAAGTCATGTCCAACTGTTTTGCAACCCCATGGACTGTAGTCCTCCAGGCTCTGCTGTCCATGGGATTTTCCAGGCACAAATACTGGAGTGGGTTGCCATTTCTTTCTCCAGGGGATCTTCCCAACCCAAGGACTTAACCTATATCTCCTGCATTGGCAGATGGATTCTTTACCACTGAACCATCAGGGAAGCCAGAATGTTGTTTATATTAATTTGGAATTAAATAATAAATAATATATTATAAATATATAATTTATAATATACACATATTTATAATATAATTTATATATTATAAATTATATTAAATAATGGAATTATTTTAAATAAATTTAAACTTTTTAGCTTTGCTTTTAAATATTGTTATATACATATATATATATATCTCTCTCTCCCACATAAACCAGAAGTTCTTTGGAGTCCTCAGAAATGTTTAAGAGAGTAAAGGGGTGCGGCACCAAAATTTTTTTGGCCCATGGTCATTGGTAGTGGTGGTGGTGGCTTAGTTGCTAAGTCCCGGTCAATTCATTGGACCCCATGGACTGTAGCCCACCAGGCTTCTCTGTCCAGGGGATTTACCAAGCAAGCATACTGGAGTGAGTTGCCATTTCCTTCTCCAGGGAATTTTCCTGACCCAGGGATCTAACCCAGTATTGCTTGTAGATTCTTTACTGACTGAGCCACCAGGGAAGCCCATTACCAAATTGTCTCTGTTACTTTCTGTATATGTACTTTGGTTTCTTTGTATGTGCACTTTAGAAAAATCAGAAGATTTTGATACTCTGCAGCATAGTACTTGCATCCATACAACTTCTACAAAGGGCAGTTTGACAGCATCAATTAATTTACGGACACATGTTATTTTTTCACCCAGAAATTCCATTTTGGGAATTTGAATTACATACATTTATAATTATAGGAATTGAAGATATACTTTCTGTAAAATGATATATGCAAGATTATTTATTACAACATTACTTAAAAGCAAAAAACAGAACTAGCCTGAATGTTCCTCAGTAGGGTACTAGTTAAATAAGCAATGGTACATACACAAAATAAAATGCCATTGAAAGTAAATTAAGGGAGAGCAAGGGAGCTTTACATGCATAGATGTGAGATGTGGGATAATCTTCAAGATTAAGTGAAAAAGCAAGATTCAGATAGTAGTAGAGTATGAGATCAATTGTATAAAAAGAGGGTAAACAATATTTTAGGAAGAGATATATGAATTTGGTAACACTGGTTGCCTTTAGGGAGAAGAAACTGGTGGCTGAAGATCAGGGTGGAAATGAGATTTTTCATTGCATCCCCTTTTATATCTTTTGAATTTTGAGCTATGTGAATATATAATGTAGTCCACCAATAAAATAGAAAATAAAGCTGATAGAACAAAATCAAAAAGATGACATGACATAAAGAATAGAAAGGAGGGAATGATAGAATAGAGATATGCATGTATGCATGCATGCATACATATGTAGAGAAACGTTTACTGTTTTAATCTGATTCATCACCTGGCTATGATTACTGACTTCCTTTTGCTTTCTCCTCTTTTCCTTATCTAGCTTGCAAGCCAGACTTTAATTTCCATATGTTCCACAAAGAAAATACAAAAGGAAAATCTGAATTTCCCTTAGATTCAAAAAAACATTGCCCAGCCCAGAGCCAAATATCTGACTTTCCACAGCACCAAAATTATTTTTACATGGAAAGGAAACTAGTATTTATTAAACATGTCCCATCCAGGCCAAGAGCTTCTTGATCTTTGCCTCATTCAATCCTTGCCAACTCTGGGAGATGGGTTGGTTGGGAAATTAAAGTTCAAAGAGGTTGAAGGGGATCACCTACTAGTAAACTCCAGCACTCTCACTAGTAAATGATGGAACTGAGTCACTGCCCTAGGTCAGCCTGATCCGAAAGACCTTGACCTTTCCAGTCCCCATATTACCTAACTAGCTGGGAAAGAATCAGGACAGAAACGCTGTAGTGCTTGCCACCACAGTGAAAGGACTACTTCTTGACTTTGGGATTTGGAGGTATGTATACCCTTCTCCTACCTCCTCTTCTCTCACACAGCAAGAGGCGGATGTGAAATATAGAAGGTGGTGACAACACTGCATATATTTTAGTTTTATTTCTTTCAATCCATTAATCAATAGTTATTGAGCAGTAGCCATATACAATCACGAAACAAGGAAGCATCAAATATTGCTAAGCCGTCAAAATGGTCAAGATGACATGCAAACATGACATATATACGTACCATGTAATCAGAGCACATGGGCTACAGCAAGATACTGCCCAAGGACCTGAAAATGAGGTAGTCTCCTGAGGTCTCAAAGCAGGGAAGAACAGAGCTGTATACAGAGCTGAACCTCGGGCCAGCCACATTTAGCCATAACTTCCCTAGAGATACTCAGAACATTTTTTAGGTTGTAACACACCAGTCAGAAGGGCTGGCCAGCCTCAGAAGCAGGAAAGGAAGGTGGCTGTGGCAGGCATGTTCACATAGTAGAGATGGGACACACTGAGATGGTGCATCCCAGTTTTTCTCCCTAAAGTACCCCAATAGCTGACAAGAGTATGGAGGCATAGCTATAATCACAGCAACAATAACCAGTACCCTTTATTTTGTTTTTCATGTGTAACCTTCTGTCATGCTTTTTTTTTTTTTTAATTTTTTATTTGGCTATATTGGGGCTTAGCTGCAGCATGTGGGGTCTTTAGTTGTTGCATGGGATGCTGAGTTGCACCATATGGGATCTAGTTCCCTCATCAGGGATCAAACCTGGGCCCCCTGCCCTGGGAGCACAGAATTTTAGCCACTGGACCACCAGGGAAGTCCCCTAATTGGCTTATTGAGTCTTGCAACTCTGTGAGGAAGGCTATTTATTGTCATCACTTAATTGTTGAGGAAACAGAAGCTAGGAAAAGTTAAATGACTTGCCCAAGGGCATGTAGCTAATAAGTGGCAGAGCCTGGGTCTTAAAACCCTCCTCTGTCAAACCCCAACCCTCTGTTCTTGACTCTGCTACTCTACTGCTCACCCTAAGACTGAAGCTGCCCATCTCAAGCTCAAAAGTTCTTTGAGGCTTCATGCTTTTTAAAAAATATATGCAATTTTTGGCATCTTAATAATATACCTGAGTGTTTTGGTATAAGAATATTATTTTGAATTACCAATTTGGTCATTTAACTTTTTATTGCCCAAATTTCTAGTTATGAAGATGGGGCCTCTATTATGGTATTGCTGTCCTTCTAAGAAGAGGAAGAGACCAGAGCCCTCTCTCTCTACTGTGTAGGGATACAGCAAGAAGGCAGCTACCTGCAGGCCAGGAAGAAGGTCCTCTGTTAAGAACCAAATATACCAACACTTTTATCTTGGATTTCCTAGCCTCCAGAACTGCGAGAAGCCACCTTCATCTATGGTATTTTGTTATAGCAGTCTGAGCTGATGAAGATAATGTGTAATTTTAAATTTTCTGGTGGCCTTATTAAACAATGTAAAAAATAGGAAAAATTAATTTTAATAGTACATTTTATTTAACCCTGATGTATCCAAAATATTACCATTTCAACATGTGATCATTATAAAAAATTATTCATGAGGTATTGTATTAATACGTTTTGTGTGTGTGTGTTTATTTTTAATATAAATTTATTTATTTTAATTGCAGGCTAATTACTTTACAATATTGTATTGGTTTTGCCATACATCAACATGAATCCACCATGGGTGTACACGTGTTCCCCATCCTGAACCCCCCTTCCACCTCCCTCCCCATACCATCCCTCTGGGTCATCCCAGTGCACCAGCCCCGAGCAGCCTGTATCATGCATTGAACCTGGATTGGTGATTCGTTTCACATATGATATTATACATGTTTCAATGCCATTCTCCAAAATCACCCCACCCTCCCCGTCTCCCATAGAGTCCAAAAGACTGTTCTATACATCTGTGTCTCTTTTGCTGTCTCGCATACAGGGTTATCGTTACCATCTTTCTAAATTCCATATATATGCATTAGTATACTGTATTGGTGTTTTTCTTTCTGGCTTACTTCACTCTGTATAATAGGCTCCAGTTTCATCCACCTCATTAGAACTAATTCAAATGTATTCTTTTTAATGGCTGAGTAATACTCCATTGTGCATATATACCACAGCTTTCTTATCCGTTCGTCTGCTGATGGACATCTAGGTTGCTTCCATGTCCTGGCTATTATAAACAGTGCTGCAATGAACATTGGGGTACACGTGTCTCTTTCAATTCTGGTTTCCTCAGTGTGTATGCCTAGCAGTGGGATTGCTGGGTCGTATGGCAGTTCTATTTCCAGTTTTTTAAGGAATCTCTACACTGTTCTCCATGGTGGCTGAACTAGTTTGCATTCCCACCAACAGTGTAAGAGAGTTCCCTTTTCTCCACACCCTCGCCAGCATTTATTGCTTGTAGACTTTTGGATAGCAGCCATTGTGACCGGTGTGAAATGGTACCTCGTTGTGGTTTTGATTTGCATTTCTCTGATAATGAGTGATGTTGAGAATCTTTTCATGTGTTTGTTAGCCATCTGTATGTCTTCTTTGGAGAAATGTCTGTTTAGTTCTTTGGCCAATTTTTTGATTGGGTTGTTTATTTTTCTGGAATTGAGCTGCAGGAGTTGCTTGTATATTTTTGAGATTAGTTGTTTGTCAGTTGCTTCATTTGCTATTATTTTCTCCCATTCTGAAGGCTGTCTTTTCACCTTGCTAATAGTTTCCTTCATTGTGCAGAAGCTTTTACTTTTAATTAGGCCCCATTTGTTTATTTCCAATATTCTGGGAGGTGGGTCATAGAGGATCCTGCTGTGATTTATGTCGGAGAGTGTTTTGCCTATGTTCTCCTCTAGGGGTTTTATAGTTTCTGGTCTTACATTTATATCTTTAATCCATTTTGAGTTTATTTTTGTGTATGATGTTAGAAAATGTTCTAGTTTCACTCTTTTACAAGTGGTTGACCAGTTTTCCCAGCACCACTTGTTAAAGAGATTGTCTTTTCTCCGTTGTATATTCTTGCCTCCTTTGTCAAAGATAAGGTGTCCGTAGGTGCATGGATTTATCTCTGGGCTTTCTATTTTGTTCCATTGATCTATATTTCTATCTTTGTGCCAGTACCATACTGTCTTGATGACTGTGGCTTTGTAGTAGAGCCTGAAGTCAGGCAGATTGATTCCTCCAGTTCCATTCTTCTTTCTCAAGATTGCTTTGGCTATTCGAGGTTTTTTGTATTTCCATAAAAATTATGAAATTATTTGTTCTAGCTCTGTGAAAAATACCGTTGGTAGCTTGATAGGGATTGCATTGAATCTATAGATTGCTTTGGGTAGTATACTCATTTTCACTATATTGATTCTTCTGATCTATGAACATGGTATATTTCTCCACCTATTAGTGTCCTCTTTGATTTCTTTCACCAGTGTTTTATAGTTTTCTATATATAGGTCTTTTGTTTCTTTAGGTAGATATATTGCTAAGTATTTTATTCTTTTCATTGCAATGGTGAATGGAATTGTTTCCTTAATTTCTCTTTCTATTTTCTCATTATTAGTGTATAGGAATGCAAGGGATTTCTGTGTGTTGATTTTATATCCTGCCACTTTACCAGATTCATTGATTAGCTCTAGTAATTTTCTGGTGGAGTCCTTAGGGTTTTCTATGTAAGGGATCATGTCATCTGCAAACAGTGAGAGTTTTACTTCTTCTTTTCCAATTTGGATTCCTTTTATTTCTTTTTCTGCTCTGATTGCTGTGGCCAAAACTTCCAAAACTATGTTGAATAGTAGTGGTGAAAGTGGGCACCCATGTCTTGTTCCTGACTTTAGGGGAAATGCTTTCAATTTTTCACCATTGAGGATAATGTTTGCTGTGGATTTGTCACATATAGCTTTTATTATGTTGAGGTATGTTCCTTCTATTCCTGCTTTCTGGAGAGTTTTTATCATAAATGGATGTTGAATTTTGTCAAAGGCTTTCTCTGCATCTATTAAGATAATCATATGGCTTTTATTTTTCAATTTGTTAATGTGGTGTATTAAATTGGTTGATTTGCAGATATTGAAGAATTCTTGCATCCCTGGGATAAAGCCCACTTGGTCATGATGTATGATCTTTTTAATGTGTTGTTGGATTCTGATTGCTAGAATTTTGTTAAGGATTTTTGCATCTAGGTTCATCAGTGATATTGGCCTGTAGTTTTCTTTTTTTAGTGGCATCTTTGTCAGGTTTTGGTATTAGGGTGATGGTGGCCTCATAGAATGAGTTTGGAATTTTACCTTCCTCTGCAATTTTCTGGAAGAGTTTGAGTAGGATAGGTGTTAGCTCTTCTCTAAACTTTTGGTAGAATTCAGCTGTGAAGCCGTCTGAACCTGGGCTTTTGTTTGCTGGAAGATTTCTGATTACAGTTTCAATTTCTGTGCTTGTGATGGGTCTGTTAAGATTTTCTATTTCTTCCTGGTTCAGTTTTGGAAAGTTGTACTTTTCTAAGAATTTGTCCATTTCTTCCAAGTTGTCCATTTTATTGGCATATAATTGCTGATAGTAGTCTCTTATGATCCTTTGTATTTCTGTGTTGTCTGTTGTGATCTCTCCATTTTCATTTCTAATTTTATTGATTTGATTTTTCTCCTTTTGTTTCTTGATGAGTCTGGCTAATGGTCTGTCAATTTTATTTATCCTCTCAAAGAACCAGCTTTTGGCTTTGTTGAATTTTGCTATGGTCTCTTTTGTTTCTTTTGCATTTATTTCTGCCCTAAATTTTAAGATTTCTTTCCTTCTACTAACCTGGGGTTCTTCATTTCTTTTTTTTCTAGTTGCCTTAGGTATAGAGTTAAGTTATTTATTTGACTTTTTTCTTGTTTCTTGAGGTATGCCTGTATTGCTATGAACCTTCCCCTTGGCACTGCTTTTACAATGTCCCACAGGTTTTGGGTTGTTGTGTTTTCATTTTCATTCATTTCTATGCATATTTTTATTTCTTTTTTGATTTCTTCTGTGATTTATTGGTTATTCAGCAGCATGTTGTTCAGCCTCCATATGTTGGAATTTTTAATAGTTTTTCTCCTGTAATTGAGATCTAATCTTAGTGCATTGTGGTCAGAAAAGATGCTTGGAATGATTTCAATTTTTTTAAATTTACCAAGGCTAGATTTGCGGCCCAGGATGTGATCTATCCTGGAGAAGGTTCCGTGTGCGCTTGAGAAAAAGGTGAAATTCATTGTTTTGGGGTGAAATGTCTTATAGATATCAACTAGGTCTAACTGGGCAATGGCACCCCAGCCCAGTACTCTTGCCTGGAAAATCCTATGGATGGAGGAGCCTGGTGGGCTGCAGTCCATGGGGTCGCAAAGAGTCGGACACGAGTGAGCGACTTCACTTTCACTTTTCACTTTCCTGCATTGGAGAAGGAAATGGCAACCCACTCCAGTGTTCTTGCCTGGAGAATCCCAGGGATGGCGGAGCCAGGTGGGCTGCCGTCTATGAGGTCGCAGAGGGTCGGACACGACTGAAGTGACTTAGCAGCAGCAGCAGGTCTATTGTATCACTTAAAGTTTGTGTTTCCTTGTTAATTTTCTGTTTAGTTGATCTATCCATAGGTGTGAGTGGGGTATTAAAGTCTCCCACTATTGTTGTGTTATTGTCAATTTCCCCTTTCATACTTGTTAGCATTTGTCTTACATATTGTGGTGCTCCTATGTTGGGTGCATATATAATTGTTATATCTTCTTCTTGGATTGATCCTTTGATCATTATGTAGTGTCCTTCTTTGTCTCTTTTCACAGCCTTTGTTTTAAAGTCTATTTTATCTGATATGAGTATTGCTCCTCCTGCTTTCTTTTGGTCTCTATCTGCATGGAATATCTTATCTAGCCCTTCACTTTCAGTCTATATGTGTTCTTTGTTTTGAGGTGGGTCTCTTGTAGACAACATATATAGGGGTCTTATTTTTGTATCCATTCAGCCAGTCTTTGTCTTTTGGTTGGGATGGTCAACAAATTTACGTTTAAGGTAATTATTGATAAGTATGATCCTGTTGCCATTTACTTTATTGTTTTGGGTTTGAGTTTATACACCCTTTTTGTGTTTCCTGTCAGAGAAGATCCTTTAGCATTTATTGGAGAGCTGGTTTGGTGGTGCTGAATTCTCTCAGCTTTTGCTTGTCTGTAAAGCTTTTGATTTGTCCTTCATATTTGAATGAGATCCTTGCTGGGTACAGTAATCTGGGCTGTAGTTTATTTTCTTTCATCACTTTAAGTATGTCCTGCCATACACTCCTGGCCTGAAGAGTTTCTACTGAAAGATCAGCTGTTATCCTTATGGGAAGCTCCTTGTGTGTTATTTGTTGTTTTCCCCTTGCTGCTTTTAATATTTGTTCTTTGTGTTTTATCTTTGTTAATTTGGTTAATATGTGTCTTGGGGTGTTTCGCCTTGGGTTTATCCTGTTTGGGACTCTCTGGGTTTCTTGGACTTGGGTGATAATTTCCTTCCCCATTTTAGGGAAGTTTTCAACTATTATCTCCTCAAGTATTTTCTCATGGTCTTTCTTTTTGTTTTCTTCTTCTGGGACTCCTATGATTTGGATGTTGGGGTGTTTAACATTGTCCCAGAGGTCTCTGAGATTGTCCTCATTTCTTTTAATTCGTTTTTCTTTTTTCCTCTCTGATTCACTTATTTCTACCATTCTATCTTCTACCTCACTCATCCTATCTTCTGCTTCCATTATTCTACTATTTGTTCCCTCCAGAGTGTTTTTTATACCATTTATTGCATTATTCATTATATATTGACTCTTTTTTATTTCTTCTAGGTCCTTGTTAAACCTTTCTTGCATCTTCTCAATCCTTGTCTCCAGGCTATTTATCTGTGATTCCATTTGGTTTTCAAGATTTTGGATCATTTTTCACTATCATTATTCAGAATTCTTTATCAGGTAGAGTCCCTATCTCTTCCTCTTTTGTTTGGTTTGGTGGGCATTTATCCTGTTCCTTTACCTTCTGGGTATTCCTCTGTCTCTTCATCTTCTTTATATTGCTGTGGCCTTTCTGTATTCTGGCAATTTGTGGAGTTCTCTTTATTGTGGAGTTTCCTCGCTGTGAGTGGGGTTGTACGGGTGGCTTGTCAAGGTTTCCTGGTTAGGGAAGCTTGTGTCGGTGTTCTGGTGGGTGGGGCTGGATGTATTCTCTCTGGAGTGCAATGAAGTGTCCAGTAATGAGTTATGAGATGTCAATGGGTTTGGAATGACTTTGGGCAGCCTGTATATTGAAGCTCAGGGCTGTGTTCCTGTGTTGCTGGAGAATTTGCATGGTATGTCTTGCTCTGGAACTTGTTGGCTCTTGGGTCGTTCTTGGTTTCAGTGTAGGTATGGAGGCGTTTGGTAAGCTCCTGTCAATTAATGTTCCCTGGAGTCAGGAGTTCTCTGGTGTTCTCAGGATTTGGACTTAAGCCTCCTGCTTCTGGTTTTCAGTCTTATTTTTACAGTAGCCTCAAGACCTCTCTATCTATACAGCACTGATGATAAAACACCTAGGTTAAAGATGAAAAGTTTCTCCACAGTGAGGGACACCCAGAGAGGTTCACAGAGTTACATAGAGAAGAGGGAGGAGGGAGATAGAGGTGACCAGGATGAGATGAGGTGGAATCAAAAGAGGAGAGAGCAAGCTAGTCAGTAATCACTTCCTTATGTGCGCTCCACAATCTGGATCGCTCAGAGATATTCATGGAGTTATACGGAGAAGAGAAGAGGGAGGAAGGAGACAGAGGTGGCCAGGAGGATAAAAGGGGGAATCAAAAGGAGAGAGATAGATCCAGCCAGTAATCAGTTTCCTAAGTGCTCTTCACCGTCCAGAACACACAAAGAGATTCACAGAGCTGGGTAGAGAAGAGAAGGGGGAGGGAGGAGATAGAGGCGACCTGGTGGAGAAAAAGGAGAGTCCAAAGAGGGAGAGAGCAGTCAAGCCAGTAGTCTCGCTCCCAAGGAAGAATGGGTACTGAAGTTTGGGTTCTTAAAGGTACAAAAATGATAATACCAAAAAGCAAAGATTAAAAATCTAGAGTAGAGGTTGGATTTTCAAAGTTAGCAACGAAGCCTGCTTGCAGTTTGGTAGATAATGCCTCTCTGGGGCTGCAATTGCCCCCTTCCAGCTCTGGCTGCCCTCGACTGCCTGTCTCCGGAGGGGGATGGGCCAGCCTGGAGCTGGCTAGCTCTGCTCTGTCCTTTGTTCTGTGAGCAGGCCTGATGGTGTCTTAGGTTAGGGCTTTTCGCGTAGCTCTAGTCAGTCCTTTGTTCTGTGAGCGGGCCTGGAGGTGTCTTAGGTTAGGGCTTTTAGCGTGGTAGCTATCCCACAGTCTGGGTTGCTATCCCAAACCAGTTAGTTCCCTCAGATTGCCCTTGGGGCATTCAGACCCCGTCCTTACTCTAAGCAATGCAGCCTGCACCTCCCTGCCCAGCCCGTGCTTGCTAGTGGTGGATGCAGCCGTCTGCATTGCTTCTCTGCTGGGAGTTACCATTGGGCACGTAATCTGTGGGTTTTAATTATTTATTTATTTTTCCTCCTGGTTATGTTGCCCTCTGTGGTTCCAAGGCTCACCACAAACTCGGCAGTGAGAGTGTTTCTTGGTGTTTGGAAACTTCTCTCTTTTTAAGACTCTCTTCCCAGGATGGAGCTCCCTCCCTACCTCTTTTGTCTCTCTTTTTATCTTTTATATTTTTTCCTACCTCCTTTCGAAGACAATGGGCTGCTTTTCTGGGTGCCTGATGTCCTCTGCTGGCATTCAGAAGTTGTTTTGTGGAATTTTCTCAGCGTTCAAATGTTCTTTGATGAATTTGTGGGGGAGAAAGTGGTCTCCCCATCCTATTCCTCCACCATCTTAGGACCGCTGCCCATATTAATATGTTTTAGTTGTCATCCATAGCCTTCAAAGTCTGGTGTATATTTTACGTGTATAGCACATCTCATCTGAGACTAGCCACATTTCAGGTTTTCAATAGCTACATGTAACTAGTGATTACCACCTTTAACAGCACAATTCTAGACAGTGCTGGGAGGAAAGCAGGGTTACAACTACCATTGTTACTGTGGCTGCCATGTGCCAGTACGTATCAAAGCTCCTTATACATTTCTCCCATTGATCCTTGGAATAACCTTACAAGATTCATGTTCTCTTCCCTATTTTACACACTTAAGAGTGTTTAAGAGACTTTTGTGAGGTCACATAACTAGCAAAGGACAGAGATTTGACCCAAAGCACTTCCTAATTCATCTTATGCTTCCCATTTACAGATACGAGAAGATGAATTGCTCTGGACTTCACCCTTCAGGTTGTGAAGCAGCTCAGGTCCTAAACAAAGCTCAAAGGAAGGGCGGTAACATCACCAGTAAGTCATGTAACCAAACAGGCCATTCCCTCTGAAGGCAAAGAAGCACCTACTATCGGATTAGAAGCAGAAACAAGGTGCTGATAAACTTCCTCAGGAAAAAAAAAAAAAATTCTTTGAGAAGCAAAGGTGAGAGAATGAACAAAGTGAAAAGAAAAAGGAAAGCTACGCTAACCGGAAAGCGATAAGTGAGTTTGAACATTAACCAAGGGCAAAAGTTGGGGATATAATAATGATCACAACCTTGGTAGATAAACATGCCATTAAAGCAAGTGGAAATGGATGCCACAGGTCTCACCTGTAAAGTTGCTCTTGGGAAGAGGAGGAACCAAAGCCTGGAGCCACGTGAAGGGTTATCAGGATTGACCATGGAAAGCAAGTCAAAGGAAGAGTCAAGGTCACAACAGAGACAAGGATGTGCAACCATTCAAGGTGTGCTGTTAAAACACCCCATTATGACAGGCTCTGCACCGGCTACCGACACAGCTGCTTATATGTGCTCAGCTAGGACTAATGCCAAAAGCAGGAATCCATATAAACAGTCCTCAGTGAAAAGAGAACATCATACTAAATGTATTACATCTGTACCTTTGCCTTTTCTATATTTAGAGTTTAAATGTCTTTTATTTATGAAATGATGGTAAGGGTGGATTCCCAATGTTTGGATGGCTTCGTTCTTATGTCTTCACCTGGCAAATGTAGAAGTTGACAGTTTTATGTTGGCCCTCCAGTTTAATCATTGAAAACATTTTTGTGGTCTATAAAATTAAAAAAAGTACTGCTTAAGATTCCATCCTTTCTCATGTGTACCAAATTTTGTTTTTCTCTGGTATAATTTCAACTACTCCTTCTACCCTAGCTCCATCCCCTCAGAGCAAAAATATGCTTGAATTTCTTCCAAGTAAACCAAATTAAATGAAACCTTCCTTAAACTATCCTCCCTTCCTCTCTGGATACACCTGAGCTCGGGTTTCTTCTTTAACTACCATTCTTTCCTCAACTCCCTCCCACAACTGTTTATCCCTCCACTTTTTCACACTGGCAACTTAATATTTAAAAACTATGCAATAAAAACTGTGTGATATTTCTCCACCAAAATAAAGATTAACTAAAATCAGTTTTAATACTTTCCCTTCTGGTTGAGTCACTATTAAAACAGTATCGCCTCCTTCCTACTTAACCACCTTCAAAGGGCCCAATATTACATTAAACAGTGCTTTGTCATTTTATCTTGGGTACTTAGCCAAGTTCATAAGCTTTTGTACAAGAGAAAGGCCATGTTCCAAACCAGGTTTCAAATACATTTTGTTTTTCTTTTATCTTTTTACTTTGACATAATAATTGCAGAGTTACAGAAATGCTACAAGAATTCCCACTACCTTTTCACTCAGATTCCCCAAGACTGAACATTTTTGAGAGTAAGTTGTAGACATGATGCCATTCACCCCTTGCATTGTTTAGGATTCTCCAGAGAAACAAACCAACAGGAGATACATACAATTCTTGAGAGAAAGAAGTACGGGCAGCAGTGTTGCAGGGGGCGGGGTGGAGCGTAGACTAAGGAACTGGTTGATGCAACTGTGAGGGCTGACATACCATATATGTAGGGCAGTCTAGCAGGCTTGAAATTCAGGTAGGAGTTGATGTTGTATTCTAGAGTCTGAATTCCACAGCGCAACAAGACAGAAATCAGGCAGACTGTCTATGTCTTAAGAAGAATTTCTTCCTTGGGAAACCTAAGTTGTTGCTCTTTAAGGCCTTCAAATGATAGGATGATGCCCTCCCACATTATGGAGTATAATCTAGTTTACTCAAAATCTGATGATTTAAATCTTAATCATATCTTAAGAATATCTTCACACCAACATATAGTTGTCTGACCAAGAATTGGATATCATAGCCAAGTCATGTTGACACATAAAATTAGCCATCATATCCCTAAAGTTCTGCACTGCCCAGTTCCTTCAAAAAGCATATTTTCTCAATAACCACTGTAAAATTTGCAAAATCAGGAATTTAACATCAATATAACGCTAATATCTAATATACTGACATTATTAGACAGCTAGTCATTAATCCCCACAGAATTCAAATTAAAAAACATTACTTAAAAACCTTATTTTATAATTTTTAAACATCTTAAGTATTTACTAGGGCTTCCCAAGTGGTGCAGTGGTAAAGAATCTACCTGCCAATGCAGGAGACACGGTCGACATGGGTTCCATCCCTCGGTTGGGAAGATCCCTAGAAGAGGAAATGGCAACTCACTCCAGTATTATTGCTGGGAAATCCCCATGGACAGAGGGGCCTGGCAGGCTAGTCCCTCAGTTGTGCACTACTCTGTGACCCCATGGACTGTCGCTCACCAGGCTCCTCTGTCCATGGGATTCTCCAGGCAAGAATACTGGAGAGGGTTGCCATGCCCTCCTCCTGAGGAGGGGATCTTCCTGAGCTAGGGATTGAACCTGCATGTCTTAAGTCTCCTGCATTGGCAGCCATGTTCTTTACCACCAGTACCACCTGTATGGGTCCTTTCAAAAGGCTGCTCAGCAACTTGGCCTATGATTTTTTTAAATTTATTTTAATTGGAGGCTAATTACTTTATAATATTATAGTGGTTTTTGCCATACATTGACATGAATCAGCCATGGGTGTACATGTGTCCCCCACCCTGAACCCCTCTCACACCTCCTTCCCCACCATCCCACAGGGTCATCCCAGTGCACCGGCCCTGAGCGCCCTGTCTCATGCATCGAACCTGGACTGGCGATCTATTTCACATATGGTACTGATTTTTCAGCAAAGATAGCAGAAGTATTTCAAACAGGAAAGCTTTTAAGATTCCAAAATCTTTTATAGAAAATCATTTCGTGAAGTGCCTTAGTAGTTCTTATTATCAAAGAATGTTGATTTGGATGTTTGCCTGGACTACACTTTAGGGATAAAAGAATGGTTAAAATACCTTTGAGGCTACACACACAGGATCCCCTTGGTTTAGAGCTCAGTTTTGCCAGTAGATGTCGCTACAGTCAGACATATTCTGCCTTGAAATCTTTGTGACCTAGTATGTGGACAGAACTGTCAAGAGGCAAAGCTTGAGAATTTGCAAAATAAAAATGATTTCAAGATATGAGCAGACAAGTTTAGAAGAAACCAACTTGTCTAGAGTCTATTCGTGAGATGGGGCATGAGAATTCAAGCAACTCACCTTTGCAGACATTAAATATATCCACCCCTGTCAGCAATGAGCAAGGCTCTACTGGAAACAGCGGGAGAGGAGATACGGTACCTAGGGTTCCCCAGAAAAGTGAAGCAGTGGCCATTTGTTCTGTCCTCTGTCTGTGAAAGGGGCAGGTTTTCCTGGCACCTGAGACAGACACATGTTTTCAAATCTGGAAGGAGGGTCTAAGAAACAACTTCCACTAGCTCATTCAACACCCATTTTCCCCTTCTCAGCTGAGGTTGGCCTGCACATGACATAAAGACATCACAAAGACAGTTTACAAAACTGTCACATACTTCAGAGGTTTTATACTGAATATATCCACAGGATTTATTATATTCATTTTGAGCACTTGCTAAGGGGCACACTCTGTACCAAGTTCCTTATCTGATTTAATTCTCCCCAAAGTTCTGTGAGGCAGGCATTTTAAATTATCCTCACTCTTAGAGATGAAATATCTGAAAAACAAGGGGCTGGGGAATTGAGTGGTTAAACAACTTATCTAAGATCACCCAGCTAAAGAATGGTAAAACAAGATTCAAACCTAGCCCTGTGTGAAGCACTCGGTTGTGTTCTTTCTTAGTCCATTATTCCAAGGCAACAGCCTCTATAAGTGTCTGACCAGATAAAATCTGGGGTTGCATTGTTCAAGTTGACTTTACTCCTTGCCTAGAAATAAACACATGCATACATAGTCAATAAATTTACCATAAAGAAGCCAAGAATATACACTAGAGAAAGGACAGGCTTATCAATAAATGGTATTGGAAAACTGGATATCTACATGCAAAAGGGTAAAACTGGACCCCTGCCTTACACACCACACAAAAAAAGTAATTCAAAATGGATACAAACACCAACATAAGACTTGAAGCTATAAAACTCTTAGAAGAAAAGTGGTGGTAAGCATCTTGACATCATTTTTTTTTGTTGATTTGAGAATAGAAGCAAAGGCACTACAAGTGAAAGTAAGCAAGTGAGGCCATAGCAAACCAAAAGCTTCTGCTCAGCAAAGGAAATCATCAACAAAATGAAAAGCCAACCTACGGAAGAGAAGAAAACATTTGCTAATCATACATCTGACAAGAGGTTAATATCCAAAATATATAAAAAAACTTATACAACTCAATAGCAAAAAAAGCAAACCATCCAGTGAAAAAATAGGCAGAGGATCTGAATTTTCTCCCAGATGTACAGATGACCAATAGGTACATGAAAAGATGCTTAACATCCCTAAGTATCAGAGAAATGCAAATCAAAACTACTATGAGATATTGCCTCACTTCTGTTAGAATGGCTATTATCACGAAGACAAGAAATAACAAGTGTTGATAAGGATATGGACAAGAGGGAATCCTTGTCCACTGTTACTGAGAATGTAAATTGGTGAAACCGCTATGGAAAACAGTATGGAGGTTCCTCAAAAAATTAAAAATAGAACTACAGACATGACTGAAGTGACTCAGCATGCACTCATGCACCATGTGATCCAACTGTTTTACTCCTTGGTGTGCATCCAAAGGAAACAAAAACCAAGTATACATATATTGTAAAAAAAGAAGGAAAGCTTGCCATTTGTAACAACATGGACGCACCTTGAAGGCATTATGCTAAGTGAAATGAGTCAGACAATACTGTATGATCTTACATATATGTGGACTCTAACCCTTACGGCAGAAAGTAAAGAGGAACTAAAAAGCCTCTCGATGAAAGTGAAAGAGGAGAGTGAAAAAGTTGGCTTAAAGCTCAACATTCAGAAAACGAAGATCATGGCATCTGGTCCCATCACTTCATGGGAAATAGATGGGGAAACAGTGGAAACAGTGTCAGACTTTATTTTTGGGGGCTCAAAAATCACTGTAGATGGTGATTGCAGCCATGAAATTAAAAGACGCTTACTCCTTGGAAGGAAAGTTATGACCAACCTAGATAGCATATTCAAAAGCAGACACATTACTTTGCCAACAAAGGTCCATCTAGTCAAGGCTATGGTTTTTCCAGCGGTCATGTATGGATGTAAGAGTTGGACTGTGAAGAAAGCTGAGTGCCGAAGAATTGATGCTTTTGAACTGTGGTATTGGAGAAGACTCTTGAGAGTCCCTTGGACTGCAAGGAGATCCAACCAGTCCATTCTAAAGGAGATCAGCCCTGGGTTGGCCACCTCATGTGAAGAGTTGACTCATTGGAAAAGACTCTGATGCTGGGAGGGATTGGGGGCAGGAGGAGAAGGGGACGACAGAGGGTAAGATGGCTGGATGGCATCATCGACTCGATGGACGTTGAGTTTGAGTGAACTCTGGGAGTTGGTGATGGACAGGGAGGCCTGGCATGCTGCAATTCGTGGGGTTGCAAAGAGTCAGACATGACTGAGTGACTGAACTGAACTGAACTGAATAATTAAAAGAAAAAAACTCTGAACTCATAGATACAGAGAACAGATTGTTAGCTGCTAGAGATGGAAGGTGAAGGGTGGGTCAGATGGGTGAATGTGATCAAAAGGCACAAACCTCAGTTGTAAAATAAGTGAGTCATGGAGATACAATGTATAGAAAGGTGACTGCAGTCAATAACCTTGTTTTTTAGTTTTTGAAGTTGCCAAGAGAGTAGATCTTAAAAGTTTTCATCACAAGAAGAAACACTGTAGCTCTATGTAGTGATGGATTTTAACTAGATCTATTGTGATCATTTCACAGTATATACAAATATGAAATCATTATGTTGCGTGTTCTCTGCTAAATCACTCAGTCATATCCAACTGTTTGCAACCCCATGGACTATAGCCTACCAGGCTCCTCTGTCCATGGGGATTCTCAAGGCAAGAATTCTATAGTGGGTTGCCATGCCCTCCTCCAGGGAATCTTCCCAACCCAGGGATCAAACTGGGGTCTCTGGCATTGCAGGCAGATTCTTTACCAACTGATCTAAACAAATACAGTGTTATGTCAATTATATCTCAATGTTTAAAAAACTTGACTTTACCTGAATCATTCATTTAAAAACATCTCAGTTATTGAGCCATGCCTATGAACAGGCACTCCGCTATGTGCTAGGAGAAAGAGAATATAAAGGAGTGAAAGCCAAGTGCTGTAAAAGAAGCCGACATTGAGCAGGAGTAAAGATGGGGTGTGTGGAGATGAGGGGTAAATTGAATGAGGACGGTCACCCAGCCTTTGTTCTCTCTGCACAGCTCAGGAGGATCTGGGGGAAAGTGGAGATTTGGAGCAGCTGCTTGTGAGCAAAGTGTGAGGTTCAACAACATGTCTGGGAGAAGCAAGGAGCATTTCAGGACCCTTTCTTCTGCTCATCAGAATTAACAGCCTGTTTTCTCAGATTTTCCAAAATAAGGTTCACCTCTGGCTACAGCTGAAGCTTAAAGAATTTCAGTACAGAATTTAGTCTTGTCTCTTGAAAATTGGTCAGCACTTAAAATTTTTTAGCGTGAAAATACATAATTGATCATACTATGTTAAGGAGAAGGAGGCCAAAATGTTTACTTGACTTTCAGTGTTGATTATCTATACAACTTAATATTGCTTATTGTCACCTCACTTATGAAATAAAAAAAACAAGTAAGAAGCGTTTTCAAAGCCACAAGCTGAAGTTTTAACAAACCTCGCATGAAGGGACAATTGTGTTCGTATTTCCAAGGTACATGGGCTTATTTCCCTAATCCTTGCATTTGGAACAGTGTCATCTACTTGCTTTGTGTTTCTTCATAAATGTGTAGACATTTCCTAGCTCCACCAGGTTGTTTTCAGTTCTGCTCTGTTTCACTTAAATATTTTGTTAAATTATTTCATTGCACTTTATATTTTGAAACCCTCTATTTGAGACATTCCACCTTGCTTCTGGCGAGGGAGGTAAACCTTGTTGAATGTTAATCATTAAATGGAATTTCTTCAGATTCACATCTTACCCCACCCACTTTGCCTCAGAGCAGGTAGAAAATGTTGCTCTGGAAAAATTACAGGATAAATACCTCTAAATCAAGGGCTTAATAACCAAGTCCCCAAACACTGTATTTTTCCAGACTGACTTTCAAAAACCATACATAAATTCATTATTAAAGCCATAAACAGAGGGGAAAACTCCCAAAATAGGAAAAACAAATGGTTAATTAATATAAGAAAAAATGTCAATCTTATCACAAATAAAGAAAAACACCTTAACAAAGCAGTGAGTTCTTTTAAGTTAAAGCTTGTTTTTTTGCTTTTTATGTTTTTAATGACAGTACTCAAGACTGGCAAGAGAGTGTAAGGGTTCAAATTGCCAAATGGCACTATGGTTGGGAGTATAAACTGGTAAAATCTTTTTGAAAATAAATCCAGGGACTTCCCTGGTGGTCCAGTAGTTAAGACTCCCTGGTTTCACTCCACAAGGTGCAGATTTGATCTCTGGTCAGGGGATTAGATCCTGCATGCCTGGAGGTATGGTCAAAAAACTTTTAAAAATAAAAAATAAAAAATCTGCAACATGTATTAAACCCTGTGGCCTGGTAACTCTATTTATAGGACTCTTTCCTAAGAAAACAATCTGACTACAGGGGAAAAAAAATCTTACACGAAGATACTTCATTTATAATTTATAATAGTTCAGTTCAGTTCAGTCGCTCAGTCGTGTCCGACTCTTTGCGACCCCATGAAGCGCAGCACTCCAGGCCTCCCTGTCCATCACCAACTGCCGGAGTTTACTCAAACTCATGTCCATTGAGTTGGTGATGCCATCCAACCATCTCATTCTCTGTCGTCCCCTCCTCCTCTGTCGTCCCCTCCTCCTCCTGCCCTCAATCTTTCCCAGTATCAGGGTCTTTTCCAATGAGTCAACTCTTCACATGAGGTGGCCAAAGTACTAGTGTTTCAGCTTCAGCATCAGTCCTTCCAAAGAACACCCAGGACTGATCTCCTTTAGGATGGACTGGTTGGATCTCCTTGCAGTCCAAGGGACTCTCAAGAGTCTTCTCCAACACCACAGTTCAAAAGCATCAATTCTTTGGTACTCAGCTTTCTTTATAGTCCAACTCTCACATCCATACATGACCACTGGAAAAAC
Source organism: Bos javanicus (assembly GCF_032452875.1). Lineage (NCBI taxonomy): Eukaryota > Metazoa > Chordata > Mammalia > Artiodactyla > Bovidae > Bos > Bos javanicus. Next base: position 15,320,167 of record NC_083893.1, read on the forward strand.
CATAGCCTTGACTAGACTGACCTTTGTTGGCAAAGTAATGTCTCTGCTTATTAATATGCTGTCTAGGTTGGTCATAACTTTCCTTCCAAGGAGTAAGCGTCTTTTAATTTCATGGCTGCAATCACCATCTGCAGTGATTTTGGAGCCCCAAAAAATAAAGTCAGCCACTGTTTATAATAATAAAACCATAAATAACTATTTACCTGTTCGAGTATATTAGGTTTTTTTTTTTTTTTTTTTGATTGCACTCTGTGGCTTGTGGGCTCTTAGTTCCCCAACCAGGGGTTGAACCATGTCAGTGAAAGCACCAAATCCTAACCACTGGACTGCCAGGGAACTCCTAATATTAGGGTTTTGTTTTTTTTTTTAAGCTACATTCACAGATCAGAATCTTATGCATCTTTTCACAATTATGTTTATAAAGATAAATAAAAATAATTGTGATATAATGCTAAATGGAAAAGCAAGAGAGTGCATATATAAAGGTAAATATACATAAAATACATAAAGTGTATTATACATATAAGTATATATACATACATGTTCTTTCTGTAAAATACTAGACAGATGATCCCTGAGGCCCCAGGTGCGATTCTATAAAGTGAATCATACCAGTGTGTTGTCTTCACAGAAGTTGTGACTCTCTGGAAACTAGAGTAATGGGGTCAGAGATACCACTTGTATTAAGTCAGATTCCTTAGAAGCAGAGCCTGAGAAAGGGATGGGGGTGGGTGATTTACTGGGGACACTCTCTTCAGGAATCCTGTGAGGGCCTGAGAGAAACAGATGAGGTCAGAGGTGGGAGGCAAGCCAGGATAGGGTTTCAGGTGAAGTCTAGTCTTGGCCTGATCCAGAGGTGCTCTGGAGCACAGACTGCACCACAGAACTCAAGGTGGTTGGAATTCCATGACCTTGGAATTCCAGAACTGCTGGAATTCCACCCAGCAGTTCTGGGTGGTGGGGCAAGGGTGGAATTGCGGAGCTGCTCACAGCCAAGTTCACAGCTGCCAGGCTGTGGTGCACATGCAGATCTTAGCGGATCTGGGTTGGGTCCGTGTGTCTACTAAGTTACCTAGGGCCATTGTGTGGATTAAATGAGGTCACATGCTGTGGACCCACAAGACCCATCAAGGAACAGTAACTGGTTAACAGTTACTGTTAACCAGCTACTGGTATTTAAAGAACACACCTATGTTTAAATATATAGATAAATCTAACTCTTGGAGTGGGAATGCAGTTGTGATGCAGAATCTCAATTACAGAATGTCCACTTCCCAGACAGGCACCATCTATTGTTTCCACATGCTTTGGTCACCTGGCTCCATGACTGGTGGCAAATGTATGGCAAACAGCAGTGAGCACAGAGGGTGGAGCCTGTTTCAACAAGGTCTTGGTGACCTTTATTTCTCTGGACCATGTCTTCCTCCCGGGTAAAATTAAATCAATGAAGGGTCTTAACCTTGTCCTGGATATCTCCAGGAATTGCACCAAAAATCCATTCAGTTTCCTGGGATTACAATGCATAATTTTCATCAGATTCTTTAAGGAGAGAGTGACCCAAGAAAACCTCTTTCCGATCTTCCTTCCCTCTGGCACTCTGATTTTCCATGAGACATAAGTCAAAGGAGGGAATTAAGCTGGCTTTATCAGATCAGATCAGTCGCTCAGTCGTGTCCGACTCTTTGCGACCCCATGAATCGCAGCACGCCAGGCCTCCCTGTCCATCACCAGCTCCCGGAGTTCACCCAAACTCACGTCCATCGAGTCAGTGATGCCATCCAGCCATCTCATCCTCTGTCGTCCCCTTCTCCTCCTGCCCCCAATCCCTCCCAGCATCAGAGTCTTTTCCAAGGAGTCAACTCTTCGCATGAGGTGGCCAAAGTACTGGAGTTTCAGCTTTAGCATCATTCCTTCCAAAGAAATCCCAGGGCTGATCTCCTTCAGTATGGACTGGTTGGATCTCCTTGCAGTCCAAGGGACTCTCAAGAGTCTTCTCCAACACCACAGTTCAAAAGCATCAATTCTTCGGTGCTCAGCCTTCTTCACAGAACAACTCTCACCTCCATACATGACCACAGGAAAAACCATAGCCTTGATTAGACGAACCTTTGTTGGCAAAGTAATGTCTCTGCTTTTGAATATGCTGTCTAGGTTGGTCATAACTTTCCTTCCAAGGAGTAAGCGTCTTTTAATTTCATGGCTGGCTTTATAAATACAGTCAATTAGAAGAAGGATTCTTTGGTCTCATCTTTCCTCAACCCCTATTAAGATTTAGGAAAATTAAAGGTGAGCTCCCAGGGCACACCAAATAATTCTTCACCACTGATCTATGAGATGAGTCTTATCTTCAATGAGGAGAGGAAACTGACGTGCTATGAGGTAACTCATCCAAAGTCCATCAGCACCCCCTCGTGGCTTAGATTTAAATGGTCATGGCTTCATGAGACTTTCAAACATCTTTGGGTATGTTTTAAAATATTATATTGGCCCAAAAGTTTGTTTGGGTTTACCATTACATGTTACAGAAACTTAACAAGCTTTTTGACCCACCCAATATATTTTTTAATTAACTATTTTATTGAAGGATAATTGCTTTACAGAATTTTGTGGTTTTCTGTCAAACCTCAACATGAATCAGCCATAAGTATACCTATATCCCCTCCCTCCTGAACTCCTCTCCCGTATCCCTCCCCATCCCACCCCTCCAGGTTGACACAGAACCCCTGTTTCCTGAGTTTCCTGAGCCATACAGCAAATTCCTGTTGGCCATCTACTTTACACATGGAAATATAAGTTTCCATGTTACTCTTTCCATACATCTCACCCTCTCCTCCCCTCTCCCCGTGTCCATAAGTCGACTCTCTATGTCTGTTTCTCCATTGCTGCCATGTAAATAAATTCTTCAGTACCATTTTTCTAGATTCTGTATATATGCATTAGGATATGATATTTATCTTTCTCTTTCTGACTTACTTCACTCTGCACAATAGGTTCTAGGTTCATTCACCTCATTAGAACTGACTCAAAGGCATTCCTTTTTATGGCTGGGTAATATTCCATTGTGTATGTATACCACAACTTCTTTATCCATTCATCTGTTAATGGACATTTAGGTTACTTCCATGTTCTAGCCATTGTAAATAGTGCTGCAATGAACAATGGGATACATGTGTCTTTTTCAATTTTGGTTTCCTCAGGGTATAGGCCTAGAAGTGGGATTGCTGGGTCACATGGTAGTTTTATTCCTAGTTTTTTTTAAGGAATCTGCATACCGTCTTCCATCAATTTACATTCCCACCAACAGTGCAAGAGCATTCCCTTTTCTCCACACCCTCTCCAGCATTTATTGTTTGTAGACTTTTTGATGATGACCATTCTGAGGTGATACCTCATTGCAGTTTTGATTTGCGTTTCTCTAATAATGAGCGATGCTGAGCATCTTTTCATGTGTTTGTTAGCCATCCGTATGTCTTCTTTGGAGAAATGTCTGTTTAGGTCTTTTCCCCACTTCTTCATTGGGTTGTTTGTTTTTCTGGCATTCAGTTGTATGAGCTGCTTATATATTTTGGAAATTAACCCTTTGTCAGTTGTTTCATTTGCCATGGTTTTCTCCCATTCTGAGGGTTGTCTTTTCACCTTGCTTATAGTTTCCTTTGCTGTGCAAAAACTTTTAAGTTTAATCAGGTCCTACTTGTTTATTTTTGTTTTTATTTCGATTACTCTAGGAGGTGGGTCATAGAGGATCTTGCTTTGATATATGTCATCGAGTGTTCTGCCTATGTTTTCCTCTTAAGAGTTTTATAGTTTCTGGTCTTACATTTAGGTCTTTAATCCATTTTGAGTTTATCTTTGTGTACCCAACCCAATATATTAAAAAAAGATATATAATATTTTTTTCTCTCTCAAAAGTGATACTTTAAAAATTCAACAACAAGTAAATGTGTAAAATAAATGGAAGTCTCAACTTCCCAATTTATGCCTCTAGATGCTAAGTAATATAGTGGATTCTTTTTTTATATGGATACATGCAAATTTGTTTGATTTCTACAAAGATGGCATCATATTAAAGATACTGTCCCCCACCTTTTGTCTAGACAGTGTATCATGGACATTTTCCACGTCAGAGCATAAAGATTGTATCTCACTCACAGGTGAAGAATTCACCTGCAATGAAGGACACACAGGAGATATAGGTTTAATCTCTAGATGGGGGAAATACCTTGGAGAAGGAAATGGCAACCCACTCCAGTATTCTTGCCTGAAAAATCCCATCGATGGAGGAGCCTGCTGGTCCAAAGGGTTGCAAAGAGTCAGTTACGACAGCGACTAAACACAAAAACACTTATGCCCAATGCTGTTAATATGTTAAGTTGAACCACTAGGCTAAATCGTTTTTGTGAACCATGTAGAATGAGACTTCTTCCATCTTGGACCAATTATTCAAACTTATATAAACTTATTAGTTTATAATATAAAATTGACAGTTCTGCACTGTTCAAAAAAAATTCAGGAACTGTTCAGGATCACTCACATGTAATTGTGAGCATGCTCTCATGGCCCAGATCTCCATTAAATGCCCAGCAAGGTTTGGGTCCACCTGTTTTGCATTGGTGCTCATCACATCATAACTATAAACTGCAACATTGGCATTCTGCCTGTATAACTCTCTATACTTATAATAGAGTTTTTAGAAGTTTTGGACACCTATCTTTAGCTTTAATTTTGTAATTGTTATTATATTTTGGTGGAGTGAAATAAGTAAGCCATGAACTAGAAGCTAAATGACAGATAGACAGTCATAGGTATAAATGTTTAATTATTTAACAAATTCTATTAAAAATAGCTTCCAATTGAATTAACCAAGCTCAGTTTGGCAAGGCAGAGGCACAACTAAACACAATTATACCAGCCTAACAATGTAAATAAAATTTCAGGGGTGGAATTTTACATGTAATATGCTTTTATTAAACTTGTAAAAATGAAATGGGATGGTTTTGAGACTTTAAGTAAAATGCTTGATGGACACAGGCACTGAGTATGAATATTTTTAAAATTCCTTGGTATAGCATGGTGGTTAATAGTTGCAGCTCAGGAGTCAGATCAACACAAGTTTGAATCCTAGCTTCATCATTAGCCAGATGACCTTGAGTAAGTAACATCACCTTTCTGAACCTCAGTTTCCTCATCTATGAAATGGGTTTGTTGGTTCCCCAAAGGCAAGAATTACAAACTTGCAGAGGCAAAGAGTTTAGGACAATGCCTAATGCTGAATAAGTATTAAGAATCATTATGTTTTAGGAACTTCCCTGGTGGTCTAGTGGTTAAGAATCTGCTTGCCAATGCAGGGGACATGGGTTTGATCCCTGGTCCAAGAAGATCCCTTGTTCCACGAAGCAACAAAGCCTGTGTGCCACAGCTACTGAGCCCCCTCTCTAGAGCCCCTGAGCTGAAAAACTGCTGAGCCCACGTGCTATAACTACAAACTAGAGAAAGCCCCCATGTGACAACAAAGACCCATTGTGGTCAAAAATAAATTTTAAAAATGATTATTATTTTTTAAATAAATGGGAAGCAGAAGCTGCTTGGGATCATGATGGAGGGTGCTCTTCTCAGACGTCTTCTGAGCCACAGGTAGCTTGTTAGGACCTCCTTGTGCCAGCCTCCCCAACCCTGCATTACTGCGCTTTAGTTACCCCACTGCATGAGCTCATAGCCAGTGCCTGTTTCCAGCAGGCAGATGCCCTCCATCAGATATATTTTTCTTCTTTTCTGAAATTTGTATGGAAAAGTGAAAGAAGGTCTTTTTTTTTTTTTTTTGAAGGCAAACATTAACAGAGGAAAGACCCCTGCTGTTGTCCACTGAGCAAAGCCACCCCAGAGGGGCTTGAATGTTCACCTGATCTGAAGGAGAAGATTTGTTTCCAGGCTGGAATTCACAGTGAATTTACTTTGTCTTCTTTTTCATGAAAGTAATACATATAGTTTAAAGAAAAAAAAAAATTCACAGTACAGAGAAATAAAACATTTAAATTTCCTATACCCAAACATCCCCAGTGCTGGTCCATTTAAACTGCTGGTTTCTGCCTTTGGGGATCGAATGAAACAATCTAATTCAAGTGTTTGCAAGTCTGGGTTCAGGCTATGCTGAAACAAAGGGAGCAGGAAGAGTCCCTGACTTACTGGTTAAGGCCCAGTGTCAGCACGAGGATTTAGCAAATAACATCCTATCAGAATTTGAAAGTGAAATTCTGGAATAAATAAGCAAACCATGGTCAAAAGGGCTAGCAGGCCCAGAGGGATTGGGGTTGGTTTTCCTGTTTACCCCTTACCTCAGCCACCCTGGAATCCCAGGGAAGAGCCAAGCAGAGGACCATCATAACCTGGGACCAGTGACGGCAAATGATCCAAGAAGCAAGGCTTGGAAACCAAACTAGGAACCAGATTTCTTCCCATCAAAATGATGCAGTTGGATCTAATACAATATTGTAAAGTAAAAATAATAATAATAATAATTAAGAAATAAAAAAGAAAATTCCGTAATTAAAAGAAAAATAAATGACAATTAATACAACTGATAAAATATTTTCATCAATCAGTAAGAAAAAGCTAAATCACCTAATGGGGAAAGGACAAAGTATCAAGAGAGGAAATTCAAAAATAAAAGGTTTTGCATTAGCTAAAGTATATATTAAATATTTATACCCTATTAATAATGAGCATCATTTTTAAATTAAATTGGAAAAATTGTAACACTGTAAAAATATTACCAAAGTCATAAGGCAATCTCATTTACTGGTGTTGGATTTAGACATTAGAAAAATTTCTCAAGAATAAAATGTGTTAGTGTACAAAAAAAAAAAACAAAAAAAAACCAAAAAAAAAACGATGCAGTTGGGATGGTGACAGAATGAACCTGACCCTGAATGGTCCAGACCTGGCTCCCAGACAGACCCCTTGAGAAGAAAGATAGGAGCGAGTCCATCTGGTGAGAGGAAGGATTCCCCTGGCCAAACCAGTCACCTGCAAACTGGGAATAAGACAGGACTCTGCTCTTCTCCTCAGATATGCCAGCCAACTTGTGGCTAGCCTAGCAGGAATTTGGAAACGGAATAAGGAATGAAAGCAATCCAAATTTATTTCATTATGGTCACATGCCAACAAAATAAACCTAGATTATCATTATGGTTTTTTATGCACAAAGGGAACAACTTGGAATGGATCACAAATTATTTAATTCTAATTTAGACATAGCATGACATTCAATGTTTTGTTTTACTATGGCTTTATTTATTGACATCCCAACTTGACCACAGAAAATTCTACCTGTCCTTCACTGACCTCCTGTATTGTTAGGAAAAATAACAATTAGCTGTAAAGGAAAGGATTCACTTTCATAAGTAGCTTACATGTGATATTATAAGAACAGTGAAACCAGAGCAGGAAAAGAGTATCTCCTTAGACATACAAGCTCTTGGAAGCTTCTCTGCTTTCTCAAAGGCTCTTATCCCTAACCCTAAGTTACCCTTTCAGACTCAGCCTTCTTTTAAGTCTTTCACTTCCCAGTGAGAATGAGTTTCTCTTTCTTGTCTACTTCTGGAGTAGCCTGTTCTTATAAATCATTGTATGAGTGATATATTCTTAGTTTGACTGTCTATCTCTCATACTAGCCAATGAGCTCATCAGAGGGCAAAAGACTGTAAGAAATTGCTCTGCTTGTTATGGTACATCACACAGGGCAGTACTATGTTGTAGGCAAAGAGAATAAGGAGTCATCAGGAATCAGGGATATGAAGATCAAAGCTACAGTGTGATACCACTTTATATCCACTTTATATCCACTGGGAGAGCTGTAGTCAAAGAGTCAGATGATAGCAAGTGTTGACAAGAACTTGGAGGAATTGGGACCCTCATATATTACTTGTGGCATTGTAAAATAGTGCAACCACTCTGGAAAAGAGTCTGGCAGTTCCTTAAAAATAAAACATAGAGTTATCATATAATTCAGCAATTGCACTCTTAGGTACATGGCCAAGAGAACTGAAAGCATTAGTCCACACAAACCTTGTACATCAATATTCATAAAGGCCAGAAGAAGAAAACAACTCAAGTGTCCATCAACTGAAGAAAGGAGCAACAAAAATGTGGTATTTTGATACAATGAAATATTATTTGGCAACAAAAAGACACAAGGTGCTGATACATGGTACAACACAGATGAACCTTGAAAACACTGAGATAAGCAGAAGAGGCCAGTCTCAAAGGATTACAGATTATATGGTTCCATTTATAGGAAAGAATAAGTAAAACTATAGAGACAGAAAGTAGATTGGTGGTTTATTAGTTCAGTTCAGTTCAGTTGCTCAGTCATGTCCGACTCTTTGTGACCCCATGAACCGCAGCACGCCAGGCCTCCCTGTCCATCACCAACTCCCTGAGTTCACCCAAACCCATGTCCATTGAGTCGGTGATGCCATCCAACCATCTCATCCTCTGTCGTCCCCTTCTCCTCCTGCCCTCAATCTTTCCCAGCATCAGGGTCTTTTCAAATGAATTAGCTCTTCGTATCAGGTGGCCAAACTTTGGAGTTTCAGCTTCAACATCAGTCCTTCCAGTGAACACCCAGGACTGATCTCCTTTAGGATGGACTGGTTGGATCTCCTTGCATTCTAAGGGACTCTCAAGAGTCTTCTCCAACACCACAGTTCAAAAGCATCAATTCTTTGGTGCTCAGCTTTATTTATAGTCCAACTCTCACATCTATACTGACTACTGGAAAAACCATAGCTTTGACTAGATCTACCTTTGTTGGCAAAGTAATGTCTCTGGTTTTTAATATGCTGTCTAGGTTGGTCATAACTTTCCTTCCAAGGAGTAAGCATCTTTTAATTTCATGGCTGCAATCACCATCTGCAGTGATTTTGGAGCCCCCACAAATAAAGTCAGCCACTGTTTCCACTGTTTCCCCATCTGTTTGCCATGAAATGATGGGACCAGATGCCATGATCTTCGTTTTCTGAATGTTGAGCTTTAAGCCAACTTTTTCACTCTTCTCTTTCACTTTCATCAAGAGGCTCTTTAGTTCTTATTCGCTTTCTGTTGTAAAAGGTGGTGTCATCTGCATATCTGAGGTTATTGATATTTCTCCTGGCAATCTTGGTTCCAGCCTGTGCTTCCTCCAGCCCAGCGTTTATTAGGGTTAGTGTAATCGGGGGGAATGGTGAGTGACTGCTAAAGAGTACAGGGTTACTTTTTGGGGTGATGGAATGTTCTGAAATGGAATATAGTAATGGTCATACAAATTTGTGAATATAGTAGAAACCATTGAGTTGTATCCTTTGAGTGGGTGAACTGTATGGTATATAAATTATATCTCTACAAAACTTACTAAAAAAAGGGAAAAGCCTTTTAATATTGAAAAGTATAATTCTAGTATGAAAAGTTTAAAAAGCAAGGGGCGATTCAATAATACACTGTGAGAAACAAGGCAAAACTGTGCATGCACCAGTTTAATTTTTCAAAAAGAACCACAAGAAGGATAAACTAGAAATTAATGATAACATATCCCAGAGAAGGAGAATGGAAAAGAGGGAATGGGGAGGGGAACTACTGATGTTTTTCTGAGTAAATCTTTTTGTATCATTTTGACTTTTGGAAGAATGTTAGTGTTTTCACATATTAAAAAGTTAAATTAATACCATTTTCTTAAGTTTGACTTATTTCAAAAATGGAAAGATTCCATGAATCTATACTTAAAATAAAAATAAATAGACAAAAATAAAGGAATACAGAGATAAAGTTCTTATTTACAAGAGAATGCTAGCTGAAAAATATATGAGAAACAACAGACTTTTTAAAATCATCACTTTTCAACCACCATCTTATTTACTGACTCAGGCAAGCATTATCAATAGTTGCTAAACTCACTGGGGAAAAATTTGTTGGGAACCAGAATACATATACAGGCTCAAAGCATTTCCTTGCAGATTACATATTAATTACAAAAGAAGAAATGGTATCTTTACAGAAATATGTCAGATAATACTTTAGCCAAGTGATCAAAATTAACATCACCCAAGATGGAATGAACCACATCAGATGATTCTTGCTGTGATGCACTGAAAGAAACACAACATTGCTGTCATATTCCTGCCAAGAATGCATAATCATAACCAAGTCATAATAAGGCACTCAGACACACCTAAAATGAGGAACATTTTGTAAAACAACAGGCAAACACACTTTAAAAACGTTCAGTTCAGTTCAGTTCAGTCGCTCAGTCGTGTCCGACTCTTTGCGACCCCATGAGTCGCAGCACGCCAGTCCTCTCTGTCCATCATCAGTTCCTGGAGTTCACTCAGACTCACATCCATCGAGTCAGTGATGCCATCCAGCCATCTCATCCTCTGTTGTCCCCTTCTCCTTCTGCCCCCAGTCCCTCAGATCAGAGTCTTTTCCAATGAGTCAACTCTTTGTATGAGGTGGCCAAAGTACTGGAGTTTCAGCTTTAGCATCATTCCTTCCAAAGAAATCCCAGGGCTGATCTCCTTCAGAATGGACTGGTTGGATCTCCTTGCAGTCCAAGGGACTCTCAAGAGTCTTCTCCAACACCACAGTTCAAAAGCATCAATTCTTCGGCACTCAGCCTTCTTCACAGTCTAACTCTCACATCCATACATGACCACAGGAAAAACCATAGCCTTGACTAGACAGACCTTGGTTGGCAAAGTAATGTCTCTGCTTTTGAATATACTATCTAGGTTGGTCATAACTTTCCTTCCAAGGAGTAAGCATCTTTTAAATTCATGGCTGCAGTCACCATCTGCAGTGATCTTGGAGCCCAGAAAAATAAAGTCTGACACTGTTTCCACTGTTTCCCCATCTATTTCCCATGAAGTGATGGGACCAGATGCCATGATCTTCGTTTTCTGAATGTTGAGCTTTAAGCCAACTTTTTCACTCTCCACTTTCACTTTCATCAAGAGGCTTTTGAGTTCCTCTTCACTTTCTGCCATAAGGGTGGTGTCATCTGCATATCTGAGGTTATTGATATTTCTCCCGGCAATCTTGATTCCAGCTTGTGCTTCTTCTAGCCCAGCATTTCTCATGATGTACTCTGCATATAAGTTAAATAAGCAGGGTGACAATATACAGCCTTGATGTACTCCTTTTTCTATTTGGAACCAGTCTGTTGTTCCAATGTCATCAAAAAAAAAAAAAAAAGAAAGAAAACACAGTGAAAAGCTGACAGATCGTTGCAGATTAAAGGAGATGAAAGAGAAATGGAAACTAAATGCAGTGTGTGGTCCTGGATTAAGTCCTGCACAAGTGGAGACAAGTGTGGTTATATTCAATATTGGGAAAGTCAGTCCCATTTCATATAGAATGTATACTAGGTAAAATATTGGATCAATATTGCATTTCCTAAATTTGATAATTGTCAAATTATTCTAAGGAGATACACATTTTAGGAGTAAAGGGCCCTGATCTCTTCAATTTACTCTCAAGTGTTTAATTTGAAAAAAAGAGAGTGTACATGTTTATGTGTATGTGTGTGTGTGTGTGTGAGAGAGAAATTGCAAATAAAAGGTGAAGTTTTCAAATTATTAATTTATAAAAAGAAGAAATTTTCTCATTCCAACTCTGTATGCCCAGCACTTCCTAGCAAAATAATATCTGCAACATAGTAGATGCCCAATAAATGTTTAGTAAATGCTTAAATTAAAGGACAAAGTCCAGCCAGGAATGACTGAATTGCAAGTGATAAAATCCAGTTCAAATCGCCTACATGACAAAGGAAGTCAGAGAATTTAACTGTAAAGTCAAATGGTATACTTGTTTCAGGTATAGCTGCATCCAGAGGTTCAATCCATGTGATCAGGATTTTCTATATCTCTCTGTCTCTCTCTCTCCCCTATTTTCCTCTGCTGCTGCAGCTGCTGCTAAGTCGCTTCAGTCGTGTCCGACTCTGTGCGACCCCAGAGATGGCAGCCCACCAGGCTCCCCTGTCCCTGGGATTCTCCAGGCAAGAACACTGGAGTGGGTTGCCATTTCCTTCTCCAATGCATGAAAGTGAAAAGTGAAAGTGAAGTCGCTCAGTCCTGTCTGACTCCTAGCGACCCCATGGACTGTAGCTTACCAGGCTCCTCCATCCATGGGATCCTCCAGGCAAGAGTACTGGAGTGGGGTGCCATTTTCCTCTAGGATGACTTTATTTTCTCCCTTGAGATGACTCTCCTTAGGATGGACCCACATAATTCTCTAGTCCAGCAAAATAAAGACATTTTAAATCTCACAGAACTGACTTAAGCGGTCAGAGAGGATGAAAAATGCTGATGAGCAAATATGAAGCTTGTATTCTCAAATGTGACCTACATGCTTTGTGAAATGAGCAGCCTTAAATCCTCCAAATCACAAAAAGACATGCAGAGTCTTGGAACATTATCCTTGAGATGAGACATGCACCCAGGTTCTCCCTTCTGCCGCTGACTCCACTGATTAGCTGCTCTTCTCACGGCACAAAGCTGACAGATACCACAAAGTCCTCACAGCGGATCTCCAAAGCCCAAGCTGTTTACCCCCTGAGGTTAATTAACCCATGCTTCAAAATGAAATGTCATAATATGGGGACTTCCCTGTTGGTCCAGTGGCTAAGATGCCACAATCCCAATGCAGGGGGCCTGGGTTTGATCGCTGGTCAGGCAACTAGAGCCTACGTGCTGCAACTAAGAGTTCCCCAGCCTCAGCTAACAGTTCACATGCCACAACTAAAGATCCTGCATGCCACAACTGTGAAGACCCAGTGAAGCCAAAATACAGAATAAATGTTTAAAATAAAATGTCATAATATGAAACTCAAAGTAAAGAAAGCTTCATTAATCTTGTTTGAACAACAGTGATAAGAAGTGATGTCTTACTCTAACATGCTCCATTCCATTAGTTATGATGAAATCTGTTTAATCAACCCAACAGCGGGTGTTTTTAGGCATTGGGTTTAAGATAATTTGGGGGAGATAAGGTGGTGCTAGTAGTAAAGAACCCACCTGCCAATGCAGGAGATGAAAGAGACAAGGGTTTGACCCCTGGGTCGGGAAGATCGCCTGGAGGAGGGCAAGCAACCCACTCCAGTATTCTTGCCTGGAGAATCCCATGGACAGAGGAGCCCGGCAGGCTGGAGACCACGGGGTTGCAAAGAGTCAGACACTGAGGTGACTGAGCACACAGACACACGCTTGTGAAACTCCAAGAAGTAGAAAACATGGTCTCTGCTGGCAAGAAGCGCCCATTTTAGTCAGGGATAGAGTTTTGTATTGGAGACTTTCTCTGGGGATCTGTCCTAGCCTGTAGGTGCCAGATGTGTGACAGAATGTCAGGTTCCCTGCAAGTTCTGTGGATTCAAAGGCAAAGAGCCATTAAGGGAGATTCCAATGGGAGTTCAACAAAGGTAGGGTGTCTGGCCTGTCCAATTCACTGATATGTTCCCCTGCCTGGAAGAGTGCCAGGCACATAATAAGCAGCAATAAAGATGAATTCCATGAAAGCCTGGCTGAGAAAGCCCAGAAAGGCCATCAGAGAAGGTGGGAAGGAGAGTGATGACTGAGGAAGACTTAACGAGGAGGGATGGTGGCAGGGAGGGTATTTAAGGAGGACAGGGACACACTTCTGGCCTGGGAAGACATGGGGTAGCTGCAGGATGGGGCAAGCCAGGCCATGCTGGAGCCGCTAGCACAGAAAGGGGTGCCCAGTGAGCCACAGATGGGAGAGAGGGCGATAGTTACAAACAGCAGCCCAGGGCTACATAAGCTGGCAGACGTGCTTTCTTTGACTTTCCCAGGGTTTAAAAAATTGAGAAATCTTAGCTAGCATCCAGATTTCTGGCTTGTCCTGAAAGCTTGGGCGATTTGACAACACTGAGCCCACGTTCCCACATGGTGACACTGGCTGAAGCTGAGTAGCCTCACAGAGAGCACGTCCTCTGCAGTTCACTACAGCCCTCTCTACTCTCAGCTGTCTCACACCCGGGCCAAGTCTATCATTTACATGATGGTGGGCTCTACAGCATCTGTTTGTTAGTTGCTCAGTTGTGTCTGACTCTTTGTGACCCCATGGACTGCAAACTGCCAGGCTCCCCTGTCCATGGGATTTCCAGGCAAGAATACTGGAGTGAATAGCCATTGCCTTCTCCAGGGGATCTTCCTGAACCATGGATCAAACCCCGGTCTCCTGCATTGCAGGCAGATTCTTTACTGTCTGAGCCACCACCTGTGACAAGTACAGGTGGGCTTCCCGGGCGGCGCTAGTGGTAAAGAACTGCTGGAGACAGTGCAGGAGACAAAAGAGGCACAGGTTCAATCCCTGGGTCAGGAGATCCCCTGGAGGAGGGCATGGCAACCCACTCCAGGACTTTTGCCTGGAGAATCCCATGGACAGAGGAGCTTGGCAGGCTATAATCCACAGGGTTGCAAAGAAGAGAACATGACTTAAGTGACTCAGCACAGCACAGTACAAGTACAGGTGGGCTGTGAATTCCCTGAAGTTACCTCTGAAAACCCTCGTGGCGCCTTCACCTTCCTCTTTGAATCTTTCTGTATTGTATTCTGTCCTCAGAAAAATTTTAAGTACAATTTTAAGCATTTTTAGAAACTAATCACTCAGAAGTCTAGCAAAACTAAGGTTATGCTTGAAAACTATAGTGTAAACAAATGTTTTGCCACCATTTGCCCCAAGGAATCTCCACAGTCCTGCGCTAATGAGAAGACTTTAGCAGTAAAAGCCATTGCTATTCCCACCCCCTCCCCTTTCCTCCCCACCAGCAATGTCCTAGCACTCCGATCTCTTTAGGGACATTGGTATGAATATTTCTGCCATCTTCCTTCTCTAGTATTTTCAGAAACTTAACACATGCTGGACATGGCAGGTGCAATTCTAATTTTAATATGGGTGGGAGTCCGCCTAGCCTGCTATCCCAGAAGAGCTTTGGGAACTGTATTAGAACATCAAGCTGGTTGGAGCATTATGCTGTCTGAACAACAGCCCACGTGGGCATAAGTCTACTGAATGTGGGCCTTTAGCCAGTTAAACCCCTGTGAGCTAGGAGTGATTAAAAAAGAAAAAAAAATATCAGCACCTGTTCCAGCTTTGACAAGAACCCTAAAATAGAGCAACCATTTCTCATAAAAGCTGCATGTCAGTATTTGCAGCTGCTGGCTTCCTTATCAAAAATCAATTTGTCTATTATATCAGATACATAAATAGGATGGCCTTTTCCCCTTTCTGGTTAACCACTTTTCTTCTTGATCAGAGGAAGTTTTTTGAGCACTTTTGTATAGATTTGGAGTCAGTGGGAAGGTTTTCTTTTTTCTATCAAAATCTACTGACCCACTAAAAAGGAATCTACTTAAACTTTTTCTTAAGTTAGTCACTTTAAAAAGTAAGCCTAGAGGTTACGGTCACTGATCTATTTTGTTTCTCATGCAACCTACAAAAGAATGAATGAAGAAACAGACTCAAGAACATAAAACTTCTCTACTCACTGTAATCAATCAATAAAAAAAGGTTTCAGTTTAGTATAGTAATACACGTGGAGAGAAACAGCAAAAATGAGATGGTAGGAAATGGGCAAAAGGAAAGGGAAAGAGGACTAGAGAGGTTGTGAGAGAAAGAAGTGTACTCAGAGGTGGAGGGCAGGAACCAAAGGCTGATTCCTTATTCAGTAAGGCTCCCAACAACCTTACTTCACAAACTCACCTTACATGCTAACTGTACCAACGCCACAGCTCCTAACCCTGGCTCCAGGAGCCTCTGGCATAGCTAGTCTATTCAGTTTGCTCCCTGAAGCAATATATCCAACTCCTGAGACCCCGTGTTAAAACCAGTTACAGCATCCTCTTTTCCCAATCTTACCTCAATCCCCTCAAGAACAATGAGCACACTCAGGGTAGAAACCTGACAATAGATTATTTGCCTTAGTGATCCAGATACTTTTCTAGAGTACATGATTTTATTGCTTGCATTTTGAATAGCTCAGTTTTAGGAGCCAAGAAAAAAAAATACATAGCTAGCACTTTATAATTCATCCATTCAACCAGCATTTCCTGATATCCTGTTGAATATCATCTGTGATGCTAAGAACAACCGACTCTAGGGTGTTTCTCACTTCCTATAACATAATTGTCTAGTATCCAGACAACTCACTATTCTCTCAAAATGTCTTGTGTGCAGCCACATAACTTCTTTCGTTTGAGTAAATGAAAGTTGCAAGTTGTCAACAGTGAAGTTACTTAAGCAGAGTGAAAAAGAGGGGGGAAAATCTGTTCCTTAAACTTCAACAGAAATAGGATACATTAGAATGTACATTTAAAAAAACCCAGTTTGATTTGAAATGTTGAGGAAGAAAGTAAATAAATAACTCATTCTGGAAAACAATAAGGAGTTATTTCATCATTAAAGAAAATAAATTTCATCACTTCCTTCCTCCCACCACCCTTTCTCACCAATTCTTCAGTGTCTCTTGGTAAAAAGCACTGGCAGAGAGGTCAGGGACAGACAAATGGATTGTAAAATCTGTGAAACTCAGTCACTTATCTTCCCCCCATCTACCCTTTGACTTAGTCAAGGACTCAGAAGTCAGCTTTTGCTGCTCATCTCTACCACTGGCCTTGAGCTACATCGGATAGAACCTTCCACTTGTATTAGATCATCCTTTTATGGCCTGGCATTTTTACTACCAAACACAGTTACTGGTTAATCTGATGGCTATCTCTTTTCATAAGGAAAAGTTTTTTTTTTTTTTTTTATAAAACCAGATGGAGTTACAACAGCTCTAGCCTCAGAATTCCAAAGTTCTCCCTAACTTCTAGCTCTGACAGTGCAAACTAAGTTAGGTTCTCAGCAGGCTCAGGTGAGAGACCCCCACCCATGGTTCCACTTACATTTTGAACTCTAAGCCCAGAAATAAAGCTAGAAGTTCCTTTGATTACTGTTGTGAAATAAGTTAATTTTCTGATCTATGATAAGGGCGTGTGTGTGTGTGTGTGTGTGTGTGTGTGTGTGCATGCTCAGTCACTCCGTGTCTGACTCTGTGACCCCATGGACTATAGCCTGCCAGGTTCCTCTGTCTGCAATTTTCCAGGCAAGAATACTGGAGTGGGTTGCCATTCCCTTCTCCAGCATGATTTGTCTAGAAATCATGTCATGCCACTACTCAAAAGCCTCCAGTATCTGCCCATTTCCCTCAGAGAAAAGCCACAGTTCTTCAGAGGTGAAGTCCCACCAACACATCACTACTCCATCCTGTTAACCATCTACTCTTCTCTTCTACCATCTCCCCTTTGCTCTCTCCAACTGCAGCATGATGTTCCACTGACGTCTCAATCTTCTACTCACCACAGGGCCTTTGCATTTGCTGTCCCCTCTGCCTGAGACGTTCCTCCCCCAGATATCCACAGACTCTTCCTCAGTTCCTTGAGGTCTCCACCCAAATGTCACATCATCAATGAGACCTTCCCTGACCCACATCCCTAAAACAGAAGCACTGTTTTAGGGTGTGAGCCCACTCTCACTCTAGTACTTTCCATATTTTTTTAAAGGCTTTATTGAGATATGACTCATCTCCTACATAATTCACCCATTTAAACACACAATTCAATTACTTTTAGTATATTCATAGACTTATGCAACCACCATCACTATCAACTCTAGAATATTTTCCTTGCTTCCCCAAAGAAATTCTGGATATTTTATCCATCACTTCTCACTCACCCCAAATCTCCAGACCTAAAGTGAAAGTGAAAGTCACTCAGTCATGTCTGACTCTTTGTGATCCCATGGAATTCTCCAGGCCAGACTACTGGAGTGGGTAGACTTTCCCTTCTCCAGGGAATCTTCCCAACCCAGGGATTAAACCTAGGTCTCCTGCATTGCAGGCAGATTCTTTACCAGCTGAGCCACAGGGGAAGCCCAAGAATACTGGAGTGGGTAGCCTATCCCTTCTCCCGCAGATATTCCTGACCCAGGAATCGAACTGGGGTCTCCTGTATTGCAGGCAGATTCTTTACCAATTGAGCTATTAGGGAAGCTACAGACCTAAGCAACCACTAAACTACTTTCTCTCTCGAATTATTTGCTTATTCTGGACTTTTCACATAACTTGAATTATATAGTATGTAGTCCTTTGTGACTGGTCTCAGCATATTTTTTTGTTTGTTTTTACTGAAGTATTGCTGATTTATAATATTGTGTTAGCAGCATAATGTTTTTGAAGTTCATCCACACTGTACTACGTATCAGTACTTCATTTCTTTTTTATTGCCAGATAATATTCCATTGTATGGATATGTGAAAGTCAGTCAGTCATGTCCAACTCTTTGTAACCCCATGGACTATACAGTCCATGGAATTCTCCAGGCCAGAATACTGGAGTGGGTAGCCTTTCCCTTCTCCAGGGGATCTTCCTGACCCAGGGATTGAACTCAGGTCTCCTGCCTTGCAGGCAGATTCTTTATCAGCTGAGCCACAAGGGAAGCCCAAGAATATTGGAGTGGATAGCCTCCCTTTTCCAGCAGATCTTCCAGACCCAGGAATCGAACTGGGGTCTCCTGCATTGCAGGCGGATTCTTTACCAACTGAGCTATCAGGTAAGCCAGTGGTATGGATATACCACATCTTATTGCTCCAATCATCAGTTGATGGGTATTTGTGTTATTTCCACTTCTTGGCTATTGTGAGTAATGCTATGAAGAACATTTTGTATGAGTTTTTATGTGGACATATGTTATTTCTTTTGAGTGTACACCTAGGAATGAATCCCCATGATTTTTATCTGTTTTGAGAACTTATTACAATCTGATACAACATATGTTTCCTTCCTTACTTTTTTATTATCTGCCTTTCTCCCACTAGAATATTAGCTCCCTAAAGGAGGATTTTGATCTGTTTTGTTCACTGCTTATAACAGAGCCATAGTAAAATACAATAAATATATGTTGCGTGAATGAAAGAATGCTAAATTATTGGGGGAAACTGATGGGGGAACCTATTATATCAGTACACTGATTACGTACACATTAAAAGTCAGTTTGTGGGAAGAGGTTTGCCATGACAGCTTCCAGGGAAATAGTAAAATTTCCAGAGTTGCCACTAGTCTGGGCCTTAGTCAAGTGACCTTTTTTGAGGTCAGTTCCTCCCTTGTAAACTGTCAGGATTGAACCAGTGTTCCTGGTTCCTTCTAGCCCCATATGCCATAATATAACATAAAAATTAGCAAATGGTTTGCTCATACAAATATTTATCTTCCACTCATTCATTTCTTTATTAAGTGTCTTTATGAGCCAGACACTATTCAGATGCCTTATTTGACATATCAACATTTACAATCTATTTGGATAATAATTACACCCTTGCTGATTTAAATTTCTTTTCTTCTTTTCTTTCTCACTTATTTGTTTTCAAAAATACAGCTAAGTTTGGCTTTAAAAAATGAAAGTTCAGTTCAGTTGCTCAGTCGTGTCTGACTCTGCGACCCCAATGACTGCAGCACGCCAGGCTTCCCTGTCCATCACCAACTCCCGGAGTTTACTCAAACTCATGTTCATTGAGTCGGTGATGCCATCCAATCATCTCATCCTCTGTCATCCCCTTCTCCTCCAGCCTTCCATCTTTCCCAGCATCAGGGTCTTTTCAAATGAATCAGCTCTTCGCATCAGGTGGCCAAAGTATTGGAGTTTCAGCTTCAGCATCAGTCCTTCCAATGAATATTCAGGACTGATTTCCTTTAGGATTGACTAGTTTGATCTCCTTGCAGTCCAAGGGACTCTCAAGAGTCTTTTCACAGTTCAAAAGCATCCATTCTTCTGCGCTCAGCTTTCTTTATAGTCCAACTCTCACATTCATACATGACTACCGGAAAAACCATAGCTTTGACTAGAAGACCTTTGCTAGCAAAGTAATGTCTCTGCTTTTAAAAAAAATGAAAACCATATCTTAATTATTTTGTTCCTACAACACAGGCAGGAACTAAAAGACCAAAAAAAATCAATATCAGTATAC
This sequence comes from Bos javanicus, assembly GCF_032452875.1. Taxonomy (NCBI): domain Eukaryota; kingdom Metazoa; phylum Chordata; class Mammalia; order Artiodactyla; family Bovidae; genus Bos; species Bos javanicus. The sequence goes on from NC_083893.1 coordinate 15,340,210, forward strand.
ATTTATTATTATTTCTTATTCTAGTGTCTTCCAATTTTACACAGATACAAAATGCATCCATTATCAGAAATACAGAGAGGATGAGTGGGCTGGATTGACTGGGCTGTAGCTTTTGTGTATAGGACTACAATCTGCATTCCAAGCCCTCCCCATCAGCACTTCCTACCTCTTCTCTTGCTTTACAAGTGTTCACAGACTCGAGGTTTGCCTGACATGATTAAGTTTCTCTATAACTTATTTATCCAGTTTATTCCTTGAGTTAGCACAATTTCTCAAATATTGGGGGACACAGAGAGTAAGATAGTTACTCTGTTTTTTGACTCCTATGAACATTATGTTCATGTGCAAGCAACACATTCTGCCTCCCTTATAACTGTTTTCTCCTTAGTAAGATAATAGGTTTTGAGTTTACACTCTGGCCTTTTCCAGGTTACATTTGAGCATATGCAGAGGTACAGCAATCCAAAGTAGTCAAGAAAGGAATAAGAGGTTCTCTTGTACACATGCCTTATTTTTGCAAGCAAGAGAGGCTTACAGAATCATTGGCTATGTTCCTAGACCAAATACCTCAAAATGTATTTTGTCAGGAATATTTTCTATGGGTCCCAGGGACAGTTTTATATCATCTGCCTACTGTATAATCTTAAGAAAGCATTTTGTGAAAGCAAAGTGGACCTGGGAAGAAATACACAAATACTTCATTCAACAAATGCTTGTTTGCCTATGATGTGCCAGCCTGAAAGCTGTTCTTATGCAACCTGTCCTGGGTCTCCATGAAACAGATATTCCTGGCACACTCTGCTTTATAAATGAGGAACCTGAGGCCCGGAGATGTAAAGCAATTACCCTGGCTAGGATGATACAGCGATACACAGATGGTACACAGATACAGAGTCTGTGGGCTCCCAAAGACTTGACACTCTTTTCACCCTGTAAAAACCACTTCAGTTGCTTATTTTACATTCATAACAGATCTTGAATGTTATTTTTGCATATGAAGTGTACAACATATATTGGAGATAATAGATGATAGTAATTATAACAATTTCTTTCTGAACCAAAAAAGAGGACATTTTATCTTTCTGTAATCAGAAACTTCTGTGGCTACTTGAAAAGTTTGACCAAATTTCATTATTTTCCATTAAATAGAAATCATAAGGCATCTCTTTTTTTTTTTGAGAAGTTCCACTTTTAGAAGTTTATCCTGATAGTTACATATTCACACAGAGATTCATATACAAGAACATACATTATTATGTCAATAATAATCAAAAAAAGAGATCAATTAATGTCTAGTAATAGTAATTATAAAGTATTACAAAACTCTAGCAATATCTATAGAATGGAATACTGGACAATTATTAAAAATCATGAGGTAGAAGAATATTTAAATCAAAAAACATTTAGTGACCAGGCATCACTTTAAAAGAAAAGGCCTGTAGTGAATTTGGAACCTCTGAGAGGCTGTTTTCAAGAAAATTTAGGTGAATAAATTATTCACATTTCATTGGGACATCTCTAAATGTTAAATAAACGTCCCCTATACCCATATGGGCTTCCCTTGTAGCTCAGTCGGTAAAGATCTGCCTGCAATGCAGGAGACCCAGGTTTGATCCCTGGGTCAGGAAGATCTCCTGGAGAAGGAAATGGCAACCCACTCCAGTATTCTTGCCTGGGAAATCCCATGGACAGAGGAGCCTGGCAGGCTACAGTCCATGGGGTCGCAAGAGTCAGACATGACTTAGCGACTAAACACCCATCACCACCATTCCCATAAAGTTAAAGCTATGGTTTTTCCAGTAGTCATGTATGGATGTGACAGTTGGACTATTAAGAAGGCTGAGCACCAAGGAATTGATGCTTTTGAACTATGGTGCTGGATAAGACTCTTGAGAGTCCCTTGGACTGTGAGGAGATCAAACCAGTCAATCCTAAAGGAAATCAGTCCTGAATATTCATTGGAAAGACTGATGCTGAAGCTGATGCTCCAATACTTTGGTCACCTGATGTGAAGAACTGACTCATTTGAAAAGACCCTGATGCTGGGAAAGATTGAGTGCAGGAAGAGAAGAGATCGACAGAGGACAAGTTAGTTGGATGGCATCACCAACTCAATAGATATAAGTTTGAGCAAGCTTCGGGAGATGGTGAAGGACAGGGAAGCCTGGTGTGCTGCACTCAATGGAGCTGCAAAGTCAGACACGACTGGGTGACTGAGCAATAACAACAATACCCATCCATAGAAGTGATTAATAGATAATTTCCCTGATATAAAGTCAGCAAGTAGATGGTTAGGGCACTTCCTGTTCCCTCAGTTCCTAAAGTCTCATCTGCATGGTGTGAGGACTATATGGGAATATCTCTAATCTAATCTGATCTAATGGAATCTGATCTACAGCACTTTAATGCGATCTTGGTATACAAATCACCCTTTCAAAATAATTCTATCAAATCATAGAAAAAGAAAGAAAAAAGTTGGCTGTAAACTAGCTGTATCTATTGGCCACAAACAACAGGACCAATTTTTTTGTCGTTGTTCAGTCACCAAGTCATGTCCGACTCTTTGTAATCCCATGGACTGCAGTAAGAACCACTTCTCACTATCGTAAAAAATAATCATATTAAAGAACTTGGGAATCAAAGGAAAAGCTTTAAAATGAAGCTTAGATAATGGCAGGAACTAGAGAGGAGTGGCTCAAGATGGCAAAAACATAAAAAGCATTACCTTATAGATAAGTAAGATTGACTGTTTGGGGCCTTTGTAAAGCTTTTGTTGTTCTGCTCCATTCAGAGAGCATCTGAAGGGTTTAGTTTGTGATCCCACTCATACCTTAGCCGAGGAGGAAAGACACTTCACACACATGATGGATCTATGTTATTTCTGATGGCAGATGAGCGCAGATTCCCCTAAGTCAAAGTTGGGTGCTCTTACCAGAAGAATGGAGCAGAGGCTGACCAGGCAAAAACAACAGATGCCCATGAACCTGAAGTCAGGAATTTGGCCTCTCTATCCCCTTGGAGGGATCTGTGATATGGGTTTGAGGCTAGAGACAGATCCAAACCACAAATAGACATGAGGATAAACCCTGGATCAAAGCTACAGCCCAGGCCAGGAAGGGGCACGCTGGAGCCAGGGAAGGCAGATGACAGGAGAGGGCACTTGGAGTTCTCAGGGCTGAGCAGCTGTATTTTCTGATACGCACTTCATCCGGCTGCCTGCACTGAGAATGTACCACATGGTCAGTAGAATGGAATGCAGGGCAGACACCAGCCCCTCTGAAGCTCACAGAAACCTGATACAATGGCTTTAGCCTAATGCATGTCCAGGCATTTTTCTCTTATTTAACTCCAGCTCTTTGCAATGTCCAGCAAAATAAAGAGGATCATGCTGGATCAGAAGGTCAGACCAGCCAAGCCAGAGTGGTCAGGCCCAAACTACATATTTAGGTGAGATGAGGGACATTAGCTGAGACAGGAGAAACTGCCCCATCCCCTTTCTGATGCTGAGTCTCATCCAGCTGGCATGAGAGAGGGGTCCTGGTTTGGATTGGAAGGTGCTGGTTCCAGAGAGGGTAGAGGAGGCTGCTAGGATGATACATGGGGTGCAGTTCCATTTAGGGCAAGACCGGAGCCAAAGGAGCCGAATCAGCTGCTAAATCCAAGAGGTCAGTTTGAGACTGTGGTCAAGAATGAGGCAAGAGACCAGGAGCCGAGATTAGAAACAGGTCTGGAAACACAGTGGGAAGTCGGATAATTCAAGAAAGTTCAGGATAATCCTGAAGAGCCCCAGAGACCAAAGCCTTTCTCATTGGATGCTGGTCACATGGCAGGGTGCCCAGTAACCAATCAGATCACTAGTGGCACAGGCTGGACGGGAATTAAATGAGAAAATACCATAGGTGGACATGGGCATCAGGCCCATAGCAGGCAGGAGCTAGGGGGTCTAAAGGCTGGAATCCAGGGTCCCAGATGTGAGAAAGCCAGCCAGGTGGGCACCAGTAGTTCATTCATACTTCAAAGATGCTATGCACATTTTTAATGCCAGTTTTCTTGTGGGTATGTACTTTCATTCCTTTGGGTGAAGCAATATTTTCATTGAAAAAAGGACTTCATATGTAAACAAGTCTGGGAAATAATGCTCTGTGTGTGTGTGTGTGTGAGGATGAAGTTGTTGATCAAAGAGGTTGCAGTAGACTCTGACATATTTTAGATAGAACTGTTTTCAATTAGGCTTAAAACCATGATATTCAAAACATGGAAAACTATCAAATGTCAACTAGCCCTTTGAAAACAAGCTTCTGGTCAATAACTTAACTGCCCTCTTTGTGAGTTCTTGGGGACAAGTCCTTGCCATGTTTATCTCTTTCTCTCAGTACCTAAAATAGTTCTGGGCATATATTAAATTCTCAATATATGTTTTCAATTGACATACAAAAATTCTTAAAGGGTAAACAACAAAATGTTGTTTTTCTTTTGGTGGTTGGACTACAGGTGACATGTCTTCATTAAAAAAAAAAATCTCCATTTTTGTAGTTTCTGAACATGAGTTACTTTTAAAAATTAAAAAAATATATATTTAAATTTAAAAAATATATATATTTAAGATATTCATTGTGCAAGACTACTAAGTCTCCATTAGAAGAAAAAAAGGAACGCCTAATTTTATCACTGCTTAAACATTTTCCAATTAAGTAGCTTACTTTAACATTAATACTGAGACCTCAAAGATTCTGTTTGACTCTGAGAAGTTAATAATGGATGGGACTAAGGAACTAGGAGCTATGGTGGGGTGTATACATTTTGCTATATAGGCAGCTATCCCTTTCATGGATCACAGCCTTGTTATGGCAAAGGCTGTGAAGTTACTCAAGTTACTTCATTGAGTAACTCAATGAAGCTATGAACCAAGCTACATCACCCAAGATAGACAGGTCATGGTGAAGAATTCTAACAAAATGTGGTCCACTGGAGGAGTAAATGGCAAACTTCTTAAATGAACAATTGCAAAGAAATAGAGGAAAACAATAGAATGGGAAAGACTAGAGATCTCTTCAAGAAAATTGGAGATATCAAGGGAACATTTCATGCAAGGATGGGCACAATAAAGAACAGAAATGGCAAGGACCTAACAGAAGCAGAAGACATTAATAAGAGATGGCAAGAATACACAGAAGAACTGTACAAAAGAAGTCTTAATGACCTGGAAAACCATGATACTGTGGTCACTCACCTAGAGCCAGATATCCTGGAGTGTTAAGTCAAGTGGGCCTTAGGAAGCATTACTACAAACAAAGCCAGTGGAAGTGATGGAATTCCAGCTGAATGATTTAAAATCCTAAAAGATGATGCTGTTAAAGTGCTGCACTTAATATGTCAGCAAATTTGGAAAATTCAGCAGTGGCAACAAGACTAGAAAAGGTCAGTTTTCATTTCAATTCCAAAGAAAGTCAATGCCAAAGAATGTTCAAGCTATTGGACAAACACGCATATATCACAGGCTAGTAAGTTTATGCTCAAAATCCTTCAAGCTAGGCTTTAGCAGTATGTGAATCAAGAACTTCCAGAAGTACAAGCGGGGTTTGGAAAAGGCAGAGGAACCAGAGATCAAATTGCCAACATTCCCTGGATTATAGAGAAAGCAAGGGGATTCCAGAAAAACATCTACTTCATTGACTACACTAACACCTTTGACTGTGTGGATCACAATAAACTGTGGAAAATTCTTAAAGTGATGGAAATACCAGACCTCCTTACCTGTCTCCTGAAAAACCTGTATGCAAGTCAAGAAACAACAGATAGAACTGGACCTGGAACAACTGACTGGTTCAGAATTGGGAAAGGAGTACATCAAGGCTATATATAGTCACCCTGCTTATTTAATTTATATGGAGAGTACATAATGAGAAATGCCAGGCTGGATGAATCACAAGCTGGAATCAACACTGCTAGAAGAAATATCAACAACCATAGATATGCGGATGATACCACTCTAACGACAGAAAGTGAAAAGAAACTAAAGAGCCTCTTGGCGAGGGTGAAAGAGGAGAGTGAAAAAGCTGGCTTGGACCTCAACATTAAAAAAACTAAGATGATAGAATCTGGTCCCATCACTTATGGCAAGTAGGGGGAAAAGTGGAAACAGTAGAAAAATCTTATTTTTCTTGGGCTCCAAAATTACAGCAGACGGTGACTGCAGCCATGAAATTCAAAGACACTTTCTCCTTGGAAGGAAAACTATGACAAACCTAGACAGCGGAGCAGAGACATCACTTTGCCGACAGAAGTCATATAGTCAAAGCTAGAGTTTTTCCATTACTCGTGTACAGATGTGACACTTGGACCATAAAGAAGGCTGAACCCTGAAGAATTGACACTTTCAAATTGTGGTGCTAAATAAGACTCTTGAGACTCCCTTGGACTGCAAGGAAATCAACCCAGTCAATCCTAAAGGAAATCAGTCCTGAATATTCATTGGAAAGACTGATGCTGAGGCTGAAACTCTAATACTTTGGCCACCTGATGTGAAGAGTTGACTCACTGGAAAAGACTCTGATGCTGGGGAAGATTGAAGGCAAAAGGAGAAGGGGGCAGTAGAGGATGAGATGGTTGGATAGTCTCATCAAGTCAATGGACATAAATTTGATCAAACTCTGGGAGAGAGTGAAAGACAGGGGAGCCTGGCATGCTGCAGTGGTGGCAAAGAGTCAGACATGATTTAGCCACTGAACAACAATAGGCAGCAACAGTAAGTAAGGAACTATATAACTCAGTGCTTTACAAAATTGGTCTGTGGTACAGATTTCTGCTAGGTAACATTTGAACATTTGGTCTACTGCTTTGGTATCTAATTTACCTTCAAACATCCAGCTGATGGTTACAGAATACTAATAGAGTTATATTGAGTTCCCTCTACTTCAAGGAATTCCTAAAAGAAAAAGCTGGGTGTTTTGTTTGTTTGCTTGTTTTTTGTTTTTCAAATCATCTGTAGTGGCTCCAACCAAAGAATAACCAAATCTTAAAGTGAAAGTTGCTCAGTCATGTCCGACTCTTTGCGACCCCATGGACCATAAAGTCCATGGAATTCTCCAGGCCAGGATATTGGAGTGGCTAGCCTTTCCCTTCTCCATTGGATCTTCCCGAACCAGGAATCGAACTGGGGTCTCCTGCATTGCAGGAGGATTCTGTACCAACTGAGCTATGAGGGAAGCCCCAACCAAATCTTGAGCCAGAGTATTTACTGTGTTTAATCTGCCCCTGGAACAGCTGTTATCTTGTAAAGTGTTTCAAATATTATATTTGTGTTTGCCTTTTAAAAAAAGCAGGGCATACTCTACTTGCATTAACTACAAAACCCTGCACTGTTGACTATGGAATATAGAAAGGGTGTCCATAGTAAAACTTTGGATAAGGTTGTTCTCATACAAAACAATTCGTCATCATAAATGAAAATTTTATACCCATATGTGAGAGGCTTTCTTTTCTCCTCAGATGGTAAACAGTCTTCGTACTTATTCTCTTATAACCAAAGCATATTTTTAAACCTAAAAAGAAAAAAACAATCTGAAATGCAGTAAACTGATGTTTTTTATCCATTGTTCTATTTTGTAGACTATACGTAGTGCAAGCATTGTTGGAATACCTAAGTGATGGCTGTTTATTTTTTTCTGATTAACATGAAAAATGAAAAGAGAGAATACTTTTAGATTTGAAAGAAGTACTGCAGATGATAGACTTCAGTAATTGCTCCAGCAGACCACAAAGGATTAGTTTTACAGCAAGAAACTTGGGGTAACCTGGCTAAATATTTCATTCATGTGACTGAGCGGGTTGGGGGTGGGAGGGTAGGGAATTTGCTTAGCAGTGTGGGTGACTGTGGCTTGGCTGGGAGTATGGTTAATTTCTCACTCATAGCCTCAGACTGTACAGAATGGCCTGCTCATGTTATGTGCTCCAGTGTGAATCTGTGGCCTGGCCCCTCAGGTTGAAGCTATCTTAACTGCTGGCAAGAATAGTAGTAGTACTAGAGTCAGCCATTTCAGAGGAGGAGGGCTGGCTGGCTCAGGCTCCTGGGTATACAAGGGATGCTGATGTTCTGTCTTGCCCAGTCTGGATCCTTGCAAATTTCATTTTCATAAATACCCTGCATTTTGCCAGCATTCCCTACTTTCACCCAACAAAGTGGGTGCAGGGAAGCAGAGAATCAGGAAGAAATGAGAATACTAAGGACTTGGAGAGTGAGGGAGGCTTCAGCACAGGATATCATTTCTCTGGATCCCAGCTGAGTTCTCCTTTGGGTTCAAATGAGGAATCAGAGCTTCTTCCACATTCATTTGAATACTTTTTCAATGATGGAACATTTGTGCTTTCAGTGGTTACATCTAAGTTTTGGAAACAGCAAAGTCCATTCAGTTCTAATAAAGCTGGGCCAATAATAACTTATGCTTGGAGAATGGGTTTCATTTCACAAGGTGGTGTAATAATGCCTTGTTTAATTTAATCTTCAGGACAACTCTTGCTGTAGATACTTTTATTCTCCAAATGCAAGAGAAGAAAGCGAGTTTAAGAAAATTTAAGGAATATGCAAAGTCACAAAACAGAGGTTGGACTTGAATTCAGATCAGATTTCAAATCCGTTGCTTTTCTACTCAACATCAGAGGTTCTATTTTTTATTTGAAACATATGAAGTAGTACAATAGGGCAACCTAGCTAATTTTCATGCATACCTCATAATCTTGTGCCAAAGACAATTGAAAAAGAGGATTTCCAAAACACTTGGAGCAATGGCATCCTTGACAGAATGAGTGGGTGGTTTTCCAGGAGATAAATTCACAGATCTATCCAAACTGATGGTTGAATTTTAAAGTCCCACTCTTTTCTTGTCACAACTGGTAAGACTTTAAAATGCTTACTATATTTGCATCCATAAAAATCATTATGCAGGAAAAAAATACTGGAGGTATAAGCTATTTAACATCTGTGAACAGGAAAATTGCAAAGAACGTTTAACAGTACATAAAAGCAGACTTGTGAACTACTTTATTTTTATCTGGGAAAAGAAAAAATGCTAGCATAATAATATTTATCCTATACATCTACAAAGGGATCTCATTATACTCAAAAGGTTATATTCTAGAAACTCCAAGTTAATAAAGAAATACGAGAGGGATGTTCTTCTGATTCAGGTTTTTCCTCCCAGTTTTGGACTTTGGACCTGCCTTTCTTTTAGGTGCAGTGACCATATGTAGGAAATCAGATTGAAATGCCTTATAGGTGCCATAACTGATCATTGATTGACTTAACTCTCAAGTGCTTTAGCAGCTCAGAGCTGATCGTTAAATAACTGAGTATTTTGTGCTAATTGTTAAACTGTTGATACTTGAAACTGATCACAGTAGTAGTATTTACACTTAGAAATCGACAAACTACAAACCAGGGCTCCCTATTCACCACCATCCACGCCTAGCTCACCAGCATAGTGCCGACCCTCCAGGGAATCAGGGAGGGAGGTTGCTGTTTAACACCTCACAAATGTTGGAAGCCACAAGCTGAGTCTTCTCCATACCAGCAGACAAGAACAACACGCCATCTTGTTCAGTGACTTTGGATTTGACTTACAGGGTTTTACTAAAGCTGGTAGAGCAGGGCTGCAATGAAGAACATTTCTGCTAAAGCCAAACAAACATTTGGGCTACAAAAGAAATTCCATATGCTTATGGAAGGTGGTTCGATTTGCCCTCTAGTTAAAATAATGTCAGATGGCCACTACCTATTGTTAAATGTTATAAACAACATATATACAGTCCCATGTTAGTAAAGCAAATTTGGTTTAGATATGGATATTCTAGAAAAATACACTCTAAACTGATGAGGAGGGAGATTAAATGTTTACTTTTTTTTATTTCTGAGTTCTTCTTTGCTCCTTTCTTTCCTAAAATCAGCATTAACTTTTCCTAGAACTAAACAGTAATTTTAATAGAAAAAGAACCAAACAATGTCAGGTAAATCTGGTCATGCTCGCAATTTGACAATGTACTGTTCAAAGCATAAAACTGATCCGACCAATCCTTTTCATCCTCATTCTGTAATCTCAATCTGTTTTCCGTTTTTAACTGTCTCAACTTTTCAAGTTATTGTTTTCAAAAATAAAAGCATTTATATCTTATTGGACTCTGAATTTTCAGATTTTATACCTGCTTTAAAATCAGTTCCTGCATTGCCCTGAAAGATACAAACTCTACTCTAGGAGTTGGTTAGATCTTGAAAGCCCACAATCATCTTCATGCGTTTGCAAGTCCCGGGGGACTCCTAAGTCCAATTGCTGGCAGAAGGCAGAGCTGATAACATTGTGTTCTGACAAATCACTTTGTTAAGGAAAGTTTGTAAATTAAAGTTTCTTAGTCTAGGAGCTTCTCAAGAACTCTAGCATCAGGGGAGCCATATATTGTATTTCTGGCGAGGCCATATAATCAACCATGTCACTTTGTATTAACATTTCTTAAAATTTAAATTTCATCTGAAAATGGGGGTCATAGGTATCATGTTTCTGTGACTCTAAGATATACCTTTCCCCTTATATTTTACTATTTCTGAAATAGGATGAGTCTGAATTCAATTACAGTGTTCCAGGTGATTCTGATGTTTGGGATCCACCCTTAGAAAAGAGAACAAAATACTAATACCTGCATCTCTCCCGCTCCCGGAGATGCTCAGGTATTGATATGAGCTGTGAGTTCTCTCTTTTGCAACTAAGATTGGGAATTGCTAACAACGCACATTAGAATCTCTGGGGAAACTTTAGTAATACTTCAAGTTCCTGGTGTGTGTGTGTGTGCTAGGTTGCTTCAATCGTGTCCAACTCTTTGTGACACTGTTGACTGCAGCCTGCCAGGCTCCCCTGTCCATGGGATTCTCCAGGCAAGAATACTGGAGTGGGTTGCCATGCCCTCCTCCAGGAGATCTTCCTGACCCAGGGATCGAACTCGTGTCTCCTATGTCTCCTACATTGGCAGGCGGGTTCTTTACCACCAGTGCCACCTGGGAAGCCCCAAACACCTGGGCTCATCCCCTACAGGTTCTAATTTAATTTGCCTGGATCTCAAGACAGTGATATTTTTCAAAAACTCACCAGGTAATTATGAGGTAAGGAGGGCAAGATAGGAAAATGGGATTAAGAAGTTCAAACTACTATATATAAAATAAATAAGCTGCAAGGATATAGTGTACAGCACAGGAATTACAGTCAATATTTTAAAATAACTTTAAATGGAATATACTGTATACAAATTTTGAATCATTATCTTGTACACCTGAAACTAATAATGTAAATCAACTACACTTCAATAAAAATGAAAATAAATAAAATAATAAAGTCCCTTCTGACTCCACCATGGGGAGGCCTGGGTCATTGGTCTACTGTAGGACATTTGTTGTTTTCTCTGCTAAAAGCAGCATTCTGTCCACCTCTTCTGGGAAGTTGCCTGCTACACATGTAATTCTAAATGGACTTGCCAGTTTTCTTACAGAAGGCATCCCCCGTACATCTGTAGCTGGTCTAAGGTTGCATAACTTACCCAAATTGGGCCAACTCGAGTCATTCCACAGTAGTTTTGCACGTTAGGCCAGAGAAGCAAAGACTCTTATCCTCCTAGTGACAAAACAGAAATTGCCTGTCTGGTTGACAAGATACCTGTTCCCTACCACAGGAGAGGGAATGAAGGTGATGTTCAGAAAAGACAAGATGACAGGTAGAGAGAATGTGGCCCACTCGGAATCCTGAGCTCCAAGGTCTATAGCATTCTTGTGGTTTGGTTATGTGAATTAGGAAAGTCTCAAGTTAGGTTTCTATTTCTTGCAACCAAAACGCAAAGAACCACCACAATGAAACCCTCTCAACTAATATAACTGATCCTCAGTAAAAATGACACTTTTTGTTTTCCAAAGGTTTTCTATATACCTCCTAACCGGATAAGTGGGACATGTAATTTCTTTAAAAATTGAGACATAATTCACACACCAGCAAATTCACCCTTTTAAGGTGCACAATGCCGTGGTTATTAGTATATTTGCAAGATGTATAACCATCACCACTAACTAACCCCAGAACATTTCATTATCCCACTAAAGCAACTCCAGTCCTATCCGCAATCATCCCTATACCTTCCTCTCCGTTGCCCTTAGCAACCACCAAGCTACTCTCAGCACAGGTGCTTTCATGCTCATTTAAAGGCAAAGAAAAGGAGGCCTGGATGTTCTGGTGGTTTTCTTAAGAGGCTGGAGCCAGGATTAGAACCTGTTCAACTACTCTACCTCCCTTTTGTGAACATATTTATGCCCAAGTCATTATATTTATTTGCCACTGTAAAATGGAAGAGCGGGTTAAAACAATCACTTGTAAATTATTGCAGTCATTTAGAAATAGTGTTGGTTTGTTCTGAAAGGTCAATTGATTTTGACATTGCTTGCTTAACTTTTGTTAACGTTATGCCTTCCTAATGAAAGAGATTGTTTTTGTTTACTTCTTGGCAACTGAAACCCACTTGACACCCCCATGAAAAAAAAAATGACTAAGTCAACTGAGCTGAAATTGCATTTCGTGTACATCTAAGGAAAAAACAAGTTTTAGTTCCTTTCACAGTCATATATCTTAAGTACAGTAATTGCATTTTAGCCTATTAAGCTTCTGATGAGGGCAAATAAACCTTATACAAAATTTAGACCAAGCTCAACAGGATTAGAAAGGGGAGGTCAGAGAGAAGATGTGGATATTACATGTTGAATCACTTGGAGTTCAAACCAACTTGGAGCCTTTGTTTTTGGCAGATATTATTTTAATAAGAGTCATTGCCTACAGACTGCTTTAATCTAATTCTAGAAACCAATAAATTGCAATCTAATTGTGAAATGATGAAAGACAGTGATTTGAAGAAACGAATGTGTTTACATGCAGTTTAGCCCAAGCTCAGTTTTGCAGAAAGGAGTCCGAAATATCTAATCTCTACTTTAGGGGTAAAAATGCATTCAGGGGGCCACACCCACATAGCCGGGTATGCTTCTCCCTTTGTGCGCCTTGCCTTCCACGCCCCGGAGGCTATTTCTGTTGAATTGGATACCACCAGGCCTGCACATCCCCGTCTCCAGAGCCCCTCGGGGTAAAGAACTGGGGAACAGTAACTCCCCAGAACAATTGGGGAGCCTGTTCACAGTTTTGGCTGCCTGTGCTGCTGCTCTGCCAGTCTATCTGAAGCATTTGGGGAACACCCAGTCTTTGCAGAAGTTTGAACATGGTGCTAGGGAACAAAAATGAATAAAGAATAAAATTTCCCCCAAGCTGAGCACAAGGACCTCACTCTCCTGTCTGATTTCCTGCCATTCAGCCAGATCTGTATCAGAAGATCCAGTGCACATATGTGCTGGAGTAGGGAGAACACAGACTCCCCCTTCCCAGCCCACCTGAACGTGCTGGGTCTATCAGTCTCTCCAGGAGGATATGTATATAAAATACAGTCAACTTGTTTATGTCACAAAGCAACGGTCATCCTCATGCCTTTGTCCTTGGTTTCTACTGTCACTCCACTGGAACATCCACACTTCTCTTCTCCCAAGACTGACTCCCTCTGGAACCTCCCAGGTGGTCCAGTGGCTGAGATTCTGAGCTCCCAATGCAGGGGGCCCAGGTTCCATCCCTGTTCAGGGAACTACATCCACATGCTGTAGCCAAGAGTTAACGTGCTGCAGTGAAGACTGAAGATTCTGTGTGCCACAAGTGAGACCTGGCACAGCCAGATAATTAAATAAATCACTTCCTTTGGGAAAAAAAAAAAAAAAAGACTGACTCCCTGCTTGTCCTTCTAGACTCAGCTGTGCTGTCTTCCTGGGAAGCCTTTCCTAACCTCCCTCTGCAGTTAAGTCCCTCCTCAATGTTCCTCCAGCGTCCACCCAGTTTCATTTTGTATCCTCCTATTGTGATGACTATTGTAGTCCCATTACTATCTTTTCTTTAAAAATCTGTCTTTCCTATTAGATGGATTCTACAAAATCTGGCCTATCATATTTGTCTCTGTATCCTCAAGACCTGATATCATACATGGCTTGTAGCAGGCATTTAACTCATTCAAAATACGTGTGGGGTTCTTCTGTGTGCTAGGTACTATGAGTGCTATGTTGGATGCTGCAGCTAACCATCATTTGTGCTTGCCAAATTAATAGTCTCCCATCCTTTGGTTCTTTGCCATCTTTTGCACTGCAGTGGAAAAGAAACCTTGCCCAGTGGGTTAGGTACCATGATCTGAATGCAAGAGTGAGAGAGATCCCCCTTTGGATTCTTATTTACATGTACTGACTGCTCACTCTTGTGGCGCAGCAAGCAGCTATGTGTTCTCATCCATTTAGTGGGCAGTGTAGCATGATGCGTAAGAACTCAGTGTGAACTACATTCTGCCCATGAGTCCTGCTTCTATAATGTCCTAACTCTAGGACTTTCATGAGTTCCTTAACCTCTGTCGCCTCATTTGTAAAATGGAGAGAGACAGAATGGAAGAGGGTGATCAACCATCCCAGCTTGTCAGGGACTACCGCAGTTTTAGCTTAAAGTCCTGCACCCTAGAAAACCCATCAATTCCAGGCAAACCAGGATGTTTGGTCACTTTAAGCTAACTTTCTTAGCCTCAGGACTCATGGTCTATAAGAGGCCCATTCGAGCTGAGTAGTATGAAGCACAGCTATTGAACAATCTCCCACTGCAGCTCTCACACTTTAACCTACATCAAAATCACTTAGAGAGTTTGTTAAACACAGATTGCTGAACCCTACCCCAGAGTATCTGATTCAGTATGTCAGAGGTAAGGCTGGAGAAGTTGCATTTTAACAAGTTTCCAAGTGCTGCTGCTGCTACTGGTCTCAGAACCATATTTGGAGAACTACTGCTCTGTGCATTTAAATTGATATGTTATCAGCCAAGAAACAAAATTGCTCTCGACCTGAGCTGGCTGATCTCTCCCCAAAAATTGGAATTATAAGCTAAAAGACAAATGTTAGAAAACCTTTGGAGCTTCTTTCTATCGATGGCATAGCTCTGGTGAGAAGGTCTTTGTGTCTCAATTTGTGTAAAATGGGGCAATAGGATCTACATCATATAGTGCATGTAAGTACTGAATAGGTGAATACATGTGGAGTTCTTAGGGCAATGACTGATGCGTGGTGAGAACGTCCTGTGATTGCTTATTTTCTTAAAAATAATTTTATTTATTTATTTTTGGCTGTGCTAGGTGTTCATTCCGACACAGGATTTTTTCTAGTTGTGGCAAGCGGGGGCCACTCTATGATGCAGTGCATGGGCTTCTCCTTGCGGTGGCTTCTCTTGTGGAGCACAGGCTCCAGGGCACATGGGCTTCAGTAGCTACAGCGTGTGGGGTCAGCAGGTGCAGCTCCCAGGCTCTAGAGCACAGGCTCGACAGTTTTGGTGCACCCGCTTAGTTGCTCTTCAGCATGTGGGATCTTCTCGGATCAGGGATCAAACCCATGTCTCCAGCACTGACAGGTGAATTCTTTACCACTGAGCCACCAGGGAAGACTTGTGATTGCTTATTAATGTTGTTATTAATTATTGATGCTCATGTCTCTAGAGATGACAAGGCTTCTGCCCTCCTTAAATCTCCATGGTTCAACTTCTCCTCTGCTTTCATGAGATAATATAGTGTCCTTCCAAAACATTCCTCTATGGCATGTGGCATGTGCCAAGCAGAATAATAGCCTCCCAAATATGTTCATATTCTAATCTCTGGAACCTACATGGTAAAAGAGACTTTGCTGATGTGATTTTAACAAAGAGAGGTATCTGAATGGGCCCAATGAAGTCATGTGGGTCCTTAAAAGGGAAAGAGGGAGACAAGAGCATCACAGAAGAGAGGCAATGATGGGAGAAGAGTTGGAGAGATTTTAAGATGTAACACTGCTCTCTTTGAAGATGTGGAAGGGGAAACAAGCAAAAGAATGTAGGCAGCTTCTAGAAGAGACAAGAGAATGGAGTTTCCCATGCACATTCCCAATACCATACTGTTAGCCCACTGAGGGCTGTTTTGGACTTCTGACATTCACAACTGTAAGAAAATTATATTTTAAGCCACTAAATTAGTGATAATTTGTTACAGTAGCAATAGGAAACAAATACATGGCATAAGCTAACCAAAGCTAAAGTTAGATTCCGTTGCTCACAACAAATAAACAGTTTGGCAACAGCTCCTGGAGAAATGCAAGGCTACCCAATCCAGCGTTCTGGCCTGGAGAATTCCATGGACAGCCCATGGGGTCGCCAAGGGTCGGAACCGACTGAGCAGCTTTCACTTCACTCACTACAGTCACTAGGAGAGTCTAAAGAATGGGCAGGTCGCTGCTGGGTGGTTCTTCAAGTCCTTATGGCATCTACTGGGATCACTGGGGGGCATTCTACTTGTAGCTGAACTGGTCTTGGGGGGGAGGTGAATTTTAAGTTGACTTTACTCATTTGTCTGGCACATTAACAAGGACAGTTTGAAGGCTAAGCCTTTGTCGACCTCCTCGTGATCTCAGGGATTGTCCACATGATCCTTCCAGCTGTATAGCTAGACT
Source organism: Bos javanicus (assembly GCF_032452875.1). NCBI lineage: Eukaryota > Metazoa > Chordata > Mammalia > Artiodactyla > Bovidae > Bos > Bos javanicus. The sequence continues at coordinate 15,356,813 of NC_083893.1, forward strand.
TCATATATGGCAGCTCTGAGTTCCAAGACTGAGGGTTCCAAGAGAACCAGGCAAAGGTTCTAAGGCTTCTTTTCAATTTTTTATTTTTAATTGATTGATGATTGGTTTACAATACTGGTTTGATTTCTGTCATACAACATGAATTAACCGCAGGGGTGCATATCAGCTCAGTTCAGTCATGTCAGACTCTTTGCAACCCCATGAACTACAGCACACCAGCCCTCCCTGTCCATCACCAACTCTGGAGTTTACTCAAACTCATGTCCATTGAGTTGGTGATGCATCCAACCATCTCATCCTCTGTTGTCCCCTTCTCCTCCCACCTTCACTCGTTCCCAGCATCAGGGTCTTTTCAAATGAGTCAGTTCCTCGCAGAGGTGGCCAAAGTATTGGAGCTTCAGCTTCAGCATCAATCCTTCCAATGAATATTCAGGACTTATTTCCTTTAGGATGGATTGGTTGGACTCCTTGCAGTCCAAGGGACTCTCAAGAGTCTTCTCCAACACCACAGTTCAAAAGCATCAGTTCTTTGGTGCTCAGCTCTCTTTACAGTCCAACTCTCACATCCATGCACGACTACTGAAAAAACCATACTTTGACTAGATGGACCTTTGTTGGCAAAGTAATGTCTCTGCTTTTTATATATACTGTCTAGGTTGGTCCCATACCTTTTCTTCCAAGGAGTAAGCGTCTTTTAATTTCATGGCTGGAGTCACCATCTGCAGTGATTTTGGAACCCAAGAAAATAAAGTCTGACACTGTTTCCACTGTTTCCCCATCTATTTCCCATGAAGTGATGGGACCAGATGCCATGATCTTAGTTTTCTGAATGTTGAGCTTTAGGCCAACTTTTTCACTCTCCTCCTTCACTTTCATCAAGAGGCTTTTTAGTTCTTCACTTTCTGCCATAAGGGTGGTGTCATCTGCATATCTGAAGTTATTGATATTTCTCCTGGCATTCTTGATTCCAGCTTGTGCTTCATCCAGCCTGGCATTTCTCAGATGTACTCTGCATATAAGTTAAATAAGCAGGGAGACAATATACAGCCTTGACGTACTCCTTTTCCTATTTGGAACCAGTCTGTTGTTCCAGGTCCAGTTCTAACTTTTGCTTCCTGACCTGCATACAGATTTCTCAGGTCAGGTAGCCTGGTATTCCCATCTCTTGAAGAATTTTCCACAGTTTTTTGTGATCCCCGCAGTCAAAGGCTTTGGCATAATCAATAATGCAGAAGTAGATAATTTTCTGGAACTCTCTCGCTTTTTCGATGATCCAATGGATGCTGACAATTTGATCTCTGGTTCTGCCTTTTCTAAATCCAGCTTGAACCTCTGGAAGTTCATGGTTCGCGTACTGTTGAAGCCTGGGAAAATTTTGAGCATTACTTTACTAGCATGTGAGATGAGTGCAATTGTGTGGTAGTTTAAGCATTCTTTGGCATTGCCTGTCTTTGGGATTGGAATGAAAACTGACCTTTTCCAGTCCTGTGGCCACTGCTGTACATATATCCCCTCCCTTTTGAATCTCCCTCCTACCTCCCACCCATTCCCACCTCTCTAGGTTATTACAGTGCCCCCATTTGAGTTCCCCGAGTCCTTCAGCAAATGCCCATTGGCTATCTATTTACATATGTTAGTGTATACGCATAAATGCTACTGTCTCCATTTACCTCACCCTCTCCCTTTTCTCCCCCACCCTCGTCCATAATTCTGTTCTCTATGTCTGCATCTCTACTGCTGCTCTGTGAGCAGATTCATCGGTATCATCTTTCTAGAGTCTATATATATGCATTAATATACAACATTTGTTTTTCTCTTTCTGATTTACTTTACTCTGTATCATAGGCTCTAGGTTTATCCACCTCATTAGAACTGACTCAAATGTGCTCCTTTTTACAGCTGACTAGTATTTTATTGTATATATGTACCACGGCTTCTTTATCCATTCATGTCGATGGACATCTAGGTTGCTTTCATGTCTTGGCTAATAGTGCTGCAATGAACATTGGGGTACGTGTGTCTTTTTCAGCTTTGGTTTCTTTAGGGTATATGCCTAGAAGTGGTATTGCTGGATCATATGGTTTTTTATTCCTAGTTTTTTAAGGAGTCTCCATACAGTCTTCCATAGTGGCTGTATCAATTTATGTTCCCACCAGCAGTGTAGGAGGGTTCCATACAGTCTTCCATAGTGGCTGTATCAATTTATGTTCCCACCAGCAGTGTAGGAGGGTTCCATACAGTCTTCCATAGTGGCTGTATCAATTTATGTTCCCACCAGCAGTGTAGGAGGGTTCCATACAGTCTTCCATAGTGGCTGTATCAATTTATGTTCCCACCAGCAGTGTAGAGGGTTCCCTTTTCTCCACATGCTCTCCAGCACTTGTTGTTTTGGGATTTTTTGATTATGGCCATTCTGTCTGGGGTGAAGTGATATCTCATTGTAGTGTTGATTTGCATTTCTCTCATAATGAGTGATGTTGAGCATCTCTTCATTGGTTTATTAGCCATCTTATGAGCTAGTTTTTATTGCTTAAGAAGCAGCACATAAAGTTAGCTATACATACACACACACAAAGCACATGGCTAAGAACTGGGGAGTGGAAGTGCCCCTACAGCAAGATTGGAGGCACTGTTACTGGTGGAGGGAGAAAGGATGCTAGAACCAAAACCACAGGACTCTCTTAATGAAGACACAGGAGGCAGCCAGTTGAGAGTTAAGAGAAAAGCAACCCCCATAGCCAACCTACTTTAAAACTCCTACTTTAAAGAATGAGTCTATAGCTTAAAAGACATCAAATATGTAAAATAAGTGTAAATGAATGGGGACTATGGGTTTCATTATTCGTTTCTTGTTTAAATTATTTTTTTAATGTACTGATAAAATAACAATATTAAGAGAAATGAAAACATTCAGGATCTCACCACACTGGCACACAGTTTTGAGTTTTTTTCTTTCCTTCCAGTCCATAACCTTGGCATCCATATTTTTGAAGGTTAACTAATTTGTTATTTGACCTTTAGAATACCCACACAACCTGGATTCATTAAAGTATGGTGTCTTTACTAGTCCATGAAAGTTTATAAGAAATAAATTTAACTTCATTGAGATTATTTTTTCTTTACTGCATAAACTGAAATTGTCTTAAATTAAAGTAAAGCTCAACTATAATTCTGACACTATAGTACAGTGAATTAAATGTTTGTACGTGAGTCTGAGTGAACTCTGGGAGTTGGTGATGGACAGGGAGGCCTGGTGTGCTGCGATTCATGGGGTCGCAAAGAGTCGGACATGACTGAGCGACTAAACTGAACTGAACTGTTATTACCTGTTAATCTTGGTTCACATATATTCATGCTCTTTTCCTCTAAAGTTGGAATCTATTTCTATTTTTCCAACTATTTACTTAAAATTCTTTTAATTTATAGAGAAGATGCAACAATAATATCTTTATATCCCCTATACATAGATCCACCAATTGTGACTATTTTGCCACGTTTGCTTTTTCTCTTTCTGTCTCTCTCATTCACGCTCCTCAACACAACACACACATACATGATTTCCTTTTGCTGAACCATCTGAAAGTTGTAGATATCATAATACCTGATGCCTGAATACTCAATCATGTGTCTTCTACATAACCAAAATACCACTGCCATACACAAAAAATTTAACACTGATATAAAAGAGTATCTAATATACAGTACATAAGCATGTACTTCCAGAATATCTTCTAAAGTTGCTCTTTAAAATTTGGGATTCAATCAAGGTTCATGCATTATATCTTTGTCACATCTCTTAGCTTTCTTTTGGTCTAGAAAAGTGCCTTGTCATAGTTTTAACTCTTTCAGAGACTGACTTTTATTTGAAGATGGGCATCACTGACTCGATGGACGTGAGTTTGAGTGAACTCTGGGAGTTGGTGATGGACAGGGAGGCCTGGTGTGCTGTGATTCATGGGGTCGCAAAGAGTCGGATACGACTGAGCAAATGAACTGAACTGAACTGAACTGACCAACTGTTTCATTGTATATCTCACATTCTAGATTTGCCACATTGTATTCTCATGATTTAATTCAGGTCAAACATTTTGGTCAAGAGCACCATGTATGTGATGATACATATGTGCTTGTCACTGCATCCCAAGAGGAAGCACATGACGTCAGGTTGTCCAGTTACTGGTCATGCTAAGCTTCACCCCTGGATTAGAGTACTGTCTGTTGTGAAAGTACCTTTTTCCTTTGTAGTTAATAATTAATCTATGGAGGTAACACTCGGAGACTGTGTGACTATCTCATTTCTCAACAACACTTCACCCAGAGGATTGGGATCCCTTGACAATGCTTCCTAATTACTACACTAGTGGCTACCAATGGTATTGTTAATTCAATTATTATTCCTTTTTACAGATCTAGCTGTCATACTTCTGTATAAATGAGCTATATTCCTCCCCTTTAAAATAGCAATATAAACTCTGTTTTTCATGCCTGTGTAGTCTTCTCTCACACTGACACTAGACTTGGCTGTGTGACTTGCTTTGGTCATGGGGACCCTAGCAAGCAAGACCAAGTAGAAGCTTGGTTAGCTTTTGCGTTAGAACTTGTCTCCTGGGAACATTCTTTTGTAAAACCAAGCCATCAAGCTGTAACAAAGTCCAGGTTATCCTGTTGTAGATGGAGACCACATAGAAAGACCTAGGAGAGTGAGATACCCTGTGAAGAACAAGGCCAAAGCTTAAGGCAGGCATAGGAATGGTTCCAACTGACAGCTCGTGGAGCAAAAGAACCACCCTCAAATCATGAGAAGTAATAAACTGTCATTATTTTAAGCCAAAAATAAAACACACACTCAGAGAAGTCTTAATGGTAATGTTGCATAAAAAACTACCCCAAAACTTAAACGCTTCAAACAAGAGTTTGTTATTATTTCTCATGATTTAGTAGGTCAAAATTCAGAAAAGGAACAGCAGGGAAGACTTGATACTGCTCTACAATGTCTGAGACCTCAGTAAGGATAACTTGAATGTGGGAGGCTGGAACAACTGGGAGCTGTCTGGTACTTCCCCCATATATATATATGGCTTATCCACATGGCTAGCTTAGGCTTCTGAGCAATATGGCAACCTCAGAAGGTTGCTGTTTCTCACATGGCATTTCAGGGCTCCTAAGAGCCAGTGTTCCCAGAGACAGGAAGAGGAAGCTCTTTCTTAAGATCCAAGTCTGCACACTGGCATAGTTACTTCTTCCACTGACTTCTATTGGTCAGAACAGCATCTGAACCTGCCTACATTCAATCAGGAACACAGAATCTACCTCTTGATAGAAAGATGTCAAAAAATCTATGGTATCTTTAATCTGCCAAACATCTCTTCTTTTTCATTCTATTCTCTCCTTCTCCTATAGGAAACTGTTTTAATTGTGTGTGCATGTATGTGTGTGTGTGTGTGCACATGCATGCACGATTTCAAAAATAGGTGAAAAAAACCGTGTTTTATTTCTCCTTTCTTTTAATACAATAAGTAGCAATATTTAAATGTTCTTTTGTACACTGCTTTCTTCCTAGATAGCTTTATTGAGGCATTAATACTATATAATAAATTTCACATACCTAAAGTATATAATTTCCTAAATTTTGACCTGTGTATGTAGCTATGAACCACCAATACAATCAAGATAGTGCACAAGTCCATCGCCTCTCTCTCATTTTCTTTCGTCACACCAGGAGGCTTGCATGATGTTAGTTTACCCACCAGTAGAAGCACAGAGTGTCCTAATCACTGGACTACCAAGGAATTCCCAACCCCTGTCTCATTATAATCCTTCCCTCCTGACACTCTCTCCCACCCTGTCCCCAGACAACCATTGATCTGCTTTCAGTCATTACAGATTAGCTTGCATTATATAGAATTACATATAAATAGAATAATACAATATATCTTTCTTTTATATCCTTCTAAAATTTTGACTTCTTTCACAAGGCATAATTATTTTGAATTCTTCCATATTGCTGCATGTATCAGCAGTCTTTTTTAAATTGATGAGTACTATTTAATTATATAGCTATATCACAACTTGTTCATCCATTCATCTGTTGATAGGTATTTAAGTTGTTTCTAATTCAAGGCTTGTTATATTCTGCTTAGATTGCTGTAACAAAATACCATAGACTGGGTGGCTCAAACAATAGACATTTGTTTCTCACAGTTCTGTGGACTCTGAAGTCCAAGATCAAGGTGCCAGCTGATTCAGCTCCTGATAAGGGCCCTCCTTGTGGCTCACAGACAACTACCTTCTTGCTATATCTTTACATGGTAGAGAGGGAGCAAGCTCTGGTCTTTCTTCCTCTTCTTATATGAACACTACTTCCATTAGGCATTATTATCATATTATATTATATCAATATTATCATTTTACATATCAATATTATCATTATTACACTATTATCAGCATTTTACACAGAATGAAACTGAGCCACAGGTAAATGAACTTGCCTAAGTTCCCAAGACTCTGATGCTGGGAGGGATTGGGGGCAGAAGGAGAAGGGGACAACAGAGGACGAGATGGCTGGATGGCATCACTGACTCGATGGATGTGAGTCTGAGTGAACTCCGGGAGTTGGTGATGGACAGGGAGGCCTGACATGCTGCGATTCATGGGGTCGCAGAGTCGGACACGACTGAGCGACTGAACTGAACTGAACTGAACTGAAGTTCCCACAGCAATAAAGAACAGAGTCAGAATTGAGGTCAAGGTAATTTAAGTCCAGGCTGCGCCTTAACCATGGTTCTATATCTGCTTACTGAGCACCTTCTATGCGCCTGGTACTATTCTTGGTACTATCCTAGGATACCAGCTAATAAGCAAAACCCCTGATCTCATGAAGACTTCAATGAGGAGGCAGAAATTAATCACATTAATAAATCAATTTACAATATGCCTGCTGGAGATATATGATATGGAGAAAAATCAAATGGGGTAAGGAGGATAAAGAATGCTGGGGTGTGCAGGCAGCAGGGGTTGCTGTTTTGCCGTTTAGATTTGTCAGGAAAGAGTATACTGATTAGGCCACCTTTGAGCAAGAACATGAAGGAAGTTAGGATGAAACCATAGAAAACATTTAAGGGAAAATAAATACAATGTCCCTGAAGCAGAAAAATGCCCATTATGTTAAAAAAACTACAAGAAGGTAAGTAGGATGGAGAGGAAAAGTGGAAAGGGAGAATGAGAGAAGTTAGGGATACTAGGTCATGCAGGGCCTTAAAGGCCAAGGAGGGACTTCTGAGTGAGGTGGGAGCCCAGGAAGGGTTCTGAATAGAAGAGAGATGTGATTTAGTCATGGAATGTGACTGACTCACATTGTGAAAGAATTATTCTAGCTGTACTATGGAGAAAAGTGTTGAGATTCCTTAAAAAACTAGCAGTAAAACTACCATATGATCCAGCAATCCCAGTACTGGGCATATACCTTGAGAAAACCATAACCAAGAAAGATACATGTACCCCAAAGTTCATAGCAGCACTATTTACAACAGCTAGGACATGGAAGCAACCTAGATCTACCAAGGGATGAATGGATAAGGAAGTTAAAGTACATATATACAATGGAATACTATTTAGCCATAAAAGAATGAATTTGAGTCAGTTGTAGTGAGGTGGATGAACCTAGAGCTATAGAGTAAAGTAAATCAGAAAGAGAAAAACAAGTATCGTATATTAATGCTTATATATGGAATCTGGAAAAACGGTATTGCTGAACCTATTTGTAGGGAAGGAATGGAGAGGCAGATGTCAAGAATGGACTTGTGGACACAGTTGGGGAAGAAGAAAGTGGGACGAATGCAGAAAGTTGTGTCCAACTCTCTGTGACCCCATGGACCATGGCCCGCCAGGCTCCTCTGTCCATGGGATTCTCCTGACAAGAATATTGGAGTGGGTTGCCATTGCCTTCTCCAGTGATAAAGTATGAAATGAGTGAAGTGAAGTCGCTCAGTCGTGTCTGACTGTTTGCGATCCCATGGACTGTAGCCTACCAGGCTCCTCTGTCCATGGGATTCTCCAGGCAAGAGTACTGGAGTGGGTTGCCATTCCCTTCTCCTATGGAGAAAGTAGCATCAATATATATACACTGCTGCTGCTGCTAAGTCACTTCAGTCATGTCCAACTCTGTGCGACCCCATAGACGGCAGCTCACCAGGCTCCCCTGTCCCTGGGATTCTCCAGGCAAGAACACTGGAGTGGGTTGCCATTTCCTTCTCTAATGCATGAAAGTGAAAAGTGAAAGTGAAGTCGCTCAGTTGTGTCCAACTCTTCGAGACCCCATGGACTGCAGCTTACCAGGCTCCTCCGTCCATGGGATTTTCCAGGCAAGAGCACTGGAGTGGGGTGCCATTGCCTTCTCCGATATATACACTGCTAAGTCACTTCAGTCGTGTCTGACTCTGTGCGACCCCATAGATGGCAGCCCACCAGGCTCTCCTATCCCTGGGATTCTCCAGGCAAGAACACTGGAGTGGGTTGCTATTTCTTTCTCCAGTGCATGAAAGTGAAAAGTGAAAGTGAAGTCGCTCAGTCGTGTCTGACCCTCAGCGACCCCATGGACTGTAGCCTACCAGGCTCCTCTGTCCATGGGATTCTCCAGGCAAGAGTACTGGAGTGGGTTGCCATTCCCTTCTCCTATGGAGAAAGTAGCATCAATATATATACACTGCTGCTGCTGTATACCAGGCCCTGAGCTAACTCTTTACAGGCATTGCCTCATTGAATCATTATCTCCATTTTATAGATTAAAAAGTTGAGACACAGGGGTGTAATTTGTCCAAGTTTGCATAGCTAGTAAGTGAAAGAGCTACTTTTCAAAGCCAGGCAGTGTTTTTCTGGAACATACTTGGTTAACTCCAATTACTACACTGCCTCAAAACCAATTTCCTTGGAAGACACTCTGAATGCTTAGTTTCAAGTTTATGAAATGCACTGGGGAAAGTCTGAGGGCTGGGGGATTGTTCACTTGGGTGGTGCCAGGGGAAAAGCTGCCTTGGAGGGTTGAAGTACTCTTGGAATGGGGGTTATGTGATTTGGTGTGAGGCAGCAGCACAGTTGGGACAGAGAATAAGAATTGACACCGAAAGATCCAGGGTCAGTGGGGAAATGGTCCTGAAGATTAACAGTGAAGACAGGAATCAAAATGGAAAAGTAAGCAGTCAGGGGAAGATTCAAAACTAAGGCAGCAGCCAGCAAGCTCACATGTGGGAAGCTCTTTGCTTGTCCTTGGGGACAAGGGACTTGAAGGTCATCAGCAGTCATGGGGCAGTGTCTCTGGTAGGCCTCACTGGGATAACTCTGGATGCCTTTTCTGCCAAGCAGCTTGCACATGCCAGGCACTCACCCTGAGCCAGGCAGGTAATGGTGTACAGCCACATTCCTTTGAAGAGCAAACACTGCCATTTGTCATTGCAGTGGACCTCGATGTGGGATTCAGAGGACCTTTCTGTCATCCGCCCTCTAAATGTAAATATTTTTGACAGACCATTGCCCTAGTAAGTGAGACCACTTGCTGTGTATTTTTAACTTTACTTACCCAGTGAGCTCAGAACCATGGAATACTGGGCATTGACAAATAATGATAATAATAGTACATTTTTATCCTGTATCTGCCACATGAGGGTCTTTTAACACATTCTCTCCTCTTTTGCCCTAGAAAGAACAAACAAGTTAATCTTCTGAATTACAGGGGGGAAAACTCCAGGTCATCTCTTTTGAGCTATGTTAGTGCTTCCCAGTTGGAAAGGTATTTCTCAAGACTGCTTCCCCTGAATGGAAAGTGATCATTCTATAAGGCAATCAATAATGAGTTTTGTTGTTGTTCTTTTATAATTTTATTTATTTATTTATTTCTGGCTGCGCTGGGTCTTAATTTCTGTGTGGGCTTTTTCCTCATTGTGGCAAACAGGGGCTACTCTTGGTTGCAGTGCCTGGGCTCTCATTGCAGTGGTTTCTCTTGTGGAGCATGGTCTCTAGGGTGCATGGGCTTCAGTAGTTGTGGTTCCCAGACTCTAGAGCACAAGCTTGATAATTGTGGTGCTCAGGCTTACTTGCTTTACAGCATGTGGGATCTTCTTAGAACAGGGATTGAAACTGTATCTCCTGCATCGGCAGGAGGATTCTTTATCACTGAGCCACTAGGGAAACCCAGGGAGTAATGAGTTTTTACCACATCATCCTATTTTATTGATAGTTTCTTTATAACTGCTTTTTTTGCAGTCTTTCATACAATTTTATTTTCTCCCTTCAACCGTTATAATATATCTTGGTTCATGGCTTCTGTCACTCTGATCTTTGCTTCTGTGTAACATATATTCCGCTGATCTTCCTGTCTCCCTTTTACAAGGGTCCATGGGAAGATCTTGGGCTTGCCTGGATAATCCAAGATAATCTACCCATCTCAGGATCCTTAACATAATTATATCTGCACAGCCCCTTGTTGCCATGTAAGGTAGCATGTTCCTAAGTTCTAGGGGATTGGGAGGTAGATATTGTTGGAGGTCCACTGTTCAGGCAGATCTTAACCAGGGAGAATTAGTTTTGGGACTTCACCTTGTAAAATATAGGTTCTTTTTCAGTCTGATCCCTTGGTAGCTATTCCGATTTACCTTATCTTTGTTCTACTATTAACTGTGATATTATCATGTAAAAACACAATATGCCAGGGACTATTTTATGTACCTCATACATTTTAACTCATTGAGTGTAGATTCAGGAAGATTAAGTAATTTAAGTGGCAGAATCAGGATTTGAACCCAGGCAGTTGTTCCCTAGAGTTAATGATTATGTTGTCCTGATCTCTGATGACCCAGCTTCCTCCTGAGTGCCCCAGTGCTGAGAGTGGCATCTCAGTTAAACCATTTGACATCTCACGACATCTTCCTCAGACTCTGGATCCCACATGGAGACACCAGCATGACCTCTGCTTTGGGCCACGTATACCTTCAGGCAGGCCAGAAGCTGCCTTCAGCCTTTGAGCAGCTTTGAATCAATAACCAAATTAGATCTCTGACCCCTCAAAGCCAGGGACCAGCTCTCGACCAAGGTAACTCCACAGAGGATCAGTCCTGACATCCAGCTGGATGCATTTCTGCAGACTTTACCACAGTATTCAAAAGTATTACTTTTAGAATTGGGAATGTGACTCATGCTTCTACTTTTTATTGAGTACATAGAAGCAACAGTTAATGCAATTTGTCTGAACCCTGAGCATAATTCTACTGTCGGAAGAGCAGTAATGCTCAGATTTATCAGAGGCTGCAGGCTCTGCCATAGTTCATTAAAGTTTTTCATTATTCATCTATATTAAGCTAAACACATTACATGATGTCAGACAACACAGAGCTGCTGTTCTGATTAAAGACACTTTCCTTAACCCAGAAGACCCTGGATACTTAGTAAACTCTTAGACAGGCTTCAGGTAGTCTGTGGATGTGCCCATAGGTCAGTGATGAGTTTCTGAGAGGCAAGAGCCCCCAGGAAACAAGCAATGAGGCTGCTATGTGCCCCAAAGATGGTGTTTATTTCTCACCACCTGCTTTGGCCAGAGCCACCATCACCTTTTACCTGCACCCTTGCCAACAGCCTCCTGTCTGGCCTGTCTGCTTCTGCTCTTGCCTTCTACCATCTATTTTCCATACCACAGCCAGAATAATTCTTTTTATCTTTTTGTTATTATTTATTCTTTAATTGGAGGCAAATTGCTTTACAGTGTTGTGTTGGTTTCTGCCGTGCAACAGTGCGATTCAGCCATAATTACACGTATGTCACCTCCCTCCCCTCCCCGTTTCCCACCCTTCTGGGTTATCACAGACCACCAGGCTGGGCTCCCCGTGCCATACAGCAACTTCTCACCAGCTATCTATTTTGCACATGGTAGTGTGGAGAAGGCAATGGCACCCCACTCCAGTGCTCTTGCCTGGAGAATCCCAGGGACGGGGAGCCTGGTGGGCTGCCATCTATGGGGTCACACAGAGTCGGACATGACTGAAGTGACTTAGCAGCAGCAGCAGCAGCAGCAGTTTTATAAGAACTGCCAAACTATCTTCCAAAGTGGCTACACTATTTTGCAATTCTAGTAGCAGTGTTTAAGAGTTTCTGTTGCTCCGCATACTCACCAACATTTGGTATTGTCAATGTTTGGGGTTTTGAACACTCTAATAGGTGTGTAGTGGTGTCTCGTTGTTTTAATTCATAATTCCCTAATGATATATGATGTTGAACATTTTTTCATACAGTTACTTGCCAACTGTATTTCTTCTTTGGCAAGGCATCTGTTCAGGCCTTTTGCCCATTTTTCAATTGGGTTGTTCATTTCTTATTGCTGCATTTTATCTTTATAAAATATCTTTATTTATCTGGCTGGGCCACGTCTTTGTTGCAGTCTGCTGGATCTTTGGCTGCAGCACTGAACTCTTAGTTGTGGCATGTGGGATCTAGTTCCCTGACCAGGGATTGAATTCGGACCCCCTGTGTTGGGAGCATGGAGTCTTAGCCACTAGACCACCAGTTCAGTTCAGTTCAGTCACTCAGTCGTGTCTGACTCTTTGCCACCCCATGGACCACAGCATGCCAGGCCTCCCTGTTCATTACCAATTCCCGCAGCTTGCTCAAACTCATGTCCATCGAGTTGGTGATGCTGTCCAACCATCTCATCCTCTGTCATCTCCTTCTCCTCCTGCCTTCAGTCTTTCCCAGCATCAGAGTCTTTTCCAACGAGACAGCTCTTTGCATCAGGTGGCCGAAGTATTGGAGCTTCAACTTCAGCTTCAGTCCTTCCAATGAATATTCAGGACTGATTTCCTTTAAGGAACCACCACGGAAGTCCCTTAGTGAGTTTTCAAAACTCTCTGTATATTTTGGATAATAGTCCTTTAGCAGATGTGTCTTTTGCAGATATTTTCTCCCAATCTGTGGCTGTCTTCTCATCATCTTGACAGTGTGTTTTGCAGAGAAGTTTTTAATTTTAATAAAGTCCAGTTTCAGATATTTTTAGAAATCAAAAATATTACAGATATAATTGAAATGATTTTTATACCCTTCTCTTTCAGTTCCTTACCTGTCTAGAGGCAAATCCCTACCATGAAGTTCATGTGCACACATCTTATCCATGTTTTCAATACTTGCATTTCACATATGCCCATAAACCAGATATTATCTTATTTTGTTTGTTTTTCAAATTTACAGCAACGCTATCATACTGTAAAGGTCATTCTGCAATTTTTCTTTTTCACTCAAAGTTATATTTTTGAGATATATCCATGTTTAAATTCACAAATCTAATTTATTCACATAAGCTATTGTACAGCATTTGGTCACGAGTAAACAAAAACAAATGTGTTAGTGCATTCACCAACAAACATTCATATATTCAGTTCAGTTCAGTTCAGTTGCTCAGTCGTGTCTGACTCTTTGTGACACGTGTCCGACCCCATGAATCGCAGCACGCCAGGCCTCCTTGTCCATCACCAACTCCCGGAGTTCACTCAAACTCACGTCCGTCAAGTCGGTGATGCCATCCAGCCATCTCATCCTCTGTCGTCCCCTTCTTCTCCTGCCTCCAATCCCTCCCAGCATCAGAGTCTTTTCCAATGAGTCAACTCTTCACATGAGGTGGCCAAAGTACTGGAGTTTCAGCTTTAGCAGCATTCCCTCCAAAGAAATCTCAGGGCTGATCTCCTTCAGAATGGACTCGTTGGATCTCCTTGCAGTCCAAGGGACTCTCAAGAGTCTTCTCCAACACCACAGATCAAAATCATCAATTCTTCAGCGCTCAGCCTTCTTCACAGTCCAACTCTCACATCCATACATGACCACTGGAAAAACCATAGCCTTGACTAGACGAACCTTTGTTGGCAAAGTAATGTCTCTGCTTTTGAATATGCTATCTAGGTTGGTCATAACTTTCCTTCCAAGGAGTAAGTGTCTTTTAATTTCATGGCTGCAGTCACCATCTGCAGTGATTTTGGAGCCCCCAAAAATAAAGTCTGACACTGATTCCACTGTTTCCCCATCTATTTCCCATGAAGTGATGGGACCAGATGCCATGATCTTTGTTTCCTGAATGTTGAGCTTTAAGCCAACATATATTCAGGCTTGTTTCAATTTATTTTGGTAATTAACAACAAGCTGCAAAGAAATTATAGTATGTCTTTATGTATATATGAAGAACTTTCTCTGTATAGACACAGATGTGAAACTGGAGTAGATGTTGTCTAATGACTCTTAAAAGAGGTTGTACTCATTTATAGTCTCAGCAACAGTATAATTCTAACATTTATTCTTGCCAGACTTTAAAACTTTTCAGGTCAAGTAGCTGAGATAGCTTTTTTTTTATGTAAAAAGTATCTCATTTTAAAATATTTTTATTTTTTTCCAGATTATAAATACGGTTTATATTTTCTATAAATTACCTACTCATAGCATTTGCCCATTTTCTATTTTTCTTGCTGATTTCAAGACAGTCTTTAAAAGACACTAATGATTTATTGGTTATTATGTTGCAACTTTTTTCCTTCAATCTTCAGATTTTGTTTTGACTTTGTTAAAGAGGCCTGTGGTTGTATGTATGGGCATCACTTGTGGCTCAGTGGTAAAGAATCCTCCTGTGATGCAGGAGACACAGGAGACTTGCATTCGATCCCTGGGTTGAGAAGATCCCCATGGAGAAGGAAATTGCAACCCACTCCAGTATTCTTGCCTGGAGAATCCCATGGACAGAGGAGCCTGGAGGGCTACAATTCATACGATCACAGAGTCGAACACGACTGAATCGACTTAGCACATAGTTACACAGGGTATATGATTAAAGCCAAATTTACCGATTTTCTCTTACTCCTTAGCTTTTACAAGAACCTCATCAAAGAACTCCTTTTCTACTCTGAGACCACAGAGAACTTATCCTATAATTTTGTCTAAAAGTTTCTATATTTGGTAGAGTACATCCCTTTCCTTCACTGTTTCAGAGTCATCTTGGCTCTTGCATAGTCCTTTAGATACCCAGGAACCTACGTTTACATGATACACATCATCTAAAAGAAGTAAATTAGGATTGGCCTCATGCATGAAGATACCTGAAGCAGGCATGCATGCCCTGTCACTAAGTCGTGTTTGACTCTTTTTCGACCCCATGAACTGTAACCCGCCAGGCTCCTCTGTCCGTGGGATTTCCCAGGCAAGAATACTGGCGTGGGTTGCTGTTTCCTTCTCCAGGGGCTCTTCCGTACCCAGGGATGCAACTCGGAACCTCCTGCAGTGGCAGGCAGATTCTTTTGCACTGAGCCACAAGGGAAGCCCTCAGCTCCGGATTAAACAGAGTTAAATGGTTATTTATTTGGGATTTCTCATAATTTTTAGTATGTCACTGTGAATTGTAAACCTCCAGCATTTTAAAATATATTTGCCCACAGAGACTCTTTACACTGATTAAATATTAGCAGGTGAAAATACCATACTAAAACCTTTTTGTGTATGGATTCATTGATAAGTACTCCATTAAATTATAAACTTGATGACAGTAGAGATTATGTCAATCCTTCCCAGTCACTGTTGTTTTCCCAGTACCTTATACAATTCCTACACTAAAAGTCACTCAGTAAACATTTAATCAATTCATTACCTACTTTCACTTTTTTTTCATTGATTATTGTGTTAGTATTCTCAGTTATAAGTAACAGAAACTAACTTAGGCAAGAAAGCAATCTACCAAAAGGAATTTGAGTAACTTGCAGAATTGTTGAGAGCTGGAGAGTTAGCCTCAAAACCAGGCTTCCAAGAATAATGCCCCAAATAATTTCCCAGGCCCTGGAAGCCATAAGTTAGCACCATTGCCAGGAACTCAACGTTTCAGGAATCCCATCTGCCACCAGCACTGAAGCCGCCTTGGCACCACCTTTCAAGCTTTACAGATGCCCCCAAAAGTTTAGTTTGTTTGCTCTCACTGTTGCCAGCAAAATGTATTCTGTATAGAATTTCTGTCTTCAAATTGTTCACTTTTGAATCTAATTCTCTCACGCATATGCCTGACTGATGATGCCGCCGCTGGTCACTGCCCCAGCTGCAATGGAGGCTGGAGCAAACATGGTCTATAGCTAATAACTTGGGAAAACAAGAATTGTAAGGAAGAAATTTTCGAACCCAGCAATGGTGTTCCAAAGGAAACAAAGACTTTTCTACTTCTTGGATCAATTGTGGTAATATGATTTCTCAGAATATTATCAATTTAAGGCAGATTTTTAAAAATTGATTAGCTTAAACTTTATCATGGTCTTCCCAGGTGGCACTAGTGGTAAAGAATCCATCTGCCAGTGCAGGAGATGCAAGAGATAGGGGTTCGATCCCTGGAGTAGGAAACGGCAAATGACTCCAGTATCCTTGCCTGGAGAATTCCATGGACAGAGGAGCCTGGTGGGCTACAGTCCACAGGTTGCAGAGGCAGACACAACTGGGCACAGCACAGCAACAGCAACAAACTTTATCATGGTATTCTTTTATAATTGAAAGTGTCACATATCTGTTATAGTGTTCTGTTTCCCTTTTATAATTTTGTTTGTGTTTTTATTCTTGATTATGTTTTACAGAAGTGTTAACTTTGTTTTAATGCTCCCCTCAAAGGCATTTTACATTTTCCAAAAAACCAGCTCTTAGATTTAACTTCTAGTTGGTTAGGCTTTCATTTTTACTTTATTTTTTATTTTTCTTGGAATTGCTTTTGGCATTTTTTTTTAACATTTGAATTCTCACTTCATATATTTTTATACTTTCTTGTTTAATAATAAAAACATTTAAAGATGCACATTTGCATTTAATTACTGACTTAGCCACCTCTCATAAATTTAGATTATATAATATTCTTATTTTGTCATATTCTAAGAAATCTACAATTATCATTTGTATTTCTTATGTGTTTAGAAGAACATGGTTCAACTGTTGAGCAGTTGATGTTTTTGGTTTAAAATATTTAAGATTAATTTCTAGTTTTCTTGCATTTTAGTCAGAGAATATAGCTCATATATTTCCTGGAATTTCTTGAGATTTTCTTGGCCCATTATTATAAATGTCCATGGCACTCGGAAGAGAAGATATCTATTCTCTATGCGCAGGTTTTAAATGTTGTTAAAAGTAATTTAGACTCTGTTTTCCCAACTTTCTTCATTATATTAGTAAAATCTATACTTAAGTAATGAATAAAATCAGGCCTAGAGAACGGTTATAAAAACAAGTCACACAAACAAGCCATGTTAGTGAGAGAGACAGTGTTTGAGAGAAAAGAGAAGAGATCGAAAGGATACGGGAAGGGCTGGGAGAGCAGAAGGAAAGGTAGGCAGAGGAGAAAGGAAGAGTCAGAGGAGCAACTCGGACTTTAGAGAAAGTACAGTTGCTCAGGAGGGCAAGTGTGGAGCACATTTTACACACACAGAGCTATGGCTGACGGAAATGTTCTTTTATACACTGCTCTCAACGTCTTTGTCAGGGTTAGACAGCTAGCACAGGGTGGGAAGCTGCCCCAAGAACATAAGAATGAAGAAAAAGAAGTGCCAGCCTAAAAGAAACAAGTGGAGAATGGATATTAGGGGGAAATAAGCAGTGTCTTCCACCCTCCCTCGCTTCCTATAGCCTTTACTCCAGTAAAGAAGTAAAGAAGTCTTACCTGAGACATTCTATTTAAAATTGCAATCCTCTCCAAGCTCTGCCACACTCTTTTTTTCTTTGCTTTACTTTTCTCAAGCATTCATCACCTTCTTCTATACTACATGCTTTACTTTTTTTTTTTTTGCAATATAAATACATTTATTTATTTCTTGAACGTGAAAGTGAAGTCGCTCAGTCGTGTCTGACTCTTTGCGACCCCATGGACTGTAGCCCACCAGGTTCCGCTGTCCATGGGATTTCCAGGCAAGAATACTGGAGTGGGTTGCCATTTCCTTCTCCATATGCTTTACTTTTTACATAGCTCATTGTCTATGGATACCAGAGTATAAGCACCATGAAAGCCGGGATTTTGCTGACTATTGTGTTCACTGTTTATATCTCTGGCATACAATGCTTGACAAATAGTAGGTGCTCCATACATTGGCATATTGCAAATGCATATTGCATATCAAAATATACTGATATTTTTGCATAAAAGAATCAAAGAACAGCACAATGGTAAATAATTAGAGCCGCTATTATCATCATTATAATTTCTGGCAGAAGGAGTGGTGAGAATGATGATTGCTAATAAAAGGATCTGGGAGAGCTGGCAGATAGTAACATGCTAACATTAATGCAGGAGGAGTGACAGAGAAACCAAAGAATGAGCTTGCAGTGGGGCTTGCACAGTTAATAAGCATCAAGATACCAGTTGGAGAATCAGTGAACAAATTAATAGCCAGTGAAAACCTGCTCCATGTCATCTACTCTCCACAGGTGACCAGTCTGATGATTTATGGACAATTCATAGCACTTGGGATCACCCAGGAGCCATGGCCATTTTCCTAATGACTTACTTCAACTAAATTTGTAGAAAAGATGATTTTTTTCAAAAGACTATTATTTCCTTTGAACTCCACAACCATACCAGAGTTCTCTTCAACATTTTGGCCACTTAGAATGATATGAAACCTAAAACCTACCTCTCGAGAAGTCTCTTGCCCCAAAGTCTATGCTTTGGGATTCCAGGACAGTTAATTTTTTTTTTAATTGTGCTTTTATAATTTTTATTTATGGCTCCTTGAGATGATTTGAGCTACCCCTACCTTTTATGGATAGCAACTGAACCAGATATTACAATGAGATTCCAGAATATTTCAAGGGAAAAAAAAATGGATGGACTTTCTGTCAAAACACGAAGACAAATAATTTGCAATATTCAAAGGAGATCACAATTTTTAAATACCATACATATACATGAAAATTAAGTTCTGAGTTTTATTTCTTTAATCTAAGTGCTTCACATAGATTAACTCACTTAGTCCTCACAACCACCATGCAGGGTAGGTATAGTTTACAAAAGAGGACAATGAGGCACGAAGAGGTAAGTAACGTGCTCAAGGGCTCACTCACACCTGGGAGAGGATTAAGGTTATCAACTCAAGTGGACCCACATGGGTCTGTGCCCCTAATATTGGCCATGTTGAGAGACAGATCTCCCCCACCCTCACTCCTGTCACCCCTCAGAAGTAGAGCTACCCACTGCTCTAACATGCTGGTATTTCCGCCAACCTTGAACCGCTTTAGTACTTCTACCCTCACATATGAGAAAACTCCAGCAAACTTATTTTGGGCTCTGTGGCCATTCTCTGAACGCACTAGCATATTTGCAGACAGCTGGTAAACCCCGTACAGTCTGATGCATTGACTTAGAATGAGAGGAAAGGGTGATTCCTAAACTCGGGGCCGCCTTGTTCCTTCAGTTCTTCCTTGGCTTCCAAAGCTGACCCAAAAGTCTGTTGGCAAATTCCTCTGCTTAGCAATTAGCTGCTGCTGCTGCTAAGTTGCTTCCGTCGTGTCCGACTCTGTGCGACCCCATAGACGGCAGCCCACCAGGCTCCCCTGTCCCTGGGATTCTCCAGGCAAGAACACTGGAGTGGGTTGCCATGTCCTTCTCCAATGCATGAAAGTGAAAAGGGAAAGTGAAGTCACTCAGTCGTGTCTGACTCTTAGCGACCCCATGGACTGCAGCCTACCAGGCTCCTCTGTCCATGGGATTTTCCAGGCGAGTGTACTGGAGTGGGGTGCCATTGCCTACTGTTGAACAAAGATCAATACGTTTGTCAGTTGTGCCTGTGCAGTTCCCAGCCTTAAGGTTTGTTTATAAATGGGTTAACTGATGGCTGGCTTGTTGAGTGTGGCAAAGGGCCAATCTTTTCTTCTGAATATGTGCAGTAGGGGGACTGTAGCCTTCCACTGGCAGCAACAACCATGAAGTCAGAGACACCCCCCTCCACATAAAAAATTACAGGATGTGAGAGGAAGAAAGTGGGGACACGATTCCATTTCTTAAAATGATTTTACAACTTACATTTCCTAGCCCAACGTTTACAACTTAATCAATTTCCATCAAACGGAGACCATTACGTAACAAGTTCAAAAGAGATGTGTACTTTCTTCTGGAATTCCAAACAAAGATGCACTACATTTAAATAGCTTCCACAGCAATATTTCTTGGGGCTTTTGTTTTTGTTGTTGTTTTTGACTATGCAAAATGGTCTTGTATACAAAGATGCATAACTCAGTTGATTGAAACTGAATTTTCCATGGAAACTGTCCAGTGCTCCCCCAATTCACAAGCACTTTATCTGACTGTCTTTCTTCCTCCAGATAATGGCTGGCAGCAACCCACAGTGTGGAGGTTATACGCTGTACTTTTGAAAAAGTCTTGAATGGAGCCATTGTTCCCCTGAGATGGTCTGTGTGTTTCACTGAACAGAGAGCAGGGTGTAAAAAAGGCACCTTGTGTGCAACTGTTGGCGAGGTTGGGGAGTGAATTAAAATCTCCAGAAAGTCTGGGCAGTGCTGTTCAGAGGAGCAATGAACCCTCTGGAAGCACTGTTAGCTCAGACATTCCAATGCGGTGAGGCAGCCTCAGGGACACGGCTCCCTCCAGTCTCATTTAGAGAGGGATGGAGGGGGCGAGCAAAGGACATTGATCTGGACCTGATCTCTTTGCAAAAAATTGGGGAAGGGCTTTTCCAGGAATGGGGGCTTATTGATTATCACACTCAGATAACTTTCCTGCCTAACGGACCTAGACTTTCCTTGGTTTCTAATAGTGAAGTGACTCATTTGGAGGATCCATGTTAACTGCTTGTGCATCTATCAGTTTGCAACAATCTAATTCCTGTGTGCCTATTTTTTCAAAAAAATCAGACAAGCCTTTGAGGGCTCCAGGTGATTAATGATGTTTGATATTACTAATTCATTAAATGCATTATAAAACCACAATCCAAAACTGTATATTGAATAAAAAGCCTACCTTGTGTATTGTCAATAATGCTTCCTTTTTCCTGGAGCCTCATTCACCTCCTCAGGACCGTGCAGGCACAGGGGTTGGGGTCAGTGACTATTTCCTATTCCTCTCGTGCTAAAATCTCAAGCTTTTCATGAACAAAAACTTTCCTCCGTCTTCTGCAGAGGTCTTTCCACAACCAGCTCTCAAGGAAGGAGGTAATGTTGATTTTCATTAAAATCCTAGTGGTGAGAAAACAGCAAAACAGTGTAAGGACCCAGGCTGACATACTTTTCTTAAAGGCAGAATTCTTCGGTACACCCTCCTGTGCATTCTTTGCTCCAACTCCTCCTGTGCCTGGAAGCTCAAAGGATGGGAGGCCACTTTTAACAGTGACCTGAAAGAAGGGGTCAAACTTGAGCAAGAGGAAATATGTGGGAGGAGGTGGGACCCTTCCAGGTAGAGGTGCAGAGTGGGAGAAACACCATGTCCCACGTAACGGGGAGTTAGTCTGGAAGGCAGGTGGGGGCCGATGAAAGTTTCTGCACAGGTTAAAGAGGCAGAAGAGGAAGGACCACATGGCTGCGGTGTGAGGGAGTACAAGGAGTGGACAGACGGGAGGGGTAGGGGCCACAGGAACTGAGCTTGACTGAATGCAGGAGGAGGGGTCATACCTACGGAACGGGTTGGTCCATTAATAGGTAAAGAGGGAGAGGTATTTAGGGGAGGTGGGGTGTGATAATTCGATTTTTCTCCAGGTCTCTGGCTCTCTTGACTGTGAGTTGGGTATAAAAACCACCTCAACGGCCAGGGTGCAGAGGCTGCAGTTTCTGGCAGCGCTGAACACCTCCTGCTTGCTTCGGCAACGAAAGACACTAGATTTGGAGTCCACAGACCTGGATGTCACTATTTGGATGGTCACTAAACTCCGTAGCCTGGCACAGCACTGGGCACACTGTGGTGCTCAATAATAAATCGTTGTTGGATGAATGACGGAACACATTGGAGACTCGGTGCTGCCCTTACAGAGTAACCTTGGTCAAGTAATTTAACCTTCAAGAGCCTCAGTTTCCGTGTGTGTGTGTCGAGCAGGGACGGTGCCTGGCGGAAGGTGTGAGACTATAAATTCCCGCGGCCTGAGTTGGACCGAGTTTCGGCTCTCGGGCCAGAGCCGGGCGACCCCGCCGCACTCTCTCCAGCTCCCACTGTGGCCCGGACGCCGGGCGGCCCTGGGAGGCCGGGCGGGGGTCGCCGGGCCGACGTCCAGGGCCAGGGTGGCGGCCGGGTCCGCCCCTCGCGCCTGCCTTCTCCGCGCGGCCCGCGGCCCGGGGGCGGGCCCGTCTCAGGCCTCTCCCCCCGGCCGCCCGGCGGCCCGCGGCGGCGCTCGCGGCCTCTCACCCGGGGCGGGCGAGTTCTGGGAAAGCCCGGCCCAGGGCGGGGGCCCCGCTGCCGCCCGCGCCGCCGTCAGGGCAGCGCGCAGAGCTCGGCGGGCGCGGAGCGAGGTAGCGGCGCCGGGCGGGGGCGCACGGGGCGGCGCGGGGCCGGACGGGCGGCGGGGGCGGCAGACCCCCGAGCGGGAGCGGCGGCGGCGCGCCCCGGCTGTGCCTCCCGGGCTCTGCCTCCCGGGCACTTGCCCGGCTCTGCGCGCTCCTGGCATCCGCTCCGCCGCTGACACACAGTAGCGGGGACACCGGACGCCGTTAGCGACAGGCACGTTCCAGAAGGACGCTGCAACTTGGGGACTCCGGCGCGCCCGGCCAGCAGAGGAAAGGTGAGGAGGAGACTCTGGAGCTCGGTTCCCGAGGCGTGGAGAAGGGGAGAGAGGGGCTTGTAATCTCTGAACCAGTCAGTAGAGCCGCCGAGGGCAGCCAACCTCACCCAGTTGTACCTGGCGGGAAAGTGTCCCTCTCCCGCCCCATCTCCAGGGGAAAACTGAGGCAGGCGACTCCCAAGGGGACGAGAGCCAGCCTCACATGGGCTGGAGGATACCCTGGTAGGGCTTCCTTCGCCCCTTCAGATGTCTGCCTTGGGTCTCCACTGCATTTTGTGTGTGCAGCACAAAGATGAAAAATATAAATTCTTTCTGAGGCGGTCGGTCCCTAAGCGACAGTATTTCAAGGAAAAGTGCTCAAGAGATTGTTCCTGGAGAGATTAGCTACATCAAGTCCTAGAAAATACAATTTTGGACCTGGGGCTCACTTTCACTGGCCACTAGACACATGGCTGCGTCTTTTTTCTTAAAGTCCTCTAGTGCTGTGATAATGAATAACCTAGAAGGAAAAGTCCTCCATTGTGGCTGATGTTAAATGCACAGTGTAAATTTATGGTCCCCCCCCCCCCCCGCCCCCCTTGCCTTGTATTTAAGTCATGAGACAATTGGTACAACTGACTCAACTAATTATTCATTGTAAGAGAGATCCATCATCCATCATCCAAAGATTTAGCAGCATCATTTTAAAGAGGGAGCACCCTCAATAGATGTTAAGTAGGAGTCACTTGATGGAAAAGTTTTATCTCCACATGGTTCTTAATTGGGGTTGCATCATGCAAAATTTGCCACTAGGTCATTTAGATCCCTGCAGGATTAGTGCATTTCTTGTGTTTCTGCTAAGAATCCCTGGTAGGGATAGGGTGGGGTCCCTGTCAGAATGGGCACAGCCAAGGCCTGGGGTGCTGTAACCTGCCAGGAAGAATTTTTGAGAGCCTGTCTTGGGAGGTGGATTTAGGTGACCCTGTAGATGCACTTACAGGGCCCAGTCGGCCCTGGGGGAGAAGGGGTGGTCGACTATTTCTGGATGCTGTATCCAGGCATATCTTCACAGATGCTTTCTGAAGAATACCTGGGGTGTTGTAGTCTAAAACATCCTTTGCTCTTCCTGAGTGCCCTTTCTGCTCCATGTCATCACTCTAAATCCTAACCAGTTTTGTTGCTGCCATAAGACCTTCCCTCACACCCCAGTCCCAAATAGTCGGCTTTCTCAGGCTCTGATGCCTGCAGCATTTTACCTTCCTGGCTTTTTCTCCGCTCAGCATTCTTTGAGAAGTATTTATGTAGATGTTTCCTTTTCCCTACTGAAGGACTTCACTGTGGCTTTCTTGGCACACTGCTTGCACCTAGAAGCCTCTCTGGAAATAGTGCTATGGCTTTGGTTCTTCAATACAAATCTCTGTTTTGGAGAAGAGGATTCAGAGAAGAGCATAATGTTTACCATTCAAATTGTCCTCCACTTACAACCCCACTGGGGAAATTTTCCTTATAGCCAGGATGCATAATAATCATCTTTGGTCTAAGCCTGGGGACCAAGTAAGAGCTGGAGGGGACTGTCTTCCAGTCCTTCTAGTAAAATAAGCTCCTTGGATATGCGCCAAGGTTGACCTGTGTCATTAAAAATTCCATGCTCCAGTGGGTTGTGGTGAAGCTAGATTCCACTGAAGGTGGTTGGTTTTCTTTTGCTATTTGCAGCCATTCTAAGTTACAGTCTTCTCTGGGCTTTTGTTGTATACTTTAAACAATTCATTTAATGTACAATTTGTTACCTAAAAATTTTTAAATGAATAATGGAAAGTTGAAAAGAATTGTGCTTGCTGTTTTTCCAAGCAGAAAGCAGGGAATGTTTCCCATGCCTGGGTGAGAGGGGATATTTGCA
Source organism: Bos javanicus (assembly GCF_032452875.1). Taxonomy (NCBI): domain Eukaryota; kingdom Metazoa; phylum Chordata; class Mammalia; order Artiodactyla; family Bovidae; genus Bos; species Bos javanicus. The sequence goes on from NC_083893.1 coordinate 15,381,425, forward strand.
CAGAGTGAGGCTGCTTTGCACCTGTGTGTTGGCAGTCCCTGCCATACCACACCTGGGTGGCAATCAGCCTATGTAGGATAACAGTTGCTTCAGCCTGGGCTCCTGCTTTCTTTGCCTGGTGTCACTGTGCTTGAGGGAAGAAGAGGTCTGGGGGAGGACAACAATATAGAGCTTTGAGTTTGAAGGAGTAACATAGCAGAGAAGAGGAGAGAAAAAGCAGTAACAGCTTTTAGTGTGAACTGGTATGATCCAGGGGCTTTCCTCTAGATGCTTGGTTAAGATCTTGGCCCTTAGCAGGTGGAAATTTGGTTGGGGAGAGCGAGGGCAGGTGACTGGGGAGCCTGGTACTCCTGGAGAAGGCTGAGGGGTATTGATGGAGGCTTAGGGAAGCGTGTGGCCCAATTATGTGGGGTTTCCTGTGGAGCTGGAGATGGGGAAGTGGGGAGTCGAGAAGGAAGAAGATATCAAAGATGCACTTTGTGAATGGCTAGCTACAGGGTCTAGAAAGGAAGAGAAAACCCTCTTCAGCATCATGTGGTCTTCTCTTCTCCCAGGGGGCAGGACTAGGGCTTGGGTTTTGTTTTTTTTTTTTTTTAAGTCAAGTGCTATAATTCATCTATATAGGTTTTCATGAGCCAGATTGGAACCCGGCCCTCTATAGCTGTGCTGTCCAGTCAGGGTAGCTACAAGTCACATAGGGCTATTTACATTTAACTTTGAATAAGTTAAAATTAAATGAGATTAGTCACATTTCAGGCTCTTAATTGTCACATGTTGCTAGTTGCTACCATACTGGAGAATGAAGATATATAATATGTCCATCATCTTAGATATCTGCCCTGGGATATTCATAATGACTACTAATCTCCCAAGTACTAATTTCCAAGTCAAATTTAGTCATAAATTAACAATTTCCTAGTCATAGCCCCCTACTAAGTCTACTTAGATAAAAATAATAGTAACAGTTGTTGTTGCTAACACTGCATTCTAAGTACTTTATATTTGTCAGTTCATTTAATCCTAACAACAGCATTAGGTGCTAAATGCCAGAGACCTGTTATCCCTTACCTGCAATTCCAAAATTAAAAAAAAAAACTCTCAAAACCGGTTTTCATGTTTGGCTACAAAATTTGGTCTGAAATGACGTGAGGTTCTTTTGGTCTTAATTTTTCTCACCTGTTAAGAAGTATATATACATTTTTTATTTTGGAAATGATGGACATGTTTGCTATAGATCTCACCTACAGCATTATTTAATATATGACATATGTACTGTTTTGCCATTACCAAAGCCAAAAATCTTCTGATTTTGTATAAGGACATATAGACTTCTATTTTTATGCCCCCTCTGAAGACAGGAAAACTGAGGAACTAAAAGGTTAGGTAACATACATGAAGTCAGAGCAAGAAAGTGCCAGGGCCAGGATTCAGTCAGAGCTGGCTGGCTCCAGACTCTGTTCCCTTGACCACTATGCTTTCCTGTATCAACTCTTAGTTAGGTTCATCACCAAAAACAAACAACTGGCTCTTTTTTGGTGGGGTGAAACCAAATAACTTGAACTTGGCTCATTAGAAAATTACAGATAGGGCTATGGCTAAATTGTTTAGCAACTGAGGTTTTGGAACGCTACGGCTAGTTAAACCACCGTAATTGGCATGCTTAGCAAGTGTTTAGCTTACCCTTTCCCACTTTAGCTAATCACAGTTGGTTTCGAGCCATTCTCCGTGAAAAGAACTGATAGGAAAAGAAGCTGCTCATTGTGGCTGTTGGTAAGACTGCTGGACCCTTGTTGGAACCTGTGGCACATGGTTCTCATAGCAGTTGTGGGACAGACGCTAGGGCGAGGTTTGGTCCTGGTGTATACCGACTGTTGTGCTGTGGGTGTGACCATTCTGGTGGCCAGCCGGGGTTCTGAAACTTCCTGGTAGGGCTTTGGAGGATCTGAGTCAATCTGACTTGGTTGGAATTCTCTCCCGGAGAGACTATGAGGTTCTCTCTTCTTTGGGGGAGGTTGACTAGAATCACAGGGTTGGCCTGGGGTCAGGAACCGACTTTTCACTTTCCCTCTTTAGCTGGTCCCTTCGTGGCTTTTTTGTTCAAGTCTGCATTTGAAGAAACTCTTTAGTAACCCCAAGCTTTCTCCTTTGAGTATAAGAAAATATTCTGAAGCTCTACCATCTGTGTGGACCTTATAGCCTAGGGTCTGCAGGACCCCTGTCTCTCTGTGTCTCTCATGGCATAGCCTTCAACGTCCTAGTGGTCATGGTGCCTCCAGTTATAGTAGCTTAAGGTATAGGGCAAGGCGCTCTTGGTCAAATACTCTAGAATCAAAATGACCTGGTTTTACATAAGCTTTGTCATCTACTAGCTGTACAGCTTTAGATGAGAAGTTAACCTTTCTGTAAGATAGTAATTTTATGAAGTTGCTCAGAGACCTAGGGCTTCCCTGATGGCTCAGCAGGGAAGAATATGCCTGCAGTGAAGAAGACGCAGGAGACACAGGTGTGATCCCTGGGTTGGGAAGATCCTCTGGAAGAGGACATGGCCACCCACTCTAGTATTCTTGCCTGGAAAATCCCATGGACAGAGGAGCCTGGCGGGCTACAGTAGCGTCGCACAGAGTTGGATACAACTGAACTCTCACATGTCGTGCATTTGAGACCTCAGTAAGATAATGTACCTAAAGCGCTTTGCATAGTGCCAGGCACATAGTCAGTGTTCAAAACGTTAGCTACTAATGTTATTGTCTTTTCCATCTTGGTCTTCCTAAGTCTTGCCAGTCTGCAACTTTAGGCTTAGGAAAAATATGTCTAGTACATTGAATAATGCCAGTGATCCTGTAAATTGTCCAAGTCTTAATCCCCATAACCTATACACATGTTTCTTAACAGGACAAAAGGAACTTTGCCGATGTTTTTAAAGATTTTGAGATGAGGGGATTATGCTAGATTACCTGAGTGGGCTCAACCTAGTCAAGAGGGTTCTTATAAGAGGGAGGCAAGAGGATCACAGAGTCCCTCATAGAAGGTCGGACTAATGTAAGAAAGGGGTCAGGAGCCAAGGGATTTAGGCTGCCTCGAGATGCTGGGCCTCCAGAAGGAAAACAGCCCTGCCAACCCACCTGAGACTTCTGGCCTCCAGAGCTGAAGATAACAAATCTGTATTGTTTACACCACATTTGAGGCCATTTGTCACAGTAGTAATAGGAAACTAACAAGAGTGTAGAAGAGAAAAAAGAAAGTAGTCAAGAGGGAAAGGAAAGCTGTCAAAGTAAGAGAGCAATAAGAGCCAGCATTTAGTTTGAACTTTGCTTGGGACTTGTTCTGACTACCCTACGTGTATTATCTGTCACCCTCATTACAACCTTCTGAGGTAGGTACTTTTATTATCTATATATCATGGAAGGGGATGCTCAGGCTCTGAGAAGATAGGTAACTTACCCAAGTTTACACAGCTAGTATGGGGTGGTGGTTTAGTCACTAAGTCGTGTGCGGCTCTTGTGACCCCGTGGACTCTAGCCCGCCAGGCTCGTCTGTTCGTGGGATTTCCCAGGCAAGGTTACTGGAGTGGGTTGCCATTTCCTTCTCCAGGAGTTCTTCCCAACCCAGGGATGGAACCCAGGTCTCTTGCACTGCAGGCAAATTCTTTACCAACTGAGCCATCAGGGAAGCCCTAGTAAGGGTAGAGCTGGGATTAAATCCACAGTCTGGGACTCTCTTTACTTTGCTGGGGATATAATTGCTTTATAATGTTGTGTTGGTTTTCTGCTGCACAGTGAAGTGAATCAAGTATATATGTATTCATATATCCCCTCCTTCTTCGACCTATCTCCCACTGCCCCCATTCCCTGTGTCCCGCCCATTCCATCTATCTAGGGTTCCCCAAAGCAGGCATTTCTGTATCTGCTAAGGCTGACAGTGCCAGCCACTGAGTGGTATGTTACTGTAAGGAAGGAAAAAGCAATATTTGAATAGGGGAGAAGGAGTGTGTTATAGCCCCATCACACTGAAAAAAAAAAAAAAGAAAATGGGTATCGAAGCCCTTGGTAAGTTCTTGCCCTTTCTGTCTCTTGTAATGTGTGTGGACAGCTTGAAGCCAGAGGACGCCGGCTCTGGGAGCAGTCCCTGTGCTGGCCTCCTCCTCGGCTTCCCACCTCTGTTCCTCCAGCAGCCCCGCTCGCTCACCACAGACCGCTGGCCCTGGCGCCCGCTTGGCTCGGCTTCCCACCTCTGCCTGTTTATTGGATTTGCCTTATTCCTGACTCTCTGCTCCAGCCTTGAATTCCACCTTTTCCTGGCCCCTCAAATGCTCAAACTTGAGATGGTTCGTGTTGGAGCCAGGATGGTGAGGTACCTCTGGGACTGCTGGGGGGTGCGTGGTGGTGATTTCTCCTTTTCCTCTGGGTTAGTCGCCTGTTATTGACTTTCTAGCTGTGCTTCTTTTGCTTCTAAAGCTCATAATTCAGAGTGATACTGGTTTTCCAGTTGTGTCACAGGAGGGTTGGAGCCTCTGCCAGTTAAAGGAGATGGTGGAAGAGGAAGATCTCAACTCTTCATCCCATTTTGCCCACAGCCCCACTCTTACTCATTTTATTTAGATAGCGAGGTCCTGCCTCAGATATGGCAGGTAAGCGCACCTCTATGCTAGAGAGACAGGAGTTTGAGAAGGTCTAAAGCCCGTGTTAAGGCACACTAGGTGTGACCTTAGCCCAGAGACTTGGATATGCAGGAAATAGAACTCTGCTGTGCTTTGTCTAATAGTCTTTTACAAGATGAGGATCTGGAGCCAGGTTGCTTAGATGTGTTTACTTGGCTCCGCTATTTATGTCCAATCTGTGTGATCTTGTGCAAAATACTTGTTCTACTGGGGCCTAAAGTTCCTCATTTACTGAATGGGAGGGGTGACAGATAGTAGCATCTGGGCCTCGCTGGTGGCCTAGTCATAAAGAATCTGCCTGCCAATGCGGGGACTCAGGTTCAATCCCTGGGTTGGGAAGATCCCTTGGAGAAGGAAATGGCAACTCATTCCAGGATTCTTGCCTGGGAAATCCTATGGACAGAGGAACCTGGAGGGCCACAGTTCATGAGGTCACAAAACAGTCTGATACGACTTAGCAACTCAACAGCAACAACAAAACAGTAACACCTAGTAAATGAGACTGTTCATGTAAAGGGCTTAGAACAGTGTCTGATAGGCAACAAGACTTCAACAAATATTGGCTCTTAGGCTCATTTTCATTCTGATGGAGTCTCCATGGTGCTGTCCCCAGTCGGCTGGGGGTCTTCCTTCCATTCCTCCTCTCTTTCCTAGTTGCCACTGTTCACTGCCCTGACCACAAATGACACAGGTGCATGAGGCTGCTTCTCATGGGGCACAGCTGCCCCTCCCCGAGGTCTCTGAGGTCTTCCTGCCTCTGCCAGGAAGAGGGTCCCTTCAGCTCTGAGAAACTGTGGGATGTTTGTTCTTTTCTCTCCTGCCTGCCAGCTGTGGGGGCTGAGATGAGAGGGACAGGGTGGAGCTGCAGTCTTCTCCCTGCTCTTTCTCCATGACATTGGGTCTATAAGACAGACTTCATACTCTTGCATCCTTTCCCCTCTCCCCTTAAGGCATAAAATAATAATAAACAGGGCGGCTAGGCCTGACAGGGTTGTTGGTTAAAGTGTTATCTACATAGTGGTGGTGTTGCTGCTGGCTCTGTGGACTGATCTGCTGTGGGGCAACCCCACAGAAATATGCTCCGTGGAACGTCTCCTTCAGGAGGGCTGGTTACATTTGCACATGAGTTCAGAGCTATAACAAAATGCAGTTAGCATTTATGAATTTTATTGCTTTGTAGGAACCGCTACATTTTAATAACAAAACAGTAAGTGTGCTCCATTCAAAATTAAGGAAGAGGCAGAAGCAAGGAGAGACTCTATTTTGATGACTTCATTTTAGGTTTAAACTATATAATATCACTGACTATGGAAAATCCAGAGAATGGAAAAAAAATCATTGGGAAAAACACATGTGACCAAGTGCATACTAGACACATCTGGGATTAAAATATCATATAACACAGTTTAATTTGGATATCACTGGAGTTAGTTCAAGTTACTGTCATTTCTAAAGAAAGCTTCAATTCATTTGTTATTATTAACAACATGAACTCAGATTTCATTGATGAACATATTTTTGCCTATGATCCGCTTGCCTGGAGGAATTGAAGCACTCTGTAATAGTCTGGTTTGTCCATCTCAGGGAGGTGGATAAAATTCACAGAAGTTAAATGCTTTTGGCATGAGATTGTATTCCTTTTTCCCCGCAAAGGCAGAATGAATTTGGATGAGAGAGTCGAGCGTGAGCCTAACTGGGTCTGCAGTTTTGCTAACTGCTGGGGTCTGAGTAAATTCAGATTCACTTCTCTGCCGCTCAGCAGGCTAATTAGTCCCTAACTTAACTTGCTTTACTGTGCCAGAGGTTGTTCTTTCATCGTGCCTCCGGCAGGGTCCTAAAATTCACAGTGGGACGGATTGGTCAGGCAGTTGTGAAAGAAATATACTCAGTTATTATTTGAATCTCAGCGAGGATGGCAAGAGCTTCCTGAGTTATGCATAGAAACTACATAAATTTGTAAAAAGAACCCCAAAAAGTGACTTTCCTGCACCACCAGTGTAACAGCAGTCAGATAGCCTTGCAGATTCTCCCAGGGCACCTCTTCGATCTAGGATTTTGGCTAAGTACCCTTTGCTGACTGAGAACTTCTCCAATGCCAAGTCATGGGACGGCTGACAACAGGTGAAATGTGTTCCTGACTCAGGCAGGCGAGCCCAGATCAAGTTAGTTACAGAGGATCAGAGAGCCTGCTTACTTCTAGCCACACGGTCTATCTCTGATGAATTGTCACTATCTAAGCAGTCAGGAAGGTCCTAAGTATGTCACTTGTTTAGATTATTTGTTTAAAAAAATAAAGAATTTTTAGACAAACACTGTATGTTTTCACTTATATGTGAAATCTAAAAATCAAAACAAACAAACAAATACAACAAAACAGTAACAGACTCACAGATACAGAGAACAAACTAGTGGCTACCGCGGGGGAGAGTACGGGTTAGGGCAAATAGGTGGAGGGAATTAAGAGGTACAAACTAGCAGTTATATAATAAGTTAGTGCTAGCTTCGGCAGCACATATACTAAAATTAGAATGATATAGAGAAGATCAACGTGTCTCCCACACAAGGATGGCATGCAAATTCATGAAGCGGTCCATACTTTTTTTAAAAAGTACTAAAAAATCGTGAAGCGTTCCATATTTTTCCTAATTAAACTTAAAAGCTTCTGCACATCAAAGGAAACTATTAGCAAGGTGAAAAGGCAGCCTTCAGAATGGGAGAAAATAATAGCAAATGAAGCAACTGACAAACAACTAATCTCAAAAATATACAAGCAACTCCTACAGCTCAACTCCAGAAAAATAAATGACCCAATCAAAAAATGGGCCAAAGAACTAAATAGACATTTCTCCAAAGAAGGCATACAGATGGCTAACAAACACATGAAAAGATGCTCAACATCACTCATTATCAGAGAAATGCAAATCAAAACCACTATGAGGTACCATTTCATGCCAGTCAGAATGGCTGCGATCCACAAGTCTACAAGCAATAAATGCTAGAGAGGGTGTGGAGAAAAGGGAACCCTCTTACACTGTTGGTGGGAATGCAAACTAGTATAGCCACTATGGAGAACAGTGTGGAGAGTCCTTAAAAAACTGGAAATAGAACTGCCTTATGATCCAGCAATCCCACTGCTGGGCATACACACTGAGGAAACCAGAAGGGAAAGAGACACGTGTACCCCAATGTTCATCACAGCACTGTTTATAATAGCCAGGACATGGAAGCAACCTAGATGTCCATCAGCAGATGAATGGATAAGAAAGCTATGGCACATATACACAATGGAGTATTACTCAGCCATTAAAAAGAATACATTTGAATCAGTTCTAATGAGATGGATGAAACTGGAGCCTATTATACAGAGTGAAGTAAGCCAGAAAGAAAAACACCAATACAGTATACTAACGCATATATATGGAATTTAGAAAGATGGTAACAATAACCCTGTGTAAGAGACAGCAAAAGAGACACAGATGTATAGAACAGTCTTATGGACTCTGTGGGAGAGGGAGAGGGTGGGAAGATTTGGGAGAATGACATTGAAACATGTATAATATCATGTATGAAACGAGTTGCCAGTCCAGGTTCGATGCACGATACTGGATGCTTAGAGCTGGTGCACTGGGATGACCCAGGGGGAGGGTATGGGGAGGGAGGAGGGAGGAGGGTTCAGGATGGGGAACACATGTATACCTGTGGCGGATCCATTTCAATATTTGGCAAAACTAATACAATATTGTAAAGTTTAAAAATAAAATAAAATTAGATTGGGTACCTAAGAAATACAAAAAAAAAAAAAAAAAAGAAATATTTTAAAGAGAGACCTAATCTAGGGACCAGAAATCTCCACAAGTGACCCTTTAGCTCAAGGATGCCACACAATAAAGCATTCTGTAAGAGGAAAAAAAAAAAGTACTAAAAAAAAGTCACAGGGATGTAATGTACAACACAGGGAATATAGTCGATATTTGATCATAAATTTGTATGATACGTAATCTCTAAAAATATTGAGTCATTATGTTGTATATCTGAAACTAACATTGTAAGTCAACTATACTTAAATAAAAAATAATTAAAAAAGAATTTTTAATCCAAAGCCATTTTAACAACTAAAACTCTATCTTTTAATTATTAATGCAGATATTATGCATCTATTTATGATTTGTTACTTTTTTTTATTATATGCTGTGTCTTGCAACAGTGAAAATTGAGAAATCCAAATGTTCCCCTCTCACTTTTAAGAGTTGGAGAAACGTCTTCTCAGAGACAAAGATTTGACCAAGTCACCTGGCTGGGGAGCAGTAGAACTGGAACTTTTGTTTATTTCAAGCAAAATTAAGACCATCCAAACAGTCCATTCTGAAGGAGATCAGCCCTGGGATTTCTTTGGAAGGAATGATGCTAAAGCTGAAACTCCAGTACTTTGGCCACCTCATGCGAAGAGTTGATTCATTGGAAAAGACCCTGATGCTGGGAGGGATTGGGGGCAGGAGGAGAAGGGGACGACAGAGGATGAGATGGCTGGATGGCATCACTAACTCGATGGACATGAGTCTGAGTGAACTCCGGGAGTTGGTGATGGACAGGGAGGCCTGGCGTGCTGCGATTCATGGGGTTGCAGAGTCGGACACGACTGAGCGACTGATCTGATCTGATAGATACCTAATTGGAGAAGGAATGGCAACCTACTCCAGAATTTTTGCCTGGAGAATTCCGTGGGTAGAGGAGCCTGGCAGGCAACAGTCCTTGGGGTTGCAAAGAGACAGACACGACTGAAGCAACTTAGCAGGCAGCACAGATACCTAATATGCAATTTTTAATCCTGCCCCTTTGCCTAACATTCTATCATTAAGATGTTTCCACTCCATTAAATGTTTTTAAATCTTGATTTCAGTGTCTGAACCTCATCTGTCATGTTGTCCCATGGAGGGTTTATGGATTCCCCTCTTTTTGGGCGTTCAGTTGTTGATCCCCAATTTTTTCTATTTAAGTAACTCTTCATTGCCTAGATCTCTAATTCTTTAGCACAGAGTCCTAGAAGTGAAATTACTAGGTCAAAGTGAAGAACTTTTTTAAAGGCTCCAGATACATACTGGCAAAAAGCTTTCCAAAAAGGTTGCAACAGTTTGCACTTCAACTAAAGATGTTCTAGAGTAGTCTTTCCAGTGGGATGTCAATGAGAAATCCCAGACTTGGTACTTCATAGTTTGAATGTGCATTTCTTTGATTACTAGAAATAAAAAACATTGGTATTTCATCAGTGTGCTTTCTCTTGGTTAATTATTTAATCACATACTTTGTCCATTTATTTGAGACGTCTTAATGAATTAAGACTGTAATGTATCATTGTCATTTGATACTGTTTTTCTCAACTAGCATTTTTTCCTGATTATTATACAATGCAAGTTAATTTTGGCTAATTTGGGAAACAGAGAAAGGCACAGCAAAGAAGTCCAAAATCACCTGCATTTAGTGCTCTTACTATCATTTGGTTCATGGCTTTCTGGGTTTATTTTCTTTTTTCCCAAATTGAGATCATGTTTTCACATTTTATAACTTTTCACCTAACTTTATAAATCATAATTAAGCAAATTATGTTTATCCTACTATGGGATACTCTGTATATATATTAATGAAGTATCATATTTTTGAAATGTTAATCATGTGTCTCAATGTGCAGAAAATTTTCCATATGGCCAGATAGGTCTCTGTTCTCCCTGGAGATTACTTCCACGGCTTTTCAATTTGTACCCTTTACTCCTTTCTGTGATTAACTGTTTTTTTTTTTTTTCCCTTAGGTCTTTAGGCTTTTACTTATGTTCAGCTTTTCATTTGAAATTAGTTTTTTTTGTTGTTGTTCATATTATGAGTTGAAGACCTATCTTGTTTTCTAAATACTTAATTTTCCTTCGTAATATATTTACTTCCTCATATATATATATTTATATTTCATATATAATTTCCTTAAATAATATACCTATTGAATTATCCTAGATTGTTCCTAATCTTATCTTGTATAGTCTAAAGTCAATTTCAGGCCTAAGATATCTATTTGTAAAGTCTTTAATGAGTACCACACTGTTTTGGTTATTTAATATTTTAGCCTTATAACATTAATTATACAGTGAATTCTCATTATAATTATTAAAATTTTTCTTATTTTCCTTGCTTATTCTTATAAATTAAGTTTTGAAACACTTTGTTAAAATGTTAAATATCTGTTGATATTCTGAGTAGGATTATAATAAATCTATATATTAGCTTCCCAGGTGGTGCTGATAGTAAAGAACCCACCTGCTAATGCAGGAGACATAAGAGATACGGGTTCAATCCCTGGGTCAGAAAGATCCCCTGGAGGAGGGCATGGCAACCCACTCTAGTATTCTTGTCTGGAGAATCCCAGGGACAGAGGAGCCTGGCGGGCTATGGTCCATACAGACACAAAGAGTTGGACATGACTTAGCACACAGGCAAACGTATATATTAATTTCGGAAGAATTAATAGGTTTATATATTTAGTTTTTCCATACTGGTATGTTTCTTAATTTACTCAAATGTTTTTATATCTCTTACTTAAGTTTGTAGTAACCGTCATGTAAATCATATGTATATGCATGCATGCTCAGTCCTATCCAACCCTTGCAACCTAGTGGACTGTAGCCCACCAGGCTCCTCTGTACATAGAATTTCCTAGTCAAGAATTCTGGGGTGAGTTGCCATTTCCTACTCCAGTGAATCATATCAGTTTAGTTCAGTCACTCAGTCGTGCCCGACTCTTTGCAACCCCGTGAATTGCAGCACGCCAGGCCTCCCTGTCCATTACCAACTCCCGGAGTTCACCCAAACTCATGTCCATTGAGTCGGTGATGCCATCTAGCCATCTCATCCTCTGTCGTCCCTTTCTCCTCCTGCCCCCAATCCCTCCCAGCATCAGAGTCTTTTCCAATGAATCAACTCTTCACATGAGGTGGCCAAAGTACTGGAGTTTCAGCTTTAGCATCATTCCTTCCAATGAACACCCAGGACTAATCTCCTTTAGAACGGACTGGTTGGATCTCCTTGCAGTCCAAGAGACTCTCAAGAGTCTTCTCCAACACCAGAGTTCAAAAGCATCAATTCTTTGGCGCTCAGCTTTCTTCACAGTCCATACATGACCACTGGAAAAACCATAGCCTTGACTAGACGGACCTTTGTTGGCAAAGTAATGTCTCTGCTTTTATATGCTATCTAGGTTGGTCATAACTTTCCTTCCAAGGAGTAAGCGTCTTTTAATTTCACAGCTGCAATCACTATCTGTAGTGATTTTGGAGCCCAGAAAAATAAAGTCAGCCACTGTTTCCCCATCTATTTCCCATGAAGTGATGGGACCAGAGCCATGATCTTCATTTTCTGAATGTTGAGCTTTAAGCCAACTTTTTCACTCTCCACTTTCACCTTTATCAAGAGGCTTTTGAGTTCCTCTTCACTTTCTGCCATAAGGGTGGTGTCTTCTGCATATATGAGGTTATTGATATTTCTCCCGGCAATCTTGATTCCAGCTTGTGCTTCTTCTAGCCCAGCATTTCTCATGATGTACTCTGCATATAAGTTAAATAAGCAGGGTGACAATATACAGCCTTGATGTACTCCTTTTCCTATTTTGAGCCTGTCTGTTGTTCCATGTCCAGTTCTAACTGTTGCTTCCTGACCTGCATACAAGTTTCTCAAGAGGCAGGTCAGGTGGTCTGGTATTCCCCTCTCTTTCAGAATTTTCCACAGTTGATTGTGATCCACACAGTCAAAGGCTTTGGCATAGTCAATAAAGCAGAAATAGATGTTTTTCTGGAGCTCTCTTGCTTTTTTGATGATCCAGTGGATGTTGGCAATTTGATCTCTGGTTCCTCTGCCTTTTCTAAAACCAGCTTGAACATCTGGAAGTTCACGGTTCACGTACTGCTGAAGCCTGGCTTGGAGAATTTTGAGCATTACTTTACTAGCGTGTGAGATGACTGGGAAATAGATGGGAAACAGTGGAAACAGTGTCAGACTTTATTTTGGGGGGCTCTAAAATCACTGCAGATGGTGATTGCAGCCATGAAATTAAAAGACGCTTACTCCTTGGAAGGAAAGTTATGACCAACCTAGATAGCATATTCAAAAGCAGAGACATTACTTTGCCAACAAAGGTCCGTCTAGTCAAGGCTATGGTTTTTCCAGTGGTCATGTATGGATGTGAGAGTTGGACTGTGAAGAAAGCTGAGCGCCGGAGAATTGATGCTTTTGAACTCTGGTGTTGGAGAAGAGTCTTGAGAGACCCTTGGACTGCAAGGAGATCCAACCAGTCCATTCTAAAGGAGATTAGTCCTGGGTGTTCATTGGAAGGACTGATGCTAAAGCTGAAACTCCAGTACTTTTGCCACCTCATGTGAAGAGTTGATTCATTGGAAAAGACTCTGATGCTGGGAGGGATTGGGGGCAGGAGGAGAAGGGGACGACAGAGGATGAGATGGCTAGATGGCATCACCGACTCAATGGACATGAGTTTGGGTGAACTCCGGGAGTTGGTGATGGACAGGGAGGCCTGGCGTGCTGCAATTCATGGGGTCGCAAAGAGTTGGACACGACTGAGCGACTGAACTGAACTGAGATCAGTGCAATTGTGCAGTAGTTTGAGCATTCTTTGACATTGCCTTTCTTTGGGATTGGAATTAAAACGGACCTTTTCCAGTCCTGTGGCCACTGCTGAGTTTTTCAAATGTGTTGGCATATTGAGTGCAGCGCTTTCACAGCATCACCTTTCAGGATTTGGAATAGCTCAATTGGAATTCCATCACTTCCACTAGCTTTGTTCGTAGTGATGCTTTCTAAGGCGCACTTGACTTCACATTCCAGGAAGTCTGGCTCTAGGTGAGTGATCAGACCATTGTAATTATATTGGCTGTGAAGATCTTTTTTGTACAGTTCTTCTGTGTATTCTTGCCACCTCTTTTTAATATCTTCTACTTCTGTTAGGTCCATACCATTTCTGTCCTTTATCGAGCCCATCTTTGCATGAAATGCTCCCTTGGTATCTCTAATAATCTTGAAGAGTTCTCTAGTCTTCCATCTGGTGATGTCCATGTGTAGAGTCTTTTCTTGTGTTGTTGGTATCATACATTTCTTACTTATTTTAAAATAAGTTTTATTTTTTTATTTAATCAGGTTAATTTTTTAGCTGATTTTCCTGAACTTTCTAGGTAGAGAATTGTGTTGTCTACAAATAATAATTGTTTCTTTTAAATCAGAAATTTGAACATAAATAACTAAAAGGGAGGATGATAGAGCTTTTAATTTTATTCCTGATTTTAATAGAAATGCTTTTCATATTCACTAGTAATTATGATGTTGCTCTTGGTTAAAAATAGTTTGATGAAAGAGTTTTATATTCATAGATTTTTTTTTTAAATGAAAGGGAGTTGACTTTATCAAAGGCCAAAAGGTCATCTTTGAGATGACTGTGTGCTTTTTTTCTCATTTGACCTACTGGTATTTTATATTAACAAGTTTCCCATCATTAAACCATGTTTTAAATCTTGTTGTAGCAGTTAATTATCATTTTGTTAATGAATTCTATCTGTAAAGTAGAGATTCATCTAGGCCCTATTTAGATTTTACTTTGTTAGGTTTTTCTTGTTAGATTTATTTTAGCTATGGTTGTCAAAGACTGATATTAAAATTAGCGTGCTGCCCCTGGGTGTGCATAGATTGAATTCCTGGAGACCTCCTGTGCTGTTCTGAGAGTGACAGGGGCAGCTTCAAAAGTGGTGAGGAGCTGGAGGCCCCGTTGCTGTGGGAAAGAGTAAGGACAATGAAGTGTCGACAGTAGCTTGGTTCATTGGGGCTTTCCTGTGAAGTGAAAATGCAATGTCTTTTTTTTTTAAACTGGGACACTCTTGTTTCTTTGCACTCATCATAGAATAGGCAGAATTGAAACTACCATTAGAGGGTTAGGCATTGTTCATAATGATTCCAGACATCGAATGTGGACCTCAGTCTCCTTTTCTAAATTGATATGGGATTTTAAGTAGCAAAGCAGCAAACCTGAAAGACAAGCTTAGAGGCTAGTAGGAGTCAAATTCAATGTCAAGTCTTTGTTTAGGTGAAAAATTAAAAAAAAAAAATGTCCCTAAGGCATACAGAAGGGAAGAGAGAAAGTGGTTACAAAACAAAAATATTAAATGGTGAGTACTGTAAATGTGCATTTGACACTTTAGGACTGAGAAACTGACCCGACGATTTAACTTCTGTGTGCATATCTTTGTGGAGAAGTTGAGGAGAATCTGAGCCCAAGATGTAAGAAGGTGGTTAGTTGTTTCTTCAACTTAGTCTTCTTCACACTCTTCCTGCTTCTATATCACCCCTCATTCTCTGTCTCCTTGTTTTTCTACAGTTTTGTTTTTTCCCACTCTTATTGTCTCATCCACTCAACATTGTCTCATCCATTCAGCAGTCACTCCCATGTGTCAAGCACTGTGCTGGCTGATGGGGGATGCTGGTGAGCAAGACCCCCATGGCTCCTCCCACCTGAGTTTACCTGAGCCAGGTGATGATGAGGGTGAGAATCTGATACTCTCTTAATTTATGAAATAAGATGTTACTAACTCTCCCCCTTACTCAGAATTTCAGACATTTGCTTATTTATAGAAGGGTATTATAAAACATCATGAATGGGGAATAATTTCTAAATTGTAAAATTAGACAGTTTGTTGTTGTTCAGTCGCACAGTCATGTCTGACTCTTTGCGATCCCATGGACTGCAGCACGCCAGGCTTCCCTGTCCTTCACCATCTCCGAGAGCTTGCTCAGAGTCGTGTCCGTCGAGTCAGTGATTCCATCCAATCATCTCATCCTCTGTTGTCCCCTTCTCTTGCCTTTAATCTTGCCCAGCATCAGGGTCTTTTCCAGTGAGTCAGCTCGTCAGCTCATCACCTTCATCAGGTGGCCAAAGTATTGGAGCTTCAGATTCAACATCAGTCCTTCCAATGAATATTCATGATTGATTTCCTTTAGGGTTGACTGGTTTGATCTCCTTGCAGTCCAGGGGACTCAAGAGTCTTCTCCAGCGTCACATTTCCAAAGCATCAGTTCTTTGGCGCTCAGCCTTCTTTATGGTCCAACTGTCACATCCATACATGACTACTGGAAAGACCATATCTTTGACTAGATGGATTTTTGTTGGTAATGTCTCTGCTTTTTAGTACGCTGTCTAGGTTTGTCACAGCTTTTCTTCCATGGAGCAAGCATCGTTTAATTTTAGACAATATTTTGTTTTAATGGGCTTCTGTGACTTGACTTATGGGAAGGAGGCTTCTGTTGCTGCTCTTTGATGTTTTCTCAAGCAAAATATCTTCATCCTTGTTTCTTCCCTTCTGAAGAAATTTCTTTTCAACTGGAAGAGTTCTGGAAGCAAGGGCTGCTGGGACTGAAGAAGGAGCACATTCTAAGGCATAAACTAGAAGGACAAGGAGAGGCAGGGTGTGCTCACCTTGACCAGCTCTGTTCAGTGCAGAGGCTCAGGTGGAAGCTTGGGAGAGTGCCCAGCATGTGGTTGCTGCTGTATCAAGAAAGCCATTCAGGTTCATCTGGAGAAACTAGTTCACATAAATGCTCTGCTATTGCTTCATTACCCTTTTATAATTGGTTCTGTAAAGAGCATATTGACTGAATTCCTAATGTTATACCCAGGATTAGCCATCAAAGATCTTTCAGTCCAGTCAGGGAGAGAGGGCACAAATACCTGAAATTTTCTATATCCTTACCAAGAAATGGCTGAGTCCCTGGCCAGCTGTTAAATGGCTTGAGTCCAGGAGAGGGCGCTCTGGGCTGGAATTTTCTGGAGCAGAGAGAGGGCTTGAAGGAAGCTGGGTATGGCTTGATGAAAAGGATGGGAAGGTGTTTCTGCTTGGGAAGAGATAAAGCCATCCTTAGAAGTCTGGTTCATGGGAGTGTGCTAGTTGGCCAGTGAGCAGCGTCTCTTCTGAGGCCTTCTTTTCCCTTGTTTGCCTTACATACATGTTGTGGATCCTTCGAATATATCCACCTCCATGAGTTTCATCAATGATTCCAGATCTTTCTGTGATCCATGCCCCACTCCTAAGCTCCAGACCTGCAAATCCAGCTGCCTGTGAGACATCTCCCCAAAACCCATGTCTCAAATTGAACTCAGTCTTTTCCCAAACCTATTTCTCCCACATTCCCCATCACAGTGGATAGAATCTTTATAGATTCAGTTAACAAGGCTGGAAACCTCAGCTCTCCAAGCACACCGCACACCCCCCCACCTTCTGAGCTTCTCCCTCCCAGTATTCACCACACTCTTCTACCTTCCATTTCCATGTCTATCTTTCCCAATAAATCATGTGCTCCATGAAGGCAGGGTCTTCCCGGCTGGTACTAGTGGTAAAGAACCCTCATGCCAATGCAGGAGACATAAGAGATGCGTGTTTGATCCCTGGGTGGGGAAGATCCCCTGGAGGAGGGCATGACAACCCACTCCAGTATTCTTGCCTGGAGAATCCCATGAACAGAGGAGTCTGGTGGGCTACAGTCTATGGGGCTGCAAAGAATCAGACATGATTGAAGAGACTGAGCATTCATGAAGCCAGGGGCAGGGTTCACTTCTGTGATCTCTAGCTCCAGCACAATATTCAGCCTGTGACAAAAGTGCTCCATAAATACATGTAGATTCACGGTATGAATTGAACTTCCTGTCCATTCTACTTCCTAAGTATTT
This sequence comes from Bos javanicus, assembly GCF_032452875.1. Classification (NCBI taxonomy): domain Eukaryota; kingdom Metazoa; phylum Chordata; class Mammalia; order Artiodactyla; family Bovidae; genus Bos; species Bos javanicus. The sequence continues at coordinate 15,398,836 of NC_083893.1, forward strand.
CTCTAGTCAGGCAGACCCTAGTTTGAAATCTAGCTTTGCTGTTTACTAGCTGGGCAACTTTAATAGATCTATTTTTTTTAATTGAGTTAGTTTTAAATTTACAGGTTAAGCTATTTTTAATCTCACTATGCATCAGCTTCTGAATCAGTAAAATGGACTTAAGTGTGGTGCCTACCTCATAGGTTTGACATGAATTAAATGAAATAAAGCATGTAAACTATTATATGCATAATAAATAAATTATGCATAAATAAAGCATATACCACATTATACCATGTGTTTGACACATGGTATAGTCTTTACTGTTACAAAGGTAGGTTTGAAGCTAGACTGTGAAAGTCCCTTAAAGTACGTTAAGAGGTGTGTGCTGTATCTATTAGAAGGGGAGGATCCATGAAAAGTTCTGTGTGGCAGAAAAACAATGATCTGTGCAATCAACCCAAATTTGTGTAAAAATCAAAACTCTATCACTTAATAGCTGTAAGCTTTTCACAAAAGTACCTAGCCATTCTCAACCTCAGTTTTAAACCTGTAAAATTAAGATAACAATACTCAGTACCAGGATTTGTTGTAAGGTTTAAATGAGATGGTATATGAAAGGTGTCTGAGACTATTTTTTTTTAAGTTGCTGTCTTTCCTCCAGTGATAAGTCCTGGGTTCCCTTGGAAAGATATCTGTAGTCCAGAGGCTTTTCTTTGGCTCAACTTCATTTAACATTTTTGTCAGACTTGGATGAAGGCAAAAAACCTTATTTCCAAATTTGCAGATGACTCAAAGTTGGCAAAATAGCTAACACAATAGGTGATGGAATGGAGGCTCAAAATGACCTCAACAGTCTGGAATGTTAGGCCTTCACCAAATGGGAAGTTGGGCATCTAGCAGATGGATCAAAGTAGTCAGGGACAAGGAGACCGTTTATTTATTTTAAAATTTTTGTTGGAGTATAATTGACTTACAATATTATATTAGTTTTAGGTATACAGTAAAGTGAATCAGTTATACGTATATCCACTCCTTTTAGATTCTTTTCCCATATAGATCACTACAGAATATCACTACAGGGTAGAGTTCCCTGTGATATAAGTAGGTCCTTATTAGTTATTTATTTTGTATATAGTAGGTGCGTATGTGTCAGTCACAGTCTCCTAATTTATAAGGAGACCGTTTAGAAGGAGATTCCACTAGTTCAGATGATGAATGGAAAGGGTCTGACCAGGGGGTGGTGTCAGTGGCTAACAGTTGGGAAAAAATTTTTAGAAAAATCACCAGAATATGACAAATAACTAGGTGGGTGTCTGGATGAAGAGAACAGTGATAACTGGGAAGTTTCCTTTCCGAATTCCTGGGAGGAAGGAGGTGCCAGTTAATAGGAAGGAGGAAGTTAGGCAGAAGAATTGAGGTAAGGAGAGAAGGGAGGACAAGAGTCTGGTTTTGTACTTGGGGTGTTGGCTGTATCCAACAGGAAGTTGGAAAGTCAGGACTGTAGCTCGTGGGAGCGGCTGTGTCTAGAAAGAGGCATTTGGGAGTCATCCACTTAGAGGTGATAGTTGAAGCCGTGGGTGGGAGGGGATGGGATGGCCAAGGAGTGGCCAGTGCTATTCAGAATCATTAGCGTTGTTGGCTCTAACTAGAGATAAGCAGGATAAACAAACCCATGCCCAAGTGGGAACTAGTTCTGCTGCCTTCCAGGAGTTCTTTAATGCATTAAAGCAAACTCTCACAGGATGAAAAAAAATCTCATATAATAATTTCAGATTTTCAAAAAGTTATTTTTCATTAAACAATACATAAATATGTTCTTGGTTGTAAAGAATGTGAACATTGAAGATAATGTAGAAGCCCTTATAACCCCTCTCTAAGTCTGCTTTTTCTTTTTCAGAGGTAATCACTGCTCCTAGTTGGGTGGGTGCTGTTCAAACGTTTTGCTGTGTGTTTATACAGTTGTACATACACATAATGATATACTTTGTGTGTTTTGTTTTATATAAGGCGCTTCTAACATGTTTTGTTCTTTGATTTATTTTTATCTTAAGAAAATGAAACAATATACCCTGGAATCCTTTCTAGGTAAATGTATCTAGAGCTAAGTTATAAAAACAACAAAAAACCTGTTCTCCTGGATATGAAAGTACTATATTTTATCAATCCCTTGTAGATGGAATATACCTTCTCTCCAACTTTTTCATCTGCTCATTCTGCAAGACACAGTGTGATCCCTGTGTTGGGAAGATCCCCTGGAGGAGGAAATGGCAACCCACTCCAGTATTCTTGCCTGGAGACTCCCATGGACGTAGGAGCCTGGTGGGCTATAGTCTACGGGGTCACAAAGAGTCGGACATGACTGAAGTGACTTAGCATACACACACATAGCGTGTAGGAGACTGCCCAGGAGAAACTGGGATCCATCAGTAATAGTAAGCCAGGAGTTGGCAGACTACTCGGGTAATGAGAAGTACATAAAGAAGAGGACAGGCAGAAAATGCTGCTTCTTCTTTTTTTATTTTTTTTTTGGTAATAACTTTGTATTCTGCATAATCTATAAAAATATGGAATCACTATTTTGAACACCTGAAACCAATATAACATTGGAAATTAACTCTACTTCAATTAAAAAGAAAGACAAATCAATTCAGTAAATCACTTAAAAGAAGGCAAAAGATATATAGACACATTACTGCTACTGCTGCTGCTAAGTCACTTCAGCCGTGTCCGACTCTCTGTGACCCCATAGACGGCAGCCCACCAGGCTCCCCCATCCCTGGGATGCTCCAGGCAAGAACACTGGAGTGGGTTGCCATTTCCTTCTCCAATGCATGAAAGTGAAAAGTGAAAGTTGTCTCTGACCCTCAGCGACCCCATGGACTGCAGCCTACCAGGCTCCTCCGTCCATGGCAAGAGTACTGGAGTGGGGTGCCATTGCCTTCTCCATAGACACATTAAGGGGTATACTAAAGGTATTTAATAAGATAAAGTAAAATCAAGTAATAGAAAATGCTGCTTCTTAAGATTGCCGCGCACTGTGGTGTCTTCAGGGCAGGAGGCCTTGTTTGCTGTGGGGTTGCAGAAGGAGATGAGAGGGGCTGAACTCTTTGTCTGTGTTTCAGATGGAGACGTGGATGGACGATGGAGGTGTAATCTATCGCCCTAGTTCTTGGTGCCCTAGTTCTCCCTACCTCACCAAGGGATCAATTACTAATATGTTACAAACCTTAGGACAGGGAATTTCTGTGTCAGGCTCAGCCACCTGCTGTGTTTAACCTGGCCAGGATCCTTTCTCTGCCTCAAGCTGGAGGAGCTGGAAGTAGTGGGGAGAAAGGGAAGAGGAGGATGGACGCTAAATGAGATAGGGACTTTCATCTGGATCTCCAGGTCCAAGCCAAAGTTGGAGTGATTGATTTGGGGAGGGGCGGGTTGGGTTTGAAAACATTTTTCTTCGTACAGATACCATCAAAATGAATACATAAAATTTTCAATTCTCACTGGGAGCTTCTGAAAATATATCATATACCCCAGTGAGACATTGGTATATTATTCCTTTTATTCTTTCTTTTTTTTATTTAGTTGGAGGATAATTGCTTTACAAAGTTGTGTTTGTTTCTGCCGTAAACAATGTGAATCAGCTGTAAGTATACATATGTCTTCTCCCTCCTGGGCCTCCCACCCTTCTAGGTTGTCACTCACCAAGTTGAGCTAGTGAACTTCCCACTAGCTATCTGTTTTACATCAGATCAGATCAGTCGCTCAGTCATGTCCGACTCTTTTCGACGCCATGAATTGCAGCATGCCAGACCTCCCTGTCCATCACCAACTCCCGGAGTTCACTGAAACTCACATCCATCAAGTCAGTGATGCCATGCAGCCATCTCATCCTCTGTCGTTCCCTTCTCCTCTTGCCCCCAATCCCTCCCAGCATCAGAGTCTTTTCCAATGAGTCAACTCTTTGCATGAAGTGGCCAAAGTACTGGAGTTTCAGCTTCAGCATCATTCCTTCCAAAGAAATCCCAGGGCTGATCTCCTTCAGAATGGACTGGTTGGATCTCCTTGTGGTCCAAGGGACTCTCAAGAGTCTTCTCCAACACCACAGTTCAAAAGCATCAATTCTTTGGCGCTCAGCCTTCTTCACAGTCCAACTCTCACATCCATACATGACCACAGGAAAAACCATAGCCTTGACTAGACGGACCTTTGTTGGCAAAGTAATGTCTCTGCTTTTGAATATGATATCTATGTTGGTCATAACTTTCCTTCCAAGGAGTAAGCATCTTTTAATTTCATGGCTGTAGTCACCATCTGCAGTGATTTTGGAGCCCAAAAAAATAAAGTCTGACACTCTTTCCACTGTTTCCCAATCTATTTCCCATGAAATGATGGGACCAGATGCCATGATCTTCGTTTTCTGAATGTTGAGCTTTAAGCCAACTTTTTCACTCTCCACTTTCACTTTCATCAAGAGGCTTTTGAGTTCCTTTTCACTTTCTGCCATAAGGGTGGTGTCATCTGCATATGTGAGGTTATTGATAGTTCTCCTGGCAATCTTGATTCCAGCTTGTGTTTCTTCCAGCCCAGCGTTTCTCATGATGTACTCTGCATATAAGTTAAATAACAGGGTGACAATATATAGCCTTGACGTACTCCTTTTCCTATTTGGAACCAGTCTGTTGTTCCATGTCTGTTTTACATATGCTAATGTATATGTTTTGATGTTACTGTCTCAATTCATCCAGTCTCCTTCCCCCCTCTGACTCTGTTCCTGCTCTGCAAATAGCTTCATCGGTCCCATTTTTCTAGATTCCATATATGTACCTTAATATACAATATTTGTTTTTCTCTTTCTAACTTACTTCACTCTGTATAGGCTCTAGATTCATCCACCTCACTAGAACTGACTCTCCCATTTTTTCTGGAACATATGAGATTTCTTGAGTGTAAGGACAGCTGAGAAGGGGAAAAAAGGACAATCTTTTCTGTACTTGCTTTGTCCCACCCCAATCATTCTCTCTCTTTCTCTCTCCATCCACCTCTCTTTCTCTTTCTGGTTTTCCTGCCTTCGATGCTCTGAATCATATTATATCGTAAGCAAATTTGGGACTTGCGTATTTTGTGCAAAATACCAGGGCCTTCCTTTTCCTTCTCTTCCTTTCTGCTGCCTTCATTCAGGGCTCAGGAGATTCTGCTTTGGCTCAGTCTCAGGAAATCACACTGGTTCTTCTTTCTCCCCTTCCCTCTGTTCAGCACTGACTCAGCTGCTGCGAAGCTCTGCCAGGCAGTTAGGAAGCTGCACCATCCCAGGGTGAGATGGCCGAGAGCTGGGCTCCACAGCAGCCCCAAATCAACTACATAGGCAGCCCATGTCCTCCAGCACGTGTGGGAAGAATTATTCCTTGGGGTCTCTGTCTAGTTCCCCAAGCCTAGCTCCTCCTGACTCACATCCTCCCTGCTTGCAGCACAGTGAAGTTTGGTTGACTTTTTGCATTTCTCCTGTTTCTGCTTCCAGGCAAGCCCGGCCCTCTGAGATCCAGGAGCTGGGCTCTTCTCCCTAGTGAGTGGGCTCATCTCCACAAGGCCTCCACAGGCCTGTGTTTGAAACGGCTCTGATCTGCTACCTGTGAGAGAGTGACCACCCACCCACCTCTCTGGGTACATCTCCCAGCCCCTCTGCTCTGACTCGTCCCCTGACACACCAGATACTCCAGCAGTAAATACCCGATGCGTTCACTACCTGGAGCTCCCTGAACACAGCACGTGGTCTTTCCATTCTGTGCCTCACCCTGGGCTGCCCACTGGTCCCAGCCCTCTTTCTTCTGTTCTTTAGGTTCAGTTTAGGTTTCAATCACTCTACAAAGCCTTCACTGACTGCCATTATGCCAGATTCACTTCACTGACTTTTCAATTTTGTATCTGTGTCCGCCACTCCACTGTGATGGTCTCCATTACCTCTCTGTCCCTAGGGCTGAGCCCAGGACCTGGAATACTGCAGGCACTCAGTTCATGCTCTTTGAACCCCACTGGCTTAGGCCAGGGAATATCTTTGTAGTTTTTCTTCTAGGTTTGCCCTCCTGGCAGATTGCTTCCTTCCTAAGTAGCATCTTGTTATTTGAGTCCCACTAGACTGGGCTGCCGTCTGTGGGGTCGCAAAGAGTCAGACACGACTGAAGCGACTTAGCAGCAGCAGCAGCAGCAGTATCATCTTATTTGAGGTTCACTGAGAGGCCTCGCCTTATAATAAATTATTGGGTTGCATTCTGTTTGGATGGTTTGCCGGGTGGAGTGGCATTTTTAGATTCCAGACAAGTCTCTGTCTAGGAGGAGTGGAGAAACGAGGAGGGGTCCATACTGTGCAGGGTCAGGAAGGAGGCCCCTTGAGGTGCTCAGGGCTTCATGAGCTGCCTTTCCATGCATGATAACCACATCCTATGTGGAGTCTTTCCTTTCAAAGCACCTTGGCATACCTGGTCTCATTTGATCTTTCCTACAGATCACCTTGGGAAGTAGAAGGCAACAGGTATACGCAGTGAAACAGATAAGGTGATTCATTTATTTATTCCGTATAGATTTATTGAGTTCCCATTCCCTTGCTGGGAGCACAACGATGAACGGGAACCAGCATGTTCCCAGCTGTCAGGAAGTTCTGGTTCCAGTCAGGCTATGCCAACAAGTGACTAGTGTACAAATAAGTAATACGTAGGATTTCCAGTGACAGTACGTGCTCAAAAGACAATCAGGCCAGGTAATATTACAGAAAGTGACGAGTGGGAGGGGTGAAGGGACTGCCTTGGAGCAGGTAAAGCCTTTTTGAGGAGATGACATATGAGCTAAAGTCTGAAAGTTGAGAAGGAACTGGCCAGGTGATGTGCTGAGAGTCTGAAAGTGGAGCTGGCCCTGGAGCCCTGAAGCATTTCCTTTAGCTGTTCTTTTACTGCAGGAAAGCAACCAAGGCCAACAGTCAGGACAGGAAAAAATTGTGTGTGTGTGTGTGTGTGTGTGTATACAGGAAAAATATATAAAATACATATATGTAAATACATGTGTAGATATAGGTATACGTATGCATGTGTGTGCATACGTATAGCTATATCTGTACCTCCTACAGCAGTTGAGAGGGTAGAATATTTTTCCTGAAAAATCCTTTCAGAGCTGGATTCACGTGACGTCGTGAGAGGAATGTTTAGGTGATTAGTAGTGAGGCATGTGGGGTGTAGCTGTGGGAAATAAAGGAAACAAGTCTCTGGCACCTGTCATGGATACTTACCGCCACCCCACTCAGGAACAGGGGCAGTTAAGGTTGTCTAAAGAGTGGATGGTTCTGTACAGTTGGTGTGGCAACAGTTTGAGAATAAGGCTCATAGTCACTGTTCAAAAGAGCTTCCTGAATAGAATGTGGTTCTGCAGAAAGGAAGGTAGGGGGTCTTTGGCGTGATGAGCAAGACCCAGAAAGGCAGGTGAAAGGCAGGTTCAAGGAACAGGAGTTAGACCACCCTGGCTTAGGTGGATGTCAGGTTGATGAACTGGAGAGGGTAGTTTTGATCAGCTGCCCCTCACACTTGGCTCTGTTTGGCCTAGTTTAATATCATATAAAATGTCACTTAAACCTAGCAAATATCCCTTTAATAAATTTCAACTAGACCCATCAGTTTTATGGACCATCTAACTCAGGGCTTACCAAAGGATTTGGTACACAGCAGGTGTTCAGAAAATAATTTGTTAAATGAGTGAATGAATGAATCATACCTTTTGGTTGAATCCTATGGGCAGAGGAGCTGGCAGGCTACAGTCCACAGGGTCACAAAGAGTTGGACACAAATGAAGCAACTTGGCACACATGCACCCACCATTTGGTTGACCAGCCCTTGGAAGCAAGATTGAGCCATCTGGAATTTGTTGTACTCGAAGAATAGGGCAGTGTTTACAAGTATATCAAACAGGTGAGATGACACATGATTTCAGGGGGGGACAGCCTGTGATTTCTCTAGATCTTCTCCTTTTTAAAGTAAGATTTAGAATGTTAGGATAGAGATTGCTAAAGTTGATATAGATTTTATTATGTCCCAAAGTTTCTTTTACAGAATATAATATTAAACAAGAGAAGCAGGACAAGAATGGTACAAACAGTATAATTTCAGTTCTATTAAAAAATCTATATTCATGGGGGAAAAACTGGAAAGAAGTTATAACAAAATTGGGACTTACCCAATGATCTTACCTTATCTTTTCTACTTTCTACTTACCAGACTTTTTCCAAATTTTCTACAGTTAGTGTGTGTTACTTTTATAATCAGAAAAATATAATGTGTGACTTGTTAAACTGTTAGTATAGAATGTGGTATGACATTCCTGCCAAAGCCTGCTTTCTTTTTTTAATCTCTGGCATTCATCATAAAAATCACAGCTGATATTTCAAATAATGACATTATGATAGCAAAAGTGAACTGCACCTTAGCAGATATACTCCCACCTGTGTCATGAGACACAGTTGATCTGCCGAGGAGCCCACACCATCCAGATGCTGAGATTGGCCATATCATGGCTCCCTGCCTCTATCTGCATCCCTCTACCATGATCCCTCAGCCTCCCTGGGTACTTGCTTCCACCCCCATACCTGTCAGAAGCTCAGGAATGGCTGGAAGCTGGTAGCGCAGGTCAGAGCTGCCCTGCTTGCTTCTGATTGTGGACTCAGCAAACAACTCTGTAATGTAGATCATACTGACTGCCCTGAAAAATAGCAAATGTGCCAGGGTATTGTCCTATAGACTAAACAAATTAAAAAAAAAATAAAAGCAGCCGAACCCTGAAAACTTATTCACTTCATTTTTTCAATCAGGTGAAAAGTATGAATAATATTGCTTCTCCCTTTTGGATGATGACATCTCAGTGGTAAATCGAGACATTGCTTAAGTGAACTTCGAGTTTTAACAAGATTTTCTATTTGCATTTTTGACTTTACCGAAAACAAGTGCCATTAGAATGATATCAACTGTTTGAGTCAGTTGTTGGCTTGGGCCTCCACCCAGAATTTGATGTCATTGATGGGCATCCATGAGGAACAGGAATAATTTTGAAGCTTTTGACCAGAGGACCTCTGAAGACCTTCATTAGTGCTAGTGTTAAATATAATACAAATGTAAAAATGAAAATGGCCGTCTTATGCACTAAATATGTGGATTTAAAATGCTTTCTATCTGCTAGGGCTTTGCACGGGAACCTCTATGAAACTGGAGAGTTACTGAGTCTGGAAAATGTTTTGCTCAGTGTGATGATGAAATGTAGACTAGGTATCAGATGTGGGGGACCCAGGATGGAGGGAGAGAAGGAAACACAGCCATGAGGAATAGAGTTTGCAGGGCTTGAATCATATCTTATTTTGATTAAATCAGGATCGGTTTACTGAGAGCCTGTAACGTGAGAATGTGTTAGAGTAGTAGAGGGGTTCTATTATGGTTATCTTACTCAAGAGTGAGTTCATTTTCATCACATGTATTTTTAATTCTTTGGAAAGACAATTACATTAATTGAGGAATGACATGTAGAATACCAGTTTGAAAAAACACTTAGTAAATGGGGGTACTGATGTTGCCTAACTATCAATTAATTAAAAATAGCTTGTAACATGAGCTCTAGGTACCCCATCTAAAGAGTGGCAGTAGGCTGCTTGGGGAAGCCCATTATATTTTTGATGCATTGATTGGGTAAAACAAGACCTTCAAGGAAGAGGCTCCGGGTCCTTCCCACTTTTCTGTTTTCATTGCACAGCTTCCAAAAATGTGCTGCTTTGACCTAGTATGAGAACTTCCCAACTCCAGGATGAATTGTCCAAGATGGTTCTACTGCTTTTGCTGCAGTTAGCCTTAGTGAAGGCAGAATAGTCTCCAGGTGCCAGCCAACCCATGACCTTCCGTCTCTCTCCAAAATGAGACTCCTCCCTCTCTCCTCCACTTTCTCCCTGGCCTCACTTCCCTGGACAGAGTCCTCTTTTAAAGACTGTGACATTCTCTAGGGAGGCTTCACTCATGACTGGAATTCATACTGATTTCTGTCATCTCTGTCTTCATTTTTTATCTATTGCACAATCAGTACACACTATTGAGTGATTCTCCCACTTTTTAACTGGTTAGCCTGGAGAATCCCAGGGACAGGGGAGCCTGATGGGCTGCCGTCTATGGGGTCGCACAGAGTCGGATATGACTGAAGCGACTTAGCAGCGGCAGCAGCAGACTATACTATTCAGTGTTCTATGATAATAGCTCATATCTAAGTTTTCCCCTTGTGGCTCTGTAGTAATAAATGACTTCCCTGTAGGCAGAGGTTGTGCCTGGAGAACTCTCATTTGACAAATAACACATGATCCAGGGCCCATTATGTCTAATATCTCCATATTTCTGGAACAGCAACAAGGAGAGAAGGGGCAATTTGCAAGCTAATTAGAACCACCAGGGAACCACCAGCCACCCAACGCAGAGGTCTTTCAACTTAAATATTATCTCTGAGGATATCAGGCATTGTTTTAGGCAAAGATTTTAAATCTCAATAAATAGTTATGAAGTGGCAAAAAAGAGATTTTATATATATATATATGTATATGTATATATCCTGTGTACACAGAGATGTGTATATACATTTGCCTACATGTATTCGTATGTATGTGGAAAGAGACAGAGATAAGCACTAGCAGTAGTTCGCTACATCATGTTTATGGATTAGATGCCTCAGTATGGTTGCTGCTAAGTTACTTCAGTCGTGTCCGACTCTGTGCGACCCCATAGACGGCAGCCCACCAGGCTCCCCCGTCCCTGGGATTCTCCAGGCAAGATCACTGGAGTGGGTTGCCATTTCCTTCTCCAATGCATGAAAGTGAAAAGGGAAAGTGAAGTCGCTCAGTCGTGTCCGACCCTCAGAGACCCCACGGACTGCAGCCCACCAGGCTCCTCTGTCCATGGGATTTTCCAGCCAAGAGTACTGGAGTGGGGTGCCATCACCAGGATGCTATTTTTCTCCAAATTGATTAAAACCGATACCAAATAAAGTCCTTGCTGATTGGTGATATTCTTGAGGATTGGGGTAAGGTTTGGGTTTACCACACTAAATAATGTAGTTCTCTGTTCCTTCTCAATTGATGTGGATGAAAGGATGAGAATAGTGTTTGGGGAAGATTTTTCTAAAAATTATATGGGATGGATTGAAAGAGCTTAGAATTTGGGAGACTGGAAGCTCTTAAGTAATCCAGGTCCTAATAGGCAAGGATTAGGCTCAAGGAGCCGTGGACGGGAAAGAGAGTCAGATACCTGTTGAGACCAAATGTTTGCCTAGGTATGTGGCATACACCTAGTGTGTCTATAAGATTCCTTAAGATTGAAGATACAAGGTCTTTGTTTTTCAGAAGTTCTCCACCTATGCAGGGGTCCTGAATTATTAATAACTTCAGTATATTGTGTGCCGTGATATTTTGTGATGGTAAAATGTGGGAAGCACCACAGAAAACACAGATGAGAGCAGTTAAAACTGACAGGTGAGCATCAGCGAGGGCTACAGGGAGGAAATGCTATGTAAGCTGAGTGACAGAGTCTTATTTAAGTTAGAAGGCAGTGGGAAGGGAAATCCAAGTGGTATTAAGTGCAAGCCTAATTCAACAAATGGCAAAAAGGCCAGTGTGACAAGATATCTTTTCTTTGAGGGTATTGGTCAGAGATGAAGTTAGAAAAAAATCAACTGAGACTAAATCAAGAGGGTTAAATGCCATCTTCTGCTGTCTGCTTTTCTGTCTTCTCATCATCTTACCAAAAACGTGAATCTTTTTGTGCATGCATCTTGTGAGTGTCTATACCATAATCCTATCCGCCTCCATTCTTGACTTTAAGTTACATTATACTGTGTCTAATATCTCCATATTTCTGGGACAGCAACAAGGAGAGAAGGGGTGATTTGCAAGCTGATTGTGGAATGTGTTTTTCAGTGACGTTTTCCTTTCCTTGTGAGTTTTATAATTGAAAATTAACCTATATGGACAAGCTTTTTTTATGATCTTGCGTATTACTGTATTGTCAACCTTATCAGTACATTCATTTGGAATTACTTATTTGGGTAACTTTCTCATCTACTTATCAGTAGATTCCTGATGTCTAATATACATAGAGTATAAAGATTAAGATCTCTTTGGGTTTCTGAGTCATAAGTCTAGAAGCGGACTCTGAAACTTTTCTAATAGAGTAGAAGTCATGAAGGGTTATGTCTTTGGGGTCTTGGGAAAGGATCTAGATGGGTGCACCAGTGCCTTTGGGGAGTGTTTTTGAATCTTTGTTTCTTTGTGAATTGTGGAATTTCTGTCATCATAGTTCAGAGAAAGGAGGTCAGGGGGAGGTGGAACAGCAGACATTCGGTGGAGAAGAAAGACTCCACTGAAGACTGACTCATATTGTGCAGAGTTTGAGTGTGATTGTGTGCATACACCTATAACTGTGCACTCCATGTGCCTGTGGTAGGAAGAAGGGGAGGAGAGGGTTGTGCAGACATAATATTTTCTTTAATCTCTTTGCAGAGTGGACTTTGGAGAAGAGTAAGCCTAAGTAAACAACGTGGCATAGTTGTTTGTCTGTCATACACATGATACTCAAAAAGACTCTATAAAATCCTGTCTTTAAGTTAAGAAGCAAATAGAATTATTCGGTTACCAACTTTGATGGTTACCCCAGTGTTTCTTTTCCATGATGGTGAAATTCCTGAGCAGTTTTCACTTGCTGTGATTAGTTGAAATGTTCTCCTACAAGCTTCAGATGAATTCATGGTTATGCATTGTATTTTCTTTATCTTTCTTTACACTGCTCATCCTATGTGAATATGGGTAAAGGGGCTGCTACCTCTTTGTAAAGTTCCACCCCAGACCCCCCTCCAGCAGAACTTTACTGACCCCCTGGTCCTTGGCCATCTTGCTTTCTTTACTGTACAGAATATAATTGGGACTTAATAAATAATTGAGAACTGTCTGATAGATTAGTTTTTGTTGTTGCTGTTACGTCCCACCTCCTTCTAACGCCTACAGTTAGAAAAGACAGTATGCTTGTATTTCATATTCTTCTAATTTTACTATTCTTTATGATACAAAGACTCTGATGCTGGGAGGGATTGGGGGCAGGAGGAAAAGGGGATGACAGAGGATGAGATGGCTGGATGGCATCACCGACTCGATGGACGTGAGTTTGAGTGAACTCCGGGAGTTGGTGATGGGCAGGGAGGCCTGGCGTGCTGCGATTCATGGGGTCACAAAGAGTCGGACACGACTGAGCGACTGAACTGAACTGAACTGATGATACAAAGCACCCCTTCTGGTTTAAGAGCATAAAATTGGAAACATCATAGAAATTAGGGAATATAACTTTCCCTCCAGTTCAGGAACTTTCTGTATAGCTTCCTTGTTACATTAGTCTGTTCTCTTAGGTCATTCAAGTACTTAGAGCCTTATTCATAGAATGAAGGTAACAGTAGTACTCACCTTTGTTAGCAACATATCTGGGTGCCAGTGACAGAAAACCTAAAACAGTGGTGACTTAAGGAAGACAGCATATTATTTTCCTCTCTCCCAAATCCAGGAACAGGCACAGTGGCTTCTGTCTTACTTCCTTGCTATCACAGCATCTAGTTTCATGTTCGCCTTGCAGTCTGGTACCGCTGCTCCAGCTCCAGCCATCATTGCCAGCAGAAAGGAGAAAGAAAAGGACATACTCTCTCTCTTCAAGGACACTGTCCGCAAATAGCAAACCATTCTGCTTATATCTAATTAGCACTGACTTAGTCATATTTGCTACATGTAGCTATGAGGGAGGCTGATAAAGAGATGGCCTTGTACTTGGCTGAAATTCAGAGTTTATATTACTGAGGGATATGGGAACAGATCTGGGGGACAATTAGCAGTCTCTGCCACCCTACTGATAATTTTATGAGATAAAAAATGATGAAATGAGATAATATGTACAATGTGCTTAGAACATGCCTGACATATAATACGTGCTCAGCTAATATGTAAGTATTAGCCATTGTTTTTATGGATAAACATTATAGGCAGTCACTTATTCACTGTATTATTTGTTCAACAGACATTGAGTACCTACTGTGTTGAATACTATACGTCTCCTGTTTAAATCCTTCAATCAACAATCTGGAGGAGACTACTGTCCAAGATAGCTTATTTTTTATGGAATAACTCTAAAAGTTCCATAACTTATTTATCAAAGTAAGTCAAAGCATGCTTCCCAAATAATTCAGTCTTACCCTTTGAAACTATAGAACAAGTCTATTTCCTCCACTCAGTTCGTCAAACGTATGAAGGTGGCTAATAAGCCTCACATTTAGTTTTCTGACCCTAAGCAGGCATTTTTGTTAGCTCATTTATTTAGTATGTGGTTTGGCAAACTTTTTCTGTAAAGGGCTAGATGATAACTATTTCTGGTTTTTCAGGTCACATGTTCTCTGTTGCAGTTTCTCAACTCTACCGTCCTAATGGGAAAGCAGCCCTGGATGTTTTATAAGTGAATGGCTATGGCTGTGTTCCTATAAAATTTGTTGTTGTTGTTTAGTTTCTCAGTTGTGTCCAACCCTTGCAACCCTATGGACTGTAGCTCACTAGGCTCCCCTGTCCATGGGATTTCCCAGGCAAGAATATTGGAGTGGGTTGCCATTTCCTCCTCCAGGGGATCTTCCAGACCCAGGGATCAAACCCACGTTCCTGTGTCTCCTGTGTTGGCAGGTGGATTCTTTATCATTGAACCACTGGGGAAGGAAGTTTCTAACACCAATACAGTATACTAATGCATATATATGGAATTTAGAAAGATGGTAATGATAACGCTGTATGTGAGACAGCAAAAGAGACAGATATATAGAACAGTCTTTTGGACTCTGTGAGGGGGGGATAATTTGGGAGAATCGCATTGAAACATGTATAATATCATATAAGAAACGAATTGCCAGTCCAGGTTCGATGCAGGATGCAGGATGCTTGGGGCTGGTGCACTGGGGTGATTCAGAGGGATGGTATGGGGAGGGAGGTGGGAGGGGGGTTCAGGATTGGGAACACATGTACACCTGTGGCGGATTCGTGTTGATGTATGGCAAAACCAATACAGTATTGTAAAGTAATTAGCTTCTAATTAAAATAAATAAATTTAAATTTAAAAAAAGAAAAAAAAAAAAAACAGATAACAGGCCAGATTTTGGCCTCGTGCTGTGGTTTGCCAGCCCTGTGATTTAGCCTATGCTGCTACTACTGCTGCTAAGTTGCTTCAGTCCATAGAAACTTATAAATAAGATTATTTGTGACTGATATTCTCCTTCTCTGAAGCTGGAAACTTTCTTTGTGTCACTCCTGATTTTTCTTATACATTTCATTTCTTTTTCTTATTACTTTGGTTAAGATTTTCAGCACCCCTTGCATCTCCATAGCATTACTTACTGGCCAATCATTTCCCTAGATACGTTATCCATCATTTCTCACTTGGAAATGCTCTTTGACAAATCTTCTTTTGTTCTACCACACATTGTTTGACCTCCCCCAGGCTGACTCTTCTGTAGTCATCGCACAAATCTGTCCACATTAAGAAAATAAGAATCCTTTTTCCATCCCTTTCTTCTTCAAACCTGTTAGACTTTGATTTTCCTTTGGTGGTGCTTCAGCTTTTCATCACTGAACAGTCTAATACTAACTATAACCTAATCCAACTTCCCTTAAAGACAATTTAGAGGAGGCAGGTAGAAAATTAACATTTACTGATGGACCAGGCACTGCTGACATTTACAATATGTGTGTTTCATTTCAATGTTATAGACATGGGAAGTACAATTTGAGATTGGTCATATAACCAGCTGTTGTCATGCAGCTGAAATACAAGGAGTCAATCCCAGTTACAGAATAGAAATTCAAATCTGACTGGACTGGGGGACTTAAGTGTGTGCATCTGGCAAAAGTAATTCAAAACCATTCACAAATACAGCAGAGTTGCTATACTTTGGTTGTCCTTTCTCATCAAGACATTTGTGAAGCAGAGAATAACAAACATTTGTGCTGAACTTTTGGTTTTCAGAATATTTACTTCGTAATTTTGTGGAGTAGGTGATTTTATTTCAGTTTTGCAGGAAAGGAAATCAAACCACAAAATGATTAAAATGTTTGCTGGAATTGCCAGCCACCAATGCCTTACTGCTTCTAGGAGAGTCCACAATTGCTTTTCTCAGAAAAGTTCATTGCACCTCTTTTCTAGCTAACTCCTTGTCTTTCAGACCTCAGCTCAGTCCTCATCTTCTCCAGGAAACACTTTCTGCAGTCACCTCCACTTTGTGCCCACCGTCTGATTTAGATGCCCTTTCTACATCTTAAACAAGGTCATCACCCTCTTTGCACTGAACCTGAACTGACGATGTGTTAGCTTATAAGGAAATCAGGGGCACGTCCCTGCCTCATTTAACTTTGTACTCAATAAATAAATATTTGTCAAGTAAAGGAATGCCCTGAGATGGCGCCAAGTCAGTGCTGCAGGGAGTCATTTCCTTGTGATGCTTCTCTGTTCTGATTATACCTGGAGGCAAAACAGAAACCTCAGCCTTCCAGAGACAAACAAAAGAGGATCCTCCCAGAAGCCACTGATCTCTGCAGCCAGGGAACATCAGAAATTCAAATCTAGGGGGTTTCGGACTAGAAAGCACAGAAAGCAGCATCACTGTGGTGAAGAGCGCAGGTTCTAGAGTCAGGCTTCTTAGATTTGAATCCTGACTTCACCATTTTCCAGCTGTGTGATCTTTGGCAAGTGACTTAGCTTTTCTACGCTTGGGTTTTTGTTAAACGTGGGTAATGATGGAACTTCGGTATATTAGTTATCTATGGCTGTGCGACAAATTACCCCCAAACTGTGTGCCTCATAACAATAAACCTTTATTATCTCACAGTTTCTGTGGGTCAGGAATTTGGAAGGCGCTCAGGTGAGTGCTTCTGGCTCAGGGTTGCTCATTAGGTGACAGTCAAGGTGTCGACTGAGGTTCCTGTCATATGGAACCTTGGCTGAGGCTGGAGGATCTCCTTCCAAGATGGCTCACTCAAGCAGCTTTTGGCAGGAGGCCATAGTTCTTCCCACCAGCAACTCTCATTATGGGAAAATAATTGATTTCCCCCAGAGAAAGCAAGAGAGGAAGCCCCAAGGAGAAACTCCAGTGACTTTTATGACCTATTTTCAGAACATACACTGTTACTTCCACCACATTCTCTATGCTAGAAGGAAGTTGCTAAGTGTGGCCCACATTCGAGGAAAGGGGAATTAGGCTCCACCTTTTGAAAGGAGTATCGTAGAATTTGTGGATGTGTTTTAAAACCACACACTATCTTATAGAGTTGAGTGAGAATTGCATGAGATAAGAATCGCAAAGTGCTTAATAGGACTTCAGCAGCATCTACCTTGAATTACCTTCCTCATGGATTAGAAAGGACAAATGAACCTGTCAGTCTGAAGGCTTTCACTTGAAAAATTATTCTATAAAATGGAGCAAAGATATCAGAATTAAGCTGATGCCATTAGCAATTAAAGTATTCAGTATAGTTCTTGGCATGAAAAGTTGTTCATGTTTTGAATTTTTAAAAGCGAGTAAAAACAGCATGTACAGTGTGATCTGGTATTTGTGCGATTATATACTTATATCTCTCTATGTTGATACATAGGGAGCATTCTAGAATGAGGTGCCTCATAGTATTAATCATGGTTATCTCTGGGTGGTAGAATTTGTGTTAAGGTAAACACAAAATTGTGTGTTTATGCTTTGTTTGAATTGTTTTACACCGAGCATAAATCTACAAAAATAAGGGAGGCATTTTCCAAAGAAAATAAAAAAGAAACTAAGCTGGAAAGAAGACATGAAAGGTGGAAAGGTTTAGCCTGTTGAGCCAGAATGTTGCTTCTCTAAGTGGACTAGTTTATTCCCTGTGGTGTATCTGATTGATAGGCTATCCTCTGATCCTTCAAGTTTGTTGTGAAGACTTGTATTTGCTGAGAGCAGGTGAGAGTTTTGTGGCTGTGTTTTGCTTGATGGGACATATATTAAGAGAAGAAGGGAAAAGTGTGGAGAAGCAAGGAGAAGAGGGACATCTGTGTGGCAAAGAGCAAAGACAGACCAAACCCAGTGTTGACACCAGAGCCTGAATGCTCATAAGTTGCCTTGGGAAGAACAACTTTACCCATAAAAGAGCGATATACTTGTGATGGGCACTCTGTCAGCCCAGAGGGCCTTGAATATCTTCTATAATTGCACTTGTTGCATTGAACTGAAATCTGTTCAATTCTCCCTCCCTCTTAACAGACTTGCAAGCAGATCCTGGCTATCTAGCTCCCAACATAGAGCAGGGTTTAATAATCTGAAGAATAAAATAGCTTAAATTATTTTTAAAAATAATGTCATTCACCATTGAAAATGTTTATGTCTCCTAACATTCAACTGAGTAATTTATTCAAATGAAAGAGGGAGGTAAAATGTGTATATTTTATGGGAAAAATTGGAGAAACTACCCAAAGATGCTTTTTGAAAGGTTTAAATCTATCATTTGTTTCCCATTAGTCACATCTGTTCTTTTCCTTTTTTCTGTCTTGTTTTTTTAGTTACTTGAAAAAAAAAATTAAGATTCTAACGTTTTTACTTTCTTTCTGTATTTTTGGTTAAAGTGATAGCATTGGGGCTTATAGTATACATCTTAAGCTTATGACAACCTGACTTTAAGTAATATTACAGGGCTTCCCTGATAGCTCAGGTGGTAAAGAATCTGCCTGCAGTGCAGGAGACCCTGGTTCGATTTCTGGGTCAGGAAGATCCCCTGGAGAAGAGATAGGCTACCCTCTCTAGTATTCTTGGGCTTACCTTGTGGCTCAGCTGGTAAAGAATCTGCCTGCAATGTGGGAGACCTGGGTTCCATCTCTGGGTTGAGAAAATCCCCTGAAGAAGGGAAAGGCTACCACTCTAGTATTTTGGCCTAGAGAATTCCATGGACTGTATAGTCCATGGGGTCACAAAGAGCTGGACACGACTTTTACTTCACTTCACCCAAATTCATGTAGAAAACAGTCTTATATTAATATATTTCCATTTCTTCTCTTTTGACCTTTGTGCTGTTAATGTCATACATTTTACTTCTAAATTTGTTAGTAACTGTATAGTCATTGTTATTACTTTTACTTTAAATGGTCAATTCAGTTCAGTTCAGTTCAGTCGCCCAGTTGTGTCCGACTCTTTGCGACCCCATGAATCACGGCACGCCAGGCCTTCCTGTCCATCACCATCTCCCGGAGCTCACTCGGACTCACGTCCATTGAGTCGGTGATGCCATCTAGCCATCTCGTCCTCTGTCATCCCCTTCTCCTCCTGCCCTCAATCCCTCCCAGCATCAGGGTCTTTTACAATGAGTCAACTCTTCACATGAGCTGGCCAAAGTATTGGAGTTTCAGCTTTAGCATCAGTCCTTCAATGAACACCCAGGACTGATTTCATTTAGGATGGACTGGTTAGATCTCCTTGCAGTCAAAGGGACTTTCAACAGTCTTCTCCAACACCACAGTTCAAAAGCATCAATTCTTCAGTGCTCAGCTTCTTTACAGTCCAACTCACACATCCATACATGACCACTGGAAAAACCATAGCCTTGACTAGATTGACCTTTGTTGACAAAGTAATATCCCTGCTTTTCAATATGCTATCTAGGTTGGTCATAACTTTCCTTCCAAGGACTAAGTGTCTTTTAATTTCATGGCTGTAATCACCATCTGCAGTGATTTTGGAGCCCAGAAAAATAAAGTCAGCCACTGTTTCCACTGTTTCCCCATCTATCTGCCATGAAGTGATGAGACAAGATGCCATGATCTTAGTTTTCTGAATGTTGAGCTTTAAGCCAACTTTTTCACTCTCCTCTTTCACTTTCATCAAGAGGCTTTTGAGTTCCTCTTCACTTTCTGCCATAAGGGTGGTGTCATCTGCATATCTGAGGTTATTGATATTTCTCCCGGCAATCTTAATTCCAGCTTGTGCTTCTTCCAGCCCAGCGTTTCTCATGATGTACTCTGCATATAAGTTAAATAACCAGGGTGACAGTATACAGCCTTGATGTACTCCTTTTCCTATTTGGAACCAGTCTGTTGTTCCATGTCCAGTTCTAACTGTTGCTTCCTGACCTGCAAACAGGTTTCTCAAGAGGCAGGTCAGGTGGTCTGGTATTCCCATCTCTTTCAGAATTTTCCACAGTTGATTGTGATCCACAGAGTCAAAGGCTTTGGCATAATCAATAAAGCAGAAATAGATGTTTTTCTGGAGCTCTCTTGCTTTTTCAATGATCCAGCGGATGTTGGCAATTTGATCTCTGGTTCCTCTGCCTTTTCTAAAACCAGCTTGAACATCTGGAAGTTCACAGTTCACATACTGCTGAAGCCTGACTTGGAGAATTTTGAGCATTACTTTACTAGCGTGTGAGATGAGTGCAATTGTGTGATGGTTTGAGCATTCTTTGGCATTGCCTTTCTTTGGGATTGGAATGAAAACGGACCTTTTCCAGTCCTGTGGCCACTGCTGAGTTTTCCAAATTTGCTGGCATATTGAGTGCAGCCCTTTCACAGCATCATCTTTCAGGATTTGAAACAGCTCAACTGGAATTCCATCACCTCCACTAGCTTTGTTTGTAGTGATGCTTTCTAAGGCCCACTTGACTTCACATTCCAAGATGTCTGGCTCTAGGTGAGTGATCACACCACTGTGATTATCTGGGTCATGAAGATCTTTTTTGTACAGTTCTTCTGTGTATTCTTACCACCTCTTCTTAATACCTTCTGCTTCTGTTAGGTCCATACCATTTCTGTCCTCTATAGAGCTCATCTTTGCATGAAATGTTCCCTTGGTATCTCTAATTTTCTTGAAGAGTTCTCTAGTCTTTCCCATTCTGTTGTTTTCCTCTATTTCTTTGCACTGATCGCTGAGGAAGGCTTTCTGATCTCTCCTTGCTATTCTTTGGAACTCTGCATTCAGATGCTTATATCTTCCCTTTTCTCCTTTGCTTTTCATTTCTCTTCTTTTCACAGCTATTTGTAAGGCCTCCTCAGACAGCCATTTTGCTTTTTTGCATTTCTTTTCCATGGGGATGGTCTTGATCCCTTCTCCTGTACAATGTCATGAACCTCTGTCCATACTTCATCAGGCATTCTACCTATCAGATCTAGTCCCTTAAATCTATTTCTCACTTCCACTGTATAATCATAAGGGATTTGATTTAGGTCATACCTGAATGGTCTAGTGGTTTTCCCTACTTTCTTCAGTTTAAGTCTGAATTTGGCAATAAGGAGTTCATGATCTGAGCCACAGTCATCTCCCAGTCTTGCTTTTGCTGACTGTATAGTGCTTCTCCATCTCTGGCTGCAAATAATATGATCAGTCTGATTTAGATGTTAACCATCTGGTGATGTCCATGTGTAGAGTCTTTTCTTGTGTTGTTGGAAGAGGGTGTTTGCTATGATTAGTGCATTTTCTTGGCAAAACTCTATTAGCCGTTGCCCTGCTTCATTCCGTACTCCAAGGCCAAATTTGCCTGTTACTCCAGGTGTTTCTTGACTTCCTAGTTTTGCATTCCAGTCCCCTATAATGAAAAGGACATCTTTTTTGGGTGTTAGTTCTAAAAGGTCTTGTAGGTCTTCATAGAACCATTCAACTTCAGCTTCTTTAGCATTACTGGTTGGGGCATAGGCTTGGATTACCATGATATTGAATGGATTGCCTTGGAAATGAACAGAGATCATTCTGTCGTTTTTGAGGTTGCCTCCAAGTACTGCATTTCGGACTCTTTTTGTTGACCATGATGGCTACACCATTTCTTCTGAGGGATTCCTGCCTGCAGTAGTAGATATAATGGTCATCTTAGTTAAATTCACCCATTCCAGTCCATTTTAGTTTGCTGATTCCTAGAATGTCGATGTTCACTCTTGCCATTTCCTGTTTGACCACTTCCAATTTGCCTTGATTCATGGACCTGACATTCCAGGTTCCTATGCAATATTGCTCTTTACAGCATCAGACCTTGCTTCTATCACCAGTCACATCCACAACTGGGTATTGTTTTTGCTTTGGCTCTAACCCTTCATTCTTTCTGGGGTTATTTCTCCACTGATCTCCAGTAGCATATTGGGCACATACTGACTTGGGGAGTTCCTCTTTAAGTGTCCTATCATTTTGCCTTTTCATACTGTTCATGGGGTTCTCAAGGCAAGAAAACTGAAGTGGTTTGCCATTCCCTTCTCCAGTGGACTACATTCTCAATTAGTTATTTAAAATGTAAGGAAAATTGTATTTATCTACATATTTAACATTTTTCATACTCTGTTTCTTTTTGTAGATCCAGATTTCTATCTAGCATATTTCTTCTACCTAAAGGACTTTATTTACCATTTCTTATTTTAGTGAGCCTTTTTTTTTTTTTTGACTGCATGGCTTGTGGGATCTTAGTTTCCCAACCAGGGATTGAACCCATGCCCCTTCAGTGGAAAGATGGATTCCTAATCACTGGACCTTCAGGAAAGTCCGTTTTTATCTTTGTTATATGTAAGTTTACCCTTGATGAATTCTTTCAGCTTTTGTATGTCTAAAAGTCTTTATTTCATTTTGTTTTCAAAAAATATTTTTGTTGGGTATAGAATTCTAATTTGGCAACCCACTCCAGTATTCTAGCCTGGAGAATCCTGTGGACAGAGGAGCCTGGTGGGGTGCTATCTATCAGGTCGCACAGAGTCAGACATGACTGAAGCGACTTAACGTGCATTGCATGCATTGTAGAAGAAAATGGCAACCCACTCCAGTATTTTTGCTTGGAGAATCCCAGGGACAGAGGATCCTGGTGGGCTGCTGTCTGTGGGGTTGCACGGAGTCAGACATGACTGAAGTGGCTTAGCAGCAGCAGCATATATATATATATATTTTTTTAAGTTTTTTTTTAATAAACTTTTTTTTTTATTTTTTAATAAACTAAATTGGCTTGCCTTGTTCCTAATGAGAAGCCTGCTAGCATCCCTATGTTTTCTCCACTCTACTTTATGTGTCTTCCTTCTCTAATTTCCTTGGCTTTATTGAAGTCTCAACTTCTTTTTAAATTAGACACACTGTTTGGTTTCATCTGAGTCCCTCCTCCTCCCCAGTAGCCTAAAAACTCAAAAGGTATAAGCTAGGGCATTTATAGAACTCACCTTATTTATTTATTCTTCTTTCTGGAATTACTATTCTATGTTGCCTGTTATTCAGTATCTCAAAACGATTATTTCATTATTTTTTCTGACTTTTTTCAGTTGTTTAAGGAAGAAGGATAAACCTGATCTCTGTTATTCTGTACTGGCTGGAAACAGAAGTTTGAAATATTGAATAAAAAAATAAGTACTTAAAACCAACTTCTGATTCATATTTTGCAGTAGCTTAGAATTATGAGGTCATTTTTAAAAATTTGTTTAGTGTTTGACATTATCTCTTTTTCTTACAGGATACATTCAAACTGGATTTTTAAATCATTGTAAGCCAGTGATGGATCAGAAGTTACAGAATGCAATGCCGAATAAAAGTCTCCGAAAGAATTGCTTCAAAGAACCGAAGAAAGAAAATTGATCTATTTCCTTAATACCTTGATCTAGAAAAACATACTGCACATGGTAGGAACTGATAACTGGGAAAGTTTATTTTGGTCTTAATATACCTAAATGAGAGGAACTGGTCACTTTGTTTCTCAGAGGGCTTATACACCTGAGATTATGTTAAAAACCAGTAGTTTCATTAACATCTTGACATGATCACAGGAGAGGAGAAACAGAGTGCTAGCTGAAACCCTGCACCCGGTCAAGATGACTTCTGAAGAAATGGCAGGTTCTGTTCTCAGACCTGTGAGTCAGAGAAAAGTGATCTCTGCTCAGTCAACTGTAGATGAAAGTAATGATAAGGTCTCGGGCATCAGTGTTCCGAAGTCTCATCCTGTCAAGCAGAGTGGGGAGACTTCTCATACCATCTCGCAACCGACCAAACTTACAGAAGAATCTTCTGGAAGCAACGCGCCCCAGATTTTCTCAGTAGCAAGGGAGAAAATAACCAGTGACGAGAACAGTAATGAAAAGTGCTGGGAGAAAAGCATGCCAGATTCTGTGAAAAACCTTAACATTAACTGCAACAGCATATTGAAAAACCATCAGCACGGCCCTCCTCAGAGCCAGTTTTATGAAACGTGCAATTCTATCACAGAGGAAGGTCTGTGTTTGGAAACTGGAATCCCTTCTTCACTGGAAGGAAAGGTGTTCCCTGGAATTCAACTGGAAATAGACACATCTCCCATGGGCATGAGTCCATTAGGAACTCAGTCGGCCATCATAGAGACAAGCAGGGCACACCCTGAAAGCAACATGGCAGTGTTTCACTTGCGTTACGAAGTTGACAGAAGAATGTCAGACAGTTTCTGTCCCCTGTCAGATAACTTGATTTTGGATGATTGTGGAAACTGTGTACTACCTGCCGTTGGTGAGGAACAAGAGAAAAATTACATGGCATATACTTGCAAACTGATGGAATTGACAAATAACTGTGACAATAAGAATAGGCAGCTGCAGTGTGATCATTGTGACCCCTTGAATGACAAATACTTGTGCTTTGAAGGCTCTTGCCCAAAGGCCAATGTGGTATGTTCAAGTGACAGCTTTTGCAGGGAGGATTTTACTGACAGTCCACCTGCCAAGACCTTTCTGAGCCATTTTGAGGACTTCCCCGATAATTGTGAAGAGGTAGAAGAAGAATTGTTCAAAAATAAAAAGGAGCGGTCTGCTTGGTTAGTGAGGAGATTTTGCAAAAATGACAAGGAAGTTAAGAAATCTGTGTTTACTGGGACAAGGGCAATTGTGAGAACTTTGCCTTCTGGTCACATTGGACTGGAGGCTTTGAGTTACATTGATCAGAAGAAAAATGGTCTCTTATTGCCTCCTGGGAGAGTCATGGAACGGCTGTCAACAGTGGTGGTTAGGCAAGATGGTTCCCAAGGTCTGTCAGAAGCCCAGTGGTATCCGGTAAGAGTTAAAGTTTCTTTTAATCCATTTTTCGAAGTTGGTTTTTTAAAACTCGAAATCTCCATTGTCTTAATTCATGGGAAATGTTCAGTTCTGGCCAATGATTCTTAGGGGAAGCATTTATAGTTACTGGAAATTAGTAGACCTAACAGATACTGGAATTGATACCTGTCAAGACTGAGTTAATTCCACAGCAACATAAGTCACAAAATACACGTAAATATGCGCTCAGAGAAGTTAGGGAGAGTCCCTGATTACTGTATGCGGGCTTATAAAACAGAAACTCCTGGGAGTGGGAAAATGGTTCTGTCAACTGATTATTCAGCTGTATCCTTCAGAGATACATCTGTCCTCTTCTGCCATGGAGTTCATCATTGTTTTTAGGTTGCAAGGCTTAAAAGAACTTAAATCTCATTTTCTCTGTTCAATTCCTCTAGCCAGTGTTTCCTGTTTCTTCCCTCTTAACCCTTTTTATGCCATGGCCCTCTTTGGCTATTTGGTGAAGTCTTTGGGTTGAGAAGAACACTTTTAAATGCATCAAATGAAATACAAAGGATCATAAAGGACACAGATTATGTGGATAGACATATATCAAGATATTTTTGAAATTGTAATATAGGAGGATACTTCTTTATTAACACACTAAATAATGGCAGCTAATGATGAGATAACTACCATAACTTCCAGGTAGTGAAGAATGTTAGTAGGGAATGGTTTACCTGGGATTTTCCCAGTTTTAGCACTGCAAGTCCCATGTTCTGGGAAGCCGCTCAGTCTTGGACAAACCAAGACAAACGAATTAATTAGTTACCTTAGTTGTAAATACTATTTTAGAGTCTCTTCCATGACTATAATATATGGCAATATCTGTGATTTCTATTGGTGACAAAATCACAGGTACTGCTAGTGTTACTGAAGTTTGTTGCTTACATTCATAATGGGAGGAAATGCTAAACTTCTATTTGAGGTTAATAAAAGAACTTATTCTCATCCAAATTTCTGGACTCTCTGAGTTCTATCCATAGTTCCCCCTCTTTAAGATCCCTGCTCTGGAAACGCACACAAGTAGTTGCCCACTCTTGGACCTGATCTTGGCATCAGAAGCCAGCACCATGTGTTCTCTTGTGTTTGTTTGTTTGTTTTCCTTCTGTGGCTAAGTAGCCCTACTTCCTTCAACTGATGTTAGTGGAGAAGCTGTTTCTATAACTTTTGCATTCCAGTTTTACACAATTCCTTAAAACCTGGTCCTAAAAATAAACCCAATCTAAAAGAACATCCTTTTATTGAACTATGACTAGCATATTTTTATTTTCATCATCATCAATTGTGGGAACTAATATTTATTGTGAATTTACATATGCTAGGCACTGGACTGAATAACTTACACACTTCATTTCATGAAATCATCTCAACTACCTTCTGATGTGGTCTGATTATTCACCCCATTGTATCATTAAGAAAACAGAGGCTCAAGGAAATTCTATACCTTCAGTTCAGTTCAGTGCAGTTGCTCACTTGTGTCTGACTCATCCATGCCCCATGGATTGTGGCGTGCCAGGCCTCCCTCTCCATCACCAACTCCCGGAGCTTGTTCAAACTCATGTCCATTGAGTTGGTAATGCCATCCAGCCATCTCATCCTCTCTTGTCCGCTTCTCCTTTTCAATCTTTCCCAGCATCAGGGTCTTTTCTAAAGAGTCAGTTCTTTGCATCAGGTGGCCAAATTGTTGGAGTTTCAGCTTTACCATCAGTCCTTCCCATGAATATTCAGGACTGATTTCCTTTAGAATGGACTGGTTGGATCTCCTTGCAGTCCAAGCGACTCTCAAGTCTTTTCCAACACCACAGTTCAAAAGCATCAATTCTTCGGCGCTCAGCTTTCTTTATAGTCCAACTCTCATATCCATACATGACCACTGGAAAAACCATAGCTTTGACTAGACAGACCTTGGTTGAAAAATAATGTCTCTGATGTTTAATATGCTGTCTAGGTTGGTCATAACTTTTCTTCCAAGGAGCAAGCATCTTTTAATTTCATGGCTGCAGTCACCATCTGCAGTGATTTTGGAGCCCAAGAAAATAAAGTCAGCCACTGTTTCCACTGTTTCTCCATCTATTTGCCGTGAAGTGATGGGACCAGATGCCATGATCTTCATTTTCTGAATGTTGAGTTTTAAGCCAGCTTTTTCACTCTCTTCTTTCACTTTCTTCAGGAGGCTCTTTAGTTCCTCTTTGCTTTCTGCCATAAGGGTGGTATCATCTGCATATCTGAGGTTATTGATATTTCTCTGGGCGGTGAACACTGTGTGTAATGACCATGACAGACCCAGTGAAAACCAAATCATCTATCACTAATATTCATGCCCACAAGCATTCAAAACAGAAAAATAGAGCTGTGCAGAACAACAAGGGAATTCAATATATACTGATCAAGAAAGATGTTCAAGAAGATAACAAATGAAAAAAATATAAAGCACAAGTTTCCAACCATCTTCTATTGAGGTATAATGCACACATCATTTTAAAGTGTACAAATCCGTGCTTTTTAGTACAGTCACAAGATGGTGCACCCATCACAACTATCTAATTCCAAAATAATTTTAACACCTCAAAAAGAAACTCCTGGGGCTTTCTTGATGGCGCAGTCGTAAAGAATCTGCCTGCCAATGAAGGAGACATGGGTCCAATCCCTGATCTGGGAAGATCCCACGTACTGAAGAGTAGCTGAGCCCATGCACCACAATTATTGAGCCTGTGCCCTAGAGCCCAGGAACCACAACTTCTGAAGCCCCCGCACCCTAGAGTCTGGGCTGCACAGCAAGAGAAGCCACTGCAAAGACAGGCCTGCATACCACAGCTACAGAGTACCCCTGCTCACCGCGATTAGAAAAAAAGCCCAAGCAGCGATGAAGACCCAGCACAGCCAAAAATAAAGATAAATAAGTAAATAAGAAACCTCTTAACCATTAGTGACCACTCTCTATTCCTCCCCTTCCCCTGGCGACCACTAATCTGCTTTTGGTCCCTGTGGATTGCCAATTCTGGACATTTCCTACAAGATCTGACTTCTTGTGACTGGATTCTTTCACCTAGCATCATGTTTTCCAGGCTCATCCATGTCATGACATATATCAGAACTATATTCTTTTTTATGACCAAATAATATTCTTCTATATGGATGTACCAGATTTACTCATCCATTCATTAGTTAAAGGACGATGGGTTGTTTCCACTTTGGGGCTGTTATGAATGATGCTGCTATGAATGTTCCTGGACAAGTTTTAGAGTGAACATATATTTTCATTCCTCCTGGTAAGATACTTAGGACTGGGATTATTGGGTCATATGGTAATGTCATGTTTAACATCTTGGGGAAGGAACAAAATGTTTTCTAAAACCACTGCTCCATTTTATATTCTCAGTAGTAATACATGAGAATTCTAGTGTCTCCACATCCTCACCAACACTTGTTACTATTCATTTCATTTATGAAAGCTATCTCAGTGGGTGTGACCTGGTAATTCATTGTGGTTTCAATTTGCATTTCCTTAATAACTAACGCCGTTGAAAAGTTTTCCATTTCCTTGTTGGCCATTTATATATCGTCTTTGGAGAAATATCAATTCAGATCCTTTCCCCATTAACGAAAATGGATTTTTTTGCCTATTTACTGTTGCATTGCAAGGCTTCTTCATATATTCTTACCAGATACATGATTTGCAAATATATTCTTTTGGTATGCTTTTGCCTTTTTGATACTGTGCACTGATGCTCAGAACATTTTAATTCTGATGAAGTCAACAGTTTACCTACTTTTTTTCCTTTGGTTGCTTGTGCTTTTAGTGTCATATGTAAGAAATGATTTCCTAATTCATGAAGACTTACACCTATGTTTCCTTCCCGGATTTTAATAGTCTTTGCTGTTGTTGCTGTTCAGCCGTTGTGTCTGGCTCTTGGCAACCCCATGGATTGCAGCACGCCAGGCTTCCCTGTCCTTCACTACCTCCCAGAGTTTGCTCACACTCATGTCCATTGAGTCAGTGATGCCATCCAGCCATGTCATCCTCTGTCATCTCGTTTTCCTCCTACCCTCAATCTTTTCCAGCATCAGGGTCTTTTCCAGTGAGTCAGCTCTTCACATCAGGTGGCCAAAGTATTGGAGCTTCAGCCTCAACATCAGTCCTTTCAGTGAATATTCAGGGATGATTTCCTTTAGCATTGACTGGTTTGATCTTGCTGTCCAAGGGACTCTTGAGAGTCTTCTCCAGCACCACAGTTCAAAAGCATCAATTCTTTGGCACTCAGCCTTCTTTATGTTCCAACTCTCACATCTGTACATGACTACTGGCAAAACTATAGCTTTGACTATATGAAACTTTGTTGGCAAAGTGATGTCTCTGCTTTTTAATACAATGTCTAGGTTTGTCATAGCTTTTCTTCCAAGGAGGCAAGTGTCTTTTAATGTCATGGCTGTAGTCACTGTCTGCAGTGATTTTGAAGCCCAGAAAAATAAAATCTCCCACTGTTTCCATTCTTTCCCCAGTAATTTGCCGTGAAGTGATGGGACCAGATGCCGTGATCTTAGTTTTTTGAATGTTGAGTTTTAAGCCAGCTTTTTCACTCTCCTCGTTTACCTGCATCAAGAGGCTCTTTAGTTCCTCTTCACTGTCTGCCATTAAAGTGGTATCATCTGCATACCTGAGGTTGTTGCTATTTCTCCAGGCAATCTTGATTTCCAGCTTGTGATTCATCCAGCCTGGCATTTCACCTGATGTACTTTGCATAGAAGTTAAACAAGCAGGGTGACAGTATACAGCCTTGATGTACTCCTTTCCGAAATTTAACCAGTCTGTTGTTCCATGTCCAGTTCTAACTGTTTCTTCTTGACTTGCATACAGTTTTCTCAGGAGGCAGGCAAGGTGGTCTGGTATTCACGTCTCTTTAAGAATTTTCCAGTTTGTTGTGATCCACATAGTCAAAAGCTTTAGCACAGTCAATGAAGCAGAAGTAGATGATTTCCTGCAATTGTCTTGCTTTTTCTATGATCCAATGGATTTTTGCAATTTGATCTCTGGTTCCTCTGCCTTTTCCAAATCCAGTTTGTACATTTGTGAATTTTCAGTTCACGTACTGTTGAAGCCTAGCTTGAAGGATTTCGAGCATTTCTTTGAAAGCATGTGAAATGAGCACAGTTGTACGGTAGTTTGAACATTCTTTGGCGTTGCCCTTCTTTGGGATTGAAATGAAAACGGACATTTCCCAGTCCTGTGGCAATTGCTGAGTTTTCCAAATTTGCTGGCATATCGAGTGCAGCACATTAATGGCATCATCTTTTAGGATATGAACTAGCTCAGCTGGAATTCCATCACCTCCACTAGGTTTGTTTGTAGTAATGCTTCTTAAGGCCCACTTGACTTCACACTCCAAGGTGTCTAGCTCTAGGTGAGTGACAACACCATCGTGGTTATCCTGGTCACTAAGACCTTTTTTTATACAGTTCTTCCATGTATTCTTGCCACCTCTTCTTAGTATCTTCTGCTTCTGTTAGGTCCTTGCCATTTCTGTCCTTTATTGTGCCCATCTTTGCATGAAATGTTCCCTTGGTTTCTCTAATTTTCTTGAAAAGATCTCTAGTCTTTCCCATTGTATTGTTTTCCTCTATTTCTTTGCATTGTTCACTTAAGAAGGCTTTCTTATCTCTCCTTGCTACTTTTTGGAACTCTGTACTCAGCTGGGTGTATCTTTTCCTTTCTTCTTTGCCTTTCATTTCTCTTCTTTTCTCAGCTATTGGTAAGGCCTCTTCAGACAACCATTTTGCCTCCTGACATTTCTTTTTCTTTGGGATGTTTTTGGTCACCACCACCTGTACAATGTTACGAACTTCTGTCCATAGTTCTTCAGGCAGTGTGTCTATCAGATCTAATCTCTTGAATCTCTTTGTCACTTCCATGGTATAATTATGAGGGTTTTGATTTAGGTCACACCTGAATGGCCTAGTGGCTTTCCCTACTTTCTTCAATATAAGTCCGAATTTGGCAATAAGGAGCTCATGATCTGAGCCACAGTCAGCTCTGGGTCTTGTTTTTGCTGACTGTATAGAGCTTCTCCATCTTCAGCCACAAAGAATATAATCAGTCTGATTTCGGTGGACCATCTGGTGACCTCGATGTGTAGAGTTGTGTCTTGTGTTGTTGGCAGAGGATGTTTGTTATGACCAGTGTGGTCTCTTGGCAAAACTCTGTTAGCCTTTTCCCTGCTTCATTTTATATGCTCCAAGGCCTCACTTGCCTATTACTCCAGGTGTCTCTTGACTGCCTAATTTTGCATTACAGTCCCCTGTGATGAAAAGGACATCCTTTTTTTTTTTTTTTTTGGTGTTAGTTCTAGAAGGTCTTGTATGTCTTCATAGAACTGTTCAACTTCATTCTCTTTGTCATTAGTGGCTGAGGCATAGACTTGAGTTTCTGTGATGTTGAATGGTTTTCCTTGGAAATGAACTGAGATCATTCTGTCATATTTGAGATTGCACCCAAGTACTGCATTTCAGACTCTTGTTGACTCTGAGGGCTGCTCCATTTCTTCTAAGGGAATCTTGCCCATAGTCTTAATGTCTTACTTTCAGATCTTTGATCCATTTTCAGTCTATGTTCGTATGTGGTGTGTGAGTCAGGGGTCAAAATTCATTGGTTTGCTTGTGGATACCTTCCTGCTCCAGCAGCATTTGTTGAAAAGGCTAGTGTTTCCCCACCAGATTTTTTGAGCACTCTGTTTGGTTGATAATCAGTTAACTATTAATGTGAGGGCTTATTTGTGGACTCTCAGTTTTATTCCACTGATTCCTATAGTATCCACATGCCAGTACCACCTAGTCTTGATTACTGTGGCTTTGTAGCAAGTTTTGAAATTGGGAAATGTGAGTCCTCTAACACTATTCTTCTCTTTCGAGACTGTCTTAGCATGCTTCCCTACAAAGGTTAGGATAACCTAGTCAGTTTTTGCAGAGAAGGATTCTGATAGGGACTGCGTTGAACCTAGTTTGCTGTGGGTGGTATTCAGTTCACTTCGGTCGCTCAGTCGTCTCTGACTCTTTGTGAGCCCGTGGACTTCAGCACACCAGGATTCTCTGTCCATCACCAACTCCCGAAGTTTACTCAAACTCATGTCCATTGAGTTGGTCATGCCACCCAAAACTCTTATCCACTGTCATCCCCCTCTCCTCCCGCCTACAATCTTTTATAGAATCAGGATCTTTTCAAATGAGTTAGTTCTTTGTATCAGGTGGCCAAAGTATTGAAGTTTCAGCTTCAACATCAGTCCTTCCAATGAATATTCAGGACTGATATCCTTTAGGATGAACTGGTTGGATCTCCTTGTAGTCCAAGGGACTGTCAAGAGTCTTCTCCAACACCACAACTCAAAAGCATAAATTCTTTGGCACTCAGCTTCTTTATATTCCAACTCTCAATCCATACATGACTACTGGAAAAACCATAGTTTTGACTAGACAGACCTTTGTTGACAAAGTAATGTCTCTGCTTTTTTACTATGCTGTCTAGGTTGGTCATAACTTTTCTTCCAAGAGCAAGCGTTTTTTAATTTCATGGCTGCAATCACCGTCTGCAGTGATTTTGGAGCCCCCCAAAATAAAATCTGTCACTGTTTCCATTGTTTCCCCATCTAATTGCCATGAATTGATGGGATCAGATGCCATGGTCTTAGTTTTCTGAATGTTGAGTTTTAAGCCAACTTTTTTCACTCTTCTCTTTCACTTTCATCAAAAGACTCTTTATCTTCTTCGCTTTCTGCTGTAAGTGGGCTGTCATCTACCTATCTGAGGTTATGGATATTTCTCAGGGCAGTCTTGATTCCAGCTTGTGCTTCATCCAGCCCAGCATTTTGCATGATGTACTCTGCATAGAAGTAAATAAACAGGGTGACAGTATACAGCCTTGACATCCTCCTCTCCCAATTTGGAACCAGTCCATTGTTCCATGTCCAGTTCTAATTGTTGCTTCAGAGTCTCAAGGAAATTCTGTACCTTACCCAAACTTACTCAGCTAGTAATAGGTATAACTAGGATTGCAACCCAGGAAATTAACACTCTTAATTTCTCAAGATCTAGAAAAATATAAAATTTGATTAAGCTTTTAAAGTAACAAAATAATTTTGTTCTTTTCAGTGTCTGTTGATTTGAGTGGCTCCACTCATTGATGCATGTGGTATCTCACATTTGCATCAGAGTTGTGTGTTCAACAGTGTGGCTCTAACCCTTCTTATGTTTTAGAATCAGTGTCCAGGTTCCACCCCAGACTCTCTGAAGCAGAACCACTGGGGTAGGGCACAGCATCAGTATTTTTTTCCAAGTTTTCTCCAGGTGGTTCTATGATTCTATGGAGTTGAGAACCACTGACGAGGAGCTTAAACTGAGATTTTTGTGTTTTGGTCAGGACATTTCAGGAATATTTGCTCTTCTGTAAATTCCCTGGTGGCTCAGTGGTAAAGAACTCGCTTGCCAATGCAGGAGATGCAGGTTCAATCCTTGGGTCAGGAAAATCCTCTAGAGAAGGAAATGGCAATCCACTCCAGTGTTCTTGCCCGGGAAATTCCATGGACAGAGGAGCTTGGCGGGCACGGGGTAGCAACAGAGTCGAACACGACTTAGCGACTGAACAACAACAACAAACTCCTTGACCTGGCTCCAGCTCTCAGGAGTGTCAGGGCTGTCCTAGGGGCCTGCCTGAACAATGCCAGCCTGGAGGCCCTTCTGTCTATACATTTGATGGGCAGTTCAACCCAGCAAGTGTCAGGGAGTTTGGTTTTGAATCTTCACCGGGTTCCTTAAGAAACCTGAATCATGAAGTGGGGTCAACTACCCACATGCTCCCCAGTGATTCTGGGGGATTTTGTCCACACAGAAGAAAATAGCTTGTCCCGGGCACATGTGTCCTGCCAGCACTGTGGTGACTTGTCCAGCGCTTGCCATGAAACTGCTGCTGATGGCAGCGGGTCTCACTAAAAAATGCATTGCTTTTAAAATCCACATACACTTGAAATTGAACATTAAGAACACAACAGAAATTTAAATACAGCAAAGTAAATGGAGGTAGATTACTTGAAACCATTATCAGAGTCCCCTAGACACTTATATAAGCATGAGAGTCGTGAATCGGATATCAGTTTCAGAATACTCTTTGGCATTCCTGTACTCATTCCTCCTTGCCACTTCTTCTAAGAATGTTCACCGGTCCCTAGCTCAAACCTATCCCTTTCTGTCCATCCTGGAGGCCTTGGGATGGGTAATTTCCAATGAAAAGAACCAAAAAGATGATGCAAATCATCTCTTCCCTGCTTCTTAGTCTCTGGAGGCTGGGAGAGGCTGCCATACCTCCTGCAGAGTAAACCTCAGGAACTTCTCTCTCCTTCTCTCTCTCTGGGCTTCCAGGAGGCTGTGGGCATTTTTACTAACCCTTAAGCTGAAGCTGGGGGATAGACTGATTGTCCTCCTGGTCTTTCTTTTTTTGGAGTTAATTTACAGTGTTGTATTAATTTCTGGTGCACAGCAAGGTGATCACTATGTATTATTTTCATGTTCTTTTCCATTATAGTTCATTTTAAGATATCAAATATAGTTCCCTGTGCTATACAGTAGGACCTTGGTACTTGTCCTCCTGTCATTTCATAAGGGTGATTTCTGAAAGGGAGAGCCTTTTCTGAACATTCAAACATGGCTGGGATGAATTTTTTCTAAAATACGGTATTGTCTCTGCATTTCCTTTTTTAGTTTAGGGTCTAAACTAAAGAAATCCTTATCCTTGCAATGTTTAAGAACACATGGATAAATAAATCACAGCCCCTTTCTGTAAATTGCTTTCTCCAACCTAAAAAAGCTACAGGCTCCCAAGGTTGTGTTCTTTTTCCTATTTTTTGATTATTTTACATACTGGCTCTCCAATCAGATTCTAAGTTTACTAAGGGAGAGAAGGGGCCCTGTCTTTTTGTTATACTCTACATAATGTAAGCACGATGCCAAGTATTAAGAAAACAGGACACCACCATGCTTAGAAACATGGTCTCTGGAGTCAGTTGGCCTGAATCGAAATTGTGAGTTTGACTTCATCACCTGCTGGCCCTGTGACCTTGGAGAAGTTGTTTAATCTCCTTGTCCCTAGATATCTTATAGGTAAACTGGGATTAATGATTCTTGGGGGGTTAAATGAAATACTACCATAAAGTCCTCAGCACAGGGCCAGCAGGGCACTCTCCTCACCTGGGACCTTTTATCCCTTGCTGTGGTGAACTGTCCCCACCTCCTTGTACTGCCTGGTGCCTTCTCACACGGGGCGTTTACAGTGGGGCATTTGAATGTATGATCCTTGATCTATGATGGAGTAGCTTCCATAGTCCTTCCTAAGCATTTAGAGAATGTGTTATTTATCTAATTACTACCTTTGCCTACATTAAAATTTTTTTCTTATATGCCTTCATCAAAATGACCCAATTAATTTATGTTTGCACAGCTGTGGAGAGAAGAATGGGTTTGAATGGGAGATGTTAGTGAGGATTAATGCTTGCTGACTGACTAACCATGATGGTATCCTCCTCCTCCTTCTGCCTGTTAAAAAATTAAAACCTACCCCTTATCCAGTTACACCTCCCCTCGCCTGCTCTCAATTTATTTAGAGCAGATGACATATTTTAGCAAGTCACTAAAGTCTTCAGGTTAAAAGTTGATTAAGGGTGCTTTTCCTTTAAAAAAAAAACAAAAACTCTCCTTGCCCAAATTTCGGGGAGTTTAAGTACCTAAAGTTATCCTGAATATGAAGTACAAGAAGTTCCTGCCTCTGCTGGAATCATCCATGTAACTTCTCTGCATGCACTGAATGATAGAACCCAGAGAGAGCGAGGGGGCAGGGCAGACAACCCGCCAGGTCCTGTTTTATTGCTTCATTTATTTCCCTGCCTTGATCCACAAGAGGACTTACTGTGCAAGAATATGTAAGGCAAAATAGATAAAAATGAAGTTTTATTATTTAGAAATCGGACTCTAAATTAAAAAGCAGCTTCTACATTGCTAGTTCCTATCTTGCTTTTTTCCCTTCTAAAATGTGTCTTTCTTCTTCATATTTTATTTTCCTCTCCAGAGAAAATTAAGAGGCAGTGAAGAATATTTGAGTGTTTAACATAAATATCTTTGCCAGTATACATGTCTTGGATTCTTTATTTTCTCTATTATGTGTAAAGGGACCAAATGGTAATGCATTCATCTTCTAAGCTGTAGCTGTTATGGATGATCAAATATCCATTGAGCCCTGTTGTCCAGTGTTGTAATAGATGGCAGTTGAAATAGCAACATGTCTTGTTTTCCTGTCTGGAAATTTGGTCTCTCTGCAACTTGGATACAGTTTGGATCTTGAAATAATTAGAATTTCACAGGGTGCACAGGCTAAACTGAGAGGCTGTGCTTGGGGACATGCCAGACCTCCTCTTCTATTACTAAAGATTATGCTGAGGTCATGACACGGGTATAGGACAATACTGGCCCCTTCGTGCTGAGCAGAGTGAAAGGGAATCCAGCTCCAGCCAGGCCCTGTGCAGTTTAGTCACGTCTAGTGCATCAGTGGAAAATGTGACGGGCTGTCAGAGGCCAGCGCTGTGATGCTAGGACAGCTTTCTCTTAGTAGCTGCTTTGGGACAGTTTAGATGAAGTTACTCTCACATCACTGTCGTTCCACCAGCTCCTTGGCTAGGATTTGACCCCTCCTCCCCCCCTGCCAAGAAAAAGAAGAAAAGGAAAAACAAACACTGACCCTGGACCCTAGTTTAAGGTGAATGTATTCATGGCCATTGTTATTCTTATGCTAGCTTTGGAACATGATCAGATTAGGATTTTTTTTTTTTTTTCATTTTCTCCAGATGTCCTGCTTAATAAGAATTAACAGCTGTAGAGGCCTGGACCATCCCTGGAAATGGGCTCTGGTTAAGATGAGGCCTAAAAAGAATCAGAATTCATGGGAAAGATAAAGCATAGATGGAGGCTGGATCTAACTCACGCCGTGCATTTTTACACGGGAGAAACTCAGGCTTCCTATAGAATGACTTCCCTATTGTCACAAGTGATGAAGTAGCCCTCTCCCCCCATCCCTTCCCTGGATGCTGACTCAAGTACAACAGGCCTCTCAGGGCTAAAGGCCTCCTGGAATGATACAGATTCAACATCCAAGGATTGAAGAATCATTAGCAATGGGGCAGAGGGGTGGGGACTGTGACCATTCCCTGACCCTCCATGATTAGACTAACTCAGAGCTCAGGCAAAGCCCTGCCTGAAAAGCTGTTCTCAGACAACGGTACTGAGGTCGTTTTCTGACCCTAAAGAGCCCCATCCAGTAGTTTTTTGTCCTTGTAGCTGGCCTGGATACATTCAGAGCCTCAGCTTAAACATGAGGTTACAGATTAGTTATCCAAACCCCAACCCCTTCCCTCCCATTTAGGTCATCACCCCTCAAAGCCTCAGAAAGAACTCAGCAGAAAACCACCTCTGCCTTCAGCAACACAAAGACACAGTGATTTTTAAGGAGAGCCCGTACTTTGAAACCCAATGGCAGGTCTCCTTAGAGAGAAGAAGAAATGCTTTGACTTTTTTTTTTTCTTTTCAAAATAGTTTTATTGAGATGCAATTCTCATATGGTACAGTTTGCCTGTTTACAGTGTATAATCCAGTGGTTTGGGGTATATTTACAAATGTGTGCAAACATGTCCACAATTTTAGAACTTTTTAATCACCTCATAAAGAAACCCTGAACCCATTAGCTGTCATCCTCCATTCTCTCCACCCGTCTACCCTTCCCTTAGCCCTAAGCCTCCACTAAGCTACTTTCCATATCCATGTTGTTGTTGTTGTTCAGTCACGCAGTCGTGTGTAACTCTTTGTGACCCCATGAGCTGTAGCACACCAGGCTTCCCTGTCCCTCACCATCTCCTGGAGTTTGCCCAACTTCATGTTCATTGCATCAGTGATGTCGTCCAGCCATCTCATCCTCTGACACCCTCTTCTCCTTCTGCCCTTGATCTTTCCCAGCATCAGGGACTTTTCCAATGAGTCGTCTGTTCACATCACATGACTAAAGTCCTGGAGCTTCAGCTTCAGCATCAGTCCTCCCAGTGAATATTCAGGGTTGATCTCCATTAAGATTGACTGGTTTGATCTCCTTGCTTGTCCAAGGAACTCTCAAGAGTCTTCTCCAGAACCACAGTTCCAAGGCATCAATTCTTTGGCCTTCTGCCTTCCTTATGATCCAGCTCTCACAACCATATGTGACCACTGGGAAGACCATAGCCTTGACCTTTGTTGGCAGAGTAATATCTCTGCTTTTCAACATCCTGTCTGGGTTTGTCATCGCTTTCCTGCCAAGAAGCAATCGTCTTCTGATTTCATGGCTGCAGTCACTGTCTGCAGTGATTTTGGAGCCCAAGAAGAGGAAATCTGTCACTACTTTCACCTTTTCCCCTTCTATTTGCTAGGTAGTAATGGAATCGGATGCCATGATCTTAGTTTTTTTTAATATTTGGTCCTAAGTCAGCTCTTGCACTCTCCTCCTTCACACTCATCAAGAGGCTCTTTAATTCCTCTTCTCTTTCTCCCATTAGAGTGGTATCATCCACACATCTGAGATTGTTGATGTTTCTCCCACCTATCTTTATTCCGGCTTGTAACTCATCCAGCCTGGCATTTCTCATGATGTGCTCAATGTAAAGGTTAAACAAGTAGGGTGACAGCAGACAGCCCTGTCATATTCCTTTCTCATCTTGAACCAATCAGTCCTATACAGGATTCTAACTTGCTTCTTGGCCTGCATATAGGTTTCTCAGAAGATAGGTAAGATGGTCTGGTATTCCCATCTCTCTAAGAGTTTTCCACAGTTTGTTGTGATCTACACAAAGGCTTTAGTGTAATTGATGAAACAGAGATAGATATTTTCCTGAAATTCCCTTGCTCCCTCTATAATCCAGTGAATGTTGGCAATCTGATATCTGGTTCCTCTTCCTTTTCTAAACCTAGCTTGGACACCTGGAAGTTCTTGGTTCGCATAATGCTGAAGCCTAGCATGCAAGATTTTAAGCATGACCTTACTAGCATGAGAGATGAATGCAATTGTCCAATGATTAGCACATTCTTTGGTACTACTCTTCTTGGGAATTGGGATGAGGATTGACTTTTTCCAGTCCTGTGACCACTGCTGGATCTTCCAGATTTGCTGACATAATGAACACAAAACCTTGATGGCATCCTCCTTTAGGGATTTAAATAGTCCTACATTCTAAAGGAGATCAGTCCTGGCTCTTCTTTGGAAGGAATAATGCTAAAGCTGAAACTCCAGTACTTTGGCCACCTCATGCGAAGAGTTGACTCATTGGAAAAGACTCTGATGCTGGGAAAGATTGAGGGCAGGAGGAGAAGGGGACGACAGAGGATGAGATGGCTGGATGGCATCACCGACTCAATGGACTTGAGTTTGAGTGAACTCTGGGAGTTGGTGATGGACAGGGAGGCCTGGTGTGCTGAAATTCATAGGGTGACAAAGAGTCGGACATGACTGAGTGACTGAACTGAACTGAACTGAACTGGAATTTGATTGCATTCCCTAGCTTTATTAACAGCAGTGCTTCTTAAGGCCCACTTGACTTTATTCCACAGTGTCTGGCTCTAGGTGACTAATCACACAATTGAGTTCATTGCTGCTGCTGCTAAGTTGCTTCAGTC
Organism: Bos javanicus; assembly: GCF_032452875.1. NCBI lineage: Eukaryota > Metazoa > Chordata > Mammalia > Artiodactyla > Bovidae > Bos > Bos javanicus. Next base: position 15,438,657 of record NC_083893.1, read on the forward strand.
GTGTCCGACTCTGCGACCCCATAGACAGAAGCCCACCAGGCTCCTCCATTCATGGTATTTTCCAGGCAAGAGTACTGGAGTAGGTTGCCATTGCCTTCTCCATTGAGTTCATTAAGACCTTTTTTACACAGTTCTTCATGTATTCTTTCCAACTCTTCTTGATCTCTTTGGCATGTACTAGATATCTACCATTTTTATCCTTTATTTTGCCCATTTTGGGACAGAATGCTCCCTTGATGTTTCCAATTTCCCCAAAGAGATCTCTAGTCTTTCCCCTTTTATTGATTTCTTCTATTATTAAACACTGTTCATTGAAGAAGGCCTTCTTGTTTCTTCTTGCTATTCTTTGAAACTCTGCTTTTAATTGGATGTACCTTTCCCTTTCTCCCTTACTTTCCACTTTTCTTCACTCTTCCACTATTTGTAAAGCCTACTTAATTAACCACTTTGCCTTCTTGCTTTTCTTTTTCTTTGGGATGGTTTTGTTCACTGCCCCCTGAACAATATTACAAACCTCTGTCCATAGTTCCTCAGGCACACTGTTATCTAGACCTAGTCCCTTGAATCTATTTGTTACCTCTACTGTGAATTCATATGGGATTTGATTTAAGTCATATCTGGCTGTCTTAATGTTTTTCCCTGTTTTCTTTAATTTAAGCCTGAATTTTGTTATGAGAAGCTGATGATCTGAGCCACAGTCAGCTCTGGGTCTTGTTTCTGCTGACTGTATAAACTTTCTCCATCTTCGGCTACAAAGAATGTAATCAATTTGATTTCAGTATTGACCATTTGGTGATGTCCGTGTGTAAATTCATCTCTTGTGTTGTTGAAAGAGAGTATTTGCTATGACTAGTGCATTCTCTTGGCAGAGTTGAGTTAGCCTTTGCCCTTCTTCATTTTGTTCTCCAAGGCCAAACTTGCCTGTTACTCCAGGTATATCTTGATTTCCTACTGTTGCATTCCAATCTCTCTGATGGTGAATAGAACATCTTTTTTTGGTGCTAGTGCAAGGAGGTCTTCTAGGTCTTCATAGAACTGATCAGCTTCAGCTTCTTTGGCATCAGTGGTAGGGGCATAGACTTGGATTACTGTGATGTTGAATGGCTTGCTTTGGAAATGAACTGAGATCATTCTGTCATTTTTGAGGTTGCCCTCAAGTACTGTGTTTAGACTCTTTTGTTGATTAAGAGGGCTACTCTGTTTCTTCTATGGGATTCTTGCCCATAGTAATAGATATAATGGTCACTGAATTAAATTTTCCCACTCCCGTCCATTTTAGTTCACTGATTCCTAGGATGTCGATGCTCATTCTTGCCATCTCCTGCTTGACCTCATCCAATTTACCTTGATTAATGGACCTAACATTCCAGGTTCCTATACAACACTGTTCTTTGCAGCATTGGATTTTACTTTCATCATCAGGCATATCAACAACTGAACATCCTATCTGCTTTGGCCCAGTTGCTTCATTTGTTTTGGGGCTATTGGTAATTTTCCTCCACTCTTCCCCAGTAGCATATTGGACACCTTCAGACCCAGGGACTCATCTTTCAGTGTCATATCTTTTTGGCCTTTTATACAGTTCATGAGGTTCTTATGGCAAGAATACTGGGGTGGTTTGCAATTCCCTTCTCCAGCAGATCAAGTTTTGTCAGAACTCTCTGCTATGACTTGTCCATCTTGGGTGGCCCTACATGGCATGGCTCATAGGTTCATTGAGTTACTCAAGCCTCTTCTCCACGACAAGGCCGTAATCCATGAAGGGGATCCATGTCTATGCTATGCTATGCTAACTCACTTCAGTCGTGTCCGACTCTGTGTGACCCCATAGATGGTAGCCCACCAGGCTCCCCCGTCCCTGGGATTCTCCAGGCAAGAACACTGGAGTGGGTTGCCATTTCCTTCTCCAATGCATGAAAGTGAAAAGTGAAAGTGAAGTCGCCTAGTTGTGTCTGACTCTTAGCAACCCCATGGACTGCAGCCTACCAGGCTCCTCCGTCCATGGGATCTTCCAGGCAAGAGTACTGGAGTGGGGTGCCACTATAGATTTCCCTATTCTGGACTTTCATATGAATGGACTCACATGGTATGTGGTTTTTTGTGACTGGCTTTGTTTACTCAGTGTAATATTTTCAGGATTCAAGTTTCATTTATATTTTATCATATACTGGTAGTATTAATATGTCACTTTTTATTGCTGAATAATATTCCATGGTGTGAATGTACCACATTTTCTTTATCCATCATCAGTTGGACATTGGTTTTTTTCTATTCTTTGGCTATTATGAATAGTGCTACTGTGGACTTTCGTGTATAGGTTTTTGTGTGGACAGTGTTTCCTTAAGTGTATACTAGGAGTGGAATTTCTGGCTCCTATAATTGTGTTTAACTGTTTTGAGGATCTGCCAGACTGTTTTCTGAAGAAGCTGTAGCTTTTTACATTTCCACCAGCAATGTGTGAGAATTCTAATTCCTCCATATTCTGACCAACATTTCTTAGTGTTCATCTTTTTGCTCATGGCCATCCTGGTGGGTAGGAAGTGATATCTCATTGTAGTTTTGATGTGCGTTCTCTTGATGACTGATGTTGCTGAACATCTTTTCATGTGCTTATCGACCATGTGTGCATCTTTGAAGAAATCCCCATTCAAATCCTGTGCCCATTTTTAACTTGTTTTTTAAATTATTGAGTTCTTTATATATTCTAGATATGTCTATATCTAGAAAGTAGGGAAAACCACTAGGCCATTTGGGTATGACTTAAATCCTTTACACTTATACAGTGGATGTGACAAATAGATTCAGGGGATTTAATCTGATAGGCAGAGTGCCTGAAGAACTATGGACAGAGGTTCATAACATTGTACAGGAGGCAGCGACCAAAACCGTCCCCAAGAAAAAGAAATGTAATAAGGCAAAATGGTTGCCTGAGGAAGCTTTACAAATAGCTGAGAAAAGAAGAGAAGCAAAAGGCAAAGGAGAAAATGAAAGATATACCCATCTGAATGCAGAGTTCCAAAGAATAACAAGGAGAGATAAGAAAGCCTTCCGAAGTGAACAATGTAAAGAAATAGAGGAAAACAATAGAATGGGAAAGACTAGAGATCTCTTCAAGAAAATTAGAGACACCTAAGGAAAAATTTCATGCAAAGATGGGTACAATAAAGGACAGAAACAGTATGGACCTAACAGAAGCATAAGATATTAAGAAGAGGTGGCAAGAATACACAGAAGAACTATACATAAAAGATCTTCATGACCCAGATAACCACAATTGTGTGATCACTCCAGGATGTAGAGCCAGACATCCTGGAATGGGAAGTCAAGTGGGCCTTAGGAAGCATGACTACGAACAAACCTAGTGGAGGTGATGGAATTCCAGTGGAGCTATTTCAAATCCTAAAAGATGTTGCTGTGAAAGTGCTGCACTCAATATGCCAGCACATTTGGAAAACTCAGAGCAGTGGCCACAGGACTAGAAAAGGTCAGTTTTCATTCCAATCCCAGAGAGAGGCAATGCCAAAGATTGCTCAAACTACCACACAATTGCATTCATTTCACACGCTAGCAAAGTTAATGCTAAAAATTCTCCAAGCTAGACTTAAACAGTTGGTGAAGTGAGAACTTCCAGATGTTCAAGTGGGATTTAGAAAAAGCAGAGGAACCAGAGATTAAATTGCCAGCATCCAATGGATCATAGAAAAAGCAAGAAAATTCCAGAAAAACATCTGCTTCATTGACTATGCTAAAGCCTTTGACTGTGTGGATCACAACAAACTGTGGAAAATTCTTAAAGAGATGGGAATACCAGACCACCTTACTTGCCTCCTGAGAAATCTATATGCAGGTCAAGAAGTAATAGAACTGTACATGAAACACCAGACTGTTTCCAAATTGGGAAAGGAGTATAGCAAGGCTGTATGTTGTCACCCTGCTTATTTAACTTATATACAGAGTGTATTATGCTAAATAATGGACTGGATGAAGCACAAGCTGGAATCAAGATTGCCCAGAGAAATATCCATAACCTCAGATATGCAGATGACACCACCCTTATGGCAGAGAGCAAAGAGGAACTGAAGAGCCTCTTGATGAAAGTGAAAGAGGAGAGTGAAAAAGCTGGCTTAAAACTCAGCATTCAAAACACAAAGATTGTGGCATCCAGTCCCATCACTTCATGGTAAATAGATGGGGAAACAATGGAAGCAGTGAGAGGCTTTATTTTCTTGGGCTCAAAAATCGCTGCAGATGGTGACTGCAGCCACAAAATTAAAAGATGCCTGGTCCTTGGAAGAAAAGTTATGACCCATCTAGACAGCATATTAAAAAGCAGAGACATTAGTTTGCCAACAAAGATCCGTCTAGTCAAAGGTATGGTTTTTCCAGTAGTCATGTATGGATGTGAGAGTTGGATTGTAAAGAAGGCTGAGTGCCAAAAATTGATGCTTTTGAACTGAGAAGACTCTTGAGAGTCCCTTGGACTGCAAGGAGATCCAAGCAGTCCATCCTAAAGGAAATCAGTCCTGAATATTCATTGGAAGGACTGATGCTGAAACTGAAGCTCTAATACTTTGGCCACCTGATGCAAAGAACTGACTCCTTGGAAAAGACCCTGATGCTGGGAAAGATTGAAGGCAGGAGAAGAAGGGTACATTAGAGGACAAGATGGTTGGAACTCGATGGACATGAGTTTGAGCAAGCTCTGGGAGGCGGTGAAGGATAGGGAAGCCTGGCATGCAACAGTCCATGGCGTCACAGAGTCAGACACGATTGAGCGACTAAACAGTAAGTCTATTATCAGATATATGATTTGCAATTTATATACCAGGCTCCTCCATCCATGGGATTTTCCAGGCAAGAATACTGGAATGGATTGCCATTTCCTTCTCCAGGAGATCTTCCCAACCCAGGGATTGAACCCAGGTCTCCCACATTGCAGGCGGATTCTTTACCAACTGAGCCACCAGGGAAGCCCTGAGAGAGGTATAGATATAATGAATGAGAGTCAGGAGAGTAGCCAAGAAGGCTTACAATTTTCATGCACAGTGAAGCTTGTTAAACCTTTCCTTTGGATATCGATCTCATTCTTTGTCTCACACTACCACACTGGCAATGAATTTCAAGTAAAACTTTTCTGTCTTCCTTCTCCCTACAGTTCTTTCCAGACCCCAGTCTGCATGGTTTTTCCCCCGTTTTCTGCCTCTGCCTAAGCTTTTCATCATGGATGTAAATTTTTCAAATTATCCAAGTTCTATTCCCTGGAACTGTGCGTGGGATCCCGATTTTCACCTGCAGACTGGTGCATCAGAAGGAAGGCATTTGAGGCAGTGATGATTGAGGAGGAGGTCACCAGTTCATAGTAACGTGCTCCTTCATGCACAGGTGCAGCAGGGCCAGGCCTGGGCTGAGAAAAGCAGATGCTTAGGGTATAAAATTAAAGAGACATGGTGTTGCAAGTGCCAGCCCTGTACTTAGTAGTGAATTATGTCTAATTCTTAAATTTTGTCTTCTTAAAATTTGAGCCCTGGGTAGCTTACATCAGTTCAGTTCAGTTCAGTCGCTCAGTCGTGTCTGACTCTTTGCGACCCCATGAATTGCAGCACGCCAGGCCTCCCTGTCCATCACCAACTCCCGGAGTTCACTCAGACTCACTTCCATCGATTCAGTGATGCCATCCAGCCATCTCATCCTCTGTCGTCCCCTTCTCCTCCTACCCCCAATCCCTCCCGGCATCAGAGTCTTTTCCAATGAGTCAACTCTTCGCATGAGGTGGCCAACGTACTGGAGTTTCAGCTTTAGCATCATTCCTTCCAAAGAACACCGAGGACTGATCTTCCTTAGGATGGACTGGTTGGATCTCCTTGCAGTCCAAGAGACTCTCAAGAGTCTTCTCCAACACCACAGTTCAAAAGCATCAGTTCTTCAGCGCTCAGCTTTCTTCACAGTCCAACTCTCACATCCATACATAACCACAGGAAAAACCATAGCCTTGACTAGACAGAACTTTGTTGGCAAAGTAATGTCTCTGCTTTTGAATATGCTGTCTAGGTTGGTCATAACTTTCCTTCCAAGGAGTAAGCGTCTTTTAATTTCATGGCTGCAGTCACCATCTGCAGTGATTTTGGAGCCCAGAAAAATAAAGTCTGACACTGTTTCCACTGTTTCCCCATCTATTTCCCATGAAGTGATGGGACCAGATGCCATGATCTTCGTTTTCTGAATGTTGAGCTTTAAGCCAACTTTTTCACTCTCCTCTTTTACTTTCATCAAGAGGCTTTTTAGTTCCTCTTCACTTTCTGCCATAAGAATGGTGTCATCTGCATATCTGAGGTTATTGATATTTCTCCCGGCAATCTTGAGTCCAGCTTGTGTTTCTTCCAGCCCAGCATTTCTCATGATGTACTCTGCATATAAGTTAAATAAGCAGGGTGACAATATATAGCCTTGACGTACTCCTTTTCCTATTTGGAACCAGTCTTTTGTTCCATGTCCAGTTCTAACTGTTACTTCCTGACCTGCATACAGATTTCTCAAGAGGCAGATCAGGTGGTCTGGTATTCCCATCTCTTTCAGAATTTTCCACAGTTTATTGTGATCCACACAGTCAAAGGCTTTGGCATAGTCATATCTCACCCTGTTCCAGCACTGGGTATGAGAGTCTAGGGGTATCTGTGGTTGCATGGGAATGATTGCATGCTCAGTTTTGTCTGACTCTTTGCAACCCCATTTACTGGGGTCTGCTAGGCTTCTCTGTCCTTGGGATTCTCCAAGCAAGAATACTGGAGTGGGTTGCCATTTCCTACTCCAGGGGATCCTCCTAATCCAGGGATCAAACCCATGTCTCTCGAGTCTCCTGCATTGGCAGGCAGATTCTTTACCACTGTGCCACCTAGAAACTCCATGTATAGCTTGGAAATGCATCTTATCTTCCTAGGTCCAGAATGACCTTGAGTAAACCCCCATATACCTTAATACAGACATTTAAAAAATATAAGCTAAGAATGGCTCCTCATCTTTAAAGGGTTCAAAAAAAATCACAAGAAGGATAATATCTTATAACATGTGAAAGTTATAAGAAATTCAAATTTCACTCTTCACCAATGAAAGTTGTTGGAACACAGCCACACCCATTCCTTTATGCATTGTTTATAACTAATTTGTGCCTGGATCAGCAGAGTTGAATAGCTGCAATCCAGACTGTATTGCCTGCAGAGACTGAAATATTTATTATCTGGTCCTCTACAGCACATTTGTCTTACCCTGGCTTAGAACACCCCTTGCTACCTGGCTAATTCCTACCCATCCTTCCTTCCTGAGCCTGGATTTCACATTCTCTCCATGGTCTTTACTACCAGTCCCCTCCCCTTACCACGGATCCCAGTCTAGCATTTTTCTTACAGTCAGTACTCAATACATATTTCTTGAATGACTCCCTGAATTAGAAATGAATAAAGGCAGTTTCCACCCACTTTTGATGTCTTCTCTCCTTTCCCAAACTCAGTGCAACTTGTTAGCTGTCCTTCCCCTGACCCTCAGAGCTTGGAGCCAGTTTCTTTGTGCAATACCTAGGACAGAATCAGAATTTTCCATTGATATTCAAAAGGATCTTTTTTAGTCCTGTGTACCCAGAGATACATGCTTGTCACCTCCACAGACTTGGCCGTAACAGACAAAGAAGGGACGTGTTTGGACTTCCTTGTTCCTAGTCCCCCATTTCTACTGGCTGGAAAAAAAAACAAAACCCTTGAGAAAGTTTTCAAACATTTTAAGTTTATAAGGGAGCACCTGGTTCTGCTGTGATCCCCAGGAGTCCAGGGAGGAAAGAGAGTCCCCTCCTCTCATAATCCAGGAGCTCTGTGTCTGCTCATCAGAACCTCCAGTCCATACAGGCAGATTTCCGTCGTGGACCAGAGGGGATCTGGCTTCTGTTTCTCAGTTGTGGTCAGGGATGAGGTTGGTGGTAAAGAGGACAGCATGCCAATGTCAATAACAGACCTGAGGGGGCACCTCCCCACACCCAAGCAGACCTAAGTACCAATTCCAGCTCTACTGTTAACTGGTTGTGTGACTTTAAGCAAGTCACTTTAGGACTTGGGATCTTTGTTCCTTTGGATATAAAGGAAAGTGAGGGCCGACGTGTACTCGTGACCTGCTATGTGTCAGCCACTGTGTATGTAATTTGCATATATTAACTTAATGACTGTTTCCTCTTAACTCTAAAAGCCCCAGCAGTCTATGACTTCCTGATTTAAGTCCCAACCCTGGATTTTGGGGTGAGTGAATATTCTCCCTCCTCCAGCAGTGCCTCCTGGAGGTTTGATTTGGAGAGAAACTTGGGAGAGATGCTCCTTCATCACTGAGCTGCATGGATCAGCACATCAGTGAGCCCTTCCTGGGTTCTCACAGAGTACTGGGCCCTGGGCTTCCCAGAAGTCTTTGCTCTTTTCACTCCCTTTCATCCTCACAGTAACTGTGTAAGAGGCTGATAGTATGAACATTCTCATTTCATGCTTATGGTAAGTAGTGAGACCAAGTTCACACAGTGTCAGGATATGAACCCTGGGTCTGACTACCTCCAAAGCCCACACTCATAATGGCTTCTCAGAAGTTTCCCTGGAAGATTCTGATGTAACTCACCCTGGTAACTTGGCAGAAGTTCTGCTCTCTTATTAAATGTGCGAATGTTGAGCTGGATGAAACCTTGAGCTGTTTCTTTCTTCAAATGTGAGCTGGGTGTGACCTTTGGATGAAATGGGAGACATGGGGGAACAATACCAGTTCTTATTGTGAGGGGCGTGTTGGCTATTGAAATGGCTAAGACTTATTTTTTATGACTCAGCCTGCAAGGGGGAGGAAACCAAGCCCGAAGGTTTGAATGTTTTACTCAATTGCTGTAATTTAGAAGGACATTTTAAAAGTTTTATAAGTAAGTAAGCAAGAACAAAGTCCAAAGCAAACTGCACACATCTGACTCACAATCTATAGCTTATTCATGATCACACTGAAATAACCCAAACTAGGGGGGACATAATTCAGTATTTTTCCATATTAATTTCAAGTTTTCTCTCATCCCTTAATGATTCTGACCAAGTGACCTGAGTATGAAAAACATTACTCAGTAACATTTCTTTCTGCAGTCACACCTTTATAAAGTGAAGTTTTCACCTATTTCACAAGGTTTTGAGGCTGTAGGGAAAAAAAAAAAAGAGCTGGTTGTGTATTCAAGTGTTTGGCCAATGTTATAAAATCTCCCTGAAATTATAACTTTTCTCAGCCCATGCTCTGAGGATGCAGAGTGAGGTACTTGGGGGGAAAAGGAACTCAAAAGCTACTGCAGAGGAAGCATAACAAAACTAGATTCGGCTAAGCATAACAAAACTAGATTCGGCTGTATCCTTTCAGAAACATAGAGCATTGAGGGGTACCTGCTTACTGAAATCTGACCCTTTAGTTTCTCTTTAATGTGCCTGCCTAGTTTTAATAACCTTGTCTTCAGCTTGAGACTAGTTAGCTTTTATCACCAGCACCTAGTTGGTCTTACCCCTATGTTTTGGTAGAATAAGGAGTCAATGTTTTCAGTAGACCATGCTGAGTAGCCTAGCTTCAGAGAGATTTAGCACCAAATTATAAATGGTGACACTTTAATGGTGAGTGTGGATGTGTCTGAGAGCCAGCATGTGGGAGTTTGGCAGTGGGAAAGCCCCATGGCTTCAGTTTTTCCAGATCGTGTACCCTTGCATCAAAGAGTAATTTCTTAGCCTTAAAAATCTTTCTTCTACAACAAGGGGGAAAGTTAATTTGAATTCTAAATTGGTGAATCCAAAACATGTTTGGTAGCAAATGCATTATTTTTCTCTTTAATGAGGGCAAGAAAATGGTCTCAGGCCTTGAATGGACCAGCCAGTTGTTTTGATGGCCACGAACCAAACATGGGCACCATGATGATGGTGTGACTGGTATGACTGATATTTTGTGAAGGTAATGCCACTATTGTGGCAACCATATTTTCCAAATAAAAAGCTAAGAACTTTTTATTGAGAGGAGAAAGGGAGAGACTATTTGAAATTGAGACTGACCCAGGAAATCCAGAATTATTAGACTTGGTAGTTATGGATCACAGTTTAAAAGAAAAACATTATGAGTGACCTAGTGCAAATCTAATATGCTGCTAGAAAAATCAGGAGCCTCAAAATGAATGACTAGATAAGGATGGTAAAGAATTGTCTGCATGTAAAGATAACATTAAAAGCCTAGAATGGGATCCAGCAAGTATTTTTCCTAAAGTTTTTATTTTTCTGTATTTTGGCAAGTATTTGGTATTTATCATGCTTTGAAATTGTGAAGGTAACTAAATAGATTTATTTAAAACCCCAGGACATGCTCAGCTAAATAAGGATTGTCCCTTTCTGAGGAGTCACCTTGAAAGCTCTCTTTGCTTTCCATTTATGCTGCCATTATGCAAGATTTCTTAACCCTTTGAACTTGGATTGAGATTTTTAAAACAGTCCATATTAACATCCTGGCTAATGGTTTATGTCATATTGATGTATAACTATGAAGGCTAGGTTTTTTTATATTTATTTATTTATTTTTGATTGAAGGGTACTTACTTTACAATATTGTCTTGGTTTCTGCCATAGATCAACATGAATCAGCCATAGGTATACATCTGTCCCCTTCCTCTTGAACCTCCTTCCCACCTCCCACCCCATCTTACCCATCTAGGTTGTCACAGAGCACCAGTTTGAGCTTGCTTTATTATATAGCAAATTCCCACTGGTTATCTGTTTTATTAGTACGTATGGTAAATGTATCCTTCCATGCTGCTGTCTCGATTCATCCCACCCTCTCTTTCCTCCACTGCATCATCAAGTCTGTTCTCTATGTCTGTATCTCCACAGACCTGCAGATAGGTTCATCAGTATCATCTTTTCTAGATTCCATTTATATGCTTTAATATATGATATTCGTTTTTCTCTTTCTGACTTACTTCACTTTGTATAATAGGCTCCAGGTTCACCCACCTAATTAAAACCGACTTAAATGTATTCTTTTTATGGCTGAGTAATATTCCATTGTATATATGTATCACAGTTCTTTACCCATTCATCTTTTGATGAACTTATTGGTTGCTCCCACATCCTAGCTATTGTAACTAGTGCTACAATGAATATTGGGGTATGTGTGTCTTTTTCACTTATGGTTTCCTCAGGATGAATGCTCAGTTGTGGGATTGTTTGGTCATATGATAGTTTTCTGTCTAGTTTTTTTTAAGGAATCTCATACTGTTCTCCACAGTGGCTATATCAATTTACATTCCCACCAACAGTGCAAGAGGGTTCCCTTTTCTCCATACCCTCTCCAGCATTAATTGTTTGTAGAATTTCTTTGATGATGGCCATTCTGACCAGTGCAAGGTGATACTCACTGTAGTTTTGATTTGCATTTCTCTAATAATGAGTGACGCTGAGCATTTCTTCATGTGCTTTTAGCCATCTGTATGTCTTCTTTGGAGAAGTGTCTGTTTAGGTCTTCTGCCCACTTTTTGATTGGGTTGTTTGTTGTTTTGGTATTGAGTTGCATGAGCTGCTTGAATATTTTGAAGATTAATTCTTTGTCCATTGTTTCATTTGCTATTGTTTTCTCCCATTCTGAGGGTTGTCTTTTCACTTTGTTTATAGTTTCCTTTGCTGTGCAAAAGCTTTTAAGTTTAATTAGGTCCCACTTATTTTTGTTTTTATTTTCATTACTCTAGAAGGTGGGTCATAGAGGATCGTAGGGCTAGTGGTAAAGAACCTGCCTGCCAATGCAGGAGATGTAAGTGATGTGGGTTCAGTCCCTGGGTTGGGAAGATCCCTTGGAGGAGGGAATGGCAGTCCACTCCAGTATTCTTGCCTGGAGAATCCCATGGACAGAGGAACCTGATGGGCTACAGTCCATAGGGTTGCAGAGTCGAACACGACTGAAGCAACTTAGCATGCATGCAGGCACCAAGGACGTTACTGTGATTTATGTCAAAGAGTGTTCTGCCTCTCTTTTCCTCCAGGGGTTTTATAGTTTCTGGTCTCACATTTAGGTCTTTAGTCCATTTTGAGTTTATCTTTGTTTATGGTGTTAGGAAGTGTTCTCATTAGGAAGTCACTCTTTTACATGTAGCTGTCCAGTTTTCCCAGCACTACTTATTGAAGAGACTATCTTTTTTCCATTGTATATTCTTGTCTCCTATGTCAAAGATAAGGTGCCCATAGGTGCATGGGATTATCTCTGGGTTTTCTGTCTTGTTCCATTGGTCTATATTTCTGTTTTTGTGCCAATACCAAAGTGTCTTGATGACTGTAGCTTTGTAGTATAGTCTGAAGTAGGCAGGTTGATTCTTCTAGCTCCATTCTTCTTTCTCAAGATAGCTTTGACTATTCAGGGTCTTTGTGTTTCCCTAAAATTTTTTTTGTTCCAGTTCCGTAATTTGATAGGGATTGCATTGAATCTGTAGATTGCTTTTGGTAGTAGAGTGATTTTCACAATGTCAATTCTTCCAATCCAGGAACATGGTATATCTTTTCATCTGTTTATGTCATCCTTGCTTTCTTTCATCAGTGTCTTATAGTTTTCTGTATACAACTCTTTTGTCTCCTTAGGTAGGTTTATCCTTAGATATTTTATTCTTCTTGTTGCAGTGGTAAATGGGATTGATTCCTAATTTTTCTTTCTGTTTTTTCCTTGTTAGTGTCTAAGAATTCAAGTGATTTCTGTGTATTGATTTTGTGTCCTGTAACTTTAACAAATTCAGTGGTTAGCTCTAGTAATTTTTTAGCTCTAGTATCTTTAGGTTTTTCTATATATGGCGTCATGTCATCTGCAAACAGTGAGAGTTTTACTTCTTTTAATCTGGATTCTTTCTATTCTTTTCCTTCTTTGATTGCCATGGCTAGGACTTCCAAAACTGTGTTGAATGATAGTGGCAAGAATGGGCACCCTTACCTTGTTCCTGATCTTAGAGGAAATGCTGTCAGTTTTTCACCATTGAGAATGTTTACTGTGGGTTTATCATATATGGCCTTTATTAGGTTGAGGTAGATTCCTTTCATGCCCATTTTCTGAAGTTTTTGTCATAAATTGGTGCTGAATTTTGTCAAAAGCTTTTCTGCATCTATTGAGATTTTCAAATGATTTTTGTGTTTTAGTTTGTTAATATGGTGTAACACATTGATTGATTTGCATATATTGAAGAATCCTTGTACCCCTGGGATAAACCAATTTGATAATGGTGTGTGATCCCTTTAATGTGCTGTTGGATTCTGTTTGCTAAAATTTTGTTGAGGATTTTTGCATCTGTGTTCATCAGTGGTGTTGGCTTGCAATTTTCTTTTTTTGTGTGATGTTTTTACCTGGTTTTGGTACCAGGGTGATGGTGGCTTCATAGAAAAAGCTTGAAAGTGTTCCTTCTGCAATTTTTTGGAAGAGTTTGAGAAGGATAGGCATTAGCTTTTCTCTAAATTTTTGATAGAATTTACCTGTGAGGCCATCTGGTCATGGGTTTTGTTTTTTGGGAGATTTTAATCAGTTTTGATTTCAGTGCTTGTGATTGGCTTGTTCATAAATTCTATTTCTTCCTCTTTCAGTCTTGGATGGTTGAACGTTTCTAAGAATCTGTCTGTATCTTCCAGGTTGTCCACCTATTGGCATATCATAATACTCTTATGACCTTTTGTATTTCTGCATTGTCTGTTCTAACCTATCCTTTTTCATTCCTGATTTTGTTGATTTGAGCCTTCTCCTTTTTTTTCATGATGAATATGGCTAATGGTTTATCAATTTTGTTTATCTTCTCAAAGAACTAGCTTTTAGTTTTACTTATCTTTACTATCGTTTCCTTCATTTCTTTTTTCATATATTTCTGCTCTGATCTTAATGATTTGTTTCCTTCTACTAACTTTGGGTCTTTTTTTTCCTTCTTTTTGCAGCTGTTTTAGATGTAAAGTTAGGTAGTCTATTTGATGTTTTTCTTGTTTTTTGAAGTAGGATTGTATTGCTATAAACTTCCCTCTTAGAACTGTTTCTGTGAATCCCATAGGTTTTGAGTCATCATGTTTTCATTATCATTTATTTCTAGGAGTTTTTTGATTTCCCCTTTTATTTGTTCAGTAACCTGTTGGTTACTTAGAAATGTATTGTTTATTGTTTAATCTCCATATGTTTGTGTTTTTTGCAGCTTTTTTTCCCCCTGTAATTGACATCTAGTTTCATAGTGTTGTGGTCAGAAAAGAGACTTGATACAATTTCGACTTTCTTAAATTTACTGAAGCTTGATTTGTGACCCAAGATATGGTCTATCCTGGAGAATGTTTCATGTGCACTTGAGAAGAAAGTGTTTTCTTCTGCATTTGGATGGAATGTCCTGAAGATATGAGTTAGTCCATCTGGTCTAATGTGTCACATAAGTCTTGTGTTTCCTTATTAATTTTCTGTTTTGATGATCCGTCCATTGCTGTAAGTGGAGTGTTAAAGTCCTCTACTGTTATTGTGTTACTGTCAGTTTCTCCTTTTATGTCTGTTAGTATTTGCCTTCTGATTGAGGTGCTCCTATGTTGGGTGCATAAATATTTAACAATTGTTATGTCTTCTTGGATTTATCACTTGATCATTATGTAGTGTCCTTCCTTATATCTTGTAATATTCTTTATTTTAAGGTCTCTTTTGTCTGATATGAAAATTGCTACTCTGGCTTTCTTTTGATTTCCATTTGTATGGAATATCTTTTTCCATCCTCTCACTTTCAGTCTGTATGTGTCTCTAGGTCTAAAGTGGGTCTCCTGTAGACAGGATATATATGGGTCTTGTTTTTGTATCCATTCAGCTAGTCTGTATCTTTTGGTTGGAACATTTAATTCATTTATATTTAAAGTAATTATTGATATATGTGTTCTATTGGCATTTTCTTAATTCTGTTAGGCTTGTTTTTGTAAGCCTTTTCGTTCTCTTCTGTTTCCTGCCTAGAGAAGTCCTCTTAACATTTTTTGTAGAGCTGATTTGGTGGTGCTAAATTCTCTTAACTTTTGCTTGGCTGTAAAACTTTTTATTTCCCCATCAATTTTGAATGAGATCCTTGCTGGGTAGAGTAATCTGGTTTGTAGGATTTTCCCTTTCAGTACTGTAAACATATCCTGCCATTCCCTTCTGGCCTGCAGAGTTTCTGCTGAAAGATCAGATGTTAAATGGTATGGGGTTTCCCTTGTATGTTAGTTACTGCTTTTCCCTTGCTGCTTTTACTATTTTTTTTTGTGTTCAGTCTTTGTTAGTATGATTAGTACATGTCTCAGTGTGTTTCTCTTTGGGTTTATCCTGTGTAGGTGTCTCTGCACTTCTTAGACTTGATTGACTATTTCCTTTCCCATGTTAGGGAAGTTTTTGGCTATAATCTCTTTAGAAATTTTCTCAGACCCTTTCTTTTTCTCATCTTCTTATGGGCCCCTTATAATTTGAATGTTGGTGCATTTAATACTGTCCCAGAGGTCTCTGAGACTATCTTCAATTCTTTTCATACTTTTTTTCTTTATTCTGCTCTTCAGCAGTTATTTCGACTATACTCTCTTCCAGCTCACTTAGGCCTGCTCTTTGGCCTCAGTTATTTTGCTATTGAGTTCTTCTAGAGTATTTTTAATTTCAGTATTTGTGTTGTTTATCTCTCATCTCTGTTTGTTTATTCTTTATTTCTTCTGAAATTGAAGTGAAAGTGTTAGTCACTCAGTCGTGTCTGACTCCTTGTGACCGCATGAACTGTAGCCTGCCAGGCTGGTCTGTTGATGGAATTCTCTAGGCAAGAATACTGCATTGGGTTGCCATTCCCTTCTCCAGGGGTCTTCCCAAGGCGGGAAGATCTTCCCTACCTGGGGTTGAACCCGGGTCTCCTACATTGCAGACAGATTCTTTACCATCTGAGCCATTGATCCTTGTTAAATGTGTTAATTCTTGCATTTTCTCCATTCTGTTTTTGAGATCTTTACCATTATTTTGGAGCATCTTTACTATCATTTCTCTGAATTCTTTTCATGTAGTTTGCCTATTTCTTCTTAATTTGTTTGGGCTTGTGAGTTTTTGCCTTGTTCCTTCATTTGCACAATATTTCTCTGTCTTTTCATTTTTTCTAACTTACTGTGTTTGAGGTCTCTTTTCTCCAGGCTATAGGGTAATGGTTCTTCTTTTTGGTCTCTGCCCTCGTGTGCGAGGTTGGTCCAGTGGTTTGTGTAGGCTTTGTGTTGGGAGGAACTGATGTTTGCATTCTAGTGGGAGGAGGTGAGTTTTTTCCTCTCTGATGGGCAGGGCTGTGTGAGGTGGTGTGTTTGGGGTGTCTATGGGAAGCCTGTCTGCTGATGTTTGGGTTTATGTTTTTGTCTTGCTTGTTTTTTGGGTGAGGCATCCTTCACTGGGTGCTGCCAGCAGTTGGGTGATGCTGGTTCTTGTATATAGGTGGAGGCCTTCATGGGAGTCCTCACTAATTAATATGCCCTGAGGTCAGGAGTTCTTTGGCAGTGTCCTGGCCTCAGCACTCCTACCGCAGAGGCTCAGGTCAGATCTCTCTCCAGAGAACCGAGACCCCACAAGCCATTTGTTATGGCATTAAAAGGGATTAAAACAAACACACAAAAACAAAATGTGAACCCCAAATAGTAAATGCAAAATCAGACAAATACTAAAACAAGGGACCATACACACACACACACACACACACACACACACACACACACAAAACCAAAAGCAGTCCAAAGAAAACAAAGAACAAGGGAGTGGCCGAGTGAACAAAGGAAACCAAAAATTATATCGACCAATTAAAAACAGAACTAACTAAAACACAAATCAGAAAATAAGACCAAAGCAGAGTGGTCTTTATTCCAACTTTGGAATAAGGCAAAGAAAACAAAGCAAACTAATGAACATGATGAAATAGAGAAACAAAAGGAAGAAAAGGAAAAAAATAGAAAAGCATATTAAATAGAAGTATATAAAAGAGACTTACTTGTATTAAAGAATAATGACAGCAGGAGAAGAACCATAGGAAAAACAAACAAAAAAACAAAAAAAAATTTTTAAAGGAAAAAAAAAAACCCCACAGAACCACAAATAAAGCCAATGTAGAGATAGAAGCTTAGAGTTAATAATAATAGCAACTACAGCAACAATGAAAAAAAAAAGGAAAGAGAAGAAAAGAAATCCAGAACCAACTATAGAATGAATCAAAATATAAGAAGAATAGTAAATGTTTTTCTTGGGTCTCAGCTGTCAGCGCCGTTTTCCCTCTGTGATTCATAGCCCACCTCTGCCTCTCCAGGAGACCTTCCAATACTGGGCGAGC
This sequence comes from Bos javanicus, assembly GCF_032452875.1. Classification (NCBI taxonomy): domain Eukaryota; kingdom Metazoa; phylum Chordata; class Mammalia; order Artiodactyla; family Bovidae; genus Bos; species Bos javanicus. Next base: position 15,456,004 of record NC_083893.1, read on the forward strand.
TGGTTTCTGGACCTGCTTTCAGGACAGCTCACACTCTAATTGGGCCCTACTCCTGCGTGTTCTTGCCTCCAGTGTCCTCAGCTGCCAGTGCTAGGGCACTTTCTTTCGTGGGAACACTCATTGTCCTTTGATAAATTCCATAGAACAGAGTCTACCTAGTTGATCATGTGGATTTAATCTGCAGTTTGTACAGCTGGTGGAAAGGTTTTCGATTCTCTTAGCCACATTGCCTGTGGAGTTCAATTGTGGTTTTATCCCCACCTCTGCTTGTGGGTTATCTACAGGAGTTTGTTCCTGAGGCTGCCCCGGAGGACTTGGGTCTGCCCCAGTGAGGACCAGGCTTGGAGGTGGCACAGCTGCTTGGATTGCAGTGATCCTGGCAGTTTCAGATGCTCAGGGATGCTGGCGACCACAGGTGCAGGAGCTACGGCACTATTAGAATCTTTTCCTAGCCTATGACAGCAGGCGCTCAGAGGGTCCCCCTGGCTGGCATCCTGCTCTCATGCTTGGCACATCAGTCATTCAAATGGCCAGCCTCTCTGTGTTCTTTCTCTGTTGGTCAGCTGCCAGCGCTGGTGTGTGGGGAAAGAGAGGCTTCAGTGTGGCTCCACCCTCTGTGTGTGACTCAGCAGTATGGCCCTGCCTCCGTGGCTTCCTGGCTTTCCTCCAAAGGCATTCCCTGCCACGATCTCCTCCCTTATGTCCCCTTGGGCATGTCAACAGCAGTCCTCACCCTGCTTTCCAATCTCTATGCTCCAGCTTCCAGCCACTGAATGTTTCAGGGGACTTGAGTCCCTGGCTGGGGTATGTAGGGCTGAGGCACGGATTGTGTGGTTCTCACTCCATTCAAAGTGTCACAGATCAGCTGCTTCACTCTCTGACAGTGTCAGATGCTTCCCCTCTGTCCCAAACAATTTCCCTGATGTGCACATCTTGCCCCTGCTTCAGTTTCACCAACCCCCAGGTATAGGTCCAGTCCCGCTCATTCTCTCTTTCTCTTCCTTCCTTCATCCTACCAAGTTTTGCATGGATCTGTATATTCCTTTCTGGTGGTCAGGGACTCCTGCCCGCTGTCAGCTGGTGTTCTGTGAGATCTTCTGCATCTGAAGAGGTATTCCTGATGCATCCGTGGAGAGAGATGTACTCTACATCCACCTACTTTTTCCCCATCTTGTCTTCCCTGACCTAAGATTGGTTTTATTTAGGGTCTTATAAGCAGATTGGATGTGAAAGGAGGTGTCTGGAAATGTTTTGAGCAAAGGTAAAATGACAAGCCCTACATATGAAGCAACCTGAATGCAAAGTTGGCCATAGCTTTACTATCTGGCTTCCCCTTCAGCATCGATAGGTAGTTCAGAGGGACCCACGATCCCGTAATGCACCTTTGGTTTGGATCCAGGCTCAGGAACACCAACCTCATGCCAGAGGGCAGGTTGAAATTTGGCCCCATCTCCTTCACCCATCTTGGCCAGGTGCTCTTGTACACGACACTGTTAACTATAAGCGATGATCCTGGGTAATACCATGTGGAAGGGAATCAGAAGAGCTACTGAAATCCAAAGCTACAATTGTTTTTTCTCTTAGATCCATATATTATGTGCTCAGCACAGTGGAGTCTATTAAATCCAAGTGGTTGGAAATATAAACAAATTGGTCCAGTGTGAATGATTTTCTAGGCGAATATAAAATAAGTATTTGGTAACTTTATGAACTACTGAATTCTTGAGCTGGAAGGCTCATTTTCTATAACTTTATTCAGCTTCTTGTTTTATGGGTAAATTAATCAAGGCCCTGGGATTGTGAAATTATTTGACCAGGTTCACGTAGCTAATGATGGAAGACACAGAACTAGAAACAGGATCTCTGTCTCTTCATCTCTAAAACGGGATAAAAATATGTGAAACAGCCTGTCACACAGTAGGTGCTCTGTTAGTTGGCTGATTCTGAACCTAATATCTTTAAGGTTCCTGGGGTGTATGGATTCCTGGTACAGCCCCTGCCCTAGACTAGTTCATGGTGGGATAGTTCAGACTGACAAGCCCATTCTAGCTTTTATTTATCCTATAATTTTCCCAGATTGTAAACAACTTAGTTGGTGCGTAGTTTATCACATTTCTCCTGTGTTCCCTGGTCCATTCCAGTTTTCAGGCTTATCCTATCTTCAGTTCTTTAAGAAGCTGGCTCATCTTGTTGCAATAATATTGTCAGTTCTTTAAATACTCAGAGATGCCCTTTAAGTTTGCATGTAGCCAAGTTTTGTGAGTTCATTTCTCCCCTTAGTCCATGTTTCTTTCCATCCTTCACTTGGCAGGTAGCTCTCTCTGGTTAATGACTGTAAGTTCTTCAAAGCATCCAGAGCAGCCGTGGGATCCCTCCCAGTCTCTCAGGAGGATATTTCCCCTTGTTCTTTTTCTCTTATTTATGGGAAGCAGAGCCAAATGTGAGACACTGAGCCCAGCAGGAGGGGCCAGACCTGGCCCGGGAAGAGCCTGTATGGCCTGAGCTGCAAGGAATCCAGCCAGGAATCCCAGGCTCATAAAACATTAGCACTGGAAGGGCCATGGAGACTATCAAGTCCAACCCGTCATTTTACAGAGAAGGAAACTGAGGCTTAAAGGAAGACAGGGGTCTTGCCCAGGTCTGGTCAGGCATTGATTTCAGGTCTCTCAAGCCAGCTCTCCTCCCCTGTGCCAGTTGCCAGATACCATTCCTGACCCATAGGCATGGGACTGAACTGATGGAATTATGATAGTTAAGTTATTGAAGGCTTAAGGCTCCAGAGTGGTTAAGTGAGCTCAGGCGCTAGAATGCCTGGGTTAAAATTCTGACTCTACACTTACTAAGTTTGTTACCTAATGAAAGTTATTTAAGCTCTTTGTGCCTCTGTTTCCTCATCTCTAAAGTGGGGGTAATAATTTGACCTACTTCTTTGGATTGTAAAGATTAATAGGTGGTTAGCTGTTAAATGTTAACATATGTTAACAAAAATATTCTTACTTTTAAAGCATCGAAATAGCACCTGGCACTATCATTGTTGTTTCTCAAGCCTCAATTTTTAACCAAAATTCTATGTTATCTCCCTATAAATATATTTCCCTAGGTTCCTTGACAGAATAAGTCTAAGTTGTGGGATATAGTGTCTGCCATAAGAGTGGGAAGAAAATTTGTGTAGCCTAAGAAGGCTTCCTGGAGGAGGTGGGGTATCTGCTCAGTCCTGTCAGGTTTGGGATTGCTCATCTTCCTGCAGTAAGAAAGCAAAATATCCATCATAAGAAGACTGACCACCTTTCTCACTTGCAGGAGTCCACATGACTTATTCCAAATATAATGTTGATTTTAGAGGCCATTTGCCATTTTGCCTTACCCATTTTTTTCCACCAAAGAAATTATTTTGCATAAAACTTAAAAGTGATATAATTTCTGTCATTAGAAAAGGAATTTTCCTGTTTTATTGTCAAGGCATCAATTGTGAAAAGTACCATCTATACTTTGCAAAAAGTTGTTGACAACATCCGTTGATGTGAAGAGGCAAGGGTGATTCCCTTGGATTTGGAGAAACTTTTAAAGTTACACACAGATTTTTCAACCGCACAGGGTTGGTAGGGGTGCTGTGTAGTGCCCCTAACCGCCTTGTTGTTCAGCGGTCAACTGTATACCTAGGAGCAAAATTGCTGGAGCATAGAGTATGTGAATATCCAATTTGGGAGACAGTGGCTGTTTTCGGAAGTGGCTATACCAGTTTTGACTTCATGCCCACCCTAATGAAGTGTAAAAAATTCTCTGGATCTGTATCCTTTCTAATACTTGATGTTTTTCAACTTGTTTTTTGCCAATCAAGCAAGTTTATAAGTATTTCTCTGTGGCTAATTTTACATTTTTCTGATCACTAGTGATACTAACTGTATCTTCATATTGTCATTGTGTTTCTTTTTTCAATGAAATACCTCAGATCTTTTGCCCATTTTCTACTGGGTTGTTTGTGCTCCTGATTGATTTATAGGAGGGTTTTATTTTATATACATTCCTGATATCCCTTTTTGTTTGTGTGTATTATTAATACTTTCCCTCTGTTTTAAACGGTCTACTCTTTTTTGTAATATTTTCTTTGGAAAATAAAATTCTTAATTTTCATAGTAAAATTTAGTGAAGTTTTATTTTGTAGTCAGTACTTTTTTAAAGAAAAATATTCACTACTTGAAGTCTAAAAGATACACTTGTATTTTCTACTAGGAGTTATGAAGTTTTATGGTTGACATTTAATTCCCTAATTCTTTTAAATCTTTGATTTAGTGTATGGTGTGAGACAGGGATCCCATTTTAATCTATTTCCATGTAGATATCCATTTTCCAGTTCTAATCTGACATGCCACCCATATATCAAAATCCCACATTTTCCTTGCTCTTCTCTGAGCCCTCAATATAATTCATACATCACTGTGCCAGTAATATTAGGAAATCATAACAACTTTTCAGAAATGTCCTTACCATTCTTACTTCTTTGCTCTTTATTCTTGTTATTATTATTATTAAAGTATAACATACCTACAGAGAAATATACAAACCATACAAAGTGTGCAAGTGAACAAAACCCAGATTTCCCCACAGCCAGTCCCTCCCATCAGGAAGCTTCCACAAGCCTCTTATCCTTATCCATCAGAGGGCAGACAGAATGAAAACCACAATCACAGAAAACTAACCAAACTGATCACATGGATCATAGCTTTGTCTAACTCATGGAAACTATGAGCTATGTCATGTAGTGTCACCCAAGACAGACGGGTCATGGTGGAGAGTTTTGACAAAACGTGGTCCACTGGAGAAGGGAATGGCAAACCACTTCAGTATTCTTGCCTTGAGAATCCATGAACCGTATGAAAAGGCAAAAAATAAAATATGACATTGAAAGATGAACTCCCCAGGTCAGTAGGTGCCGAATATACTACTAGAGAAGAGTGAAGAAATACCTCCAGAAAGTATGAAGAGACAGAGCCAAAGTGGAAACAGCATCCAGTTGTGGATGTGACTGGTGATGGAAGTAAAGTCTGATGATATAAGAACAATATTGCATAGGAACCTGGAATATTAGGTCCATGAATTAAGGCAAGTTGGAAGTGGTCAAACAGGAGATGACAAGAGTGAACATAGACATTTTAGGAATCAGTGGACTAAAATGGGCTGGAATGGGCAAATTTAATTCAGATGACCATTATATCTACTACTGTGGGCAAGAATCCCTTAGAAGAAATGGAGTAGCCCTCATAGTCAACAAAAGAGTCTGAAATGCAGTACTTGGATACAATCTCAAAAGCGACAGAATGATCTGTTTCCAAGTCAAACCATTCAGTATCATAGTAATCCAAGCCTATGCCCCAACCCATAATGCCAAAGAAGCTGAAGTTGAACGGTTCTATGATGACCTACAGGACCTTCTAGAACTAACACCAAAAATAGATATCCTTTTCATCATAGGGGACTGGAATGCAAAACTAGGAAGTCAAGAGATATCTGGAGTAACTGGCAAGTTTGTCCTTGGAGTACAAAATGAAGCAGGGCAAAGGCTAACTGAGTCTTGTCAAGAGAATGCACTGATCATAACAAACATCCTCTTCCAACAACACAAGAGAAGACTCTACACATGGACATCACTAAATGGTCAATACCAAAATCAAATTGATTATATTCCTTGTAGCCAAAGATGGAGAAGCTTTATATAGTCAGCAAAAACAGGAGAAGGAGTTGACTGTGGCTCAGATCATGAACTCCTTATTGCTAAACTCAGACTTAAATTAAAGAAAGTAGGGAAAACCACTAGACCATTTAGGCATGAATTAAGTCAAATCCTTTATGATTATAAAATGGAAGTGACAAAGAGATTCAAGAGATTAGATCTGATAGACAGAGTGCCTGAAGAACTATGCAGAGCTTGGTGACATTGTACAGGAGATGGTGACCAAAACCATCCCCAAGAAAAAGATATGCAAAAAGGCAAAATGATTGTCTGAGGAGGCCTTACAAATAGCTTAGAAAAGAAGAGAAGTGAAAGGCAAAGAAGAAAAGGGAAAGGTATACATGTTTGAGTCCAGAGTTCCAAAGAATAAGGAGAGATAAGAGAGCCCTAAGTGATCAAAAAAATAGTGCAAAACAATAGAATGTGAAAGACTAGAGATCTCTTCAAGAAAATTAGTGATACCTAAGGGAACATTTTTTGCAAAGATGGGCACAATAAAGGACAGAGATGGTATGAACCTAACAGAAGCAGAAGATATTAAGAAGAGGTGGCAAGAATACAAAGAACTGTACAAAGAAGATCCTAATGATCCAGATAACCACAATGGTGTGATTACTCACCTAGAGCCAGACATCCTGGAATGTTAAGTAAGTGGGCCTTAGGAAGCATCACTATGAACAAAGCTAGTGGAGGTGATGGAATTCCAGTTGAGCTGTTTCAAATCCTGAAAGATGATGCTGTGAAAGTGCTGCACTCAATATGCCAGCAAATTTGGAAGACTCAGCAGTGTCCACATGACTGGAAAAGATCAGTTTTCATTCCAATCCCAAAGAAAGGCAATGCCAAGGAATGCTCAAACTACTGCCCAATTGGACTCATCTCACATGCTAGCAAAGGAATTCTCAAAATTCTCCAAGCCAGGTTTCAACAGTACGTGAACCCTGAACTTCCAGATGTTTAAGCTGGATTTAGAAAAGACAGAGGAACTAGAAATTAAATTGCCAACATCTGCTGGATCATAGAAAAAGCAAGGGAATTCCAGAAGAACTTCTGCTTTATTGAGTGCACCAAAGCTTTTGACTATGTGGATCACAACACACTGTGGAAAATTGTTAGAGTTGGGAATACCAGACCACCTGACCTGCCTCCTGAGAAATCTGTATGCAGGTCAAGAAGCAACAGAAGAGGATGTGGAACAATGGGCTGGTTCCAAATTGGGAAAGTAGTACATCAAGGCTGTATATTGTCACCCTGCTTATTTAACTATATGCAGACTGCATCATGTGAAATGCCAGGCTGGATGAAGCACAAGCTGGAATCAAGATTGCCGGGAGAAATATCAATAACCTCAGATATGCAGATGACACCACCCTTATGGCAGAAAGCAAAGAAGAACTGAAGAGCCTCTTGATGAAAGTGAAAGAGAAGAGTGAAGAGCTGGCTTAAAACTCAACATTCAAAAACTAAGATCATGGCATCCGGTCTCATCATTGCGTGGCAAATAGATGGGAAAACAATGGAAACAGTGAGATAGTTTATTTTCTTGGGCTCCAAAATCACTGCAGATGGTGGCTGAATCCATGAAATTAAAAGACACTTGCTCCTTGGAAGAAAAGCTTGAAAAACCTAGACAGCATATTAAAAAGCAGAGACATTTACTTTGCTGATAAAGGTCCGTCTAGTCAAAGCTATGGTTTTTCCAGTAGTCGTGTATGGATGTGAGAGTTGGACCATTAAAGAAAGCTGAGCACCGAAGAATTGATGCTTTTGAACTGTGGTGTTGGAGAAGACTCTCAAGAGTCCCTTGGACTGCAAGGAGATCCAACCAGTCCATCCTAAAGGAAATCAGTCTGAATATTCATTGGAAGGACTGATGCTGAAGCTGAAACTCAAATACTTTGGTCACCTGATGAGAAGAGCTGACTCCTTGGAGAAGACCCTGATGCTGGGAAAGATTGAAGGCAGGAGGAGAAGGGGACGGCAGAGGATGAGATGGTTGGATGGCATCACCGAATCGATGGACATGAGTTTGAGCAAGCTTTGGGAGTTGGTGATGGGCAGAGAGGCCTGGTGTGCTGCTGTCCATAGGGTCGCAAAGACTCAGACATGGCTGAGCAACTGAACTGAATACAAAGTGTACAACTCACTATATTTCATAAAGTGAATTCAGTAATGTAACCAGCACTGAAATCAACAAGTAGAACATTAGCAACCCCAGAAACCTTCCTTGTATCCTGTTCCAGTCTCTTTCTGCCTCCTTCCAAAGTCATCAATCCTATCTTCTGACACCATAGATTCATTTGAACTATTTTTTTAAGTTTATGTAAATGAACTCATAATAGGTACTATTTTGTAGGTCTTCTTTTACCTAACATTTTATCTGTAGGATTTACTCATGCTGTTCCATATGGTTGTAGTTTGTGCATTTTCACTGCAAGTTAGTACATATTCTTTTCCATTTCAAGAATATACCACTTTTCACCCATTCTACCCCATTCTTAGTTTGAAGCTATTACGAATAGTACTATTCTGTTCCCTATTTGCCTCTAGCCTTTGCCTGAGCTGGTTCCCTCTTCATGTCATGTCCTCCTTACTTCACTACTTAAGATTCTGGCTATTTTATAAAGCCTTGTTAAGTACATTCCATCTCCGTGTGAACCTTTCTTGTTGCTACTGCTGCTAAGTCGCTTCAGTCATGGCCGACTCTGTGCGACCCCATAGACGGCAGCCCACCAGGCTCCCCCGTCCCTGGGATTCTCCAGGCAAGAACACTGGAGTGGGTTGCCATTTCCTTCTCCAATGCATGAAAGTGAAAAATGAAAGTGAAGTCGCTCAGTCGTGTCTGACTCTTTGCAATCCCATGGGCTGCAGCCTACTAGGCTCCTCCGTCCATGGAATTTTCCAGGCAAGAGTACTGGAGTGGGGTGCCATTGCCTTCTCTGTGTGGCAGCTTAGGTTATGGCCAGTCTTGTCATCATGTTATAGTTAACTTCTTCCACCTGGTGGGGGTTTCAGTATCTACAAGGCAGCTCAAAGGATATGGCTCAGAATATTATCCATAGCTTTTGAGGAAGAACTTATAAAGGTCCTTGACTTTGTTTAATGACTAAACTATTATTATTTAGTTTTGTTTGCTTTCCTTTGCTTTTGCATTTTCTCACTTCCCTGATTAAATTTATTCTTTGACTGAAGTTTTCTACAGACAAAGGCAGGCAGAGGACATGGGTAGGGTGGATCTGTCCTGGGAAGACTCCATAGATCTTGCTCTATTTTTTCTTGTCAACATGATTAAAAGTGAATGGTGACAGGCAAACCCATCTATAGACCTATGGGTAGGTTTTTGGTTATTTGACTCACTTATTGAATGTCTTTGTATTTTTATATATTATCTCTCTTGGCGGTAAAGGTTTAGTTGTTAGGTCGTGTCTGACTCTTTGCAACCCCATGGACTGTGTGTGGCCTGCCAGGCTCCTCTGTCCAAGGGATTTCCCAGGCAAGAATCCTGGAGTGGTTTGCCATTTCCTTCTCCAGGGAATCTTCCCGACCCCGGGAACAAACTTGTGTCTCCTGATTGGCAGGTAGATTCTTTACCACTGAGCCACCTAGGAAGCCATTATCTCCTTTACTAGTCTTTAAATTAAAAAAACAAATTAATAATAATACAAAAGCAATGCACATTCCTTGAAATAAAAAATGGTGTATAAAAATTTACAAGTGATTGATTCTTCCTTGCCTAATCTCCCCCCACCCTTATCTCAACCCCAAGTTAACAGTATCCTGATTCTGGTACCAGATCTTTTGTTATGAATTCTAATAGGTTTCATAAGGCCTCCAAGCTTTTGGAGGCCATGGCTTTCTTACTGAACTTTGTAAACCTTTATACCTAGAAAACTGCTTTGCCTAAGACAAGTTCTCTGTATCTTTATTTGACGAATGATTTTTTTTTATATTTATTTATTTGGCTGCATCAGGTCTTAGTTGCGGCATGCTCGATCTTAGTTGCGGCAGGTGAGATCTCATTCCCTGACCAAGGGATCGAACCCAGGCTCCCTGCATTGGGAGCTCGGAGTCTTATCCACTGGATCACCAGGGAAATCCCTTGACGAATGATTGATTGAACACAGATTGGAGGGAGAAGTCCCAAATGGAAAACATTTATGATAAACCAAAAGCAAAGTCTTCAAAGTTCAATTCAGTTGTATCTGACAAGAAATATTAGTAATAAACCTTTAAAGGAGCACTTGGAGAGGTATTTTTCTACTTCTTCCTTGTCCCATAATACCAAATCATGAAGAGATAATGAACAAAAACTTGAGAAAAGATAGATGTCTCTCTGCTGTCTCCTCTTTCTTAGAGAGTGAAGGACATATAGAAAGGAGAGGCTTGGGGGATTGAGAGGGGCCCTAGCAGTAGATAAATCTCTTACTTTGTATTACCAGACTCTAAATTTTCTGTGGAGTATTTTTATGGGTAATATCTTTTACAGATGTGTTTGGAGAAGATTGAAATTGGTAAAAGCACATCTAGATTCCGCATTGCAACTTAAACATATTGTATTTTATTTCCTTCAGCACAAGGGCAAAACCTCATTTTTCCCTCCCTCCTTCTTTTAATTAAAAAAAAAAAAAAAAAGAACAAAGAAAGTCCAAAATGTCTTTTCCTACTTGGAATGAAAAATTAATGATTGCTTTGGGCACAGAGGTAGTGAGCATCAAGTCTTGATCCGACTTAATCAGGAGTCGCCTTTAAATATAAAGAGCCTTGACTCTGGAAGGCTAGAAAAATATAGTCTGAAGGTGTGATTCATATTATTTCCCCAAGGTTTCATTTTTATTTTATTATTCTTCAGCTCCATGACTAAACGTTTATTTGGTGCTAGCAAATTGAAAAAGTCTGGACTGCAATAAGCCGTTTGCCGTTGCTGATTAATTGCCATGGGCATGCTTTTGAATCCTCCTGGTGAACCTGAAGTGTACTGTCCCGAGGAGTGCTTTCCGAAGGGAAAAGTTCTGGAAGGCTCTTCATTTCTTTGAGTTTTCATAATAGTGGAATGTGTTATACAGGCAGCAGAACGAGCAGTTAAGAGTTGGACTCTGGAAGAAGTCCCGGCTCCACCGTTAACTCACAGTGGAGCCTTTAGCAATTTTCTTGATGTTTCTTAAGTCTCCGCTTTTCTCACCTGTAAAATGAGAATAATGAAAATAACACCTAATGCATCAAGTCACGAAGATTGGATATCTGAAAAAGCACTAAACGTAGCACATGGCAGTCGTTCCAATAAATTGGAACTGCTGCTGTTGTGATTATGATCTCTATGACTACTACGAATAATGAAATGGGAAGTTGTGTCAGAGGACTGTGCTCTCCACATCGGAGCAAATATTGTACACTTCAGTATCTTATGATATCTGATTATAGTACCTTATTTAGTGTGCATGATGGTTTTACTCTGCTAAATGGTAGTTGTGTAGAGGCCGTGCCCCCCACTAGATTGTACACCCCCTGACTTGCTCTTATATAGTAGCCTTTGCATCTGCCAAGGTGGCTTGCCTACAGCAGGGCCTCAAGAAGGGCTTGTTGGATTGCACTGGGAAGTTATAGGCAGAGGGCTGGATTCCAGCTTTCTCCAGAGTGAGGGCTGTGTGTTAGAAATATCCCCTTGGTTGTTGAATGAAGGCCGAGGATAGGGATTTGGCGTTCCAAATAGGAACTGGGGCTGCCAAGGTCCTAGTCACCATGGTAGGAGCCAGCCATCCAACCTCTGAATGAAGTTGAAGAGTCGAGCAGATTTGGAAAACAGAAGTTAGTTTGTTTCACAGCGTGGCCACATTAGTTTCTTTCTTTTTCTCCCTAGCAAGTATTTTAAGTTACACAGAATAAATGGTCAGAACGTGAGATTCAGATTTGTAAATTGTCAGAATCTGGGTTGAAGAAACTGGCAGTGAAAGTGTCAGTACAAATGATCAAATCATCAAGGGAAAAAATGCAACTTTGCATGTCTCAGGAGGCAGTTAAAGTCTTACTGTGTGAGGGAAGGGGATAGACAGCTGTGAATGAAGTCGGCCTTGCTGATCTCTTCAGCCTGGGATAAAATCAATCCTGAGCAACCAGAAAAAATACAAATTCTCTGTACAGTTTGTAAATGAAGAGGTGACAGAGCCTGCCTGCTGAGCAGGTGGACTCCAGGAAGTTTGGGGAAAGAGAGAGACCAGTGTTAAATCCAACTCCACAGTTGTTCCTTTTTGTTATCTTGACTCCCACCCCAGTATTCTTGCCTGGAGAATCCCCATGGGCAGAGTAGCCTAGATTCCATGTGGTCGCAAAGAATTGGACATGACTGAGTGACTGGTAGGCTGCAGTCCATGGGGTCGCTAAGAGTCGGGCAGACTGAGCGACTTCACTTTCACTTTTCACTTTCATGCATTGGAGAAGGAAATGGCATCCACTCCAGTGTTCTTGCCTGGAGAATCCCAGGGACAGAGGAGCCTGGTGGGCTGCCATCTATGGGGTCCCACAGAGTTGGACACGACTGAAGGGACTTAGCAGAGCGACTTTCATCATCATCTTTACTCCAGCTCATCTTCACTAAACTCTCAATTTCCTTCTTCCTCTCAGACCTCTGTTTATATGAGATTTCAGTTAAGGATTCCAAAATGTCCCCATTGTCGTTCTAAGACATAGCATAACAGTGTTTAATAATGACGACTACATACCTTATGTGTGCCCAGTGATGTATAAGAGGGCTGTTTGATGATGATTTCCACTCAATTCATGATGTACTTGTAGTTTCGAAGCCCTTCCCTATACCATATAAACCATTTTTTTTTGTATAGCTTTTGCTTTATGTTTTTAAAGAGATTTTTATGATTTTAAGTTTTTAAAATAATGAACTGCTTGGTTCCTGTAAAATTAGCTGTTTTAAATTTCTACATGATCACGTAGAGTGAACTTACAGTTAACTAATCGATAGGATGCTAGCATTTGAAGAAATTTCACTTATTAATCTTTATATTGTAGGCTTCTCTTTCATATTTTAGTCAATAAATTATTTCTTCAAGGCTTAATCATTTTTTTTTTACAGACCCTTAACACATTTGTTAGCTGTAGGCTTACTATGATGAACAAAACAAAATGGACTGAGTTTCTATCCTTGAGCTTATAGTCTGGTGGGGCTTTTTCTCTGTTGTAGAAATTAAAGACACCCCACTAGGTGAAACAAGAGATCATGTGGAAGGGGAGAGTCATTCCCCATTTCTGCACAATCTCTCAGAGTATCAAATGATGAAAAGGTGCAAATGTGGTGGTCTGTTCTGTGACGGAGGTTGGTTAGCTGTTACTAAAACTATTTCCCTTCCTCTTCAGCTCACAGCTAGACCATGTTCCCAGACTCCCTTGCAGTCTGCTATGTCTGTGTGCCTGTGTTTTTCCCAGTGGAATGTGGACAGAAGTGAGGTAAACCATGAGGTGTAGGAGGTGCCGGGAGAGGTGGAGGGTAGGATGCAAGGAACCTGGTTCCTAAATTACCACTTGGAAATCTTCCTGCTGAGCGTCTGCAGCTGACTGTGTGAACAGGAGATAAACTACTCCGTGAAGCTCCTTGAGAGTTCAGGGTTTCTCTCTTACAGTATTCAGAATTACCCGAGCCATTAATAACATTCCCTTCTAGTGCTTTTAGTCTACTGGGGAAACAGACAAAAATTAAACGACCACTCAAATTATATGTGAAACTGAAATGCCCTGGTCCGTCAGAGAAGGCAAGGGCAAGCCTGTGTAGATTACAGAGTCATTTCTGAAGAGCTGAAATCTGAGACCTGTGATCTGAAACAGGAATATGATTCATTTTATTATGAAAGAAGGCAGTATAATAATGAAGATAATAGTTGATCCTCTATCATAGGATTGTTCTGAGGATTAAGTTAATGATGCATTACAAATAAACTAATAATCACATGCATAAATTAATAAAACATAGAACGTTGCCTAAATCATAGTAAATATTTATTGGGTTTTGTTTTTTTGTCTTACTTCTGAGTTAGACTTCCTGTGTTCACATCTCAGCTCTGCCTCTTTATTTTCATAACCTGGGCAATTTGTATAACCTTGCTGAGTTTCAGTGTCCCTGCCTGAGGCTGCCAATAATGCATACCTCGTAGAGTTATTGTGAGGAGTAATGAGGCAGTTTATGGATCTCTCCTCAGTGCCTCATGCAGTGTATGACAAGTTCATGGTCTTTCTCTTCAAGCTGTTTTAGAGCATCTCTTACCTTGAGCTAGCCCTGTTAGACTCCATGGGGATTCTCTGTGATTCCTGCTCAGAGATTCTGCTATGATTTGAGAAGGCAGGATGTGCACACAGAATTAAATAACCATTCAAGGCATTGTATGATTTCGTGTGAATTTGACTGGTTGTATCACTGTTGTGGCCACAGACCAGTTTGATTATCAGAGGACCTTTCAACCCATCCCGAGACATTGCCCATCTCAGTACTCTGCATCCAGTAGATTTCTATAGCTTAGCTAGTCTTTGGATATCTGTACAGAAAGATTGTACATATATATATATATATATATAAGCAAACTCTTTGCTACCTCAGTAGATACGAATTTTCTGAAAGCTAAAGATATTTCCTGTTCCTTTCTTTTTTTTTTTTTAATCCTTTCATTTTGAAAAGCAGTACAATATGCTTAAATTTATACTACTCACTCTTGGATTTTATCAACATTAAAAAGAGAGGGTTGAAAAAAAAGAGATTAGAAGGTCAGACTAGATTAGTGGTTTTTAAATGTGGTTGGAAGATCACCCAGAATTTATGATTTGCTTTTCAAAAGCCATAAATTATATTTTATGAAATATTAAATAAGTAGGAATAGCAATTATATACTAAATTAAATACCTTCTTATTTTAGATTCTGGTATAGACTGTGGTAAATAGTATTAAAATTGTTTAAAGTAAGTGGTTTTTCAGGCTTGAATATTTGTTCTAAAAAGTTGAGAATACAAAAAAGAGAAAAATAAAAAAAAAGTTTTTGTAATTGAACCACCAAAGAATGGCCAGTAAATTTCCTTTTAATCTTTATTCTATGCATATATGTTTTTTCACAAATTTTGAATCATATACAGTGTTTTATTTCTTAGTCTTTTTTAAAGGTATAATTTACCTTACCATAAAATTAAAAACATAAAAATTCCTTTTAAAAAGTATAATTCAGTGGTTTTTAGTATATTCACAAAGTTGTTCAGCTGTCACTATAATCAATTTTATAATATGTTCATCACTCCAAAGAGAAACTCTTGTACCTGTTAGCAGTTACTCCTCCAGACCTTGGAAACTACTGAAGTGCTTTGTGTCTCTGCTTATCCTGAACATCTCATATAAATGGAATCAAAATATGTGGACTTTTGTAACTGACTTTTTCACTGAGCATTATGTGTTCAAGGTTTGTCCATGAGTAGCACATATTCATAGTTCATTTCTTTTTTGGCTGAATAAAATTCTTTTGTATGGATATACCACTTTTCACTTATCCATTCAGTAGTTAATAGACATTTAGATTGTTTCTACTTTTTGGCTATTATAAATAATGCTGCTGTGAATATGTATACCGGTTTTATTTGTGAATATATTTTCAGTTTCCTTGAAAATGTTAATCGCTCAGTCATGTCCAGCTGTCTGCAATCCTGTGGAGGACCCCTCCAGACTCCTCTGTCCGTGGAATTCTCCAGGCAAGATACTGGAGTGGGTAGCTGTTGCCTTCTCCAGGCGATCTTCCCAACCCAGGGACTGAACCTGGGTCTCCTGCATCGTGGGCAGATTCTTTACCATCTGAGCCACATTCCCTTGGGTCATATGATAATTCTATGTTTAAAATTTTGAAATATCTTCCAACTATTTTCCAGAATGACAGCACCATTTTCATACTGTTGTACAAGCTGCTTTTTTCTTTTTGATAGAGAGGAAGAGGGAAATGATAAATGCATTTCTCACTTCAAATTTTACTTACTAAACCATTTAGATTCTTACTCTCTAATATCTTTTACTCTTTTCTGCTTCAAAGGTAGTATTCTAGTTCACATCCTCTTTATTTTTGTTATTTTTATTAAGATGTAGTTGATTTAAAATATTACTTTCAGGTATACAACATGGTGATTCAAAATTTTTGTAAATTACACTCACTTAAAGCTATTATAAGATATTGGCTATATTCCCTGTGACATACAATGTATCCTTAAAGCTTTTTTATTTTATATGTAGTAGTTTCTACCTCTCAATCCTCTACCCCTGTCTTATCCTTCCTTGCTTCCCTCTCCCTGCTATGAATATTGGGGTGCACATGTCTTTTTGAATTAGTGTTTTCATTTGCTCTGGATATATACTCGGAAGTGAATTGCTGAATCATATGACAAGTGTATTTTTGTTTTTTGAGGACCCTCCAATACTGTTTTCCACAGTGGCTGTACTGATTTACATTCCTACCAACGGTGTACAAGGTTTCCCTTTTTTCCATATCCTTGTCAAAATTTGTTATTTGTAGCCTTTTGATGATAGCCATTCTGACAGGTATTAGGCAGTATCTCATTATGGTTTTGATTTGCATTTCTCTCATGATTAGCCATGTTGAGCATCTAATGATGTGGCTGTTGGCCATCTGTATGTCTTTTTTGGAGAAATGTTTATTCAGGTTTTCTGCTCATTTTTTAATCAAATTGTTTGGTTGATACTGAGTTGTATGAGCTATTTGTATATTTTGGATAGAAACCCCTTATCAGTCACATCATTTGAAAATATTTTCACCCCATTCAGGGGGTTGTCTTTTCATTTTGTCATTGATTTCCTTTGTTTTGCAAAAGCTTTTAGGATTAATTTGGTCTCATTTGTTTATTTTTGCTTTTGTTTCCTTTGCCTTAGGAGACGGGTCCAAAAATATCTTGCTATGATTTATGTCAGAGTGTTCTGCCTATGTTTTCTTCTAGGAGTTTTATGGTTATGTTCTTACATTTAGGTCTTTAATTCATTCTGTGTTTATTTTTGTATATGGTATGAGAAAATGTTCTAATTTCATTCTTTTACATATAGTTGTTCATTTTTCTCAGCACCAATTACTAAAGATTTAGTAATATATACTAAATATACAGTTGTATATACAATATACGATTTCTTCATTGTATATTCTTGTCTTCTTTGTTGTAGGTTAATTGACCAAAAACACATGGCTTTTACTTCTGGGATGTCTATTCTTTTTCCTTTTTAAGTTTTTATTGAATTTGTTTACAGTGTTGCTTCTGTTTTATGTTTTGGGTTTTATTTTGGCAGCAAGGCATATAGGATCTTAGCTCCCTGACCAGGGATTAAATCCACACCCCCTGCATTGGCAGCTGAAATCTAACCCACTGAACCACCAGGGACGGCCCCTGGGCTCTCTGTTCTTTTCCCGTGATCTATGTGTCTGTTTTTTTGTGCCAGTACTATGCTATTTTCATGACTGTAACTTTGTAGCACAGTCTGAAGTCATATAGTGTGATGCCTCCAGCTCTGTTCTTCTCAAGATTGCTCTGACTATTCAGGATCTTCTGTGTTTCTACACACATTTTAGAATTATTTCTTCCAGTTCTGCTCTTGCAGTTTGTGTATGTCTTTAGATCTGAAATGAATTGCTTATAGGAGCATTTTTGTGAGTCTTGATTTTGTATCCAGAGCATGAGACTTTGTGTGAGCCCTTTAAGAGTGGAGTCTCTATTTCCCACTGCTTTCTGGGTCTCCCAAAAGTAAGCCCCACTGGCCTTCAAAGCCAAATGTCCTGGAGGTCATATTCCTTGTGCAGGACCCTAGGGCTGCAGAGGCTATGTGGGGTTCAGATCATGTACCCCTTGCAGAGATCCTCGCCAGTTGTAATTATTCTCCCATTTGTGGGTCACTCAATCAGGGATATGAGTCTTGACTATACTGCCACTCCGCCCATCCTACCTGTCTCATTGTGGTCCCTTCTTTATACTCTAATTGTGGGAGAGATTTTCTGATAGATTCTGGTCTTTCTAATCAATAGCTGTTCTGTGAGCAGCTGTAATTTTGGTGTGCCCTTGAGAGGAGGTGAGCTCAGGGTCTTCCTACTCTGCCATCTTGGTCAAGCTCCCAGAGTGCTTTTTCATCTAGCATTATATCACAGTCATTTGCATAAGTGACTACATTTTCTTTGAAAAACTTATTTTTAGTAGCTGATCTACACTCCATCATGTTTGCACAATAACTAAGTCAACCATTTTCCTAATACTGGCTCCTTTGTTATTGTTATTATTATAAATAATTATACAGTGACATTGTATGCATCTCTATTTCTTCTAGAGTAAATTCCTAGAGGTGGAGTGACTAAGTCAATGGGAATAGAGATATTTAAGACCCTTAACAGTTAGTGTAACATTTTCCTCTAAGAAGCATTAACAATCTAGACCTCGACCAAATAGCGTGCATGGCACTTGTCACGTCCTTTGCCCATTTTTCTAATGAGGACCTAGCAAAAAAATGTATGGTTTTCTCTGGCTACACAGCAAATTATCACAAATGTAGTGCTTTTAAACACCATGAACTTATCATCTCAGTCTCTATAGAAGTCTTGTGTGGTCGGACTGTATTCTCAGCTCACATTTTCACATTCCAACATCAAGTTGTCCACCAGGACCCCCTTCCTTGTCTGGAAGTCAAGGTCTTCTCCAAAGCTCACTGGATGTAGGTAAAATTCATTTCCTTCTCACATTTTCTATTTCTTTCTTTATTTTTCTCTGAATTAGGAAGTTACTCACTTTGAGTAGTTGCATACCGATGTTCTGCAGATATGAAGTTTGAGAATCAGTGGATGAGATTAACTTTAAGACCCTTCTAATTAGAATATTTTATAATTTGTTAGTTATTCGGCCATCTTTCAGCAAGAAAAACCTAGCTGTAGTTAAACTGGTGTAACAGGGAGACCCCTCCAATTAACAGAGACTTTTTAAAATGGAGAGTTAATGCTTCTTTTGTTTGTTAAAATGCTTTTTTAAATTGTCAAGTCTACATACATATTAGCTGATATTATTGTTATTGGTATGTAAATTTGGAGGAAGCTCAGAGCTGTCTCTCAGTGCTCTTCCTTTTCAGGACTGGGCCTGTCTTTGGAATCAGAAACAGCCTTTTTCACAAATGTGTTCACAGAACTCCAGTCTTGCAAAGTATTCTTTTGAGGCAAGCATTTTGTGATAACCAAGTTTGGGAAACCTTACATTCTGTATTTTCACTCCTCCCTATGTGCTCTCCTGGAAAGTCAGTAAAGAACTTGTTTAAATTGCTAGATCATGTTTTCCTTGACTAAGGAATGAGCACGCTGTAGCAGTGCTGCTTCCTGTGTCTCCTGTCTCCATCAGTCAGGTGAAGCAGAGCTGAGCGGGCCATCTAAAACTTGGGTGATGACCAGCAGACGGAAAGGGTAAGTTTTGGGGATCTAGAACAAATCACCTAATCTGTCTGGGTGTTAATTCTTCTTGGTAAAATGAGGATGGGAGACGAATTACACTTTAAATTCTCAGTTCCAATGTTACGGGATTCTATCATTTACTTTATTATGAAAGTATAAAGAAAAGTGTTTCATAAACACAGCTTTGCCAAAAATAAAAACACACACACAAAAATTAAAGTCATCTGCTGGACCTCTGAGAAACAACTGGATCATGGGAATCTTTCCTCATGAATTTTTGAATAGTCCCATAGTGTAAACTATGAATTATGGTGCTGAAGAAGACTCTTGAGAGTCCCTTGGACAGCAAGGAGATCCAACAAGTCCGTCCTAAAGGAGATCAGTCCTGGGTGTTCATTGGAAGGACTGATGGTGAAGCTGAAACTCCAATACTTTGGCCACCTGATGCAAAGAACTGACCAATTGGAAAAGACCCTGATGCTGGGAAAAATTGAGAGCAAGAGGAGAAGGGACAACAGAGAGTGAGATGGTTGGATGGTATCACTGACTCAATGGACATGAGTTTGAGCAAACTCCAGGAGATAGTGAAGGACAGGGAAGCCTGGCATGCTGCAGTCCATGGGGTCGCAAAGAGTCAGACACTACTTAGCGACTGAACAACAACGTAGCCTGAATACATATACATTCATAATAGAACTTGTGCTGATCGAATGGTCTAAGTGACAAATTCAGGTGCACACTTCCTTATATCAGTCCCACAGAGTGGTGACAGTTTGAAAGGGAAAGGAAGAAAAGAAATCTGGCTGGACAGACACAGTCATGGTGGAAAGCAGGAAGATTAGATGTGTGTAAAGGAATGCTGCTGCTGCTTCTGCTAAGTCGCTTCAGTTGTATCTGACTCTGTGCGACCCCATAGACGGCAGCCCACCAGGCTCCCCCGTCCCTGGGATTCTCCAGGCAAGAACACTGGAGTGGGTTGCCATTTCCTTCTCTAATGCATGAAAGTGAAAAGTGAAAGGGAAATCACTCACTGAGGGCCTTAAATGGTGTGGGGCTAATAGGCAGCCCTTGGTAGTTCCCGAGTACAGAGATAACACTCTGAAAGGTATGGTTTAGCCAAATTGCTTGGGCTGTGATGCTAAGACAGATCAGAAGGGAGAATGTCTGTAAAGACCAAGACTAAGGCTTTGGCGGCAACTTGGTGGGTGAAGGTGGGGCTGTGCCAGGTGGATGCATAAAGCAACATAGAGGAAGCGTTGTGGGAATGTGGTGACTCATTGAGGTCTGACTGATGAGGGAGGAGGAGGAACTGGCAGTCATTCCAGGGTAGAGATCTCAGAAGAGGAAGTGGTGCCGTTGGTGATGATAGGGAATGTGTGCAGAAGTAGTGATGTAGAGGTGAAACGATGTTGTTCAATAGATAGTTGAGATTTGGAGACGTGGCTAGGTAGTCTGGTGCAGCTGGCCAGTGAATAGGGCAGGTGAGCACACTGGGACGAGGGACTGAGAGAAAGTAACTCTGTTGCTTTGAGTATCAGCAATATTTGTGTTCCATGCTAATCTTATTTACTCATGTACTATTGCACTGGGAGGGTACCTTGTATTCCATTTTACACACCTTCTACCTAGTTTGAAGGTGAATTTAATTCATTGCTTTAACACATTTGACATATAAACTGCTTTTCGAGCTTTATTTTATCTCTATGTTTTCATGAATGTAATGAGTGGTCCCTGTTTCAATTCAAGCATTCAACATTCCCTTCCTTCTCCTGGTAGATTTTTTTGTTTGTTTATTTTCACTGTGGCTTTTGAAGAATTGCCTGGGTTTGATTAAACTTGGCACACTGTTAAATTACATCAGGTTACAGTGGAAGGGCTATTTGCATTTTTTTGTTTGCCTCTTTAAAATAAAATTAAAAAAAGGCAGTTAGAAACAATATCCATATGGGCACTTCTTTAAGATTCATAATTTTAATGCCATGTGGTATGTAGGTCAGGGCTCGGGTGGTGTGAGAGGCAGTGTGGCTTTGAAATGAAGGCTTACTTTATGCTGAGTTTTGGATAAGTTCCTTTTCCTCTCTAAGCTTCAACCTTCTCAACTGTAAAATGGAGATATTCATACTACTTATTTCCTATTGTGGTTGTGAGATTCCAGTGAATTGATATGTATAAAGGCTTAGGATGGTGCCTGGCACCTATTAAAAGTACCCAATAAATAGGGCCTACCATTATAATTATTATTATCATCATTATTACTATTATTTTTATTAGCAATGGAAATATGTGAGGTCTACAGATAAAACTGGTCAGGAAATTTAATTATACATACAGAAAGGAATAAAGGCATATAAAAATCAAGGAGAAAATGGGGAATAAGATTAGCTTGCTTTAAATGTCTGTTTCTTAGTTTTGTGAGCTTGGCAAGACTTTAGTTCCCTGTGCCTTGAAGAAATGAGTACTCTGTGGCTGGCCTTACAAGAAAATTACAAGGATTAGTGCATTTATATTGAACTCCTGGACTCTCTGATTGCAAAGTAGGAAATATTTTTTGCAGCTGTGATGCATTAATGTTAGCATGAACCGAAGCACTTATTGGACTTAGATATTTTTTCTGCCCCCTTTCAACTTTTATGAAACCTTTCTATATTTCTCAGTTGTGAGACTAAGAAAATGGCAGAGAACGTGCCTGCCACATTCAGTGAGGAGGAAGCTGTGGAATAGGGCACTGGATGCTCAGTGTGACAAGCTTCAGGCAAAATCTGTTTTGCTTTTTTCTGATCCGAGCAAACTTTCCACAAAATGTGTTTCTAACTGAGTCAAGCTGGAGAAACCAGTTGTGTAGGAAGATTATAAAAGGTTGTGGTTGTGGTAGAAATGAAGCTCTTCATTGGAGATCAAAAGATTAGCTTAAGCAGGTGATCTCTAAATGGTAATTCTCCTCAAGTCCGTGGAAATGGAAAAGACGAAACCAACAGCACATGTCTGTGGACCGAGATTGAAGCGTACTAATGACCAGGCCGTTAATGAAGATATCCAGGACGAATGAAAGTCATACAAAACAGTAGCTGGATTTCTTTGCCATTAGACAAAGAGAAATTTCCTTTTAACTTTTATTATCAAGAAACGATCCCCCTGATTTTCTATTTTTCAGACAAGAGAGTAGAAGTTTAGCTGACAGTTTCTAAATTGTAGCACAATGAAGCTCAAGTACAAAGGCTAGTTTTTGTTTTCTCGTGCCTTCAGTGGTGCCATTTGGAGGGACCATTCATGTGAGGAGCCAGTGGGCTGCCGTCTATGGGATCGCACAGAGTCAGACATGACTGAAGCGACTTAGCAGCAGCAGCAGCAGCATAGTGGTGGAGAGCAGACTCTTGAGCCTGACCACCTGAGGTTCAATCCAGCCTCCAGTTTCCAAGCCCACAGTGTTGTATAGCACACACAGCTGTGGTGCCTTCAGGAAAGTTCCTTGTCCTGTTTGTCCTTCAGCTTCCTCACATTTACAATATCAGAATAGTAGTAGCTACCTTGGAGTTGTAACAAGGAAAAGAACTGATAAGTATATCATGCTAAGAACAGTACATGGCATGTAGAATGAGCACTAGATATGGGTTAGCCCTTACTGTCTTGATAGTTTGGTGGTTAAGAGTGTGGACTCTGAACTCACATGGCTTGAATTTTGTGTTCCTACTTGGGAGCTGACCTTAGGCAAATTACTAACTTCTCAGAATCTTTATATTTGCTAAATGATTGTATCTATTTTGTATGACTGAAAGTGAAAGTGAAGTCGCTCAGTCTTGTCTGACTCTTTGTGACTCCATGGACTGTAGCCTACCAGGCAGGCTCCTCAGTCCATGGAATTTTCCCAGCAAGAGTACTGCAGTGGGTTGCCATTTCCTTCGCCAGGGGATCTTCCTGACCCAGGGATCGAACCCGGGTCTCCCGCATTGCAGGCAGACGCTTTACCATCTGTATGACTGATGTGACAATTAAATTTACAAAGCACTTCATGATTCACACAGTCCTAGGCATAAAGTAAACCCTCAATACGTGTTAGTTATTGCTTTCTTGGTTTTTCCTGTGTTCAGATGTCAGAGACAACATTATGAGCCCTCAAGCAGAAAACTGGAAAATCTGAGGATGATAGCTCTGAGAGCTTATCTCTACCTTCCGTTGCTGGAATATCCTTCCCAGATTTTATGTTGGCCCTTGAACAGCATAGTCAATTGTTGTCTTTCTGATTTTCCAAGCCCACAGTGTTCTATAGCCAATCTTGGCAATACATCAGGTTCTAGGAAAGTACATGAATCATCATGGGACTCTTGACTCTGCCCTTCTGAACCTCATAAAAACATGTGATTCTATGAGCTGATTTCCTAAGTATCCTTCTTCCCTGATGTGCTCACTTCCTTTCATCTACTTATGTCACCCACTGGCAGCCCCTTCCGTGGCTTTCTCGTCCCTGGTTTCACACCCACCATTTATGCCCCCTCCCTCCTGCTGCGTTTATATCAATCCCCAAAATGTATTTTGCACACTCCCTCCTGTCCTCTCCTTTACAGCGGTTTTCTTTTTCCTTGACTGTGCTGGGTCTTCGTTGCAGTGCCCTGCCTTTCTCTAGTTGTGGAGAGCAGGGGCTGCTCTCTCGTGATACGTGGGCTTCCCATTGCGTGGCTTCTCTTGTTGTGGAGCAAGAGCTCTCAGGGGCATAGGCTTTAGTAGTTGAGGCACATGGACTTATTTGCCCTGCTGCTTGTGGGATCTTCCTGACCAGGGATCAAACCAGTGTCCCCTGCACGGCAAAGCAGATTCTTAACCACTGGACCACCAGGGAAGCCCAGCAGTTTCGTTCTTAATGAAGACGTACCCTGCTCTCTTCACAAATGAAAGCCTCACCTTATTTGTGGGCAAGGAGTGGATTTGGCTT
This sequence comes from Bos javanicus, assembly GCF_032452875.1. NCBI lineage: Eukaryota > Metazoa > Chordata > Mammalia > Artiodactyla > Bovidae > Bos > Bos javanicus. The sequence goes on from NC_083893.1 coordinate 15,480,095, forward strand.
TCCCATTGCCCTGTACTGGGAGTAGACAATGAACTGCCACCTTCTCCCTGACTCCCACAGGATGTTCTTGTCACCTGTCTGAGGTCCTTGCTATAGTATTGCTACATTCCCTTTCTGTAATCCCTGACTGAACATCTAGAATAGACCCTGGCACATAGTAGGCCTTCTAATATCTGTTGAGTGAACAGAATCAATGAATAAATCTTTCTCAGGAGTATTATCAAAATTATCAACCTTCACATTTTTTGCCTACCTGGACCCCATTTTTAATCATTGTTTATTCATTCACTCAACAGATATTTATAAAGATGCCAGGGGTGGTTCACCACTGCTCTTCTCTTCTGGAGACATCTCATTTAGTAAGAGAAATATATATTGCTTAAATAAATTAGAGTTGTGAGATGTGTGTGAAGGAAAAACGCAGGGTTCTGTGGGGCCTAACCTAGTGGGGAATGAGGTGGTCAGTGAGGGCTTTTGTAAGGAATTAAGGTTCCATGCTGTACTAGGAGGAGGAATGGTGACTGGTTAGGTCAAGGTGTCTGGGAGGAGCAGGACAGAGTGTTCCAGGCAGACGGAGTCATGTGTGCAGAGGCGTGAAGGGAAGAAGCATGACATACTTTGAAGAGTCCAAAAGAAGACCAGAGGTGGAGGAGCCAGGGTTGGAGGGAGCTGAAGATTGTGAGAGGTGGGCAAAGGCAAGATCTGGGGACTTCAGTATTCATTTTGATAGCCCTTGATATTCCTTAACATCATAGCCGTCAGCTCCGTACAGGTGCTTCCTTGCCCGGCATGCTTCTACACATTGTTTGTTTTTATCCCCATAAAAACTCTTTTTGCTTTGTTTCCAACCCAGTGAGATCACAGTGATGAGACCTGGAGCAGATCATTGGTAAGGATGATTAAGAGAATGAGCCTGGCAATCAGGCCAAGCTATGGTTCAAAGACTAGTTTCATCACCTTGCTGAGTGATCTTGGGAAACTTTACTAAACCTCTCTGAGCTTCCATTCTCTCATCTGAAAAAAAGAGGATGCTAATATTTACCATGTGAGATTTGATGAAGATTAAATAAGCCAATGGAGTGAAAGTGCTGAGCACAGAATTTGGGTCATATTAACTGCTCATTACATGGCTGTGCTTGTTGAGAGTTGAGAAGTGTTTAGAGGCTGTGTGCTGTAGGAAGCAGAGGAACCCAGCCTTTTTTCTGCTGCTTCTTGACCTTTCTTGGGGGAGCCCTGACCAATAACTGGGATCAGAGTTCAATTTTTTGGTGTTTTGTTCTGCAACAGCTTTCTTGGAGTATGAGCCAGAGACTTTTTTCTTTCCTTGTTCTGCTTTCAAGAGCATCTAACATCCATGTTTAGTCCTGACATCTGCTTCTTACTCAGCGGTCCTTAGGGAAGCTGTCTGTTCTTAGGTCTTCTACTAGCTTGTCTCTGTCACTCTCCATGTTTATATTTCCCACCCCAGCTGCTCACTTAAACTCTGCCTCTCCCTATTCTGGACTCTTGTCTGCCCTGGACATTGAGATCTGGTTGTTTTTGTTTTGACTATCCGGTAATCTGGTCCCAGACTCTTAGATCGCGGGTGATGTTATGTATTCCTTTACCTCCCCTTGACCTACTGGCTCAGGGGCCAAGACTAACCTCTGACACCTGCTATCTGGAGAAACTTACACCCTGTTTTCCAGTCCTAACCCAGACTCATGTCCAGCTTCTTGGCATTACTCACTACGTGTAAAACCTCTTGCTGTTGCTACCTTTATTTCTTCCTAGATAAGAGACACAACCTTTGGATTCCCACCACCAGCTCTGAGTCAACACAGTGAAAACAGAATTCACCTCTGTATGCCTCATTCTCTCTGTACTTTGGTCAGGTTCCAGGCCTAGAACTTATTACATCATATTCACCATGAAATTATGAAGTCTCCAAGGACAGCAGTTGTCCTTAATTATTTCTGTGTTCCCAGTATTTAGTTCAAGCCCTGGAAAATCAAAGAATACCTTTAATTACAGATTTTCAAAATTAATTAGAAATTGTCACCCTGCCAGGGAAGTGAGGGTCAACCTGTACCACTGAGAGGGAATAGAGCCCTTGTCTATTAGAGGACAGAGGGGCCTTGGAACAGTTCCAGAGATGATCAGCTTCAAATTATTTGGGGGAAATTTCTGTGATCAGCTGATAGTCAGTGATGTGGCCTCCCTCTCTGCTTGGGGAGGATTTTCTTGAAACTGGTATGGCACAAAAATTAGTGTATTGATGTTTGCAGCACTCTGCTCCTCTAGCCTGCAAAGGATAACTCTGTGCTGGTTTTTTCAGTATTCTATTTGCTCTTTCTTCCTAAAGAGATAGTGCACTGTCTGGCTGAAAGAGAAGCTCTTCTTAAAGAGATAGTGCACTGTCTGGCTGAAAGAGAAGCTAAGTTCATCAGCAAACTAATGGACACCAGGGAAAAGAGGGAGAAGAACAGAAATCAAAGATCTATCTGGGCAGAGAGTGAACTTGGGGGGGGGTCATTTTACAGAAAGCACTCTAGCTGCTGAAAGGTGAAAAGGAATTAAAGAGGAAAGAGAAGCAAGAAATGGGCCCCTCAGGTGATCTTTAAGAAAAGCAAATAAAAGATTTGACTTGGGAATAAACTCTCTCTGCATTTTTTCTGTTGTATCCCTTATATCCAACACAATGTCTGGCACATATAACATTTTCAATAATTGTTGGTTGAATTAATTTCTTTAAATATTGAAACTGAATCATCAACAAATGTTACTACTCAGACAGTAGGCCCTGTATTCACACCGTTCACAGTATTATGGGGCTTGGAACCAAATCCATTGACACCATGAGTCTAGTATGGCAAGGTGTTGTGGAGAAGCAGGGGAACATGTACCAACCCACCCCCAACTTCACAGAGTAAAGGCAATGGCCTCATGTGCAATACTACTTCAGGACCAAGGACAGCATCTGTTGGACACTCCCCCTCATGTTTTAGTGCTGCGACTCCCCTGCTTGTGTGTGACTTCAACATCCTGGGCCCCTTATCTTTCCATTACACCTGCTCTGCAACCCTCACAGCTAGGATCAATCCAACTACTGCCTTCTCCATTTCTGGACATGGCCTAGGACTGTTGGAGAAAAATGACAAAACTAATCCCTTGGATGACACACAAATACACGCTCCTCTGTCTCAGCTCCACCAAGCAGTCCTAAAGTGTTGCTAGTCATCACTCTCTCCTCCATGCTCCATGGTGGCTCTTCTAAACCTGCGTCACCCTAGCTCCTCATACTTTTGCCTGTCCTTCCAGTCTCAGGATGACTCTTCCTCTAACTTCCATGAGAAATTGAAGGTACAGGGTGAGAATTCTGTTAACTTCCTTTGCATGCTCACCTTGTTTGCCCTCAAAAGGAAAGGTATTCTTTGGCCTTCTCAAAACAAATCCCCTGCCTTTGCTTCTGAGTTCCTCTCTCCATCTCCCCAGGTCCTCCAGGTCCAGACCTTGTTCCATCAGCTGTCCTCCCCTCTCCTCTGGATCTCTACTGGATCCTGCCCAACATACTAGTCAGTGTTGCTGGACAACTGTGAGGTTCTGTCATATTCACATAGAGTCGTTATTTAAAGAAATAGATTTGGAGACCCTACCCCAGGTCTCCTGAATCAGGAGATAGTGTCCAAGAACCTATTTTTAAAACAAGTATTCCTGGTTTGCAAAATACTCTTAAAAACTCTGCCTTTATTATTGCTGCCCCCAAACCATTTTTCACCCAAAAGCCAGAAATACCTCTCAGAAATGCAAATCTGATCACATCATTCCCTGTTAAAAGCCCCTTGAGAGTTTTCTAATAAGTTGGGGTCAAAGCAGGATGCACAAAACACATTCAAAATGGGTAAAGAGAATTTAATCTAAGTGATATTCACAAAGGTGTTCCGGAGGTGAGACAGACATGAGGGCCATGGCAGTGCCCCAGGGCCAGCAACAGGAGCTCTAAAAGGGTAAGGCGAGGGAGGGGTTCCTTGCCTAGGAACAGAGGACTGCCTGATCTGAGCTGTAATTAGTGGAAAGATGCATCCGACCTGGGACAGCGACAGAACAAATGAAAATAAACTCTTTCTCCTTCCTTCCCTCTGAATTCGTGCCCGTGTTCTCCATTGGATGAGGGAAGGGGAGCTGGGGGGTGCAGTTTATATTGGGCAGCCTTCAAGGTAGGGAGCATGGTGGAGAAGGGAGGGTAGTGGGATTTGGGGAGGTAAGGGAGAGGTGGGGGCACACAAGCCATAGTTACCTACCTATAGGAAGGATAAGGGCCGAAGCCTCAGGGTGGCTGTGATGCATAATGTCCTCTCCCCATGAGGCTCCTCCCTCCTGCTTCTATCCCCCTACAGTGTCTGTAGATGACATGGGCTCCGGGAAGCCCCAGGTTTTTCCTTTGCTCATGTAACCTCCTTTGCCTGAAATGCTCACTCTGTTCTGTCCACTGAACACTTCCCACACTTTCTGTGAAACTAAACTCAAGTGACACTATTTCTGTGAAGCCTTTCTTTAGCTTCCTCACCAAGTAGAATTGGCTACTTCTTCTTTTGTGCTCCCATCGTTGTAAAAACAGGTCACATGGTTGGAGTGCTTACCCTGTGCCAGACACTAAGAAGTTTGCATGTGTTTACTAATTAAATCCTCATAACAAATCTATTATCCCCATTTTATAGGTGAATAAACTGAGGCACAGAGTGGTTAAGTAAAATTGCACTAGACAATGGGCTTCCCTGGTCATTCAGGTGGCAAAGAATCTGCCTGCAACGTGGGAGACCTGGGTTCGATTCCTGGGTTGGGAAGATCCCCTGGAGGAGGGCATGGCATCCCACTTCAGTATTCTTGTCTGGAGAACCCCATGGATAGAGGAGCCTGTTGGGCTACAGTTCATGTGGTTGCAAAGAATCAGACACAACTGAGCAATTAAGCAGACAGAATCCAGTTAATAATTGGTTGAGCAGGATTTGAAGCTAGGCGGTCTATTTCTAACTGCTTAACGGCTTTGTCATAGAGCCTCATGACTCTATATATTACCACTTGACTGCATTAATGTATTTACATGTCTGTCTTTCTCTATCAAACCACAAACTCACCAAGGGTAAGATGGTGTTTTATTGATCATTTCCTCAGTAACCCCTTGCCTTGCCCCATTGCATAGCACAGAACTTGGCAAAGTGGAGATATTTGATGAGTGAAAAAAATGAATGAGGAAGGGAGGAAAGCAATCTTTTGCAAATATCCCCTCTTCACAGTTGAGACTACTACACTGTAATAGCCTATGCTGTAATTTCAACTCAGATCTGCCTGACCACAGAACCCAAGCCCCTGTCCTCCTTATATCAGGTTGCTTTCAAGAGGAGTTCAAAACTTTAATGCTATACAACTGTTTCCAAACAGAAACTTGGCAAGCTACCAGGCATAACTCAGATAACTCATTGGAGATTGAATGTCATTTAAGATTAAGACCTAAAGCAGAAACTCTATTCAGGAATAATGAAGTAGAACTAGGGGGTAGAGGTGGGGAAATGGAACAAGGATAAAGTTCTAGGTCAGAATTCAACATAGTATCCAAAGAGTTGAAATTTAAGACCTCTAAGTTTAGAAACAGGACAGGCATCTGACCAGTCCTGTCTTTTCTTGAAGCCATGACTTAAGTAAATAGACACAGAGTGGCTGTGATTTAAAGAATGTATCTTCCAAGGAGTTGGGTGGGATTTGACCCAAGCCGTGTCCACAAGGTAGCTCTCTAGAGGCTCCAGTTCTATAAGGGGTACTAAAATATTAGCAGAAAATATTGAGAATAATGTGTCAGTTAATTAAGCTTTCCACAGTCACCTCCTAAAATGACCCGAGAAGCAGGAGATCACTTTCCATCAAGTAAAACCTGTTTTGAAGCATCCCCACCAGCGCTGGCCACTCGTCAAGCAGTGAACGAGTGTGCAGGCTGTACCTGCAGCCACAAGCATCATCTCAATCCAGCTAGAGTCAGCTGTCCTCAGCAGCTACCATCAACCAGACCTGGTATTGAGTAATGCACAGCATGATAGCGATTTACCTAAATTTTGAGCAGTTAATATGTGTAGCTTAGAAAAAAAAATGCATGCCATCAATCAGTGTAATAACGTTATCTTTTTAAAACATAGAGAATTAGGTATACATTTATTTATGAAAGGACTTCCCTTGTGGCTCAGCTGGTAAAGAATCCGCCTGCAATGCGGGAGACCCAGGTTTGATCCCTGAGTTGGGAAGATCCCTGGAGAAGGGAAAGGCTACCCACTCCAGTATTCTGGCCTGGAGAATTCCATGGACTAGTCCACGGGTCGCAAAGAGTCAGACACGACTGAGCAACTTTCACTTTCACTTACTTATAAAAAGAGAATCGGTTTATGCTCTTGTTCCAATGAATAAATGTTGAGCAGATATGTTAAGAACATCAGTGTAAGGGATGCCTAAATGTCTGATACTCCTTTCTGAACCCACATGCTCTGTTAATGCTTCATCCTAAAAGAAGAGAGCATCCCACACTTCGGCAGGAGCATTGGTCTCCCAGTGCCGGCTGTTTCATTCTCCTCTGTCAGCCCCTAATCTCCCTCCTCTTTATCCAGGTCAGTTCTAGTTGCCCAATTACTGGATCAGTTTCTTCGAAGATATTTTAACATTCCAAGATTGTTCCTTGGCATGGAGATATGCTTCTTTTGAGCAAAACTTCTAGGCTTTTCCACAATCCAGTGCCCCTCCACGTTAAACATTTTTCCTTACTATTCCTGCTACCCTCTTTACTGGAAAAATTTCCACCCTAGTCCTCACAGATAGAACATGTGGGCTCATTGTTGCATCTGTCCCTTCAGCACTGCCTCCTCAATTCCCATAATCCTCCGTCCCACCCCAGTCTCAATTCTCTTTTCTCTTTAAATCGTACCCACTATTTTGTTGTTGCTGTTCAGTTGCTCAGTCATGTCCAACTCTTTGCGATCCCATGGACTACAACATGCCAGGCTTCCCTGTCCATCACCAACTCCCGGAGTTTACTCAAACTCATGTCCATCGAGTCGGTGATGCCATCCAACCATCTCATCCTCTGTCATCCCCTTCTCCTCCAGCCTTCAGTCTTTCCCAGCATCAGGGTCTTTTCCAATGAGTCAGCTCTTCGCATCAGGTCGCCAAAGTACTGGAGTTTCAGCTTCAACATCAGTCCTTCCAATGAATATTCAGGACTGATTTCCTTTAGGATTGACTAGTTTGATCTCCTTGCAGTCCAAGGGACTCTCAAGAGTGTTCTCCAACACCACAGTTTAAAAGCATCAATTCTTCAGCACTCAGCCTTCTTTATGGTCCAACTCTTATATTCGTAAATGACTACTGGTAAAACCATAGCTTTAACTATATAGATCTTATTCAGCAAAGTCATGTCTCTGCTTTTTAACATGCTGTCTAGGTTGGTCATAGCTATTCTTCCAAGGAGCAAGCATCTTTTAATTTCTTGGATGTAGTCACTCTCCACAGTGATTTTTAAACCAAGAAAATAAAGTTTGTCCCTGTTTCCATTGTTTCCCCATCTATTTGCCATGAAGCGATGGGATGGGATGCCGTGATCTGCATTTTTGAATGTTGAATTTCAAGCCAGCTTTTTCACTCTCCTTTTACACCTTCATCAAGAGGCTCTTTACTTCAACTTCACTTTCTGCCATGAGGGTGGTGTCATCTGCATATCTGAGGTTATTGATATTTCTCCAGGCAATCTTGATTCCAGCTTGTACTTCATTCAAGTGGGCATTTTGCATGATGTACTCTTCATATAAGTTAAATAAGCAGGGTGACAACATACAGCCTTGATGTATTCCTTTCCCAGTTTGGAACTAGTCTGTTGTTCCATGTCTGCTTCTAACTGTTGCTTCTTCACCTGCATATAGATTTCTCAGGAGGCAAGTAAGGAGGTCTGATATTCTGATCTCTTTAAGAATTTCCCACAGTTTATTGTGAGCCACATAAAGGCTTTAGTATAGTCAATGAAGAAGTAGATGTTTTTCTGGAATTGACTTGCTTTTTCTGTGATCCAGCAGTTGTTGGCAATTTGATCTCTGGTTCCTCTGCCTTTTCTAAGTCCGTCTTGTACATTTGAAAGTTCTTGGTTCACGTACTATCGAAGCCTAGCTTGGAGAATTTTGACCATTACCTTGTTAGCGTGTGAAATAAGTGCAATTGTGCGGTAGTTTGAACATTCTTTGACATTGCCCTTCTTTGGAATTGGAAGAGCAGTGACGTTTTCCAGTCCTGCGGCCACTGCTTTTGGAAAACCACTGAGTTTTCCAAATTTGCTGGCATATTGAGTACGGCACTTTAACAGCATCATCTTTTAGGATTTGAATAGCTCAGCTGGAATTCCATCACCTCAACTAGCTTTGTTTGTAGTGATGCTTCCTAAGGCCCACTTGACTTCACACTCCCAAGATGTCTGGCTCTAGGTGACTAATCACACTGTGGTTATCTGGGTCATTAAGATCATTTTTTGTATAGTTCTTCTGTGTATTCTTGCCATCTCTTCCAAATGTCTTCTGCTTCTGGTGGGTCTATACTGTTTGTTCCTGTCCTTCATTGCGCCCATCTTTGCATGAAATGTTCCCTTGGTATCTAATTTTCTTGACGAGATCTCTAGTCTTTCCCATTCTATTATTTTCCTCTATTTCTTTACATTGTTCACTTAGGAAGGCTTTCTTATCTCTCCTTGCTATTCTTTGGAATTCTGCATTCAAATGGCTATATCTAGATCCTTCTTTCTCCATAAAGCCTTCCTTGATTGTACTGACCATTCTTAATCCTTTCTTCTGATATGACCTTGTACATTTCACACATGGTGCTAAGTATTTTACTCCCATCCACACACTTAAAAAAGCAGAGACATTACTTTGCCAACAAATGTCCATCTAGTCAAGGCTATGGTTTTTCCAGTAGTAATGTATGGATGTGAGAGTTGGAGTATAAAGAAAGTTGAGCACTGAAGAATTGATGCTTTTGAACTGTGGTGTTGGAGAAGACTCTTGAGAGTTCCTTGGACTGCAAGGAGATCCAACAAGTCCATCCTAAAGGAAATCAGTCCTGAATATTCATTGGAAGGACTGATGCTGAAGCTGAAACTCCAGTACTTTGGCCACCTGATGCAAAGAACAGAAAGACCCCGATGCTGGGAAAGATTGAAGGTGGGAGGAGAAGGGGATGACAGAGGATGAGATGGTTGGATGGCAAAGTAATGCTCAGCCAGGCTTCAACAGTACATGAATCATGGGCTTCCAGCTGTTCAAGCTGGATTTAGAAAAGACAGAGGAGCCAGAGATCAAATTGCCAACATCTGTTGGATCATCTTCGAGAATTATGTATGCAGGTCAATATATGCAGAGTACATCATGAGAAACACTGGGCTGGATGAAGCACAAGCTGGAATCAAGACTGCCGGGAGAAATATCAATAACCTCAGATATGCAGATGCTGCAGATGGTGACTGCAGCCATGAAATTAAAAGATGCTTGCTCCTTGGAAGAATAGCTATGACCAACCTAGACAGGATGGCATCACTGACTCGATGGACATGGCTTGGTAAGCTCCTCATGCAGCTGAGGATAAGGTAGTTAGTAAGTGCTGGAGCTGGGATTCAAGACCCATTCTTGGACTTGCTGTGAATTCCGTGAAAATAACACTGTTTTCTTAAGGGCAAGGCCATTCTGTTTGGGCGTGTCCCACACAGAGTCCAAGGGCTGGGAGGCTATCTGTGCTCATGTACTGCTTCCCTGCTCCTCTCACACCTCAAGGCTATCCTGGCTTGGGAGACTCCTTTGTGCCAGTGGCACCACCTTGATCCTGGTGCCTGACTTCACAGAGACAACAGGGCTCACAGAGCCACCTCTTTGGTTCAGGAGTCTATTACCCAAATGATGATTAAGTCCTTTTTATTTCAAGAAATCAATAGAAAAGGAAGCCCTACCTATAAAGCTCAGCTGATGGGAAGTGGGGTGTGCAACTGAGAGTTCTAGAGCTTGGGCCAGCCTCCTTTCCTCTCTGTTGGTTATCACCTATTGAGCAGCTAAGGAATACCTGGATGGTGGCTGATTAAGAGAGCTGTGCTCCAGGGTACTATTTAGGGTGGTGGGAATCGTTCTGCCTGGATTCGGCTCCCAGCTCTACCACCTTCTTACCTTGGACGCGTGGCTGTCTCTTCTTCAGTTTTTTCATCTGTTAAGTGGGCATGAGAGAATTTACTGAGGCTGAAATGCAGCGTGTGCTTGTGTTCTCAGGCACTAAATTTTGTCCAGCTCTTTACGGCCCCATGGGCTTTAGCCCGCCAGACTCCTCTCTGTCCATGGGATTTCCCAGGCAAGAATACTGGGGTGGGTTGCCATTTCCTTCTCCAGGGGATCTTCCCACCCAAGGATCAAACCCGCATCTCCTGCATTGGCAGGCGCATTCTTTACCACTGAGCCACTTGGGAAGCTTGTACTTCTTTATTATTTGGCCGTTGTTATCATTATTATTTGGACTTACATTTTAATCTGAGTGTTCTTAGGTGGGGCGCATCGCCCCTACCTTTTACCTGCCCTGTGTTTACAACTTGGCCCATGTTAGCCGTGTCATTCGTCTGCTTGCCTCCTGGAGGTATTTGAGCTGGTGATGAGCACAGACCAAAGCTTGGAAACGACTGAAAATGTTTTCATTTATTTTTTTATTCCCCTACAAATAAATCATTCTCTCAAGCATCAATGGTGACATTTGTAGAGTTTGTTATTATTATGTTTAATTCCTAGAACTACAGTAAGAGTTTTCTGTTCTCATTTTTGTATGTCATGATGTGGGTTAAGTGGATGTCCCCAGATACCATCTGGTGGCCCTTCCTCTGACCTCTCCATGCAGAAGCAGGCTTACTACATCACCTTCACCTCAGGAAAAACTCAGACCCCTCCCCAGGCACCTCTGACTGCAAAGGTTCCTTTGCCACGCAGGACCAGGAATTCTTTTTGTTTCCCTCCCCACCCAGGAGTACCCAGCTCTCTGGCTGCTATCTTCATCCTTCCACAGCCAACTTCCCACCCCAAACTTTGGGCATTTTCTTGGTGTGTAAACCCTCCCCTTTCTCCCTCTACTACCCATCTCAAGCAGCTCATCACAGTTATTTATTTAGACTGCCACAGGCAGTGCCTCATTTGCATGCATCTGGAGTCTTGGCACCTTGACTACCCTATGTTGTCCTACAAATAGACACTGAGAGCTTATTTGGAGGTTCTAGCAGGGGAATGCTGCTACCTGTATACCCTTGACTGAAGAATGGTCCTCCTTCTCATGTGCTTCAACGAAGCACATGACTTCAGGAGGGACATACATGGAGCAGTGAGGGAGGAAGGGGACACCCACGTCTCCAGCCAGATCAGCCAAATTAACCCTGGCGATCAATGGATGACAGATGTTGCAGTGAGACTCCTTCACACCCTAGTTTGCCTTTAAATGAACATTCTGATGAACACATTTTCCCTTGTCATAACTTATTTTTATAGAGTGGCTTAGGATGCTAATCAACAATGTTTTCTATGGGTGAACATGTTCTGAATTTCTAATAACTGACTTAAAAATTTGGAACTGATATATCTAAAGTCATGTGGAACTTAGTGAGGCCTGAAAATCCTCAGGAATAGCTTCATGGGAGGTGCGTCTAGAGTTAGACCATAAGGGATGTGTAGATTTCAGTTTTGCATTGATCCATTTTCCAGAGCATGGTATTGATTTTTTAAGAATAACTTTTCTAACACCAGATGGGACATCTACATGAATAAGTTCTGCTTGCACTGCTGCCACTGCTTAGTCGCTCAGTTGTGTCTGACTCTGTGGCCCCATGAACTGTAGCCCACTAGTCTCCTTTGTCCATGGGGATTCTCCAGGCAAGAATACTAGAGTGGGTTGCCCTGCCCTCTTTCAAGGGATCTTCCCAACCCAGGGATCGAACCCAGGTCTCCTGCAGTGCAGGTGGGTTCTTTACCATCTGAGCCACAAGCGAAGCCCAAGAATACTTGGGGGGTGGGTAGCCTATCCCTTCTCCAGGGGATCTTCCCAACCCAGGAATCAAATTGGGGTCTCCCACATTGTAGGCAGATTCTTTACCAGCTGAGGTACCAGGGAAGACCATGAATACATTCTACTCTTCTCTTATCAAATAAACAAGGGCTTCCCAGTTGATGCTAGTGCTAAAGAACCGGTCTGCTGATGCTGAAGACATAACAGGTGTGGCTTCCATCCCTAGGTCAGGAAGATCTCCTGGAGAAGGGCATAGCAACCTATTCCAGTATCCTTGCCTGGAGAATCCTATGGACAGAGGAGCCTGCAGGGCTACAGTCCATGGGGATTGCAAAGAGTTGGACATGACTGAAGGGACTTTGCACGCATGCACGCCTAGACAAGACAGGGTCTACACCTAATTGTTTTCCACAAGGACAGTAGGATTCCAAGGGCCTGGGCCTCTCTTCATTCCCTTCCTTCCCCTTTTCCTGATGCTAAATTCTTATCTTTCATGAAGTGGCTCAAGAATCATCTTTCCTGTGAGATCTTTCCTAAACCTCTGCATCCTCCATCAGTTAGTCTCCCCCTTCCTGCTCTGCAGCACTTTGTTTTTGCACCATTAGCGGAATAGCTGGGGGCATGTCCATGTCTCCAGCTGGACCTGGAGCTCTTTGAGGGAAGTCTTGTGCCTCACCTTCCTCTCCCCATCACTCAGCACAGTGTAAGCCCCAGATGCATCCTCCAGTTTTGTTTACAGCAACACATCACTTAAAAATAGCAGGCTAGGGACTTCCCTGGTGGTCCAGTGGTTAAGACTCCAGGCTTTCACTGCAGGGGACACAGGTTCAATCCCTTGTCAAGGAACTAAGATGGCTCATACCAAGCAGCATGGCCAGAAAGCTAAAAAGAAAAAAAAAGTCTAGTAGAAATTTCATTTGAATGTATTAATATTCATGCTGATTTACCTGAGAAAGCAAAATTGGTGTAAAATTAGGTGACAAATCCATGAATGTGGATTTCAGGAGTCATTTATCTTGGAGGACTGAGTTGTTGTTGTTGTTTTTACTAACTAAGCTGCTAACATTCTATTTTTTACATTAAAATTCCATGGGGCGAAAGCATTGTCTGAGTCTGTCTGACCGTCTCAGGCAGAGCCTGTCTTCCTTTGAGTGAAGGGGATGTGTTTGGATCCTGTGGCTGGAAACATACACGTCATGAGATAAATACGTGGGCATTTGCGTTAGGACAACAGATGATATCCTCTTCCCGAGTGAAACGGGAAGAGCAGGGCTTCAAGGAAGGCCTGCACCATGACCCGGGTGATGGAGTAGTATCCAGAATGTGTCCCGCTGTTCACCGTTCCCTTCTTATCGTTCTTTGCCTCAGTTTTGCAGATGGGAAACGGGTGGAAGTCAGTGGAATTCTTGTGTCATAAAAAATAACCAACACTTATTTCCTGTGAGTCAGGTAGTGTGTTGAATACATGGGCTCCTTTAATCTAAGATGAGGGCCTTATGAGATGATAATATTAGGATTCCCGCTTCACAGGCAGGGAAACAGCAGCTTAAACAGGTTAAGTGACCGGTTGACTGCAAGTAAATGAAAGAATCTATGACTCAATTCCAAGTCTCTATGACCATAGATGGAGAAGGAAAAGGAAACCTACTCCATTATTCTTGCCTGGAGAATCCCATGGACAGGGGAGCCTGGCCAGCTATACTCCATGGGGTTGCAGGAGTCGGACATGATTTAGCGACTAAACCACCATGACCATAGAGCTTGTCCTTTTACCTCTGACCTGCGTGCATGCGTGCTCTGCTGCTGCTGCTAAGTCGCTTCAGTCGTGTCTGACTCTGTGCGACCCCATAGAGGGCAGCTCACCAGGCACCGCCGTCCCTGGGATTCTCCAGGCAAGAACACTGGAGTGGGTTGCCATTTCCTTCTCCAATGCATGAAAGTGAAAAGTGAAAGTGAAGTCGCTCAGTTGTGTCTGACTCTTAGCGACCCCATGGACTGTAGCCTACCAGGCTCCTCTGTCCATGAGATTCATGTCCAATTCTTTGGACCCCATGGACTGCAGCCTACCAGGCTCCTCCGTCCATGAGATTCATGTCCAATTCTTTGAACCCCATGGACTGTAGCCCACCAGGCTTCTCTGTCCATGGAATTCTCCAGGCAAAAATACTGGAGTGGCTTGCCATTTCCTTCTCCAGGGGATCTTCCTAATTCAGGGATCAAACTCACATCTCCTGCATTGTCAAGCATGTTCTTTATCACTGAACCACTTGGGAAGCCTCTGTGCTAAGCTAGCCCTATGGGAGCTCTGGAGAGCCTGATAAAAAAGCCAAATAGATAGAAGGGGTCAGAGATATCCTTATTAGAGTGTGTTCAGTAAAAAGGTAATGAAAATAATGTTAAGTATTTTCTTGAGAGAGCTCTCAGTCCAAAGTAAAGACAGATGCTATAAAGCTGCACAGTGGTTGATTTAATCAATAACTCGATCTTTTGTATCCAGTTAAGCTTGGTAGCTCAGACGGTAAAGTGTCTGCCTACAATGCAGGAGACCTGGGTTCTATCCCTGGGTCGGGAAGATCCCCTGGAGAAGGAAATGGCAACCTACTCCAGTATTCTTGCCTGGAAAATCCCATGGACTGAGGAGCCTGGTAGGCTGCAGTCCGTGGGGTCGCAAAGAGTCGGACACGACTGAGCAACTTCACTTTCAAGCTTATATGACTATCAGGTGATTTCTAAGACCTGTAAGACCTCCATTGCAGTAGGAGTTCAGAGGATAAAGGTCTTTATTAGGGCTGGACGGGGGCAGTGTGAATGGTTTGAGAGGTATACTGCCTTTTCTGAATTGTGCATTGTTGTCTTTTTTCCTACCAGTAGGTGGAAATAGAACTGAATCTTTCAGCTGAGTCCTACCAGGATTCCTTTCATTTCTGCCTCAAAAGAACAACAACCCGAAAAAGCCCTCAGGAGAAGTTTGCAGCATGCAGTTAGAAAATTGCTATTCTGCAGTCGGACTGGAATATTTCCAGTCTGATGGTCAGATAATGGTTTTATCCTCTTACAAGGCCAGGGTGGCCTTGAAGGAGGCGCTGGCAACCCTGGCTATCCTGTGAACCTTGCTGGACACCCACTTTGAGTGGGTTTTTTTTTTTTTTTCCCTTTCCTGACTATGCGTCATTTTCTAAGGCTTTTATCTCCAGTTTTAAAACCTTTGTACTTACTGTCAAATTGTGTATGATGGTATTTTTTTCAGGAACTACATTTCTGAAACGAAAATTTACCCAAATTAAAACAGTCCATAGTGGACAAAGTAGGTGAGGAAAGTCTCCCTTGCCCTCCCCACCTTCACCTGCGTTCACCAACAGATACATTTATCTCCATTTAAATAAAAGGGGGATCATGTAGTATGTGTTACACTGCATCTTGCTCTTGCCACGTATCGATGTTTTGAGATTGCCCGTATGTGTGACTGTCTCCAGAACGGTTCTCACCTGGGGCCAGTTTTGCCCCCACCAGACACCTGGCAATGACTGGACGCATCTTTGGTTGTCAGAACTGGGGTGGATGGTGGTGCTACTGACATCTAATGGATAGAGGACAGGGAAGCTGCTGGACACCTCCAGTGCACAGGACAAGCCCCCACTACAGAGAATAATTTGGTCCCCAAAGTCAGTAGTGCTGAGGTTGAGAAACGCTTTTCCAGAGAACCTCATTCTTTGTAATGGGTACATAGTATTCACAGTCTCAAGTTCTGTGTTGTATTAATCCATTTTCCTACTAGCAGTCTTTTTTTTTTTTTTTGAGGTATAGTTGATATACAATGACACTGTATAAGTTTCAAGGGGACAACATAGTGGTTCACAATTTTTAAAAGTTATACTCCATTTATAGTTGTAAAATATTGGCTGTATTCCCTGTGTTGTATAATAAATCTTTGTAGCTTATTTATTTTATACGTAGTAGTTTGCACCTCGTATTCCCCTAGCCCTGCCTTACTCCTCCCCACTTCCCTCTTTCCACTGGCAGCCACTGGTTTGTTCTCTATGAGTCCGTTTCTTTTTTGTTACATTCAATAGTTTATTTTTGTAGATTCCACATAAAAGTGGTAACATACAGTTTTTGTCTTTCTCGGACTTATTTCATGAAGCATAATATCCTCCAGGTTCCATCCATATTGCTGCAAATGAAGCAAGATTTCTTTCATCTTTATGGCTGAGTGGTATTCCATTGTGTATATAACACATCTCTATCCATTCATCTGTTGAAGGACACTTAGGTTGCTTCCATACCTACTAGCAGTCATTTAAAGCTGTTTCTAACCTGTTGCCATTAAAAGCAATGTTGCAATAGTCATTGTTTTACATATTTATGCACTGTGAGATTTTATTTCTATAAGGTAAGGACATAGAAGTAAAATGTCTGCATATAGGGACTTTTATTTTAAAAGTAAAAGACCTACAGACTGAAAGTATTTCATTTTAATTACACAGCAAGTTTATTTGATGGCAAAAGCTAATATGAACTGGCATGAGGGCTAGTTACAATCTTTATTCTGTATACTGTATTTAGACAATTTGTAATTATGGAATACTCCCTTAGTCTCTGCTGGGGATGTTACATAATATATGGCATAAGTACTTTGTTCATTTTTAAAATTTTTTATTTAAAATTTTAAAATTTTTTACTGAAATATAGTTGATTTATAATGTTGTATTAGTTTCAAGTATATAGCAACCACTGGAGTGTGTTGTCATACCTTCCTCCAGGGTATCTTTCCAACCCAGGAGTCAAACCCGCATCTCTGATGTCTCCTGCATTGGCAGGTGGGTTCTTTAACACTGTTGCCACCAGGGAAGCCCATCAAGTGTATATATATGTGTGTGTATATATATATATATGTGTGTGTGTGTGTGTGTGTGTATACTTTTTTTACACTGTCTTCCATTATAGGTTATTATAAGACCTCACTGGTTTTTTTAATCTGAAAAAAATTGAATATCAATGCTCTCTTAACTCTTTGATGCTGCAGTGATGCACCACGTTTAGTTCCTGTAATAGTCTTATGTTGCAACAAGCAGACAGAAATGACTGATGATTTTGTGTTCTGCATCTAAACCACCCCCCAGAGGTGATTTTGTTCTATAAAGAAAAGCTGTGTGTGTTCAGTTTATAATTCTTGCCAGCGTCACATGGTTTTCCATCCAAATTAATTTATTAGAAAACATCAAGCAAGACCCTGAGAAGCACTTGTTGCCTTGATAGTTATGAATCTCATAAAAAATATTAGCAATATTAGCAACGATTGAGTGCTTACTGTGCTTCATCACTAATCAACATTACCAAGTTGGACTTTTATGATAATACCACAGGGAGGTGGGCTTATCGGACACGACTGAGCGACTTCACTTTCACTTTTCACTTTCATGCATTGGAGAAGGAAATGGTAACCCACTCCAGTGTTCTTGCCTGGAGAATCCCAGGGACAGGGGAGCCTGGTGGGCTGCCGTCTATGGGGTCACACAGAGTCGGACATGACTGAAGTGACTTAGCATAGCATAGCATAGCATACTTAAGGAAGAATCCCATGAACAGAGTAGCCTGGAAGGCTACAGCCTGTGGGGTTGTAAAGAGTCAGACATGACTGAGCGACCTAACACATATTTAAGGGAACAGGTTTCAGGAGTTGAGATCTTGGGTAAAGTAACATATCTGGGGAGAAGCAGAACCCAAGCTTGCAGTGCAATGTGCTATATCCTTCGCCATGGTTATTACAGTTCACTTTCCCTCATGAGGACAGAGTTTTAATAGTTTTACATCAGTGGTCATTAAAATTTTTTTGAGAAAAAATGAGTCCCAAGTTGCTTTTTCTCTCAAGGGGCTGCACTTGGATTTGAGGGCAAATAGGCAAATGTTGCTCAAGTCAAGTGAATATTTTCATAACAATGTTAAGAGAAAGTCATCGGAGCAAATCTGAGGTCACACACTCTCCCACCAATGAACTCTAGTGCTGAGCGTTGTTTGAAATAAGAAAATGTTAATGTCCTCCGTGGAGCCTGTATTTGATATAATATTAGGGGAAAGCTTTCAGTTATATTTATTTCTCTTGGTGTAATCCCAAGAAGATGTCAGTTTCCATTATGAAAATTGCAGGTGTAAAAAATATTATCTTCTGTTTGCTACAGCAGAGCCAGTCCAAGAACCCTTTGGAGAAATTCGTGCCCCAAGCCAACTGGAATTTCTGATGCCTAAATTTTTTGTGTGTGACCAGCCTAGGCTGAAGTGGTGTCCAAGAAGGATGCTCCTAGGTTAGTTTTTTTAGCTGCCATTGACATAATCCACTTTGCTACCTCCTGGCTCTGAGAGTTCCTCCAAAACTCAGAATGCAAGGAGCCTTCCCATTCCTCAGCAGATTCCCATTTCTTAATGCTTTTTTCCCACTGTGTCCTCTGCAGCTCAATCTCCTGTTTTCTTAAAGTTTCAAGTTTATCATTGATTTTACTTCAATGAAAGGGAATAATCTGACCTGCACAGTTTTTAATGTTGCTTTTAAATGTCTTTAGCCTTTTACTCATGGTCTTTCACCCTGGGTTAATTCTTTGTGGTTCCTTGGACTTTGAGGAAGACATAGGTACATTCCCCTCGACCATGAGAACAGTGCCCTTCCTCACAACCACAGAACCTTTCATGGAGGTTTCTGTAGATTGTACACTAACACCTCACAGGCCTGGGCTCCTTTCTGCCTCAGGGCCTTTGCACATGCTGGTTCCTCTGCCTGCGGCATAGTCTTCTACCTACTACATCTTGGTACCCGGTGGTTGATTTCAGTTCATATCCTCAAGGAAGCCTTCCCCAAAATACACCCGTTCCCCTGCCCATATCAACCATTAGTTTATCTAATAAATCTGTCTCTACCATAAGACTGGACATGGTATTGGGCCAGAGACCACATATTTCAGTCAATAAGTATTTTGTGCAGTAAGTGGACAAACAAGGGCTGTACTTATTCTGGATTTCAAGAGAAGTAGCTCCTCTGCTTTTAAACTTTATTTCTGGACCAATGTTTTTTTCTAAAATGTGCATCTTTCTTCACATCACCCATCTGCCTTTTCACTGTGCTGATCTACTGGCCTTCACACTGGGCCTCTGCAGGGCATCCTGGTTCCCATTCTGGGCCCAGCCAGCCCTCAAAAACTGACTTAAATAGATACTTTTATTTTCTGTTGTTCCTTCTCAGTATCAGTAAGGTTGTTTTAGATATGGTTTATTTGCTTGTTTATTTATATTTCAAGCACACAGAAAAGCAGAGAGAGGCTGATGGCAAACAGCCATGTACCCATTGCCCAGAGTTGCAAATGTCAATGTTTGTAGTGTTTGACTCCATTTTTTTTTTAAAGAAACAAAATGTTACAGAGACCATTATAGACCCTATTCCCCACTCTCTCCTCTTTCCTCAGAGGCAACACCATGTACTCAGTTGTCAGTCCAGTCATTTGAAAATCTGAAAGTGAACTAGAATAGACAGCTTGACATTTTGACTAGCCTTATGAATGGTCAATATTATCTTACTCTTGTGTTCATTAATATTTCCCTGATTATGGGTAAGGTTGAACATTTTTCATATTTGCTAGCTGCATCTAAGAACAGTTTGTAGGTTCTTCCATTTATCTGTTTGGTTGTTTATCTTTTTCCTGTTGGTTTGTAAGTTTTCTTGTGTAGTTAGATTACTCCTTTGCCAATTATTATATATGTTACACTTACCTTCTTCTAGCCTGTAACTTGTCTTTTATCTTTGTTTACATTATCATGCATTTTATAGAAATTTTAGATTTTAATATGATTCAACTAACATTTCCTGTATGTTTTCTACTTTTTTAAAATTAAGAAGCCATTTTCTACTCTGTGATTGTAAAGGCTTTCTGCTCAAAATGTTTTTAATGCTTTGCTTCTCCAAATGGAACTTTCATTCATCTGGATTTTACTGTTGTTGTAATTAGATACAAATGTAATTTGTTTTTACCAAGCCTTCACATACAGTTGGGTATACTTCTTCTGGGAGGGGAGGAGAAGGAAAGATTTATTACTTGTAGCAAGTAAGGAGAATAATGGGGAATCTTTCCTAAAATAGTGTCCCTTATAATGGCACATTTCTTCCTTTGCCATTTTTATTCTTCTTATTTACTTTTCTTGTCTCATTACACTGCCTAGTACTTCTAGTCCATTATTAAAGGGATGTGTCATTAGCCCTATGCTAAATCTCATTTAATTTGACTACACTAGTAGTCATTAATATAGGTGTTATCTCATCTGTGTAGATGAAGGAAGGAGTGGACAAGTAACCTTTCCAGAATCACACAGCTAGTAAGTAAATAATAGAGTCAGAGTTGAGACCCAGGTTTCAGCAACTACAAAGTTGAACTACTTATACTACCTTTTGCTCACAAATGACTTAGGAAAAAGATAGTCCCTTTTACCTTCCCTGCTCTTGCCCTGAACCTCTATGTCCAATGAAGAAAGAACATTTTATTGAAGTGATGCCAGAAAAGCACTTCTCGTGTTTCTGAACAAAACCAATAGACTTTGTTTAGTTTAGACCTGCCAAAAGCATATTAAAGAACCATATATGTATGAAACAGTTCTTATTCCAGATGGTATAAACATTCACTCAGGTAATAAAATCACATCTTGGTGGAACTTCAGAAATGAGAAGTAGATCTTCATAGTAAGTTAACATTTTCAGGAATATTGGTGAGTAACTCAAGTTTCCTTCCTCCCTTCCTTTCTCCTTTCCTTCCTCCCTTCCTTCCTTCCCAGCTTCCATCCATGAAAGATCTGAGGCAACTTAGAAAGATCTACCCAAAACAAGGTAAAATTAAAAGATAAGGAAATCAGAGCCAAGACAAAATTGATATAGAAAAATAAAAATGAATTCTAGCCTTAGTGTCATTTGCTGGAGTGTGGCCACAACACAGCCCAAAGCTTCCTAGCAACTGAAATAAAGAAAACCTATCCAGCTACACAATTCACAGGGGGCATGGGATCAAAATAGAATCATTGCTAAAGGGATACACAGTTTTTCCTAATTCGGAGAGAGAGGAGCTTCTGCCATGACCTTCATATAGGGGCCCTGTGTGGTATTGTGAGCAGTGCTTACCAGCATCTTCTTGGTAATGAGAAAGTGCACCTCACTTGGACCTGGTTCCCATACTTGACCCTGAGCTCCTTGAAAGGGCAGGGATCATATTTATTTTACTCTACATTACATAACAGAGTCCAGACCCCACCTGTTATATAGTAGGTGCTCATAAAATATTTTTTCGGTGAGTGAATATTTGTTCAGTTTAGTTCAATTCAGTCGCTCACTCATGTCCGACTCTTTGTGACCCCATGGACTGCAGCATGCCAGGCCTCCCTGTCTATTGCCAACTCCCGGAGTTTACTCAAACTCATGTCCATTGAGTCAGTGATGCCATCCAACCATCTCATCCTCTGTCATCCCCTTCTCCTCCAGCCTTCAATCTTTCCCAGCATCAGGGTCTTTTCCAATGAGTCAGCTCTTCACATCAGGTGGCCAAAGTATTGGAGTTTCAGCTTCAGCATCAGTCCTTCCAATGAATATTCAGGACTGATTTCCTTTAGGATGGACTGCTTGGATCTCCTTGAAGTCCAAGGGACTCTTAAGAGTCTTCTCCAACACCACAGTTCAAAACATCAATTCTTCGGCACTCAGCCTTCCTTATGGTCCAACTCTAACATTCATACATAACTACCGGAAAAACCATAGCTTTGACTAGACAGACCTTTGTGGGCAAAGTAATGTCTCCGCTTTTTAATATGCTGTCTAGGTTGGTCATAGCTATTCTTCCAAGGAGCAAGCATCTTTTAATTTCATGGCTGCAGTCACCATCTGCAGTGATTTTGGAGCCCAAGAAAATAAACTCTCTCACTGTTTCCATTGTTTCCCCAACTATTTGCCATGAAGTGATGGGACTGGATGCCATGATCCTAGTTTTCTGAATGTTGAGTTTTAAGCTAGCTTTTCATTCTCCTCTTTCACTTTCATCGAGAGGCTCTTTAGTTCTTTTTCACTTTCTGCTATAAGGGTGGTGTCATCTACATATCTGAGGTTATTGATATTTCTCCGGGTAATCTTGATTCCAGCTTGTGCTCCATCCAGCCCAGCGTTTCTCATGATGTACTCTGCATATAAGTTAAATAAGCAGTGTGAAAATATACAGCCTTGACGTACTCCTTTCCCAATATGGACCAGTCTGTTGTTCCATGTCCACTTCTAACTATTGCTTCTTAACCTGCATACATATTTCTTAGGAGGCAGGTCAGGTGGTCTGGTATTCCCATTGCTTTATGAATTTTCCAGTTTGTTGTGATCCATACAGTCAAAGCCTTTGGCATAGTCAATAAAGCAGAAGTAGATGTTTTTCTGGAACTCTCTTGCTTTTTTGACAGCAGATGCTGGCAATTTGATCTCTGTCTCCTCTGCCTTTTCTAAATCCAGCTTGAACATCTGGAAGTTCACGGTTCACATACTGTTGAAGCCTGGCTTGGAGAATTTTTCAGTATTACTTTGCTAGTGTGTGAGATGAATGCAATCATGTGGTAGTTTGAGCATTCTTTGGCATTGCCTTCCTTTGGGATTGGAATGAAAACTGGAATATTATTTGTAATATCAATAAAAGCAAATAGCTCAATACAAAAATCAGTTGTATTTCTTTACACTAGCAATGAACAATTCCAAAATGAAGTTAAGAAGAACTTGATATTCTTAAAGAGAAGTTAAGAACAATTCCACTTACAGTATCATCCGAAAGAATAAAATACTTAGGAATAAATTTAACAAAAGAGGTACAAGACTTAGACACTGAAAACTGCAGAAAATCATTGAAAAGCCAAGGGCAAAACGTTGGAGAAAATTTATAAAAAGCAATTTTATGAGAAGTAAAAATATTTATATTTTAGGTATGTGACTTTCTGATGATTTGATTTAATCAAAGACTATAATTTAAAATTTTAAGAGGAATAGGTGAGCTGAGCATACTTTTGGTGATTCTTCATGATTACTTTTTGCATTCAAGCTCCTAGTAGGAAGGAATAGGAAAGAACTGGAGTTTACTTCTTGGTCAAGATCTGAAAGTAAATGTGATATATTGTCAGTAAAAGATGCTGGTAAGAACTTCAATGTCATTTAGTTTCTGAGTCATGTCTGACTCTTTTGTGACCCCATGGACTGTAGCCTACCAGCCTCTGTCCATGGGATTTCCCAGTAAGAATACTGGAGTGTGTTGCCATTCCCTCCTCCAGGGGATCTTCCCAACCCAGGGATTGAACCCACGTCTCCTGAATTGGCAGGCAGATTCTTTACCACCGAGCCATCAGGGAAGCCCACTAAGGACATAGATGAACTCATAATACATATATGGTACCATAATTGTTTTGTAAATTGGAAAAAGTTTGTATTAGGTAAAATGAAATCAGGATGTACAAAGTGGGAGACTGCCTCAAATGTTTAGCATCTAATTTATATTGAGGACATTTATATTACTAGTTTCAGTTAGTAATCTGTGTGTATATGTATATATATATATGTATACATATGTATATGTATGTCTTAAAACACACGTCTGCTGTCATTAGTAATTATTACTGAACCCATAATGTATACCTGGCACTTTTGTAAACAACTTTCTTGACATTATCTCATGTAATGCCCATGACTCTGTAAAGGAGACTCCACTGTAATGTCTCCTGTTATAGAAGAGGAAACGGAGATCTAGAGAAGTTAGGCCACTTGCCTGGGTCGCACAAAAGCATGTGAGAGTCCCGGTAACCACACCATAACCTGTGCCCCCAGCCACCCTGCCACATTGCCCTACTTATTTCTCGCTCAGTGATAGCAAACACCAATTTCCTGTGATTGGCTAGAAGTGAATGTCTGTTTCAGGTATAGCCTGTGGATGTACCCTGGGGATCTTATTTTGCTGTTGTCCTCAGGATGCTACAATTAAAGAATTGTCCCGATTTTAAGACTGTCTTTCCGGAGAGTCTCTTGGAATTTTAAGATACCAACTACAGTTTATATGACATTTGCCAAGTTTTGGGCTCAGAAATTTCATTGCACATTGTAAAGTAATTATACTCCAATAAAAAATTAAAAATAAAAGAAAAAAGAAATTCCATTGCTCAAACAGAGGCCTGGACATAAACATGATTGCCAAACTTTGTTCCTGCCTCACAAGGATCCTCGTTCTGTAAAAGTAACAGTTTATAGATAAGACCTTGGGCTCTAGTCAACAGGATCAGTTCATGTTCTGTTTCAACAATAGAACCTTCCACATGGTGTTGCTGAAAGTAAGGCTGTCACTTAGGGCACTTAGCACACCGTGGGGCACTTAGAACGCTTTTAAGAATGGTAGCCGCGAAAACACACAGCCTTTTAAGAGGACTTCGGTGTGAGGAGTGCATCTTAGCAACTGGCAGACCCAGCCTGCAGTTTAGAGCCGAGAACGGCTCTGGACTGCAGACTCCTAAGGCCACCTGGAAACTGGCCAGCCCGGACTTTGAAAATTTAAACATTTTCAAATTTATTTTTAACCAAACTTAAAGAAAAGGGATTCCCACAGTGTGAAGGAGGCTGCTGCAGCTTTGTCATTTCCCACAGGGAAAGGGACCCAGGGAGACTTCTTTTCGTTGGTGGAAGAAATAAAGGGGAGGGCAAGAGTTCGAGGTCAGGAAGAAGCCGTGGACTGGGAGCTTGAATCTGGGTTCTCTGCCAGCTGTCCCTGGAGCTCCCCGCTGCTCTTTCTATGATAAAAGCAGGGGGCTGGAGTGCAGGCCCTTCCAGTGTTGACATTCTGTGAAACCATAAACGCCTCTCTGGAACTACAATTTAATGGGAGCCCTCAGCTTTTATGGTGGGGTCCTTGTAAGTTGGGGCCCTTGGAAAGATGTCTCTGTATCGTTCACTCGAGTCCTGGGGAAGGCATTGTCCTTTTTGTTACCCAGTGCCCTACATCCCAGCTTGTAAATTCCTCTGGAAATTTGGAGCCAGTAAAAAGGTTGTCTCTCGGCTTACATTTTTTTCTGATTGGATGACATCTGTGATACCCCCTCAGTGTGTTTCTCTTATTGTTCGGTTTGCCAAGAAGCTCAGAGCTAAAGGCAGTGGTTAGCAATAGTGGCTTCCCTCAGACAACTCAGGCCTCTGAATCCTTCTTAGAACTGAGTTGTTTAATTTTATTTACTTTAAAAAACACACCAAATCCTTTTGTGGCATCAAACAGGGCATAAACCATCAGTGTAGGGTGACACAGTAAATGCTTTAGAAGTACAGAACGACGTTTCCCCACCTCCAGCTGTGTCCATCAGCTGCTTCCTTCCCCACTCCCAGCAAGTCAGAAACAGACAGCAACTGACATGGAATAGCACCCGCCCGGGGGCCTCTCGTTCTTCTAAGTCCTTTGCGTGTATTTTCTCATTCAACAACCTTGTGTTTGGGGATACGGTTATTTTCTTTATTTAAAGATGAGGGAAGAGAGGGGGTTTCCCTGGCAGTGCAGTGGTTAAGATTCTGTGATGCCAGTGCAGGGGCCATGGGTTCAATCCCCACTTGGAAAACTGAGATACCACAGGCCATGTGGCCTATAAAAATAAATAAATTAAGAAAGAAAAAAAAAAAAGATGAAAAAAGTGAGCCACTGAAAGATTAAATATCCAGGCGAGGTCTTGCCATCCCTTTCCTTCACTAGTGATGGATAGTCAGGCCAAGGGGTCACATTAGACCCAAAGAATCCCTCTGGCCCTGAGAGTTCCAGGGGCCTAGAGGCCTTGGCTTGCTTATGTGGATAATTAGTAAGCCAATTACAGACAACAGAAAGGGAGAATTGAAGACTGGGGAAACTTCTCTCAATTCCAGCTTCCGTGAGGTCTATTCCAAACTCCAATTGGTCCTGTTTATTTGATGAACTCCATGGAGTCTCAGAGATGTCAACCCACTTTTTGGAGTGTGTATAGAGTTGGGCTGTGGTTGGGGAACGGTTCCTTGGACGTTCCAGTTTCCCCCAGAATTAGATCTGGTAGGAGGCCAGCATGGCTGTTGGGCACAGAGGTTCACTGCCTCCCCTAACGGGGCAGTGGATGCCTTCCCCAGCTTTGCCAGACTTCCAGAGTGGGCACTCAGTCAGGCCATGTGGCCACAGGCCCTGAGCAGGTCCTGCAGGGTGGCTTCTTTAGTACATGCTTCTCACTCTTCTTCACACTGAATGCAGGAAAGGCTGTGGGTAGGCACAGGATGGGAAATTGGGGCTTCCTTGGTAACTCAGTTGGTAAAGAATCTGCCTGCAATGCCGGAGACTGGGGTTTGATCCCTGGGTTGGAAAGATCCCCTGAAGTAGGAAATGGCAACCCCACTCCTGTATTCTTGCCTGGAGAATCCCATGGACAAAGGAGCCTGGCGAAATACAGTCCATGCGGTTGCAAGAGTTGAGTGACTAAACCACCACAGTCAGAGCCAGGCTCACCATCCAGGACCTGGCATGGTAGACAGACTAGGTAAGAACAGTCTTAGTTTGGCCATTGAGCTCAGTTTGGGAATGTGTCCACAGTCAATATGTGGATGTCTAAGTGTGACCAAAAAATAAGACAGTTTTTAGAAGTAAATAATCCAGACTTTGTACATTCAAATGTATCTCTCATTTAGTCAGTCAACAAACATCGGTTGAGCCTCACCCTGTGCCAAGTGCTCTGTCAGATGCTGGGACACTGCACAGGCGAGCTCTTCTGGGCTTCTGGTGGGGATCAAGTGATTCTGCAGGCCCTGCTCTGCTGTGGTCATGTTCCCTGCTCTGGAAGCCTTGTCTTCTGGAACCGCTTTGGGCAGCTCTGCCTTTAATCTGGTATCATTGCTCGAAACATTTTTGGAACTCCCCTTTAGCAATTGCCTTCAGAGCTAGTCGGGGCCACACGGGAAAATCCATCTCACTATTTTATAGCCACACCTAGCTTGTGACCAAAAATGGTATTACCCAGCTTGATGACCCACTTATTCCCCAGACTTGGCTCTAATTGACTTGCCTGTGAGCCAAAATTGCATCCACCCTCTAAGGATGGATATTTACCACCGCTGAACATATTAGCAGTAATTTGGGTAATTTTGAAATAACATCTCACTTGCCCCAAACTCCCCTGGTCCTGTGCCTCAGTTGTAATACTTAGCCCAGTCACCCTTGTGGTGGAAAAACCTTCTTCTGCCTCTGTTCCCCCTGGGAGCCTTTGGAGGTCAGGACCACATGTCTATAACCTCTGCAGTGTCCAGCATGAGTTTTGATGTTCAGAAATGTTTATTTATTAAAATGCAGCATATGAGTTCTGACGGAAGTTTCCAAAAAAATGTTCCAGAATTGCTGCAAGTGATAAAGGGTGTTGTTGGATCAAAGGGCAGTGTAGTGTACATGGAATACATAGGCTCTGGAATCTATCAGGCCTGATTCCAATCCCTACTTGTCCCCTTTACCAGCAGTGTGGCTGCTACTGCTAAGTCGCTTTAGTCGTGTCCGACTCTGTGCGACCTCACAGACAGCAGCCCACCAGGCTCCCCTGTCCCTGGGATTCTCCAGGCAAGAACACTGGAGTGGGTTGCCATTTCCTTCTCCAATGCATGAAAGTGAAAAGTGAGAGTGAAGTCGCTCAGTCATGTCCCATGTCTGACTCTTCGTGACCCCATGGACTGCAGCTTACCAGGCTCCTCTGTCCATGGGAGTTTTCAGGCAAGAGTACTGGAGTGGGGTGCCATTGCCTTCTGGCCCTACACAAATTCATTCCCTCTGAGCCTCTATTTCTGCAGCTGTGGAATGGAGATAATGATACTGCCTTCTAGGGGCTTTTATCAGGACAAGTGAGAATGTTCATGTAACGCTCTAAGCATAATGCCTCTTGTGTAGTACACTAATTCAATAAATTAGAGTGGTTCTTTTACTATTATTATTGTTGCTGTGTCGTTGTATTGGAGTGAATTCTCATTTGGATGCAGAAATTCTGATTTTTTAAAAAATAACATCTCACTTAGCACTCCCATCCTTTAAAATCATATGTCATAGAGATTTCATGCTGAAATGTAGTTGCTAGAACCCAACTCAGTCCAAGCTCCTCATTTTTCAGAGCTCAGAAAGGGACGTGGGTTGACTGAGGTCACGCTGGTTCATGGCAGCACTGGATCAGGCCAGAGATCCTTTTATGTGACATTTGATTCTTGCCCCTACATTTGGAGGTTTTCCACCTTCCTTCCAAGGGTCTGGCAAGCAGGCTAGGAGCTCTGGGGCCTGGCATTCTTGGGCAGCAGCAGCCAAGGATTTGGCTTATGCCTTTGGGGAACTGCAAACACATGCTTCCCCTGCTTTTGTGTAGTAACACTTTGTCACTTTGCAGAGCACAGAGCATGCTTGTGATGGTGTGGTTGTGTAGCTGGTGAAGCCGGCAGGAGCAGCGGGCTGGTGGTCAAGGAGCACACCAGACAGACCTGGTACCATCACTTAGGTAACAGGTTTGAGCTTCAGCTTCTTCATCTGCAGAACAGGAATGGGAATAGTACCTGCCGCATAGTGTTGTTGTGAGGGTTCAAGCACGTTTGCATGTAACGTGCTTAGCACAGTGTGTGGCACATGATAATTACTTTTAAAATTTCACATTATGATCGGTTAAACACATCCAAAATGGAACAGTCTACCTCTGGCATCCCCACCAGTCACAAGCCAATCTCTGATCGGTCTTGAAACCTTACCTGGGGTCTCTCACAAGTGGGCTCTATTGACAAACCACTTCCCCTCCCCTTTCCCCTTTTCATCCAGCATTGTGCCTCTCAAACCTTCCCATCCCAGCCTGATCAGGGAAGACCATCAGATGCTGAAGTAACCAATAGCAGTTGTCTATCAGGAATAGTGTTGGAAACCCCCGGGCTTTCTTATTCATCAAAAGTCCTGAGACTTCCCTAGAGGTCCAGTGGTTAGCTTCCAACGCAAGAGGCTCAGGTTTGATCCCTGGCTGAGGAACTAAGAGCCCACGTGCTGCACGTTGTGGCCAAAAAACTAATTTTTAAAAAATTATGGAAAAACAATGGACTTCTGGCTTAAATAAACAGTACTTTTCTTGGAAGATGCCTTTCCTTTGAAGGCATTTGCACCTGTGAGAGGCTCTGGTCTCCTGCAGCATGGCAGGCTTCCACATCCCTGGATTGACACCTTCCACCGTTGCCACCTTGATACCAGGTTCTTTGTACACGAATGCACTGGATTCTGTCTGCTCCTTTTTTTTTTCTCTCCAACTAAAGCTTTAAGTAATTGAAAAGTTCTGAAGTTCTGTTTGGAAAGCATGATGATACTCAGTAAGACCAGAACAATCCAAATAATCCTAAACGTACAGAGACTAGATTCATAAAACCCCAGAGTAATTTTTTTTATCCCCATCTAGAAAAATCGTATTTCATAGCAGTTCTTACAATGCCCTGACTCTGGATGGAGGCCCTCCCTTGATTCTAGATATTACATCATTTCATTTCTGCTAATGTAAACATTCATCACCCCGCAAGTAACAGGATTTTTAGTACAGTTTGAGATTGGGCTTCACTCGGTGGATCGTTGCAGTGATTAATGGTTTCAGAAGGAAGTGCAGCAGGAAGAAGCTTTGCGGGAATGGAAGAGGTGAGGCAGCTCCATGTGAGATTCTGCAAAAGGATTAAGATTTGGCACCGGGCTTGGTTTCTGTGCAGCCTCTTAGGCAGAGAGCCTCAGGAGAGGGAAGCAGGCTGTCAGCTGGGGCTTTGCACGCTCTCAGTCTGCCTTGAGGGTTGCTTGGTTCTTCCCTCTCTCTGCAGTACCCAATTTTACCTTATTAAAGGATGGATGTGGATGCTGAAGCCTTAAAGAAGACCAGGTAAGGGTTCCTGTTGTCCAGGAAGTCCCCTGATGTTCTTAATGCAGGAAATCTGGGGACTGTTCCTTTTCTCACACCGCTGTGCAGTGTTAGCCAAAACACAATTCCTCCGAGACATTTCACAGAGAGGATCAGGGAAGTTTCTTCCCCAGTTAAAGACGTTTCTAAAATGTTTTAACCCAGAATACTGAACAGTTAGAGATGCAAATTTCTCTTCTTTTGAAGACATGGTTTTAAGATTATCGCTGTGCATTTTAATCTACAAGATTTAGAAAGGAATCCTGAGGGTGTATTAGAGATTTGTTTTCCTTCCTTTTATAATGGCCTGTGGTGTGTTATATCTGCATCAACATCTAGTTTAATGAAAACTTCTGATTCATGATATTCTTCAGAATGCTAGCTTTTGAATAAGTTGATTTTCCTTTTGCAGATTTGATTTTCTTTTTAATCTTTTGGCTTTTGTGAATACGATTGTGGTAAGGAATAGGCTTAGTATAACTAATTTTAAAGTATACTTAAGAGTTCAGTGCAGTTATGTTTGATAGCATCCCTGGCTGAAATGAGCTACATGTTTTTTAATGCTTTAAATATACCTTATTGAAAATGTTTTTCCATGTTAGTGTCCGTAGTTTATCTGTGTGGTTAAGCTATTTATTCACCAACATTGAGAACATGTTGGACCTTTGATAAGATTAGTTCAAGAAATAACCGAAAGAGTAGTTTCCTGCTCACCACCAATTCAATTCCAAGTCCTGTTCCTTTTCTTTAAAAAAAAAAAAAATTCTGGGGTTAAAAATAACCCAGAATAAAACTTGAAAACTGTTTTGTTTCTCTGTATTTGGCTAACTTCATTGCAAAGCACTGTGTTTAAGGAATTCAAGCTATGAAGACTACTCTTGAAATGGCTCACATAACTCTATCTCTGAATTTCTACAACCCCTTTCAAGAGCATATGATGTTTTATGAGTATTATTGGGATTCAAGTTTTCAATTAAGTTTTTACGCTTTCTACACCCCTTGTGGATGGATGAAAATAACATGAGAAATCATGTCAATTTCCTGACACAAGCTCATTTTTCTCGCGTCCAAAGTAGTGTAGAGTTGTCAAAGTGAGAACAGGGGGCATCTGACACTCCTCTTTACCATGAGAGTGTGGGCGTCTTCGTAGGCGTGAACGCCTGGTGCTTGTTGTGGCAGAAAGATAGACACAGGAATTGTTTTTTTTTAATTATTTATTTATTTTTTATTGAGGTATAGTTGATTTATGATGTTGTGTTAGTTTCAGGTGTACAGTAAAGTGATTCACTTATATATACTCTTTTTCAAATTATTTTTCCACGTGTGTTGTTACAAAATACGGACTATAGGAACTCTTGGTCTCTGTGATTTATTGAAAATCAAATGTTTTTATTCAAAGTAGAGGACTCTGACTCTGTAGCAAGGAGGTCTCTATACACAATTGTTCCTGCCATTTTTGCTTGATGAGCCCTTTTAGTTCATGTAGTCTCTGTTTCTTCCTTTGGGAGACACACTGGCAAGAGAATCTCTAGCATTTTGTATTGCTTTAACCAAGCATTGCATCCACTGTGTTTTTCTCTTAGTGGGATGGCTAATAATAAAGCAGGTTTATGGCTCAATTTGAGGTGTGAGAGCAGCTGTAATCTTTAGGAAAAAAAGAATCATGCCAAGGATTAAACATGCAAACTCTTTAATTGTATTGTGTTCAATCTCTTCTGGTTATTAGAGAATCTAGACATGCTATTGTTACAAATACTTTTCATAATTGAGTTTAAAAAAAATCATGCTATATAGTTGGAAATGGTTAACCCTGATGTTGTCCTGACTTGACTTATGGTCATATCTGCTGAAGGGATAACTTTAGTCCTCTAATATTTTAAGAAATACTAAACAAAATATATTTTGTTATATTTTTGTCAAGAAACGAAATATAATTTTGTCAATGTATTACTTTATCATCATTCTACCTTCTTCCTTCTTATCTGTCATGTAGGATAGAGGGGAAATTGTCCAGGTAAACAGTTGGGGAATAATTACTAGGAACCTCCTAGGAGGTTGCCATGAATTGTCCTTTCCATCCTGGTGTGCTGTTGATAAAGGTTCCATTTATTTGTGTTTTTTTTTTTTTTTAATTTTTATTGAAGTAGAAAGACATTCTCATGAAAAAATGTAAGCAATACCAAAAAAATAACAAAAAGTCTCCTCTGTGGACCCCAGACTCCCATGCCTCCTCTAGGCAATGTCGAGAATTCTTTAAAGCAGCCAACAGTGCTTTCAAGCCTTGCTTCTCAAAACACCTGCAGTGTTGCTGCTGGATAAAACACAGCTTCCTGGGCTCCACCCCAGAGATGCTGGATCTAGGAGACTAGAGTTGGGCCCCCAAATGTGCATTTCTAGCAGTTTGCCAGGTGATGTTGCCACCTGGCAAGACAACACTTTGATGTGTGCTGGCTTCAAGTGAAGGTCTCCTTCTTCCGTGTCCATTTTTCACTTTCTCTTTTCTAGTTTTCAGAATGGTTGCAGTTGCAATGAATAGCCACACTATCCCTTTGGGAGAGAACCATGGTGGCAGATAAAATCACCTGTAATCAGCATTGGGGTAGGGGGAAGGGTAGTGATAGTGGCAGATATTCTGTGTGAATGGCTGCAGTGTGTGAAGGGCATTGCTTTGTGGGTGGGCCACTGTGAGTTCCAGGCTCGATTACAATCTGAAACAATCATCAGTTAAAGTGAGCACAGCAGCCTCCACCAAAAATCTCTTTTTATTGGTTGTGATTTTGAAAACATTTACTGTAATTATACACATACACCCACACACACACATATCCTTGAAAAATGACCCATCTCTGCCCCTGCTTATCTCTGCTTCCCTATGAGTATTGCCACATCTGCCTGTCCTCTGGCATGTGCTGCAGGTGGCCCTGCTTGACATAAAAGAATCCAGGTCACACTTTGGTGTTGGGCAGAGTGTTCCCCATGACACCAGCCGGGGTTATAAACAGGTTTGTTCTCATTGATGTATTGACTCAAGCCATTTTACTGGGGACCTTTTGTGCCACACACTTCTGGGCTCTGAGATACAGCAGTGGGCTGGACAGACAGTCCCTGCCTTTTTGAGGCTTTAGATAATGTAGAGATTCTTGGGGAAGGAGGTGAGTAATCCAGGATGGGGATGGAGAAGGGGAGAAAGGGAAGACTATGACATGTAGGTGCTTAGTGATAACTGGGTGTATGAAGGGAGCCCTTCCAGTTCATGTTCAGTTGGCTTAGATGGTTTCTTGGTGCAGGTCATAGTATTAGGAAGACCAGGAGATACCCTGGGGGAAATATAGTTCTTGCTCTCAAGGAGTTTGCTGTTTAAGGTGATACAGCTCTAACAGTCCAGCATGGTACATTGATAAAGAGCTTTCCCATACGGGACCCACCCGCCATAGACATTGTTATGTGGTTAGATAATGAAATATAAGCAGTTGTCTCTGGCGCCCACTTCTGCCATTTCTCAAAGGAGCTATTGCTACAAGAAGAATAAAAAGATAGAACACCTACTGTGTTTTATTTCATGTTCATTTCACACCCTGACTTGCTTGGCCACTGGGTGCTAATTGAATTCAAAGTTCTGAGACATCGAATACTAATAACTTCCATATGCTCACCTGCAACATGAAGACGTACAGAGAAGCGTCAGGTGTGTGTGTGTGTGCTGGAGAGGGTAGGGGTTTTACCAGAGACTATGTCTGTTCCATGATTTCTCCACTGGGGTCAGTCTAGCTTAGGAATCCAGTGGGGTCTGCAGATCACACCCATGAAGAAAGAACTGTGGCAACCACTGCAGGCTTAGGCAGGTGCAGGACACAGGGAAGCCTTGGGGCGTTCCAGAGCTATTTAGCAACAGTTGGCAAATGGAGTCATGGTCCCCTAGCACAAATCGAGTGAAGACCATCTGGTGAAAATGATGAAACAGAGATAGGAAATCAGTTGGCTGGAAGCTGTCCCGTGCATGCCCTGTGATTTCCATGCCAAACTCTCCTTTTTGGTGCCAGCACCATAACTTGAAAGCATACAACAGCGAGGTTCTAAAGTCTAATTTGGGAAGCTGAGAAGGAAGCTGAAGATCAGAAACTTTTGTGATCATTGCTGAACCATAATCATAGATAGATAGATAAATAGATAGACAGATAGCTGTAGTACAGACCATCCATGAAACAGGTGATTTTGAGGGTCCTAGTAAGAGCAGAATGCAGGCTGTTGAATTTCTTAGAAACCAAAGGCTCTCATGAGACATCTGGTAAAGAAGGGTAGGAAACTAGGGTCATGAAACAGATTTTCAGAGCAGTGGATAAATCCAAGGAGCCTTAGCATAAAAATGCCATCAGGAAATGCCTAGTGGGTAGAAATAGCCAACAGTTAATGAAAATATGGCAGTAGAAAGGAGTTATGGGCCACCTGACAAGGATAATGAGGTTGAGCTGGAGGCTGGAGTAGGACTGGCCGAGCTAAAAAAATTGGGCCAATTAGTAATAATGAGGGTGTTTACTTGCTTGTAGATTGGCAAAATACTTCCCTGGGATGAATTAGGACAAATGATCATTTCCTGTACTAATGATTTTACAGAAGAAAAGGAAGACAAGCACCGTAGAAGGTGCAGGAAGCATCTGTGTGTGAACACTGTGATTCAATGATCCTAATAAGTTTAAGGGTCTGGTGCAAGGATGGAAAACCAAGATAATGTATACGTAAAAAGGAGAAATGAGAAAAATGTGAATAGTGACTATGAAAAAATATCATAAACCTCAAGAGTCTTGCCAACTAATTTTTTAAAAACATTTCCAACACCTATGGGGAAGCATAAAGTATGACAAGATTCATAAAACCATTTAGTAGGTTGGGTTGAGAAGAACTAGCTTCCTTTTCTTACCTCACCTTCTTTGACTAAGACAATAAGAATAAACATTTGCTAAACACTTATTGTGTGCCAGGCATCGGGCAAAACTCTCCGCGTACCTTCCTGCATTTGTCTCATAGCCCTCCTTGTGTATGCTAGGTCGCTTCAATTGTGTCTCTCTGTGACTATATGGACTGCAGCCTGCCAGGCTCCTCTATCTATGTGTGGGATTCTCTAGGCAAGAATTCTGGAGTAGGTTGCCACTTCCTTCTCCAGGGGATCTTTCTGACCCAGGGATCAAACCTGTGTTTCTTATGTCTCCTGCATCGGCAGATGAGTTCTTTACCACCAGCACCATCTGGGAAACTGGCCCCTGCTAATAGGCCTAGTGTTAGTTGCTCAGTCATGTCCAACTTTTTGCAATCCCATATAATCTCTATTTACATATGCAGCTCAAAGAGGATTGCTCAAGGCAAGACATATTCCTAAGAAATAGATATCTTCAGGAAAAATAGGAAGTTAATTGAAAGAACAGAGAAATCTACCTGGGAAGCCCATGAAAAAGATCCATGTATAATTTCAGGGGCATCTGTAAGAAACAGACATTAAAGCAAAAATAAGAAGGCCTTTTAAAGTAACTGGAGTGAAGGAGCCAGCCAGAGAACCGGTAGAAGCTTTGTAGATTACCGGAAAACTCCTTCGGATGTATGAAAGGGAGCCAGCAGGCATAATAAATTATTTGCCTTGATCTTTTCAGAAAAAAATATATCAAACTGAATAACACTCTTAAATCATCTTTAGAAGCAGAGGTACTAGATCAAGTAGTGGTGAATGCACAGAATGTTCTAGACCAGTTGACAAACTGGATGTGGATAAATAACCGAGACAACTCGGCATTCATCCAAGAGTTCTAAAGGAATTCAAAGGTGAAATTATGGGGCTGATGGTTAAAGCAACTAATCTTTAGCTTCAAAAACCCAGCAATCCCCTAAGCCTTTGTTGTCTGGAAAAGATGCCTGGCTTTACTACTTCATTTGAAAATAAACTATCATAGATATATGTAAAATATGAAATATGATAAATCAAATAAGAAAATAAAGACAGCAGTGATTTTTGAATTCCCAAACCCTGATGTCACAGTCCTGAAAGCTTTGTGAATGTTTCATTCTTGAAATTGCCAGAATTACCCAGCCCCTTACGATCATGTAAAATAAGCTTATAATTATTCATGTGAACTCAGTAGCTAAAGCAGAAAGAAACAAATGGGCAGTGACTCAGGGTTTCGAGAAAGTATTCATCATACAGTTCTGCTTCATTTAGGGGGGAGAAGATTCCTGCAGCCTCGGAAACGGACGCTCACTGTCCATTAATTAAATAGAAGGCATTCGCAGGATTTGGAAACTAATCAGCTTTTGAGCCCCTAACTGCACAGTGCAACTGCCCGATTTGCCTGGTGGTCCGGCCTTGCTCCCAGCTAGCTCAGGCCTTCTCCCCTTTTTCGTGGTCTTGACTTTGTCTAGCCTTGCTTGCTGAGAAGTCCAGATGCCCTGTTCTTTGCTGTGCTTCAGGTATTATAGCTCGAGTTTTCTAGTGTATGTGCTAAGTTGCTTCTGTTGTGTCCAACTCTGCAACCCTGTGGACTGTAGCCTGCCAGGCTCCTCTGTCCATGGGATTCTCCAGGCAAGAATACTGAAATGGGTTGCCATTTCCTACTCCAGGGGATTTTCCTGACCCAGGGATCAAACCCAAGTCTCTTGCATCTCCTGCATTGGCAGGCAAGTTCTTTACCACTAGCGCCACCTGGGAACCCTCTCTAGTGTATAGAGCAGGAGTAAAATGGGCCTGATGCGGGGAGGGGCCTGGCCAGAGTCAAAACATAGTCAGAAGTTGTGCTAGGTTAGAAGTTGTACTAGGTGAGGCCCGTATAGGGAGTTGATCAGGGTCCAAGCAAGCGGCAGTAAACAAGAGATGGAAGCTGAGGTGAAAGTCATTCAGTCATTTAACAGGTCTATTTTGAGTACGATGTGCCAGGCATTGTACTGAGGATTTGAATGAGACAACCACTGTGAGAAAGATAATCAAGTAAGCAGTCACACTAAAGCAGAACAGGGTCTCTCAACCTTGGCACGGGTGACATTTGGGGCTGGACAGTTCTTTGTTGGGAGGATGGTCCTGTGCATTGCAGGATGCTTAGCAGCATTAGATGGCAGAAGCATCCAGTCACATGCACAGTCTTAACCAGAATGGTTTGCAGATATTGCCACATGTCCTCTGGGAGGTGGAACCATCCCTGCTGAGGATCTCTGCAGTAATGTAGGATAAGGAAGAACAGTGATCTCAGGAACTCCTGCTCAATCCCCTTAGCCCAGACCTGGCAGGGAGGGAGGTTTCCTGGAGGAAGTCATATCAGGAGGAGACTTAGCAGGGTAAGTAGCCCTCAGGTGAAGGTTTGGAGAAGTAGGGTCAGGAAGGGAAGAGCTGCAGGCTGAGGGAAAAGCCAGGTCTGGAGTCCAGAGGGAAGAAGTCCTAAGCCAGCTGAGTACTCATGGGTGGCAGTGGCTGTTGTTTGGTCGTAAGTCATGTCCAACTCTTCGCAGCTGACTCTTTGTGACCCCATAGACTGCAGCACACTAGGCTTCCCTGTCCTTCACCATCTCCCGGGGCTTGCTCAATCTCGTGTCCATTGAGTCAGTGATGCCATCCAACCATTTCATCCTCTGTCATCCCCTTCTCCTCCTACCCTCAGTCTTTCCCAGCATCAGGGTCTTTTCCAGTCAGTTGGCTCTTCACATCAGGGGGCCAAAGCATTGGAGCTTCAGCCTCAGCATCAGTCCTTCCAGTGAACACCAGAGGGAGGAAGTCCTAGGCCAGTTAGGTGGTTACTCATGGGTAGTGGACACTCCTTTTAGTGCAGTTATCATTGCCCAAGAGGTAGTGTTTCACACACCGGGTTCATCATCAGGTTAATGCCTTTTGGATGCTGTGCTTACATGCATGCAGCCACACCCAGGAAAGGAGTGATGTTGGTTTAAAGATGCTTAGCCTAATGGTCACAAGTGCAAGGGAAGAAGTGGGTATCCAGTCCCCTTCCTGCTGAATTGTCGGTAGAATTCTAATTTCAGCTCTAATGTGTTTTTTAAAAATTTATTTGGCTGTGCCAGGTTGTATTTGCGGCATGTGGGATCTCTGACCAGGGGTGGAACCCAGACCCCCTACATTGGGAGCCCCGAGTCTTAGCCCCTGGGCCACCAGGGAAGTCCTTCTAATGTCTGTTTTTGATTAGCTAAATCTAATCCAATTAGAGCAAGATTCAAAATTGTTAGCTGAAAACTTTTATCCAATGGCTAACTTAGAAATTGTTTCCAGCTGTTAATAACTATAGATTGTTTCATCAGTTATTTTAACAAATAATATGTTTAAACCTTTTAAATGCCCCCCTCTTCCTTCTACCCTATCTGTAACTGATTCTTTTCTAGAGAGATTGGTTTTGATTTCACAGGAAAGGGCTGTGAGTCACCTGCTGGGTCTCCCCAGGGGTTCACGCGTCTTCGAGGAAGATGTACTCTTGTGTCTCTCCTTGGGCTTCATTCGCTCTACGGCCTGCGTCTCCCGTGGGCTCCTTAATTGTCTTATACCTTGTGGGCCCTTCCATTCCTCAATAACAGTAATTAACGTTGAGCACTCCTTGTGTGCCACAGCCTCAGGCTGCCTCTGAGAGGAGCAACAGGCACTCGAAGTGGGGGAGAGGGAAGCAATCAGGTATGGCACCATACTAACTGCTTTCATGTAGGATATTCCTTCTGATCCTCTCAGAGAACCCTACGTAGTGGGTGATGTCATCTACGTTTTGCGGATGAGTCACAGGCCTGATTTCACACAGTTACTACGAGGAACAGGTAGGATTTCAGCCCACCTGTTAGATTCTAAGCCTGCATTCCTTCTATTTCTATATCTTGGGGAAACCACCCAGGCCGTGGGCTGTGCTGTGGCCCAGCTTGCATGCCATTAAGACAGGCTGATCAGGGTCTTCTTGGGCTGCAAGGCAGATCTGGAACTTGAGGGGTCTCCAGGTCTAAGTGTAAGGCTGGCATCTTGAACTGTTCTCAGGGGCTTCCTGGGATTCCGATTCATCCTTATTCAGACCATCACTTCATTGCTTCCGTCAGAGATTGCTAGCTTTCCTCACTCTCCCAGGTGTCTTGGCTATTGCTCCTATGGGAGAGGATCCCTCTGATGACCCAGCTACCTCCCCACTGGAAAGGTGATGAAGATCAGAAGCATTGGTGACCAGATGAAACTTACATGTAGGCAGAGGTGAAGCTCAGACTATTCGACTTCTCAAAGTCTGTTTGCACTGTGTATGTGGGAAAAGGGAAACCCTAGAATACTTTTTATTTGGATATGCAAATAAAGTCTCCCAACAAAAATTCTTGAAGGGTTAGTTATTATGGACTTGGGGAATACTATATATATATTTAAACACATATAAATAAATTTATGCCATTAAAAAAATTTTTTTTCATGCCATGTGGCATGTGGGATCTTAGTACCTAGACCAGGGATCAAACCCATGCCCCCTGTGTGAAAGCGTAAGGCCCTAACCATTGGACCACCAGGGAAATCCTGGAGGATACGGTACTGACAAGATGAGGACCTCTGCTGAGGAGAGTACTTCATATATGGAGGGAAAAGTGACATCAATGATGTTTTTCACTGTATTTGTTCATTAATGAGTCCATTCATTCAATCAGTATTTACTGAGCACTTACAGCTGTGTGCCAAGCACTGGGCTAAGTGGTAGACCAGCAAGCCCCTGCCTGATGGCGCTTCCAGGCTCCCTATAACCAGGCTTATTCTGAAACAGCTGGAGAAGGCATACAGGGAGCTGTTTGAGGCAATAAGATGGAGCTCAGCCATAAGAACTCCTGAGAGGGCTATGTCCACTAACATAGTAGACAAGGGTGTAACAGACGAGTTTCAAAATGCCGTTTCTGAGAGCATAAAGCTTGGCAGCCTAGAATTTTAGAAAATTCAACTGTTTGCACAGAAGGGTCAGAGAAAGGAGGCCTGCCAGGAGGTTGCTGCAACAATCCAAGTGTGAGGTGTCTAAAGCCAGGGCTAAAGCAGTCAGAGTGGAGAAGAAGGGTGTCTGTCTGAGTCATGTTCCAAAGTATCACTGGCTGCCTGGTTTAGGGAGGAACAGAGGGAAAGAGGTAAAGGTGATGCTGAGGTTTCTAGCCAGAACAGTGACATATCTCTTGTGTGACCGTGAACAAGTCAGTTCACCTTTCTGAACCAAATTCATTTGGGCCTGGTTACTTTGCTCTCCTTACTTGCTTAAGTAAGAAGTTTATTCTCAGTATCTGGAAGAATTGAGAGTAGGGCCATTTGGTCTTAAAATGTCAAGTCACTTTTCCTTGGGCTTTAGACTGCCCTGGGGACTCTTTTCCATTTCCAGTGCTCAGCGCCTTGGTCTCTGCAGGTGGGGGGTTGTAAAGGTCACTAACATGTTGGTGTAAGTTAATCACGTCTGGTCTGCCCTCATGCTGCGTGCACACCTCCAGGCAAGACAATGATCGGTTTCAAGACTGGTGCACAACAGTTAGCTTAGAGGGAGGGTGTCCAGGGCACTGGTGGGGGCACTGCATGTGGGAGGGTTCCTTATCTGGAGGTTCAGGTGGGCTTGCTGGAGGAAGCACTTAGAGAATGAACGTGACTTGGCCAGAGTTACCAGGAAGAGGAAATAGCATTTACAAAAACCTGGAAGTAAGAGAGAGGAATGAGCGGGTGATAGACTTGGGACTCCTGGAAGGAGCTGTTTGCGCTGAGTGGCCAGGCTCCTCCTGTCTTTCCAGAGAGAAATGCAGGCCCAGGCCTCGTTTACCAAGGAGAGGTGGCCTGTGACAGGCTGGGAGGTAGAAGGAGCTCTTCTTTGGAGGCTGTGGTCTGCTTCCTCTCTCCTGAGTGACTGTGTGATCCCCACAAAGGGGGATCTCGGGGCCCTCAGTGCTTTCATGAATGAAGTGAGGACTCCTGAGTTCCTGTCAGTGCCTCATTCTGAGGCTCTCTGAAATTATTTTTAAAGCTGAGAAAAAAAAAAAAAATCAAGCGACTACTGAAAACAGATTTCAGTCCTTATTAGGTTGCAAAATGGGAACAGAAACATAACCTGCTATTGAGAAAGAATTCAAAGAACCATTTGAGAAGAAGCATCTTTGATATTGAGTAGATAAAGGTTCTGTGGCAATTCAAGTCGATCCTGAAGTTGAATTACCAAAAAGCAAGAGATGAATCACAGGAGAAATCTGAGGAAGGAGAGAAAAATGCTCCTCAGAAACAAGTGGGCATTTGATAAAAGGGACTGAGCCCCTCCTCCCCGCCGCCACCAGGTGGGGTGAGTTTCTTGGTAAATACGGTGGCCACGGGCTGGCACAGAAGATGTGCAGGGTGACGGGGGCCACAGACCTGCATCAGAGAGCTTGAGCTCCCAGGAGGGGCCTCCCATGTCTGCCTGGAAGTTGTGGGGCGCAGAGCGGGCATTAGATGCTAGACGGGTAGGGCCTTCGAGACCAGAGGCTTTGTGGAACTGAATGCCAGCTGAGCCGGGC
Source organism: Bos javanicus (assembly GCF_032452875.1). Taxonomy (NCBI): domain Eukaryota; kingdom Metazoa; phylum Chordata; class Mammalia; order Artiodactyla; family Bovidae; genus Bos; species Bos javanicus. Next base: position 15,521,600 of record NC_083893.1, read on the forward strand.
AGGACCAGCATCTGACGTGTAGTGGTGTGTATGTGTGGTAGGATGTGTTTGTGGGGGTGTGTACTTGGAGTTGCCAGGGGACCTCTGAGGCCACGGGTCAGAATCCCTGAGGAAACTGGACAAGTGGGCCGGGCAGCTGAGCATTTATCTGCCCTGCCTGCTGAGAGGTCACATTCTGACAAGGAGTCCAGGGAAGAAGAGGAGAATAGGTTTCTTCTACAACAGCGTCACAATATGAGCCAGGTGGAGTCAGGCGTCCTCATCATCATTTCTTCAACTTCATCTTCAGAACAACAGCAGCAGCTGTAATGTGCCAAACACTAAGCTAAGTTCATTATCGACGTTAGTTTCAAGCCTCACAACAACCCAGCAAATAGGCATTATCTTTATCATCCCCATTTTATCCATTTTTCCTCCAGTGAGGCAATGGAACCTCAAGGAAGTTGAACCTCAAAACTAGTGATTTGCAGACATGAGGATTCACGTACATTTTCCTCCTTCTCTTCTGTGAGACACAATATGAATTTTTTCCAGTCCCAATCAGTTGTACCAATGTGCCATGTTCCCAGGAAAGAAATAATAATAAGCAAAGTTGTTTTTAGATTGTTTTAATAATTTTAAAAAATGACGTCTTTGCATTCCTATAATTTGCATTTCTTTAATAAGCAGTGAAGAGTACAATGTTTATACTATTTATTCTCCTGGGAGAATTGTCTTCCTTTTTTTTTTTTTTTTGTCCATTACTAGCTCTCTCATATCACAGATGAAGACAATATAACCTGGAGAGTTTAAGTGACCTGTCCAAGGTCACACAGCTAGTTATTGGAAGGGCCAAGGCCAGAACTTACCCATGGGGTCTCTTGACTGCTCTCTGCCCCATTGCCCTGGGCTGAGCCCCCAGGGCCCCCATCCTGCCACCTCAGTGGGGGAGGATACTTGAAACCTCACTCTTTGCAGGGGCTGTCCCAGGGGGAGAGAGAACAGGAAGGCAGCTCCTTGAAAAAAGCATCCTGACATGAAGTCCTTTCTACAAAAAGCCCTGGAATCTCTTCTGATGAGCAATAGGCCACTTCTCAGACGTTAAAATAGCTAGTTTGTTTTAAAAAAAAAAGGTACAAAAAAGAAAAAAAAAGGTACAAAGAAGAAAAACAGTGGAGGAGGTAGATAGCACGTATGTAAAGAATTCTCACTGGAGATTTTAAAACCAAATATAAAAACCAGCTAATAAACTGCCCATCGCAACCCAAAGATGAACCCACCGGAGATCTCCCTGGGGCATCTGGGACAAGAACAGCTATTCTGTGAAATCTGCTGTTTAAAGAGCACTGGCTGCCAGGCACCATGCTGAGTGCTTCCCGAGGATTCTCACTTATGCCTCATGAGCACGTGATATGATAGATACTGGTGTTATTATTATCGCCATTTTATAGATAGGCAAACAGGCTTTGAGAGGTTCAGATCTTTTTTTTTCAAGGTCACAAGATAAGAAGTGGCAAAGTTGGGGCTTGTACTGGGGCCTGAATCCAAGGTTTGCTCTTAATTACTTATGCTACCAGATACCCTGAGGTCGTGTCTTAGCCAGCGAGTGGCAGCAGTCCTCCGGCTGGCATGCATGGGGACGGTCCTTATGAAGACAAATTATCCCAACCACTTTGAATAATGGTCTAGAAAACAGCATCCCAAAGACCAGGTTTTCAAGACCATTATTCAGTTTCAGTAATGGAGGCTCAAGACATTTCATTGTAGGTAAGAGCTCGAAGTGTTGGAGCTGAAGTGACCCAGACTTAAGCATTGAAGCATCTTGTCTCACCTGAGCTCTTACCCTTCCCCCCATCATGTGTGTGTGTATGTGTGTACACACACGTACACATGCACTCACACAGTCACTTACACACCAGAACAGCTAAGAATAAATAGGTTCAAATAGCTCAAGCAAACATTTGGCTGAAATGACAGACTCTGAAGCTGACGGGCACTATGCCAAGGCATTCTAATTTCATCTCTACAACAAACTCATATCTCTTTTTTAAAGAGATGTGTCATTTTGATTTCAGCAGTCTAGGCAGGAGGTTTTTCAATGTGAATTCCTCTCAGCCCTTCCTAAATAAAATGAACAGCTGAGCCTTGTCTTGTCTAATGTATGGCTTTCCGTGGTACTTTTATGAGTGAGTAGTGTAAGCAGAGAGGAAGTAGCCTTTAAGAGAATCAGTGTGCGGCTGTTCTCAGCTGCCTAGTGTTGTCTCCTGCAATGAGGATTTATTTTATAAACACATACATCGTGCTTACTCTACAACAGGTGCTGATCCAAACAATGTAGCGACAGTAACATCCTCATCACAACCCTGTGAGGGGGATACTGAGGCAGGACGGAACCTGGTAGTGGTTCAGCTGTTCCCCGCCAGGGACCAGTTTCATGGAAGACAATTTTTCAATGGACTGGGGAGGGGAGGGTGGTTTGGGGATGATTCAAACGCATTACATTCATTGTGCTCTTTATTGCTATCATTATTATATCAGCTCCACCTCAGTCATCAGACATTAGATCCCGGAGGTTGGGGACCCCTGGTTTACCTGAAATCACTTAGATGGGGAATTGGTGGAGCTGGGCTCAAAGCTCAGGCTGCCTGGCTTCAGTACCGGTTACTTATGGGTAGTTGAAAATTACATTTTCTTCTAACATCAAGTCAATTATCCTCATGCAGGACTTTTCTCACACAGAGAGTAAGCCTGAAGTTCACGCATTCCGTGACCCTGGAGGGAAAAAGAACTAAACTCCAACAAGCAATGGGAAATGAGTCAGAGTCTGTTTATTTTGGTGATTTATTTTGTGAGAGCCATCGGTTGAATGAATGAACAAGGGAAGCATGAGCTTTTCACAGCTTCTGTGTGGCTACTCCGATATTTAATAACTCATTTCTTTTGATCTTCTAAGCCATCTAATTGAAATACCCCCCAGTTCAGATATTATGGTTTATAATTGGCCTTCAGCCCCTGTCTGCATCTGACATGATGGACTCAACTACATCTCACCCCTTGTGCATTTGACCTCTTACTCTAAAAATAAGGGCCAGATGAGTGCTTATATTCTTTATAGAACAGATGATGGTTTTACTGGACGAGTGTGGTTTATACTTTAGAACAGCTGCATGCATGGAAAGAAATTATTCGAGTAACCCGTTTTCAGACCTTGACACATACATTTGCCTTTAAATTCAATATGCACTTTCTCAAAAAGGATAAAAATGTAAACAGTCTTCTCATACATTATCCTGCACATCTGAATCCTGTGTTTTAATGGTTTCTCTTGTGACTCTGGTGTATTACACTGGTAATAGGAAAGGAAGTCCCATTGCCTCTTTGGAGTGACATGAAAACTGTAGAATGTTAGAGTCGACAGGGGACCTGGACATCATCAGGGGTGACCCTCATTTATATGTGGATTCAGAGACCCACAGAAGTTTGGTTCTCCTGGGCCCCTCCAGGCAATGGTGGTAAACGTGAGGCTGGAACCAGTTCACCTGACTGCAGGCCAACAGAGTTGGCCGAAGCTGAGATAAACTCTAAAAAGCTGGTCTCCAGAGGTTTTCTGGCCACCACTCCCTGCCTGACAGTGCCAGCCTCACCCCGTTGCCAACACGAGGGATTGGCTGTCTGTCCTCTCAGCCCTCAGACACCTCTTCCAGGTTTCAGACCTGGAGTCGTCCCTTTTGTGTATCAGGCCCTCATTGCCTGAACATGGCATTGGCCTCCTCACTGACAGCCCTGGTGTTCCTGATCACCTCCTCTCAAAACACATAAAGCATTTTTAAGACATGTAACTATCATACCCAAAAGGCCAGTCTTGATTACATCAGACCTTTTCTAAAATACTGTCGTCCGTTTCATTCACTGATGTGTCCCAACCATCTGGAACAGAACCTGGCACATAGTAAATACTTGTTTAATGAATAAATGACCTCATTTCCTACTGAATAAATGGATTCTTACTCCTTAGCCTTGCGGTTGAGGCCTTTTATCACCTGCACTCATCTTTTCCCACCTTCCCCCTTCTATCCTCTGGTAATTTAAAACAGCAACATAAAAGATATTCTTTTAGGCTAACGATTTATGGAGTGTTCATAAGTGTCAGGCCTTTTCTAACCTCTTTATGTCTATTAACTCATTTAATTGGCACAAAAGCTCTATAATGTAAGTATACTATTATTAATGACATTCTACAGATGAGGAGAATGAGTCACAGAGAGGTTAAATTGCCTGTTGCTTCTAGGATGAGGCACAGCTGGGATTCCAGTGCGGGTAGCATGGCTTGAGAGCCCATGCACTTCACCACTGTGCTATAGTTAGCTCTCCTGTTTACTTTATTTTTTAAAAGAATTTTTTAATGTGGGCCATTTTTAAAGTCTTTTACTGAATTTGTTACAATATTACACTGTCTCTCTTCTGTTTTGGTTTTTTGACCACAAGGCCTGTGGGATCCTAGCTCCCTGACCAGGGATCGAACCTACACCCCCTTGCACTGGAAGGGGAAATTCTAATCACTGAACTGCCAGGGAAGTCCCCTGTTTAGTTTATTTTTAATTACAAATTCCAACAATCTAGAAATATCAAAAATAAAAAGTGACAATTGTCCTTTTCCCCCCAAAATTGAGATAATCCACATGTATCCTTTCAGATGGCTTTCTTATGTTTAAATGAACAGTTATATTATTTTAAAACTAAAATGGTTGATACCATACATATTGCAACTTGTCTTTTTCATTTATTATATTTTTGAGATTTTTTTTCTTCTTACTACACATATTGCTGCTGCTGCTGCTGCTGCTAAGTCGCTTCAGTCGTGTCCGACTCTGTGCGACCCCATAGACAGCAGCCCACCCGGCTCCTCTGTCCCTGGGATTCTCCAGGCAAGAACACTGGAGTGGGTTGCCATTTCCTTCTCCAATGCATGAAAGTGAAAAGTGAAAGTGAAGTCGCTCAGTCGTGTCCGACTCTTAGCGACCCCATGGACTGCCGCCTACCAGGCTCCTCTGTCCATGGGATTTTCCAGGCAAGAGTACTGGAGTGGGGTGCCATTGCTACCTTACTCTTTTTCACTGTTACCTACTATTCCATTGTATGGATATACCATAATTTATTTTATCAGTCATTGATGATGAACATGAACACTTCCTTAAAAAAAGGAACAGAGCTGCAGTGAACATCACTGTGCTTTCATCTGTACAATGTTAATATCTCTATCAGTTTAGATTCCTAAAAACGTGGTTACTGGATCTTACGGTATATACGCTTAAAACTATGATGGGTATTGATAAGTGGCCCTCTGGAAATTTTGTGCCAATTTATCCTCCCGCTAATGGTGTCTTGAAGTTTTTGTGATTTTCCTTACTTCCAAGTACAAGTTCAGGAAGTGAGCACTAGCTCCCTTCCTAACAATTCCCGTCCTGAGAACTCATGTTCTCTGATCTTTATGCCTCTCTTTCTGTAGAAAAGCTATTTTGTCTTCCTACACTGTTTGGCTATAATCAAACCCTCCCTAACCCCTCTCTTCTTACCTGTGTGAACTCTGTCTCTCTCTGTCTCTCTCTCTGTCTCCCCCCCACCCCTCTACCCTGCTTGGTTATGCAACAACAAAATAGAGATCCTCATTCAGGCCTTGATTTATTGGTTACAATTTTCCTACCAGGGAACTTGGAGATTACATAGAGAAGAGTGAACTCTGTGTTCCTGACTGTGATGATGAGTCATGTGGTGCTGGTTGGAGTTGATCTTCCCAACCTTGTGGTATCAGTGTTTGGCTGTGTAGGTAAAGATGTCATTGTCATCTCACCCAACCTTATTTACAACACGTCCATGTGGAAGGCAAGACTGAAGAAAAGTCTTTTAACTGATGAAGGGGATGGGAAAGGAGGGATAAAGGAATGATGCTTGCTGGACCCTTCCTTTGGGCCACGTCCCTTGCTTGGTGCTTTCAGTACATTATTGAATTTAATCCTCCAGTGAGAATAGACTAAACAGCTTAGGAATGTTCTGTCTGGAAAGAGAAGGAGGAGGATGTGAACAGTTTCTAAAGTCATAATAGACTTCCTAGCATAACTACTAGGAAGAAGCAAAGATAGCCCTTGGAGCTAGAGCAGAACGAGTCTAGGACAAGACAAAGGTACTTCTGAAAGTGGCAAGTAAGTGGTGGACTCTGTAGCCATAAGTGTGGTGCTGATGGAAAAATAGATTTGTTTTTTAAAGGCTTTTAGGAAACTACATATAATGGATAATAACTACTACTGGCTTTCTAAAGAAAATTAGAATTTTGGGGGTCCATACCATTCCTTGACGTTAAGGAGTCCAAACATACTTTTGGCTCTAGTGTTCATAGAAGTGTTTAGGTTAGTAGTGGGTAGAAGGAGGGCATTCTGGACTTTCTTCATCTCGCTTTAAAACAGAATTGCTCTACCTTTCATCTTTTATAAATTCTCTGCTTCTCCATGAGATTTCACTTGAAAATATTTTTTGTTACAAAAAAGAAGTCGTAAGTCATTGCATTTGATTTCACTGGAGATGGGCTGTGGGGCTAACCCACCACGGCAGATGTTACCTGTGGATCCAGGCTCCACCGTTGCTTCTCTCCATAGAACAGGCCAGGGCCTGCTGGCCTTGTAGTCCGTTCCTGACCCCGGTCATGGGAGGGGAAGAAAGAGAGGGCCCTCACAGCAGCAGGAACTGTTCCCTGTTACTGGAGGAACAAACCCAGTCTATTCATAAGCCCTCCCAGTCCCCACCCGACTCTGCCCCAGGCAGGGTGTGAACTCAGCTGCAGTTGTAGTGCCTCCAGGACTGCAAACCTGCTGTTTGCCCAGGAGGAGGAGTCAGAGAGGCCTTGGCCTCAGCCTGACTCACAAGTTCGTGCCTCCCCTGTACTGTTCCCCAGTTCCTGGTTTAAGTCCCACCCTGGCCTGGTCTTTCCCTTGAGCTCTGAGTCAGAAGACAAGGGTTGAAACCTCTGCTTGGCCATTTTGCAGCTGTAAGGTTTTATTTTATTCTGAACCTGTCTCTAAGCCTGTCTCGTGTATGTTTCTCATGTATTCCTGTTGGGCAGTTATGAGGATTTATTGAAATATGGCAAGTAAAGCACTTAGCAGAGTGCCCACAGTGAGGTAAACCCTGAAATGGGGGTGTCAGTGGTCAGAGTTGCTGCTGATGTATGTTACTTTTATGCCTCCCAGCATCGTTGCTAATATCCTGTGATAGACCTGTGACTTGGAGGAGACTTTGATTCCTGCCATGAGACCTGATTCTGAACCACTGATTCTCCCCTGGACACCTTCCTGCTTCTTTCCAGTCCCACAGCTCACCTGATCAGCACTGACTCTTCTCTCCTTGTCTGTACTTGGGTTGACAGCATAAAGGACAATACACAGGAATACACAATAATAACTCTGTTATTGCACTTAGAGAAGTACACTGTATCTCCAAAACACTTCACATAAACGGTTTCATATTTGATAGGTTTCCTTTTTTTGAAATTGAACCCTTCAAATGTCAGTGACAGAGCCAGGGGCTGGCTAGTGGCATAGAGAAGTTGCCAACTTCATACCATTCCCTGCCATCATTGAGTTTACACATCAAGACATACTGCTTTGCTTTCTATTAATATATACTTGTAAATTTTCCTTTGAGTCTGGGAGCAGGAAGAGAGTGAGAGTTCAGTTCTGCTTCTCTGTGGTAGCGGTGGTGGTTTAGTCACGAAGTTGTTTCCGACCCCATGGACTGTAGCCCACCGGACTCCTCTGTCCCTGGGATTTCCCAGGCAAGAATACTCGAGTGGGTTGCCATTTCCTTCTCCAGGGGATCTTCCTGACCCAGGGATTGAACGCAGGTCTCCTGCATTGCAGGCAAATTCGTTACCAACTGAGCCACCAAGGAAGCTCTAGTCATATTCTAATCAGCTATTAAAACTGAGGGAAGCTGGGTCTTTATGGAAAAAGAAACGTTTTATCTTTGATCTATTCTTGTTCCAGAATGTTCTGGATTTATCCCAACAACAGCTGCAAAGATGTTTGTCAAAATTTTGCATTCCCAAAGGCCTGAATACCTGAAACAGAGAGAATACAGTCAAAAAATAAGTAAAAATAAAATACATAAACTGCTTTAATAAATAGAAAATAGTCTTATGCTTATAAGACAGACCTTCTAAGTAAAATCATTTTGCCTCTGTAACCAGTAGATCTTGCCATCTTAAGGGCATATTATGTCTCTTTGTGCCAAAAATCACAAGACCTTTCGTTCTTGTCCTTATGATCCTCTGCAGTGCTCTATTCAGAGTAATGGGATGGAGCCTTTTTTTTGCTACTCGTTTGAAGTTCCTCAAATGGAGACACTTTCGGTTGCAGGTTTGGAGTATGTTTTCAAACCAGCGTAGAGCCAGGATCTAGGAGAACTTTTCATGTGACTTGCGATGTTTTGGATAGACTCCTTTGACAAATCCTGTTTGCATTGCAAAAATTATGGAAGGAGTATAGACCTTTTCTAAAATTCATCCAGGAAGTAACCACCCCTGTAGAGAAAGTTTTGTGCATAAATATGTGTATCACAGCAGCTTTTATAATAGTGGAAAACAGGAAACAGCTGAAATTTACACTACTAAGAAAATGTTGCACTACACTGTGGTTTGTTCTTGGGAAGAATCGTACAATGAAAGTGATGTCTTTTAGTATTACAGAGAGCAGTTTGATTGTTATGTAGAAAAAGAAGAAAAATAAATTGTATTTAATACAGTCACAATTAGGTAAAAATATATAGTGATGTGGTATCACGTGCAATCTTTTACTTTATTCAAATTTTTCTATATTCAGCATGAATTTTTAAAATTGGGGGGAAGTTTTTAAAACTGAAAACAGAAGCATTATCCTTCTTTATTGGTAATCTTGTGTTTGTAGTGCTGCGAAGGCATCTTTGATTTTTCTAGACCAGTATTTCTTAACTTCAGCCAGTTTGGAGTTGCATAATTTTTTATGGAAGGAGCTGCCCTGTGCCTCCCATGTAGCAACATCAGTGGCCTCTACCCATTAGATGCCAATAGCATGCCTCAATTGTGACAACCAAAAAATGTCTCCACATTTTCCCAAATGTCCCCTAGGGGCAAAATAACTGAGAACTGCTATTCTATAACTGTCTACTGATATTCCCCAAATTCCTACCTCCTATGCAGGGAAAGAGAGATCAGAGGGAAGAGGGGCAGGAAAGAGAATGTCTGGAGATTGATCTGGAGGGTTTTGGTAAGAGAGTTATGCCAGAAACTTGTAAAGCATTAGGTCAGTGTGGTCAGGAAGAAGGGGCAGAGAGAGAAGGGGCTCCTGGAGACCCTTGGAAAGGGAGGCAGCTACTGGGCAAAGCCATAGAGGCTGAGCTGGCCTCCACAGCACACAGTTTTCAACAAGGGGGACATAGTGTCTGGCAGTCCAAGGGCCACCTGCATCAGGGGGACCTACCAAGATGTAGCAGTGTCCATTCAGTTGTGCACAATGATGGAGAAATCTAGGGATTCATTCATTCATGAAACACTCCTTTGTGGCAATAAGTAGCAAGATTTCTTCCAGTTACAGGGTAGGATTCTAGGAGAGGACCTCAGCCCCTTGCAAGAAGAAATGGAATGAGGATAGAGTCTGAGCAGACTTGGAAGGACTAAGATTCCTGCAGTTCTGGTCACAGGAAGGAGGTAGAAGACTTCCCAGCTAGGAGTGAAAACAGATGCACTGGACTAGAGACTGTGGAGGCTGCAGCAAAGAGCTAAAGCTCCTTAAATTTCCCTTGACTTGGAGCAGGATTGTTCTCATAACTAGGGCAGCATAGTGCTCTCAAGTACATTAGAAGGAGCACAGCCTCAGATAAGGAGGAGGACTAGGTGAGAACACTGAGGGCAGTGGTGAGTCAGAAATGAGATTGTGCAGGGTTGGTTCTAGACTGAGAGCCTTTTTTTCCCCCTTTCTTTTAATATTTAAAAAAATTATTTTATTTTAGAGCATAGTTAATTAACAATGTTGTATTACAGACATAAAGAACAGACTTTTGGACTTAGTGGGAGGAGAGAGTGGGATGATTTGGGAGAATAGCATGAAAATGCGTACATTACCATGTGTAAAATAGATGTCCAGTGCGAGTTTGATGTATGAAGCAGGGCATTCAAAGCCAGTGCTCTGTGACAGCTTGGAGGGATGGGGTAGGGAGGGAAGTGGGAGGGGGATTCAAGATGGGGAGGGGGGACACAGGTATACCTGTGGCCAATTCATGTTGATGTATGGCAGAAACCATCCCAGTATTATAAAGTAATTATCCTCCGTTTAAAATAAATAAACTTTTAAAAAACTCTGGAAAAACCCCAAAAAACAAAAACAAAACAGTGTTGTATTAGTTTTAGGTGTATAGCAGAGTGATTCAGTTATACATATACATGTATCTATTCTTTTTCAAATTCTTTCTTCGTTTAGTTTGTTACAGAATGTTGAGCAGAGTTCCCTGTGTTGTACAGTAGGTCCTTGTTGGTTACCTATTGTAAACATCCTAGCATGTACATGACACTCCTAAACTCCTGATCTCTCCATCCCACGTCTTCCCGCTGGTAACCATAAGTTCCTTCTCTAAGTCTGTGGGGCTGTTTTTGTTTTGTAAATAAGTTCATTTGTATCCTTTTTTTAGATTCCACATATAAGTGATACCATGTGATACTTGTCTTTCTTTGTCTGATTTACTTCACTTAGTATAATAATCACTAGATCCATCCATGTTGCTGCTGCTGCTGCTAAGTGGCTTCAGTCGTGTCCGACTCTGTGTGACCCCATAGACGGCAGCCCATCAGTCTCCCCCGTCCCTGGGATTCTCCAGGCAAGAATACTGGAGTGGGTTGCCATTTCCTTCTCCAGTGCATGAAAGTGAAAAGTGAAAGTGAAGTCGCTCAGTCGTGTCCGACTGCAGATGGTATTATTTCATTGTTTTTGATGGCTGAGTAATATTCCATTGTATATATGTACCACAGCTTTTTTATCCATTCATCTGTTAATGGAAATTGAGGTTGCTTCCATATCTTGGCCATTGTAACTGTTGCTGCAATGAACATTGGAGTGCATGTATCCTTTTGAACTATGTTTTTCTCCACATGTATACCCAAGAGTGGACTTGCTAGTTGATATAGTAGCTCTTTTTAGTTTTTTGAGGAACCTCCATACTGTTCTCCACAGTGGCTGTACCAGTTTACATTCCCACAAACAGTGTAGGAGGGTTTCCTTTTGTCCACACTCTCTCCAGCATTTATTGTTTGTAGATCTTTCAATGATGGCCTTTCTAACTGGTGTGAGGTGATATCTCATCGTAGTTTTGATTTGCATTTCTCTAATAATTAGTGATATTGAACATCTTCTCATGTGCCTTTTGGCCATCTGTGTTAGACTGGGACCTTTGTACTTGGTGCTGTAAGTGGAGAAAAGAGACGGCTAGGTTTTCTATAGGAAGGATCGCTAGAAGTGGATCAAAGCATATGCACTTTTTGTATTTTGATGGGTAGTGCTAACTTACCTTTCACAAACAGTATAATAATGAATGGGCGAAATACTATTGTGGTATTTTATGGTGCTTAAATAAAAGATTTATTATTTTAGAAGTTTATAAAGGTTTATAGTTGTTGCAACTTTGTTTTTGTGGCTTGTTGTGGATCATATCTCTGATTTATATGATGTCCTGCCTGGCACACAATCCCTAACCATAAGATATTTCCTATGGGAAAATAACTTGCTTTATGACAGTCTGCTTTATGACATGCTTTTCAGAAATAATGCATGACAAAAAGTGAAGGTTGCGTATAAGGCAGGCGTTTATTTTATCTGTTTGTGAGTTGTTGTGCTTTTGTTTTCTGTAATGGCTGATTTATTTTCCACCCTCTACTACTAGAAATATAATTTAATAAAGCTTGAAATGCTCTTTTTTAAAAGTTTATGAAGCACAGGGAAGATGCATAGATGGATTTGTAAGTCGACAGTTTGGATTGAGTACTGTATATATCTTCTATGTTATGAAATAAATGCATTCAATTAGTTTGAATAGTATGAAATTTACATTTTGTAGCTCAGAACAGTCAAGAATCATCAATTTCATATAGTTCAGTATAATAGTAATGTTGACTATAAAGAAAATTTTAGTGAAATGAATATTCTGGTTTTTATTGCTTTCTTTAAAATTTAGATTTATTTCCCTGAAGGCAGGGTTGAAAACTTGGATTGTATATCATTCTGGGCATGGCTGGAATTCAACCAGTTATTCTTGCTTAGAGTGATTGTTTCCATTGGAATGAGAGTTCTCAACCGTAGCTGTTCATAGAATCATATTTAAAATTGGGGACCATTTAAAAGATACTGACATGCCCCACAGCAGCCTGATAAATGAGAACCTTGTGGGGTGGGGTGGAGATGGCAGGGCTCATGCCTTCTTGTTTCTCAGGTGACACTAAGCTACAGCCAGGTTTGAGAACCACTGCACTAGAATTTCACTTTAAGGAGACTCAGCAAAGCTTTTCTATGCCTTAGAAAAACAAAAACACAACACCACTGCTCCTGATTTATTTCCCCAGCTTGCTTTGGACCAGCAAGGTCCAAAAAGAAACTGTGGGGAAAAAAATATGTTTACATCAAACCTGTTTTGATTTTCATTCAGCTTTTGGTTTTCATTCAATGGAACATTTATTGGATGCCTAGCATGGGCCTGGTCTTATGGCTGGGTATTTTGAGGAAATAGATTAATGATGAGTGAAAGAAGAGTTTGGGCCTTTTAAAAAGCAGGAAAGGGACTTTCCTGGCAGTCCAGTGGTTAAAACTCTGCACTTCCACTGCAGGGGCATAGGTTCGATAACTGGTCCAGGGAGCTAAGATCCCACATGCCACATGGGCAAAAAAAATCAATAAACAAAGAGTGAAAGTTAAAAACAAAAACCAGGTGATGATATAAAATGTCCAGAATAGGCAAATCTATAGAGATAGAAGGTATGTTAATGGTTACCTAGGCCTGGAGAGGTCAGAGAAGAAACGAGGAGTGATTGCTCATGGGAGTGGGGTTTCTCTTTGCAGTAATGAAAACGTTCTAAAATTAGAGAGTAATATTGAGCTCCTCAGATGGCACTAGTGGTAAAGAACCCGCCTGCCAATGCAGGAGACAGAAGAAACCAGGGTTCGATCCCTGAGTCAGGAAGATCCCCTGGAGAAGGAAATGGCGACCCACTCCAGTATTCTTGCCTGGAGAATCCCATGGATAGTGGAGCCTGGTGGGCTACAGTCCAGAGGGTCACAAAGACTCAGACATGACTGAAGCAACTCAGCATGATGTTTGCACAGCTCTGTGACTATACCAAAATTCATTGGTGGTACACTTCAAATGGGTGAATCTCAATAAAACTGCTGTTTAACAAATTAAAAAGCCACAACCATGTGTCACTAAGAAGGCTTCACTAAGTGAATTAGGAACAGCAGAGAAGAAACTTTGCTGTCCACCCATTCCTTTCATATTTGACAGAGCTTAAAATGGGGACAATAAGAGAGCAAAATGACGCAGAGCCTGCTTGGAGGCATTTAGTTCTCACCTATATTCCAGGTAGCATCTGAGTGTACAGGGGAAGATGGGCCAGAAGCCGTGCAGATGTCCTGGGACATCCGGTGAAAAAAGACCAGAACTCACTGAGTCCCAGGCAGTGTTCTTTGTGCTTTACGTATATGATTAATCACCACCCAATATCCCCATTTTACTTCAGTGAAACTGGGTGTGGAGAAGGTAACTGTCCCAAGGTCACACAAGTATTTCTGAGAAGCAGCCTTAAGGAATGGGTGGGTTTCAGACAGGAATGTGAAGCTGGAGGTGTCGAGTGACTGTAGGGCCGAAGGCTGCGGTGTGTTAAGGGGGATGGAGGATAAGCAGCTCGTTTTGGAGGAGCAGTGGGTTCGGGTAGGGTGATTATGGAAAATGATGCTAGAAGGATGGACGGAGAGAGGTTATTGCGGAGCTCTCGTGACCATGCCAAGGCATCACCATGGAAGATCATCAAATCAAAGCAAGGCCATGTGGAGTCTTCTTGGTGTGTGTGTATCTGAATGGGTATTTCTCTGCATCTACTTACAAACAGCTATGAGTGTATTGTCTGGCACACCACCTTGTTCCTTGCATGACTCCCGGTGTGTGATGGGCACACCACAGGATCCAGCAGCCCACCTGGCCCCCTGATGGCCACTGGGGAGCAGCCACCAAAATAGAAGTCATAGTGATCTGGGGGAACTGAAAGCTTCCATAGGACCAGCCTTTAGAGCATAGATTCTTTGCTGTGATAGCAAAGTCTCAGCCCAGGGGAACTCCTCAAGCCCAGAATGTTCAGGATGTTTAGCATCAAGTCTTCTGGACTAAGAGGCAAACTCTCCATAGGGAAAGAAGAGTCTGTTTTCAACTGACCCCCTCACTCTCCACAAAATGGTAGCAAGTTGGGTTTCCCAGCCTTTGTCTCCCTTCCCTCTGGGATGCACGGGGACCAGCAGTGACGTGGCCCACAGTAGCCGAGGACGGATGGACATTCAGCCTCTGAGGCTGACAGTCTGTTCGTCAACCCAGACCCACGCTTCAGAGCCAGAAGCTTTTTGTGCCCAAGAACACATTCCTTTCTGCCGTCCTAGCTCAGCTCTGTCCATCTTGGGACTTAGTTCCTTTTTGAATGTTTTTTCATGATCTCTCCCTGGTCTGACTTCAGTCATGCTTGGGTTTTTATACCAAGCCTTGTAACACCTCACTCGCAGGTACCTTTACTAGTATGGTAATCTCCACATCACCTCAGATAACCAAGGTGATTGCAGTGCAGCTCTTTCCTTATTTCTTCATCCTCAGACCTCACAGTAGGTTAATTCTGGTGTGCTCTAATTTTTTGCCCTCAAATGATTCTAGGCACGTGGTGGCCACCCACATCCCAGTGAAATCAGCCTGTTCCCAAGTTCTTGAGCCTCTCTCTTCTCACTTATTATCTCCTGTCTCATCCTATTAATTAACTTTCTCTATTACCTGCCCTGCTTTCGCGATTATCCCTGATCATGTAAGAGACACTCAATGAAGCAAAGGTGAGTCATTGATTAATCAGTAAGCACTTCACAGAGGAGTGACAAAGAGTGATAATTGTTCTGATATCCAAACCCAGGGCTCATCTCAGACACACCATCCTTGCTTCTTTTCTTCCTGCCCCTGCCTTCCTCTCTGCATCTCCAGCTTCAACATTTTCTTCATGATTCTCTCCTTACCAAGTTCCTACCCTACCTACAGACACCCCAATTTATTTTTTAATTTTTCTTATAGTTGCTTTACAATATTGTGCTAGTTTCTGCTGTATAGTAGAGTGAATCAGCCATAGGTATGCACATATCCCCCCGCTTTTTTGGATTTCCTAACTGTTCACTGTGTGGATCATTTGCTGTCTATGTTCTACGAACCACTCGTGACTTTTCTTATTTCTCTCTCTTGTGTCTGAAAATACTATGATTTCTTTTTGACTTGCCCTTTGATTTAACTTGGTCTTTGATTGATTTTGGATGTGGGGAAAGGATCCATGGCTTTGGTAGGAAAAGGTTGCCAAGTCTTCCTTAAGAATTCTTAGGAACATGTGCAGGGCAAAATGTGAAAGAGCAGATGACAGAACCTGCTGGAGGGGATGAAAGGAAACCAGAGTTAACCTGGCCAGGGACAGCCATACTGAAATAGACTCCACCTTGTAAAAGAGATTGCCTTAGTTTCCCATGGCTGCAAGGGGAAGAGTTGACATGGAAAAGGAATGATTTGGAGGGAGGGCATTGAAAGAAAAGAAAGAGTTTCTGGAAAAAAAAAAAAAAGAAGAAAGAGTTTCTGATATCATCCCCATACCCTGACTCTCTAGAGCCTGTTCCCTCTTTGTCCCCAGTGCCTAGCACATCCTGGTCACTACTGGAACCTACACAAGTAGGTGTTGAGAGGATCCTCTGTGGTCTGCTCCTCACTGTGGCCTGGTGCCTAGTCCCCATATGTGGTCCTTCTCCTCCCATCATGAACACAACAAACAGAACTCCCTCTCTCTTTCACATACATAAGGTGGATGGCTGAACATGGTTGGGGTTCTTGTAGTGAGGGCACAAGACTTTGAGAGAGGAACACAGGGAATGAGCCTCTTAAGGAACAAAAGGTGGCCATGGATCATAGAACCCTCCAGATGATGCCTCATTTGCTTCTGAAAATCACCCACCCACTGATAATCTGAAGAATCTGCAGAAATGTCTAGGATTTACATGGAATGCGATCCCACAAAGGTGCCTTCCTCCACTCAGCACTACATTCACTTTTTTCAATTCACATTCCATCAGCTCCTACCTGCTCTCCTGGAAGTAAGCCTCAGTGTCCTCACCCTCCTCCAGCGTACCTGGCCATGGACTCGTGCTAACGCTGGCCACATCATCCCTATTTGCCCCTGCTTTGACATACTGGTAATGTCCAGTAAATACAAGAGCCAGTTTCAGCCAAGAGCCAGTTGAAATCAACTCAAAGAATAGTTCATGAATTTCAACTGTATGCAATACAACATACCATAAATCATGGGAGGTACAAAGGAGAAAGACTCTTGGGACACCCCACAGTTGATCCCAGGGGTGTTGGTTACAGCTATGGCTAGTATCCTGAAAGATGATGCTGTGAAAGTGCTGCACTCAGTATGCCAGCAAATTTGGAAAACTCAGCAGTGGCCACAGGACTGGAAAAGGTCAGTTTTCATTCCAATCCCAAAGAAAGGCAATGCCAAAGAATGCTCAAACTACCACACAATTGCACTCATCTCACACGCTAGTAAAGTAATGCTCAAAATTCTCCAAGCCAGGCTTCAGCAATATGTGAACTGTGAACTTCCTGATGTTCAAGCTGGTTTTAGAAAAGGCAGAGGAACCAGAGATCAAATTACCAACATCCGCTGGATCATGGAAAAAGCAAGAGAGTTCCAGAAAAACATCTATTTCTGCTTTATTGACTATGCCAAACCCTTTGACTGTGTGGATCACAATAAACTGTGGGCAATTCTTCAAGAGATGGGAATCCCAGACCACCTGATCTGCCTCTTGAGAAATTTGTATGCAGGTCAGGAAGCAACAGTTAGAACTGGACATGGAACAACAGACTGGTTCCAAATAGGAAAAGGAGTTCGTCAAGGCTGTATATTGTCACCCTGTTTATTTAACTTCTATGCAGAGTACATCATGAGAAACGCTGGACTGGAAGAAACACAAACTGGAATCAAGATTGCCGGGAGAAATATCAATAACCTCAGATATGCAGATGACACCACCGTTATGGTAGAAAGTAAAGAGGAAGTCAAAAGCTTCTTGATGAAAGTGAAAGTGGAGAGTGAAAAAGTTGGCTTAAAGCTCAACATTCAGAAAACGAAGATCATGGCATCCGGTCCCACCACTTCATGGGAAATAGATGGGGAAACAGTGGAAACAGTGTCAGACTTTATTTTTCTGGGCTCCAAAATCACTGCAGATGGTGACTGCAGCCATGAAATTAAAAGACGCTTACTCCTTGGAAGGAAAGTTATGACGAACCTAGATAGCATATTCAAAAGCAGAGACATTACTTTGCCAACAAAGGTCCATCTAGTCAAGGCTATGGTTTTTCCTGTGGTCATGTATGGATGTGAGAGTTGGACTGTGAAGAAGGCTGAGCGCCGAAGAATTGATGCTTTTGAACTGTGGTGTTGGAGAAGGCTCTTGAGAGTCCCTTGGACTGCAAGGAGATCCAACCAGTCCATTCTGAAGGAGATCAGCCCTGGGATTTCTTTGGAAGGGATGATGCTAAAGCTGAAACTCCAGTATTTTGGCCACCTCATGCGAAGAGTTGACTCATTGGAAAAGACTCAGATGCTGGGAGGGATTGAGGGCAGGAGGAGAAGGGGACAACAGAGGATGAGATGGCTGGATAGCGTCACTGACTCGATGGACGTGAGTCTGAGTGAACTCCGGGAGTTGGTGATGGACAGGGAGGCCTGGCGTGCTAGGATTCATGGGGTTGCAAAGAGTCGGACACGCAAACGAGCGACTGATCTGATGGCTAGTATTTACACTGTTGTTGACATTGTCTTTGGTTAGTATAGTCACATCTGCATGGTGTCTTTTACAAAGTCTTAGAGAATCACACTGCATCCAGCTGTTTAGGGCTCTCTCTCAGTGAAGGACAATAGTATTTTAGATTGTTGCAAGAAGCTCAGAGACTCTGGAGACAGAGAAAGCCCTTAAGTCTACTTTTTGCACAATAGAGCTTCATAACATTATTCTGTATATCATCTTTTTACCAAAACACTGTCACCTGTTTCTGTCAACAAAAGAACTCTTTGTTTTGATAGCCAAGGAAAACCTTAAGCTCAGTAGAGACAACAGAACAGTCTTTTTAAATGACAAAATGTAAGGGCTAAAATGCCTTATTTTTGGAATGTAAATTAGAAACTTTTTTTTTCTTTAATATGACTGTCACCCTCGGTTTTGGTCAACTTTAGGTTTGTTTTGTTTTATTTTTAATGATATCCATGGAGCTCTTTGGAATGCTGCTCAGGATAAGCACAGCTTTTCAATCTGACTACAGGGTAGTCATAAGGGAGGTGGGAGATGATGAATTTCCCACACCCTTGAGCCCTCTGAAATGTCTTTGACCTTCAGTTTCTCTGCGCAATCCTATCTCTGAACATATATGCTCCGACACACATGTAGCTGACAGCCTCTGTAACGGGGCAGACATTCTCTATCTGGGGATGAGACAGAGTGTCCTTACTCTTCTCCATGAACTGGAGTACAATTCTAACACATTCACCTGTTTATTTTTCTGCAGTTCTTCATATTTTAGAAGCTTCTCGGAGGCTTTTCTTTCCTCTGCTATCTTCCACAGGCAGAGAGGAAGGTCACGTTTCCTTCAGCGCCTTCCCATTTCCATCTGGCTCCCCACCTCCTACTAGACAGGAGAAGTCTTAGCCTGCAGCCCGTCCCATGGGGTGCCTCTGTCAGTGTTACACTGTGGGGATGAATGAAGCCCATGGTCTCTCTTAGTCCAGGTTAGCAGGTATGTTGGGCACTTCTTTGGCTTTTGTGAATAACAGGGAAACTAGCACATTTAAGAAATCTTGGAAGCGATCGTCTCTATCCCCTTGGTGAATTAAGATAGATTGGGTCTTGTTTGATGTTGCATCCTTAGTGTTTAGCATGACACCCTGAAGAGGTGATAGGTGTCCTCAGGCATAGGAGGTATAACCCTCTAGCTGTAAACCATTTTTTTTTTTTTTCTATTGAAGACAATTCCATGGTAGTTAGCTTGGAAAATATTTGTGAGAGGAAACAGTTCTGGGCTCAAATGGCATCCACTTGTAAAGACTCAGAAGGACCCTGCTTATCTCCCCAGATTCGTTGCCCATTCTCTTAGCTCCAATAGGGAGCCACTTTGCACATGGCACTCCTTCTGTCTAAAACATTTTCGTCCCTCTTCTTTGCCTCCTCTTTGCCTGGCTAGCTCTCTGTCTTTAGGTTATGTGTAGATGTCACTTTCTAGGAGAAGCCTTCCATGGTCTTCTAAGACCTTCCTCTGAAGCACCTTGTATTCACACTACTGCAGAATTGCCTGCCATCAGAGAATTGCCTACATTCTGGCCTACTTCCCCTGATGCTTGGAAACTTTTCTTGAGAATAAAAACAGTTTTATTCATCATTTTGTCTCCAGTTTCTGGAATGCTATTTGGCACAAAGTAGGCAGCCAGTAAATATTTGTTGAGCAAATGAATGATTGGTGTCCAAATAAGGAAGTTATTCATAGGCATAAATACCTTTTCCTTCAGAAATTTAAGTGCAGCCAGAGACTTTGTGTCTGCCCTGGCTGCCAGTCCAGCTTCTCAGAGGATTCCCCTGGGTGAGTGCCCCTGCCTGAGGCCTGATTGTTGCAGAGACCCTCCCCAGGCTGCCTTCTGACCTGACTGGGCTCTTGGTGGCTCCAGGTCCTAGAGACTCGGTGGTCTCTATCCACCCACTGCTACTTAGTCCACTTGCTCTACCTGAAATATGCTCCCTAACTGGCTAAGCCTGATTCTACCCTCAGATGAGACCTGAGAGTCTACACAGCTTGTTATAAACAGCTCTCAAGTCTACTTGGTAGCATTAGGCTCTGAAGTCAGTGTTATCGTGCCTGCAACCAGCTCAGCTGGTCAAGGCCAGCTTACATTGGGTCCTGTTGCTGAGGGTGGGTCCAGTGTTGGCTCAGTCACTGAGTTCTATTCCTTGGCAATGCGGGGGAGGAATGTCCCTAGCTTCTCTCTACTGACCATTCACTTGGCTCCCATCACAGGAGAGACTTTCAGGAATTAAAGCACTGCAGTTTTCTGGTAGTAGAAACACATGGATTCAATAATGACAAACAGCTGCTCACAACTAGAGGAGGGTCTCAGTTTGCAGATCATACCAGTCAGTACTGCTCCTTATTCCCACCCTCTTCCTTTGCCCATGGAATTGAAGCTCAAAGGATCCAGATCAAAAGGGAGTGAAAAGAAATGAGAGTGAAGGAGAGAGATGAGAAAAGGAGAGCAAGTGAGGAGGATGGGAGGACACAGCAAGGAAAAACGGGACACGAGTTAAGAGGAATAACAATAAGAAATAAAGCATACAAAAGCAAAACAGGGGACATGAACTTGGGGAGGAATAAAAAACTGTGGAGTGAAGAAACTGTGGGGACCCAGAGGAAGCTGGAGAAGACACTTCCAGGAAAAACCTAGAGAGAAAGAAGAGAGCAGAGAAGTGAGAGGAAGGAAGGAACCTGGAGGGAGAGAGGACTCATGCTGTAACTCCCGTGTTAACCAAGAGGATTATTAAGAAGTTCCTACTTATTGAATGCCACCTATGTAACCAGGCACTGTAATAAGACCTTGCATTTATAGCACTGCAGGTGCACTTGCTCAGAGTCTGATTGTTCACAGAGCTGTGGATCAGAAAACACTCAGACATCTCCACATGAGTTCACATTGAGGAGGCTGGGCAAACTTACTCCTGAGCATAGAAGAGGTTCCACTGCCTTGGGAGCACCAGAATAACTAGGAGGGGGAGGGGTGATAGGTGTGCAGGGTGGAAGTTGTTTCTGGTCTTGCAGGCAAGCAGTCATGGCCTTAGAGCTCTAGAGATTCAGGCATGGATGCTATAGTGAACACTAGGATCCTCCAGGGCTATGTAGTTGGAGAACCCATAGCTATCTTATCTCATTTAATCCTAGTTTATAACAACCCTGTGATAACCTCCATTAAAGAAACACAAGTTACTTTCCCACTGCTAGTAGGTGGTAGCACTAGAAGTCCAACAGGATCACAGGATGAAAAGACCAGGTTCTTTCTCTCCACCCTAAGGCATCTGCTCTCCATCCCACCCTTGGTGGTCAGAGCAGTGTGTTCCAGGAGGTCAGCCTCGGGCAGTCTTCAGGCAAAGAGTAGAAAGAGGAAAGGTAGTGTTTGTTGGTCCACAAACAATGACCCAGGCAGAAAGGGGCCTCTTGGAGCCATCAGGATAGATGGTGCCACTGATCCTTTTAATCACAACAAACTGTGGAAAATTTTTAAAGAGATGGGAATACCAGACCACCTTAACTGCCTCCTGAGAAATTTGTATGTGGGTCAAGAGGCAACAGTTAGAACTGGACATGGAACAACAGACTGGTTCTGAATTGGGAAAAGAGTATGTCAAGGCTGCTTATTTACTTATATGCAGAGTACATCATGAGAAATGCTGTACTGGATGAAGCACACACTGGAATCAAGATTGCTGGGAGAAATATCAATAACCTCAGATATGCAGATGACACCACCCTTATGGCAGAAAGTGAAGAAGAACTAAAGAGTCTCTTGATGAAAGTGAAAGAGGAGAGTGGAAAAGTTGGCTTAAAACTCAACATTCAGAAAACTAAGATCATGGCATCTGGTCCCATCACTTCCTGGCAAATAGATGGGGAAACAGTGGCTGACTTTATTTTGGGGGGGTTCCAAAATCACTGCAGATGGTGACTGAAGCCATGAAATTAAAAGACACTTGGTCTTGGAAGAAAAATTATGACCAACCTAGACAGCATATTAAAAAGCAGAGACCTCGCTTTGCCAAGAAAGGTCTGTCTAGTCAAAGCTATGGTTTTTTCAGTAGTCATGTATGGATGTGAGAGTTGGACTATAAAGAAAGCTGAGCACTGAAGAATTGATGCTTTTGAACTGTGGTGTTGGAAAAGACCCTTGAGAGTCTCTTGGACTGCAAGGAGATCCAACCAGTCCATCCTAAAGGAAATCAGTCCTGAATATTCATCGGAAGGACTGATGCTAAAACTCCAATACTTTGGCCACCTGATGTGAAGAACCAACTCATTGGAAAAGGCCATGATGCTGGGAAAGATTGAAAGCAGGAGGAGAAGGGGATGACAGAGGATGAGATGGTTAGATGGCATCACTGAGTCAATGGACATGAGTTTGATGTTGGGAGTTGGTGATGGACAGGGAGGCCTGGCGTGCTGCAGTCCATGAGGTCAAAAAGAGTCAGACGTGACTGAGAGACTGAACTGAACTGAACTGAACTGATCCTTTTGAGTTGGGCAGAGGAAGGGAAGTTAGAAGTTTGGTGAGTAGGGATCCAGCTGGGGCTCAGGAAGCAAACAACCTAGCCCTACAGATTGAGCTTGGTCTCATCTACCTGTTGTGGACACAGCAGCCTGGAGCCATAGGACTTCAGGAACTTTCTTTCCCTCATAGCTTCTCGTGTGCATATCTGAGCAAGAATGCTGCCCCAAGCCTCTGAGCCAGGGCAACACAATCTAGAGGATTTGTGAAAGTTTGTTTTTGTCTTGCAGGGGCTTTGTCCCCATGTGATTCATTAACTGACCCGCTGCTCCTTAGAGCTGCAGGGAGCCTGGTAGTTCAGGCCTTTAAATCCCTTCTGTCGACCTAATTCACAGCCTGACATCACAAGCCTCCCAACATAATCCATTTGTACTGATTCGATTTTTTTTTCAAGAGGCTTCCTTGGCAGCCAGGTTTTCTCATTATGAATATGATTCATCTGTATGGTAATTCCCAGTAGAATTAGTATCTCAGACATGATTCATCTTGGGAAATATTAGGCCAGAAGCATCGTTTCAGAAAGGCCTGGTACATGCATAGCTGCAGGGAATTTCTGCAAGAGATGCTTCTTCATGAAAATAGCATTTGTTGAGTTGGCCCTGTGCTGGACTCTGAGGTAGGGGCTTTGGGGAAATAGAGAGACATGAGCACCTCACCCCTGCCCTCAGGAGCTCCCATTCTAGAAGGCAGATGGCATGGATGAGCATGTTTATGGGATGGATAACATGAGAAGTACAGTCAGAAATGAAAGGTAATGTGATCTCATAAAATATCAGGTTCTCAAACTTTAGCAGGAATCAAGATCACCTAGAAGGCTTGTTACAATGCAGATTTCTGGGCCCCAACCCCAGAGTTTTGGGTTTAATAGGTCTGAGGTGGGGCCCAAGAATATGTATTTCTAACAAGTTCCCAGGTGATGCTGCTGTTGTTCTGGGCACCACACTTTGAGCACCTGCTCTAAGGATTTCAGTGCTTTCACCCCTATCCCCGCTCTTCACTGCCTGCAAGGTGCTAGGCAGTGTGCTTCCTGCTGGGGACAATATGTGGAACAAAACTTGCCGGCCCCACCTGGGGAACTCAGAGCCTGGAAGGGGAGTAAACAGCAGCTTGCCCAGTCTACAGAAAGTAGAGTTTTGTATGGGGGCAGCTGGAACTCAAAAGGTGATGCTTGGTTCTTGCTGAAGCTGGGGGAAGGCCGCATGAAGGAGGCAAAATCTGAACACAAGTGTAAAATGTGGATTGGAGGAAGATATGTGGAAGGGCATTCATTCCCAGCCTTTACCTTCCCAGATTATCAAGTGTCCTGGGGACATCCCCTCACACTCCTTCTTAGATATTTCCTGCAGTCATAAAGTTTTGACTTCCTACAGAAGTGGGTGGCATAGCTCTGGTTAATTGGCCTGGCCTTAGCAAAGTCTTTATTTTTGGCTCTGTGGAGCTCTGTTTGGTCAGTGTCTCGTGCATGGTCTGAATATTCTCAGTAGAATGGAATTCTCTGCACAGGCACTTGAATGGAATGTAGAATGAAGAGCAAAGGAAGCAACGGGCTTGCTACCAAATTCCTTCTCCCCATCCCTACCACTCCGGCCTCCACGCTGCCTCAGCTACCACCCTCCAGCCCATAACAGCCTCACTGTTTTTGTTGACTCTTCAGGGAACTTGGCAGTTTTTATGTCATTGCATTTTGTGTAGACACACACATCCATCAGAAATCAAGCTTCCAGCATCTCAGCCTTCTAGAACACTGCTTCTGAATTCCAGAATTCAGGAAAGGGGCCCATGAGACCAGTAAAATGGCTTTCCAAACCACAACTCTCACACTTGATTCCTTGAGGAAGGCTCCTGCATTGTTCTCCAGCCTGTTAACTCTCAGTTTACTCAGTTCAGACAACCGTGGTTATTTGTTTTTCCAGTTCAGGCTACTTTAAGAAGCACATTATGGGGAGTTTAAGGGTGGTGTTAGAAGTGGATATGTAGTCACTAGGGAGAAATGACAGATGATATTGAAGGAGAACACTGATAAGTGAGATACTGACTGTATGCTGTATTCAAGAATGATGATGGTCTAAAAGAGAATGAAATGATGCCATCTGCAGTGACATGGATGAACCTAGAGATTGTCATACTTAGTGAAGAAAGTCAGAGAGAGACCAATATCACATGGTATCACTTGTATGTGGAATCTAGGAAAAATGGTGCAAATGAACCTATTTCCAAAACAGAGTCACAGATGCAGAAAACAAACATGGTTACCAAGGGCGAAGGTGGGGAGAGATCAACTGGGAGATCGGGACTGACATACACATACTACTATATATAAAATAGATAACTCATAAGAACCTACTGTATAGCACAGGCAACTGTACTCAATACTTTATAATGACCTATGTGAGAATGCTGCTGCTGCTGCTAAGTCGCTTCAGTCGTGTCTGACTCTGCGCAACCCCATAGATGGCAGCCCACCAGGCTTCCCCGTCCCTGGGATTCTCCAGGCAAGAACACTGGAGTGGGTTGCCATTTCCTTCTCCAATGCATGCAAGTGAAAAGTGAAAGTGAAGTAACTCAGTTGTGTCCGACTCTTAGCGATCCCATGGACTGCCGCCCACCAGGCTCCTCCATCCATGGGATTTTCCAGGCAAGAGTACTGGAGTGGGCTGCCATTGCCTTCTCCTATGTGGGAATAGAATCTACAAAAAGTGTATGTGTGTATATGTATATATGATTCACTTTGCTGTACAGCAGAAACTAAGGTAACATTGTAAATCAATTATACTCAAAAAAATTAAAAAGTATCATGATCAAAATTATCATTAAAGTTAAGGTTAATTAATATCTTCTGTCCTCCATTTAAGAAAGCTGAGACGTATTGGTCATCAAACAGTAACACTAAGAGGGATGTGGGGATAATGTTAGTTGACGCCTTCATGTTAGATATAGAAAACTGTGGCAGGGGCTGGGTTTTGACCACATGACAGAGTTTGTCTTTTTTTTCAGTCATTGTCCTCATGCATCTGCCATAGTCTCTGTAACTGCAACTCAGCATTTGCTGAATCCAGGAAGTCCATATTGAATCCGTATCTGTTTTCTCTAAGCCCCATGATTCTTTTAAATCATCATTTTCATGAAAACTCAGGATGGAGACTAGATCTGATTAAGCATTCTCAACTCTTAGGAAAATCAGCAAATGAAAATGGGATAATGTTAAACTATTGGTGAATTTCTCAGAGCAGATCACATTTGTGTACGTGCTTATGCATGCTCAGTCACACAGTTGTGTCCGACTCTTTGCAACTCCATGGACTGTAGCCCACCAGGAATTTAACACATGGAATGGAGGAATTTAATCCATGGAATTCCATCTAATCCATGGAATTTTCCAGGCAAGAACACTGGAGTGAGTTGCCATTTCCTCCTCCAAAGGACCTTCTCAACCCAGGGATTGAATCCATGTCTTCTGTGTCTCCTTCATTGGCAGGCAGATTCTTTACCACTGAGCCACCTGGGGAGCCCCTCAGATCACAATTAGAGCCTCATCTGGTTGCAGCTTTTCTGAATGCTTTGTAAAGATTTGGTGCTATTTCATGTGACTTCTGTATCTGATGTTCAGCACATACAGGTGACAATACAATGTCACCTGTGATTTAGATGAATCCAGTAAGGTCATGACCAAAAAACTATCATGACCAAAAAACTAAAGGATTCTAGCCAATTTCTTGGTGAGGATATAAAAGACCTTCATTAATTCAGTCAAGAGCTATTTATTGAGAAGCTGTAATGCCAAAACTTCCAGACCCTGGCGAAAGAGCAGTGAAAATGAAATAAAATCCTCTTGAAGTTGCATTCTAGAGGGAGGAAACAGACCGTAAAGAGAGGTGGCAGGATCACTACTGCAATACCCATAGTAATCTAGGTTCTCTTTTCAGATTTTTAAAGTATGATTCCACTGTCTAACGGTCAATACCATTGTTGTGAATTCAGCTGTTGGTAAATTTATCATTACTTTGCATCTACTCTACCTTTCCTTCCAGCTTTTTTTTTTTAATTGGAGTATAATTACTTTACCATTTTGTGTTAGTTTCTGCTGTACAACAACATGAGTTAGCTATATGTATACATATATGCCCTTTCCCTTGAGTCTCCCTCCCACCCACCCCATCCCACCCCTCTAGGTCATCACAGAGTACCAAGCTGAGGTCCCTGTGCCATACAGGAGCTTCCGACAAGCTATCTACCCCTCTCTAAAAAAAGGTTTCTTTGACAACTGCAGTATAGGATTCTCTAATTGTTTGGTTTGGTGGCTACCAGTACTGGCTTAGAGATGCAGGGAATGATGCTGAGTCAGGTGTATGCACATTAGTGCCTTATTTTTATGTGATGGTAATAGTAGGACCTCTTTCTAGAGCTGTTCTGGAGTTTCGAAGAAATCGTGTCTCAGTGCTCAGTGCCTACTTCATTTTAAACATTCATTAGATGTTGCGGTGATGACAAGCATTGTTGTGTGTGTGTGTGCTCATCACTTAGTCGTGTCCAACTCTTGAGATCCATGGACTGTAGCCTGCCAGGCTCCTCTGTCCATGGGATTTCCAGTGTAAGAATACTGCAGTGGGTAATCATTCCCTTCTCCAGGGGATCTTCCTGACCCAGGTACTGAACCCAGGTCTCCTGCTTTGGCAGGTGGATTCTTTACTGTCTGAACCACCAGGGAAGCCCACAAGTATTACTGTTAAGGGTCAATGGACACCTAAGTAACAAGCCTCCTTCTTGCTGAAAACGTTCAGGAGATACGCTATCAGACCTTAGAACATTGTGATTTTCCAGAGCTCTGATCCTAGAAAGAAAGCTTTTGGAACAGAGCAAGTACAAAATTGACTCCCCTTGTCAAGCACTCTCTTTGACCCAAGTAGAAGTCAAGATAAGACAAGGCCCTTTCTGGCTGTACAGAAGAAGGAGCTTTCCTCCTGGGTGAGTGCTGTGGACCCGATGTGCCTGGCTGCTTTATGTCTTTCGGTGCTCTTAAGTCTTTGATTTCATCTCTCTCTGAATTACCCAGCCTTGGATGTTTGTTTTATTTGGGTTTGGATCTGAACTCCATGTCCCAGTGTTGGTTTCTTGAGTCACAAGGAACTTCAAATGTTTCCTTAAGTATTGTCTAAGGACTGCTTGCTTTTATGCAAGTAACTTCATAATATTGAGGTCATGCTTCTCAAACGCAGCACCTGCCATAGTGGAAGTAGTGTAATTCCATGGAGAGGACCCACTCACGGTTCGCAGTGCTGGGTAAACATAGGTGCTATGAAGGGCACTTTTGGCAACATTGATCTATAGTTCTTTAGGTAAATCTTTTTTATTGAAGTATAGTCGATTTACAATGTTTATATTAATTTATATTTATGTTATGCAAATGTACCTATAAAGACAAATGCTTTATATTTATCTCAAAGACAAATATGTTATAATTTCTATGTGGAATCTAAAAAATATATATAGATCTTAAAAGTTCTAAGAACTCCACAATGGCCAACTATAAAAATTTTGACTCCTTTCCTTCCTTCATTCCCAGTGACTTTAGCAAGTCCTGTAGAGTCCATATCTGAAATGTATCTTGACTATCTATTGTTGTTGCTAAGTTGCTAAGTCACTTCAGTCATGTCCGACTCTGTGTGACCCCATAGACGGCAGCCCACCAGGCTCCCCCGTCCCTGGGATTCTCCAGGCAAGAACACTGGAGTAGGCTGCCATTGACTATTTATAATACTCTGCAATTAGCTAACTTATTTGATTTACTTGTTTATTGTCTGCCTTCCTCCAGTAAAATAAAAAAGTTCTTTCTGCTTTCCGCTGGATCCCCAGAGCCACTGGGCTTGGCGCAGTGTATGTTTTCAATAAATAAAAATCAGTCGTTGGATGAATGGATGGACACATATCTTTTTACCAAGACTGGATGCCCTGTTGTAAGGTGCTGATTTTATATCAAAAAAGATATTGACCCATATAGGGCATTAGTCTGTCTAATTTTCAGCACCTTCTATTACCACATTAATCCAGTGAGATAAAGTTTATATATTTTTTCACCTTGTAATTTAAACTACAAATCTCCATAAAAAGGAAACATATTTGCTCATTCATTAGTCATAACTTGACTGTTTTCCAAAGTACTTTAGGGTGACCATGAAAGGAATTATCATGAATAAAAACTATAACAACTGCAATGTTAACATCACTTAACACTCTTGCCAAATAACAACATTTTCTTGAATCCTGTTGTTTGGGTTTTGGGTGTGACCATGTTTAGGGCAATGGATAAAGCGGAACCACAGAGCTGGACAAACCCAATTTCAGTCTTGGCTCAGTTTCTTACTAGTTGTGTAAAGTTCACTGTCTCACTCTGTCTCTCTAGGCTCACTGTCCCCATCTGCAAAATGAATCAACCTCATAGGGCTAGTGTGTGGATTCAGATATGCAAGGAAATACTTATCATTGCACCTACCCCATCATCATTGTGTAGGTTGACTTTTGCCATGTGCCAAGGCATTCCCAGTGCTTCATGGTTTATAACAGCAGTCACTTATGTGGCTCGTGTTCCTGTGAAGTGTCTGGACGGTGCTCCTGGTTTGGACGAGCTGATCTTTGCTGGGCTCTCTCATATGTCTGTGATGGCAGGTGGAGGAGCCATTGGATAATCTAGGAGGGATTCACGATGTGCGTGCCCGGTGGCAAAGTGAAAGAAAGTGGAGTTTCTCGGTCATGTCTGACACTTTGTGGCATCATGGACTGTAGCCTGCCAGGCTCCTCCATCCATGGGATTTTCCAGGCACAAATACTAGAGTGGGTTGCCATTTCCTTCTCCAGGGGATCTTCCCGACCCAGGGATCGAACCCAGGTACCCCACATTGCAGGCAGACTCTTTACCCTCTGAGCCACCAGGGAATCTGCCTATTGGCAGGCTATTGGCCAAGGTGACAGGAGTGACTCAGCTGTGGTCCGTCATCCTCCAGCAAGCTAGTTCTGGCTCCTTCGCTTGGTAGTTGTTTCAGAATTCCCAAAGTGGCAAGAGAGAGCAAGCTCCAACGCTGAAGACTTCACTGGCAATACATTTACTGAATTCCCATTAATTAAGCAAATCACAAGCCTGGCCTGGAATCTGTGAAGGAATAATGTATGGTCATTTTTGTAGTCTATTGCAATCATCCTTGTTACCATCATCATAAAAACCGGTATTTGTTGAACATTTATTAAGCAGGTGTTCCAGTCCTATTACTGTGTTTATCAAAGCTTGTAATTGTTACTACAACTTTATGGGACAGATAATATGTATTATATCCCTGTATTGGAGAAAAAGAGACTGAGACATAGGATGGCAAAGCAGCTTAGATAAAGTCACACAGCTGGGAAGCAGAGAAGCTCAGACTCAAACCAACACTTCAGAGCAGCACTCATAATTACTGTTTTATACTGCCTCCTTCTCCCATTCGATGTACGTAAAATTTTCGATAGTTGCCTTTTTTTTTTAACGGATGATCTAGTAAGGGGTTATTGCCTATATTTTAACATGTACCCTAAGCACTTCCATATATTTGAATTCAGCTTATCAAGTATTGGCATGAATGACATGTGTTAGTCCAGATCATGGTAGGACCTGTAGATATATTTCTGATTCTTTGTGGATGGGGTGTTAGCAGTAGTGACAGCAGCTCAGGGATGTATTCTTAGAACTCTTCATTTCTCCTTTCTTCAGAAAAGTTGGAGAGCTTGGGAACAGCTGGTAGCAAGGCTGAATAATTACTTAATATATCCAAGTATTTGCGTGCATACTGTCATGTCTGGCTCTTTGCGACCCCATGGACTGTAGCCTGCCAGGCTCCTCCGTCCATGGGATGTCCCTGACAAGAATACTGGAGTGGGTTGCCATGCTCTCCTCCAGGGGATCTTCTCAACCCAGGGATTGAACCTGCATCTGCACTGCAGGCAGGTTCTTTACCACTGAGCCACTGGGCCTTTGTAGCAGCATTCCTCTGCTGAAAACAAATAGACCAAAAAAAGTGAAGGGCTACCAATCTCTGATAGATTAAATCTCTTTTCTTGACTTTCAAGGCTGTCCTTTGTCAGGCCAACTGACCTTTTCAGTTCCCCAGTGATTTCCCTACACGCTCTGCTCTTAATTCCTGCTCTCCTCACTGTCCCCAGGACACACTGTTTTCCAGCCTCTTCACCCTTACTTGTCATGTGACTTGCCTCCCTCAGCTGCCCCAGTTAGAGCCATGCTTCTTTCTTTATCTTTACCTATCAAATCTCACAGTGGGTTCTCTTTTCTGAACATCCAGTGTTTACTTCTGAAGGACTCTTTTGAGACTTAGTGTGTTGGAGATTGCCTGTATGATTTGGAGCTGGGAGAAGAAAAGCATGTCCTGAGCTCTGCAACTCTCTACCCCCATTTATCCTCACAATACACCCAAATAAGGTTAGGATGACATTATCCAGCACATAAGAGCAAGGGTATAACTCCATCACAGCGAATTGCATAGACTGTGCTCTGTGCTCTGTTGTTATACAATCACCTGATGATTGTTTAGAGCAGGGTCCATTCTCTTCCTGCTCAGTGCTAATGGGCACCGTTTCTAGACACCAGACTGAGCACTTTGTATGTATTGTCGGGGGGGAATCCCAGAACATCTCTAAGAATGGGCATTAGTATCCTCTCTGCCTGGTCAAGGCAGAGCTGGGTGTGCAACCCCACAAACCTGACCCCGAAGCCTGGGCTCCTTCTGTCCAAGCACACCATCTCTGTGGCCACCAGAAATTTAATGACAGAATTAAAGTTAAAGATTCCACACTCTGTCTTCAAATGGAAAGTATATACCAGAAAGCAAAGGAAGGCAGAGTAGAAGTCTAGTCAGGGTGTCACCACAGACTAGCTCATTGGGGTCCTTTTGAGTACCCTGGCATGCTAGTTAAGGTGAGGTTTGGAGTGTGCAGCATCACAAGGGTGCGTGCAGAGTCTGAAGGGCATGCAAGGTTCTTCCCTTCCCTCTCCACTCATCGCTGTCAGCAGAGGAGATGACCTCCACTGTCGCCCTACCCTGAACTTTTTATCTGTTCACCCTCCTTATTAGACTGTGAACTCTTGGAGAGGAGAAGCTGTTGTATTTACCAAGGCCTAACACATAACTGGTATATAAACACAGAAGAACAATTTTTTAATTTAATGCATCAATTGTCAACCAAGGCATGGTGCTCAAGGTAGCATGATGGAGACAACACAGTATAGTAAACCTTTATTCCACCATCAGAAAGCTAGGTTAATTCACCCTGTGTTAGCTTTGTTCTCTGGCATTTATACACTGCCAAGAGGCTCTGGCTTCCCAGAGACCTTGACAAAACCCCATACCTCCCAGATATAATGCCAAACTTCATAACTTTCAGGTCTCATTTTCTAAATTAGATTGTGAAGTCCTACAGCACAAGAGGTGTCTGTTACTCTTCGTAAACACCTCACATCTTTCAATGCAGTGCCCTGCACAGAGCAGATCTACATAAACATTTGTTGAACAATTGCACTGAAATGGATTGGAATTATGGCTGGGAAAATGTTGTAATAATCCAATCTCTTTGAGATAATTCTTGGTGAATTCAGGTGATGAAGGAAAGAGGAAATCAGGATAGCAGCAGAGGCAGAAGGAAGAAAGGAAGGAGAAGTGGCAGGATCTGTCATCTCACTGGATGTGGGGGTGAGGGAGGAAGAGGGGGAAAAAGGATTCAAAAACTTTGGTCCAAGCTGATGGATTGAAAGCTTATAACCAAAAAAGGGAATATAGAAGTTCTCCTGCCCCTTAACCCACTCACCCTTATTTCATTCTGAGCATGAAAGGAGGACTCCTCATGAATGTGAGTTTTCAGGGTTCCTTGGAGATAGACAGACAGACAGATAGACAGATCTGGGGGAGTCACTCAAGAGAGTCCAGAATGACAAATAGGAAAGGTACGCCCTTGTCCCACTGTGGACGAGCTTTGCTCTGATAAAGAGAAGGAGGAGAAATTTGAGCTGAATATATTTTTGGTTGGTACAAGTCGTAAGTGCTCTGTTTGATAGCAGGGTTGTTTGAACGACCTATTTCATAACTGCACATAGCTTTCCCAAATAAATGGTGTCTGTAGAATGTTCAGGTTAATGTATGAGCCCAGTGTTCACGAGTGTTTGCGCTTAGAGCGACCGAGACTTCTTTCTTAATAAGTCATCTTGGCATTTTGTCAACAAGTTAATTTGCTTTTCTAAGAAACTAGATTAATACTTCCTGTACTTTGTGCTATTCACAGATCTACAGTGCAGTGAGAAGGGGAGAAGCCACAGAACAGACAATTAGATCTCTTCTCCATTTCTTCGCCAAGCTCCCAGCCTCCGAGACAGCCCATGAAAGGATCAGTGTCGGTCCGTACTTAAAGCAATGTGTCCGAGACACGGTGTGTGAGTATCGTGCCACCTTGCAAAGGACTTCCATATCTCAGTACATCACCGGCTCTCTCCTGGAAGCCACCACATCTTTAGGAGCAAGAAGCAGCCTCCTCAATTCTTTTGGAGGATCCACGGGACGAATGATGCTGAAAGGTACTGTCTGAAATTTCACTTTTAACTCTTCATCATTGAATGCAGAAAAGAATCTGAGTTAACATTTATGCATCTCCTCATGGAAAACTGAGTCCACTTATCAACAACTTTCAGAAAAGGTAGCTGCTTTAAAAGAATATAAAATGATAGTCCTTTACTAAAATCCCTTAAGGTATAAGCATTCTGAATAATGAACGCTAAGATTTTGATGTTTCTTTTTCAAAAGAAGTAAATGACTAAATGCTGTGTTTAATTTTTTTAAGTTATTCTAATAGATGAGTTCTCCTAGTGGTGGTCTATGACAGATGTCAATTACTGTAAAAAAAAATAAAAATAAAAAAGCTCGTAAAAACGTGTGGTCATGTAGTCACAGTGAAAACCAACTGTTTCACTCAAAACAGAGTGGAATAGAGTTCTCTTGCCTACACAGAATTAATAGGTTCATGTTGACTAGAGAAGCTAAAGGCCATCTTCCAGCAACTCCCATCTTAAAAGACAAGATAGTCAGAAATCCTGCTAAGAAATGAAAACTAATGGAGAATAGGGTCTCTGCATCAGAACTTCCCAGCTACTTCCCACAAGTGGTGGACAGGCAGGTCAGAAATGGCCGTGCACCAGTGGAGATTTGTGCACTGCACAGCTGTCACCACCCACTTGGCATCCTTCCCTGGCAGGAAGCTGCCAACCAGACAGGGACCATGCAGAGCAGCGTTCCACTGCTCAGGGGCTGCCAAGAACTCTCTCTGACATCCTGCCACTTCTCTCAAGGAGAGCCCCTGTCGTCCCTCCACAGCAAGCCCCAGACCTGGGATTATCACACCAGTGGTCTTCCTCCTTGACCCTCAACCTCCCCTACCCCGCCCCACCCCAGCACCCCTTGGGAAGACCCTAGAGGAGGTCCACACCTATCTGTGTACCATGTGGGTGCCATGCTGATTTGTTTTCTAGTGTCCCCTTAACTTTTGTGGATCGGTTATACATGATGAGTGAAGAAAAACACAAGATGGGGACCACTAATCCCAGAGACTAAAGAGGAGAAACTTGGATTCATATATGTTTCATACATTCAGCATACGTTTTTTGAGCACCTGGGTGCTGGGTTGGGGACAAAACATAGCCCTTACCCCCAGGGAAATTGTTGAGAAGACCCCCTGAAGGAAAGAAAGGCTACCCACTCCAGTATTCTGGCCTAAAGAATTCCACAGACTGTACGGTCCATGGGGTCGCAAAGAGTCGGATACAACTGAGTGTCTTTCCCTTTCACTTTCTCACCCATGGAACTTGTAGTCTCTAGGTAGTAAGGGTTTCCCCTATCCACAGGATTCAAGATTTCTCTATTCTGATGCGGCTCCTGGTAACTGCCAAGCTTGCATTCTGCATCAGTGATCTTCCTGGGAATTCGGGTTGAAATTGACATATAGAGTTGGCAGAGCTTCAGTGCTTGAGACTCTATGTAAGGAGCTTATCCTGTGCATTAATCAGGCTTTTGTATCAGATCCCCACCCTGTGCCAAGCAGTGTGTAGGCCTTATGGGAGATCCTAATAACATATAAGTCAGTTTTCTTGCCTTTAAGTTTTTATGATCCTAGTGAGGCAGCCAGATTTGCATGCACCAAGTATTCAAAGAACAGACTGCAGGGAGTTAAATGCCAAATAATGTGGAAGTGACTCTAAGAGTTCAAAGTGTTTGGAAGAAGAGTTAATGGTCCATGTGACAAATGGTTTGGCTGCAAAGGAACAAAGTCAATAAAAGCCACTTTGTTTCTTCTCTATTAATTGCAAAAAGACATATCTCCAGGCTCCCCAAATGTTGTGTTTTGGTTCCCAGGCAGGCTGCCTCCAGTCTTACACAGACCTTTGGGGAGAAAAAAGGAGGCCATTAGTTAAGGTGTCTGTTGCCCTGATAGTAAGTTGATCTCCATTGCTCTTTGCACTTTCCTGTTCAGATCAGAACTCTGAGATCAGCATTCCCATCTCTGGGACTTGTTGGATCATCAGCTGATGAGTTATCATTGAATTGGGTTTTACGCAAGAGTTGGGAGTTTCTTTTAACTTTCTGTTTTGCAGCTGTTTAATGGTTTCTGATATCTGTCTGTAAGTAGTTTCTGCTGAATAATATAGTTAGCAGGTTGGCTTCAGCTCCAAGCTAATTTCTGTATCTCTACCTTGCTCCCTTGGAAAACTTTTTCAACTTCAGTGCTTTCTCCCATGGGGTTTTCAAAATCTGTATGTGCTGTAGTGAAACATATGGTTCTTCAACATGCAGTGGAATATAATACATCTTAAAAAACCATACATGGCCGTTCAAAATCACGGAGTGTTTAGAGAACCTATAGGTTCAGCATATTGAGTAGCTGGGTCTTGAGCTCTGTTGGCCTCATACTCCAGCAGGGGGTCTGGACGATATGCTTGGCTGCTAAGCCATGTTTGTCTGCTTGTTTTATTGTTCACTGTGTGTTCTGTGGCACTGAGCAGGCCAACAACTTTCAGCTCTGTGTCACTAATGAAAATCTATGGGAAGTGTGTGACACACTCAGTCTCCAGGTTATAAACGACTCATGTTCTAGAGTTCATTTCTCAGGAGCTGTGTGGAACTCAGAACGCTTTCCTGGAGAAGCAGTATTAAACATTGTGATTTGGTTCCAGACTTTAGTCCTCAAAAACCTCTTTAACCCACAACACAGTTGAAATCTACACACTTCCCATGGAATAGAGAGAAAAACACAATTATTAGAATACTGAGCATCAGCCTCCAGGAAAAAAGCAATACCAATGAGTTAAAAGGCATTTGTTGTTGAGGGGAAATCATTTTAATTAAGATGAGTAGAGTTAAAGTAAAACTTCCATGGAGATTTTGTAAGGAACTTTGGGCCATTTCAGAGGTTTTAGATGTTGGCATCTATAGTTCTGTTATTATGGTTAATTATATTTTGAAACTCATATCTAATGTGAAAGATTCAGAAAATTATTATCCCAATAACTTTCTTTTCTTTTAATGAGAGGCTTATAAATGGAATGAAGACAGGAAGAGGGAGATAGGACAGAATTTGTAATTTTTTCCCAGAGGGAAAAGGTAAGGAAGAGGGTCAAAAAGAATGACCTTTTCCATGAGAGAGATCACATTTAAAGTGGATTAAATCAAGTTGGAAAAGGTAGGGGAAAAAAAAAGGAGGAGGGCGAAAAACAAATGCTATATGATTCCTTTTGTGTGGGGTGCTTAGAATAGTCCAAAGCATCAGAGACAGAAAGTAGAACTGTGGTTGTAGGGGCTGGTGGAGGGAGGGTTTGGATGTGGAGTTACTGTTAATGGGTGCAGAGTTTCATTTTGCAAGATGAAGAATTCTGAGGATGGATCATGGTGATAATTGTGTATAAGTAAATTATGATAATTGTGTATTGAGTAAATATGAATTTACTCCGTACAACTCAGCTGCATTAAAAATGGTTAAGATGCTAAATTTTGTTATATATGTTTTTACACAAATGAACACACACTCACAAATCAAAGGATTTAAACAGGAGGAACACATTATGCAGGTCCTTAGTGCCAGGCCCATTAAGATGTTAGAAAGAATCAAGTTTGTGAAAAAGAAATGTGAAGACAGCTTTCCAGGTGACCTACAGATGCCCCAAGTCAACTTGTCTCCTGGAAGTGGTTATGAGTACAAAATGAGGGTTGGAGCTGCCTGTAGTAGGTGAGAATAGGAAGAGAAAATGTCCAACCAATTTCTTCATTACTCACAGGGCATTCCCAAGTTAGGACTTGATAATGTCAAGGTTGATTGGCCAGAATTCTGCAGCTCTGCAGCATTACCACAGTCTACAAGATTCTTCTAACTCTCCAACATCTTCATCAGTTTGCACCCCTCCAGTGGTATGAGTAGCTCTGAAAAATCAGCCAACAGTCAGTTCATTCCTGGCTTTCTGCCTTCAGGACCAGTGAGGATGGTCTGTCTGCTCAATGGAAAGTTTGCCAAATAATGAGAAACATTTTCTGATATGAAGCATCAATCAGCAAGGGTATACTATCTCAAAAAATGGAAAATGGAGAACTTACTCCATCCTATCTTCCACTAGTTGAGTACAGTCAAGATCTTTCCACTTCCCATTTAATTCCCCTTTTCCTCCTCCCCATTAACCTTTCTGGAATCCCAGGACCAACTCTGTAGAGCAGTGGCAGCCAAAAGAGTTCTTGACTTCAATAATCAGAAAGACGTTTTCTAAATCCATTGCCTACTTTTCTTTTTTTCCAATGTACTCCCTACTAAAAATTACAAAAGCAAGATTAAGTCAAAAGGGAGAGAAAGGAATGAGGTAATTGATAGTAATGGGAAGAAGGAAATGGCGACCCACTCCAGTACTCTTGCCTGGAAAATTCCATGGACTAAGGAGCCTGGTGGGCTACAGTCCATGGCGTCTCAAAGAGTTGGACATGACTGAGCGACTTCACTTCACTTCACTTCACTTCAAAGCACTGAAATAGCAAAAGTAAAAAAAAAAAAAATAGTGATAAGGAAGAGGATTTTTCAATATAAGGTGGCTGTTTTCAAGTGCACATTTTGTATCAGCTTGTTCCTAAGTTTGTAAATCAAAGGATTAAATATTTACATGTAACTCGGACAAAGCATAGTCACATATTTAAATTATGTAGTAGGAAATGCTCATTTTGTAACCAGTTTGGGTGTTTATGTATAGAATAGTTATTAATAAATAAGTTATTCATCATAGATAGACTATAAATAGAATATTAATATGAAAAGAAAAGGTTTCCCTGGTGGCTCAGATAGTAAAAAATCTGCATGCAGGAGACCTGGGTTCCATCCCTGGGTCGGGAAGGTCCCCTGGAGGAGGGCATGGTAACCCACTCCAGTATTCTTGCTTGGTGAATTCCATGGACAGAGGAGCCTGGTGGGCTGTAGTCCATGGGGTCACAGAGTTGGACGTGACTGAGCGACTTACACTTTCACTTTCACATGAAAATAAAAAGTGCCCTGCAGATGTAATATTCTCATTTGAAAGTGGGGAATATTCTGTTTCTGATAGAAAGGTCTAATAATTTTCAACTTATTTTCTTCTACTGCAATAAGTATATTCTATTTGTGTCTTTTTCTAAAGTGAATACCTTTGAGTATAAAAATAGGAAGACCTAATAGGAATATACACACACACATTTG
The DNA here is from genome assembly GCF_032452875.1 of Bos javanicus. Taxonomy (NCBI): domain Eukaryota; kingdom Metazoa; phylum Chordata; class Mammalia; order Artiodactyla; family Bovidae; genus Bos; species Bos javanicus. The sequence continues at coordinate 15,560,052 of NC_083893.1, forward strand.
AACTATGTGATTGTACCTCATAAATAATTTAGTTTATGAAGGCTGTCTTGGTTGACTTCCTCATAATCAAAACAATTACCCTTTACATGCCTACCAGGCAAGGGAAGACGTCTCCATGGTTCTAATTCCAAGATGTAAGTGTATTTAAATCTGACTTACTAGTTTTGTGACCTTGAAATTATTTTCTTGATGTTAAAGTATGCTTTAATGCAACTTGGGTTATGTTTTTATACCAGTTAATCAACTGAGAAGTATTCATTCAGTGCCCACTATTGTCTAGGGCAGTGTCACCTCAGAGAAGAATGGAAACATCACATCTGGAAGCCTTCAACTTGTAAGATAATATTTCTCACTCCAGTGAAAATGTAATAATAGGTTTCAGGTTTACTGAAGTAGCCCTTACTGCCACCCTGAAAAGATTCACAAAGTTCAAGGTTAGTCACTTGAAGGTGGGATCTGTAGCTCATGGGGCCAGGAAGCTTGGTGGGTGCAGGACAAAAGCCCTCTGCCTTGGGATACGCATGGCCAGGCATGATCCAGGAGTGTGATTTCATGTTTAGATGTGACCTAAACCTGCACAGTATTTCTGATGGGTGTGACTCCATACCCCTGCTTATAACAAGGGGGATCATCTCCAAGGCTCCAGGGCAGCACAAAGTCATCAACCTCGAATATTACCAGAGACATGATGCTTCTCGAGTCAAAACAATCAAGAGTATTTTGGGGGAGGAGGAGGGTCAAGCAGAGGAACTAACTTTTTTTTTTTTTTTTGTTCACTTTCACTTTTATTTTTTATTTTTTTAAATCTTCCAATTTTATTTTATTTTTAAACTTTACATAATTGTATTAGTCCTGCCAAACATCAAAATGAATCTGCCACAGGTATACATGTGTTCCCCATCCCGAACCCTCCTCCCTCCTCCCTCCCCATACCATCCCTCTGGGCCGTCCCAGTGCACCAGCCCCAAGCATCCAGCATCATGCATCGCACCTGGACTGGCAACTCGTTTCCTACATGATAAGGAACTAACTTTTTAAGAAAACTTTTCCAAGCTGACATCCTCATTACTGTTATATCTGAAGTTGTAAACTGTCCCATCTGTAAAGAGAAAATTGGGCATACGGAAGGATTGGAATTAGAATCATAGTAATAGTTGTGAGTATTTTTTTAGTTCTTGCTGGGTGCCAGGTATTACTCTGAATGCTTCACGTGTTTGACTTCAGTGAAAACCATTCAATGATCCAATGAGAGAGGTACTATTTACTAATGAGGAAACTGAGGCCCAGAGATATGAAGAAACTTGCTTAAGAGTGCACGGGTAGTCTGTGATAAAGTCTGTGCTTGAACTCAGGCAGGCTGTTGAGTCCTTATTGTGTTTCAGACAATGCACCAAGTCCTTTATCTGCATTATTTCATGTAGTCCTTTTGGGTTGACTTGTGTCCCTTTAAAGAGATACGTTGAAGTTCAAACCCCAGATCCTGTGATGGGACTTTATTTGGCAGTAATATCTTTGCAGATGTAATCGCGTTAAGATGAGGTTATTTTCTGTTACAATGGGCCCTAAACCCAGTGAATGGCTTTCCTTATCAGAAGAAGAAACAGGCAGACAGACCATGTTGGGATGAACACCATGTGATACGAGAGGCAGAGATCAGAGTGATGCGTGGAAACCAAGGAATGCCAAGGACTGCCAGCCAGCAGCAGCCACTAGAAAGAGACAGGAGAAAATTCTTACCAGAGTATAAGAGGGAGCATGGCCCTGCCAACACCTTGCTTTTGGACCTCTAGCCTCTAGAACTGAAAACAAAGTCCTGTTGTTTTAAACCATCCAGTGGTGGCATTTTGTTAGGGCAGCACTAGGAAACGATGACAGCCCTTTTTTGGAGATCCTGTAAGGAAGAAATTGTTAGTGCTAGGAGACTAAAGCTCACAGAGGTTAAAGGACTTGCCCAAGGTCACACAACTAGTCAGTGTGTGTAGCCAACTCAGATCAAGCTTCTCCAGGGCCTGTGGTCACAGCTATGATGTAGACATGTTTGCAGGTCTCCGATGGCACTGTCCATTTCTGCTTTGTTTTAATTGATTATGGGTTTTTCTGGTCTCAGTCTCTAATATTCATCCTCCTCCCCCATGAGCCTCTTGCCTGACATAGGACCAGGCACAGAACAGACAGTCCATAAACTTTCATGGATTCCAGTGGCAGATGTGTTCACAGAATCAAGGAACATGAGATCATTGCTGTTTATCACATTTAATTGAATGAGATAATTTTAGAACCAAAGAAAGAAAGCACTAATTTTCACTGAAGGCTGCACTAACATATCAGGCTCATACCAAATGAAAATGCAGATACATTCAGTAAGTTTCCAAGCTGGTACAAAAGTTATTTTCAGTGTCTCAGAAGGTACTATCAGCACAAGGTCCTGGAATGGTTACAGAGCTATCTCCAGGGCCTTCCTTGCTCCCTGTCTGAATTCTTCTCCCTTCTTCCTCAGGCACCTCTTGCCTCTGGGGGTCCAGAGCCCCCTTAACTGTATCAGCCCATTTACTCCTCACTTACTACCCCATAAAAACACAATCTCCTTTTCTTTCTGTAGTGGATCCTAGCTATGCTTTGGGAAGAGAGGGATCTTGTGGGTTGGAATAGAGACCTGGGGTATTGACTGATGAAGGAAACTCCCCTGCGAGCATCAGGGACAGATAGAGGAGCCAATGGTAACTAGTAGAGGAAACAGAGCACCCAAGTATAAAGGCATGAGACAGGAAAAGGCACGATGTGTTCAGGGACTGCTGGTCTACCGTGCTGTTATGGCCAAAGTTTGAGGTGCACAGGAAGTAAATAGGAAGGTATGGGACAAGAAAATAGGTCTCCAGGGGCTGTAATTCATGATAAAGAGCTTGGATTCTACCTTGTAAGTAGGAGAGACACAGAAGGGTTCTAAGGAAGGATGTGATGTGATCATATCCTTTAGAAAGAACCATCTGGCTGCAGTGTGGAGTGGGGCTGCTCAAAGCATCATCTTTAGCCCACCTGCATCAGAATCGCCCAGCCTGAGTGTCCACGAAATAGCTTGCCTTGGCTTCATCCCAAACCTACCAAATCAAGAGTCTCTGATCAGGAATTCCCTGGCAGTTCAGTGGTTAGGACTCCATGATTTCACTGCCCAGGGCACAGGCTCAGTCTCTGGTTGAGGAACTAAGATCCTGTAAGCTACGAGGTACGACCAAAGTGGGGGAAAAAGCATGGCCAAAGCGGGAGGGGAGGAGCCTGAATCTCTGATACTTCAGGTGAGAATGCCTGGTGTGGAAGGTGGATGGAAGGAAAGAGTAGTGAGAACTGGAGGCATTTAGGAGGAGGCATTGCTAAGGCTCCTGAGAGTCCCTTGGACAGCGAGGACGCCAAACCATTCAATCTTAAGGGAAATCAACCCTGAGTACTCATTGGAAAGGCTGATGCTGAAGCTGAAACTCCAGTATTCTGGTCATCTGATGCGAACAGCTGACTCATTGGAAAAGTCCCTGATGCTGGGAAGGATTGAGGGCAGAAGGAAAAGAAGGTGTCTGAGGATGAGATGGCTGGATGGCATCACTGATACAATGGACATGAACTTGGGTGAACTCCAGGAGATGGGGAGGGACAGAGAGGCCTGGTGTGCTGCAGTCCATGGGGTCGAAAAGAGTCAGACATAACTGAGTGACTGAACAACAGCATTGCTAAGGCAGTGTTGGTTACTGCTGGCCCATTGTAATCTGTGAAAATTACAAAAATTTCACTCTCTCCAGAGTGATCAAGCCTCATCCCCACATACATCATTTAGTGCACAGCGTGTAGACTCAAATCTCTCTTCCACTTGGGTACAGATCTTTGTACAGTGCACAAAATCATCCCCCGTTGTTACCATTGGTAGTACATCCTTCCAATGTTGGTAAAAGTTAATTGAATTGTTGGATCATATGCTCGTCTATCCTTCCCATTGCATCGAGAAATCAAGAAGTAAGGGTTGGTTAAATCCTAACATTAAATTCAGAAAGATGACTGGTGAGGACAGCAACCCCAGTCAGTCACTTGGACTTCCCGTATTTGTTCAGTTCATTCAGTCGCTCATTCGTGTTCCGACTCGGCTACCCCATGGACTGCAGCATGCCAGGCTTCCCTGTCTATCACCAACTCCCGGAGCTTGCTTAAACTCATGTCCTTTGAGTCGGTAATGCCATCCAACCATCTCATCCCCGTATTTGAACTGATCATAAAAATACCAAGTCCTAGTTCCAGAAACTCAGAGTGGGCCATGTTTCAGAAAACCATTTGCAAGATAGTTATTTGAAACTCTGTACCCAAAAAAACAACTAGATTCCAATCCTTTCCTCCAAAGCTTGCTTATTGCATATAACACTGAACTCATAACTATTTTAAATCAAGAAGTCTTAAAATATGACTTGTCAATGTCGGTAAGTAAATGTTCTCCCCAAACAACCTAGAATAAGAAATCATTGCATTGATCTTGAAAAAGGAAGGTTTAGAGAAGGAGAAAGAGCAGTTGGATAATCTCGGGGGAGTTAAGAAACACATTTAAATTGAAATATAAAGAGAGAAGATTAAGAATAGTATTTAAATCAATTAAAAATAAACAAATTAAAAAAAGAAAACACAGGAAAAATAGTATTTAAAGCTGAAACAATACAGTTATTAACAGAAAAATAAAACTAAAAAGATGTAATTTGCAGTGATGGGGAGAATAGGCCAAATTTCTCATCTTCCATTGAGGTGATTAAATACACTATTCTTGAAAGGGAAGGGAATATATGTATTTTTTAATGAGATGCAAATCTTTTCTTTTCATCCTTAAATTGTACTTTTGTATTTATTTATTTTTGGCTGGGTTGGGTCTTTGTTGCTGCATGTGGGTTTCCCTAGTGTGGAGCTATTATAGTTGCAGCGCATGCTCGGACTTCTCATTGCGGTGATTTCTTTTGTTGTGGAGCACAGACTCTGGGGCATTTGGGCTTCAGTAGTTTGACTGCATGAATCTTAGTTGCCCTGAGGCATGTGGATCCTTAGTTCTCAGACCAGGTGTGGAACCCATGTCCCCTGCATTGGCAGGTATAAGCACTGGACCATCAGGGAAATCCCCAAGACCTCTTTTACAGTTAAAAGGTAACTGTCAAAGAATAGGCACAGAAATGGTAGCCTCCAAGAGAGGCCTTTTACTTGTCACCTCCTGCGCATTTATACTGTTTGAATGTTGATGTTCTTGTCCATACTACGTAACTAATGGTTAAAAGGAGGCATTTGGAGCCTGTGTGCAAACTGATGGATTCAAGCCCCTTGTTTCCAATGATACTATTTTCTGCAGCCATATGGGGCTCACATTCAGATGAGAAGGGGGACAGAGGCTTTGTTAAAGTAAGTGGGGAGAAGGGCTTAGAATGAATAAGAAAAGTATTCCTAGGGCTCTCTCTGTCCTGTTAATTGCTTCATGGTTAAAAGAAATTGACTGGGAACATCATTCTATCTTGGGTTTGAGTCTTGATTTCAACACTATGCCATCTTGAATAGGTGACTTTACTTTCTAGGCTTTAGTGCCTGCCACCGTAAATCAGGAATAAAAGTGACAACTTCACAGAGGTGTTCTGAGGACTAAATGAGATAATGTGTATAAAGAACTGAGCAAAGTATCTGGCATCTCTGTTGAGTAAATGGTAGGTTGATGATGTAATGCTGAGGATGATGAGGGTAGCAATGATGATTGCTGCCACCCTTACCAGCCCCTCGAAACGCCAGCCTTCCACTGTTCTTAATTCAGGTGCTCCGCTCTTAGCTCAGTCTTAGATGCACACAAACCTCCAGGTTTCCCTGGCTCTGGACTCAGGGAAGTAGTATCTTACAGGACACTTGAGAGCTTGTTTGGAGGTTCTAGCAGGGGAGTGCAGCTACTCGTATACCCTTGACTGAAGACCGGTCCTCCTCTATCAGGGATGGTCGTCCTCTTCGACCGAGAGTGCAGCTTCGAGAGGGACGCACATGGAGCGGTGAGGGAAGAAGGGGACACCCGCCTGGCCAGCCAGATCAGCCGAATCAACCCTGGCGATCAATGGGGTGACAGATGTCACAACCAGATCGCCCTCACATCCTTACAGGACACTTGAAAGGAGGTATCTAGAGGCTGGAGTCTGCCCCTTTGTAAGGTTTTCCTTAGGATTCATGCGTCAGATCATTCATTAATTCATTTAACAAACATTTGTTGAGCATCTTCTATGCGACAAGCACTGTGCTAGGCCCTGAGGATACAACAGTGAATAAGACAAAGTCTTAACTTTCAAGGAAGTTACCTGATAGTTCAGGAGATGCAAATATCCCTGCAATGTTCAGATGGTAACAAATGTTATAGTTGAGATAAAAACAGGATATAGGGGCTCAGAGGGTCCCTGTACCAACTTGAGTGAAGTCTGAGGTTTCTAAAATCACTTAAGAGCCTGGAGAAATGTGAACACCTTATGTAACTAAGGAAAACAAGCTCTCACCTGTATTATGATGCTTCTGTTGTTTTAGTTCTGTTTTTTGCTGGTATCATCTCTGTTTCCTCCGGAGTAGAAAAGGTGCTAAGCGTTTATTCCTGGGATTGGGTACCATGTCTACTAAGATTGGTATAAAATTTAGTGTTCAAGCTAGAGTTTGTACATTTTTATGAAGATGCATTTCTCTTTACAATAAAATTAAATGTTTCAATACATGTAACTAATCCTTTTGAGTGTTTTTAAATTGTTTACCTTTTTAAAGGACAAAAACTTCACTTAAATGAGCTAGGAAAATTCTTGTCCATGGGAACATTTATAGAAAGAACATAGTAGAATATACTTATAATTTGTTTATAATAACATGTGGGTCAGTAGCAAATATTTAAGAGGAAAAAAGAGAAGATCTCAGGACAGTCTGAGTCATTATTTAAACTTCTGTCGGAATTGAGTCTTAAAACCAAGAAATTACTAGTACAGTTAAAGTTGTAAGTGGACATTTTAAGAATGTTTGGTTTTCAATGGACTAAACTCTAACAGAAGATTTTGCCATCTTCTGGAAAGTATAAAATGTTTTGCCAGCTGGAAATATGTACATATATGGCATTTAAAGCCTTTTTACTCTCTATTTCATTGTAATAACAAATGACTCTATGATGGCCTGAACAAATGGTTGCTTCAGCCCCTCTGAGGCTCTCCTTGTGAATTTTACATTCACCAGAAACACCGTTGCTAACAGTCGTGGGTATTTTACCCTGATTCACACCCAGAATCACTCAACTTTTGCATTAGTAAGCAGACTCGTCTAAAATCCATTTCAAGCAGGTATTTTTGTGGATGATCTGGAAACATGGAGGGAAACTGAGAGTATAAAAAGTTTCCGAGACTCTGGCAATGCACAGGATCTGAGCTTGTGGATTACCAAGTCTAGAACTAAAACCTTTAACTGGGCTTAAAGGGGCAAAGCCTGCGTTTGGTCTCCAAGTCTCTCTGATCCCCAACCCAAGTTCTTAACCAGCAGGAAATCCTGCAGTTTTAACTCCCACTCACATCTCACCCTGTACTGACCTTGTGTGTGTGTGTGCGTGCACGCGCGAGTACATACATGAATATAACATAGAACCCCCAATTTGATTACAAGTCCATCCAGACTACAAAATTGATCTCTTCTCTGTGTACCTGCTGCCTCCTTGCCCTGTACTCCTCCGTGGACTTCTAAGACATCTCCAGCATTCTTTATTATGGGAACCTGTAGGGGTGGGTGGAAGGATCTTCCCATCTACGGCTGAGTAGTCATAACACAGAATCAACCAAATGTGAGAGGATATCTCAGGAAATATTTGTTGAGTGAAAAAATAAGTAAATGAATATATACATACAACTCAAGATAACATACAATTCCCCATACTAAAACCAGGAAAGAAATTTGAAGCCATGTGGTTCGAACCTGTGAGCATCACCATCCAGAGTTAAGTTATCAGCAATGACTATTTTTCAAGCATCATTTACAAAAGTCACTTGGGCTGGTCCTCATCCTGCTCAAACTGTGACTGGAGGTACAGGGTACAAGTCAGACCGTCTGAGAGCCATACAAGGAATATTTAAGCCTCTGATCTTCCTTGGCCTCTGAGTGAGAGAGTCCTGCCCTGGCCCATATTGAGGCAGACAGCATGGATTGACTTCTCTCTGGTCTGTTTCTGTCTCTGTCTGTGTGTCCTCGTACCCCTGAGCCAATTGACAAGTGCACTTGAGGGTCTTATCTCTGCAAAGTGGACCTACACTTTGTTGAGAAAAGAGAAAAGGGGAAAAGGAGTGACCCCAATCTCTGCATTAGCCCTGCTTTGAAGGGTCTGGAGTCTCTTTCCTGAGCAAAGAGATGAAGGCACCTCCATTCCACAGCCCTCACATTGAGAGAGGAGTCTATATTCCCTCTCTGTATTTGGGGGAATGCCCTCTTCTCAGTGGTCATCATACCCCCACACATGCCAAGGACAGGCCACTGGTGGTGGAAATTCATTTATCTTGCAAATATTATTAAATACCTTTACTGCCAGCTACCAGGAATAGAACAGACATTGTACCCACCCACATGGAACTTAAAGACCAGTAGGGAATCAAGTAATTACAAAAATAAATGACAAGTTGTGGCCATGGTGCCTGCTACCAGGGAAAGGGCCATGTGCATGTGACCCTCTAAAAGGGGGATTTGACCCAAGCAGAGAAGGCTTGCATGTAAGGCTAAAGGCTCTCCTTAGTTATCTAAGGGAAGGGGAGCAAGAAGAATGTTCTAGACAGAAGTAATCATTTGCCAAGGCCCCATGGCAGCCAGGAGTATGGCAAGTTTGAAGTTTGAGTGGACAGTTGAGATCTGGAGGGTTCCCTCTCAAGAAAGTCTGGAGAACTCAGAACTACAAAGGCTAGCAGGTATTGGGTGCTCATGGCAAGCCAGACACTCTGACAAGGTTTGTTTTTTTTTTTTTTAAATCTAATTTAAAACTCATGTTTTTACATGAGAAGAAGCTAAGCCACAGAAAAGTAAAGCAAGCTGCCAGATAGTACAGACTCTAGTTAAGGGCCCCTGTCTGTATTCTTGGGAGCCATGGAAAACCAAGTTTCAAACAGAAGAAGGGACACAATAGGATTTCTCTTTCAAAAGGATGATTCAGACAAAAATCAGCTTGAGATGACTCCAGCCCTCTTCATACCCAGATAAAAATGTTAGCATTTAAAACCACTGAGGATATTGAATCAGAGAAAAAAGGGTACTCTGAAAGAAAGCTACAGCTCAGATGAGCCTTAGTACTCTGCGGTTGTTCTGAGGAGGCAGGCAAAGGACAAATAACCTAGTAACCCAGCTCTCTCTACTTCCTGGGAACTGTATTCCAAGAAGTTTAGAAGAAAGGTTTGTGGTGTGGACTAGAAAGGAAGATTGATGACACCCCACCCACCACCCCCCCGCAGGCCCAGGGGGACTGTTAACACTCCTCCACCCCAGGCCAGACTCACTGAGTACTGAGTCATAGTAATGTCTTGCTTTAACCAAGGAAGCAAAAACTCCCTGGCGGGCCAAATCCAGGCCATGTGGCTTTTTCCTTGACAGCTTCAGTGTTTTTTTAAATTAGGAAATTTTGCGTTAAAATGTGGAGTTCTATCTTTTCTGGCACCCCGGGACCCCCATTCTCCCCTGGCCCCTTGCGCTGGCCCTGATCCATACACCTGCCTCCAAGCAAGATGCACCAGCTCAGCTCACCCTCCCATACCTACCCACCCCAACCCCACTGCTGGGTGTCTCCCTCCCAGCTCGGGTCTCATTTTCTCACCTGCCCGGCCCTGCAGACAACTTTTGTGTGCCCTGGGTGGTATGCCAGGGAGAATTTCAGTTCTTGGGTTTAGGAGGCTGGGCTGAAAGCAAGTATGTCTTCTGTAAACCAGTTTCTGCTTGGAAGTGGGGGAGAGGGGTCTCATTCAAGCAAGGGGTCTCAGGCGAGAAAAACATGTGAGATAAAGTAAAGGGTGAGAATGAGGAAGTGATTCTCAGCCAAGATCTCATGGGGGGAATACAAGGAGGCATAAGGCTAAGTTGGTAGATGTGGTCACAATTTGGAGAAAACAAGGGAAAAGTTTGGACCTAAAGCATTAGAGAGCCATCACAGGCTCTTAAAGCAGGTTGAATTTTAGGAAGGAAAGACCAACAAAGGTCAAGGGTCTGGAGGTAGGACACCCTCAGAAGGAGGGAGAGTCATAATCACAAACCTGCGTGGATATTCCCAGATCAGGAATAGTGTGCTCAAAATAAAGGGCCAGAAGCCAGTGTGAACACATGTAGTTTATGTTGGCCCAGGGCAGTGCTTACAGGAAAAAAGATTGGTCTTGAAAATTTAACATCACAGGGAGAAAAATGAAAAGGTAATACAAACTACAGTTGGTTAAGAATGGAGGCATTTTTACTATGACACAGCAGCATTGTGAAAATCCCCACACTTGAGCCAAGGGATATATGCGGCTAAACTTCTCTCAGAGTTTGGGCTTTTGACTGGTCTTGACGCAGACTGCTCAGCCCGAGGGGCTGAGAGCAGGGCCTCGTTGGGCTTCCATAAAGCATAGATCTTGCCCAAATGTGGAAAACCTTTAGGGACATGAAAACCATTAGGGATCTGTAGCCCTGACTTGAACCAAGCAGAATAAACAAACCCCTGCCCAAATTGGAACTCACTGGATGCCTTTCAGAGTTATCCAAGGGGAAAGGCTGGAGGCCTCAAGGGTCTTCAAGTGGGTTAATGTCCTGTTTCACTGCTTCACTCCAGTCTAATTTAACTGCGTGCTCTTCAGTCTTTGCCGTTTTTTGAAGTGTCTCAGCACCTCAGTTGCAAACCCAGAAATAGACTGTGTTCTGAACCTAAAACATATACAGTACTCCCTTTTTTTTTTCCTGCTAACGGGATGTTAAAGTCCGAATAAGATCTTCTGGAAGTGTGTTACATATTCAGGGACTGGGTTGGAAAAGTTCCAGAGAGCATTCACATTTTCCATAGACAGGGTCTTGCTAAGTTCCCAACCTTGATTTCTATTTTCAATATCCTTTGTCACTCTTTCCAGTCTCATTGTTTAGTTTTCTGTATGCATAACATAGTGTAATTGTGTCTCTCTCCCCATAACAGCTAAGTGGCATGTTTTCCTTTTAATTCCTTTTTTTTTTTTTTAAATGGGGAGGCAGATGCATAGAGAACTGTGAACATTCATTCATTTACTGAATAGTCAACTTGATGCCTAACGGTTGGACACTCAGATGCTGTTTGGAGACAGTGAAAGGGGTAGATTGAAGAAGAATTAACACTACTCCTGTCTCCCTGATGTTCACAGTCTAGTAAAAGGTGGAGATGGACACAGGGGTAGGAAACCAAGACTCAGAGCAGCTAAGGACCAAGCCCTAGATGGGCATGAATCCAAAGGTCACAGAAGCCTGATTTGAACTAACCTCAACCTAGGCTTGGGGCTTCCCTGGTGGCTCAGATGGTAAAAAATCTGCCTGCAATGTGGGAGATCTGGGTTCAGTCCTTGGGTTGGGAAGATCCCCTGGAGGAGGGCATGGCAACTCACTCCAGTATTCTTGCCTAGAGAATCCCCTTGGACAGAGGAGCCTGAGGGGCTGCAGTGCATGGGGTTGCAAAGAGTCGGACACGACTGAGCGACGAAGCGCAGCACAGCACAACCTAGGCTTGAGCTCTTGCCCTGTCTCTAGTCCACCTCTAGGAAACGAAGTGTAACACACTGTGAAAACGTTTGCTGAGCGCTAGCCATGGCTTTGTCCTAGACAGGGAAAACAGTGAAAAGAGGGCATGTTCTTCAGCTCCAGGAGTCAGTGATTTAGTTGATAGAAAGACTGACGTTGAATATGTGGTTACACCATACCGTGACACATATGAAACAAAGATTAGTGATTAAAAGTGTGCACTTTGGTAACAGACAGACCTAAATCCCAGATCCACATCAGACAAGCTTTGTGACCTGGGGTTAATTTGCTCCAGGCAAATTCTGTTCCTAAGTTTCATCATGTTTTCTGTAAAATGGGGACAATGTAGATACTTGCCTCACACAATTATAATGGGATAAAATCAATGAACTTAATGATTATAAAGCATACTGTCCAAAACAAACAACAGAAAAAGGTGTATGTAGAGCAAAGAAGACATCCCAGAAATAGTAAGAACAAAGGCTTAGGTCAGAATGGCTCTTAGAAGGGGTTCAGGTTTGGGTCTAGCAAGGGGTCAGGTTTGGCAGAAGGGAGAGAGCGTGAAGGGGGCTGTGGAAATGGAGCAGGGTAGTGTGCCCTCGTCTGGAGGCTGCCTGGAGCCGCAGGTGGACTCTGGGGGTCAGTGCAAACCTCAGGAAACAGAGCTTTTCACAGCTTTTGACCTCAGAGCTCATTTCTCCCATCCACACCCACCCTTCTCACAATTCCAGGCCACATCAGCCACCAACAGCAACTCACCTGCCTGGAAATTCTCTCTCTTCTTCCTGGCTATTAATAATTCAGGTGGATAATGCACATATAAATTTCCTTTTCTCTTTTTCTGCCTCAGACATGAGAAATTGGAATTTTTTGTGCAAACTCTTTCTCTTAGAAGAAAAAGAGAAAAAGGATGGAAGGAAATGAAGGAGGTAAAAGAGATAGAAGAAGGGAAAGGGAGGGAAATGCCTAGAGACAGGATGGACATACAGGTGCATGATAACAGACGTGTTCAGCAAAGAACAGACTTACTATCCCATTTATCAAAAATAAGTCACACAAATCAGTCTTGCCAATGGATTCCATTGAAAGGACTTCCTGTTCTTCTTCTCTTCCCTGCTGCTGTCTGAATGTCTGGACTTAGAGAAATTACACTAGCTATTTGAGGAAGAGTTTGCTTGCTGACATGGATGCCACATCCCTTCCAGAACCTTCTGATCTCCCCACAGTAGGGGGAGCAGGGAGCTCAGGTCTTAGATTCCTTTGGCCCTGGACTGTGTCACTGTCCCTTGTGTTTATCAGTCTCTCCATCTGTTCATTCAGTGACACTAACCTCTTCTTTCTGCAGGCACTCTGCCAGGAGTTGGAGATAGCAACATAAGCTATAGGAGGTCCAAACAACAGAACTGCTGCTGCTAGGTTGCTTCAGTCGTGTCCGACTCTGTGCGACCCCATAGACGGCAGCCCACCAGGCTTCCCCGTCCCTGGGATTCTCTAGGCAAGAACACTGGAGTGGGTTGCCATTTCCTTCTCCAATGCATGAAAGTGAAAAGTGAAAGTGAAGTCGCTAAGTCGTGTCCGACTCTTCGTGACCCCATGGACTGCAGCCTACCAGGCTCCTCTGTCCATGGGATTTTCCAGGCAAGAGGACTGGAGTGGGGTGCCAGTGCCTTCTCCGAAACAGCAGTACTACAGACTCTGAAAACAGCATTGAAAAAGGACCAGGGCTATGCAGAGCACCTTTGTATCAATTTACAGTGCCCAAAGGTGACTGCTTAGTGCTTAACTTGGGCCTGAATTCTTGTGATTTTTCTTAAAAAAAAAAATCATTTCTGTACCTTTATTACTTTGGACTTAAAAGCAAAAAGCCTACGTTGCTTTAAAAATATTGTTTTTAATATTGTATTAAGATCTTAATATTTTAAGATCAAAATATTGATCTTTTCTACTGATCAATTTAGTACAGTCATTCCAGGTCTTATGACTGTTCTATACCAGATCAAAGAGGAGCTGGTCTCAGGAAGAAAGCGTGAGGTCCCTCTTAAACATCTTGAAATCTGTATGTGTTTTCTTTACACATTTTATTGAACTGGCTCCCTTCTCCTGCGTCCCACTGCCATCATGGACATCATGTCACAGAATCAAATGGCCTTGCTAACCCCCTAGACTTTGGCCTAAGAAAGGTCCTGTGAAGATTCTTCTCGACATCCCATAGTGGAAGACAGTCAAGAAGTTGATGCAGACGTCCATGCAGGTGGATTGAGAGAAAGCAATGAAAACGGGATGGAAGCGACTAATTCTGGAAATAACTAGCAGACGCAAACTCAGCCCAGGAGGTGGAGGGGTGACAAATGTCCCCAGGAATTTGGACCAGAGGAAGTGAAGGTGACACCCTAAATAGAAGTTCAACTTGCATAACTTGACCCTAACATGCTGGTTGTTCAAGTAGACTCTCCCAATAGAAGCATCAGGATTGGAGCTAAGTGAGAGGTCAGAACTGGAATTACACATTCACAAAGTCATCTGCTTAGCTGTGATGGTTGCATCTTGAGATGAACATTTCTAGGAAATAGAGAGGTAAGAGAACTGCGACTGTAGAGTTCAGGTTCAGGAGCTGCAAGAAGACTCAGAAATCAGTGTCATTTCTGGAGAGGAAAGAGGAAAGCCAAGATCATGTAGTGTCCTGAGCCCGGACTCAGGGAAGGTCCACGGTGTTAGGCTTAGACTTGTAGATTACCAGGCTCCCGCTCCATGACATTTGCATGGTAATTTTAATGCACCAAATAATAATTTCCTCCAATCTATCACTAGCCACTTTGGCATGGCTGTTTTTCCCCCTCTTAAGGTTGGCTTTGACTTTGTCAGTAAAGATCTTCTACTCAAATAATACTGCATAATTAAATACAAAATAGTTTCTATCCAGTCGTGTCCACTACTAGATAAGGTACATCCCACAGGCTGAATTCGCGTGGTAAGTACTTACTGAGGATTTGAGTTGAAATAACATTTGGTCAACAAGTGACACACTGTGAATCCTTATGCCTTCAGGTTTTGGTCCCATTTTAGTTGAAAAGGGGAAATGAACAGTTTTGTGTTTGTGCATAACTTTAGCTGTGGTACCCAGAGTACAAGAAATGGGGAAGAGAATGAACTTTGAAGTCAAATGAGTCTGAGTCAAATTCCTGGCATCACTACTTACTACCTGTGAGTATTTAGGCAAGTTACTTAACCTTTGGTGTTTCCTCAGCTGTAAAATGAAATATTTAATCATACTTGGGGGCTTCCCTGGTGGCTCAGACAGCAAAGTATCTGCCTGCAATGCAGGCGACCCAGGTTTGATCCTGGGTCAGGAAGATCCCCTGGAGAAGGGAATGGCAACCCACTCGAGTAGTCTTGCCTGGAGAATTCCATGGACAGAGGAGCCTGGTGGGCTACTTTCCATGGGGGTCGCAAAGAGTTGGACACCAATGATTGACTAACACTTAATCATACTTAGACCAGAGTCACGGGTAGGACTAAAGGAGATACTTAAATAAAATGTTACAAAAAGTAATGCTGTCAGTACAATTAGTACTGCCTTTTATGGGCAAAAATAAATAAATAAATTCCAGGTCGACGTGTGTTTTTCTTATTAAGTGACTTTGAGCTACCCAAAGTCTGGTACAGGTCAGTTCTGAAATAATATGTTTTAAATCAGAAATAACATGCACCAGTTTTCTTTTAAGTCATAGAGCTATTTTAATTGATACTCATATCATCATGGGTTGAAAATGTGATTATGATAACAAACAACAATTTTCAACATGCATTTTTAAAATATGTATTTCCTTTCTTTAAAACAAACATAATTTTTAAAAATATCAGAGTGTTTGTGGTTTGAAGTCATGGTTACAGTCACATCCCAGTTTGCCATCTGTTCTTGTCCAATGTACAGGTCCAAGTTAAGGTCAGAACTGCAGATAAACAATAAATGTCTGCTGGTCTCATACAAGGCTTTTCTTGGTTAGGCTGTACTTAAATATGTGATATATTAATATACAATAACTATGCAGTTAAACATATGAAAATTAAAGTAACGCACCATATTAGTAGAATAATGGATAACAACCACATGATCATCTCGAAAGATGCAGAAAAATCATTTGACAAAATCCAATACCCTTTTACAATAAACACATTTAATAAAATAGGAATAGAAGGGAGCTTCTCTAACCTGATAAAGTGCATCTGTGAAAAACCCACAGCTAATACACTGTGTTATGGTGGAAGACTGAGAATTTTTCACCCAAGATCAGGAACCAGACAAAGATATCTCTTCTCATCGCTTCTGTTCCACATTTATTGGAGGGCCTTGCTAGGGCAATTAGGTAAGAGAAAGAAACAAAAGGTATTCCAACTGGAAACAAAGAAGTAAAACTATCTCTGTTATCAGATAACCTGATCTCATATATAGAAAATCCTAAGAAATCCACTGAACTCCTATTAGAACTAATAAGTGAATTCAGCAGGCTTGCAAGACAGAATCTCAGTCATATTTATTCACACTGGCCATGAACAATTTGATAGTGAAGTTACAAAAACTATTTCATTTACAGCAGCAGCAAAAATAATATAATACTTAGGAATAAATTTAACAGAAGAAATTCAAGACTTGTACACTCAAAACTACAAAGCATTATTGAAAGAATTTTAAAAGACTTCAATAAGTGGAAAGACCTCCTGTGGTCATGAATTTAAAACTAATATTGTTAAGCTGGTCATACTCCCCAAAGTAATCTACTGATTCAGTGCAGTCCAAATTCCACCCACTGTTTTTGGGGAATTAACAAGCTGATTCTAAAATTTACATGGACTTTCAGGGTCCCAAAATAGCCAAAATAACTTTTTAAAATAAAAATTAAAAGTGAAAAAAATTGGAAGACTCACACATCCATTTTCTAAATTTACTACAAAGCTACAGTAACCCACTCCAGTGTTCTTGCCTGGAGAATCCCAGGGACAGGGGAGCCTGGTGGGCTGCCGTCTATGAGGCCTCACAGAGTCGGACACGACTGAAGTGACTTAGCAGTAGCAGTAGCATAGACCAAAAGTATGGAATAGAGATCCCAGAAATAAACCCTTGCATGTATGATCAAATAATTTTCAACAAAGATCATTCAGTGGGGAAAGTTTTTCCAAAAATGATGCTAGGAAAATTGGATACACATGTACAAAAATGAATTTGGGCCCTTGCCTTACACTGTATACAAAAATTAACCTAAAACAAATCAAAGAACTAAATATAAGACCTAAAGCTATGAAACATAGAGGGAAAGCATCATGACATTGTATATTGCAGAGTTTTGGATATGACACCAAAAGCACAGTCAACAGAAGAAACATGGAAAATAGGACTTTATCAAAATTAAAAATTTTGTGATATCCAATGTCTTATAATAACTTATTATCGAAGAGAATCTGAAAAAAAAATATATGTAACTGAATCGGTTTGCTGTACACCTGAAACTAACACAATATTGTAAATCAACTATATTTCCATTTTTTAAAAAAAAAATTTTTGTCAAAGAACACTATCAGTAAAGCTAAAAGGTAGCACACAGAATGGGATAAAATATTTGCAAATAACATACATGATAAGAGATTAATATCCAGAATATATATAAAACTCAACAACAACAAAACAACCCAATTCAAATGTGGGCAAAGGACTTAAGTCAATATTTCTCAAAAGAAGTATACAAATGGCCAGTAAGCGCATGAAAACATGCTCAATATCATTTGTGACTAGGAATATGCAAATCAAAACCATAAGATACCACTTCACACTCACTAGGATGGCTATAATTTAAAAAAAGATTTAAGGAAAACAAATGTTGACCTGGATATGGAGAAATTGGAGCCCTGTGCATTGCTGAGGGAATGTAAATTGGTGCAGTCCGTGAGGAAAACAGTTTGAGCATTCCTCAATAACTGCTAAACACAGAGTTATCATATTGTTGTAGCCACGTGTGCCGGGAAACAAACTCACTCAGAAGGACAATGCAGACAGTGGAGGGCAGTTTATTACACCGGCGGGCCCAGGGCAGAGTCTCCTCTTAGCCAAGGACCCCGACCAGTTTTTGTGAAAACCTTATATACCCCAAGTGTACATGTTCAAACCCACCTCCCCAAATTCTCTGAAACTAGTCTGAACAAAGGAAAAGAAAGATACAAAGTTAACCAGTGATTCATATGCCTTAAACCCGTGATTCGTATGCCTTGCGCCTAGGTAGTTAACAGTGGACAATTATCAATAGGCCTGTGGTCATACCCCAGTAAGCATAATAGAATTTATGATTCTATTTGGTTACACAGATAATTAGTGTATTCTTTTAGGCGATGGCGGAGAAGGCAATGGCACCCCACTCCAGTACTCTTACCTGGAAAATCTCATGAATGGAGGACCCTGGTAGGCTGCAGCCCATGGGGTCACTAAGAGTTGGACACGACTAAGCGATTTCACTTTAACTTTTCACTTTCATGCATTGGAGAAGGAAATGGCAACCCACTCCAGTGTTCTTGCCTGGAGAATCCCAGGGACGGGGAGCCTGGTGGGCTGCCGTCTATGGGGTCACACAGAGTCGGACACGACTGAAGTGACTTAGCAGTAGCAGTAGCAGTTTAGGCGATGGAGAGTCTAGATACGAGCCCTGGGGCTCTTACATCCGGGGGAGGGGGTGTGTCTGGTTTTCCAGTTGGTATGTCGTTTCCATAAATACTGGGCATATAGCTCAAAGTCCACAGTCCAGCCCAAGATGGAGTCCTGCTTTCAAGATGGAGCCTGTTCTGTCTTCAGTATGATCCATCCTTCAGTATGATCCATCAATCCCATTCCTAGGTATTTACCCACACAAAAGATTTTACACAAATATTCGTAATAGCATTATTCATGATCATCAAAAGGTGGAAACAATACAAACGTTCATTACCTGATGAATGGATAGACAAAATTTGGTATATACATAAATGGAATCTTATTTAGCCAAAATAAGAAATGAAGTACTGATTCATGCTATAACATTGATTTATGTTGAAAATATTATAACTGAAAGAAGCGATACACAAAAGGCCACATATTGTATGATTCAGCTTTAGAAAATGTACAAATCCATAGAGACAGAAAGAGTAGTGGTTGTCGGGGGCTGATAAGAGTTGGGCCGGGGGAATGACTGATAATGTGTGTGCATATATTCTAATATTATTGCTCAGTCGTGTCTGACTCTTTGTGACCCCATGGACTATATAGCCTGCCAGGATGCTCTGTCCATGGGACTGTCCAGGCAAGAGTACTAGAGTGGATTGCAATTTCCTCCTCCAGGGGATCTTCCCGATGTGGGATTGAACCCGTGTCTCCTGTGTCTTCTGCACTGCAGGTGGATTTTTACTTGCTGAGCCTTAGAGGAAGTAGCAGTGATAAAAAAATGTTCTAAAAGTAACTATGACAACAGTTCAACTCCATGAACATACTGAAAAACTGCTGAATTGTATACTTTCAAAAATGAGTTTTATGGTATGTGAATTATATCTCAGTTAAAAAAAAATGGACATAAATAACTCAGCAGTATTTTAGCATGAAAGGATTTAACTCTGAGACTCTTCTGACTTTTCAATGAGGTTTGCTGATGATGCCAAACTAGAAAGGATGTGACCGTTCATAGAGAGGACAGCTGCCAAGTTAAGAACAGCAAATTTGGGGTGGGGAGGGGATAACTTTTTTTAAAGTGGGGAATCTATTATTAAAATGTATGGCAAAATGTGATGGATATTTTCCTATGAATAAATGAGGATCTTTTTAAAAAATGCTTGATTATGGTGGGCACCATACCAGAGGGTACAAGTTGCAGGTTATAAAAACAAAGCAAAAGTTTCCATACCCTGAAATGGTTTGATATATGACTAAGTCTCTCCATCTGACTTCCAAGATGAAAGGCCCCAAGATTCCTTCCTCTTTCAAAGGATAAATTCACAACAATAAAAAAACAGCTAACTACTGAGAGCTGAATATGTGCTAAACGTTTTTGCATGCATTTTCTCATTTTCATTTCCCCATCATCATTGTGACATGGTTGTAGAGAACTTACCCAAGGTCAGTCAGCAAGTCAGTGCCTGAGCTGGGCTGCAGCCCCACTCCTGTGTGATTGCCAGGACCCCACTTGTAACCGCTGGATTATACTTTCCATTATCTTGTTTTCTTCCTCTGGGGGAGATTCCCCCCAAGAGTGTACAACACCTGAGGTTCTACCCACACTAAGTAGGGGAGACAGTGGAGTAGAGAGGGAATACTCGACTGGGAGTCGGAGACCAACTTTGCCGATAATCAGCTCCGTGACCTTGGGCAAGAAGCTTGATCTCTTAGAGGCACTGTTTTCTGATTTGTAAGGTGTGGAAAATTTGTCCTAGCTGTCCCTGAATGAGGTCCTTCCAGCTAGATCATTTGGTCTGAGTCCCACCTCATTTATCTACCACTAGGAAACCAGTTGTATAGAGACACTAAGAGGAACAAATCCTTCAAGCCAGAGACAGTGGTGATTTGGGGAGCCTGGACTTGGGTGTCAGACTGATGTGGCACGGCTTCCATCGCTAATCTCAGGATGATACTGAATAAGTTCTGTAACTTCTGTCCCCATATTCTAAAATGAGTATAATAATAGGAAAGGGTATAAATAAAATGAGTATATAATAATATAAAAGAAGTATAATAATAATAAAACTTTCTGGGTTTTCTAGTGACTAAGACTCTGTGCTCCTGACGCAGGGGACCCAGGTTTAATCTCTGGTCAGGAAACTAGATCCCGCATGCCTCAGATAAAAGCTGGTACTCCCAAATAAATAAATAATTAAAAAAATAAGCTTTAAAAAAGTAATAGCATAGGGTGCTATGGCATAAAGTGGTTGTGAGGACCAAGTGAGACCTCTTTAGGGAGCTTACAGCAACTCTTAGCATACAGTAAGTAGTGATTATTATACATTATTTAATGATATTATAATTTATTTAGTATTATTATTGATGATTATCATTATAAAATTGGAGAAGGCACTGGCAACGCACTCCAGTACTCTTGCCTGGAAAATCCCATGGACGGAGGAGTCTAGTAGGCTGCAGTCCATGGGGTCGCGAAGAGTCGGACACGACTGAGCGACTTCCCTTTCACTTTTCACTTTCATGCATTGGAGAAGGAAATGGCAACCCACTCCAGTGTTCTTGCCTGGAGAATCCCAGGGACGGGGGAGCCTGGTGGGCTGCCGTCTACGGGGTCGCACAGAGTCAGACACGACTAAAGTGACTTAGCAGCAGCAGCAGCATCATTATAAAATAGATATACAGAATCTCTTAAGGGTAAATAGTATAGGTTTAAGTTGCTCAGCCAGATCAGACTCTGGTGTTCAGGTGACCTGCTTGGGCTCTGCTCTAGAAATATTCACATCAGGAATGGCCTGCTGGGTACAAGGGCATTAGATTGTCATTGGCACCCTAGAGTTTCCCTCTTGTTAACTTTGAGCCAGTAATGCCACTTTCCTCTATAAGCATGGCATCTTATTATAGTTTACCATATGAATTTTGGCTCAATGAATTTTGTTTACCCAAAAAAATCAGAAACAATAGGTGATCAATGAGAAATACGGCTAAAACATTTGACTAATGTGTGCTGTGAAAAGAAATTACCACTCCCTGGAAATTTCCCAGTGTGGGTGGGGAATTTTTCTCTGTTTCAATGTTATTGGAAAATATAATAAGCAAGTATAATGATAGATTTAAAAACTCTATCACAGTGTTATTTATAATGACATAAATGGTAAACATAACACTGACTACTAAAGAGCCATTAAGATCAAATATTAGAAAACTAGTTTTAAAGTTGGGGAAATGTGCACTGTAGAATAAGTTGGGTTTTTTGTTTGTTTGCTTCGAAAAAAAAAGCATGTGTTCTGATCCTAATTTTGTAAGTGCTTTGTACATTTGTAGAAAAAATATGAAATGCTACAACAAAAGTATTAGCAGAGATTATCTATGGGTGTAGGATTATTGATTGTTTTAATTTTCTTCTTTATACTTCTCTAATTTTTTATATTTTCATGGTGGGCTTATATCTCTTTGGAAGTCAGAGTGAGCACAGAAGTTATTTTTTACTAATAGGAATTCTGTCATATTTCTTCCATGAGGCTCTTCCATCGCTTATAAAGTATTTTATCTGACTGTGGTTTAATTCTCAATCTATGCATATTGGTTTTTTCCCCTTTTAAAAAAAGAGTACGACTTAGGAATAATATGCTTCATTGATTTGTGAACTCATAAAATCATGCAGTATTGAGGGCCAGACACAGCTGTTGCAAGATTGACTGTGACTCTGAAAACCAATAACAGATAATGAGAAAGTATCATCAACTAGCTGACCTTTCTCCATCTAAATCTATTACTTCCCTGTTGAAAAACAATTTTCAACTCTGCCTGAGATTTAGTGTCTGCAAGTCAACTTTGAATCTTAAATAAAAGAAAGAAATCAACATCCTTCCTCTCCTGTCTTATTTTATATGATTGGAATCACATCACTCAAAGAGTGATGTGAGGTTGATGAATCCAGGGCTTCAGTTAAGAAAATAAAGGATTGCCTACAATTGCAATTTGAACTAATTTTTCAAAAACAATACTGTAATATTTGGAAAAATCTGAACTGCTCAAACACCAAACCAGTTTGTGCCCATGAGAAGATTAGAATTTTGTTCTCTGGCTGAATTTTTCAGATACCATTTTGATATATCTTTTTAATACTGTAAAATTACATTAGAAAAAAGTTCAATGAAATAGTAGACAGTCCCTGGGAGTAGAAGTTTATAGGCAAGATCAGGGCTTTCTGGTCATAGGAAGGAAGGAACCAAGGGTTAAATGGATGTCTCTCACCACAGCATCCCTCAAGGGAAGACTCGGCCCAGATTCTCCTCCTTCAAGGTTGGGCGATCGCATAGGTCCACCCAGAGACCCAAAAGTTTAAGGTGTACATTTCTTCATGTATATGTTTGGAACCTCCTACCACCCCCATTGTTCCTTCATGAGCCACACCTGTTCTGTAGTGCCTTCCAGAAAATAATGCTTCCTTCATTTTCTACGCAGATGCTCCATCTCTGTTCATATATGCTACGGCCTTGGGCAATGACTTGCAGTTTCCCAAAATAAGCAATGTTCTCTCTCACCCTTGGATCTTTACATGGACCTTTATATATTGTCTTTGAGAATATGGCAGACCAAGCTTCTTTGGAGCCACTAACCGCCCAAGGCCCTATTTCCCCCAGTTGACAAAAGTTTTGAGAAAACTATAATTCCCATGGAAATGATATTAGACATAGATAGCAAAATTGAGGATAGCTACTGTGTGCTATGATAGTTTTTCCCCTAATGGGAATTATTAAAGGCTCTGAGAAGTCCTGCAGTTAAAATGGAAAAAGGAAAGCTTGTTTAACTTTGTTTAACCCAGTATGTCTCTAAATGATTAACCAAGGAACCATGTTTTGCATAAATTCAGTGTAATACACTTTCAAAAATTTTGGTTTCAAGCATGGGAACTTTCATACGAATTTGTGAGAAGGAGAGGAGAGGGCACTTTTCATGACTGTTAGCTACTTTCTAATGTAATTGTGATGTTGTGATTGACACGATGGTTCCGGGCTGACCAAAGAACGGAACTGTCAACTCTTTAGAGTCAAATCCTTACCTTTGGAGTTTGAAGAGTTCATCTCATCAGACCACTGCAAGTAAGCAAGCACAGGAAGTTGGCTTATACTAACAGAAATCACTTGTGATGCACCTAAAATCCATAATGCCAATGTGATATTCTGTTGCCACGTAAGATCATATGCTGAGTGATCAAGAACACAAACTCTGAGGTCAAAAAGACCCTAATTCAAATCCCAACTTCCCAGCTGACCACTTAGGTTACCTTATATGAGTATCACATAATAATACTACCTACCTCCTGAATTAATCCAACCATCTCATCCTCTGTCTGGATGTCTCAACCTCTCACTCCTCCTCTTGCCCTCAATTTCCCCCAACATGAGGGTCTTTTTCAGTGGGTCAGCTCTTTACATCAGGTGGCCAAACTGTTGGAGCCTCAGCTTCAGCATCAGTCTTTCCCGTGAATGTTCAGGGTTGATTTCCTTTAGGACTGACTGGTTAGATCTCCTTGTTGTCTAAGGGACTCTCAAGAGTCTTCTCCAGCACCACAATTCAAAAGCATCTATTCTCTGGTGCTCAGCCTTCCTTATGGTCCACCTCTCACATCCTTACATGACTACTGGAAAAACCATAGCTTTGACTAGACGGACCTTTGTCGGCAAAGTAATGTCTCTGATTTTTAATATGCTGTCTAGATTTGTCATAGCTTTCCTTCTGAAGAGCAAGCATCTTTTAATTTCATGGCTGCAGTCACCATCCACAGTGATTTTGGAGACCAAGAAAATAAAGTCTGTCACTGTTTCCACTTTTTCCCCTTCTATTTGCCATGATGTGATGGGACTGGATGCCATGATCTTCATTTTTTGAATACTGAGTTTTAAGCCAGCTTTTTCACTCTCCTCTTTCACCTTCATCAAGAGGCTCTTAGTTCCTCTTTGCTTTCTCCCTTTAGGGTCATATCGTCTAGATATCTGAGGTTATTGATATTCTCCTGGCAATCTTGATTCCAGCTTGTGGTTTTTTTCACATGCTGTACTCTGCATGTAAGTTAAATAAGCAGCTGTTTCATAAGATTAGGGAGTTACTTTTATTTCCTCCACAGAATGCTATACTTTGAAATGTCTTAAACCTGGTTACTTCTGGGAAGATTTACTATATATGGCTAGTTCCACTATACATAAATTATCAGCATCAGATACTGAAATCTGCCTCTGTCATCATTCAGGCCATATTCTGGCTCTGTTTGGGGGAAATTTGGTCACTTTCTCAACCATTCAGCAAGTTGGAGAATGAGGTCTTGTAGGCTTGATTGAGAACCTGCCTTATTTTAATTATTTTCAAATATGAGCTTAGAGAAAACCAGATATAATTTGGTATTCCACATCAACACTGTCATCTAAGACAGACCTGGTTTCTACTTTTCTGTTCCATCCACATCCTTATTGACTTATTAATGTGAGCAGAATCATGCATGGCTTGATTTTTGGATCAGATATTATAGTCGCCACACTCATAGAGGAAGGAATCAGAGAAAGTAGACTACCTTTTAGAGAAGGCAGATAATGCAGGGTAAGTCTAGTTGGAGTTTAAGGGAGAAGGGATATTTTACTAGTTTGTCTTTAAGGACAATCTCTCTAGGCAAAGAAGAGTCCATGGAAAGGAAGATATGGAAGGTGGAGATATCCACTATGGCAAAGTGAACATGTGCTAAAGGAATAATTTTGAGTCTATGAATGAATGCCTTTGGGACTTCTATCTAATGCACTTGCTACCTTCCTTCCTGCTGCTACTGCTACTGCTAAGTCGCTTTAGTCGTGTCTGACTCTGTGTGACTCCATAGACAGCAGCCCACCAGGCTCTGCCGTCCCTGGGATTCTCCAGGCAAGAACACTGGAGTGGGTTGCCATTTCCTTCCTGCTACCACCTTCTTATTATCAGTTATGAAGCAGGGAATAAAATTTATTTTATTTATTTAGATACATCTCATTACCTATTTCTTCCTTACTTGTATAGGTGGTTCTGTCCCTGTAAGGAAAGTAAAGTGTTTGTTGCTCAGTTGTATCCAACTCTTTGCAACGCTATGGACTATAACCCTCCAGGCTCCTCTGTCTAAGGGATTCTCCGGGCAAGAATACTAGAGTCGGTTACCCTTTCCTTCTCCAGGAAATCTTCACAACCCAGGGGTTGAACCTGAGTTTCTTGCATGGCTGGCAGATGTCTGAGCCATCAGGGAAGCTCTCTGTTCCTGCAAACCACCGGATAAATCTCAGTGGAACTGGCATCTTTGAGGGTGGGATATTGGCAGGGTAGGCCGTGACGTTTTGAAATCTGGTGTGCGGAGGGTCCCTAGGTCTCTGGTATGTTCGCACACAGGGTGCACACCCCTGTATGTGTATAGGCCTCCTCCCCTCTTCCATTTCAGTTGCTTTGCCTGTGCCTACCTTCATTCCTTTTCAGACTGATGGTTATCCCTGGAGGATGAGGAAGCAAATAGTACATTCTCCTTCACTAGTACTCTGCAGAGGTCACAGTGACCTGCTTAGGGAATGGTGTGCTAGGTCACCTCTGCTTCTGAAAATGGGAAACCAGAGAGTGGGAGGGGGGCAAGACAGATATCAGAAAGGTCTCCATAACAGGACAGAGAGTATAGAACCATTCACCAAGCAGAAACTTTGGTTGATAAACCTCTAAGATTTTTTAAAATTTATTTTTAATTAGAAGATAATTGCTTTGCAATGCTCTATTGGTTTTTGCCATACAATGACGTGAATCAGCCATAAGTATACAAATATCCCCTCCCTCCTGAATCTCCCTCCTACCCCGCCACCCCAACCCAGCCCTCTAGGTTGTCACAGAGCACCGGGTTGAGCTTCCGTGTTACATAGCAACCTCCCATTAGCTATCTGTTTTACATATGGTAATGTATATGTTTTAGTGCTGCTCTCAGTTTGTCTCACCCTCTCCTCACCCTCTGCCACTGTGTCCACAAGCCTGTTCTCTACATCTGTGTCTCTATTTTTGCCCTGCAAATAGATTCATCAGTACCATTTTTCTAGATTTCATATATATGTGTTAATATACATTATTTGTTTTTCTCTATCTGATCTACTTCACTCTGCATAACAAGCTCTAGATTCATCCACCTCAGTTCAACTGACTCAAATTTGTTCCTTTGATGAGTGAGAATTATTTCATTGTATATATGTACCACAACTTCTTTATCCCTTCATCTGTCGATGTACATCTAGGGTGAAAGCTGTAAGATTCTCAATGGCTCTCAAGTAAATATCTGCTGTGCATGCATGCCAGGTCATTTCAGTCATGTCCAACTCTTTGCGACCCTATGGACTGTAGCCAACCAGGCTCCTCTGTCCATGGAATTCTCCAGGCAAGGATACTAGAGTGGGTTGCCATGGCCTCCTCCAGGGGATCTTCCCATTCCAGGGATCAAACCTGTGTCTCTTACATCTCCTGGTTCTTTAGTGTTCTCTAGTGCCACCTGTGAAGCCCAAATATCTGTGGTAGGGGTTACCAGTCACAGTGTAACCATGGCTTCTGTCGCTTTATTTCAGAACGCCAACCAGGCACCTCTATGGCCAACTCCAGTGCCCTTCCTTCAAGTTCAGCTGGGATCAGCAAGGAACTGATTGATCTGAAGCCCCTCATCCAGTTCCCAGAGGAAGTCGCCAGCATCCTGATGGAGCAGGAGCAAAATATTTACCGAAGGGTCTTGCCAGTTGACTATCTTTTCTTCTTGACCCGGGGCTTGGGCACAACAGAACGCCAGAGGTCCCTGCCCTGCCTCAAAGCATCCATCTCAGCATCCATTCTTACCTCCCAGAAGGGAGAGCACAATGCCCTCGAAGATCTTGTGATGAGATTTAATGAGGTAAGAAGCCGCTCTCAGATGTGTTGTGATTGAATCACGAGTAAGTGCTTGTTTTCATTTTTAGTTAATTTTTAATTGAAATATAATTGATTATCATGTTGTATCAGTTTTTGCTGTACCGCAAAGTGAATAAGCTGTTCATTATACGTATGTCTTTTTAGATTCTTTTCCCTTATAGGACATTACAGAATATTAAGTAGAGTCAGTCCCCTGTGCTATGCAATAGGGCCTTATTAATTATCTATTTTATATATAATAGTGTGTGTATGTCCATCCCAATCACCCAATTTGTCCCTCCCCCACTCTCTCCCTGGTAACCGTAAGTTTGTTTTCTGCATCTGTGACTCTACTTCTGTTTTGTGAATAAATTCACTTGTACCATTGTTTTATATTCCACACATAAACAATGTCATATGATATTTGTCTTTATCTAACTGCTAGTAAGTGACGTTTAGGCATTTCCCCTTTTAGGTCTGTTTGTTACTGCTATCTCATCTACCTGTCTGTCTTGACGCTTCCATGATAACTGTTTCCTTTCCAGGCAATGGGATAGACACACTGTCATCCTCCCTTTCACTCCACTCTACCCTTCAACCTAATTGAGCCCATCTCCATCCCCTAGCATAACCATGTTCTACAAGCTTTCACCCTTTGGACAACCAGAACCCCTCATTTTCTGTATGCCCTTGCCAAAATGTTCTCTCTGGGCTCATGTTCAAATAATCTCCTCCTGGTGCTCGTAAGCCTAGGTGTCTTAATTTGGAGTTTGATGACATGATCCCTTGCCCATGGGGTCCTTCTAGCCCACTCCATCTTCTATTGTCAGTTCTCCCCCGCAGAAATTAAACACCAATACACCTGGGTCAGAAGAGCTGGGAGGAACATGGTCTTGAAGGACAATGAATTGCCTCATTCCTGACCTCTGTATACCATCAATTTCTCAGCCCCAGAAAGTCCCTCCAAGGCCTCCGAGACCTTGCCAGAAGCAACCTCTAAAAAGGACAGGTGTGACCAGAGTCTGGGAACACCTAGAAGGGAGGTATTGCAAGAGGTCTAGGAGCTTGCTGGGAGCAAAAGAGCCAATTGCTGGACACCCTGTGACCTTGGACCAAGGATGAAGGACAGGATAGAGAGGCAGGTCTCTAGAGTCAGGGGATGCTGCACTCTTGGACTTAAAGAATACTTTCACTCCATAGCCTAACTCCACACCCAGAGCTTTCTGTTCTATATTTTATTTCTTTTAGACTTCATTTCCTTGTCTTGAATATTAAAACACAGAATTTCAGTCTGTGTGTTTGGTGGTTGTTGGTTGGTTGAATTCCACAAATACAGTAGTTTCCTCGTCATTTAGTAAACTACCTAAATGCTAAGAGACTATCCTAGGTCTCATATATCTCTGATTGGCAGAGGATCAATCAACCTTTGTTACTTAAACACTTTCCAACCATAGCAGCTCATCTTGCAGCCTCCATAGCCTGTCAATCATGACCCTGGTGATGGTTGTATCATGACAGTGAGGCTCAGTGGATGAAGAGAGTGTTAGAGGCTGAGCTCAAACAGTTCTTTGTTCCAGAGATGCCCTG
Organism: Bos javanicus; assembly: GCF_032452875.1. Lineage (NCBI taxonomy): Eukaryota > Metazoa > Chordata > Mammalia > Artiodactyla > Bovidae > Bos > Bos javanicus. The sequence continues at coordinate 15,588,973 of NC_083893.1, forward strand.
AGCATCATTCCTCAAAGGGAGATCCATGATTCATAGGAATTGCTAATAGTCATCTGGCACTGTCGTGCTAATTATTTAACCTGTGCCACTTATTTGTTCCTCGCAACCAACCTTGGGAGACAGATTCTTGTCATTAACCCCGTTTTACCAAAGGGGGAACAGACACGAGGAGATGGAATTCTTTTCAAAAGGTCACATAGGTAGTAGGTGGCAGCGATATTGAAGCCCACAGAGTCAGGTCTCAGAGCCTGGGCTTTGAACCAAAACATGAGAAAAAAAAATCAGACAATCCCAAATTGAAGGATATTCTACTCTTCAAATGCGTCAGGGTCGTGAACGGTAATTGTCAAAAACTAGAGGAGACCAGGAATTTTGTGCTCAACTAAATATAGCTTGGGGTCCTATTACATCCTGGACTAGAAGAAGGATATTGATGGGAAACTGGTGAAATTCTAATAATGCATGTAGTTTAATGCGAATGAATGTATCAATGTTAACTTCCTTGTTGTGATAATGGGACTATGATTATGAAAGATGCTAACACTGGAAGAAGTTGGGTGAACTATGTACAGGAACTCTCTGTATTTTTGTAACTTTCCTGTAAATCTAAAATTACTTCAAAGTTAAAGGATTTTTTTAAAAAAATAGTGAAGCTCAGAGAGGTTGAGTCACTTGTACAAGGTCACACAGTGGCTGAGTGATGTCAGCATCCAGATGTCTGTCTTTAAAGTATGTTTTCTTCTCAGTTGCCTGCCTCTCTACTTGTTGAATTACCAAGTTAAAGTTTGTAGTAAAATAAGCATTTCTGACTTAGAGTTTAATTAGCCCAAGGTCTCCTTTAACTTCTTGTGCATCTACTCTTTTTCTACTTCTCCTACCATTTCTATTTTTATCCAATTTCCTATTACCATTCATTCATTCATTCACTCACTCAAGATTTATTTATGGAGCGCCTACTATCCTGTAACCTTCTCTTTTTTAAACTTTTGTGTTAAACATCTCTTTTAAATAAGAAATTAGCATCACCGACTCAATGGGCGTAAGTTTGAACAAACTCCAGGAGTTAGTAAAGGACAAGGAAGCCTGGTGGGCTGAAGTCCATGGGATCTCAGAGAGTCAGACACAACTTAGCGACTGAACAACAATATAGGATGAAAATTTACAACATTATTATCCCATGCTTTGGTTCTTTCAGAATTCGGTATACTTTCCGATATATAAGTGCACTTTCCTCAGTGGAAGTAAAATATACTTTTGTTGAACATGGGAGAATCTCAAAGACAAGAGTGAGACAAAGAGAAGAGTGAGCTTCATTGCTAGTCACTTAGGAGAAAGGCAAATGCATTTGTTCCCACATTCAGTCTTGCAGTTGACGTGTTTTCTGCACTTCTCAGAAGCAGGAGACCATAGTGGAAAAGCTCTCAGGAAAGTGAGTAACAGTCTGTGGCTGCCAGAAGCTACCAGTCTTAGACTGTAGTCAGGCAGGGGCACAAATCTATACCAAAAAAGGCAGAAATTGTGTGCAGTGTGAGTGACACAGATGGTGGGAGCTGAAGTATCCAGGTGGGTGATCAGACTCTGCTTCACGCGGGTGTTTGCGGCCAGGCCTTGAGGGGTGGTTGGGATAGAGGGGGACCATCTCAGGAAAGGGGAGGAGGCCATTCTGGGCAAGAATACAATACAACCAGTTCTTGTCATGAGCAGGAAAGCCTCATGGTCTGAGGCAGCTTGCTTCTAATTGTCAGGAGAACGTGATCATGAGCTAGAAGTTTCCCAAATCCTAACAACTCTTTACATAAAGACTTTAATGTTGGGGAAAGGGAAGACTATCCCTCATTCCTGTCAGGCAGTGTTGCATAACTTTAATTCTTAGGAAAATACGGTGAAAATGCAACTCCAAGTACAGTCATGAAATAACTGAAAGGGGTTTGGCTTACGTTAAGGAAGGCCAGGAGCTAAATCATTTAAAATCAATTTAGACTGTGGCTTGGAAGCAGAATTTCTCCCCCTTTCCCCTTCTCCTGCCCGATGTCAAGACTGGTACTTGCCAGTGACTTTTCTTTATCCTTGTAAGTAAGCAGAAGCAGGCACGAGAAGCCAGCCCCCAAGCCAGTGGTGGTCAAGGAGGTCCTAATGAGAAGTAAAAAGTGTTAGTCTCTCAGTCATGTCCAACTTTTTGCGACCCCATGGACTGGAGCCCACCAGCCTCCTCCGTCCATGGGGTTTTCCAGGCAAGAATGTTGGAGTGGGTTGCCATTTCCTTCTCCAGAGGATCTTCCCGACCCAGGGGTCAAACCTAGGTCTCCTGCATTGCAGGCAGATTCTTTATCATCTGAGACACAAGGAGGTCCTAGGGGTGGGCTCGATCCTGCTCCCCTTGGTTTGGAAGGCAGGGCTTGCTGGAGCCTTTTGACCCAGACACCTCTCTGTAGTCATATTCTTGTTCTGAAGCTCCAAGAAGCCAGTGTTCTCTCTTCTTCCTCTCAGGCTCAGCAGGCTCACTTCCTGGCCACCCCCAATGTCTCTTGCTCTGACAATCTCAAATCATATTTTTCTTTTCCCTACTCTTCCTTTCTCCCACCTCTACTTCTAATCCACATTCTTTTTGATCTTACTGTTTTTAGTTTCTCTTCGAATTCCAGAGCCATTTATCTCTTCGAAAAGGAGACAGAGAGGCATTTTTTGGTAGATAATTTTTCCAAAGAGATGACATACTTTATCACGTGCCTTTGAGAAGAGATGAAAGGCAAATACAGATGGATGAGCATCCTGACTTGCTTTGAGTTCATGCCCTTTTCTTGTGAAGGGCTGTGATGGAACATGGTTTGGGGAAGCGGTGTATGAGTCACTAGTTCTCAAACCTTATGCCTCCTCAGTATGGCCTGCTTTTGTCTGGTTGTCCACCCACTGATGGCCTTTGGGGTCAGAATTCATCATCCTATGCCCTGAGAGAGCAGTTTTTCTTTATGAGTAGGTCTTAGCAAGACCATTCTCAGAGCTCCTCTCTTCAACCAGCTGATCCAAGGGCAGGTGGTGAGCCCAAGACTGAGCCCTCAGTTAGACTGAGACCCCAGGAGGCTCAGGAGAGATTCTCCCTGGCTCTTTACCCTAGGTGACCTTCCTGCACCCTCCCATGTTTGGTCAGCCTGAGCCATCATCAACCTGCTTCTCTAGACACACAAATGTAGGCAGCCCAGAGTGACACTCAGGTGCTGCCTGTCCCTTCCATCTGGTGAGTTTCACCAGATGTCAGTTCAACAGTGTAAAGGGCACCCCCTCTATAAAGAGTGCCAAGGTGCAGCTTAACTCTGTAGGAAAGATCATAAGAATAAATAAACCATCTGACCAGAGAAAGACTGTCTGGGCTTGAGTCCTTTCAGCCAGAATCTCCGTGCTGTTCTGTTGCTCAGTCATGTCTGACTCTTTGCAACCCCATGGACTGCAGCACGCCATGCTTCCCTGTCATTCACCATCTCCCGGAGTTTGCTCAAACTCATGACTATTGAGTCAGTGATGCCATACATCCTCTTGTCCTCTGTTGTCTCCTTCACCTCCTGCCTTCAATCTCTCCCAGCATCAGGATCGTTTCCAATCAGTCGGCTCTTTCCATCATGTGGCCAAAGGATTGGAGTTTCAGCTTCAGCATCAGACCTTCCAATGAAAGTCAGGGTTGGTTTCCTTTAGGATTGACTGGTTTGATCTCCTTGCAGTTCAAGGGACTCTCAAGAGTCTTCCCCAACACTACAGTTTAAAGGCATCAATTCTTCAATGTTCAGCCTTCTTTGTGGTCCAACTCTCACATCCATACATGACTACAAGAAAAACCGTAGCTTTGACTATATGGACTTTTGTCAGGAAAGTAATGAGTCTGCTTTTTAATATGTTCTCTAGGTCGGTCATAGCTTTTCTTCCAAGGAACAAGTGTCTTTTAATTTCATGGCTGCATTCACCATCTACAGTGATTTTGGAGCCCAAGAAAATAAAGTCTCTCACTGTTTCCACTGTTTCCCCATCTATTTGCCATAAACTGATGGGACCAGATGCCATGATCTTAGTTTTTGAATGTTGAGTTTTAAGCCAGCTTTTACACTTTCCTCTTTCACCTTCAAGAGGCTCTTTAGTTCCTCTTTGCTTTCTGCCATAAGGGTTGCGTTATTTGCATATCTGAGGTTATTGAAATTTCTCCCAGCAACCTTGATTCCAGCTTGTGTTTCATCCAGCCCAGCATTTCATATGATGTACTCTACATGTAAGTTAAATAAGCAGGGTGACAATATACAGCCTTGATGTACTCCTTTCCCAATTTTGAACCAATCTGTTGTTCCATGTCTGGTTCTAACTGTTGCTTCTTGACCTGCATACAGGTTTCTCAGGAGGCAGGTAAGGTGGTCTGTTATTCCTATCTCTAAGAATTTTCTACAGTTTGTTGTGATTCACATAGTCAAAGGCTTTAGTGTAGTCAATGAAGTAGAAGTAGATGTTTTTCTGGAATTCTCTTGCTTTTTCTAGGATCCAGCAGATGTTGGCATTTTGATCTCTGGTTCCTTTGCCTTTTCTAAATCCAGCTTGAACATCTGGAATTCTCGGTTCACATACTGTTGGAGCCTCACTTGGAGTATTTTGAGCATTACTTTGCTAGTATGTGAGATGAGTGCCGTTGTGCGGTAGTTTGAATATTCTTTGGCATTGCCTTTCTTTGGGACTGGAAAGAAAACTGACTTTTCCAGTTCTGCGACCACTGCTGAGTTTCCCAAATTAGTTGGTGTATTGAGTGCAGCACTTTCACAGCATCATCTCTAAGGATTTGAAGTAACTCAGCTGGAATTCCATCACCTCCACTTGCTTTGTTTGTAGTGATGCTTCCTAAGGCCCACTCGACTTTGCACTCCAGGAGGTCTGGCTCTAGGTGAGTGATCACACCATTGTGGTTATCTGGGTCATGAAGACCTTTTTTGTATAGTTCTTCTATGTATTCTTGCCACCTCGTCTCAATATCTTGTGTTTCTGTTAGGTCCATACCATTTCTGTCCTTTATTGAGCCCATCTTTGCATGAAATGTTCCCTTGGTATCTAATTTTCTTAAAGGGATCTCCTGTCTTTCCCATTCCATTGTTTTCCTCTATTTCTTTGCATTGATCACTGAGGAAGGCTTTCTTATCTCTCCTTGCTATTCTTTGGAACTCTGCATTCAAATGGGTATATCTTTCCTTTTATCCTTTGTCTTTCATTTCTCCCCATTTCTCAGCTGTTTGTAAGGCCTCCTCAGACAACCATTTTGCCTTTTTGCATTTTTTTTCTGGGGGATGGTTTTGATCACCCCCTCTTGTACAATGTTAGGGACGTCCGTCCATAGTTCTTCAGAGACTCTATCAGATCTAATCCCTTGAATCTATTTGTCACTTCCACTGTATAATTTTAAGGGATTTGATTTAGGTCACACCTGAATAGCCTAGTGGTTTTCCCTACTTTCTTGAATTTAAGTCTGAGTTTGGCAATAAGGAGTTCATGATCTGAGCCACAGTCAGTTCCTGGTCTTGTTTTTGCTGACTGTATAGAGCTTTTCCATCTTCAGCTGCAAAGAATATACTCTTTAAGGGATCATGATCACTTTGACAAATTCCAGCATCTAAGTCTCTCTGTTCATAGCCCAGGAAAGACCATTTTAGCATAGTAGAAAAAAGCATAACATATCATCATGACCAATGGGAACTTCCCTGTGGTTCAGTTGGTAAAGAATTTGCCTGCAACGCACAAGACCACCTGTAATGCATGAGACCAGGATTCGATCCCTGGCTCGGGTCAGGAAGGTCCACTGGAGGAGGAAATGGCAACCACTCCAGTATTCTTGCTTGGGTAATTCCACGGACAGAGGGCCTGGAGAGGTACAGTCCACGGGGTTGCAAAGAGTTGAATACGTCTTAGTGACTAAACCAACAACAATGACCAAATGTGTTCCTTCACTTGAAATACTTCAGAAAAAAATATTGGTTTTGAATTTGTACATTCAACCTTGTTAGGAAAGTTTCCTATCAAAGCTTCCTGTCCCCCACCCTCATACTCTTTCATGCAGAAAGCCAAACAAATCCTCTGCTCAGGACTGCTGTACAAACTATTTTCCCTCATATTGGAATACTCATGAGGTACGTAATAAAGCTCTCTCAGGGTAAGGGAAATTTCAGCTCTCTTTGGAAAACTAGAGTTTTCCTTGGGAAAGCACTTCTCCCTAGAGGCATACCTCTGAGAGCAGAAATGGTATTCATTTCCCTGGAAATTTCATGCCACATTCCCCAGGGAACAGAAATTTTAGTTCAGAAGTTTCTGGACTAAAGAAATACGTGCGTGCTAAGTCGCTTCGATCATGTCCAACTGATTTATGAATATAGGACACTTGTGAGAGATGCAAGCAGGAAGGCATGGGGGCTCTGTCCCAAGGATTAAATAGGCTGCCGTTTTATAACCAAAGGAAAGTCAGGGAGTGGGGGGAAAGACACCTTCTTTAAGTAGATATCAGGCTTAGATCTCTGGCTCCTCCCTATATCAGGCAGGAGAGACTCTGACCTATGAGGTCAAACTAGAATTATCATAGCACTTACTCAAACCAGTAGGCACGGGTGGTGACATTTTTCTTTCACCTAATGGCCTGGAGTATATCTTGTGCATTTATTTATGCCTTTATAGAAGCAAGGCCGCTTCAGGGAGTTTTGATAGCTTTCTTGAGGAATCATTAGTTTATGGTGGTCTTCCAAAGTATCCTAGGTTTCCCCATCTACAGTGCCTGGGTTTTAGTCCATCATTTCCCACTGTGGAACCTCAAGCCAAGTACCTAATCCCTCACCTTTCAATGGGGATATTAATAGTACCTACTTCACATGGTTGATGTAAGTCAGAGAGATGACGTGGGTAAAGCACTTAGTGCGGACCCAAGACACAGTCCTGGGTTCAGTGTCAGTTACAAACAAAACTAAAATAGCTGCATTGTCAGAATAACGAATGATAATAGATCCCACTTATTATTATTATCCCCTCACTTAACAGATAAAATGGAAGCACAGAGAGGCAAATGACCCATGGTTTCAGAGTTAGTGTTTGAACTCAGGTGGTCTGACTTCTGAAGCCAGTATTCTTGATTCATTAACCTGGTGCCATTGAATCAGAAGCCATAAGAGCCCTTTTCCCTCACCTTGGTCTTTTATTCTGAATTAAACCATTTGCTTCGCAACAGTATTCAAATATTCTTTATTATTTCAACATGTATAGCACTGTTGACCTCCTTGTTGGCTCCATGATATTGAAAATGTGGCATCTCCTTTGAATTGGCAGGCTGTGGAGCTGGAAATGGGTAGGACAATGGCATTGCAAAACGTCTGAGAACATTGTCCTAGAAGAGTAATAGAATAAACTGTTGCCTCCCAGTACCGGGCAGAAATAGGATTTAAGGTCTTTGGCTTTTAAAGTTTCCTTTTTGGTTTTGAAATCTCCTTAGGTACTGGGTACTTGAGAATGTAGGCTGCCAAAAAGAGAATAAAATAAAAATTTTACTTTAGGGACTTGCCTCATGCAGTAGTTAAGACTCCAGGCCCCCAATGCAGGGGGTGCGGGTTTGATCCCACAGGCTGCGCAGTGCAGCCAAAAAAATTTTTTTTCCTTTGTTTCTTTATCCTCCTTCCTTGACCACACCATACCTGCAAATCTTTTTCCTCCTCTTTTTCTGTATTTCAATTTTGCATGAAACTTATACTCCCAACAGGGATGGCTTTTGAAATTCAAAACCTTTAGTTGCACCTGTACTCCTTGAAAGGCTGGGTGTACAGTTATTTTGTGGATTTTTTTGGGGAGGCTGTTCTCTAGTTGTGCTCTGATTTGGGGCAGCAGGAGAAGGCTTTGGAGAGGATCTGCTCAGTATCTTGTGAATCAGCCCCTCCACGCCTGAGTTCATGCTTTAAACATCGAACGTGATTTCCTTTAACGGTGGCTTTCGCTGATTAGCAGAATGAAATCAATGGACATCTGAGTATTTTTAAATACACACATGCCTGGAGCTAGTCCACAGGAGATTCTGGCTGTATGAATCCATGGTGGGCCTGGGGCTCTGTATTTTTAAAAAGCTCCACTATATATTACTGATGCCACCAATGGTTGAGAATCACGACTCCAGACCTTCAGGAGCACAGGTTTTTCAAAGAGAAGAATAAAGCTGTAGCCCAAAACAAATAGGGGGGAAATGATTCCAGTCTTTGGAGATAGTGTAATAGTTGAAAATTGTCTAAATAGATAAATGAACAATAAATATTAAGTGTGATGGCTTGCTTATTTGCTTATTTGCTCTTTCCTTCCTTCTTTCTTTCTGTATTTTTTTTTAATTGTTTGGTCCTAGAGGACTTGGTTTTGAAATCTTCAATATTCAAACTATTTTATTACTATGACAGGATATTTTTATTCTTATTTACCCTGCTTAAGGCTCACATCATGCCTTTAGTATTTAGCCGTTCTAGAAAGAGAACTGCCAAAGCCATAGATTCATTGGAGGCCTGTTTTATTCTGTTGAAAGTAAGCATCAAGTTACTACTTCAGTCCCTGGACTGATAAAAATAAGAATGCATCCAGTGGAAATTAGCAAACAGACAAATATGATTTTGACATACATGAGACGTATTTATTTTTAACTGGAAACAGTTAACATGGCTCAGAGAAACACTCCAGCAGTTTCTCAAGACCCCGTATTCTTTGCCTTCAGGCGTGTCACTGAATGACACTGAGCACTGTGGGAAAGAGACTGGGATTTTGAGTCTCTCTCCAGGACTGCCTTAACTGACCCTGTTAGGATGTTTAATTCAACTCTCTGAAAAACCACTCTCTCAGAGGTCTTTACTGCACATGTAGGAGCCAAGGCGGAAAATTTATGCTTTGCCAAGAATCTACATTCGCCAAAGAGATTTAAACATTCATAAATCCAGTTGCCTTCTTGATGCCCCGCCTTTTATCATTCAACAGATTTTTACGAAGGTACATCTTATATTCTAGGCACTGTTTTGTGTGCTGGGGATATAGCAAAGAACCAAGACAGAGCCCCTCCGTGCACAGAGCTTACATTTTAATGTCTAAAAGGCATCTCAAATATGACCAAAATAGAACTCCTGCCTTCTCTCTACCCTATTCACATACCACATAGTATTTTCCCCATTTATCTCCTTCCTCTCATTTCAGCATCTACCTGGATGCTCAATCTGACAAGCTAGGAGTCACTCTTGATTTACTCTCTCTACCCAGACTGCCAACATCCAAACCATCAGCAAGGCTCATTTGCTCTACTTACAAATACGCCTGGAATTGGACCACACTTTAGCATTTCCCCTAGGAGCTTCCCTGGTGGCTCAAATGGTAAAGAATCTTCCTGCAGTGTGGGAGACGTGGGTTCGATCCCTCGGTTGGGAAGATCGCCTGGAGAAGGGAATGGCTACCCATGCCAATATTCTTATCTGGAGAGTCCATGGACAGAGGAGGCTGGTGGGTCACAGTCCACAGAGTCACAAAGAGTCAGACACAGCTGAACGACTAACGCATTCCCTTTTTTCACTTTAGCATTCCCCCTGCCACCACCGTGGAGCCAGTCCCCACTGCACTCACCTCCAGTGCTACTTTGATGCTTGCATAACCTATAATCCTTTTCGCCACCCAGGGCCAGCGTGATCTTTTATAAATATAAAGTGCATCAGATCACTGCTGTTGTTTAATTGCTAAGTCATGTCCAACTCTTTGCAGCCTCATGGACTATAGCCCACCAGGCTCCTCTGTCCATGCGATTTCCTGGGCAAGAATTCTGGAGTGGGTTGCTATTTCCTTCTTCAGGGGATCTTCCCGACCCAGGGATTGAACCCGTCTCTCCTGCATTGCAGGCAGATTCTTTACTATTGAGCCACTTCCTAAAAATTCCGCTAGGTCTTCCCTTTGCATTTGGAATGAAATCCAAAATGGCAAGACCCTGCATGATTTTGCCCCATCAGCTTCTCCAACCATCTTTATACCTGGCTCTGTTCCAACCACACTGGACTTCATTCTGTTCCTGAAGACGCTGAACTTGTTTTTCCCACACAGCCTTTGTATTTGTTGTTCCCTCTGCGGAAGACTGTCTCCCCCACTGCTGGTGTCTGCTTTTTCTCGATCATGTCTCAGTTCGAAAGTCAGGGAAGCCATTGACTTGTTTACTTTTTCGTCAGAAACCTGATTACCCTGTTCATTGCTATAGGTCTGGTTCTTCGCCAAGAGCCATTTAAGTTCAGTTCGGTTCAGTTGCTCAGTCCTGTCTGACTCTTTGTGACCCCATGGACTGCAGCATGCCAGGCTTCCGTGTCCATCACCAACTCCCGGAGCCTACTCAAACTCATGTCCATCGTGTCGGTGATGCCATCCAACCACCTCATCCTCTGTCGTCCCCTTCTCCTCCTGCCTTCAATCTTTCCCAGCATCAGGGTCTTTTCCAATGAGTCGGTTCTTCACATCAGGTGGCCAAAATTTTGGAGTTTTAGCTTCAGCATCAGTCCTTCCAATGAATATTCAGGACTGATTTCCTTTAGAATGGACTGGTTGCATCTCCTTGCAGTTCAAGGGACTCTCAAGAGTCTTCCCCAACACCACATCTCAAAAGCATCAATTCTTCAGAACTCAACTTTCTTTATAGTCCAACTCTCACATCCACACATGACTACTGGAAAAACCATAGCTTTGACTATACAGATTTTTGTTGGTAATGTCTCTGCTTTTTAATATGCTGTCTAGTCGGACATGACTGAGCAACTTCACTTTCACTTTTCATTTTCATGCATTGGAGAAGGAAATGGCAACCCACTCCAGTGTTCTTGCCTGGAGAATCCCAGGGACGGGGAAGCCTGGTGGGCTACCGTCTATGGGGTCGCACAGAGTTGGACACGACTGACGTGACTTAGCAGCAGCAGCAGCAGCAGGTTGATCATAGCTTTTCTTCCAAGGAGCAAGCGTCTTTTAATTTCATGGCTGCAGTCACCATCTGCAGTGATTTTGGAGCCCCCCAAAACAGAGTCTGTCACTGTTTCTATTGTTTCCCCATCTATTTGCCATGAAGTGATAGGACCAGATGCCATGATCTTAGTTTTCTGAATGTTGAGTTTAAGTACTAGATGCTTAATAAATATTTAATAAATCAGTTCAGTTTAGTCGCTCAGTCATGTCTGACTCTTTGCGACCCCATGGGCTGTAGCACACCAGGCTTCCCTGTCCATCACCAACTCCCAGAGCTTGCTCAAACTCATGTCCATCGAGTCGGCGATGCCATCCAACCATCTCATCCCCTGTCATCCCCTTCTCCTCCCGCCTTCAATCTTTCCCAGTGTCAGGGTCTTTTCCAATGAGTCAGTTCTTTGCATCAGGAGGCCAAAGTATTGGAGCTTCAGCTTCAGCATCAGTCTTTCCAATGAATATTCAGGACTGATTTCCTTTAGGATTGACTGGTTGGATCTCCTTGCAGTCCAAGGGAGTCTCAGGAGTTTTCTCCAACACCACAGTTCAAAAGCATCAGTTCTTCCGTGCTCAGCTTTCTTTATAGCTTTCATGTATAGTTAATAAATGAATAATGCTAATTGGTATTAGCACTTGTTTCTTGAAATAGATGCTGTTGGACATAATAAGCAAGACATGTCCATTTGTTCAAGGAATTTACAGTCAAGTTCTAGACACATAAGATATAACATATTAAGTAAATACACATATTTAGAAAAAGGCAGTGCAGAGCATCACCTGTCGTAGGAGAGAGTGGTTGGAGAGGTGCCATAGATAGTGGCAAGAGTATGATTCTGTTTCAAAGTCTGGTTTTGAGTCCAGGTTCTGCCCTTACTCACTATGGGACTCTAGACAAGTAAGTGATCACATTACTAGATAATCAGCTTCATATTTCCCACCTGTGAAATGGGTTAATTTTATCAAATTCACATGATTATTGGGACATTTAAGCAAGCTAATATGTATAAGATCTCCAAGTACAGGATAGGTACTCAATAAATAGTAACTAGGGGGATTCCTGCCATGTGAGAGACTCAGGACTATGAGAGTAGAAGGGAGTCACACAGGCACATCTCTCTCGAGCCTGGCGAAGGGCTTCAGAGCCTCAGAGGTTGGGAAGGCTTTTAGCAGACACAATTATAAACTTTATCACTGATAAAGTTTCAGAGATTATGGTATGTTCTCCTATCTCCACCAACTGTCGAAATCTCTCCCTTGCATAGTCTTACCCAGCTTTTGCTAAAAACTTTCAGAGTTCATTCCATTTTAATGAACCTGTTATGTTGATGGAACTCAATTTGTTTTACAATTTTTCCTTAAACTGAAATCTGCCTCCTCATAAATTCTACCTGTTCTTCCCAAGGGGCTATTAGAAATTGTCTTCCTTTGGTTTGGTTCTCTCGAGATTGGGCATTCCTCACACTGTCCAAACTTGTATTATTTTTCAACATCCCTCTTAAGAAATGAGGCTCCCTAATCTGTTTTGAATAGTGAGACTCTTCTTTCTTGCAACTGGGTCATTCTCCTGCTCTTCGCTTTTTCCATCTAATTATTAGCCCACTGATGATCAGCTAAAACCCCTAGACTTGTAGCATACAAAGAGACCATGCTCAAATTTTCTCTCTGCATGGTTGTCTTGTTTGTTGTTTCCTTTTTTTGAAAATATTTATGTATGTAGCTGTGCTGGGTCTTAGTTGTAGCATGTGGGATCTTTAGTTTTGGCTTGCAGGATCTAGTTCCCTGACCAGGATCCAACTTGGGCCCCCTGGATTGGGAGCATGGAGTCTTAGCCATGGGATCTCCAGGAAGTCCCTGTTTGTTGTTTTCTTACGTGGAGGTAGTATTTGATGTTTAAGTCTACTAAGTGTTCTCTTTTGGCACATTAAAACCTATCAAAAATGTTTTGAATATTGATTTAGTTATGTATTAGCTTCCACTCCCCATATATATATATTTTTATATTTAGGCTTGATACACATGTCTCATGTTTTTAAATGCAAATTGTTGGTAAACATGTCAAACCAAATAAGAATTAATAGGAAGCCTTTTGGCACATCATTAGAGTGCTCCTCAGGTTGCCCTAAACCACATATCCCCTCTTTATGTAGTGTCTTTAAGCTAGATGTAAATTTCCATAATGCAGTCATCTGACAGATGTTCCTCATTTTGTCTCTGGGTGTAGCCTGAGATACTCTGTGAAATGATTTCTTAAAACCAGTAAACATGCTTGATATGCATGTCAAATTATCCTCTAAAAAGGAAAGAAAAAATTTGGTTAATTTGATACGTAGCTGTTTGAGGATATCTAACTGTTATTCCATTCATTTAAATAATGATGATGACAGAGAAATTAATAATGTAACCACTGTTAATTCTGTGCCTTGCACCGGGCACCATGCCAAACACTTTACGTACCTAATCACTAAGTTCACACAACTCTGAAAGATGGGAATCACTGCTTTATATTACAAATAAGAAAACAGACTCAGAAAGGCTACATAATTTGTCCAGTATCACACAGCTAGAAAGTGACTAAACTAAGATGAAATTCAGGCTTTCATGACCCCAGAGCCCAAACTCTTTGTTTTATTGCTCTACCTGTAGCGCTATGCATCTAATTACACAGTAAATACTTGCCTCAGGAAATACCATGAATAGAGAAATGAGGGCAGGGCTTCCCTGGTGGCTTAGTGGTAAAGAATCTGCCTGCCAGTGCAGGAGACACGGGTTCAGTCCCTGGTCTGGGAAGATCCCACATGCTACAGAGTAACTAGGCCCACACACCACAACCACTGAGCCTGTGCCCTGGAGCCTGGGAGCTGCAACTGCTGAGCTCATGTGCCGCAACCACTAAGCTGCCACAGTTACTACGCTGGCACACCCTACAGCCTGTGCACCCCAACAAGAAAAGGCGCCACAAGGAGAAGCCCACACACTCTAACAAAGAGCAGCCCCTGCTTACTGCAACTAGAGAAAAGCCCACACAGCAACAGAGACCCAGACAGCCAAAAATAAACAAATAAACTATTAAAAAAAAAAAAAAGAAATGAGGCCAGAAAATGCTGGTTTGTTTGAAGGATTTGAGGGGTAACCAAGTCAGACTATAGCAGCCTCTCCTAAAGTGAGTTGTGTAGGAAGTCAGTATGCATTCATGTGACATATGCATATGCCACAGGCTGGGCAAACGATAACTTTTTCTTTTCTCATTGCAGGACTTCTCAGGTCATTTATTGTGCTCATGTACATTGGAACCCTCTTGGAAGGAAATATTTCATAAACATACTTGAGTATTGCATAGCTGTAGGCCTGGTACCTATTATAAAACATGCTTTAAGAAACTCTGCCACATAGGAAAAGTAGGTGGGTCTGTCATATAAAGGAGAAGGTGGGTTTTGACTTAATGCCTTATCCTCTCTAAGCTGCACGGCTACAGATCCTGAGAGCTGGAGACAGAGCAGGGAAGGAAGTGAGGCTTCAACTCCAGGTTAAAGCCGGGCAGATTCTGTGGAAGGTGAGGTCTTGGTCCCTCCTGCTCTGGCATGTGGGTCTGAGGCACATGAATTTACACGGTGAGACCCTAATCTCATGATTCAGATTTCATAAGCCTCACACAAATACAAGTTCCATTCCTTTATTATTACAGTTCCTACTTTTAAAACTGTATAGACACTAAAATTGTATAAAAATCATTAGGGTAGAAAACATGAAGGACAAGCCCTGGACAAAAAATGCAGCCAAGAAGGTTGCTGGCCTTTCCAACCCCCGCATCCATCTCTTCTATTCTCTTTCCCTCCTGCCCCTTCCCTAGGTACCTACAGCTACCATGATGCAAGGATTTAATATGAACTTCAGTTCAGTTCAGGTCAGTCACTCAGTACTGCTCAACTCTTTGAGACCCCATGGACTGCAGCACGCCAGGCTTCCCTGTCCATTACCAACTCCCAGAGCTTGCTCAAACTCATGTCTATCGAGTCAGTGATGCCATCCAACCATCTCATCCTCTGTTGTCCCCTTCTCCTCCTGCCTTCAATCTTTCCCAGCATCAGGGTCTTTTCTAATGAGTCAGTTCTTCACATCGGGTGGCCAAATATTGGAGCTTTAGCTTCCGCATCAGTCCTTCCAATGAATATTCAGGGTTGGTTTCCTTTAGGGTTGACTAGTTTGATCTCCTTGCAGTCCAAGGGACTCTCAAGAGTTTTCTCCAACACCACAGTTCAGAAGCATCCATTCTTTGGCACTCAGCTTTCTTTATGGTCCAACTCTCACATCCACACATGGCTACTGGAAAAACCATAGTTTCGATTATACAGACTTTTTGTCGGCAAACTTATGTCTCTGCTTTTTAATATGCCGACTAGGTTTGTCATAGCTTTTCTTTAAAGAGAAAGCATCTTTTAATTTCATGGCTGCAGTCACCATCTGCAGTGATTTTGGAGCCCCCCAAAATAAGTCTCTCAGTGTTTCCATTGTTTCCCCATCTATTTGCCATGATGTGATGGGACTGGATGCCATAATCTTAGGTTTTTTAATGTTTAGTTCAACTCATATTAAAGTTGCCTTATCTTTTTGTTATGAGTCATTCTGTAATTTGTAAAATGCTCTTCTCTTCAATGAAAAGTAAAATCACCATATGTTTGTGGCAGTTCTTTATTTGGATCAGTTGAATATATAAATGTAACATCTACTCCCTGGAAGCGGAGGAAATAAAAATCTATATGTTTATGGAACTTCTCTGGTAGTCCAGTGGTTAAGATTCCAAGCTTCCAACGTATGGAGCCCAGATTTGATCCCTGGTCAGGGAGCTGGATCCTACATGCTGCAACTCAGACCCAGTGCCACCAAATAAATAAATAAAACTGTTTATTTTTTTTTAATCTTCTTATAAAAGATTTAAAAAACTATAAAATTTTTTTATAGTTCTGGGTTTTCCTAGTGGCTCAGATGCTAAAGAATCTGCTTGCAACACAGGAGACCTGGGTTCAGTCCCTGGTTTGGGAAGATCTTCTGGAGAAGAGAATGGCAACCCATTCCAGTATTCTTGCTTGGAGAATTCCATGGACAGAGGAGCCTGGCGGGCTACAGTCCATGGGGTCACAAAGAGTCAGACACAACCAACCAACACACACATTTATACTTCTATCTAATACTGTCTTAAAAGCTTCCTATTGTTTTTTAAGATAAGATTTGTTGTTGTTGTTGTTAATCTTTAACTGGAGAAACCAACAGCCAATCTTGGGGGGGATATTCTAAGGTATACTTAAAACCGCAAATCATATAGTGACACATTTATACTGTATTTTATACTGACACAGAGCTCATCATATGAGTTATCTCATTTCATCCTTACCGGGCCACTCTGATTTTGGTTCTGGCTCTCCAGTCTGTCCTTCTATGTCCACGTCTAGAGCTCTTCCCCTCATCATTGCTGCCTTTCACTCCCACTGCAAGCCTAGCATTTTGATAGACATTCCAAGAGTAACTTTTCCTAAAAACTGTGCTGCAGAATCCTGGTTTTTCAGCCTGCTCTGGAGGAGAAAGTAAGATAAAAGATTCATGGTTCAGTACCTTCCAGAAACATCTTTGCAGCCTCTCCCTTGTGTATTGATATTCCCAATGCACATTAGTGTATGAAGACCTGAGAAATCCATCAGTAAAGACACTTATAGTTAGTTCATCAGCATTTCCCA
Source organism: Bos javanicus (assembly GCF_032452875.1). Taxonomy (NCBI): domain Eukaryota; kingdom Metazoa; phylum Chordata; class Mammalia; order Artiodactyla; family Bovidae; genus Bos; species Bos javanicus. The sequence continues at coordinate 15,605,688 of NC_083893.1, forward strand.
GACGTATCTCACCTCCAACTTTATTTACTTGGTCTTTCTCTAGTTTCACAGAACACACTGCTCTTGAAACAACCAAGGACAAAAAAATAGTAAGGAACAAAAAGTACCCATGTGAAATATTTAAATTGCATGATAGTTGATGTATGTTCTAGCCTTCCTACTCTCCTCCCACCAGGATGAGGGCTGCAGGTCAATTAGGGCTGAACAGTACCAAGACAGGTTAAATGAATGGCAATGAGCAACAGCTGAAGAAACTTGGACTGTTTTGACAAAATGGGAGACTTCTGATGTGGGCAAGATAGGTGCATTTCAGTATTTGAAAGGTTACCATGAAAATGAAACTGAATTATTCTTAGTGACTTTAGGGTTAGGATCAGGCAAAACTAGGGCCCATCATTTTATCTTGGCCTTGGAATAGACTGCCTTTGGAGGTAGTGAGCTTTCTACAACTGGAGAAATTTCACAAAGGGCCTGGCTGGCTCTCTGCAAAACTGGGAAGAAACTCATGGTTTGGGTTGGGAGGGTGTCCAAGATCAAGCTGTGGCCTGTGGGCCAAATCTATGCCACCACTTGTTTTTGTATTGCCTGTGAAATATAAATAATTTTTGCATTTTTAAATGATTTTTAAAAATCAAAAGAAGAGTAATATTTTGTGATGGTTGAAAATGATATGAAGTTCAAATATCCATGTCCATACAAAAAACTGCACCAGAACATAGCCAGGCTTACTGGTTTGCATATTGTCTACGGTTGCTTTCTCGCTGCAAAGCCGGTTACAACAAAGATTGAATGGCTCACAAAGTCTAAAGTATTTATAATCTGGTCTTTTAGAGAAAAAGTTTGCCAAAAAGTTTGAGATCATCCAATTGCCTTTTTTTTTTTTTTTTTCTCCAACTGGGAGATTCTATGAGGGAGAAAAGTTTTTGCCTTAGATTTGGGTAGGAGGTCCTGGGTCACTTGGAGACCACTGGTACAATAGCCTGCGGGGATGGAAAACCAGGGTGCAGTGGTGAGAAGATGTAGGTGATGGGGCAGAAATACTTGTTTGAGAAGGAAGTCAGAACACAAAGGTGAGAGCCTGGATGATGCTCATCAGACCAACACCATACAGGGAAGGTATTTTTCTGGCGATAGGGAGACATGTATAAATTTGTGTCAGAAGAGAGACATAAAACCTTTTCCTGTGCTTGATGAACTTAACGATGTTCTTAATGTCTGCTTTCTTTTACAGCACAGTTAAATATATCTGTTGTAATACCTCTCAGCAAGAGGGGATTTTCTAAATGTTCTTGTTTATAAATGTGCAGAAAATTTTTGCACAGAGAGTCATGCTTTTATTGGCCAAAGAAAGTGAACACTTGCTGATTTTCTGGCAATCCTAACAAAAATACTGAAGTGTATTTATACTCTGGGGGCCAAAATGAATTTCAAGATGACAGCACTCAGATACATAATCAGCCCAGCTTTCCTCTTCTGCCTCCACTGGGTTTAACAACTCTGTCAAATCCCTTCCTCTGAAATCCACTTCTGCAAGTGAGTTGAAACTAATTTTCTCTACAGCCACATAAACACAAGACAGGCTTCCCTGCTGGGCTCTCAAAAGCTTGATCCCCAACCAGAGGGTGAGATAAGCATGATATGCCACCAAAAGTGTGGTACAGAACTGTCTTTATTAAAAAGCAAAGTTTTTACTGATTTTTACAGTGTGGTTTCCTTATTAACATCTCATAACTACCGCAAAAAAAATGTTTACTTCACATTGTTTTGAAGTATTATGATAGTCTAGAATTTCAAGTAAGCTTAGTTACTGCTCTTATTTCAATCAGGGCAGGATACCTATTATGTAATCCAGTACTGTATGTGTGTGTGTGCTCAGTCGTGTCTGACTCTGCAGCCTCATGGACTGTAGCCCGCTAGGCTTCTCTGTCCGTGGGATTTCCCAGGCAAGAATACTGGAGTGGGTTGACATTACCTACTCCAGGGGAATGAATCTTCCTGACCCGTGAATCGAACCCATGTCTCTTGTGTCTCCTGCATTGGCAGGTGGATTCTTTACCACTGTGTTGCCTGGAAAGCCCTTCAGTACTGAAAAGTAACTATTATCTCTGCCAATGAAGGAATCAGATATTCTGCTGATAAAAATCCACACGGAACCAAACGTCCTACTTTGGCTAATAGTTTTGCCATCCTTTCCCAGGAGAATTAAGTGACAGTGTATTTAACAAGACTCACATTCATTCATTTGGTTGTTGTGTTTATTCCCTGTCCCTGTGGCAATAACAGGAGCTAGCTCTCTGCTCGTCTTCTCTCGTAGCTTCTTATCATTGACCAAATAGTGTTCAGGCCTTTTAGCTGCATTCAAGCATCTCTCCAACGGACCTGTGCAGTTTTTTCCCTGAGTAATCCCTCATGCACCTTTCATAAGAATAAGCCTCAAAGATTCACTGTTGTGCTCTGTTGGGAGATGCAGGGACCCTACAAAGTTCCAGAGGGCAGCATTCACCTAGTGCCCCAAACAGCAGCTCTGGAGGAGAATGCTGGCCCTGGGGCTTGAATTTAAATCCCAGTTCCAACACTGAGTGGCTGTGGGACCCCTGGCAAGTTTCCTAACCATTCTATACCCCAGTCTCGTCATCCAAGAAATGGTACTAATAACACCCATGTAACATGTAGACTTGTTGCAAGAATTATGAGACTGTTTCGGGGGAATGTATTCGCCACGATGATCTACCTCGATTCAAGAACTCAATAAATATCAAGCAAGGAAGATCTCCTGGAGGGGGGCATGGTAACCCATTACAGTATTCTTGCCTGGAGAATCCCTTGGACAAAGGAGAGCCTGGCGGGCTACAGTCCATGGGATCGCAAAGAATTAGACACCGCTGAAGCGACTTAGCATACCCACACACAATGTTGAAGATAAGATTCTAGGAAAACTAGTAACTTTGAACCACTACTTTTAGAATGGATAAGAAAAATGTCTCCAATAGTATAATATTTTAAGATTTCTATTTACAATCTATCAGGAGGTTTGGGAAAATGGAGGTCCCTATTTTGAATAGTTCAACACACCTATGCAGGCTCTTTGAAGGACTGCAAAAGTGGCAGATAGAGATACTGATATTAGGAGTGGTTCTACTGTCTGTATCTGGATTCATAGAATAGAGAAACTGCATTTAAGGTATAGTGTTATAACATTTTTAACTCATGCTCTTTTTTCAGAATTAAAAAACATTCATATCTACATTTAATGTGATTTGAAATTTTAAAATATAATTGATGGCATGAGTAAAAGCATTTAATAAAGTGCAAAATACATTTAAAAATATCAAGTGTTCTTCTCTCCTCTACCTGCCCTGCCCCAACTGGGCAACAAGACTGCCTTCACCCTTGACAGGTGGTAGGATGGTCCAGATTCCGCATGACCTCTTCCAGCCCTGGGAGTTTATGATTTGGGGACTCAACGTTGAAACCCTAGAGATCCAAGTCCTCCTCTTAACAGGAAAGAAGTCCCTGTGTAAAAGGACACAATGAGATGACAAAGAAGTATTCCTAAGAATTGGAAGCTTGCTTTCTTTCTTTTCTATTTTTTGGAAGAGGAGGTGACACGACTGGACATCTTTGAGAAGAGTAGCACCACGCCAGTCATTCCCTTTCTCCTGGGAAGATGAGACTAGTGAGAAAAAGTCACATGCACAGAAAGGCATTCTGTCAGCTGTATAACTCCCTGAAGATTTTAAAAACTTCTTTCTTAGAAATCCTAAAGAAAACAATACACACTCATCTGCTTGGACTTAAGTTACATGACTCTGGACTATGGCTGTGAGATCCTGACTTCAGGGAATTTCTGCCATCTCTGTACCATGAATCTAAAAAAAAGGCCAAGGGTGCTTTTAACAAGATGATGAGTCTGGATTCTTCCTTTTGCCACTAGCCAGCCACATGATGCTGAGCAACTCCTTTAACCCCTGGACATTAGTTTCTGCCCTGTAAGACAAAGGTTGAGAACAGGCGATCTCTAGCACCCCTTAGAATTTGAGCTCTGGAGTCTGATCTCCCCAAGTTTGAATCCTAGCTGCATTGTTTATGTGACCTACATGACTAAGCTTCTCTTTTCCCCTCTGTCTAATATCCTCTGTGAGTGAAAGTGAAAGTGAAGTGAAGTCACTCAGTCGTGTCCGACTCTTAGCGACCGCATGGACTGTAGCCCACCAGGCTCCCGTCCCTGGGATTCTCCAGGCAAGAACACTGGAGTGGGGTGCCATTGCCTTCTCCAACAAATACCCTCTAGATGGGACCATTTGATGCCCCCATCAATTCTGTTATGATCAATTTTATTGTTCAGTCACTGAGTTGTGTACAACTCTTTGCAACCCCATGGACTGCAGCATGCCAGGCTTCCCTATCCTTCACTATCTCCTGGAGTTTGCTCAAACTCACGTCCTTTGAGTCGGTGATGCCATCCAACCATCTCATCCTCTGTCGGCCCCTTCTCCTGCCTTCCATCTTTCCCAGGATCAGGATCTTTTCCAATGTCAGTTCTTTGCATCAGGTGGCCAAAGTATTGGAGCTTCAGCTTCAGCTTCAGCTTCAGCATCAGTCATTCAGTCAGTTCAGTTGTTCAGTTGTGTCTGACTCTTTTCAACCCCATGAATCGCAGTACGCCAGGCCTCCCTGTCCATCACCAACTCCTGGAGTTCACCCAGACTCACATCCATTGAGTCGGTGATGCCATCCAGCCATCTCATCCTCTGTCATCCCCTTCTCCTCCTGCCCCCAATCCCTCCTAGCATCTGAGTCTTTTCCAATGAATCAACTCTTCACATGAAGTGGCCAAAGTACTGGAGTTTCAGCTTTAGCATCATTCCTTCCAAAGAAATCCCAGGGCTGATCTCCTTCACAATGGACTGGTTGGATCTCCTTGCAGTCCAAGGGACTCCCAAGAGTCTTCTCCAACACCACAGTTCAAAAGCATCAATTCTTCGGCACTCTGCCTTCTTCACAGTCCAACTCTCACATCCATACATGACCACTGGAAAAACCATAGCCTTGACTAGATGGACCTTTGTTGGCAAAGTAATGTCTCTGCTTTTCAATACGGTATCTAGGTTGGTCATAACTTTTCTTCCAAGGAGTAAGCGTCTTTTAATTTCATGGCTGCAGTCACCATCTGCAGTGATTTTGGAGCCCCCAAAAATAAAGTCTGACACTGTTTCCCCATCTATTTCCCATGAAGTGATGGGACCAGATGCCATGATCTTCATTTTCTGAATGTTGAGCTTTAAGCCAACTTTTTCACTCTCCACTTTCACTTGCATCAAGAGGCTTTTGAGTTCCTCTTCACTTTCTGTCATAAGGGTGGTGTCATCTGCATATCTGAGGTTATTGATATTTCTCCTGGCAATCTTGATTCCAGCTTGTGTTTCATCCAGCCCAGCATTTCTCATGATGTACTCTGCATATAAGTTAAATAAGCAGGGTGACAATATACAGCCTTGACGTACTCCTTTCTCTATTCGGAACCAGTCTGTTGTTCCATGTCCAGTTCTAACTGTTGCTTCCTGACCTGCATACAGGTTTCTCAAGAAGCAGGTCGGGTGGTCTGGTATTCCCATCTCTTGAAGAATTTTCCACAGTTTATTGTGATCCACACAGTCAAAGGCTTTGGCATAGTCAATAAAGCAGAAATAGATGTTTTTCTGGAACTCTCTTGCTTTTTCGATAATCCAACGGATGTTGGCAATTTGATCTCTGGTTCCTCTGCCTTTTCTAAAACCAACTTGAACATCTAGAAGTTCATGGTTCACGTATTGCTGAAGCCTGGCTTGGAGAATTTTGAGCATTACTTTACTAGAGTGTGAGATGAGTGCAATTGTGCGGTAGTTTGAGCATTCTTTGGCATTGCCTTTCTTTGGGATTGGAATGAAAACTGACCTTTTCCAGTCCAGCGTCAGTCCTTCCAATGAATATTCAGGACTGATTTCCTTTAGGCTCAATAAATGCCATCTATTGTTATAGTCCTCTGATGCTTAATACATAAGATGAATTGAATGTAATACCAAATCCACAATACCCAGTATGTGCTTCACACTCACTATACCCCTATTTTCAGGGAAAGAAGGGGCAGGAACTGAGTCTGCCAGTCAACAGCCATGGCCCTGGGCTCAATGGCTTGGTTTCTATGGGGTGGGGTGACAGCAAGTCACTGCTGCATACTAAATATTTTAGCATGGTGTTCTCTTCATTTCTCTGAGGTAATGACTTCTTATCTGATCCATCCTCAGCCTGGTTATTACAGTTGGGCAGAGCCCACAGGAGAAACAGCTACACCCAGCTGAATCTTCTTTGGATGAGAGATGAGGATCAATAACCTGCCTTCCATGGGAGAAATTGAGGGAGAAAGGGCCACACTCAAACATAATAAGGGGGGACTGCCTAGCTCTGCATGCCTGATCCTCCTTCTGGTGTGTTTTCTCTACTGCTGGCAGCAGTTCTTTTTTTGTTTGTTATATTCAGTATTTGTCATTTTGTAACAGCTTTATTGAGATACAGTTTGTATGCCATAAAACAGAAAGATTTGAATTATACACTTCAGTAACTTTTTAGTATATTCAGAAGAGTTGTACAGATAACACCACAATCGATCTTATTTTATTTTATTTTGATATTTTATTTATTTATTTGGCTGTGCCAGGTCTTAGTTGCAGCATTTTGGATCTTTAATTGTGTCATACAAACTTTTAGTTGTGGCATGTGGGATCTAGTTCTCCAACTAGGGATCGAACCTGGGCCCCCTGCATTGGGAGTGCAGAGTTTTAGCCATAGGACCACCACAGAATTTCCACCACAGTCAATTTTAGAACATGCTCATTGCCCACAAAAGAAACCCCCTACCCATTGGCAATCACTCCCTATTCCTCTCTAACCCTAGTTCCTGGAAACCACTCATCTATCTCCTCTTTGTCTCTATGAATTTGCATATTTGGGACATTTCACACAAATGGAATCATACAATGTGTGGTCTTTTGTGTGTGACTTCTTTCCCTTAGCATAATGCTTTCAATGGGGGTTTCCCTGGTAGCTCAGTGGTAAAGAATCTGTCTGCAGTGCAGGACCCAGGTTTAATCCCTGGGTCAGGAAGATCCCCTGAAGAAGGAAATGGCAACACACTCCAGTTTTCTTGCCTGGGAAATCTCATGGACAGAGGAACCTGGTGGACTACAGTCCATGGGATCGAGAAAGAGTCAGACATGATTTAGCGACTACACAACAACGTTTTCAAGGTTCATTCATGTTGAAGTATAGCATATATCAGTGCTTCACTTTTTTATTGTTGAATAATATTCCATTGTATGGATATAGCTCATGTTGTTTATCTGTTCATCAGTTGATGGACATTTGGGTTGTTCCACTTTTTGGTTACTACAAATAATGTTGCTGTGAACATTCATGTATAAATTTCTATATGGATATATGTTTTGAATTCTCTTGAGTATTTATATACCTAGAGGTGAAATCACTGGGTTATATATTAACTCAATTTTTAACATTTTGAGAAATTGTCAAACTGTGTTCCAAAATGCCTGTACCATTCTACGTTCCCACCAACAAAATAAGAGGATTCTGATTTCTCTACATCCTTGTCAAAATCTTTTCTATTATAGCCATCCTAGCAGAAGTGATATGGTAGCTCATTATGGTTTTGATTTCATTTCCCTAAATGGCTAATGATGTTGAGTATCTTTTCATGTGCTTATGTTTTTATATCTTCTTTGGAGAAATTTTCATTCAAATCCTTACAACATTTCTGACAATGCTGCTATGCACATTCATGTATAAATCTTAATAAAATGCTTTGCTAGGATACGGTCTCATCCTTTATAGATTGGCTATTGTCATTCTGAATCCTTAAGTAGGAATATGTATCCTGGGCAGGAAAAGTGAGCTCTGCTTCCAGATGTGGACAAGAAGAAAGGGATCAGCACTTAAGACTCTCACTCTAACTGGGGTTTATGTCTATAAGCAGGAAAGACAGAAAATCGGTTGTTTTCTAGACAAGTGTCCATTCTCAATAGAAAAACTCTGGGCTTGAAGGCAGAAGACCTGGGTTCAATTCCTGGTTCTTCTTGGTAACTATGAATAATGCTCAGTGGGCAACTTAGCTTATTTAAACTTTCCTTTCCACCATCAGCCCCCTCCCCTTTTAAGGAAGAGTTAAACCTCTTACTTAAAAAAAAATTATTTTGTTATTTGACTGCACCAGGTCTTAGCTGCCACACTCAGGATCTTCAGTCGGGCGTGTGGGGTCTTTAGTTGCAGCACGTGAAGTGTTTGTTATGCCCTGTGAACTCTTAGTTGTGCCTGTGGGATCTAGTTCCCTGACCAGGGATTGAACCCAGGCTCCCTGCATTGGGAGTGTGGAGTCTTAGCCACTTGGACCACCAGGGAAGTCCCTCCACTACCACTTTTCAATGATCCACTTCCCTTTTTTGAATTGAAGTATAATTCACACACCGTAGAGTTCACCTTTTGTGGTGTACAATTTGTATTTTTGACAAACGTGTAGAGTTCTGTAATGATCACCACAGACAAATATTTCCCTCATTTCCAAAGTTCCCTTTGTGGTCAGTCTCCTCCCCATCTTCAAACCTGTGGGAATTAATTATCTGATTTCTCTTTATCCTTTTACCTTATCCAGAATGTCATGTGAATGGAATCTTCCAGTCTTTTGAGGTTGGCTTGTTTTTCATTAAGCATCATGGTGCATTGGAAAGTCGTTATTGTTATTGTGCATGGCAGTACTTTGTTCTGAGTAGTGTTCACTGTATATACGTCTGTTATGGTTTTTTTTTAATTCATTCATCAACTGAAGGACATTTGGATCATTTTCACTTTTTTTGCAATTATGAATTAAACCACTGAACATTCTCAGATAGGTGAAGATAGGTTTTAATTTCTCTTGGGTAAACCTAAACTATTTTGCAAAGCATTGGGCAAGGTGTCTGTATCCTTTGCCATTCCCAGTGTGACCATCCCAGTTGCTCTGTGTCCTCACCAACACTTGCTGTCACAAACCTCAGTTTTTTAAATCTGTAAATGGAACAACAGTCTGTCTTCCCCTCTCAGGATTGTTATATAGAAGTAAAAATGAAACAGCTTAAGCAGAAGTGTTCTATAATCTGTTAAGTGCCACACCCAAGGAAGACGTGCTCCCATGTCTGATGATAATGATCATACCCATATTCACTTATATGAAAAACTTGTTTCCCACATGAACTAAATGTTTTGTTTTTTTCCCCTACATCTTGGCAGACAGAGTGAGTTACAGCAAGTCTAAAGCAACAAGAGGTTTTGCCTTAGATGCATTCTAAAGTTTGTTTTGGCTTCAGATTTTGAACTTTTCACAGAAGCAGATAAATGGTCAAGATGTAAATCATCAAGTGTGAGTCAGTTTTGTAAAGAAACATGACCCTCTGTGATGGAAGTCAGCAGGAGTGGAATCCGCAGAACAGGGAGTATGACGTGCTGTGGGAGAAATAGCGGCAGGCCTAACCGGGCAGTGTCCCCAGGGTAAGGCATTCATACGACTGCGGCAGATAAGAGGACTGGCTGCCTCATATGCCCCATCAGGGTGGGGTGGAAGGGTGGGGAAGAAAACTGAACATAAAAGTAATAATTTTAGGTTACTCTTTGGTTGTTGTTTTTGTTCTTTTTAAAAAAAAAAAGCTTTTTATTTTGTATTGGGGTATAGCTGATAAACAATGTTATGATAGTTTCAGTCGAACAGCAAGGGACTCCTTCAAACATATTTACATGTATCCATTCTCCCCCAAACCCCCTCCCCTGATTGCCATACACTGGTTGTATGTATCATACATTCATATATAACACTGAGCAGAGTTCCATGTGCTATACAGTAGGTCGTTGTTGGTTATCCATTTTAAATATAGCATTAACTTACTCTTTTCAACTTTGAGGTTTACTTTTGTGTTAAAAACAGAAGTGTGTGAGAAACAAACTGGCAAACATTTTCTCATTAACATTGGTATGAACTAATGATTGGCATAATGTACAAGTGGTTACATGTAGAAATATTGGTAGTATGTATGAATTCACAGGTCAATATACACACACGTATTTCCTTGCTCTGACTTCTGAGGGCCTAGAAGCAGCTGACACCCCAGTAGCAATGGGCACACCTTCTTCCCAGCTCTTGGTTTCTAATTCCATTCTTCAGTAAAAGGAACCAGGGCTCCTTGGATAAATGTCTGATTCTAGGACTAGGGCAGGAAGTAGGGCAGGGTGGAGCGTCTGGTAGGGCTAGGATGTAAGTAGGAGGCCAAGAGTCCCAGTGATGGTATGTTAAAGGGGCACAGGAGCCAACTGAAAGAGCTCCCTGTGGCCAGAGCTGGAGCAATTAGAGCAACAGAATAGAGTACTACAGGCACCTCTGGCTCTTTCAAAAGTTCACTTTACTGCATTTCAGTTTTACAAGAGATCTGCACTAGTACCTGTTTTTGCTAACCAAAAGAAATCCAAAAAGGATTTCCATTTTTACAACAACAACAACAAAAAAAAACAGCAAGAAAAAAATAGCATTAAGCACATGTTTTACAGTGAGCAGTTACAGAGGCAGCATGCCTCGTGACCAGCAGTAGGAGTGGCAACACCGCACTCCTTCCCCAAGGGCTACACTAAGTGTCCCAGTGCCATGGGTCCGAGTTGTGTCTGTGGACATCTGCGCTTTCTATCAGTTTTTCTTGTGGTAGCAAGATGTGCCCTAAGGCAATCACTTATTCTCTCTGCTACACCAGTTTGGTTTACAAAATGTTTCATAGGAACACTCTCCTTTCAGATAGCAGGGAAAACCCATTTTAGAGTATGTAGCCTGTCACGGCTTTTTAGAATAAGCATTTGTTAAGTGGAGTCTCTGGTGTCAGATGGTGAGCCACTGTTCTACAAAGACTGGTGTCCTTGTACCTAGCCAGCACACTTAGAGGGGCCACATGGAGAAGTCAAGGCCCGTGCAGGTAGTGAGAAAGACAGGACCTGGGGTATGTGCTTTTATTAGGATCCATGAGTGGCATGCTTTGGGATTCTGGGATAAAGCCAAATTGGTCAATTCAAAACAAAAAGAGCAGGGTTTTAACAAGCTCCACGGAGGTCTTATCTAAGATGCACAAGGCCTCAAGCAGAGCATTGGGGAAGAGTGTCCATCCAAAGAGTCTTTGAGGGAGTCCTTATCCGAAACCTGTATTTACTTGTGATTCTGCAGCCAGGAGGAAGGGGCTAATGTCAGTTTAACACTTGGCCATACAGAATGGCTATCAAGGCAACAATATCTCAGAGTAGCTGAACTCTCCACCTAGCCTAAAGTGTAAGTCTTCACGGATCTGTACTGATATAAGTAAATGATTGAGTCAGTAAATGAGAAGCATAGGCATATATCCTGTGCAAAAGAACTCATTCTAGAAACTGCCCTCTAAGAGGTAGAGCATGACTCCCTACTGCTTCAGAGTGAGCCTCACCTAGTGACTTACTTCCAAAGAGCACCATGTGGAAAGGGAGGAAAAAATGAGTAACTTTTCAGAATAAGGACATTAATAAAAACTGAGAGAAAGTGAATAAATTATGGAATTTAGTTAATAATAATATATCAATATTGTTTTATTGTGACAAATGTACCATACTAATGTAAGATGTTAAAAAAGGGGGAAATTGGGTTTGTGAGAATTCGCTGTATTACTCTTGCTGATTTTCTATAAGTCTAAAAATATTATAAAATTAAGTTTACTTTTAAAAAACTTCTCACAAAATAAGAATAGAGCTAAAAAAAAAAGAATAGAGCTAAAATTTCATTTGTATATGTAAGTATATATAGGACATTTTGCCCTGCTGAAAAATATTCTCTGAAGGATTTCAGTTTTAATCTTGATGAAATCTTAAACAAGATAATTTTTAAGGTGATGTGACATGAATTATGTAAGCTTCAAAAGAAATTTTTTTGTTTTTGTTGTTAACTTAGAAACTCAAAGAAAAGGATGACTGTAGATATTTGGGGTGGAGGGCAGTTTTGTTCTAAAATTTAAATATGGAGAAATGTTTGTTTAAAAAAAATAATAAATAAATAAATAAAACCCAGAAGATAATTATTTAGACTATCACATACAAAATCATAGGCTACTTTTTCTGCCAAGTTAAAAACAAAATTCAGCTTGTCTAGCTTTGTTTCTGTTTGTCCTCTAAAACTTAAAAAAAAATTTTTTTTATATAATTTTTTTTTTTTTGCCACACCACATGGCATGCAGGAATTGTACCCACACCTCCTGCAGTGGAAGCATAAAGTCTTAACCACTGGACCACCAGGGAAATCCCTGTAAAATATTATTTTGTTTTGCTTTTCAAGTTAACAAATAAGAGCAAGTATACAAATAAGATCGATTTACAGATAGTATAGAACCCAGTATTTTATAATGTGACCATGGCATGGCCTCTATGTGTCCATATCCAAACATCTGGACTGTCTAGGTCAATCAATCAAGATGTTTTATGCCAAGAGGAAATTTCCATATTCCTTTTATCAGATTAATTTATTCCTGGCTACAGTACCCTGACCCCCTTCCCTGAGATAATAGTGATGCCTTTAAAGGACATATAGCAGTTTAACCTTCTATTGCTTTCTAGTGAGCTTCCTGTTACAGAAAGTTTCTGGCAAGATGTCTCACGTTCAGATCCAATTCACTGTCTGTGATGAAACTGAGCCAAGAACTTCATGACCAGGCCCCATAGGAACTGACACTCCCAGTCTCACCTCCCAAGACTCAGGGCTGCCAATCACTCAGTTTTTGAGGGTCTTTTTTCCGTGGGCTCCGACCTTAGGACTGTAGTCTTGGCCTGTTATTACTCTTCAGGGGGCACTTTGGCCCATTCTGTGCTCAGCTGGTCATTTATGACTTGATCACAATGTGAGAAAACCTTGGCCCTTTGGTTGCAAGATATATAAGTCCAACAAAGTTAGGCAGTTACCTTGGTATGAAGTTTATTTATTGGTTTGATTTATCCTAATGTAAGTCTGGCTCATCACAGTTTTAGTCTGAAAACATCTTCTTTGCAGCTATGAGAGCAAAGTATGATCTCAGTTAAGCATACCCAGCACCTCTTCAGCACCTTCTGTGTACTGAAGGTTTTTCTTTATGATTTTTGCCTAGTTGTTTAAGTAACTTAGTTACTGACTGGATACTGTGGTTTCTCTAACCTGACTTAGAAGTGGTGATAGCTATGATTAGTTGAGCACTTAAGTCTACACTGTGGGGTTCATCCAGGGGGACTTATTAAATCCCCTGCACAGTCCTGTTTTATAGATGGGCACACCGAAGTGCAAATAACTTAGAACACATTTCAGAGTTCATGCAGCTGGTACCTGGGAGAACTGGGATTCCAAAACAGTTTGTGTGCCCCTAAAACCCCTCCCCATTGTGGCACTCCAGTCAGATCTGGGCTCTGCCATGCTCTCTGCTTCCCCTAGCTGTAACCCCCTCCTCTATGGCACTTAGGGACACCTGTCAGTCTGCCCTGACAACTCAGCATTCCTAGCTCCATCTTTATACTTACCCTGTTTTCCCACATGTGAGGGCTCAGTCGCTTCCATTGTGTCCAACTCTTTGTGACCCCATGGACTGTAGCCCACCAGGCTCCTCCGTCTATGGAATTCTCTAGGCAAGAATACTGAAGTGGGTTGCCATGCCCTCTTCCAGGGGATCTCCCCAACCCAGGGATCGAACCGGCATCTCCTGCATTGCAGACATATTCTTTACTAGTGAGCCACCTGGGAAACCCACATAAGGAAACCTTAAAGTACAAATAAGAGTGTTTACTTCATATTGATGTTTTAGGGGGAAGGGCTTCCCTCATAGCTCAGTTGGTAAAGAATCCATTTGCAATGCAGGAGACCCTGGTTCAATTCCCAGGTCAGGAAGATCCGCTGGAGAAGGGATAGGCTACCCACTCCAGTATTCTTGGGCTTCCCTTGTGGCTCAGCTGTTAAAGAATCCTCCTGCAGTGTGGGAGACCTGGATTCAATCCTGAGGTTGGGAAGATCCCCTGGAGAAGGGAAAAGCTACCCACTCCAGTATTCTGGCCTGGAGAATTCCATGGACTGTATAGTCCTTGGGGTCACAAAGAGTCAGACACAACTGAGCGACTGACTTTCACTTTCACATACTTGCTTTGGATGCATAAACTACGATATTTCAAACTTCAAAATATGGAGTTCTTCAGCTCGCATTAAGCTCATAGTTTCCCTCTTATTGGTGACCCCACAGTCCACAACAAAAATGTCATACTCAGAAATACCTTGTTTCCTAAATATATTTTATCCATATCCCCTTTATTATGTCAGAGTGAATATTCACAATATCTGAAGACAGAAGAAATACAGTCTTTAATTTGAAATAATATATAGGGCAGTGAGAGAGTGGGGACCCTCTGGTTTCAATCTGAAAGCTTCTGCTAACTAGCTTTTTGTGACTCTTAGCAAAGGCAACCTTGAGCCCTACTTTCCTTCCTTGTAAATTATAAAATGTCAGCATTGGACTCTATTAAATTTTTTACATCTCCTTCTTCTTGCAAAAAAAAAGAAAAAATTCAAGAAGGTTTTTAGAAATGGTGGAGTAAAAAGACTGGACTCATGCCAAGAAAGGATAAAACAGAGCAAGAAAGAACACTTAGGCCAAGGGAAACTGATACCATTGATTCAAAAGTTGGTCCAAGCTTCCTGGTAGCCTAAGCAAAAAGAGAGAAATGATAGCACAGTATTATTCTTGTTATCTGAAAAAGAAAGTTTAGAGAGAGGAGACAGAAGATGAATGAGAGGAGGAAGGCAAAGAAGCAGCAGCATGCCAGATTGTCTGAAAATCCAAGCTAAGTTCAGGGAGGAATTTTTTCTGTGTCCTACGGAAGGTGGAAGTTCTCTAAGAACTGTTTGGGGGACAAAAACATTTGCAGAAACCATCTCTCTGGTCATATTTTATATTGATCCTCAATAAAAGGACATGATTTAAAAGCATAGCTCTCTAAAGATATGCACAAAGAGAGCTGAGATAATCTAGTCCAGGTGTATTGCTCACTGAGAGTCACTTGGCACAGGGATAAAGCTCAGAAAATCTCAGGAATGAGTGCCTGGTATGACCCTTAGGATGTCTTTTGCAAATACCAGTCACCTCCGCCAAGCTTTTGACAAGCATGACATAGAACAGACAGTTGAAAGCTGAGATTCCTGGCAAGTTCCTTTGTATATAAAAGTCAAGTTTGTGGAAGTTCTCTCCCCTTTCATCACCTTTCTATTCCCCCAGGAATCTCACCTGTCTACCTGAAGAAAGGGCTGATAAATGTTATTATTAGAGTGACCCATAATGAGGGAGGGAATTTCATTTTCTACTGCATGGAAAGCTATGTTGTTGGATTTTCCTTTTACAACAAACATGTATTGTGTAAAATAATGAAGTTGAAACTAAGGACCTTGTGAGTGGTGGGAGAGAGAGAGAGGAGGGAGGTTGGGAGGGTGGAGAAAGAGAGAATGAAAAGAAGTGCTGCTGCCAAGTCGCTTCAGTCGTGTCCGACTCTGTGCGACCCCATGGACGGCAGCCCACCAGGCTCCCCGTCCCTGGGATTCTCCAGGCAAGAAAACTGGAGTGGGTTGCCATTTCCTTCTCCAGTGCATGAAAGTGAAAAGTGAAAGGGAAGTCGCTCAGTCGTGTCTGACTCTGTGCGACCCCATGGACTGCAGCCCACCAGGCTCCTCCATCCATGGGATTTTCCAGGCAAGAGTACTGGAGTGGGGTGCCATTGCCTTCTCTGAAAAAAAGTGCAGTTGCATGCAAATACATTTGATAAAGTCTGCTTAACTAAAAGAAGAAGGTTATGCACACGAAGCCCTAGTGCTGTCTGTCCTGTCACTTAGACAGGACGAGTATTTATTGAATGACTAAATACATAGAACACAGAGGAGAAGACCGGCCTGCAAGAGCCCGAGGGCAGAGTCTTCTGTTGGCCACCTTGACTAGGAAACAAGTGTACTTCAGCTCTTTGAAAATACTTTGTTGTGAGTGAGGCAGCATCCTAACGCCCTTTCCGGGGTGGACAGCTCCAAAATGCACTCTCCTCACCCTCAGATGCCTAAATGGACCGCTAAATGGATTCATTTGTCAACCAGAATTATATGTCAGAGGCAGGCTGCCAAAAGCGACTCTTTGGATCCAGCAGAGTTGGAAATGAGCTCTTCCTCCTGTTGTCAGACAGCTAGCGTTTTTGTTTGCTTCTTGAGGCCACGCTTGGAAGAGCATTCATTTGTTCATTCAGTCATTCATGCAGAAATATTGATTGAGTGCCTGTGACATGCCAGGCACTGTTCTAGGCTCTGGAGATCCTGCAGTGGAAAAAAAATGACAAAAATATCTACTGATAGAAATTCCATTCTAGTTAGATGGAGACAGATGATAAGTAGAGCATATGGCATGATAAGTGCTAGAGAGAAAATAAAGCAGGGGAGAGGGTTGAGGAGTGTTGGGGAGTAGTGGCTTTAAAATACTTATTTAACTTTATTTATTTGGCTGTTCTGGGTCTTACTTGGGGCATGCAGGATCTTTGATCTTCATTGCAGCATGCAGGGTCTTTAATTGTGGCATGTAGGATCTAGTTCCCTGACTAGGGATCAAACCCAGGACCCCTGCATTGTAAGCACAGAAACTTAGCCACTGGGCCACCAGGGAAGCCCCAAGAGTGACTATTGTAACCTTAAGTAGGGAGGTGAGGGAAGACCTCACTGAGAGGCTAATATTTGAGTAAAGACAGGAAGTGGAGGAGAAAGTGATTGATCTGTGAAGGAAGCTGTCCAGGCAGAGCTAATAGTAAGTGCAAAGACCCTGTAGAGATGGGTGGGGGGGTTCTCAAGCCTGACACATTCAAATCATAGTAAGGAGGCCAGTGTGGTTGTGAAGGATGGAATAGAGCAGTAGGAGGTGAGGTCAAATGGCTTGATGGTATAGAGTTTTGTAAAACATTTTAATTTTATCCAGAAGGATATGGGAAATTGATAGAAAGTTTTGACCAAATTGTGTGTATTCTTTCCTGACTTGTTCTTTTACTCAGTTTTGTATTTGAAATTCACCCATGTTGAAATGTGTGGCTGTGGTTGATTCATCTTCATTGCTCTCTATTGTTCCGTTGAGTAGACTCTTTACCCGTCTACCATTGGAAGATAGTTGTTTCTCTCTTTTTTTGGTCATCATGTGGATGCCTCTTTATATTTACAGTTGTGGGGAGTGGAAGCAAGTATATCCTATTCACCTCAATGCCATATTGAAATAATTTGGGGATAAGTTAAGAGTTAGGGATCTAGGCCGTTCTTTCTCTTATGACCAGCTGGAATTTGTGCCATGAATGGACAAATCCTATGCAGGACAATCTTCTATTATTCCTTCAACAAGTATCCAGAAGGAATGTAAGATCCAGAAGAATGTAAGAATCCTGAAATCCTGAAAGGAATGTTGAGATACATGGCTTAGCCCCATAGGTAGTTCCTGGACATGTATCAACAGTGGACAATGGTCAAATCTATGTGGCTGAGTTGTTAGCAAATAGCAAAGTGGTTTGTCAAGCCTGCCTTCTACTTGTTTGGACTTTGAGAGGTTGGATGAGACTGGTGGTGTTGAAATGATGTTCTGAGGAGCTCTAGGGAATATTCCTTGAAGAGAGACTACTCTCATCTAGCCTGTCTTCATCAGAGCAGCTCTGCTTTCAATGTTGTGTTCTAGGCATCAGCATAAAATCCTGGGGACTCCAGTTAAAACCATTTGACTAAGTGACCTTTGAAGTTCTTTACAACTTTAAAGTTCAGTTGCCCCCTCCCACACACACACAGTGTTTAAATTATCTTGCATGCTAAGTCACTTAAGTCGTGTCCAACTCTTTGTGACCCTACAGACTATAGCCTGCCAGGCTCCTCTGTCAGTGGGATTTTCCAGGTGAGACTGCTGGAGTGAGTTGCCATTTCCTTTGCCAGGGGATCTTCCCGACCCAGGGATTGAAACCATGTCTCTTATTTCTCCGGCATTTGGCAGGTGGGTTCTTCACCACTAGCACTATCTGGGAAGTTCCCTTAAATTATCTTAGTATTTACTTGTTATTAGTGTTTTAGCAAAAAAAGTCAAATTTACTTTCACAATTAAGAATTTACTAACCACTGTAGCTCAAACACAAGACACTATTGATTCATTTACTAGGAATGAATAGCCTTCTCTTTCTTTCTCAGCATGGAACAGTCAGGAGCAAATCTGCCTCATTGAAGTGAGGGGTGTGGGAGCCTCACAGGTACATCAATTGCATGTCAGAGAATGTAGGGTAGTGATGGGCACTTAGGTGGTGGTTGGAAGAGAAGGCCTGTATGGTTGGCATACCGGTTACTTTCAGCAAATAACCCAATTGATTGAATAGATAAGTACTAAATATATTAAGGAAAAATATATGAAAGCCAGGTTCATCACTGTTGGAAAAGATGCAAACTTAGAAAGAAGAAAGAACCTTAAGGTGTTAAAATGGAAATGTAGATTTCATTATGAACTTATGTTTATAAATATATATAGGTATAGAGATAAATATGGGAGCAGTTAAAGGGTGTGTCTGTGTGTGTATTTCCTAGCGCCGTGTAACTAAGGGACCTAGAAGAAATGACATTCCAGTAGCATGAGCTCACGGAGCACGCAAATACCAGATTCTAAATATCACCCTCCACTTAAAGGAAACCAAGGGTTTCTTAGAGAAATGGCTGATTCTGTGGGTGGAGCAGGAAAACTTAAAGAGAAGTCTGAAACATCTTGTTATGCTAGAATGGAAGGGAATGTGCAAATGATGATGGTGTATGTCAAGAAGACCCAGAATTTGAGCTTCTGCAACAATTTGAGCTTCATTATGATAGTCGTGGATTCCAGTGTAGTAGGAAGTTTAGCAATCTATTCGTCTTTGCTGATTTAAGATAATGAATAAATAAATAAATGGGGGGCTTCCCAGGTGGCACAGTGGTAAAGAATCTGCCTGCCAATGCAGGAGATGTGGGTTCGATCCCTGTGTCAGGAAGATCCCTGAAGGAGGAAATGGCAACCCACTCCAGTATTCTTGCCTGGAAAATGCCATGGACAGAGGAGCCTGGCAGGCTACAGTCCACGGGGTCTCAAAGAGCCGGACACGACTGAGTGACTGAATACACTCATGTACAAAGAAAGGAAAGCTCATCCTTACCAAGGAATGCAACTAATAAAAATAGAAGGAATAGTGGAAATATAAATCATCATTTGGCAACTCTCATAGGGGTGGGTGGTTGATCCAGGTGGTAGTCATCTGTTGAAGGCAGGTGGACAGAGGGTTGATGAGGAGCAAGATTTCAGTATGTTCATTGAATGACCTCCACATAAACACTGATCAGTTATCGAGGACAAATGGTGACGCTATGGTGCAGAGATCTGGCCACATGATCAAGATCTATATGACCAAGTGGTGTCATCCTGTAACGTCTGTTGTGATGCACTGAGATGAACCCAGTTTCATTCTGGGGCATTCCTGCTCAAACAGTGAAACTGAAGTCCAGTCATGAGGAAGTATCCCACGGACCTAGGCAAAGGGCTGTCCTACAGAATGGAAGCCTGCAATCTTTGAAACTGTAGAGGACATGAAAGACAGAGAGATATGGAGAAATCATTCCTGATGGAAAAAGACTGAAGAGGCCTGAGAACAAAATGCAGAATCTCCCCACTCAACCCCAACCTCAAGCCGGACCTACTGAATCAGAACCTACATTTTAACAAAATCTCCCAAAATTCCTGTGCACACTGAAGTTTGAAACAGCCAGAGCCCTAGCTCAGCAGTTCCTAGGCTTAATCAGTATCATCTAGAAAGACTTTTTAATAGGACTCCTCTGCTGGCTCAGATGGTAAAGAGTCCGACTACAATGCAGGAGACCTGGATTTGATCCCTGGGTTGGGAAGATCCCCTGGAGGAGGGAATGGCAACCCACTCTAGTGTTCTTGCCTGGAGAACCCTCATGGACAGAGAAACCTGGTGGGCTACAGTCCATGGGGTCGCAAAGAGTCGGACATGACTGAAGTGACTAACACTTAGTTATTTAATTTAATAGGACAGATTCCTCCCCTCCCCATCCTCAGATCTATAGAATTAGACACTAAATGGCTAGTTCTCACAGGTGGTTCTGATACTAAGCCACCGGGCTCTAAATGGTATTGTCTTCTATATGTGACCAAAGTAGGATTCATTCCATACAGACCTGGAAATAAATTGGAGAATCAAACTAATCATCACCTTGACTCCTACTCTAAGCACAAAGACATGACCCCAAACTAATATTCCAATGCAGGGATGGAATGTAAATAAATATTGCTGGCTCACATTTCAGGAGTTTTCCAGGACATTTAAGTGGATTTGAAAAATACTTTCTAAAAGATTGTTTGTACAAACATCATACTCTTTCCAGTCCTTGTTTGGCATAGAGTTTAATCAGATTTAAAATGGTAAGTGTTCTTTGTAAGGTTGTATGTTTCTTTTCTTCCAGGGCATGTAAAACAAGACATCTGGGTTTTATCATTAAAATACTAAAACATGTCCAACATTTTTAGGAAATCTGGGCCTGGGTTTATATGCTGCAGGTGTTGAACAGATTTGATAGAAGGCTGTAGTCTATTCATTTACAGTTAAAAGGAAAAAAAATTATGCATACCAATTTTGTTTCAGAAAAATATTTGACTAAAACATCTGAGGTTTTAACTGTATCTTAGAAAACTAAGAGAAAATAGAAATCATTTAGTCAATCTTATATGAAAATGGTTTCAGATAGTCTTAGTTTTATATTATACACTGAACTCTCATCCACTCATAGCAGAATTTGCTTTTGCTCTCTTATTAACATCTGTCAGTTTACCTGTGGACATTAATAGCTCATGAGCAGGGGCCAGTGAGGGAGCGGTGAGAGATACATAATAAGACGTTGATTAGGTCTTCCTTGCTGGTTCAGTGGTAAAGAATCCACCTGCCAATGCAGGAGATGTGTGTTCAATCCCTGATCCAAGCTGCAGAGCAGCTAAGCCAGTGCACCACAGCCACTGAAGCCCTCACACCCTGGAGCCCCTGCTCTGCAACAGGAGAAGCCACCACCATGAGAAGCCCACACACCACAGCTGGAGAGTAGCCCCCATCCACCACGACTAGAGCAAAGCCCATGCGGCAACGAAGACCCAGCTCAGCCAGTAAATAAATCAGTAAATAGGTACACTCTCACCACAGCTAGAGAGTAGCCCCCATTCCCCACGACTAGAGCAAAGCCCATGCGGCAACGAAGACCCAGTCAGCCAGTAAATAAATCAGTACATAAATGTTTTAAAGACATTACTTAAATATTTTAATTTAAATGCCACATTAAATGTAGGTGCCTCACAAAACCAAATGCCATTATCTGGAAATCATTGACTATGTGCCCATTAATATTAGTAAAATTGGCTAACCTTTCTACTGTGCTTATAAGCACTCTCACCTTATTTCATTTAACCCTACCATTCTGTAAGGGAGGTGTTGCTGACATGCCTGCTTTAAACTGAAGGAATAGAAGAGAGTAAGTAGTTGGCCCAGTATCAGTTAGTACATGTTAGAGCTGAGACGTGAACCTAGCACTTCTGACTCTGAGCACTTCCTACCCCGGCTCCACTGCATCAAGGAAAGAATATTTGTCCAGTCAGCACCCCAAAAGCATGATCTTGGTTTGTTTTGGGCTTTTGTCTTGTTTCGTCTAGTTTTGACATAAGATTTGCCACTTTCTAATACTTAAGTGACGTTTTTTATTTTTCAGTCTCTGTCATCTGTACCCAAGGCACTTTCGAAGTAAATATTTCTCTAAAGAGATTTCTTGAGCCAGATAAGAAGCATGTCTTTAACTCCTCTGAAGTGAAAGCTCACCCTCCCCCCACAAAGAAGCAAAGCTGGTGTTTAGTCCCCACTGCCTCCTGCCCTGGCTTCAGGGAACCCTTAAATAATCAGACCCCAAACAGGTCAGTTCCTTTTATAGAAACTGTCAACACCTGCCCAAACTTCTTTAACTGACTCTCCTGAAGAAAACAAGCAGAACTTTAGTCCACACAAAATCACTCTGAAGTCCTGCAGCCGTGTGGCACGGCCCCAGTCTCCAAAGTAAATCCCCTCTTCTGCTGGCCTGAAGCTCCCTCCAGTCTCTCCAAGTTTTGAATTTCTGCAGCTCCTGTCCTTGGGTTTATGCCCATGCACTATTCATTGGGGTCCCCAACCCATAATCCTCCACACCAAAACTGGTGAGCAGCCATTGTCTCCCTTCCCAGAACACACATCCTGGCAGGATCTTCCTGGAAGGCTTCTTCCCACCTGCCTCCCTCCTCCCAGAACCAGAAAAAAACTTCTTTTTTTTTTTTTTGGCCACACCACCAGGCCTGTGGGGTGTTACTTCCCCGACCAGGGATTGAACTTGTGTCCCCTGCATTGGAAGCATGGAATCTTAACCACCGCACCCCAGGGAAGTCCCTTTCCTAGGTCTTTTTGTTGTTTGCTTGTTTGTTTTTTCAGAGGAGACTTCTTGACTCTTCCTCAGACCTCTCCTGCCATCACTGAAGACAAGTAGCAACTCTACAAAATGTAATTTCTCCTTATCTTCCTTCCAGCCTCCCTTCTAGAATCCTGCCCCAAATCTCTGTGGGCAGGCAGCTGCCCACTGAGAGCTTCTCATTGTCCTGACTCTTCTTCCTTTTGTTCCTTGGGTTTTGGCCAGCCAGGACCGGCTGCCACTGTCTCTTAGGTTCCCTGAACCAGTATCTTCAGCAATTCTTCCAGTTCCCCTCCTCCTCTCTCCATCAGACCAGGTTAGCTCCTTGCTGGCATGTGCTACTGCTTCACCTGGGGAAGCCTGCCTCTGCAGACCCATGGGTGGAGGGAGTGAGAGAGGGAGGGGACAGTGCATCAGATCCTCTTCTCAGAGATAGCAGAAACCCAGCAAATTGTGACTGCAGGACATCCTGAGGTCAGAGACCTGAGGTCTAGCCTCAGCACTGTCACTGCCAGCTGGATAACCCTGTTATCCAGTTCTCTGTTCTCTTGGGTTTCTTCATCTATGAAATACAGAAAGTGATCTAAATGACCTCTAAGGTCCTTTGATGTAGTTGTCATATTGTATAGTGGAACCACAGCTAAAAGCTGGTCTGCTCAGCTCTTTCCTCTGACCGCCTTGGCTGTGAAATAATAATTGCCTGCATGCCTTAATCTCCTCATTATGGATTATAAGAAAAAAATCTTATTTGTGTATTGGTCTTAGAATTCCTACAACAATATATTGATTCTGAAATTTTGACACCTGTCACAAAACCACAGGCTGCCATTTCTGCCTATTTCTACCCCCTGAAGTCCACTCACACCTTGCAGCTTCTAGAGGTGGAAGGATGTGTTCTAAGGTTGAGCAGACTCAAGCCAAGGTCTTCAGAATTGCCAGGGGAGATGAGGCTACGAGGGCTCCAGGCTGCAGGAGCTCAAAGAGATACAATGCCAATATTCCAGGATTGCTTTAGGGAAAAATGACATGGTATAAAGAATTCCAGGCTTCCCGGGTGCCGCTAGTGGCAAAGAACCTGCCTGCCAATACAGGAGATGCAGGCTCGATTCCTGAGTCGATCCCCGAGTCGGGAAGATCCCCTGGAGGAGGCCGTAGCAATCCACCCCAATATTCTTGCCTGGAGAATCCCATGGACAGAGGAGCCTGGTAAGCTACAGTCCATGGAGTCGCAAAGAGTCAGACATGACTGAAGTGACTTAATACCCATAAAGAATTTGGGAAACTCTGAATATTAGCCCCTTAGAGATTTACCATGCATGTTAGCATATTTAAAGGTCTAAGAAATCCTGTCAGTGAAGAAATCTTAATTATTCCCAGCATCTCCCAAACCTGAATGGCCCCAGACACTTTCTTCACAAAATAGTTACTATCTAATAGAACATGTCCCCAGAACACAGACTGGGACCCAATACCACAGAACCCGGCTGACCTGTCTCTCCCTGGGTCTTCCAAGCAGAAAGAAAACTACAGTTATTGAAATATTTACTAAGCACCTACTGTATGCAGAACAGCCCAAAATTGGCACAGAGTCTGCCTGTCAAGATTTCAAACTCTAAAGCTGCATAGGGGTAGGCAGACATGAAGAAGCATGCCAGGTGGCACACAGGGCAAAGTTCAGGTACAATGTGGAAGCGCTGCAGCCAGGCCCCGGGGCAGTGGTTTGCTTCCTGAAGTGAATTTCCACGCACTCAGCTGTCAGGCTCGAGTTCTCAGCTTTGTGCCACCGGGGTTGTTACCATTCACCCAGTGACATGACCTCATCGCAGGACAGTCGTTGTTTGTTTTCATAGATTAAGTGGTTGGAGACACACACCAAGTACTTTTATTTTGTGCTGGCATCCTAGAATTTCTGCCTTACGTGTACAGCTCTGTTGGGTTTTATTTGGAATTGAGATCTATCCTTTCCCTAGAAAAGATGACCCCCTTCTCACAAAGTGAGAAAGGTATTGAACTGGCCAGCGTCCCCTGATGCTGTTTAGCCCCACTCTGGACCAGTGTACCCAGTGTTCCTGGACAAAGGAGCCAGGGCTCTCAAGGCTGCTGCCCTTGCAGAACCTAGCTGTGACTCACTGCTGTTTTCTAAGCACTTCCCCTCCCACCAAAGCACATCCACGTGTCCCCATTTCCTCAGACAGCCCCTCGCCACATCCTTCCTCTTCCCACCCATCCCTGCTGACTGTCCTTAGACTTTTGTTGATCTGTTCTTTTTTTTTTTGGTCTCAATTTTTTTCTTACTCCCTTTCTGCCTTCCCTGTATCTCTCCTTTTTGGCCTCTTTAAAAGAAGCAAAGGATCATTCCTTCTGAGGGTTTGATCCATGGGAAGTCTCTCTCTGCTAAACAGAACAGAGAGGCTGGCACTGTAATTAAAAGGCCAATGTGGTTTCCTCAAAGAAACATCTTTGAAGAAGGAGCTGCTTTTTTTTTTTTTTTTTTCATTATCTGCATTGCTTGACATTTATTGAGTATGTATTCTGCTCTAACCACCAGAGCCCTTTACATATATTTATTGTCTGTTAGTTACCACACACCACTCTTGTGGCAGGATATTTTATGGGTGAAAAATTGAATCTCAGGGAAGGTAATAAACTTGTTCAAGGTCACAGAAATAGTGAAAAGTAGTGCCAAGAGGTGAACCTACATTTCTTTGGCTCCAAATCCTGTGTTCTCCCTTCTCTCTCTCACCTCCCATTAAAACAGGGAAGCTAAAATGACAGAATTCTGGTTTTCATCAGATTTATTCCTTAGCAAGTTTCATTCACAGAAGCTCACCCCTACGCACATGTACAGCACAGAGAGCAGATTCCACTACCTTCCTCTTAATGATCTATTATATCTACCAGGGCCAGCAGGGAGGATGTAATGGATCTTGGTGGGATGCTAATATCCTTTGTTTCTTCACACAGATTTGTCTTTAGAGGAACATAGGCGAACACATGCAAGTGATTTTATTCCCTTACAATTTCTCCTTCCTGCTTGATCACTGGTATCAGTTTAACTGTTGATCTCCTGTTACCCGCTTACCATCCACCTTGCAGTCAGCAAACATTTGCCATTGGGTCCTAGGGGTGAAACAGTGACTTGTGGGGCTCATTCTTCCTTTCCTGTGACAGGAATCCACCTGCCCTGGGGTCCAGAGTGATTCACAGCAGGTCTCAGAACCTCTGGGCCTGCTCAGTGGCCCGAGAAGACAACCTTCTCTCTCCCTTCTCCAAGCAGTGTGGCCTGTGGCCAGTGAGTTTCCCACTGGGGGACTTAGGTAACCAGGGAGGCCATTTCCTGTCCACCACTCAGAGCAGCTCAGAATGGGGCCACTCCTGTGGTGGCAGCAGCTCAGGAAGAGGTTTCTTAGGGCATCTCCTGACACTTTCTCAGACCTCTGCCCAGGACACCTCGCTGCCCCCAGGAGTGAGCTCAGGGATGGAACCTCTTGCAGGGCTTCTCTCACTTCAAATTCATGCTTGTCGGAGAAAACTTAGAACTTTACACAGGTGACAGAACAGGAACACTGGGGACAGCTGGCAAGCCACTGCACCACATTCTCTGTGATCTATCAGAACGCCAACATCCTATTTCTACAGGAGATGAGACTCAACTGCTCAGATCTGGAGCGGAGCTTTGCATAGCCTGTGTAAAGGCATTTCTTCGTTCAGTAGTATCAGGGCCCTCGTCAGGAGTAAAAGTTGGTCCTCTTTAGTCTAATGCTCAAGAGAAAATGGAAAAGAATAAAGCACGTAGTTTAAAAGCACAGGCTTTTGATTTGTCTTGTTCCTAGTTTACAGGTGGTGTCACCTTGGACTGGCTAGCTCAGCCACTTTGAACCTCAGTTTCCCCATCTGTAAAATGGAAACACTGTTAGTACCAGCTGTCTAGAGCTGAGGGGATTAAATGGAATAAGCAGTGTCCCTCTCATAGCACACGACCAGTACTTTGAAGCTATTGTTACTGTAAGTATTATTATTAAAATCATACAAAGAGGAAAAGAAATTGATTCATAAGTGATCCTGCAATAGGATCAGGATAGTGTGGAGCTGACATCTCATGTCAAGATGTTTTATGTAAACTGTTACTCTTGGGTTTTTTTTTATTAATTGATTGATTTGGCTGCACTGGGCCTTAGTTGCGCATGCAGGATCATCCCTGTTATGTGGGATCTTTCGTTGTGGCACACAGACTCTCTAGGTGTGGCCTGTAGACTCCAGAGCGAGTGGGCTTCAGTAGTTGTAGAGCACGGGCTTAGTTGCTCCACGATGTGTGGGATCTTAGTTCCCCAACCAGGTATCAAACCCTCATCCTCTGCATTGGAAGGTGGATTCTTAACCACTGGTGAGTGGTAATCCCATTATTAAAATGGGATGAAATTAAAAAGACCCTGTTCCAGGACAACGATAATACTTTTACAAAAGGAGAGAATATGCATAAAATGAGGCTTATTCCTGAATAGTTTTTAAAAACTGTTTTCTGAATGAATGATCCATTCAGCTGTAGTAAGAGAGAAGAGGGTAACATAGCCTGCACAGCCATTATAATTCTCTGTAGACCATTTAAATAGAAATGGCATTTGCATCTTTAAGTCAAAGTATGTCCAACGGTTGATTTTAAAATAGTAACTGTCCATACAAAGGAATGAAATCTTGTCATTTGTGGAGAATGTGAATGGACCTCAAGGGTGTTATACTAAGTGAAATAAATCAGAGGAAGAGAACTACCTTGTGGTTTCACTTATACGTGGTATTTAAATCACACAAAACAAAACAAAAACAAAGCTCATAGATGCAGAGAACAGTTTGCTGGTTGCCAGAGGTCAGTGAAGGCTGGGAGGGGAATGAGTGAAGGGGTCAAAATGTACAAATTTACAGTTATAAAATAATGAAGTCACGAAGACATTATATATATATATATATTATATATATATAATATATATAATGGTAATCAACATGTTATCATTAATAACACCGTATTGCATTTTTAAAAGTTGCTAGTGTCAGACTTTATTTTTGGGGGCTCCAAAATCACTGCAGATGGTGACTGCAGCCATGAAATTAAAAGACGCTTACTCCTTGGAAGGAAAGTTATGACCAACCTAGATAGCATATTCAAAAGCAGAGACATTACTTTGCCAACAAAGGTCCATCTAGTCAAGGCTATGGTTTTTCCAGTGGTCATGTTTGGATGTGAGAGTTGGACTGTGAAGAAGGCTGAGCGCCGAAGAATTGATGCTTTTGAACTGTGGTGTTGGAGAAGACTCTTCAGAGTCCCTTGGACTGCAAGGAGATCCAACCAGTCCATTCTGAAGGAGATCAGCCCTGGGATTTCTTTGGAAGGAATGATGCTAAAGGTGAAACTCCAGTACTTTTGCCACCTCATGCGAAGAGTTGACTCCTTGGAAAAGACTCTGATGCTGGGAGGGATTGGGGGCAGGAGGAGAAGGGGACGACAGAAGATGAGATGGCTGGATGGCATCACTGACTCGATGGACGTGAGTCTGAGTGAACTCCGGGAGTTGGTGATGGACAGGGAGGCCTGGCGTGCTGCGATTCAGGGGTCGCAAAGAGTCGGACACGACTGAGTGACTGATCTGATCTGATCTGCATTTGGGGACAAGCCCTTCTTAAGGCTACTACAGGTTCTTCCTGATCTAGCCTTGGATTCCTTCCTTCCATGGAGTTAGGAACTGAGACTTAGAGACTCCTCTCCCTGGATGTCTGTGCTCTGCTTCCTGGAACTCAGATAGCGGTACCAATAGTGGTTATAGAAGCGGCAGGTGGCCGCAGTACTCCACTTCTGTTGAGCCCTTAACTACACACTGAGCACCACGTTGAGGTCCTAGGTATAGTCTCCAGGTTCATCCTGATGACAATTTTATGGGGTAAATATTGTTATTCCCCTTTCCTGGAAAAGAAATGGAATCTCCGAGAGGGTAGATTGCTTGCCTCGGGCACCCGCACAGAGTGACAGTGGGGCTGGGAGGTGAAGACAGGTCCACTCCGAGGCCCATGCTCCTCACCACTGAGCCATCCCATCTCCTGCTGGCTCCGAGTTCTGAGTTCCAAATGGGTCAGAGCTCCAGCCCCAGGTGCTGTCACAGAGGTGGTGAATTAGGGTACTGGATGGGTACTACAGAAGTGATGCTTCCTGACTCGAGGCTCAGGGGCCCAGAAAGGGACACTGAATCCCAGGGAAAGCTCTCAACTAAAGTGCATTTGAGAATGCAGATTTCTGATCTGCAGATCTGGAGAGTCTGGTTTCTAGGTCTGAGTGGGGCCTTGTAATCTGTATTTGAATAAACACCCTAAAGATTCTGATGCAGATGTGCCATGTTGTGAAGAGTGCTGCCTAGGCAGGGATGTGTGTGTGTGTGTGTGTCTATGTGTGTGTGTGTGTGTATGTGTGTGTGTGTGTGTATGTGTGTGTTACCTGCATGTGGATGCCAATTGCCCTAGTTCAAGGGTTGTTCTAATAAAGCTCTGTAGAGGGTGGATAAAGATATGCACCACACACAATCCACTTCAGAGGAGCTTTTCTAGACAGACTTCGTGGCCTTCTTTAGACTTTACCATTTGAGCCTGGACTTTGCAGTGAAGGTGACCAGATACCCACTACAAAGGATCATCTTTCTACAAAAACTTCTGCTCAGGATATTCAAAAAAAGTTTTTGGCAGGAAGTCATCGGTCCCCCTTTTCTGGACCTGGGAACAGCAGTAGGAAGTGTTTAGGCCTTTTCCCAAATATAATCTCTGACCATTTGAAGGCTGAGAATCCTCTCTGCCCATGGCCTCCTGGGACTCTGAGTGGCCTGCCTGCCGGTCAGGGGCACCGAACATCCCCACACTGGGGATGTGGGAAAGATGGTCTCTGCCCTGGAGGTCTGGGTGGGGGTGCGGGGGGAGACAGAAGAGATCCATGTGAAAGAATCAGGCACACAAATATAACAAAAATAAGCCAGAGGCAAACGTGTGCTGCTGTGAGAATGCAAGTGCAGACGTGACACTGGACTCAAGGTCCAACATCCAGTGAAAGGGAAGCCGGAGGAGGCTGTGTGTGAGGCGCTAGGTGAGCCGTCAGAACGGCCTTCCCAGGGAGGTCACACGCATTCACACGTGACTGCCCTCGAGCATCTGGAGTGGGCTGTGCTGCTGGTGAGCACAGCAGCCCCCAAGTCCGCCTTTTGGGGAACACAGTGCTGACAGTGCAAGGGGTCTGGGGCACCACCTAGCACAGAGCGCGTGGACCCTGCCCACGTGGGAAGTCAGGCGAGCCTCCCCAAGGTAGTGAGGCTTTCATCAGGTTCCTGAACACAGCCCTGCCCCTGACTTTAGGGGAGTCGGGATGAAATACAAAGAAAGGCCCCAGACCCCAGCCTGTGGCCTGCCCACCTCCCCTTCCATCCCGGCTCGTAAGCCTATAGCATGTGGACACCTCGGGCCCAGTGTAAGCTCCGTCCATATACTACCTGCTCTTGGCCAGCCTTCAGGCCTACTGTTGTGACTGACCCTCAGGAGGACTGACCCAAATATCAGTCCCTTGCCATCCTAGAAGTGGGGGCTTAAACGGGGGATTGGGAATACTGGTCTACAGGGGTGAGTGATCTGGTGGTGGGCTGACACGTTCCCTCTGGCCCACAGGCTTCTTATTCTATTGGAGGGAAGGCGGGACACAGCTGAATGAGGACCATCCTGGGCCTCTATAGCTTGGGGCATGGGCAGGGTGCCTGGCTACAGGCCTAAGCATGGTTCTGCCTAGAGGATGAGTCAATGATAGCTAAAGCAGAGGTGGAGGGATGGGAACAGGGTACCTTCCCATAGGAGGAACAACCAGTGCAAGCTCCCTAAGATGGGAAAAGCTTGGTTCACCTCCCCAAGAGCACCTCCCCAAGCACCTTGGGGAGAGCCAAGGTGAGACTGGAGAACAGACTGGGGCCTCCAGGGCCAGGGTAAGGACTCAGCTTTACAAAGGACATAGGCAAGGCGTGGTGGGCCAGGGAAAGGTCACGTTGAATGGAGCAAGAACATTCCTCTCAAACTGAGCTTATATGATGCCAGTAAGGTGTTTGATGTGGGGAGAGAGAGCAAGTTGATCAGTCTGTGGGCCTCAGAATACTGAGAAAGGCCTGAGAAGGAAGGAAAATAAAACAGTTATAGAGGAGCTGTAGCCATGTAGAAAGGGGTCAGGATTGTCAGGGTAAGCACAGAGCCTCTGGGAGGAACACTGAAGAACAGGGCTAGGGGCCAGGTTCTCTCTCTGTGCTGTGCTGACCATTGCAGTGAGGCAAAATAATCTGCCACATATAACACCTTTCTGCTCTAGGACTGTTCCCTGTGTTTGAGTCATAGTACTGTACACATGCGATTTTTTTGTGGTTTTCTGTGTGGTTTCCTGAAAGTCTTTATGGATTGGAAACACATTCCTTCGTCCACTTAGTAAACATGGCCATGTTTATGCTATGGTCTACATTTTACAGTCATCACTGAATCCTTGTTTTCTTTTTGCGTCATTTTATTTATTTATTTATTTATTTTGGTTTGGTTAGCCAGTAGTTTTTTTTTTTTTTTAATTTTATTTTATTTTTAAACTTTACAATATTGTATTAGTTTTGCCAAATATCGAAATGAATCCGCCACAGGTATACCCACGTTCCCCATCCTGAACCCTCCTCCCTCCTCCCTCCCCTCCCCTCCCTCTGGGTCATCCCAGTGCACCAGCCCCAAGCATCCAGTACTGTGCATCAAACCTGGACTGGCGACTCGTTTCATACATGATATTATACATGCTTCAATGCTATTCTCCCAAATCTCCCCACCCTCTCCCTCTCCCACAGAGTCCATTTTTGCGTCATTTTAGAATTTGCTTTTTTTAGAATTAGTGGTGGCACTCTTGTTAGTTAATGCTTCTGAAATTATTAATACATTGCTGCTAAGTCACTTCAGTCATGTCCAACTCTGTGCGACCCCATGGACGGCAGTCCACCAGGCTCCGCCCACGCTGGGATTCTCCAGGCAAGAACACTGGAGTGGGTTGCCATTTCCTTCTCCAATGCATGAAAGTGAAAAGTGAAAGTGAAGTCACTCAGTCGTGTCTGACTCCTAGCGACCCCATGGACTACAGCCTACCAGGCTCCTCCGTCCATGGGATTTTCCAGGCACAAGTACTGGAGTGGGGTGCCATTGCCTTCTCCGATTAATACATTAGGCCACGTAAGAATTGTTCCCGAAGTCTGTAGGCAGATGTTATGTATGTGTGTGTGCATGTGTTTATGATAGCAATGCTTACATAATCTCAATAACCAAGCCCTAGGGACTCACACTTGGAGATGGAACAGTTGGTTTAAATTAGGTTTCCATGTGAAATACGGTATCACTATTTTTTTCCTAGCATTGTGGGAAAGTATATGGAAAATAATTTGACTGATAGGAAATAAATCTGGATGTGTGGTCAGGACTGAGGCACAAACCACATGATGGTCAGTGCCTGCTCTGTGAAGCAGGTCTCTCCAGGGGAAGATGTGTTAACCCTTTCAGGTCACAGCACTGAGAAGTCGCTGTGTGGTACCAAAATAGCCTGAAAGAACAGTGACTTTGCAGAAACACTGATTCTCCATCCATTTCAACAGGAAAGGAGCTAAAGCCATAGAAAAATACAGCCAGAGGCCTCAAGAATTAATGCATTAGGTGTCTTTGAAGAACAACTTTAAATGTTTAAGTATTTCATCTTTATTTTAAGGAGATGGATTTGAATGTCTAGCTCAAAGAGTCAATGACGTTGTGATTCTGAGTGTTTTCTGATGACTTCTTTTGGCAGGATTGTTGTTGTTGCTGTTCAGTCACTCAGTTGTGTCCTGTCTAACTCTTTTTGACCTCATGGTCTGCATCACGCCAGGGTTCCCTGACCTTCACTATTGCCTGGAGTTTGTGCAAACTCACAACCCTTGAGTTGATGATGTCATCCAACCATCTCACCCTCTGTCACCCTCTTCTCTTCCTGGCTGCAATCTTTCCCAGCATCAGGGTCTTTGAGTCAGCTCTTTGCATCAGGTGGACAGGGCTTATCAAAAGCTGATCACATCAACAGAAGAATTGATTGAAAACTTTACAATACTCAGTCTCTATTGGCAATATAATGTCTTGGTCTAGAGAGCCAGAGTTCCACAGAAGTGACTGGTAACTGGGTAGGTAGGGAAAGGGGCAAGGCCGAGAAGCAGTGAGCCAGGGATTGCTCACAGCTGCAGGAGAGGGGTTGGCTCTGGGAATCCCAGAGGCCTCCTGTGCTCCCAGAGGAGTCCCAGGAGACCAAATGAAAGGTTATCTCTTTCCCAAGAGGCTCTTAATTCTTTTCAGGATGGTCTGGACTCTGGCTCATCCTAGGGGTCTGATTCCAGATCTGTTCCCTGACATCTCACGAGAGCTCAGCTAAATCTGAGCAGGTGGAGAGTGATGGTGCCTGCTGAGAGCCTATTGGGCTGGAGCTGGGCTCCGGGCTAGCAGGTGGCCCATCACTTTCTGCTTCAGCCAATTTCAGAAAAGAAGAGACAGATTATTACTGCAGTGCTCCTGACTGGTCCCAGATTATAACCCTGTGCTAGCATGGAAACTCTCTGTTGCTGTTTCCTACTTGTTTCTGTACAGGGAAAGGAAAGATGTATTTAGAACTGATCTCTTCTGTTTGGTTTTTTTTTTCTTCATTTTTTAATTCATGTTTTGATATTCTTCTTGGTACCTTCTCCTTTGATTCCATCTCTGTCTTCAAGTGTGCATCTCTTATTGAGTGCTTAGAAGGACCTACCAGTGCCAAGTTTACCAAAACTAACTTCCCTTCATCAGGGGAAAGAGCACCAGCCTGGGAGTCCTAGTTTTGACATCCATAAGAATTGTGACGTTGGCAAGTCAATTTCTCCCACGAGCCTTGGATTCTTGATCTGGAAGAAAGAAGTTGGGCTGCCCTCTGAGGTTGCTGCCAGCACTAAATGCCATTCATTCCTCTCATTTTATTTGGAGGAAAGAAGGCAGAGAAGTGTTCCCTTAGACCTTGAAATTTTCCCCCTGTAACCTTCTCTGTTCGGGCTTCACTCTCACTCAAGTCAGAGAAGTGAGTTGCTCCCCAGGTTTCGGCACTGTTGCTGAACCAAGTAAAATTAGTGGACCGTGGCAGGGGTGGGGGTGGGGGATCAAGGTTAAGACCAAGGCTTTGATCTACTATCAACTGAACTTATCAGCCCAGACCTTAACCAAGATGGAGAAAGTAACTCAAGTGAACATTAGTGTCAGAGCACCAAAGCATAGGTAGCAGCAAAATAATCTTAGAGATTAAGCAAAGGATTTTGAGGCTGCATACCATACAGGGGGGACTTTGATAGTAGATTATTATTAAGTGTTCTACTCCACTTGCTCTGGTCGTAGCAAATACCTTCTTCCAACAACACAAGAGAAGACTCTACACATGGACATCACCATCAATACCAAAATCAGATTGATTATATTCTTTGCAGCCGAAGATGGAGAAGCTCTATACAGTCAGCAAAAACAAGACCAGGAGTTGACTGTGGCTCAGACAATGAACTCCTTATTGCCAAATTCAGACTTAAATTGAAGACAGTAGGGAAAACCACAAGACCATTCAGGTATGACCTAAATCAAATCCCTTATGATTATACAGGAAAAGTGACAAATATATTCAAGGGACTATATCTGATAGACAGATTGCCTGAAGAACTGTGGACATAGGTTCGTGACATTGTACAGGAGGCAGTGATCAAGATCATCCCCAAGAAAAAGAAATGCAAAAAGGCAAAGTCGTTGTCTGAGGAGGCCTTACAAATAGCTGAGAAGAGAAGAGAAGTTATGAGGCAAAGGAGAAAAGGAAAGATATACCCATTTGAATGCAGAGTTCCCGAGAACAGCAAGGAGCGATAAGAAAGCCTACCTCAGTGATCAATGCAAAGAAATAGAGGAAAACAATAGAATGGGAAAGACTAGAGATCTCTTCAAGAAAATTAGAGATACCTAAGGGAACATTTCATGCAAAGATGGGCTCAATAAAGGACAGAAATTGTATGGGCCTAACAGAAGCATAAGATATTAAGAAGAGGTGGCAAGAATACACAGAAGAACTATACAAAAAAGGTCTTCATGACCCAGATAACCACAATGGTGTGATCACTCACCTAGAGCCAGACCTCCTGGAGTGCAAAGTCGAGTGGGCCTTAGGAAGCATCACTACAAACAAAGCAAGTGGAGGTGATGGAATTCCAGTTGAACTATTTCAAATCCTAAAAGGTGATGCTGTGAAAGTGCTACACTCAATATGCCAGCAAATTTGGATAACTCAACAGTGGCCAAAGGACTACAAAAGGTCAGTTTTCATTCCAATCCCAAAGAAAGGCAATGCCAAAGAATGTTCGAACTATTGCACAATTGCACTCATCTCACACACTAGCAAAATAATACCCCAAATTCTCCAAGCCAGGCTTCAACAGTCCGTAAACCATGAACTTCCAGATGTTCAAGCTGGATTTAGAAAAGGCAGAGGAACCAGAGACCAAATTGCCAACATCCATTGGATCATCGAAAAAGCAGGAGAGTTCCAGAAAAACATCTACTTCTGCTTTATTGATTACACCAAAGCATTTGACCATTTGGATCACAATAAACTGTGGAAAATTCTTAAAGAGATGGGAATGCCAGACCACCTTGCCTGCCTCCTGAGAAATCTGTATGCAGGTCAAGAAGCAACAGTTAGAACCAGACATGGAACAACAGACTGGTTCCAAATCAGGAAAGGAGTACGTCAAGGCTGTATATTGTCACCCTGCTTATTTAACTTATATGCAGAGTACATCATATGAAATGCCGGGCTGGATGAAGCACAAGCTGGAATCAAGATTGCTGGGAGAAATATCAATAACCTCAGATATTCAGATGATACCACTCTTATGGCAGAAAGTGAAGAAGAACTAAAGAGCCTTTTAATGAAAGTGAAAGAGGAGAGTGAAAAAATTGGTTTAAAGCTCAACATTCAGGAAACTAAGATCATGGCATCTGGTCCTATCACTTCATGGCAAATAGGTGAGGAAAGAATGGAAACAGTGTCACACTTTATTTTGGGGGGCTCCAAAATCACTGCAGATGGTGACTGCAGCCATGAAACTAAAAGACGCTTGTTCCTTGGAATAAAAGCTATGACCAACCTAGACAGCATATTAAAAAGCAGAGACTACTTTGCCAACAAAGGTCAGTCTAGTCAAAGCTATGGTTTTTCCAGTAGTCATGTATGGATATGAGAGTTGGACTATAAAGAAAGCTGAGCACCGAAGAATTGATGCTTTTGAACTGTGTTGTTGAAGAAGACTCTTGAGAGTCTCTTGGACTGCAAGGAGATCAAACCAGTTAATCCTAAATGAAATCATTCCTGAATACTCATTGGAAGGATTATGCTGAAGCTGAAACTCCAATACTTTGGCCACCTGATATGAAGAACTGACTTATTGGAAAATATTCTGATGCTGGGAAAGATTGAAGGTGGGAGGAGAAGGGAGGACAGAGGATGAGATGGTTGGATGGCATCACCGACTAGATGGACATGAGTGTGAGTAAGCTCTGGGAGTTGATGATGGACAGGGAAGCCTGGCATGCTGCAGTCCATAGGGTCGAAAAGACTCGGACAGAGCTACTGAACTGAACTGAATTGATACTCCAGTCTGTGTAGTAGAAAGGCAAATCACATTAGACTAAATTTAAGCCTAGAGGAGAACAGTATCTACATTAGGTGTTTAGTGAATAGTTAATAGTGACACTTTGGGGACACATATTTCATTTTTCATGTGTGCGTGCTCAATTGTGTTCAACCCTTTGCTACCCCATAAACTGTAGCCTGCCAGGCTCCTCTCTCAGTGTGATTTTTCAGGCAAGAATACTGGAGTGGGTTGCCATTTCCTCAAGGGATCTTCCCGTAACCTGCTTCTCTTGTATCTCCTGCTTGGCTAAGATGGATTCTTTACCTCTGAGCCACCAGGGGCACACACCTCAGTTCAGTTTCAGGCTTTGCCACCTATTGGTTGGGAACTTTGAGCAAGTCTCTTAGGCCCTCTGTCCTTCAGTTTCCTCATCTATAAAATGAGCATAATTATGGTTCCTGACTCTTAGGATTGTTGTGAGAGATACATGAGTTAACATATATGAAGTGCTTAGAACAGTAACATAAGTGCTATGTTGGTTCTATTATTTAGTCATTTGAGGAGCATAATAAATAATGCATTTGTGTAAGATAGTTCAAAAAGTTTTTTGTGTTTTTTCATTTAATATTATGCATTGTACTGTTTGACAAATGGACTTTTGTTCATGTGCTAAGTGCTTTCTTGCTCCATCAGTCAAATACATTTAAATCCTCATTACCTTTAGGCCTTGTTTTACTATGGTCTCATGGAATGCCTGGAAAATCCCATGGATGGAGGAGCCTGGTGGGCTGCAGTCCATAGGGTCGCTAAGAGTCGGGCACGACTGAGCGACTTCCCTTTCACTTTTCACTTTCATGCATTGGAGAAGGAAATGGCAACCCACTCCAGTGTTCTTGCCTGGAGAATCCCAGGGACAGAGGAGCCTAGTGGGCTGCTGTCTATGGGGTCGCACAGAGTCAGACATGACTGAAGCGATGCAGCAGCAGCAGCAGCAGCATGGAATTTTATAGATGAAAAGGGATTATATGAATTACCTTTCAGCTGCATTTTAAAGGTGAAGCGAACAGGGAGGTTGATCCCATTGCAAAGCATTGATGGAGCTGGAGCTTCAATTCAGTCTCTTGGCAGGTCCTTCATTTCCTAATACTAAACTGGCTTAAAAACAACAACATTTTTCTCATGAGAAAGTATGCGTCAAGCTTCCCTGGCCTGGTTTCAGTGGACGCCCCTCTCTGCATCTACAGGTGAGCTCCTGGGTGACGTGGCTGATCCTTGCGGCGGGCTCCATGGAAGAGAAGCGGGAAGTCTTCTCGTACTTGGTTCATGTGGCCAAATGCTGCTGGAACATGGGCAACTACAATGCCGTCATGGAGTTCTTGGCCGGCCTCAGGTATGGGCAGTGGAATATGGTTATCTGGGGTTTCCTTTTAACAGCTGAATGGCACTGAATTAATTGTCCAGGTAACCATATTTGGAGAAGGCAATGGCACCCCACTCTGGTACTCTTGCCTGGAAAATCCCATGGATGGAGGAGCCTGGTAGGCTGTAGTCCATGGGGTCGCGAAGAGTCGGACACGACTGAGCGACTTCATGTTCACTTTTCACTTTCATGCACTGGAGAAGGAAATGGCAACCCACTCCAGTGTTCTTGCCTGGAGAATCCCAGGGACGGGGGAGCCTGGTGAGCTGCTGTCTATGGGGTCACACAGAGTTCGACACGACTGAAGCGACTTAGTAACAGTAGGCAATTGGTACTGACTATATGGGGGAAATATATTAACCTGTGTTAGTGCCACAATTCCTGTTCCTCAGAGGTGCTGCAGAATTAAGCAGGCATGATCCTACTCCGCTGTGTCTGCCCTGACCCCATGCTCTTGGGCAGGCTGAGTGTCTGATTGCTTAACTCTGTCAACACCATCACTGACCCCCCTTTCCCCTTCCTGCCATGTGTGCCCCACTGTTACCTGTCTCTTCCCAGATCTGCCTTACAAATTACCCAGCACTGTAAGCTGCCAACCACTGACTGCCCTCACCAATGACAGTGGCTTATGTTGATAATGATATCACTGAATAATGTTAGCTGTCATTTTTATTAAACACTTACTACATGTCAAGCACTGGACTAAGCGTGTTCCATGCATTAAAACTTTCGATTGTCAGAACAATTTTTTGAGGTACATACTATTATTATTTCCACACCGGATGAAAGAAGAAACGTCTAAGATAAGAAGAAATTAAGTTACTCACCCAAGGTCACCTGGTATGGCCAGGATGTGAATGGAGGCCACCTTGATTTCAGAGCCTGTGCTCTTAACTTCTGGAAAATCCCATGGATGGAGGAGCCTGGTGGGCTGCCGTCTATGGGGTCACACAGAGTCGGACATGACTGAAGCGACTTAGCAGCAGCAGCAGCAGCCCTTAACTTCTATGATATCTTCCTCTTACACCTTCTCCATCAAGCTAATAATAAGATCAGCATTCTATCATTAAAGCCTCCAGCTGTATTCCCTTTAAGCATCAGTTACCTTGCATGAAATAGCTGCTCCTCACTCTTGTGGTGGCAGTGTGGTATGAGGAAGAAGAGGATAAATGGTGGAGTTAGAATAACAGGGAATCAAATCCTGGCTCCCCTGTGGAACAGCTGTGTGATCTAGTTACTTGACCTCATTAAGCTTCAGTTTCTTCATCTGCAAATGGGGGCAATAATAAAAAGCACCTATCCCTTTGCATAGGATTTAATGAGACAGTGTAAAGTGTTGAGTATGTGCGTCTGGCATGTAGTAAGGCTCAAAAAGAGAACTTGTCATTGCTGTTGTTGTTGTCTAAGATTCATCTTCCCAATGAAGATCTATAAATAGATCTTGCTTCATAACATTTCAAGGTTTTTCTTTGATTCTCCAGGCCTGACATAGGGGTTCAGGATTGGGGGTGGAGAGGAAAATTTTTAGTTGGAAATTTTTTCGTCCTTTTGAACTTTCTCAACTAAAAATAAACTCACATGATCATGTCCTTGGCATTTAAAATGGTCGTACAACTGCACTAAGCATGGCTCAAAAGAAGGAAAAATAGAAAAGTACTGGGTGAAGAAAAGGCTATATGCAGGTGATTTGGTTCTCTTTGTGATAAATTTTCTACAATCTGCGCTACTTTTCTTTTTTAATATTATTTATTTGGCTACACAAGATCTTAGTTGTAGCATGCAGGATCGTTCATTGTGGTGTGCTGGCTTCTCTCTAGTTGCAACATGCAGGCTTAGTTACCCCACAGCATGTGGGATCTTAGTTGCCCAAGCAGGGATCAAACCCACATCCCCTGCATTGGAAGGCAGATTCTTAACTGCTGGACCACCAGGGAAGTCCCTGCATTATTTTTCTTTAAAAAAATAGAGATCATATACTGATAAAATAGTCCTGTTTTAATGATGCTTGGGCTTCCCTGGTGGCTCAGCGGTAAAGAGTCCACCAGCAATGCAGGAGATGCAAGAGATCCCTGGGTGTGGAAGATCCCCCGAAAGAGGAGATGACAACCCACTCGAGTATTCTTGCTGGGAAAATCCCACGGATGGAAGAACCTGGTGGGCTACAGACCCTCTTGTGGGCTAGGGCTGCAAAGAGTCGGACATGACTGAGCAACTAAGCACGAACATACAATGGTGCTTATCCTTCCGTGGTTGACTGGCAAACTGGTGCTGACTGTTGTCTGGGGACCTTGCGTCCTCTCTTCTGGGTGTCACCATCCTCACAGCATGGCAGCTGGCTCCCTCCAAAGTGAACAATCCAAAAGAACAAGGCAGGGACTTCCCTGGTGGTCCAGGGGTTAAGAACCTGCCTGCCAAGGCAGTGGACATGGGTTTGATCCTTGGTCTGGGAACTAAGATCCTACCTGCCAGTGGGCAGCTGAGCCCATGCACCACACCTGTTGAACCCTTGCACTCTGGAGCCCGTGCACCGCAACTACTGAACCCCTGAGCCCAATTACTGAAACCCATTGCCTAGAGCCTGTGCTCTGCAACAAGGCAAACCACTGCAGCGAGAAGCCTGCACACCACACCTGGGGAGTAGCCCCACAACTAGAGGAAGCCTGCACACAGCAATAAAGACCCAGTGCTGCCAAAAATGAATAAATAAATAAATAGAAATAAATAAATAGAAAGAGCAAGGCAGAAGCTTCGGTGCTTTTTACGTCCTGGCCTCAGGAGTCACACACTGTCCACTTCTGCCGTATTATACTGATCATGTAGGACCAGCACTGGCTCACTGTGGGTGGGGACCACACCGCAGCAGGAAGTGTGGATCTTTGGAGGCCATCTTGGAGGTTGGCTGCCACGTACCATATATTAGCGAGTCTCTTGATGCAAAAAATAGCCTCATAATGACCAATGGAGGCCTTGGGGAAATGTGACTTTTAGACCCAACTTAGTTTAAATTCAAAATCCAAGAAGTCCATGTGAAAGTGAAAGTTGCTCAGTCATGTCTGACTCTTTGCAACCCCATGGGCTGTAGTCCATGGAATTCTCCAGGCCAAAATACTGGAGTGGGTAGCCTTTCCCTTCTCCAGATCTTCCCAATGCAGGGATTGAACCCAGGTCTCCTGCATTGCAGGTGAATTCTTTACCAGCTGAGCCACAGAGGAAGTCTATAGAGCCAGGTAATTCTTTCTTAGATGAGAAATAATGTCAAAGCAGCTAAACCTTACCACTGATTCCTGGCCACCCCAAACCCATTGCCACCTAGTTTCACACTCCTATATTTGGCTTAAGGCTGAATTAGTCTTT
Organism: Bos javanicus; assembly: GCF_032452875.1. Taxonomy (NCBI): domain Eukaryota; kingdom Metazoa; phylum Chordata; class Mammalia; order Artiodactyla; family Bovidae; genus Bos; species Bos javanicus. The sequence goes on from NC_083893.1 coordinate 15,646,807, forward strand.
ACAAATAGATGGGTAAAACTACCAGGTTTAATAGTTCGTCAGCCAGAACAGTAGATACAGGAGGTAAGTTACTAGATGTCCTCATGATGGAATGATTGTGGAAGAAGAGCTCACATGTGCACTTTCAAGTTTGAAAGTATTTAGATTACAAGTAATTGAACTGCATCAAGATAACTGAATTTTTTAATTTTTGAAACAATTAGAGGAGAAGGGGGCGCAACCTTATTGTGAAGTGACTGCTTTCCTGTCACCTTTGTACATTTGGCTTCCTCAAACTAAATTCCCAGCTGCTTATAGGAAACGAGTAGAAGTACAAAGATTTACATGCAGCAATATTTACTCAGTTTTAATGTCAATATAAAATAACCCAAATGTCAAGGACACCTCGATTTTAAAATAATAAAATAAAATAACCCAATGAACAATAATAGAAAAATGAAGGCAATAACATGATGCATCCACACACTGGAGTATTATTTAATCACCAGAAACAATGTTTATAATAATTTTAATATCATAGGACATACAATGTATACATACAACATATAAAACTACCTGGGAACAAAGCTGTCCATACTTAATAACTTCAGCAATATTTATACAACAAAATGTATAAAATATTTAGACCAGACAGACACAAATAGGATAAGTACTGGAAGGAAATATTCCTACTGTTGTCTGTGGTTGGAAGAGCCGTGAGTGGATTTTCTATATTTTTGGTATTTTTGAGATCATCTACAATGGGCATACCTTTTTAATCATGAAAAGAAATAAAGTTTCTTTTTTAAAAGCGTCAGTTCTCAGTCTAACAAAACACCAATGCTCTTTACTAAGGTTTGTCTCTTGCCCCACCCACATATCATGACTCATGAAAAAAAAGGATGATCAGATAATGAGAACCAAGTCTCATTCATGTGTTCACTTCATTTATTTAAACCTCCATTCCATGCCCCCAGATGGATTCTCACCACCTTATAAGGAACTGGTTGTAGGACAAGTCGAACCCAGTGGGGTGAAATCAGGAGACAATTTATTTTTCTGACCTCACTGTCTTTCAAACCTGCCAACTGCCTGTTTTCCCCCGAACTCTGGACTGTACCGTGGGCCCCCCGTGTCTTTCCCGGTCACTTGTGTAGTTAATAAGCCGTCTCCTTCGCCTATGCCCTTGAGCGCTAGTGACCCCCAGAATCGTATGGCAGTGCCACACGATGGTTGTGGCAGGTTGCCCTCAGTGTGACACCATTTGTATAAAGTCTAAAGTGCACAAACAATTGTACAAACTGCTTAGCAGTATCTGCCCAGGTTGAGAAAGTATGAGGAAGTGTCAGGGAGGCAGCGCAATAAAGTTGCAGACGTGGTCCCTGGTGGTGAGGAAGGGAGGGGGTGTGTCCACCGAGGAGTCCTCTGGGGCCTCAGCCATATTATGAATGCTTTATTTTTTTAAACTGAGAGGTTGATGCGTGAGTGTGTGTCGTGTTGTACTTTTTGATGTCTTTTAGATGTCTTAGGTATTACCTAATGATTTTTTAATCCAGTCTGATATAAATCAGAGCTTCAAGCTTTCATTTAAAACTTCAAAAAAAGAAGTAAAGGGACTTCCCTGATGGTCCAATGGTTAGCACTCCACACTTCCACTGCTTGGGAGATGGGTTCAATCCCTGGTCAGGAAACTGAGATCCTGTATGCCACACTCCTGCTGCTGCGAAGTCGCTTCAGTCGTGTCTGACTCTTTGTGACCCCATGGACTGTATCCCGCCAGGCTCCTCTGTCCATGAGATTCTCCAGGCAAGAACACTGGAGTAGATTGTCATGCCCTCCTCCAGGGGATCTTCCCAACCCAGGGATCAAACCTGTGTCTCTGATGTCTCCTGCACTGGCAGGCAGGTTGGTTCTTTACCACTAGCGCCACCTGGGAAGGAAGAAAAAACAAAGAAAAGCTTCACCCTTTCCCCAGTTTCACAGCCCTACCAGTCTCAAAAAGCTGCAGTAGGGTGGGAAGATATAATTTATCTTTCTGTCCCTCTGTCTCCAGCTCAGGGTTCCTGCAGAAAACATGGGCAGGATAGGAGAGAAGAAGGGAGGAGGGGTAAAGGGAGCCAGTCTAACTTGACTGGGGCCACTGTGATCTGGCTTTGGTGACCTCACAGAGAGCCATGTGGGGTGTTTTCAGGGTCACTTCCTACTTACCTGCCCTGCTGCTGCTAAGTCGCCTCAGTCGTGTCCAACTCTGTGCGACCCCATAGATGGCAGCCCAGCAGGCTCCCCCATTCCTGGGATTCTCCAGGCAAGAACACTGGAGTGGGTTGCCATTTCCCTCTCCAGTGCATAAAAGTGAAAAGTGAAAGTGAAGTCGCTCAGTCGTGTCTGACTCTTAGCGACACCACGGACTGCAGCCTACTAGGCTCCTCCGTCCTAACTCCCCCCAGTTTCTGTCCGAAAGCAACCCCCTGTACCATCACCTGGAGAGGGGTGGTACACCCCCAGCCTGGCCCACTACTCAGTCCTCCCCCACAGCATCTAGTTCTGAAAGGCCTACCCTTACAGACTCTTTCCACTAGGGCCCCCTTATTTGGAGGGAAGCCTTTCAAGATAACTCAAGCCCTGCTGCCTCTCAGGGTCCATTCCAGACTCAAAGAAAGCCCCAGCACTTTGCCCACCCAGGCTCTAGAGATGCAAAGCACACTCACCGGATCCTTCCCCCTCACTAGCCATCCCACGGCCCCAGCCAGCCTCTCGTCCTTACACTTTCCCAGGAAGTCACACACCAGGCAGTCCACATGATCAACAAGCTGCCAGGACACGGGCCAGCCTCTCCATGAAGTTCCCTGAAGCCCCTGAACTTGGGGAGATCTCCTCCTTCTCACTTACCATGTCCTGACAGCCCTCTGCAAAGAAGTCCCCGCTTGGCTGCTCAGACCCAGGTGACAATTTATTAAAGTAATATTCACATCATTTGGGGAAGTAGGTGGCAATGTGAATCCCGAATAAATATTAAAACAGAAAGAAAACATAAACAGAAATGAATTTCATACAGAATTTAAGCTGTTTACTGTAAACGATATTATTTCCCCTTTGGCCTAAAAACAATGTCCCTGACTTGCCATAGGTCAAGAAAAGTTTTAAAAATGTGGCAGTTTATGGACCAGTCTGATCTGGAGACCATGAGGAGCCTGAAGGACGCCATGGCCCAGCACGAGTCTTCCTGCGAGTACAGGAAGGTGGTGACCCGAGCGCTGCACATCCCCGGCTGCAAGGTGGTTCCCTTCTGCGGGGTGTTTCTGAAGGAGCTCTGTGAGGTGCTGGACGGAGCCTCTGGCCTCATGAAGCTTTGCCCGAGGTACAATTCGCAGGAAGAAACTCTGGAGGTGAGACCTTTCAAAACTCTCATGATCTGAAGAGTCATTGTTGCCTCCTGGCTTGTCACACACTGAAGCCAGAAGAGAGACATCTCTGAGGCCAGGGTTATCCATTGTCACAGTTGCGTTGACTAACAGATCCTTGGGGGCTGCCCTGGTGGCTCAGACGGTAAAGAATCTGCCGGCAATGCAGGAGACCTGGGTTCGATTCCTAGATTGGGAAGATCCCCTGGAGAAGGGAATGGCAACCCACTCCAGTATTGTTGTCTGGAGAATTCCATGGACAGAGGAGCCTGGCAGGCTACAGCCCATGGGGTCACAAAGAGTCGGACATGACTGAGCAGCTGACAGTTTCACTTTCACTAGATCGTGAACATTCCAAAGAAAAGAAGGCCAACTACCACTGTTGGGCTTTATATTAAGTTAGCTTTAATGGGGCAACGTACAAATGGTGTTGTTTTTCTGGGTGTTTTTTCTTAAGGTTGATGGGATTTTCCTCTCTTGCTAGGTGCAAATGGGTGAAGGGGATATAAGAAGTCAGATGAGAGTAGTAACTTTTTGGGGTCAGTGGAAGAAAGACTGAGGGGAAGTCAGTGCTGCCTTCTTTTCCTCCATTCTGGGAATCTGGTGTGTCCTCCAAGGATGCGCTCTGGGCTCCTGATCATGCTGTCCTCAGCCCATTGCTGCTCATTCCCAACCCCCAGCATGGGAAGGACCACATGAGCTTGGACTCAGAGTGTTGGGCAGTGCAGAGAAGAGGCACTGAGAAACAGAATATACAGACACCTTTCTATATGGTATTTAGAAATGAAAGAAGGGATTGAAAGGTGGGAGACTTTATGGAGAAATTTGAGGAGTCCCATGCCCGGAAGTCCCATACCTAAACTAAAGTCATTCTCACCATGGTGCCGGCACCCACTGTTGACCTTACACATACACACTCTCCCCCTCTCTCCTTCTCTCTCTCTCTTTCTCACCCTCATTCACACCCCTTCTTGGTGACAGTGGGAAGACTCTCCTAAAACTGCAGCCTCTTCCAGGTCCCTTGGGAGCAAAAGAATTACTTGGTATCAGGGAGACTTAGAGCCCCTGACAGGTGCTGGCAGCATTACTGGCTTCTATCTCCCTGGCTTGTGAGAGGGGCATAAAGTGCAAGGAGACACTTCCCCAGTGGTTCAGCGGTAAAGAATCTGCCTGCAGTGCAGGAGACGCAAGTTCAGTCCCTGGGTTGGGAAGATCCCCTGGAGGAGGAAGTAACTACCCACTCCAATGTTATTGCCTGAAAAAATCCCATGAACAGAGGAGCCTGGCAGGCTACAGCCCATGGGTCAAAAAGAGTCAGACACGACTTAGCGACTAAATAGCCAAAAAAAAGTGAAAGAAATGAAGGGGGAAGCTTAAAGCAAGCCTCCCAAACTGTCCCCGCACTGGCTGCCTCACATCTCAGAAGTAGGGAACTCCATATCTCATGGCCTAGCCATCCCTCTGACCTCTGATGGGAGATACTTCCCTGGTTACAAATACAGACAATAAGAGCTTATAAATCACCAGGAAGCCTCTGTGTTACTGTTAAGATGTATGGGAAATAAAGCAAAATGTCCCCCCTCTTTGATCATTTCCTTGGGCCCCAGTAATTTTATCTGGTTCCATAGAATAATAGATTTCTGTCATGGTTTTTCTCAATTCTCACTACAGGAATAAAATAACTCTGTCCTTCCTCTGTAAAGTGGCTAATCTTCTCCCTAGGGAACCTTGAAATAATATTGCTTTTTGTGTTATAAACTGGAAGTGAAGTGTTGATTCCTAGAGGGACTGAAGTTGTCTTAGTGGAAACAAGAGTAAGTTTTGGTATTTCATGTGGTGAAAGGAAAAAATGTTTTTCCTGGAGGTTGGTTTTCCCCCAATAAAATAGGCACAAATGCCATTATTTATGACTGTTATGATTTTGTTTCTCTAGCCAAGTAGGTTATTTAGATGTAGTATGTGAAGCTGCAATAACAAATCCTCAATATATTTCTCTGTAGTTTGTAGCCGATTATAGTGGACAAGATAATTTCTTACAACGAGTGGGACAGAATGGCTTAAAGAATTCAGAGAAGGAGTCCACTGTCAACAGCATCTTTCAGATCATCAGGAGCTGCAGTCGAAGTCTGGAGACAGAGGAGGAGGACAGCTCCAGTGAAGGGAGCAGCTCAAGGAAAAATTCCCTGAAGGATAAAGCCCGATGGCAGTAAGTTTTACATGGGATGTTTTACATGGGATTTAAAAATTGGGATTCTCATTTCTTCTTTTTCCTACCCCAGTTTGGTTTCAGGTTATAAATAGCATCCATGTACGTGTTAGTTGCCCAGTCCTGTGCAACTCTTTGCAGCCCCATAGACTGTAGCCCAGCTTCCCCGGTGGCTCAGATGCTAAAGCATCTGCCTGCAATTCGGCAGACCCAGATTCAATCCCTGGGTCAGGAAGATCCCCTTGAGAAGGAAATGGCTACCCACTCCAGTACTCTTGCCTGGAAAATGCCATGGACGGAGGAGCCTGGTAGGCTACAGTCCATGGGGTCGCAGAGAATCGGAGACGACTGACCGACTTCACTTTCATTTTCAGACTGTAGCCCACCAGGCTCCACTGTCCATGGAATTTCCCAGGCAAGAATACTGGAGTGGGTTGCCATTCCCTTCTCCAATAGTATCCAGAGTATACATTATAAATCAACTATACTTTGATGTGTTTGTGTGTGTGTGTTAGTTGCTCACTTGTGTCCGACTCTTCGCAACCCCATGGACTATAGCCTGCCAGGCTCCTCTGTCCATGGCATTTTCCAAGCAGGAATACTGGAGTGGGCTGCATTTCCTCCTGCAGGGCATCTTCCCAACCCAGGGATTGAACTGGCATCTCCTGTATTTCTTGCCCTGGCAGGCCAACTTTACCACTGTGTCACCTGGGAAGCCACAGTACTTCAATTAAAAAACTAATTTTTAAAAAAGGGTTTATTAGTTACTGGATAAGGCATGGGGCAAATATTAACATTTTTAAATCAAATATACTGATTTAGTGGCAGAGAAGGCAATGGCACCCCACTCCAGTACTCTTGCCTGGAAAATCCCATGGACGGAGGAGCCTGGTAGGCTGCAATCCATGGGGTCACTAAGAGTCGGACACGACTGAGCTACTTCACTTTCACTTTTCACTTTCATACATTGGAGAAGGAAATGGCAGTCCACTCCAGTGTTCTTGCCTGGAGAATCCCAGGGACGGGGGAGCCTGGTGGGCTGCCATCTATGGGGTCGCACAGAGTCAGATGCGACTTAGCAGCAGCAGCAGCAGCAGTAGGATTGGAGTCAGTCATACCCAGAAATCAGCAGTGTTGCAGTTCCCCTCAACTTCTGATGATTCTAAGGCAGCTCATCAATGATTGACAAGCATTGCAGTGCTTCCAGGATCTCACTTTCAGGTGGCATCTGCAGCGTTGTGATTGCTTGGCTGTTTCGATTGCTGTTTATTGACAAGCATTGCAGTCTACCCATGATATGCTTGCTTAGCCCAAGACCAAATGAGAAGTTCAGAAATCAATGGTCTTAGGCTAGGCATTGCATCTCTTCAAGGCCATTTACTCATGGTCATGCCCAACTCAAAGCAGAGTCTGGTCCACCTGGAAGAATCCTTGAGCATGACCCAAAAGCAGAACATTTGCTGGCTTTGACATCTTGGCCACAAAAGGTTCTATTTGTGTGGTATACTCATGAGTCATACCTGGCAGTTGTCTCCCAGTCCTTGTAAGACATCACTGTTTGTTTTGCAAAGTCTTTCCTGGATGACTGTGTGTATGAGCCTACAGTGGGAAGAGACAGTGCTTCTGGAAAGTAATTCCTTTGGAACTGTAGTGCTGGATCCTCAGAATCAGTTGTGAACAGAGAAATGAACACCTTGTGCCTGAATCCCAAGTGTTGTTATTAAAGAGATGAACCTATATTCCCAGTTTTTCCAAAGTCTTTGAGCTTTTTTCCAAACCTCATCTCCTAGCTCATTCCCCCATAGGGGATCCAGGTTAGGGATGAACCAATACTGCCCTTACCACGATGTCACATTCCTAAAGCTCAAATTTCACAAGTAGCTTCTACCGATCGTTCTTTTTAAGTTGGTCTCAAGTCAAAATTATTTGAAAGTTTCTCACTAATTTTTGTGATGTTGGTGCCACCATATATAAATAGAGAGAGGACCATCTACAAATAAGCACAGAGGCCTCTCATAGCCCTTAACTCCTTAATCTACATCTACTTCTGTGTACCTGTCTCTATACATAGGTATCTATGTATATATCTACATCCTCTCACAAAATATTTTGTAGATGCTTATAAGAATAAATGTAAATAACCAAAGAAGGGATTATTAAGGGATTATTATGAAGGGAAAAGGAAAGTAGGATAGGAAAAAATAAAGTGTACAGAAATGTATACTATACAGTCTTTACAGTGACTAAATTTTGTTCTGAGATAGTGACCATAAAAAGAAGGGAATCAGGAGTCACAGTCTTTGTAAGAAAAATCAAACAGATGTTTGGGAGAAGCATACCTGTTCCTCATACTGAGATCTGGCTGAAATTCCTTCCTTAAGTGCTCCAAAAAAGGATACATCATCTCTTAATAGATAAAATTTCATATGATTTTTTTTATAACTACCTTCACTTGGCGCTGTGTGTGTGTGTGGGTGTATATGTTACTTATAGGTGTTCTAAGAATACTTTTAGGAGTGCTTGTGACTCAGCTGGTAAAGAATCCGCCTGCAGTGCAGCAGACCTGGGTTCAGTCCCTGGGTTGGGAAGATCCCCTGGAGAAGGGAACAGCTACCCACTCCAGAATTCTGACCTGGAGAATTCCATGGACTGTATAGTCCATGGGGTTGCAAAGAGTCGTGGACATGACTTTCACTTCACTTCACTTCACTTTTGGTTGAGACTCAGAGACCAGGCCTCTGGGTTTTTCTTTACCATCTTTTTCCTTTTGACTGGATTTCCTTCAAGTAATAAATTTCATACCACATACCATCACCTCTTTTGAAATCATTGTTTCCAATTCTCTGCTTGTTCCTTTGTCCCCTCACTAATCATTTTATCATCTACATTCTAAGATCACTGCTTTTCTACTTCCCATTTTCTAGACTCCACTTGTAAGCACTCTTAGAAGGGGAAAAGAAGCACAAAATTGCAAATATTTCTTTTACAAAACCTGAGAAGTCAGGTTGAAATCCTCACGTTGAAATTTATGTACCTCAGTACTGGTAAATTTTCTTACCCCACATAATGGCTATTTTGAAAAGAACTACTGATGAGGCTGGGGTGTTTAATAGATGACGGTGGGGGTGTTTAATAGAATTCACTGAAACCAGATCAGCAAGCACTGTTCCTGGGACCATCTGCCAGGACTTGGGAATCCATTTCTGATCCGGAGTCCTGCATTAAAATATCCAGTACAGGGCTGTGTGTGAAAAAGGGATTTCCAGATCTCAAAACCCAAGGGAACTGTGCTTTGTTGTTGATTTGGCTGAAATAAAGACTCTGTAAACAGTAACCTCCAGCCCCTTTCCTATGGCAGCCACCAACCCTGTGAAAATTCCATCAGAGAAAGAAGGGATGATCTCATGGTCATTTGGTTCACCCAACCTGTAGGGTGCTCTAATAATTCTTCTCAAACATCTCAGCTACTCCTGCCAGAACACCCACTCAAAACATTGACAGAAACCCTAGAAAGATGGTCATAAGAGATTCAATACCTCAGCAGGAAAGGAACAGGGTTGAAATAATCTCCAAATGTCAGTGAGATCTTAAGGACATCAACTTATCATCTCCGTGTACAGTTGAGAAAGTGGTGCCTGGAGAGGTGAAGTCGCTTCCTTAAGTGGTGCCTAGCAGACCTGGGTTGTGAGCCTGACCACGTGATCAACTGCAGGGCAGGATCTTTCCTCCTGCAGTGTTGAAGGCATTTCTTGTCACTGTGGAACCCTCGACTTCTTTTTGTTTCTAGTTCCTATAGGTTAGGACATCTAAACATGGCATCTGGTTCCATCACTTCATGGAAATAGGTGGGGAAACAGTGGAAACAGTGTCAGACTTTATTTTTGGGGCTCCAAAATCACTGCAGATGGTGACTGCAGCCATGAAATTAAAAGACGCTTACTCCTTGGAAGGAAAGTTATGTCCAACCTAGATAGCATATTCAAAAGCAGAGACATTACTTTGCCAATAAAGGTCCATCTAGTCAAGGCTATGGTTTTTCCAGTGGTCATGTATGGATGTGAGAGTTGGACTGTGAAGAAGGCTGAGTGCCGAAGAATTGATGCTTTTGAACTGTGGTGTTGGAGAAGACTCTTGAGAGTCCCTTGGACTGCAAGGAGATCCAACCAGTCCATCCTAAAGGAGATTAGTCCTGGGTGTTCTTTGGAAGGAATGATGCTAAAGCTGAAACTCGAGTACTTTGGCCACCTCATGTGAAGAGTTGACTCATTGGAAAAGACTCTGATGCTGGGAGGGATTGGGGGCAGGAGGAGAAGGGGACGACAGAGGATGAGATGGCTGGATGGCATCACCGACTCGATGGACGTGAGTCTGAGTGAACTCCAGGAGTTGGTGATGGACAGGGAGGCCTGGCATGCTGCGATTCATGGGGTCGCAAATAGTTGGACACGACTGAGCGACTGAACTGAACTGAACTGAAATTCTAAAAGTGGTCCAGTTACATTTCATATGACCTATAAAGCTCATTAATAATGACTTTTCAAATTTACCAGTATGAAGAATAAATAAGTTTTGCTTGTGTGAGTGTAAGTCATGAAGGCATAAGAGTAGTGTATGGCACCATTGTAGGAAAATGGAAATTAAGACTATTTAGGTGTATAGAGAAGAGTGTTGGGTGATATAGGAGCCACACGTTCTGATTATCAATATTGTCCACCCTCTCTAAAATACTGCTTAAAAAGGATTATGCCATTTGGAGAAGTTGGATATAAGCAGATAACAAGTTCAGGCAGAACCTTAGAAGGGAGGCTGTTTGGGATGATTCGGAACTCAAAGCTTGCAGTCACATGGTCTGGGACTGAATGTTGCCTCCATCACTTACTATTTGTGTCACCTGGGTAGGTGACTTAATCTTGCTGTTGGGCTCTGCTTAGTCGTTCAGTCGTGTCTGATTCTTTGCGACCCCATGGACTGTAGCCCACCAGGGTCCTCTGTCCATGGGATTCTCCAGGCAAGAATACTGGAGTGGGTTGCCATGCCCTCCCCCAGGGGATTTTCACAACCCGGGGATCAAACCCGGGACTTCTGCATTGCAGGCAGATTCTTAACCTTCTGAGCTACCAGGGAAGCCTACTAAGCCTCAATTTTGTAATCTGTAAAATGGGAATGATTATAATGCTTTATTTATAAGATTGTTGTACAGATTATGTGAGAGGATACATGTAGAATAAGGAATTTTGCATTATAAAGGCATATAAATGGTGGCTACTGTAATTAATGCCTACCATCACAAATAGCAGAGACCTTAAGGTACGGGCACCAGTGGCAACAGTCACCATTTGAGAAGCAGCTTTCAGTCACCCTGCCCTTCTTTATGGGAGAATACAGAGTATTCGCTGCTCTCCCATCCCAGCAACCTCAGTCTCTTCCCTGAAAGATGATCCCACAAGGATAGAAATAAGAAAGCTAAGCGTGAGTTCCTTTGCTGTTCACCTGAAACTATCACAACATTGTTAATCAGCTATACTCCGATACAAAATAAAAAGTTTTTTAAAAAGCTAAGCATGAGGAAGTAGAGTATCTGAGAAAAGATTATAGATACCAGGACTTGCCACACATACATACGTGCCCTTATGTGCGCACATGAAATAATAAAATGATAGGAAACCAGTCACTTATTCTCCATGAAGGATGGTACAGCGTTATAAACACCAACCTCACAACATCCTTTAGGGACAGCTGACTGCCTCCGCCCAGCCAAGACCTTAACAGGATCTCCTCCCACCCGATGTCTGGCTCCGTTAGGGGTTTCTGGGACTGGGGATACCCAGGACCCCTTCTCTTTCTCTCTTTTCCTGTCTGCTTGGCCAGTACACAAGACCCAGTCCTGCTTCTATCACCGCAACAAAGAAAGGCATTTTCCCACTATCTGCTCAACATTCAAGGGCTTCCCAGGTGGCTCAGTGGTAAAGAATCCGCCTGCCAATACAGGAGACCTGGGTTTGATCCCTGGGTTGGAAGATCCCCTGGAGGAAAAAATGGCTACTCACTCTATTATTCTTGCCAGATTAATGCCATAGACAGAGGAGCCTGGCGGGCTATAGTCTGTGGGTTCAGAAAGAGACAGAATGGAGCGACTGAGCGTGCATGCACAACATTCAGTTTAAGCTTGTTTATCACTCAAATCCCAGCATGAAACTTGGACACCATCTTTACAAAGAAGCAGTGTTTGTTTGTGTGGCTGTGTTTTAGGATATTGACTTTGCACATACAAACTGGGCCATGATAATATTACTAATATTTGACATGCTATTATTTATCAAGAGCCTACTTTTAAATGAACACTGTTTTAAATACTTTACATATAAATTAGTTAATGCTCACAGCAATTCTATTTTGTTCAAGATCTCACATTTAGCAGGGCCAGAATTTAACCTCAGGCAGGCTGGCTTTAAAGTCCTTGCATTATGCAGCTATAATTTAGAAGCTGTCTATGGCTGAGGAAAGTGCTAAATTAATTAAAAGCAAGAATTTGCCAGAAGCAAAGTTAAAACTCTCAATTTTATTACAGAGTACAGCTATAGCAAGTCCTTTGGAAAAGGTGCACCTTTCCAAAAGTCTTACAAAATTAAATTTAGGCTTATCACTTGATGAATCATGTTTATGTAATCCTTTTAACTTTGCAGGAGTAACAAAATGTTATGAAGAAAATTAGTGCCAAGTCGCTTCAATCATGTCAGACTCTTTGCAACCCTGTGGATTATAGCCCACCAGATTCCTTTGTCCATGGGCTTTCCCAGACAAGAATACTGGAGTGGGTTGCCATGCCCTCCTCCAGGGAATCTTCCTGAGTCTCTTATGTCTCCTCCATTGGCAGATGAGTTCTTTACCGCTAGTGCCACCTGGGAAGCCTGATAAGTAGCCCGCTTTTCCCCTAATATAAGGTCTTCAGGGATTTCCCTGGTGGTCCAGTGGCTAAGACTACACGCTCCCAGTTCAGGGGGCCCAGGTTCGATCCCTGGTCAGAGAACTAGAGTCCACATGCTGCATCTTAGAGTCCGAATGCCACATCTGAAAGAGCCCTCATGCGGCAGTGAAGATCAAAGGTCCCATGTCCCCAGCTAAGACCCAGCGCAGCCAAGTAAATAAATATTTTAAAAGTAAATATTTTTTAAATGAGTTATATTTTAAAACATATTTTCATCATGGAACATGAGAAAGGTGTTTACCTGTCAGTTTATAGTTTCTAACTGAAAGATGCTTCAGAACCTCTTCAGGGGTTGAATATAAACTTTCCTTCTCTTTTCACTTCTTGGTCCTCTCCTTAAGGCATACCACCTAAATTTGACTAGGTAGTTTTTTTTGCCAGTACCACATCTTTGATGCCACTTGGTTCCTGAGTAACTATTTAAGTCCCACCTAATTTCTTCTTATAAACCTACAGAAACTTGTCTCCTGAGAGAATCAGGCACAGAAGTGCATAAAATTTACTATATGATGTAAGAGACAAAGCTACTGGCTTCCTTCTTAAAGTGATCTTATTTTATTACAACTGCCAATTTTATCTTGGGCATTAGTTCCTAGAAGACTGCCTTTTAGAGGAATTATTAACACCTAGCATTAGTTCTTTTGTGTCTAAAATAGAACTGATGCTAAGAAAGATAGTGTCCATTCTCTCCCAGCTCACATCATAGCCGAGCAGTTGAAAGAGGCTCCAGAAAAGCCTCATAATTTTTCTTTTCCAGACACGACTTTTCATAATGCCCATAGTTTTTCACTGGAAAATACTTGCTTTAGCTCAGAACTCAAATTAAATGGAATATGGAAAACACCATTTCTCTTGCTAAATTAAAGTCAGAAGTCCTATGTCCAAATTAACATATGTTACATTTCATGGGTATTGATACTCTCCAATTGAATCCTTCTTGCTCTTACGGGGGTCGGGGGGGGGGGACCATCAACAAGCAGTGTGACAGGGAGAATGTGGAAATGGTCCCAGAGAAAGGAAATAAAAAGATTAAAGAACTTGGATGCGGCCCTGAGGAAAGCCCCCTCTAGAGGAACAGCTGGACTGATTTAGCCTGGAGAAAAGGAAGTGGGAAGAAGAGGCAGGATAAGACCTTGATCTTTTCTATGTTTAATTATAGTCATGTGCTTTACTGAGCCAGAGTCTGTGCTGAGTCACTTACCAGTGTTATCTTATTTGAGCTTCACCATTACTCTCTGATAGTGGGTGTTGTCTTTTTGCCATTAGCAGATGAGTAAAGTGAGGCTCAGACAGGTTGAGCGATTTGACTAGATCACACAGTGAAGAAGTAGTAGAGTCTAACATTAAACCCAAAGTGACTAGAGGCTGTTCCCCTAACCACCTTGCTACATATATGTATCAAAAGGACAGAAGAATTATGTAAGAGAACCTGAGTATTGGCTTCCCATTGTCACTGAGAGAAATTTCAGAAGGACTGTGATAATTTAAACACAAAAGATTTTCTTCCTTTCTCATTCTTCACTTTTTATGGTGAGATGTAACATTAAGAAAAGTTCATTAAAAAGAATGGATTTGCACCTAGAACTCAGATCTTGATTTCTTTTTTTTTAAATTTTATTTTATTTTTAAACTTTACATAATTGTATTAGTTTTGCCAGACATCAAAATGAATCTGCCACAGGTATACCCGTGCTCCCCATCCTGAACTCTCCTCCCTCCTCCCTCCCCATACCTTCCCTCTGGGTCGTCCCAGTGCACCAGCCCCAAGCATCCAGTATCGTGCATCGAACCTGGACTGGTAACTCGTTTCATACATGATGTTATACATGTTTCAATGCCATTCTCCCAAATCTCCCCACCCTCTCCCTCTCCCACAGAGTCCATAAGACTGATCTATACATCAGTGTCTCTTTTGCTGTCTCGTATACAGGGTTATTGTTATCATCTTTCTAAATTCCATATATATGCGTTAGTATACTGTATTGGTGTTTTTCTTTCTGGCTTACTTCACTCTGTATAATAGGTTCCAGTTTCATCCACCTCATTAGAGCTGATTCAAATGTATTCTTTTTAATGGCTGAGTAATACTCCATTGTGTATATGTACCACAGCTTTCTTATCCATTCATCTGCTGATGGGCATCTAGGTTGCTTCCATGTCCTGGCTATTATAAACAGTGCTGCGATGAACATTGGGGTACACGTGTCTCTTTCAATTCTGGTTTCCTTAGTGTGTATGCCCAGCAGTGGGATTGCTGGATCATAAGGCAGTTCTATTTCCAGTTTTTTAAGGAATCTCCACACTGTTCTCCATAGTGGCTGTACTAGTTTGCATTCCCACCAACAGTGTAAGAGGGTTCCCTTTTCTCCACACCCTCTCCAGCATTTATTGCTTGTAGACTTTTGGATCGCAGCCATTCTGACTGGCATGAAATGGTACCTCATAGTGGTTTTGATTTGCATTTCTCTGATAATGAGTGATGTTGAGCATCTTTTCATGTGTTTGTTATCCATCTGTATGTCTTCTTTGGAGAAATGTCTATTTAGTTCTTTGGCCCATTTTTTGATTGGGTCGTTTATTTTTCTGGAGTTGAGCTGTAGGAATTGCTTGTATATTTTTGAGATTAGTTGTTTGTCAGTTGCTTCATTTGCTATTATTTTCTCCCATTCTGAAGGCTGCCTTTTCACCTTGCTAATAGTTTCCTTTGATGTGCAGAAGCTTTTAAGTTTAATTAGGTCCCATTTGTTTATTTTTGCTTTTATTTCCAATATTCTGGGAGGTGGGTCATAGAGGATCCTGCTGTGATGTATGTCGGAGAGTGTTTTGACTATGTTCTCCTCTAGGAGTTTTATAGTTTCTGGTCCTATGTTGAGATCTTTAATCCATTTTGAGTTTATCTTTGTGTATGGTGTTAGAAAGTGTTCTAGTTTCATTCTTTTACAAGTGGTTGACCAGTTTTCCCAGCACCACTTGTTAAAGAGATTGTCTTTAATCCATTGTATATTCTTGCCTCCTTTGTCAAAGATAAGGTGTCCATATGTGCGTGGATTTATCTCTGGGCTTTCTATTTTGTTCCATTGATCAATATTTCTGTCTTTGTGCCAGTACCATACTGTCTTGATAACTGTGGCTTTGTAATAGAGCCTGAAGTCAAGTAGGTTGATTCCTCCAGTTCCATTCTTCTTTCTCAAGATAGCTTTGGCTATTCAAGGTTTTTTGTATTTCCATACAAATTGTGAAATTATTTGTTCTAGCTCTGTGAAGAATACCGTTGGTAGCTTGATGGGGATTGCATTGAATCTATAAATTGCTTTGGGTACTATACTCATTTTCACTATATTGATTCTTCCAATCCATGAACATGGTATATTTCTCCATCTATTAGTGTCCTCTTTGATTTCTTTCACCAGTGTTTTATAGTTTTCTATATATAGGTCTTTAGTTTCTTTATGTAGATATATTCCTAAGTATTTTATTCTTTTGGTTGCAATGGTGAATGGAATTGTTTCCTTAATTTCTCTTTCTGTTTTCTCATTATTAGTGTATAGGAATGCAAGGGATTTCTGTGTGTTGATTTTATATCCTGCAACTTTACTATAATCATTGATTAGTTCTAGTAATTTTCTGGTGGAGTCTTTAGGGTTTTCTATGTAGAGGATCATGTCATCTGCAAATAGTGAGAGTTTTACTTCTTCTTTTCCCATTTGGATTCCTTTTATTTCTTTTTCTGCTCTGATTGTTGTGGCCAAAACTTCCAAAACTATGTTGAATAGTAATGGTGAAAGTGGGCACCCTTGTCTTGTTCCTGACTTTAGAGGAAATGCTTTCAATTTTTCACCATTGAGGATAACGTTTGCTGTGGGTTTGTCATATATAGCTTTTATTATGTTGAGGTATGTTCCTTCTATTCCTGCTTTCTGGAGAGTTTTTATCATAAATGGATGTTGAATTTTGTCAAAGGCTTTCTCTGCATCTATTGGGATAATCATATGGTTTTTATTTTTCAATTTGTTAATGTGGTGTATTACATTGATTGATTTGCGGATATTGAAGAATCCTTGCATCCCTGGGATAAAGCCCACTTGGTCATGGTGTATGATCTTTTTAATGTGTTGTTGGATTCTGATTCAGATCTTGATTTCTAATAAGTCTTCAGTGAAAGAAAGCAAAGCTCCCTGGAGAGATGACTGCTTCTAGGACTTGGAGCAGGAAATACACAAGATGAGCCTGGAGTATCTTGTGCCAGAAAAAGTAAATAAGTGCTAAGAAAAAAAACAAAACAAAACTAAAACAATAATGAGGTTATATCAAAGATGCACAAGAGCCAACAGAAAGTTATATTCTGTTGGCCAAAGCTGGAGCAATTTGAGTAACAAAATAAAATAGTATTAGATTATAACCCAAGTAAGTAAGTGAAAATCGCTCAGTCGTGTCCGACTCTGAAACCCCATGGACTGTAGCCTGCCAGTCTCCTCTGTCCATGGAATTCTCCAGGCAAGAATACTGGCGTGGGTAGCCGTTCCTTTCTCCAG
The DNA here is from genome assembly GCF_032452875.1 of Bos javanicus. Taxonomy (NCBI): domain Eukaryota; kingdom Metazoa; phylum Chordata; class Mammalia; order Artiodactyla; family Bovidae; genus Bos; species Bos javanicus. The sequence continues at coordinate 15,663,910 of NC_083893.1, forward strand.
GGAATCTTCCCAACTTAGGGATCAAACCCAAGTCTCCTGCATTGAAGGCAGATTGTTTACTGTATGAACTACCAGGGAAGCTTTGATTATAACCCAAAATATTATGTAAATATTCAAAAGTCCATGTATGTAAGTGATAACTAAGCAAACACATGGAGGGGAAGAGACAAATTTCTCATGCAGAATCCCAAATAATTTGTGTGGATACTCTGACCTCTAGGAGGTACAGCAGACTCACCTTTCCCTATGTGTGGACTGCACACAATGACTTCCTTCCAAAGGGGACAATGTATAAGGAGGTTGTTGTTTCTTTTTAAGTAACTTTAAGTGGACACTGTAAAGTGGACACTGACTAGCACTACCTCAGCCAGGTCAGCATCAACAGCCTAAGTCCTGTTGATACTATGTTCCCTGGATATGATGTGACAAGAATGGCACTTTGCTTCTGTGGTCTTCCTCCCCAGAACCCAGAGCACCAGAATAATTATGAGAAAATTATCAGGCAAATTCTAATTGTTGGTCATTCTACAAAATGCCTGACCACTGTTCCTCAAAACTGTCAAGATCATAAAATCAAGAAAAGTCTGAGAAACCATGACATGAAGAAATATGAAGGTTAAATGTAATATTGGCTCCTGGATGGAATCCTGCAACAGAAAAGGGAAATGGATAAAAAACTAAATAAATCTAAACAAAGTATGTCCTGTGCTGTGCTAAGTCACTCAGTCGTGTCTGACTCTTCGCAACCCCATGGACTGCAGCCCACTAGGCTCCTCTGTCCTTGGGGATTCTCCAGGCAAGAATACTGGAGTGGGTTGCCATGCTCCAGGGGATATTCCCAACCCAGGGTTCTGACTCAGATCTCCCACATTGCAGGTGGATTCTTTACTGTCTGAGCTACCAGGGAAGCCCAAAGGTACACAGAGAAGGGCATCCTTGGGTGGGCTTGAACCACCAATCTTCCGGTTAACAGGCAAAGGCGATAACTCCACCGATCGCGCCACAAAGACTAATATAAATACTAAACAAAGTATAAGACTAATACTAGTACTAAACAAAGACTAATACTAAACAAAGTATGGGCTTTAATAAATAGTAGTGTTTTGTGGTATTGGTTCATGAATTGTGTCAAATACACCACCCTAATGTAAGATGTTAATATAATAGGAAAGAATGGATTTGGGGTATGCTATCTTTGCAATTTCTCTCCTAATCTAAAACTATTCTGAAAAAAAATTTTTTAACTAATGTTTTTTAATAGTTTCAAGTGAGTGCATGTATCGCTACCACCCATTATCAGTACCCATAAACCCCTTTTTTCCTGTCTCAGTTATGTCACCACCTTTCCCCCTAGAGAAAAATTCACTGCTGTGAACTTTGTGATAATACATTCTTTTTTTCTTTATAATGTTACCACTTTATGCCTCTCTAAACATAGAGTATACTTTTTCCTTTTTGGAAATTTACATTACTGTAATCACACAATATGTATGCCTGTATGTCTTGCTTAAGATTTGTCTGTGTTGTTGCAGGTGGTTAAGCATTGCATATTTACTTCCGTGGCTGTGCAGGCTGGTGTTATATGAATACATCACATTTTATCTATATATTTGATGGTTGCTGGACGTTTGGGTGATTTCCAGTGTGGATTATTTGAAAAGAATCTTCTGATCATTAGATTTGTGAGATCTCTTGTGGATTTCTTGTCTTTCTTAAGAATATCTGTTTATGTGAGGCAAGGAAGAACATTTTGCTGTTTGAAAGCAGGAGTGGAATCTTGCTTGGGGACCAGATCTAGACCGAGAGTCCGAGAAGCCCAAGGCCGCTTCTCAGACCTTGCCAAGAGGCTGTCAGCTGCCCAAGTGTCTCGGGGTGATGGGAACATCCCTTCCCAGGGATGTATGGACCAGTTCCTCAATTTTACCCACCCCTTTGCTGGTGATGTCTGTAGATCAAGCAGTGAAAAGCCTTGCCCTTGGTAACAGTTCCTCATGCTTTAAAGAGAATAAGTCTCTCTTAGGCACATTCCTACCAAAGTAGCCAAATAGAAAAAAGAGAGTCAGGCAGACCAAATTCCTGCCTTGTGTAGGTCTCTTCTGAGCTGGGTAACCTGGAGCCAGTTACTCACCCCTTCTGAACCTCAGTTTCCCCATAGATTAAAAAAATATGTATACTTAGGGCTGATTCATGTTGATATATCGCAGGAACCAACACAACATTATAAAACAATTATCCTTCAATTAAAAATTTTTTTTTAAGAATAATAAAACTTACTTTGCAAGTAGGTCATATTAATTGCAAAAATGTATGTATTTAACACAAGAGGAAAGACTAATAAATAATGAAGATTGTTGTTGTTTATATTAAAAATACAATTATATAGTAGTTCCTTTATTCAACCTGCTCCAGTACTCTTGCTTGGAAAATTGCATGGACAGAGGAGCCTGGAGGGTTACAGTCCATGGGGCCTCAAAGCCTATGGTCAGACATGTTGTTAAATATAAGGTTTCAGAATACCACTATATAAAATCACTCTATGACTTTTAGCATTTTATATTTCCTATGCTAATTTGAATTTATAATGAAATTTAAAATGATGTCCAGCGTCAGTGAAAGATTTTTGTTGTCCTTCTGATTATAAGACAGATCAAATTTGTAACTCTTTCTATCAGGTTTATAATCGGAGATTTGTTGGATTCTGAAAATGACATCTTTGAGCAGCCCAAAGAGTGGGACTCTCATGGATCGGAGGAGCCACAGAAAGCCTTTGACCATGGGACAGAGCTCATCCCATGGTATGTGCTGTCCATCCAAGCCGATGTGCACCAGTTCCTGTTGCAGGGGGCCACGGTCATCCACTATGATCAGGACACGCACCTCTCTGCCCGCTGCTTCCTCCAGCTTCAGCCTGACAATAGCACCTTGACCTGGATAAAACCCACCACTGCTTCCCCAGCCAGTGCTAAAGCAAAACTTGGTGTGCTCAGTAACACGTCTGAGCCTGGCAAATTCCCGTTATTGGGCAATGCTGGATTAAGTGGCCTGGTGGAGGGGATCTTGGATCTGTTTTCAGCAAAGGCTGTGTACATGGGACACCCTAACATTGATATACACACTGTGTGTGTTCAGAACAAACTGAGTAACATGTCTCTCTCAGAGACTGGTGTGACACTGCTCTACGGGCTGCAGACCACGGACAATAGATTACTGCACTTTGTGGCGCCAAAGCACACAGCTAAAATGCTCTTCAGTGGATTGTTGGAGCTCACGAGAGCTGTGAGGAAGATGAGGAAGTTCCCTGACCAAAGACAGCATTGGCTGCGGAAACAGTACGTCAGCCTCTACCAGGTAAGGGGAAAGGGATGCAGCCTTCCCTGTCTCCTCGGTAGTATAATTCTCCAGATTTATCTTGTGAAAATACACTGGAAAACTAGACCACCAAGGCTCATTTTCCCAGCTTTGTCAACTTTCTGCCTGAGTGATGTTGAACAGCTTTTACTTAACCTCTCTGTGCCTTAGTTTCTTATCTATAAAGTGAGAAAAATAATGATATTATTCATATTGTCCAAAGGATAATTGTGAAGCTTAACTGAGTTAATATGTGTAAAGCCATAATCTAAATTCATACATATAAAGCATTGTGTCTGGCTCAAAGTAGGTCCTATTATTATTTTGTATGAAAATAGTGACTTCTCACATCTGGAAAGAAACAAGTTAATATAAGCATTTTCACTTAAAGTGAAAATGGAAAACGTTGTAATCTGAATGCTTTTATACTAATTAGGGACTAGCTGATGTGTTGGAAATCTTCACTTTGGAAACTGAAATCCTATTTCATCTTCTAATGTGCTCTGTGACTCTCGGAGAGTTATTTAATTTACTGTGTATTGCTGCCAAACTGTTGAACTTGTAAGTTTAAAAGAAACGTTCCCAAATGTGAGATAGTCATAACTAGAGTTCTTCCAAACCTTATTCATAGTGGCAACAGCCCTTAGGAGACAGCTTAAACTGAGTGAGTATTTTGTTAACCCTAAAGTATCAGGATCCCTGGAAGATCCCCAGAGAAGGAAATGGCAACCCACTCCAATATTTGCCTGGACAATTTCACGGACAGAGGAACCTGGCATGCTGTATAATCCGTGGGGTCACAAAAAGTCAGACACGACTGAGCAACTGAACACACACACACGCATCAGGTACTTTGACACTCCAGCCAAAGGTCCACCAGGACTGGGTTAGATGAGGTGGTGAGAAGAGACACAGGTGTAACTAGAGCCACATGCTTATGGAGGAAGGAGGGAAGAGATTGCTTGGAAATCGAGTCATAAACCCCACTACAAGGTGACACTATTGGTAGGATTGTCAAATGAGTTGTACAGAGTATTCAGTTTTTCTTTGCTATGTTCTTGTGTCTTGAGTGAGTGAAAGTAGCTCAGTTGTGTCCAACTCTTTGAGACCCCATGGACTATACAGTCCATAGAATTCTCTAGGCTAGAATACTGGAGTGGGTAGCCTTTCCCTTCTCCAGGGGATCTTCCCAGCCCAGGGATCGAACCTAGGTCTCCCACATTGCAGGCAGATTCTTTACCAGCTGAGCCACAAGGGAAGCCCTTTTCTATCTTATGGGGGAGAAATGATCTTTTCTAGTGTCACAGAACAAATACCACTGTGACTTAAATTACTCAAAGGATTGATTTTCATGTACTTTTCATAGTTCTAACATGTTTCTGACAATTTAAAACACTTTCTGCTCTGGAATGTTAGTAGAGTCACATATGTTAGTAGAGTCACATATGTTTCCCCTTTCTCCACATCCATACAGTACTTAATGAGTAGAGATCATATCCTGAAGAACTTAATAAATTAATAAGCACATAGGCCTATATACATGATTATGCTGCACTGCACAAAGCCAGTTTTAGTTAACTCATCTAAAATGGAAACCAAGGGACCTCTCTGGTGGTCCAGTGGCGAAGATGCCTTGTTCCCGATACAGGGGGCCCAGGTTCTATCCCTGGTCAGGGATAGATCCCACATTCCACAACTAAAGATCCCACATGATGCAACTAAGACCCGGCACAGCTAAATAAATAAATATTTTTTGAAATAAAATGGAAACCAAAATGCTTGCTTCCTGTCTACTCCACAGGGAGCTCTCAGTGGTGCCAGCTGCTTGGAACGAAGGTCTCCAAGGAACGAAGGAGCTATTATGAATATTGGTTTTCAATTACAGTCATTCCTCAGCCTTCTACAGTCGTTAAAAATGCATTCAGTCTGGTCGTGAACCAAAGTCTTTGGGCTCAATTACAGTCACTGTCACAAAACCTAAGTGGTTTATTTGCTCCATTTGTTTCCTTCCCAATCTTACAAAGTAACTGAATTAACATGTAAAGTCTCCTTAGTTTCTCATTGCTAAGTTCACAGTACTGTACTGTGGCTCAGATGGTAAAGAATCTGCCTGCAATGCAGGAGACCCGACTGATCAATGGGTCAGGAAGATCCACTGGAGAAGGGCATGGCTATCCACTCCAGTAGAGGAGCCTGGGGGACTACAGTCCATGGGGTCGCAAAGAGTCGGATACAACTGAGCAATTAACATGCATCACAAAGGTTCTCATTTACCCTGGCAACCTTCAGTTTATGCTGAAGGAGGCACCAGATGAGACCACAAACAATGGATAAGAAGAGGTGCTGCTGGAGCTGAGACAGAGGAAGTGACTTGGAGTTGACTTGGTCTTATGCAGTTGTAACCACAGCTATATCCCTCCGTTTCTCTTCACCCCCATCCTTCCACCCTTGTGAGGAACCAAGCTGTCACAGTGTAAGGGCTAAAAGTCTCCATATACCTCAGTCACTTCTGAAAACATAGATGGCATTCCTCCTCAAAACAATGTACTACACCAGCTGCCTAAGACAGACAACAGTCTTAGACACTCAAGATTTCTTTCTTTTTTTTTTAAGTGAAAAAGGTCAACGGACTACTCATTTTTCCATCATAGAGATCAGTTCCCAAATTGTATCAGGGAATATTAAAAAGATGCTAATTTGGCACTTGGAGAACAAAAAGTCAAATAGGCATCATTCTAAATGCCCCCTGGCTGATTTATAATACAGCTTAGCACATTTAAAGCTCTCAGAAGTCCCAAAGTACAAAAGAAAAATTTAAACATATCTATAAACTAAAGAAACGGATGGAAGGTCTTGATTTCTTCCAAATTTCTGCCAACAGCCGTATAAGAATATTTCTTTATCCCCAATTTAGGAAGAGCTTATATAGAAAATAATCTTCCTAACATCTGAGTCCTCTTGTATGATGAATGTTTGCACCGTTACTTTCAAATACAGGTATTTTAGTGCTAGTGAATATAAACTAAGCTAATGGAAATAGTAGCAAGAGATAAAGCAAAAGACAAGAAAAAATAGTGACTTTTGTTTTTGTTTGTTTGGTTTTTGGGGGGCTCTGCTCTGAGTCTTTGTTTGGGCTTCTCTTATTTCCAAGCACGAGCTCTGGAGCCTGTGAGCTCAGTAGCTGTGGCATGGACTTAGCTCCCCCAAGGCATGTGGGATCTTAGTTCCCTGACCAGGGCTTGAACCTGAGTCCTCTGCATTGAAAGACAGATTCTTAACAATTCTTAACCCCTAGACCACCAGGGAATTCCCAATAGTGATATTTGTAACAAAGCCTAGGAATACAAGAAATTTTTAAAAAGCAAACTGTGCGGAAATTTGATATGGGATGTGGAAGAAAGGTTGGTATCGTGAGCTTTGCCTCAAAGTTATGGGCAAGCTTGAGAACTCATATATTTGGAAAGATCTCTGCGAAGCCAAGGAGGTTATACACAGGATTATCAGTAAATTTCTTTTTTTTTTTTTTTTCTAATTTTATTTTATTTTTAAACTTTACATAATTGTATTAGTTTTGCCAAATATCAAAATGAATCCACCACAGGTATACATGTGTTCCCCATCCCGAACCCTGTGCACCAGCCCCAAGCATCCAGCATCGTGCATCGAACCTGGACTGGCAACTCGTTTCCTACATGATATTTTACATGTTTCATTTGTAAGCAACAGAAACAGATTCTGGCTATCTCCAAGGAAAAAGTGGGGCATCTATTTAAAGAGTTAGATTGTTTTAAGAGTCTTTAAGGTATCATATGCAAAGATATGCCAAGTTAAAAGTATATGTATTTAAAAAAAAATATGTATTTATTTAGCTCCATGGATCTTAGTTGTGGCACTCAGGATCTTAGATCTTTGTTGCTGCATGCTGGATCCTTAGTCTTGGGCATGCAAAATCTTAGTTACAGTATGTGGGATCTAATTCCCTGACCAGGGCCTGGACCCAGACCCTCCGCGATGGGAGTGTGGAGTCTTAACCACTGGACCACCAGGGAAGTCCCAAAAGTACATGCATATTTTTTAAGGAATCAATTTCCTAATGCTCAATGTTCACATGAACCGTTTTCTAAAACTGAGAATGTACCTTCACTTGCTATAGCCCAAATTGAAAATAGGAGGTACATCTTTCATCCATCCCAAACAAGTTTATTGTTTTGTATAAAACAAAAGGAAGATTCAAAGTACATTTTAGTTCCCAGAAGATCTCCTTTAAAGATTAAACAAAGGCATCCTGCCTTTTATAGGCCTAAAATATTTCCATTAATAATAAAGCTTGGCCCATGTTAAGATGTTCTGAATTTAGAAAAACCAAAGCAGTAGAGGCTGATTCTTTTATATGTACATGGTAATGGGTCTATTAAATTTTATTAAAGATTTTATTTTTTAGAGCATTTTTAGGTTTATTATAAAATTGAAAGGAAAGTACAGAGATTTCCCATAAACCTTCTTTCCCCACACATACATAGCTCCCCCATTATCAACATCACTAACAAGAATGGTACATTTTTTACAAAGGATCAGTTCAGTTCAGTTCAGTCACTCAGTCGTGTCCAACTCTTTGCGACCCCATGGACTGCAGCACGCCAGGCCTCCCTGTCCATCACTAACTGCCAGAGTTTACTCAATCTCATGTCCATTGAGTCAGTGATGCCATCCAACCATCCCATTCTCTGTCGTCCCTTTCTCCTCCCACGTTCAATCTTTCCCAGCATCAGGGTCTTTTCCAAGGAGTCAGTTCTTCACATCAGTGAAAGTATTGGAGTTTGGCCAAAGTATTGGAGTTTCAGCTTCAGCATCAGTCCTTCCAATGAATGCTCAGGACTGATTTCCTTTAGGATTGACTGGTTGGATCTCCTTGCAGTCCAAGGGACTCTCAAGAGTCTTCTCCAATACCACAGTTTGAAAGCATCAATTCTTCGGCACTCAGCTTTCTTTATAGTCCAACTCGCACATCCATACATGACTACTGGAAAAACCATAGCCTTGACACATCCTTTTACAAAGGATGAACCTATGTTAACATGTTGTAATTTTCCAAAGTCCATAGTTTACCTTAGAGTTCACTCTTGGTACTATACATTCTATGGGCTTGTACAAATATAATATATTGACATATACCCATCACTACAATACCATATGGAGCGTTTTTGCTGCCCTAAATATCCTGTGCGCTCTGCCTGTTCGTCTTGCTCCCACTCCATCCCACCCTCTCCTAGTCCCCTGCAACCGCTGATCTTTTCATTGTCTCCTTAGTTTTGTCTTTTCCAGCTGTTATATAGTTGGAATCATAGAATATGTAGACTTCTCAGATTGTTTTTTTTCACTTAGTAATATGCATTTAAGTTTTCCCCCATGTCTGCTTGCAGCTCGATAATTCATTTCTTTTTATTACTGAATGAAATTTCATTGTCTTAGTGAACCGCAGTTTATTTATTCATTCACCGACAAGGATTTCTTGGTTGCTTCCAAGTTTTGGCAGTTATGAATGAAGCAAGTATAAATATCCGTGTTCAGGTTTTGGTATAGACACACGTTTCCAACTCAATTGGGTAAATATCAAGGAGTGTGACTGCTGAATCATACAGTAAAAGTGTGTTTAGTTTTGTAAGAAACTGACTTCTAAAGTGGCTGTACCATTTTTTATTCCCACCAGCAACAAATGAGAGTCTCTATTGCTCTGCATCCTCACCAGCATTTGGTGTTGTCAGTGTTCTCAATTTTGGCCATTCTAATAGGTGTGCAGTTGTATCTCGTTGTCTTATTTCACATTTCCCTGATGACATATGATGTGGAACATCTTTTCATATGCTTATTTGCCATCTGTGTATATACTTTGGTGAGGTGTCTGTCAAATTCTTTGACCTATTTTTTGATTGAGTCGTTTGTTTTCTTATTGTTGAGTTAAAAAAAAATTTTTTGTACATTTTGGATAACAGACCTTTTTATCAGACGTTTCTTCTCAAATATTTTCTCCCAGCCTGTGGCTTGTCTTCAAACATTCTTGACCGTGTCTTTTGCAGAGAAGAGCTTTTAAATTTTAATGAAGTGGTCTACTCTGTTTAAGCATTAGGTTTAATGTTTAAAGATGTATTAGTTAAAACCCATAGATAAAATTTTACAGGATTTTTTTGTAATCAGAGTGTATTATGCAATAAGGTAGTTAAAAATCAGTTTATGAAACTGCGTCACTTTGCAGTCAGTTTGGTGACTTGTTAGCAGGAGCTCTCTCCAGCAGGTCTGCACCAGGTGGGGTCATCTCCAGCCGTTGTCATTCTTTGTATCACTCCATTCAAGATTCAGTTTCCAGGGGTGGAGGTTTTTTTAACTTTTTATTTTGTATTGGGATATAGCCAATTAGCAAGCAGTGTTGTGACAGTTTCAGGCAAACAGTGAAGGGACTCAGCCATACATATACATGTATCCATCCTCTCCCAAACTCCCCTCCCATTCAGGCTGCCTCATAACACTGAGCTGTACTATAGGACCTTGTCAATTATTATTCATTTTAAATATAGTAGTGTGTACATGTCAGGGATGGTGAGTTTGATTGGCTTATTTGGGTCCTATACCAACCATTGGTCAAGGGAGGATGTTCCCCATTGATTGATGGACCAAGACTGTATCCAGGGACAAGAGATAAAGTAAAATTGTGTATGGTTAAAGAAAAGAAAATGACCCACAGACAGGCATAAATCACAGATATTCAGGACAGAAGGTCACCAAAAGGTTTCATCACATATCATTCAAAAGATCACCAAGTATCCAATTCACTAAGCATCCTGGGATCCATAACGGGATTCAGGAAGTAGGAGGTCACAACTCAAGTCATCAAATCAGATAGTCATTGAACATTAAAAACAAGCACAGACATGAAGGAGCAAACACACACACCCATGCATACACGCTCACGCAAAAAGTCACTTTATTATTTGCATGTTATCTACAACAAAGCCAAAATCTATTTATAAGCACTTCTTAGCATTTGCAAAGGAGGACTAACATTAAAAGCTTATGGAAAGTAAAGATAGTAAATAGAAATAGATTTAAAAGATGTTTTTTCTACAACTTGTGAAATATCAATATTGTCTTTAATTCATATGTGACTTTTTGTAGTTTTATTAACTTTGCTGACTTATAAGGAGAATTGTTGAACTCTGTTTAATTACTCAATCCCTTCTGATACTCAGTGCATGTAACACAGAGCTGCCTTTCAAGAAGCAGCTATTGTAAGCCATCATATGCCCACTGAGCATATTTTCACTGCTCAAGGCATCATAATATGAGTCCCCTGGGCTCTGTGTCCTTGGATACCAGTCACTGAGGAAAATGGCAGCTCAACTACTTGAGGTGCCTCCAAGCCCTTCAAAATGAATTTCATGTACTCCACCTACTCTGACTTCAAGTCAGACTGTCCCAAGCATCAAGCTAGGTGAAAATATAGCTAGAGTGATTAAATAACAAATAGAACTTTATTTTACTTCAATAGAGTCATACACACATATACACCCTCCAAGTCCTTCAAAGCCCAGATTTACGAAGTACATCTTAATGAATTTGCCTGCAGTGATAATGCTGAAACATAACTTATGGAAGTGGAAAGGGAATTTTTTTTGTTAATCCCAATTGAACGTGGCTGTATTAAAGCACAACACTGGAACTCCGCAGGATGTGATAAAGCACAACACTGGAACTCAGCTGGATGTGACCAGGACCACAGAGGACTTGATTAAGTCCCCAACAGAGAGTCTGGACAGTTAGAAAACAGAGCCACTTGGGTGGCCAGATCATTATTCTTTGGTGACAGCCTGTGCTCCTCTGCCTCTGGGAATTTCCTGAAAGCCTTTGATACATTTACTCCCCCTTTACTCATTCTTCCCTCATGGGTTCACAGTGTGTCTCTTTTACAGGAGGATGGACGATATGAAGGCCCAACTTTGGCTCAAGCTGTAGAGCTGTTTGGTGGCAGACGATGGAGTACTCGAAACCCCAGCCCTGGGACATCAGCAAAGAGCGCTGAGAAGCCCAACACCTTGAGTATAAGCAACACCAAGAAAAAGAAGAAAATCCTTATGAGGGTAGAGTGTTACTTGTTTATTAAGCATCCAACCCAGTCATCTGGGACCACTGTATAATCTACATAACCATAAACTATTTTAGGTCATTTGGATTGGGGACAGGGTGAGATGTAAAACAAATAAAATACAAGAGCTTACCAAGTGCCCACTGGATGCCAAGCCCAGTACTAGGAACTGAGTCATCACCAGCAAAAAGTCAGGGTCCACAGAGGGACACAGAGATGCTAACAAACAGTGAGATCTGAGTAAGAGTCATTGTCACGCTGTCTGCAAAGTGCTGTGGGAGTAGAGAGAGGGAAAATAGAAGACTGGGAGTTAGGCAGGGATGGCTCCACAGAGAAGGTGAGAGGTGGGTCTTAAAGGACATATAGGATTCACCAGGCAGACAGTGCAGGGGAACGTCTGTCTGGCACAGGGGGCCCTGAGTTCAGGTTTCAGGTTGGAGCATGGGCTCTATGGTGGGCAAAGAAAGGATAGTAAGGAACAAGGATCATATTAGGAAGGTCTTGGAGCGTCAAAAGGCTAGACCTCAATTTAAAATATATTAACAAGAGAAGCAAGTGTCCATCCGCCAATGAAGGATAAAGAAAAGGTAACATGTACATACAATGGGGATAAAAAGAGGGAAATCCTGTCATGTGTCATGTGTCAAGGTCAACGTGGATGACCTTGAGGACATTATCCTACGTGAAAGAAGTCAGTCACAAAAGGACAAATACTGCATGATTCCAGTTACAGGTATGAGATACCTAGAGTGGTCCAACTCTTAGAAACAGAAAATAGAATGGTGGTTGCCAGGGACTAAGGTGAAGGGGAAAGGGGGAGTTGTTTAATGAGTATAGAGTATCAGTTTTGCAAAAGTGAGAAAGTTCTAGAAATGTCTTGCACAACAAGATACAAATAGTTAGCACTACTTTCTCTATGGTAGACTTAAAAATGATCATGTGTGTGTTAGTTGCTCAGTTGTATCTGACTCTTTGCAAACCCATGGACTGTAGCCTGCCAGACTCCTCTGTCCATGGGATTTTCCAGGCAAGAGTACTGGAATGGGTTGCCAGTTCCTTCTCCAGGGATTCTTCCTGACCGAGGGATTGAACCCAGGTCTCCCAGATTGCAGGCAGCTTCTTTACCATCTGAGCCACAAGGGAAGCATTAAAAATGGTTAAGATGGTAAATTTTGTGTTTTGTTTTATAGCATGATATATATATATATAATATATTGCTCTATATTATATATTACATTATTTATATTATCACTATAGTGCAATACATTTTCTTCATGGTTAACTGGGAGAAGGTTCCCTCTTTGCACTTGGGAGGCTGTTGATGCCTAGGTTGAACCTTATCTGCTTCATAATTCTGTCTCTGCACAGACTCCAGGGACCTCATGCCTTCTCATGTCACCCTTTCCCCCAAGGAGTGCTGCATTATCATGAAGAACACACGGGATAAACAGAACAGGGAACACTTGGTCAGCCTTCACATAGGTCTTTACTGGTTTCACCAGGGGGCGGTGGGACTGATGGTGGATCAGTGAAAAAATAGAGACCTACCTGAGCTAGGCAGTGATGGGAAAGATAAGCACGGTGAGTCTTCTGTTCCCAGGGTGAGAGTGGAGAGGTGACGGATGATGAGATGGCCACCCGCAAGGCCAGAACACACAAAGAGAGCCGGAGCCGGAGTGGCTCTGATCCTCAAGATGTCAATGAACAAGAAGAATCAGGTAAAGCGGCATCTTCATACCTAAGGGTTTTGTAAATGGGAAAACGTGCATTTGGTTTTAAACTGAGATTTAAGTATCACAGGCCTTCTTAACTAAACTCTTATTAAATATACTTACCTTTGTTTTTAACTGAACGATGGAACCCAAAAGGTATTTCTGCAAACACAAGTTTGCAACCGTAAGTTGTACTTAGAAGAAAATACTAACTAGTTAACTTGCCCTTATTGACAAGGAATATTAGATTTGAAAGATACGATCAAATCACTGGATTAGACCAGTGATTCTTACCTCCTGGCTGGATATTAGAGCTTTTTAAAGACTCTCTGCATGCTCTAGCCACACCCCAGCCCAACCAATCCAGACTCTGTCTGTGTGAGTCCAGGATATCTATGCACCAAGTTCCCCAGATGATTCTGATGTGTAGCCAGGATTGAGAACTCACCAGAATATTTTAATGCTTCTTAGACAGTAATTGCCTGTATAGATTGATTTCCTCAGACATTCGGAAGCATCTTTTCTATCTGATTTCTGGGGGAAAGTATAATCAGAGTCATTGTCTCTTTTCTGTCTTCCACTCTCACAGAGGCAAATGCCATCATGAACCCTCCCAACCCTCTCCCTTCCAGAAGAGCCCACTCCTTGACCACGACTGGGCCCCCTACCTTGGCTGCCGGGACAGCATCTCCCATCAGGCCAGTGTCCTCTCCTGTGCTGCCTGCTTCCAACAGGAGCCCAACCAGGTGGGGCCTTAACATGACAAAAAGAAGGGCCCTTTACACCATGCAGGTTGTGTAGAAGGGCATCCTCCTCCAGCGCTCTGTCGAAAGATGGTCTCTAACAATCACTTTAAAATGGAAAACCCCCCAATTTTAAAAGCTATTAATTTTCTTGACTGCATTTTCCTACTTTCTCACATTACTACTATACACACTACTTTGTGACCCCATAGACTGTAGCCCATCAGGCTCCTCTGTCCATGGAATTCTCCAGGCAAGAATACTGGAGTGGGTAGCCATTTCCTTCTTCAGGGGTCTTCCCAACCCAGGGATTGAACCCAGGTCTTCTGCTTTGCTGGCAGATTCTTTACCATCTGAGCCACCAGGGAAGCTCCTCACTTTACTATAATGGCTTCTAATTTTTTTTGACAAAGCAATCCTTCAAAGGCCAGTAACAGTAACAAAACCTGAGCTGCCAGTCTCTAAATCTTCACTGTCTGATCTAGCAGCCACCAGCCACAGGAAAGGACTCCCCCAGTGATGCAGCGCTAAAGAATCTGCCTACATAGTGGGAGCCACAGGATCCCTGGGTTAAGAAGATCCCTTGGAGGAGGGTGCAGCAGCCCACTCCAGTATTCTTGCCTGGAGAATCCCATGGACAGAGGAGCCTGGCAGGCTGCAGTCCATAGGGTCACAGAGTCAGACATGACTGAAATTACTTAGCACAGCACAGCAGCCACAAGAAAACAAAGCAAACAAAAAAAGTGAGCTGGCTATTTAAATTCAAATTTAATTAAAATAAAATTTCAGATTCAGTTCCTCAGTCACACCAGCCACATTAAAAGTGTTGCATGGCTACCACTGACCGCTGGCTACTGTATGTACTAAACAGTGCAGATAAAGACCATTTCTGTCATTGCAGAAAGTTCTATTGGATAGCACTGCTCTAAATGAAGAACACATGTTTTAATGTAAGCAATTTGATCCTCTGCTAATGGGTGAAATATATTTAACACTCTTCTCATGTATAAGGTGTACATGTCTGGAGAAATGAATGTCTTACAACCAGTTGGAGAGGTTTAGATATAATCCTAAAGCTGATATTATTGTAAATAATTTTTTAAGGTCCATGCCAATTAAAGATTTGAAACAACAGCCACCCTCTTAAAAAAATATATTAAAATGAAAGTCTTTCAGAGGAATCAGAATGCCATACCATCTCCCTCAGCCCCATACTAAAGTTTAAGATATGTTGAGATTCCAGACAGAACCATGATTTAAAAAAAAAAAAAAAGACATTTTATACTTTGTCAGAGAAGTGGGAGGAGGAAATGGGTCTGTACAGGTACTGGTTTAGAGACATTTTTATACACACACACTTAACACATGCATCACCCCCTCTTTTCTCCTTCTCTTCCTCCCCACATCTCCCTCCTCCCCATGTCTCTTTTTCTCTTTCCTTGCCTCTCTGTCTCTCTGGGTCTCTCTCTCTGTACCTCTCTCTTTCTCTGGGTCTCTCTCTCTCTGTACCTCTCTCTTTCTCTCTCTCTTGATAGCTTGCTATAGATAAAAACCCTACAGTAAATCCTCTTTTAAAGGGAAGCATCCTTTCACGGTGTGAATAATGAATGTAATTTCTGCATATGGCTTAACTGGGTCACAGGTACCTGAAAACTCTTTTTACCACTTTTGCAAGGTTTGTAGGTTTGTAACAAAATTAAAGCTACAAAGAATCAGAATTCTTTGCATTATATTTCAGCCTAACCAGTATCCTGGGAAAATAAAACAGCCACATAACTACAGTTAAGTGGCCTTTCCCTTTATTTCAATCACTCGTAAGCAGGAAAAGGAAAGACAAAGTAAACGAGGAAAATGTTTTCAAAGAGGTCAAAGCAGAGAGACTACCGTGCCAGATGGAAAATCAGAGGACCCTGCCATAGGAGGACAGTGGGCCCAGTAAGAGAAGACAAGGCGGGAGAAGAGAAGTCAGCCTGAATACTCTTCAAGAAGAAAGCAAGATTGAGCCCTAGGAAGGAACCGAATAGAAGAATAGAGGTTCCTAAAGTTAGAGGGAGTTGGGTGCCTACAGACAGTGGCTGGTCGGGGAACCAGAGGAAGACAGGCATGAAACATACATGTTTAAATTCAAATGAAAAACCACTTCGTTATCAGACCTTTGTCCTCTTCTTCAAGCTCTCCCCTCTGTTTCCCACCCCGTACTGGGGAATCAACAACCCAGGCCTACAAAGTATAATACCATAAATCTATCCATTTGTAATACTCTTCCACTAATGGAGGTGACCTTCAGATGTCAACACAAAATAATTTTCCATAAATAAACACTGTTGAAAGGATCAAGGTCAAGCTAGCTATTCATTACAATATTCTCTCTATTTTCCTATATATTTGAAATATTTAAAAAATGAAAAACTAAGGACAAAACCAAAAAATGAAAAAAAAAAGATGATTTGACCAAAAACCAGCCAAAACATTTCTCATACTCTCCTCTCAAGGAACCAGCATAGGAAATAAAAAAATATTGTGAAAGCGCTAGACTGAATTTTTGACCCAGATGACTGATATTTTTATATTAAATAGATACAGCCTTGGCAGGTGCAAATATAATTCTAGGCAAGAGTTGGCTTCTTTCCACCCTTAATATTTTTGTGATTCACATTTTCCATTAGCATTAAAAACCCTTCCTTGTTTTCATCTAAAAACTGGTTAAGAAAGGAGAAAGGGAAGACATTGATACATTCAAGATTTTCTTCTTAAATGTGTTTCTATGGTTTAAAATATATGAAAACACATGAATAATTTTCCATAAGTTATAATTGCACAATGTGGGGCTCTTTTTTAAAATGACTTTTCCTCAAAACCACTGAATTTATGGTTTTTTTCCCCCTCTCATTGACCTGTGGTTTCAAAGACCTGTTTTGATTTGTAGAAGAATATTAACTCAGCTTTGTGCCCTTATTAAATAGGCTGTAAACATGAAGTGGTTTCAATATATAATGTTTTATTTCCTCTGATGCAATATAGATGAATTTGGAGAGAAATGAAAAGGTGTAATAATTAAAGCAATGCTTAGAAAGAAAAGAGCCTAAACTTCAGTGACTCGCTGTCCATCGTTCCGTTCACGTTGCTAATCCGAGAACGTCTCTTAGGGCAGAGTGACAGAACCGGTCCCAGTTCTGCCCGTCAAGGCATTGTCTTTGTTGCAGTGCTTGGAACAGCAGCAGCGGCTGGCCAGGGAAGATCAAAGGAGGGATGCAGGGCTTTCAGAGCTTCATGGTTTCAGACAGCAGCATGAGTTTCGTGGAATTTGTTGAGCTGTTCAAGTCATTCAGGTATGGCCGGCTTTCTTTTCAGCCTTTCCTCCTCTTACCCTTCCCTTGTTAAAACGAAGCTAAAGATGAGGTGTTCTCCATCCTGTGTCCAGTGTGAGGAGCCGCAAGGACCTGAAGGACCTCTTTGACATCTACGCCGTACCCTGTGACCGAGCTGGCTCTGAGGCAGCCCCCCTCTATACCAACCTGACCATTGACGAAAATATCAGCGGTCTTCAGCCTGACCTAGGTTTGTGTGACAATTTAATATTTCCTTTTGAGACCTTTCTACCTAAAAATAATTAGAGACCCAGTCATGCAAACCTTCAGCCTGTCCCACATGGCACACTACTCCCAGGAGCATGGTGAAATGCTTAGAGAATCATTTCTCTAATGGGAGTGTCATGGGGATGGTATTGTTAGCATTTTGGACTAGGAAGTTCATCATTGTATGGGTCTGTCCATAGAGTCTAGAATATATTTAACCAGTAGAGCCTTCCAGTCATTCTGACAACTAAAAACCCTTTCCCACTTATTTCCAAATGTCCACGAAGTTTGTGGCATGTCCCAGTTGGGAACTGCCAGTTTCTTCCCTACCTCCAGGGGGGTGGGTGCTCCACCCAGCGTTGGGAGCTGTCTGCCCTTTGACAGGAGGGTCTTCCCTGACCTCAGCAAAGTACTGCTGCCTGAACATTCAGGACATTTTTCCTAACGCGTAAACCAGCATCTCTATTCCTTGATCCCATTCACTGCCACCACCTTTACCATCACCACCCATGTATTTTAGGCCTATTATTTTTCTCTTCTGTTCTTGCTGGAAACCATAAACCTTTCTAAAAAGCAAAAAACAAAATGAACATAGTCCTCTTTCCTGCATTTTCTTTTTTAATTATTTAAAAACATATTGTCCTTAAGCTAAGAATACTAACCGTTTTCAGCCTTACTTATAAATGTACATAACTGTAGATTTGTTAAGTAGTTATAGTTTTCAAAAAAATAATAGACTATTTTTTTTAGGACAGTTAAGTTTACAGAAAAATGAGCAGAGTACAGAGAGTTTCTGTATGCTCTGCCTGCATACATAAAGTTCCCCCCTTAGTAATTTTTTGCATTAGTGTAGTATATTTGTTTGCGAAGAGTCAGAAACGACTGAGCGACTTCCCTTTCACTTTTCACTTTCATGCATTGGAGAAGGAAATGGCAACCCACTCCAGTGTTCTTGCCTGGAGAATCTCAGGGATGGGAGCCTGGTGGGCTGCCGTCTATGGGGTCACACAGAGTCGGACACGACTGAAGCGACTTAGCAGCAGCAGCAGTATATTTGTTGAGCCAATATTGATATATTTGAAGTCCATAATTTACATTAATGTTCACTGTCTGTATTTTCTATGGGTTTTCACAGAAGTATAATGACATGTATTTGCCATTACAATAGTATACAGAATAAATAGTTCCACTGTCCTAAAGACCCGCTGTGCTCCGTCTTGTCATTCTCCTATTCTCCTCTGAACCCCTGGCAAATACTGATCTTTTTCCTGTCTCCATAGCTTTGTTTTTCCCAGAATGTCATATAGTTGGGATCATATAGTATGTATGTGGCCTTTTCAGACTAGCTCCTTTTGCTGGGCAATATGTGTTTAAGGTTTCTTGATGTCTTCTCGTGGTTTGACAGCTCATTTCTTTATATTGCTGAGTAATATTTTGTTATGTGTATGCTTGGCCATTCATCTATTGAAAGACATCTTGGTTGCTTCTAAGTTTTAGCAATTATGTAGAAAGCTGCTGTAAATATTTGGTATGTGGGTGTTTTTGTGGACATAAGTTTTCAACTCACTTGGGTAAACACCTAGGACTGGAGTTGCTGGATCCTATGGTGAGCCTATATTTAGCTCTGCAAGAAACCGACTCACTGTTCTCCATGGTGGTTAGAGTGAAAATGACCGCCCATACCAAAGTGGGTGCAAATGTGGAGCAACTAGGGCATTGCTGATGGGAGGGTAAAACAGTACAGCCAGCTCAGAAGAGAATTTGGCTGTTTCTTACAAACTAGAATGTACTATTACCATATAATCCAGCAACTGTACTCCTTGGTATTTACCCAACTGAGCTGAAAACATATGTTCACACAGGCACCTGCACAGTTTACAGTTACACTTTTGAAGTACAGAAAAACTGTAATCTTAAGGGTACGTCTTCCATGCATGCTCAGTCATAGAAGTGGTTATTCTCAAAAACCAAAGTCTGAATTCAGCCTTAAGTCCCCGACCAAATTTACATGTTTGCATCTGATACTGAAGTTTATGGGCTTTTAGGATCATTGACCTAGCTCTCTTCATTTCTTTTATTTATTCACTAATTCATTTTTTTATCCCTTCAACTATGTGAAGCCAGGAAGAAGCACTGAGCTTGATGGCTTGTTTAGACAGATTAGTGAAGAGTTACTACAGCTTAATAGTTCCACAACACCATTATCTCCAAAACGGGCTTTATGAAAGATGCTGGCTAGCCTGTCCATGTTCTGTTCGGTGGTTCTGTTTCAGATTTGTTGACCAGAAATGTCTCAGATTTGGGATTATTCATCAAGAGTAAACAGCAGCTGTCTGACAACCAGAGGCAGATATCTGATGCCATTGCTGCTGCCAGTATTGTGACAAATGGCACCGGGGTGGAGAGCACATCTCTGGGTGTGTTTGGAGTTGGTATCCTCCAGCTCAATGACTTCCTAGTGAATTGCCAAGGAGAACACTATACTTATGATGAAATCCTCAGCATTATCCAGGTTTGTATCTTTTTTGCATGCAAGCACATGTGTAAGGCTTCTAACTATTCTAATTATTTTCTGCTGAACATTTACTCTTTTTATACTTCTTTCCAATGCCTTTGAAGTCTGGGGGAGAAATAGAAGGTTATTTTTTTTTTTAAATACCAAATATGTAAGTGTTCTTATTTAACATACAGTTAACATAGGTCCTAAACCTTTTTCTTTTGCTGTTGTTTAGTTGCTAAGTCATGTCCGACTCTTTTTCGATCCCATGGACTACATAGCCCACCAGGCTCCTCTGTCCATTGGTGCTTCCCTGGTGGCTCAGAGGTAAAGAATCCGCCTGCCAGTGCAGGAGACTCATCTTTGATCCCTGATTTGGGAAGATTCTCTGGAGAAGGAAATGGTAACCCACTCCAGTTTTCTTGCCTGGGAAATCCCACAGATAGAAGAGCCTGGCGGGCTACACTCCGTGGCGCTGCAATAGTCAGATAAAACTTAGTGACTAAACACCAAGTCTTCTCTTACCCAGTGGCTACTGTAAAGAATCAGTACATGATTGTTTTTTGTTGTTCCAGCACATGCAATGGAATTGGTAGTTAGGTCATCAGCTATTTTGATTGTCTAACAAATGTTTATCAGCTTCTACTCTGGGCCTGGAAATACAGTAGTTAAGAGGATCAAGTTCCAACCTTCATAGCAGTTTACATTCTAGTGGGTGAGACAAACTATAAATGAATAAATATATCATGTGATTTCAGGTAATAATGGGCTCTGATAAAAGACTGAGCAGAGTAAGGGAATGGAGGGCTGAGAGGAGTAAGCCAAGGCCCCTTGAGGGAGGTGACACTTGGGCTGAGCCCTGAATGATTAAGCTTTGTGAGGGTCTAAGGAGACAGCTTTCCAGACAGAGAGTAGCAAGCAGAAGCCAGCTTGGAGTTTGTGAGGAATAACAAAAGCCAGAGGGACCATAGCAGACTTGATTTCAGACAGGTGGGCAGGGGCCAAACCATCCAGGCATCTTAGGCCATGGTAAGGAGTCCATGTGAGATGGGATGCTATTGGAATTTTTGAGCAGGGGAAGAAGATGATTTAAGTTTCTAAGAGGTCACTCTGGCCCCACTGGAGTATAAACTGTGCTAGGGAAGGAATGAAGGCCAGAGAAACTGGGAAGGAAGCTGTCACTGTAACCCAGAGGAAGTGGTCATGGCCTCCTCTAGGGGATGAGAGAAGAGAGGGGGCCAGATGGTTCACTGTGGCTGCGCCACATGCAATAGAATTAATCTAGGCTTTTAGCCTCCCTTGTCAATTGATTAGGAATCAGTGGATTAGCTGGCCAGCGACTGGACTTGATCACTGGCGATGCTAAAAATGTAAGATTATGGTCACATTGAGTATGCACTAAGTTCTGATGGAGCGTGAACACTGTCCTGAGTGGATCTTCACGTTTCACCTCCCACCAACTCTGTAGTAGCTGCTGTTCTGATCCCCATCTTTACCTGGATAAACTGATACTGTTTGTTTCCATATAAATCAGCTTTATTCTTTTCTCCTTCTCTTTTTTTCCCCTCTTAAATAAATATGCTTCCTATAATAAACTCACACATAATAAATGTTTTCTTTTGGACTGAAAAACTACATTTTACCACTCCATAACTAAATTAGTCCAAATATTTGGTTTAGATATTTCCTGATGAAAACAGAACAGTTTTAAAAAATGATGTGGTGGTTTTTTCCCCTTTAGTTTCCTTTACCTAAATAACACTCCTTTTGTATCCCTTGCAGAAGTTCGAGCCTAGTGTTAGTATGTGTCATCAAGGCCTAATGTCATTTGAAGGATTTGCAAGGTAACTTTTAAAATATTTTTGCCCATCATTTAAGCACGTATATTTTTCAAATAGACTCAGATACAGAGAACAAACTAGCTGTTACTAGTGGAGAGAGGGCTTGGGAGAAGGACAAGATAGGGGAAGGGGGCCTTCCCCAGTGGTCCAGGCGTTGAGACCACATTGCCAATTCAGGGGGCAGAGGTTCAATCCCTGCTGGGGGAATCTTAGTTCTGCCATGTGGTACAGCCAAAAAATAAAATAATTCTTTTTAAAAGATAGGGGAAGGGGACTAAAAGATACATATGATAAATACAAGGATTAATGTACAGCACAGGAAATATAGCCAATGTTTTATAATAGCTTTATGGAGTACAAGCTATAAAAATACTGAATCGCTATGTTGTATACCTGAAACTGGGCTCCCCAGGTGGTGCTAGTGGTATGGAATCTGCCTACCAATGCAGGAGATGTAAGAGACGCGGCTTCAATCCCTGGGTCGGGAAGATCCCCTGGAGGAGGACCCACTCTAGTATTCTTGCCTGGAGAATCCCATGGACAGACAAGCCTGGCAGGCTACAGTCCATGGGGTCGCACAGAATTGCACACGACTGAAGCAACTTAGCATGCATACCTGAAACTAATATATTTTAAGTCAACTATACTTCAGAAAAGAGAGTATATAGTTTTCCTATACACGTCTGACAAAATTGTTTCCCCTAGGTTTCTAATGGATAAAGATAATTTTGCCTCGAAAAATGATGAGTCACAGGAGAACGTTAAAGACATGCAGCTGCCCCTCTCCTACTATTACATTGAATCTTCACACAATACCTACCTCACGGGCCATCAGCTCAAAGGAGAATCCTCAGTAGAACTCTACAGCCAGGTACTGAGAATTTCACTGGGAATGTGGTTTTCATTAACCTTATTTACGTAACCCTCTGTCACAGAAAGTTGACCCCAGCCTCCTTTGATGAGTTTATATGCTGTTAATTGTGAAATGTGAGGAAACATGACGTGTGGGAAACTGGTGATATATACGGCTGTTTTCTGTCCTCTTTTTCTTTCCATTCCCCTCCCCCCATCTATACTTAACCTTTATTCTAGGCAAAAATAAATAAATAAATAAGTAGTAGTTTGAGACTCATAGCTTTTAGATCTTGGTTAGTCTGACCTACCCCTACTAAAATTAGATTTTCCCATGAGAAAACTATCTAATCGCTTGCCTAGATGCTAAATAAATCAATATATTGTAGTGGGAAAGCATAGTAGAAAATGCAACTGTCTATGAAGTTATTCCCAGAATATTGTTTGTTTTGTTTTGCAATTTGTTAGAAAATTAATTCATCATTATGACAACCAACTTACACACACACACACAAAAAATCTACAAAGTGTAGGCACTATCCTTACACACTTAAATTGATGGGAATGTCCTCAAAAACTCAGAAGGGTCTCTGGACTAGAAAAAGCACATCCTTTTCACCTAAACATCCAGCTGTCAATTATCTGTATGACTGGTGCTTCTGTTGTATTTTCTGCAACACCTTTGTCTATGCTGCCTGTTTTCTGAACTCTCACAAGATGAGTTAAGTGTGGGAGGATCTAGCTAGGTCCTGTGTGTGTGTGTGTGTGTGTGTGTGTGTCCATGTCTGTGTGTTGGGGGAAGGGGTCCAAGTGTAAAAATTTTAACTGTATTTTATACATAAACACAGCACACTTGTGCTTGCTTTATTCTTCAGATTCGTCTAGATATTTCTCAAAGCATGGGTTAAACTTCTGTCCCAAAGCTTATCGGGTATGGAGTATGTCTTTTAAACTCTAAAATTTAAGGTGATTTTATTATGAAATGAAGATGTGTTCTTAGAGTCACGATTTTCAAAATAAGTGTCTGTCAAGGGACCTCAGCTGCTGACACAGAAGGTCAGCATTAGAGGGTCCCATGCCCTGCTCCCACTGCAGCTGAAGATTTGCTCTTGTATGTGCTTTCTATATTGGCCCTCTGTTTGCGCTGAGAATTCCAAGGTTAAAAGAAGTTTCAAATCTATTGATATAAGGGAAAGAAATGAAATGTGTGTGTGTGTATGTGTGTGTGTGTGTGTGTGTATTCCAGGAAAATAAACAGGGACTGGTGTCCTAGCTTTAATTCCTACTATACTTACCTATTTGACATCAGGGAGGTTTTCTTTTTAAATTTTTTTTTTCAGGGACTTTTTCAGGGACATTTTCTTTTTAAACTCCTTAACATCACACCCCAAGCCTTTGAATAAAGCACAGAAACTCCTAAAATAGATTCACAGATGTGATTAAACCTTAAATGTGAGGCTCCCTTTTATTTCATTTCTTACCACTCTGCTGTCCCTCAACTCCTCCAATTATCTCCTAACATTCGTTACTTATGGGGTCATTGAGAAGTGAGAGAAAGCCCTGTTCTCACCTGGAATTTCCAGCCCTGGTTCTCCTCTTCTAGTGGTATGTGGAAACTTTAATGCAGACCTTTAACCTTTTCATGCTGAAAACCCATCTGGTCTGCTCCCGGTCGGTGAACGCTCTTCCCAGTGTGGCTCACTACAGAGAGCCTCACGTCCCAGCTGTCATGTTACACAACAGTTTCGGCCCAAAGCAGCACACCCCTAGATACTCTAATGCTGACAAATGCTGGGGGCTTTGGGATTCTTTACCACAGAATCAGTTGCCTGTGGGATGAGAGGTCACCTAGGAAAACTGGGTTCTCAATGGTGGGCAATGGGAAGAATCTAGCAAGTGTCTCATATAAAAGCATTAAGGGGGATTCAACTATCTAAGTTATGTTGTAGCAACTGTAGTCGGAGAAGGCAGTGGCATCCCACTCCAGTACTCTTGCCTGGAGAATGTCGTGGACGGAGGAGCCTGGAAGGCTGCAGTCCATGGGGTCGCTGAGGGTCAGACACGACTGAGCAACTTCACTTTCACTTTTCACTTTCATGCATTGGAGAAGGAAATGGCAACCCACTCCAGTGTTCTTGCCTGGAGAATCCCAGGGACGGGGGAGCCTGGTGGGCTGCCGTCTATGGGGTCACACAGAGTCGGACACGACTGAAGTGACTTAGCAGCAGCAGCAGCAACTGTAGTGGCCACTAGCCCCCAGTTACTGGATTGCTGTTACATGGAAATAGGTATGTGGATTCTTAAATCAGAGAGTTGGCTCATTCACAGATACATATGCCTCTTAGCTTGGTTGACCCTTTTGAATATCACCATCTTTAAGATGTTCCACACATAGAGTCTGTGGAAGAAGTTGATCCAAGCTAACATTACAGAGATGCCACCCAAACACATGGGTCAGGACCTCTGCTTCCAGCTTTAGATCCAGGAAAGCAAATAGGTATCATCTCATCTAATTCATTGGTCATGTTTCCTGGAGTTCTTTGCTGAGGTGGTCATGAGATAATGCATCAGAGCTTTGGGGGCAAGTGTGTTATGATTGATTACTGATGACTGCTATGGGTATGGAAAAGGGGAGCTTACGGATTTATTTGCCATCTCTGCTGTGGACGCTGTTCTAGGATTAGACAGCAAACAAATTCCTGATAACTCCTTGCTTCTACCCTTCTTACATGCTACATGTTCACAGCAAAGGTATGAGTTTGGGGCCTAAGTAGAGGAGCTTTGGGATTCCCAGGTGGCATATTGGTAAGGAACCTGTCTGCCAATACAGGAGACGTGAGACTCGGGTACAGTCCCTGGGTCAGGAAGATCATCCCCTGGAGGAGGGCTTGGCAACACTCCAGCATTCTTGCCTGGAGAATCCCGTAGACAGAGGAACCTGGCAGGCAACAGTCCACAGGGTCACAAAGAGTCAGACACGACTGAAGCAACTTAGCACCACACGCAGAGGAAGTTTTATCCTGATTATATTCATATAAATATTTCAGTTCATTAAAGAATCAGTGTCCTCATTTCCTCATCAGCCCCTGTGTCACCTCCTCTGACGTCTGCCCAGATAGAGCTCTAGCCTGGCTTTTTCATTTCAGGATATACCATATGTAGGTCCCTTGGACCAAAGTTGATGGGAAAATGATCAAATGTTATTGCTATCAAATTTTACCTTCCACTAGTATTCAGCTCTGGTCAGCACTCTTTCCACCTTAATCTGTCCTATCCCTTCCCCACCTGTGATAAATTGTGGCCTTTGGCCAACATGCAATGTTTCTTTTCAATCTTAGGCCCTTCTGTTTTAGCCTGGAGCGTGAACACTGATATGTGGAAGCCTGTGCTGGGTTTAATTTGAGGCTTTATCTCCATTTGCTCATCTGGGGTGAATTCACTCATTGATCCCACAGGTCCTCCTGCAAGGCTGTAGGAGTGTAGAGTTGGACTGCTGGGACGGAGATGATGGAATGCCCATCATTTATCATGGACACACCCTGACAACCAAGATCCCCTTCAAGGTAATGCTTCATAACTTTCTTTAGATCAGATCACAGAGAGTCATTATCTTCATTCGTCATTTAAATAAGTGACTCTTCCAAGTTATACCTTAGGTTGGGGGTTCTTATCCTGGGGCTTAAGACTTCTCCAAATTGTGGGGGTCTGCACATGCTCATTTTTCTGGGAGTTGATCTAAAACTCTCCTTAGATTCCCATTCAACCCAAGTTTAATAACCATTACCTTAAATTAGTTATCATGTAATAATGTTATTGCAATTTTTGTATCATAAAATGATATATAAAAGGCAGGAGTTGTTCCTTGCTGTAAGAATTAAAGATCATTTTTCCTGGTGTTCTGCTGACAAAGGCCAACATCATGTGTCTGGGGAGGTTGAAATAACATTCTAAAGTGATAAGAACTGATTCCACCTCGGGAGACTGGTCGCCCAGGAAGACTGGTCTCACTGTATTATGATGTCAGTTTCTAGGTGGTTTATTTGTTCATCGTGCAATTATAAACCTCAATCAGAGGGTCTTTGGCTGTGGCATCATTTTGTTTTTTCTGAACTCTAACTGGACTGAGAAGGAATATTACTTTTTCTGTCTTACATGTGAAGATAATGGCTAAAATATATTTTCTCTTCAACTCATTTTCCTATTCAGCCTTCTTTAAACGTTTTGTGCCTTATGCTGAGGAAAAGAGGGATTGATAACTGTTTATGTACATACATAAATACAGGTGATATATGTCTTATTGCCCCAAGTAGATTTGATTGTAAACTCCTTGAAAGCAGGAAAATATCTTATGCATCATTATTTTTGATACTGTAACTAAAACAATGTATCTTACCTGTAATATACTCATATATATATATTGATTTGTTAAATTGACAGTACTGACAACTGTTCCTCATAGTATGTGAACAATACTTAATATGAATAGTTTAATGTCTTTATAGAAAATAACCTATTGTATTGATTAACTTGAAAATATATTTAAAAAGATAGAAACCACTTTGGCCAGAGTCTTCTGCATACACCAAGTTAGATGCTTTCTGTGGCTATTAGTATCTTGCTTTCTGACACCCTGGGCAGATATCTAAGCTCTGATGAGACTTTTCGGCCCTCACAGGAAGTGGTTGAAGCCATCGATCGCAGTGCCTTCATCAACTCTGACCTGCCCATCATCATATCGATTGAGAACCACTGCTCATTGCCTCAGCAACGAAAAATGGCAGAAATTTTCAAGGTAAGGTATTAGCTAAGTGACAGGACTGTGGCTTGGTCTTTGTCTTGTTTGACTATTGTTGAGCTTAATTTGGGGCCACCGTGGACCACACCACAGCTGGGCCTCAGCTGTAAAACATGTATAGTTAGATCCCTCAGACCTGAGAAATGGGGATGCCCCTGTGAGTTTGGGGCTCTCTCTTGAGGGGTTCATCTTTTCAGCTAGTGATTGAAGCATTCTTCTGTGGTCTTCTGGCAATTTCTAGAAAGCCTTCAGAGGTAAAAGAAGACCAACTCTCCAACACTTTTGGAATCACAAATCAGGGGTGCCAGGATGTCATCTGTCAGTTATATATAGAAAAGCTGAAAATATTTAAGGGCAAAGAAGTCAAATCTTCTTGTGTCCCAACTTCAGATACAGAGATCCATGTTGGCAAAGAGGTTAGACTGGCCACAACAATTGCTGTTAGCACCCAGCTGTTCCTTATGCAAAGAAACTATAATACAAACAGATTTAAAGGCAGATACTCCAGTATACTTCCCCCTTCCTCCACTGGTAGAGGCATTTATGGGAGTATGGCTCTCAGTGGTAGGGAGGGGCATGGAGAGAAGAAAATGTTCCCAAATACAAAACTAATGCCAACAAAACTAATTAGCCTTTCATATTGCCTTTTCTTTGGCATCATTTAGAATGATGGTCTCTAAACTTTTTTTTAAATAATGTTATTTATTTTGTGTGCCGGGTTTTCTCCAGTCACAGAGAGTGGGGTCTATTCTCCAGTTGCAGTGCATGGGCTTCTCATTGTGGTGGCTTTGCTTTTTGCAGAACACAGGCTCTAGGGCGCAAGGGCATCAGTAGGTTAGGCCTGTGGGCTCAATAGTTTTGGCTCCTGGGCTCTAGAGTGTGACTCAGTAATTGTGGCACATGGGCTTAGTTTCTCTGAGGCATGTGGGGTCTTCCAAACCCAGGAAGCAAACTCACAGCTACATTGCAGGTGGATTCTTTACCACTGAGCCATCAGAGAAGCCCTCTAAACTTTTTTGATTGCATACTTCTATCAATAAAACACACCATGTATTCCTATTGTGTATATTGACTTATTCATAAATTATATACATATCCTACTTATTAACATAACATAACAGGGACTTCCCTGGTGGCTCAGACGGTAAAACATCTGTCTACAATGTGGGAGACCCGGGTTCAATCCCTGGGTTGGAAAGATCCCCTGGAGAAGGAAATGGCAATCCACTCCAGTACTATTGCCTGGAAAATCCCATGGACAGAGGAGCCTGGTAGGCTACAGTCCATGGGGTTGCAAAGAGTAGGATACAACTAAGCGACTTCACTTCACTTTACTTATTAATATATTTCATATATTAATTAAAACATGCAAAAATAAAATATAAAAGAGGGTAACAGAAAGGATGAAAGTAAAGAATAGCATTTTAATGCTATTATTTATTTATGATACAAAAACCTTTTGCTATCATAAAAAAATTAGGACTATTTATTATCTAAATTTTTAGTGGGAACAATGTGATTGAATACACCTCATTATTTTTGAACTTTTGTGATTGCTGACTTGCATGTCTGGTTTTAAGCTTAGTTTATTATTTCAATATTTGTCTTTAATAGCTATCAGATCAGATCAGATCAGTCGCTCAGTCGTGTCCGACTCTTTGTGACCCCATGAAT
This sequence comes from Bos javanicus, assembly GCF_032452875.1. Classification (NCBI taxonomy): domain Eukaryota; kingdom Metazoa; phylum Chordata; class Mammalia; order Artiodactyla; family Bovidae; genus Bos; species Bos javanicus. The sequence continues at coordinate 15,693,081 of NC_083893.1, forward strand.
CACAGCATGCCAGGCCTCTCTGTCCATCACCAACTCCCAGAGTTCCCTGAGACTCACGTCCATCGAGTCAGTGATGCCATCCAGCCATCTCATCCTCTGTCGTCCCCTTCTCTTGCCCCCAATCCCCCCCAGCATAGTAGCTGATGAAGATGCCTTACAAAGATACCTGTACACAGATGGAAAAGGGTTATCATTAACTGCACTTGTTAAATCACGGTACTCATTTCTCAATTCCATTAATGAGGCAAAGGTTCTTGTTGGAATTTGGCTAGAGAGTTTGTATGTAAAGGTCTTGCCTTTATATACTTTTATATTTTGGGGCTTCCCTGGTGGCTCAGATAGTAAAGAATCTGCCTGCAATGCAGGAGATGAGAGTTCAATCCCTGGGTCAGGAAGATCCCCTGGAGAAGGGAATTGTGACCCACTCCAGTATTCTTTCCTGGAGAAGTCCATGGACAGAGGAGCCTGGCAGGCTACAGTCCATGGGGTTGCAAAAAGTCAGACACAACTGAGCAACTAACACTTTCACTTTTATATTTTTAACAGATGAGTTCAAAGTCCACTGAAATCCTTCCTTTAGAAGATTTTGCAACCATTAGAAAATCTGTTTCCAAGTTTTCTGACTGTGCATACATGAGTGTTTATGTTAAAATACATTGTTTCCTACAACAAAATCACATCACAATAGAAATATCTTTAGACAGCTGTCTTTACTCTTTCCAGAACACAAATTTTATCTAAAAAGCAACTGCTTTCTCAATCAGTGTTAAAATGTTACACTTACCATATAGGAACAGACTAATAGTGATTTTATAATCGTCATCATTTGGTAACAAAGTGCAGCACAGAAAAAGTCAGAAATTTTAGGATACTTTTTTTTAAAGAAAATTGCGTAACTTAGAATACTCCTTTGACTAAGTGGGCTTCACTGGTGGCTTAGACGGTAAAGAGTCTGCCTGGAGACCCAGGTTTGATCCCTGGGTCAGGAACATCCCCTGGAGAAGGAAATGACAACCCACTCCAGTATCCTTGCCTGGAAAATTCCATGGACGGAGCCTGGCCGGCTACAGTCCATGGGGCACAAAGAGTCAGACCCGACTGAGCGACTTCACTTTCTTTGACTACGTGCATTTTCCTCATATAAAGTGTGAGCTTCTGTATGTTGTAAAGGATTTTCATAATCACTTTTCATCTAGTTACAAAATATTTTAAAGAAAAATCTTTTTGCGAAATTAACCACAGTGGTCACCATGGCACCCAAACTGTGATCATCTCAGTAAGCTGGTACCAAACAAAGATGTGAGGGACATACCTTTGGTCCCTCTGCGTCAGTGGAGAGCCCTCACCAGTCCTGCAGGCACCTTTATAGACAGCCCCTGACATGGACTGAAGGCCCCATTTTCAGTCTGTACATTAAGCACTAACAATCTTCCATTTTTGTTCTGTTTTCATTAAAAAAGAAAAAAAAAGACAACTAGAAATAGAAACTGCCATATTCTCTACCCTCACCCCAGGGGGTCATCCTGTGCCTTCCCCTACACCCACCTCCTTGGGGGGCACAAATGTCCCTTTGGAGACTAGTGCTCAGGAAACCTTTGTGAGAATGGCGCCTGCGGCTCTTTATACCAAATGGTGACAATTTCTCCCTGTTATTTTTCGTTTTGTCCCAACTTCGCACCTTCTTCAAGGTTTATCTCCTGTGCCCACTTCTGGAACAGTCCATATTCTACAGACCACGTCCTCTGACTGAATCTCTTTTTCTTCTTTTGTACATCAGACCCCAGAGTATCTTCCTAAACAGTTAGAGCTGCCCTCTGGAGAGTGGCCTCAAGCCCTCTTCGTGGTTTCTAACTACCTCCCTTCTTTCTGCTAAGAAGCTATGCAGAGGGTGGGGACACACGGATACAACTTCTTTCCTAGCTCCTCTTCTTGGGATTTTTAGAAGAATCCCACTGGGCTGAAATATCTAGCCAAGTGACTCAAGTATAGACAAAAGTCACTGATGATGTGCTTTCCTTTATTGTTTCAGACTGTGTTTGGAGAAAAACTGGTGGCTAAATTCTTATTTGAGAGTGATTTCTCAGATGATCCTATGCTCCCCTCACCTGACCAACTCAGAAGGAAAGTGCTTCTCAAAAATAAGAAATTAAAAGCCCATCAGACACCGGTGGATATCTTAAAGCAAAAGGTACGCTCTTGTTAAAGAGATTACAGGGATGCTGCGTGCCCAGAACAAAGAAATTGATGTCATTCTAAACTTTCAGCCAGGTAACCGGTTTTTGGAGATTCCCTTTCCTTGAATGATATATTTGAGTTTTGGCTTTTGTTTTAATAGACTGATAAATACTCTCTTCCCACTCACATAAAATTTTATTTTGAAAAATTGATATAGAATGCACCTCATTGTTTAATTTATTTTGGGCAGAATAATGTATGACCTTTATCTCTGGATCTGGGCTTCACAATTCTCAACCCCTCAGTGGTCACTGGAGTCCCCTTTAGAAAGAGTCCCTGCCCCTGTGGAGCTCTTGAACATGGGGTTGTGACCCCTGAGGTCAGTAGTAGACCCCCAGTGGCAGCAGCTCTGTGGTCCTAGCCCTGTGGAAGCTGGCACAGTGCATCACTGTGGTATGTGGACCCCAAGGCACTTCTGTATCTGCCTCACTCATGACATCTATACTCAGAGCACCCCAAACTTGCCTGCAAAGCAGGCCCTCCGCCCAAGGATCTGTGAAAAATTTCAGGTCCAGGCTGGACGTACTCATTGCACAAAATGACAGCTGCCAAAACTATTTGCCCTATTTAGGAGGGCACTTTTGGCCCTGAAACACCACTTTTGAAACTTACCACAGCCAAGAGTTGCTGCATAAACCTCCTGCAGCCCCCAACAGGAGGAGAATAGTATTTATTTTGTATAAATATATAATAGACAACATAAATTATATACAAATATAACATACAAAAACCATACTTGTCAAATAAATCAGCCCAGTCAGACTTACATTTGATCCAAAAAGGTCTGGCTTTATTTTTTTATTCACATAAACATTATATTATCATCCCTCTGATGCACATCTCACTTCTGAATTTTAATTCCAAGGTAGATGGATAAACAGACAGAGGAAAAGAAGGGAAGAGGAAAAGATAGGTAGATAGACAGATGATAGATAGATAGATACAGATAGATGATAGACAAGACATAAAACCTTGAATGTGTTTACTGCCTGGATGAAATAAGACGCCCCCTTCTTTCATTTCTTAAGACTCTCTCAGGAGCTCTGCATCCTCAAATGTTCTTTTTACTGCCTGGAATGGTTTTTCACCTCATCTCCTGTATCACTGCAAGATTGTTGCTTGGTCAGTGGGAGTTCTGCTTGTTTTTTGTAAAGCGAGAAGAACAATCATGAAGAGTAAGTGGGAAGGGAAAATTAGCCAACCACAAGCGTGTTCTCAGGCAGGCCTGTTTTTAGGTAGATATATCCCTAAGTATTTTATTCTTTCCGTTGCAACGGTGAATGGAATTGTTTCCTTAATTTCTCTTTCAGTTTTCTCATTATTAGTGTATAGGAATGCAAGGGATTTCTGTGTGTTGATTTTATATCCTGCAACTTTACTATAATCATTGATTAGTTCTAGTAATTTTCTGGTGGAGTCTTTAGGGTTTTCTATGTAGAGGATCATGTCATCTGCAAATAGTGAGAGTTTTACTTCTTCTTTTCCAATTTGGATTCCTTTTATTTCCTTTTCTGCTCTGATTGCTGTGGCCAAAACTTCCAAAACTATGTTGAATAGTAATGGTGAAAGTGGGCACCTTTGTCTTGTTCCTGACTTTAGAGGAAATGCTTTCAATTTTTCACCATTGAGGATAATGTTTGCTGTGGGTTTGTCATATATAGCTTTTATTATGTTGAGGTATGTTCCTTCTATTCCTGCTTTCTGGAGAGTTCTTATAAAAGAGTACCCAAACATGTTGAAATTGGTTTCTTTTAAAGATCCAAACCTGCGTGTTCCTAGAAGTCTTCATGTGCCCTGGAGGCACACATTGCCCAATTTGACCCTCATGCACAGCTCTGGGCCAAGAGTTGCAAAAGCAGCCACCTTCAGGGGCCAACCAGGAAACATAAACATAAGAGCCAGCTGGATATATAACAGTTGGGAAGTGGCGAGGAGGGCAAGGGAGTGCACATGGCTTCATGAATGAGCAACCCTAATTAAAAATTCTTAAAACATTGCATCAGCCAAACAAGTCTGGTCTGGAGGTGAAGTCAGCGCTAAGTGCCACCAGTTTGAGACCTCTACTAGGTCTGCCTTTGTCCAGATCTGCACTCCCCAAAGCTGCTGCATTTACTTGGGTTCCAGAAGCCATGAGACCTATACTGCTGCTGCTGCTGCTGCTAAGTCGCTTCAGTCGTGTCCGACTCTGTGCGACCCCAGAGACGGCAGCCCACCAGGCTCCCCCGTCCCTGGGATTCTCCAGGCAAGAACACTGGAGTGGGTTGCCATTTCCTTCTCCAGTGCATGAAAGTGAAAAGGGAAAGTGAAGTCACTCAGTCATGTCTGACTCCTAGCGACCCCATGGACTGCAGCCTACCAGGCTCCTCCATCCATGGGATTTTCCAGGCAAGAGTACTGGAGTGGGATGCCATTGCCTTCTCCTGAGACCTATACAGATGGGCTTTATTTTGAAGCTGTTTGACTAAAATGTTAGCATGTGTATGCCTATGCCCGGCCCTCCTCAAATTCTGCAGCAGAAACTGACTCCCCAACATAAAAGGCACTTTTTCTTTGGCAGCGCTGTTCCTCCACTCTGCTTTCTTTATCCAGAAACTGCTGCCCACATCTCAGTGCCAAGCAGATGCAGCTGCCCTCTGCTCTATGGTCTTCAAGACGTAGTTGGATGTTCTTGTAGCTGCTGCCTTTCCTGTTCTTTGCACATTTGCAGTGACTTATACAGTGTCCATTCCACTAATGAATAGATTGTGTTGTTGCAAAAGTCTTCTGTATGTGGAGCCCGAATCTTCCTTCCTGTTCCTCCTACTCTTTGGCACAACTTTCCTCTGCAGCTGCACAGACTAATTGCACATCCTAAAAGCCAGCATGTGTCTTCTTACCAGCTTTTCTCTTCTCCAAGCTAAACGTTCCTGTTGTGTCAACAGTGCCTCACAGGATATGACTCTTCCATTAAGACTATTTTGATATTCTTACATTTGTGGATATGCTTGAATTTGTCCATCTTAAAACATGATTTCCAGAACTAAGTCCATGCTCAGGGTCTGTCAACTCATGAACAGTATAAGCATCACATCTCTTAATCTGAACTTTATACTTCAGTTAATACAACCTCAGACTGTTCTCGCTATTTAAATTCTTTAACACCTATCAGGCCCATGTTGAGTTTGTGGAAAACAAACAGTTCAGTTGTTTTCATAGGACTAAACTTATGTCTAGTCTCCCCATATTTCCAGGTTTACAATTAATGTTAACCTTCCACATAGCAGGAGCCTCACATTTATCACTATTAAATTTGCTCTTCTTGATTTGAGTACGTTATTACAGCATATAAGGTTCCCTGTGGGTTTTAACATTAGTCATCCAATGTATTTATTAGCAGTTTTCCAAACTGTGCCTTCACCCAGATTGCCCTTGAGCCAGATGGCCCAGTGGAGAGCCCTGTGGCCCTTCTTGCAGGACCTCCCTGGAGTTTAGGTGATTATCCCTCCTATCTGGTTCTCTGTTCTCTGAAACCCACATTTCTGCAGAATCTGGTTCAACCTCTTTCTTTATAGAATAGAAATTGAGGTCTAGCCATCTATGGGACTTTCTCCAAGCCTCCCAGCTCGAAGTGGCAGAGGCAGGATTCTGATTCAGGTCTTTAGGAAAGACCTTGTCAAAGGCAGTCCAGAAGTCAGGATACACTGATAAGAACCACTGGGGCAGGGACTTCCCTGGTGGTCTAGTTGCTAAGACTCTGCACTCCCAGTGTGGGAGGATTGAGTAGTTCGATCTCTGGTAAGGGAACTAGATCCCATATGCCACAAGTAAAGATGCTGCGTGCTGCAGCTAAGACCCAACGCAGTCAAATAAAGAAAGAAAGCATCACTGGGGCACTTTCAAAGACACAGAGGCTTGGGTCCCAAATCTGCCTAACTAAATCAGAATTGCCATAAGGAAGTCCTGGTAGTCTGTTTACTTAAAAATAATTTTTACCATCCTGAAAGTTGGAAAATGCTGCTGATCTGTTATTTCCCGCAAAGTGAGTTACCTTACCCAAAAGGTCTAAACAGGTTACTGTATGGGAGATTCGTTCTTAGTAAACTTGTTCTACTTCTTTCTAGTCGCCTCTTTATTTTCTGTGTTCTCACAACCAAATAATCCATTCTGAGACTTTGTCAGGTATCACCTTGACATTTCCTACCATTTGACTTCCACAACTTACTTCTTCCTCCTTTTGGAAAAAATGGGACAATGTAATCCCATTATCACTGTTTTAAGCACAGTTCCAGACCCCCGTAATTTTCCAGGGAGTTCCCTGGTGGCTCAGATGGAAAAGAACCTGCCTGCAATGCAGGAGACCCAGGTTCAGTCCCTGGGTTGGGAAGATGCCCTGGAGAAGGGAATGGCTACCCATTCCAGTATTCTTGCCTGGAGAATTCCATGGACAGAGGAGCCTGGCAAGCTACAGTCCATGGGGTTGCAAAGAGCTGGGCATGACTGAGTGACTAACATGTTGACAGTCATATTGTCAAGGCCTTTCAGTTGCCTGACAGGCTGTGGGTCCAGACCTGGTGATCTGAGTTCACATGGGGCTAAGTGATGCATGCCTAGAGCTCCAGTGTGCTCAGAACCATTCCTAACTCAGAGCATCTGAGTGCTTTCTATTCAAAGAACTCACCCTCAGCAAGGATCGACTGACTCACAGCTGGATTTCTGAACCCTTGGTCTGAACTCCAACCTGCTAGACTCAGACAGTTCACTCTCAGTGCCCGGTGCTGTGCTGGGGGCTGGAGGAACCAAGCCAGTGAGACATGGCTCCTGCCTGGGCCCGTCTGAGCCAGAGTCTTCACCTGATCCCTACCTCTGACTCTCTGACCTATAACTGAATTGCTTTTATCAAGGGCTGAGATCCTGTTCTTCTGTCCTAAAATGAGTAGGATATTGCAAAAAATAAGGAAGTCAGCTCTTGACTGTCATTGGCCCACCCATCCCATACTTCCTGCACTGGGGGAAGTACCTGCAAGTTGATGGGACCTTGACACTCCGCTTTCTGATACCTGGCTGCGAAACTTTGAATGGCAGCTCTCCCTTCCTGGTTCTCCCAACTTTCTGCCCGGGGCGGGGGTGGGGGGGTGGGCGCTTCCCAGCTCTTGGCATTGCCAGTCATGATACTTGGCTCCACCCTGCATGTTTACTGTTTGGAGGCTATTTGCTTATTCAGGACAGATAGACTTGCTTCTGTGGCTCACTTGTGCCTGGAGCATATTTCCCAAAGTTTGAAAGAACACTAATCCTATGAGACACTCTGGAAAAAAAAAAAAAGATTCCCAGTTAAATAAGCGTGGGAAATACTGCACTGGAGATCTTTGAAGAACCGTGATGCCCTTTAGCATATTTAATGAAGGCTCTGAGAAACTCCATAGTAGGAATGTGTTTTAGTTTCTGTAAGATGTTGTTTTTAAACGTCCATTGTGTTGTGTGGTTACTGTAATTGTCATATTTTTAAATAACAGCTGTAAGTGTTCCATAAAAATTTTGAGCTTAGGCCATGTTCAGTTATCTGGAGTGGACTGCATTGTACAAGATTTATCTGTATATCGACATAGCCTAAATCCTATCTTCCTTATGTATATATTTTATTATAAATACAATATAATCACATTTCAGGAAGCTTAAGGAAGAATTATTGTAAAATACACTTAATTCCGAAGCCAAACACAACCTGTATCACAGGGATTCTCAACCTTAACAGTATCTATGGATAGAATTCAGGAGGCCCATGAAGTTAGGTGAAAAATTCATTTTTTTCTTTTTTGGCCACACCACGCAGTTTGCAGGATCTTATTAATAGTTCCCCACCCAGGGATCAAACCCATGCTCCTTGCAGTGGAAGCACAGAGTCCTAATCACTTGGGCCTCCAGAGAATTCCTGAAAAAAACAAAAATTACATCTTAATTTTCACTAACCTGTAGCTAAAATTTAGCCTTTCCTCTGATTATAAATATAAGAAACACACTAGAATAAACTTGACAAAGTATGTCTTTGTCAGCAATAGAAATCACAGGTTTTCCATGTTAAATCAGAGTTGCTGCCATTATCTCTAAGAATTATTTATGCTCATCACTATTTCACAAGCATTACATGACCTACCATTATATATTTTTCACTGTGTTAATAAAGAAGCATATATTCCTATAGCACTGATTTGTCTTTTTAACATTTGATAACTATAGTCAACATTCCTTTTTTCCTTTGTAATCTTATATATTTTATTCTATGCATTTAAAATATTCTGAGAAGGGATCTTATCTCACCAGACTGCCCAAGGGATCTGTGCCTGCTGTATTAACATTTAAAATCTAGCCTTTTATGCATGACATTTTATATAATTATAATCATTATATAGAGACATAAAGGTATTCAGTCAGTTCAGTTCAGTTGCTCAGTCGTGTCCAACTCTTCGAGATCCCGTGAATCACAGCACGCCAGGCCTCCCTGTCCATCACCAACTCCCAGAGTTCACTCAGACTCACGTCCATCGAGTCAGTGATGCCATCCAGCTATCTCATCCTCTGTCGTCCCCTTCTCCTCCTGCCCCCAATCCCTCCCAGGATCAGAGTCTTTTCCAATGAGTCAACTCTTCGCATGAGGTGGCCAAAGTACTGGAGTTTCAGCTTTAGCATCATTCCTTCCAAAGAAATCCCAGGGCTGATCTCCTTTAGAATGGACTGGTTGGATCTCCTTGCAGTCCAAGGGACTCCCAAGAGTCTTCTCCAACACCACAGTTTAAAAGCATCAATTCTTCGGTGCTCAGCCTTCTTCACAGCCCAACTCTCACATCCACACATGACCACAGGAAAACCATAGCCTTGACTAGATGGGCCTTTGTTGGCAATGTAATGTCTTCGCTTTTGAATATGCTATCTAGGTTGGTCATAACTTTCCTTCCAAGGAGTAAGCATCTTTTAATTTCATGGCTGCGGTCACCATCCACAGTGATTTTGGAGCCCAAAAAATAAAGTCTGACACTGTTTCCTCTGTTTCCCCATCCATTTCCCATGAAGTGATGGGACCGGATGCCATGATCTTCATTTTCTGAATGTTGAGCTTTAAGCCAACTTTTTCACTTTCCTCTTTCACTTTTATTTCCTCTATTGTTGAACTTTTAGACTGTTTCCTGTTTTTAATTCACGCAAATAACTTTGTCTGTACTTTGGACTATTTCCTTATGCTAGGCTCCCAGATTTATATTTATTCTTATATCCTGCATTATTCCCTCACAGTAATTCTACTCAAATGTAGAGGCATATGACCTTCCTGTGTGCTAACACATCAAGTTTCCAGAAGCTTCTAAGCCTATTTTGTTAATCTGACTGATGGTTCAGATAAAAACTTTTTTGAAATGTTGATAAAACTTTATTTGTTGAAAAAACTTTATATTGTTCAAGGAATTTTATTTAAATCAACTATTCTTTTTTCCCATCCATAGGAATTCTAACATTTCTCTCAATGTCAAAGACCTTTAGATAGTATCTTAAGAAGCGGGGAGCAGTTTTTTAGCAGAGATTTTCTTTTTCAAAATGGGTGGGCTAACTTACTTCCTCATCATTCAGGATTGATGGTTCTCTGAAGCACCCAGGTTTCTCCTGGGAAGGAGGAAAGTAGTCCTAGGCGACCTGGATTCCAGTTCCTTGTGATAGTTTTCTAAAAGTTCCTGGATTCCTCCTGCAAAGATGTTAACATCTGCCTAAGTATTGATGTTGTATTTTAAGTGAATGTAGAGTTTTGGGGTTTTTTTTCCCCCCAGATAATCAAAATAGGTTAAGCCACTTTTTAGGACTATGTAAGCATTGGGTAGTCCTTTTGAAAACCATTAATGAAAGTTTAGTAGCTGGGTATCTGCAGTCTTTAATTATTGATATCTTACAGGCTCATCAGCTAGCATCCATGCAAGCTCAGGCTTATAATGGTAGCAATGCCAGCTCCCCACCTGCTAATAATGAGGAAGAAGAAGATGAAGAGGATGAATATGATTATGATTATGAATCCCTCTCTGATGGTAAGAGAGCCAACACAATGCTGTACTCAGGGAAGCACACTTGGATGGTTTTTCTACTGGGTTTTTTGGTGTCTTTTTTTTTTCCCCCAAAATAAGTCTGGCACTCCATAGACAAACAATACAGATTGTTGTAATATTACCTAAGAGTTTCTGGAATCCTGTCACTTAGCAAGGAGGACCAAGCAAGGAAAGGGATTCTTGTCAGCCACCAGAGCCATTACGAAAGGAAAGAAGAGGATGTGGAAAGCAGCACAGGAGTTGTTCCTAAATCGGTTTCTAGAGAAGGAGGTAGAATTACAGCAGAGAGACCACATTCTTAGAAAGAAAGTGAAGTTGTTCAGTTGTGTCCAACTCTTTTCGACCCCGTGGACTGTAGTCTATCAGGCTCCTCCGTCCATAGGATTTTCGTAGACTGTGGTTAAATCTTTTCTATCTCCTGAATCACCTGCAGGGGGTAGCATCGAGTTCCCATGCTTCTGTCCATTGCTTTCACTCTTGCTTTAAGAGCATGGAAAAAAATGAAACATCATTCCCCTTCTGCACCCGCCCCCCTACCCTGGTTCTCAGGTTACTTAGCCAACCAGACATTTCCTTCTGGCCCCACCAAAAAGATAAAACAAGGCGGGTGAAGACTACTGGTGCACGACAAAAAAGTCACAGGAATGACATTACCCACCCCTGTTTTACAGGTGAAGGGGGCTTCTTACAAGAGAGTTAGGTTTCAGGTGTATTTCATCTGCGCTAAATTCATATCTCTGCTAGAGATTATAAAATGCTTCCTCAGGTACTACTGCTAATGATGGATTGTTTTAATTTTGGCAACATCTGAAAGACAAATATGGAGTCATGAAAAAAAATGCCAAAGTTCCTGTTTACTTAAACATTTAAATGTAGACTATATTACTTCTCTTTGTGTTGTTAATGTGTAGATATACCCAGACCAGCAACCATTTACCACTTGCATTAAGACTGCAGCCAAGGGACGTCCATGGAAGTCCAGTAGCTGGAACTTTGTCTTCATTGCAGGGCATGCAGGTTCCATCCCTGGTCAGGAAGCTGGGATCCCACATGCGTCGAGGCCAAAAAGCCAAGACATGGAACGGAGGCAATGCTGTATCAAATTTACTAAAGACTTTGAAAATGCCCTACATCAAAAAAATCTTAAAAAACGACAGCCAAGCCTCCTCCAAATATCTGCTTCTCATGCAGCATGATTGTCTAGTCATGTTTCATTAGCCTCCATCATGGTCAGCAGCTACAGTTTCTGCCCCCAAATATAATTCTAGTCTCTGTCCATTTAATAATTGTCCTTAGTAGTAGTTGATTGCTTCATGTGCTCACTCAGTCGTGTCGGGCTCTTTCTGATCCCAAGAACTGTAGCCAGCCAGGCTCCTCTGTCCATGGTGATTCTCCAGGCAAGAATACTAGAGTGGGTTACCATGCCCTCCTCCAGGGGATCTTCCCAACCCAGGGATCGAACCGAGGTCTTTGGGTGGATTCTTTACCGTCTGAACCACCAGTGAAGCCCGAGAATACTGGAGTGGGTAGCCTTTCCCTTCTCCAGGGGAACTTCCTGACCCAGGAGTTGAACTGGGGTCTCCTGCATTGCAGGCAGATTCTTTACCAGCTGAGCTACCTGGGAAGCCCTGACTGCTTCATACCATCAGCTAAAAACTGACCTGAAACCCTGTCAGTTAACACAAGGGGCATATTCTCTAAATTGGGAGACTGAAAGAGGGTGATAACAGGAAGGAGTCAAGATCATTTCTTATATCCTCAAAAGCTATGGGAAGATCCCCTGGAGAAGAGAATGGTAACCCACTCCAATATTCTTGCCTGGAGAATTCCATGGACTTAGGAGCCTGCTGGGCTATAGTCTCTAGCGTCACAAAGAGTCAGACACAACTGAGTGGCTAACACCTTCACTTTCACTTTCCTGAATCCATTGAAAGCAAGTCAGGCTGAAAACTCGCCTAGGTAGCCCAGTTTATCTCTGTGACAGCTCTAGTCCTCAGTTTTCATATATATAAAATGAGCAAATTTCTCTAAAGCTTTTTTTTGGCTATAAAGCTGTGATAGTTCCTGGGAACTATCTGAAAATTACTTACAGAAAATCTAAAGGAAGTTGCAAATGAGGCTCATTTATTTCAGGAAGTACTACTCTGCCTTTTGGCCAGTAAGTTGTTAATGAATATTTATTCAATTAAATTTTATTAAAGCAACATCAATTAATTTTTCCCCAACCTTGCTGTACATCTTAACTAGCGTTGAACATGCACTATAGATTTGAATTTACAACTTTATATAGACATTCTGTGACTTCATATATATGGAGTCTAATGATTGCATGATTCTAACACATTAATCAATTTCTATCCATTCGACATGAAGTGTTTTGCAGACTGTTAGGACCATCAGTAACTGAAAATATGTAGTGTGAATGTGGCAGCATGATTAATGTTAACAATGTTTGCACTTCTTTTATTGCTAGGCTTTGCATCCCTTAATAGTCAAATTATGAAATCGGTGGAAGAGTTCTTATTTCATTTTTCTTGTAATTTAAGCTGTTGTTATTTATGCTTTACTTCATACCTTAATTTAATTTATCTGGCTTTTTGCCTTAATTTTCTTACTGTTATCCTCTTTCTGATTCTGTTTTTCTGTAGCAGATGTCCTTACTGCTTCTCCCGCTCCTAACAGTCAGGAAGGTAAAGCCATTTGAACCTGGCATTTTAACTGCATGAATGTCAGCATTCTGTTGCCTGTTGTTTAGGTCCGATTCGCATGTGACACTTATAAGAATAAAAATGTCATTAACTGATTGATCTCATTTATTTCTCGGCAGCCTGCATGGCCCTGATTTGGTATAAGGATATTTTGGTCTAAGCATTTGTGGTCTGATGAGATAGTAAATTGTGGGTGAGAAATGAGCTTTCTTGTGTGTCGTTTTAAAAGAACATAATCATGTTTATTTTCCTAAAACCTTTAAAGTCATTTTGAATAGAAATTCCAAAGCAAGAGCAAAGTATAAGATTATCTTTCATATTTTGGAAATGTTTAAATCTATCTTGATTCCTCACCTTAAGATTCTCCCTTCATAAATTGATAGACAATTATGAAAACTTTACTTCCCAATTAAATATATTTGTGAAAACTGCATGGCAAATAACAATGCCTTTTTCCCCTCTGGTTTTGACATTTCTAGAGGTAAAAGAAACTAATAGCTTCCTTTTTAAGTGAGAGTGATTAAATCATGTCTGTACCATCAAGAAGTGATTCAACCACTCAACCTTTCCCAAACTTGTGTGCTGAGAGCTTCTTGACAGGGTATCTTCCATAATCTGTGCACAGTTCTAATTGTCTGTATGAAAATGAGTTTTCTCATTTAGATTATGTCTATATGGTACCAAAACTACTGGTAAGTTAGTCCATTCAATCAAAAATGAATATATCATTTAACAAAATTTAAGCCATTATTTTGGTAACATGTAGTCAGCACCTCAGTCTTACAGATAAGCACAAGTACTTGGATATTCTTGGAGTGATGTATAGACACAACCTTAAGTGCGGCATTCAGTTCTTATTCACTAAAGCCTGCCAACTCATTTTCAGACAACATTCTAGAAGACAGACCTGAAAATAAATCATGTAATGACAAACTTCAGTTTGAGTATAATGAAGAAATCCCCAAGAGGATAAAGAAAGCAGATAACTCTGCTTGCAACAAAGGGAAGGTGAGTGCATGGTTTCTGTTTGATTACATTTGGACATGGTATTCTTGTCAGTTTCAGGTAGGATTTCACTCCCTCCCTATCCCTTCCCTTTACCTCGCCCCTCACTTTCCCTTGAATGCCAAAGCCCAGACAGTGGTGATATGGGCCCACTTCTGTCATTTATAGAAAATTAGTCATTTATTCACCCAGCCAGTACCTACTAGAGGTGTAGCGTGTGGTAGGCACTAAGGTAGCACAGGAGGTGACTTAGCAATGGAAATAAACATGTCAAACGTGCTTGGAAATGATTACAAAGAGCAGTGATTACACATTGTTATCAGATCATCTGGCAGATGAAGTTGAGAAGCAGATGAAAACAGGGCATTCAGAGCAGGAGGACAACCTGGTATCTTTAGTGAATTGCCAGAAGTTTTAAAGTTGTTTGGGATGACCAAGAAGATGAACAGGGCTGATTGGGAAGTGTTAGCACAGGGAGGACACTAAGAATGAAAAACTAAATGAGATACCTGGACCCAGTCCTCAAGTGCCTCACAGTGCTAGACTCTGAGCAAATCGATAGTTGCAGTGACATTGTTGGAAAACAAAATAACAAAATATGCCAAAAATTTGAGCCACAGAAGATACATACTCCATCATCCATTTGTTCAACAAATATGCATTGAATGTTCTACATTTAAGACCCTGAACCATGCCCTCGGGGAAGATGAAGAATGTTATACTCAGCCATTGCTCTCAGAAACCTTTTCTCTAGGGAAGGTGTTAGAATGTGTATGTGGATAAGATAGAGTAAGGGAAACACACTGATGACAAAAGAGAGGAACAAAGAGCTTTGGGGATTCAGAGGTAAGTGATCTGATCGGTAGCTTCCCTGTAAACCAGTATCATTGTTCCCTTGATAGGTTTATGACATGGAACTGGGAGAAGAATTTTATCTTCCTCAGAATAAAAAGGAAAGCAGACAGATTGCACCAGAGCTTTCTGACCTTGTCATCTATTGCCAAGCAGTAAAATTCCCAGGTAAGAGTAGACAGTATCATTTATAGCATTTAAAGATACCAAAAGATACAACAAATATGCTATTTAATCAGGTGTTGCGAATGGTCTCAAAATAACTAAACTGTGTTGCAGAAATCACTGTTACAGTACCTTCTAAATGTTTATTATTATTATTATTGTTTGCTTTGGTGCTGATGTGGATAATACCATAATATTATCATTTTTCAGACCATATCATTTCTCTTCATAATAGTTAATCATAATATTCATAACAACTAATAGCTAAAATTTATTAAGCACTTAATTTTAAGTACCAGGATTTGTATTAAATATTTTACATACATCATCTTAAATGACTTCATAATAATTCTGTGAGTAGGCAGATTTATCCCTATTTTTACGTAAAACAATCTGAGAGAGATGAAACAATTGGCCTAAGGTTTCAGAGCGTATCAGTTAAGACTCTTTTCTTTGAAAGTGGCAGAAATTGGCATAAGCAAAGAAGAAATGTATTGACTTGTGTGTTGAAAACTGAAGAGATAAACAAGTTTCAGATACATCTTGATCCAGGGCCTTCCTCTCTCCCTATAGGGTCACCCCGTTGACTCTCACTGGGTCACCACTGTGTTGGCCCTTTTTCCTTCACGGTGGCAAGGCAGCCGCAGCAGGCCAGCACCGCATTCTTCTAGATTCAGCTTCAGTAGGAGTCTCTTTCAGAACTTTCAGCAGCAGTTTCGTTGTTTTTCATTGGATCTTTGCCCGTCCCTGAACCAGTCACCGTGATCAAGGACATGCAGTGCTCTGACAGTCTAGGGCAGTGGTCCCTAATCTTTTTTGGCAACAGGAGCTGGTTTCCTGGAAGACAGTTTTTCCATAGACGACAGGGGGGAAGGGGTGGGAGAGGAGGGCAGAGAGGAAGGCTTCATGATGATTCAAGAGCATTACATTTATTATACCACTGCTGACCTGATAGGAGTTGGAATGGGAAAGGGCTGTAAATATGGATGAAGCTTTGCTCACTCACTCACCTGCCACTCACCTCCTGCTATGGGGCCCTGTTCCTAACAAGTTACTAACCACTGCTAGTCTATGTCCCGGGGATTGGGGACCCCTGGTCTGGGGCTTATGTCATGTGCCCATCCCTGAGCTAGGTAGCGAGTCTCCATCCAAACTGCAAAGATCAAGGACAAAGTTTCAGTGGAGCTTTCCCCCACTGGTCATCTTTAGAAGTACAAGTGAACTTAAGCTGATAAACCATTGCCCCCAAAAATGTGCATTTCAGTTAATAAAGGATAGAATTCTGATTCTGAAGCTCGTCTGCCTCCAAAGTCCTGCTCTTAACCCTAGAGCTACCCTCATATCTTGTTAGGGCATAGTGAGCTCATCCAAATGGAGCAGCAGGAGGCAGAGGGCAAACAGGAAATCCATAAATATCTGGAAGTCAGAAAAATTCATCTCCTCTTATTAAGAAGAAAGATTCCCTTGTACAAGATTTCTGAGGACAGGAAAGCAGCTGGCACTGGGGCACCCATCTAAAAGTTAGTAAGCAGCTTGGATGAACTTGACCTAGAGAGGGAAGTTAAAACCCCAACCCTTATTTTTTTAAAGGTGGTCTGGATGCAGATCCTGCTTCCAGAGGCTTTATCTTAAGCCCCAGTTCTCATACTCTGCCTTGCAAATGGGACAGAGGTCTTAGGCTATTAAAAAATTAGATAACCAGTGGTTTCTTCACACACCAGAGGAGGAAAAAAATCATAGGACTTTCTCAATTTTAGATTTTCTTTCGTAAACTGTTTTTAAACTTTTGGCAGCCGCTACTGCCTATCTGCTAGCAAATTCTGTTGAGGAGGATAAGAGTGAATAAGTAGCCAACAGTGGCAACCCACTCCAGTAATCTTGCCTGGGAAATCCCATGGACAGAGGAGCCTGGCGGGCTACATATTCATGGGGTCGCAAAGAGTTGGACACGAATTAGAGACTAAACAACAGCAATAACAGATCTCAAAGAAACGAAAGAACCTGGCCATGTAGGGTTAGTTTCACAGATCCTGATTTTCTAGCTCCTGAGTACCGTATGACTGTATCTGCAGTTAGTGAAATTGTTCTTATCATGGGATAAAATTCTTTCACGGTCAATGAGCCTCATGGCCTGCATGTCCCTCATCACAGGAACAGATGTGAAGACCACTCCATCCAAGAATCATACTCACTGCATCTCTTGTTCTTTATAAATTCAGCTGCCACTGCACCCAAAATGTTCCTCTGGCTTTGTCTTTTCCTCTCAAGAGCTGAGTAAACAAAGAGTACAAGTTCCCAGAGATATTTGAAGTCACCATGAGAGATTACATTTCTCTGCTGATAGAGGATTGTGGAAGGGTCAAAGGTCATTTGGTACAGTTTCTGACTTGAGGCACAGGCAAAGCATGGGGTTGTTTGACTTGTTTTTAAAATTCCAAGTGTGCTGTTTTTTAAAAGTGTTTAAATAGCACACATCCTTTATAAGTATACTATATTCTAATCCCCCCTTTTTTTAACCTTTTTTTTAGTAGTTGAAGTTTCTCACATTTTTTTCCCCAAATTTATTTCCTTTCTCATAATGACTAAATTGCATTGCCAGAATCATTTTCATAATAGCTTCTAAATATTTATTGTCATTATGATTTGTTTGGATAATTCAGGAGGAAAATACCCTACAGTGTCCATTTCCTTGAGACACAACTTAAAAATTTATATGAATATAATAATTTTTAAAAGTGTTCATTTTGCTCTACTGTTGATTTAATTTTGCTACATCATCAGTTTCAATGCATCTCACCTTTCACCATCCCAAGTCCCTTCCCAAGGAGCCACCATGCAAAAAGTTCTTCAGAGCAGGGAGGCACTGTGAAAACCATGGGTGCGTCCTTCCCCAGATCAGGGACCTGCCTCACTGCAGGGCTCCGCTCCTCAGTGACCTTGGCTGGGACAGTTGTATAACTTCTCTGCACTTTGGGTTCCCTACTGGTGAAAGAGGCATAACTTGCAAGGTTGTTGTATAAATAGTTCTAACTTGCAAGGTGGTTGTATAAATTAGCAATAAGGTACACAGTGTGAATAGCACGCTATCTGGAAAATAATTGGCTCTCTGGAAATGGTTGTTGTCGTTGTCACTGGTGAACGGACCAACTGGGCAGATTAAGGGTCTTTGTTGCTCTTTCGATAACTTCTCTGGGTCTCTCCAGATTCCTTCCCTTTTCTTGATCACTCAGCCTTTGTTTTCTTGCTTGCTCACCCCACCCCAGAGAACACCCAGGCTCCTCAGAGGGGGGCCATGTACCCTTGGGGGATGTCAACATGTGCCAGGGTGTGTGCAAAAACCCCAGAATGAATGCAGCCCCTCATTCCAACCCTTCATCGGTTTTACTCGGGAGAAAACCCATTGTTACATCATTGTGTAGAGGGCAAAATTCACAAAAAAGTTTTAAGATAAAGCATAAGAATTCACTAGTTCAAGTTTGTGCATCTTTGCAGTTTCAGATACTCTAGAGGAAAGAAAACATGTAGAAGCCCCATAGCTACTATGCACTGAACATTTTCTCTGAACAAGACACCCTACTAAGTATGCAGATATACATTATCTCATGTAATCCTAACCAGGACTCTCTTAGAGATGAGGAATAAGTGGTGAGAGAGGTTAAGTAATTTGTGTAAGGTCGCTCCACAGGGAACAGGGCTTAAATTCCAGAGTCTACACTCTCATTGAGCTCAGTTGTGTCTGACTTTTTGCAGCCCTATGGACTGTAGCCCACCAGACTCCCCTGTCCATGGGATTTTCCAGGCAGGAATATTGGAGTGGTTTGCCATTTCCTCCTCCAGGGGATCTTCCCAATCCAGGTATCGAACCTGCTTCTCCTGGGTCTCCTGCATTGGCAGACAGAATCTTTTACCACCTAGCCACCTGGGAAGGCCACACTCTTATTAAGCACTACTTAATCCTGTCTTCTCACATGATATTCTTCGAAGGTTTATTTTCATCTTAAAGTGGCCTTCCTGAATGCTGCTTCAGGTAAAGTAATTACTTGCTAATGGTGCAATTGTAGAGAGCGGGACCAGTTTGAAGGCAACTCTGGTTTCACTGTTGCCTTTACATCCTGCCCAGGAGCCAGGTTTGCTTGGCGTGAATTTGTTTCCTCATTCAGCAGATACCTGTGAAGTTCCTGCTGTGCCCTAGCACTGGCCAGACAGGAAGGATCCAAAGAGTGGCTGGACCAGGAGTGAGGAAGAGAAGCCCTGAAATATAGTTATCAGCATAATCTGTTTCCCATTTAATCCTCAGATTAACCCCATGAAAGAGTTCCTATCACTGCACCCATTTTGCAGATAAGGCAGCTTGAGGAACCAAGAAGGTAGATGTTAAGTCAAGGTTCCTGTGGGCAGGAATTATCCTGGGCAGTTACGATATGAGCTTCCCAGGTGGTACTAGTGGTAAAGAACCTGCCTGCGAATGGGCAGGAGACTTTAGGGACTGTGGGTTCTATCCCTGGGTTGGGAAGATCCCCTGGAGGAGGATATGACAACCCACTCCAGTATTTTTGCCTGAAGAATCCCATGGACAGGGATTCTTGTTCCTGGCAGGCTAAAGTCCATGGGGTTGCAGAGAGTAGAACAGGACTGAAGTGACTTAGCACACGATTATATGACAGCTCAGGCCTTTGGCCATCCTTTCATCTCTCTAAACTGTGCTAATTAACCTAAACTAATTAGGTTCTGGAGTCTAATCTTTTAGACTCTAAAAGATTTTTTTTCTTGCAGTTTTTCAAAATCTTTCTGTTGCATAACCAAATAGGTATGGGTGTGATTTTGTGGTCATCTTGTAATAATCCTGCAGGTCTTGTCCCATTTGCCTACAGAGATAAAAACTTCACTGTCGTTACTTGCAATGCTATTATTAATCGTGCTAAAAATGCTAGAAATCTTCTGTACTGAGTTAGAAGGGAGTAGTAGGACTTCAAAATAAACATTAGCAGGGATGGAAAATGTTGAGTTCCCTTGCTTGTAGTTTTTGGCTTATTTATTTTCATTTTATGGGAACAGGCCTGTCAACTCTAAATGCATCTGGCTCTAGCAGAGGAAAAGAAAGGAAAAGCAGGAAGTCCATTTTTGGCAACAATCCGGGCAGAATGAGCCCCGGGGAGACAGCACCATTTAACAAAACATCTGGAAAAAGTAAAGTCACCTTCTGACAATATCTTTGCCTGATTTTGCATGCTGGAGGATTCTGAGATTTCACTAAGCACTTCCCTGGAAATTTTTAATCTTCTTTTTTTATATTCATGATTATTCATATTATATAAGTGTGGTGTAAATATTTTTTTAATTACAAAATTATTCTCTTAACTTCCTAAAAAATAGTCTTTCACTGAAGATGTTCTAAGAGTGTTTGCCTCAAAAGTAAAAATTGGAGCCACCTTGGAACCGTCTCATGGTTCTTGGAACTGCAGTCTTCCCCATTATAATTCCAGAAGATATATCCAGTTTATGTTTAATTACTTTTTATTGTCAAAATCATAAATTCTCATAGTTAAAAAACTCAAACTATAGAGTATTATTAAAGTTGCTTTCCACTCGCAACGTCCCAGTTCTACTCCCCAGAGGAAACTGCTATTAAGTTTATGGTGTTTAGTTCAAGAAAAATAAGATTCTTTTTAAGATAATCCAAATGGGATATAACTGAACATGTATAACTTTTATACGCACCATAGCTTTCTGCATAGCTTTCTGTGCATATAATCTACCTTATCCTCTTTTATGTCCCTATGGTATTCTATTGTGTGGATATATTGTCATTTATTTAACCATTTCTCACTGGTAGAACTTCTGAGTTGCTTCCTGGATTTTTGTTGCTGTGTGTGTGTGTGTGTGTGTGTGTACTGTAAAGAAAATACCGCTGGAGTGAATACCTTGTATATATATTGTTTTATATCTGTGCAAATATATCCACAGGACAGATGAGGTACTGAGGCAAAGAACTTTAGGGCTTTTAGTTTAAATTGGTGTTACACTTATTTTCAAACTCTATAGCTATCCCTTCTGAGGGGAAGATCTAGCTGGCTTTATTATTTATTGACTCGTGAATGGGTAGCATTCTACCTAGCGGGTAGAAAGGCACACCCTTAACAGCTGTCGTTTAGTCTCGAGGCGGTGGACTAACTCCCAGGTAACACTCGAGGCGCGCCGGTGTGTCACGTGCTGTGGGTGTAGCCTGCGATGTTGTTCAGGTTTCTCTTTCTCAAGTATCTCAAGTGTTCGGCACTAATCTGAGGCTGATCTCTGGGGGGGTTTAGGTTCCTGTGAAGGAATGCGACAGGCCTGGGAGGACTCTGCTTTCTCCGTCAACCCAACCACGTCCCTCAGCGCTATCATTAGAACTCCCAAATGCTACCATATCTCCTCACTGAATGAAAATGCCGCCAAACGTCTGTGTCGCAGGTATTCTCAGAAACTCATCCAGCACACCGCCTGCCAGCTCCTGCGGACGTACCCGGCTGCCACCCGCATCGACTCTTCCAACCCCAACCCCCTCCTGTTCTGGCTCCATGGGATACAGCTCGTGGCGCTCAACTACCAGACAGATGGTAATGGGCTTGCTTCTCCCCGAGGAGTGCCTCTCCCCTTGCTCCTTTGCATCTTACATCTCGACAAAAAACATGTTTTCAAGGGGGAAAGGGTCCCAACTAGGGCCTATGTGAGGGTAAAAATACAGAAGACAGAAAAGAGAAGAGAATTAGACACTAAATTTTACTCTTGACTTTTCAGAGTTAAGGCGATAGGGAAAAAAAAAAACCCTCAAGGAACCCTGAATAGTCTCTTGTTCCTGCTCCATTTTTAAAGCACTTTTAATTTATTTTTATTATTATTATTATTTGTTAATTTATTTTTTTTAGTTGGAAACAAAGAAAGAAAGTGAAGTCGTTCAGTCACGTCCAACTCTTTGTGACCCCATGGACTATAGCCTACCAGGCTCCTCTGTCCATGGGATTTTCCAGGCAAGAATACTGGCGTGGGTTGCTATTTCCTTCTCCAGGGGATCTTCCCGAGCCAGGGATGGAACCTGGGTCTCTCAATTGTAAGCAGACGCTTTTACCATCTGAGCCACTAGGAAAGCTTCATGCAAAAGCCTCTGCCTTAATTGGAGGATAATTACAATACTGTGATGGTTTTTGCCGTGAATCAGCATAAATCGGCCACAGGTATACATGTGTCCCCCACAATCCTGAATTCCCTTCCCACCTCCCTCCCCACCCCATCCCTCCAGGGTGCCCTGCTTCATGCATCAAACTTGCACTGGTCATCTGTTTTATATATGGTAAAGTACATGTTCCAATGCTATTCTCTCAGAGCATTCCCTCTCCTTCTCCCACTGAGTCCAAAAGTCTGATCTTTACGTCTGTGTCTCCTTTGATGCCCTGCAGGTAGGACAGTCAGTACCATCTTTCTAAATTCCATATATATGCATTAATATGCAGTATTTGTCTTTCTCTTTCTGACTTACTTCACTCTATATAATAGGCTCCAGAATCATCCACCTCATTAGAACTGACTCAAATGGATTCCTTTTTAATTAACATTAAATAATATTCCATTGTGTATATGTATCACAACTTCCTTATCCACCCATCTGCAGATGGACATCCAGGTTGTTAAAGCACTTTTTAAAAATAGGACTGCTATCGATAGAGCTGTGTCCAATTTGTTTTTAAAGACCTGTTGGGGTAGAGATTTCTTAACACTCTTTAGTAACTGTCTTGGAAAAGGCAGTGGCCACCCACTCCAGTACTCTTGCCTGGAAAATCCCATGGACGGAGGACCCTGGTAGACTGCAGTCCATGGGGTCGCTAAGAGTCGGACACGACTGAGCAACTGTACTTTCACCTTTCACTTTCATGCATTGGAGAAGGAAACGGCAACCCACTCCAGTGTTCTTGCCTGGAGAATCCCAGGGATGGCGGAGCCTGGTGGGCTGCTGTCTCTGGGGTCGCACAGAGTCGGACACGACTGAAGCAACTTAGCAGCAGCAGCAACTGTCTTGCTCATTTCTTCTTCTTGCAGTTAAAAAGTAGGGTCTTTCCAAACACTTTGCAAGTTAATACCATTTTAACTCTTCTCATCCCTTTGAGATTGAAATGGAGATGAATGGTCAGTGCTCAGCGAGCAGCTAATGCAAAGGAAACAATCTGTGAATTATATGGACAGAGAAAGCAGTGTTTGTACTTCTCTGTCCATGAGATGCTCACTGGGGATAACGGGTGAGGCTGAAAACTCCAGAGTACAAGCCACCTTTAATTGCATGCTGCTCCCTGTCCACTGGGCTTCTTGGTAGCTCAGGTGGTAAAGAACCTGCCTGCAATGTGGGAGACCCAGGTTTGACCCCTGCGTCGGGAAGATACCCTGGAGAAGGGAATGGCAACCCACTCCAGTATTCTTGCCTAGACCAAGGCACCTGGTGGACTACAGTCCATGAGGTCGCAAAGGGAGAGACTGAACAGCAGCAGCCTGTGCTCATTCTTGACCCTTGTTATCTCATTTAATCTCTGAAACCACCCTAAGAAGTAGGAACCTTTATAATCCCTATTGCTCAGATAAGCAAACCAAGACAAAGAGCAATTAAGTTACTCAGGATCACAGAATGACTTAAAAATTCAAGGACTCTCAGAGCTTAGAGGATTAAGCGCTCTGGTTCCACTTAGATGTTGGGGGAGGTGGGGAGCTACAGCAGATGAAGAAAGAGCAGATGAGGAACGTTTCCTCGAAGCTCTTGCAAAAATCAGATTCTTCCCTTTGGACAGTCAAGCAGCCTGCGCCTTCCTCTCACGTGCAGTGAATCAGATCCTAACCAGCCGTGCTGACCCATCCACCATGGTGTAACCCTGTCTGCAGTCAAGGTCAGACCACAGCTCTAGCTCTGGGATCAGCCAGCCACCTGGCACTGGCGCCACCAGAGCCCATTTGTGGCCAACCCTGGTTAGAGACCTCAGTCATATTTTCTTGCCCTTGTTATATTTGCTCCTTTCAGTTGAAATTGAATAAGATAATGCAGGTGAAATACCATACTTAGCATAGTGCCTGGAGTGCAGACAGCATTCCACAAACATTAGCTCTCATTAAGTATTTTTGATAAGTTATGAAAACAGTACGATTTGGACTTGCAAGTGGAAATAATAGTGAAATATTTTCAAGGCTGTAAAAATTTCTTTTCAGTCTGTCCCAAGCGGCTTGTGGGTTTATATCTCTGGCCCTGTCTGTAGCCTTGTGTCCACTGGCGCCCTTGGTTGAGATGATACGGAAATATTTTAAGTGAACTGAAATAACTAGCTAAACGGTTTTCTCAAGGAAATGGCAATGCACTTGGTTTGGGACGTGTCCTTCCTCCTGAAGTGCTGAGGCTGGTGCAGACACACTGGCTCCACTGATGGCAGAGGGGGCCACAGCCGAAGGGGACACGGGAACGGGGCCCTCCTCAGGCCTCCTTGTGGTCTGGAAGCATGCACGGAGGCTGCAGTTTGGCCTCCACTCATCCCTGGAGGCTCAGCCTCTTTCCCAAATCAAGCTGGGGTGCGTGTTCCAGCTGTCTTACTCAGGGGATGCAGGTGGCTGTGTCATGTGATTGATCCTCAAGTTTCTCTCTGTCATCTTCCAACCCAGGAGGGAGTGCTGCCATAGATCCTCTCTTGATTCAGTGCAGCCGGTAATGATGAAGCCTCTTCCACGCTGGACGAAGCTCACACTATACGCAGTTTCAGTTCATCTGTAAAAATGTTCTTCATTCTTACACACCGGGGGTAGAGCCTAGTTCAATCCCTTGCACACAGTAGGTGCTCAATAAACGCATGTTGTGCTGAGCTAACACTGTCTTTATGAGCCTCAGCAGAACCTATCATTCTTGATTTTTGGTCCAGATCCCTTCTAGGTATTGCCAGGTGAATTTCAAGTCCAAAAAGACAGATAAGAGTCAACATTGGAATCACTATTTTTTAATTTTTGGAAAAAAAAAAATTCCTGGGTTAGGGAATGCTTGATTTTCCAGGAAATATCCCAACCAAGTAACAAATAACCCCTTCCCCAGACCCCTTGTAATAATCCAAATATGTTCCACGGGTCGTTTACCTAAAGCTTCCTGAATTTCAGGGGACCCTGGTGCCCCAAAGGCATGTCCATGGACTTAGGGTCACTTCTTCCCAAGATTTCTAATGGCTCCATCAACTCCAAGAAGGTCTGTAGTGATCTGAAACCAGGAGTATCCCAGGTCTACACTCAAAAAAACCAACTCTTAAGTTTGGAAACTGACCTGAAACTGATATGCAGACCCTGGTTATTATAGGCAACAGCCCCTCAAAGTTCTTTCCATTTGCATCAGGATGATTCTTCCCTCATATCCCAGGACCTACAAGTATGTAGAAATGCAGCCCTAAGTCAAAAGAAAAACTTCTATTAATATTTATTGTGCTTTCCTGAATGATCGTCACACACTTTGTGATGACTTTTCCATCCCCCAAATATAGCGTAATGGTTATGAGAATGTGTCAACTTCACACAGGGTTTTTAATGACTAGAAGGACACAGGGGTAAAGGATATGCTTAATGTGCCATCCCATGCATTGACTAAGAGGGTTGATGGAGTTACATACATCAGTGCACGTTCATTCTTGGTTAAAGCAGAGGTTTTAAAACTATAGCCCTAGTTGAAGTTTGGGGACCACCCTAGGGGGCAGTAGGAGGGCTAGATTTGAGCCCCATCTTTATTCTAACTGAGCAGCTCCACGTGGATCTGTTTTACATACCAAATCACCAAGTGAGATTTTAGTCAGGAAAAAGTGCTTTGAAGTTTTGCAGAGCTACAAAGATAGACACAGTGCCAATGAAATCAGACTTCAAACCTGAATGAGTGTGGACAGTGTAATCATAATTCAATATCTATTGTTTATTGAGCACCTTCTATGTGCCAAAGGCTGGGGTCGGGATTTTTGCACATGATCTCTTATTTTTAGGACACCCAAGTGAGATGCACATTATATGGCCCAGTTCTTAAGATTAGGGAACTGTGAGTCAGGCTGCCTGGGTTCAAACCTTATCATTCACTTCTTACTGGCTAGATGCCTTGGACGTTTTCCCTTTTCATGCCTCAGTTTCTTCATCTATAAAAATGAGAAATATGAAGAGAGTCTACCTCATGGGTTATTGGGGGGCGCTAGCACACACAAGTTCTTAGCATGGGGCTTGATCGTGTGACCCATCCTCACCCACGTCTGTGCTCCTCTGTCACAGGATAGGCTGGGAAGAGAGTTTTCTCCTGTTGCAGGCAAGACAATTGTCCCCAGTGAATCAGGCACATTAGGGCTGGTAGCATCCTGTGCACTAATTTTATTGATAAGGGAGACAGAGGCTCAAGGAGCTTTGATGTGTGTAAGACATCTGACCCCAGAAATGCCTGCAAATGATCCCAGCCAACCCCACTTATGGGGAAATTTTTTTACTCACAAGACAAGGAGAGAGGCCAACTTCTCATTACTCTGCAGGCTTACTTGCCACACTTTTCCTTGATGTTGGTCCAGGTAGCAGAGTTCATTCTGCACATGGAAGGAATCTGTCAGAGGGGGCATTTGTCAGGTGTATCTCATAAACCTCTTGCTCACTTGGAATGCAGCTTTTCTACAAACTTGTGCCATCAGATGTGAGCATTTGGGTGTGTACGAGCCCCAAACCTTGCAGGGATCCAACCATTCATCAGACAACTCTGCCAAATAAAAGCTGGCCACAGAAGACTGGAAGCTGTTGTGAGGGTTCCCAGAGTGTATTATTGAGGGGATTGTGGACATAATGTGAATCACATGTGATAATAATTGTTTTTTCATACTTAACTACAATTTAAAAATAGAGGTAGAAATACTGTAATTTATGAGTTGAAATTGAGATTTCAAGGAAAAGATATGTTTCTTTGGCTCTTTTTCTGGTCTTTCTTGGATTCTTAAGATTTTATCTTAACGTTTGAAAAGGCAAGAATTAGTCGTATGATTGTCTGCATGGTTTGGTGTTTGGGGATAAGAAAATGCCATTATGCCTTTCTAAAATTCAGTATAAAATGAAGTATTTCAAAGATTAGTTTTTGAAAGGATGTTGCAGATTTTAATTTGCAAAAGAAGTTGTAAGTGGCAGGAGTTTTTCTGAATGGCTCCTGGGTTGGAGCAGGAAATGAGGCATATCCCATAGACAGTGAGCTCCACGAAGACTGTGGGTATCTTGTGTCTTGGTCCCCACTGTATCTCTGGTGCCCAACATGAGCTGACACATAGTAGGCACTCAGTCTATGGAGTGAATGGATAGTTCTCTCTTCTTCCTGTTTAAGTTTAGAGAAAATCGGTAAAGTCTGTTTGTAAGATGACACTTGAGCGACCAAATAACAAGTGATGCTATTTTACAGATCTCTCTTTACATTTAAATGCCGCCATGTTTGAGGCCAATGGTGGCTGCGGTTATGTTCTGAAACCCCCAGTTCTGTGGGACAAGAACTGTTCCATGTATCAGAAGTTCTCCCCCTTGGAAAGAGACCTGGACAGCATGGAGCCTGCCATCTATTCTTTAACTGTAAGTCTGGCCCCTGTGGTTCCAAGAGAATATAAGAAGGTGTTTAAGCCCTACTGAATATGAACTGCTTTTGACTTCAAGGCAGGGCAAAACTCTCGTGTCACAATTTTGTTGGTGCAGGTTTAGTTCCCAAAGATTTTCTTTACTTCTCAGAAGGCAGCAGCTGAGGTTTAGAATCACAGTCACCAGGTACTATACTTGCCAGAGCCCAGAAGGTAGAGTGCTGACCCCCCTCCCCTGCTTCCACCTCTATACTGAGATGGTAATTCTGTCTTCCAGGGCCCTCAGAATCATAAGTCTCAGTGCCCCCCATAAAAGCTGAGGTCCTTGTTAGCGCAAGGACCTCTAATCTTAAACTCTAATAGGCTCTTATAAAAAGTAAAACAGGCATCAACATACAAATCAATTAAACATCTTCCCTCCTTACAGTCATTCCTGCTCTTTCCTTATTCCTTTTATTGTCTAATTAACTAATGTCAGAACTCCACAGACTGCCCTTAATATCAGAGTCCTGGTAGCTCATTACTCAATTTTATTTCTAGCTTCTCCCACTCCCTCTTAGCTGAGGAAAAAACCAAAAAACTGAATTGGTGCTAGAAAAGACAGGGAGCGATGAAGTTATCTTTTCGTCCATCTTTAGATATCGTCTGTTTCCCTCCTAAGGAGGAATGCCGAGCAGTGTCTGCTCACACCTCACACCCCTGGGAAACCCCCACTCACAGATTATCCTACCACCAAACTGCACTTCCCCTTTCCCTAAAACAGGAGAGCAGTAGCTCCTTTTCTGTGTGACCATTTCTGCTAGACTTGAGTATAGCTTCATGTTGACAGAAGGCTATGAATTTCTAACAGCATTCCTTGTGGCTTGACCTAGAACTTAACTATTTAAGAAAAACATTTTGGAGTTATAAAAGATACACCTAAAACACTTTGAAGAGAATGTTAGTAACACATTTGTGGCTTCACATTTAAGGTCTTTTTTCCTCAACTTCTTGACAAACAATTTTATCTTAATTGTGTGGCTTTTTGAAGATGTTTCAGTATATTGACAGTTGAAAGGTTATAGTTAGGTGAATGCTGTTGACAAAATTGACTTTCCCATGAGTCCAGTCATGCATTTTCCCATGATTCCAGTCTCTCTCTCTCTTTTTTTTTTTAGCAGCCTTATTAATCATTTACTTAGTCCATTCCAGAAGTTTCTTTGTCTTTCTTTGCAGAGGGAAGCAGTGAGGCTCAGTGTTGACATCTGTTTCTTTTGCAACCCCAGTGACTTTGATCCTTTCTTCCCCTCAGATTGTCTCTGGGCAGAACGTGTGCCCGAGTAACAGCACGGGGAGCCCATGTATTGAAGTCGATGTCCTGGGCATGGCCCTGGACAGCTGCCACTTCCGCACGAAGCCCATCCACCGCAATACTCTGAACCCCATGTGGAACGAACAGTTTCTTTTCCGGGTTCACTTCGAAGATCTCGTATTTCTTCGTTTTGCTGTCGTGGAGAACAACAGCTCGGTGGTCACTGCTCAGAGAATCATCTCCCTCAAGGCTCTAAAGCGAGGTAGAATCACTGTCAAAAGTTCGTGGTCATTGTAGCTGAGTGATGGGTGCCTGGAGTCCATTACACGCCTCTCTCTACTTTTGTGTATGTTTCAAATTTTCATATTAAAAAGGTAAAATAAGAGGCAGAAGAAGATAATGCAAATTTGAACACTGAGCGTACCTCAAAAGACATTTTTCTTTTACGTTATTCTAAAATCCAAGGTTATTAACAACATCTCTTATAAAATGTGGCCTCTGCCTGTTTCAGGAGCAGTGGTCCTTGTGTTCTTATTCCCATATATCCCTCCCCAATAGCTCCCACCGCACCCCTGGTATGTTTAAAGCTGGAACTGTTGTAAGGAGAGGAAACCAAGAGCAGGGAGGGTTGGGTGGTGCTGGTAGCATCAGTGGGCTGAGGTTGGAGTCGAGGCCTGGTGGGAGGCCATTGTGGGAAGCCAAGGGTGGGTTTGGGTGCAGAGCAGGGAAGGTGGAGAATCCTGAGCAAAGGTTAGAGCTGTTGTCTTGCTGTCTGTTGGCTTTGCCGTGGCCCTTGGGGAAACGTCAGCTTGTCACACCTGTCCAGAATGTCTGTGCACTGCTTCTCAAAATTGATATGCAATCAAGTCACCTGGGCTCTTGGTAATAAAATCCAGATCCTGATACAGTGGGCCTGGGGCTTGAGATTATGCCTTTCTAACAAGGTCTGGGGACGCTGCCCCTGCTGATCTCATCTGAGTATCAAGTTCCCAGAACATGCTTCTTCGTGCAACCACATTCTGCCAGCCTCTGAGCTCCACCTCCTACTCTTTAGCTTTTTTTTCCTATTTCTTTTCTCCATTGTGTGAGTAGCACATGGTCATACTCACTGTGTTATGTCGTAACACTGACTGTTAGTCAGTTCAGGCTGTGTAACAAAATACCACAGACCGGGTGCCTTACATAACAGGGGTCTATCTTGTCAGCTTTGGAGGCTAGAAGCCCACGATCAAGGTTTCAGCAAGTCTGCTTTCTACTGAGGCCTCTCTCCTTGGCTTGCAGAGGGTCGCCTTCTCGCTGTGTCATCACAGGGCTATCCCTTGATCGCTGTACACAGCATCTGGTGTCTCTCCGTGTCTGCCTTCCAATTCCCTCTTCTTATAAGGACAGTTCGTCATATTGGATTAGGCCCCACCCTCATGACCCAACATCACCTCTTTAAACCCTATCTCCAGATACAGTCACCTTCTGAGGTACTGGGAGTTAGAGCTTCAACACACAAATTTTGGACACCATTCAGTTCCTAACAGTTATAGAAATATGATCAAGTACAGAAGAACAATTTTTAAAAAATTATCCATCTTTCTGTGTCTTCAAGATAGTTACTTTTGGTGTAGATATTTTGCAGGCTTTATTTCTCTGCCCATGTGTATAAATATTAACAAGTAAGCTTCCTCCTAACCTTAATGTTTTGTGACTTACTGATTTTCACTAATATATGTAGTGAACAACTTATCAGGTAAATAGATATACATCTTCGTTACTTTACAGAGTTGCATATTATTCTATTTTATACTTGTACAAACACTCACACTGTAACTTCTTTAACCAACTCTCTATTGTTGGAATACTTTATTGTCACTAAAGCTGTTCTAAGAGGAAATATTTGAAGAACAGTGACTCTAGATGACTTGATACAAAAATGATCAGATTTTCCTACTATACGTTATTTAAGTTTAAAATTTTCATTTTGAGTCTAAGTTTAAAACCAGCACTTGGACAAGGTAACTACAACCACTAAGCGGCCCCAGACGGTCCCCAGGGGCAGCGCCCTGGGAGAAAAGGCATCCGTCGGTCACCTGGCTGCTGTCACCACTGCCCATCTGAAGGTCTTATTTCTCCCTGTCATTTACTGACCTCCCTGGGGGATCTTCTCTGCAGAGCTCTGCAAGGCATGGCTAACAGGTTTTTCCCAATTCTGCACTGTTCCAGGATATCGACATCTTCAGCTGAGAAATCTCCACAATGAAGTCTTGGAAATCTCTAGTTTATTCATAAACAGCAGGAGGATGGAAGAAAATTCTTCTGGCAATACTGTGCTGGCCTCTCTGGTAATTAAGTTCTATTTCACTCAGCATATTTGTGGGAATTGCTACACCAGAGGCAGGCTTTCTTGTGGTCCAGGAAAGTGGTCCATTTAAGTCATAGATTAGGTGGCTATGGATATAATTAAAACAACAATGGTTGATACCTGACACATTCTAAGCACTTTACATATATACTGACTCACTTGATCCTCACTAACTTCATGACATAGCTATTAGTCTCATTTCCATGTTATAAAGGAAGGGGAGTGCTAAGTACACCTGAGGTCACACAGCTATACACCCAAGTTCATCATCTACTGCCATACTGCTTGCCAGGGAAGTGAGCCAAAAATAACAACCCAGGGAAAAGGCTAATTACGCAAAGCCTGCTAGGAAGCATCTTGATACTTCTAGAAGGTTTAGGTTAGACCATGAAAATCCTTTGCTTCTTCATTAGTGCAGGGGCAGATGTCACAGGTGAGCAGGATTGGGTGAACAGCCAGGCACTGCTGGTGACAGGTAATTCTGCAAGCCCAGCAGTACCCTGGCACCTGAGGAGACTCTGCACCTGCCCTCTTGGGAATGGGAGAGGAACACTGCAAAAAGGGCCACCATTGCAGAAGCTGGGTTTTAACAAGTTCCGCATTGGTTAAGGTCCGTTGGTAAGGTTTGAGAACCAATGGTAAGGTCCATCGGTTGAAAGTTTGAGACCCATTGGACCAACGCTCACCCCGGTAATGCAGGGTTGTTTACCTCGACAAGGAATTCTGCTTTGATTAACTGATTGATTCCACTATGCTTGCTCTTGAAAAACTGAAAGGTGTCCATCCATTGCCTCTTTACATGTTTACTAATCTACTCACAGCCACACCGATCTTTTAAAATTTATTTTGGTGGGGTTGCGGCTGCAATGGGTCTTTGTTGCTGCACATGGGCTTTCTCAAGTTGCAGCAAGCAGGGTCTACTCTTTATTGCAGTGCTTGGGCTTCTCATTGACGTGGCTTCTCCTGTTGGGGAGCAAAGGCTTTGTGCGTACGGGCCTCAGTAGTTGTGGTGCTCGGGTTTAGTTGCTCTGCAGTATGCGTGATCTTAGTTCCCGGACCAGGGACTGAAACTGTGTCCCCTGCATTGGCAGGTGGACTCTTAACTTGTAGACCACCAGAGAAGTCTGGTTGCACCCATCTTGTACTTCAGTGTGGTCCTAACAACCTTTGAAAAGCTGCCTTCTGTGCTTACAGTGGCGCCGACTTGACCGCTGCCCCCATCACCTCTGAGCAGCCCTGCTCTCTCCTCTGCTTCTCTTTCCCTCACCCCAATGATTTCTTCTCTCTCTGTCCCTCACCTTGTTTCCTTGGGTTCTCTTCGTTCTCGCTTCAGTAAGTGATCGAGGTTGAATACGGCATGTTGGCCAGTAGAGAGAGGTGTCGCCTCTGCCTGGTGCCTGCCTGTTACCTTCCCTGCCTGGGAAGCAGGGATGGTGTGCCTGGTACCTGAGAGCAAGAATTAGATGGTAGTGTCCCATTCTGGGTTGTCCACTTATCCTTCTAGCTATTCTATTCTAGAATCCCCCCACCTTGAAGCCAGGGATGTCTTATTTCTCCCCAAAACCCCAGAGCCAGGCATAATGTCTGTTTCATTGTCAGCCTTCCATAAATTATTTTGTATTTTGTGAATGAATCTATCTCAGTATACAAACTGCTCAAAGACTTGAGAGTTACACACCTCCCCAACTCTTCCTAACAAAAATACCTTTTATATTACAATTATTTGTGCGCCTGGACAGCAAGCTCGCGGAGGCCAGAATATTTTATTTATCATTTTACCATCAAAATTCTAGACCAGTGCCCTGAAGAGAGATGGAACTCAGTAGACACTGTTGAATGTCACTTCATAAGTAAGGACTGACATACATTTCAGACAATATCAGTCCCCTAATTATGATGGAAAGCAACACTGTTATTTAAAATAAATTGCTATTTTGGTGATATGCTGCTAAATATTCTTACTAGACTATTAAGGAACATGCACCATGCCTGCTGCTGCTGCTGCTAAGTCACTTCAGTCATGTCCAACTCTGTGCGACCCCATAGATGGAAGCCCACCAGGCTCCCCCATCCCTACCACAAAAAGAGGCATCTGGTTAGAAAAGGTTGGCCTTGTTTTGCATTTATGTGTCCCTGCGTGTACGTCTAAGAACTAGCACCTCTCTATCGATGCAGCCTACAAACATGAGAATGGAAATGAATGAGAAACCATATGATCTTCCTTGACAGATGTTTAATACGGAAGAAAGAAAATGTTTGCAGACTCACAGAGTCACAGTGCATGGCGTCCCAGGCCCAGAGCCCTTTACTGTTTTCTCTATAAACGGAGGCACTAAGGCAAAGCAGCTTCTCCAACAAGTAAGTTCACTGAGTCTATAGTTAATAAACAGTTCTTTTAGAGGCATCTCTAGGTTAACAACTTGTCCAACATTTTACAACTGACTCAAAGTCAGAGAAAGCAGCTCAAAGTGTCAAATTTCATAGATTATGAAACAGAAGCTACTACCAAGGGGTTTGGGCTGTTTTGTTTTTGAACTTTGGTGTCTACTCTCACAAAGCACTGTTGGGGTTTTGGAGACAGTGTAAAATATAATGACCCAGCAATCCCACTGCTGGGCATACACACCGAGGAAACCAGAATTGAAAGAGACACGTGTACCCCAATGTTCATCGCAGCACTGTTTACAATAGGCAGGACATGGAAGCAACCTAGATGTCCATCAGCAGATGAATGGATAATAAAGCTGTGGTACATATACACAATGGAGTATTACTCAGACATTAAAAAGAATACATTTGAATCAGTTTTAATGAGGTGGATGAAACTGGAGCCTATTATACAGAGTGAAGTAAGCCAGAAAGAAAAACACCAATACAGTATACTAACGCATATATATGGAATTTAGAAAGATGGTAACGACAACCCTGTATGCGAGACAGCAAAAGAGACACAGACGATAGAACAGTCTTTTGGACTCTGTGGGAGAGGGAGGAGGGGGGATGATTTGGGAGAACGGCATTAAAACATGTATAATATCATATAAGAAAAGAATCGCCAGTCCAGGTTCGATGCAGGATACAGGAAGCTTGGAGCTGGTGCCTGGAATGACCCAGAGGGATGGTATGGGGAGGGAGGTGGGAGAGGGCTTCAGGATGGGGAACACGTGTACACCCGTGGCGGATGCATGTTGATATATGGCAAAACCAATACAATATTGTAAAGTAAAAAAAAAAAATAATAATTTTAAAAAAAGGAAAAAAAATTAAAAATTAAAAAAAATAATTAGAAAAGTAAGGAAGCATTTCCATGGACCACCCATAAAAAGCAGCACATTACTGTCCACATGAGTAATCCCAGGGCTGTGGAGGAGGACTGGAGAGGAAGTGATGCTGGCCATCTCATGGAGGTGACAGTGTCACCTGACCTACTCCTGGAAGCTTCATGCCCTTAATTGTTGCTGAAGTGGTAGCTGCCTTGCCCCACAAAATCCACAGTCCAGTATCAACCTGAGACCAAGGTCTAGGGTGAAGGGAGCAGAGTCTTCCTGAGAATCTTCTATCCCACCTCCACCCCATCCCCAGGTCCTTCTGCTTCTGTGAGTGAGACCAGTCAATCACCAAGCGCTGATTCTGGTCATTGCATGCTCGCATGGTCGAGTGGATGCCTGGGAAGGACGTTTGCTTACTCCATGCCAGAAGGTGGCAGCCTTCTCTGGTCACTGCAAGTTCAGCTTTTGCCAGTAACCTGGATAATAGAAAACCATGTGAAAGAATACATCAGTAAGAGTAGCTATCATAATGTCTAGTGTTTACCAGGCTTCCCTGGTGGCTCAGGCAGTAAAGAATCCGCCTGTAATGCAGGAGACCTGGATTCGATCCCTGGGTCAGGAAGATCCCCTGGAGAATAAACCCACTTCAGTATTCTTGCCTGGGGAACCCATGGAGAGAGGAGCCTGGCAGGCTCTAAGTTATCCTGATGCACCCGGGTTACATTTTACAGTCAGTGCCTCAATCATAAAATGAAACAAAATTGAGACAAAAATCACTAACAGTAAGAGCTGTTTCCACTGTATAGATGAGGACACTGAGTATCCATGGGGTCAGATGTCTTGGCCAGCACCTCACAGCCAGTAAGGACTAAATGCAGGCCTCAGACCCAAGTCTGTTTGGCTCCCCAGCCTGGTCTCAACCATTTCAACTGTCAGGGTCAGTAGCCAATAGAGAAAACAGGCCTCTAGGCGCACTGTCAAGTCTTTATTGAAAGGGGAATTCCCAGGAACTTAGATCAGATGAGATTAGAAGATGATTGAGTATTTCTAACATGAGAATGGGAGATTATCTTGGTAAAAGCTGGAATGGGTTCTTTGCCTTTGGTCTTGTGTTGCAAGATTACAAAGAGCTAAGTTCATAGATTGAAAAGCCTAAAGTTTTTAATTCAGTTAGAGCTCTTATTCCATCAGTGGGAAAAACAGTTTTGCTGGCTGGCAATTATGAATAAATTGTTTCATTGCCCAGAATGAACATAAACAATTCTTTTTGGATGTAAGAGAATTCTAAGATCTTCCAGAAAGAGTTATGCAACACTGTAGGGTAGGTTTCATTTATAAGTTGCAAACCAAACTTATCTGAACCCCGAGAAAGTAGATTTGTTTGGGTTTAAAGTTTTTGCGACTCTTCAGAAGTGTGCCTAAATTGGCCTTTGCTCTTTCTTTAGATTCTCGTTATGGATCAAGATACCAAACCTATTGCCACAGATTATTTTTTAATGGAGGAAAAATATTTCATATCTAAAGAGAAGAATGAATGTAGGAAACAGCCGTTCCAGAGAGCCATTGGTCCAGAAGAAGAGATCGTGCAGATTTTAAGCAGCTGGTTTCCAGAAGAGGGCTATGTTGGCAGGATTGTCTTAAAAACCCAGCAGGAAGTAAGTGTGTCCTGGGGCAGCCTACCCAGTAACAGTTCATATGTAACTCTCTACCTCACCACTGGCTGCCTCCCTCAAATTCAAAACTTCTTATCACCGCAACTTGCTTTGTAGTCTTCTTTTAAGTAAATGTGGAGAATTGATTTTATTCTTCTGCACATATTCAGAAGGTCAAGTTATAGAAATGTGGTTTAAAAATCATCCCTTAGGAAACAAGGGGAGAAAGAAGTCAAAGGATTCCTTAAGCATGGCGTCAGTGTATGTCCAGGGTTTCGCCTGGACGTGTGAAGACCTTGCTGTAAGGCTCACTACTGTGTAAGGGAAGGTCTGTAGGCATTTTGCATTTGGGTGTTGGTTGCCCTCCCGTGAGTGCCTGTTCAAGTTTTAGCTAATAAAAGGCTTTTTGCTAATTCATGAAACAACAGCATTTCTTTGAAAATATTCCATAAGATTACACAAGGTAAGAATAACCTCTCAGCTTTGGTCTGAATTTGTTGCAGATTATATTATGGTCCCTAATATGCCCATGATCATTCTGATAATGGAAACAGTACTGTCTGTTGACTCCAGATTGGGGGACTCCTGATGTGGTTTGCTGATGGAGCACTTTTCTTTTTAATAGACTTATATTGGCCCACTAATTGACTGCCATTTTTTTAAATGACATATAAGGTCATTACATAGATAATAATGTCTTATGATAAATCAACAATAGAGCAGTTGAAGCAGTTCAACAATCTGATTAAACGAATATTTATTGTGCCAGGCCCTGTTCTAGGCGCATGATCTGCCTCTCTGGGGCATGAAATGGAGATGGACTGATAAAATCCCCATTGCTGGTCCATGCTTGCTAGAACACAGAGAGGATAAAGAGCCCATTTCAGCATCGTGTGTTATTTTTCACTCTCTACGTAACTATGAACATGCAGCCTCACTGCACTCCAGCTTCTCTAGGAACCAGAGCCTCTGTGTTCCCTCCTAACCTTGTCTTAGATCATAAAAGGACACTTCCTATAAGCCAAGAAATGTAATTATCTCCCTAGTGTCTTCTCCCCATCAGACATGTACAAAGTACTAAGATGGCGGAGAAGCAATTCTAATCATAAAAGCTGTAGAAGAAAATATCAGAGGGCTTACCTCGGCTTTTGAAGCCATCTTTAATTTCTCTCTAGTTTTTTTTCCTATTTCTAATTGTCTTTGTCACATGTAAAAAAGTATGCTAGGGACTTCCCTGGCAGTCCAGTGGTTAAGACTCCATGCTCCAAATGCAGGGGGCGCTGATTTGATCCCTGGTCCAGGAACTATTAATAAGATCCTGCCTTCCGCATGGCCTAGCCAAAAAAACCGAAAAGTATCCTAGAAGTGACAATTTCAGTGAAGTGAATTTTTAAACCATATATTGCATCATGACTTACAGTGTTTAACGCTCTCAAGCACCCAATATTTTGAATCATCTTATGATATAAGGGAAACCATTCTACACAAAGGAAACAGGTTCAGAGAGGTTAGATTATGACAGGGTAAGAAGTGGAAAGAACTGAAGTCTTACGTCTTCCCGGTCAGTGTTCTTTCCACCACCCCATGCTGCCCAGGCTGGAGCTGAGTCAGTGCTCATGGGTCCTCCATCCCCAGCACCATGGGAGGCAGTGAGTAGCAATGGGCAGACTGCCAAGGGTCACGATAGGTCTTCATCACAGGGTTGGAAGGACTGGGAGGCCAGGGCTGCCCCATATGCAATTAAAATGTATATGACAATAAGCAGCAGAGATGTCAGGAATAAATGTTTAATAAAGGCTGGTGGAACAGAAGCATTTTGGAAAAAGAAGGATATAGTAGAGGGGAAGGCTGACAAGCATTTTCAGATGAGTATAATATAGCAAGTTCTCCTTTATATGCCTTGTTGAGAGAAAAGTTTTGAAATGACTGAAATATGTCTCAAAAGATAACAAATCATATTTCATGTATCTAGGCTTACCAGCTGCACAGTGACACATGATACAAATTTACTGATTGACTAAATGAATTCAGCACTTACTGAATGGAAGCAGACACTGGTATAATTGATAGATTTGGGCTATAAGTATTTCCACTTAGGCTACTCTGTGAAACTAGGAAGCTATGTAAGCAGTTTGTCTGTATGTTAAAAGTCCCCAAGCTGCTGTCTTTGACCTCTGATCCTGCGTGCCTGCTTTGTATAATTTTCTTCTTTCCTGGGCTCTCAAGCTGTTAGGAATCTTCCTATGGTCAATATGCTCTCCTCTGACACCTGCTGGATTTGAAATGAGACAAACCTGGATCTGACAAATTAGATAGATGACCTTCAAAGTATCGTCTGAATTCTGTAAACCTCTATGTCCATATTTGTAAAATCTATGATAGAAACTGGGCTTCCTGGTGACTCAGCGGTAAAGGATCCAACTACAATGCAGAAGTCGCTGGAGACCCAGATTAGGTCCCTAGGTCGAGAAGATTCCCTGGAGGAGGGCATGGCAACTCACTCCAGTATTTTTGCCTGGGGAATCCCATGAACAGAGGAGCCTGTGGGCTACAGTACATAGGGTCACAAAGAGTCGGACATGACTAAAGCAACTTAGCATGCACGCATGATAGAAACTACCCTGCTTGGCTCAAAAAATTATTATGAGACCCAAGTCAAACATGTAGACAAAATGTAGAAAAATGCTTCAGTTCAGTCGCTCAGTCGTGTCCGACTCTTTGCGACCCCATGAATTGCAGCACGCCAGGCCTCCCTGTCCATCATCAACTCCTGGAGTTCACTCAAACTCATGTCCTTCAAGTCGGTGATGCCATCCAGCCATCTCATCCTCTGTCGTCCCCTTCTCCTCCTGCCCCCAATCCCTCCCAGTATCAGAGTCTTTTCCAATGAGTCAACTCTTCGCATGAGGTGGCCAAAGTACTGGAGTTTCAGCTTTAGCACCATTCCTTCCATAGAACACCCAGGGCTGATCTCCTTCAGAATGGACTGGTTGTATCTCCTTGCAGTCCAAGGGAATCTCAAGAGTCCTCTCCAACACCACAGTTCAAGGGCATCAATTCTTCGGTGCTCAGCTTTCTTCACAGTCTAACTCTCACATCCATACATGACCACTGGAAAAACCATAGCCTTGACTAGATGGATCTCTGTTGGCAAAGTAATGTCTCTGCTTTTGAATATGCTATCTAGGTTGGTCATAACTTTCCTTCCAAGGAGTAAGCGTCTTTTAATTTCATGGCTGCAGTCACCATCTGCAGTGATTTTGGAGCCCCCCTCAAGAAAATAAAGTCTGACACTGTTTCCACTGTTTTCCCATCTATTTGCCATGAAGTGATGGGACCAGATGCCATGATCTTCGTTTTCTGAATGTTGAGCTTTAAGCCAACTTTTTCACTCTCCTCTTTTACTTTCATCAAGAGGCGTTTTAGTTCCTCTTCACTTTCTGCCATAAGGGTGGTGTCATCTGCATATCTGAGGTTATTGATATTTCTCTCAGCAATCTTGATTCCAGCTTGTACTTCTTCCAGCCCAACATTTCACATGATGTACTCTGCATAGAAGTTAAATAAACCGGATGACAATACTTGACGTACTCCTTTTCCTATTTGGAACTGGTCTGTTGTTCCATGTCCAGTTCTAACTATTGCTTCCTGACCTGCATATAGGTTTCTCAAGAGGCAGGTCAGGTGGTCTGGTATTCCCATCTCTTTCAGAATTTTCCACAGTTTATTGTGATCCACACAGTCAAAGGCTTTGGCATAGTCAACAAAGCAGAAATAGATGTTTTTCTGGAGCTCTCTTGCTTTTTTGATGATCCAGTGGATGTTGGCAATTTGATCTCTGGTTCCTCTGCCTTTTCTGAAACCAGCTTGAACATCTGGAAGTTCATGGTTCACGTACTGCTGCAGCCTGGCTTGGAGAATTTTGAGCATTACTTTACTGGCATGTGAGATGAGTGCAATTGTGTGATAGTTTTAGCATTCTTTGGCATTGCCTTTCTTTGGGATTGGAATGAAAACTGACCTTTTCCAGTCCTGTGGCCACTGCTGAGTTTTCCAAATTTGCTGGCATATTGAGTGCAGCACTTTCACAGCATCATCTTTCAGGATTTGGAATAGCTCAACTGGAATTCCATCACCTCCACTAGCTTTGTTTGTGATGATGCTTTCTAAGGCCCACTTGACTTCACATTCCAGGATGTCTGGCTCTAGGTGAGTGATCACACCATCGTGATTATCTGGGTCGTGAAGATCTTTTTTGTACAGTTCTTCTGTGTATTCTTGCCATCTCTTCTTAATATCTTCTGCTTCTGTTAGGTCCATACCATTTCTGTCCTTTATCGAGCCCATCTTTGCATGAAATGTTCCCTTGGTATCTCTAATTTTCTTGAAGAGATCTCTAGTCTTTCCCATTCTGTTGTTTCCCTCTATTTCTTTGCATTGATCACTTAAGAAGGCTTTCTTATCTCTTCTTGCTATTCTTTGGAACTCTGCATTCAGATGCTTATATCTTTCCTTTCCTCCTTTGCTTTTTGCTTCTCTTCTTTTCACAGCTATCTGCAAGGCCTCCCCAGACAGCCATTTTGCTTTTTTGCATTTCTTTTCCATGTGGATGGTCTTGATCCATCTCCTGTACAATGTCACGAACCTCCATGCATAGTTCATCAGGCACTCTATCAGATCTAGTCCCTTAAGTCTATTTCTCACTTCCACTGTATAATCAGAAGGGATTTGATTTATGTCATACCTGAATGGTCTAGTGGTTTTCCCTACTTTCTTCAATTTCAGTCTGAATTTGGCAGTAAGGAGTTTATGTTCTGAGCCACAGTCAGCTCAGAAAAATGCTTAGTAAACTATAAAAGAATATGCAAATGAGGGTTATTGTTATGGTCATAATCTATGGCTTCTAATGTGACTGAAAACAGCTTAAAAATCAATAAGCTCTGAGTAAGGCTCTAAGGCAGAGAAGGCAATGGCACCCCACTCCAGTACTCTTGCCTGGAAAATTCCATGGACAGAGGAGCCTGGTGGGCTGCAGTCCATGGGGTCACGAACAGTCAGACAGGACTGAGCGACTTCACTTTCACTTTTCACTTTCATGCATTGGAGAAGGAAATGGCAACCCACTCCAGTGTTCTTGCCTGGAGAATCCCAGGGACGGGGGAGCCTGGTGGGCTGCCGTCTGTGGGGTCGCACAGAGTCGAACATGACGGAAGCAACTTAGCAAGGCTCTAAGGAGTGCTGTTAGAAATATTTGTAGTGCATGGTCATTGTGATATTTTATATGGCAACCTAGAACTTTTCTTTCTTGCTTACTTCCATCCCGGCTTTCAGGATTATAAATTGCTGCTGCTGCTGCTAAGTCACTTCAGTCGTGTCCGACTCTGTGCAACACCATAGACAGCAGCCTACCAGGCTCCTCCTTCCATGGGATTTTCCAGGCAAGAGTACTGGAGTGGGGTGCCATTGCCTTCTCCAGGATTATAAATTACATCATGTGAATTACCACCCAACCCCACTCTCCAGTTGGTTAAATATATTGTAATCAATGCAATGACATACTATGGAAAACCTTTAGAAGCTGACATGAAATGATAATCACAATCTTTCTTTAAAAGATATTTCTGATGTGGACCATTTAAAAAGTCTTTATTGAATTTGTTACAGTATTGCTTCTGTTTTATGTTTTGGGATTTTGGCCCTGAGGTATGTCGGATCTTAGCTCCCTCACCAGGGATCAAACCAATACTTCCTGTGTTGGAAGGTGAAGTCTCAACCACTGGACCATCAGGGAAGAAGTCCCTGATCACAGCCTTTTAAATAGAGAAAAAGTGAGTTGTAGAACAGTATATGTACTACAGTCTCATTTTATGTAATAGAAATAGAGAATAGTTCTCTCCCCTTCACGCATAATTTGATGAATGGAATCCAAACACTTCAGCTGTATGTAAATCTTAGGGATCACAACTGTAAGAACAATGAAATGATTGGGGCGAGGCTGTGCAGCTGAATGGTGAGCCCAGGAGCCAGTCCGTTTTGGTCCTGGCTGCAGTTTGGCGCCACCTGGTGGTCGTTACCCATTTTGACCTTAATATCAATGGGGGACAATTCTGGTTCCTAGAGCTGGTTGGAATTTCCAGGACAATGACAGTGATTCTTGTATTCTTCTGGTTAGTTAGCATCGTTTCTGTGGGATGATCTGAGATTAAGCTAGAAGCATGCTGGGGACTGGAGGACCTTCCTGCCCAACCCTCCCATCCTGAGATGGGATTGACTACTGTTCACTTGCCTCACCTCCCCATCGTCTCCATGCTGCTCCCTTGTGGAAGATAACTTTACACGACCCTCGTTTGAAAATGACTCTAGCAAAGAACAGGAGCCATGTAACAATCACATTGTATTTAAGTTCGCGTAATTCCAGGATTTCTTTTATTTCTGGTTGTGCTGGGTCTCGTTGCTGTGCAGGCTTTGTCTAGTTGCGGTGAGCAGGGGGCTACTCTTCATTGTGGCGCACGGGCTTCTCATTGTGGTGGCTTCTCTTCCTGCAGAGCGCAGGCTCTAGGCACACAAGCTTCGGTAGTTGTGGCGTGTGGACTCAGTTGCAGCTCGAGGGCCCTAGAGCGCAGGCTCAGGAGTTGTGGCACAAGGGCTTTAGTTGCCCATGGCATGTGGAACCTTCCCAGACCAGGGATTGAACCATGTCCCTTGCATTGGCAGGTAGATTCTTCTCCACTGTACCACTAGAGAATTCCCAGGGTTTCTTTGTATATATTTATTCACATACACAAAAATACATTTTTATATCCATAGCAGATGGTTCAAAGGATATACAACCTAACAACAGTGATTTTTTATGGAGAATGAGATGGGAAAGGTGGAGGAAAGAAAGGAAAAAAGTAGAAATGGGAAGTTTGCCTTTATATTGATATATTTCCTTACTGCTTGAAAATTTTTGATAAGATACCTATATCTATATTGGATGAGGCATTAATACCATTTCTATGATTGTCTAAAAATAAAAAATAATTAATTAAAAAATACATGTCTATAGATGGTGGTAAATAATCTGCCTGCAATGCAGGAGACATGGGTTCTATCCCTGGGTCTGGAAGATCCCCTGGAGAAGGGAATGGCAATCTGATCCAGTATTCTTGCCTGGAGAATTCCATGGACAGAGGAGCCTGGCAGGCTACAGTCCATGGAATCGCAAAGAGTTGACTAACACTTTCACTTTCAACTATATACTTAAATCATATAATTATAAATGTAAAATTCACTGAAAGCCAACCCACCAAAGACCATTTAACCCAATGACCAATTCTCAAAATTATTGAGAATTTTGTCAATATCCATTTAGATGTTACTTACCTCCAGGCATTGTTTCAGCCTTTTCACTGTGGGTTTTGTTCATTCAGCCTACCGGAACGTCAATCTTGCATGTTTCACATTTCAAATGTCTAGCATTTCTTAAATGCTCAAGTTTTATTGGGGAATGGATGGGATTTCTCTTAAATGTACTTACCGTATTATTTGGCCTTTGCATGTGTGTTAAGTCGCTTTAGTCATGTCTGACTCTTTGTGACCCTGTGGGCTGTAGCCCACCAGGCTCCTCTGTCTAAGGGATCCTCCAGGCAAGAATACTGGAGTGGGTTGCCATGCCCTCCTCCAGGGGATCTTCCCGACCCAGGGATGAACCAGCATCTCTTACGTCTCCTGCATTGGCAGGCGGATTCTTTACCATGAGCACCACCAAGGAAGCCCATTTGA
This sequence comes from Bos javanicus, assembly GCF_032452875.1. Classification (NCBI taxonomy): domain Eukaryota; kingdom Metazoa; phylum Chordata; class Mammalia; order Artiodactyla; family Bovidae; genus Bos; species Bos javanicus. The sequence continues at coordinate 15,737,031 of NC_083893.1, forward strand.
ATTTTAGTAATTGGAAAAATGGCATGTTGTCTTTTTACAGATTTATCTCTAGCTGATTTGTGGACTCAAAATCCACAGCAAACATGAGCAGATCTACTGGCTTGTTCGGGACGAGACCTTATCAGTGTGTCAACATTAGCAGAAACTTACAGTACTTTCCTCCTCTAAGATGACATGTATATCCTTCTAGGATAGTTTGTGAAACAGTAACTAGTGTATGGGATATCAAGCTAAGAAGTTGTTTCCACATCACCAAGATCCAACTCAAATTTTTACTAGATTTTTCTTTATCCTATGTTATCATTTACTCAGACTTGTCTTTTCTTAACATAGAACCTGGAAGAGAAGAGCATTGCACAAGATGACAAGGAGATGCTCCTGAGCTCAGAGGAGGACAGCTTCTTTGTCCAGGTGCATGACGTTTCCCCAGAGCAACCGCGCACGGTCATCAAGGCGCCGCGTGTCAGCACCGCGCAGGATGTCATTCAGCAGGTGAAGGCCTCCCCGCCCTCCCCCAGCCCTGTCCTCAGTGTCAACTGCTGGGCTCAGCCCCCTCTGGGAATAAGGTTCTGGAACACAGGGGATACGACAAGGCAGCATGTGCCTGGTAAGGCCAGGAAGTGTCCGGTCCTTCAACGATACTTGCCCAGTATATGCTGTGAGTCAGGCTCTCTCGGAAGCCTTGACAGCAGAGCCAGGAGGTGGTTCTGCAGAGCGGGAGCGTCACTGTCCATCACCTAGTGACCGTCTCTCTGGGATCCTTCAGACGACATGCAGGAGGACTCTCTGACCCTCTCCCCTTCTCTGGTCTTCTCTCCCCGCTTCTTTGTATATGGCTCCAGAGAACTCTGCTGCCTTCATTCCACGCCCTGTAGTGGTTTGCGTTTATTAAACACTTGCTTGAGAAGTTAGCATAATGGCTCACAGAACAGACTCTGAATCAGGTTGTTCCAGGTAAACCCTGGCTCTACATCTTACTAGCTGGGAGAGCTTGGGGAAGTCATTTAACAATCTGTGCGTTAAGTTACATGGGTGTGGTGGTAAATTGTCTCTTTAAAAAAAAAAAAAAAAGACCCCAATTTGTAGCATTTGCCAGTTTCTGTCTTGTACATTCCTCACACATCAGATTCCAGTGGGCTCCAGCACAATGCCGTGTGCCAAGCTACCACACAGGAAAACATGAAGATAGTATAACAGCACTTTCTTAATAGCTATTGTGAACGTTAAATATATGTAATGGACATTTGCCTAGTATAACACCTAACATGGCAAAGCACTATTTAAGTGTTATTTGCTACACTGACTGCACAATAATTTGGTTAATATTAGTCTCCTTAATAGACTTTGAACTCCCCAAAGTATATACAGTACCTGGGACATAGTAAATGTTAGATGAGTGAATAAATGAAAGATAGTCTCGATAAAAGAGAGGTGAGACCAGGTAAGTCTTAAAATGCTTTCAACATCCAAGACTCTGAGATGAAGAGGCAGTGTCGTGCGCCAGAGAGGCTCTGGAGGGTCAGGATTCTGTCCCTCACTGTCTGGGTCACTTTCAGATCTATGAACTTTGGTGGATGCAGAAAATCTGGCTCAAGTCCTTTTTCTGTTACTAAGCTGTCCATCCTCTGTAATATGCCTGACCTCTTAAGCTTAAGCTTCCTTGTCTGAAAAATGGGGATTGTAACATCTAAATCATGGATGGGTGTTGTGAAGCTAAATGAGGCAATGTCAAGTTTGTGTCAGCTACAACTGTGAAAATGTAAACTGAGAGGGGGGATGACATGATCTGAAAAGGACCCCCCACCCCTGTCCAAAAGTCTGCGACATTTTTCCACCTTAAAGTCTCATTTACAGGGAAGCAAGTGTTGGAGATCCTGTGTTTTTATTCTGTTGATCATAACTTACCTTTCAGACCTTATGCAAAGCCAAATATTCCTATAGCATCCTGAGCAACCCCAACCCGAGTGACTATGTGCTTTTGGAAGAGGTGGTGAAAGATACCGCCAACAGGAAATCTTCCACCCCAAAGGCCTCCCAGCGCGTCCTTTTGGATCAGGAGTGTGTGTTTCAAGCTCAAAGCAAGTGGAAAGGTGCAGGAAAATTCATCCTTAAGCTAAAGGAACAGGTGCAGGTAAAGTTCAAGGTTATTTTTCTCTATTTGATTTTCATAACTACAGTATAATCAAATTCAGGAGCTGGTGAAAGCCAGAAGGAAGTTCCCGAGTCAAGGACACTAGTGGGAAGAATGCGGTTTGGCTCTGTTTTCACTGTGTGGAAAGAAATGTTTCCCTCTGGGTGTAAGCAGTCTTGAGGTGCCCGGGGGGTGAGGGGGGGGTCCCCTCCGCCCTGCTTTCCAAAGCTCTACCGACCAGAGAGAGAACAACAAAGGGCTCTCTCTGATACAATCTCTTTAACCTAATACCAAGGGCAGGTTCTTATTTTCCACAGGCATCTCGAGAAGATAAAAAAAAAGGCATCTCTTTTGCAAGCGAACTCAAGAAGCTCACCAAGACTAAACAGCCCCGAGGACCCACATCACCTTCTCAGGTCTTGGCCTCAGAAAACGTCCAAAACAAGGAAGAGAAACCTGTGGGTGGCTTGCCTTCCAGTGACACCATAGACTACCGACAGTGAGCAAGATAGCACGGTTTACCCAGGTATCCCGAGTCATCGCAGCGTTCTAAAATGGGGGTCAACTATACTGCTTAGTAAGACATAAGTTTGTACACTGTCTTTTGTCTTTTCCTGGAGGAGGAAGTTCCAGAGGCAGGTAGGGATGGTACCCTAGATAAAAGGGGCTCTGAAGATACACACGACTTCAGCACTGATGATTTCAGATCTCCTTATTTTGTAGATAACCAAAGGCCACAAGAGGACAATAAACTTGCCCAAACTGCAATAGCTTTATTTCATCAGACATAGAACTGTCTTAATTACTGGTAATTCACATGAACATTCTCAAAGGACTGCTATGGGTCTTTCTGTTTTCATTCTTTGGACTTTTAGTTTGCTGTTCTTCTAATTTAGCTCTGATATAGCCTTAACACCTCCATTTCTTCTGACTCAATGAAAAAATTAAAATCTGGCATGCAAGTTGTGATGATTAAAAAGAAAGCAAAATGACATAACAGCCTGAAGTAAATTATGCCTTTGGTTGCCAGCTCACTGCTTGGTATTCCCATACAGAGTAAATTTCATTCTGTTTTAAACTATTTAAATGGAACCTGAATTTTTTTTAAAAAGGCATGTGACGAAACCAAACATAGATCTCTTCTTTCACTTAGTTTCTTAATGAACTCAGTTCACTTCAGTTCAGACGCTCAGTCGTATCCGATTCTTTGCGACCCCATGAATCGCAGCACACCAGGCCTCCTTGTCCATCACAAACTCCCGGATTTCACCCAAACCCATGTCCATTGAGTCGGTGATGCCATCCAACCATCTCATCCTTTGTCGTCCCCTTCTTTCCTGCCCTCAATCTTTCCCAGCATCACGGTCTTTTCAAATGAGTCAGCTCTTCACATAAGGTGGCCAAAATATTGGAGTTTCAGCTTTAGCATCAGTCCTTCCAATGAACACCCAGGACTGATCTCCTTTAGGATGGACTGGTTGGATCTCCTTGCAGTCCAAGGGACTCTCAAGAGTCTTCTCCAACACCACAGTTCAAAAGCATCAATTCTTCGGCGCTCAGCTTTCTTAATAGTTCAACTCTCACATCCATACGTGACCACTGGAAAAACCACAGCTTTGATGAGACAGACTTGTGTTGGAAAAGTAATGTCTCTGCTTTTTAATATGCTGTCTAGGCTGGTCCTAACTTTCCTTCCAAGGAGTAAGTGTCTTTTAATTTCATGGCTGCAGTCACCATCTGCAGTGATTTTGGAGCCCAAGAAAATAAAGTCTGTCACTGTTTTCATTGTTTCCCCATCTATTTGCCATGAAGTAATGGGACCGGATGCCCTGATCTTAGTTTTTTGAATGTTGAGTTTTAAGCCAGCTTTTTCACTCTCGTCTTTCACTTTCATCAAGAGGCTCTTTAGTTCTTCTTCGCTTTCTGCCATAGGGGTGGTGTCATCTGCATATCTGAGGTTATTAATATTTCTCCCAGCAATCTTGATTCCAGCTTGTGCTTCTTCCAGCCCAGCGTTTCTCATGATGTACTCTGTATATAAGTTAAATAAGCAGGATGACAATATACAGCCTTGATGTACTCCTTTTTCTATTTGGAACCAGTCTGTTGTTCCATGTCCAGTTCTAACTGTTGCTTCCTGACCTGCATATAGGTTTCTCAAGAGGCAGGTCAGGTGGTCTGGTATGCCCATCTCTTTCAGAATTTTCCACAGTTTATTGTGATCCACACAGTCAAAGGCTTTGGCATGGTCAACAAAGCAGAAATAGATGTTTTTCTGGAACTCTCTTGCTTTTTTGATGATCCAGCAGATGTTGGCAATTTGATCTCTGGTTCCTCTACCTTTTCTAAAACCAGCTTGAACATCTGGATGTTCACGGTTCACGTACTGCTGAAGCCTGACTTGGAGAATTTTAAGCATTACTTTACTAGCGTGTGAGATGAGTGCAATTGTGCAGTAGTTTGAGCATTCTTTGGCATTGTCTTTCTTTGGGACTGGAATGAAACTGCTGAGTTTTCCAAATTTGATGGCATATTCAATATGACGGTAATCCAAGTCTATGCTCCGACCAGTAATGCTGAAGAAGCTGAAGTTGAACGGTTCTATGAAGACCTACAAGACCTTCTAGAACTAACACGCCAAAAGATGTCCTTTTCATTATAGGGGACTGGAATGCAAAAGTAGGAAGTCAAGAAACACTTGGAGTAACAGGCAAATTTGGCCTTGGAGTACAGAATGAAGCAGGGCAAAGGCTAATAGAGTTTTGCCAAGAGAACGCACTGGTCATAGCAAACACCCTGTTCCAACAACACAAGAGAAGACTCTACACATGGACATCACCAGATGGTCAACATTGAAATCAGATTGATTATATTCTTTGCAGCCAGAGATGGAGAAGCTCTATACAGTCAGCAAAAACAAGGCCAGGAGCTGACTGTGGCTCGGATCATGAACTCCTTATTGCCAAATTCAGACTGAAATTGAAAAAAGTGGAGAAAACCACTAGACCATTCAGGTATGACCTAAATCAAATCCCTTATGACTATACAGTGGAAGTGAGAAATAGATTTAAGGGACTAGATCTTATAGACAGAGTGCCTGATGAACTATAGACAGAGGTTCATGACATTGTCCAGGAGACAGAGATCAAGACCATCCACATGGAAAAGAAATGCAAAAAAGCAAAATGGCTGTCTGAGGAGGCCTTACAAATAGCTGTGAAAAGAAGGGAAGTGAAAAGCAAAGGAGAAAAGGAAAGATATAAGCATCTGAATGCAGAGTTCCAAAGAATAGCAAGGAGAGATATGAAAGCCTTCCTCAGTGATGAATGCAAAGAAATAGAGGAAAAGAATAGAATGGGAAAGAAGAGAGATCTCTTCAAGAAGATTAGACATACCAAGGGAACATTTCATGCAAAGATGGGCTCAATAAAGGACAGAAATGGTATAGACCTAACAGAAGCAGAAGATATTAAGAGGAGGTGGCAAAAATACACAGAACTGTACAAAAAGATCTTCACAACCCAGATAATCACGATGGTGTGATCACTCACCTAGAGCCAGACATCCTAGAATGTGAAGTCAAGTGGGCCTTAGGAAGCATCACTACGAACAAAGCTAGTGGAGGTGATGGAATTCCAGTTGAGCTATTTCAAATCCTGAATAATGAACTCAAGGGATTATTAAAGCCCTCTTTTCACCTGTTCCATCATAGAGTTCTAAGATTTAAAATCCTTGAGACATCAACAGCATGGTGAAGGCATTGTTGCTTATATTACACAGCTGCATCATCTGTCTGCCCACAATCAGTTATTTCTTATATAAAATTATAGCTCACAATTTAAAGAATTTACTGATACCTCTTGATGGGGCCAAATCTGACGTACAAGAGCCCATATTGAGCCAATGTTTAAGAAGCAACTCCTAAAACAACTGGTGCCCCAGATACACTTACAAAGAAAGCTCTTTCAAAACAGACATAGCGAAACACAGGAAACCACCTCCTCCAGAGCTTCTGCACAGCCCACTATCCCGAGTCAGGGCTGTTTAGGTTTTGTATGCAAAGACTCACCAGAAAGAAATCTCAGCACCATGGCAGCAGTCCACATCATACAGCATCAGATAATACTGAATCTGCACAGAATCGTGAAACCCTGGACTGTTCCAGACTCTGAGAAGGCTCAGCACTCATTTTTTGTTGTGGTACTTCTGGTATTCCATACCCTCCCCTTTTTTTTGTAATTATCTTTATTACCACCTTGCTTCCTGTTAGTTCCCTGACCAGGAATTGAACCCGGGTCCCCGGCAGTGAAAGTGCAAAGTCCTAACCACTGGACCACCAGAGAATTCCCTGGTATCTTAAAGTTCCAGACTCAACTTACTTTCCTTCTCAGTGACAGTGTCACTGACATAGTGCTTTCTTCTCCAAGAACTGAGCACCATGTGGAGCCTCTCCAGCTTTTGGAAAATGACTCCTCATGGTAGTGGGTCTATGAGCACACAGTAAAGACAATGATCAGAATTTCAAATATTGTTCTCCATATCAAGAACTTAGCATCAAATAAATTATACATGCGACAATGTTATGCACACCTCTCACCTCTTTGTTATAACCTCCATTAATGATAGAATGGAATTACACTTGGCAGAGAAAAAGCCCTGGGTGTGCCAGAAGATTAATAAGTACATAATACAACTCCATTAGAAATCTGACTTCAAAATAATGTGCTTGCTCTAATGAGCATTACTAGTTGCTTATACTTTATGAGAACAGGGAAGGGGGTGGTGATTTAGATGATTGCCTTTGGATTCAATTTTCCTATCATAAGCAGAAATTCATAGTCAGTCAGTTGACCTCTTTCCCTAAATTTGGGGAAGGTTCTCTTTAACAGTCATTGAAAGAATAGCCATTGGTGCATAGATGTATATATGGTAATGTATGTCCAATGTTATTAACTTTACAAATAGTGTCTCCAAGAGCACTTGGGAAAAAAGAAGGGCCTTTCTGTATATGCTCATAAGAAAACAAGTTTAGTATTTTTATTGCTTTCTGAGCAACATAATATTTCATGTTATTTGTTCTGAAATATTCACCTCTAAACTTTCAAGAGTTACCCCCTAATAATAATATAAGAATTTCTAAACAAGTAATTATTTACCTTAAGTAATATATTTAACGAGTTGAAAGAAGTCCACCTTTAAAAAAAAAAAAAAGCTGAACAGTTTAATTGTGGTTAAAAAACTTTCTACAGAATGTGGTGTTCCAGGGCAGAAATAGCCTAATGTTCCACCTCTCAGGAACATCATGTTCTAACACTATGAGTTTATAGGAAATATTCTCTGCCCCAAACCCAGCCACCAGAGCTGTGGGTTTCTGTTGGTTGAACCCTAAACCTTGCTACACTGTGGACTGTTTCTGCTGCTTCACTTTGAAGACATTAATACTAACAAGCCTATGTATATGACTTTACAGGTGAAGATCTTTTGGCAAGAAGTTAAAATCAAGAACGAACATAATGGAGACAAATATAATTCCCTTATTTTCATAAACTAAACTGGAAACTTATGATTTCTGAACTCTTGATATAAGGTCCGAGCTGAGGTCAAGCAAAATGGTACAGAACTGGTTTCCTGCTGATTGAAGCAAAGAAGCCCAGCAGACTGCCATTTTACACCTGTCAACAGTTGGAAAAACCACCGCTAAGCTTGCAATAATCGACTTAGAACAGGAGTCAGCAAACTTTTTGTAAAGGGCTAGTCAGTAAATACCTTCGTTCTTCAAATGGTCTCTGTTGCAATGACTCAGCTTAATGCAAAAGCAGCCGTAGACAATACATACATGATTGAATGTGGCTGTGATCCAAGAAAACTATTTAAAGACATTGGAATTGGAATGGTATATCACTTTCCCATGGCATAAATATTCCTCTTTGGATTTTTTGAAAAACCATTTTAAAATGTAAACTATTCTTAGTTCAACAGCCACACAAGAGCAGGTGGCAGGCTGGATTTGGTTCAAGGGCCACAGTTTGCTGACCTGACTTAGAAAACTGGGAACAAGATGCAAAGAGGTAAGAAATGAAGCAGGCTGGTTTAGTCATACCTATTATGGATAAGAATTGGAAGCTCTGGGGCATTGCATGTGTAAATATGTCCTTTAGGACTCATTAAAAAGTAATTCAACGTACTCTACATTGTGTACCATCATGAACTCTTCTATAGTGTTTCTTTTTACATATAGAATGATGTTGGGTTTTTTATGTTTATTGCTTATATTCACAGACTTTTGGTTTCTACAAAATGAATTTAGAATAACGTATCTACTGAGTTGTGGCATCTTAGTAAGAAACTTAACCATGTTTCTAATGCAAAAGTAGACTGAGTTGGTGTTTATTTATTTTACGAGGTTTGTACTGACACTGTACCTATGTATTTATTATACATAGCCTTCTTGATATTGCTTGCAGATTAGAAGCATTAGTGGTTCTATGTCACTATTTGAAAACAAATCTTAAAAGAAAATGTATACCCTGAATACCTGAAATAGGCCAGAATTTCATGTAACTTGCCATTTAACGTAAATTATTTTTAAAACCTTGCTGTATAAGACTATCATGTAAGTGTAAAGGATTCGTCTTGTTCTTGGAACGAAGCAAATTGTGACTTTTCACATGAAATGTGTTCCTCTAAAGTAAAATCCAAATTTTATCTTTCTAATGACCTTCAAATTTGATGTTTTTCTTCAAATTACAAAACATACTAAAATCTCTAATCTTTGCTTTGAGACATTTGCATCATAAAAAAAATGAATAAAATAATTCCCCGTTCTTTGTGTACTCTTAACAAAAGTATCAAAAACACACAACACACCTTTCATGTAATTGGAAGTTCTGACTAAGTCACAAACCTCATTGCTAAAAGAATCGCCGTTTGCTTGTCAATAGCATTCAGGCTATTTCAAGTTGATGCTGTTTGTACAGTACTGCAGGTCTCTTTTTAAATCAAATAGTCAGTCTGCAACAAATGCACAATGCTCCCTTCACTTTAAATTTCCCAGAAACTGTGATCAAACTTGTCTCAACTAATGGGCATTTTTGCCATCTGTTTGGGCTTTGCTGTGCTTAGCTGCTCAGTCATGTCCGATTCTTTACAACTCCAGAGACTGCAGCCCACCAGTCTCCTCTGTCCATGGCGATTCTCCAGGCAAGAATACTGGAGAGGGTTGCCATATCCTGCTCCAGGGGAGCTTCCCAACCCAGGGATTAAACCCAGGTCTCCCGCGTTACAGGTGGATTCTTGCCTGACGGAGCCACCAAAGAAGCCTCTGGTTGGGCTTACTGTGTCATTAAAATCGAGTTACTAGTCTAACTGGCTAGTGTCAAGATGAAACTGTGCAGAGTAGTGAGATGGAAAGCAAGGCTGGCCTCATGAGGTTTTATCAATTGGCCTTGATTCTAAGCCTCCCATCCCACACCATGGTCCTTAGCATAAAATCTGGAACTTACCTTGAGACTGGTTTTAGGAACTGAGTGAACCCAGCCTTCTGCCTATGTTGCAACCCATCTTGATCGTTCATCCTATTGTGAGGTAAAGTACATACTCTGGGATTTGAGTCCTAGGGATTTTAGGAGGGACACATTGCTCAAAAATGTAGAGGGTTTACTCTATTATTACAACTAACCAGCACAACCTGGTGTTTGCCAAAGTAAATTTTGATTTGAAGTTTCTCTGAATTATACAGCTGTATTAGTATAGCAAATGCAAGAAACTGTCCTACTGTTTAGGACATCTAATATAGCACCCAGGCTTATAGCCATTACCACTTCATACTTGTCAGACTACTAAAACCTGGGGAGCAAACTTGCATCAGTAAAGCTGACATGGGAAAGAATCTAATATGTAAGCTGGGTTTATTACACGATTTTGAGGAAAAATATTTTAAGATGCTTCACTGAAAACAGAAAGGAGCATGAATTCTGTCCCTCTGTTGGGTGATTCCAACTTTTAAGATTATGGGAGCTGGCAGGAAAGGATTTAGACTGGGAATCCAATGTGATGTGTGACACCAGAAAAAACAGAGTCACTTCCTCTCTATCACCTCATCCTGAATTTACTGTTTTGCCAACTAATGTAAGATCACATAAGGGCGTGAAGGAGTTGAGAATAAGTCTGAGGATAAATTTGTAGGAAGTAACAGCATTATTTGGGCAGAAAGTACCCTCTTGAAGGAACACCTCCTTTCATGTCATCCTTAGCAAGTAAAAGTTATTTATTTATAAATTCTCCTGTTGGGGAGAAATATGGAGTCCAGACTCAACAAAAGTGAGTCAAAAGTCGAATTTACTTTTCCACAAAGGTCTCCCATCTTGATGGCTCTGGAGACAATGGAGGCTCATTAATGACAGTTGGCCTCCCCAGTGGCTCCGTATGTACTTTTCTTAAAAACTATATCTTTCCTTTCCTCTGTTCTCTCCCTTTCTAGTATCTCTGTAGACCTCTCCTCCTGTGCCAGACACCCAGAGACCTTGCTTAGTTCCGAAAAGTAATCAGACCTTGTGTACTGGTCTGGTAAAACAGAATTAACTAAAACATAAAACTCCACAACTCTGCTCCCGTGCCACTATGGAGGATATTCCTGGCTGGTGTCAGATTTTAAACTTGGCACAGTGAAAGGCAGCCTACAACGAAAGAAATCTCTAAATGGTAGCCTTGAACCCCTCCAGTTGTTTCTCTCACAGCAGCAGCAACAGGAGAATCCCTGGGCCCTCCAAAAAGTTACTAGAAAAGGAGACTGCCTCTTACACCAAGCCCACCCCTCCTCAGTCAACATTTCCATGATACAGTACATTGTTAACAACTTAAATGTTCTCTGCCATTGCTACCTATTAATTTCCTAAGTACAGTCCTGCCTGATGGCTAAGGATTTTGACAGGAATTCCTGAATGTTTTTGAGATATTGAGTCTCCAAGATTACCAAGCTGTTTATATATCTCTCTTAGATCCAAAACATGCTATGCTCAAGTCTGCCATCAAGCAGGCCCCTGAAACCTTCCCTATTTCAGATGATACAGGTCTCTGAACTTCAAGACCACTCACTCTGACACTCAACTGGGTAATGCCTCATTCAAACAAAAATGACTTGACTCGGCATACAAGGGCCTGGAAGACTGAGGTTATATATATATCTGTTGTTACCCCAGTTCCCTGTGTAGTGCCTAGCACGTGCTAAGCACACAGCAGGTGTTCAAAATTTATCTAGTTAAAGAAACAGATATTAAGACTAGTTTATAGTAGCCTCGGGCTATATGTGTGTGTGTTATCATTAATGACTATAATATTTAGCTCTGAAAATGAAACCCATCAGTACAAGACTACAGAAGTTAAGTGCACAAGTATGTTTCATCCTCAATTCAATGGCAGCCCACTCCAGTACTCTTGCCTGGAAAATCCCATGGATGGAAGAGCCTGGTAGGCTGCAGTCCATGGGGTCGCTAGAGTCGGACACGACTGAGCACCTTCACTTTCACTTTTCACTTTCATGCATTGGAGAAGGAAATGGCAACCCACTCCAGTGTTCTTGCCTGGAGAATCCCAGGGACGGGGAGCCTGGTGGGCTGCCATCTATGGGGTTGCAGAGAGTCGGAAACGACTGAAGTGACTTAGCAGCAGCAGCAGCAATTCATACAGGATATTCAAATATAAGATGTATAATTTTATGGTCCCACTGTGACTCTCTGTATATGTAACAAGGTTAAAAGCATAGTGCAACTGTGGAATAGTTGATGAACTTCTATTTTAAAACTGATTTTTCATTTAAAGTATAGTTTCTGCTGCCAAAGTGAAATATAAATGTATTTATATACGTTTGGAAAAATAAATGATTTGCGACACATACTGGTCACTTGTGTTCCAATGGGGAAAGACCCCTCGGTCATCTAAACAAAGATTCATAACATTTCTGGCTTTTAATATCTATAAAGTAGGTTAGAAGCAAATATTTATATGTTGAATCATACATTTCTCACCATTAAATAATCAAGCCTAAAACTGATTTTAGAAACTAGTTGGACTGCTGTGCGTTTTTTTTTAATTCTCAAAAGAATAGAAAAAGGAAGCTTTTTTATTCAACTATTCACAGTAAAGAATATTTATAAACAGGTAATTAAAACACTTACTTCATAGGCCATTCCTAGAATACGGCAACAGTCACATAAAATACTACTTTTTATTTATATTCCTAAGAATAGGCATTTCACCATTTAAAAAAAGGGGGCGGGGGGAATAAAATAAAAGCCCCTCGCGCTGCACGCATGCTAAGCCACGTAAGTAGTGTCCAACTCTGTGCAGTCCCATGGGATTGCAGTCCCATGTAGCCCTCCCACCTCCTCTGTCCATGGGATTCTTCAGGCAAGAACACTGCAGTGGGTTGCCAAGACCTCCTCCAGGGGATCTTCCGACCCAGGGATCAAAGCCGTCTCTCTTACGTCTCTTGCACTGGCAGGTGGGCTCTGTACCACTAGTGCCACCTGGGAAACCCAGAAGACCCTCACTGGATACCTTTTATCCTTAAGACAGAGTGGTAATGTCTCAGACTTGTTTTTTTCCACCTGGAAGGGATTTTTCCCCTTTCACCCTCCAGAGCATGTCAGAAAATATGAAGGACTTCAAAGAGACTAGAATCACACTCAAACTTTCCATGAAAGCAACCATGATGAGCACTCATTCTTTTTCCCATATACCAAATTAGGTTAATTCTTGAAGTTTATTGTCCAGGAAGAGCCAAAGAACCTGGTACCCAATTGAAAGCTATTTTTCCTTTTCTCAAAAATTTTCATAAAAATATATACACTCAAATTTAGAATGTTTCTCACTTCCATCATGGTGGTGCAATAAAAATAGATTTATTTGGTTACAAAGAGTAACTGGTAAAAAGGAATCTCATAGTCTTGATTTTCCTGTGCATATTTTTAGGATTGGGACAGAACCGTGTGCCACGCAAAAGATAATTCTTTCTCCTCAAGAGAAGGTCCTGAATTAACAATAATCTTTATGTGCACCCGCACAAACACACAAATATACAGGAAGTCCACCGACTCCTCATTCTTCCACTACCGCAGTGATGTTTCCAAACATTTGGTGAAATCCAGAGGCAACGGAGTAGCAACTTGACTGCAATGTCTTTTGATCAGCTGATTTAACTCTTCATTCAAAAATGAATCCCCTTGTAAAACTTTATCCTGAAAAAATATTAGAAGTATGAGTTAAAAGTCTGCTTATGCTGTAAGCAAAAGACAAGCCATGAGCAAAGCTACAGATGGCAACAGCTGACATCAAAGCACACGGAATGTAACAATGACAGGGCCCGCGTCAGGTCTTGGACACACCAGCTAGTCTACACTGAATCAAGTCTCCTGTCTCCAAGGGAATCCAATCCCAGAAATTCACCCTACCATCAGCTCCTAGACATGAAAAAAAAAAAAAAAAAAAAATCCACCTAGAAAACAATTTAGCAAGTTGAAATCAGTTACTAAGAGACATTTAGTTTTTATTCCATCTTTTAAAAAAAATTATGAAAACTATCACATACCTTCCTTTTGGAGTTTGAAGATTCAACAGGAGGATTGAAGGTCATTGCTGCCATGCTATAAGCCTCAAAAAGTTCTGCAGCAGATCTATAATAACAAACATAAGAAATGTAAAGGCACCAATCTATCCATAACTTGAAAAGTTAGACTGCACCCGAAGAATTAGATCGTACCCAGAGAAAACAGTTTGTACTCAATGTATACTTCTCAATCTCCCTCACCTACTTCTCTCCTCCTAACCCCCTCCTTTCTGGCACCCCCTCATTGTTCTCTGTATCCATGACTGTTTCTATTTTGTTGGTTCATTTATTTTGAGAGTGATATCATACAGTATTTGTCTTTCTCTGACTTATTTCACCTAGCATAATACCTTCTCTATGCCCATCCATGTTGTTGCAAAGGGCAAGCTTTAATGCCTTTTTTCATGGCTGAGTAATATTCCAGTCATATATACCTCACTTTCTTTATTCATTTATTGATGGGCATTTAGGTTGCGTCCATATCTTGGCTATTGTAAATAATGCTGTGATGAACTTAAGGATGCATATATATTTTCTAATTAGTGCTTTTGTTTTCTTTGAAAACCAGCAAAACATACATATAAAATAAGTCCTAAATCCCCATATTAAAACTTCATTATCCAACTAAATCCACCTCATATAGGTCTGGTATACACGGATAAATATAAGCCTGAACGAAAAGAAGGCTGAGCAAAAGACCTCAAGTTTAATGTGATCAAATCTCAACTCAATCAGTTATGTGAAAGATATGCAACTAAGTGTTAAGTTAGTCGTGAGAACACAAGGCATGGAGTTATCTTCCACGGATTTCCAACAGTGTAATTCTTCAGTTTGCGTGGACTGGAAGCCAGGAGAGGCCAATCAGGACAGAATAAATGTCCACACCCTTGCGTATAAATGAATCCTTAATGATCTGAGACTGAAGAAGGGCAAAGGTTAACTCTGTCCTACCTAGAAGGAAAAGAATTTATAGGAAATTACAATTTATACCTCATTAAGAGAGGTGGGTAGCTGACTATTATGATGTAAAAATACAGATCTGTTTTGTTATCTCTCCAGTATTTCAAGAGAAGCTGGAAATGTGATTTTTAGGTGAATTCCCCCAAATTTTACAATATAGCAACTAATCAGACTTTTTCTCAAACACTGACTAGACCAGAAAATTTTGTTTTCAGGCCACCTGTCTGTGGTCTCTGATTAAAGAAACCAGTGGGGCTGTAATAGCTCTGAGTGGCGGGACTATCACAAAGGTGTCTTCTGTAGAACCAAGTATTTCCTAATTGATCTTGTGTGGGGGTGAGGGGAGAGAAAAAATAATTACTACTGTTTCAACTTCTTTGTACTTTTTGAAATTTTTCAGAATAAAAACTTGTGGGTAAAGAAACTTCTTTTAGAAGGAACCCTTTCCCCATCTGGAAGAGAAAGATGAACACTGTAAGTGCTGGTCCAGATTCTGACCAGTCAGGGGACACAAAAAGATAGTTGTGAGGCCTAACAAGAGAAACTGCTGCCTTCTAGGTGGCCGGGTTCAAAGCACTTCTCTCTGCTTCTTCACTTCTCCCTTTCTGGTCCTAGCAGAACCATTCAGAGGGGGAAAAAAGGGGAGTCTGGTTAGACTCAAGGATCTTCACATAAAGCAAATATGGCATCATCTTATTAAAAGTTGACCCTAAACAATAAGCACCTGGGGATTCACTATTCTCTCTATTTACCTGTATGTGTGAAACTTTTTATAACTAAAAAAAAAAAGTAATTATTCAAAACAAACCAAATCTCAGTTAGCAATGTTTTCTCCTTGGAATAACTCAAGAAAATGAAGTGGACCAAATCCAGATGACCAAATGGCCACTTTCCATTTTGAAATCTATTACTTTGTAAAAAACAGATTTCTCATAGTCAAAACAGCTATCAGTGGTAATCTGGAGTTCTATAATAAGGCGACGCTAAACACTACCTTCGGCTCAATTCTGGCTTGAGCGCTTCCGAGCCTTCTGAAGGGGCTCCGGCAATGAGGTGAACAGCGAGCCTCCGCACGATGGGATGGTAATGTCGCTGAAGGGGAAAGAGGACCACCACATTTTGCGCGGGTCAGTATTTTATAAGACACAAACCACAGTTTAATTAACACCAGTTTTTCTAAAAACTACAAATGCATATCTAATTCATTAGAACCACCCACCCACAGAAAAAACAGTACCTTTGCTCACAAGATTCCAAGTCTCATGACCAAGCTACTAGTGATGTAGCTTAGTCTTGCTTTTACAGTATGAAAAGGAAAATCAAAAGGCAATTTCTCTTTCAGAGTAAAAAAAGTTAGTTTACAACAGATTTCCTGAAATGTATTTCCACTCGAATGCTACTGTTCACACTATAGAGTCACAACGTAGGTGAAACCCTCTTGAAACTGGCAGGCTTCCGAAGTCTCCCTGGATAGGACCCAATACAAATATGCCTCATAACGAATCTTCTATTTTGAATAGTGTCAGGGAAAGATTTCAGGAAATCTCACCCTACAATACTGTCACCACTTTCTGCTTCCTTAGAAAATGCATCTCAGCATCTTAATAGCAAGAGCAAAGTGAGATGTGGAATATTAAGACAGGAATTGTAGGAAAGGCAGTCCCAAAACAAAATACATTAAGTTCTCTGGCAGTTATAGCTACTTGGGCAAAAACTGAAAAATTTTTTCACAAAAAGGAAAGGGCTTGGGTGGGGGGTGGGGGGGGGGGATCCTCTTACCCGCAGTGCATGCAATTCCCAAAGAGCGGTGTTCTGAGCATTGCAGTACTCGGGTTCATCCAGCTCAGGAAGGAAAACCCCACTCCCCTGAGATTCATTGTCAAGCAACAGGTCTGTTTTAGGGAAAGTCTGCAAAAATGTCACAGAAAAAGAAGGACTAATTAAAACAATATTATTAATTTTAAGGATGCTATTGGATTCTGTACTTTTATTTCCATTTAAACATAATTTGGTTCTATAGTTACATATGAGATATAAGTACATGTACTTTATACCTAGTTTTAATTTCTGCAATTTAAGTTTGCGCCATAACAGAACAAAAATTGCAAAAGAATATTTTCTTAGCTTGCTTTGAAAATAATTCATTTCATCTTGCAAAAGAAAACAGATATTCTTTCACTCAGCAACCCCACTTTTAGGAATCCTTCTTATAGAAATAATTACATTAGATACACATATAAGAATATTCACTGTAGCATCATTTATAATAGCAGAGACGCAAACAACTTACACCCATCAAAAGAAAAATGCAAAGTGTAAAAGCCAGATTGCTTAAATTTTAATTTCAACTCTGCAACTTACTAGTAGTGTCACTTTGGGCAAGTTTCTTAATTTCTCTGGACCTCAGTTTTTCCTATCTATAAATGAGAAAAATAGTAGCTACTTCAGAGTTGCTATGAAGATTAAGTGAATTAATTTTTGCAAAGCATTGTAACAGTGCTTTCACACAGTAAGAACCATGTTAAACCAGCAGTCATTAACAAGACAAAGTAGCTGTATTTTTACTGACACAAAAATGTGTTCGCCACCAGTAAGTATTAAAAAGAAAAGTTGTAGAACGGAAATGTATATCATAATCCCGTCTCCATTAAAAGAAAAAAAATTCTGTTTGTGTGTGTTTAGGACTTCCTGTAGCTCAAATGGTAAAGAATCTGCCTGCAATGCAGGAGGCCAGGGTTCAATCCCTGTGTCGGGAAGATCCTCTGGAGAAGGGAATGGCAATCCACTCCAGTATTCTTGCCTGGAGAATCCCATGGAAAGGAACCTGATGGGCTACAGTCTCCAGGGTCGCAAAGAGTTGGACATGACTGAGTAATTACTACTTGTGTGTATTTAGCATACACATTTATATATGAATTTTTTAAGG
The DNA here is from genome assembly GCF_032452875.1 of Bos javanicus. Classification (NCBI taxonomy): domain Eukaryota; kingdom Metazoa; phylum Chordata; class Mammalia; order Artiodactyla; family Bovidae; genus Bos; species Bos javanicus. The sequence continues at coordinate 15,754,650 of NC_083893.1, forward strand.
TCTTCTGGACGGATATGCACCACCTGGTAAAAATGGTTATTTCTGGAGAGTGTCAGTAGGAGTGGAATGTTTTCCTTTCATAATTTTATGTACTTCTTTTATTACTTAATCTTATCACAAATATGAATTACTTTTATAATTAAAAAATACTGTAAGTGGGGGAAAAGACATATATCAAACAAAACACCGTTGTTATATAGCAAGAACGATGCTCCATCTGTTTGCACCCTACTTACATGCATTAATATTCTGTTAGTTGCTAAAATGCCAATGCTCGAATTTGGAAGCACATGAAGAGCAAGGGTACAAAGGCGCTTGATGAAGGCCAGGGCCCGCTGTTGAGAAACTTGCTTTCTGCGTTTAGTCAGCATGACATCAAGACACTGGAGGACGGTCTCAACGCCTTCATTCGTAGCACCTGAAACAGCAGGTAAGACCCTTCAAGGCTGGTCTCATCCCTTTTTCATTACGCAACTTCAGTGCACTTGAAAAATCTCAGATGAACCTGTCATACCTGTCCCACATCATCTCCCTAATTGATGAAGCAGTGCTACCCTGCCCATGTATTGCTCTGAGTTGGAATTCATCTCCAGTCAACTCCAAAAGTTTTCTGAAATACAGATGTGTGGCACTGGCAGGCTGGCATTTTATGTACCAGCTCCTATTTCTCAATTCTCATTGACTAGAACTGCAGTCATAACATATTCTTAAAAGATAAAGATTTACTAAAAACACATTATCTTAAACATACGTACCTGCATGTAACTTGAACAGTGTTTTGTAAAGATGAGTATAGAATTTCATTGGATCAATATTCAGAACATCACCTTTGAAATAACAACAAACATCAGTTAGGTATGTTACAGCCTCTACAGGCCAAGACAAACAAAACTTGGTCAAGAAACTATCTTACCTTGCCCAGAAAGAATATGAAAAGCAGTCTGGACACAGTGAAGACTTTCTTGATAGCTTAAGTCCTTCAAAAGACAAAGAAAAAAAAGGACATTAAGAATAACTACAATTTATATCTTAAAAAGTAATTCATTAGTAGAGTTACTTACACCAGACTCAATGAGAGAATGTAGAACTACTAATAAATCATCAAAAAATTCCACATTGATAAGGTGAGCAAACCTAGAATCAAACAGAATTTGGTTAAAAGGTAACATAAAAATAGATATAAAGAGCTTAAAAATTAAACTTGACTTTAAAACGGTGTTTTTAATATTACTTGTTTCAAAATGTTAGCTATGCTAGAGATGACAGTGATTATATTTTTCATTAATTCATACTGGCCTCTTGGACAATTCATACACAACTAGACACTATACTCAGCAGGAGTATATGAGGCACTAAACAAATTAAATATATTTCAAAAATACTCCTGCTCAGAGAAAAAAGTTGCTAAGAGCAAAGAGTCAGCTCTGAGACAAGCTGACTAGTTGCCCAAGTGATGTTCTAAGTAACAAAGGAGTCATCAGTTCCAGCTTCTAAGAAAATGGGGCAGGAAGAAGGAAGACAGGAAAGATTTTGCTATTAATAAGAAAACGAACCCTAGGAAAGCTTAAAAGAAATGCTGCACCTAGTGTCCAGCTCAGGCTCTTCAATTAATTACCTACATAATCCTAAATTCTGGCCTTCTATTTCTAGAAATAACTGAGATCACTCAATAGAGTTAAAGAATCATGTGAGCTACTAAATGTCAGAGCACTCTGTACACTATAAAACGTTAGGCACTCAAGTAGTTCCAAGTCAGGATATCTCTTCAGAATTAGTGCAAGAGCCTTTGACACTAAGTAAATCTTAGAAGGAAAGACCTTAGAGGTCACAGATTCCCTGTGCATTGGTACAACCTTTTGGAGACGTAATATAGCAATAATTATCAAAATTTAAAATGAACATATTCTTTGACCTAGCAATATACGCACACAAGTACATTGAAGCTATTTCCAGTGTAGCACTGGGCACTGATCAAATAAAGTATTATATATCCATAAAATGGAGTATCATGAACTTAAAAGTGGGTCTGTATATACTAACAAGGAAGGATACCCAGAATAACTGTTTATCAAAAAAAGAAAAGTTACAGAACAGTATACATTTGTGTGAAAGATTCAATCTATATGAAAGGTAGGTAGGCAGATTTATATACTGGTAAAGGAAAGAAGGGAACTTATGATCTTTTAATTTTTAACTGCATTATTTCAATTTGTATTAATAAATGAGCATTATGTTTAAAAAAAGAAATTGGTCACTGAAAAAACAAACAGGTCCTCCCTAATGTAATAATACCTTCTCTTCGAATCTCTGACTAACATCTCTTTCAATGACAAGAACCACACTATCTTATGAGGCAAAGCATTTCATCACCATACAGCTCTAGTCATTAGGAAGTAATTTCTTCTTTATTGAACAGAGTCTGCCTTTTCTCTATCTTCCAGACATTAGTCCTATCTCTAAAGCTGGGCTTCCAAACAATGGTAGCCACTGGCATTTGAAATGCGGCTAGTCCAAACTGAGATGATATGCTATAATGTAAAATATATACCATTTTTCGAAGATACATTATGAAAAAAGGAATGCCAAATATCTCATTAATGTTTATCACTGACTACATGTCAAAATAATATTTTAGATAAAATAAATTCAGTAAAATATACTTAAATTGATTTCACTGTTTCTTTTTCCTTTTCAATGTGGTTAAAAGAGAATTTTAAATTACGTATGTAGTTTACACTATATTTCTATTAGATAGTACTGTTCTATGGGACAATATCTCAAATAACTGTAGAAAACTATCATGACGACCATAACTCTGGCTCACATCCCCCAACAGGTTCATCAGGGTTCACAGAAAAATACAAAAGGACCTATCTTAAGAGGAACAGATTATATAAGACCAAAAACTGACTACAGAGCAAAAGGAAACCAGAACGAAGGGATGAATCTTAGGGACGGTGAGAACTGAGTAAGCTGGAGGAAAGAGTTAGTGAAGGAAATGAAAAAAACTAAAGGTTTGAGATGAGAAAACCAAAAAATGTGTAGTGTTACAAATAGTTTCAAGGAAAGGCTAGTAACAAATAAAAAAGGAATGAGAACTGAGAAGGACACGAGGTTATCATTAGTGAGCCCTGTTTAAAATTCATGATTATTTTGGTCTTATTTATTTAGAAAGAATTTAAAAGATTTCAACCTACACAGCCCTTACTTGGCAAGACCTTCCAAAACTGCTGGCAAGAGAGGTGACCTCTGGGCCTTCTTCAGTATTCTGAAGTAGGTTACAAACACGATGTTCAGAGTCTCCGTGTGCTGAGAACAGACAAAATGACTTCAGTATAACCTAGTACACTTTCTCCCAAGTTAGCAAAACGATCACTTTTGAAAGCCCAGTCTTTTCTGTCTTTTCCCATCCCTCCTCGCTATTCAACCTTAAGAGTTTCAAAAAAACAGAATGAAGATACACATCCTGTTATTTCCTAAAACTACCATCATCAATCAGGTTACTATTTCCTGCATATCACACACCTAAGCCCCATGAAGTAAACCAACGTCGTATAACCATAAGTTGAAACAATGTCTCTAGTTAAGATTATTTAACAAAACCTTATTAAAAGCATAAGAGAATGTGTGAAACCGCCTACCAGTTTAAGTTTTTTCTCAGTACTCTCTGAAGCTTCTGCCTCCCGAAGTTCTCTCTCTAGTTTCTCTTCTGCTTTCTTCCACTGAAAGTAGATTTTAAAAACAAGGGTGTACCACTGAGTGAAGAAGCTAGCTTCAGAGACGCATTATATGTCAGTATTATGAAACACATACAACACCAGAGATTGTCTACAGATACAAATACAAGCAAAAATAGAAAAACATGGATAAGAAACATACACAAACCAATTATATGACAGTGGCTGCCTCCGAGGAGGAAGGCAGAAGAATGGGATTGGAGAGAGGAACAAAGGGACTCCAACTCCATCACCAGTGTTTTCTTTTCAAGAAAAAAAACTGAAGTGTATTAATACTTGCTCTTCAGAATGATAAATACATGGGATATGTTATACTACTCTCTGTAACTTAAATTCTATTGTTACTCTCTGTAACTTAAATTTTCTGTAACTTAAATTCTTTCAAAAAGAAAAAATGGACATGCTCAGCCCAGAAAGAATTCTTATTGTGAAATCACGAAAAACGTGGAAACCAGTCATCAACAATACTTCCCAAACTTATTAACATATAATGCATAAAACTAGATACTAAACATACAGAAATTCAACAAAAAAACAATTTTTTCCCACTCCTTCCTGCTGTAAGAGCAGCAAACAGTGGTTGCTACACTGCCTGAGACATAGGGGACTGAGTGAGGAATAGTTTCCTCCCTTCACATGAAGTTGTTAAAGATCTGCTAAGAATCTCTGATTCCCCATGGTAGCCACATACATGCTATTCCTAACAGGCATGTCCAACCTACATTAGGAGAGTGTAGTATAAATAATTTAAATATTAACCTTCATTTGTTAACAATCACTAAGTCTATTTTGACATTTCTGCCTTTTTAAAAAATTTATTTATTTTTTAACTGAGTTATAATTGCTTTATAGAATTTTGTGGTTTTCTGTCAAACGTCAACAAGAATTAGCCATAGGTATACATGTGTCCCCTCCCTCTGATATTTGTCTTGTTTTCAAAAGTTATTAGACCCATTCAAAGATGGATATTTCTGGAAATGACCTTTTATTTTGTTCCTAATAACCCATTTGAATAACCTAATAAACTGTTTAGAAATGTTTTGAGAAGAGATCATGATGATGATGGTGGTGGTGGTAACCAATGTTTATATAGTACACCCAGTGCTGTACACTCCGTTAAGTGGTTTTCCTATATTATTCTATTTAAACTGCACAGTGACCCCGGCAAGGCAGAGCTATTATTAGCTCTATTTCTCAAAATACTAAAAAAAAAAAAAAGTTTACAAAGTCCCATAGCAAATAAATAAAAGTCTGGAATTTCAACCTGGGTTTCAAATACAAAGCAACAGAGAAACAAGATTCAATTAAAACCTATGTTGTTGCCAACTTCACATGAATACACCCTTTCTTTTAAGGAAGGAATCTGTGTTATCACAACAAATCTAAGATGATCTTAAAAGCCAGCACGGCAAGAAAAAGCCAAAGGATAAAAGACAACATGGCAAGAAAACCTTTTCACCTGTTGCTCTTTGCTAATAAATTGTCAGTTAAAGTTGATTTCATAAAACATTTCTTTGCAATAACTGGGGAAAATAAAATCCTCTAAATATATTTATATATGATTTAACTATGATTTTTAACCTGTGCCTAATTGATTTTACTCTAAAATCAATTAAAACCAAAAAGAAAATCAATCAAACCTTTCTCTGCATTCTTGATAGAGTTTTTCTCTTTTCCTTAAAAGTCATGAACTTTTTTGGTTTATTAATATCCTCTGTATCTTTTTTCACTTCTATTTCTTTGATTCTTAGGCACAAGAATGTTTTTAACATCTGTTATTGAAAAAAACACAAATACACAGCTTATTATTTATATTGCTCTCAAATACTTTAAACAGAATAAGCATTAAAAATGTTATTTCCTTCCTTCAAGCTAAAAAAAAAAATCCAAAAAACAAAAAAACTTTGCAACATCTTTTATCACATTTTACACAAAGTTCTATTATCTTTTTGCTAAACATATTCAGTAATTTGTCTATGATTGGAGTGTTCTTGCCTGGAGAGTCCCAGGGACGGGGAGCCTGGTGGGCTGCCGTCTATGGGGTCGCACAGAGTCGGACACGACTGAAGCGACTTAGCAGCAGCAGCAGGACGCTAGCATTTGTCTAAATACACATAATTTTACTTTGCAATGAAATGAGAAGCAGAAGAAGAGAACACAATGTGGCACCGGCAGACAGGACTGCAAGAGCCGACAGGCCAGAAAAGGCTGGACCAGCATGCGGGGAGAGGATGCTTTAGATATCTCTAAACCAGCTTAAAGCGTCTGCCTACAATGTGGGAGACCTAGGTTCGATCCCTGTGTTGGGAAGATCCCCTGGAGGAGGAAATGGCACCCCACTCCAGTACTCTTGCCTGGAAAATCCCATGGACAGAGGAGCCTAGTAGGCTACAGTCCATGGGGTCGCAAAGAGTCGGGACACGACTGAGCGACTTCACTTTCACTTTCAAACCAGCTTTCATTTCCCAAATCAGATTCAATTCTGCAGTTAACAGTTCTAATCTTTTTTCCCCCAATAAAAAAATAATATGAAGACTAGTGTTATTCATTTTAAAACAGTTTCTTTAAGCCAATGGTTCTCCAACTTGACCAAATATCACACTCACTCAGAGGGCTTGTTAAAACACAAACAGCTAGACCCCATCCTCAGAGTCTCTGATTCAGCAGGTCTGTCATATGGGCCCAGCTGATGCTGATCCAGGGACCACGAGTACTACTGCCTTAAGCCATTAAAAAAAAAAAAAAATCAGAAACTAATTCAGAAATTGATGTATTGTGTGCTACAGCGACCATCCAAACACAAAGAAAAGGGGCTTAAAATCCTACACTTTCTGGGGAAGAAACCACCCTACTGACCTGCAGTTACAGCAGCATTGTGTTTGCATGTGTGTGTTGCAGGAGGCGGGGTGGGGAGCGGTTGGAGAACTACAGGTTTGTATTATTTTTAAGTTCCTACACGTACATTTTGAAGAAAGCTGAGAATTTCATTTAAAGTGTGGAATGGAAACCAGGAAGAATGAAAAGCATAAATACTACACCTGAAATCATTCTAGGTATCAGAAGATTCTAGTATTTTGTAGGTATTCTGTGTGCTCATAAAATATCTCCAGGGTATCTTCCCAACCCAAGGATCGAACCAGTGTCTCCTGCACCGCAAGTGGATTCTTTACCTGCTAAGCCACCAGGGAAGCCCCCTCCCAAAATAAATAATTCCAAATCAAAGAAAGCAGTGCATGGTCCCTTACTAATCTTTGGTAAAGGAACCAAGAATGCACAACAGGAAAAGGACAGTCTACAAAAATTGGTGTTGGGAAAACTGGATATCCATACATAGAACTGAGAGTGGACCCTTATCCTACCAGTCATAAACGTTAATTCAAAATGGATTAAAGACCCCAAACCATAAAACCCCTATAAAAGAAAACGCAGGGCCAAAGCTCCTTGACACTGGTCTGAGCATTAATTTTTTAGATATAACACCAAAAGCACAGGCAACAAAAGCAAAGCAAACCAGTGAGACTGTATGAGACTGGAAACCTTTCACATGCAAAGGCACTGATAAGATGCAATGGCAGCCTGCGGAATGGGGGAATATTTGCAAATCATGTATCTGGTAAGGGGTAACATTCAAAATACTAAGGAACTCAAACAACTCACAGAAAAAAAAACAAATAACCTGACTTAAAAAAGAACAAAGAACCTAAGTACGTATGTTTTCCAAAGAAAACGAACAACAAATGACCAATAGACAAATGAAAAGATGCTCAACAGCATAACCATCATAGAAATGAAAATAAACACGGCAGTGAGATACCAGCTCACATCTGTCAGAAAGGCTATGGTGGCTCAGCCGGTAAAGAATCCACCTGCAATGCAGGAGATCCGGGTTTGATTCCTGGGTCGGGAAGATTCGCCTGGAGAAAAGACTGGCAACCCATTCCAGTATTCTTGCCTGGAGAATCCCATGGACAGAGGACCCTGGCAGGATACAGTCCATAGGGTTGCAAAGAAGTCAGACACGACTGAGCAACTAAGCACCCAAGCAGGCACACAGTGCAGTTGGAAAAGGAGGAAACCCTTGGACACTGTCGGTGGGAATGTAAACTCATACAGCCATGTTGGAACAGTATGGAGTCTCCTCAAGAAAGTGCAAACTACAATTATCATATGATCCAGCAATCCCTCTTCTGGGTATATATCCAAAAGAAATGAAATCAGTATCTCAAAGAGATACCTGCACACCCATGTTCACGGCAGCACTTTTCACAGAAGACAAGATATGGAAACAATCTACATGTCTGCTGGACAGATGAATGAATAAAGCAAACTGTGATAACATGGATGAGCCTGGAGGACATTATGCCAAGAGAAATAAGCCAGACACAGAAAGACCAATACTGTATGATCTCAAGAAGTGGTACACATAGAAACGGAGAATAGAATGGTGGTTGCCAGGGAGTGGAGGAAATAAGGAAACTGGTCAAAGGATACAAAACTTTCAGTTATGAGGTGAATAGGTTCTGGTATCCAATGTACAGCATGGTGACTACCGTTAATAATATTCCATTTTACACTTGAAATTTGCTAAGAGGATAGGTCTTAAATCGTCTCACTATAGAAAAACGGGTAATTATGAGAGGTAACGGCTGTGTTAACCTGACTGTGGTAATCATTTCACAATGTATACATACATTAAATCATCACATTGTACACCTTAAAAAAAAAATCACTGTAAAAACTATAAATATACAAAACAAACAAATACCAAGAAAGTAAAGGAAGCAGTTTATACTCTAGCATCGATAAAAGTGTTTCCTCACATCCAGTTTTGTGTTCAAGCCCTATTATCTGCTTACTCTAATATTCTGAGTAATATTTAAGCTCAGTATTTGTAATTTTAGCAGTTCAGCAAAAATGATCAGCTTCGGGGGATGAAAAGGCTTTGATGACAAAGGAAGACTTTAAAGTTATAAAACAGTAAAAAATTAAATTAACAAAGATATCTAAGGCCCAAAAGAAGAAAACCATAAAACTTCACTTAAGAACATCAAGGTAAGATACTTCATATTCTTGAATACAAAAAAAAAAAAAAAAAAATCAATTCCATAAAATAATTAAAATGCAAAACTTCTATGAAGCAAAAAGACCACAATCCAAGATTAAAAGACAGCAACAAATATTTGCAATTTATACAGCAAAGATTTAATGTGCTTACTATGTAATGTAAGCTCAACAAACACGGACCTTTTGTTTCTTTTGTTCACTACTTTATCCCTAGGACCCAGAATAGCGCCTAGTACATAGTTTTTATTGACATAAATGAGTATTTTAAAAACTATTAACATATCATTAAGAAAGACAAATACCTGAGGGAAAAAACTGGCAAACAATACAAACAGGTAAAACATTCAAATGACTAATAAATGCACGAAAGGAAGCAAAACCTTACTAAGAACAATGTGTAAACAAAATAAACCACCTATTAATATACAATTTTTTTACCCACCAGGCTAACAAAGATTAAAGAGTGAAAATACTCAACATTGGGTAGGTTGTAGGGAAATGACACTCATCACTGGCGCGAACACAAGTGTTCAAATATTTTTGGAGGACAATTTGATTTTCTCTTTCAAATATTTAAATGTGTATACTGTTGGACACAGTATCAACACTTAAGAAATTTAACTCACAGAATATTCACACAAGTGTGAAAAAATAACATGGCCAAGATGTTCTTTTCTATGCTGACTGTAATAGCAAAAATCTAGAAACAACTCAGCCGCCCCTCAAGTAGGGACTACATATTCACCTAACGGAATACTAAGGCAGACGTTCAAAAGAATGGGATAGCCCTTTACATAAATCCACAATCCATAAAAACTCCAGAATAGTTTCCATTGTATAAACCCATTTTTTACTTTAAAATATAAACACAACATGTCTCTATACATAAATGTCTATGATAGAAGGATACACGCCAAATTGTTATGAGTGGTTACTTTAGGGGAATACTTTCACTTTATAGTTTATACACTTCTACAAAAAATAAATGCTTCATAACAACTGAAAATTAACTTTGTACTTTAAAAACAAACACAATGCGAGGTGAGAAAAAAAAGGCTTACCTCTGGCCTAACTTCATAATTTCTGCCCTTCACATAACCAGATATCACTTTAATTACACCCAGGGAAGCTTGGCCTAATTTATCTTGTTTAAACAGTTTCTTCACTGCTTCACAACACATTTCAGATATCTGAAAAATAAAATGTTACACTAAACCAGTGTTTTTCAACTGCAGCGGTACTGACATTTTGGGCCAGGTGATTCTTTGTTGTGGGGGCCCGTCCTATACATTGTTTAGAAGCCTCTCTGACCTTTATCCACCAGATCCAGCGGCAACAATCCCCTCCTCCCACCACCAAATGTGTACAGACACAAGCCTGATGTTCCCCAGAGGGTAAAACCAGCTGCTACTCAGAATTGCTGCAACAAATTTATTTTCAAACAATTTTCTTGAAGAGACAGTATTTAATGGACCCCATTTTAGCAATAAATAAGAGCTCCAAAACAATTTTGAGAGAGAGGAAAACAATAATCACATGGTCTTGGATTTTCTGTTAAGGAAAAGCAGCAAAAGCAACCCACCAATTTTGACATGTCATTCATGAGAGGGACGATCAACACAATGATGTTGTTGTGAAAGTTGAAATGAGGCAGGGCCACCAACAGCTCACACAGGCTCTTCACAGCCACCTCTGCCAGGCCCTTGTAGGCCTTTAAGGAAACCACATTGCTTTTCTTCAGCTTCCTTTGCTTCCAGTCTAACAAAAGATAACTGGAGTTACTTCACTCACTGGTTAAAATTTCAATTAATTAGCTTATTTTACACCAACAGGCAATCCTATGAAAAATCAACCTATCATCTGAATTCTTAAATAAGAGTTGTCTACGCTTAAGACACAAGTACAAATGTTATCACTAACATTTACCTACCATCATTCATCTTCTGACTCTCCCCACAATTACAAGGATCTTAGATCTTACATCATTTCCCTGGGCTTAGTGCTAATGCTCATTGTGGTATCTTTACCCAAGAGGTCCACAAGAGGTTTAACTTCTTCATAATAACTGATGATTCACAGTACCTTTTTTCTAGAAATATCTACACACACACTCTGTAATGTACTGTAACACAGTATCTTAAATACAAGATACTTGAATATACGAAAATATGCCTATTTTTTTCTAAAGTAGGTTCAACACCTCCCTCTTCATCATACACAGCCAGAGATGAGAAAGACAGTGACTTTTAAAATTTTAATTAATTAATTAGATTTTTGGCTGTACCACAAAGCATACAGTAACTTAGTTCCCCTACCAGGAATCGAACCCGTGCCCCCAGCAGAGGAAGTATAGATTCCTAACCACTGGACCACCAGGGAATTCCCCAAGTGCCTTTGTTTTGAACTTGCTTCTCATAAATGTGATTTTTCCTCAAGAGACTGCATTCACCATAATTAAGAACAATATTTTCTATTTACTGACAAGACTTCATAATGGATAAATGAATGGATAAACAAAATGTAGGGTGTACATACAATTGGATATTATTCAGCCTTAAAAGGGAGGAAAATATTGACACACACTACAACAGGGAAGAATCTTGACATTATGATAGATAAATAAATGCTAGTATCTAGGTTCCAGCTGAGATGACAGAGCACAGAAGCAATATCCATGCCACCCACCCCATTCCACGTCCTTACTGGGCCAACAGATTCAGATCTGTTGCAGCTGAGATGGCAGCTGGGTGATCCTTAGACCCAGCACTGAGTAAAGGAGCCCAACTGAGTCAGATGAAAGCTCCTTGCCTTGGCAAGAAATCTCTTCCCCATTCATGTCAGAATGATTCCTATGCCCTTTCTCCTCTGAACGAAGAGAAAGCAAATGTTAAGTCCATTTTCAAGGCACTCATTACGTCCAATCACATTATCTTTCTCCCCTGACCACTCCTTCCAAATAAAAAACAGTAGAATAAATTCTAACCATTCATAAATTCAAGAAACATACAACTATTTACTAGGTACAGGACTGCAGCAATGATAATACTAATACTGATAGCTGATAATGCACAGTATCTAGTACAGGCACTATAATCCTACTTCATACCTATAAATTAATTCACTCCTCACAACAATTCGATGAGACTGGATTGTTCCTATTAAAGAAAAGCATCAAAATACTATTAAAGAATAGTACTTTAACTATTCTTATTTCCATTTTATAGACAGAAAAACTGCAGCACAGAGAGGTTAAGTCCTTTGCCTATCACAGGTACTAAGAGGTGAACCAGAACTTGAACTCAGGAAGTCTGACTATAGACTCTGTCCCTCATCATACACTACACCGACTCAACACACAGGACAGAATACAGAATTCCCCTTCCTGATGAGAGCTCGGTGTGCTACACACTCTTAGGATACTTTTAATATACCTTTAATCATTTGCTCCAGATTTTCCAAATAAAATTTGTATTGGCTAACCAGGCCTTCTTCAAATTCTCTTAATTTCTGGGTTTCTTTGCGAATCTAAAGAGACCAAAAAGATCATTTTCTTAAATCAAAATATTAAAATCCATTTTTAAATTAGCACAAAATATGAGTACCCCCACTATTTCTCCCACCTCTGCATGCTCAGTTGCTAAAGTCGTGTCTGACTCTTTGTGATCCTATGGACTATAGCCTGCCAGGCTTCTCTGTCCATGGGGTTTTCCAGCAAGAATACTAGAGGGAGTTGCCATTTTCTCCTCCAGGGGATCTTCTCGACCCAGGGATTGAACCCACATCTCCTCCATTGTGGGCAGATTCTTTACTACTGAGCTATCAGGGAAGCCCTTTTCCTGTCTCTAGCAAAGCAAAGTTTTCAGCTTGTGTAGCAGTTATATCCAGCATTACCTTGGTGGATTTTTCTGCCTCTGTTAGGGGTCGTATTTTATATGAAGGAGTAATGTCTTTAAATAACTCCATCAAAGAAACTATCACCAGCTTTCGAACAGTAACAGCCACATCAGGATCCTGCTCCATCAGCATAGAACGTAATTCTTTCAATTTTTTAATCTGTTAAAGAAAGGAACATATAAGGCTAGAGAAATGGCAAGATAATTATGAACAAAAGAAAACCACCACACATCTGGCACAATAAGTGGAATTCACACAACGGCTCACAGTCTAGTCCAGCCACACACAGCTCCAGACACTGCTCACGTTAACAACACATAAATCACTAAAGTTGTAAGTTCATCAAATTTTTGTTAAAAAAGCAGTTAGAAAAAATATACTTTAAAAAGTTTACATTTATTAATCTATTTTTAGAAATTCTTTTTTTATTGAGTTTTCTTTTAATGATGCTACCTTTTTTTAAATTGAAATATAGTTGATTTACAATGTTTCAGTTGTACAGCAAAGTGATTCAGTTATACCCATACAAACATATATGTATTCTTTTTCAGATTCTTTTCCATTATAGGTTATTACAAAATAATGAATATAGTTCCCTCTGCTATACAGTAGATCTTTGTTACTGATCTATATTATATATAGATTATAATAATCTATATCTGAATCCCAAATTCCTAATTTATCCCTCCCCCACCCTTTTCCCCTTTGGTAACTGTAATTTTGTTTTCTATAACTGTATCATTTATTGAGATTCCACACATAAGTGATATCGTATGATATTTGTCTTTCTCTGACTTTATTTACTCAGTCTGCTAATCTCTAGATCCATCCATGTTGCCACAAATGGCGCTGAGTTTTCTTAAAACATGTGTCTTATTTCCCTGAAAACACTTTCTGAAATATATTGTTACATACATCAAGTATAGTCCAATATCTTCATTCAGAGATGAAAAAATAAGACTCAGAACGTTCAAGCAACTTTTCTAAGATCACAGAAGAAACAAAGTTCAGATTTGGATTAGGCTAAGGTTCTATGTACTCTCTTATTTTAATTCAGTTACTACCATTTTGTTAATGTCCTTCCTTTCCATGTGTGCTTATAGCTAAGAAGAGAATCTTAAAAGATCAGACTATTACACCACATAATATGAACAGCCTAAGGAAATTAGTTACACTTACATTACTTTCTGGATCTGATAATATGGCAGATGCTAAGGCTGCAATATGCATTTTCCTCTCCTGTAGTTTCTTCTTCCTCTCAATTAAATGTTCTTCTAATGTCAGCTCCTTAATGGGCTTCTCAATTATCTCTGAAATAGATTAGGTTTCACCTCTTAAACATTTCTTTATTTACAAGTATCCAAGAATCTTAATGATTAAAATAATTTTCTTGTAGTAACACACAACCATAATGATAGCTAACTTTTACCAAGTACTTGCTATGAGCCAAGATTACTATTAATACATATAAATCTCTCATCAATCACATGAGGCAAATACTATCATTAGCCTCATTTTATAGATAAACTGAGGCAAAGAGAAAGTAACTTGCCTAAGCTCAAATATGTGGCAGAAATGGGATTTAAATCCAGGTAGTCTGATTAAGAGTTCTTATTCTTAAGTACTATGCTAAGTGTTGCTGTTGTTTAGTCACTAAGTCATGTCCATTCAACTCTTTGTGACCCCATGGACTGCAGTCCATCAGGCTCCTCTGTCTGTGGGCTTTCCCAGGCAAGAATACTGGAACAGGTAGCCATTCCTTTCTCCAGAGGATTTTTTTGACCCAGGGATCAAACTTACGTTTTCTGCATTGGTAGGGATTCCTTGCCACTGAACTATAAGGGAAGCCCACTGTGCTAATAAACCCACAATAATTCATACAAATTAAGAGAAAGAACAATCTGAATTAGTTTTTAAAAAGTACAAAACATGCTCCTCTGTTTTCAACTCTATGCAAAATACATCTACCTTAAGAAATGTACATGGAACTAGATTTACCAAACACACAAGCATAATCTGTTATAAGCCTATGAAGAATGACCCAAAACAGTTAAAATAGTTGCCCCGTAATCTCATTTACACTAATAAGGTTTGCTAAGACAAAGTAAAACTTAACTAGCTTGTTTTATCACAAATTCCAACCCAATATAGTTTAAACCATAAAATATGTTCTTTCAGTTTAACTGTGATTAGAACTGGTCCAACTATTAGAACCCACATTTAGTTATGTAAAACAGACATACATAAAGTATAACTGCTCTAAGAAAGAACCAAAATAATTTTATACCAGAGTCATTTTTATCCTTTAGGTTAAAAAGTTAATAGTTAATTGTAGGCAGGTCCTTAAATTATGATTAAAAAGAATTCAAAATAGTAATAATTTATCAGACTCTCCACACATGCCTAGACATCACCAAATATAAGTGCATAAAATTTTCCATAGGAAGGGCAACAAACAATCAAATTACACGAGGTGAGATTTTCAAACTGTGGGAAAATGTTCAAAATGACCTTGAAATGACCAATACTCCAAAATGCACATTCCAGCTTGTATCTAAAACTAATTCACTATTAAGTAAAAAAAAAAAAAAAAAGTAATTCTCAATTAACAGTTAGTAACTGGAAAGATGCATACCATTACCTTCCTCAGGTTCCATCTCTTCTTGATCCTCTTCGTCGTGGTTACTGTCAATAACTATATGGAAAATATGCATATTAAAAATGTGATAACATACATAAGTTGTAAAACCACAAGGAAAACCAGGGAAGTGATTATCATAAAACTCAGGAAAATAGTTACTTTTATTAGGAGAGAACAATTAGTGATTAAGGGGAGCAGAAGGGATGTTTCTGAGTGCTGGCAGTATTTCTTGCCCAGATGGTAGCTTTATGGGCAGATTTTTTGGATAAACCACATAATTTCACATCTTTGAGTCCCAGACTTTTGTGTTTTATTTCACAAAAATACACGTATGAAAAAAAAAGAGTCTAAAAACGGACGACTAGTATGTTTCTAATTTTAGAAACAAAAAAATGAAACACTCTGAAAAGAATCATCTTAACCTTGCAGCTTCAGCTGTACTCACAGTACAATGGGCATAATTGTACTATGAGATAAGCATTTGTATTTCCAGCCAGAATTGTCAACTTTGCTCTATGACTAACTGTAGCTACCCTGTTTTGTAGATATGAGTAAAAGTCAAAGTAAAATAAATTTTGAATGAGAAAATTTTGAACGTGATATTAGTAAGGGACCAAAATTTTAACCTAATACACAGGCTGATCAGACTCACCTGGTTTCTCTCTGGTCTGTGGGATTATACCACTTTTATCTTTGATAGGAAGTAAGTGAATCAGTTCCTTCTCTGGTGCAGTTTGCAGAGTTCTTGGTATTTTTTCATATTTATCTATAACACTCTCATGCTTCCGTTTCTTGACGTGAACAGGCTCACTGCAGGAAAAAATTTCAATATTTTTAAAAAAGAACTTAAGAGACTTATCATTTTAAAAGTACATAAAAATAACTCACTAACCAAATCTTTAATAGGCATAAAGATATTAGCACTTAGATCAGGAACATGAGACATTTGTATAGTAAATGAATCATATGGCCTACCATATAAAGCCATAAAACTATGGCTTACATTTAGTTTTCCCTTTAGCGGCAAAATAAAGGTAAAGTTACAGATTTTTTTTTTGAAGAGTATTCCACAGAGCCAATGTGGACATTGTGCCAAATGTTTTACTTTCCCCAAACCTTCAGAACATAGCATGGACTTTGGACTTCACCTAAGTATTAAATTTCAGATCCATTATTTGTGACTATGGGAAAACAGTTTCCTTTCTGTGAAATAGAATAATACCTACCTGATATGGTAAGATGGAATGGGAAATGGCAACCTATTCCAATAACCTTGCCTGGAAAATTCTATGAACAGAGGAGCTTGGCAGGCTGTGGTCTATGGGGTCACAGAGAGTTGGACACAACTGAGCAATTAAGCATGGGAGGGTGACGGTGACTGAGACATGGGTAATGTGGCCATAAGGAACTCGGGACTGTTTTGCCTCAAACAGAGAGCATACGTCACCCATTCACTCTGCTTCACTATTCAGACTCAAAAGAAATAAAGATTTATACTAAATAAAATCATTTTTTTATGAGCTAATTTTATTTACGAAATAAACAGAATAAGGTTTACAGAACAGGGTTTACAGTTTACAAACTCCAGTGTTCAGAGATGAGCAGCATCTTGCACTACCCACCTGAGTAAAATTCAGAACCAAGTTTTTAACGTTGAAAGGATGTGAATGACTATAATCTAAGTGAAGTACTACCTGGAAGAAATGTCTCTCGTTAGAAAAGATGCTCTTTGTCCTAAATCTTTCATTAACTGTAAGTCATCTTCATCCATCATATCTAAAGGAAGGGCTTCCTCCTCTTCTTCCTCTTCCCTCTCAATCCTTTTACCTATTCCAACAAACAACAAAAAAAAAAATCAGGAATTAGTATTAGAGACATAGAATCCTGTGTTTTTGTGTCTATGATAGGACAAGCTTATGTTTTTCAACCACCTTAGCCCAATGTTTCTAAACGTGAGCACTACTGACGTGTTGGGCAGGACAATTCTTTGCTGTACTTGGTTGTCATGGGTGAGGCAAAATGCTAGCATCTTTGACCCCTTAAATCTAAACACCAAGAGCATTCTAAATGCCAGGTCACTTACACCAAGCGTAAGAATTTAAAATACATCCTAAATTCGTTAAATTTACATGTAAGAGAAAAATATGCAGCAGCTTAAAAATTTTTTGGAGGAGGAAGCAATGATAATTGTGTCATCTGCTGCAAAGATCTGGTAGATCATATAGCTAGAATATGGCTCTCAGTCTCAACAACTGTATGATATTGTATATCTTTATATCATTTAACAATTCCCTGCTGATGAACATTTTGATTATTTTCAAAATAATTTTTTTTTTGCCATAGTGAAAGTTGCTCAGTCATGTCCAACTCTTTGGGACCCCATGGACTATACAGTCCATGGCATTCTCTAGGCCAGATCACTGGAGTGGGTAGTCTTTCCCTTCTCCAGGGAATCTTCCCAACCCAGGGATCGAATCCAGGTCTCCCACACTGCAGGTGGACTCTTTACCAGCTGAACCACAAGGGAAGCCCAAGAATACTGGAGTGGGTAGCCTATCCCTTCTCCAGCACATCTTTCCGACCCAGGAATCGAACCAGGGTCTCCTGTATTGCAGGCGGATTCTTTACCAACTGAGCCATAAAGGAAGCCCCTTATAGTTTCCATATTTTTGCCATAATTAACCATAATAATTGCTATACTGCCAAATATGCCATAATAATTGCCATAAATTAACAGTGTTGCAACGAACATGCTTGGGCATATATACTCTTAGAAAATATTTTCAAATAATCATAGGATACATTCCTAGCAGTGAGATCTCTGGGTCAAAGGAAAGTCTATTTTTTTTTTTTTTAATTCTTACTGTGATAGTTCACATATGAGTTTATGTGTACATACATATTTTTCTCCTTTTTACTCAACTGGTGATAACCTATAATTTCAAGTGGGTGGAAGTTCCAATATACATGACTGTTCATCATTTATAGACTACTTCATGTTAGAACATAAAAAGTTTCCTTCTTTCTTGAAACATGTTTCTTTCCATTTCTAAGACATATACAATTTAAGTTTTCTTCCTAATTCTCTGGCTCCACCTCAAACCACATTATAGGTTTCTCTACTCACTTCTTAAATGCTGGCATTTCTTAAAATTATTTTCTGGGTTCTCTTATTTTCATGTTACACAGTCTCCATGGTGATTTTACTCAAGTCAAAGGCTTTGATTACCATCTATACAGTAATAATTTGCAAAACTATTCTCTCTAACCCAGGTCTTTCACTTGAACATTATACCTACACCCAACTCCCTAAGAGACTTAATTTAGATGCTCAACATGTAAGAAGAAAGACATTTTTTGCTTTTATTTTTAAAATATAATACCTAACATATCATGCTTTTTAAATTCTTCTGAAATTTAGATAGATCTTTAAACATATCTAACTCAAGCAAGGCCTATTTTTTTTTTTTAAATAAATGAAGTATTTTTTTTCTTAAATAAATGAAGATTAAGTGACAGACTAAGGCCACACCACTAGTAAGAAACAAAATCTGAGAAAAGCTCAGGCATCCTGACTTCCAGTCCCATGCCCTTTTATACATCACAACAGCATGGTTGCCAAGGGATCAAAAAGGTCCATCTAGTCAAGGCTATGGTTTTTCCAGTGGTCATGTATGGATGTGAGAGTTGGACTGTGAAGAAGGCTGAGCGCCGAAGAATTGATGCTTTTGAACTGTGGTGTTGGAGAAGACTCTTGAGAGTCCCTTGGACTGCAAGGAGATCCAACCAGTCCATTGTGAAGGAGATCAGCCCTGGGATTTCTTTGGAAGGAATGATGCTAAAGGTGAAACTCCAGTACTTTGGCCACCTCATGCGAAGACCTGACTCATTGGAAAAGACTCTGATGCTGGGAGGGATTGGGGGCAGGAGGAGAAGGGGACGACAGAGGATGAGATGGCTGGATGGCATCACTGACTCGATGGACGTGAGTCTGAGTGAACTCCAGGAGTTGGTGATGGACAGGGAGGCCTGGTGTGCTGCGATTCATGGGGTCGCAAAGAGTCGGACACGACTGAGCGACTGATCTGATCTGATCTATCTGAAGAGAATGAGATGTAAACAGGAAGAAAGAAAAGTCAGATATAGTCAAATATTAATACTCTGAAAGTGCAAGTTCTGCTGTAGCAAAATGGGTCTGACTCAGAATGGTCACATTCCTTAACTGTTTTGAGTACTTGGGAGTTTTGAACAGGGTGACAAAAGAATAACCTTGACAATTACAGCTCAATTTCATTTCAAGTGAAAAGAAAGCCAGAAGTTTAGAAAACTAAGTGACACTTGGCAACACTGTGAAGAATGCATCAGAGAAAAGCAATACTCTTTCCTTAGCTAACTGCCAGTGAAATGGGAAAGTGGTAGCACTGGAATGCCCAAAAGTTATTTACATGGTTATTCTGAGTTTGTTTCCCAAGTATGCACTGAAAATCTTCAGATCTGCTTTCTAAACAAACTAAAAGCAGAAGCTGGGTCTCTTTCACCATGAATACTGCATTAAAATGTTTTCTCATAGTGACTGAAACACACAGGACTACGATCCTTCCCTAGGAGTGATGACTAAAAAGCAAAGTTATTGCATGAAGAATATTTTAGAACAAATCAATAGAAACTGGAACACAGGAATGTTTTCACAGTTACCTGGTCGTTTTTCCTTCGGGTCCTCCAATGGAACAGGTTTCTTAGACACAGCATCTTTTACAGCTTGCCTCAGTTTCCTCTGCTCTTTACGGTACTTCTTGAGAGTGCTTTGTTGTTTAAACTGTTTGTTTTTTAGCTTGTTCTCAAGTTTGACTTTACTAGTTTTCAACAACTTCCGAAAGCTTGGAACCTGTTTTTTATTTCTTCTCTAGAAAACAACAACAGAAGGGGCACTGAATACTCAGAAAAATAAATTACTTTATTTTTAAAATCAGGTTAAAAAGAATTGATTATTTCATTAGGCCAATTCCACAATTTTAATGTCTCACAGTCACGGGTCTTGCATGTAAGAGCTAAAGCCACACTATGGCATTAATCCTACAGAACAGCACTAGATCAGGAGTTATTCAACGGGAGGTTCCTACAGTGAGCAGAAATCACAGCGGCTCAAAAGGGTCTAAGACTCAAAAAAGTGTGAAAAACCACTGAGTTACTGGTAAACAGTTATTCAAGGCTAGTTTAACACTTGTAGTTTGGCATACTAAGATTAAAATGTTGGCTGTCTGTAGCAATAACAAGTGATATTTACATATCGCTTAACTGTTTACAAAGTGCTCTAACATATTACCGCCAACAGCCTAGAGGTAGTGACTGCTGTTATAATACTGATGAAGCTACAGCTTAAAGAGATCAAGACAAAGACCCTTAAAAGTAAGGAAAACAAAACTGAACTTGCATGTGGATTACAATTTGCTTTTCTATATACTTACCTTTAGGAATAAAAAAAAAAAAAGGACTTATCTCAGGTCCCAAGACTCATAAACTTATTGAAAGCAGGACCGTTTCTCGTCTGTAAAATAACGGGTTCAAAAGATGATCTTGAAGAACTCTTCAAGTCTGACATCTTATGAACTCAAGACTTCGTGCTAGTATCATTGCGGCCCGCTGAAGCCAAGCGCGCACAGTGGGTGAAAAAGAAGGAGCCAGGTCTAAGGGAGAGGAAGCTGACAGCGCGGAGAGCCAGGAGGGAGTCCAGGGAGCCCCTAATCTAGGCCACTGCCGCCGCCCCCATACATCGGCAGCGACTCTGTGACCCAAAAGGGTCCTAAGCCGCGGGGACCAGGCTTCTGAGGTCACTTACGGCCTTCATCCTTAAGTGTGCAGGGTACCCCGGCTGGACAAATTCGCCAGTGACAGTGGTAATCCAGGAATCCCGAACCCGCAACACACGTGCGAAATCAGCAACACTGAGCCAGCCGGAAACTGCCACTAGCCCCTCCCCATCCTCCACCGCCGGAAATGGGGGCGGGATTTCCGTAGACAGGGGCTGTCGTGCGCCCTCTCGCGGCCGTGGGCCGACGGCGCCCCGGAGTGCACGCTCATGGCGGCGCATGGCACTGTGAATCACCAAAGGTGGGTAATCAGCGGTCTCTCTACAGGGTCTCTGAATCTTTGACTCCTGCCCAATTTCCTTGCAGTTCTTCAGGAAATTGGGCTCTTCTCAGAACGAGAGGATCTGAGTTTTTCAATCATCTTCCTGTATTTTGTACCTCTTCTCATGTTTAGCTTGTTATACGATATAGCTCGTCTCATCCTTCTATTATAAATACTGATTTTTGTGCGACAGAGAAGAGCTTATTTCACTTGTGAAATACCTACCCCTTGACAGGTTCTCTGGGCGAGTTTGTGGAATGGCTAATGATTTCTCATGAGTTCCAACACTCAAAAATCTATGATTATTAATGTTTTATTTTGAAACCTTTTTTGCTTTAATTTAACCACTGCTTGATAAACAGTTATATCAGTGAGATTCATCTGCATTTCAGTTTTCTATAACTATAACTTTTCTGTAAATTCTACTGTCTCCTTAGTAATTCCTCCGAAGTCATTAGTTTTAACAGGAAGATTTATGCATTGCAAAAATAACTGTTTTTCAAAATGTCTTTAAAGACTTTTTTTTCATGAATAAATTTAAGAATTCTGCTTTATTTTTTTTTCTTGTGTTTGTTTTTAAAGTCTGCAATTCTGAGAACATCCTGACAGTCTGGCCTAGCAGTCCTGACCTAGAGAGGAAAAGCCAGTAGAAGCTCCAAAGAATCTGAGCTCCCTTGTAGGTGCTGGTCTTACAGAGACTGAAAAGAAACCTTTCAGTTTCTGGATCCCACTTTAGAGCCAAGAATCCCATTCTATCCAGAACTCTTCTTTCCCTCTCTTCCAACTTCCTCAATTTCCCCACTGCTCTCCTTTACACACATTCTTAGAGACAGCAGAACCTGTCCTACTGGAGTATTACTTCATCAAACAAATTGAAAACATTAGCCTGTGCTCTTCCCAAGAGTCTGAATTCCTTCTCAAACATAATGATTTATCTGTGGTCACTCCCAGCCTCTTGTCCAGTCTCTCCAAGGATGAGGCATCTCCATTTCAGTTCGAAATGAACTTCTCCCAGCTTCATCACACGCCATGTATCACTATCCCTGCTATTTCCCTCCCTAGTGCATCTTTCCCCTTGGCTGATTAATATATGCAAATCTCTTCCATCCTTCATTTTTTCCCTGATGACTTCTCCTTTTAATTGCTGTTTTATTTCCCTCATTGTCTGGTTGTCTTTACTTCAAAAAAAAAAAGGAAAGAAAAAGAAAAAAACTATATTTCTCTTGGTATCTCCACTTCATCTTCTCTGTTATCACAGCCCAAGCCTGTGCTAGCTTTTTTAAGAATTAGGTCATACTCTTGGCCCATTTTAAGTTTATAATCAACTAAAAATCTTTGGATCATTTTTAAGCACTTGTTGCCAAGCTAATCTTTCCCATCTTGATTTTGAGCAATCTGTCATTTAAACACAAACTTAACAAATGGAAGTTTACATGATTCCTACTAATGTAATCTGGTTTCTCAGTTACGTCACCCCCAGCTTCGTGTCATTCCCATTCACTCAATCCACACTAAGCTCAGTTTGGGCTGGATCCTCTTGGATCTTCCATAGCTTTCCTGAATACCTGGACTAAGAGGGGTCACTGGGCTACCCCATACTAACTTCACAGGGATTGTACCCAGAGGTTCCTGTGAACCCTTTTGAGATCCTGCCCATAATATTCTACTGTAACTGCTCTCAATAAGATCACCAAGAATCTCCAAGTAATGTGAAATTTTTTAAGTGTTCACTGAATTACATTATTTCTTTTTTAACCTCACTAGATCTCTCTGCTGCAGTTTTCCTTTCTCACATTAGAATTTTGACTCTCTTGTCTCCCTTAACAGCCTCTTTACCAGCTTCTCCTCCTACCTTCATTCCTTCGTCCTCCTGCCTCTTCAGTGTAGGTTACTCTCAGGGTCCCACTCCTGACCCACCTTTCTACTTCTCTTTTTGTTCTGCTTGCTCTTCTGGTGTGATCTCATCCATCTACCTAATGCACAGAGATTCCTAAACCTTATGTCTGTGACACCTATATGAAGAGGTAATGATTGGACTCACTGTGTACAGCAGGTAAAGTGAAATGTCTGCCTCTCGAGAGATGTTTCTTTATGACTCCACTTAATAGATTCTATATGGACTGAATGTCCCTGTGCACACATGTGGTATATAAAACTTAACTGTACTGAAGATTATTTTTATCATTAAAAACATTGTTTACTCTTGTTTAAAAAAATTTTTTTAAGCAAGGTCACACAGAGCAAATAATTTATATTGTGGATCATCAGGAAATTAGGCTAAAATAGCTAATAATTATAACTAATGATTAATTATTCAATTTAAAATTGTTAACCCAAAAATCTAAATAACAAAAAATAATAGTGTAGCAGATACTGTCATCCCATTGACCTCCTCTCAGCACTTCCCACTCAATACATGCAACTTTTAACCTGAGGAGTTTTTCTCAACCCCTCCAGGGCAGTCAAGAAGCACCAAGGACCCTGAGAGCAGTCTTCAACCAATGACACTTGAAAACTGAAGGATAAATACATATGCCAAGTGTGGTAGGCTGAAGAATATCCTCTGAAGATATCAGGCTCTGAAACTGGTGAATTTTGTGTTTTAGAGCCAAAGGTATGATTAAGGATCTTGAGATAGGGAGATGATTCTGGACTGTCCAGGTAGGCCCTAAATGCAATCACATGTATTCTTAGGGAAACTAGGCAGAGGGGGATTTCACGCAGATGGAAGAGGAGGAGACCTTGTGGCCACAGAAGTGGACAGTGCAGTGATGTAACCACAAGTCAAGGAGAGCCAGCAGCCACCAGAAGCAGGAAGAGGCAAGGAGCAGACTCTCCCGTGGAGCCTCTGGAGGCAGGATGGCCCTGCTGACTGCATGTTTCCAAGGATACTGATTTCGAACTTTTGGCCTCTAGACCTGTGAGAGAATAAGTTTTCATTGTTTTCAGCTACCAAATTTGTGGTGATTGTCACAGTGACCACAGAACACTAATATACCAATATTTATACCCATAAGTACACCAATGTCCTCACTTCTCAAAAGCAGAACAACTCTGAGGCATCTTCTGTTGTCTCCAGGAGTCTGCAGCAGAGTTGAGCCCTACCTTTAGGGTTACCCACCCATCAGCCTACTCTGTTATTGACTTTCTCTTCTCAGTCTCGCTTGCTTATTCTTCCATCAGTGGTTCCAGGTCTCTCCTTCAATACAAACCACATACTCTCAAATCCTTCTGTATGAGTTTCTTGGAGTTGTTATAACAAAGTACCATAAACTGTGTGGCTTATAACAAAAAAATTTATTCTCACAGTTCTGGAGGCCAGAAGTTGGAAATACAATAAAGGTGTTGATTCAGTTGGTTCCTCTTCAGGCCTCTGAGAAGTCTGTTTCATGCTTCTTTCCTAGCTTTTGGTGATGGCTGGCAATTCATGGCATTCTCTGGTTTGTAAATGCATCTCTCCTATCTCTGCCTCCATCTTTACATAGCATTCTCCCCTGTCTCTGTGTCTTCATGTGGCCATCTTCCCCTCATGTAAGAACACTAGTTATATTGGATCAAGGACCCAGTTTCATGACATTATCACAACTTGGTAACATCTGTAAAGATCCTATGCCCAAATAAAGTCACATTTCTACATACTGGGGATAAGAATTATAACATCTTTTGTAAGGCACATACTTCAACTCATAACACCTTGACTCAGTGTCAAATTTGGGGACCCCTAACCTAAGACAATTATCACTTAATAAGCATTTTTATTTCCAAAGCATAAGCATTTTTATTTCCCTAAATATAATTATTTTTCTTCAGTAATCTTATGATATTGTGTCTATTTCAAAGTTAATAAATCTGAGGATTAGATATTATGGTGTAGTCAAGTCTGTGTTTTACCAGGCAGGAAATGTAATAAGATGCCAGTTCTACCAGTGGGAGTGGTTTTCAGCAAAAGAGATCAAATACCTTAAGCTTTTTCTTTTTTCCCCCCCTCATCTGCAATATTATAGATCAGGAAACAAAGAGGGATTTTCCTAGGGTTGTGATAATCTTTTCTATTTGAGATTTTGTTGATAAATTTAATGTCTAAGACCTGATGTTTCCTCTTTCTTTACTTGAATTGTCTGTTCAGAGCCACTCTTGTTTATTCATTGCTTTCCAGAATCTTTGGGGAAGGGGGAGTAGACTCCACACACAAAGTCATGTCCAGTTTCTGATAATCCCTTTGGCAGCAATAGTTGCTCACTCTCTGTACCAGCCTCTGCTAGGAGCTCTCTGTGAAAGAGTGTTCTACAAAACAAGGACACATTGTCTCTGCCTCTATTCTAAAGCTGCTGGTAAGTACCCTGCATAGGGAAGAGACCATAAGATGAAACTAACATCTTAGATACCTTGTATATCACAATGTGCCCCGGCTTATTCTAATATTCTCTACTTCATCTTTCACCAAAGGCCAAGTCCTTTCTCTGATTACAAGTTTGGAAATACTTCCACTTACGGGCTTATCCACATATAGTCCCAAAACCTACTTAGGTGGCATTTATGCTTCTGATTGCTTCCCTTCCTTTTATAAGCTGATACTGCTGATTATTATTTTTTTAATTATTTATTTGGCTGTACCCAGAGTTGTGGGCTTCCCAGGTGGCACTACTGTTAAAGAATCTGCCTGCCAGTGCCTGAGACTCAAGAGACCTGCATTCTATTCCTGGGTCAGGAAGATCCCCTGGAGAAGGAAATGGCAACCCACTCTAGTATTCTTGCCTAGAAAATTCCATGGACAGAAGATCCTGGTGGGCTACAGTCCATGGTGTCGTGAAGAGTCGGACACGACTGAGCACACACACACATTCTACATACCCCGTCTTAGTTGCAGCAGGTGGCAGCTTCTATCTTCGTTTGCAGCTTGTGGGATCTTTAGTTGATTAGTTGCGGCATTCGAACTCTTAGTTGTGACATATTGGGATCTAGTTCCCTGACCAGGGATCAAACTCAGGCCCCCTACATTGAAAGCATGGAGTCTTAGCCGCTGAAGCACCAGGGAAGTCCGTGTTGCTAATAATTAAAATCCTCTCAGGTGAATAAATGGATGCATAAGTGAAATAAGTAGATATTTATGAATAGATTGATGAGAGATCTTGATGATCCAAAATGTCTCCTCCAACATCTGTCACACCTGAAAGAAGATCAAGTCTGCCCCTAAGGAATCCCTCTCTTGGGCTCATTAGGAGCAAAAGGACTTTTTAATATCCAGAAATTACAGGAATGAGTGCCTTCTGGAGGTGGCAAAGATGGGAAGTGGAGGAACAGTAGAAGGTAAGTGAAAGAGGCGCCAAAACAGCTAGGTTTTAAACATCAGAGGCATGTATGTCATAACATCATGATAATTTCAGTAGGCATCAGTTCAGTTCAGTTCAGTCGCTCAGTCGTGTCCGACTCTTTGCGACCCCATGAATCGCAGCACGCCAGGCCTCCCTGTCCATCACCAGCTCCTGGAGGCATATGAGTTATCTATTTCTGCTTAACAAATTACTCTAAAAGCTATCAACTTAAAGCAATAATAAACATTTATTATTTCACATAATCTCTGTGCATCTGGGGATTAGGAGTGGTTTAGCAGGATGGTTCTGCTTCTGAAAGTTTGCAGTCTTAACTGTTGGTCAAGGCTACAGTCATCTGAAAACTTTACTGAGGCTCAAGGGTTAATTTTTTTTTTCTTTTTAAAATTTATTTTTAATCAGAGGATAATGGCTTTACAATAATATGCTGGCTTCTGCCATACGACAATGCGAATCAGCCATAAGTTTACATATGTCCTCTCCCTCTTAAATCTCCCCCTGAAGGATTAACTTCTGAGATGGCTCACTTGTGGTTCTTGGCAGGATGTATCATTCCTTACTTACTGGCTGTTGGCAGGAAGCTTCAGTTTCTTACTGCATGAACTTCTCCATAGGGCTGCTTGGGTGTCTTCATGAGACAGCAGCTGGCTTTCCCCAGAGCAAGTTATCCAAGAGACAGCAAGGGGAAAACTCGAATGCCTCTTAAAGATCTTAGTCATGGAAGTCATCACTCCCACTATTCAGTTTGTTAAAAATGAGTCACTTTATTTCAGACCACTCCCAATGATAGGGGAATTAAGAGTATACTTTTTTGAAGAGAAAATATCAGAGAATTTGTGGACATATTTTAAAAACATCAGTTTTGGATTCAGTGAACATTTATTGAGCATCTTTACTGGGATCTGAATAGGTGCTGGATTTCAAACACATTATTTTCCTATTACCCAAGGCTAAAGAAATCAGAATTTTATATAGGTAGAGGAGATGATTTTAGAATACAGGACGTTACATGACTATGATAGGTTTAAAGTTGAATGGATGTGTAGGTGAGATTTAAATCGTGGACAGCATGAGAGACTGATTTTCTACTGAGAAGATAAGAAAGATTATTTTGTAACCTGTGTGACTGCCCATTCATTAAACCTTGTAGGTCCTGAACTAATACCAAAGTACAGGAGTCATAACTAATTCCATCTTTTAACCTGAGACACCTGGGTCATTACTCTGTATTTATAAACAATAAATATTTACTGTATTTTGGATTATATTTAACTGATGAATTGAGGTGAATCCTAGGTATAAGTTTAGGTACCCCCCTTGGTTGTTGTAGATTTTTATTACTCTGGGTGTTTTGTTACTTATTTGACATGGTCAGCTCTTTGGGATTTAGAGCAGTCATAGGGGCACAGACTTGAGGCTCATGGCCAGATTCTGCCAGAGGAGTAGTTGTGTTTGGTTAAAATTGTGTGTGTGTGATACTTTTCATTGATTTTTAAATACCTTTGAGTGGACCATATACTCAGTATTTAGTCTCTAGTTCCCCCACCAGCCCCTGTACTTCCTGTTGTCTGTTATCCATCAGCCTTACTGGTCCCTAAAGATTCTTAAGTATGAGACATACATCTTGATTTTAAATCTCAGGATCGCATGGCATAATATTAGTTCAGCCTATTCTTACTCACCATCCCAAAGGTGAACTGCTTTCAGTAGATCAATCACTTTAGGTCAAAAGTACTGTTTGTTGTTGTTGTTTAGTTGCTAAGTTGTGTCTGACTCTTTGTGACCCGTGAGTCTGGGTGAACTCCGGGAGTTGGTGATGGACAGGGAGGCCTGGCGTGCTGTGATTCATGGGGTCGCAAAGAGTCAGACACGACTGAGCGACTGAACTGAACTGAACTGAAGTGTAGCCCACCAGGCTCCTCTGTCCATGGGATTTCCCAGGCAAGAATACTGGAGTGGGTTGGTAGCTATCTCCTTTTTAGCTTAGTCAGTATCTACTTGCATTCTGCTAAACCCTTGTTTTCTCTCCAGTTCTTTTTTCCTTTCCCTTCTATTCAGCATTCTTGGTGAATATTCGCCCCTTCAGTTTCTCTCAATTGTCACACCCCAAATGGTATATGGAAAAAAGCTTGAGGATAACAGTGCCTACCAGTGAGTGAGATGGTATACAGCACCTGGCTGCAAAAGGTGAGGTAAACTTAAGAAACAGTCCCTCCTCCTTTCTGGCAAATAATTTCAGGACCTTCTGTGAGGCTCTTTTCATAGCTCTTCCACTTTGGTTCTCTTTTCCAATCTTTATTGTCAGTTCATTCATTTATCCTTTTATTAATTCACCCATGTAACAAATATTAACTAGCCACTTAACTATCAGCCAGTGTCCAGGCATGAGAACGAGAAAATGATACCATCCCTGCACTTGGATGGCTTTGGTCTACTGGTGGGAAGCAGATATTAGTCAAACAAACCACCCAGATAGATGTAAAGTTTTCTAATTTTAAACGTTTGGTGTAATTCATTTCAGTTCGGTTCAGTCGCTCAGTCGTGTCCGACACTTTACGACGCCATGAATCACAGCACACCAGGCCTCCCTGTCCACCAACTCCCAGAATTCACTCAGACTCATGTTCATCGAGTCAGTGATGCCATCCAGCCGTCTCATCCTCTGTCGTCCCCTTCTCCTCCTGCCCCCAATCCCTCCCAGCATCAGAGTCTTTTCCAATGAGTCAACTCTTTGCATGAGGTGGCCAAAGTACTGGAGTTTCAGCTTTAGCATCATTCCTTCCAAAGAAATCCCCTTAGTGCCAAAAAAGAGAGAATATGGTGTTAAGACCTATTATGAGAAGGGACTATGGCCTCATCAGAGGTCATATGAGGCTTTTACTAAAGAACTGATGACTGAGCTGAGGTCTAAAGGAAAGAGGAGTTAACTGTGTATATGTGTGTGTGGTGGTAGCGGCGGTGGTGATGGTCATCATTGTCTCAGAATTTTTAGCAAGTGGAACAACATGTGCAAAGCCCTGTGATCAAAGGGAACAGAAGCTGATTGCCCATCACTTTGCTGCTCTTTTGCCTTTTCTTTCTTAACTTCCATCCTTTCTTTTCCTCACTTCCTCCCCCTGTTTCTTTTTTCTTCCTTGAATGCAGAGTTAACACCTTCCTCAGTTCTTGACACATTATCGTTATTCATCCATGCAGAGACTCTGTTACATTCTCATTTATCAGTATACTCAGTTTTAACCCTTTTTAGCAATTCCTTTTTCTCTCTTCCATATTCAGCCGTTGTTTATATAGATTTTTAAAATTTATTGATGTTCTTGAGAAAAGGCATATTTGTTTTGTATGTATGTACTATTCATCTGGAGAAGGCAATGGCACCCCACTCCAGTACTCTTGCCTGGAAAATCCCATGGATGGAGGAGCCTGGTGGGCTGCAATCCATGGGGTCGCTAAGAGTTGGACACGACTGAGTGACTTCACTTTCACTTTTCACTTTCATGCATTGGAGAAGGAAATGGCAACCCACTCCAGTGTTCTTGCCTGGAGAATCCCAGGGACCGGGGAGCCTGGTGGGCTGCTGTCTGTGGGGTCGCACAGAGTCGGACACGACTGAAGTGACTTAGCAGCAACTATTCATCTATGTAAATGATTTTTATTATTCTCATTTCTTTTTTTCATTTGACAGTGGTTTTAATATAGTTATTCTGTGTATATCTGTGTATCCTAACCTCGCTCTGTGTGTATCTGATCTGTTGTTGCTAATTGTTCTTCATCTTGTTTATTACATATTTATGTCAATTTAGGATTGTCTCAAATTCTTTTCCACCTCACACAAGAACTACAACAACACGCCTTAATGCACACTTTAATGAGCATCCTCTAGTATTCCTCTTAAGGACTTGTGAGAAATTTCCTTTGAAGGATATCAGGAGAGCAATTGCTGGGTCACAGGTTATGCATGTGCTTGATTTGACTAAGTCATGCCAGCTGGATCACCAGAATAACTCAGCTATCAGAGGTTTTCTGTTATACGGTTACCTGATCCCCACTGACCTCCAACAGAGCACCCTAGAATCTTCTATTCAATTTTTTTCCCTCCTGTATTCTGTTTATCCTTCACACATCCATTGTGAGCAAGCCACAGGTGTTCTCTTCTCTCCCCAGTGGCCTAAATCCAGAGCCAGTTTATCACAGCCCCTTCAGGAATTTACAATACACAGTTGTATACTAAAGATAATCATCATCTCCTAAAGGAGGTTTCTGTTGTCCGTTTTGTTAAACATTTAAAACCACATGAGATGGCCTATAATTTGTATACTTCTCCGTGGTGCCCTTTCAACTCACAAATATTTCTTAGGATTATCTCATCACTGAGGTGGACTAGAAGCAGGTTGCACCAAAGAAATTTTTTACTTAATCTCAAAAGAAGAAATGTAAATGACTTAAGTAATATGGTTGTGGGGTAGGCTGGGATGGAGAAGGAGGTAGGTCCACGTTCATCAGTAGTACTTTTCAAAGAAAAGTATAGTAGTTTGAAATAATTAAAGGAAGTCCTCTTGTAAAGTTGGAAAGTTTTTTTTTTAAGAGATAGGATCTAGCTTGGTGAGGGTTTAGAATGATGGGCACTTTCACACACTGCTGGTAGGAAATGTAAAATTGTACAACCTTTTCACAAAGCAATTTGAAAATGTGTATCAAAGGACAAAACAGTGACTTGACAGTGCAGAAAAGTGGAAGGCATTATCTTGACTAAGTTATTAAAGTTAGCGTTACAAGTATTGGGAATAAACTAGCATTCTGCACCTCCTGCTCCTAGGCATGAGGACACAACATCACTTCAGTGGTATTCTTACCCAAAATTCATAACCTGGATTGAATTATGAAGAAACAATTAAGCCAAACCTAAACCGAGGGATCTTATAAAACAGCCAGCCAATCTTTTTCAAAACTGTCAAGGTCATTCAGAATCAACTAAAGGCAGCCCACTCCAGTGTTCTTGCCTGGAGAATCCTAGGGACAGGGGAGCCTGGTGGGCTGCTGTCTATGGGATCGCACAGAGTCGAACACGACTGAAGCGACTTAGCAGCGGCAGCAGGTGAAATTAAAATGTGAAAATTTCAAAATTTCCTTAAAAATAATGAAGAATTTCAAGACAACAATGACAGAGCATTAAATCAGATGTTCAGGGCAGGACCCTGTGCAACTAGACAGATAACCCAGAGGTCATGAAAGACAAAGAAAGACAGAAACTGTCCTGCGTTGCAGGGGTAGAAGGAGACATGAAGACTAACAGGAATGCTTGATCCTGCACCAGATCAGTCACATAAGCAGGACAAACTGAACAACTTAAATAAGGTCTGTTTCTTAGTTCACTTGAGTCGCTCAGTCATGTCTGACTCTTGGTGACCCCATGGACTGCAGCACACCAGGCCTCCCTGTCCATCACCAACCCCCGGAGCCTACTCAAACTCATGGCCATCGCATCAGTGATGCCATCCAACCACCTCATCCTCTGTCGTCCCCTTCTCCTCCTGCCTTCAATCTTTCCCAGCATCAGGGTCTTTTCCAATGAGTCAGTTGTTTGCATCAGGTGGCCAAAGTTGGAGTTTCAGCTTCAGCATCAGTCCTTCCAATGCATATTCAGGACTGATTTCCTTTAGGATGGACTGGTTGGATCTCCTTGCAGTCCAAGGGACTTTCTTATTTGCTTCTTCCCAATTCATAGTTATGATATGTGTTTGGAAATGGATTTCAGACTATTCTGCTAAAGAACTGCTACTTAATCCATTTTAAAATATCATAAAGGGGCTTCCCTGGTGGCTCAGTGGTAAAGAGTCTGCCTGCCAGTGCAGGAGACGTGATCCCTGGTCTTAGAAGATCCCACACACCGGGGAGCAACTAATCCCGTGCACCACAACTACTGAGCCCACACTCTAGAGCCTGCGAACTGCAACTCCTGAAGTCCATGTGCCCTGGAGTCTGTGTGCCACAACAAGAGAAGCCACCACAGTGAGAAGCCAGGACACTGCTACTAGAGGGCAGCCCCTGCTTGCCACAACCAGAGAAGAGCCCACACAACACTGGAGACCCATCACAGGCAATACATAAATGCACAAATACATAGAAATACTTAAAAAATAAAATACCGTAAAAAGTAAAAGTATAAAAATAAAAAATAAAAACCTCCATCATTCTCTTTTCATATCTATCTTTTTTGATCTTTATCAAACTGGAAATGCTGATTTTATACATCATCATTATGATATACAATTATGTTTCTCTACCTTTAATATTGTTTTGTAAAATGTCCCCATATTTCTATATTTTATCATTTTAATCAACTTTGCAATATTTCATAGATAAACCTAGTTTTTTGTACACTTTCTGTATTAATTTAATACAGTTTAAATTTAAGTGATTTCTCGCTTTTAACTATTAAACATTTTGTTACAGGCCTTCTTGGGTAGCTTTTATTTTATTATTGTGAATTATTTCCTTATGACACATTCCCAGGAGTAGGATTGCGGTGCCTCTTGATATGTGGCATCAATTTGCTTTCCAAAAGGATCAGTTTGCATTTCTAGAGCATCTTATCTCTCTCGGTTTGTGGCTGTCCTGCTGTGGTTTACCAAACAGCAGTTGCTTTGTGATCTTACTATCATTCATTTCCCACATGTGTCTCACCCTTGTGGTTAATCTGCAGTACACATCTTCTCAATACTTGTATTCTAACTATAATCCGTAACCTTAGTCCTAGTCACCTTCTCTTCCTAGCTAAGGGTTTACCAGGCATGCACGGAATTTAAATCATTTGTGGAAATTGAGGGTGATTCAAGGAAGAGGAACTTAGAAGAGTACTTAGAAGAAACAGCCAAAATGTAGGAGGGAAAAAATGGAGACAATAGAGAAATGAGACCTAAGGAAAAAGTGTTTCTTTTAAACAGCTGAAAGGTTCATAGGAAGGTGACTAAAAGAGCAAGGCAGTGATCAGATGTGGGTTTAATAGAAAGTGCTTTGCTTGCAGCACGGGGAAATGTTTGAAGTGGCCCCAAGTGAATGTGGAGAAACTGGTTGGAGGTTGCTTCTGTCACCCAGGGAAGAGATGATGGTGACTTAGTCTGGGTGGGTAGACATTGTGAAGTGAGTAACATGTAGAGGATATTTACGTTAGATCCTTAGACCTTATCCATCTTATAGCTGAAAGTTTGTAAGGATCTCAGTTATCTAGTTTCAGAGGATCTAATGTAAAACATGGTGAACTACAGTTAATAACATTGTATTATATAATTTAAAAAAAAAACATATTCAGGAGGGTAAAACAAACAGACCTTAGTGACTACTTGGTATTGTTGTTATAGTTGCTCAGTGTTGTCCAACTGTTCTGCGACTCCATGGACTGTAGCCTGCCAGGGTCCTCTGTCCATGGGATTTTCCAGGCAAGAATACTGGAGTGGGTTGCCACTCCCTCCTTCAGGGTGTATTCCCAACCCAGGCACTGAACCCTTGGCTTCTGCATTGGCAGGCGGATTCTTTTACCACCTAGCTACCTGGGGAGCCCAGACTAGGTATTTTAGCCTCCTAAGGCTGTGATAACTAATTACCACAGATTTAGTGCTTTAAAACAACAGGAATTTATTCTTTCACAATTCTGGAGACCAGAAGTCTGAAATCAAGATGCTAGCAAGGGGACTACTCTGGTGGCTGTGGTGAAGAATCCACCTGCCTGCCAATGCAGGAAACACGGGTTTCGATCCCAGGTCCAGGGAAGATCCCACATGCTGTGGAGCAACTAAGCCCATGTGCCACAACTACTGAGCTGATGCTTTAGAACCAGGAACTACAACTGCTGAGCCCACGCACTACAGCGACCGTAGCCTGCATGCCCTAAAGCCTGTGGTCTGCAACAGGAGAAGCCGCTGCAATGAGACACCTGTGCACTGCGACTAGAGAGTAGCCCCTGCTAGCTGCAGCTAGAGAAAGCCCACGGGCAGCAACAAAGATCCAGAACAGTAAAAAAGAATAAATAAATAAAATTAAAAAAAATTATATTGGCAGCGTTGGTTTCTTCTGAAGGCTCTGAGAGAGAATGCACTTCATGCCTCTCTCCTAATTGATGGTGTTGCCAGCAATCCTTTGTGATCCTTTGGCCTATAGATGCATCATTCAAATCTCTGCCTCCATCTTCACATGGTCTTCTTCCCAGAGTCTTCATGTGCCTTCTCCTCTTTTTTTTGCCACTCATTACTATTTGAATATTTTAATTTAACTTTTATTTTATATTGGCATATAGGTGATTAACAATGTTATATTAGTCTCAGGTATATAGCTAAGTGATTTAGTTATACATACATACATATATATATGTGTGTGTGTGTTTATACATATATATATTCTTTCTGTTTCAAATTCTTTTCCCATATAGGTTATTACACCTATTGAGTAGAGTTTCCTGTGCTATACAGTAGGTCCTATGATTATCTGTATTATATATAGTAGTGTGTATGTGTTAGTTCTGAACTGTTAATTTATCCCTCCTCCAGATATGGAATACTTCCTGAATTTGTGGATTATCCTTGCACAGGGACCATGCTAATCTTCTCTGTATTGTTCCAGTTTTACTATATATGCTGCAAAAGCAATCCCTTCTCTTTTTTCTTTTATAAGGACACCGATCACAGCTACTTATTAGCTCTGTGAGGAAGGGAGTATGTCTAATCCAGGATTATCTCATTTTG
This sequence comes from Bos javanicus, assembly GCF_032452875.1. Lineage (NCBI taxonomy): Eukaryota > Metazoa > Chordata > Mammalia > Artiodactyla > Bovidae > Bos > Bos javanicus. The sequence continues at coordinate 15,790,177 of NC_083893.1, forward strand.
GAAAGCTTATCTTAATTATATCTGCAAAGACTCTTTTCTAATAAAGTCACATTCATAGTCCTTGGAGTTAGAACTTGGACATATCTTTTTCAGAGATAAATTCAACCCACTACACTTGGCTAATTGGATAAGAAAGAGGGTGGTATAAGAAAGAGAATGACTCTTGGGTTTTAGGTGTGAGCAACTAAAATATTGTCATTTGGTGAGATATGGAATATTATAATAGGAGAAGATTTAGAGAAGGCAATTATGAGTTTAGACTTGGAGGTACTGGGATGGAGGTGACTTTAAGACCACCAAGCAGAGATACTGGGTATACAGTTGGCATATAGGATCTGGAGAAACTGAGTGGGTGGTGGTGGTATGTATTAAGATGGAGAATGGTGGAAGAAAACTAGGAGAGGCTCATTTAATCATATTTATTATGTCTGTTATTGTTGTTCAGTCACTAAGTCGTGTCTGACTCTTTGTGACCCCATGGACTACAGCATGCCAGTCTTCTCTGTCCTTCACTATCTCTCAAAGTTTGCTCAAATTCATGTCCATTGAGTTGGTGATGCTATGTAACCATCTCTTCCTCTACCATCTTCTGCCCTCAATCTTTCCCAGCATCATGGTCTTTTCCAATGAGTCGTCTCTTTGCATCAGGTGGCCAAGATATTGGAGCTTCAGCATCAGTCCTTCCAGTGAATATTCAGGGTTGATTTCCTTTAGGATGCATAGTTTGATCTCCTTGCAGTCCATGGGACTCTCAGGAGTCTTCTCTATCACAACAACTCAAAAGCATCAATTCTTCAGTGTTCAGCCTTCTTTATGGTCCAACTCTCATATCCATACATGACTAAAAATATCTATATATAAATATCAAGAAGGCATTCGGATGATAATGTTGGAGCTGTTGATACAAATTCTAGAGTCTTCAGTTGATAGATGATCATTTAAATACTGAGACTACCTGGGTTAAAGAGGGATGAATAAGAAGAAAAGAGGGTTCAGAACTATTCCTTTAGGAAATTTCAGTTAAGAGGGAAGAAATTCTTCTTGCCTTGAGGAAATTAAGAAGTAGTAGCCATAGAGGTAGGGGGGAAACGGAGAGTATGGCAACAATGGAGTAATGAAAACAGAGGAGCAAAAGTGTTTCAAGTTTGAAAGTCAGATGAATGAGTGTTTAAAAATGGAGGGGTGGTCAACAGAATGAATGTTGTTGAGAGATTAAGCAAGGTGGAGAGTGGAGTTTCTCTCTTAAATTAGGGACAGGGAAGTCATTAATGAGAGTGGACATGAGCTAGAATGGAGTAAATTGTGGGGCACAGAGTGAGAAAATAGAGACTAGAGACATCTTTAAAATGTTTTTCTTTGGAAATAAACTTACAAAAAGTTACAAACATAAAAAATAATACAAGAAACACTCATATCATTCCCAGATTTGCCTAGTGTAACATTTAAAAAAATTTTTTTGAAGTATGGTTTACAATATCGTGTTAATTTCTGCTATATAGCAAAGTGATTCATACACACACAAACACATATTCTTTTCTGGTTTAGTTTATCTCAGGGGCTTAAACATAGGTACCTGTGCTATGCAATAGGACCTTGTGTAATCCCTCTGTTAACATTTTATCCTATTTGCTTTATCCCTTGTTCTGTGTGCATGCATATTTTTTTAAGTCATTTGAGGGTAAATTACATATATCACGGCCTTTTATCCTAAATACTCCAGAGTATGTTTCCTAAAAATAGAAATGTTTTTCTTATAGAATATAGCAATTGTTAATTATAAATATCAAAATTTTTATATTGACACCTTTATTTAATCCACTACGATTAAGACAGTTGTGTTAGCTGATATAATACAGACCTTAATAGAATATTTTCTTTTTCTCTACCTAATACAAAGTGAAAGAAAGTGAAAGTGAAGTCGCTCAGTCATGTCCGACTCTTTGGGACCCTGTGGACTGTAGCCCACTAGGCTCCTCTGTCCATGGGGTTCTCCAGGCAAGAATACTGGAGTGGGTTGTCATTTCCTTCTCCAAGGCATGAAAGTGAAAAGTGAAAGTGAAGTCGCTCAGTTGTGTCCGACTCTTATCGACCCCATGGACTGCAGCCCACCAGGCTTCTCCGTCCATATACTTAGGGTATATTGCTTAGTGGGTAGAATTGCTTAGTGGTAAAGAACCTGTCTGCCAATGTAGGAGACATAAGAGACTTGGGTTTGATCCCTGGGTCAGGAAGATCCCCTGGAAGAAGCATGGCAACCCACTCCAGTATTCTTGCTTGGAGAATCCCAATGGACAGAGGAACCTGGCATGGAGTCACAGAGTTGGACACGACTGAGTGACTAAGCACAGCACAGCACAGTGGGTGTGAGTGCTATCTTTGAGGTTTTGATTTGCATATCTCTAGACAATGGCACCCCATTCCAGTACTCTTGCCTGGAAAATCCCATGGACAGAGGAGCCTGGTGGGCTGCAGTCCATGGGGTCGCTAAGAGTCAGACATGACTGAGCGACTTCACTTTCACTTTTCACTTTCATGCATTGGAGAAGGAAATGGCAACCCACTCCAGTGTTCTTGCCTGGAGAATCCCAGGGACGGGGAGCCTGGTGGGCTGCTGTCTATGGGGTCGAACAGAGTTGGAGACGACTGAAGCGACTTATCAGCAGCAGAGATTATGTTGAGCATCATTTTATATCCTTATTAACAGCTATTAGCATATCTTCTTTCAGAGAAATATATGTTCAACTCCTTTACTCATTTGTAAATTGAGTTGTCTTCTTATAGTTCAGTTCTTCATATATTCTGGATACTGGGCCTTTATCAGATATATGAATTACAGATATTTTCTGTGTTCCTATATTAACTTTTCCACCTGTATCTTGGAGGTCATTTCTTCTTCTGAAAAATCTTGATAATAAGTGTATTGCTAGGGACTTCCCTTGTAGTCCAGTGGTCAAGACTCCCATGTTTCCACTGCAGGGGGCAAGGGTTCAATCCCTGGTCAGGGAACTAAGATCCTGCACTAAGATTTGGACTCTCAGCCAACAATAACAACAAAAAATGTATTGCCACCTATGCCCTTGGCACTTTAGTTAGGACCTTGAGAAATGCTCATTATAAAAGACATGATGTTTCTTAAACTGGATGCTAGCCACATGGATGTTCATTTATGTATTTTATTACTTATATATAGGTTATATTCACTTTGTGTGTGTGTGTATATATATATATATATTTTTTTTTTTTTAAAGGCTTGACAATGTTGCTTCCTCTAATTCTCCATTCTCCTACTGCTATCCTTTCATTGACATACTTCTAGAATGAGTGGTCTATATTTGCCACTTCATTTTATCCACAACTAGTGCCTCTCTTTTGGAGAAGGCAATGGCACCCCACTCCAGTACTCTTGCCTGGAAAGTCCCATGGACGGGGGAGCCTGGTAGGATGCAGTCCATGGGGACACTAAGAGTCGGACATGACTGAGCAACTTCACTTTCCCTTTCATGCATTGGAGAAGGAAATGGCAACCCACTCCAGTGTTCTTGCCTGGAGAATCCCAGGGACGGGGGAGCCTGGTGGGCTGCCGTCTATGGGGTCGAACAGAGTCGGCCACGACTGAAGCAACTTAGCAGCAGCAGCAGCAGCAGTGCCACTTTAGTTCCAATATGATTGGAACTAAATTATAGTTCCAATAATTTAGTTCCAATATGATTGGAACTAAATCAGAGTTGCAATATGATTTCTTTGTCCATCCTTAAATAACGACACCTTTGAGTCTCTGCCCCACCCTCATCTTTAGTCTTTCTTCCCTGGTGTTACCGGTGACTCACCTAGTTGTATTATTCAATGCCTCTTCAATCTGCCTCTTTAAACTGAAGCCCTAACCGTTTTAGAACTCTAAATGCTGGATATTTTACTTTCCCAGCTATATTTCCCCTATTAATCAAGTTATTCCCAATCCACAACTATTTTTCAAACCACATCAGCTTCATTCTCAAGAGTTTTGTAGTGATTGGCTGGTACCTCCTGTAACAGAGTGCAGTGAGCTCAGCTTTTAGCACAGCAGCCTCAGGTATGCAGATGACACCACCCTTCTGGCAGAAAGTAAAGAAGAACTAAAGAGCTTGTTGATGAAAGAGGAGAGTGAAAAAGTTGGCTTAAAGCTCAACATTCAGAAAACTAAGATCATGGCATCTGGTCCCATCAATTCATGGCAAATAGATGGGGAAACAGGGGAAACAGTGGAAACATTGGCTGACTTTATTTTTCTGGGCTCCAAGATTGCTGCAGATGGTGATTGCAGCCATGAAATTAAAAGATGCTTACTCCAGAATACACAGAAGAACTGTACAAAAAAGATCTTCACGACCCAGATAATCACGATGGTGTGATCACTCATGTAGATGGTGTGATCACTCATCTAGAGCCAGACATCCTGGAATGTGAAGTCAAGTGGGCCTTAGAAAGCATCACTATGAAAAAAGCTAGTGGAGGTGATGGCATTCCAGTTGAGCTATTCCAAATCCTGAAAGATGATGCTGTGAAAGTGCTGCACTCAATATGCCAGCAAATTTGGAAAACTCAGCAGTGGCCACAGGACTGGAAAAGGTCAGTTTTCATTCCAATCCCAAAGAAAGGCAATGCCAAAGAATGCTCAAACTACCACACAATTGCACTCATCTCACACGCTAGTAAAGTAATGCTCAAAATTCTCCAAGCCAGGCTTCAGCAATATGTGAACCGTGAACTTCCTGATGTTCAAGCTGGTTTTAGAAAAGGCAGAGGAACTAGAGATCAAATTGCCAACATCCACTGGATCATCAAAAAAGCAAGAGAGTTCCAGAAAAACATCTATTTCTGCTTTGTTGACTATGCCAAAGCCTTTGACTGTGTGGATCACAATAAACTGTGGAAAATTCTGAAAGAGATGGGAATACCAGACCACCTGATCTGCCTCTTGAGAAACCTGTATACAGGTCAGGAAGCAACAGTTAGAACTGGACATGGAACAACAGACTGGTTCCAAATAGGAAAAGGAGTACGTCAAGGCTGTATGTTATCACCCTGCTTATTTAACTTCTATGCAGAGTACATTATGAGAAACGCTGGGCTGGAAGAAGCACAAGCTGGAATCAAGATTGCCGGGAGAAATATCAATAACCTCAGATATGCAGATGACACCACCCTTATGGCAGAAAGTGAAGAGGAACTCAAAAGCTTCTTGATGAAAGTGAAAGAGGAGAGTGAAAAAGTTGGCTTAAAGCTCAACATTCAGAAAACTAAGATCATGGCATCCAGTCCCATCACTTCATGGGAAATAGATGGGAAAACAGTGGAAACAGTGTCAGACTTTATTTTTGGGGGCTCCAAAATCACTGCAGATGGTGACTGCAGCCATGAAATTAAAAGACGCTTGCTCCTTGGAAGGAAAGTTATGACCAACCTAGATAGCGTATTCAAAAGCAGAGACATTACGTTGCCAACAAAGGTCCGTCTAGTCAAGGCTATGGTTTTTCCTGTGGTCATGTATGGATATGAGAGTTGGACTATAAAGAAGGCTAAGCGCTGAAGAATTGATGCTTTTGACCTGTGGTGTTGGAGAAGACTCTTGAGAGTCCCTTGAACTGCAAGGACATCCAACCAGTCCATCCTAAAGGAGATCAGTCCTGGGTGTTCATTGGAAGGACTGATGTTCAAGTTGAAACTCCAGTACTTTGGCCACCTCATGTGAAGAGCTGACTTATTGGAAAAGACCCTGATGCTGGGAAAGATTGAGGGCAGGAGAAGGGGACGACAGAGGATGAGATGGCTGGATGGCATCACCGACTCAACGGACATGGGTTTGGGTGGACTCCAGGAGTTGATGATGGACAGGGAGGCCTGGCGTGCTGCAGTTCATGGAGTCGCAAAGAGTCGGACACGACTGAGCGACTGAACTGAACTGAACTGAATTGCTGTGTGCAGTTACTCTGCACCCTGTTACCAGGAAATGGGTCCTGCTCAGCCATTGGTCGGTGCGTCAGAGGTCCCCACACACTAGCAACCAATTGTCAAAGAGCAACCCCGATGACCCTGCTCAGACATTGGACAGCTCAGCAGTGGGCCCCACCCACAAGCAACCAACTGTTAAGAATGGGCAGTTAGTGAGGGGATTCAGCTAAGTGGCGTGGTGGTCCTCAGGTGAAGAGTGAGGTAAAAGGAGGATCCTGACCTTCTCCCTGGGGCCCTTCAGTTCATCTGGCCTTTGGTCAGTGAGAGAGCTTGGGCACCAAGAGAACAGGCTTGGGACTATGTTCTGTAGGACTTCAGAGCCCTCATCAAGCCCTCCACTAGCCTTGGCCCAGGCCTTGAGGCAGCAGTGAACCTCTCCCCTATCCTTGTCTCTGGGACCTAATAGTAGCAGTGGTCTGCCTGGGTCACAGTATGTGGGATGTGGTGTCCTGCTTTGGGTGGCCTGAGAAGCCTGAGGGCCAGATGAGTTGGGTGCCTGGCTTCCTCAGTGATGACAGTTGGTCAGGTTCTGGGGAACCTGACCCTGAGGGAACTGCCACCTGAGCTCTGCTTCCTGTTAGCCAGGACCTGGACCTTGGAGGTTAAAAGTTGTACCTTGGGACCTTGCCCTTTCTTCTCAGGACAAAGAATAACATTTGTTTGGTAGAGGTTTACAGGAACATTGTTACCTGACCATGACCTGACTTTAAGAACAAAGGCTCTGACACCAAGAAGTTGCAACTAACCATAACACCCCCTAACCTTTTACATTTAAAAGCGCTTTGATGAAAGCTTTCAGTAACTTTGGGGTTAAGGTATGAGCCACCCATCTCCTTGCATGGTCCTGTAATAAACCAAACTCCAAACTCCAGTGTTTTAGCATTGTTTTGGCCTATGTGTTGGGCACACAGACTTGGTGATGTTCGGTAACACTCCCTCTTCAGTCCTTCTATTTGAACAGTTACCACACCTTGGGATTTCTACCTTAAATGCACTTCATTTCCATTCATTGGTTATCACCCCATTTTAATCCATTTTCATGGGGTGCTGGGATTATTTCAACAGCCCTCTCTGCCTGACTCTACTACTTCTATCTCAAGTGATAATGGAAATCTTTAAGAGTGATGTGATGAAACGTTGTCCTAGATGGGAAACATAACTTTGGTAATATTGGGAAAGATGAAGTGGAGAAGAAAGCGTGTTAACTTGAGATGAGAACAACTCTGAATAGTGAATGGAGCAGTGGATATACACTGGAGGTGGAAGGACTTACATCTAAATCCTGTATTCTATTCCCATAAATTGTGTTAGTCGCTCATTGGTGTCCAACTCTTTGCGACTCCATGGACTGTAGCCTGACCGTTTTCTTTGTCCATGGAATTCTCCAGGCAAGAATACTGGAGAGGATTGCCATTTCCTTCTGCAGAGACTCTTCCTGACTCAGGGATGGAACCCAGGTCTCCTGTATTGGCAGGCGGATTCTTTACCATCTGAACCACCAGGGGAACCCGATATAGCACATCAAGTGAATTTTTGCTAAGGGAGCCATACCCGTGCTTCCCTAATGGCCGTCCTGTTTGGAGTGGGCCAACCAGCCTCCACTGTCCAGAGGGCTGATCCCAGATTGCCGGTCGCAGTGTCACGGAGCGAGTCTCTCTAGCTACCGTCTCTATGGTTCGCGGAATCTCCAGGTCGGAGCTTGACCGGTCTGGCTTTTGCGCGTGCGCGAGCCCAGGCGCGTGCCCGCCCTCCTGCAACTGCCCGAATTCTCGGGAGGGAGGGGTGGGTGTGGGAACGTTGCGGCGGTGGCCGCCGCGGCCCCAGCACTCAGGGATCTTCCCTGGCCAAGCCTGAACTGGGGAGCTTCCGTTACCTCCTCCCGCGGCGCTCACCCGGCCCCAGATGGTGGGTCCGGAGGATGCCGGAGGCTGCTCGGCAAGAAACCCCAAGTTGCTCCTTTTGCCGGCGCCCGATTCCGCGGGCCTGGACGGGAAAATGATTCGGGCCACAGGCGGCTTTGGCGGAGGCGTCGGCGCTGTGGAGCCTCCTGAAGAGGAGGAGGAGGAGGAGGAGGAGGAGGAGGAGACGCCGCCGCCTCAGCAGCTCCTTCAGCGTTACCTCGCGGCGGCCGGGGGACAGCTGGAGCCCGGGCTGTGCTACTGTCCGCTCCCCGCCGGCCACTCCTGTGCTCCGCCGCCCTCGGCAGCCTCGCGCTCGGACGCCTGCCAGCCGGATGCCGGCTCCAAGCACCGCGACGCGGAGGCGGCGGAAGCTGGCTCGGCGCGACACGGAGGCATGACCAACGGGGACTCGGGCTTTCTGCTGGGCCAGGACTGTCGCGACCTGGCCCGCGCCGGCAGCCGGGAGCCGTGCCACCGCCGCCTCCGTCCGGACGGGCCTGGCGACGAGGGTGCGGACGGCGCGGGCATCCTGTCTGACTGGGCCGCGCCGCTCGAGGACCCACTGCGGAGCTGCTGCCTGGAGGCGGCGGACCCCGAGGAGCCGGAGGGCGAGGGCAGCGGCGCGAGGGACAGTTCGGCCAGTGACGGCAGCGGCAGCGAGGACTTGGAGCGGCTGGGAGCCGGAGCCGGGGGTTCCGAGGAGGGTGCGTCGCCCGTCACCTCGGCGGAGAGGACTAGTGGGGGCGCCGCAGCCGAGCCGCGCGTCGGTTTCTCCGACGTTCACTGGAACTCTCGGAATACGTTCGAGGTGAGCCGCTGCCAAAGCGCCCGCGACCACCTGCCGCCGGCGGGGGCGCCGGTGTCCTTGCCGGCCGCGGAGGAGGGCCTTGCCGGGACCTCGGCTCGGGCTCGACGGAGCGGCGGCTTCGCCGACTTCTTCGCCAGGTATAGCGCAGGCTACGCCGGGGATCAGGGCGGGCTTGGGGCCGGGAGCGGGCGGAGAGCGACGTGAGGGCAGCCTCAGCGTGGCTCTCGCTGGCGTTAGGATTGAGCTTTGATTTGTCACAGGAGGGACCAGGAACTAGGTCTGCATTGTGTTGTGCGTCTGGATCGGAGAAGTTGTGAGCGCGGGGAGCCAATCTTGGTGCTTCCCTGAGCCGGACGCTGTACCTGCCATTCACATCTGGTTTCTATGAATTTAGGCCAGCGTGCTAGTGCCATATCTACAGTTTTGCCTCTTCCGGAGAAATAGACAGCCTTCTTCGTCCGCGTGTACTATACTGTTAGGATTTAGGGGCGGGTGGCGGTGCGGGGTGTGTGTGTACAGGTGCGGTTGTGAAAGAGAAAGAGAAGTCATTTTCAGAGCTTTCTCTTTGCGTGGAGTCTAAACCCATTCAAGTAGTTTGGGAATTACTGAAATTAGAGGTGGCTGAGTTTCATAGCGTTTAACAGCCTGTTTCAGGGGCCTTTATTAAAATACTGTCAGTTTAGTATTTAAAATTTGATCCAGCCTTTAAAACCAAATTACTATGGCGCTTTATCTAGAAAAATCCCTTTCCCCCACTTTTGCTAGATAGACCTATACTTTTTTCCGGCAACTTCTGTTAATTTTTTATGGTGTCGTATATGTGATTTGACCTGCTAGTCTTGAAGTTAAATTGTGGTGCTGGACATTGCAAGTTTCTCAGTGGGACGTTGATAGGGATACATACGTCGTTAGAAAATACTCATCTTAATGCACCGTAGTAACAAAGCAGTTTCCTGTGAGTCAGATTTTGACACGCTTTTTTTTTTTGGACACGCTTTTTTTTTAAGTCTCTAGACAAATAGGAAAATATTCCCAACTTGGAAAACCCTCCCTTTCAAAGTTCTTTCTCCTTTCTTCTGTGTTTTTGTTCCCTTTTCAGGGATCATGACAAAAACCAGAAATAAAGAAACAAGTAATGAGTCTCAGATTTGAGAGGATTATACAATTAGTGTGCATATTTGTAGACTCACAGACAGAGTTTTCTGATTGAAATTAGTGTTTCTTATTCCCTTTTCTGCTCTATTAACTGTTGTTTAAATCAAGATTGGGGAAATCCTAATTATGTTTTAGTCATGTGTGTGCTTAGTTGCTCTGTGGTGTCCAACTCTTTGTGACCACAGACTGTAGCCCACCAGGCTCCTTTGTCCATGGGGATTCTCCAGGCAAGAATACTGGAGTGGGTTGCCAGTGCCCTCCTCCAGGGGATCTTCCCAAGCCAGGGATCAAACCCAGGTCTCCTGCATTGCAGGCAGAGTCTTTACCAGTTGAGCTACCAGAATCTTTACCAGCTAGCTGAGCTATCAGAGAAGCCCTGTTTTACTCGTAGGACAACATATATAGTAGTGAAATGTGCATTTGTCCCTCAAATTATGCAAAGATCTATGCAAAGAGACATACTTAAAGCTCGTAGTGGCAATATTTTTAAAGCTCTTAAGGTGTGTGAAGCTTGTAGGTATTTTTTTTTTTTTTTGGTGGAACTTGTGGGTATTTATTGGTCATGTTTTGATGTCAGGTATCAGGCAGTTTTAGATTTGAACAGGGCTTTGGAGAGCATAGCTAGTTGACATTTATATGGCTTAGTTGATGTTCATATGATATACTTTTCATGTGTATCAGAACACTGAGTGTAAAGTCAGTAAACTTAGGTCCCCTGAAGTTAATTTCTCTAAGCTTTGTTTTTGAGATATGAATGTCAAGAGTCTAAGCATCATTGCTTCCTTCATATAACATTCTTGGGAAAGGACAGAATCAGACATTAGGACTATTTTTATGTTAACCTTTAGTCAAAACCTTAACTAGATGCTGAACACCTTCAAGGCAAAGACTATGACCTTCATTTTTGAATCTAAAATATCTAGTGTTGTATAAAGAATCCCATTCAGATTGTGTTGAAGTGACAACTTTCATGGACTCTCCCTCTTTTACTGTTCTCTAGGTAGTGTAATTTTGAACAAATCTTCTGTTTCCAAAAAGAATAATCAGAAATTTTCTCTTCTCCCTATAACCTAGGAGTGTTTTTCTTCCCATAAACAGTTGTCAGCTAATGGCAGAGCTGGGTTAGAAACCAGGGTTCCTGATTTTCATTCCAGGAATTCAATCATAACTTCTGTTTACCTGTGACTCTTTTCTTTCCCACCTGATTATCTAAATCTTTCCCTTCTCCTTTCCATTTCCTCTCTTTCTCTTAACTGGGTCAAAAAATCTATAACAAGAAATACTTTAAAAGACTAGTTTCATGTTTGTTTTAACCTTTTACAAATAAAGAGAGTAGACCATTTTATGGCTCTGTTTATCTGTTACTACAAAAATTTGTTCAATCAAGGCACATCATTTACAGAAGCCTCACTGAGTAGGGTAGAAATCATGTAGGAGAAAAAGGAATTTGGTCCAAGATGGGACAGTTCTCATTATCTCCTTCCTGCTTGCCCTCCCTTCTAGATGAAGTGAGTTCTATTTCAGACTCTGTTGGGAGCTTGCCTCAGCTGCACATGGGCATCTGTGTTTATAGTGACTTGATTACGGGAGCCCTAGAAGTAACATTCAGGAGAAGGAAATGGCAACCCACTCCAGTATTCTTGCCTGGAGAATCCTGTGGGCAGGGAAGTCTGGTGGGCTGCTGTCCATGGGGTCACGCAGAGTCGTACAAGACTGAAGTGACTTAGCAGCAGCAGCAGCAGCATGCATTGGAGAAAGAAATGGCAACCCACTCCAGTATTCTTGCCTGGAGAATCCCAGGGATGGGGAGCATGGTGGGCTGCCATCTATGGGGTCGCACAGAATTGGACAGGACTGAAGCAATTTAGCAGCAGCAGCATAAGCAGCAGAAGTAACATTCCCTCAGGTCCTTGGCCTTTTCCTGTCTCTAAAAGTTTTGAAGTGCTAGGTGCATCCACTGCTGCCACTCTCACAACTTAGCAGTGAGAAGATGAAAGTTAAAAGACAAATCTCTTGTGTTTGTAGGCTAGCCTTTGTTTCTCAAGGGTATGTTTATTATTCTGTTCTGAAAGTGAAGTAACTTTAAACCATTTTTATGGTCCTTTAAGCAAATCCATGTCGTGTTTTCAAACTAGAGTGGTTTGTTTTTTATGTATGCTCTTAATAGGTGTATTTTAAAAGCCATTTAATACTTTTGAGTATTAATACTCAAATTGAATACTTTTGTTCTGATTGCACTGGCAAAGTCACTGTTGTTTAGAAGCACTCAAGTATGTATCTGTGTCTCCTAATAGTGTTAATATATATATATATTTTTTTTACAAAATCTGCATGATAAATCACAAGAATTTAGTAACTTAAAAGGGCATGACTAAGGTAGGCAAAAAATACTAAAGATTTTTTTTCCTTCTATCTGAAAGATAAACTTTATAGATTCTGGAATTTATATAAATCTTTATAGATTGATTTTATAGATTCTGGAACATAGAGATTTGTGTAGCTTACCCTGTAGTTACCAACTCTGAAACTTCCTAAATATTGCACAAAAATTTTTTTGTGAATCTCTTTTTATTATGGGTAGCTGAATAGGGAAGACTAGCAATGGTAGGCTCATTTAGTGGTTTCTTTTCACATATTGGGCGTCCCTTGTAGCTCAGCTGGTAAAGAACCCGCCTGCAATGTGGGAGACCTGGGTTTGATCACTGGGCTGGGAAGATCCCCTGGAGAAGGGAAAGGCTACCCACTCCAGTATTCTGGCCTGGAGAATCCCATGGACTGTATAGTCCATGGGGTTGCAGAGTCAGACACGACTGAGCGACTTTCACTTTCATATATAAGTAGTCTCCAATCTCCCCACTATGAAAATTGTTGAGAATGTATATTCTTTTTGTTATGATATTGAGAATTTTGAAAATTTCTGTTATAATTTTTCTTAATTTAAGATTCTCAGAAACAACAAAATCAACCATATTTTCACTACTACTCAAAATTTAGTTGATGTACACTGCTGCTGCTGCTGCTGCTGCTGCTGCTAACTCGCGTTAGTCGTGTCCGACTCTGTGTGACCCCATAGACGGCAGCCCACTAGGCTCCCCCGTCCCTGGGATTCTCCAGGCAAGAACACTGGAGTGGGTTGCCATTTCCTTCTCCAATGCATGAAAGTGAAAAGTGAAAGTGAAGTCGCTCAGTCGTGTCAGACTCTTCGAGACCCCATGGACTGAGCCCACCAGGCTCCTCCGTCCATGGGATTTTCCAGGCAAGAGTACTGGAGTGGGGTGCCATTGCCTTCTCCGTGATGTACCCTAGTTGCTGAAATAAATCATTATTCACCTGACTGAGCCACCATTGACTTTCGTCAGATAGGGCTCCCTTATTTGTCCTATAGTGTGTATTCTTCCCAGTCAACTAAAATAAAAGCCACAGTTTCAGGACCAGTTTCTCAAAACAAACAAACAAACAAAAACCCCTTCTTTAACATTTCAGTAAAGAAAAGGTAAAATATCAAACCTCTGATAAGTTTTAAAAGATTTTTATAGCTCCCCAAAGCAAACAGTTCTTTATAACAGGTGTGGTATGATTATTTAAAAGGAGAATTAAGAAATATCTTGCTCTAAACATAATTTTTTTTGTTATTACAATACTATAAAAATATTCATTAATGTGTCACTAAGGAAATTTTGTTGGACCTTACTTTTATATTAGTATAATTAAAATGTGTAAAATTTTAGAAAAACTGAAAAGAATGTGTAATTAGTTGCTCTAGAATAAAAATGAGTCTTTTAAGATTTTAGAGTGTTGTGAAGCTACCCATTATAATATTAGATTGGGGAGCTAATGGCTGAAGAGTCTTTGTTTCCTTTTCTTATATCTAGCCCTTTCCCCTACTCAGATCCAATAATTGCTTTAAAAAACCAACCAACTGCAAAATACTAGTTATCTATACCAAACCATTAGAAATCCAACAGTGATTCAAGGAGTTCATGGTTAGAGATGTAATCATCTGAGTATAAATTCAGTAGAAAGTATTGGGAAACACTAATTTTTGTGGGACTTGGTTAATTTTAATCACTCAAACATTATTTCGAAGTGCTAAACTAAACTAACATTTTAACACTAAGCCCCAGTTAGCAAAGCAGACTAATATTAACTAGGAATTGGGACTTCCCTGGTGGTCCATTGGTTAAGAATCCAGGCTTCCGTGGATTAGAGTAAGGCAGAGATTTACTTTTTATTTTATTTTTTGAGATTTACTTTTTAAGATACTTTTTTAAGAATAGGTTTATGTTTATAGAAAAGTCGCAAAGGTACTATAGAAAGTTCTGGTATATCCCTTGTCCAGTTCTCCCGTTGACAACATTACATAACTGTGGTACATTTGTCACAACTAAGCAAAGAGTTGGACACGACTGAGTGACTGAACTGAACTGAAGAATCCATCGTTTGTACATTATTACAGTTAAACTTCATGCTTTGTTTAGCATAGAGTTATTGACTAAAAGAGCCTTCCCAGGTGGTTCAGTGGTAAAGAATCTGCCTGCCAATGCAGGAGACACAGGAGACTCAGGTTCGATCCCTGGGTTGGGAAGATCCACTGGAGAAGGAAGTAGCAACCGGCTCCAGTATTCTTGCTTGGAATATTCCATGGACAGAGGAGCCTAACTGCCTACAGTCCATGGGGTCACAGAGAGATAGACACAACTGAGCACGCGTGCACCACACCTTTATTGTTGGCTGTAAGACTTTTATTTGGGAAGCTATTGTGTTTTACTGTAAAATCAGAGCTGTTTAAAGTAGAAGGAATTTTAGGAGTCACTTTGTTCATTCTTTAATACTCTATGGAAAATCAGGGTTAGCTTCTATTTGCTAGCCATCACTTAGTAAGATGGTATTAATTTAGTATTGGAAATGAACTAGACATAGTAATGAGTTTAAGTGATCTAAAGCAATGTTTTTTAAAGCTTTTCAGATTATTTGGATTTAACAACCAGTACCCATTTGCCTCTGGAAAAAAAAAGTCAAGTATATTTTAATTTTACATAATTTCATATTTTTATAAAATTATTTTAATATGTCTTTCCTTTATATATTTTTTGATTCCTAAATTATTCCTGTGACCTAAGAAAGGTAGGGTTTATTTTTATGTTATAGCTATTTGCCCAGAGACAGAGAGTTAATTAAAAAAAAAATCAGAACTGGGCATAGGTATGATTCCTGGGGTTTGAAGCTAATACATTGATTTCTGTGAATTATAAGAAGTTTATGAATGAAAACATAGCTTTTGATGTAGTGAAAATACTCTTGTCTTGAGAAATAAGAAACTTGACTTTTGTCCTGGGTAGTTTCTTTTCTTGTATCATTAAACAATTTATGTGATCTTGGGCAAATTACTAAATTTCTTCACTTCACTTTCCTCATCTATGAAATTTAGAGATTCAGAGTACCTTTCAGCTCCAATACACTATGATGTTGTGTGATTCACTTGCACTCACTGTTGTAATAAACCTCAAATATTTGTTGGCTAAATACTACATATGTGAATTGAATTGAGTTAAAGAGAATGCTTTTTTAAAAAACAGCATGATTTTTCATCTGTAAAATGAAAAAGTTGCCAGGGATAGAAATACCCCTTCAACTCTAAATTCTGTCTTGAACGTTTTTTGGTAAAGGCCTAACTCTGCCTGAGAGTAATCATGCTAAACATCAGTCTCAACATCAGTGATCTTTGTTTAGTGTCTCATAAGCATCTCATAAACAGACCAGCAGCTCTTTTTTTTTTCTTTAGCAATTCTAGATTTTTTTTTCTTTATGATTTCTTTGGAGTAGGAAAGTGAGAGAGTAAGATAATAAGTACATTCTAGTTAATCAGTGAATTGGAGTTTGATACTTTAACTTCCAGACCATGATTTCTTTCTCAAAGTTTGCCAGTGTGCCACTTTGGGGAACTGATAGCTTAGTACAATAGTCCCTAGCCTTGTTATACTGCAAATTAACCTAAAAGCACATTAAAAAAATTAGATGCTTCATAATCCACAGCCCTTAGGTGGATGGATTCAGGGGACTTGCCCTTGGCAGGTGGAATCTTTAAGCTATAGGATGGATATAGAAGTGAAGTAAAGTGAAGCAAAAGTTGCTCAGTCGTGTCTGACTCTTTGTGACCCCATGGACTATACAGTCCGTGGAATTCTCCAGGCCAGAATACTGGAGTGGGTAGCCTTTCCCTTCTCCAAGGGATCTTCCCAACCCAGAGATTGAACTCAGGTCTCCCTCATGGCAGATGGTTTCTTTACCAGCTGAGCCACAAGGGAAGCCCTGGATGGTTATAGTGTACTGCTTAAAGATGTTGATTGTGGAGTTAGACTGCTTGGATTTCAATTAGCTTGTTGTTGTTTTATAGTCACTACGTTGTGTCCGACTCTTTGTGACCCCATGCACTGCAGCACACCAGACTCATTTGTCGTCCACCATCTCCCAGAGTTTGTTCAAATTCATGTCCATTGATTCGATGATGCTATCTAACAGTCTCATGACAACCTACTCCAGTGTTCTTGACTGGAGCATCCCATGGACAGAGGAGCCTGGCAGGCTACAGTCCATGGGGTCGCAAAGAGTCTGACATGACTGAAGTGACTGAGCATAGGCACAGCACATGCCCATTGAGTCAGTGATGCTGTCTAACCATCTCATCCTCTGCCTCCCCCTTCTCCTTTTGCCTTCAATCTTTCCTAGCATTAGGGTCTTTTCCAACGAGTTGGCTCTTCCCATCAGGTGGCCAAACTATTAGAGCTTCAGCTTCAGCATCAGTCCTTCCAATGAGTATTTACAGTTGATTTCCTTTAGGGTTGACTGGTTTGATCTCCTTGCAGTCCAAGGAACTCTCGGGAATCTTCTCTAGCAGTTCAAAAGTATCAATTCTTGGGCACTCAGCCTTCTTTATGGTCCAACTCTCACATCTGTACATGACTACTGGAAACACCATTGCTTTGACTATACAGACCTTTGTCAGCAAAGTGATGTCTTTGCTTTTTACTATACTGTATAGGTTTATCATAGTTTTCCTTATAAGAAGCAAGTGTCTTTTAATTTCATGGCTGTAGTCACCATCTGCAGTGATTTTTGGAGCCCAAGAAAATAAAATCTGTCACTGATTCAACTTTTTCCCCAAATGTTTGCCATGAAGTGATGGGACCAGATGCCATGATCTTAGGTTTTTTGTTTTTTGTTTTTTTTTTTCAAAAATATTTATTTTTTTTCCTTAATAGCTTTGTATATTATCTTTTTTATATTTTATTTTTTAACTTTACAATATTGTATTGATTTTGTCATATATCAAAATGAATCCGCCACAGGTATACATGATCTTAGTTTTTTTAATGTTGAGTTTCAAGCCAGCTTTTTCACTATCCTGTTTCACCCTTATCAAGAGGCTCTTTATTTCCTCTTCACTTTCTGCCATTAGAGTGGTATCATCTGCATATATGAGGTTGTTGATATTTCTCCTGGCAATCGTGATTCCAGCTGGTGATTCATTCAGTCCGGCATTTTGTATGATGTACTCTGCGTGTATGTTAAATACACTGGGTAAAAATATACAGCCTTGTCACACTCCTTTCTCAATTTTGAACCAGTCAGTTGTTCTGCATCTGGTTCTAACTGTTTCTTCTTGACCCACATACCAGTTTCTCAGGAGACAGGTAAGGTGATCTGGTATTCTCAACTCTAAGAATTTTCCACAGTTTGTTGTGATCCACACAGGCAAAGGTTTTCTTGTAGTCAATGAAACAGAACTAAATGTTTTTCTGAATTCCCTTGCTTTCTCCATGTTGGCAGTTTGATTTCTGGTTCCTGCCTCTTCTAAACAGAGTTGTTACATTTAGCTTGAAGACCTTTGAGCATAACCCTGCTAGCATGTGAAGTGAGCTCAGTTGTATGATAGTTTGAACATCTTTGGCATTGGCCTTCTTTGGGATTGGAATGAAAATTAGCTTACTAGCTGTGTACTTACAGATAGGTAACTTGACCTCTCTGGACCTTAGACAACTCGTCTGTAAAATATGGGTCATAACGATAGCTATCTCATGGGATTGTCATGAGCATTAAATGAGATAATATGGCAAATGCCTTGTATTTATTATGTGGTGTATAGTGACGACCCACATCTTATTATTCAGACTACAGGAGACTGCCACAATCCCTTTCCCAACTCCCTCACTGAAATTACTGGTTTAAAAAAAGGGAGAGCCCGAGATGAATTTTTTGTGTACTCACTAAAGAAGCATTGCACAATTTGTGTAGTAGATTTTATTTTTTTAACTTATTTATTTTAGTTGGAGGCTAATAATTTAGAATATTATAGTGGTTTTTGCCATACATTGATATGAATCAGCCATGGGTTTACATGTGTTCCCCATCCTGAACCCCCCTCCCCCCTCCCACCTCCCTCCCCATCCCATCCCTCTGGGTCATTCCAGTGCACCAGCCCTGAGCACCCTGTCTCATGCATCGAACCTGGACTGGTGATCTGTTTCATATATGATGATATACATGTTTCAATGCTATTCTCTCAGATCATCCCACCCTCGCCTTCTCCCACAGAGTCCAAAAGACTGTTCTATATATCTGTGTCTCTTTTTTTCTGTCTCACATATGGGGTTATCGTTACCATCTTTCTAAATTCCATATATATGCATTAGTATACTGTACTGGTGTTTTTCTTTCTGGCTTACTTCACTCTGTATAATAGGCTCCAGTTTCATCCACCTCATTAGAACTGATTCAAATGTATTCTTTTTAATGGCTGAATAATATTACCATTGTGTATATGTACCACAGCTTTCTTACCCATTCGTCTGCTGGTGGACATCTAGGTTGTTTCCATGTCCTGGCTATTATAAACAGTGCTGCGATAAACATTGGGGTACATGTGTCTCTTTCAATTCTGGTTTCCTCCATGTGTATGCCCAGCAGTGGGATTGCTGGGTCATATGGCAGTTCTATTTCCAGTTTTTTAAGGAATCTCCATGTGTAGTAGATTTTAAAACAGTTTGTATTTGGGATTGGATGGGTGTTAAAATGGACTCTGGTGTAATGATACAGGATTTTTAGAAGTCTTGAAGCTTTGCCTAAAAAGCAAGTCTGAGAAGGAACTGAAAGGAGAGAATGTTGATAAAGATTAAAATATTTGTATCTTTTGTTATTTTAAGGACCTTATATAGAACGGAGAAGGCAATGGCACCCCATTCCAGTACTCTCGCCTGGAGAATGCCATGGACGGAGGAGCCTGGTAGGCTGCAGTCCATGGAGTCGCTAAGAGTCGGACCTGACTGAGCGACTTCACTTTCACTTTTCACTTTCATGCATTGGAGAAGGAAATGGCAACCCACTCCAGTGTTCTTGCCTGGAGAATCCCAGGGGCGGGAGAGCCTGGTGGGCTGACGTCTATGGGGTCACACAGAGTCGGACATGACTGAAGTGACTTAGCAGCAGCATAGATAGGGAAAGACACTTTTTAAGTTTAAATTCATGAGCCTTTTAACCTGGCTTGCTCATGTATTTTATACTTAGTATGTTGTGGTGTGAAAGCTATGGGGAAATGTGGAAACATTGGAAGATTTTGAAGTGATACATTTGTTACCCATCTCTAAATGTATTATTCAGAAAGGGAAAGCCAAACTTATTTCTCTTCCTAGGAACCCTACTGGCTACATTAAAAGTTGTCCCCAGGGAGTTCTGACTGCTTGTTGCTTAGACCCAACTACAGTAGTTATTGAACACTAGTGTTGAAAACTGGGCTTTCCAGGCAGCTCTAGTGGTAAAGAACCTGCCTGCCAGTGCAGGAGACATCAGATGCCCAGGTTCGATCCCTCGGTGAGGAAGACCTCCTCCCTAGAGGAGGCATGGCAATTCACTCCAGTATTCTTGCCTGGAGAATCCCATGGACAGAGAAGTCTGGTGGGCTGTTGTCTATAGGGTCACAAAGAGTCGGACACAACTGAAGTGACTTAGCAGTAGCAGCAGCAGCAGTGTTTAAAATTACCTGTGGTGGGAGATGGGGAGGGATGTGAAGAATGCAGATTTCTTGAGCACTTTTTTTTGATTCTGTAGATCTTGGGTGGGGTCCAGTAGGAATCCAAATGTTTAACAGAATTTCTCAAGTGATTCTGATGAAAGTGGTTACCACACTATAATTCATGAAATACAGTTGACTGTTTTCAAACAGGAGTTTGAACTGCCCAGGTCCACTTACATGTGGATTTTTTTCAATAATAAATAACTACAGTCCTACACCATCCTTTGTTGATTGAATTCCTGGGTGCAGAGGAGAAAGGGATGACAGAGGATGAGATGGTTGGATGGCATCACCAACTTGATGGATGTGAGTTTAAGCAAGCTTCAGGAGTTGGTGATAGGGAAGCCTGGTGTGCTGCAGTCCGTGGGGTTGCAAAGAGTCGGACATGACTGAGCAACTGAACTGAACTGAACTGCAGATAAGAAGGGCGGACTGTAAGATTATACTGGGATTTTTGACTATGTTAGGTCCCCCTAGTCCCTGAGTTGTTCAGGTGTCAGCTGAAATTATTGATAGGCAGAGCTCTCTAGGTAGTAACTAAAAGAAGGTACAACATACATTTAAAGCTTAGATTGCTTTACTTAAAATTGGGTCATATTGAAGTATTATGTAATTGATGAGTATAAATAGAGATATAGGAGAGAAGAGATATAAGTACAAATATAGAAGTATTTTACTAACTTTCACTAGATTGAGAAGCTATCTCTGCATAATTAAAATCCTGTTTTCCTTTTTATTAGTGGGAAAGTTCTTTTACTTTCACTTTATGTGGTTTTAGATAGTCGTACTTAAATGTTCTGTGAAACACTTGAACTCAAAAAACTTTACTCAGGTCTCTTTAACATGGAGTCAGAACTTTACTTCTTATTTATAGTTTATCAAAAAGGGCATTAATTTCCCTTCCTTCTGCTGAGTAGTTGTAATTCTTTTCCATGCCTTTAAGAAAAAATTCTGCATGTTGCATGTGGCTTATTCCCCTCCAGAATTTGCTGCTTCAGCCTTTCTTGCACTTCTTATTTCTGTAGCCAAAACAAGAAAGAGAGGGAAACCCATGTGACTGTCTGGCTTTTCAGCAGGCTCTTTCCTGCGATTAAGAGAAGTTTACCTAGGAAATCAAGCCACAAGTTACATTCCTACTTAGGGCTAGTTTAAGAGTTAACTTGGTAATGTGTTTAATTTTTAATTTACCTTTGAATTTGCTTTTCAGTTTCTTTTTAATTTAAATTTGATTTTGGGTTTCTTGGTTAAAAAAATACTTCCTTCTGTCTCTTTCTAACCTCACACAGATGAAAACATTTTAAGTTTGGAAATGAACATGATAGTTTTGAAATCAAATTCTGTGCTGTGTTCTCATATTTTCCCCAATACTGTAATATACAACTACATTATTTAGAATTTCCAAATGTGGTTTTCATCTAGACTGTTTGTAGTCATTTTCTAGTCAAGTAGGCAAAATGCTTTTCTTTTGCTGTCCAAGGAAAAAGTTCTTCAAAGACCACAACACTGTATTGATTTTTGTTGTTGTTGTTAGAAAAACATAAAATGCTCATTTGCCTCCTTTCTAAAAACAGCACAGGGAGAACAAAATACACTAAAGATAAATACTTTGTTTTTACACATTCCAGTTCAGGTAGTAAGAAAGGAAACAAAATTGGGAAGGTGTGGGGGTTTCACTAGAGACAAGAGAAACTGTTAGAGAATGAATTTGAAGAGGTTTGTGCAGAAAAAATTGCTGGAGAGAGTAAGTGTTAGCTGGAAGTTAGCTCTGTACTTTGGTCTGTGGGCTTCAGAGTATTACCACAGGTTATTTACATATTTATTTTTCTGTTCTGCTTACATCAATGCCCCAGATGCTTCTGGCAACTTCTTAAAGGTAGTTGTTGTGCCTCTTCCTCTTAACTTCCCTAATATCCCCATCCTGGGGCTTCCCAGGTCGCTCAGTGGTAAAGAATCCACCTGGCAATGCAGGAGCCACAGGAGATGCAGGTTCAGACCCTGCACTGGCCACCAGAAGAAATCAGTTCACTCCAGTGTTCTTGCCTAAAATTCCATCAACAGAGGAACCTGGTGGGTTACAATCCATAGGGTCACAGTCAGACACAACTGAACAACTAAGAACCTTCATAGCTTCTTAACAGGTTATGTCTTGCAAAAGAAATATTTTTTAATGACAGATTGTATCAGTTCAGTTCAGTCGCTCAGTCGTGTCCGACTCTTTGCAACCCCATGGACTGCAGCACGCCAGACCTCCCAGTCCATCACCAACTCTCGGAGTTTACTCAAACTCATATCCATTGAGTCAGAGATGCCATCCAGCCATCTCATTCTCTGTCGTCCCCTTCTCCTCCCGCCTTCCATCTTTCCCAGCATCAGGGTCTTTTCAAACTAGTCAGCTCTTCGCATGAGGTGGCCGAAGTATTGGAGTTTCAGCTTCATCATCAGTCTTTCCAATGAATATTCAGGAATGATTTCATTTAGGATGGACTGGTTGGATCTCCTTGTAGTCCAAGGGACTCTCAAGAGTCTTCTCCAAACCCACAGTTCAAAAGCACTAATTCTTGGGCGTTCAGCTTTCTTTCTAGTCCAACTCTCACATCCATACATGACTACTGGAAAAAGCATAGCCTTGACTAGGCAGACCTTTGTTGGTAAAGTAATGTCTCTGATTTTTAATATGCTGTTTAGGTTGGTCATAACTTTTCTTCCAAGGAGCAAGTATCTTTTAATTTCATGGCTGCAGTCACCATCTGCAGTGATTTTGGAGCCCCCCAAAATAAAGTCTGCCACTGTTTCCACTGTTTCCCCTTCTATTTGCCATGAAGTGATGGGACCAGATGCCATGATCTTAGTTTTCTGAATGTTGAGCTTTAAGCCAACTTTTTCACTCTCCACTTTACTTTCATTAAGAGGCTCTTTAGTTCTTCTTCACTTTCTGCCATAAGGGTGGTGTCATCTGCATATCTGAGGTTATTGATATTTCTTCCAGCAATCTTGATTCCAGCTTGTGCTTCCTCCAGCTCAGCATTTCTCATGATGTACTCTGCATAGAAGTTAAACAAGCAGGGTGACAATATACAGCCTTGACGTACTCCTTTTCCTATTTGGAACCAGTCTGTTGTTCCATGCCCAGTTCTAACTGTTGCTTCCTGACCTGCATACAGGTTTCTCAAGAGGCAGGTCAGGTGGTCTGGTATTCCCATCTCTTTCAGAATTTTCCACAGTTTATTGTGATGCACACAGTCAAAGGCTTTGGTATAGTCAATAAAGCAGAAATAGATGTTTTTCTGAAACTTTCTTGCTTTTTCAACGATCCAACAGATGTTGGCAATTTGATCTCTGGTTCCTCTGCCTTTTCGAAAACCTATATATAAGGTTTAATTTAGACTTTAAAAGTTTAGGTTGTTAGTATGACAGATTCATATATTAAAAATTACATATATCAAAGTATAAGATAAATGCAATATACAGTTTTACACATTGTATTCTTACTTGAGCTCCAGTGCTAAAAGGTAAGTTTCTCCTACAAGGACCATGGTAAAAGTAGCAAACAATTTAAATCTGTCACCCATAAGAAAGTTATTCATTATCAGGAAGATATATTGTGTATAAATTTAAGTTTTGAAGTAAGTTATTGAAGTTTTAAATCATTAAAGGTCTTAATTGACTACGTAGCTTCTGTGTTGTGAAGAGTGATAAAATTTGAGTTGCTTTTTTGATTACATAGCCCTTTGCACTCCTTACCTCACCCGTGTTGAATTGACTTTTTAACTTTATCAGTACACCAAGAGTTAAAGAGCTTGGGTGTTGTTTGGAAAACAAAAGACTTGTTGTAATTCATAATTGGGTGTTGAGTACACAAAATTTGTTATCTAAAGATTAAAAAATGTAGCTTTTGATAAAAATGATATGAGGTAACCAGCACAGTAATTGAACGTATAACCAGAGAGTGATGTTCATCTTTGTGATATACTTCCAAAAGCACAAGAATACCATACTAGGACAGTGATTACCTTTCAAAATAGTTTCTACTATTAACATAAGTGAAAATTATACTGCGTGAAGAAAAAAAATTAGTAGCTAACCACTATAAAATGTTCTTGATTAAAATAACAGTTAGCTACATGTTGTAATGAAGAGATAAGATTGTTTTGCTGTTGTGTGAGACCACCAAAATCTTTTGATTTTCATGGAAATGTCATAACATCAAGTGGAATAAAAGACAATTGCCTTGGTCAGGAGAGATATTTCAATTATGCTGATGGAAGACGAGTTCAATTCAGAAAGTGCTTCTAGGTCAGATGAGCCAAGTGTCAACTAAACAACAACCCCCAGAGCTAAGAGTCCGCCTCTCTGTTGTGAGAGACTGTGGGCACCTGATAGATGTGGTTTGGCCCCTGCTTGAATTCTTTCACTAACAAGCAACTCTATTTCCTCAATGCAGCCCATTGAGGGTATTAATTGTTAGAAGGTTCTTTATGTCAAAGCACAGTGTATCTCTTTGTAATGTTCCTGGTCCTCATTTGCCCTTTAGAGCCACAAAGAACAAGTGAGTTCTTTTACATAACTGCTGTTCAGAAATTTAAAGATTGCTATTGAATCTGTTTTTGACTCTTCTAGCTAAGCATATACAATTCTTATGAACTAGCTTGAGATTTTCTTACCATTTATTCATTCAGCAAATGCTGTTGAGCCCTACTATATATATGAGGCACTAAGGAAATAAGAGAAAAAATATTCTATTAACAAACTTAAGATGGGAGAATCATATAAATCAGTACTTACAATACAAACCTGGTTAGTGTTATAAAAGAAAATACAAGGGTGCATCAGTGGCACTGAGAAGGAGTGATTAACTTTGGTCATGAGACATTAGGGAACTTTTCACAGTAGATGAAACATGAATGCATAATTTTTCTGTTTTGTTTTGTTTTGACTAATGAGGAGGGTTTGGATTGGAATGAGGCTGAAGCCAGGACAGGCACACAACAGCATATGCAGAATTATACATGAAATAGCACGGCACTTTTGAAACTGTAGAGACTTATTAGTATGACCTCACCTTAGCACGCAGGGCTTCTTTGGTGGCTCAGTGTTAATAAAAAGTCCGCCTGCCAGTGCAGGAGATGCAGGTTCAATCCCTGGGTTGTGATGATCCCTTGGAGAAGGAAATGGCAACCTACTCCGGTATTCTTGCCTGGGAAATCCCATGGACAGAGGAGCCTGGCAGGCTACACTCTATGTGGTCAAAAAAGAGTCAGAAGTGACTTAGCAACTAAACAATAGCAACAATAGAACAACACCTTAGGGCAAGTGAGGTAAAGTGTCAAAAATGGAGACAGAAAGGTTGGGGCTAAATTATCAATGAGTTTGTGTGACAGAACTACACAGTTTTAATTGATTCCATGAGGGGTGGCAGCATACCAGACCTTTGATGGGTTTTCAAAACAAGGGCAACACGCTTAAGATTGTGTTTTAGAACAGTGACTCTGGTAGCAGTGTAGCAGATGATTTGGGACTTGAGAAACTGGGGCTTGGATACATTTGTGGTAGTTTATCTGTACTTGTCAGTCTCTTTATTAAAGTGTGATATCCCAGTCATTGATGTAAATTCAGTCTCTATCAGAAGAAGGTGAAGGTGAAGTCGCTCAGTTGTGTCCAGCTTTTTGTGACCCCATGGACTGTAGCTTATCAGGCTTCTCCGTCCATGAATACTTCTCCAGGCAAGAATACTGGAGTGGGTTACCATTTCCTTCTCCAGGGGATCTTCCCGACCCAGGGATCGAACCCAGGTCTCCCGCATAGGAGGCAGATGCTTTAACCTCTGGGCCACCAGGGAAGCCCACCTCTTCTATCAGAAGAGTTAACTAACAAATTTAGTGATATATGCTTACCTTGGGCTTCCCTGGCGGCTCAGATGGTAAAGAATCTGCCTGGAATGCGGGAGGCCCAAGTTTCATCCCTGGGTCTAGAACATGCCCTGGAGAAAGAAATGGCAGTCCACTCCAGTATTGTTGCCTGGAGAATCCCATAGACAGAGGAGCCTGGCAGCCTGGGGTTGCAAAGAGTTGGGACACAACTGAGCAACTAACATACACATGTGCCTACACAGTAGCCATTTTGTGAAGCTTTAATGAAGGCCTAAGCTTTGATTTTTGGTTTTGTTTTTGTCTTTCTGAGATACTGATTTTATTTCCTTTGGATATATACTCAGAAGTCCTATTAAGTTTTTGAACTGCCATACTGGAAAACATAGTGGCTGCACCAGTGTATATTCCCACCAGTTGTTTACAGAGGTTCCCTTTTTCCACACCCTCCCTAACAGTTGTCACTTGTCCTTTTGGTCACAGCCATCTTGACATGTTTGAAGTGATATCTCATTGTACTTGCATTTTCTTTTTTTTTAATTAACATTTTTTTAAATTTTAACTGTACAATATTGCATTGGTTCTGCCATACATCAACATGAATCCGCCACAGGTATACACGTGCTCCCCACCCTGAACCCTGCTCTTCCCTCCCTCCCCGTACCATCCCTCTGGGTTGTCCCAGTGCACCAGCCCCAAGCATCCAGTATTGTGCATCGAACCTGGACTGGCGACTCGTTTCATATATGATATTATACATGTTTCAATGCCATTCTCCCAAATCATCCCACCCTCTCCCTCTCCCACAGAGTCTAATGAGGTGGATGAAACTGATTTTTGTTTTGAGGGAAGTGGGATGATATGAAATTGGAGAGTCATGTGAAAAATTATGTCTACCATGTTTTATAAGGAATTTGATGAGGAGGGGCAAAGAGCCAGGATAGTTATTAGGCCAATTTTTCCCCCTCTAAATTCAACTACAGTTGATTTACAATAGTATACTAATTACGGGTATTTAATCTAGTGATCTGATATTTTATAGGTTATACTCCATTTAAAGTTATTACAGGGATGTTCCTGGTCGTCCAGTGGCTAAGACTCCATGCTCCCAGTGCAGTGGGCCCAGATTCGATCTCTGGTCAGGAAACTAGATTCTGCGTGCCACAACTAAGACCTGGTGTAGCCAAATAAAAAGTAATTAAAAATAAATTTAAAAAATAAAATTATTGTAAAGTATTAGCTATATTCCCTGTACTATCTATGACATCCTTGTATCTTATTTATTTTATACCTAGTAGTTTTTAATTGTTGTGGAAAACAAAACAATTTCAGAGGAAATCCTGTGAGAATAAAGTAGTAAAATCGTGTCTGTATACCCAATGCACAAGGTCTATATATTGCTTCATAAACGTGGATGGTGGACATGTACCCATCACCTGTTTTTGAGGATTGAATGAGGTAAAGACAAAGTATTGAGACTTTCATCATTACTTGTAGGTGTATGTTTCTCTTCCACTAAAATGAAAACTCCCTGCAGATATGAAACATGTCTTTTTTGTCTTTGTAAAGAGACATAGAGCCATGTATATATGAACACAAAGATTTATTGGATTAAGAACTTTTTAAAAAGTACCAGAGCTTAATAGTTCAATGATTAGAACCTTTGGAATAGTCACTCTGGGAGTAATAGTATCATTTCTCAAAGTATGTTTGATTCCTTTGGGAGATGTTTCTATAGGAGAGAAATCAGTTGGGCCCATGTAAGATAAGACTGAAGAATTGAACGTGGAGGAGAGTCATAGTTGAAATACATTAGGAAGCCAACTAAGCAAGTTCAGTTATATATTAACTATAGTAATTACTCTAATATTCTAGATATAATAGATTCATCCCCAGGCAAATAGTGAGACACATAATAATATGTGAAGGGTTGAGATTTATATAAACAAGCAAAATGATTTCACCTCTGGTACTCTTCTTCCCCTCCGGTACTTTTCTGAAGGATCAAATAAATTCAGTGACTTGGGGGTCTGCCACCCTTGAATTTGGTCATATTTGGGTGGTTAGAGCTATATCAGTTTAATTTTGGTGAAGCCTACAACTCCTGTTAACAGGGTGTTTGGTAAAATCCATAATACATCATCTGTAAAAGAAATACTGAACTTTATAAGTATTGCTTTTATGCTGTTGCCAGTTTTGAAGTATACTTTATACTTTTCTACTTGTGAGGTAAATATTTTCCTTCACTTTTCTAATTAGCAAAACAAATTACATATTTTCTCCTGTTATATGGTTTGCCTTTATACTTTCTTGAGAGTTTCATTTGATCCGCAAAAGTAGAAATGTTTTAAATTTGATATATTACAGTTCTAAGTATGTGTAACCAACTTAGTTTGTACTGTAAAAGGTAAGATATTTATGTAGCTATCCAGAGTACAGAGGCAAGAAATTGGAGCATATGTGAAAAAGAGTACAGTTAGAGTTATTTAGTTTTAAGGAATATAAGCCAACTTAAGCTACTTAAATGCAGGAGAGTTTATTGTAGGCTTGTAATAGGAAACTTGTACATATTCTGAAGATAGAAAATAAAATATAGCTGGGCTATAGAGTACCTGGAATAGTGGTTTTTCTGTTTTCCACTGGATGCTTGGCTTTTCTCATCTCTTTTCTGCCTCTTGGTTCAGTGCATGCTTTTCACCTGCAGAAGCTGTTTCAACTGTACCTGATTTATCAGTTCAAGCATTTATTGTCATTTGACTCAATCTCTATGTCTTTTATTTAAAAATCCTGGAAATCTGATTGTCTCAGCCTGCATATGAATTTATCCATGTTTTATCAGCAGTCCAACTTAATCAGTGCTGACTGAGGGGCAAGACCATGAAACACAAATATAGCCATTTTGGGCTACTGCTTCAGGCAGAGTTGGGACAAAGATACTGTCAAAGAAGTGGGAGTAGGTTGCAGGTATTCTAAAGTCACATGTATTTCTCCTAGTTGTAAAAAGGGTAGTAGGAAATAATATTGGAAAAATAATTTGAGTCCAAATTGTAAAGAGTCTTTAATGCTCAGTTAAAAAAAATTATAACTTTTCCATAGATATTAGAGAGGGTTGAGGATTTGGGGCAATAAATGAAATTCTCTATTCTTTTCTGCTTGTACTTTTAAGTTTATTCTAGCCACAATGAATTAATATGTTATTCTCTCCCTTTAATTTCTGTTTGTCTGAATCCTCCCGTGTTAATTCAGTAAACATATTTGAGTACAGACTCTATAGCAGGAAAGAAGGAGCTAGAATAAAGCCTTTCTGGTAAAGCCAGTGATGATCACATTGCAAACATAAATTGAAATGCTTATGACGTTGATAGTACCAGGGAGCGTGAGATGAGGGAAGCAATATTATTCCTCTAGCACTGAATCTGGCTTTTAAGTCCATCTTTGTGCTCATTTCAGTGCTTTACAGGGATTGGGAGGGGTAACTACAAAGAGGTAACATGATTGAATTTTGGGGGATGATACAAATGTTTATCACCTCTCCTGAGGTAGTAGTTACACAAATCTATGTGTGTGTGTGCTCAGTCGCTACTGAGCAGTTTTGACTGACTCTTTGTGACCTCATGAACTGTAATCCACCAGACTCCTCTGTCCATGGGATTTCCCAGACAACCCACTCATTGCTGTTTTCTTCAGGGGATCTTCCCCAGCCAGGAATCAAACCTGCATCTCCTGCACTGGCAGGTGGATTCTTTACCACTAAGCCATGTGGTGAACGAATCTTTACATGTGGTAAAACCTGTAGAACTGTATGCCAAAAGAAAGGCAGTCAATTTTTATTCTGTGTTAGTTTCAAAAATGAAAATTTCCTGAGTGTTTAAATACCTTATGTGCAGGTTATTGTGGAAATAGCACAAGTCTACTTCTCAGTGCATTTAGAGTTTAAAAGTAGCATTCAGATTATTATATAAGATAGAAAGTAAAATCAGGAGGGAGTGATTTATAGAAGAAATGGCTCATGGGGAGAAAGTTTCATAGAAATAATAGCTCCCCAGACTGCACTCCTCCATTAGACTACTGTTATAGACTGAATGTGTCCCCTTTAAAATTTGTATGTTGAAACCTAATCCCCATTGTGATACTGTTTGCTGGTGGGGCCTTTGGCACGTGGTTAGATCATGGGTGTGGAGCCCTCATGAATGGGATTAGTGCCCTTATGAAAGAGGCCTGGTGAGCTCTCCTGTGCCTTCTGCCTTGTGAGGACACAGTGAAAAGACTACGGTCTATGAACCAGGAAGCCAACTCTCATCAGACACTGAATCTGCCAGTGCCTTGATCTTAAATTTCCCCAGCCTCCATAACTGGAGGGAAGAAGCATCTTTTGTTTACAAACCACCAAGTCTTTGTTTTTGTTGTTGTTGTTGTTGTAGCAACCACGAATGGATAAGACAGCTAATTTGAGGATAGCAGTTATTTTTTTCTCTGCAGCCCTCAATTAGCAGACTGATTTATGTGTGCAAGCACAGCACTAGGGTACAATGGTCAACATGGAACTCACAGTCTAATGAGGTGGCAACATCCATAAAGCTCACATTTTAATGAAGAAAGTGACAACTAATTAAATTTTCAAAATCATTTTGGCTATTCTGCTTCCTTTCCATGTCAATTTTAGAATCAGTTTATCTATATTTATGGATAATCTTTGTTAATTAACGTGGGGAGAATTAACATCTTTAGTATGTTGAGTTTTCCATTCCTGGAACACAGTATATTTCTTTGTTTATAATTTTGGTTTCATGAACTTCTTTTATCAGAGTTTTGTAGCTTTCAGCATACACATTCTGCTTATGTTTTCTTCAGTTCAGTCACTCAGTCATGTCCGACCCTTTGTGACCCCATGGTACTGCAGCATGCCATGCTTTCCTGTCCATCACCAACTCCCGGAGCTTACTCAAACTCATGTCCAACAAGTCGCTGATGCTGTCCAACCATCTCTTCCTCTGTTGTTTCCTTTTCCTCCTGCCTTCCATCTTTCCCAGCATCAGGGTCTTTTCTAATGAGTCAGTTCTTCATATCAGGTGGCCAAAGTATTGGAGCTTCAGCATCAGTCCTTCCAATGAATATTCAGGACTGATTTCCTTTAGGATTGACTGGTTTGATCTTCTTGCAGTCCAAGGGACTCTCAAGAGTCTTCTCCAGCACCACAATTCAAAAGCATCACTTCTTCAGTGCTCAGCTTTCTTTAAGGTTAAACTCTCACATCCACACATGACTACGGGAAAAGCCATAGCTTTGACTAGATGGACCTTTGTTGGTAAAGTAATGTCTCTGCTTTTTAATATGCTGTCTAGGTTGGTCATAACTTTTCTTCCAAGAAGCAAGCATCTTTTAATTTCATGGCTGCAGTCACCATCTGCAGTGATTTTGGAGCCCCCAAAAATAAAGTCTCTCACTGTTTCCATTTTTCCCCATCTATTTGCCATGAAGTGATGGGACCAGATGCCATGATCTTAGTATTTTCAGTGTTGAGTTTTAAACCAGCTTTGTCACTCTCCTCTTTCACTTTCATCAAGAGGCTTTTCAGTTCCTCTTCACTTTCTGCCGTAAGAGTGGAGTCAATTGCAAATCTGAGGTTATTGATATGTTTCCCGGCAGTCTTAATTCCAGCTTGTGCTTCATCTAACCTGGCATTTTGCATGATGTACTCTGCATATCAGTTAAATAAGCAGGGTGACAATATACAGCCTTGACATACTCCTTTCCCAATTTGGAACCAGTCCGTTGTTCCATGTCCAGTTCTAACTGCTGCTTCTTGACCTGGATACAGGTTTCTCAAGAGGCAGGTCAGGTGGTCTGGTATTCCTATCTCTTTAAGAATTTTCAACAGTTTTTTTGTGATCACATAGTCAAAGGCTTTCGTGTAGTCAATAAAGCAGAAGTAGATGTTTTTCTGGAACTATCTTGCTTTTTCGATGATCTAACCGATGTTGACAATTTGATCTCTGGTTCCTCTGCCTTTTCTAAATCCAGCTTGAACATATGGAAGTCCTTGGTTCACGTACTGTTGAAGCCTGGCTTGGAGAATTTTGAGCATTACTTTGCTAGCGTGTGAGATGAGTGCAATTGTGTAGTAGTTTGAATATGCTTTGGCATTGCCTTTCTTTGGGATTGTAATGAAAACTGACCTTTTCTAGCCCTGTGGCCACTGCTAAGTTTCCCAAATTTGCTGGCATATTGAGTGAAGCACTTCAACATCATCATCTTTTAGGACTTGAAATAGCTCAGCTGAAATTCCATCACCTCCACTATCTTTTCTTATATTTATGTCAAATATTTATTTTTGAGCTATGATCAGTTCAGTTCAGTCGCTCAGTCGTGTCCGACTCTTTACAACCTCATGGACTTGAACTATTATAGATTATGTATTTTTAACATTTCAGTTCCTAAATATTCACTGCTGTACTATATAGAAATATGATTAATTTTTGTTTGCTTTCTATCCTATAATCCTGGTAAACTTATTAGCTCTAGAAGCTTTTCTGGGACACTTATTTTTCTTGCCTTAGTGTCCTGGCGAGGATTTTACATTTTTTTTGAGGGGAGTCATGGGAGTAGATAACCTTACCTTGTTACCAATCTCCAAAACATTTGGTCTTTTACATTGAAGGATGATGTTGTTGTTCAGTTGCTGTGTCATGTCTGACTCTGCAGCCCATGGACTGCAGTATGCTAGGTTTCCCTGTCCTTCACTTTCTCCCTGAGTTTGCTCAAATTCATCTGTCTGCAACACAGGACATGCTGGAGTTGTGAGTTCAACCCCTGAGTTGGCAAGATTCCTTGGAGGAGGGCATGGCAACCCACTCTAGTATTCTTCCCTGGAGAATCTCATGGACAGAGGAGCCTGGCAAGCTGCAGTGCATAGGGTGCAAAGAGTCGGGCATGACTGAAGAGACTAGCACAGGCACAGCATGTGCCCACTGAGTTGGTGATGCTACCCATCTCATCCTCTGCCATCCTCTTTTCCTTTTGCCTTCAGTCTTTCCTAGCATCAGGGTCTTTTCCGAGTTGGCTCTTGCCATCCGGTGCCCAAAGTATTGGATCTTCTGTCAGTGTCAATCCTTCCAATGAGTATTGAGGGTTGATTTCCATTAGGATTGATGGTTTCATCTCTTTGCAGTCCAAGGAACTCTCAAAAGTCTTCTCTAGCACCACAGTTGGAAAGCGTCAATTCTTGGGCACTCAGCCTTTTTTTATTGTCCAACTCTCACATCTGTACATGACTATGTGAAAATCATTGCTTTGACTATACAGACCTTTGTCAACAAAGTGATGTCTTTGCTTTTTAATATATTGTGTAGGTTTGTCATAGTTTTCCTTATAAGAAGCAAGAGTCTTTTAATCTCATGGCTGCAGTCACCATCTGCAGTGATTTTGGAGCCCAAGAAAATAAAAGCTGTCACTGATTCGACTTTTTCCCCATCTATTTGCCATGAAGTGATGGGACCAGATGCCAGATGCCAGAGTTTCAGGCTCTCCACTCTCCTGCCTCACCCTCAAGAGGCTCTTTAGTTCCTCTTCACTTTCTGTCATTAGAGTGGTATCATCTGCATGTATGAGGTTGTTGATATTTTTCCTGGCAATCTTGATTCCAGCTGGTGATTCATCCAGCCTGGCATTTTGCATGATGTACTCTGCGTAGAAGTTAAATAAGCAGGGTGACAATATACAGCCTTTTCATACACCTTTCCCAATTTCAAACCTGTCAGTTGTTCTGTGTCTGGTTCTAACTGTTGCTTCTTGACCCGCATACAGGTTTCTCAGAAGACACGTAGGGTGATTTGTTATTCCCATCTCTTCAAAAATTTTCCAGTTTGTTGTGATCCATAGTCAAGGTTTTCTTGTAGTCAGTGAAGCAGAAGTAGATGTTTTTCTGGAATTCCCTTGCTTTCTGTGATCCAGTGAATGTTGGCAATTTCATCTCTGGTTCCTCTGCCTTTTCTAAATCCAGCTTGTACATCAGAAAGTTCTCAGTTCGGATACTGCTAAAGCCTAGCTTGAAGGATTTTGAGAATAACTTTACTAGCATGTGAAATGAGTGCAATTCTGTGGTGGTTTGAACATTCTTTGGCATTGCCCTTCTTTGGAATTGGAATGAAAACTGACCTTTTCCAATTTGTGGCCACTGCTGAATTTTCCAAATTTGCTGACATATTGAGTGAAACACTTTTAACAGCATCATCTTTTAGGATTCTAAATAGTTCACCTGGAATTGCATCAGCTCCACTAGCTTTGTTCGTAGCAATGCTTCCAAAGTATTGACTTCACACTCTAGGATGTCTGGCTCTAGGTGAGTGACCACACCATTCTGGTTACCCTGATCATTAAGACCTTTTTCGACTTCTCCTTGATTTCTTCTGCCTCTGTTAGGTCCTTACTGTTTCTGTCCTTTATTGTGCCTGTTCTTGCATGAAATGTTCCCGTGCTATCTCCAGTTTTCTTGAAAAGATCCCTAGTCTTTCCCATTCTGTTGTTTTCCTCTACATCTTTGCATTGTTCATTGAAGAAGGCCTTCTTATCTCTCCTGGCTATTCTCTGGAACTCTACATTTAGTTGGGTATATCTTTCCCTTTCTCCCTTGTCTTTCACTTCTCTTCTTTCCTCAGCTATTTGTAAAGCCTCCTCAGACCAGGA
The DNA here is from genome assembly GCF_032452875.1 of Bos javanicus. NCBI lineage: Eukaryota > Metazoa > Chordata > Mammalia > Artiodactyla > Bovidae > Bos > Bos javanicus. The sequence goes on from NC_083893.1 coordinate 15,824,641, forward strand.
GGAGGTAAACCAGGAGGTTTACCATCTTGTATTTCCTTTTTTTTTTTTTTTTGAGATAGTTTTGGTCACTGCCTCCTGTACAGTGTTGGGAACCTCTACCCACAGTTCTTCACACACTGTCTACCAGATCTCATCCCTTAAATCTATTTATTACCTCCACTGTGTAATCATAAGGAATTTGATTTAGGTCATACCCAAATCACCTAGTGGTGTTCCCTACTTTTTTCAATTTAAGCCTGAATTTTGCTATAAGGAGCTGATGATCTGAGCCACAGTTAGCTCCAGGTCTTGTTTTTGCTGACTATATAGAGCTTCTCCATCTTTGGCTGCAAAGAATATAATCAATCTGATTTCGGTACTGACCATTTGGTGATGCCCAACCATCTGTAGAGTCATCTCTTGTGTTGTTGGGAAAGGATGTTTCCTTGGACCAATGTGTTTTCTTGACAAAACTCTGTTAGCCTGTGCCCTGCTTTATTTTGTACTCCAAGGCCAAACTTGTCTGTTACTCTAGGAATCTCTTGACTTCCTACTTTTGCATTTCAGTCCCTGTGATGAAAAGTACCCACTCCAGTACTCTTGCCTGGCAAATCCCATGGATGGAGGAGCCTGGTAGGCTGCAGTCCATGGGGTCGCTAGGAGTTGGACATGACTGAGCGACTTCACTTTCACTTTTCACATTCATGCATTGGAGAAGGAAATGGCAACCCACTCCAGTGTTCTTGCCTGGAGAATCCCAGGGACAGGGGAGCCTGGTGGGCTGCCATCTCTGGGGTCGCACAGAGTCGGACATGACTGAAGTGACAGCAGCAGCAGCAGCAGTGATGAAAAGTATGTCTTTTTTTGGTGTTAGTTCTAGAAAGTCTTGTAGGTCTTCATAGAACTGGTCAACTTCAGTTTCTTTGGCATCAGAAATTAGGATATAGACTTGGATTATTGTGATGTTGAATGGTTTACCTTGGAAATGAACTGAGATCATTTTGTCATTTTTGAGATTGTACCCAAGTACTGCATTTTGGACTGTTTCGTTAACTATGAGGGCTACACCATTTCTTCTAAGGGATTCTTGCCACAGCAGTAGATATAATGGTCATCTGAATTAAATTTGCCCATTCCTGTTCATTATAATTCACTGATTCCCAAGATGTAGATGTTTACTCTTGCTATCTCCGGATTGACCATGTCTTACTTATCTTGATTCATGGACCTAACGTTCCAGGTTCCTATGCAATATAGTTCTTTACATCATCGAACTTTACTTTCATCACCAGACACATCCACAGCTGAGCGTCGTTTGGCTCAGCAGCTTCATTCTTTCTGGAGCTGTTAGTAATTGCCCTATGCTCTTCCCCAGTATCATATTGGACACCTTCCAACCTGGGGGCTCATCTTCTGGTGTCATATATTTTTGCCTTTTCATACGGCTCATAGGGTTCTTAGAGCAAGAATACTGGAGTGGTTTGCCATATCCTTCTCCAATGGACCACATTTTGTCAGAACTCTCCTCTGTGACCTGTCCATTTTGGGTAGCCCTGCATGATATGGCTTACAGCTTCACTGAGTTATAAAGCCCCTTCTCTAAGACAAGCCTGTGATCCATGATGAGGAGTGTGATGTTAGCTGTACGTTATTTTTACAGATGCTTTTAACCATGCTAGGTAACTTCTATTTTATTCATAGTTTTCTGTTTATTTTTTAAAATCAAGACTAGATTCAGGATATTTTCAAATGCATAAATTGATATGGATCATGTTTTTTCTTCTTTAGATTGTCAGTGCTGCTGCTAAGTCACCTCAGTTGTGTCCAACTCTGTGTGACCCCATAGACGGCAGCCCACCAGGCTGCCCCATCCCTGGGATTCTCCAGGCAAGAACACTGGAGTGGGTTGCCATTTCCTTCTCCAATGAATGAAAGTGAAAAGTGAAAGTAAAGTCGCTCAGTCGTGTCCGACTCTTAGCGACCCCATGGACTGCAGCCTACCAGGCTCCTCTGTCCATGGGATTTTCCAGGCAAGAGTACTGGAGTGGGGTGCCATTGATTGTTAAGATGGTGAATTACATTGATTGACTATTGACTACTGAATGAGTGTTGCATTCTTGGAATACATCCCACTTGGTCTTATTGTCTTTTTACCTGTTGTCACTTTTGATATATTTTTTTAATATAATAGTTTTATTGAGATATAATTCACATGCCATACAGCTCATCCATTCAAAGTGTACTCAGCTCAGTGATATTTACTCAGTTCACAATTGTGCTATAATCACCATAACTGTGTACTGATCATGAAGATTAAATATTAGTACATGAAAAGATATTTTACTTTTATGGTAAACAACACTAGCATAGTTTTATTTATGTAAGAGACATTAATGGATAAGTATTCACATGTGGTTAGTTTTATTCAGTCTTTATCTTGCCTTTCTCTCCCAACTTTCTCTTTTTTCCCTTTGGCTAAGCTGTGTGACTTGTGGGATCTTATTCTTCCAGCAGGGATTGAATCTGGGGCCCTGACAGTGAGAGTGCAGAATCCTAACCACTGGACCACCAGGGAAGTCCCCCCAAATTTCTCTTAGAGGTTAAAAGATATCTTACCTCCTGATGACTGAAATGTTTTTGCTCATATTTTACTTATGTTGTTCCTTGTTACTGCTCATGTTCTTCTCCTAAAAGTTCTTTCCTGTATCCTTCCTCTTTTCTTCTAGTGGTTTCTATCTTTTCTCTGAATGTCTTAGGTACTACACTGGGCTTAACGCAACAATTTCTCTTCATGAAACTTTGATACATGATGTGTAGTATGTAGCACAAAAGCAAGGATATTTTTATAATTATTTTTCCCTTCCTTAGTTGTATTCAATTGTGTTTTCTCCCTGCAAAGTGAAAGTTGGTCAGCCGTGTTCTACTCTTTGTGACCCCATGGGCTATACAGTCCATGGAATCCTCCAGGCCAGAATACTGGAGTGGGTAGCCTTTCCCGTCTCCAGGGGATCTTCCCAACCCAGGGATCGAACCCAGGTCTCTGCATTGCAGGTGGATTCTTTACCAGCTGAGTCAGAAGGGAAGCCCAAGATTACTAGGGTGGGTAGCCTATTCCTTTTCCAGGGAATCTTCCCAACCAAGGAATCTAAGTGAGGTCTCCTGCATTGCAGGAGGATTGTTTACCAACTGAGCTCTCAGGGAAGTAGAAGAATAAAAAGATCTCTGTCAGTAAGATATTGCCTGAAACTTATTTACTAAAAGAAATAACACATACCATAAGATGACTTGCTGACATGAAAACAGGAGAAAGAAGAAAATAATGTATGTGTTTGTATTGTTTAAATGAATATCAGGAAGCATTTTGGCAATGTGTAGGATGAAAGGGAACAGGCATAGTTGGAAGCTGTTATGTTGTGATTGTTCTATGGAGGATGTGAACAAGATGAGTGTGATTAGAAAAAAGAGGAATTGTGTGAGAGACCTGGCTCCAACATTTACTATTTACGTGACCTTGGGAAGTGGCTCGTGAACCTTTCTTGGGGGTGGTCGGGTGACACATTGAATACTTGGAACATTTGATGAAAGCTATAGATAGCTGCCCAAGAAGAATGTTTGTGAATACATCATTTACTTTAAATTGTACATAGAGCTTGAGGAGGCTCATGGACCTCCTCTAGTCTGTTCATGTAGGTGCACTGATTCTTGATCAAGAACCTTTAATCTGGTTTCTGGCTGAGGTCCCTAACAGCTCTGAAATACTGTAAAAAAAGAATTACAACCTTTACTTTCAGCATTGAAATTCTGTTTCTGTTTTTTTACAAAGAATAAATGATGCTTAATTCTGTACTTTTCTTTTTTTTGTTATTTTTTTTTTTAAATTTTATTTTATTTTTAAACTTGTACTTTTCTGATAGTCCTGATCTGTGGCAGTATTTAGATTAGTTAAACAGTGGGTATTAAGTAAAATTCTCTATTATTTTTTGATTTTTAGGATTTGTAATAATGACAAAGACAAGATCCAGAAACGGGCCTAAAAGAAAATTCTTGGAATTCAAAAAAGCCTAAGTTATTTTGCAAAAAAAAAAAAAAACCAGCAAACTTTTTTTTGCATCTAGTCAGCTGAAAGTGTTTTTCAAGTGAAAAATGATTGAGGTTTGGAAAGAATGTAAGTAATCTTCATGCCAGATCTTTAATCCAAAATACTCAAGGGTAGCCAAAGAACTGTGTTTTAAAGAGACAGTACTTATAATTCTTTGAATTAATTATGTAGTCAAACTGTAGCATTCCATGTTCACTAGATAATGTTTTCTTTTTGGCCTTCTATTATACTTTAGGGAAACTTAAGTACAAAGTCCAGGAAGTTGCTGTGTGGTCAGAAGTCCAACTTCTGCTGAGACAGAATTTGAAGATCAGGTCATGATTTCCAGTTTTTTAAGCTGATTTTTCTCTCTTGATTAAAGTTGAATTTTTTCCTGTTTTGAAAAGTATTCTAGCTCCCTTTTAATGTACAACTACATTTAAATGATGATTAGAATTTATTTAATGAATCTAAAAAGTTTTAAAAAGTCATATGTATGTAAATATTAGGCAAAAACAGTGTTGTTTTACTAGAGCTGATGATATTGTTAGTGGTAAGAAGGTTCAGGATTATGTAGTCACAGTTTTCCTGTAACTGTCGGACGCCATAGTCTGAGAAAATACGGAATTTATATGGTTTTTGCTCAGATATATAAGTGGGTTTGCCAATTCTTAAAGACCCAAGTACTGGAGATTCTACTTTAGAAATCATGAGCAGAGAACTTACATGGTGTGAACAAGCTGTGGCCCTTTTTGGTTAGCTATATATATATCCTTTAATAAGGAGTAGTAGGCAAGTGATCTCTTTTTATATCATCTTTAACTCTTTTATGGTGGTAAAAGAAGTGACGAAATCTTAGAAAAATGAAACAGATATGTGAAGCAGGTATTAACAGGTATTAACAAGTAAAAGCCATTCATCAACCTTTATTATAAAAACCACTTAAAGGAAAAACTTGGCCTTTTTTTATTTTCTTCCTCTTCTTATCCCCACATCTGTTATTTTGTTGTTGGTGGTGCTGTGTCTCTTTTCTTTTTCTTTACATTTTCGGCAATATAGAAACATCGATCTGGTATTTCTTGAGTTGGTGCTGTTTCTTAACTGTTGCTCCAGATTTTCTCAGTTTCTTTTTGTTATGAAGAGTGGACGTGAGTGGTGCAGAGAATAGAAGACGGTGTGTTTGTGTCTCTGGTGTGTAGGTTGTTGTGTGTGTGAACATAGTGTTGATTGGAGTGGAGAGTGATTTTAATGGAAAGATAAATTACTACTGCCACTCCTTGTTCGCTGTACACACTGACAAAATGTGTCATAGAATGAAAAGCAAACATGAAAAAGCCCAAACTAGAAAACATCGTTTTAATGTTTCCAGTGTATCTGAGGCAATAAGATACCCAACCTGTAGACTTGACAGTTGGAGTTGAGGGAGAACAGCTCTTTATCAGCCCATATGGGTTTGTTACTAGAAGAGAGAAAGACATGGACACAAATAGGACCTCAAAACATCAGTTTTAATACTCACAAAATCTGAGTTGAAAGATACGCCTTTGTACCTCCTAACTCTAAATGTATCCAGCTAGCCAAAGACAGAGACGCTCTATACAGTCAACAAAAACAAGACCAGGAGCTGACTGTGGCTCAGATCATGAACTCCTTATTGCCAAATTTAGACTTAAATTGAAGAAAGTAGGGAAAACCACTAGACCATTCAGGTATGACCTAAATCAAATCCCTTATGATCATACAGTGGAAGTGAGAAATAGATTTAAGGGACTAGATCTGATAGAGGGCCTGATGAACTATGGACGGAGGTTCCTGACATACTACAGGAGACAGGGATCAAGACCATCCCCAAGAAAAAGAAATGCAAAAAAGCAAAATGGCTGTCTGAGGAGGCATTACAAATAGCTGTGAAAGAAGGGAACTGAAAAGCAAAGGAGCAAAGGAAAGATATAAGCATCTGAATGCAGAGTTCCAAAGAATAGCAAGGAGAGATAAGAAAGCCTTCCTCAGAGATCAATGCAAAGAAATAGAGGAAAACAACAGAATGGGAAAGACTAGAGATCTCTTCAAGAAAATTAGAGATACCAAGGGAACATTTCATGCAAAGATGGGCTCGATTAAGGACAGAAATGGTATGGACCAAACAGAAGCAGAAGATATTAAGAAGAGGTGGCAAGAATACACAGAAGAACCGTAGAAAAAGGATCTTCACGACCCAGATAATCACGATGGTGTGATCACTGACCTAGAGCCAGACATCCTGGAATGTGAAGTCAAGTGGGCCTTAGAAAGCATCACTACGAACAAAGCTAGTGGAGGTGATGGCATTCCAGTTGAGCTATTTCAAATCTTGAAAGATGATGCTGTGAGAATGCTGCACTCAGTATGCCAGCAAATTTGGAAAACTCAGCAGTGGCCACAGGACTGGAAAAGGTCCGTTTTCATTCCAATCCCAAAGAAAGGCAATGCCAAAGAATGCTGAAACTATCGCACAATTGCACTCATCTCCCATGCTAGTAAAGTAATGCTCAAAATTCTCCAAGCCAGGCTTCAGCAGTACATGAACTGTGAACTTCCAGATGTTCAAGCTGGTTTTAATAAAGGCAGAGGAACCAGAGATCAAATTGCCAACATCCGCTGGATCATCGAAAAAGCAAGAGAGTTTCAGAAAAAAAAAAACCATTTCTGCTTTATTGACTATGCCAAAGCCTTTGACTGTGTGGATCACAATAAACTGTAGAAAATTCTGAAAGAGATGGGAATACCAGACCACCTGACCTGCCTCTTGAGAAACCTATATGCAGGTCAGGGAGCAACAGTTAGAACTGGGCATGGAACAACAGACTGGTTCCAAATAGGAAAAGGAGTACGTCAAGGCTGTATATTGTCACCCTGCTTATTTAACGTATATGCAGAGTACATCATGAGAAATGCTGGGCTGGAAGAAGCACAAGCTGGAATCAGGATTGCCAGGAGAAATATCAATAACCTCAGATATGCAGATGATACCACCCTTAGGGCAGAAAGTGAAGAGGAAATATAAAGCCTCTTGATGAAAGTGAAAGAGGAGAGTGAAAAAATTGGCTTAAAGCTCAACATTCAGAGAACGAAGATCATGGCATCTGGTCCCATCACTTCATGGGAAATAGATGGGGAAACAGTGGAAACAGTGTCAGACTTTATTTTTTTGGGCTCCCAAATCACTGCAGATGGTGACTGCAGCCATGAAATTAAAAGACACTTACTCCTTGGAAGGAAAGTTATGACCAACCTAGATAGCATATTCAAAAGCAGAGACATTACTTTGTCAACAAAGGTCCGTCTAGTCAAGGCTATGGTTTTTCCTGTGGTCATGTATGGATGTGAGAGTTGGACTGTGAAGAAGGCTGAGTGCCAAAGAATTGATGCTTTTGAACTGTGGTGTTGGAGAAGACTCTTGAGAGTCCCTTGGACTGCAAGGAGATCCAACCAGTCCATTCTGAAGGAGATCAGCCCTGGGATTTCTTTGGAAGGAATGATGCTAAAGCTGAAACTCCAGTACTTTGGCCACCTCATGAGAAGAACTGACTCATTGGAAAAGACTCTGATGCTGGGAGGGATTGGGGGCAGGAGGAGAAGGGGACGACAGAGAATGAGATGGCTGGATGGCATCACTGACTCGATGGAGGTGAGTCTGAGTGAACTCCGGGAGTTGGTGATGGACAGGGAGGCCTGGTGTTCTGAGATTCATGGGGTTGCAAAGAGTTGGACACGACTGAACGACTGAACTGACTGTTGGAGAAGACTCTTGAGAGTCCCTTGGACTGCAAGGAGATCCAACCAGTCCATTCTGAAAGAGATCAGTCCTGGGTGTTCATTGTAGGGACTGACACTAAAGCTGAAACTCCAATACTTTGGCCACCTCATGTGAAGTGTTGACTCATTGAAAAAGACCCTTAAGCTGGGAGGGATTGGGGGCAGGAGGAGAAGGGGACAATAGAGGATGAGATGGCTGGATGGCGTCACTGACTCGATGGACATGAGTTTGGGTGAACTCCGGGAGTTGGTGATGGACTGGGAGGCCTGGTGTGCTGCAATTCATGGGGTCTCAAAAAGTCGCATACGACTGAACAAGTGAGCTGAACTGAGTCAGTTCAGTGACTGTGAAAGGCTAGCACACCAGGCCTTTCCTGTAGAGATGGGGGTAGAGGGGTGCAGAGAAAACAGCCTGCATATTAGAAAAATAGAGCAAACAGTATCTTCTCTGCCATTTGGTAACAATGTCTGTCAGCAAAATTTTATCTCCTCAGTTGGAGATGCATAAGGGAGAAAAGAGATGCTAGGAATGTCCCTCTGCCCTGCCACTCTCCTGAAACAGGAAGCAGTCAAAATGAATGACTTTTGTCCTCCAACACTGATGTGTAAATCTCATTCATACAGTCCGGCTTTACCTCCAATTCAGCGTGAAAGAATTGTCCCCTTTTAAGTGTGGGTTCTTGAACACATTTAGCAGTTTTGTTCTGCTAAGAAACCTTTACTGTTGCTTTAAAGTTAAGAACTTTGAATGTCTTGGGAGGGGGGAAAAAGGCGAGGGGAAGAGACAGACAAAGACAGTTTGTCTTTAGTTTGCAAAACTGGTGAGGAGGAACTTTTGCCCACATGTTTATTTGCATTGAGACCTCCAGTTTCTCAGTCTCCTGATGGTGGATTGGGGCAGGTGGGTGGCAAAGGAATGCGCATGAGAAGAACAACAGAGTATGGGACGTTTTTAGTCTATTTTTGTAACTTTTCATTGTATTGTCCCCTTAAGATTTGATAAACTGGTATTTTTCTTCCTAGGCTAGCAAGTAGAAGCCCATTTAGTCTGTAATGTCATTTTAATATCATTCTATATATTTGTAACAATATTTTAAAATTATATTTCATTGAAGATGTATGCCATTTAGCTGTGTTATAGTTTTTTCATGGCAAGGGATAACCTGAAAACCCAATCCAAAAGTTATTAGTGGCATAAGAAATTATTGTGAAACATTATCTGATGTCCTTTCTTTGCAGTTGGATACCTGTGGGTTCATATTTATTTTATGACAATCTCTTAGAGTAGCCAAATTTTACTGGATATGTGAATATAAGATACTTGGCTTTGGTTTGTTTTTATGATTTAATGAAAATTTAAGCTTCATTCTGGTCTTATTATAATATTGTACTATAATACATATTATAAGCAGACTTTTTATTGTCGGAGTTATCTATTTGTTGTTTGCTTTTTTTCCCCTTTGTATACCTGCCAGTCATAGCAAGATTCTTCAGAAATTGCATCCATTGAAAGACCAACTGTTGTTTGATTTAAAAAATTATTATTCCTTGACTTTAATTTTGGAAGTTCAAAATATTCTTGTAAATTAATTTTGCACATAAATATATATATATATATATATACATGCATAACATTTTTTAATGATTCAGAATAATTTCTAACAATATTTATTCAAAACTTTGTGTATATTTGACATTTTGTCTGTGATTTGTAAAGGGTTCTGTTCTGTAACTTACAGAGATCTAATGGACAGTGTCGATAACGTATAACCTCTAGCTTTTCACATGAGAATGTGTTTGGTTGTAATTACAGTATCTAATTGTAGCTAAAGGTTATAGAGACAAGCACTCCCAAAAACTCCTTGTAAAACTCTGCACATGAGTTTTCTAATCTGTCATTATCACTGTCCTCTGGTATAATCACATCTTACATTTGTGGTCTTCTCATTCTTTTGCTCTGTCTGCATTCTCAGCCAGGTGACATTCTTTGAAGCTGTGCTTCACTGAGTTTGAAAAAATAATGCTTATGTTCTTTTACTTTATGGTGCTTTAATTAATTATATATGTAACCCTGCAATTCTAGAGAATGAAAAGCTATGTTTTTCACTTTACAGGCACTGACTTGTTCGTGCATTGTTGTGAGGAGAAAAGCAATTTATAGATTTTTAGATCTGAAACTGTTAAAGTTGTAATTAAAGATTTCGTTCTTGTCAGTGATTGGAGTTGATGGTATCAATAGCTGTGAAAAACAAACAAAACTGCTTGTTCATTGTAGATTCCACCCTCCCCGCACCTGCAAGAGCTAATTGTTAGTGTGAAGGCTTCTGACTAAATAACTACCTCAGTATGATGAAGACAAATTTATATATGAATATAAATTGACTCTAAGAGGAATGCTTACAGTCCGAAATGTTTATCAACTTTGGCCCAAAGAAGTATGTCTAAGCTTGTGACAAAAGTGGATGCCTAAAACTATAGGCAAAGGCTAACTTTATAGCTCCTTAGTGATACATTAAGAATATGAAATCTTTTAATTGGTTTAGTTAGTGCTCTCTAGTTACAAGGGAGTTCCAGTTGGTACATTAGTTTTATATAGCTTAATAAAAACTAGTGTTTTTTTTTTTTTTTTGAGCCATACAAAAGAAATACATATGTAACAGATATGTGAATTATGATGCCTGGTATACATTGGTAAACCCTTTGTCTAATCTCAGAAACAGAACATTACCAATACTACTATTGAAAATATACTACCTTATGAGTGTCTTTTTATCCTCCTCACCCCTAAGAGGTAGCAACTATCCTGAATTTCCTTGATGTTTTATGGAATTATTTTTGCCCAATTTTTTATTATTTTTATTGTTTTTGAGCTTTATAAAAATGATACACTATGTGAACTCTGCATCTTGCCCCACCCCTTGCCTTTCTTTTTAAACTCAACGTTATTTTTAAGATTCATCCATGTTGATGAATGTATGTTTGGCTCATTCTCACAGTGGAATAATATTGCATTTACTAATTAGCATAACTTAAGTTTTCTGTTCTTCTATCAGTGGATCTTTGAATTGTTAAAAGATTTTTGCTCTCTTGAACATGTTGCCTTGAATGTTCTTTATATGTCTTCTAGTGCATATGTCCGTAACGTTCTCTGGAGTATGTAGCTAGAAGTATAATGCTCAACAGTAGTATAGTGTATGCAACTGGAACAAGTGATTACACCAACATAAATTCCTCAGTGTTCCTTTCCCTCTACATTTGATATTATCATATTTCTTAGTTTTTGCCTGTCCAATATAAAATATTATTCTAGCTTTAGATTCCAGAAAATCAAGCAAAAATTTAATAATATGTATACATGGGAAAGACCTAGGAAAACTGAGTAACTCTGGGCCTCTTCACTGTTTTAGAAGAATTTGAGAAAGATTGGTATTCTTCTTTAAATATTTGTTAGATTTTTCACCAGTGAAGCCATCTGTTCTTCAGCTCTTCTTTGTTAGGTTTTTGACTATTGAGTCAATTGCCTCAATAGATTTTCTGTTTCTTGAGTCAGTTTTGATAGTGTGTGTATTTCTAGGAATTTTTCCATTTCATTTATTTGATTTGTTTGTGAACAGTTGTTCATAGTATTCATATATCCCCCTTATTGGTAGTAATATCCCCCTTTCATTTCTGCTTTTTGTAATTTTACTCTTCTCCTTTTTTCTTAGTCTAGCTAGGAAATTGTCAACTTTGTTGATCTTTCCACAAAACTTGCTTAAAATTTTTTTCTATTGTTTTTCAATTCTCTTTTTCATTTTATCCACTCTAATCCTTACTATTTTCTTCCTTCTGCTAGCTTTGGGTTTAGTTTGCTCTTCTTTTTCTAGTTTTTTTTTTCAGGTGTGCAGTTATATTACTGATATGAGGTATGGTTCTTTTTAAGTATAGGTGTTTATAGCTATAAACTTTCCTCTTAGCATTGCCTTTGTTGTATACCATAAGTTTTGATATGCTCTATTTCTGTTTCAGTTCATCTTAAGTGTTTTCTAATTTATAATTTCTTGACTAATTTATTCACTTATTGGTTATTAAGTTGGTTATTCACTTATTGGTTATTAAGACTGTGTTGTTTAGTTTCCATGTATTTGTGAATTTTCCAGTTTTCTTCCTATTATTTTTATATATATATATTTCTTTGACACATTTATTTATTTATTTATTTATTTGGTGGGCATTGGGTCTCAGCTGCGGCACACAGGATCTCCGTTGTGCCATGTGAGATCTTTCATTGGGGCGCACAGACTTTCTAGTTGTGGCACAGTGGCTCCAGAGCACGAGGGCTCAGTTATGTGGTGCTCAGGCTCAGTTGCTCCATGGCATGTGGGATCTTAGTTTCCCAACCAGGGATTGAACCTGTGTCCCTTGCATTGCAAGATGGATTCTTAACCACTGTAGCACTAGAGAAGTTCCTCTTCCTGTTACTGATTTATAATTTCATTTTATTCTGGTTGGAAAAGATACTTTGTGTGTTTCTAATCTTTTAAAACTTATTAAAGCATTTATGCATTAACATATTGTTCATTCTGGAAAATATTCCATGTATCCTTAAGAATGTGTATCTTACTGTTGTTGAGTGGGATGCTCTGCATATGCCTATTAGGTCTAACTTACTTAATGTTTAAGTCTTTGATTTCCTTTCTGACCTGATTGTTTTTTTTATAAAACTATGGTACTGAAGTCTCCAGTTATTGTAGAACTGCCTATTCCTTCAGTATTGTCAGTTTTTCTTCATGTATTTTTCTTCCGTTGTTAGGTGTATGTATGTTTATAATTGGGCTTCCCTGGTGACTCAGTGGTAAAAGAATTCACCTGCTAATGCAAGAGATGGAGGTTTGATCCCAGTGTTGGGAAGATCCCCTGGAGAAGGAAATGGCAACCCACTCAATATTCTTGCCTGGGAAATCTCATGGACAGAGGAGCCTGGTGCGTTATAGTCTGTGGGGTCGCCAAAGGGTTGGGCACAACTTAGCTACTTAACAACAACAAAAATGTTTATAGTAGTTATATCTTCTTGCTGGATTAAACTTTGCCCCAACACATAATGTTCTCTTTTGCTTCTTGTAACCTTTTTGACTTAACATCTATTTTATGTGACAATAATATTATCACTGGCATTCTCTTTTGGTTACTATTTGCTTTCAATATAATTTTCCATCTTTTTACTTTTAACCTCTTTGTATCTTTTTATCTAAAGTGAATATTTTATAGACAACATGTGCCTGCTGCTAAGTCACTTCAGTTGTGTCTGACTTTTTGTGACCGAATGAACTGTAGCCTACCAGGCTTCTCTGTCCATGGGATACTCCAGATAAGAATACTGGAGTGGGTCGCCGTGCCCTCCTTCTGTGGATCTTCCCAACCCAGGGATCAAACCCTGTCTCTTCCATCTCCCGCATTGGCAGGCGGGTTCTTCACCACTGTGCCACCCAGGTAGACAACATACATAGTATTTTTAATCCAGTCTGCCAGTCACTCTCCTTTTAATAAAAGTTTAATCAACTTATATTTAAATTCGTTGTTGATGAGTAAGGATTTCTGTCATTTAGCTGTTTATTTTCTGTATGTCTTATATATATTTTTTGTTCCTCAGTTCCTCCTTACTACTTTTTGTATTTAGTTGAATTTTTAGTGTACCATTTTGATTCTCTTATGTATATTTTAAAGTTATTTTCTAGTGGTAACTTTGGGGATTACAATTGACATCATAAACTTAAAGCAACTTGGTTTGAATTATACCGAATTAATTTCATTAGCATATAAACCAGTTTCATTAGTGTACTAATACTGTGCTAACTAACTATATACATTTCTGTACCTCCTCATTTATATTGTTATTGTCAGAGATTACATGTTTGTATGTTGTATGCCCAATAACATAAATTTGTAAATATTATTTTATGCATTTACCTTTTAAATCACATAGGAAAAATGTGGAGTTATAAACAGAAAAGTACAATAATACTGGCTTTGACATTTACCTGTGTAAATAATTTTACCAGTGTTTTCTCATGGTTTTAAGCTACTTTTCACTTCATTCTGAAGAATTCTTGACATTTCTTGTAGGGCATATCTGTTAGGAATGAGCACGCTTAACTTGTTTATCTAGAAATATCTTCATTTTTCCTGTATTGTTGAGGGATAGATTTTTGCTGCATATAGAATTCTCAGTTGATAGTTTTCTTTTTTTCCCCTAGAACTTTAAATTATGTCAGCCTGACACTTTATGGCCTACAAGATGTCATATGAGAAATCAGGTGTTAATCTTATGAAGATAGATTGTTTGTGATAGTTGCTTCTCTCTTGATGTTTGCAAAATTCTTTGTCTTTTGACAGTTTGACTATAATGTATCTTTGTGTATATCTCCTTGAATTTATTTTGCTTGGAGTTTGTTGAGCTTCTTGGATGTGTAGGTTTGTGTCTTCCATCATATTTGAAAAATTTTTAGCCATTCTTCAAAATTGTTTCTGCCACCTCCCTTTTTTTTCCTCTTCTGATTCTGGAACTTTTATAGTATATATGCTAGTATATGCCATAGGGTTGTACAGATTTCTCAGGCTCTGCTCATTTTTATTCATTCTTTTTTCTTTGTGCTCTTGAGACTGAATAAGTTCAACTGTCTTATTGTCATGTTACATGCTGATATTTTCTTCTGCTTGCTGTAATCTGATGTTGAACTATTTTAGTGAATTTTAAATTTTATTCTACTTTTCAGTTCCAGAATTTGTTTGGTTCCTATATATAATGTCTCTAATGATATTCTCACTTTGTTCCTTGCTTGATTTCCTTTAATTCTTTGTTCATAGTTTTGGTTAGCTCATTGGGTATATTTATGACAGTTAATGTAACATGTTTGACTAGTAATCTCATTGTCTCAACTTCCTTAGGAATAGTTTTTGCCAAATTCTTTCTCCTGTGACTGGTCTATACTTTGCTGTGTCTTTATATGTATTATAATTCTTTTCTTGTTGAGACCTGGACATTCTGAGCATTATTATGTTGAAACCGCATAAATCTGTTTTCTCAGTTCTCAGTGACTGCAGATTTTTGTTCATTGAAGGCTAGAGCCATCTGTTTGTGTTATTTCCAAACTGTTTTTGCAAAGTGTGTAATCCTTTTTGTGTGTGGTCACAAGTTTCTGTTCTGTTATTTCCTGCAGTTAGCTGGTGGCCTGACTAAGATTTCCTTAAATATCTGGGTCAAAAAATGTACCCTTTTTTAATGTTCTAATAGATACCACCAATGGAAGCTGCTGCTGCTGCCTGTTCTAGAAACTATTCCTCCTGGAGCCAGCAAGCTGCTATCTCCACTGCTGCAGGAGGGAAGGGCTGAGGAACAGTTGATGGTAGTTGGTTCACCCATGCTCTTCACTTAAGGAAGATCAGCAGCCTCTCCTTTCATGCACTCTCTTGGTGGTTATAAATTTCTGATAAGGTTCTGAAATTCTAAAATGATTGATTCCAATTGCTCTTTCTGGCTCAAATTTTACTTTGGTGGAGACACTGATTTCTAGATCCTTCTACTTCATTTTGCATCAGTGATGTCTTTTGAAGTGCAAGTGTTTCAATTTAAGCTTGGTTCATCAGTGTTTCTTTTATAGATCATGCTTTTGATGTCTCATGCAAGAATTCTTTGTATAAACCTTGGTGTGAAAGGTCCTTCCCCTGTGTTTAACATGGTTGGATGGGAAACCTTGGTTGGAAGGTGTGTAGGCAGGCCACATGGAGGCTTGTGGGGGAAGCATAGCTTGATGAGAACTTTCTGGGGAGTACAAGTGAGCTGTGTGGGGCTTACAGAGAGAATTAGTGCATCAGTGCTGGCAGGAAGCCTTTGGGGTGCCAGTTTACATGTTAAGAGGACTACAGGAAAGCCATCTGCCAGTTGAGTTGCTGAGGCTGCAAGTTTGCTGAGGGACTTGGGCACATGACTGAGCAGAATTCTACTGGATATCCTCACACCAAACCACTGACCCACTCTGCTTCAGCTGGAAACCACAGGAGACCAGAGCCCCTTTCTCCTGCTGTGTCCCTTCAGTGCTCTCTACTGAGAAAGTGTAACAGCTTCATGTTTATTTTAAAAGGAGAAATCCTCAAAGGAATTCCATGTTGTCACAGAGCGTATACTGCAGGGTTCATAATGGAGCTATGAGGCAATAAATTGATGAGCAGCACACAAGGTATAAAATAGTATTTAAATTAATAGGCCATCCTTTGAGGCATGAAACTTTATTGTAAATATACCAGTCCTTCATGTAATCATTATTGAAAACGTAGATATTTTATGAAATAGGAAACTGAGTAAACTATATATGGTCTCAGATGAAACTTCTAGAGTATCCTAAGTAGGAATTAGTCTAAATTGTCATCAAAAGTTATCAATTCACTTCCACTGTACACTCAGGAAAATGAAAGTATTTCTTTATTATTGATTAACCCATATTTTGTAGGAGTCCGTTGATATCTTTCTAAACTCGAAGAATAGCCTTAACATTATGCGTTAAAAATTTATCCCATTCTTATCACAATAATGTACTTTTAAGAACAGATGTATGTATGTATTTTGAGTATAGATAAACCAAGTTATTTGAGATTTCAAATACTTTGTGACTGTTTGTATGTAAAAATTTTAAATTTTCTTAGTGAATATTTATATCACAGCTTATATGAAGTGTTTATATTCAGTTGGATTCATTGTACCTTTCTGATTAGTCTGTGGTACCCTGGCATGCCATATTGATGTATACATATTTTGAATATCATTCCTGTTTACATGTACAATATATACTTAATTTGGTTGGTAAGGGCATGGTGATTATAAGTAAAATCCTTGTTCCTTATGCAGATTTTTGTTTAGACTGTCAATGAGAAATAACTTTCTTACTAGGTTACATGTTGGCCCTTTCACAGTAAGCTCTTCTTGTGCATACTTGCCTAGGAAAAACAGTTTGCATATACATATATTATAGGAATAGGCTCAATAGATACTCTTTTATTTCAAACACTAACAAACTGTTACAGAGAATAATTAAGTAGTATTTTCCCACAAAAATTGTATGGCTTAATCCTTTACCTATTTTATACAAGTTCTCTTTACCTTTTTTGTTCTCAGATTTTTGGCTTTTACTGTCAAGTATAATACATGTATAGTCAATTCTAGTACACTTTGTAGCTAGTTCAAAGCAAATGTTTACATTTTATTTACATCTACCATTTTTCAAGTAGTTCCCTGGTTACCAGAAGCACAATTCATGTAACTTTTCTGTGTTTCAGAAACCTTTTCCCAAAAAGGACAAAAGAACTCAAATCAGTTGTACATAGTGCTCCTGGCTGGAAATTATTTGGTAAAGTCCCTCCCAGAGAGAATCTTCAGAAAACTTCCAAAATCATTCAGCAGGTAAGTACTAATATAGCCATGCGGTTTGTCTTGCTTTCCAAAGATTCTCTTCTAGATAACCATATTCTACTTTCACTGATTTTTTTTAACATACAAAATTTTGTGACTATAGATATTTGTAGTAATCTTAAGTTTTTTTTTAAAGCATGACGTATGTTTTCAATTATATTTTATGGTTGTGAAAATTATTTATAGTAGCAGAACATTGATTTTCTTTCCTAGTTATTCCTTGGATAGTGTCTTCTTTTTTCTTTCTTTTTTAAAATTTTCTCAGTAAACCATTCTCACCACATACTGTGACTTCTAATTGAACATGGTAGCATTTGCAGTGGCACAGCTTTTATGTATGATGGGTAGTTGTGAACTGATATATTTTGAGGTTGAAAATTTCCTTGGTCATTTTTTCTACCAAGGACTTTGTGAGATGGGTGGGTATATATTCTATTTCCAGTAATTTAGGAGCCAGTTCTTCTGTTACCTCTCTTAATACCCATATTCTTGAGTTCTTAAGAATTTCATGTGTTATTTGACTTCTTAGCTTGTGCTTCTCAGTAATAGGAGATCCGTGAGACTGGACAACAGTGAGACTCCTTTATCAGTTTGTGGCATTTTTAAGTTCAGAGAAGTTACTCCTCAGAAGGAGATAGAATGATAAATGTCTTATTTATCTCCTTCCAATTATAGTTTATCAAATTTAGCACATCCAGCATTTATAAAAATAATCACCATGAAAACAATAATCATCATTTAAATTGGGAAAATATTTTCCTATAAGGATTTAATAGTGTTCTTTTTATTGCTGAAAAGAAAAACTGGTTTCCCAAGTAAATAAGAACATAATTTTTATATCTTTAATAGCATTTGTTATAGTTAATGTCATTTTCAAGTAATTAAAATATTGACTAGTTTATATGCTGCTCAGGCTTAACACTAAAGTGCTATGATTCCAAAGCTGTGTGCCGAGGGTCCCCCATGTGCTGCAGCGGCTAATGCTGATGGGAACCATGGCAAACTCAGTAATACTCTTCCACCGTTTGTTGGATATGGTGCTGCCTGAGAGCTTGAGGTAGTACACAGTTTTAACATAAAATGGAAATACATTACTTTCTGTGACATTGTGTCTTTGTGAATCTGGTTTTTCTGAGTTTGCTGTGGTAAAAATCAGATATTGTGCAAAAATCAGTGTGGAACAGGAAATGAAGGTGATGGTGTCCAGTCTTATTTCAAGATTTGTGAAATTGTACGCTGCACAAAAGGCACACATGCCCCAATTAGTAATTAATTGTGGTTATTTAAGAATGCAATAAAGCTTTCTTTTAATTTATGTGTATTTTTTCAAATGGCTACTAAGTACTGGGACATACTACTCATTAAACAGAATAATTGGGTATTTCTGTTGGTTTAGGGGGTGCCAATAATAATTACTGAGGCACTAAGGTTGCTGTTAATCCAATAAAGTTTGGGAATCTTTGCTATCTGGACGTCTTAAATTTTAACTCGTTTTTTTTTTTGTAAAGTCTAAAAGTAACCTCTCTTGTCTAGAGTTTTTCAGAAGACCAAGTTCGCCCTCTAGAGGCAAAAACAGTGGTCTTGCTATTGAAGGTTTGTATTCTTGACTTTATGGTAGTTTACCTGAAATATGCATGTGCATATAGTACTTTAATATCTTTATGTAAACTAACATTCTGTGATATTTTCTTATGGTAGGTCTCTAATTACTAGTGGATAATTATCTGTTTACGGATGTGCCATTGCCTTTAATCTGCTGTTTTCATTTTGGAGTGCCAAGGCTTCACATTTTCTTTCCTTTTTATATATATGTTGTTTGAAAATTTGATGAGTGGTCAGGAAAAGAACAAGTCTTATTTTCAAATGGGAAGAAAGAGTGGGATTGAAATGCAGTTTCTATCTTCTACAGTCCCTTTCTGGCTGTTTATTGATTACATGGTTACATGTTGATTATTGGTTACATGTTGATTTCTCTCAGCTGCTGCTTTTAATTTTTGAGTGTTCTGGTGTGTGTAGGGACTAGTGTGTATTTTGGTGCCTTTTTCATGCTTCTGTTTGTTTTCTGGGAGCCGTGATGGATAGCAAAGTCATTGTTCCTCTGACTGTTTTCCACCCTCAAAAATGTGTCTGTTTCACCATGTGATGGAATGTTTCTGCTTTCTCTTTTACTACAGTTTGTGTCCTATACCCCACCCCCTATTTGTCTCATTTTGCTATTCTCTTTCCTGCAATTGTCATTTTAAACGTGGGCATGATTTTCTTTTATTAGTAATGGAAAAGCTACAACTTTCTGTTTCCACTTGAAAACAGTTTGTTTTACAGTCCTAATTTCTAAACTCTGTAAAACATTATCAGTATAAAACTACATTTGAGATCTTTGACTATGTTCACATGTAAAATGTGTTTTGTGTTTAGAATCAGAATTTAAAATAATGTAAGAGTAAAACCATGAAGAGTGTTCAGACACATCTGTCATGTTTTAGGATAAGGTTTTAAGCTGTTACGGCTATAGAAAATGAAGGTAGCTAGTATTCCACTGTAAAACTGTCTGAAAAAGTGAGGCAGTGCTAGAAGTACTAAGGAAAAAATAGATTCCTTTGATCTTTCTTAAGATGCATCACTTGCTTCAAGAAGGGCAAAACTGTAAAATCTGTTAGAATATTAGAGTGGTAGTAGTATTTTATAGGATAATTATTTCATTAAGCAGATACCCAGAAAGGAGTTGCCATATTCTTAAGGATGAGTATATGTTTGGGGACTAGAATTTTTTTCTAATGGAAAGACACTTATAAGATTATAAATTTAACTAAACTACTTTGAATTGCAACCTTTTTCTCTATTAATTGTTAATTGCACAAATAGCACATGATTATATTCTCTATAAAATATAAAACATTATAGGAAGGTATATCTCATTTTACATTTCCCTTCACAGTTTTAGGCCTTTTAAAATTAAATTTTTGTGTAGAAAACACAGTTATTTTCATGTGTATATACTTTTACATTCTATGTTATTTTTTCCCCTAAGAACAAAATGTTACTGTATATAAAACTTTTTGCCTTCTTTTAAGTGTTTTGTATCTATAGTTTTTCAGAGATACATGAAGTTCAAAAGTGAAAGATACTTATAGGTTAACTATTTTTAAAAAGTTATTAAAAGTTTGATCAATTTAGTACTTTACATGTTAATAGTAAAGAAGTATAAAAATAATTTTAGGATAATAGCAAAGTCAGACTGACTCAAGTTTGGCATTTAACTTGACAATCAGTCCCCAAATCATATGAATATTCATATTATTATTTTATGAGGATTATCACATGTGTTCTCTTGCAGGTATGAAATTCCTGCTTGTGGCCATCTGAACCAGTTGGTGAGCCATGTTAAAAATCGCATCTATTAATTATAAATAGTATTTCAGTTATATTGTAGTTCAATTGACCTAAGTTTTTGGTTTTTCTAAATTAATAGGCTGAAGTTGGAATACAGCTACAGAGTTTGTCTTATGACCCCCAAACTGCAAGTGAGAATTATTTCAAATGCGCCATGTTATGTGTAACTGTAACATGATTGCATACTAGATCGAACATAGTCTATGTCAAACTCAGTCTTTCAGTAGAAAGTAATTTTTTGCTTGGCACTATTTTTATATTGGCATCTTTTTCATTATGAATAGGTGAGATTATAGTACTTAGATGATGTTTCATGTTTTTCATCACTCATGTCTTTTTCTGAGTGGTGTTTTAGTTGAGTGTTTGAATCACTTTCAGCTATCTTTTGACAGGCAAGGAAAAAAGTTTAAAGACTCAGTTTCTTAATCTGAGCATTTCAAATTGTCTAAAATAGAATAGGTCATGGACTTACCTGGCAGTCCAGTGGTTAAGACGCCTCACTTCCACTGCAAGGAACGCCTGTTTGTCCCCTGGTCGGGGAACTAAGATCCCACATGCTGTGCAGTGTGACCAAAAAATAGAAGAAAAAATAAAGGAGAATAGGTCATTCTCCTCAATTAAGCCTTTGACTTTAGGAACAGTAAGTAGCATTGTGGAAAGGACTAGAATACGCATACTTTATGAGCACTAATTATGTTACACTTTGTAAGGGTAGAGCATAGTTTTCTGGTTACTAACATTATTGGTTTATGTAGTTAGGATACTTGAAAAATTTGTTGATTTTAGTTATGCTTAAATATAGATACCTTCAGCATAAAGTTTGAGTGAGCACTGCAGTAAATGAACCACTTCATTGTTGTTAAATTGTTTAGGGTCTGAACTGTGTTCAGAATTTGTTTTTGATAAGTCCTTAAAACTGTTACACACTTGCATGTTCCTTCATCTTTGTTTACCTAATGTATTGTCACCTTGTAAAGGAAGTGAATAATTACCTTTCTAGCCACACATGTGTTCCTTATTTATAGTTAATGATAAATTGCTGTGTCTTTCCTATGTATGAATAAGTTTGGTTTCATAAATGTTGATTTCTGTGGCCTGAAGATTGAGAGAGGACTTTGTACCAGCTCTGGGCCTGTGCTCCTGGGAGAGGGGAGAAGTATGAACCTTAAGAAAGAAGGTTAAATTAGTTAAAGAAATGGAAAGAATAATAATAATAAGTTCTCATAAGTTGAACAGGGCAGAATTTGGGGGAATTATTTTTTTTTTAATTGTTAAAGACAGAGACTTGGAAAAGAGTTGCAATTTGAAAATACTCTTGTTATTTGATTCCAAACATATAATTCGAGCATCAAAGTAGAAGTTATATTCCTTCTGTCATGATGTCAGACTTATAATTATGTTAGGCTTCAGATTACACTAAACAAAATTGTGTTAATAGCTTTACCAAAATGAAGTTTATTAAGACACTGCTGTATGCCAGAGGATGATGAAATGCTTTGCCCTAGGTTTCAGTTAAACTTGAATTATAGGATGCATTTTATTTCTTCTAATTCACAGATCCTAGAATCAATCACTAAAGGTATCCTAATTGGCTATCCCCTCTACTACAAGCATGATGATTTACCTGGCTTTTGGATCAAATTGTATAAAATTGTCTTTATCTTGGGTAGACATGTTCTTAAGGTGATAGAGATGTCCACGTGGGGAGTTTCTTCCATTTCTGAAACATTATTCTGGCTGTCTATAAATGGCTACCATAATATAGAAACATGAGGGTTTGCTTACTGACACAGATTAACACTAACCCCTTTAGGAGTAGTGTTCTCACTGTACGCTGAAACTCAAAAGTCAAGTCAGTGTATATGCATCAAGCTTATTTTGGCTTTCACATTGTCTTTAAAGGAGAAGCTCCTATTTCATTCCTCCTTTTCCCCAGACCCCGTATTTTACTTCAAGAAGTTGGCCAAAGACTCCTGCCACCCTCCCTTTGAACCCATAGACTTATCTTTTCTCATATCCCTCTCCTAGTACATTCTTTTTCTGGTGAGTCCTTTAGATATAGAGCCTAAGACATCAAAATGTTGTAGGATACCATTCTGTGACCAGCTTATTGTGTGACTTCATATTAGCAAGCTCTAAATCTTTTCTCTTGTAGAATTTGAAGGACAAAATTCTTTAATTGATCCTAGATTCTTCTCTAAGTTTGTCTGGCTTTCATTTTAATGAATGTGTAATTTATTCAACAGACATTGACTGTACGATAAAATAGGCATGGTTTAGGTTCTTGAGAAATAGATTAATATGAGTCCTAGCTTTTCTGTTATTCTAGTATAACTGTGGGAAGGAGGGAAAAGATTCATATATGGTTATCATATAGTATAGTGAGTGCTGTAGTTGTGAACAAAGTACGGGAGTAGAGATGAAAGAGTGATTAATTCTACTCAGGATTACATGCAGTTTGTGTTCTGAAATATACTCGTAGGAGTTCACTAGGTAGACAAGATGAGGAAAGCTGTTCCAGATAGAGAAAATTGAATGAGCAAGCAGGAATGCACTCAGTATTAGCTCAGAAAGAATCTACCTTCAATGCAGGAGCCCCAGGTTCAGTCCTTGGGTGAGGAGGATCCCCTGGAGAAGGAAATGGCAACCCACTCCAGTATTCTTGCCTGGAAAATCCTATGGAAAGAGAAGCCTGGTGGGCTACAGTCCATGTGGTTGCAAAGAGTTGGACACCGCTGAGCGACTGAGCAGGGAAGAGGTGAAGGTCATTAGCCACAGGTTAGAAAGCTGGACTTAACCAAAATACTTTCAGTGCTGAGACATCAAATTCATATATTAGAAAAATTCTGGAGGCTTTATAGAAACTAGAAAAGAGTGAGATTGCAAAGGACTTTGAGATTTGTTGTAGTAGTCTATGATTCTATTCTCAAACACAGTGGATTACCTAGGGAATGAGTTAAAAATACAGTTTCCTCAACCCCATACTTTGAGTTCTTAATGTCAATTTTGTGTTTTTCAATTCTTGTGTTTCTAGTTGTTTCTTTTTCAAATCTGCTATATCACTTTTTGCAGTTTACAGTTCCCTGCTGAAATTTCAAGCTTGGCCTTTATCTCCTTAAACATAGTAAGTATAGTTTTTCATAGCCTGTGTCTGATAATTTCAATGTCTGGAAATTCTATAGGTCTGCTTATATTGAATATTGACTCTGCTAGTTTTTGTTAGTGGATGCTATTTTATTTCTGTGTGTGCTTTGTTACCTTTGCTTGGGTGCTGGATGTAATATTTGAAATATTATATGTAGAAAGCAATTTGAAGTACATCTTGTTTGCTTCCAAGTTTTAGCAATAGTGAATAAAGCTGCTATAAACATCTATGTGTTAAGTATTTTTGTGGGTGTAAGTTTTCATTTCTTTTGGGTGAATACCAAGGAGCCTGGTTGCTGAATCATACGGTATTTTAGTTTTATAAGAAACAGCCAAACTGTCTTCCAAAGTAACTGTACCATTTTGCATTCCTACCAAGCAGTGAATGAGCATTTCTTTCTTTCCACATCCTCACCAGTATTTGGTGGTATCAGTGTTTTGAATTTTGACCATTCTAATAGGTGTGTAGTAGTATCTGATTGTTAAATTAGCAATTGACATATAAATTAGAATATACTACTTGTTATCTGCATATCTTATTTAGTGAGGTGTCTTTTCTGATCATTTTTGATTGGATTGCTCATTTTCTTATAATAATAAAAACAGAACTCAGTAGAATTTTAAGAGTTCTTTATGTATTTTGTATAGCAGTCCTTCATCTGATGTATCTTTTACAAGTATTTCCTCCCAGTCTATGTCTTCTCATTCTCTTGACAGTGTCTTTCACAGAGCAGAGGTTTTTAATTTTTATCAAGTCCTGCTTCTCAATTTTTTTTCATGAATTATTAGTTGATTGTGTTTATGTGGAATTGTTTTCGACTGTCTATTCTGTTCCATTGTCTAGTCCTTTGTCAATGCTGCATTGTATTGATTACTGTAGTTTTATATTAAGTCCTGAAGTCAGGTAATGTTTGTCCTCCAACTTTCTTCTTCTTCGATATTGAGTTTGGTATTCTGGGTCTTTTGCCTATACATATAAACTTTTTTTTTTTTAACTGTTCTTTCAGATTTTGTATATAGACTAGATCATGGCATCTGCAAGCAAAAGCAGTTTTATTGTTTCTTTTCTAATCATTATACCTTGTATTTCCTTGTCTTGTTGCATTAGCTAAGACTTTTCACAATGTTGACAAGCAGTGGTGGGAGGGGACAGCCCTTGCCTTGTTCTTAGTGGGAAAACTTAGTTTCTCACCATTAGATATAGTATCAGCTTTGGGTTGTTTTGTAGATGTTCTTTATCAAGAAAGGAATGACCCTTTTATTCCTACTTTAATGAGAATTTTTGTTATGAATGACTTGAATTTTCCCACTTGATCTTGGCATATAATCCTTTTTATACATTATTTGATTCGATTTACTAATATTTCATTGAGGATGTTTGCATCTGTGTTTCTGAGATGTATTGATCAGGGTTTTCTTTTAATGTCTTTGCCTGTTTTAATATTAGGGTAATGCTGGCCTCATTGATTACATTAGGAAGTATTCTCTTTGCTTCTATATTCTGGAAGAGATCATTGCTTGCTAAGTCGCTTCAGTCGTGTTCGACTCTGTGCTACCCCATAGACAGCAGCCCACCAGGCTCCCCTGTCCCTGGGATTCTCCAGGCAAGAACACTGGAGTGCGTTGCCATTTCCTTCTCCAATGCATGAATGTGAAAAGTGAAAGTGAAGCCGCTCAGTCGTGTCTTAAGTCTAAGTGACCTCATGGACTTCAGCCTACCAGGCTCCTCTGTCCATGGGGTTTTCCAGTAAGAGTACTGGAGTGGGTTGCCATTGCCTTCTCCGAGGAAGAGATCATAGGGAATTGATATAATTTGTTCCTTAAATGTTTCTTAAAATCTGCCCATGAACTCATCTGAGCCAGGAGCTGTCTCTTTTGGAAAGTGATTATCAATGCAGTTCTCTTTGTCCTTCCTTCTTTCCCTCCTTCACTCCTTCCCTTTCTCCCTTACTTTTCTTTTCATTTTTCCCAGCTTTTTTGAGGGTATAATTGTTGATTGAATTTTTTAAATAGATAGCAGGACTGTTCAGATCATCCCTTTCTTCTGTGAGTTTTAACAGATTATGTCTTTAAGAAATTTGTCCATTTCATCTAAGTTATCAAATTTATGGGCATATAATTGTTAATATTTCTTTCAGTTCAGTTCAGTCACTCAGTCGTGTCAGACTTTTTGCGACCCAATGAATCTCAGCACTCCAGGCCTCCCTGTCCATCAACAGCTCCAGGAGTTCACTCAAACTCATGTCCATCGAGTCGGTGATACCATCCAGCCATCTCATCCTCTGTCATCCCCTTCTCCTCCTGCCCCTAATCCCTCCCAGCATCAGAGTCTTTTCCAATGAGTCAACTCTTCGCATGAGGTGGCCAAAGTACTGGAGTTTCAGCTTTAGCATCAGTCCTTCCAATGAACACCCAGGGCTGATCTCCTTCAGAATGGACTGATTGGATCTCCTTGCAGCCCAAGGGACTCTCAAGAGTCTTCTCCAACACCACAGTTCAAAAGCATCAATTCTTCGGCGCTCAGCTTTCTTTAACATACATCAAATCTGTAGTGATACCCCTCTTTCATTTATGATATTTGTAGTTTGTATCGGCTTTCTCTCTCCCTCTCTCCCTTCCTTCCCCCCTTTATCCTAGAGCTTGCAATATGCATTTACATCTAATATAAACCCATTTAAAAATAATGTTTACCACTTCACAAGTGCTGCAAGTGCTTCATAACATCAAAATATTCCTAATTGCTTCCTTCCATCATTTGTATGTTTGCTGTCATTCATTTCATTTACACATGAGCATGCTCACATACACATACACACAACCATATGTAACTGAATGTATCATTATTTGGAACAAGCTGTTATCTGTTGGACCAGTTAAGGCTAGTAAAAAGAGAATTTTTATTTTACTTTCATGTATTCTTTCTGATACTGTTTTTTTTATGTAGATAAAAATTTCTGAGGTGTCCCTTTCCCTCTCTCTGAAGAGCTTCTCTCAACATTTCTTGCAAGGCAGATATCTGTTGGCAACAAATTCTCTCAATTTTTGTTAGCTTGGAAGAGTCTTTTTCTTCTTTGTTTTTGAAGCCTAATTTCATAGGGTGCAGAGCTTCTCTGTAAATTGTTATCTTTGCTTTTGTGTAGAGAGGTTTTTTCACCTCTGGCTTCTTTCAAGATTTTTTAAAATCTTTGATTTTCTGCAGTTGGCCACACACTCCAGTATTCTTGCCTGGGAAATCCAATGGACAGAGGAGTCCCTGGGGTCGTGTACAGTCAGACACGACTGAGCGATTGTCACACTAACACACTTTCTGCAATTTAAATATGATTTGCCTAGGTGTAGTTATTTGGGCATCTATACGACTTTGTGTTCTGAGCTTTCTGATCTGTAGTTTGGTGTAGACATTAATTTATAGAAATTCCTGGTTATCGTTCCTTCAAATATTGCTTCTGTTCCATTTTCTCTCTCTTCTTTTGGTAGTCCCATTACACGTATATTACATCTTGTGTAGTTGTCCCACAGTACTTGGATATTCTGTTCTCTGTTTCTCAGTCTTTGTTCTCTTTTTCAGTTTTGGAGGTTTCCAATGAGGGATCCAATAAAAGGAACCAATGAGGGATCACAATAAACTGTGGAAAATTCTGAAAGAGATGGGAATACCAGACCACCTGATCTGCCTCTTGAGAAAGCTATATGCAGGTCAGGAAGCAACAGTTAGAACTGGACATGGAACAACAGACTGGTTCCAACTAAGAAAAGGAGTAGGTCAAGGCTGTATATTGTCACCCTGCTTATTTAACTTATATGCAGAGTACATCATGAGAAACGCTGGGCTGGAAGAAGCACAAGCTGGAATCAAGATTGCTGGGAGAAATATCAATAACCTCAGATATGCAGATGACACCACCCTTATGGCAGAAAGTGAAGAGGAACTAAAAAATCGCTTGATGAAAGTGAAAGTGGAGAGTGAAAAAGTTGGCTTAAAGAATTGAAAGAGACACGTGTACCCCAATGTTCATCGCAGCACTGTTTATAATAGCCAGGACATGGAAGCAACCTAGATGTCCATCAGCAGATGAATGAATAAGAAAGCTGTGGTACATATACACAATGGAGTATTACTCAGCCATTAAAAAGAATACATTTGAATCAGTTCTAATGAGGTGGATGAAACTGGAGCCTATTATACAGAGTGAAGTAAGCCAGAAAGAAAAACACCAATACAGTATACTAATATATATGGAATTTAGAAAGATGGTAACAATAACCCTGTATACGAGACAGCAAAAGAGACACTGATGTATAGAACAGTCTTTTGGACTCTGTGGGAGAGGGAGAGGGTGGGATGATTTGGGAGAATGGCATTGAAATATGTATAATATCATATATGAAACGAGTCGCCAGTCCAGGTTCGATGCACGATACTGGATGCTTGGGGCTGGTGCACTGGGACGACCCAGAGGGATGGTATGGGGAGGGAGGAGGGAGGAGGGTTCAGGATGGGGAACACATGTATACCTGTGGCGGATTCATTTCGATGTTTGGCAAAACCAATACAATATTGTAAAGTTTAAAAATAAAATTAAAAAAAAAAGTTAGCTTAAAGCTCAACATTCAGAAAACGAAGATCATGGCATCCGTTCCCATCACTTCATGGGAAATAGATGGGGAAACAGTGGAAACAGTGTCAGACTTTATTTTTCTGGGCTCCAAAATCACTGCAGATGGTGACTGCAGCCATGAAATTAAAAGGCGTTTACTCCTTGGAAGGTAAGTTATGACCAACCTAGATAGCATATTGAAAAGCAAAGACATTACTTTGCCAACAAAGGTCCATCTAGTCAAGGCTATGGTTTTTCCTGTGGTCATGTATGGATGTGAGAGTTGGACTGGGAAGAAGGCTGAGTGCCGAAGAATTGATGCTTTTGAGCTGTGGTATTGGAGAAGACTCTTGAGAGTCCCTTGGACTGCAAGGAGTTCCAACCGGTCCATTCTGAAGGAGATCAGCCCTGAGATTTCTTTGGAAGAAATGATGCTAAAGCTGAAACTCCAGTACTTTGGCCACCTCATGTGAAGAGCTGACTCATTGGGAAAGACTGATGCTGGGAGGGATTGGGGGCAGGAGGAGAAGGGGACGACAGAGGATGAGATGGCTGGATGGCATCACTGACTCAATGGACGTGAGTCTCAGTGAACTCCGGGAGTTGGTGATGGACCGGGAGGCCTGGCGTGCTGAGATTCATGGGGTTGCGAGTCGGACACAACTGAGTGACTGAACTGAACTGAATGAGGGATCCTCTAGTTCAAGGTTTCTTTCCTCAACTGTTTGCCTCTACTCCATCAGAGGTGTTTCTCTTTTAGTTAGTTTTTTTTTTTTTTTAATCACTAGCATTTCTTTTTCATTCTTTCTTAGAATTTCCATTTCTCTGCTTCCATTATTCATCAATTGTTGCATGTTGTCTACCTTTCCCATTAAAGCTCTTAGCACACTAGTAGTATTCAAAAATTCCTTGTTTATAAGTCCAACATTATTACCATATAGACTATGGTTCTGATGTGTTCAATCTCCTTGAACTGTGTTTTTTGCTTTTTAGTATGATTTATAATTTTTTGTTGAAGAGTGGATATGGTGGGCTGAGTAAAAGGAACTTTAGTAAATAGACCCGATTAATGTAGTGGTTAGGTGTGGGAGGAGGGAAAAGGTTACATACTCCTGTGGTTAGTTCTCAGTCTTTTGGTGATCCTGTGCCTTCAGACTGCACTTCACCAGTGCACAGGCACTTCTCAGTCCCTCTACCACCTTAGGTGGGAGAGGTGGGCTGGAGCTGGACATGTTCCTTTCCCCAGATAGGTTAGGCTCTGATAAGACTGCAGTTAAGTTAGGCTCTGGTGAAATAGTTTTTCCTGAGAGCAAGCTTTGTTAAGAACAGATTGCTCTAATATATTTCAAAATAGTTCCTTTCCCCTCCTACTGCTGCAAGCACAAGGGCGTTTTTCTCTGACGATCACTGTGAGGATCTGATAGAGTTCCTGGAGGTAAAACTTGCTGAAGTATGTGGGGCTGGGATCTCTCGGAGTCTTAGCTTTCAGACATGTCTGCATTGAGCCTCTAGCAATTTGTCAGTTATAGTTCAGGTTTTCCTACCCTGGCTTGGTTCCCACAGAGGTTTCTTCAGGAGTTTCTACCCTGGTAAATTGTGATCCTCGACATCTATCTACCTATTTCTCTAATTTTGTGGCAGCAGTTTGCCTTTTGACCTCATTTCTCTGAGGAATTTAAGAAGAGTTGTTGATTTTTTTTATTTGTTTAGCTTTTAACTTACTAGAATGGGTAGGCAACTTTTAAGCTTCTTACATGCTGGAGCAGAAAATGTTGAAATACTAATATTTTGTTAAGAATTTTTGCTTCTATTTTAATTTGAGATATTGGTGTATAATTTTCTTTTACTATTTTTGTCTGATTTTGGTATTGGGATAATGCTGGAATCATTGAATGAATTGAGAGCTGTTTCTTCCCTGTCTCTATTCTAAAAGAATTTGTGTAGAATTAATATTTTTTCTTCATTAAATGTTTGGTGGAACTTGGCAGTGAGATTATCTAAGGCAAGGTCTCTCAACTTTAGCACCATTGACATTTTAGGCCTTGTCATTTTTGTTCTTGGGGACCCCTCCTTTGCAGTGAAGAATTAGCAGCGTCTTTGGCCTCTACCCAGGAGATGCCAGTAGCATCCCCTCACAGTTGTGGCAACCAAAAATGTCTCTTAATGTTGTCAACCATACCCTAGGGCCAAAGTCAACCCCAATTGAGAATTACTGACATAAACGAAGTATACTGGGATTTTTGTTGTTGTTACAGTAAGTACATTACATGTGAACCTTTAAGTTGCACACTTTCAAAAATGTGAAAGTGTGTTCTGTTAGCATCAGGCATGAGTGAAATTGTAGTTTGTCCTCAGTCTTCTTGCCTACTCACTCAGTGCCAGCCCCTGTATGCCAACTACTCTACTGTAATACTGTGCTTTTCAAGGTACTGTACTGTAGGGTTAAAAATGTTGTGGTTTTTTGTATTTGTTTGTTTTTTTATGTATTATTTGTGTGAAAAGTATTATAAAACTATTACAGTACAGTAAGATATAGCCATTTGTGTTAGTTGGGTACCTAGGCTAACTTTGTTGGACTTACAAGTTGGACTTATGAACACACTCAGAATAGAAGTTGTTCATGTGTAGGGGACTTACTGTATTGTTGAATAGCTCTTTAATTATAAAGTTAAATTTTAATTGATATGAGGTATGTTGTTTTCTATTTTTTTCTTGAGTCAGTTTTGGTTAACTTGTATCTTTCAAGAGATTTTTATGTTTCATCTCTGCTGTAGGATTTATTGGAATAAAATTGTTAATAATATTCTCTTATCCTTTTAATATCTAATTGTTATGTCATAAACATAGAGATGATCTCTCACACATTCCTGAAATTAGTAATTTGTGTCTTCTTTTTTTATTGATCAATATTACCAGAAGTTTATCAGTTTTATTGACCTTTTAAAAATATACCCCTTTTGTTTCATTGATGTTTACCTCTCTCTCTATTTCTGTCTCACTTATTTTTACTCTTTGTTATTGCTTTCCTCTTGCTTTGGATTTTTCTAATTTTTTAAAGTGGATCATTGATTTTAGACCTTTTATCTTTTTAATATATGTATTAAGCTGTACATTTTCGCCTAACTGTGCTTTTACTGTGTTTAACAAGTATCAGAATTTTCATTTTCACTCAATTGAAAATGTTTTGTTCATGATTATTTAGAAGTGTGGTGTTTTAACTTTCAAATATTTTAGAATTTTCCCAGATAGGTTTTTGTAAATAACTTCTAATTTTACTCCATTATGCTCATGCAATATACATTATGCAATTTCAGTCTTTTTCAATATTTGAAAGTTGTTTTATTTCCCAGATATAGCATGTTTTAGAGAATATTCCTTGGGCACTGGAAAAGAATGTATGTATTCTGCTGATGTTAGGTCAGTGTTTTATAAATGTCAGTTGGGTCATAGATGATAGTATTATTTAAGTGTTGTATAATTTTCCTGATTTTTTGTTCTGTGAATTAGTGAGAGAGGAATAATGAAATATCCACCATAATCTACTTGACTATTTCTCTCCTTATGCTCTTTTTTCTTCTGTTTGTGTTTTGAAGCTTTGTTTTTATGTCTTTTTGGTGAATTGACCTCTTTACCATTAATGTAATGTCTTTTTTGCCCCGGTAATGGTTCTTATTATGAAGTTTTTGTCTAATTTATCCACTACAGCTTGCTTTCAATTTGTGTTTACATGTTAATTGTTCTGTTCATTTGCTTTTTTTCCATCTTCATATTTAAAGTGTTTTTTTTTTTTTTTTGTATATAGCATATATTTGGGTCTTTGTAGGCAGTCTGAATCGGAGAAGGCAATAGCACCCCACTCCAGTACTGTTGCCTGGAAAATCCCATGGGCGGAGGAGCCCGGTAGGCTGCAGTCCATGGGGTCACTAAGAGTCGGACACGACTGAGCACCTTCACTTTCACTTTTCACTTTCATGCATTGGAGAAGGAAATGGCAACCCACTCCAGTGTTCTTGCCTGGAGAATCCCAGGGACGGGGGAGCCTGGTTGGCTGCCGTTTATGGGGTCGCACAGAGTCAGACACGACTGAAGTGACTTAGCAGCAGTAGCAGGCAGTCTGAATACCCTCTTCTTTTTAAATGGAGTGTCATTTACTGTCAGTTATTGGTATGACTGAATTTAAATTTACCATCTTGCAACTTCTTTTCAGATTGTCCCATCTGGTCTTTGTTAATTTTTATCTCATTTCCTGCCCTCTTTTGGATTAAATCAGTATTTTTAATACTCCATTTTATCTCCACTGTTAACTTATTAGATATATGTTTGTTTTAGTTTTTCAGTTGTTGCTCTTGGCCAGCAGTTTTCAAATGTTTATATTTACAACTGCTTTGGATTCTGGCTATTAAGGATCTCAAAGAGTTTTTTGTTTTTGTTTTTTTCAAAGAGTTTTTGTTCATGGGAATTGTCTATGAATTACTGCTATACCCAGAATTAACACTGACAGGTGGAAATATTTATTAATTCACTTAAAAATAGCAATAATAAAGTCATTACATGTTAACACAAATAATATGTATTTTAAAAACTTTTAAAAAACCAACTGATCGGAAGACTAGCATTGTTTTACACTTTTGCACATCTCTTAATGTCTGGCTTAATATTATAAAAGAAGATTGGATTATCATTTCTACTCCTGCATTCAGTTTCTGCTTGTCTATTGTTTTAGTTTAAGTATGTGAAGAAAATATGGCCTTATACTAATGTCTAGATAGTAAAGAGCATTTTCATATAGTTGTGTGTATTCTTTTTGATGGAGAAGGAAATGGCAACCCGCTCCAGTATTCTTGCCTGGAGAATCCCAGGGACAGAGGGGCCTGGTGGGCTGCTGTCTATGGGGTCACACACAGTTGGACACGACTGAAGTGACTGAATGCATGCATGCATTCTTTTTGATACGCACAAGGAATCAAAGGAGGAATATTGGTCAGATATTTCCCAAAATGGTCCTTAAAAGAAAAACTATTAATTTTTTCTTGCCCTCAGTACTTCTGATACCAAGTGTGTAGGCTGTGTAGGGTTTGTTTTTTTTTTTTTTCACATTGACCAATTCTTCAAACCCCAGTTGGGTGTCCTACAATTCCATTCAATTCTTACACTGTTTATCTGGAGTTACTGTCAGATCCCCCAGGTTAAGACCTCAGTCTTACAAGACTGCCTCTGATTTCAGATGCTTAATACAAGTCAGGCTTCTAGTACTTCTTTTTTTTTTTTTTGGCCATGCTGTGCAGCATGTGGGATCTTAGTTCCCTGACCAGGGATCAGACCTGCACCCCCTGTATTGGAAGCCAGGGAAGTCCCATGCTTCTTGTGCTTCTGATCAACAACCATAAATTGGAGATGCCTGTGACACCCTTCTTGGGTTTGATAATTTTGCTGGAACCACTCACAGAACTCAGGAAACTGTTGATTTATTAGATTACCAGTTTATTACATAAACAGCCAGATGGAAGAGATACATAGGGCAAGGTATGAGGGAAGGAACATAGAGCTTCCAAGCACACTGTGGGTTCATTACCCTTTTAGCCCCATAGAGTGCTCACCAACCCAAAAGTACTCTGAACTACTTCAGGTAGAATTTTTTATGGAGGCCTTACTATAATAAATAGGCACAATTGATTAAATCATTGCTTGCTGCTGCTGCTGCTAAGTCGCTTCAGTTGTGTCCGACTCTGTGCGACCCCATAGATGGCAGCCAACCAGTCTCCCCCATCCCTGGGATTCTCTAGGCAAAAACACTGGAGTGGGTTGCCATTTCCTTCTCCAATGCATGAAAATGAAACGTGAAAGTGAAGTCGCTCAGTCGTGTCCGACTCTTAGTGACCCCGTGTACTGCAGCCTACCAGGCTCCTCTGTCCATGGGATTTTCCAGGCAAGAGTACTGGAGTGGGGATTGCTTATCAGTGGTTAATTCAGCCTTCAGCACCTCTTCCCTCTCCAGAGGTCAAGGGGTAGAGCTGAAAGTTCCGATCCTGAAAGTATATAGTTGGTACCCCTGGTGACAAGCCTCCATTCTGAGAATATCTAGGAACCTTCAACTACCAGTCATCTCATCAGCATACAAAAAGACACATCATGTCAGAGATTTCAAAGGTTTCAAGAGCTGTGTTGCAGGAAATGGGGCAGAAACAAATAAATATTTCTTATTATATCACATCCTCAATTTGGGTTTGTCTGATAATTTCCTCATGACTGGACTGGGGTTATGTTTTCTGGCTTAGATAGTAAAGAATCTGCCTTCAATGCAGGAGACCCAGGTTCAATTCCTGGGTTGGGAAGATCCACTGGGGAAGGGATAGGCTACCCACTCCAGTATTCTTGGGCTTCCCTGGTGGCTCAGCTGGTAAAGAATCCGTCTGCAATGCGGGAGACCTGGGTTTGATCCCTGGATTGGGAAGATACCCTGGAGAAGGGAAAGGCTGCCTACTCCAGTATTCTGGCCTGTAGAATTTCATGGACTGTGTAGTCCATGGGGTTGCAAAGAGTCAGACACAACTGAGTGACTTTCACTTTCATTTTTCATGTTATTGCTTTGGTTGTGCTAGGGGATTAACAGTTTTATTCCTCGTTTGCTTTTAGCAAAATTGTCAACCTACTGACAAAGACAAACTATTAGCATTATTAGGACTATAGTTTTGACTTTGAGACCTCATGAAACCATCTCTGGGACACTGTTATGATATATATCTGTATCACAATCTATCTCCAAATAACATTATACCACTTTGAGTACAATGTAATAATTTTACAACAGTATACTGCCATTCTGTCCCTTCTGATTTTGTGCTGTAAACCCCCTCAATACACTGATATTATTTTTGCATTTAGTCAGCTATCCTTTTAAAAATTACTTTTATATTTTTGTCTCTTAGTTGTGTCTTTTCTGAAATGTCTTTCCATATTTACCATGTTTGGTGCTTTTATTTTAACTTTGTGTTTTCATGTGATATATTCTTTCTCTCTGCCTGAAAGATCTCCTTTAGAATATAGAGCAGGTCTACTGACAACAGATTCTTTCAGGTTTTGTTTGTCTGAAAACATTCTTATTGTGCTTTTATTTTTCAAATGTGTGTTTGTAGAATCCTAAGTCAACAAGTTTGTTCCCTGTTTTTTAATTATTTTTTTTCTTTCAGCAATTTAAAGATTTTTCCATTGTCTTCTGACTTGCATAGTTTCAGATGAGTCTGAATAGTCAGGTCTCTTCTGAATATTCTGTGTATTCAGTGATGACTTTCCTATCTGGTTGGTAGGAATGTGAATACTTCTCAGCCATGGGTGAGCTGTGGGAACTGTTTTACTTACCACTCCATAGTAATTATTCTTTCCCCAGAAGTTGTTTTTTTTTTTTTTTTTTGCCCAGTCTTATAATGTTTTGCCCTACACACATCCATTTGGTATTCAGCTATATAATACCTCCAGAGGACTTCTATGCAGATTCCTAGAGCTGTTTCTCATCAGAATGCCTCCTCTTCTGATGATCTGGCCCACAAATTCTGCCCGCTACCGCCCCTGACCATTCCAACTAACAGTTGGGACGTTCTTCCAGTTCTCCCGTGTGCACTGGATGTTCAGAACTGCCCCCATGCATAGTTTTTTTTTGTAGATATTAACATTTTATTTTATTTTTTAATTTATTTTAATTGGAGGCTAATTATAGTATTGTAGTGGTTTTTGCCATACATTGACATGAATCAGCCATGGGTATACATGTGTTCCACATCCTGAACCCCTCTCCCACCTCCCTCCCCATCCCATCCCTCAGGGTCATCCCAGTACACCAGCCCTGAGCACCCTGTCTCATGCATTGAACCTGGACTGGCGATCTGTTTCACATATGATAATATACATGTTTCAATGCTATTCTCCCAAATCATCCCACCCTCGCCTTCTCCCACAGAGTCCAAAATTCTGTTCTTTACATCTGTGTCTCTTTTGCTGTCTCGCATATATGGTCATTGTTACCATCTTTCTAAATTCCATATATATGTGTTAATATACAGTATTGGTGTTTTTCCTTCTGGCTTACTTCACTCTGTATAATAGGCTCCAATTTCATCCACCTCATTAGAACTGATTCAAATGCATTCTTTTTAATAGCTGAGTAATATTCCATTGAGTATATGTACCACAGCTTCTTATCAAGTCGTCTGTTGATGGACATCTAGGTTGCTTCCATGTCCTGGCTATTGTAAACAGTGCTGCGATGAACACTGGGGTACATGTGTCTCTTTCAATTCGGTGTGTATGCCCAGCAGTGGGATTTCTGGGTTTATCAGAACTGTCCGCATGCTTAATAATAGGATGATCAATAGGCTCACCTTGTTTGGAAACAGAGGTTGTTTACAGAGAGACAGTATGAATTACCCCTTCGTTGCCCATCAAGTGGGAATCTACATATCTTTCTGAAGAATTTTTTTTGTCCAACATGTATATATAACTTTTAGAAATGTATAATAGATGAAAATCAAATACTTGTTTCTAATTACATATTCAATTTGCATATATAATAGTATATTAAGAAATAGTACCTCTTTATTCAGATCTGTTTGCATACATCTTCGATGTCAATATATTCAGCATCACTGAGCATTTTTGTGGTCTTTAGCCACAAAACAGAGCATCTTCACTTTTGTCCAAGTTTGTAGCAGGTACAGTGCCTTTTAAGTGTACTATCTTGTTACTAGAAATTTTGTCTCAAGCCACAAACTTCCAGATGCATTATATTTTTTCTTTTATTTGTTCTATAAGTATAAAATTATGATCTACTGTAAAGAGACCTAGTCTCTTTACAGTAATGTTTTAAAGACTCTTCATGAGTGTTTGCAATTGAATGGTTATACCTTCAGGAATTGGGAATCCTTCATTACTTCATGTCCATTTTCTTCCTTTCCTATTCCACTTAAACAAAGCCACAACAAAAAAATTGAACAAAAAATCACCTTCTAAGATTTTCCTGTGGTCCAGTGGTTAAGACCCCACACTTCTCCTATAGTGGGCATGGGTTTGATCCCTGGTCAGAGAAGTTCCACATGCCACAGCAAAAAATAAATAAAATAAATTACCTTCCAAACTAGATTCAGTATTGACTGAGATAATTTCAGGATGACACACCTCCTCCAAATAGTGCCTGGCCATTCAAACTAATAGAGAAAACACCCATAATATGAGAGATGTTAAGCAAACATGCTTTCTCTTTTCTAAGAGATTATTTTGAGGAAAAACATCTTTTTCATTTATGTGAATCTAGTATTTCTTTGCCTTGGAATAATAAGTAATTTTTTCTACTCTGTGCTCATGGAGATGTTATCAGTTGCTTACCATCTTTTGACCAGACTTAGAATTAATTGCCTATTTGCCTCAAATTTTCTTATAATAGAAGTGAATGAAGTCTGTCAGTCATTGTCCGACTCTTTGCGACCCCATGGACTGTAGCCTACCAGGTTCCTCCGTCCATGGATTTTCTAGGCAAGAGTACTGGAGTCAGCTGCCATTTCCTTCTCCAGGGGATTCCCAACCCAGGGATAGAACCCAGGTCTCCCACACTGCAGACAGATGCTTTACCGTCTGAGCCACCAATAGCTAAAATAAATTATCCTACAGATATTGCCAGCCTGCCTCTAGCAGTGTTTTCATCTTCTATTCTAGTTATCCAGTTAAGTAGCTTTCATAGAACAATAGTTGAGTGAAAGATGAAAAATAAGTTAAATTGACAAAATAAACAAGGTTCGTTGCAGTACTTCATAGAAATATATTCCCTAAGTTAAGAGAAAAACTAGATGCTTCTTATCTTAACATTTGGTAGGTAGCTCCAACAACTCAAAATAAGTCAGTTAAAACTGACCTTGGGAATTTCCTGGCAGTCTGGTGGTTAGGACTCTGTTTTCACTACTCGGAGTGCTGGTTCAATTCTTGGTCCCTGGGGAACTAAGATCATGTGAATTGCATAGTGTGGCAGAAAAAAAAAAATTAACCTTTGTTGTTAGGAAATGAGGCAGATTGATGTGGTATTTTCAGACAGTGAGTGTTCTATAGCTAGCATTATATACTGATATCCTTAAACTATGATATTTCCTGTCGTTTTTTAATATTTAAGATTTCTTTATGACTTATAAAATTATCAATTTTTGGTTCATTATTAAACTTCTATGGAAGGAATATACAGGGGATTTTTATGACATGACACACATGGATTTAAAGTGAAAATGGCTTCAGGAATCTCCCCATGATGGACTATTCAGTTGTATTTTTAAATGATGTCTTGGAGATATCAACTACATATCAATAACTTGAACACTATTATCTCTCTCTGTTGTCCTCGAATTGAGTGATTTAAGAATTATGTGATTTTCCTCGCTACAGCGATAGGCTCTGATTAACTCATTGATAAAGCTTATTTCTCAGGTCATTGTGATTGCGTATTGAATGAAATGTTTACTGGGACCTTCCAGGAAGGGTACTTTGTTTTTCTTTTGTGAAAGTTATTATTAGAAGAACAGCTAGAGGATCTTTGAAAGTTGTGCTCTAAGGATGTGACAGTTGGCATTGCTACAGTCATTTCTCTGATCAAAAAGCCAGCCTCAAGATGAAGCCCACACATGGAGGAGGGCATAGCTAAGAGAGTGGTGGAGAAGGGAAGTCTCTGACTGGTGCTATGAGCCTCTTGGTCAAACAGAAACCAAAGTTACAGAGAGTTATTACAGAGACCTGAATATACAGAATATTAGTCCTGTGGTCTGATACATTTGCCTAAATGTATTTGATATCACTTTGTGATTCATTTTGAAAGTACTGATATTTGATATTTTACTATTTCTGATACAGTTTGTACTGTTAATCATGTTAAACTAGCATCTTTATTTGGCAAATATTTGAGTCATTAAAGATGTATAAATCTATCCTATTTTCAGATGAGGATGGATTGATACCATGTTTTAAGCTGTAAAAAAAAAAATCACCCTCTAGAAATTTAAAGCATTTTTTATGCTTAAACATCTGTGATAGGAAATACTTGAATATAAATTCCTTCTTCTTCTCATGTGAAAAATATTTGAGTGACAATTCTGTATAAAGCTCATTTGTAAGGTGAATATATAAATGATATTGGTGAACTTGCTTTTGTGTTGCCTTTTATATTAAACATGTACTTAGTTAATTTTTAATAAAAGATTTCACTTTTTGTTCATTCTTTAGTGGCTGTCCATTTTGCTCAGCATGAATTCCAAGTATTTTTGCCCTATAATTTAGTCTATACTTTATTTCCCATCCTTTTTCATATTCATTGGGATTAATATTTGCCTAATCCACACTTTTGCTTATTCCCCCTCACCTGTTCTTTCCAAGTCTTTCTGTCTAATTAATGCTTATCATTTCTGCCTTGGTTCTGATCCCAGCTCTTAAGTAAAATCTTTGTCAGTTATCCACAGTAACTTTATATAAAATGGGCTCTCTTATAAATGGGCTTCCCTGGTGGCTCAGAGGGTAAAGCGTCTGCCTATAATGTGGGAGACCTGGGTTTGATCCCTGGGTTGGGAAGATCCCCTGGAGAAAGAAATGGCAACCCACTCCAGTACTCTTGCCTGGAAAATCCCATGGACTGAGAAGCCTGGTAGGCTACAGTCCATGGGGTCGCAAAGAGTCGGACTCCAGTACTCTTGCCTGGAAAATCCCATGGACTGAGAAGCCTGGTAGGCTACAGTCCATGGGGTCGCAAAGAGTCGGACATGACTGAGTGACTTCACTTTCACTTTTTTCTTATAAATAAGCTACTTTATTTCTTGTAAGAAAAGTCAGACAACACTGAGTAAAGTAAGACAAGTGCCCATCTAGTCCAACCCTCCAGAGGGAAACCTAATTGTTCAAATTCCTTAATGTTTTTCTATGTATATTTGACCATAATAGGACTTATTTGGTTATCATGTTTTTTGACTACCATATTGGAGAGTACAGTTCTAAGGACTTAATCGTATTTGTTTGATTTTTCTTTTGGCAAAAATACATCAAGAATGATGATATGTACTTCACATTGCATCAGGAAACGCATACTACCTGATGGTCTTTTAAAATAATGTGTAGATAGATTGGTGATTGAGTATTGTTAGCTTGAGCCTCCCATTTTAAAGTTCCCTATTAGCCTCTCACTGAATGATTTTATCTATCTCATCATTTTAAATTATTATAGATAGCTAATTGACTATCTGCTAATATCATCTTTGTGCCTCAGTTTCCTCTACTGTGAGTTAGGTGCCTCACAACATTGTTTCAAGAATTAAATGTGTTAAGTGTTTAAAACACTGTGTGGTACGTTGTCAGCATCAGTAAATGCTAGTTGTTATTTTTAGTGTGTTGACTTAGGAGTTTTATTTTGCTCTCTGTGTACTGGCATTTGTTTGCATGGAACATGCTTTATTGGGTAGTATTCATTGCATTCTGTCTGGCAGTGAGTCCAGGTCACATTGTAGGAAAACAAAGTGCCATGTAAGTGATAACAAACCTCATATGTATTTAGCATCTATGGTTTTTAATAAGAAAAACATTAGCAGAAAAGGGGATTACACTTGAGTTTATAATGAAGAAAAGAAATTTTGATCATAATAACATGTATATACTAGATACTGGAAAATTTTGAAAACAAAAAAGAAATGAGTGACTCTGCTGTTTTTGACACTGAAAGGCTGTACAGTTCTTTGAGATGGAAGTTAGTAAAAATGAACATACAAAGTTCTAAATAATTTGAGAAAGAAGTCTCTAAAAATCCAATGCAGTCATGCAAAGGAACTGTCGGACTAACAGCTTAGATTTAGTAGAAGGAAGAGGAGATGTAGAATTAAAGACAGTTATAAAAGAATAGTATAGGGACTTCCCTGGCAGTCCAGTGGCCAAGACTTCACCTTACAAGGCAGGGGGTGCAGGTTCAATCCCTGGTCTGGGAGTTAAGATACCATGTGCCTGGTGGCCAAAAACCCCAAACATAAAACAGAAACAATATTGTAATGAATTCAATAAAATGGTGCACATTAAAAAAAATGTTAAAAAAAAGAATAGTACAAACCATTGTAAACAGTGGCCAGAAACCAAAAGTAAAGCTTGAAGTTTATAGAAAATGATTGACATCATAAATTGTTTTTTAAAGTAATATCAAATAAGATGAAGCTTCAACAAGATTATCAGATTTTTAAGAGGGATGGAACCATCGTTTGTATTTTGCAACCATCAGATTCAGTAGTGAGAATCAGTCTTTGAGTTAGAAAAAATAGTAATTTAAAAGAATTATATGCCATGGTAGGAAAACAGCTAGTTAATAAGAGAAACGCTTGATCACTTTAAGTGCATTTAATTTTCTTCATTTGAGTTAATGTCTTTATCTGCCAGTGAACTTGAAGATGTACTCATGAGTAATCATTGAGAATAATGTGGAAAATATATTTGTTATCTGGAGATGATCAAATACTAGCTTGATTTCTTTTTGTTTTAGAAAGGGAATAATGTGGGTTCTGGAAATTATAAGTCACAATCTTGTTATTGATCTGCAACTTTCTAGCAGAAGCTTGTGAACATTTATGAAAAAATGCTCAAATGTAGAAATTTAAATATGTCCAACAAAAACATATCATGTTAAACCAACTTCATTTCTTTTAAGAGAATTATCAATTCAGTTGAATGAGAAAATACCATAGTGACAGTTTTTTAAATTTTAGTGAAATATTTGAGTCTTTGGCCTTTTTTTGGATAAGATATGTTGGTGAATTGTTGTTTCAGTTTAAAATAAATAGGTAGATTTATAGTAATTAGAGTCAGAGTAGGTTGAAATCCAAAACCAGTATGATTAGAGGTTCAATGTCACAGTTGAGAGAGATCTTCAGAGCATTAAAACAGGATTATCTGTTTCTTGTGTCAATGTTTTTATCATTGATCTGGCTGAAAGTTTAGAAAGTAGGCTTATTTGATGTAGATTATTCAAAGCGGGACTTTGAATAATGGACGTGATATCATAGACTTGGAAACTGGAAACTGATATCATAGAATGCAAACAAGAACATCTTCCTAAACCTTACCTAATTAATCTAGTACATTTGTACCTTCCCCTCTTTTAACATTCTTTCATACTTTATATATTACATACATTAATAGTTTAGATTGCTTCAGGGCAAAAAAGTGACTTTTTTGTCTATCTGATATTTTTACCAAATTAATGTATGAATTGTATGTATTCCTTATTATAGCGTAATATCTTAAATGACACAGATTTAATTGGAAAAGTCACTGCATAAGTGTATTTTTATCTACTCTAGGAATATGAAGCACGGACGGGGAGAGCCTGTAAACCACCACCTCAGTCTTTAAGACGAAAGAATTTTGAATTTGAGCCACTTTCTACCACTGCCCTGATTCTTGAGGATCGACCATCGTAAGTATTTCTCATCAGGCACACTGTATTTTAAACCTAAATTTAATTTTTCTTATTAGTATTTCACTTAAAAGATATCAAGAAATTAAAGAAATTGGTTTTAGAAAGTTCTTTTTAATCCCAGTGATGAATCCTAACATAAATAAGGAAGAATTGTTGATCTCCAAGATTTATGCATATTTTCTTTAAGTCTCTATGAGCCAGTGTATGAAACATACAATATATATAACATAATATATCTGTTACTGTGTCAGCCTTCCTCTGCCTTATCTTTTTTTAATTGAAATATAGTTGATGTACAGTGTTATATTTCAGGTGTACTGCATAATGATTTGACACTTTTATATATGTTATGAAATGATCTGGATAACAATAACCATCCATCCATCCTGATACAAAGTTATTGCGGTATTATTGACATATTTCTTATGTTATATCTTATATCCCTGTGAATTATTTATTATATAATTAGAGATTTGTACTTCTATTTGTTTTTATTTTTTTAAAGGTCTACCAGTTTATTGCTACCAACCCATCTCCCTCCACCCTCATGCATGTGTGCTGAGTCATGTAACCCCATGGACTACAGCCCTCCAGGCTTCTCTGTCCATGGACTTTTCCAGGCAAGAATATTGGAGTGGGCTGCCATTTCCTTCTCCAGAAATTTGTGCTTCTTAATCCCCTTCATTATTTTGCCCACCCCCTCCCACCCTCCTCTGTCTTACCTTCACATGATAGAGCAGTTAGTTTTCGTTTCTTTACATTTAATATGCACTTAAGATATATTTGTCTTTTTTGCCGTGCAAGTACTATCAACCAATTGGTTTACTGTTATATTTTTGAGACTTCTTTAGTGGTCTAGTAGTTAAGACTGCCCTTCCACTGCAGAGGGTATGGGTTTGATCCCTGTTTGAGAAACTAAGATCCCACATGATCTATGGTGCAACCAAAAAAAAAAAGGAAAAAAAAAAAACATATATATATATATATATATATATCTCCTTAATACCCAGGAAAAAATCTTGAACTCTTCCATTTCCATTTTTGTCCTTCCCATCTTAGCCTTCCACAAAGCTGCTGTTCTTCAAAATAAAGTATCTGATTTGTTATAAGACAAAGGACACCTTCCCTAAACCAAGACTACCTGGTCCTTAACTCCTTTTTTTCCTTCTTGGGCTCTCTGGACCTAAACTTTTTCTTCTTCTTCTAGATTTCTCTTTCCTTCCAGTATAAAAACTCCTAACTTTATGTAAAGTCATGTTCCTAGTCTGCAGCTTTTCCCACCCATTATCTTGATGAGTATAATAAAAAAAATCTGGAGCCAAACAGGTAGAGGTTGAACATGTTTTTAGATATTATGAGAGAAGAAAAGCTGAACATAAGTAGATTATTTTTTTATTCTTGTTACATTTCTTTATACTAAAGAATTGTGATCGCAGTACTCTTTTTTTAAGGATTTGGTAAATATGTCTATATTCATTGTTCATTAGTATTAAAAAAAGTTTTTAGTTATGAGAACATGTCAAAGTTTTATTAATATTTCAGTCTTGCTGCCAGGTGAATGAACAAGGCCAATTCAGAGAGTGCTTAGATAAGCAAGGAAAGAATACCTGGCTAGGTAAAGAATACTGACTAAAGATCTTTAGACTCTTGACTGACTGACATCTGGGTAAAGTGAAAGTGAAGTTGCTCAGTCGTGTCTGACTCTTTGTGACCCCATGGACTGTAGCCT
This sequence comes from Bos javanicus, assembly GCF_032452875.1. NCBI lineage: Eukaryota > Metazoa > Chordata > Mammalia > Artiodactyla > Bovidae > Bos > Bos javanicus. The sequence continues at coordinate 15,869,254 of NC_083893.1, forward strand.
ACCAGGCTCCTCCCTCCATGGGATTCTCCAGGCAAGAGTACTGGAGTGGGGTGACATTTCCTTCTTCAGGGGATCTTCCCAACCTAGAGATCGAACCTGGGTCTCCTGCATTCCAGGCAGACACTTTAACCTCTGAGCTACCATCTGGGTAGGTAATAGACAAATTCCCAGACCTTTCTTAAACTTTTAAAAATTCATCCAAAATAGATTAAGCTTTTAACCAAGAATGGTAACTTCCTTCCAGGAGAAGTTTATAAAAATACAATGCAAAAAGTTTTGTTCTAAACAGTGTTTGGGATAAATATTTCTTTACACCTTACTCTTTTATAATTAAACTTTTCTTTTAAGCCATGTCTTCTCATTATTACCCTCATTTGGAATGCAGTTATCCTTTATCTACTTCTCACCTGCCTCATCCTTTAAGGATCAGGCTTTTTCCTTTCTTTCAAGTCTGTTGACTTTTTCAGCCTTCAGTGAATTCTTTTACTTCTGAATGCTTTTAAAAAAATCTTTGTTCCATGTGATTTTCATGAATTGGATTATGGTATGCTATGGTGTGGTTTTCTTCATGTTCTATCTGTTTGGGGTTCATTGACCTTAATGTATCTCTGCATTTATAGTTTTCTATTGATTTTGGTAAAATTTTAGTCTTTATTTCTTCAACAGCTTTTTGTTCTGCCCTCCCTCCTTTCTTCTGAGATGTACATTAAACATGTTACTTGGTATTTTTCCATGTCCCATAGCTCATTTATGTTTTTTTTTTTTTTGGAGGGGGTGGGGTTTCTTCTCTCTCTGTACAGTTTTATATTGTTGTATCTTAAAGTTCACTTACTTTTTCTTCTGTAGTATATAATTTGCTGTCAGTCCTATCTTTTGAATTTATCATTCTAGAAATTTTCATCTGTAGACATTGGATTTGGATCTTGGATTTCTCTTATCATGTTCCTTTCTTCTTCTTGAGTATATTTATAACAGGTTTATCATCCTTGAGTTCTAATCTTGTTATCTGACATTTTTGCACTATTTCTGCTGAGTGATTTTTCTTCTCATTATGGCTTTTATTTTCCTGATTCTTTACATCCCTGATAATTTCTATTGGATACGAGATACTGTGTTTTTACATGGTTGGGTATTGGACTTCTTTGTATTCCCTTAAATAAATATGTTTTGGTGGTATGGAATGGCTTTGATCCTTTTGATCTAATCATCATTAGAGTGCTTCCAGAACAGCCTTTAGTGTAGGGCTAATTTATAATTTATCCTTACTACTGAGGCAGTGCCCTAAGGATTCTATTGAATACCCTATTAGGAGATCTCTCTACTTTGATGGCCCAGTCCAGTGTGATTTTGAGAATGTTCTACCTATTTCTTTCTGGTGTTTCTTTCTCTGGCCACTATAGTTTAATCACACACATACATAGTTCATTGTTCAGCCAAAGCCTCTGCAGCTGCCTTCTCTCTGGTCCACAGTTACTCAAATTCTATCTCAAACTCTTGTTTTCTCACTCAGCAAGACTGGTGGGCCCTGTTTTGGCACTTCCTCTCAGCACTGAGACCTGGAATTCCAGGGAGTAAGGTCAGGCATCTGCAGGGTTACCTTGTTTCTTTTTTCATAAGGAGCATGGTCTTGTGCTGCCTATGGTCCAGCATCTTAAACTGTAGTTTAATGTATTTTATTTATTTTTGTAATTAATTAAGGCAAGAAGATAAACCTGATCCCTCTTAATTCCATTATGGCCTGAAGCAGAAATCTTAACCTTTATTCCTTCCTGCTACAACATACCTAAGGAATCTTAATCTGAGATGGCAAGAAGTAGAATATATAATTTGAAAGTTTGTCACATACCTTTCCCACCTAGCCTGTTGAAAATCATTTAAAAAACTGGTTCTAAAAATTGGACATTATTATGACATATTTGGATATGTGGTAATATTCAAGTGTATTTCATTTTGCATAGTTATATATCTAAATCATGCCTCTGTGAAGCCACTGATTTTATAAACCAAAATATAATATATGCAAGTGAGTAACTGATTATCACAATTTTATTTAGAATGTTATGTTAAATCTCTAATAAAGCAGAAAGCGTATAAATCCTCCTACTTATTTACCAAGAGAAATGAATGCAGATAGCCACACTTGAATATTTATAGTAGCTTTTATTCATAGCAGCCCCTAACTGCAAGCAGTCTAAATGTCCATCCACATGGGTAAATGGAACATTACTCACCAATTAAAAGAAATCATTACTAATACACAGGACAAAGTGGATGAATATCAAAAATATGCTGAGCAAAAGAAGCCAGGCACAAAAGAATCTATACAAAATTCTTAATAGAGACTAATTAATCTATAGTGATAGAATCAGATATGTGATTGCATAAGGTAGGAGTTTGGTAAGTATTAAGAGTAAAGGGGTCAAAAACTAACTGGATTGATGGAAACATTCTGTATCTTGATTGATGCTTTTTTTGCATAGATATATACATTTGTCAAAACTCATCAAACAGTACTCTTAAAATATGTATTCCATTTTGTTGTGTGAAATTACACCTCAAAAAAGTTGACTAAAAAATAAACTATATAGTGAGTTTAACAAATAAGCTAGAATTATTGGCTAAAATCAAACATGTTTATATGACATATAAACAAATATATATGATATTTGATATATATAACAAATACTAGCAACCTGGATTCTGATTCTTTTCTAAAATGCAGAGTTCTTTTCAACCTTATACTTTCTTATTGTATGAAATGTGAAAATTAAGTTAGAAATTCTTTTGTATCTGGCTATAAAAAGAAAGGAGGTCAGTAAACTTAAGTTAGTCTTTAAAAAATTGACTTAAATTTTGTTTTTTCCTCAGAAATCTTCCTGCCAAATCTGTGGAAGAGGCTTTACGTCACCGACAAGAATATGATGAGATGGTGGCTGAGGCTAAAAAACGAGGTATAAAATTTAACTCCAGGTGATATATTTTATTTATTGATGTTTCCTACTAAATTCATTTCAACAGGATGGCAAATGGTGAAATTGACCAAGTCTGTCTTTAAGATGATGCTGACTAAATTTGTTCTTAAAGAGAAATAAAATGTCGTACAAGAATCTTAGTTTTTAAATACTTTTACAAAACTAGTTTGAGGAGAAAGGCCCCACACTATCTATGAGAGACCTAGTAATTGCAACATAAACGTAGGACTCCTAGTACTTTGATTTATAAATGAAGATGTTATGCATGAATCCATTCAGGAGATTCATTTGTTTTTTCACTAGGCTTTTGATATTTTATAATTTAAGAATTTTGACATTTTGCAGTAACTTTCTATAGGTTATGGGAATATGATTTGGAAGTAAAAATTGATTTCATGACTTAATGAAGTTTCTCTCAATTCCCAGTTGTGTCATTTTGACAGGCACAGAAGTGTAGATTCTTATGTGTATAAATTCACACATTTATTCAGTCTCTCTTCCAACCAAAAATAAAACATAAGGATGATTTAGCAATACTTACTTAAGTATTGTTAGTTCAGGGTACATTTTTAGAAAATATTACACAGTTATCTATATTTTTTAGCATAAGCTTTATTAACAACTGATATTTTTTCTTTGACTTAAGTGAATCAAATGTTATTATAATATATACTTCTGCTTTCTGGCACAATCTTTTTAGAAGGCATAATTATGTAAACATTGGTTGAGTTTATTTTACTATACAATTTGAAATATTTCTAGCATACCCAACAAATTTTAATTGACTCTTAACATTGACATTACTATTTGACTAATATTTAAGATGATTATTGATAAATTAGATGAACCTAACAGTATATGATAAAAGTAACATTGAATTGGGAAGTAAGAAGGTCAAAGCTTTAATCTTATTTTATGCTTCCTGGATGTGATACTCTAAATAAATCTTAATTTTCCTCATCTGTGAAATGTTTGTGTGTGTTGGGGATGAAGGGTGGAGGAGGGGGCAGTTGACTGCATCTGGGCTTTTCAAGCCCTTCAGTCAACACTTAAAATCTGAATACATAAATAAAAGAATATGGAGCTATTTACTTGCCCCCTTAAGATGGTTTGTGAGTCACATGTGAAACACAATTAGAAAACAGTTTAGCCAGGTAATCTCTGAAGTCCCACTGGTTCTAAAATTCATTCATTCTCTGTGTATGTACTTCTCTATTTGGGGGGCATCTCTTATTCCAAAATTGTGACTCCTGATCGTCAGAATGGTGTTAGGTGTATGTGTGTGTGTTAGGAGGATTTTAAAATTTCCAGGTAATTAGTAAACTGAAACATCATAGTAAAAGAAAGGGTCACTGTAATAGTGCCATGGCAATATCATTTTTCAATGTCATGTGGGTTTTTGTTTTTGTTTTCTGTGCCACATGGCATGTGAGATCTCAGTTCCCCGACTGGGGATCAAACCCATACCTTGTGCATAGTGAAGCTCAGAGTCTTAACCTCTGGACCACCAGGGAAGTCCCTGTCATGTGGTTTTATGTCAAGAAATTCATAAACCCATTGTATGAAAAAATGGTATTGGTTAGTTGCTCACAGTTGTTTATTTTTACATAATTAATTCATGAGAAATTTTACTTCATTAAGTATAAGTAGACTATGTGATATAGTAATCTATTTAAATTGTTTTTTCTGAGCTTTGTTCCATCCATTTTTGTAGAACAGAAGAAGCTACTTTTATGTTAAATCAAGTTCATTTTTTCCTCTTTTTCCCTATTTCTCTCCTTTCCTCTTTCTCCTTTTTCCTTTCTTCCCCTTCTTCCCTTCTTCATTTCCATTCTTCCTTCCTTTTACCAGAATATTCTTTATGAGAAAGTCTCTTTTGTAGACTTGGGTAGAAAGAGAAGGGCATTTTGATCTGGCTGTTTTATATTGAAATAATTTTTACTTGTTTAAAACAGAAATTAAAGAAGCACATAAAAGGAAAAAAATAATGAAAGAACGGTTTAAACAGGAAGAAAGCATTGCAAGTGCAATGGTAATTTGGATCAATGAAATACTACCCAATTGGGAAGTAATGTAAGTAAGCAGACTTTTCCTGAATTTCAGTCTGTCTCCAAAGATCTCATGTTTCCAATTTTATATTTATATAACTTCTAGCATGTATCTTATGTTTTGGCTAAATTATACTGTTAACCAGTGTTTGAAAATTTTCATGCTTACCTCTGTTCTTTGCTTTTGTAAATCCCTTAATCTCTAATGCCTGCTTCCCTTACTGACCACCCTTTATGCATATCAGAATTTTATCTATCATTTGAGTCGCATCTGAATACTTGTTGATCCATGAAATTTCTAATTTCCTGTTACCATATTTTCTTAATTCTAACATACTATCTATATTGCCAGATGTACTATTGATGTAATAGCAGGATTTTTGGCAAAGAAAATATTAAACATATACATTCATTGTAATATGCATTTATTAAATGGTAAATATTAAAGCGATTTTGATATGCTTCTCATAATCAAGATAGTATGTTATATATGATTTTTCCCTTCTGTAATGTCCCATTATACTTTGAGACTAATACACTTCTTGCGTTACTTTGCCTTTTATTTTTTGATAATATTTTTATACATTCATTATTTTTCCTCTAGACTGGTGGGAGATGACTTTTGCAATGCCAAGTATAGGATGTGCTTTGGGAATGTATTGAATATTGGCATAATGTGACAGATATTAGGCTCTTTACACAAGTAATCACATTTGATTCTCACAACCTTTATTCCCTTTTATCTTATAGGGATTCTCAAAGTCAGAGAGGTTAAGTGATTTGCCCAAGGTTGTACATTTAATGAATGGTTAACCAGATTTGAACTCAAGTCTATCTGATTTTAAAGCCCACACTTCTTTCAGTAGACTATGCTGCCTCCCAAAGACTAAGGCTTTACCCATAGTAAATACTTTGTGATTTTGTTTTTGGTACTGAATTGACAATGCATTTTTATATTCTTTTTATTATGTTTTTTCATAATTTTCCTATATTTCTTATTCTCTCATTGTACCCTTAGTGTAAGTGGCAATTATGGAAGACAATTCCCTTTAAATTGCTGTATATTTTTTAGGCATTTTTTGCCTACATGCATGAACCCAAGGAAAGAATGCATCACATACTTAAGTCTCTATGTTCTAAAAAATTATTCAGCCATTTGGCCACATACTAGGTAAACCATCATGGAACTAGTATTTTTGGTATAAAAAGTAACTTTCTCCTTTTTTCTCCCCCTTCAATTCTAGGCGTAGTACGAGAAGAGTTCGAGAATTGTGGTGGCAGGGATTGCCCCCTAGTGTTCGTGGGAAAGTTTGGAGTCTAGCTGTAGGAAATGAACTAAATATCACTCCTGGTTTGTATTCTATATTGATTGAGTTACTCCCACACATGATAATAGCCATCTTCAGAGTTACAAAACAGATTAATAGATTGGTCATTTAAAAAGGCGCTACATTTTAAGAGCATACTTCATTCCCCACACCCTCTAAAACCTGGTACAATTTAATGTTACTGTATTTCATATTATGTATATAAAATTTGTGTTTTCCTTTAGTTTACAACCATCAATAATAATCTTGGCATTGAAATATCTTAAACTGTGGATAATAACTTCAAAAACTTCTGGGTCTAGGTAGCAGTAGATGAATAAGCATCAATTCAGTTCAGCTCAGTCGTGTCCAACTCTTTGCGACCCCATGAACTGCAGCATGCCAGGTCTCCCTGTCCATCACCAACTCCCGGAGTTCACTCAAACTCACGTCCATCGAGTCGGTGATGCCATTCAGCCATCTCATCCTCTGTTGTCCCCTTCTCCTCCTGCCCCCAATCCCTTCCAGCATCAGAGTCTTTTCCAGTGAGTCAGCTCTTCGCATGAGGTGGCCAAAGCACTGGAGTTTCAGCATCAGCATCATTCCTTCCAAAGAACACCCAGGACCGATCTCCTTTAGAATGGACTGGTTGGATCTCCTTGCAGTCCAAGGGACTCTCAAGAGTCTTCTCCAACACCACAGTTCAAAGCATCAATTCTTCGATGCTCAGCTCTCTTCACAGTCCAACTCTCACATCCAGGAAAAATAAAATAGTCTAGTTGTGGGCAAGTTTCCTCTTTATTCAAAAAAACATAAATATTATGGGAAGGATAAAAATTTATTTTTCTGTCTCTCTACCCAAACCAGTCATTTTGAATGTTTATATTTAAAAACTTGAAAAAAACAGTAGTAAGATTCTCATTGTTTTTATTTTTTTAAGTTTCTTAAAACCCTGAAGCATAGGAGTAAAATGTAGATAGGAATAAAACGTAGTGTGGTTTTGATGAATTAAAAAAATTAGATAAAATAAGGATAGTATCACATAGAGTAAAATAATTGATATTATTAAAAATGGTCTGAATGATAATGATAATGCCAGACAGAGGCACCACAAAAAGACTTTTAGGGATTATAATAATGTAAATAATACACTGTTACTTAAAATTTTTTATTTACGTATTATTGAAAAAAATTCAATAGTAAAGTACAAACTGCATGTCTGTCCCCCTCTTTCACCCAAACATCTTCTCTTAATCCTACTATGTATTAGTTAACAATTTGGTATATGTTCTTCCAGATCTTTTTTCTATGCACATAAAAAAGAGTACATCTACTTATGATACTTTTTAAGCTTTCTTTTTTTCTTCCTTTTATTTTTTTTCCACAAACCATCTGAACATTCCTCCATGTCAGTGCATACAGGTGTATTTATACTTACTATAGCTGCACTGTATTCCACGTTTTGGCTGTACTATAATTTATTTAACTATTTTTCTAGTGATTGCTAAATCAGAGAGATTTGTGTCAAAACAATATCAAGGCGCGGTTTTTTTTTTCTCCTCAAAAGTGAGTAAAATGAGTGAATATTACCCACACAGAGTATGACTGAAAATAATTTAGAAATATTTACCAAAAGCTTCAAAAAATGTAACCTCTAGTCTATTTATTCTAGTTCTAACACTTGAAGTAAATAAACAGATTTACAAAAGCTTTTCTACAAGGATATTCATTACAGCAGTCAGTATTATATATAGTCGTTTAGTTGCAAAGTCGTGTCCGATTCTTTGCGACCTCATGGACTATAGCACACCAGGCTCCTCTGTCCTCCACTATCCTGGAGTTTGCTCAAATTCATGTCCACTGAGTCAGTATACTATCTAACCATCTCATCCTCTGCCACCCTCTTCTCCTTTTGCCTTTGATCTTTCCCAGCATCAGGGTCTTTTCCAATGAGTCGGCTCTTCACATCAGGTGGCCAAAGTATTGGAGCTTCAACTTCAGCATCAGTCCTTCCAATGAATATTCAGGGTTGGTTTTCTGTAGAATTGATTGGTTTAATCTCCTTGCAGTCCAAGACCTTCAAGAGTCTTCTCCAGGAATTTTTCAGAATTTATAACAAAGACCTAAATGCCTATCTTTGGTCTTAAAAGTGATGCAAAAAAAAAAAAAATTTTTTTTTTCCCCCCAAAACACTGAAGAACATCTTTATTATAGCATGGGATAAAATCCTTCTATAACAGCTTAGATTGGTAAATAGGATTACAAAAAAATACACATATTTTGTACAATAAAAGCACTGTGATTAGTTGTGCAAATATGCAAACTCTGGAATTAAACAGTTAGGCTTTTCATAATTTCTCGTGGTGAGAAATTGATGAATTCATGAGATAATGTATTGTAAAATATGCTTTTCAAAGACTGTCTTTAATGAATTAATTTATATGCTTCTCCCTTCTGCCTTTATGGAAGTATTGAAAAACCCATACATAATTGAATTGTGTTTATTTGATTTCTTAAAATATTTGATTTCTTAAAATATGGCAAGTAGTGAATCATAACTGTAGAAATGTAGTCCATTGTGTTAAAATAAATCTGGCTAAGGAGACATAGCAAAAAAAAGTGATGCCAACTGAGTAACATGATCATATATGGTTTATAAAATTGATTTTCACAAATAATGAACATGTCATTTTAATGACTTTTTTCCAGTTAAAAAATAGAATTTAAGGGAAGTATTAAGAATTAAATTAAGCTTAGAAAAGGACTGTATTGGTTTAAGGTCTTAAGAATCAGTTTGCATACAGGTAAGATGATGAAGTATTGGTAGCTATGTTTTATTTGAAGTTTTGTTGAGAACTTTACCTTTACAGTATTAAGTATATATAACTTAGACATTAAAATATTAAGTTGGTATTAATCTTTTGCAATACTCTAATCAAAAAGTTTTTTTTTTTAAGCTCAAAATTTATAAGGCTTATAAAGTAACCGGGTCATTCATTTTCAAGTTAATTTTAGCTTCTTTCAATTAAACAGTTATGTATTCAGGAGTGAATGAGGTTCAGTTCAGTTGATCTGCTGTGTCTGACCCTTTGCGACCCCATGGACTGCAGCACATCAGGCTTCCCTGTCCATCACCAACTTCTGGATACTCAAACTCATGTCCATTGAGTTGGTGATGCCGTCCAACCATCTTATCCTCTGTTGTCCCCTTCTCCTCCCGCCTTCAATCTTTCCCAGGATCAGGGTCTTTACAAATGAGTCAATTCTTCCCATCAGGTGGCCAAAGTATTGGAGTTTCAACTTCAGCATCAGTCCTTCCAATGAATAATTAGGACTGATTTTCTTTAGGAAGGACTGGTTGGATCTCCTTGCACTCCAATGGACTCTCAAGAGTCTTCTCCAACACCACAGTTCAAAAGCATCAATTCTTCAGCACTCAGTTTTCTTTCTAGTCTAACTCTCACATCCATACATGACTACTGGGAAAATGATAAATAAAATGAACGATAAATAAAATAAATGATAAATAACATTGAAAAACCATTAGCCAGACTCATCAAGAAACAAAGGGAGAAAAATCAATAAAATTAGAAATGAAAATGGAGAGATCACAACAGACAACACAGAAATACAAAGGATCATAAGAGACTACTATCAGCAATTATATGCAAATAAAATGGACAACTTGGAAGAAATGGACAAATTCTTAGAAAAGACCAACTTTCCAAAACTGAACCAGGAAGAAATAGAAAATCTTAACAGGCCCATTACAACCATGGAAATTGAAACTGTAATCAGAAATCTTCCAGCAAACAAAAGCCCAGGACCAGACGGCTTCACAGCTAAATTCTATCAAAAATTTAGAAAAGAGCTAACACCTATCCTACTCAAACTTCCAGAAAATTGCAGAGGAAGGTAAACTTCCAAACTTATTCTATGAGGCCACCATCACCCTAATACCAAAACCTGACAAAGATGCCACAAAAAAAGAAAACTACAGGCCAATGTCACTGATGAACATAGATGCAAAAATCCTTAACAAAATTCTAGCAAACAGAATCCAACAACACATTTAAAAGATCATACATCATGATCAAGTGGGCTTTATCCCAGGGATGCAAGGATTCTTCAATGTCTGCAAATCAATCAATGTAATACACCACATTAACAAATTGAAAAATAAGAACCATATGATTATCTCAATAGATGCAGAGAAAGCCTTTGACAAAATTCAACATCCATTTATGATAAAAAAAAAAACCCTCCAGAAAGCAGGAATAGAAGGAATATACCTCAACATAATAAAAGCTATATATGACAAACCCACAGCAAACATTATCCTCAATGATGAAAAATTGAAAGCATTTCCCCTAAAGCCAGGAACCAGACAAGGGTGCCCACTCTCACCACTACTATTCAACATAGTTTTGGAAGTTTTGGCCACAGCAGTCAGAGCAGAAAAAGAAATAAAAGGAATCCAGATTGGAACAGCAGAGAAGGCAATGGCACCCCACTCCAGTACTCTTGCCTGGCAAATCCCATGGCTGGAGGAGCCTGGAAGGCTGCAGTCCATGGGGTCGCTGAGGGTCGGACACGACTGAGCGACTTAACTTTCCCTTTTCACTTTCATGCATTGGAGAAGGAAATGGCAACCCACTCCAGTGTTCTTGCCTGGAGAATCCCAGGGACGGGGGAGCCTGGTGGGCTACCGTCTGTGGGGTCACACAGAGTCGGACACGACTGAAGTGACTTAGCAGTAGCAGTAGATTGGAAAAGAAGTAAAACTCTCACTGTTGGCAGATGACATGATCCTTTACATAGAAAACCCTAAAGACTCTATCAGAAAATTACTAGAGCTAATCAATAAATATAGTAAAGTGTCAGGATATAAAATCAACACACAGAAATCCCTTGGATTCCTATATACTAATAATGAGAAAATAGAGAAATTAAGGAAATAATTCCATTCACCATTGCAACAAAAAGAATAAAATACTTAGGAATATATCTACCTAAAGAAACAAAAGACCTATATATAGAAAACTATAAAACACTGGTGAAAGAAACCAAAGAGGACACTATAATAGATGGAGAAATATACTGTGTTCATGGATCAGAAGAATCAATATAGTGAAAATGAGTATACTACCCAAAGCAATCTGTAGATCAATGCAATCCCTATCAAGCTACTGACAGTATTTTTCACAGAGCTAGAACAAATAATTTCACAATTTGTATGGAAATACAAAAAACCTCGAATAGCCAAAGCAATCTTGAGAAAGAAGAATGGAACTGGAGGAATCATCCTGTCTGACTTCAGGCTCTACTATAAAGCCACAGTCATCAAGATAGTATGGTACTGGCACAAAGACAGAAATATAGATGAATGGAACAAAATAGAAAGCCCAGAGATAAATCCATGCACCTATGGACACTTTATCTTTGACAAAGGAGGCAAGAATATACAATGGAGAAAAGACAATCACTTTAACAAGTGGTGCTGGGAAAACTGGTCAACAACTTGTAAAAGAATGAAACTAGAACACTTTCTAATACCATACACAAAAATAAACTCAAAATGGATTAAAGGTCTAAAGGTAAGACCACAAACTATAAAACTCCTAGAGGAAAAGATAGGCAAAACACTCTCCAACACAAATCACAGCAGGGTCCTCTATGACCCACCTCCCAGAATATTACAAGTAAAAGCAAAAATAAGCAAATGGGACCTAATTAAAAGCTTCTGCACAACAAAGGAAACTATAAGCAAGGTGAAAAGACAGCCTTCAGAATGGGAGAAAATAATTGCAAATGAAGCAACTGACAAAGAATTAATCTCAAAAATATACAAGCAACTCCTGCAGCTCAGTTCCAGAAAAATAAATGACCGAATCAAAAAATAGGCCAAAGAACTAAACAGACATTTCTCCAAAGAAGACATACAGATGGCTAACACATGAAAAGATGCTCAACATCACTCATTATCAGAGAAATTCAAATCAAAACCACAATAAGGTAGCATTTCATGCCAGTCAGAATGGCTGCTATCCAAAAGTCCAATAAATGCTAGACAGGGTGTGGAGAAAAGGGAACCCTCTTACACTGTTGGTGGGAATGCAAACTAGTACAGCCACTATGGAGAACAGTGTGGAGATTCCTTAAAAAACTGGAAATAGAACTGCCATGCGACCCAGCAATCCCACTGCTGGGCATACACACTGAGGAAACCAGAATTGAAAGAGACACGCGTACCCCGGTGTTCATCACAGCACTGTTTATAATAGCCAGGGTCCATCAGCAGATGAATGGATAGAAAGCTGTGGTACATATACACAACGGAGTATTACTCAGCCATTAAAAAGACTACATTTGAATCAGTTCTAATGAGGTGGATGAAACTGGAGCCTATTATACAGAGTGAAGTAAGCCAGAAAGAAAAACACCAATACAGCATACTAATGCATATATATGGAATTTAGAAAGATGGTAATGATAACCCTGTATGTGAGACAGCAAAAGAGACAAAGATGTATAGAACAGTCTTTTGGACTCTGTGGGAGAGGGTGAGGGTGGGATGATTTGGGAGAATACCATTGAAACATGTATATTATCATATGTGAAAAAAATTGCCAGTCCAGGTTCGATGCATGATACAGGATGCTCAGGGCATCATGCTCATGCTCATCCTCCTGACCCAGAGGGATGGAATGGGGAGGGAGGTAGGAGGGGGGGTTCAGGATAGGGATTTCATGAACACCTGTGGCAGATTCATGTTGATGTATGGCAAGACCAATACAATAGTGTAAAGTAATTAGCCTCCAATTAAAATAAATACATTTATATTAAAAAAAATTTTTTTAAATTTCTTCTTTCCAAACCATGAGTAGTAAATACATTAAAAAAAAAAAGATTAATTGATGCAAAATATATTCTTGGTATTTGGGGCAGTATTATATAAATTTTGATATTTGGGCAAGAAATACTTTCTGCTGTTTTGTCATTGAAATTTACTATTTTTATGTAAATTTTAACATTTGTAGTGGTTAGTTAGAAAGTAGAAACAATTAGAATTTGAGAGTTGAAAAATTTTCAATTTCTTTTGTTCTTGAAACTTTAATGAGATCCTGTATATGAAAGCACAGAGTAATAGTCTCAAAAAGTGATTGGGCAGTTGAAGTAAAAACATAGGGGTTGAGATTTTTGTATGTAGGCCTGGCGAAATCTGTTTAGTTTGGTAGCTTTGAATAGCTTGTTAGCCTTATCATAATATCATGATAGAGATATGGTATCATAGCAATTTCATAATAGAGAAAACAATTTTAAGAGAAGGAAAGCAAGAACCAGCATTTGTATTTATTGAGGATCTATATGGTGTCAGGAGCTTAATGTAAATTGCCTTACTTAATCATGGGTTTTCTGGATGGCTCAGCAGGTAAAGAATCTACCTGCAATGCAGGAGACTCAGGAGATTTGGATTTGATCCCTGGGTGGGGAAGATCCCCTGGAGGAGAGCATGGCAACCCACTGTAGTATTCTTGCCAGGAAAATCCCATGGACTGGCTGGCTGTGGTCCATGGGGTCACAAAGAGTCAGACACAACTGAAGCATTGGAGCACACACACACACAACCCCTTGAGTAGGTGTTACTTTTCTCCAGTTTACTGATGAAGACAGCCTAGTTCCAGAGTGATCAAGTACCTTTCTTGAAGTCTCACAGGTAGTACGTGGCAGAGCTGGAATTTGAATCTAGGTCTGACTGACTCAGAAAATCATATTTCTGCTATTCCACAGTGATATTCCTTTAGCAGAAGCATCTTTTCCAGCCGCTTAACATTCATTCTATATGGTAGCTATTTGGCTGAGCACTCTGCAGTATTTTATCTTTCTGGTTGTGTAATGAATAGTTTTGATAGAATCAAGTACTTCAATTTACCACATTTTTGATACCTGCCACATAAGAGAAATCTGATGATATTTTATCTTTATTTTTGAGTAAAAATAGATATATGTGGATAAATTTCTTTCTTATTATTTATGAATTTTTATTCTTGTTTTTCCCCAGAACTTTATGAAATCTTCCTCTCAAGAGCAAAGGAACGGTGGAAAAGTTTCAGTGAAACAAGTTCAGAGAATGATGTAGAAGGTGGGCTATTTTTGTTGTTAATAGAAATTTCTCAAAATCCAGGTGCTGAGATGAGTGTGATTTTTTACAATATGCCAGGAACTGCAATAATTCTTTACATACATTATCTCCTTTAATGTTAATAACCCTTTAAATAGATGTTATTATACTGAATGATATAAGAGGAAACTGAGGCTCAGAATAGTTAACTTGGGAACAGTTAAGCTGTGATGTAAACCCAGGTTGTTGGACTCCAGAGTCCAGTTTTTAATCACAACAGTAAAAGTAATGGGGTGCAGTATTTTTAGGCCACCTCTTACTTAAAAGATTGATGATGTTTACAGCTCGCTTGTGACCTCCCCTGAAGAGGAAGCATGCTCTTCTCTCTTATGCTGTTGGATTATCATTTCAATTTAGTCACTAACTGAGCTAGGTTTGGCAGGATTGCAGCTTTAGATAGACTTAGTTCATCCTGGGTTTCAAATTTGCTGAAGGAAAGAACCGCAGGCTCCCTGCTTTAATCAGACATTCTCCCAAGGGCCATGTGCCTATGGATGATTTCATTATGTCTTTCCAGCCTGGCCTTCTGCACTACACTGGAACCCTGCAAAAGTCCCACAGAGGAAAACCAGATATACATTCAGGCTTCTCCAAATCAGTCTTATTGGGCCATGAAAAGCTCTTCTGCATTCTTTCCTCAAGCAGAGTACCTTCATCTCTGGCAGGCTCAGTCCTGAGCCCGTTCCCACACTTGGCAGATGCCCCTAGGAATAAAAGTAGCCACTGGTATCCACTTACCTGGGAAAGGCAAGGCAAGACTCTTCTCTTTCTGAGATTTAAAACCTTTACAACTCTCGGTGCTCACAATTCTCTTATGCCTTTTTTTTTTCCCTTTCTTTTCTGGCCACACCACATGGCTTGTGGGATTTTAGTTCCTTGACCAGGGACAGAACCCAGGTCCTCAGCAATGAGAGTGCAGAATCCTAACCACTGGATCACCAGGGAATTTCCTCTTATGCCTTTTTAAAACATATGGTATTTGAAATCTGTTTTTTCCTAGTAGTTATTGCAGGAGTAGTAGTCTTTCCCCTCCCTTTTATAAAACCTAGAAACAGAAATCTTTTACCATAAAACTTTGTGATAAATGTATAGATTCTTTCTTCATATTCAGTTCAGTTC
Source organism: Bos javanicus (assembly GCF_032452875.1). Classification (NCBI taxonomy): domain Eukaryota; kingdom Metazoa; phylum Chordata; class Mammalia; order Artiodactyla; family Bovidae; genus Bos; species Bos javanicus. Next base: position 15,884,882 of record NC_083893.1, read on the forward strand.
AGTCGCTCAGTCGTGTCCGACTCTTTGTGACCCCATGAACCGCAGCACACCAGGCCTCTCTGTCCATCACCTTTCCCAGAGTCCACCCAAATCCTTGTCCATTGAGTCGGTGATGCCATCCAACCATCTCATCCTCTCTCATCCCCTTCTCCTGCCTTCAATCTTTACCAGCATCAGGGTCTTTTCAAATGAGTCAGCTCTTCACATCAGGTAGCCAAAGTATTGGAGTTTCAGCTTGAACATCAGTCCTTCCAATGAACACCCAGGACTGATCTCCTTTAGGATGGACTGGTTGGATCTCCTTGCAGTCCAAGGGACTCTCAAGAGTCTTCTCCAACACCACAGTTCAACAGCATCGATTCTTCGGTGCTCAGCTTTCTTCACAGTCCAACTCTCACATCCATACATGACCACAGGAAAAACCATAGCCTTGACTAGACGGACCTTTGTTGACAAAGTTATGTCTGTGCTTTTTAATATGCTGTCTAGGTCGGTCATAACTTTCCTTCCAAGGAGTAAGCGTCTTTTAATTTCATGGCTGCAGTCACCATCTGTAGTGATTTTGGAGCCCAGAAAAATAAAGTCAGCCACTGTTTCCCCATCTATTTCCCATGTAGTGATGGGACTGGATGCCATGATCTTCGTTTTCTGAATGTTGAGCTTTTAGCCAACTTTTTCACTCTCCTCTTTCACTTTCATCAAGAGGCTTTTTAGTTCCTCTTCACTTTCTGCCATAAGGGTGGTGTCATCTGCATATCTGAGGTTATTGATATTTCTCCCAGCAATCTTGATTCCAGCCCAGTGTTTCTTCCAGCCCAGTGTTTCTCATGATGTACTCTGCATATTAAATAAGTAGGGTGACAATATACAGCCTTGACGTACTCCTTTACCTATTTGGAACCAGTCTGTTGTTCCACGTCCAGTTCTAACTGTTGCTTCCTGACCTGCATACAGGTTTAAGGCTATAAGTTCCAGGAAAAGCTGTGATGTTTCTTTAAAGTTATTGATTATTCAGCTTTTAACTTTCCTTAAGTAACATACATGCTGTGTGTGATCATTCTGTGTTTACAAGACTGATCTTGGTATAATGAGTAATCATTTCAGTTTTATCTACCTGGCAAATGCAGGTGTATCTGTTGCTGATCGAGAGGCCAGTCTAGAATTAATTAAGTTGGACATATCCCGTACATTTCCATCTCTCTACATCTTTCAGAAGGTAAGGGTATCTCAACTAGCTTGTAGCAACTATTTTTTTTTAATCCAAAGGAACAAATTCTCTAGATGCATAGCTATTATTTTTTAAAAGCATAACTATAAAAATTGGATGCCTTTATATAAAAAAGGCAAAACTAGTAGGAAAATAGTAAAGGCATTTCTGTTATTTTATTCCACTGACTGAATGCATTGCAGTTAGAATAGCACACAAAGGTACTTGATGAGTTTTCCCTGAAGTGAATTTGTCTAGTTTCTATTCTGTAAAATATCTGAATTTTAACATTTTTGCCTAGTAAATTGGTAAACTATAAGGAAGTTTGCTCCAAAACTTAATTTTTTTTTCAGAATTATTGAAATAGGAAGGTTTGTTTTTTGTGCAGAGATTATTATGAAATTGCTTACATTTTATGAGGAGAGTAACGATTACATTTTATATGTATATATGACAAGTCTTTATTCATGGAATTCTTCTCTATGTTGACAAAGTGAGATTGAACATTTTACCATTAAGATTAAAATTTGTAATTATTAATAAACTTAATTTTGCGTCTTCATGGTTTTCTTTTGCTGAAATTGTATTATATCAAATGAAAGAATCTGTGTTCATTATAAATTTATTGTGCTAACTTTAGATGTCTTTAAAATTGCATACAACTCTATAGTTTGTATCCATCCATCAAGTAAGTATATTTGACTATTTTGGTTTTTCACAATTAAATATTTTTTACCCATACTTTAGAACATATCTTTGCAGAGTGATTAAGTATACTGACTAAAACTAGTCATTTAGGAAATATAAAGTTAATTAACATGTTTTTTGAGAATTAACTTAGAAACAATTATTTGTATAGTTTGACATTTCATTTTTCTCTTCTCTAAGGGTGGCCCATATCATGATGTCTTACATAGCATATTAGGGGCATATACATGTTACCGACCGGATGTTGGTTATGTAAGTATTTGTTTCAATCTGTCTTTTGAATATAAACAGTCTCTCTGTCTTATCTCATAGTAGCTTATGTTGTATTAGCTCTCACATGTCTGTATCTGTATGGTTTTTTCCTTGGTCCTGTCAGCTTACTCTGAGAGGAATTTTCCCTTTCCTGCCAGAGGCTTGTGAAACTGATTGCCTGCTTTCTTGGAGAGCAGCTGGGGATTTGACCATTCAATTTGTAAACTTTTATTTATTATCCATCCTGTGTTGCCTTCTCCCCTTTTCCCTAACTCTCCTTTTCCTGACTGTCTCTTTAGAGGTAAACCTCTTATGTTCATCTGGGTTGAGGAAAGGTAGGTAGGTACCTGTACATACAGAGTAGAGGAGAGGATTTGCTCCTTTTACACATTTTTAACCAATCCAAGTTTTAGTCCTTCCTCTCAATTTTAGAGGTGCCTGATAACTTTAGTTCTTGAGCCTTCCAGAATTTGTAGCTGAATTGGCTTGCCGCTGACTGGCTTTCTCCTCGGCACATATTTTAGTCTCAATATTCCCTGTATAGTTAAAATTTCCAAAGTGCTATTGACATCTTTTATCTACTGTGTATATTATTTTCCATTTTCTTTTTTGTTCTTCTAGGTTAATACTTATTTTATTTACTGTTATCTTAGTTGGATTTGGAAGGGAAGAGGACAAAGAAAAATGTGTGTTCAACTTGTCATGTTTTACTGGAAATCATAAAACCTTCATTTTCTTGCCTTTGTCTTAAAATAGAAACATTTTAGAGATTTCACAATAGGATGGCTGTCTGATACAACTTACCCTATTTTGTTGCATGTTCATTTGTACATTTGTTTATTCATCCATTCACTCAACAAATATGTACTGTGTGCTTATGGCTATATGCCAGGCTTTGTTCTAGGTATTTTATTCAGCTCTGTGAACAAAAGAAAGATTCCTTTTTGTCTCTTATAATTTAGATGGAGACAGACAATAAACAACAACAAATAAGTAAATCACATGTTATATTAAAAGGTGATAAGTATTATAGAAAAAGCATGACATGGCTTGGGGAGAAAGTAAAGTTTGGGCATGGGGTAGGTTGTAGTATTAAAGCTGTCCTTACGAAGAAACCTCAGATATGCAGATGACACCACCCTTATGGCAGAAAGTGAAGAGGAACTCAAAAGCCTCTTGATGAAGGTGAAAGTGGAGAGTGAAAAAGTTGGCTTAAAGCTCAACATTCAGAAAACGAAGATCATGGCATCCGGTCCCATCACTTCATGGGAAATAGATGGGGAAACAGTGGAAACAGTGTCAGACTTTATTTTTCTGGGCTCCAAAATCACTGCAGATGGTGATTGCAGCCATGAAATTAAAAGACGCTTACTCCTTGGAAGGAAAGTTATGACCAACCTAGATAGCATATTCAAAAGCAGAGACATTACTTTGCCAACAAAGGTCCGTCTAGTCAAGGCTATGGTTTTTCCTGTGGTCATGTACAGATGTGAGAGTTGGACTGTGAAGAAGGCTGAGCGCCGAAGAACTGATGCTTTTGAATTGTGGTGTTGGAGAAGGCTCTTGAGAGTCCCTTGGACTGCAAGGAGATCCAACCAGTCCATTCTGAAGGAGATTGGCCCTGGGATTTCTTTGGAAGGAATGATGCTAAAGCTGAAACTCCAGTACTTTGGCCACCTCATGCGAAGAGTTGACTCTTGGAAAGGACTCTGATGCTGGGAGGGATTGGGGCAAGAGGAGAAGGGGACGACAGAGGATGAGATGGCTGGATGGCATCACTGACTCGATAGACATGAGTCTGAGTGAACTCCGGGAGTTGGTGATGGACAAGGAGGCCTGGCGTGCTGCGATTCATGGGGTCGCAAAGAGTGGGACACGACTGAGCGACTGATCTGATCTGATCTGATCTTATGAAGAAAGTAAAATTTAAACAGAGAATCTCTTTTGGTCATGTGTTCTATAATAGAATCATAAAAACATTACATAACCCCTTCATATTTTTTTAAGTTGACATTCATTTAAATTTTTTCATTATAAGTTTCATCATAAAGGATTTAATTTTTAGCACTTATTAAATATTGATATTTTAAAATAAAACTTTTATTTTAAAACTGTATGTGCTCAGTTGCTCAGTCGTGTCTGACTCTTTGTGACCCCATGGTCTGTAGCCCGCCAGGCTCCTCTGTCCCTGGAATTTTTCAGGCAGGCATTCTGGAGTGAGTTGCCATTTCCTACTCCAGGGGATCTTCCTGATTCAGAGATTGAACCTGTGTGTCTTGCGTCTCCTGCATTAATTTCTCTTCCCTTTGAAGGTCCAAGGGATGTCCTTCATAGCAGCAGTTCTCATTCTCAACTTGGAAGAAGCAGATGCCTTCATTGCATTTGCAAATCTCCTGAATAAGCCATGCCAGTTAGCCTTTTTTCGTGTGGATCACAGCATGGTATGAACATTTAGAATGAATTGTGTTTTTCTTTGTCAGTTTCTATAGTCTGATTGCCCTTACAGAGTAAAATACAGTAATTAGAAGACCAAGGTGATCTAAAATAAGCCTTTCATTGAATTACAGTTTTATGAATGCTTGATGAAAACACTCAGAAAGAGGTGCTAAGCAAGATTTTCTATTAACTTATGAGTAAGGATTTAATTTCTCAATTTCTCGAGTATACTCTTAAATAATTTTGTTGAAATTTCTATCTTTAGATGTTGAAATATTTTGCAACGTTTGAAGTATTTTTTGAAGAAAATCTCTCCAAACTATTTCTTCATTTCAAATCTTATAGTCTTACACCAGACATATACTTGATAGACTGGTAAGTTATAGAATATAGTAATTAAAAGGAAACAGAGTAAAACTTTTTGCCTAAAGTAAATCTGATGCACAGGATCATACATATAAGAAAAACTCTTCTCTTATGTATAAAGAAACCCTCACATTTTTGTTGGGAGGCATTTGATTAAGAATGTGAACTCTGGTTTGAAATCAGAATCCCTGTTTTTTGTATTTCACTTTCCAAACTATAAAATGGGAGTAATAATATCTCAATCCTGAGTTGTTTTGAGAGTGTTTTACATGGATTATCTCACTCAATGCCAGGTACATACTAAGCTCTGAGAAAGAATTAGTTTGCTATTCCTTTAATATTCTTAACATACAAGGGTTTATGATAGTTATGATAGGTTTTCTTTACTGAGAGCTTTGTTTTTTCCAAGGCCTTATCCAGTTTTCTGACCAAGTATTGATGCCTTATTTAAGTGCTAATGCCTTTTTTTAACTTTACAATTCTAGCTCTTGTATTCTAACTTGGAAGGTTTGCTTGGACTCTGCTGAACAGTAGCAGTAGATTATTTAGACGGGGGTGAATTTTGCCCAAGAGATAGAGCAGTCGATCTTAAGATAGATTGTTAAGAGTACATATGAAATATTTAAATCTTAAATCCTAATCATTAAAAATCAGTGGGTTTCATATAAGTGATAAGATTTAATATAGATAATGGCATTGATCAGCTATCTTTATGGTTGTTTGAGGTTTCTTCTACTTAGACTTTAAAAAAAAGACTAAGTTATTTTTCAACGTATTCTCCTGTTCCCATTAGGAACATTAGAGTTCCTTTGGGTAGGACCTAAGATCATGGGGAGAAGGGTTTTCTATTACGGGACCTGAAGGACCAAGATCAAATACTAAATCTGTAAAGAAGGTGGTAAAACTGCTCAATTGTCCATCTTAAGAACTGTGAACATGAGCCAAAACAGGATCACAGCTGTTAAAGGGAGCAGGATGAAATTAATACTGAGTGAGTACTGTATACTAGAAACTGCTTCGGCACTTCTAATACCCTTTCACATTTTGAACAGTGAGTTAGTATTCTCTGTACTACCAAGAGTATGCTTTAGGTTTTCTGGAGGTTTTTTTTTTTTTTTTGGCCGGGCCTTACAGCTTTTAGAATATTAATTCTCTGACTAGGGATAGAACCCAAGCCCTCTGCAGTGGAAACCAGACTCCTAACCACTGGACTGTGAGGGAATTCCTCTGCTTTCTGTTATGCAATTAAATATGTGTTTATAGTTTAAGAAGTAGTCATGAATTTTTGTTTCATTCCATTGAGCTTGTAACATACAAAGCCCAGAACCAATGGTGCAAGAAAAAAGAGGAATAAGTAAGTGGCAGTGCTAATGAGGATTTATTTCATTTTTTGGCGGAAGAGCCTTTAGTTAGTTGCCTTGCTCATGTTTCATCAGCAGTATCTCAGATAAAGTTTGTGTAAAAAATGTGTACCTTCTTTGCCAAGGTAACATCAAGAGAAGTTCTCTAGCATTTTCGCCCCCTACTTCCTCAACCACAGTGCTACTCCAAAGTACTACTGAATAAAGACATGATCAAACATTATCAGAAAGGATGGGAAAAACCTTTGGTGATTCTATTGGAAGGTACACATGCTCCCAAAGAAGTAGTAAGTAAAGTTTGGTGAACGGAAAAACAGTAGGTATTTGTGAAGAGGAAGAAAAGGAGAGAAGTCAGGCTTTATGGTTTTGTATTTAGGCTAATATAAGGTACTTGACCTCATACGGTAATAAGTAACTTTTACTGAGCATTTCTTATGTGCCATTCACTATTCTAAACACTTTACATTTAGGTAATTTTATTATCTTTGTTTACTAATGAGCAGACTGAGGCACAGCAAGGTTAAGTATCTTACTCAGGGTACATAATCAATAAACTGCAAATCTAAGATTCAAACTCAGGTACACTGGTGTCAGTGTCTATACCCTTAACCATGAGGTTATTCTGCCACTGTAGTTTGTATTAGGCTGTATCGCTGCATAAGATTGTAAATTCACATCCTTCTGTTATTACTTAATTTTCCACTACTCAAGTTGAGGGAAGGAGCCATATCTTATTTGCCTTTTCAGCCCTAATTTAAGCACTTCTTTTTATATAGAGATGCTTAATGAGTGACCGAATAAATGAATGAAAAATTTTAATGACTTTTTCCCCCCTAATTTTAGGATCTTCACACTTTATAGCAAATCACTACCACTTGATCTGGCCTGTCGAGTATGGGATGTATTTTGCAGAGATGGGGAGGAATTTTTATTTAGGACTGGATTAGGAATCCTCCGATTATATGAAGATATTCTTCTACAGATGGACTTTATTCACATAGCACAGTTTCTAACTAAATTGCCGGAAGATATCACATCAGAAAAACTGTTCAGCTGTATTGCAGCCATTCAGATGCAGAATAGTACCAAAAAATGGACTCAGGTAGAGTGACATTTTCCTACTTCTAACAGATGTACTAAAAGTTTGTTTTTAATTAAAAAAAAAAAGTTAACTATTTGTCAAATGTTAGTGCTTAAGTTTAAAAAAAAGCTTTAAAAATAACTTTTGACTTTGAAAAAAATATTGCTTCTCTTTCACCTCTCCAGACCTATGGCTTTATTTTTTATGTAAGTCCAGTAATATTTTGAGTTTAGTGAAGTGCAGCCTACAATAGTCATGTATTTGCCAGGGTAATTATATAAGCACCTTGGTAGTTCAAATAGACAACAATTGTATTAAATACCTGAATGTGTACTAAGGGTTTGCAATAAAAAGAATGTAATGTATGATTCTGACTTTTTAGATGCTTAATCTTGTTAGGGAAGCAAATATATTGACAGTCTAAAGTTATATGACATAAAAAATAGTGTTAAACACTTGCTTCATGAATGATGGACAGTAGGCATAAGTTCACAGTTTTATTGCTTATGAAAATGAAAATATAAGAATATTGGTCCAGTCAATGTAAGGCAAAAACCACTATATTATAAAGTAATTAGCCTCCAATTAAAATAAATTAATTAATTAAAAAAATAAATATTGGGAAAATGCAAAAAAAAAAAAAAAATGAATATTGGTCCAGGAAATGTTTTGTTACCTAATAGTAATTTTATAATATTGGCAAGTGATGAAAACTGGAATCTAACTGTCTATCATAAAATTGGGTTGAAACAAACAAGAGGATTTGAGAATGACACTCTTTCAGAGAGCAAAGTTATGTATGCTAAAGCTTTTTCATGTTAATAAACTATAGATTTTAAAATCTCTTTAATCTGCATGGTTGTTGTTTTTAGCATTAATGTTTACTTTATATAATTTCCAGGTCTTTTCATCTGTGATGAAGGATATTAAAGAAGGAGACAAGAATAATAGTCCAGCTCTGAAAAGCTAACCTTCAAAATTAACAAAATAATTGCAATATAACAAATGTTGTTTGATAAAAGTTTTCATTTCCTATGTAAAAAGCATGGTAGAAAATGCTGAAGAAAGCTAAAAGAATCAAGACATGGAAAACTACTGATTTTGAATTCCATGGGGCTGAAGTAAATGAGTAACCCATTGACAGTATTAATTTAAAAAGTATTTTATAGGGAGAGCCATTTTACAAAGGAGAAAATTTAAATGGCTAGTTCATACTCTGTAATATGGAGTGAATAGTTTAATGCAATACATTTTTTAATAGCTTTGGATATAGTTCAAAATTTTTACATCTTTTCTTTAACTATTAGCATAAAGGCACTTTGGAGGTCAGAACAGGCTATTTAAATACTACTTTAACTTCTAAAATACTATTTGAAATAAACGCCTTAGTACAGATATTATCTCCAGTTCCAAACATTTGAAGATATTATAGACCAATAATAAGCATCTTTGATTGTAAAGTGTTTATGTCACTGATGTTGTTTATATTCATTCCCACGTTGGGGCAAATTTGGGTTATTTGGGAACTGGAAATATTGGTAGGAGATTGTTTAGCACTTATGTAAGTGTTTTCCACAGTATCATGTCTGTCTGTTTTTGAAAGGAAATTGTTTCTTTTTTTCAAGGAATTTCTGTCACTCAGAGGAATTTAGCTTTTCTGTTTCTAGTCTAAGAAATTGTTCATCTAGTAATTTAAGAAAGCTAACTGGTAGAAGAAAATTTCTTTGCACTTTAATGGACTGAAGACTTTTTGGAGGGAGTAAGTCCATAAATATAAATGAGGTTTTTCACTGGTAAGAGTAAAAAGTAATGAATTCTGAGAGTTCTTAAATAGCATGCTACTTGTCAAGACTTTAAGTTTGTTAGTTAAAATTTTTTCGCTGTCTGTAGAAACAAAATTTGTTAATTCCAGTTTGAATTTTGAAACAACATGTAGCCAAGTCCGTGACTTGTAAAACCCTGTGTATAATTTTCTAATCAATGGAAATGAGAGTAAAAGAAAAATTTAATTTTTTTCTAATGAGTTTAATTTTGATGATATAGTGGATAAAGGAATGATTAATTATTGGTAACCTGACATTAAATTTATTATGATGTTTGATTCTTGAGCTTAAAATAAATCACTTTATTATTATTGATATCTATATAACATGGTATTTGGTTAATACACTTATAGTGTGCTTTTATGTTGCACTTTGGTTTGAAACAACACTTAAGCACACTATTTCTGTTAGTGGTATATAGTCTTCAAACTAACAAGTCTGAGAACTTTGTTAGTGTAGTGACTGCCTCTTTAGGAATATGGGACCAGATGGTACCCATGTATTTTTACCCCATGGGTCATTCTAGCCTAGGGACCACTAATGGAGCCCTCAGAAGTTAACTCCTGTCATAGGAGCTTTCTTAGTGGAAACTAGTAGTGTAATAAAATATTGAGGGAGTACTCAGGGTCTTAATAGGTTTTAGAATGACATATTAACTCTGGTAACTACTTCCTTGGTATTGGTGGCCCTGATAGAGGGAACAAAACCCCTGGCAGTAATCTCATTGAGGTTGTACTACCTGCCAAAATTTAATCTTACTTTTGTGTATTTGTTTCCTAAGTTGGGCCTATGTTACTGTATTTCTTTTTCTCATTTTTATTATTGTACAGTTTCTTTACCTTTCAAGTATAAATGTGTATATAAAATGTAAATACAAGGAATTTACTAAAATCCACTATTAACAATTACTGTGTAAATAAAACTTATAAGCAGAGTAATTACTTGAAATGAGTCTTCATTATTTGGGGGATATTTAACTACATGTGGAGATAAAAAGGGAATAAACTCTTCTTCCAGATTTCTCTTCCTGAGGATGATTGGGCCTTTTGGCTTTTGAGATTGCCAGTACTGGTAGTGAGAAAGTTGTATCTTCCTTAAACCTCTTATACAGGCATTATAGAGTTACTCGTTATTCACATGGTCAGTGTATGGCAGTTTTTTGGGTAAAGTATATTTTCAATTAAAAGATAACTTGCCTGGGAGAGACGTGGAAGGGAGGTTTAAAAGGGAGGGGACATATGTATACCTGTGGCTGATTTATGTTGATGATGGCAGAACCCATCACAATATTGTAAAGTAATCATCTTCCAATTAAAAATAAAACTAAAAAAATAACTTTCCTAAAAACCTCAAGATAATGTGAAATTGAATATGATGTTTTGTCTGTCTAATCAATATTTCTCTCATTGTCCTTTTAGCCCTGGTCTGCATTGTATTGTTTAAATGCTACTGGAAGACTCCAATAACTAGCATAGCTTTCTAAAATCAGAACACATAGTTTTTGCTGATTTCTTTTGCAGTGATGACCTTCATATAATGTTATTGATTTGAGTATACACACACACACACACACACACACATATATATATAAGCAGAGTGTGTGTGTGTGTGTGTATATATATATATATGTATATATGCATACTTTAATTGAGGTATAGTTGATATACAGTGTTGTGTTAGTTTCTGGTGTACAACAATATGATTCAATTCAATTATATATATATTCTTGCTTTCTATTGAACAACTAAGGATTGAGGAAAATTTCTTCCCCTCTGACACCACCCAGGAAACTAACTCACCAAGATGACTGAAACCCTCACCTTAAGTACTATCTAAAGCTGAAAACCAAAGATGTTAGGAGTATGGTTTGAGACTTCAAAGGGGAAGCAATTGACATGGAGATGAAAAGCAAATGTTTGGTAAACAGATGTTTGCTGGGCCTTGCAGAACAGTGAGTGGACTCTGATCTCTCTTGGCCCTGCAGAGTTTTCCCCACCTCACCTAGTCTATATTCTTAGTTCTATTACAGAATAGACCCTCTATCAAAATTCTTTTTTGGCAGATAAGGGGGCAGTAACAAGAAAAACTTACTGAGTCTTCTGTTTCTTAAAAATAATTAGCCTAATTTAACCTTCACACCAAAAAGACACATTTTGGGGTGACAAATTTTGCTTTCCTACAGTGCTGGTGGCTCAGCTATAAAGAATTCACCTGCAGTGCAGGGGCCGCAGGAGACATGGGTTTGATCCCTGGGTCAGGAAGATTCCCTGGAGGAGGGCATGGCAACCCACTTGAATATTCCTGCTTGGAGAAGCCTGGCAGGCTGCAGTGCATAGGGTAGCAAAGTCGGACACAACCAACTGAACATGCATGCACGCACAGTGCTAAAACCATTTATTTGGACTTCACTGTTTGACAACATGTGAAAGTCACCCAGTCATGTACCACTCTTTGTGACCCCATGGACTATAGAGTCCATGGAATTCTCCAGGCCAGAATACTGGAGTGGGTACCTTTCTCTTCTCCAGGGGATGTCCCCAACCCAGGGATCGAACCCAGGTCTCTTGCATTGCAGGCAGATTCTTTACCAGCTGAGCCACCAGGGATGCCCAAGAATACAGGAGGGGGCAGCCTATCCGTTCTCCTGTGGATCTTCCCAACCGAGGAAACGAACCGGGGTCTCCTGCGTTACAGGTGGATTCTTTACCAACTGAGCTATCAGGGAAGCTATCACAACATGCAAAGATGAAAATTATATCATGTTTTTAAACGATTAAAAACTTTATTTTTTTAATTTCAGGGAAATTAGCCCCTTCAGAGAGAGAAGAAAACCTTGCCCTTTAAAAAAACTGTTTGCTAGAAATACAAATCAAAACTGCAATGAGGTATGAATGGCCATTATCAAAAAGTCTACAAATAATAAATCTGGAGAGGATATGGGTAAAGGGTACCCTCTTACACTGTTGGCGAGAATGTAAACTGGTATAGCCATTACAGAGAACAGTAGAGAAAGCTCTTGAAAAACTAGGAATAAAGATACCATGTGATCCAGCAACCCTACTCCTGGGCATATATTCTGAAATGATGAAAACTCAAATTTGAAAAGATATATGCACCCCAGTGTTCATAGCAACACTGTTTACACTAGGCAAGACATGGAAGCAATCTAAGTGTCCGTCAACAGATGAATGGATAGAGAATGTGTTATGCGTGCATGCATACACACACACAAACACATCAGCTATGAAAAAGAATGAATGCCATTAGCAGTGTTGACTTAAAAAATGCACCACTTGAGAACTGTGAGTTAAGTTCTATTTGGGGCAAAATGAGGACTGCAGCCTGCGAGACAGCACCTTAGCAGATAGTTCTGAGAAACTGCTTCAAAGAGGCAGGGGAGAAAGGTCAGTATACATATGGTTTTTGGTGAAAAGAATATATGCAATCAAGCACATATTTTTCTAGAAGGTTTCTACAATCTCATGAAGCCTTTCCTAGTCAAAAGGAACAGTCATCACCATGAAGGATTTTAATGTTTTTCTAGATATGAGAATTGGGCTCGTAAACTCAGCTCTTAGAATATGTACCTGAAGACCTGTCCTACCAATTTTTCCCTGAGTACAGAGTGCATTTCTGTTCTCCACTCTGAGCTCCTTCAATGGGTGTTGAAAGTCAGCAGCTACAGCAGCACATGATTTCATCCTTTGTAGAGGTAGATGGCAAGCACCCATGGAAAGTGCCAATTTGTTGTTGACAGCACCAAGATGGATGGACCTAGAGATTATCATACTAAGTGAAGTAGGTCAGAAGACAAATACATGATACCACTTATATGTGGAATCTAAAAAATGATGCAAATGAACTTACAAAAAAAATAGAATCAGACATAGAAAGCAAACTTAAGGTTACCAAAGGGGGAAGAAGAGTTTAACAGATAAACACTGCTGCTGCTGCTAAGTCGCTTCAGTTGTGTCCTACTCTATGCGACCCCATAGACGCAGCACACTAGGCTGCCCCATCCCTGGGATTCTCCAGGCAAGAACACTGGAGTGGGTTGCCATTTCCTTCTCCAATGCATGAAAGTGAAAAGTGAAAGTGAAGTCGCTCAGTAGTGTCCGACTCTTAGCGACTCCTTGGACTGCAGCCCACCAGGCTCCTCCACCCATGGGATTTTCCAGGCAAGAGTATTGGAGTGGGGTGCCATTGCCTTCTATATATAAAATAGAAAACCCACACAATTTCATGGCTGCAGTCACTGTCTGCAGTGATTCTGGAGCCCAAAAAAATCTGTTGCTGCTTCCACTTTTTCCCCATCTATTTCCTATGAAATGATGGGACTGAATGCTATGATCTTAGTTTTTTGAATGCTGAGTTTTAAGCCCAATTTTTCACTCTCCTCTTTCACTCTCATCAAGAGGCTCTTCGGTTTCTCTTCACTTTCTGCCATTAGAGTGGTACCACCTGAGGTTGTTGATATTTCTCCCGACAATCTTGATTCCAGCTTGTGATTCATCCAGCTGGGCATTTCGCATGATATACTCTGCATAGAAGTTAAATAAGCAGTGTGCCAATATACAGCCTTGCTGTACTCCTTTCCCAATTTTGAATCAGTTCATTGTTCCATGTAAGGTTCCAACTGTTGCTTCTTGACCTGCATATAAGTTTCTTAGGAGACAGGTAAGGTGGTCTGGTATTTCCATCTCTTTAAGAATTTTCCACAGTTTTTTGTGATCCACACAGTCAAAGGCTTTAGCATAGTCAATGAAGCATAAGTTTTTTTGGAATCCCCTTGCTTTCTCTATGATCCACTGAATGTTGGCAATTTGATCTCTGGTTCCTCTACCTTTTCTAATCCCAGCTTGTACATCTGGAAGTTCGCAGCACAGTGACAAATGTGTCAGGAGATATACCAGTGCAAACAGTGTCAGGTGTGGGACCAGATACTAGATAAAATTTCTGTCTTTTGAAAATCAGATGAAATTGTTTGAATTCCATCCTATTTGTGTTTGGATAAATTGTCCCCATTTGATCTCTGGGGAATTAGAAGGGAAGTTATTGGCCTTGAGCTGATCACTGAAGCTTACAGAGCAGACTACAAGGAACAAAGTAGGGAAGAGCAACAGATGAAGTAAAGTTTTGGGTAGGTTGGCCACAATTGAGTTCTAAAGAGAGAACAAGAAAAGACTCAGCACATTAGGGGAAAACCCTGTAAAAAGTAGTGTTTGAAAAATTAGGAAAAGAAATTTTGGAATTGATTTTAGGTTGAAAATCTTAGTAATGTGAGACTGACTGATAGCTACTGTCCTTGATTAGAAAAGGTAGGATTTAAGAGTAATTATTAATGGAGGTTATTATTTATCTTAATGCAATCTGAATTGGCTTTCAAAAGACCTGGGTTTGGCTACTATTTTATCACAAAATGACTGTAAGCTTGTTGCTAAGTTAATTTATCCTCTGGCAGCATGTTTTCCCACCTATAATGTAGGAATAAAAACAATCTTCTCTGCTAATCTCAGTGTTAACAAAGGTTGCTGAAGATGGTTATAGTGCATTGTAGACCCTTAAGTTTTGTACAATTACAATCAGTAAAGGAGTTGGGGGTCTGCCGTCTATGGGGTCGCACAGAGTCGGACACGACTGAAGCGGCGCAGCAGCAGCAGCATAGCATGGGAGTCAGAAATGGAGGAAACAGATGGTTACATGGCAGGTATACCGTAAATTCTGAGGCTGGGGTGGGGGTAGCACAAGAACTTGTTAAAAGGGACTGCAGGCAAGAAAGTGTGGGACTGAAGACTGAAGTAAAAACCAGGGGCCAGAAGAGCCCAGCTCCTCCCTTCAGGCGCTTTCTCTAATTACTGAACCTCTACTGAATTCCTGAACCTTATGTCTTTTCTACTGGCCACTCCGCTAGGTTTATCACTGCATTATCCCCCTTATCCTGAAACAACGTTCTAAAAAGAACTCTACCATCATACTATCTCTCCTATTCCAGCCACAAAAGAGCCCTCTTCTGGGTCACTTCGGGGAATTTTCATTCAAAATGTTAACTGCGGATGGTGGCCAAAGTTGGCAATATGTATTTCTCACATCTTCACCTGGATACTCCGCGGGCGGGGTTTAAATCACATCAGCCAGTGTGTGAAGGTGCCTTTCAAACTGTTCAGTGTTGCTTAAGCCTGCATAGTGAGGCATTATCATCAGTTACGTAAGGAAATAGGGCCGTTCGCTAGACAAACTCGCCCAGCATCACAGAGCTAAAGGCTAACTTCTGCAGCAGAA
The DNA here is from genome assembly GCF_032452875.1 of Bos javanicus. Classification (NCBI taxonomy): domain Eukaryota; kingdom Metazoa; phylum Chordata; class Mammalia; order Artiodactyla; family Bovidae; genus Bos; species Bos javanicus. The sequence continues at coordinate 15,900,395 of NC_083893.1, forward strand.
TCCATCTACCTCAAGCCCGAGGTCCCCATAAAACGCTTACCGTCGCCCAAGTTGGTTGACGAAAACCAAACTCCGCCAAATCTCGCGCCTCTGGGACTCGGGGGCGGGGTGGGGAACACGAAGCATCGCGAGATGACGGCGTTTTCCCGCGAAGGAGAAGCGCGCGTTTTTCTCTGGCTGGGCGCTTGGCCCGGAGACTAGGACGAGGGAGCGGCGAGTGAGGATTTAGCGTGCGGCATTGCAGGCACTGTGAGGAGGGCACCCGGTTCCGGAGTGTGTGTCCAGCCATGCCGGCGCAACGCCCCGCGAACAGCGGCGGTGAGTGAGGAGAACTTGCCTCCCAACGCGGGCTGCGGCGTCCGGGGCGGGGGTGGGGGAGCGGCATGGAGACTGCAGCCGAACTTTTGCGGGGAGAGCTGACCCCGGGCAGAGCTTGAGGAGGAAAGGAGGTTTCCCCTTTCTGTGGAGAGTGGGTAGGGGACACCTGAAATTGCGTGTGTTTGCATAGTGCAGGAGATTTTACACAGGAGACCTGCGTTTTCCTGCACATCCCCAGTTGTAAACTGGGGTCCGGGCTACTACTAGTTGACATAGTGAAGACCTAGGAGGTCTCTGAGAGGTAATGCTGGCGTCCCCCCTGGGTCTTCAACTTTTGCGTCAAATGCATCTGGGAAGGCGACAAGGGTTGTTTAATAAGGACGTGGAGTAATTTGTCCTTTTTTAAAACTGCAATTTAAAAGCCCTGTCCCCCCACCCCCCTCCCCACCCCCCGCCTCCCCTTCCAGGGCCCCTATCTCCAGATGTGGTTGAACAGCCGGAGACTGCCGTGATTACCCCAGCCATGCTAGAGGAGGAAGAACAGCTTGAGGCTGCTGGGCTAGAGAGAGAGCGGAAGATGCTAGAAAAGGTAATTTAGGCATCAAGTTCATCGTCGTTAAGTAGTAACCTAATGCGTCCTCGGGGGTGTGGTTTGTGTGCTTCAGTTTACTAGTCTTTTTTTTTAATCAACTTTTAAACGTGCTGCTTTTATCGATGCTACTTTTGGGAAAGCTTTGCACGAGCTTGGAATCATGCTTCTATCAGTTATAGTCTTGGTCTGGAAAGTGTCCTCATCTCTCTTAAGTTAGCATTTCAGATTACTTGTTCAGCCATAATAATAATTCTTCCAAAGTCGGTAATGAATTTTTTCAGTGTTCTTTTTCCACCTAAGTAATCAACTTGCTTCTGCTTTCTTTTCCATTGTACATTTTCATTGACATTGCCCTTGAGCTTTTCTTATTTTGAAGACTACTAAAAGCAGTTTTTAACCTCTTGAAAAGCTTCAGTTTTTAAATATATTTAACTCCAATACTGTCCCACCCCGTTGCTTACCTGCCAGCTCTTAATGTGCTCCCTACTGAGTGATTTCTTGTAATAATTTATTTAGCCCTCCCAGTATTACGATTATATCAATACTTTTGATATCTCCAGTTAAATATGATGAGACTGAGGCAACTGGGGGTCGTGTCACACACTAGTGAACTCAAATTTGACTGCTTCCAGAGTTTTTTTTAACATACCTCACTAAGGACATTAATACTGAATTAACATCCTGTAATTATAAAACTACTTAAATTGGGGAGTAGTGTACTCCAAAGGCAAGTAATACATTAGTTGGTTCCCTCCTATTTTATATCAGTAATGATTCTTTTGTTAGCCTTGTTAACACCTCATGATCATTTACTGTCAGTCACTGTTCTAAATGCTGTACATGTATTTGACTCATTGAATTCTCAACTATTCTATCATGTAGATACTACTATTAACTCATTATTACTATTAAACCTAATAGTTTAATTATTAGTATAAATTATTTTATTAAAATATTCTATAAGGTAGGTTCTGTTTTCATTCTGTGTTACAGATGAGGAAACTGAGGCACCTAGAGGTTGCCTGGGGTCCCACAGCTAGTAAATGGCAGAGCAGAGATGGTAATGTAGGTCCTGTGGTTTCAGATTCACACTTTTTAACCATGTTGCAATACTTTCACTCCAGTAAATTCTAGTTCCGTTGTTACTGATCATCTGTAGTTAACCATAATTGGTTAAGGTAATAAGTTTATAAATTTTAATAGAATTGGGAGGTCAACCGTAAACCACTTTTACTCATTCTGTGAATTCCCATAGTACTCTGTTACACAGTATTATCATTACTTACTTTCTCACTTTGTTTCTTGAGGGCACATCACATTGTTTTTTTTTTGTACACTGTGCACTTGGCAGATAATAGGATAATAAATGTCTGTTGAATTTATAACTAAAGTAAAAGAATATTTTATAATATATTACAAAACATATATGACTATATAGATAGAATATACTTTGTGGCTATTGTAACAAGGTGAATTGTAAAGGATGAATTCTGGAGCACAGTCCAGAGTAGAATCAACTTCAGAGATGGCAAGAACGATAAACCCTTAATTTTGAGTAGTGTAGTTCAGTTTTATAACCCATGAAGATTGTTGGATAAGGAAATGCTATTCGAAGAAAGGTAGGTATAATAAAGATACATTTCAAAAATGCTTTAATAGGGACTTACCTGGTGGTCCAGTGATTTAACGATTACCTGGTGGTCCACTTTCAATGTAGGGGGTGTGGGCTCAATCCCAAACTGGGAACTAAATTTCTACAGGCCCTGCAGTGCAGCCAAAAATTTTTAAAAAGTAAAAAACAGTTTTAAAAAGATTTGTCAAAATTTATAGAACCGTAAACATTTGCTGATTAAACTGGGAGTTAATTTCTCCTTTTAGTGAAATTTTTAAGCTTTTGAACACTTTGTCATTTTAAGATGTTTTTGGAATTGTTAACACTTGAGGGATAGGTATGGTACAGCTAGCTTTTCTTTAGAAGTTATGCATCATAGAACTTAAAATAGCAATTTTAAAATTCATTTTTCAGATTGTCCATGAATAAGGCTCTTTTCAGTCCCGTTGGTACAAGGGTGAAAGACTGTGGTTCATTGTTATCAATGTCTTTTTATTAACAGGTATTGAAAGAATTTTTTACTTTTTGTCCTTGACATAAATTATTCTTACCTCAGTGACTATCGAGAAAATTCCAGTATGTCTCTTATAGGTCTTTGGAGTTAAAAAAAATTCAGCATACAAAAGTAATGATTCCTTTTAGGAGAATACAGTATTTATGGGCATATATTTAGAAGTACTTAAGAGAGGAAGAACTAGCTTAAGTTCTTAATGAGAAGCATTTGCTTTGGTTTAGGAGATTGGAAGGTTTGTGAAGAGCCTGGAGAATGATTTTGATATTCATTTGCTACAGTTATTTTCTTTGACTCTTCACCTGCATTTCCTTTTGAAAGAAGTCATTGTTAGTCTAGAAGTCTTTAGAGTAGCCTTAATGTCCCTGTAGTGGGGGGAAGGGAAAGGTAAGAGTTGTGAGGGTTCTTGGAAAGGTAAAAGGAAAACAGCTCATATTGTGTAGACTGAAATAGAACCCCCTCTGCAAAAAAGAAAAAGAAAAAAAAAAATTCTGGGCTTGGGAGAGGTGATGGGACAGACAGTGAAGAATTTATGCTCATGGTATCCATTGGCATACTCTTATCAAGAGAAACTTACCACCAGGCACTCAGTACTTTCCACAGATGAAGTTATGATTTACTTTAGTATAACAAATAACAAATTAAGAAAGAGGAATGATAGATGAGAAGATTTACTACAAAATTATTTTGAAATATGGAAGACTGGGTTTAAAGGTTAACCATTGGCATATATTAAGTAATTTCATTTCATTTATAATATCCATTGCATTCAGTGACTGACTGTTGGAATCATAGTTGTATATTGGTAATAGTAAAAGAATAGTAAAAGAAAAGCCATCCTAAAATAACTGCAAATAGTTTAGCAAATACTAACAGATTATTTGCACAGAGAAGTTTATGGATGATTTTAAAAGAAATTTAATTTTCTTGTAATCCACATATATTACTTTCATTAGATTCATTAGATTTATTCTTTGATGTCTTATTGTCACTACTTTTGTAATAGAAAATAAATAATTTGTTTTGAAAGAAAAGTTAGATGATGTAACATCTGAGAAATACAAGCCAGTGTATAATGGTGTCTGGTTTATAAGGTCAAGCCTTAACCACTGAATTAAATTTATTTCACACACACGTAGGAGTGGGATTGCTGGTTAGTAAGATTTGTACATATTCAACTCTTTCAGCCCACTTAATGCTTTTCTTTTGAGTTCAGATTACGGTATTTAGTTGGCCACTTATAAACTGGATTTGGCCTCTTCCTGTTAATGTAAATAAGGTTTTATTGGAACACAACTTTGGTTTATATATTTATTGTCTGTAACTGTTCAAAGGCAGATTTAAGTATTCACAGTACAAACCATATTGTGCTTAAATATTTAAATATTTGCCCTTTTGCCAAAAAAAGTTTGTGGATCATTGAACTATGCTATTTATTTGTTGCTTTTGTTTTCTCTCTTGTGCCTTCTGTTTACTTTTATTGCGACTTGAGAGATCCTCCTCAGCCACTAGAATGTTGCATACTTTTATAAATGAACAAATAGATAGTGTGTGACAGTAATATGAAAAGCAGAGTTTTGTAAACAGAAGTTGTACAAGGGTCAAAGATAAAGCTAAGAGATTGAGAATAAAAGGAACCTAAAAGGTAAGGGCAAATCTTGGGTAACAAAATACTGAGGAGAAAAGCAGCTTATAAGAAATTAGCAGTAGATTTAACTTGTTGAAGTGTTTTAACAATATCGTATTTAAATTCTAAAACTAGATGTTCTAGTCCCTAGCTAATGAGGTTATCTTTTACTTCCAGTGCTCTTTCAAATAAAACTGGTATATAAAATTTTTCTTTTTCTGAAATCATTTAGTTTTTTAAAAACTTAATTTCAACTTGAATTAAATATTTACTTTCTAATTGTAATTTCAGACATTTTGAAAATGGGCCTTCAGTTTCGTAAATGCCAATAACCATGTTTTCAGTATCTGAAATTTCAATATTTTGGTAGCCAAGCTATTAATATATTTTACCAGATTGCCTATTGAACCCCAGAATCATTTTTTTTTTAGCGATTCTAGTTTTTTGTTTGAAGATATACATTTTTAGTAAGTGAATGTAATATTAGAAAAGTATTTTTATTAATTATAGGAAATATATTAAACCTGAAGTGCAGTTGTTTAGTCATCTTTGTTATGCATTATGCAGAAAGATCAATGTATGTCAGCAAACTTAATAATTATGGAAACTTTTTCTTTGGGTAGGCTCGCATGTCTTGGGATAGAGAGTCCGTGGACATTCGATATCGTAGACTTCAACATTTGCTTGAAAAAAGCAATATTTACTCCAAATTTTTATTGACTAAAATGGAACAGCAGCAGTTAGAGGTATGTACGCATGATTGATTATAGTTAACAGCTTAAAAAAAAAAAAAGCTTTATTGAGATATAAATTATATAAAATATAATGCACACGTTTTAAAATTTAGAGTTAGGTAAGTTTTGACCTGTGTAATCCTCAGTACAGTCAAGATAAAGAACATTTCCATTACCCACAAAAGTTCTCTTCTGTCAGTGATCTCTCCTTCTGGCCCTAGACAACCACTGATTTCTGTTTGCTGTAGTTATAAATTGGTATTGATTTTTCTAGAATATTATACAAATGGAATCATAGGAAAAACATTCTTTTGGTGTCTCGCTTCTTTAGCTCAGCATACTTTTAAGATTCGCTTATATGTATTTATTTAATAGATCATTTTTATTCCTAAGAAGCATTCCATTGTATGAATAAACTAACATTTTTTAAATTTGCCTTTTGACTGATTTTTATTCTCTCCACTGATTTTTTTTGGATGCTAAAAATTTTGTATTTTATTTTGCTCAGTCCTTTTTTTTTTAATGTGTTATTGAAATGTAATTGATACACACAAAACTGTACGTATTTAAAATGTATACCCACGAAGCCACCACAACCGTGATAATGAACGTAACCATTAATTCCCCAAAATTCTTTCTGTCTCCTTTTTAATGAGATATAATTTACATAGAGCATTATTTTAATTTCAGGTGTACAGTGTAATGATTCAGTATTGCTGTATATTTCAAAATGATCCCCACAGTAAGTCTAGTTAATGTCACCATAGGGTGACATAGGTGTCACTAGGGTTCAAAATTTTTTTTTTCCTTACGATGCACACTTTTAAGATTGACTCTCTTAGCAATTTGCAAATATGCAGTAAGTATGGTGGCACACTGGTAAAGAATCTGCCTGCCAATGCAGAGACGCAGGAGATGCAGGTTTACATCTGGGTTGGGAAGATCCCCTGGTAGGAAATGCCAACCCACTCCAGTATTCTTGCCTGGAAAATTCCATGAACAGAGGAGTCTGTCTGGTGGGCTGTATTCCATGGAGTAGCAGAGAGTAGGACACAACCGAGCATGCGGCACACACATTATTCACTGTGGTTATCATGCTGTGTAGTACATCCCCATGACATGTGTATTTTATAACTGGAAATTTCTACCTTTTGTCCCACCCGACCCTCCAACACTAATCTGTTCACTGTATCTGAGCTTTTTGTTTCTTTTTTAAAGATTCCACATGTGAGATTATATAATATTTATCTTTCTCTTTAATTTTACATAGTATAAGGCCCTCAGATCCATCCATATTGTCACAAATAGCAAGATTCAGTTCAGTTCAGTTTAGTCGCTCAGTCGTGTCCGACTCTTTGCGCCTCTGTGAATCACATTATGCCAGGCCTCCCTGTCCATCACCATCTCCTGGAGTTCACTCAAACTCAAGTCCATCGAGTCAGTGATGCCATCCAGCCATCTCATCCTCTGTCATCCCCTTTTCCTCCTGCCCCCAATCCCTCCCAGTATCAGAATCTTTTCTAATGAGTCAACTCTTCGCATGAGGTGGCCAAAGTACTGGAGTTTCAGCTTTCGCATCAGTCCTTCCAAAGAACACCCAGGACAGATCTCCTTTATAGAATGGACTGGTTGGATCTCCTTGCAGTCCAGGGGACTCTCAAGAGTCTTCTCCAACACCACAGTTCAAAAGCATCGATTCTTCGGCACTCAGCTTTCTTCACAGTCCAACTCTCGCATCAATACATGACCACTGGAAAAACCATAGCCTTGACTAGACGGACCTTTGTTGGCAAAGTAATGTCTCTGTTTTTGAATATGCTATCTAGGTTGGTCATAACTTTTCTTCCAAGGAGTAAGCGTCTTTTAATTTCATGGCTGCAGTCACCATCTGCAGTGATTTTGGAGCTCCCCCAAAAAATAAAGTCTGACACTGTTTCCACCGTTTCCCCATCTATTTCCCATGAAGTATTGGGACTGGATGCCATGATCTTCATTTTCTGAATGTTGAGCTTTAAGCCAACTTTTGAACTCTCTTTCACTTTCATCAAGAGGCGTTTTAGTTCCTCTTCACTTTCTGCCATAAGGGTGGTGTCATCTGCATATCTGAGGTTATTGATATTTCTCCCGGCAATCTTGATTCCAGCTTGTGCTTCCTCCAGTCCAGCGTTTCTCATGATGTACTCTGCATAGAAGTTAAATAAGCAGGGTGACAATATACAGCCTTGACGTACTCCTTTTCCTATTTGGAACTAGTCTGTTGTTCCAAGTCCAGTTCTAACTTGCTTCCTGACCTGCATATAGGTTTCTCAAGAGGCAGGTCAGGTGGTCTGGTATTCCCATCTCTTTCAGAATTTTCCACATTTTGTTGTGATCCACACAGTCAAAGGCTTTGGTGTAGCTAATGTAGCAGAAGTAGATGTTTTTCTGGAACTCTCTTGCTTTTTTGATGATCCAGTGGATGTTGGCAATTTGATCTCTGGTTCCTCTGCCTTTCCTAAAACCAGCTTGAACATCTGGAAGTCTCGGTTTGTATTGCTGAAACCTAGCTTGGAGAATTTTGAGCATTACTTCATTCGCGTGTGAGATGAGTACAATTGTGCGGTAGTCTGAGCATTCTTTGGCATTGCTTTTCTTTGGGATTGGAATGAAAACTGACCTTTTCCAGTCCTGTGGCCACTGCTGAGTTTTCCAAATTTGCTGGCATATTGAGTGCAGCACTTTCACAGCATCATCTTTCAGGATTTGAAATAGCTCAACTGGAATGCCATCACCTCCACTAGCTTTGTTTGTAATGATGCTTTCTAAGGCCCACTTGACTTCACATTCCAGGATGTCTGGCTCTAGGTGAGTGCTCATGCCATCGTGATTATCTGGGTCATGAAGATCTTTTTTGTACAGTTCTTCTGTGTATTCTTGCCACCTCTTCTTAATATCTTCTGCTTCTGTTAGGTCCATATCGTTTCTGTCCTTTATTGAGCCCATCTTTGCATGAAATGTTCCCTTGGTATCTCTTAATTTTCTTGAAGAGATCTCTAGTCTTTCCCATTCTGTTGTTTTCCTCTATTTCTTTGCATTGATCGCTGAGGAAGGCTTTCTTATCTCTTCTTGCTATTCTTTGGAACTCTGCATTCAGATGCTTATATCTTTCCTTTTCTCCTTTGCTTTTTGCTTCTCTTCTTTTCACAGCTATTTGTAAGGCCTCCCCAGACAGCCATTTTGGTTTTTTGCATTTCTTTTCCATGGGGAAAAAATAGCAGGATTAGATTCTTTTTTTATGGCTGAATTCTGCCCCCTTTTTAATTCTCTGCCATCCCTCACTTCCTGTCTTTCCTCATTTCCTGTCTTCTGATTTGTTTTCTGTAATTATAGGTTTGTCTGCATTTTCTGTTGGTGACAGGTTCTTTTAGCTTTTATGTTTGAAAAAGTCTTCATTTACCTTCAGTTTTAAAAGATTCTCTACAGGATGAAGAATGAGTTTTTCTTTAGTGCTTCCCCCACCCCCCCATGCAGTATTTTAATTATATTTCACTGCTTTCTAGCTTTCACTGTTTCTAAGAAAGCCTAAGTCTTTATGATGGCCAGAAGACCATAAGCAGTCTGGTTGCCTCTCTCAACCCCATTACCTTGCAGACCTTGTTCCAGGTGTGTTTCCTGCTTGGAACCCTCCTCTCAGTAGATTCCTGCCTGGCTTACTTCATTATCATCTTCAAGCTTTGGCTTAAATATTTTCCAATGAGACCTGCCCTGACAACCTTAAATAAAGTTACCTGACACCTCTTCCCTCATCTCATTTACCTTGTTTTGTTCTTCCCATTGCATTTATCATCTAAGACACTGTATAATTTATTTCTAAGTCTACTATAATATATAAAGATTTAAAAACTTGGGCTAATGTTAACACTACAATAAATCCTTTTGTCCCCATCATTCACAGTTGATGATTATCAATGAAGATTTTCCTACATTTGCTAAATTTTCTTTTTTCTTTGTTGGAGCCCTTTTCAAAACTATGATAAAAGGAAACAGAAAAACAAATACCAAGCTTAATGACTCCTAAGGCAAATACCCTTAACCACCTCTTGGAAATAATTTGAATCATTTTATGTCCTGCTTTTAAAACTTTGTTAGGGGGCTTTGGAACAGCTTCTAGTATAAGAATAACTTGGTCCGTCTTCTGAAAGTTTTTCTTGATGCTCTCTGTGTTAAGAGGCCTTTCACGTTTGGCTGATATGAATATGAACTGTTCCTGATCCCTTGTGAGCACAGAGATCCTTCTGCCTGCTTTCTAGTTGCTCTTTTTCTGGCCCTCAATTTCTCTACTCACACACTGATCAGTACTCAGCCTGAGCGTGCCACTGCAGATCTTCAGAGCTTCTTTTGTATGTTGCTTTCTCCCCTCTGGTACTTTGACCCTGGTTTGCCAGCTCCTCTGAGTTTTGCACTCTGTCTTCTCAACGCAGACTTCTGAGCTCTACTTGGGTTCCCCCTCCATTGTTTGCACTTGGACATTGCCTCCAGGCAGTAAGCTTAGTAGTCTGAAGATTCACCTAGTTTGTTTCCCTTTTGTCAGTGTTCACTGTCCTTTGCTGCACGACGAAAAGTTGCTGAAAACCATTGGTATGTTTTATCTGGATTTTAGTTGCTTAAGGCAGGAAATCTGTTTCCTATTCGTAAAAAGCTTAAAGCTCAAGTTTTTGTTTTTTTAATTTTTGTATACAGTTTCTTCATTGTGAGCTTAAGTTATTTGAGATATGTGTTTCATGCTTTGCATTTTCCACTTTTGACACTAAGAAAAAATTATCTTGTAGGAGCAGAAGAAGAAAGAGAAACTGGAGAGAAAAAAGGAATCCTTGAAAGTTACGAAGGTAATAAATAGTAAGCTAGAATATTTTATATACGTTACCTTAGATATTGAAGACATCCTCTTGTATTTTGACTCTTGATCATCTTTTTAACTTTAACCTTCTTTATCTGATAGCCCTTCTTTGTTGGTTGCATAGAAACATGTAAAATCTGTTTCTCAGTATCTTAGATATGGAAGGAGAGATAAACTGTGACCTTTAATTTCTTATCCTGTGGACTGTATTTCATAGTAGCAAAATTTCACTTTATAATCTCAGGAAAAATCTACAAATATTTTATACCTCAAGGCATTTTATAAGTGGCTAGCTCTTTTGGAGCCTGTAATGATTGCTCTTCTTCATGCCTCTAACCTCATTATGTCAACTTGGAACCATACCAGTAATTTAAATTTGTATCTTGTACATAGCTGTAGCAGTGGAACCAAAACTGGAGTAGATAGCATTTCAGATAGAGCATCCATTTAGGGATAGCCTGAATTTTAGATGTGATCTTTTGGAGGAATATGTTTTAATTTTTTTTAACCTGAGGTTTTTTATGCCATATTGATAGGAATTGTACAAACAACACTTGTGCTAGTGAAAAGAGAAATAATATGGGTAACCACTGTTGAGTACTTACTATGTGCCAGGTGTTGTTCTAAACTTTACATGTCTTAATTCTCAAAGTAGCTCTTTTGGGTAGAGATCCTATTACCCACGTTTTATGTATAAAGAAGCTGATGCAAGGAGATAGAGTACAGTCCATCCTCATTATTCATAGATTCCATATTTTCCAGTTAGCCTACTTGCTATAATTTGTTACCCCAACATCAGTACCCATGTTTTTGTGGCCATTCACAGACATGTGCATGTGCGGAATGGCAAAAAATTTGAGTCTCTCTATAAGTAACATTCCCAGCTGAGGTCAAAGCTATCTGCCTTATTTAAGCTGTCACAGTGTAAACAAGTGTCCTTCTTGTGTCTATGTAATGTCATGATTTTTGTATTTTTGTGGTTTTGGTGATTTAAAAGACTGTCAGTTACATTGTGCTGAAGTGCTGCCTAGTGTTTCTTATGTAAGAGGACTGTGATGTGCCTTATGGAGAAAATATATCTGTTAGATAAGCTTCCTTCATGTGTGAGTTAAATTGCTCTTGGCTTTGAGTTCAGTGTTAATCAACATATGTTTTAAATGAGCTGTCTTTAAATAGTACTGTATGTTTATATACATGAACAGGGTTATGTATTGATCAGTTAATGAAGATGTGCTTGCAGGAACCTAAACCTGTGTTTCTTCTAGATGCACTGATTCGGTATTCACTAATTCAGTATTCATGGTGACTTTATAGAACTCAGCTATTGTGAATGAGAATTGACTAAGTTTGAAGATCACATAGCTAATAAATAGTAACCTAGGATTTGATCCTAGGATTAATTTCAGACTCCACACTTAATTTCTACCCCAAACTGCCTTTGTTAGGAAAATGCTAATAGGAAATATCAAATGCTAATATCAAAATGCTAATAGGAAAAATAAGGAGGGTATCTAAATCCAGTTACTTGATTGTTAGTGTAGTTAGTGGTGATGTTAAAGTACATAGCAGGTAACTGTACAACAAAAGCAATTGTGGAAAACTGATACTTGACTCAGTTGCTAATTCCAGGGACTTATTTTGGGTTTTTGAAGAATATACTTATAATTTTACTGGCTTAACCAACCATTTACACTGTATTCTTCAACCTGTTGCTTTAAAACAGTCTTTACTTTCACCAAGCTAACTTTTTATACCAGGTTTTGGGGTTTTTTCCTTTTATTCTAAAGGTGTCAGCCATCATATTCTGTCTATTCCATTTCATTATTCTCTTGGTATTTTCCTTTTTAATCCTTTAAATCTTTTACTTCATTTTCATATTTACCTTCTTTGTTATTTTTATTTTTCATGCATGTTGTCTACCTATTCTTTTCCAGCTCTCATTTTGAGACACTTTTTGAATGTCTCTTCATTTCTTTTATCTCTTTTCCATTGGTTTTTCTCTTTGATAATCTTTTTTCAGTTGTATTTAACTTACAAATTATACTGAAATGAGTACTCCTTCCATACCATACCCATTGAGTATCTTTAGCATAAACACAAAGAAGAGATGTACATGGTAATTACAAAATAAAAATGCCTCTGTTTAATTTTGAAATTTGTCTTACATGGAAGAAAATGGAGGGAAGTAGAGCTTTGGGAAAAAGTAGAGAGTTACAAACAAGTTGTAGTAGAGAAATAAAGAAAAAGGTTACCTTTTAGTAAGCATGATAGTGAAGAGTTTTGGATTTGGTTCAACTGCAAGGAAAGTTTACTTAATCGGTGCCTTAAAACTTGTAATACCATAGAAGTTTTGGGAAAATAATAGTCTAAATCCTTGTTTTGTAGGATAAAAATTCCATTGATGCAAGTGAGGAGAATGCAGGTAAATTTCTTTGTTATAGTTTTGAAGAATATGTGTTTATATTTTCTGCTTAAATTACTATAAAAACTAAAATGGTGTTGTTTTTTTAGTCATAAAAAAGAAGAGAGGAAGAGAAGATGAATCATACAATATTTCAGAGGTCATGTCAAAAGAGGTAAAAATAAAGGGGGAAGGACAAATAAGGTTTTATGTTGTGTATAACCTATGTGATATTGATAACTATTACTTGAAGGTATACTGATAACTGATATTTACCTGTCTTTTCAGCCAGTTAAGTGTTTTAGGAAAGAAGATAGTACCATCTTCCTGTCTGTTAAAGGAGCATGAGGTTGGCCTAGTGAGAAATTATAACTTCTTACAACCTCAAAACTGTATCTTAAGAAAGATTGTTAGGGAGCTAAAACCATAAACTAATTTTTAAAGCCATTTTTGTTTTCACCTTCTCACTTAGTACCTCATTAAATAAAAATTAAAGAATATCTTTAATTACAACAAACCCTAAATATCCCTTAAGCATAATATATCACATTCTTAATATTAACAAAAATTCTAACTTTATGATCTGCTCTACTTTTCTTTTATCTGAAAGTATAACTTCACATCTTCATAAAGTATAAAGTTTAACATAATACTTACCTTTTTAAAAAAGTTTATTTATTTATTTTGGCTGTGTTGGGTGTTTACTGTTGTGCAGGCCTTTCTCTAGTTTCTGTGTGTGGGCTTCTCACGCAGTGGCTTCTCTTGTGGGACACCGGCTCTAAGGTGTGTGGGCTTCAGTAGTTGCAGTTCCCAGGCTCTAGAGCACAGGCTCAGTAGTTGTGGCAATTGCTCAGCCGCATGTGGCGTCTTCCTGGACCAGGGACTGAACCTGTGTCTCCTGCATTGGTAGGCAGATTCTTCACCACTGAGCCACAGGGAAGCCCCATAATACTTGTCTTTACTCTCAGGTATACTCTTTGTTTTCCCTTCTTTCCCCATTTAAAAATAATATTCAGGACCCACTTGATTTGTTGTGGAACATACTAAGACTGTAGTGAAAAACACTTAATAATAGTGAAAACACTATTAATGAGATTAACACATCCCTTGATGTGAACTGGGCTTCCCTTGTGACTCAGCGGTGAGGAATCCGCCTGCCAGTGCAGACGATGCAGGTTCGACCTCTGGGTCGGGAAGATCCCCCTGGAAAAGGAAATGGCAACCCATTCCAGTATTCTTGCCAGGAAAAATCCCACGGACAGAGGAGCCTGGAGGGCTACAGTCGACGGGGTTGCCAAAGAGTCAGACACAACTTAGTTACTAAATGACAACATTGATGTGAACCAGGAAATGTTTGACTTTACTCCCTCCTCTTTTAGTATAAAAGGAGCCTGAATTCTAACTCAGGCAAGATGGTTCTTTTGGGGCAGGAGCCCACCATCATCCTGGTTTCTTGGCTTTATGAATAAAGTTGTTATTCCTTGCCCCAACAGCTCTTCTCTCAATTATTCGCCTGTTGTGCAGCAAGCAGTATGAACTTAGACTCAGTAATGTAATCACTCTGTTTGCCTTAGCATTTATCCAGTGAGAAATATTTGGAAGGAAGTAGTTAAATATAATTGGATAATTGGAAAATGCTATTGAGCGTATAGAGGGGTGCTTAACTCAAGCCTGAGTTTCATAAAGGTTTCATCTAGGAAGTTGAGACTTGAGGGATAAAAATTAAGTCATGTAAAGGTGGTGGGGGCAGGTTAATAGGAATAATAAGATATAGGGAAGATACTGGGGATGTGTTATAGGAAGAGATGATAATCTTTAACAAATGTCCAGAGGCAGGAGAGTTCCTGGAAAGTTCAAAAAATTTAAAAAGAAATTATATTTGGCTCTAGTTTATAAACAGAAGAGTGGTATAGGATGAAGCTGTAGAGGTAAGCGGCATCAGGAGTTTAGGAAGTTTAATTTCTAACAAGAATACTTCATAGTTGCTATTGTTTTGATTCATTCACAAATTGTTATCCAAAAAGGTTCATCTCAGCTAGCCATTTTAAAAGACAACTCTTCTATCTGTTCTCTATATAAAATCTCTTTAGCCTTAAAATATGAATATCTATATTTATATGATACTTTACATACACACAAAACATACACATGTATGTATATATGTGCTATCAGCCACACCTGTCCTTTTATTCTCTTGTGTATCTCAAATTTGAGATATGCTTAAAATTTCTTGAATGTATCATTCTGTTTTATCCACTTTAGCCTCTGCACATGCTATCCTAGAATTTAATTCTGTCTTTAATTATTATGCCCTGATAACAACTTTTTCAGAAAATTTGATATGTTGTTTTCCTAAGTCACTAGGTTCATTGTCTCTATACCCTTAGCATCTAGTAGGTACTTCAAAATCAGAACACTTTTATTCTTTATTTTTAATGTATTTGTCTTTGCCTCTTGATCAGGATTGCATATTCAGGTCTCTAATCCAGAGAGAGGTCTAAAGTGGCCTGGAGTTAGGATTTTAATACATTTGGAAGTGACTCCTTGAATAATGGTGGTAACCATAGCTTGACTCTAGAGCAGAGTTTTGAAAACTTTTTCTGTCAAAGGCTAGATAATAAACATTTTAGGACTTTGAATAGTTTTGTGGGTAACTCACCCTGAACTTTGCCGTTGTATCCAGAAAATAGTCACAGACAAATTGTAAACCAATGAGCCTGACTTTTTTTCTAATTAAACTTTAGACATTTATAAAAACAGGTTGCTGGCTAGAGTTGGTCCATGGGTTATAGTTTGCCTTTTTACTAGAGGACTGTGTGGATTTGGACTTAAGAAAAACTTCAACTAAGAAAAAAAACAAAGTTGAAAATTTGGGAGTAAATATTCCAGTTTTTAAGTGCTGCTCACGAATTCAGGATTTTATGCCATGGGCCTACTTTTGTCTCATGTTTGATTCCTCTGTATGAGCCTTATCCCCATTTCCTGGCATAAAATCAGAACAAGAGTAAATGTTGAAGAAATAAATGAATGGACCATCAGATCAGATCAGATCAGTTGCTGAGTCGTGTCCAACTCTTTGCGACCCCATGAATCGCAGCGTGCCAGGCTGTCCCTCACCAATTCCTGGAGTTCACTCAGACTCATGTCCATCGAGTCAGTGATGCCATCCAGCCATCTCATCCTCTGTTGTCACCTTCTCCTCCTGCCCCCAATCCCTCCCAGCATCAGAGTCTTTTCCAATGAGTCAACTCTTCGCATGAGGCGGCCAAAGTACTGGAGTTTCAGCTTTAGCATCATTCCTTCCAAAGAAATCCCAGGGCTGATCTCCTTCAGAATGGACTGGTTGGATCTCCTTGCAGTCCAAGGGACTCTCAAGAGTCTTCTCCAACACCACAGTTCAAAAGCATCAATTCTTCGGCGCTCAGCCTTCTTCACTCTCACATCCATACATGACCACAGGAAAAACCATAGCCTTGACTAGACGAAACTTTGTTGGCAAAGTAATGTCTCTGCTTTTGAATATGCTATCTAGGTTGGTCATAACTTTCCTTCCAAGGAGTAAGTGTCTTAATTTCATGGCTGCAGTCACCATCTGCAGTGATTTTGGAGCCCAGAAAAATAAAGTCTGACACTGTTTCCACTGTTTCCCCATCTATTTCCCATGAAGTGGTGTGACCAGATGCCATGATCTTCATTTTCTGAATGTTGCACTTTAAGCCAACTTTTTCACTCTCCACTTTTCATTTTCATCAAGAGGCTTTTGAGTTCCTCTTCACTTTCTGCCCTAAGGGTGGTGTCACCTGCATATCTGAGGTTATTGATATTTCTCCCGGCAATCTTGATTCCAGCTTGTGTTTCTTCCGGTCCAGCGTTTCTCATGATGTACTCTGCATATAAGTTAAATAAACAGGATGACAATATACAGCCTTGACAAACTCCTTTTCCTATTTGGAACCAGTTTGTTGTTCCATGTCCAGTTCTAACTGTTGCTTCCTGACCTGGATACACATTTCTCAAGAGGCAGATCAGGTGGTCTGGTATTCCCATCTCTTTCAGAATTTTCCACAGTTTATTGTGATTCACACAGTCAAAGGCTTTGGCATAGTCAATAAAGCAGAAATAGATGTTTTTCTGGAACTCTCTTGCTTTTTCTATGATCCAGTGGATATAATCATTGTTATTTTGTTTGTTTTCTCATTGTTTTAGGAAATTTTGTCTGTGGCCAAGAAAAATAAAAAGGAGAATGAGGTAAGAGATTTATAAGAGAGATATATTTATAAAAGAGAAATTTAGGAGTCATATTTGTGTCCCTGATCATTAGTGTTTTTTTTTCTCTTAATCACCAGTGTACATTTTTTTCTCACTAGTTATCCTATAGCATGCTTCTTTCTTATCTATCCACTTTAGTCTATTATATGTTCTTTAATGTGTAAATATTAATTTTTGAGTCTTTGAGAGTGTGGCAAAGATGCAGGTAACTGTAACTGTATGCATAAATACATTCCACCTTTATATATTCCACAGCTTGTGGAAGTCCCTGGGGATGCTTCAGTCTTGTTTCTGGCCTTCCAAGATTTTCTTTGGTTTTGTTTGAGAAGGCTTATTTCTATCCCCACCCCCAAACCCTCATTTTATGTAGAGAGATGCCTTATGACCTTGGAATTTACTATCCAAGGCTCTATACTTACAGGATTTTTTTTCTTTCTTCAGTATGAGGTTTGGTTTATGATGCGGTTGCAACCAATTATGTTAAATGTAAATAAAATTAAGCATTTTTTTTTATAAGTCTTAGATGTATTTTAAAAGATAAAGTACAGTCTAATCTTCTATCACAATTTACTCTGGAATTGCCCACACTTTGTAATGTATAATAAATAACATACTGATCTTGTGTTCATTCTGATAAGTTTTGTTAAGTGTATATATCTGTGTAACTATTATCCAAATCAAAATTTTAGCACCTTTTCATTATGGTAGAAGGATCTCTGGTATCCTTGCCAGTCATTTGCCCACCCCTATTTTCTGTTGCTTTTCATTCACTGTGGCTGATAATCATTGATGTTGTTTTGTTACTAGTAGGTTTTTTATTGCTGAGTAGTAGTCTGTCAAGTATTATAATGTCTTTATCTATTCTCTTCATGAGCTTTTAGATTGTTTCCATTTTGTAACTATTCTGGATGAGGCGGCTGTGATAACTTCTGTAAGGGTCTTTGTGTGGACATGTTTTCATATTTTTTTGATGGGATTCGGGAGCCTGGTGGGCTGCTGTCTATGGGGTTGCACAGAGTCGGACACAACTGAAGCAACTTAGCAGCAGCAGTAGCAGTAGGAATGGAATTGTTGGATCATTATGGTAAATGAAGTTCAACTTTATAAGAAGGTAGAGCTCTTTTCTGAAAGTGAACCCACCATTTTATTCTCACCCAGTTCAGTTCAGTTGCTCAGTCCTGTCCGACTCTTTGCGACCACATAAATTGCAGCATACCGGGCCTCCCTGTCCCATCACCAACTCCTGGAGTTCACCCAAACCCATGTCCATTGAGTTGGTGATGCCATCCAACCATCTTGTCCTCTGTCATCCCGTTCTCCTCCTGCCCTCAATCTTTCCCAGCATCAGGGTCTTTTCAAATGAGTCAGCTCTTCACATCAGGTGGCCAAAGTATTGGAGTTTCAGCTTCAACATCAGTCCTTCGAATAAATATTCAGGACTGATCTCCTTTAGAATGGACTGGTTGGATCTCCTTGTAGTCCAAGGGACTCTCAAGAGTCTTCTCCAACACCACAGTTCAAAAGCATCAATTCTTTGACGCTCAGCTTTCTTCACAGTCCAACTCTCACATCCATACACGACTACTGGAAAAACCATAGCTTTGACTAGATGAACCTTTGCTGGCAAAGTAATGTCTCTGCTTTTTAATATGCTGTCTAGGTTGGTCATAAGTTTCCTTCCAAGGAGTAAGCGTCTTAATTTCATGGCTGCAGTCGCCATCTACAGTGATTTTGGAGCCCCCCAAAAAAGTCAGCCACTGTTTCCCCATCTATTTGCCATGAAGTGATGGAACCAGATATCATGATCTTAGTTTTCTGAATGTTGAGCTTTAAGCCAACTTTTTCACTCTCCTCTTTCATTTTCATCAAAAGGCTCTTTAGTTCTTCACTTTCTGCCATAAGGGTAGTGTCATTTGCATATCTGAGGTTATTGATATTTCTCCCAGCAGTCTTGATTCCAGCTTGTGCTTCCTCCAGCCCAGCGTTTCTCATGATGTACTTTGCATATAAGTTAAATAATCAGGGCGACAATATACAGCCTTGACATACTCCTTTTCCTATTTGGAAGCAGTCTGTTGTTCCATGTCCAGTTCTAACTGTTGCTTCCTGACTCTCCATTAGTACTGTATAGGAGTTTGAATTCATATCATTGCCAGCATTTCATGTCATTAGTCTTTTTAACCTTAGCCGTGAAATGAATTTCATGTAGTTTTATTTTGTATTTTCTTAATTACTAATGTAGAGTTAATTTTTGTGTTTGTAATGGCTGTTAATGTGTTTTCTTTTGTAAAGTTTCTGTTTATATCTTTTGCCCAGTTATTGGGTTATTTGTATTTTTGTTGATACATGAGTTCTGATTGTTGTCAGATACATATACTGTATTTTCTTTCTGTTCCTGGCTTGCTTACTCAATTTCTTAATGATATCTTTTTTTAGTCATATCTTTTAATAAGCAGAAAATTTAAAATTTTGTAATAGTCCAAATCATTACTTTTTTTCTTTTGATGGTTAGTACTCTTTTTGTCTTGTATAAGAAGTATTTGTCTATCACAAGGTTATCAAGGTTTGTGATAACCTTGTGAAAATTTATCACAAGTTTCACCACTCCATACATAAAATCTATGATGAAATGATATACCTAAACATCAAACCAAGAACCAAACACAAACCTTGTGATAAATTTTCACAAGGTTATTCTCTGTTTTCTTTTGAAAGCTTTATTGTTCTTGGTTTGATGTTTAGGTATATCATTTCATCATAGATTTTATGTATGGAGTGGTGAAACTCAAGCTCCCTATATTTCCAGTTGAATATTCAGTTGTTGGCATCATTTATAGGACTTCATTTGAATTGACTTAATCCTTGTTTTCATATTCTTAAAATGGAATTTGGTCATAGCTAACCAATGAAGTCTACCTTTGGTCATAAATTGGTGCTGTGTCACAGATAAATTGACACTCTTTAAGTTTGATACAGTTTTAAACTATATTTACCTTGTCCCTTTCCCTGCAGTGAAGGTAATTACTTACAGAAAGTAAAAAAATTTTATATTCTTGAACGGAACTAACTATAGATTTTTATTCAACATGTGAAATGATCTTCACAGTGATTCAGTTCAGTTCAGTTGCTCAGTCACGTCCGACTCTTTGCGACCCCATGAATCGCAGCACGCCAGGCCTCCCTGTCCATCACCAACTCCCGGAGTTCACCCACACTCATGTCCATCGAGTCAGTGATGCCATCCAGCCATCTCATCCTCTGTCGTCCCCTTCTCCTGCCCCCAATCCTTCCCAGCATCAGTCTTTTCCAATGAGTCAACTCTTTTCATGAGGTGGCCGAAGTATTGGAGTTTCAGCTTCAGCATCAGTCCTTCCAGGGAACACCCAGGACTGATCTCCTTTAGGATGGACTGGTTGGATCTCCTTGCAGTCCAGGGGACTCTCAAGAGTCTTCTCCAACAGCACAGTTCATTATGTTACTGCAATTTTGATTAGTAGTTACATTTTCTGATTAATGGAGGGTAGCAGCATAATTATGTATTAAACTTTTATCTGAACTTTTTTCTTTACAGGATGAGAGCTCCTCTTCTAATATGTGTGTAGAAGATCTTCAGAAAAATAAAGATTCAAATAGTAAAATTAAAGATAGATTATCTCAAACGGTTAGGCAAAATACAAAATTCTTTTTTGACCCTGTTCGGAAATGTAACGGACAGCCAGTACCCTTTCAACAACCAAAACACTTCACGGGAGGAGTGATGCGGTGGTACCAAGTGGAAGGCATGGAATGGCTTAGGGTAATACAGCCTCAATTTTGATTCAAGATATTGTTTCACTATTTAATAACCTATTAATATGATGTAACACAACTTGAGCTGTTCCTCCTGTGTTTCACTATTATATATAAGACATGTATTGCTGTGTAAATACTTATTTTCTAATTTATTTACCCAGAGTAAGTTTTTGAAAGTGAAAATTTATCTTATTCAAGGCTACCAACATTTTTATGGCTTTGGAAACCGAGTTCACACAGTGTTTTTATAACTTAAAGTGTGAATATGTCAGTCTCATCATAATTATCCTCTTTGGATTAAAGGAAGAAATAAACTGCTGATTCAATAGATGTTTATATCAGCATTCAAATAGAGTGTATGTTATTTTTGTCCAGATGCTTTGGGAAAATGGAATTAACGGTATTTTAGCAGATGAAATGGGATTGGGGAAGACAGTTCAGTGCATTGCTACAATTGCATTGATGATTCAGAGAGGTGTACCTGGACCTTTTCTCGTCTGTGGCCCTTTGTCTACACTTCCTAACTGGATGGCTGAATTCAAAAGATTTACACCAGAAGTAAGACATGCTTCCTTTTGTTAAATATATTATCATTACAAATATTTTATTATTTTGTTGCCTGAATTAAGTTATAGATCTCTTATTACAATTATGTTGATTTCTGTGTCTACATCTTATTTAACCTGTCTTTCAATATCAGCAATACCTTCTGTAAGTTTATATAGAATACGTATTAGTAATCTCAGAAATCTTGCCTGACATATCCCTGGGTGATTTGTAGTGCATTGAATATTTTGACCCACCTGAGACAGACCTTGGTAGAATTTATTTTTTAATTCTATTCATCCTTATTATAATGTTTTCCTTCCATATGTGTTTTAGCCACATCCTTGCCTTAGGAGAAGTACACATTCCAGAAATAACTTTGCCATTTCTTTCACTTTACACTTGATTTGTTTTTGTGGCCCTTTTTATCCTCCCACTGTAGCCCAGCAATTAAAATTGGTTGACTATTTTATTATAGAAAGATAGAACTAAAGTTAAATTATGTTTTTTCTCTCAGAAATGTTTAACTTCATATTTTCCAAATTGTTGTTATTTATATTTTGTTCTAAAGTTTGTTACCAATCAATCTAATAAAATATTTTAGATTCCTACTATGTTATATCACGGGACCCAGCAAGAGCGTCGGATATTGGTAAAGCATATTCACGAACGGAAAGGGACACTACAGATTCATCCTGTGGTGATCACTTCATTTGAGATAGCCATGAGAGACCGAACTACATTACAGGTACGAATGGTCTTATTGGAGTCTTTGTAATCCATAAATCACATTTCTGAAAATTTATATCACCTTCCAGTAGCATTGGTTCAATTTTTTTTTTTTCTAATGGAATAGATTACATTGGGTATATTCCTTTAGAACCTAGAGGTTTATATTAACCAAAAGATTGAGATGAAGATTGTAGTCTGTAACAGGAAAATTAAAGCCTTTGGCACTTAAATCTTGGTAGCCACAACACCATTTAAATAATTTTTATCTCTTTTCCTTTTTTTTTTTTTATTTTTTATTTTTTTTGGCTATGATGAAAATTCTACTGCCATTTAATGTTTCAGAGCATATAGAACTAACAAAGTCTTTCAGTTCCTTTTTTAGGACTCCAGGATAACACTAATTAAAACTTGACAAAGCATTAGAAAGGAAAACTACAGACTACTTTGCCTAAAGAATGTGAATGGAAAATTCTTAAATACATAACAGCAGGTGGACTTTATTAGTTCAAGACCAAGTGAGGACTGTTGTAGGAATACAAGTATAGTTTCAGAAAATCTAACTTACTCTCTTAGTAGATCAGAGGAAAACATGATTATCTCAATAGATACAGAAATACCATTCAATAAAATTGGACATTCATTCCTAATAAAGTGGTTTTGTTTTTACAATTGCTTTTAGGAGAAATTGTGAGACCATCGTATAAAATGTTTCCCCTGAATTCCTTTTCTAGAATTGCTATTGGAAATACTTAATAGTAGATGAAGGACACAGAATTAAGAACATGAAGTGCCGCCTAATTAGGGAGTTAAAACGATTCAATGCGGATAACAAACTTCTTTTGACTGGTACTCCTTTGCAGAACAATTTATCAGAGCTTTGGTCATTGCTAAACTTTTTGCTGCCAGATGTATTTGATGACTTGAAAAGGTAGGTAAGCCAGTTATTTAATTATTGCCTGTGTTTTTCTAAAAGTCTCAAAATCTGTGTTCATAGATTAATTTCTTTCTTCTAGGTAGCTGGACTTTAATAATAGCTTTTGGCTAGTTCTTTGTAGTATATATATTCTCTATTTTTTTCTAGTTTTATTGAAAAATAATTGATATACATTACTGTATAAATTTAAGATGTACAGTATGGTGGTTTGATTTACATATATTGTGAAGTGATTACCACAATAGGTTTAATTAAAATCCATCATCTCAAATAGAATTAAAAGTTTTCCTCCTTGTGATGAGAACTAGTAAGATCTATTCTCTTAACGACTTTATGTGTGTCATAAAGCCTTATTAGCTATGGTTGTCATGTTGTATATCATATCCCTAGTGTTTATTTTATAACTGGAAGTTTGTACTTTTTAACCATCTTCCTCCAAATCCCCCTCCCCTAGTAAGTCCTACTTTTGACACAAATTATGAGAAGAGATAAATGAAACAGTTAATTTTAAAGTTTTTATTGTATTGATTAAAGGAAAACTTTTATACTGCTTAGTTTTTATTTTTTTTTATTTTTTTGACTATGGCTCATGATTTGTGGGATTCTAACACCCCAACCAGGGATTGAACCTGCATCCGTGGCAGTGAACGCTCCCAATATCTTAACCACTGGACTTCCTGGGAATTCTCTGCCTTAAAATATTTTTATAATGTTCCTTATTGTCTTAACTTTCACTTTCATATGGATTTTTCTCATTATGTTCTTACAAACAAGGGATAGAGAGGTTGAATACATCCCCTCACAGATAAGAAAACCCAAGTGTCAAATTATTAAAAATATAACTAGTTAATGCCAGACTCGAAAATATAACCAAGGTCTCTCAGTTTCGCCCTCATGTTTTTTATTCTAGAAGCTGTATTTGAAGCATATAGCATAAAAGAACAAAGTATAAACATAGTTTTCAGAAAATCAGTATGCTCAGGATCAAAAAGTAAATAGTCTTATCAGACATTAAAAATAGGCAAAATAACTGATTTATACTTTGGCATCAATGAAGTAAGAATGTTAATTTTATATGGGAAAGTAACTTAATATTTTTGAGAACGTGTTCCTCCTTGGGTAACAGGATGTTAGCCCAAGGCCAAGGTGTCTTAGGGAACATTTATTGAAAGAGATTTCCAGGTCCTGTGTATTTCTGCTTAGTTAGAACACTGAGGTAGGAGCTGGGAATCTGTATTCATAAAATGTGCCTCAGGTGATGAAATTTTGGGAATATCTGGTCTAACTACTGTTATTAGCATTTTCCCTAATTGTATTTACTGACAATATTAGTGCAAACATACTTATATTTAATAGTTCATGTTAATAGGGTTTTGTTTTGTTTTACATTATGAAGAACTTAAGGATATTAATAGAAATCATTATCGGCATTCATATATGTTGAATCCTAAAACATTGTAGTGGGTCACATTTTTACCAAAAGAGAGTCATATGCCCTTGATTTTCAGAGACAGTTTTTATTTCTATAACTTTATTAAAATGTTTCATAAAATGTGTATCTTAGGATGTGAGGGTGATATGGCTGTGACGTCTGTCATCCCCCTGATAGCTAGGGTGGATTTGACAATCGAAAGGCCAGTGTCCCTTTCCTCCCATGAGATAATGTGTGTTCTTCCTGGAGCTGCATATTTGGTGGAAGAGGACGTTTCCCAGTAGAGGTGGACCTGTCTCAAGGTCCATTTGTAGGAGAACATGGGGTAGGCAAGCTTCTAGGACTCCAGACATATCCAAATGAAGTCTGCCTTTAAAGAAAGAGGGAGAAAAATGTACCTTAATATTTATTTGGTGTAAATACTATTGTAAGATAATATATTTATAAATCAGAAAAAATGTTCCCTTTGGGAAAATGCTGCTTCATAATATACAGATTAATATAAAGTTTAAAATGTAAAAATGTATTAATATAATTGATTTATATTGATAGGTTAACTTATAATTTTTTCTTTTACAGCTTTGAATCTTGGTTTGATATCACTAGTCTTTCTGAAACTGCTGAAGATATTATTGCTAAAGAGAGAGAACAGAATGTATTACATATGCTGCATCAGGTTTTTTGATTTTCTTATTCTGCTTACTATAGACTCACAGAATAAAAGAGACACCTTAGAAATTACATATACAACCTGTTGTAGATTTTGAAAAATGGGCATCCTGCACCCCAGTTTAACTTCCCCTCCTGTCCTTTCCCCTCTCCCTGAGGTCTCATGGTGTGACAGCAGCACTAAAGGGCATTTTCAAACTTGTTGTTGTTTCCACGTATACTCATTTTATCCCTGATGGTTATATACATGTTTGTCAGCCCAAAATAAAAATAAGTGATTTTTATGCAGTGTTTACCAATAATAGTTGCATAATTTACTTACAAACTGTGTGATCCATTCTGCCATTTCATACAGATTCTATCTATCCTATCTGTCTTTAAACAAACACAGTCTTTCAAAAGTCTCGTAGTTTCTTATGTGGGCCTGCATTTTTTCTCAATTGTGCTTTGACAATTTTATTCAAAATCTTTCTGAAAAAGTTTTATGACTTTGAAGTAAGACAGTACAGAAATCAAAACTAAAAATAATATCCCAAATCATGAATTTTTTTTCTGATAATTGCATGTAGGTGTATTTGTTTCTGAACTGCTGCCTACAGATACTTTTTTCTTAACCTACTGGTAATGTCTGTCTCTGGCTAAATTAAAGCCTCGCTGTGCTTGGCTCTATACCTGTGAAGTACTTAAGTACAGAGCCCTAAAAATGAACTTTCTATATGTAAATTTTAAGATAAGGCTGTAAAGAATATATAGTTTTTCTTTTAAACACCTAAACAGTTTAATAATGGTGTAATTATTGCTTCTCTTTTGTTTTTAAAATGTGGAAATCTCTTGTCATCACAGCTGATGAAAGAATAATTTTAAGTCTGAAGTTTTAAAACTTACAGAAGGAAACTTTTCATGTCTACTTTTCTGGGTCAGTTGTTTTTGGTTTTTTACTAATTCAAAACCTCACTTTAAAAAAATATGGCCTATAACTTTATCCCTAAGAAGTATAGATACCATCTTATTTTTGCTTTTTAAAATATTCAAGTTATACTAAAATTTTTGTAAAATAATAAGTTGTGAACTATAACAGATAAACACTGTGAGTTTATCATGTGGTGGTCTGGTCCAGAAAATTTCTCGGAGATACTTTATATCACTTTTTGAGATGTGATAGTTTCATATAGGAAGAAAGGAAGAAGGGATAAAATGGTATTTGGGAGAGTATTCCTTGAAAATACAGAAATGTTTAATATTTACATAAATTTATTCATGTTTAAATTTTAGATTTTAACACCTTTCTTACTGAGAAGACTAAAATCTGATGTTGCCCTTGAAGTTCCTCCTAAACGAGAAGTAGTTGTTTATGCACCACTTTCAAAGAAACAAGAGATCTTTTACACAGCCATTGTGAACCGTACAATTGCAAACATGTTTGGATCCAGTGAGGTAGAGTGTGGACTTGAAATAACCTGTAAATGACAGTTGGCATAGAAAATTTTCATGGTTCATTTCAGTCTTAATATAAGGCTCATCGCCTGTTTTCATGACTTTTTACTATAAGGCTCATTACCTGTTTTCATGACTTGTTGAGGGTGAATTTCTAATTGGAGTATAAGGCATCAGGCCAATAGCAAAAACTATCTAAAGTTCAGGTGATGGTTTCTGCAATAACTGCTCTATAGTCATCTGAAATACTGTGTGGGGATGAACTTGAAAATAAATTTGAACAAGCACACAGTATACTAAGGCTTGCCAACTAGACCAGTCACCTCAAATATATAATCCCTTTACAGGAGATTGGTGGTAGCCAAAAACTTTAATAAAATCCTCTATCTGAAAGAAACATCTCTTTTAGTCAGCCATCATATTATAAGAAATTGAATTGGAATGTGATTATCTTACAACTGGAGATCAGGAGACCCTTAAATTTTAAGATGTCCAGATTTTTGACTGTTTGCCATGGACCTATGTCTTTCTTTTTAAAGCACTTAGGGTTATGCATCTTTGTTTTGTACAGTCATTAGACCATTTTTATTTTAATTGAAGGAATCTCTGGCTTTTTAGCTGTTAGAAAATTAAACTAGTTGTCTATTGGGAGGAATTTCATTGCTGTATTATACCAATCCAAAGAAGTACCCTCTGTAATGATACACAGGGTTTTATTTCAGCCCAAACCTATTACATTCCTTTATATAAATTCAGAAGTTTTATCTATCATTTTTTTCCATTGTGATATGAATGCATTAACTCTGAAAGTAGATATGGGCATCAGTGTTAAAATAATGAAATCTCACAGGAAGACATTTACATTTGGCTATAGTTTATGGATCTTTGGTTTTGCACCTTTGAAAATTATGAAACTCAGTGATGAAAGACAGAAGTTTTTTTTTAATATCTTAAAACACTTCATGCATAAAAATATTATGCCCTACTTTGTATATATGTACATATAGAATTTAAGGGTATGCTTTTTAAACTTATTTCTTTAATTTATTCTATTACAGAAAGAAACAGTTGAGCTGAGTCCCACTGGACGACCAAAACGCCGAACTAGAAAGTCAGTAGATTACAGCAAAATAGATGATTTCCCTAATGAATTAGAAAAACTGATCAGCCAAATACAGCCAGAGGTAGACCGAGAAAGGTGTGAGTTTAAAAATAGATTTTTTAAAAGTATTCTTTAAACTGTATTTTTTTTTTTTAATTTCTTGTATTCATGGATTATACATTTTGGGCAGAACTATTGTGGAAACAAGTGTCCCTATAGAATCTGAAGTTAATCTGAAGTTGCAGAATATAATGATGCTACTTCGAAAATGCTGTAACCATCCATATTTGATTGAGTACCCTATAGATCCAGTTACACAAGAGTTTAAGGTAAATACTATTTAATAATATACTATTTTGATTTCTGACTTTTTATGTCGTGTAAAAGTGTCATTTTGTTATTATTTGCAGTAAATACTTTGCTGTTTGTCATGAAGATTGTAATCCTTTTAGTAAGTAGAGATGATAGTCTTCTACCTCCAAATAAAGGTTGTTTTCTATATGTAAGCTAATATTTTATTTATATGTTTTATATAAATAGCTAAGAATCCCCCTAAATTTAGAGTGACATTAGAAATATAAGTCTTTTTAGTAACCAGTTGGTTTCTACTCCATGTTTTACTTACTGTCTGTTTTAGAGGTTATTGTCACCTTTTCAGTATTCCTTTAGTTAGCATTCAGCTTGTCAGTCAGTCTGACGGCTCATTGCTTAAATTTCAACAAGTAGCCACAAAACAGAACAAAAGGTTGATGTTGAGTTGCAGACTCCCAGATCAAATGAATGAAATTGGTCTCTTGGGTGGTTGATGGGAAGACAACATATATTAAGTGACATCTGTTCTCAGTGACTCTAAATAACCCTATTTTAGAGTAAGTTCCTCATCCTTGGCATATTGATATTTGGGGCCAGATAATTCTTTGTTAAGGAGATACTGTCTTGTTGTCCAGCATCTGTAGCCTTTAGCCACCAGATGCCACAGTAATTCCCCTCTCCCGGCTGTGTCAACCTCAAGTATATTTCAGGCACTGCCCAGTATACCCTGGGGTGGAGGGCAAATTTGCCCCAATTAAGAACGACTGCTTTAAAGCTTTTCATTGAACAAGGAAGAAGATAATCTCTGGAGGGTATTGGTGTTTCATCAGATTAATTTCATCTTTGATACTTAGGTTACTTACAAGCTCTTACACTTTCTTTCATTTCTTCTAAGAATTTTGGCAGTGACTTTCATACACATTTGGTTGAAAGTGTACTCAGTTATAAAGAATAAACCTCAACATTAAGTTGAATTTAATGTTTTATTATACAGACTTTTGGGGTGAGGGGTGGGGAGGATAGATTTTAAACTATAGTTTGTATTTTGTGAGATTGTTGATTTTAAATTCTAGAGTATATCTTTCCTTGAGAACTATCTCCTGATAAAAATCAAATAACAAAGTTGGTTTAAAAGGTGGGACTTATTTGTCTTTGAAAACTTAAACCTGTAAACATGGTTTTTATTTTGACAAAAACAGATTATTACTTGTGACTATTTTTTCTGTTGTTTTTTTTTTTTTTCCTTTCTTTGCTCAAGGTTGATGAAGAGCTGGTAATAAATTCTGGGAAATTCTTAATTTTGGATCGAATGCTGCCAGAACTAAAAACTAGAGGTCACAAGGTATGATACTTTTGATTGGGTTTTTGGCTATATAATTATTTTTTGTTAGTAAGTATAGATACTAAAGTATATTTAAATTTCAGGTGCTGCTTTTTTCACAAATGACAAGAATGTTGGACATTTTGATGGATTACTGTCACTTTAGAAATTTCAACTTTAGTAGGCTTGATGGATCCATGTCATATTCAGAGAGAGAAAAAAATGTAAGACTGCTTATGTCATACATACTTAATTCTTTGTAACTTCTTTCTTGATTTCTGAAGTAATGGTCAGTAGACCTAGGGACTTCCTGGTGGTGCAGTGGTTAAGACTGTGCTTCTGCTGCAGAGGGCACAAGGTTGGGTCTTTGGCTGAGCAACTGGGATCCCACATGCCCTGTGGCACAACCAAAAAATAAAAATAAAAAGACTTACATCTTAGGACCTCTGGCTTATTACCACAACCTGGGCGATAGGCATGATTATTTCGTTTCATGGGAGATGAATCTGATAGTTTTATCTCTTTTCCACCAAATTGGTCTTTTCAACTTTATGGCTTCTGCTGCTACTGCTAAGTCGCTTCAGGGGCTGTCAGTATTTATTTATCCCACATCAGAAGTCCTGTAGATGCTTGAGAACTATACCCAGCTTGAAGAATGCTGGCTTATTATATCCCATGGCACACCACTGCCTTCCCCCTCCTTTGCTGATAAACAGATGGTGATAAGGTAGCTACTTACTAGTCAGTTTTATCCACATTCCAGGAAGGAACAGTTTCTTTCTTAATTCCTTATGTTTACATCCCTTTTGCTTTTAGATACACAGCTTCAACACAGATCCAGATGTGTTTATCTTTTTAGTGAGTACCCGAGCTGGTGGCCTGGGCATTAATTTGACTGCAGCAGATACTGTTATCATTTATGATAGTGATTGGGTAAGTTGGAAATGTAGCAGTAGATTGTATTTCCATTCTAATCTTTCATTGTATATTTTGCAATTTCATTTACCTGTTTTGAAAACATATCCACTATAAGATGAGAATCATTGCTTTGTGAAGTGTTCTGTGTGTAAAGACTTAAACGTATTTTATTACTGAAGTAACGCTTAGAAGCCTAAATTGAGTTAAGGCACTGTTTAAAAGATTCTGGTTGGATCATCCTATTGACTCTACCCACGTAGTATGAGTTTAACTAATTTTAACCTTAAACTGTTAAATGTTTTTCTTTTTAACTTTTAAGAACCCCCAGTCTGATCTTCAGGCCCAGGATAGATGTCATAGAATTGGTCAGACAAGGCCAGTTGTTGTATATCGTCTTGTTACAGCAAATACTATTGATCAGAAAATTGTGGAAAGAGCAGCTGCTAAAAGAAAACTGGAAAAGTTGATCATCCACAAAAGTAAATAATATTTTGTAGTACTTTTTTGCTTCAGTTGTCTATTGTGTGTTGTGAGTTTTGTTGTTGTTGTTAACTTTCTTTATAAAAGAAATCAGTGTAGGATTTAAATAGGCAGTGGGGAATTTGAAGCTATATGTACTTTTAAAGTATCTTATCTTAAAGTCTGAAGTCTGTCATGGCGCTTTGACATGATGTTATTGATTATTCTCTTTTTTCATTAAAAAAAAGTTTTATTGAAGTATAGTTGATTTCTAATATTATGTTTCAGGTATATAGCATAGTAATTCACAATTTTTATATATTTTACTCCATTTAAAGTTACTGAAAAATAGTGACTTTACTGCCCCTTCCCTTGTCCCCACTAACCACTGGTTCTCTATATCTGTGAGTCTGTTTTCTTGTTTGATTTTTTGGATTCCACATGTAAGTTTTAGCATACAGTATTTGTCTTTCTGTCCTTTTTCACTAATCATAATACCCTCTAGGTTCATCCATGCTTCAAATGGCAGAATTTCTTTTTTTTTATGATAACTGATACTCCATTTTGTACCCTTCCTTATCCATTCATCAGTTGAACACTTCGGTTGCTTCCATACTTGGCTATCATAAATAATGTTCCTATGAACATTGGGATGCATGCATCTTTTCAAATTAGTATTTTTGTTTTCTTCAGATACATACCCAGGAATAGAATTGCTGGATCATATGGTATTGTGTTGGCCAAAGAGTTCATTCTGGTTTTTCTGTAACTATCTTACAGGATGGGATGGATTAAGAGATTAGGACTGACATATATACACTATTATGTATATAGGTAACTAATGAGAACTGACTGTCTAACTCTGGGAACTCTACTTAGTGCTATGTGGTACCCTAAATGGGAAGGAAATCCAAAAAAGGGGGGATATATGTATACATACAGCTGATTGACCTTGCTGTACAGCAAAAACTAACACAACATTATAAAGTAACTTTAATAATTGATAATTGAAATCGCTCAGTCATGTCTGACTCTTTGCGACCCCGGGGACTGTAGCCCACCAGGCTTCTCCATCCATGGGATTCTCCAGGCAAGAATACTGGAGTGGGTTACCATTTCCTTCTCCAGGGGATCTTCCCGACCCAGGGATTGAACCCGGGTCTCCCGCATTGGAGGCAGATGCTTTAACCTCTGAGTCTATACTCCAATTTAAAAAAGGAAGATTAAAGGTATATTGAAGTAGTGCTACAATAAAATTCCTTACTTTGCCGAGCCCCCACTATTTAAAAAATATTTGATTCCAGTATACCCTTTTCATAGTTTTATTAATAGAATATTAAAAACACAGCAATTTTTTACCTAGAAAAGATTCTGAGAAATAGGGAAAGTGGTGTGGGTGAGGCATTGGCATTTTATGTTCTGTTCCCTGAGAGTCCTTGGAGATAAAATTCTCTTTGGGCAAATGACTTACTTGGTGGCTGCCTTACAAAAAATTGAAAATCATCTTATGTACATTTTGAAGCATAGAGAAATCATAATAATGTTGAAAATCACTAACAATTTATGCTGCTTTTCTACTCACAAAAACTTTCTCCATTGTATTTGATTTTGAGAGAAATAATGGATTAGGATTTAGACATCTTTAATTTGACTTGATGGAGCATTCAGATTGTAGTTAGAATTTCTGTTGAAGGAAGAAGGTACTTGGTCCAAGTAAGATTTTGTGCAGATTAAAGTTTTTTCACCTACGCTGCTTTTAGGGATTTGAATGATGAAATAAATTGTATTTTGTTTATTGAATTTGGTTTAAATGGTGTGTGCTGTGTGCTTTAGTTGCTCAGTTTTGTCCGAATTTTTGTGACCCCATGAACTGTACAGGCTAGGTTCCTCTGTTCATGGGGATTCTCCAGGCAAGAATACTGGATGGGTTCCCACGCCCTCCTCCAGGGGACCTTCCCAACCAAGGGATCGAACCCAGGTCTCCCTCATTACAGGTGAATTCTTTACCAACTGAGCCACCAGGGAAGCCCAAGAATACTGGAGTGGGTAGCCTATCCCTTCTCGAGGGGAACTTCCCAACCCAGAAATCAAACCGGGGTCTCCTGCATTGCAGGTGGATTCTTTACCAGCTAAGCTACCAGGGGATTTTAAATTAGGTACAGTTTATAGTTTTATTTTCCCAAGTTTTATTTTTAGTAATTTTAGAGATTAATTTCTGAGAACAAGGTGAAAATAATTTTTTAAATGCTGGCAATATTTTATTGAGGTGTAATACACATACAGTAAAATCCCAAGCTAAGTGTATGGCTTGATGCCTCCAACAAGTTATACTCAAATAATTGTCATCCATATCAAGGTAACATTTCTGTTTTCCAAGAAAGTTTCCCTTTCCAGTATTTCCCAGACTCTTGCTCCTTACTAGAAGGCAGTCACTATTCCAGTTTTTGTCACATGGGTTAGTTTTTCCTTTAACTTCACACTGGATTCATTTGTACATATTCTTCTTTTGCCTAAGCTACTTATATATGATGTATTTTGAGATTCATCTCTGTTGTTGTGTTAGAAGATTGTGATTTTTTTTTAACTGCAAAATAATTAATCCATTCTTTTGTTGATTGATGTTTGGTTTACAGATTTTGGTTCTTACGAATAAGGTCCTTTTGTTACAACTATTAATGAACATACGTATTTATTTGTGCTTTGTCTTTGGGTGGGTATATGTTTACCTATAGAAAACTACCAGACTTTCCCCAAGTGGACATACCGTTTTACTCCCACCTGCAAAGTATGAGAACTGCAATTGCTTTTCTTTTTTTACCAACACTGGGTTTGTCTGTCCTTTTTATTTAATGTAGGGTATTCTGATTGGTTTGTAATGTGTTATATTTTGGTTTTAAAAGCAATTTTGAGTGTTTTTAATTTTTTGTAAATTTTTTCCAGATCATTTCAAAGGTGGTCAATCTGGATTAAATCAATCTAAGAACTTTTTAGACCCTAAGGAATTAATGGAATTATTAAAATCAAGAGATTATGAAAGGTGAGGTTGTTTTTACTTTAGAAAAATATAATTCATAGTTTTGATTTATCCTATAGACCTGAATATTTTGTTTTCCTATAGGGAAGTAAAAGGATCAAGAGAGAAAGTCATTAGTGATAAAGATCTGGAGTTGCTGTTAGATCGAAGTGATCTTCTTGGTAAGTATCTCTTATGGTTTTACTTACTATTTCTATGGAAGCTTTGAAACATATACGTAAGTAGAGAGAAGTACAATATACCCCTGTGTATAACGCATTCTGCCCTAATAGTTTACAACATTTAGCCAATTTTGTTTCATTGCCATTTTCTTCAATCAGAATGTTAAATTTATGCCATAGCCACTTTTAGGCATCTTTTATTGAGAAGAACATGTTTTTAAATATCGTCACTATGTCATTATTACACTTGAGAGAATTGGCCCTAAAACTTTAATAGCAGCTAATACCCAGTTCATATCCAAATTTTTCCACTTGTCCCAGTCTTTTTACAGTTTGAATCAGGATCCAAATTCCATTGTTCTTGCTATCTTTTTTCTTCTCTATCACTTTCCTCCTCACTTTTGTTATTCCATGCTGTCGATTTGTTGGAGAAACTGGGTTATTTCAGTGAAACGACCTGCATTCCAGAATTGACCAACTTCTTCCTATCATTGTTCTTTGACTTGTTCCTCAATCTACTTATTTTCTGTGAAGTGGCAAATAGCTGTGAAAATAACTCTACTGGCTTAATAAGATCCAAGTTCTGTATTTTAGGAATACCAGTGCTTTGTTCTCATTTTAAATCATATAAAGAGATGCTTCATGTCTGGGTTTCTTATTTTTAGTTAGCTAAGATTAAGATTAATCAGCTGATTCAGGCTGATTCTCATTTAGTGTTCTGTTCTTCTATTTAACCTGACTTTTTAGCATTTATTTATTATGGTTTAGAACCATTTTTTTGAGCATTACAAAACGCTGATTTTCTTATTCTGTCATTGCTTTATTAGCTGGAATTAGTCTATTATAACTTTCCCATATAAATTATTTGGTTACTCTGAGATACAATCTACATAAAGCAAGGTAGGGCTTCCCTGGTAAGTCAGTTGGTAAAGAATCTGCCTGTAGTACAGGAGACCCGGGTTTGATCCCTGGGTCAGGAAGATCTCCTGGAGAAGGAAATGGCAACCCACTCTAGTAATCTTACCTGGAAAATCCTATGGGGGAGCCTGGCTGGCTGCAGTCCACAGGGCTGCAAGATAAATTGCTTCTTTTATGTATAAATTGTAAGAATAATGAGTCGATGCCTACAAATGGTGATCATAAGTTATTTTGAATACAAATAAATATTTAAAACTCATCCTTTCCTACTCATTCTGTACCATGGGTATCTATGCTTTTGATTATTTATGTATATTATTTCTCCAGAGTGGAAATAAATAATGGTATCTTTTCCTAATTGTGTTTAGCAGTGTTACATTAGTAGCTTGCTATTGGTGATGGCAGGCATAGAAACAGGAAAAGGTAAACTACAGCCCTTTTTGGGGAATAGGGAGTCTGTTAAAAACCAGCACACCACGGGGTATAGCGTCATGATATCTTCAACTTAGTTTCAAATAGCTCTTCTAAAATTCGTCATCTTACTGAATTGAGAGAATTCTTTATATATTCTGGACACAAATCCTTTATCAGATACGTGGTTTGCACATATTTTCTCCCAGTCTGTAGTTTATCTTTGTACTTCCTTTGTGTCTCTTAAAGAGCAGAAGGAAAAATTTTGATGAAGTTACATTTATCTTTTTATTGTTATTACTCACAATTTTGGTGTTGTATCTAATCTTTGCCTAGTAAAGTTGTGATTTTTTTTTTCCTTCTTTTTAACTAAAAAAAATTTTTTGGCCACACCACATGGCATGTGGGATCTGGTTTCCTGACCGGGGACTAAACCACACCCCTTGCACTGTTGTGTGGAGTCTTAATCACTGGACCACTAGGGAAGTCTGATGTTTTATAGTCTCATATTTGAGTTAATTTTTATGTAGGGTATAAGGTAAGGGTCTTAATTCATTTTTTTGCACGTTGTCCAAAAAAACTGTCTCTGCACAATTTATTGAAGATTATTCTTTCCCTTTTGAATTGCTTTGGCACCTTGGTTGGAAATCTGTTGATCATAAATGTGAAGGGTTTTTTCTATACTCTCAGTTCTCTCCTACTCCTGTTCATCTGTTTGTTAATCCTGTGCCAGTACCACACTGTCTTGATTTTTGTTTCATGGTGAGTTTTGGAATTGTGAAGAGTGAATCCTCCAGTTTTGTTCCTCTTTTTCAAGTTGGTTTTAGCTGTTCTGAGTTCTTTGCATGTTTATGTGAATTTTAATTTTCATATAGTACAGGAAAAATGAGATAAAGATAAACCATTATGGCCAAATCTTAAATATATTCTCAAATAAACAGCAGTAGCATAGAAGGCATACAAGGACAGGGTAACATCTGAAAATATTAATTGACATTAACTGAATAAAAAAGAACTAGATTCTGAAAACCCACTTGACGTACCATCATAATCAACCTCATAATTCTTAAATATGATAAAGAAAATGTTCTTAATCTGAAAAAATGCATTCATTTAGTAAATTACTATGAAAATCAAGAACAGTTGAGTGTAACAGCTGTCACTCCCACTGTACATTATAAAACATAATGCAGTGTACAGGAAAGTCTCAACTAATGCTATAAGATAATAAAAATAGGAATAATTAGTTTCATTAAAGTGCTTTTGCAGGTGGTATAATTATCTCCATAGAAAATCTGAGGGAATCTAAAAGTTAGAATCCAAAAAGTTGGCTATAAATTAATAGTATATGTATTAGCAGTAATTATTTAGAAAATAGATGTTTACAACAGCTACTAAACTAACATACCTAGAATTAAATATAATAATTTCTTTAAGACCTTTATAGAGAAGCTATGAAACATCCAAGGACAATAAGAGAAGGACTGAATACATGACAAATTTAACTGTATTTATGGATACGATTAACTTGTATTCTTTACATTAATCTTCTAGTTAAAATCCATAATATTATGGCTTTTTTAAGAGCTTTGACAGGCTGTTTTTAAAATTAATATGGAATGGTAAAGGACCAAGAGCCAAGACAATTTTGAAGAACAACAGAATACTTTATATCAGGTACTAAGATTCAATTTAAAAATTATAATAATTAAGACTGTTGAATTAACATATAAGATAAATTTACTGCTGATGTGGCAAATCCAGAAAGTCATCCAAACTTCCATGGAAAAATCAATAAATGATAAATGTCATTTCAAACCAGAGAGGGGAAATTCCTGTTATTCCTTGCAGATACTGCAGGCTGGGTTCCAGAGCACTGAAATAAGCAGATCACACATTTAAAACAATTTTTTTCAGTGCTTATGAAAGTTATGTCTGCACTATAAAGTAGTCTGTGTGAAATAACAGTGTCTAAAAAAAATGCTAACCATTATCTGAGCCTTCAGCAAGTCATAATCTTTTTGGTGGAGGGTTTAAAACATTGTGAGAATTAACCAAAATTAAGACAGACATGAAGTGAGCAAAAAATGGTTCTGATATGCTTGCTCAACATAGGGTTGCAACAAACCTTCAATTTGTAAAAAATGTAATATCTGCAAAGCACAGTATCAACCATGGTAAATCTCATCATATTCAAGAATAAATTCTAGATAAATTAAGTCATCAAAACTTTAAAAGCAAAACATTTAACTTAAAAAATAGGGAAATATCTGTAGGGTTTTAGGATAGGAAAAGAATTCTTAAATAGGATACAGAACTCTCAAACTAAATGAACAGATTAATAGATTTTATTAAAGGCTTCTGTAAAAACAATACCATAAACAGGTAAATGACAAACCACAAATATCTGCAGTACATAGCAAACAGGAAATGATTACCATACATAAATAAATATCAAGAAAACTGAACAACTTAAGAGCAAACAGTTACCAGGAATGAAAGAAACAACCATTGAACATAGAAAGATGCTTCAATCAAAAAATGGGCCAAAGAACTAAATAGACATTTCTCCAAAGAAGACATACAGATGGCTAACAAACACATGAAAAGATTCTCAACATCACTCATTATCAGAGAAATTAAAATCAAAACCACTGTGAGCTACCATTTCACGCCAGTCAGAATGGCTGCAATCCATAAGTCTACAAGGAATAAATGCTGGAGAGGGTGTGGAGAGAAGGGAACTCTCTTGCACTGTTGGTGGGAATGCAAACTAGTACAGCCACTATGGAGAACAGTGTGGAGATTCCTTAAAAAACTGGAAATAGAACTGCCTTATGATCCAGCAATCCCACTGCTGGGCATACACACTGAGGAAACCAGAAGGGAAAGAGACACGTGTACCCCAATGTTCATCGCAGCACTGTTTATAATAGCCAGGACATGGAAGCAATGTAGATGCCCATCAGCAGATGAATGGATAAAGAAAGCAGTGGTACATATACACAATGGAGTATTACTCAGCCATTAAAAAGAATACATTTGAATCAGTTCTAATGAGATGGATGAAACTGGAGCCTATTATACAGAGTGAAGTAAGCCAGAAAGAAAAACACCAATACAGTATACTAACGCATATATATGGAATTTAGAAAGATGGAAACAATAACCCTGTGTACGAGACAGCAAAAGAGACACCGATGTATAGATCAGTCTTATGGACTCTGTGGGAGAGGGAGAGAGTGGGGAGATTTGGGAAAATAGCATTGAAACATGTATAATACCATGTATGAAACGAGTCACCACTCCACGTTCGATGCACGGTACTGGATGCTTGGGGCTGGTGCACTGGGACGACCCAGAGGGAGGGGAGGGGAGGGAGGAGGGTGGAGGGTTCAGGATGGGAAACGCGGGTATACCTGTGGCGGATTCATTTCGATATTTGGCAAAACTAATACAATATTGTAAAGTTTAAAAATAAAATAAAATTAAAAAAAAAAAAGAAAGATGCTTCAGTCTCCCTAGAAATCCGAGAATGCAGATTAAACCAGAAGTAATTTCATTTCAATAGCTATCATGTTGACAAAAATATAAAGATTTCAAATTAGCTATGGGAGTATAAAGATACATTTTCATGGTATTTTGCATTCCTACTTTTAAACTAACCATAATTGGGCTTTAAAAAAAAATACATGTATATATCTCTCTCTCTCTCTGAGAATATAATTCACATTGGTGTTTATTGCTAGGTGTATCTTAAATTCAGCAGAAGTGATTTTGATTAGCAAACTGGTGTTTCAGTTTGTTCCCTGGAGGCCAGTTCTCGTTTTAATAAAAGATTTCTTTTTAAGTTCTTACACTTTTTTTTTAAATACCTGTTTGTTTATTTTTCTCTTAGATCAAATGAATGCCTCAGGACCAGTTAAAGAGAAGATGGGGATTTTCAAGATACTAGAAAATTCTGAAGATTCTAGTTCTGAATGTTTGTTTTAAATTGGAGCTAAAAGAATGTCTTCAAAAAGTTCTTGTTCACATCTAGTGATCTGTATTGGTGTTAAAATCCACATTTTTCACTCTACTTTGATTATATCAGTTTACATAATATAACTGTACCATTGCATAATTTTTGAACCTTATTAAGAGCAAATACATATATTAAGAGTAAATTTAGGTTTTCAGTTAATTTTTCAGGTTCAGTAGTACTTTTGGGTACAGGATGATGTGTACTTAACCACTGCCAGATTTATACAGTCTTCCTGTGGAAGTTTAATGTTTTTCCCCCACCCTCCTTTTTAGCAGCACAGTTCATGGGTTTTTGGTACTTCAGTTATGGAGTAGACTTTGGATGGGGGAAAGACTGGGATGATTCTGTCCATTGTTTAAATAAGGAACGGTTTGAGTTTTAGGGTCTATTTCTATAAAATGGTTTGCCAAATAAATATTTGTTATAAGATCTCATCAGGTTATTTTTTCAGATAAATAATGGCTCAGGTGAAATAACACCAAAAGTCTTGACTGCTGTTTCGATTTATCAGTACTTTACACGTATGTCATATATATAAAGATTTCAACTGGACACTGGGTCAGTGCAGAGAAGGCTTTGGAAGAAATTACAGGTCCTTGACAGAAGAAATTGGTTCTAGAAATTGGACGTGGCAGGGTACCATGCAAAACAGGAACAGAAAAAGAGAGAAGAGACCCTGAAAATTATAGCAGGGAGGGGTTAAAATAAGACTTAGGAATATAAGTAACACAGGATCCGTAACAGAGGAGCATAGAGGCCAAGGTGGGAATCATTTAGTCCCTGTATGTACACGAAACTGAGGACGAGAGATACTGAATGCTGCCTGAAGCACACATTTCTGTGAAGGTGGTTACTCTTAGTGCCATGTATATTCCAATGGAGATCAGATTCTCTTTGCTTTAGGGCAATGGAAGCTAGGTAGGACTCAGAAGAAAAACTATTTTGAGAGAATATTCAGCCAAAGTCTGTTCTAAAGAACAGACAACAGAGTGGATTTTCTTCAAAGTGGAAATGTTTACCAGTCTCTGACGAACTATCATCATACTCCATTCTCCAACATTCATCTCAAATGATTATTTCATTTGAGTTTATCTCTGTCCTCATATTTCTGCTACTTCCTCCCTCTGGTCTTGCTCCCTTATCCTCACAGAAAATAATCAGAAAAGAACTTCTAAATGTTGCCACCATTGCATCTGAAACCTACCAGCACCTGCGCCCATGTATCCTTTCCTGTATGGATGTAGTCTGTCTTAGCTAGAGCCAACAGAAATGCCCCATTTCTTGTTTTACAGCAAACTCCTTGAAAAGTCTATATTCACTGTTGACTTGTTTCACTTCCATTTTTTTTTCCTGAATCCATTCTGTTCAGATTTTTTAAGTCTCCAGTGACCTCTGAGTCATTTTGAGTCTGACCTCAAAGATCATTTACTTGATCTTTCAGAAGCATGTCATATAGATGTTTAATTTCCACTAACCAGTTTCTGTAGTTCCCAAGTTTTTAGCAGACAAATTTGTCTGGTTCTTCCTACTTCTCTGGCTCTTTCTCAGTTTCCTTTGCTATTTATTTGACTCATTAGAATCTCCCAAGAGAACTTGGGACTCCCTTGATGGCTTGTTGTTTTAAATACCAACTATGTATTAAATGGGTTTCCCTGGTGGGCCTGCAATGTGGGAGACCTGGTTTCAATCCCTGGGTTGAGAATATCCCCTGGAGGAGGGCATGGCAACCCACTCCAGTATTCTTGCCTAGAGCATCACTATATAAGGAGCCTGGTGGACTACAGTCCATGAGGTCATAGAGTTGAACACGACTGAGTGACTAAGCACAGCACATGTGTTAACCAACTTTGTAGTGGTGACTCCGATTTATGTCTCCAGCCAGAATCTTCTGAACTCGCTTCCAACTGCCTACTTCACATTTTTACTTGGTTGCCTGATAAACTCCCAATCTGAACTTCATGAACTTGTTATCCAGCCTCTTAAAAATACTGCCATTCATGTTATTTTTCAGCTTCTGAAACCCTGTATTGTCTCTTGTGTTCTCTATTTTGAGATTTTAATGACAAATCATTTTACTGTGACTTTAGTTTCCAGATTTTAGTTTATGGGGCAAGGGGAACAGATGTATTCATTCCATGGTATTGAAACATGTTCCCTGCTTCATCTGTAGGAAAAGGTATTCTCAAACCAGGACTTGTCTTCCATCACTTGGTCAAACTGCCATGAAAAATAGTTCATTAGCTTTAATATTCAGTGAGTCATTCTGTATTATGAGGCAGATGCTGAATGTACTGGGAGGTATAGTGAAAGTGGTACTTGAACATTTCCAGGCAAACACGTTTGATGGAATTTTTCAGTAATAGCAATTTGAGTTGTTTAGTCTTAGAACTTTGAAGTAATATATTATGAAAAGCCTGAAATGCAATAATATTTGTATTCAAAACATGAAATAAGTGCTTCTAGCTTTAAATTCTATACTCTTTCAAAACTTAGTTTTGGTTTTGAGCTTTTTAACTTAATGCTACTTAAGTTTTTATGATTCTATTTGCTGTATTAGTACATCTTCACAAATAACATACTATGTATTAATACTTTACCATCAATTGTGGTTATAAAAATCAAGCCCAAGGAATCCTACTTCTGAGTAAAGTTGAAGATATCTTTTTGGTCTTTATTTCTTTGGAATCACTGTTATCACTGGTTTATAACTGCTACATTCAGAGAAGAGGTAACTTAAAATCTAGGGGAGCTTGTCTATTACATACATTTTACATCCCTAATTTAGATAATGGTTTTAATCCTAAACGGATTTGATTAAAAGATAAATTTTTAAAGTGAATTATAAAAACAAATTTTTACTTTTTCTCAGAATTTTATTTTTGACTTTAGAAGTGGCAAACCAAGTTTAAAATACCACACATTGTAATTAG
Source organism: Bos javanicus (assembly GCF_032452875.1). Classification (NCBI taxonomy): domain Eukaryota; kingdom Metazoa; phylum Chordata; class Mammalia; order Artiodactyla; family Bovidae; genus Bos; species Bos javanicus. Next base: position 15,942,464 of record NC_083893.1, read on the forward strand.
TCCTGTGGTACACACCTGAGACATGAGTTTGACAACAGTGCCAAGCAAATGACAGCCAGATGCAAGAGAAATGCTGGCTTCTAGGTGTTACTTGGTACCAATATAATTTAAAAGTGTTAATGCTTATAGGTACCTGTACTTGATGGTATGGTAGTTGGTCATTGATATGATTTTTTTAATCTCTTCCTGTGAGATCAGTCCTGGGTGTTCATTGGAAGGACTAATGCTGAAGCTGAAACTCTAGTACTTTGGCCACCTCATGCGAAGAGCTGACTTACTGGAAAAGACTCTGATGCTGGGAGGGATTGGGGGCAGGAGGAGAAGGGAACGACAGAGGATAAGATGGCTGGATGGCATCACTGACTCGATGGACGTGAGTCTGAGTGAACTCCGGGAGTTGGTGATGGACAGGGAGGCCTGGTGTGCTGCGATTCATGGGTTTGCAAAGAGTCGGACATGACTGAGTGACTGAACTGAACTGTGTCAGCTATTTTAGATTCTTCTGTCATTGTAATATTTGCTTAAAAATCACCATCTGAAGGTCTTTGGGGGTGGGGGGGGGATCATGTCAGCTGTTACTCTTCTCTGCAGTATTTCAGGATGTTTACAAAATAACTAATGTATGCCTGCTTCTTTGTTTTCAGTACTGGGCATCCACACCTACACAATTAACATGCTCAGATGAAGATTTCATTTCTTAGTTTTAAAGTTACTTAAATATAAAATAGTTATTACAGAGGCATACCAAGTTTCATTTTTACTTTTTATTGTGATATAACATCTCAATAAAGAAATCTTATGCTCAGTTTGGTGTATCCACTGTGTAGGTACCATCCAGATTAAGATGGGGTCTTTCTTTTCAGAAGGCTGTCTGGCCTCCCCTACCCCAAAGTAACCACTCTTCTAATTTTCATCATCATAGACTAGTTCTACACAGCAAAATCTATGACAGCTATGCAAATTAATCAGGTTTGGGAAATGTTAACATTTCTCAGTACCCATGAAAACCTTTGGTGAGAAGAGCAATTACACAGGTTTCTTGTCCTTTCCTCTTACTCTGTAACTATTTGCTACTGCATTTTTGAGTAAGGATTTTAGTTGCTGCTGTCACTACCAATACTAAGTATTTCTCTGGATACCTGAAAGATATGAGATGAATATCATCTTAATTTTCATTAAAATGAGATTGCTGACATGACTACCTGTACTGGGGAACCAGGCACAGACTCATTTGGGAGTGTGGGGTCCAGGAGTCTTTTTTCACTTTACCCTGTTTATCTCATCACCAAGGTTCTATCTGCTATGTTCCTATTTTTTTTCCCTCCATCTTCCAATGAATTATCTTTAAACAGTACTAGGGTGCATGATGAGAGATACTAGAATATGGTACTATTTGGTACATGACAGGTTTAATCTTCTCATGGGACAGAATGGAAGCTCAAGTTCTGAGTGGATCTGAAGACAGGTACCAGCAGTGACAGAGGGAATCAAAATTAATAGTTAATCGACTTGTTACTTACTGTTTGGACTTGCTCAGTCACATTCCTCACTCAGATGTGTGAGTGGTTGGCTCCTTGGCATTCAGCTGTCAGGCTTACATTTCACTTAAGAATGTTCATAATCGCCCTTGTTTTTCAGCCCCCGAAGAGCCACACTCTTGCCAATCTTAAGCCTCTCATCATCTCAAGATTGGTTACTTAATCTGTTTTCTTGATTGTGTAAGAGAGCGTATTGGAAACATGCAGCAGGAATAAAGTTAGAAGAATCCACCAAACACACTGGATAAAGAAAGACATTTGTATTAATGAAAAACCTCTTATTGAATTGGCTTATTTAGTGCTAAACAGAATAGAGGGCTTCCCTGGTAGCTCGGCTGGTAAAGAATCAGCCTGCAATGCGGGAAGACCTGGGTTCAATCTCTGGGTTAGGAAGATTCCCTGGAGGAGGGCATGGCAGCCCTCCAGTATTCTTGCCTGGAGAATCCCCATGGACAAGGAGCCTGGTGGGCTATATAGTCCATGGGGGATGCAAAGAGTTGGACATGACTGAAGACTAACTACAGTAACACACCAAACAGAACAGATAAGAAAAACTACTCAGATTCATTAATATCAAAGGCAAAGAGACTCTTCCAAAACCAGATCACCCACAAAGATACAAAGATCAGGTAGACAGCAGATGTGTTATTTTAATAGTAAGACTAAAAATTTCAATGTGCTGAAGAAAAAAAATCCCAACCGAGAATCACATCTATTTAAATATGAGGGAACAGTGGTGAAGATACTTAAAGTTATACAAGTTTTGCTATGCAAAAAGATACAAGGTGACTGGCCCAACCCTGTACAACAGCCTAATGGAGAATCCACATTTCTGACATGGCTCTTTTTTTTTTTTTGATCATGCTGGGTAGCATCTGGGATCTTGGTTCCCAGACCAGGAATGGAACCCATGCCCACTGCAGTATAAGCATGGAATCTTATCCACTGGACCACCAGGAGAGTCCCTGACATGGCTCTTTAGTACCTCACTGAAGTGAAGTGAAAATCACTCAGTCGTGTCTGACTCTTTGTGACCCCATGGACTATACAGTCCATGATTCTCCAGACCAGAATACTGGAGTGGGTAGGCTTTCCCTTCTGCAGAGGATCTTCCCAACCCAGGGACTGAACCCAGATCTCCCGCAATGCAGGCAGATTCTTTACCAGCTGAGCCACAAGGGAAGCTATACCTCACTGAGGATCACCCTAGTTCAGTAGGTTCAAAATGTAGGCCATTAAAAAAAATTATTGAGGTACAGTTGATTTATCAAAAACGTGAACAACCCAATCAAAAAAGTGGGCAGAAGATCTAAATAGACCATTTCTCCAAAGAAGACATATAGATGGCCAAAAGGCCCATGAAAAAATACTAAACATCATCAATTAAAGAAATGCAAATCAAAACTGCAATGAGATGTCACCTTCAGTCAGAATCATCAAATGTCTACAAATAATAAATGCCGAAGAGAGTGTGGATATAAAGGAACCCTCCTACAGACTGTTGGTGGGAACGTCAATTGGTACAGAATAGAGGATAGTAGGGAGGTTCCCCAAAACATTAAAAATAGAGCTACCCTATGATCCTGCCATCCCACTCCTGGGCACATCTCCAGAAAAAAACTATAACTTGAAAAGATACATGCACTCTCTGTTCAGGACTATTTACTATAGCCAAGACCTAAATGTCCATCAACAGATGAATGGATAAAGAAGATGTTATGGGTAAAGGATACTGTGTACATAATGCATTTCATGCAGTGTCTGTTAATGTTCAATAAATGACAGTTTCCATTATCACCATCAGTACTACATTTTATTTTTATTAACAACAATTTCAGTAATGATACCAAAGTTCAGTTCAGTTCAGTTCAGTCGCTCAGTCATGTCCGACTCTTTGCAACCCCATGAACCGCAGCACGCTAGGCCTCCCTGTCCATCACCAGCTCCCGGAGTCCACCCAAACCCATGTCCATTGAGTCGATGATGCCAACCATCTCATCTTCTGTCATCCCCTACTCCTCCTGCCCTCAATCTTTCTCAGCATCAGGGGCTTTTCCAATGACATGGTGCTTAAGTGGAAGAGTCAAAATCCAAACCATAGTCAGAATTTTTCAGTTGTACTAGAAAAGAAATGCAAAAAAGCAAAATGTCTGTCTGGGGAGGCCTTACAAATAGCTGTGAAAAGAAGAGAAGTGAAAAGCAAAGGAGAATAGGAAAGATATAAACATCTGAATGCAGAGTTCCAAAGAATAGCAAGAAGAGATAAGAAAGCCTTCTTCAGCAATCAATGCGAAGAAATAGAGGAAAACAACAGAATGGGAAAGACTAGGGATCTCTTCAAGAAAATCAGAGATACCAAAGGAACATTTCATGCAAAGATGAGCTCGATAAAGGACAGAAATGGTATGGACCTAACAGAAGCAGAAGATGTTAAGAAGAGATGGCAAGAATACACAGCAGAACTGTACAAAAAAGATCTTCATGACCCAGATAATCACGATGGTGTGATCACTGACCTAGAGCCAGACATCCTGGAATGTGAAGTCCAGTGGGCCTTAGAAAGCATCACTACGAACAAAGCTAGTGGAGGTGATGGAATTCCAGTTGAGCCATTCCAAATCCTGAAAGATGATGCTGTGAAAGTGCTGCACTCTATATGCCAGGAAATTTGGAAAACTCAGCGACTGGAAAAGGTCCGTTTTCATTCCAATCCCAAAGAAAGGCAATGCCAAAGAATGCTCAAACTACCACACAATTGCACTCATCTCACACGCTAGTAAAGTAATGCTCAAAATTCTCCAAGCCAGGCTTCAGCAATATATGAACCGTGAACTTCCTGATGTTCAAGCTGGTTTTAGAAAAGGCAGAGGAACCAGAGATCAAATTGCCAACATCCACTGGATCATAGAAAAAGCAAGAGAGTTCCAGAAAAACACCTATTTCTGCTTTATTGACTATGCCAAAGCTTTTGACTGTGTGGATCACAATAAACTGTGGAAAATTCTGAAAGAGATGGGAATACCAGACCACCTGATCTGCATCTTGAGAAATTTCTATGCAGGTCAGGAAGCAACAGTTAGAACTGGACATGGAACAACAGACTGGTTCCAAATACGAAAAGGAGTTCGTCAAGGCTGTATATTGTCACCCTGTTCATTTAACTTATATGTAGAGTACATCATGAGAAACGCTGGACTGGAAGAAACACAAGCTGGAATCAAGATTGCCGGGGGAAATATCAATAACCTCAGATATGCAGATGACACCACCCTTATGGCAGAAAGTGAAGAGGAACTCAAAAGCCTCTTGATGAAAGTGAAAGAGGAGAGTGAAAAAGTTGGCTTAAAGCTCAACATTCAGAAAACTAAGGTCATGGCATCTGGTCCCACCACTTCATGGGAAATAGATGGGGAAACAGTGGAAACAGTGTCAGACTTTATTTTTCTGGGCTCCAAAATCACTATAGATGGTGACTGCAGCCATGAAATTAAAAGAGGCTTACTCCCTGGAAGGAAAGTTATGACCAACCTAGATAGCATATTCAAAAGCAGAGACATTACTTTGCCAACAAAGGTCCGTCCAGTCAAGGCTATGGTTTTTCCTGTGGTCATGTATGGATGTGAGAGTTGGACTGTGAAGAAGGCTGAGCGCTGAAGAATTGATGCTTTTGAACTGTGGTGTTGGAGAAGACTCTTGAGAGTCCCTTGGACTGCAAGGAGATCCAACGAGTCCATTCTGAAGGAGATCAGCCCTGAGATTTCTTTGGAGGGAATGCTGCTAAAGCTGAAACTCCAGTACTTTGGCCACCTCATGCGAAGAGTTGACTTATTGGAAAAGACTGTGATGCTGGGAGGGATTGGGGGCAGGAGAAGAAGGGGACGACAGAGGATGAGATGGCTGGATGGCATCACTGACTCGATGGACGTTGAGTCTGAGTGAACTCCGGGAGTTGGTGATGGACAGGGAGGCCTGGCGTGCTGGATTCATGGGGTCGCAAAGAATTGGACAAGACTGAGCGACTGATCTTATCTGATCTGATTTCGTCTTGCAAAATACTAAAACAAAATCTCCATTCCTTGGAGACACTGATTGTTTCTCTGAAGGAGAAAATGATTCTCCTTCTGCCCAAGTTACACTCCTTTCATTTCTACTATGATTATGTAGCTGCAATTCTGAAGCATCTTCTGCATTTCTGAACTGCAGAACCCACGGAGAATTTTTAGGAGAGCAATTCTCTTAGTCCACAATGAGTAGATCTTGTTAAAGGCTTTTGACAATTGATATGGAAATTTGGAGGCAGGGGCGATAAAACAGTCTCTTGGGTTTAGTATATCAGAAAATAACAGATTTGAAATGAGAAGACCTGGATTTCAGTCACTGCTCTGTCCAAGTACACTCTGGATAAGGGTATCTGGGGCCTGGCAACCCACTCCAGATACCCAAGTCTTTTGGGTATCTCTGCAAGTCATTTTCTTGCAATGACTTCTCTGCAACTCATTTTCTCTACAGTCTTTTGGGTTTAGTATATCAGAAAATAATAGATTTGAAATAAGAAGACCCAGATTTCAGTCACTGCTCTGTCCAAGTACACCCTGGATAAGGCAACCTATCTAAATCTATTTAGGAGAGGAAACATTTTCTCTGCAAGTCTGTATAGGACACTGACCATGTAAAAGGCCAAAAGGAAAGCCTTGATAAATTACAAAGGATCAGTTGCATAAAGACTGTTTTCTGGCCATAATGAAATAAAATTAGAAGCAAATAACAAAAGATTTAATGAAATAAAAAAAAAACACCATGCTTTGCTAGTATGCAAATTATTAAAAATGAATAAATATAACATAATTTTAAAAGCATACTATGTCAAAATATGTATGTATTGCAGAGTTCAACCTTAATTTTGAGGGAAATTTATTGTGATAGAAATAGATGGGGAAAAAGTGGAAACCGTGACAGATTTTATTTTCTTTGGCCCCATAATCACTGTGGATAGTGACTGAAGCCATGAAATTGAGACGCTTGCTCCTTGGAAGAAAAGCTATGACAGACCTAGACAGCACATTAAAAAGCAGAGACATCACTTTCCTGACAAAGGTCCACACAGTCAAAACTCTGGTTTTTCCAGTAGTCGTGTACGGATGTGAGAGTTGGACCATAAAGAAGACTGAGCGCTGAAGAATTGATGCTTCCAAATTGTGATGCTGGATAAGACTCTTGAGAGTCCCTTGGACAGCAAAGAGATCAAAGCAGTCTATCATAAAGGAAGCCAACCCTAAATATTCATTGAAAGGATGGATGCTGAAGCTCCAGTACTTTGGCCACCTGATGTGAAGAGCCAACTCATTGGAAAAGACTGTGCTAGGAAAGATTGAGGGCAGGAGGAGAAGAGGGCAACAGAGGATGCGATGGTTGAAGGACATCATCGTCTCAATGGACACGAGTTTAAGCAAACTCCAAGACATAGTGAAGGACAGAGAAGCCTGGCACGCTGCAGTCCACAGGGGCACAAAGCATGGACGTGACTTAGCGACCGAACAACAGCAACAACAACCGTGTGTGTTTGCTGGAGACCTCCTGTTTCAGAGGGACCTTGTTTTCTAAACACAAATGAGACTTGGAAATTTCAGTCCGCCTTTTACAGGCCACTAGCCTCCCCTCTAACCTTTGCATTTGCATCTTTGGGGTTTGTCAAGCTTCCAATCTGTCATGCCCATCTTAGCAACTCCTGAAAGCCTTCCTGGTTTCTTCTTTCCCCTTGTAAGGTCTCTCTGTGTGGGCCAAGCTTGATCTTCAGTCCGAACCCCAAATTAGCAAATGTTCCCAGTCTGAATCACTTTGCTATATTGCAGAAATTAAAACAGCAGTGGCCAATCCTGTTCAACTAACCTCCAAAGGACTTCTCTGGAGTTAAAATTCATGTAGTTCTCATTACCCACTGTTTGCTGGTGTCTTAAAACAAACAAACAAAAAACAATCGACAGGTTCTTTATCTGGCTTTTTCTAGTTATTGCAGCAGGAACACTGGGCTGCTGCAACTTATTATATCTTACTCAAAAGGAGAAATCCCATCAGTTTTTAATTTCTCAATGCAGAGTATCTTTTCAGTATAACAAATCTTAGCTCTTGGATATGCTGAATCCTTTCTATTCTTTCTAGTGAATCACGGAAGCCAGGGGAGTCTTCCCAAAACACGTGGTACAAAAACATAGCCTTTCAAATGAAAAGATGCAAATTATTCAGTTCAGTTCAGTTCAGTCGCTCAGTCGTGTCTGACTCTTTGCGACCCCATGAATCGCAGCACGCCAGGCCTCCCTGTCCATCACCAACTCCCGGAGTTCACTCAGACTCACGTCCATCGAGTCAGTGATGCCATCCAGCCATCTCATCCTCTGTCATCCCCTTCTCCTCCTGCCCACAATCCCTCCCAGCATCAGAGTCTTTTCCAATAAATCAACTCTTCGCAGGAGGTGGCCAAAGTACTGGAGTTTCAGCTTTCGTGTCATTCCTTCCAAAGAACACCCAGGACCGATCTCCTTTAGAATGGACTGGTTGGATCTCCTTGCAGTCCAAGGGACTCTCAAGAGTCTTCTCCAACACCACAGTTTAAAAGCATCAATTCTTTGACACTCAGCTTTCTTCACAGTCCAACTCTCACATCCATACATGACCACTGGAAAAACCATAGCCTTGACTAGACGGATCTTTGTTGGCAAAGTAATGTCTCTGCTTTTGAATATGCTATCTAGGTTGGTCATAACTTTCCTTCCAAGGAGTGTCTTTTAATTTCATGGCTACAATCACCATCTGCAGTGATTTTGGAGCCCCCCAAAATAAAGTCTGACACTGATCAACAAAAGAGTCTGAAATGCAGTACTTGGATACAATCTCAAAAATGACAGAACGATCTCTGTTCGTTTCCAAGGCAAACCATTCAATATCACAGTAATCCAAGTCTATGCCCCAACCAGTAACACTGAAGAAGCTGAAGTTGAATGGTTCTATGAAGACCTCCAAGACCTTTTAGAACTAACACCCAAAAGAGATGTCCTTTTCATTATAGGGGACTGGAATGCAAAAGTAGGAAGTCAAGAAACACCTGGAGTAACAGGCAAATTTGGCCTTGGAATACGGAATGAAGCAGGGCAAAGACTAATAGAGTTTTGCCAAGAGAACACACTGATCATAACAAACAGCCTCTTCCAACAACACAAGAGAAGACTCTATACATGGACATCACCAGATGGTCAACACCGAAATCAGATTGATTATATTTTTTGCAGCCAAAGATGGAGAAGCTCTATACAGTCAGCAAAAACAAGACCAGGAGCTGATTGTGGCTCAGATCATGAACTCCTTATTGCCAAATTCAGACTTAAATTGAAGAAAGTAGGGAAAACCACTAGACCATTCAGGTATGACCTAAATCAAATCCCTTATGATTATACAGTAGAAGTGAGAAATAGATTTAAGGGCCTAGATCTGATAGATAGAGTGCCTGATGAACTGTGGACTGAGGTTAGTGACATTCTACAGGAGACAGGGATCAAGACAATCCCCATGGAAAAGAAATGCAAAGAAGAAAAATGGCTGTCTGGGGAGGCCTTACAAATAGCGGTGAAAAGAAGAGAAGCGAAAAGCAAAAGAGAAAAGGAAGGATATAAACATCTGAATGCAGAGTTCCAAAGAATAGCAAGAAGAGATAAGAAAGCCTTCCTCAGCAATCAATGCAAAGAAATAGAGGAAAACAACAGAATGGGAAAGACTAGAGATCTCTTCAAGAAAATTAAAGATACCAAGGGAACATTTCATGCAAAGATGGGCTCGATAAAGGACAGAAATGCCAATTATTGGAGAAATGCAAATCAAAAGTACAATGAGGTACCACCTCACACCAATTAGAATGACCATCATAAAAAATTCTACAAATAACAAATGCTGGAGAGGATATGGAGAAAAGGGAACCCTCTTAAACTACTGGTAGGAATGTAAGTTGGGGCAGCCACTTTGGAAAACAGTATGGAGGTTCCTCAGAAAACTAAAAATAGAATTACCATATGATCCAGTAACCCTGGACATCATATACCCAGATAAAACTCTCCTCCCCACAAAAGATATATACACCTCTGCATTCATAGCAGGACTATTTACAATAGCCAAGACATGGAAACAACCTAAAAGCCCATCAACAGACGAATGGATAAAGAAGATGTGGTGCATACATATAATGGACTACTGCTGCTGCTGCTAAGGCGCTTCAGTCGTGTCCGACTCTGTGCGACCCCATAGACAGCGGCCCACCAGGCTCCCCCGTCCCTGGGATTCTCCAGGCAAGAACACTGGAGTGGGTTGCCATTTGCTTCTCCAATGCATGAAAGTGAAAAGTGAAAGTGAAGTCGCTCAGTCGAGTCTGACTCTATGCGACCCCATAGACTGCAGCCTACCAGGTTCCTCTGTTCATGGGATTTTCCAGGCAAGAGTACTGGAGTGGGTTGCCATTGCCTTCTCCGCAATGGACTACTCAGCCGTAAAAAGAACAAAATAATGCCATTTGTAGCAACATGGATGGACCTACGATAATTACTTAATTTCACTTAATTATCATATTAAGTGAAATAAATCAGAAAGAGAAACAAATATCATGTAATATCACTTATATGTAGAATCTAAAATATGACACAGGGAATTTGCTGGCAGTCCAGTGGTGAGAACTCTGCACTCCCATGCAGGGGACATGGGTTCAATCCCTGGTTGGGGAACAAAGACCCTGCAAACCATGTGGTGCAGCTGGAAAAAAAAAGACAAATGAATCTATCTATGAAACAGACTCAAGGACACAGGGGACAGACTTGTGGTTGCCAAGGAGGAAGGGATTGGAAGAGGGACAGACTGGGAGGTTGGGGTTGGCAGATGTAAGTGAATATACATGGAATGGATAAAGCAGCAGAGTCCTAGTGTATAGCACAGAGAACTATATTCGGTATCCTATGATTAAACCATAATGGAAAAGTATATAAAAAGAACAGTATGTATATATGTGTGTGTGTGTATATATATATATATATATATATATATGTACACACACACACACACACACATATATAACTGAATCACTTTGCTGTATTTCAGAAATTAACACCGTAAATCAACTATATGTCAATAAAAAATTTAAAAATAGCTGTACACACTGCTATATTTAAAATAAATAACCAACAAGGAAAAGAAAACATAGCCTTCACCCCTTGTATGATGTAGATCTGTGGCCCTGATTTCTCCCAGGTGACCTTTTTCTCCCTGCCCAAGGCCCTGGGCTGACAGTGAACTTCTTCACTTCTCTACATTAGTGAATGGAGCTCTTTTAATCCTTTATTAATAGAATGAAGCAGTCCTGTAGACACCTAGGTTTTATGTAGTTGTTTCAAAACTTAATGCCCCATTTTGAGGCTATAATTCTGTCCTGTCCTTGGGCTTATGGGCCAATTCTATATTCCACTCTTTATCTTTTGGATTCTGGAACCTGCATATTTGTCTATCTTTGCTTCGAGTTTGTATAAAAGTATTTTTGTAATATTTTATGCAGCATGTATATGTGTTTATATTACAGTTGATGGATAGGTATTCACATCAGCTCTGTCTACCATATTTCTTTGGGTTTATCTTGACATTCTTATTTTCTGATTGTTGAAATTGGTTGTCAGTCACTTAGTCATGTCCAACTCTTTGCAACCCCATGGACTATACCTGCCAGGCTCCTCTGTTCATGGAATTCTCCAGGCAAGAATACTGGAGTGGGTTGCCATTCCTGTCTCCAAGGGATCTTCCCAACCAGGGATTGAACCTGGTCTCCTACAATGCAGGCAGATTCTTTACCACCTGAGCTACCAGGGAAGCCCTGAAGTTGGTTAGTGAGTTTATTTCTTTTCTTGCTTATAATCCAGTGATTACATGCAAAAATAAACAATTTATATACTGATAAATATTGGGCATTTATTGTGATTCATTTGCAAATAGTTGGGATTTTAGTTTTAGAATCTTTTCACACATATAATTATTTAGAACGTGTTTTAAGATACTTTGAACAGTACTGTCAACTGGTGGGTGGATTTAAAAAATTTTTTTTGGTTAGACTTAAAAAAATGAATTCTGACTTCATTGCATTGTGATCAGTGGATGTTGCCTGAATAACAGATTTGCTTTTCGTGGTCGATTAGCATATTCTTTGTGGCCTACTAAGTGGTTAATTTTTGAGAGGTCTACTCTCAGCTTTGCCCTGGAGCTGATGTGAGGTCGACTACATCGTAAATGCTTTCAAGTTTGGCTTCGCTGCTCCATCCTTTAATGAGGAGGTTGACTGTGCCCTATAAATTCTGCCTGACTACCCCCATTCTACTTGCATCACACCTAATTTCCCATCAGCCAAAGAAAACCACTGGGGAAGCCCAGAATCATGGTGGGCGGGGGCAGGGGGGTGCGGGGGCGGGCACTGTAGGGTTACATGCAAAGGAGTGGGAACAGAAACAGCTGAGGCATTTAAGAAAATTACCACTGAGAATTATTTCTTACTGTCAAATGTAAGACCAGTTGGAGATGGTTGAAATTGTTTTTGGAAGCCTTGTGATATGTAGTTGGCTCTGCCCAGTCTTCAAAGCTTAGTTCAAATATCAACTTTTCCATTAATTTTTCTTGATTCTCACAACAGGGTATTTTTATCCCTTTCAGATTTCTACAGATCCTTCTACCTTCTTTAGGACACTCATTATTCAGTCTCTGACAACTCTCTGAGAATATGCATTTTATTCTTGACTACAGAATAATGTCCTGATGGCCTTTTTTTTTTTTTTTCCTGAAAAATTTCCTTAATTCCTAGTTCAGACCTTGGTATATGCAGTAATTGTCCAATAAATATTTACTGAATAAACAGAAGAATGAGCAAATGGAAGGAAGTTTAAGTAAACCTTCAGAGAGGGTTTTTGGACCTAAGAAAATCCCTTAAATCCTGTAAGACATTCTTGTATGTTCTATTTATTATTATTTTTTATTCTTACAAAGAAAATGCTCGATTTCCAGTAATATTAATTTAAAATAGATCTTATTTGAAATGTTTCCTTAAAGAGAAACAGACGCAAGTCACACTCAGACTTCCCAGTGACAATTTATTTCTCCTAAAGAGGTATAATTGTGCGGTAGTTTGAGCATTTTTTGGCACTGCCTTTCTTTGGGAGTGGAATGAAAACGGACCTTTTCCAGTCCTGTGGCCACTGCTGAGTTTTCCAAATTTGCTGGCATATTGAGTGTAGCACTTTCACAGCATCATCTTTCAGGATTTGAAATAGCTCAACTGGAATTCCATCACCTCCACCAGCTTTGTTCGTAGTGATGCTTTCTAAGGCCCACTTGACTTCACATTCCAGGATGTCTGGCTCTAGGTCAGTGATCACACCATCGTGATTATTTGGGTTGTGAAGATCTTTTTTGTACAGTTCTTCTGTGTATTCTTGCCATCTCTTCTTAATACTTCTGCTTCTGTTAGGTCCATACCATTTCTGTCCTTTATCGAGCCCATCTTTTCATGAAATGTTCTTTTGGTATCGCTGATTTTCTTGAAGAGATCCCTAGTCTTTCCCATTCTGTTGTTTTCCTCTATTTCTTTGCATTGATCTCTGAAGAAGGCTTTCTTATCTCTTCTTACTATTCTTTGGAACTCTGCATTCAGATGTTTATATCTTTCCTTTTCTCTTTTGCTTTTTGCTTCTCTTCTTTTCACCAGCTATTTGTAAGGCCTCCCCGGACAGCCATTTTGCTTTTTTGCATTTCTTTTCCATGGGAATGGTCTTGATCCCTGTCTCCTGTACAATGTCACGAACCTCATTCCATAGTTCATCAGGCACTTTATCTATCAGATCTAGGCCCTTAAATCTATTTCTCACTTCCACTGTATAATCATAAGGGATTTGATTTAGGTCATACCTGAATGGTCTAGTGGTTTTCCCTACTTTCTTCAATTTAAGTCTGAATTTGGGAATAAGGAGTTCATGGTCTGAGCCACAGTCAGCTCCTGGTCTTTTTTTGCTGACTGTATAGAGCTTCTCCATCTTTGGCTGCAAAGAATATAATCAATCTGATTTCGGCGTTGACCATCTGGTGATGTCCATGTATAGAGTCTTCTCTTGTGTTGTTGGAAGAGGCTGTTTGTTATGATCAGTGTGTTCTCTTGGCAAAACTCTATTAGTCTTTGCCGTGCTTCATTCCGTATTCCAAGGCCAAATTTGCCTGTTACTCCAGGTGTTTCTTGACTTCCTACTTTTGCATTCCAGTCCCCTATAATGAAAAGGACATCTCTTTTGGGTGTTAGTTCTAAAAGGTCTTGGAGGTCTTCATAGAACCATTCAACTTCAGCTTCTTCAGCGTTACTGGTTGGGGCATAGACTTGGATTACTGTGATATTGAATGGTTTGCCTTGAAAACGAACAGAGATCATTCTGTCGTTTTTGAGATTGCATCCAAGTGCTGCATTTTGGACTCTTTTGTTGACCATGATGGCCACTCCATTTCTTCTGAGGGATTCCTGCCCACAGTAGTAGACATAATGGTCTTCTGAGTTAAATTCACCCATTCTAGTCCATTTCAGTTCGCTGATTCCTAGAATGTCGACATTCACTCTTGCCATCTCTTGTTTGACCACTTCCAATTTGCCTTGATTCATGGACCTGACATTCCAGGTTCCTATGCAATATTGCTCTTTACAGCATCGGACCTTGCTTCTATCACCAGTCACATCCACAGCTGGGTATTCTTTTTGCTTTGGCTCCATCCCTTCATTCTTTCTGGAGTTATTTCTCCACTGATCTCCAGCAGCATATTGGGCACCTACTGACCTGGGGAGTTTCTCTTTCAGTATCCTATCATTTTGCCTTTTCATACTGTTCATGGGGTTTTCAAGGCAAGAATACTGAAGTGGTTTGCATTCCGTTCTCCAGTGGACCACATTCTGTCAGATCTCTCCACCATGACCCACCCGTCTTGGGTTGCCCCACAGGCATGGCTTAGTTTCATTGAGTTAGACAAGGCTGTGGTCCTAGTGTGATTAGATTGACTAGTTTTCTGTGAGTACGGTTTCAGTGTGTTTGCCCTCTGATGCCCTCTTGCAACACCTACCATCTTACTTGGGTTTCTCTTACCTTGGGCGTCGGGGTATCTCTTCACGGCTGCTCCCGCAAAGTGCAGCCATTGCTCCTTACCTTGGACGAGGGGTATCTCCTCACCGCTGCCCTTCCTGACCTTCAACGTGGGATAGCTCCTCTAGGCCCTCCTGTGCCGGCGCAGCCATGGCTCCTTGGACGTGGAGTTGGCCCTCCTGGCCACCGCCCCTGGCCTCGGGCGAGGGGTTGCTCCTCCCTGCCGCCGCCCCCCGCCTCGGGTGTGGGGGCGTAGGGCATCTCCTCCCGGCCGCCGCCCCTGACTTCCGACGCGGGGTAACTCCTCTCGTCGCCGCCCCTGACCTCAGACGCTGGGTATCTCCCCTCGGCCGCCACCCCCCAACCCCCGGCCTCGGATGCGGGGTAGCTCCTCTCAGCCGTTCCTGCACCGTTGCAGTCTGGTACTCTCAGCTGCTGCCCCTGACCTCGGAAGTGGGGTAACTCCTCTTGGCCACCGCCCTTCGGGCATGGGGTCCTCCCGGCTTCTGCCCCTGACCTTGGACATGGGGTGGCTCCTCTCGGCCGGGCGCTTTAGCGCGCCGGTCGCAGCCGCCTGCGCTTTAGCGCGCCCACACACACTAGTAAAGTCATGCTCAAAATTCTCCAAGCAATTCTTCAGCAATATGTGAACCGTGAACTTCCTGATGTTCAAGTTGGTTTTAGAAAAGGCAGAGGAACCAGAGATCAAATTGCCAACATCTGCTGGATTATGGAAAAAGCAAGAGAGTTCCAGAAAAACACCTATTTCTGCTTTATTGACTATGCCAAAGCCTTTGACTGTGTGGGTCACAATAAACTGTGGAAAATTCTGAAAGGGATGGGAATACCAGACCACCTGACCTGCCTCTTGAGAAATTTGTATGCAGGTCAGGAAGCAACAGTTAGAACTGGACATGGAACAACAGACTGGTTCGAAATAGGAAAAGGAGTTTGTCAAGGCTGTATATTGTCACCCTGTTTATTTAACTTCTATGCAGAGTACATCATGAGAAACGCTGGACTGGAAGAAACACAAGCTGGAATCAAGATTGCCAGGAGAAATATCAATAACCTCAGA
Source organism: Bos javanicus (assembly GCF_032452875.1). Lineage (NCBI taxonomy): Eukaryota > Metazoa > Chordata > Mammalia > Artiodactyla > Bovidae > Bos > Bos javanicus. Next base: position 15,958,252 of record NC_083893.1, read on the forward strand.
TATGCAGATGACACCACCCTTATGGCAGAAAGTGAAGAGGAACTAAAAACCCTCTTGATGAAAGTGAAAGAGTTTAGCTCAACATTCAGAAAACGAAGATCATGGCATCTGGTCACACCACTTTATGGGAAATAGATGGGGAAACAGTGGAAACAGTGTCAGACTTTATTTTTCTGGGCTCCAAAATCACTACAGATGGTGACTGCAGCCATGAAATTAGAAGACGCTTACTCCTTGGAAGGAAAGTTATGGCCAACCTAGATAGCATATTGAAAAGCAGAGACATTACTTTGCCAACAAAGGTCCGTCTAGTCAAGGCTATGGTTTTTCCTGTGGTCATGTATGGATGTGAGAGTTGGACTGTGAAGAAGGCTGAGTGCCAAAGAATTGATGCTTTTGAACTGTGGCGTTGGAGAAGACTCTTGAGAGTCCCTTGGACTACAAAGAGATCCAACCAGTCCATTCTGAAGGAGATCAGCCCTGGGATTTCTTTGGAAGGAATGCTGCAAAAGCTGAAACTCCAGTACTTTGGCCACCTCATGCGAAGAGTTGACTCATTGGAAAAGACTCTGATGCTGGGAGGGTTTGGAGGCAAGAGGAGAAGGGGACGACAGAGGATAAGATGGCTGAATGGCATCACTGACTCGATGGACGTGAGTCTGAGTGAACTCCTGGAGTTGGTGATGGACAGGGAGGCCTGGTGTGCTGCGATTCATGGGGTCGCAAAGAGTTGGACACGACTGAGCGACTGATCTGATCTAAAGAGGTATAATATCATATTGTATTTAAACGTATATGATATTTGAATTATGAAACTAATCTCACAGTAAACTAGGTAGATTTCTGAAAATGAAGGGTTTTCAATTGTCTGTAAAGCTAATCTTAAAATCTTTTAAAGTTTATTGTTTGCAAAAAGTCAATTTCATCATTCAAAAATGTCTACTTCTATGAAGTTCTAGAAGAGCTAAATCTAATAGAGAGAGGTAGAAACCAGAGCAGTGGTTTCTTCCAAGGATAGGCATTACCTGGAAAGGAGGTGAGGGAAAATTTCAGGGGAATGGAATTATCTGGTGTCTTGATAGTGTATGGTTGCTCAGGCGCCGGTGTTTATCAAAACTGACTACACTCAGCTCTACATCAGAAGGGCCCCAGGGGCCCCAGATGAGCAAGATAGTAAAGGGACCCTTTTCGAAAGGATAGGCATTTCAAGAACCTGAAAATCAACCTTTTCTTAGACCCACTCTGATTTATGCCAGCCATATCTTTATACGTGCCCTTTCAACACATAGCTGGGCTTTCTGCTTTGCATTATGACTACACTATTTAATCTTGATAAAGATGATATCTGATGACAAATAATAAAATATTTAAGACTGGTAAGTACATGTGCAGAAACTCTTGAGTCTTTAAAAACTCAAACCATTCTTTCCAAATAACTTTTCTCTTGCTTCTTTCTAAACTAATACATGCTCTGTGTTGACAGTGTCAAAATATCAGATCCTTTTAAAAAAGAAAGAAAAGAAAAATCACTTATAATTTCACCACCCGGTTAAAAATTGGGGGAGACAATTCATTTCCACATTTTTCTTTGTGAACATATACATGTTTGCATGTTTTCTTTAAAATGAAGTTCTCTGTATGTTTTTTTCAACATGACTTTTATACATACTGAACATTTTGCAGCCAAGACGGTTCCCGACTGAGCGACTGAGTAGGAAAAGGAGTGAAGCCAGACTGAGGACTGCTGGGAAGGGACAAGAGACACAGGACTTTAGGCATCTCTCCATCACTGTGCCTCCCCTTGTCACGTCTGCCTCTGCAGAGGGATCTGTGCCTCCCGGGATGGGTACCTATGGTTCTGATTGTCAGAGGAGGAAAAAGCGGACTTTCTTTCATGGAATCCTGGCTGCACTGACCGCAGGAAGCAAAACGGAGCACATGCGTAGTGGGGATCTACTTGCCCACAGTGAGTTTGTAACCACCTCTGAAATACTTATACCCTTTGTGAGGGAGATATGAGTCACATGCTGTTATGGTCATCCGAAGGGTGATGTTTGTTTGTTCTAATCAGCCAACTGCTATCCTACTTCAGAAAAATTTTTTGCCACAAGCCAGCTTGTAGACCAAAAAAAAAAAAAGTGCTATAGTGACATCAAATGATAATGCTGGGCTTCCCTGGTGGCTCAGATGGTAAAGCAGCCACCTGCAATGCAATAATAATCCTAGCTACTATGTGTCTATAGTGCTGCCGTGTACCATGCACTGTTTCAAGAACTTTACCTACACGAAACCTTTCAGTATAAATTGTTCAAGGCCATCTGTTAGGAATAACTCCCTGCCAATCCAGTATACCTTTTTTCCTTTAAAAATGAAAGCTTATCCCCCAAAAATAAATAAATAAAATAAAATAAAATAAAATAAAATAAATGAAAGCTTATCAAATAACAGCAGAACTATTCTCTAACAGCTGCTTTTATTCTTATGTATTTTAGGGAAAGATAATATAGGTTAGTGCCATCTTCTGCCAGATGTCTACGGTTATCAACTACTTCCTGGATTTTTTCCTACTTTGTTCTCTGTAAATCTGTCTTTAGCTCTTCTTGCTTTAAAATAGATTGCCCATAGAGGGAGAAGGAGAGGGTGGGAGGAATTGGGAGAAGAGCACTGACATATATACACTACCACTGTTAAAATAGATAGCTAGCCATAGCTGCTGTACAGCACAGGGAGCTAAGTTCAGTGCCCCGTGATGACCTAAAGGGGTGGGGTTGGGGGATCGAGGTTGAAAGGGAGGGAGGCTTTAGAGGGAGGGGATACATGTATACATGGCAATTCATATTGTTGTACAGCAGAAATTAACACAACACTATAAAGCAATTATTTTGCAATAAAAAATAAAAATAAACTGCCTTGAAACTTGCATAACCTGTTAACTCTGTGTTCAGACCTCCAGCTCAGGTGACTCTCTGGACCCACTGTCCCCTCCCAGTCTATAACCCTGCCTGGGATTACTGTGCCTGGAAGGATCTCATTCGGCCTAGGCTGGGCTTGGACAAGACTTCCCTGATGGACAAGGGCCCCTGAATAGCCCCGCTGGTCAGTGTGGCTTCTAAAGTGTCCCTCAGCCCTTTTGTTTTTCACTTGACAATGAACGGGAAATTTTTTTCTTAGTGACTCCTTTCTCTCCAAAGAATATAAACATTCTGCCACAGACTTAGTGTTATCATGTTTCAATTGAGAAGGAACTTCAATTAACAATCAGCTAACTCAAGGATTTCCTGTTATTGATAGTAGTGCTGAGTTAATACAAACTTGCTTTTTATTTTATAACCATCTTATTTCCTAAACAAACTCTTTTCTGCAAGTAAAGAAATAGAAAGAGAACCCCTCAAAATGCAAGCTGGAGGACAATCTCAGAATTTAACCCTGAAATTTGTATTAATATTAAAAATGGTTATACACTGCAGTATACAAAAAGACCACAAGGTGGCACGATTTCCCAGATTAAAACTGACCTTCCTGGTTCTAAATACTTAAGTTTTTCTACTTTACTGGGTGAGATTTCAATTTTATTTATTTTATTTTGCCGGTTGAAAAATGGAAAGAGCAACAATTCAGTAACCCCTGTATCTGTAACAGCAATGGAAATTTCCAAGTTATTTCATCATATTTTAAAGCAAAATCTACTCTTTTTCTTTTTATAAAATAACAATTTCAGAAAATTTGGAAAACATAGAAGCACAATATTTATGCCTCAGGACAATTTGTATATAAAACCTAGTAAATTGCTTTTTCCGGTAAGAGTAATTTATATTTGTAAATATTTCCCAAGAATATTATTGAGTACATAATAAATTATTTTACAGTATACATGGATCATTATTATTCTAAAGAAATTGTTTCTTATTGGATAAATGTTGGATATATAAGGATGTTTCCTGTATAGGTGTTTGTAAATCTCTGATTTGCTTCTTAGGATACATTTCTATAAGTCTAAAAGTGTGAACATTTTCTAGACTTTTGATAAATATTGTCTAGGAATGATTTGCTTGTTTTTACCCATTTACCTCGTCTTTTCCAATGGTGCAGTGTTAAAGAATCCACCTACCAATGCAAAAGATGCCAGAGATGTGGGTTTGATCTTTAGGTTGGGAAGATCCCCTAGAGAAGGAAATGGCAATCCACTTCAGTATTCTTGCCTGGAAAATCCCATGGACAGAGAGGAGGCTGGTGGGTTACAGTCCTTAGTCCTTAGAGCTGCAAAAGAGTCAGACAGGACTTAATTAAACAGCAATCCATTATCTAGCACCGTGTGTGTGTGTGTGTGTGTGTGTGTGCATGCACGCACGCATGTGCGTGTGTTAATTTACTCAATTAATTTTGTTAAATCTGCAGAGGAAAGCAATTTTCCCAAAGATGAAGGCAGAAGCCAGACTCAACAAAAAAAAAGGCAGCCTACTAAGTGGGAGAAAATATCTGCAAATTATATATCTGGTAAGTGGTTAATATTAAGTTCAGTTCAGTTCAGTCGCTCAGTCATGTCTGACTCTTTGTGACCCCGTGAATCACAGCACGCCAGGCCTCCCTGTCCATCACCAACACCCGGAGTTCACTCAAACTCATGTCCATCGAGTTGGTGATGCCATCCAGCCATCTCATCCTCTGTTGTCCCCTTCTCCTCCCGCCCTCAATCCCTCCCAGCATCAGAGTTTTTTCCAATGAGTCAACTCTTCATATGAGGTGGCCAAAGTACTGGAGTTTCAGCTTCAGCATCTTTCCTTCCAACGAACACCCAGGACCGATCTCCTTTAGAATGGACTGGTTGGATCTCCTTGCAGTCCAAGGGACTCTCAAGAGTCTTCTCCAACACCACACTTTGAAAACATCAATTCTTCGGCGCTCAGCTTTCTTCACAGTCCAACTCTCACATCCACACATGACCACTGGAAAAACCAAAGCCTTGACTTGGATGGACCTTTGTTGGCAAAGTAATGTCTCTGCTTTTGAATATGTTGTCTAGGTTGGTCATAACTTTCCTTCCAAGGAGTAAGCATCTTTTAATTTCATGGCTGCAGTCACCATCTGCAGTGATTTTGGAGCCCAGGAAAATAAAGTCTGACACTGTTTCCACTGTTTCCCCATCTATTTCCCATGAAGTGGTGTGACCAGATGCCATGATCTTCATTTTCTGAATGTTGAGCTTTAAGTCAACTTTTTCACTCTCCTCTTTCACTTTCATCAAGAGGCTTTTTGGTTCCTCTTCACTTTCTGCCATAAGGGTGGTGTCATCTGCATATCTGAGGTTAATGATATTTCTCCTGGCAATCTTGATTCCAGCATGTGCTTCTTCCAGTCCACCGTTTCTCATGATGTACTCTGCATATAAGTTAAATAAACAGGGTGACAATATACAGCCTTGACGAACTCCTTTTCGTATTTGGAACCAGTCTGTTGTTCCATGTCCAGTTCTAACTGTTGCTTCCTGACCTGCATACAGGTTTCTCAAGAGGCAGGTCAGGTGGTCTGGTATTCCCATCTCTTTCAGAATTTTCCACAGTTTCTTGTGATCCACACAGTCAAAGGCTTTGGCATAGTCAATAAAGCAGAAATAGATGTTTTTCTGGAACTCTCTTGCTTTTTCCATGATCCAGCGGATGTTGGCAATTTGACCTCTGGTTCCTCTGCCTTTTCTAGTGGTTAATATTAAAAATATACAAATATTTAATTTATATTATATAAATATTATATATATTAATATTTAATTTAATACATAAATAGCAAATATATATATTGCTATCATACAACTTGATAGCAAAAAACCCAAACAATGCAATTAAAAGTGGGCAGAGGATCTGAAGAAACATTTTGCCGAAGAAGACATACAGATGACCAACAGACACATGGAAATATGTTCTATATCACTAATCATCAGGGAACTACAGATCAAAACCGTGAGGTATCACTTCACACGCCTGTTAGAATGGCTACGATCAGAAAGTCAACAGCAACAGGCACTGATGAGGACGTGGAGAGAAGGGAGCCCTGGTGCTTCCCTGGTGGGGATGTAAATTGGTGCAGCCATTAAGGAAAACAGTTTGGAGGCTCCTCAAAAATTTAAAAACAGAACTATCTCACAATCCAGCAATTATACTTCTGGGTATTTATCTTCAGAAAATGAATTCACTAACTTGCAAAAATAGATGCATGACTATGTTTGCTGCAGCATAAATTATAATGGCCAAGATACAGGAAAAACCTGAGTGTCCATTGAAGGATGATTGGATAAAGAAAATGTAGTCTATGCATGCAATGGATTACTATTTGGCCATAATAAAGATTGAAATCTTGGCATTAGCAGCAACATGGATGAAACTTGAGGGTATGATGCTAAGCGAAATAAGTCAGAGAAAGACAAATTCTATATAATGTCATTTACAAGTGGAATTAAAAAATAACCCAACAACCCCCAAAAAACTAAGATCCTAGATATAGAGAACAGACTGGTGGTTATCAGAGGTGGGGGTTTAGAGAGAGCAAAATGTGAGGAGTCAAATGGTATAAACTTAAAGTTAAAAAAGAAATGTCATGGAGATGTAGTTATTGTACAGCACGTTGACTATACTCAGTAGTACTGAGAGTAAGTCTTAAAAGTTTTCATCATGAGGAAAGAAATTCTGTAACTATGTATAAAGATGGATGTCAGCTAGACTTATTGTGGTGAGCATTCTGCAATATATACAAATATTAAATCGTTATATTGTACACAGGAAACTAATATGTTGTATGTCAATTATGCTTAAAAATATAGAAACATAATTTCTTTTTTTTACTGAGGTGAAAGTTAGCAACAGGGAATTGTACATATATTAAAACTGTACAATGTGCTGAGTTTTGATCAGTGCTAACACCTATGTATTAGCCATCTGATCAAAATACAGAACATTATCGTTACCCCGTAAGTCCCATTATGTCCGATCCAGTCAATCAAGGTCCATAATTGTCCTAAGAAAATACTTTTCTGATTTCTGTAACTACAATTTTCCCCTTCCCTGCAATTTGTATACATGAAATAACATAATCTTCCAGTTTCACAGCAGCAGTTCCCGTAATTTCTGCTATGGAGAAGAATGATACCTGATCTCTGCCTGCCCTGCATCAGGCTCTTACTCACCAGGAGGCAGTGTTCTTCTGCCCTGATTTATCTCAGGGTCAGGTACCAGGTGACCAGGGGCAATGTCCCTATGCCCTGATTATCTCAGGGTCAGGTACCAGGTGACCAGGGGCACTATACCTATACCCTGGAGCCTGCTGAAATTATTCAAACAGTTAATCTTAAACTTCCTAATCCTACCTATTCTGCCTCACCCATTTCTTCCCACGAAAACCAGAATAAAGGCTTCTGCCCATGCTTTCCCTTGCCTTGTTTCAGCTATGAGCAACAATTTCTTCCTTCACGAAGAAAGGAAGCCTGTCTGTGTGTATTACCACACCTGATTAAAACAAATCCCAGATGTATTTTAACATAAGTAGTTTTTACAAAAAAATTCAGATTTTCTACATATAAATTCATCCCTTTGGTGAACATGGAAATTTTTATCTCTTCATTTTCAGTATTCTTGTCTGTTTTCTCTATTTTTTTCCCCTTCCATATCTCACTCACTAAGACCACTACTTAATGTTGAATAGAAGCAATGAGAGCTTGCTTTGTTGTTCATAGAGTGGTGAAACGTTTTCATGTTTCACCCACAGAGATAGTGCTAACTCAGACTCTATTGAGGTACTTTATCAACAGAGGAACTTTCCCTCTATTCCAGTTTTTCCTCAGGGTTTTTCCATAATGAATGGGAAATTATTTTCTTCCAAATTTCCCCAAACCTATTGAGATGAATTTTTTGTTTTGTCTTTTTTATTTAGTTAACAAAAGTGAACTTAAATTTTGTATTTTTTAAGGTGAACTTGCATTCCTGTTGATAAACGCCACTTGGTCATTATGCTTGTTGCTGAATCAATATATTTTAAGACACGACAGTGACTGGTGTGTGATTATGTTTCTGAGTGATGTCTGCTGGCTTTGGTGCCAGGATAATGATCGGTTTCCATAAGACATCAGGAAATTTTCTTCCTTCAACTTGATAGAATTCATGAAGAAGCCATCTGAACTCAAAACTAACTTCATGGGGTTAGTTTTGATTATCAAACCAATTTCTCTGACCAACGTGACTTTTTGATTTTTCTATTTGGTCCCGTGTCATTTGTGTGAAGTTTGATACTCCGGGCATACTGGGGCCTGTCCTCAGATGAAGAGTTTCATCTTCTCAACACTCCCTTCTAGGATCTCTTTGACCTGGGTGTCTCTCTAAATGCATTCTGAAATTGTTTTCTTATGAAAAAACTGCCCAGCCTGAATCATTGTTATCCACATGAAGGTGAGATAGATTAGCTGGTCCACCTTTGCAAAAGAGAGCAGTTCTCCCATCGCATCACTGAAAGGACATAAAAGGGCCCCTCTTGCTCAACAGCACCGCTGCTGTTGTTCCCATTACTCATGGGAACAAGTTTGGGCAGCAGGCTGATCCCTAGTCAAAGGCTCTGCTCATGTCGGAAGCTGCCCAGCATCATGTAGGCAGTTTCCAGTGTTGGACTCAGGTACCGATGGGAGCTTGAGACTCGGTGGGGGTCGGATAGTGTGCGATTCTCCAGCCCCACGACCTGGCCGACACCAAGGATCTGTGACACAGCTCCCCTGAAGACACCGACAGCCGCTCTGCCCTGAGTGTCTGCAGTTCTGGACCAGATGAGGATCAGTACAGCCTGCTCTGTTGTTTGTAGGGCGGGACTAGCCTGAGCATGAGACTCAAGGCACTCTGCCTAAACACTTGGGCCTGCGGTTGTGCTCTCTGCTTCCACACCCTTCCACATGCCAGCCCTGGGGATACAGCTGAGCCTGCGTCAGCCCCACTGCTGGGCAGAGCTGCCTCCACACCCTGTCCACCAACACCAAGGCCCCCTAGACCAGCTTTGGGGCAATATCCCACTGAGGACATCAGGACATTGTTGTGAGAGAGTGTGTGTGTGTGTGTGTGTGTGTGTGAGACTGTGTGTGTGCGCGTGTGTGTCAGAGAGAGTATATGCGTGTGTGTGTGTGCACATGCAGTAAGTCGCTTTAGTTGTGTTTGACTCTGTGGGACCCTATAGACTGTAGCCTGCCAAGCTCCTCTATCCATGGGATTCTCTAGGCTGGAATACTGGAGTGGGTTGCCATGCGCTCCTCCAGGGGATCTTCCCAACCCAGGGATCAAACCCATGCCTCTTGTCTCCTGCATGAGCAGGCAGGTTCTTTACCACTAGTGTCATCTAGAAAGCTGTAAGCGAAGTCTAAAGACACTGTTTTGAAGAGGGAGTTATACTGGGATAAGTCCATCTTTCCCCTGAAGAGCCTGAGGGTCCCAGTGGCCACCAGGACTCACCAGGATTAGGGCAAAGGCCAGGAGTGATCACCTGAGGCTACCTCCCTCTTCACTGAACATCTATAATCAGTGCAGCATCTTCCAGAGTGCCACACAGCCAGAGGGCACTGGACACAGATGGGTCCTGCCCTGTTGGACTCCCACTCCACAGGGAGCCCTGTTGCCCTCCCTACCTGATCACCACACACTAGCCATTTAAAGATTCAACAGTAATCCACTGAGACCACAAAGTAATTTTTAGCTCTTTCTTGTAACACTGGTGGATAGAAACATTAACAGAGAAGAGCATTATTTTAAAATTTCAAATGTCTTTGTGGATTAAACTGTAGTGTTTAAACAAAGAAATATCTACTGCTTGTTGTCTCTAGATGTATGAAGTAATGTAATGTATAATGCAATAATATTTTATATTGAATCAATCCTGAAACATTAATATCAAGATGAAAGAAAGCAAAACCACTTGCCAAAAATGAGTTATGTATTTTAAAAATAAATACACACATAGTTCCACAATAGTTTGAGGAAGATAGGAAACTCAGCGACATAGACGTCTTACTGGTACATTAGGATTTTTATGACAAGTGTCGTGATGGAAGCCACAGGTAAAACACTTCAAATTTCAGAATGGAGTTGTCCAGGGAAAAACGCCAGGACTCGATGGACAAAAAGGTGGACAAAGCCCCCTTGATGGGGTTCGATTCACAGGGATGTATGCAGGCTTCCTGGACTGGACATGAACATCCTCTTGCCAGGAGCTCCCTGCTAGACTCCCAGGAAACATGGATTGGGGAACGGAGCTGCAGGGAGAGCTCAGCCTGGCACATGGCGAGGCGGGGGTCTGAGGAGAAGGAGGCAGCACCCTTGCACGGGGGTTGGGGAGCAAGTAGTCCTTTCCAAATCTCCTTAGGGCTCAACAGACGTCTGAGGAACCACTTCTAGAAGTTCATGTTTCACCACAGGGATTTTCTTTGTCTCAGGTCTTTAATCTCTTCTCTGTAGATGATGACGTTTCATTCAGTTCCCTCTCAAACTATCATGAGGTTTTGGTTCCACAGACAGAGTTCTGTGTGAAGAAGAAATGGTTCCTGACAGCTTTTTTTTTTTTTTTTGAGACCTTTGTTTTCTGTAGATCTTAAAAAAAAAATTATTTATTTTTGGCTGTGCTGGGTCTTTGTTGCTGAACGGGCTTGTCTTTAGTTGTGGCGAGCAGGGGCCACTCTCTAGTCGCAGTGCTCAGGCTTCTCGTTGTAGGGGCTTTTCTTGTTGTGGAGCACAGGCTCTAGGGCATGCGGCCTCAGTAATTGTTGCTCCCGGGCTCTAGAGAACAGGCTCAATTGCGGTGCACAGGCTTAGTTGCTCCTCTGCACGTGGGATCTTCCTGGATCAGGGATCAAACTAGTGTCTCCTGCATTGGCAGGTGGATTCTTTACCACTGAGCCACCAGGGAAGCCCTTCTGTAGGCCCTTAGCTCATCATTCTCACCCTTTACCAGGTCATCTCCTTCAAAACTTCCCACTTGTTGCCACTAAGGACCATCTTCTACAGCAGGTCAGTCTGAGATGCTCTTCTTGTTTCTGTTGACAAGACTCAGTCACTTCATTTCCTCCCTCCTTTGGATGTTGATCAGCCCATTTGATTGAGGGTATTTCAGTCTGGACAGCTTCATGATGATCTGTCAGGTGGGCATTTTCTTTTCTTTTTCGGCTGTGTGGGTGTAGATGAATTATTCCTGCTATTTTGAATGTCTGAATATACATGTGACTTTGGAGCATCCTGCTGTGTCAACCTGGATCCTTCCAGGTGGGCAACATCCTCTCCATCCTCTGACTCCAGGTTATCACCTACGTCCACTTCCTCCAGGGAAGTGGTCAGGGCTTTGATCCTGAGTCAGCATCCTGCAGGGACATGCCTGGACTCTACACTCAGGCCCAAGAGCTCACAGTGGTGACCCTGACCCCGTTGCCAACAGTACTTTAAATTGTGGTTTAGCCTCTTCCACTTCGTATGATGTTATTTGTTCCATCTCCCAGAGGCTGGATCTTTTGTTGTTGTTGCAGGAACAGAATCAACTGTTCTCGGTCTGAAAATTGAGGATTTCCCCCCTCTCCCTGTGTTTTACTACAATGCATATGATGTTCCTTATCGTAGAGTTAAAGGTATCCAGGTTCCAAGGTATTTCTGCATTTGCATCCTCTTCCCTCACAGAAGGAAACATCAAATATTTTGCTACAACCGCTCATGCTGAAGGGCTACTGGCAGATTCCTTGTCTCTGTAGAGAAAGTCATTCTTCAACTACCTGGAAAATTCTGCCTAAAATGAAGTGAGCTGTGAACACCTGAACTGTCATAGTGCACTCCACCATCTCCCAGTGACATCCAGGGACAGTGAGACTGTGTGTCTCACTGTCCATGGGTTCTGCCAGAAAACTGTTTAGCATTTGCTACAATTGCTACAATTACACCCCCTTGCCAGGATGTGGTTCCTCCATACTGGCTCCTGAAGCAGAGGCCCCTACAGCTGCTCCCATGGCCTGCTGGACCACTGCACACTGTGGGGATAACTGAGCTGGTTTCTGTCCAGTGTCACTCCTGAGACAGGTAACTGGCTTGAACCATGCCTGCAGAGGGCTGATGAGCAGCATCACAGCAATAAAAAAAATGCACACGCCTTCCACCCCACCTCTGGTGTTTCCTTTCCTTGACTTAAACGGTTCCCTCTGCAGCCCCAGCAGGTCCATCCAACCCTCTGGGCCTACTGTACTCTCAGCCTGGGAAGATCCTCCTCCCATTGCCAGTGTGGGGTCACACCCTTCCTTTAACAATTGTGTTCACTTGCCCCTGTGTTCAGTGCCCAGGGCAGGGCCTGACCAGGATGAAGAGCCCAGAGCTCTGGGCATGTTTGTGAGAGAAATACATGAATAAGCATTTGAATGAATGGAGGGAGGAGAAAGCCATGCTATGCCAACTCTGGAGATTCACACATCATGTTCTGCTGACTCCTCAGGCAGTTAAAACTGGTCGACATAGAATGGAGAGTGATGTAATTAAAAATCTCGAACAAATGCTAATGACAGATGACCATATAACACAGGGGCATCTGAGGTGGCACTAGTGGTAAAGTATCCACCTGCCAAAGCAGAAGATGCAAGGGTTTGATCAAGGGTCGGGAAGATCCTCTGGAGTGAGAAATGACACCACACTCCAGTATTCTTGCCTGGAGAATCCCATGCACGGAGGAGTCTGGTGGGCTACCGTCCATGGGGCTGCAAAGAGTCAGACATGACTAAAGACATATAACATTAATAAAAATTCACCATGTTGGACTATAAAAGATCCTCAACTTGAAAAAAGTTAAAGAGCATAATGAAGATCATTTCCTGTAATTCCACTTCAGGATAATTAAAAACAAAGTGTAAAGCAGAGAAAACAACTGCTTGGAAATTTCAGAACTCTCCTAAATAATATTTTTGAATCTTTAAAATAAACAATATTGCATACTACTTTAAAAACACTAACAACAGATACACTAACGATATGTAGAATAGAGATTATTCAGTGAAGAAAATTCAAGGGCTCCCCTGGTGGTTAAGAATTTGCCTTCCAATGCAGGGGCGCAGGTTCCACTTGTGGTTGGGGAACTAAGATTCCACAGGCTGCCAGGAAACTAAGCCTGCGCACCACAAGTAGAGAAGCCAGCCTGCCACAAGGAGGACCCAGCACAGCCAACTAACTAAAGGGCTTCCCTGGTGGCTCAGATGGTAAAGAATCTGCCTGCAATGCAGGAGACCTGAGCACCACAAGCAGAGAAGCTCACCTGCCACAACAAAGACCCAGCATAACCAAAATAAAAGCAAAACAGAATAAACAAAAAAAAGAAAAGCCATGCCATTTATTACTTAAAACAGTACAAGCATGTCGCAAGGAAACAAACAATAATGTAGCTTAAAAAAGTTAGAAACTGAAAAGGAAATACAAAGAAAACACAGCAGTAAAGAAGTTTTAGCATAATGGGTTTTAGCTCTGAAAATCAGAACACTTGATACAAAAATATAACAGCTGCTTACAGAGTGACTATTTTCCTTTTCTCTGAGGATGCCCAATGAACTCCATGGGCTCTTGTCGAAACTTTCCTCAAAAACAGCTTAAAATCCTATTGGAAAGTACAGGCTCCTATACTAGTGGACATAACAAAAGAAACAGACTCACAGATAGAACAGACGAGTGGTTACCAGTGAGGAGAGGGAAGGGAGGGAGCGGTAATACGAGGGTGTGGGGTTAAGAGGCACAAACTACGATGTATCAAATAAGCTACAAGGACGTGTTGTACAACCCAGGGGATATAGCCAATTTTTATAACTATAAATGAAGTATAGCCTTGAAAAGCTGCACATCACTATATAGTACATCAACTATACTTCAATAAAAAAACAAATATGATGATCTTATGAATGTCTTTGTACAACCATTACTGTTAGTGATGTAGTAATGGACAGGATTCCAGTCACATGTAGCTTCACGACCACTAAATGTTATTTGAGATGGTTCTGGGCTATGAGCTGTTCAATGAAGTCTTTGTCTTCCATCTTCCACTGAATCCACACCTTTTGTTCTATCTAAAGTCTCCCTTTCTTGTGGTGTGTACTTCATTCCATCATGTCTGACAATGACAGAATGAAGAAAGCAACCAAAGCCCCTGTACCTAGAGGTGACTGAGAGGTGGGGGAGGTCAAGTTTTCTCAAGGCTTGACCCCTCAGTTTTCTGAGACTGCCTTTCCTTAGTACCTGAGCAAGTTTCACCTTGGTAGTGATGGAGAGGGACAAATTCCTATCTTTTATGTCTTCTCTTGAGACACCATGATCCTTTGATCTTTGCATCAAATGAGGAGCATCTATTTAGTGTGAGCTTGTTATTCTGTGAACACCCACTGGGGTATGCATTCGGAGAAACTAATGTTTATGGGCTTTGGTGTTTCATTTTCCTAAAATTGTTCTTGAGGCAGCTGTGGTATAAACCACGGTGTACCACAATGGGCATTAGAGGACTATTAGTTCAAATACCAGTTCAGTTCAGTTCAGTCGCTCAGTCGTCTCTGATTCTTTGCTACCCCATGAACCGCAGCACGCCAGGCCTCCCTGTCCATCACCAACACCCGGAGTCCACCTAAACCCATGTCCATTGAGTCGGTGATGCCATCCAACCATCTCATTCTCTGTCGTCCTCTTCTCCTCCTGCCCTCAATCTCTCCCAACATCAGGGTCTTTTCCAATGAGTCAATGCTTCGCATGAGGTGGCCAAAGTATTGGAGTTTCAGCTTCAACATCAGTCCTTCCAATGAACACCCAGGACTGATTTCCTTTAGGATGGACTGGTTGAATCTCCTTGCAGTACAAGGAACTCTCAAGAGTCTTCCCCAACACCACAGTTCAAAAGCACCCATTCTTTGGCACTCAGCTTTCTTTATAGTCCAACTCTCACATCCATACATGACCACTGGAAAAACCATAGCCTTGACTAGACGGACCTTTGTTGGCAAAATGAGGTCTCTGCTTTTTAATATGCTGTCTAGGTTGGTCATAGCTTTTCTTCCAAGGAGTAACTGTCTTTTAATTTCATGGCCTCAGTCACCATCTGCAGTGATTTTGGAGCCCAAGAAAATAAAGATTAAAAGATTAAAACTGGTTCAAATAACAGCTTTGTCATTTATTAGCTGTGGGACACTGGACACATCTCGTGTTCTCTATGAATAATTTCCCTTTCCCCATTTGAAAAAGAAAAATTAAAAATTTTTTCTTCTAGTGATATTTTTGAGGGGAGGGGGAGGATAATTTAATGGTTGCTGCTGCTGCTGCTGCTGCTAAGTCACTTCAGTCGTGTCTGACTCTGTGCGACCCCATAGACGGTAGCCCACCAGGCTCCACCGTCCCTGGGATTCTCCAGGCAAGAGTACTGGAGTGGGTTGCCATTGCCTTCTCCAATTTAATGGTAAAATATGTAAATTTTCTTTTAGCTAAGAACTTGATACATGTTTAGACCTTCAAGATGTATGAGTTATATTACCTGGTTTATGTTTAAGAAGCTATAATGTTAGTATGGTACAGTAAAATATTTCAAAAGGCTTTCATTTTCAAGGACAAATATATTAGTATCTGATAAAGCATTAAAGGATAAGCATTTTGTAATATACAACATTTGCCCTCAAAGTCATAAATTCTCAACTGGTTACTAGTCAGAGAATCCAGAATGTTGAGCAACTTTTTGATTAAATCATTTATTAGTTCACTAGTCATCAACCTCCTGGAGTGTTTAAAGAAAACTCACCAGGTTGTTCCACCCCCGACTTGTTAAACTGGAATGCTCAGATGGGTCATTAAAAAAAAAACTGCAAGAACAAAACAAACAGCACCATATTTTAATCTTTATCGCAGGGCTAAAGTCCCTTCAAAAGAGAGATTAAAGTAGACCTAGCTGACTGTTCACTTTCTGAGTTAGAGGCACAGGTTGAATTAGCAGGGACTGTTATAAAAGCTTTAGGTTTCAGGCTCACAGTCTTCTGAGTAAGAAGAGAAGGCGCCAATGGATCTGGCTGTGGTCCTGGTGCTCTGTCTCTCCTGTCTGCTTCTCCTCTCACTCTGGAAACAGAGCTCTGGGAAAGGGAAGCTACCGCCGGGCCCCACTCCTCTCCCGATTCTTGGAAATATCCTACAGTTAGATGTTAAGAACATTGGCAAATCCTTAAGCAATGTAAGTAGGTTTTATGTTCCTCCAGTGGTTTGCAAAGGGTAAGTAAGTGAACATCTGCTTTAAAAAATATATATTAAAATACATTACAATATCTTAAAATTACTAAAATATGTCATTTTAAAGCAAATACTCCAGTGGAATATTACTTTTTGTCTGTCACTGTCAAGAAGAGTGGAAAGCATTTCTTGAGTAGAGAAACATTTAGGTCTCTGTATAACTGAATCAAAATGATAACGTGGCAAAAGATTGGAGTATTGCTTCTCTTCTTTGTTTCACCACATTTGCTATGATTTTTGGCTGAAGATAAATGATAAGGGAAGTGTTTTGTGATTAGCGATGTCATCAAGAAGTCATCAATTATATAAACTGCACGTTTTGTTCAGAATAACCATGAAAATTTAACTTCTGTGAAGAAGTGAACTATGCCTGATGTTAAGGAAATAGCTTGGGATCAGGACAAATATGAGTGAATGAAAGGAAAAAGTCATTATTCAGAGCCAGCTGGGGTGGTAACAAAATCCTTTTGGATTCTGCACAAAGCTGCTTTCTTCAAGACATGATGCTAGATGAAAGTAATTGTTCTTTCATGAGCTGCTGCGTGTCCTGGCACTGACTCTGTGATGCTTTCTTGCTTCCTGTCAGTAATAGCAGCGGATCTTAAATTGGGCTGGGCATTTGAATCACTGAGGGTGGTTTTTAAAAATGTAGATTTCTAGTATTTATTACAGCTGAGTCAGAATTCCCATGGGATGAGCTTTACAAGTGATCTAGAAGCAGTCAGTTGTATATTTGTTCTGAGGTAGGCACAGGGGTTACCAATAAATGTCTTAGGCACTACAGGGCAACTAAGCCATGTTGAAATTTGGGTCTTCTCTTTAGTAAAAATTTCTCCAAAGAAAACATACAGATGGCCATAGACCCATGAAAAGATGCTCAACATCACTATTAGGGAAATGCAAATCAAAACTACAGTGAGATATCACCTCACACTGGTCCAAATGGCCTAAATAATGAAAAGTCTACAAATAACAAATGTTGGAGAGGATGTACAGAAAAGAAAACATTCCTACACTGTTGGTAGGAATGGAAACTAGTGCAGCCACTATGGAAAACAGTATGGAGGGTTCTCAGGAAACTAAAAATAGAATCACCACATGATCCAGCAAATCACTCCTGGACAAAACACCCAGAAAAACTATAGTTCAAAGAGATCCAGAGATCAAATTGCCAACATCCGCTGGATCATGGAAAAAGCAAGAGAGTTCCAGAAAAACATCTATTTCTGCTTTATTGACTATGCCAAAGCCTTTGACTGTGTGGATCACAGTAAACTGTGGGAAATTCTGAAAGAGATGGGAATACCAGACCACCTGACCTGCCTCTTGAGAAATCTGTATGCAGGTCAGGAAGCAACAGTTAGAACTGGACATGGAACAACAGACTGGTTCCAAATAGGAAAAGGAGTTCGTCAAGGCTGTATATTGTCACCCTGCTTATTTAACTTCTATGCAGAGTACATCATGAGAAATGCTGGACTGGAAGAAATACAAGCTGGAATCAAGATTGCCAGAGAAATATCAATAACCTCAGATATGCAGATGACACCACCCTTATGGCAGAAAGTGAAGAGGAACTCAAAAGCCTCTTGATAAAGGTGAAAGTGGAGATTGAAAAAGTTGGCTTAAAGCTCAACATTCAGAAAACAAAGATTATGGCATCCGGTCCCATCACTTCATGGGAAATAGATGGGGAAACAATGGAAACAGTGTCAGACTTTATTTTTTTGGGCTCCCAAATCATTGCAGATGGTGACTGCAGCCATGAAATTAAAAGACGCTTACTCCTTGGAAGGAAAGTTATGACCAACCTAGATAGCATATTCAAAAGCAGAGACATCACTTTGCCAACAAAGGTCCATCTAGTCAAGGCTATGGTTTTTCCAGTGGTCATGTATGGATGTGAGAGTTGGACTGTGAAGAAAGCTGAGCGCTGAAGAATTGATGCTTTTCAACTGTGGTGTTGGAGAAGACTCTTGAGAGTCCCTTGGACTGCAAGGAGATCCAACCAGTCCATTCTAAAGGAGATCAGCCCTGGGATTTCTTTGGAAGGAATGATGCTAAAGCTGAAACTCCAGTACTTTGGCCACCTCATGCGAAGACCTGACTCACTGGAAAAGACTCTGATGCTGGGAGGGATTGGGGGCAGGAGGAGAAGGGGACGACAGAGGATGAGATGGCTGGATGGCATCACTAACTCAATGGATGTGAGTCTGAGTGAACTCTGGGTGTTGGTGATGGAGAGGGAGGCCTGGCGTGCTGCGATTCATGGGGTCACAAAGAGATGGACACGACTGAGCGACTGAACTGAACTGAACTGAACTATTACATCTCCATTTCTGCATATGAAGTGACTTGTTCCAAGTAATTCCCAGGTAGTAAAACACCTAGAATTTGAACTCTAAAGCCATGCTTTGGTGACTGTAAGATTTTCTAGAACAAATCTGATTGTAAACCATTTCGTGTTTACGCTTCACTAGATCCTCAGGGGAAAAAGGGGTGCTTACCTTGATTTTTCAGATTTTAGAAACATTTCCGGAGGATCAACTTGTCTAGTGAATGTAGAGCTTAATTTAACTAAAGTCTTGATTCCAAACCTTTTAAATCTGACCTAAAATTTTTTATCCCTTTTTATCTTTCAATATACTCATATAATTGTCCTGTATTCTATCTTGTTGGCTCCTTTTCAGTTCATCTCAAATTGCAATCTGCCTGGGGACAGAATTTGAAACTTAAAACTAAATGTTTATAAATTTATAAAGCATTGCTACCTTTTTTACTAAGCAAAAAAAAAAAAAAAATTAGGAGGACATTTAATTCTATGGAACCCAGGAATGGGACTTGAAAACTGAATAAGAAACTTTCTGGAAAGTCAAGTACTGACTTTTGTTCTCTTCTTTGAAAAGAAACTATTAATATTTCTACCATAATTTCTAATGCCAACTATGGCTTCCTTTAACATTTCTCCTGTTTTAAGGAGAACTATATTAGCTTCCTAAACAACAAAAAAATCCAGTGAGATATACACCTGATATAAAAGTACCCATAGTTTCTTATACTGTCTCTTTTTCATTGTTCTTGTCTTCAAAAACAGAAAGAAGGACAGGATAGGAAAAATAGCATTTAGGCTTTAATGTAAAGTAATTATTAAAAGAGATTAGCCCTGGAAATCATACTTCTCTGTGGTAGCCCTTAACGTTTAAGGATCAGGAAATAAAATATCCCACTATTACACAAACAGAACCAACTTATATAAATAATGAAATTACTCACCTGTGAGCCCTAGAGTATACTCCCTTCTCTGTGGTTTGATTTACATAAGGGAAGAATGTAAGTTCGTCTGTCTTGAGAATGAATGAAGGATATGTTTGTTTGAACCACTGAAGGGAGTTTTCTTAATGGCTGAAGCCATTTTATAATGTAGAAATCCCTTTTTCCTATTTTGAGTAAGAAAGGCCATTCTTAATATGGTGTCCAACAACTAAAACAATCTGAGGATTTGTTACTTGTCTGTGATGTAAACTGACTCCCCCTTCCCTTACCATCCGCTGCCCTCGGGGACTCTTTGGTAGGCGTTTGCTTTACAGCATGCAGGGGCTTGCCCAGTGACTCAGTGGTAAAGAATCCACCTGCAATCAAGGACATGCAGGAGATGCCAGTTCGATCCCTGCGTGGGGAAGATCTCCTGGAGGAGGGCATGGCAATCCACTCTAGTATTCTTGCTGGGATGATCCCCTGGACAGAGGAGCCTGGTGGGCTGCAGGCCATAGGGTCGCAAAGAGTCAGACACAACTGAAGTAACCAAGTACACAGCATGTATCTAGGATGCTTGTTCCTAGAACTGGCTGCCCACTGCCGCTAGGAAGTCTACCAGGTGATGCTTCTGGTGTCAGGCCGAGTTGTCCGCCACCTCAGAGCTGCTGGTGGTCTATTAGTGAGGAGCTGCTGGTGATCAGCCGCCCGGGCTGGGATTCCAGACTCAGGACGAGCACATTGCTTTGCACTTGATCCACTTCCAGCACCTCGTGCTCAGTGGTACCACCGCTCAGGTGTCCCAGGCTCCCACTGGCACCTCCCCCCAGTGCAATTGCTTTGTGGCCCAATTGGTGATGGGCACCGCCATCTTCATGGTGTCCTGTTACAAGTTGCTGCTGCTGCTGCTGCTAAGTCGCTTCAGTCGTGTCCGACTCTGTGCGACCCCACAGACTGCAGCCCACCAGGCTCCCCCGTCCCTGGGATTCTCCAGGCAAGAACACTGGAGTGGGTTGCCATTTCCTTCTCCAATTCATGAAAGTGAAAAGTGAAAAGTGAAAGTGAAGTTGCTTGGTTGTGTCTGACTCTTAGCGACCCCATGGACTGCAGCCTACCAGGCTCCTCCGTCCATGGCAGGAGGAGCATTTTCATTTTCTCCGTCCATTTGCTAGCCAAGAGTACTGGAGTGGGGTGCCATTGCCTTCTCCACTGTTACAAGTTACTGAATGTAATTCCCTGTGCTGTATGGTAAGCCTTGTTGCTTTTCTGTCTCATGTATAGTAGTTTGTATCTGTTAATCTCTTACCCCTAATTTGTCCCTCATCCACTTTGGTTACCCACAAATTTGTTTTCTGTGTCTGTGAGTCTGTTTACAATTTGTATATAGATTCATTTGTATTTTTTAAAGATTCTCTATATAAGCGATATCATGTAGTATCTTTCTTTTTCTGACTTAGTTCAGTTCAGTTCAGTCGCTCAGTCGTGTCCAACTCTTTGCGACCCCATGTATTGCAGCATGCCAGGCCTCCCTGTCCATCACCAACTTCCAGAGTTCACTCAGATTCACGTCCATCGAGTCAGTGATGCCATCCAGCCATCTCATCCTCTGTCCCTCTTCTCCTCCTGCCCCCAATCCCTCCCAGCATCAGAGTCTTTTCCAATGAGTCAACTCTTCGCATGAGGTGGCCAAAGTACTGGAGTTTCAGCTTTAGCAGCATTCCTTCCAAAGAAATCCCAGGGCTGATCTCCTTTAGAATGGACTGGTTGGATCTCCTTGCAGTCCAAGGGACTCTCAAGAGTCTTCTCCAACACCACGGTTCAAAAGCATCAATTCTTCGGTGCTCAGTTTTCTTCACAGTCAAACTCTCACATCCATACATGACCACTGGAAAAATCATAGCCTTGACTAGACAGACCTTTGTTGGCAAAGTAATGTCTCTGCTTTTCAATATGCTGTCTAGGTTGGTCATAACTTTTCTTCCAAGGAGTAAGCATCTTTTAATTTCATGGCTGCAGTCACCATCTGCAGTGATTTTGGAGCCCCCCAAAATAAAGTCTGACACTGTTTCCACTGTTTCCCCATCTATTTCTGACTTAGTTCACTAAGCTTATTCTCTAGGCCCATCTGTGTTGCTGCAACATTTTATTGTTTTTTTTTTTTTTATGGCTTAGCAATATTCCATTGTATGTATATACCACATATATTTAAGCCATTTATCTGTTAAGCGCACTTGGGTTGCTTCTATGTCTTGGGTATTGTAAGTAGTGCTGCTGTGAACATTGGGATGCGTTATCTTTTTGAATTAGAGTCCCATTTTTTTTTTCTTGGTATATACCCAAGAGTGAAATTGCTGGATTATATGGTAGTTTTATTTTTAGTTTTTAAAGGAATTTCCACACTGTTCTCCTTAGTGGCTGCACCAATGTACACTCCCACCAACAGTGTAAGAGGCTTCCCTTTCCTCTACACCCTCTTCAGCATTTAGCACTTGTAGACATTTCGATGATAACCACAATGGTACCTCATTGTGGTTTCAATTTTCACTTCTCTAATTGTTAGTGATTTTTTTTTTGATTGTTAGTGATTTAAAGAATCTTTTCATTGCATGTTGGCCATCTGCATGTGCTTCTTCAGAGAAAGGTCTATTTAGGTCTTCTGCTTTATTATGCTGAGATATGTTCCCTCTATACCCACTTTAGTGAGACTGCTTTTTTTTCCCTCATGAATGGATGTTGAATTATCATACTTATAAATCCCAAAGAAAGGCAATGCCAAAGAATGCTCAAACTACTGCACAGCTGCACTCATCTCACTCGCTAGTAAAGTAATGCTCAAAATTCTCCAAGCCAGGCTTCAAGCCGTACATGAACTATGAACTTCCAGATGTTCAAGATGGATTTAGAAAAGGCGGAGGAACCAGAGATCAAATTGCCAACATCCATTGGATCACTGAAAAAGCAAGAGAGTTCCAGAAAAACATCTACTTCTGCTTTATTGACTATGCCAAAGCCTTTGACTGTGTGGATCACAATAAACTATGGAAAATTCTGAATGAGATGGGAATACCAGACCACCTGACCTGCCTCTTGAGAAGTCTATACTCAGACCAAGAAGCAACAATTAGAACTGGACATGGAACAACAGACTGGTTCCAAATGGAACCAGAGTAAAAGAGTACCTCAAAGCTGTATATTGTCACCCTGCTTATTTAACTTATATGCAGAATACGTCACGAGAAACACTGGACTGGATGAAGCACAAGCTGGAATCAAGATTGCTGGGAGAAATACAGATAACCTCAGATATGCAGATGACACCACCCTTATTGCAAAAAGCAAAGAAGAACTAAAAAGCCTCTTGATGAAAGTGAAAGAGGAGAGTGAAAAAGTTGGCTTAAAACTCAACATTCAGAAAACTAAGATCATGGCAACTGGTCCCATCACTTCATGGCAAATAGATGGGGAAACAGTGGAAACAGTGACAGATTTTATTTTTGGGGGCTCCAAAATCACTGAAGATGGTGACTGCAGCCATGAAATTAAATGATGCTTGCTCCTTGGAAGAAAAGTCATGACCAACTTAGATAGCATATTCAAAAGCAGAGACATTACTTTGCCAGCAAAGGTCTGTCTAGTCAAAGCTATGGTTTTTACAGTGATCATGTATGGATGTGAGAGTTGGACTATAAAGAAAGCTGAGCACTAAAGAACTGATGCTTTTGAACTGTGGTGTTGGAGAAGACTCTTGAGAGTCCTTTGGACTGCAAGGAGATCCAACCAGTCCATCCTAAAGGAAATCAGCCCCGAATATTTGTTGGAAGGACTGATGCTGAAGCTGAAACTCCAGTACTTTGGCCACCTGATGTGAAGAACTGATTCACTGGAAAAGACCCTGATGGGAAAAGATTGAAGTAGAGAGGTGAAGGGGACAACAGAGGATGAGATGGTTGGATGGCATCACCGACTCAATGGACAGGAATTTAAGTAAACTCCGGGAGTTGGTGATGGACAGGGAGGCCTGGTGTGCTGCAGTCCATGGGGTCTCAAGGAGTTGGACATGATAGTGACTGAACTGATATTGATATATAAGATCCAGAAATGTTTGTAGTTATGTGTGGGAGAATAAATTATCAACAATATTATGATAATAACAGTCTTAATCATGAGCAAAATAGACCAAATTGTGACTTCTTTTGCTAATATTTGCATTTTCTTTCCATTTCCCAGCTCTCAAACACATATGGCCCTGTGTTCACAGTGTATTTTGGCTTGAGGCCCACTGTTGTGTTGCATGGGTATGAAGCAGTGAAAGAAGCCCTAATTGATCAGGGAGAAGAATTTTCTGGAAGAGGCAATATCCCAATGTCTCAAAGAGTTAATAAAGGATATGGTAAGTGTGCATATGCACGTGTCCAACATTGGTAATGGGGGTGGGGAGAATGGAAAAGAGGAATTTGAAAAGCCTCCTCAGCAGAGCTTGGTCCATCTCTGAGGCTGCCAAGTGTCAGCTCACTCCTCCTTCTCTAGGGCCTCCCTCCTAGTCTCTGTTTCCCCTCCTGGCAGGAATCATTTTCAGCAACGGGAAGAGATGGAAGGAGATCCGACGCTTCTCCCTCATGACCCTGCGGAATTTTGGGATGGGGAAGAGGAGCATCGAGGACCGCGTTCAAGAAGAAGCGCACTGCCTGGTGGAGGAGTTGAGAAAAACCAACGGTGGGTGATTCTATGCTCTGTAATTCTGACCTCAGCAGACCGCTCATTTCTCCAGGGACGCCATTGGAAACATTTCAGGGGCGGCCACATCTTTCATACGGTTCCTGGTTTTCAGCCTTCCCATGGAGAAGAGAGAGAGAGAGGAGAGAGCCAAAAGGGCTTTTGTGTATCTATGCTTGTTGTGTGCGTGCACCCAGGATGGGGCATATAGTGTGGATTAAAGGTCATTTAATCCTATTCTGATTTGAAATTTTTGTTTTCACATCATTAGGACATGAAGGTAGGAGGTTTTGAGTCTCATTTTTGTGTGTGTGTGCATTAGAGAGCAATTTCCCTCCCCATAGTGTCAGTTTGGGTTATCTATTCCAGAACATTTCATCAGGGAATACTTGTCAAGTGGACACGGTGGGAATGAATTCATCATGCCCCTCTGGAGGGCATGTGCTTTCACTTAATTGGCCTGTATTTGTATGGTCAACCTTACTCAGATGTCTGAGGGTTTCTTCAGACACTCATTGCCTACAGTTCTAGCCAGTAATGATACTTTTCTATGGTTCTAATTACTTAGGTATCCTTCAGTGCAGGCCTCATCTATTGTGATTTCCTTGTAAACAACTGTTTTAAAATTATCAGCTTGAGTTATTTAATGTTGCTTCTAAGTTACAGTATTGTTTTATGAATTCTAAGAAATAGATGCTATAGAATAATCCTAAAGTTTACACAAATACGAGGTTATAAAATGATTTATTTGGATTTCAGCCTGCCTTCCTAATTAGTTGCTTCCAACTTCAACTTTCTCTTTACATTTATCTCCCCTCCCTTACTGGTAAAGAATCTGCCTGCAGTGTTGGAGACCTGGGTTCAGTCCCTGGGTTGGGACGATCCCCTGGAGAAGGCAAAGGCTACCCACTCCAGTATTCTGGCCTAGAGAATTCCATAGACTGTATAGTCCATGGGGTTGCAAAAAGTCAGACATGACTGAGAGACTTTCACTTTCCTTTTCCCATGTTTTGTATTTTCCATATTTTATGATACTTTGACATCTTGGAAGGCCTTGCAGACCTGGGGAGCAACTGCCTCTCCCAGGGTTAGTTAATCCTGAGATAGAGCATCACATCTTTTCTATGAGTGTGCCTTTGATTTTTAAGCCAACCATCCAGAGCCCATACCCTCTGGATACCTACTTTATGAAACCCTCACACACCAAGCCAATATTCTCCCTGCCCTAAATTAACCCAAGGCATTATGGGACAACCAGGGACCATCCCTACTGCCTAGCTGCTGCTACTGCTGCTAAGTCACTCCAGTCGTGTCTGACTCTGTGCGACCCCATAGACGGCAGCCCACCAGGCTCCACCGTCCCTGGGATTCTCCAGGCAAGAACACTGGAGTGGGTTGCCATTTCCTCCTCCAATGTGTGAAAGTGAAAAGTGAAAGTGAAGCTGCTCAGTCGTGTCCGCCTCTTCGAGACCCCGAAGACTGTAACCTACTAGGCTCCTCCGTCCATGGGATTCTCCAGGCAAGAGTACTGGAGTGGGTTGCCATTGCCTTCTCCCTACTGCCTAGAGCCCTCTGAAATTATCCAAACTATCCAATCCTAAGGTTAGTTAGCATACTGACCCCACCTTGCTCATTTCTTCCTTGAAACCCCTGTGAAAGCTCTGCTCCATGCTGTCTCCTGACCAATCTTGGTGCTTCCCCACGTGGTCCTGGGTGATGTACCCCTCCTCTTGGGAATAAACTATCTTCTCTATGGCTATCATCTCCTGATCTGTTGACCTCATCATGTGAATAAAAATAAAACCCCAAGTACATTTTAAAACAATTGGGTTTGGGATTAAAACTCTTAGGGTAATTTTTCACCCCTACTGCTAGCTGTACTGATTTATGAAGCGCTTGTCACAATGAATCTTATTTTCGGTCTGGATTCCAAACTATCTGCTTTGTAAGTCTTCCTCTCCAGTGACCTGATAGGAAAGATTAAAAATCAGATTTTAGTCGTCACACACATGGACATTTCATTTTAACCTTTCTTGTTTGCTTTGTGATTGAAGTTTGAAGTGGAGAATTCTTACTTTTATTTTAGGCAAACAAATCTTAGAGTTTGCAGTTTATTTGTGTTACTTTTTCTTCTCATACAATGTGGATGACTTTTACTCATTTTTCCATCAAACACCTGAATTTTTCCATAATCTTTCTCTCTTAAATCTCTTCCTTTCTTGATCCTACCAGTCATTCCTTCAACTATTTATTATATATAAAAGGTTCCCAGGTTCCTAAATATTTTTTCTTTCTTACATCAGTGCTTAATTGTTTAGCTTACCAGATAGATGTGATTCTGTACTGATAGATAACTTGAATTGTTGTTTTTAACCGGACCTTTAACATTTTTTTCCATTCTTCAAAATAACCAACAATTTGGCTCAAGGCAGTGAAGGAAATGGAGATTTTGGGAACAAGTTATTAAACAAACTAGGATGGCTGAATGGTTAGGATTCTGGGCTCTCTCTGCCATGGGTCCATGTTCAGTTTGTGGTTGGTGAGCTAAGATCCCTCAAACTGTGCAGCCCAGCTAAAAAGTTAAAAAAAAAAAAAGGTCTGTTAAACAAACAAAGGATGGTATGGTCAACTCATAATAAAGGCAATAATGATGTATTTTAAGCATACTAAAATTTTTGCTTATAAGGGAATTTCTATGTAAATGTTGATTTAGATATTCTATAATTATCTGTTATCCACAGCAAAGTTGTATATTTATATTTTAACAGTGTTTTATAAATCTTTTCCATTCTTTAGGGTCACCCTGTGATCCCACTTTCATCCTGGGCTGTGCTCCCTGCAACGTGATCTGCTCCATTATTTTCCAAAATCGGTTTGATTATACAGATCAGAATTTTCTTAACTTGCTAGACAAATTTAATGAAAATCTCCTGGTTGCGAGCTCCCCATGGATGCAGGTGAGGGCATGCTCCTTTTTTCCTGAGAAGTCATCTGTGTTCTTTTCTCTGACAAGTTCATAATTCAGTATGGACCAAGCTGTGAAGAGAATGTTTGAAAACTGAACATTTTTTTTAATTTATTTATTTTATTTATTTTTTATTATTATTATTTTTTACTTTACAATATTGTATTGGTTTTGCCATACATCAACATGCATCCACCATGGGTGTACACGTGTTTCCCATCCTGAACCCCCTCCCACCTCCCTCCCCATACCATCCCTCTGGGTCATCCCAGTGCACCAGCCCCAAGCTTCCTGTATACTGCATAGAACCTGGACTGGCGATTCATTTCTTATGTGATATTATACATGTTTTAATGCCATTCTCCTAAATCATCCCCCCCTCCCTCTCCCACAGAGTCCAAAGGACTGTTCTATACATCTGTGTCTCTTTTGCTGTCTTGCATACAGGGTTGTCATTACCATCTTTCTAAATTCCATATATATGTGTTAGTATACTGTATTGGTGTTTTTCTTTCTGGCTTGCTTCACTCTGTATAATAGGCTCCAGTTTCATCCACCAATGTGGCAACTGGGAATCAGATTTTCCCCTCTTTGTTTTGTTTTTTTTAGTTTGATATAGTTTCTGTTTGTTTGACTTTTGCTGCTGCTGCTGCTGTGTCGCTTCAGTCGTGTCCGACTCTGTGTGACCCCATAGATGGCAGCCCACCAGGCTCTGCCCTGGGATTCTCCAGGCAAAAACACTGGAGTGGGTTGCCATTTCCTTCTCCAATGCATGAAAGTGAAAAGTGAAAGTGAAGTTGCTCAGTCGTGTCCGACTCCTAGCGACCCCATGGACTGCACCCTACCAGGTTCCTCTGTCCATGGGATTTTCTAGGCAAAAGTACTGGAGTGGGGTGCCATTGCCTTCTCCATTGACTTTTGCAAGCTGTAGCTATTCATTTATTTAGTGACTTTTCTAAACTGTTTTGGCACAATCTCTTTTTTTTTGTCTAGTGTGGTTGCTGAAATTTCTGTTCCTTTAGCTTATTATGTTCAACTAGTATTTGAATAGAGTTTTTTGATTTTTGGTTTTTTTTTTTTTTTGCTTTTTTCTTTTTAAAAAATTGAATAAAATATTCTTTAAAATCTATAGTGCTTTACAGTTTTCAGAAGTTTCACACACAAGATTTCATATAATCCTATAAAACCCTTTTTTTCCCTCACTACTCTTGTGTTGCCCCTCTATCCTCTCCTCTCCCTCTATAGCTTGTTTTCATATCTGTGAGTCTGTGGATAGCAATGCCATTGAATGTGAGGATCCTAAGAGAAGAAAAGTGAGACAAAGAGATGGAGATAGAGAGGAAGGGAGGAAAGAAGAAAGGGAGAAAGGGAGGAAATAAAGGGAAGGAAATGACTCCTAGATTTGTCCTTGTGTGCTTAGTTGCTAGTCATGTCCGACTCTTTGTGATCCTATGGACTGTACCTGCGAGGCTCCTTTGTCCATGGGATTTCCCAGGCTTTTCCCAGTATCCTGGCTTTTCCCAGGGATTTCCCAGTATCCCAAGGATACTGTGGTGGGTTGCCATTTCCATCTCCAGGGGATCTTCCTTACCCAGGGACTGAACTTTTGCATTGGCACATGGGTTCTCTTACCACTGAGCAGCCTGGGAATCCTTTAGCCAGGTTATTTTCAACTCTGTCTTGGTCTTCGCTTGTTACTTGCACTCAGCCTAGAGATCAGCCAGAGGTGATAGCTTAGTCTCTTCTTTGGTCTTTTCTTAGCAGGTGTCCTGCCCTGGGCATGTGTATAGCTTTCTGAATTCCTCAGTATACATGGGTGCTTTTGAATGTGCTAATTTCTTAAAGGCATTCCCTCCCCAGCTGTTCTTTCTGGAGTTTGGGGCTCTGTTGTGTGCCTTAACTGTAATCCTTTGCTCCAGGCAACTGTGGGTTTTTCATTAATCTTGCCAGGTCTTTGAGACATCCGTACTGTGTTTCCACCCTAAGTTCCAAGTCAGATGAAACAAAAACAAGTTTCTGTGTCAATGCCTCAGGTGGCCCCAGACAGGTTAGAACACAGATACACAGTTCCTTGTTAGTGAGGTCTGCCCCGGTACCACCAGAATGAGGAAGCAGGCTCCCATACCACAAGCTGCCCTTGTTAAGGCCACTGCCAAGGAAGGAGGTGGGACAAGGAGAAAAAGCAATAACAGATCTTTTCTGCTGTTTTTAAGTTATCTTATCCTTGATTCAACATTTATGTGATTGCTGTAAACCTTGGTGCTCTAGAGTTCTGACAAGTTGATTCTGATAGTTTTTGCTTAATTTTCTGATGCTTTTTAAGGCCTTCTGAGTTGTCTACTGCATCATTTTTGCTGATGTTATTCTAAGTGAATGTTTGAAAGTAACAATCCTGCCTTAGTGTCATAAAGTAAACATCTGGGAAAGGTGGCTGTGCTTTTATTTTACAGAGAAAAGAAAAGCCTGAATATAAAGCTGGAATTCAAGACTCTTGACTCCCTGGCCAGTGGTTTTTTCCACTACCC
The DNA here is from genome assembly GCF_032452875.1 of Bos javanicus. NCBI lineage: Eukaryota > Metazoa > Chordata > Mammalia > Artiodactyla > Bovidae > Bos > Bos javanicus. The sequence continues at coordinate 15,987,972 of NC_083893.1, forward strand.
CACCAAAACCCAGTTTCCATAAACTACTTTGGTGACTGCCCAGAAGCATGCCCACAGCACTCAATGAACGTCCAGGCCCTTCCTGGAAGGTTTCCATTGTGCACAGGCTTGTCCTCCAATCGCACTTGGTGATTTCCTCATCATATTACTTAGCAGAAATATCCTACTTTAGGAAGAAAGAGAATATCTCTTTCAGAGAGGAAGAAAGTTTGTGAACAGAGATGCCACCGGGAACACTGGCCAGGGCAGGGGTGTTTGATGCTTTAGTTGGTATCCTAGCTGACCAGGTGATTGGGCTTGGGATGATAAAACTTCCAAACTTCCTTAATCTCTGTCCTCATATATAATATGTGCATCATAGTAATTCATCTTACTCTGTATTTCAAGGTTGTAAAGAAGAATTAATTTAGAAAAAGAGAGAATTGACATAAAAATGCTTTAATAACATAAGGTTGTTGTATGAATATAGGAAATTACTGTCAACTTTTATCACCTGGTCAGAGTTTTCTCCCTTAAATACCTCTATCAGCATAAAGAATTATTTTATATGTATAATATAAAAAGCTCCCCCTGAAGATATAGACCATTTTTATTCACTTCAGTTTCTAACCAGGGCTAGGCATATGGTATATATGTCTTCAACATATATTTTTAATTTAATAAATACATATTTTTAATCTTTAAGGTCTGCAACACTTTCCCTATTCTCATCGACTATTTCCCAGGGAGTCATAACAAACTATTTAAAAATTTTGCTTATATAAGAAGCTATGTTTTGGAGAAAGTAAAAGAACATCAAGCAACTCTGGACATTAACAATCCTCGGGACTTCATCGATTGTTTCCTGATCAGAATGGAACAGGTAAAATGTTGATGACAGATTGGTTATCTATTTGCCTGAATTTTTTTGTTCATTAACTTGTTCTGTACTTATTAGGGATGTTTAATGGTTAGAGGAGAAATGCTTGATTCGCACTTTGGGTACTATTTGTGCATGGATCTGGATTGAGCATCATGGGAGATTTAAAATTGAATAGTTAAATAACTGGGATACATGGACCTTGTCTGTTGGGTACTAATAGGCTAGATGAGAAGAAAGAGAACACACATCTCAGGTGAAATGGAAGTGCAGACAAGTGAGAAATACAAAACACTGAGCCATAATGGGAAAGTGGGTGTGATCATTTCACATAGCATGTGGGAGAGTGAGAAGGAAGGATTTAGCCTGCTTGGGTTTCCTGTATGTCCTGAAGCTTGACGTATATCTTCAAATATTTGCAATAAGTCATCGGGGAGGGAATTTCAGATTGGTAGAATGATGTCATGAGAGGTTCAGAGGTGTTTGTGGTAGAGACTAGGTGGGTAGAAGAGAGAAGCCTTAACTGAGTGTAACCAAAAATGATTCTGGAAAGATATAGAGTTGGAAGTTGGTGTCCTTCAAGTTAACATAAAAGTTGGCATTAGAAATTTTGATTTTTATCTGGTAGATGTATGAACCAGAACAAGAGTAGAATGCAAATAATTACTGGGGAAGATTATCCTGGGAGTTCTGTAGAATGACCGGTACAATGAGAATGGAGCTCAAGGCCCAGCTATGAGATTTTTAATTTCTTTGGACTTTGGCTTGATGAAAGTCTGGAACATGGAAATGCAGAGGATTCTGAAATAAAATCAATCTGTCCATCTTGTCATATTATCAAAGATCCATAAATATTAGTTTTAGTTAGAAGAGAGGATGAGAGCCAAATTATAGGGAGTGTCTGGGAAGTCTCAGTAAAAAGATCAAATTTGTTATCTGAAAAGTTCAACTAAGGAGGGAAAAATTCAGATAGTAAATTTTAATAGTGAATGTGATTAGTGGTAGGGTCAAGTTGGAAATTGTGGCAAGAGCAATATAGGTGCCATAAAAAATTTTGTGTAGGTGCAAAGCCGTTCTTGAACTGGGGAAAGGCCAGATCCAGTAAAAGCTGCAAAAAGCACTGTAGAAACTAATTCTAGAGAAAGAAATTTCTTCATCTGAGGCCATGATTATTTTATTCAACCACTTTGTAGCACTGGGCAGAAATGAGAAAACAGTTAGTAGGCTAAAATGGCAAGGAGCCAAAGATGCTGATGAAGATGACATTTGAAGAATTGTTCATGGATTTGCACTGGACTGCTCAAATCATGTGTTTTGAACAGAATGAAGGGAAGCACATGGAGTGGCTTAAAGAAACAGGAGCAAGGAAGAAGCAAATCTGCTCTCTGCTTTCTCTGGTGCTTGGGCAATGATTTTTGTCCTTCTGGGGCCCAGTTGATTTGAGAATCTGATTAAGAGTAAGGAAACTGTCCTAGAAAGATGCACCTATATGAGTTCCTGATATTTTGCACATAATTTGAGGGATTCTCATTGTGCTATGAAGTCTCTCCACTAATCCTGGGTTAAGGAGGCTCTAAGATGTCTGGTATTCCATTTAACAGTGGCTGTTTCATCAGTGCTATGTTTAAAACCCTTATTGTTTCTCTGGAGTTCACTATCATATTTATTTTTTTATAGTATATATTTATATATATATTTTTTATCTTTATTCAGTATAATTTATATACCATATCCCTCACACATTCAGTATACAATTCAATATTTTCACAGAGTTGAACAACTACCACCACAACCAATTTCTGAATATTTTTATGACCTTGAAAAGAAATCTTATATGCTTTTGGAGTCACCCTCATTCCTCCCCAGTCTCCCCAGTTCTAGGCTTCACTAACCTATCTTCCATCTTTATAAGTTTGCTATTCTGGACATTTCATGTTAATGGAATTATACAATATGTGTCTTTTGTGTCTAGCTTCTTTCACTTAATGCTTTCAGGGTTCATTGATAATGTAGCATACATCAGTACTTCATTCCTTTAAATGATTAAATGGCATTTCAGTGTGGATATACCACATTTTGTATATCTGTTTGTTGGTTGATGGACATTTTGGTTCCTTCTATTTTGGTTTTTATGAGTTTGTGGACATTTATGTACAAGTTTTATGTATGTGTGCATTTGTTAAGTTGCTTCAGTCATATCCAACTCTTTGCGACCCTATGGACTGTAGCCTGTCAGCTCCTCTGTCCATGGGACTCTCCAGGCAAGAATACTGGAGTTGGTTGCCATGGCCTGCTCCAGGGGATCTTCCCAAGCCAGGAACTGAGCCCATACCTTTTACTCCTGCTGTAATGGCAGGCGGACTCTTTACTACTAGCACCACCTGGGAAGCCCCACAGGTTTTGTATACACGTATGTTTTAATTTCTCTTGGGTATATACCTAGTGATAGAATTGTTGGTGGGCTTCCCAGGTCACACAGTGGCAAAGAATCCACCTGCCAGTGCGAGAGACACAGGAGATGGGAGTTCAACCCCTGGGTCAGGAAGATCCCTGGAATAGGAAATGACAATCCACTCCTGTATTCTTGCTTGGGAAGTTCCAAGGACAGAGGAGCCTGGTAGGCTGTAGTCCATGGAGTCACAAAGAGTCGAACACAACTGAGCCCAGCACAGACAGATGATAACTTTATATTTAACCTTCGAAGGAAGTGTGGCAGATCAAAGTCTTAATGTAAGAACTGAAGCTATAAATCTAGAAGAAAACTTACACATAAAATTGGCTGCACCATTTTATATACTCACCAGCAGTGTATGAAGCTTACAATTTATTCACATATTTGACAGTGCTTCGAATTATCTGTCTTTTTGATTCCAACCATCCTAGTAGAATCTGATCCATTTTCACATGGATCATGTTGCATCTGTAGGTCAGTTAGGGAGTAATGCCATCTTAACTTTTAAGTCTTTCAATAGATGAACATGGGATGTATTACCATTTATTTAGGTCTTCTTTAATTTCCTTCAGCAGGTTTTGTATAGGCTAGTTTAGTTTTGATAGGCTATATGTACATAACCATTGATTCTTCAAATTCACATGAACAGATAGAAATAGCAATAACGATTTGTAAGAACTCTACTCTCCTTCTTGGTCTCAGAGTAATTTTGAGTTGACAGACTTAGAAACTGTATGAAGTTGATGTTACCAATGGGGATAACTACTTTTGTCTATCAGGTGCAACTGTGATAGGGTTAAGTCTATCTTAATGGTGTTGGATTATATAATATTGGGCATGCCACAGGTCACCTGGGGATTATAAGAGCCTTATTAAATTAATGCTAGTCTAGAGGACTGGATAGGAAGAAATGATTATTTTGGGTATGTTCATGACCTCTGTAGTCAGTATTTCAGATTGTCCCATTCTTATTATCAATTTTATGTCACATATATCCCTCCTCTAAACCCACCTTAGTTCCTTGTGAAGGGCTTTTACTCTCCCAACTTCCAATTTGTGAGAGCTTTATTCAGTCAATTCCTTATTCTGAGCATCTACACTCTTTTCCTCGCCCAAGCTGCCTATTGCCTCACATCTTGGAATACAGTAGTGGCCGGCCCCATTTTGTCTTTGTATGTGGGATAAATAAACTCACTATTTCTTTAAACCACTGTTAACTTTTTTTTTTATTGGTAGGCAAACACAACCTTAATTGATAGAAATGAGCAAATTAGAGCCATATCTTGAAAAATGTTATAAACCAGAATCAAGAGTTTGCAATTCTCTTTTCCTTTTAAACCATTTTATCTGGACTCTGCCTAAAGACACATGAAGAAGTTGAAAATGTGCAAAAGCTAACATAGCAGCACATCCTAGAATATATTACAAAGAAAAAGAATGGATTCACAGAGACTCTTATGTTGGGAAGTCCAGGGCTAGCCATGACGTGTACATTGAACTCAAGTGCCTTCCATTTTTCTTCAGCATATTTAAGTATGTAGGTTTCATCTTTATGTTCAGATACTCATGTTTCAAAATGATGACTGCACCACTTCTACGTCTGTATCTGTGTTTTGACTATGAAGAAAGAAAGAGAGAAACTGGCATCAGCAAGCTCTTTGGTAAGAAGTAGGTTGCTTCACCAGTGTGCCTGCAAAAGAGGCTTGGAATGAAGTTTTTAGGCAAGCTAGGGATGAGGAGTAGGAAATCAAGTCTGCATCAGCCCAGTCCACACACTTTGCCAGTTGTTGTAGTACTGCACTCGAGTGTCTAGGTTTGTTTAGCTTTGTAACAGTGTGTTATTTTGGATTGATTTTAATTATTTATACTGGCAAACTACCAGATAATTACATCAAATAACTTATAGGAAAAACACAATCAAGAGATGGAGTTTACTTTTGAAAACTTGATAGCATCTGTGTCTGATTTGTTTGGAGCTGGGACAGAGACAACGAGCACCACACTGAGATATGGGCTCCTCATGCTGCTGAAACACCCAGAGGTCACAGGTATGATAACATGGTGGGCAGGGTGAGTTTCAGGGAAGATATTGGGTCTTCTGTCTTATAATTTCTCTTAGAGAAGCTTTAGTTTTGAAATTTCTATGCCACCCACTATAAGCTGCCCAAATATTAAAAAAAAAAAAAAAAGGTGAAAGTAAGACAAATTTGTATAGTAGGGAGGATTGCTGAGAAAAGTGAAGACAGTATGAGCAGTATCAAAGGCAATAAAGCTATGGATTTCATCAATAAAAAATTCTGGTTAAGTATCTGGATTTCATGGGAAGGGATTTGCAGCAGGCACAACCAGCATAAATTGGCCTACAATGGACTATTAGTTTTCTTAAGACGTGGCCACTTTGAATGGTAGATGTATTTTTACCTAAATCTTTCCCTGTTCTAAATATGCAGCATTATAATGCTAGGGTAGGGAAGATGGGAGCTATATTGTTGAAGTATAGCAGAAATTCTAGAAATCTGGTGAGAAAGCCTGAGAAAATTTTTGGTCTGAGAAGTACTTTAAAAGGTTAGATTTAGAAAAAGATATATGCTATTTAGACAGAATATGTACCTAAAAGGCCACCTGATGCAAAGAGCTGACTCATTGGAAAAGACCCTGATGCTGGGAAAGATTGGGGGTAGGAGGAGAAGGGGATGACAGAGGATGAGATGGCTGGATGGCATCACCGACTCAATGGGCATGGGTTTGGGTGGACTCCGGGAGTTGGTGATGGACAGGGAGGCCTGGCGTGCTGCGGTTCATGGGGTCGCAAAGAGTTGGACATGACTGAGCGACTGAATTGAACTGAACTGTACCTAAAAGAATTTTTTCCCTTTTTAAACATTAAATAAGATAGCATTTCACGTTGCAAATAAACACACACACAATACATATACAATTGCAAACCATACATACATCAGTTATAGAATTTGATTTTTAAAACATCATACATTATTTTGATATGAAAATAATACTTGATACCTGTTTTTCTTTCTGTGATTGTCGAGACCAGCTCAACAAGCAGGGTTTCCGAAAGCGTGATACGGTGAGAGAATGAGAAACGAGACACAAGAATTCATAGAAAAGCGAGGATCAGGGAGCCGACACCACTTCAAGGCGAAGGTGCCGCGCCTGAATCCAAGCCGGCTTTATTATACCCTCAGCCGTGAAGGAAAGAATATGCGGGGAGTTAAACTATAACTTGTGTGGCCTTCAGGGCCAAAGAACAAAATGATCATTAACCATTTAGTAATTAAGAAACAGTAATCAATAACAAATCAGTAACTAATATTCTTATCTACAGATTTTTCACCAGATATATAAAACATGTGACTCTCTGAGAGGCCAGTTGAGAAACAGTCTGCGGTCGGTTTTCCGACCCCAGGATCATATCTTGTTTTCATGATTATGAACTGTTCCCTCTGGACTTGTTCCAAGAGTCTCATGCCTTATAGCATCCAGTTTATCAATAAACTTCTTTTGGGGCCCTTGCTGGGGCCTGCTTTTGTTTTATTCTTCCTGTCTCCTACATGTGATGACAGACATCTCTTGAGTTAATAATATACCGTTTGCGTTTAAAGTGTTTCATCATGCTAATATATGTGCTTCCCAGGTGGCACTAGTGATAAAGAACCTGCCTGCCAATGCAGAAGATGTAAGCCAGGCGGGTTCGATCCCTGTGTCCAGAAGAGCCCCTGGAGGAGGGCATTGCAACCCACCCCAGTATCCTTGCCAGGAGAATTCCATGAACAGAGGAACCTGGCAAACTACAGTTCATAGGGTTGCAAAGAGTTGGACATGACTGAAACGACTTAGCACGCATGCATGCTAATATATAGGCTTCCCTGGTGGCTCAGATGGTAAAGAATCTGCCTGCGATGCAGGAGGCAAGAGTCGGGAAGATTCCCCTGGAGGAGGGCATGGCAATCCACTCCAGTATTCTTGCCTGGAGAATCTATGGACAGAGGAGCCTGGTGGGCTACTAGTCCATAGGGTCAGGAAGAGTCAGACATGACTGAGCGACTAACACTTTTTTCACTTTTCATGCTAATATATAGGTGTGCACAGATTTATCCCTGGAGAAGGCAATGGCACCCCACTCCAGTACTCTTGCCTGGAAAATCCCATGGATGGAGGAGCCTGGTAGGCTACAGTCCATGGGGTCGCTAAGAGTCAGACATGACTGAGCAACTTCACTTTCACTTTTCACTTTCATGCATTGGAGAAGGAAATGGCAACCCACTCCAGTGTTCTTGCCTGGAGAATCCCAGGGACGGGGGACCTGGTAGGCTGCCATCCATGGGGTCACACAGAGTTGGACACGACTGAAGTGACTTAGCAGCAGCAGCAGCACAGATTTATCCCAAAGCCTAGCTTGTATGAGTGTCATTTGTACTTGTATTATGAAAACTTTCTAAGTCTAGGTGTATTTCTGGACATATAATTGATGTTTATAACGATGTTGGAATACCTTTACAGAGTTTTATGTCACCCTGATTTGGTATGAAAATGTGGCATGTGTTTTCCTCTTTTTCCCGGTAGTCTTACTTGTGTCTTATCAGCTAAAGTCCAGGAAGAGATTGACTGTGTGATCGGCAGACATCGGAGCCCCTGCATGCAGGACAGAAGCCACATGCCCTACATGGATGCTGTGGTGCACGAGATCCAGAGATATATTGACCTCGTCCCCACCAATCTGCCCCATGCGGTGACCCGTGACATTAAATTCAGAAACTACCTCATCCCAAAGGTAAATTTGTTTCTCTTACAGTGACCTCAACACTCTTGAAGTTCCCATATTCACTGTATGATTTCAGTCCTCAAGATGAGAGAATTGGAAAAATCATACATGTGGCAGCTTGATGGGTTTTGTGTTGTTTCCAATTTGTGGCTATAAAGCTTTATGATGGCTCTCGATATCTGGCTAAGTCTCCCAAATTGTTCTGCTTCTTTAATATTGTTTTGGCTACTCTTAGCTGTTTATATTTCCAGGTAAATTTTAGTATTAATTTGTCAATTACCCAAAACATTCAGATGTGATTTTTTTCATGGTAGTATCAAATCAATTTGGAAATTGACATCTTGACATGCTGATGCTTTCAATTCACAGATACAGTTAATTTGGACTTTCTTTAATTTTTTTGATACTGTTTTGTTTTTAGTACAGTGACTTGCACATCTGTTATGTTTTTCTCAGATAAGAAATATTCTTGATCTTATTATACATTTTATAATTTTAAAATTGCTTTTTCCATTTTTTTGGTATATAGAAATATAATTGATTTTATTACCTTGATGACCTTATATCTAGCAACCTTTCCAAATTCATATATCATTGTTAATAATTTGTTTGTAGATTTATTTGTAATATCTATATGCACCACAATTCTGCCATCTGGTTTAATATTTGTTTTTTTCTTTATTTTCCAATTCTCATGACTTTGATTTACTTTATTGCATTATCACACTAGCAGGATTTCAAGGATAATATTGAACAAGGTGGAGATAGTGGCTGTTGTTTCATTTATGATATCCTGGAAGAGGTGAGGGTTATATATCTCATCATTGAGAATGATATTTTATGTACATTTTTGTAAATATTTAAAAAAAGCAGATTAGGGAAATACTTCCTAATCCTATTTTTGTATGATTTGGGGGATAAACTTTATTTTTTATAGCAGTTTTAGGTTCACAGCAATTTTAAGCTGAAGATACAGTGATTTCCCATATACTTCCTGCCTCACCTATTATCAATATCCTCTACCACACTGGTACACTTTTTTACAATTGATGAGCCTATACTGACCATCATTAGCCTCCAAAGTTCATCATTTGCATTAGGGTTCACTCTTGTTGTTGTACATTCTGTGAGTTCAAGCAAGAGTCTAATGATATGTATCCATCATTGTAGTATTATATAGAGTAGTTTCATGGCTCTAAAAATCCTCTGTGCTCTGTCTATTCATCCCTCTCTCCCCCAAATCCTTGGCAAACATTTTATGCCCATTGATTAGGAACTCCCTATTTTCCCCTCTCCCTTGCTGTTCACAATCTAATTTTTTCCACAAATGTGTGTATAATTTGATCAAATGGATTCTCTGCATTTGTTTATATGGTATATATTTTGTTCCCTCTCTCTCTGTCTCTGTCATATATAAAAAGCTGAATTTGGTTCGCTACATTTTATTGAGGACATTTGTATTTTAATTTGTAAGAGGCTGGTCTACAATTATCCTTTCTCAAAAATTTTTGTCAGACTTCTGATATCAAGGTAATGCTGGCTTCATAAAATAGGTGGGAAATTTTCCATACTGTGGGTATGTTTTTATTATGTATGTATATTTCTTTTGGGTGTTCAGTTAGTACTGCCTTTTCTGTGCCTAATAAGTATGGCTTAATCTCAGATATTATATAAGAAAAAAACGCAGTCTTAGGTGATGTCTGTCTTCTCCCAGAAAGTGTTCATCTTTCCTCCACTAGACAGAATTATAAAACACCCCTATTTCAGAATTGTATATGTACACAGTCAAAAATTGACTGCAGATGCCAGTTTGCCTTCCCAGTTTCTTCCATCTGGAATCTGGGGACCAATTTTAGTCATCAGTTTTCCAGTGCTTGCTAACACATGGTTTCTGTTTTTATTCAGACTTTCTAGTTGGCATCCTACAAGCTATTCTATTTTGAAATCTGCATATGTTACTATTATATATAAAAATAAAATAACTAAAAATTCTACTTTGAGGAGAAAAGGGTTGTGAGTTTCTTAAGGTTGAAATTATTACTGCTATCTTCTGGGAAAGATGGGATTCTGAATATCTGTGTGCCCCTTATGACAACCACTAGCCACATGTGCCCAGTGAATGCCTGAAAGGTGATTAATGCAACTGAGGAACTGAATTTTAAATTTTATTTACTTTTGACTTGCTTTAAATATAAGTAGCCATAGATCACGCAAGTCTACCATGTTAGAGCTGCTCTAAGTTTTTTTTTTTTTCCCTCTCACATGGGTTTAGAACTCCCTCATCCTTAATTCTGCAACACTAAAAACCTGAAAAATTAAAAACAAATACCTGTAGCGGATTCATTTCGATGTTGGGCAAAACTAATACAATATTGTAGTTTAAAAATAAAATAAAATTAAAAAAAAACAAATATACATTTAGTGCAATTTGATTTGGTGGTCAAAACGTTACTGGAACTGAAGTGAATCTATTTTTATTCCTATTTATGTCACTTTGTGTGATTATTCATGTCCTACTGAAGACATTTGTATACTGTCGATAATACTAATCGTGTTTACTTCAAAATGTTGCCAGAATTAAACCAGGTAACATATATTTTAAAATATGAGCTAAAACTATGAGACATTTTCGTCTATCAGAATGATGAAGTTAAAGGCTGAAAAAAATCTTTTACTAGTGAGGATATACGTAAACAAGTACTTTCAGGTGCCACTGATAAGACTGTAAATAAGTATATCTTTTTTTTCTTTTTTTGAAGGACATTTTGGCCATAATTATTAAAAAATAAAATATATCTTATAATGAAAGAGTTATAATTCTTGGTATCTACTACAAATGCTTGTGAAGGAATATCAAAATGCATCCTTGCATCATTACTTGTAATAAAAAAAGTATTTTTAGCTACTAAATGTTCATTGTAAGTGTAATGGCACATTTATATTGTGTAGTACGAATAAGGCAGATGTGTATGTGTTGACGGGCTTCCAGGTGGAGCTAGTGCTAAAGAACCCGCCTGCCAGTACAGGAGTCATCAGAGACACAGGTTTGATCCTGTGTCTGGAGGAGGAGAGCATGGCAATCCACTCCAGTATTCTTTCCTGGAGAATCACATGGCCAGAAAAGCCTGGTGGGCTACTGTCCATAGGGTCACAGAGAGTCTGACATGACTGAAGAGACTTAGCAGCAGTAGAAGCATATATGTTGACATAGGGCAATATCTAAATTATTTCATTATAGAAAAAATCAAAATCTAGTGGATGTTTGTCATTGGGTAAAAAGAGAAGAAAATGCTAAGTAGCGTAAATGTATATAGGATTATCTGCTGATATGCATAATATCTGTGAAAGCACATGTAACTAGTTGGTGGGAATGATTATTTTTGAAAAGTCTAAATGAGTTGGTGCAGCTAGATAGGAAGAAGACTCACTTTTTACCATGTGCTTTTTGTGACAATATCTTCTTCTATTTTTCACTTGAGGTATAAGTTATGTAAAAGAAAAATTACCCTTTTAAGTACAGAGTCTAAAGAGTTTTGACCAATATGTGAAGTTATGTCACTACCACCACAAGTAAGATATAACACATTTTCATCATCTTGAAAATTTCCCTTATTCTCCTTTTGCAACCAATCCATTTCCCCCAATTTTAGCCCCTGATAACTACTAATCTGTTTTTATTTTATTTTTAAACTTTACAATATTGTATTGGTTTTGCTAAATATCGAAATGAATCTGCCACAGGTACACACGTGTTCCCCATCCTGAAACCTCCTCCCTCCTCCCTACCCATACCATCCCTCTGGGTCATTCCAGTTTACCAGCCCCAAGCATCCAGTATCATGCATCGAACCTGGACTGGTGACTCGTTTCATATATGATATTATACGTATTTCAATGCCATTCTCCCAAATCATCCCACCCTCTCCCTCTCCCACAGAGTCCAAAAGACTGTTCTATACATCAGTGTCTCTTTTGCTGTCTCGTGTACAGGGTTATTGTTACCATCTTTCTAAATTCCATATATATGCGTTAGTATACTGTATTGGTGTTTTTCTTTCTGGCTTACTTCACTCTGTATAATAGGCTCCAGTTTCATCCACCTCATTAGAACTGATTCAAATGTATTCTTTTTAATGGCTGAGTAATACTCCATTGTGTATATGTACCACTGCTTTCTTATCCATTCATCTGCTGATGGACATCTAGGTTGCTTCCATGTCCTGGCTTTTATAAACAGCGCTGCGATGAACATTGGGGTACACGTGTCTCTTTCAATTCTGATTTCCTCAGTGTGTATGCCCAGGAGTGGGATTGCTGGATCATAAAGCAGTTCTATTTCCAGTTTTTTAAGGAATCTCCACACTGTTCTCCATAGTGGCTGTACTAGTTTGCATTCCCACCAACAGTGAAGAGGGTTCCCTTTTCTCCACACCCTCTCCAGCATTTATTGCTTGTAGACTTTTGGATCACAGCCATTCTGACTGGCGTGAAATGGTACCTCATAGTGGTTTTGATTTGCATTTCTCTGATAATGAGTGATGTTGAGCATCTTTTCATGTATTTGTTAGCCATGTGTATGTCTTCTTTGGAGAAATGTCTATTTAGTTCTTTGGCCCATTTTTTGATTGGGTCGTTTATTTTTCTGGAATTGAGCCACAGGAACTGCTTGTATATTTTTGAGATTAATTCTTTGTCAGTTGCTTCATTTGCTATTATTTTCTCCCATTCTGAAGGCTGTCTTTTCACCTTGCTAATAGTTTCCTTTGTTGTGCAGAAGCTTTTAAATTTAATTATGTCCCATTTGTTTATTTTTGCTTTTATTTCCAATATTCTGGGAGGTGGGTCATAGAGGATCCTGCTGTGATTTGTGTCGGAGAGTGTTTTGCCTATGTTCTCCTCTAGGAGTTATATAGTTTCTGGTCTTACATTTAGATCTTTAATCCATTTTGAGTTTATTTTTGTGTATGGTGTTAGAAAGTGTTCTAGTTTCATTCTTTTACAAGTGGTTGACCAGTTTTCCCAGCACCACTTGTTGAAGAGATTGTCTTTAATCCATTGTATATTCTTGCCTCCTTTGTCAAAGATAAGGTGTCCATATGTGCGTGGATTTATCTCTGGGCTTTCTATTTTCCATTGATATATATTGCTGTCTTTGTGCCAGTACCATACTGTCTTGATGACTGTGGCTTTGTAGTAGAGCCTGAAGTCAGGTAGGGTGATTCCTCCAATTCCATTCTTCTTTCTCAAGATAGCTTTGGCTATTCGAGGTTTTTTGTATTTCCATACAAATTGTGAAATTATTTGTTCTAGCTCTGTGAAGAATACCGTTGGTAGCTTGATAGGGATTGCATTGAATCTATAAATTGCTTTGGGTAGTATACTCATTTTCACTATATTGATTCTTCCAATCCATGAACATGGTATATTTCTCCATCTATTAGTGTCCTCTTTGATTTCTTTCACCAGTGTTTTATAGTTTTCTATATATAGGTCTTTAGTTTCTTTAGGTAGATATATTCCTAAGTATTTTATTCTTTCCGTTGCAACAGTGAATGGAATTGTTTCCTTAATTTCTCTTTCTGTTTTCTCATTATTAGTGTATAGGAATGCAAGGGATTTCTGTGTGTTGATTTTATATCCTGCAACTTTACTATAATCATTGATTAGTTCTAGTAATTTTCTGGTGGAGTCTTTAGGGTTTTCTATGTAGAGGATCATGTCATCTGCAAACAGTGAGAGTTTTACTTCTTCTTTTCCAATCTGGATTCCTTTTATTTCTTTTTCTGCTCTGATTGCTGTGGCCAAAACTTCCAAAACTATGTTGAATAGTAATGGTGAAAGTGGGCACCCTTGTCTTGTTCCTGACTTTAGAGGAAATGCTTTCAATTTTTCACCATTGAGGATAATGTTTGCTGTGGGTTTGTCATATGTAGCTTTTATTATGTTGAGGTATGTTCCTTCTATTCCTGCTTTCTGGAGAGTTTTTTTTATCATAAATGGATGTGTAATTTTGTCAAAGGCTTTCTGTGCATCTATTGAGATAATCATATGGCTTTTATTTTTCAATTTGTTAATGTGGTGTATTACATTGATTAATTTGCGGATATTGAAGAATCCTTGCATCCCTGGGATAAAGCCCACTTGGTCATGGTGTATGATCTTTTTAATGTGTTGTTGGATTCTGATTGCTAGAATTTTGTTAAGGATTTTTGCATCTATGTTCATCAGTGATATTGGCCTGCAGTTTTCTTTTTTTGTGGCATCTTTGTCAGGTTTTGGTATTAGGGTGATGGTTGCCTCATAGAGTGAGTTTGGAAGTTTACCTTCCTCTGCAATTTTCTGGAAGAGTTTGAGTAGGATAGGTGTTAGCTCTTCTCTAAATTTTTGGTAGAATTCAGCTGTGAAGCCGTCTGGACCTGGGCTTTTGTTTGCTGGAAGATTTTTGATTACAGTTTCAATTTCTGTGCTTGTGATAGATTCTGTTAAGATTTTCTATTTCTTCCTGGTCCAGTTTTGGAAAGTTGTACTTTTCTAAGAATTTGTCCATTTCTTCCACGTTGCCAATTTTATTGGCATATAACTGTTGATAGTAGTCTCTTATGATCCTTTGTATTTCTGTGTTGTCTGTTGTGATCTCTCCATTTTCATTTCTAATTTTATTGATTTGACTTTTCTCCCTTTGTTTCTTGATGAGTCTGGCTAATGATTTGTCAATTTTATTTATCCTTTCAAAGAACCAGCTTTTGGCTTTGTTGATTTTTGCTATGGTATCTTTTGTTTCTTTTGCATTTATTTCTGCCCTAATTTTTAAGATTTCTTTCCTTCTACTAACCCTGGGATTCTTCATTTCTTCCTTTTCTAGTTACTTTAGGTGTAGAGTTAGGTTATTTATTTGACTTTGTTCTTGTTTCTTGAGGTATGCCTGTATGCTATGAACTTTCCCCTTAGGACTGCTTTTACAGTGTCCCACAGGTTTTGGGTTGTTGTGTTTTCATTTTCATTCATTTCTATGCAAATTTTGATTTCTTTTTTGATTTCTTCTGTGATTTGTTGGTTATTCAGCAGCGTGTTGTTCAGCCTCCATATGTTGGAATTTTTAATAGTTTTTCTCCTGTAATTGAGATCTAATCTTACTGCATTGTGGTCAGAAAAGATGCTTGGAATGATTTCAATTTTTTTTAAATTTACCAATGCTAGATTTATGGCCTAGGATGTGATCTATCCTGGAGAAGGTTCCATGTGCGCTTGAGAAAAAGGTGAAATTCATTGTTTTGGGATGAAATGTCCTATAGATATCAATTAGGCCTAACTGGTCTATTGTATCATTTAAAGTTTGTGTTTCCTTGTTAATTTTCTGTTTAGTTGATCTATCCATAGGTGTGAATGGGGTATTAAAGTCTCCCACTATTATTGTGTTATTGTTAATTTCCCCTGTCATACTTGTTAGCATTTGTCTTACATATTGCGGTGCTCCCATGTTGGGTGCATACATATTTATAATTGTTATATCTTCTTCTTGGATTGATCCTTTGATCATTATGTAGTGACTGTCTTTGTCTCTTTTCACAGCCTTTGTTTTAAAGTCTATTTTATCTGATATGAGTATTGCTACTCCTGCTGTCTTTTGGGTCCCTATTTGCATGGAAAATGTTTTTCTAGCCCTTCACTTTCAGTTTGTATGTGTCCCCTGTTTTGAGGTGGGTCTCTTGTAGACAGCATATATAGGGGTCTTGTTTTTGTATCCATTCAGCCAGTCTTTGTCTTTTGGTTGGGGCATTCAACCCATTTACGTTTAAGGTAATTATTGATAAGTATGATCCCATTGCCACTTACTTTATTGTTTTGGGTTCGAATTTATACACTGTTTTTGTGTTTCCTGTCTAGAGAATATCCTTTAATGGAGAGCTGGTTTGGTGGTGCTGAATTCTCTCAGCTTTTGCTTGTCTGTAAAGCTTTTGATTTCTCCTTCATATTTGAATGAGATCCTTGCTGGGTACAGTAATCTGGGCTGTAGGTTATTTTCTTTCATCACTTTAAGTATGTCTTGCCATTCCCTCCTGGCTTGAAGAGTTTCTATTGAAAGATCAGCTGTTATCCTTATGGGAATTCCCTTGTATGTTATTTGTTGTTTTTCCCTTGCTGCTTTTAATATTTGTTCTCTGTGTTTGATCTTTGT
This sequence comes from Bos javanicus, assembly GCF_032452875.1. NCBI lineage: Eukaryota > Metazoa > Chordata > Mammalia > Artiodactyla > Bovidae > Bos > Bos javanicus. The sequence continues at coordinate 16,004,239 of NC_083893.1, forward strand.
TAATTTGATTAATATGTGTCGGGGTGTTTTGCCTTGGGTTTATCCTGTTTGGGACTCTCTGGGTTTCCTGGACTTGAGTGATTATTTCCTTCCCCATTTTAGGGAAGTTTTCAACTATTATCTCCTCAAGTATTTTCTCATGGTTTTTCTTTTTGTCTTCTTCTTCTGGGACCCCTATGATTCAAATGTTGTAGCGTTAATATTGTCCTGGAGGTCTCTGAGATTGTCCTCATTTCTTTTAATTCGTTTTTCTTTTTTCCTCTTTAATTCATTTATTTCTACCATTCTATCTTCTAATTCACTAATCCTATCCTCTGCCTCTGTTATTCTACTATTTGTTGCCTCCAGAGTGTTTTGGATTTCATTTATTGCATTATTCATTATATACTGACTCTTTTTTATTTCTTCTGGGTTCTTGTTAAACCTTTCTTGCATCTTCTCAATCCTTGTCTCCAGGCTATTTATCTGTGATTCCACTTTGATTTCAAGATTTTGGATCAATTTCACTATCATTATTTAGAATTCTTTATCAGGTAGATTCCCTATCTCTTCCTCTTTTGTTTGGTTTGGTGGGCATTTATCCTGTTCCTTTACCTGCTGGGTATTCCTCTGTCTCTTCATCTTGTTTAAATTGCTGAGTTTGGGGTGTCCTTTCTGTATTCTGGCAGTTGGTGGAGTTCCCTTTATTGTGGCATTTCCTCGCTGTGTGTGGGTTTGTATAGGTGGCTTGTCAAGGTTTCTTGGTTAGGGAAGCTTGTGTCGGTGTTCTGGTGGGTGGAGCTGGATTTCTTCTCTCTGGAGTGCAATGAAGTGTCCAGTAATGAGTTATGAGATGTCTATGGTTTTGGGGTGACTTTGGGAAGCCTGTATCTTGGAGCTCAGGGCTGTGTTCCTGTGTTGCTGGAGAATTTTCTTGGTACGTCTTGCCCTGGAACTTGTTGGCCCTTGTGTGGTGCTTGGTTTCAGTGTAGGTATGGAGGCGTTTGATGAGCTCCTGTCAATTAATGTCCCCTGGAGTCAGGGTTTGGACTTAAGCCTCCTGCTTCCAGTTATCGGTCTTATTTTTACAGTAGTTTCAAAACTTCTCCTTCTATACAGTACCATTGATAAAACATCTACGTTAAAGATGAAAAGTTTCTCCACCATGAGGGTCACCCAGAGAGGTTCACAGCGTTACATGGAGAAGAGAAGAGGGAGGAGGGAGTTAGAGGCGACCCGAATGAGATGAGGTGGAATCAATAGAGGAGAGAGTGGGCTAGCCAGTAATCACTTCCTTATGTGCACTCCACAACTGGACCACTCAGAGATGTTCACGGAGTTATACAGAGAAGAGAAGAAGGATGAAGAAGACAGAGGAGGATAAAAGGGGGGAATGAAAAGGACGGAGACAGATCCAGCCAGTAATCAGTTCCCTAAGTGTTCTCCACGGTCTGGAACACACAGAAATTCACAGAGTTGGGTAGAGTAGAGAGGGGTTAGGGAGGAGACACAGGCGACCTGGTGGAGAAAAAGGAGAATCCAAAGGGAGAGAGAGCAGTCAAGCCAGTAATCTCGCTCCCTAGTGAAAAATGGGTACTGAAGATTGGGTTCTTAAAGGTACAAAATTGGTAACAAATACATAAAAGCAAAAATTAAAAATCTAGAGTAGAGTTTGGAATTTCAAAAATACAATGTTAAAGAAAAGAAGAAGGAAAAGAAAGAGAGGAAAAAAACCAAACAAAAACAAAGTCGCAAAAATTATAAAGAAAATATAGGTACAAAATTGATAACAAATACCAAAAAGCAAAAGTTAAAAATCTAGAGTAGAGTTTGGAATTTCAAAAATACAATGTTAAAAAAGGAAGAAGAAAAAGAAAGAGAGAGAAAAAAAACAAAAACAAATAAAGTCACAAAAATTATAAAGAAAATATAGGTACAAAATTGATAACAAATACCAAAAAGCTAAAATTAAAAATCTAGAGTAGAGTTTGGAATTTCAAAAATACAATGTTAAAGAAAAGAAGAAGAAAAAAAAGGTCACAAAAATTATAAAAACTATATATATGAATTTTGTTTAAAAAAATAAGGTGTTTTTTTTGCAAAGTAATAGGTTATAAAAGTGAAAATTAAAGGAATAATAGAGAACTTAAAATTTTTTTAAAAATTAAAAAAAAAAAGAATGATCATAAAAATAGTAAAAATATATCTAGGACTTTCTCTGGTTTTGTTTGGGTATTGTGGGGTCAGTTCATTTTTGGCTAGTTCCTTGGTCTGACTTATATTTCTCAAGATCTATAGGCCCCTTCCTATGTAGACAGTACTAACCACAGGGTTTTAATCTATTGCCTGTAGCTTCCAAGGCGGTTCCCTCTGTTATAGCTTCTTCTGTTTGCTGGTCTTTTCAGTGTCTGGTTTCCGCCCTGACACAAAGGGGATGGTGGTGGACACTATTTTTTTTTTTTTTTAGGCTCACTTGTTCAGTCGCGCTGTGGGGAGGGAGGGAGGGACGCTGCAAACAAATAACACTGGCGTGTGCTCGCAGTGCCTCAGCCACACTGGGTCTGCCCCCACTCAAGGCGCATCTAGCCTCCCTGCCCACACTGCTCAGGCTCTAGGTTGCTCCGCCGGGAACCATCCGTGGCTGGCTCTGGGCTGCTTGCACCTCCCAGGTCCAAGCCGCTCAGGTTCAGGCACTTGGGTAGTCCTCAGAGGTGCAGACTCGGTTGGGCCTGCGTTTTGTGCCCTTCCCAGGTCCGAGCAGCTCAGGTGATGAGGTGTTTGGCAAGCGTGATTGCTGCGACTTATCACCTCCCTACCGCTCGGTTATCTAGGTGTACAACTGGTGCACCTTCTCAGGCAGATGTTGACTGTCCAGACTCCCAAGAAGTTTTAGTTAGCAAAGAAGCCTGCTTACAGTTTTATAGATAATGTCTCTCTGCGGCTGCAATTGCCCCCTTCCGGCTCTGGCTGCCTGTCACCGGAGGGGGATGGTCTGCAGCCAGCTATCTCTGTTCAGTCCTTTGTTCCGTGCACGGGCCTGGCGGTGTCTTAGGTTAGGGCTGGCTTTTTGCGTGGTAGATATCCCACAGTCTGGTTTGCTAGCCCAAATTATTTCGCTCAGATAGCGCTCTGGGTATTCAGGCCAGATTCTTACTCTCAGCGATGCAGCCCGCGCCACGCCTCCCTGCCCAGCCCCCGCTTGCTAGTGGCGTGTGCAGGCGTCTGCGCTGCTTCTCCGCTGGCGGAGTTACTGTAGGGCTCACAGTCTGTGGGTTTTAATTGTTTATTTATTTTTCCTCCCTGTTATGTTGCCCTCTGTGCTTCCAAAGCTCGGCACAGATTAGGCAGTGAGAAGGTTTCCTGGTGTTCGGAAACTTCTCTCTTTTTAAGACTCCCTTCCCGGGATGGAACTCCGTCCCTCCCTCTTTTGTTTCTTTTTTTGTCTTTTATATTTTTTCCTACCTCCTTTCCGAAGACTTGGATTGCTTTTCTGGGTGCCTGATGTCCTCTGCCGGCATTCAGAAGTTGTTTTGTGGAATTTACTTGGCGTTTAAATGTTCTTTTGATGAATTTGTGGGGGAGAAAGTGTTCTCCCTGTCCTACTCCTCCACCATCTTAGCTCCTCCTCGACTAATCTGTTTTTAGTCCTACAGTTTTGCCTTTTCAAGAGTGTAATATAATGGAATGTGATGTAAGTGAAATAACTTATGATCAATATATGCCTTTATCTTTTTTATGTGGCAGAATGTTTAAGATTCATCTTTTATTGCATATATTAGTTTATTCCTTTTCTATTGATGAGTAATCCATCATATGGAGTACCACAAATTGTCTATGCATTAACTGATTGATGAATATGTGGGTTGTTTCCAATTTGGGGCCATTTGAATAAAGGTACTATTAACATTTGCATACAGGTTTTTGTGTGGACCTAAGTTTTCATTTCTTTTAGGTAATACCGAAGGGTGAGAGTGTTGTTTAAATGTTTAACTTCATTTTTAAAAACCCATCAAACGGTTTTCTAATATGGCTGTGACATTTTACATTCCAAGTAGCAATATATGAGAGTTCCAGTTGCTGGGGGTACCCTTCACCACTTGCCTTTGTTAGTGTTCTTAAATTTTTTTTTTTTAATTAATTCATTATTTTGTATTAATGGCTTCTGACTGTTTGTTTTGTTTGTGGTATTTATTAGTATTCCTCCAGCCAGATCACCTGCTTTCTACCCCAAACAAAGCAATATGTTTTGAAAATGGTTTTGAGGGGCTGTTCTTGGGTGGCGGTGGGAAAGAGAATTTTGGCAAGATCGCCATCGATTAGTAGGGGAAAAAAATTAGAAAAATATGAAACCAAGTACATGTCTCTCCCCACATATACACCTGTATATATGTCCACTAACATGGCCGGCCAAGCCAGCCCTTGGGGGCTTTGAACAATTATCTCAATGCCTCTTTACGTTTCCCTTGTCCTGAGAATGGAAAGGGGCGAAAGGCAGAGTTCAGATCTGTAAGTATTTTTAAACAAACAAACAAAAAAAACATTTAAAGCATCGTTAGAAACTTTGGTGGAATTGATTGTCTGGCATGCTAAAGTGGTCCCACTTTTCCGTAGAAGGCCTTGTAGGCTTGCGTCAAAAGAGGGCTGACCCCACGAGGAAGGTGGGGCGGAGGCAGAGGTTAAAGGTCGGGACCTCGGCGCCGCACCGTGGAGCCACACGGCCTTTCTCTCGTTGGTACCTGTAGTCCCCGCGAGGAGAGTGACAGGCGAGGGGTGGAAGCCGCCTCACGGCTGACACAGTGCGCTCTCCAACACACTTCTTTCCTGCACAGGGAGCTCCTTGGGGTTGTTGGCCGCGTGGTGCTGTGCGACATGGTCCAACCTGTGGCAAGAGTCTCCTCTCCGAGGGTTCAAGGCACGTGGGGTGGCGCTGCCTGGACCAGGTGGAGAACTCGATTTTCTCGTCCCCTAGCCTGGTGCAACAGGCTGGCGGCGCTCACAGAACCCTAGCCAGTGGTGCAGTTGTGCATCCCGCAGGGCTCAGGGCCTGGGCACCGAAAGGCTGCACTTGGGATGAGGAGGGATGAGGTCGGAGACTAAGCAAAGGCTCATTCCCACACTGTTTTGTTGTTGTTGTTTATGGCTTGCGTTGTGCGTGGCTAAGTGGCCGGGTCGCGGGCAAGTACCGGCCGCTGGCACTAAAAGGAAGGGACCTTGGTGCACGGTCTGCGTGGCCCCTGACTTCCACACCCTAACACTTGCTGATGCGCCCTCTAAATTTTAGACACTGTAATACAGTGATATAACATTTTGTTTTACTTTTGTTTTTTCGGCCAATAGTGATATATTTTTTTTCATATGTTGATTGGCCATTCATATATGTTGATTGATAGTGTTTGCTCAAGTTATAGTTCTATTTTTTATTGGATTGTTTGTCGACTCCAGTACTCTTGCCTGGAAAATCCCATGGACGGAGGAGCCTGGAGGGATGCAGTCCATGGGGTCGCTGAGGGTCAGACACGATTGAGTGACTTCACTTTCACTTTTCACTTTCATGCATTGGAGAAGGAAATGGCAACCCACTCCAGTGTTCTTGCCTGGAGAATCCCAGGGACGGCGGAGCCTGGTGGGGTCACACAGAGTCGGACACGACTGGAGTGACTTAGCAGCAGTTGCCTTCAGTTCAGTGGCTGAGTCGTGTCCAACTCTGTGTGACCCCATGGACTGCAGCACGCCAGGCTTCCCTGTCCATTGGAAACTCTGGGAGTCCACCCATACCTATGTCCATTGAGTTGGTGATGCCATCCAACCATCTCATCCTCTGTCATCCCCTTCTCCTCCCGCCTTCAGTCTTTCCCAGCATCAGGGTCTTTCCCAACGCCAGCTCTTCACATCAGGTGGCCAAAGTATTGGAGTTTCAGCTTCAGCATTAGTCCTTCCAATGAATTTCAGGACTGATTTCCTTTAGGATGGACTGGTTGGATCTCCTGGCAGTCTTGTTTGCCTTATTACTTATCGCAGTTCTTTATATATTTTGCATGCAATCCCTTTATCATGTCTAAGTGCTGCAAATATTTTACTCCCAGTATGTATCTTTTTCTTTCTTTTTTTGGTTTCTAACAATGTTTTTGAAGAGCAGAATTTTTTTTAGAAAAAAGTGGAAGTTTAAAATTTTGATGGTGTCCAATTTATCAGTTATTTCCCTTATGACCTGTGTTTTTGTGTCATACTTATTTTCCAGCATGTTATCAAATATTTATGCTCATCTTTTCTTTTTCAAGTTTTATACTTTTAGCTTTTATATTTAAGTCTATGATCCATTTAAAGTTTATTTTTACTTATGGTGTGAAATAATGATCACACTTTTTTCTTTATGAATATCTACTTGTCCCAATACCATTTGCTGAAAATATACCTGCTTTTAAAACTTAAGGTAACATTTCCTTGTGGTATTTGTTTTGAGATTATACAAGGCAATAATTTAAAAAATAAAATTATAAACCTTAAATGCAATAAACTTAAGGGGTAGAATTACTCCTAACTTTAAATTTAAAAAAATCTTAAATTTAAATAGGATTTAAACACACAGTGGATATATATATATATATATATGTATATAATATGTGAAATATATATGAAAATGTGTATATATTTACATTTTAACTACATATTTAGCATCTATCACACTTAAACCTAAATAATACTTCAATATGCATATCTTCTAAACAAGTACTTTATCTGCATAACAGTAAAAGCATTCACACTAAAGGAATTATCATCTATATAATAATTTTATGTAGTATATATACTATAATTACATTTTCTCAGTTATCCTAATATATCTTGTATAGTTCCTCTTGAAGGGGCATCTAGTGTCCAGTCAAGGAACAAGTATTTAATTTGTCTGTCCCTTTACTCCTCTGTTATCAAGAACAGTTCCTGTTCCTATGTTTATTTCAATACATTGACAACTTTGAAGAGTCTAAGACAATTGTCATGTTAAACCTTTGGCAGTCTGGCTTTGGTAATTGTTTTCTTGAGATTAGATACCAATTCTGTGTATTTGGCAAGAAAATTACATAGGAGATGTTGTGTATGTCCCACTGCATTGGATTTTGGCTGAAGACATGTATTGTCAGTTTATCCCATTATCGGTAATGCTAAAATGATCACGTATTAAGGAGGAGTCTTCCATATCTCTCTATTGATGAGTGTCTGTTTTCATAGGCAATTAATTAAAAATCTATGGCATGTACTTTAAGACTTAGTGTATACTATTTCCTAAAACATTCATCCAACAGTTTCAGTATTAATTGATAATCTTTATCTGCTTTGTTGAAAAATGAGAATTTTTCTAATTTTATCATCTCTGTTTTTTTTTAAATCTAGAATTTATCCCTAATGTGTTTCTCCACATTTTAAAATTAAGAGAAACAGATTTCATCCCAAAGATAAATGCTCAGTAGTTGTTAGTGTACTTGTCTACGAAATCATTTTTTCCTCTTGGGAAGATTTTCTTTTTTATTGTGGTAAAATCCTTGGAAGGAAAGTTATGACCAACCTATACAGCATATTAAAAAGCAGAGACATTACTTTGCCAACAAAGGTCTGTCTAGTCAAGGCTATGGTTTTTCCAGTGGTCATGTATGGATGTGAGAGTTGGACTATAAAGAAAGCTGAGTGCTAAAGAACTGATGCTTTTGAACTGTGGTGTTGGGGAAGACTCTTGAGAGTCCCTTGGACTGCAAGGAGATCCAGCCAGTCCATCCTAAAGGAGATCAGTCCTGGGTGTTCATTGGAAGGACTGATGTTGAAGCTGAAACTCCAATACTTTGGCCACCTGATGCGAAGAGCTGACTCATTGGACAAGACCCTGATGCTGGGAAAGATTGAGGGCAGGAGAAGAAGGGGACGACAGAGGATGAGATGGTTGGATGGCATAACCAACTCAATGGACATGGGTTTGGGTGGACTCTGGGAGTTGGTGATGGACAGGGAGGCCTGGCGTGCTTCGGTTCATGGGGTCGCAAAGGATCAGACACGACTGAGCGACTGAACTCAACTGAAAATGTTATAATGTAAAAATTACCATTTTAACTACTTTAAAGTGAGCAATTCAGTGAAATTTAGTACATTCACAATGTGCAACCATAGCTGCTATCTAGTTCAGAACATTTTCATCACTCCAAAAAGAAACCCAACCCATCCATTAAGCAGTGATTGCCCATTCCTCCCTCCCTCCAGCCTCTGACAACCACTAACCTGTTTCCATCTGTATAGATTGGCCAGATGTCATTTTTAATTGTATCAGACCTCTATTTTTGAAAAGCCCTATAAACAGGTTCTAAATACATCTGACTTTTCAAGAGTGATCAGAGGCTTCCATTTTAAAACATAATCCACATATGAGATGTATGAAAACGAAATGATGAAATTGAGCAAAACAAACAGCAGTGTCTAAATACTGTGATAAGCAAAAGGGATTCAGAAACCAAGTAACCAAGTACTCAGTACTTCAGATGCTATTGGAGGCTACTTTAGTAACATCACTGCCATTGATCTTAAACCCATCCGTGTTTATTGCTTGGTCTGTCTCTCTGGAATTGCCACTGCCCTTCTTTGGCCCTGGGGCTCCTCATCTATAGATCAAAGACTGGACTAAATGATTTGCAACATTTCTTTTGGTCCATGATTTCTTTTTTTTTTAATTTTATTTTATTTTTAAACTTTACAATATTGTATTACTTTTGCCAAACATCGAAATGAATCCGCCACAGGTATACATGTGTTCCCCATCCTGAACCCTCCTCCCTCCTCCCTCCCCATACCATCCCTCTGGGTCGTCCCAGTGCACCAGCCCCAAGCATCCAGTATCGTGCATCAAACTGGACTGGCAACTCGTTTCATACATGATATTATACATGTTTCAATGCCATTCTCCCAAATCTTCCCACCCTCTCCCTCTCCAACAGAGTCCATAAGACTGTTCTATACATCAGTGTCTCTTTTGCTGTCTCGTAACTCAGTTGATCTTCATCTTTCATTCCAGGGCACGACTGTAGTAACATCACTGAGTTCTGTGCTACATGATGAGAAAGAATTCCCCAACCCAAAGGTATTTGACCCTGCCCACTTTCTGGATGAGAGTGGCAACTTTAAGAAGAGTGACTACTTCATGGCTTTCTCAGCAGGTAATAAAAGTTAATTTCCTTAAGTACTTAGGGAACAAGGTACCTTTCTGGAGTTGGTTGGAACTTAATGATGCCCTCTCTGGGGCTTGTAGAAATGCTTTTTGTCCATGATCACAAGCACCACTTTTAATGCCCTTGTGTTTCCTCCCCTCACCACACATCCCCAATATTGGAACTTCAGGGAGGTGACCCAGTTCTTCCAAAGTAAGAAAGCTAGAAAACAAGTTAATTGAATTATGCCTCTAGCATAATTCAGTAATAATCTTAGGTAGCACTGAGTTACCTGTGAGCTCCTCTTAGCAGGTGAAACTTTTAGACTTTCCTTGCCTGCCATGAGTCCATAAGTTTGAGTATTTTCCATGTGATATCCTTCACTCCCTAGGCTGAGTTCTGGGGTTAAAAGTACAGAATGGGCACCAAAGTGGGCTCACAATCTAGTTAGGGAAGCAAATTACTAAAGAGAACATTGAATAGTGTTGTGAGAGAGGAAAGCACAGGCTGCTCACGAGACCAGAAGGAGAAACCCTGTTTTCTGGTCACTCATACACCACAGTGAGGCATAAAATGGAATAAGGAACATTCTTACAGAAGAAAGCGAATTTGAACTGCCTCACAGGAACAAAGTGAGAAGAGAAGGCAGGGCAATTTTACAGGAGCAGGACATTCTTTTAGATTGAGAAAGTCAGAACCTGCCGACTAACTGCAGTGTCAGCGAGTCCTTGGAAATGTGGCAGGATACCCTGCAGTGGTTCCAGAGCACTGTGGTCCTCTTCCACTGCTGATCACAGATCTTGAAACTGGGTCTCCACAACTACAGTGTGTGCTGAGTCTCTGGCCACAGCCTCACCTCCTTGTATTTGGCAGCTTTTGATGCCTGCTTTGTGTCTTGCTCTGTATATTCCAAGATGTTAAGGACTGAGCCTTCCCTTCAAAATCACACATTTTAGCATAGCAGAAGAACCAGAATTATGATCAAGGTGATTCATGCTTCAACTGAAACAATGAATGTGATATTGAGGAAACTCAGAGAGGGCAAGATTCTACTTTCTGTGAATATCGCAAAGACCATAAAGAGGAAATGACATGGGACGTAGGTCCTGAAGGAAGTGTCAAAGAAATGCATCTTGACCGAATGAAGCATCATGAGACAAAACTAGAGGTTTCATGGTGTATTGGAGGTTGATGAAGAGCGGATATGGCTAGAGCTGAGAGTAGAGAGTGTGAAGAATGGAAAGAATGATATCGAACATCATACTGGGAACAAAATATGAAGGGCCAGCTCAACTCATTTGGACCTCGTAACAGATGGGAGAGACATTTAATGTTATCAAGTGGGAGACTGACACATTTAGACATGTACTTTTGAAAGCACATGGAGGAAAAATATCTTTAGCTGAATTTTGTGCCAGAAGTAGAAAGGAAGCACATATATACAAGTTCCCTCCTCTCAGGGCTTCCGATAGAAACTGAAAGTGGAAAAGAGCAGTTAAAATGTGAGAATACACGATGAAGTGCTTGACAGAAAGTTGACATTCAATCAATATTTACTGAATGAAAAATTCTTATGAAGATATTAGCTGAATAGTGAGTGTGTCTCTCTTTCTGTTTATCTGTCTCTAAACATCTTTCCAGGCCTCTATCTGTTCAATCATTCATATATTTTGTGACAATTCAAAATGTAATGCTCAAGGAACAAATCACCTCTGTGTGTATTTTCAGGAAAACGAAGTTGTGTGGGAGAAGGCCTGGCCCGCATGGAGCTGTTTTTATTTTTGACCACCATTTTACAGAAATTTACCCTGAAATCTGTGGTTGACCCAAAGGACCTCGACACCACCCCAGTTTCTAGTGGGTTTGGCCATGTGCCGCCCCCATACCAGCTCTGCTTCACTCCTCTGTGATGAAGGGCAGTCCATTGGCTGCTGCTGTGCTGTTGTCTGTAATTAACTCTCATCTGGGCCATCACTCACCTCCTTCTTACTACCAGGGATACTCTTTCTGACTGCCCATCTCATACTGCCACAATTTTCTCAGTATCCAGTGAATATCCAACTTTCATGAAAGGAAAGTCTCCTGAGTTTTACTGCACAAATGTATTTGCTGTCCTCATGTTCTGTAACACTTATATTGACTACCACATATGCTAATACTTCTTAGTACCATGTTATCACTATAAAACAGAGTGGAATTGTTGGTATAAGCCAACACACAGCCATTTGCTCTCCAGGTGTTCTAAATAAAAAGCAGCAGTATTTGCTGAGCCAGTCTCAGACTTTCCTTCTTTTGTACGTAATGCAGGTAGGGAATGAATGAAAGTAAGAGTCTGAAGAGGCCGTGCTTGTGCTCATAATGATAAACACAGAGAGGGACAAAGGGGAAGAGGGCAGGAAAACTCTTTGCTGAGTATCACCTGGGCTTACTTGAAGATTGGGTTTGGAAATGAGAGAAATTGTGTCCAAGAGCAGGGTCAGCCTGCAGGGAAATAGTGAGAAAATCAGCATTTGGGAGGACTGAATAATAAGGGTTGGAATTCATTCCTCTGGTTGGTGTTACTGTGAACACTAAAAGAAGATATGAAATGTTCACATTACTTTGTGTTTCAAACTTATAGTCAAATATTAACCTATGTTTCTCTATTTCTAATCATGTACTCTAAGTGTTATTCTTTTCTCTCTGAGCAAGAACAAAATCCCTAAAAGGTGTCACCAGATTCTATTTTTTTCTACTTTCCATCACATTGTTTTATATGTAATATCAGTGGTGGCCATAACCACTTTGGAAGAGTTAGCAGTTCCTTAAAAAATGAAACATATACTTACCATATGATCCAGCAGTCATACTCCTTGGAATTTACTCAAATGAGTTGAGAACTTACATCTGCACAAAACCCCGCACATTAATGTTTTTAGTTACTTTTTTCATAAAAACATGTTTATTCATAAAATTAATTTTATAGTTATTTTATTCATAAATTTATGTCAAAACTTGGGAGCAGTTGAGATGTCCTTCAGTTGTTGAAGTATAAAGAATGATATATCAATTGAATGGAATATTATTCATTGTTTAAAAAAAAAGGTGGCAAGCCATGAAAAGAACCCTAAGCACATTACTAAGTGAAAGAAACCAATTTGAATGCTGCTGCTGCTAAGTTGCTTCAGTTGTGTCCAACTCTGTGCGACCCCATAGACGGCAGCCCACCAGGCTTCCCCGTCCCTGGGATTCTCCAGGCAAGAACACTGGAGTGGGTTGCCATTTCCTTCTCCAACTACGTATTGTGTAATTCTAACTCTGTAACATTCTAGAAAATTATGGAGACAATACAAGATCAGTGGTTTCCAGGGGCTTGGGAAGGAGGGACAGATAGATGGAGCACAGAGAACTTTCAGGTGAAATCATTTTGTGTAATACTTTAATGGTGGATACATGCTCATGCTACATTTGTAAAAATCCATAGAATGTACAAAATTAAGAGTGAACCCTAATATAATCTGTGAACTTTGATTTATCATGTGTTGGTGTTATATCATTAATAGTAATAAGTGTACCACACTGGTGTGGGTTGCTGGTGGTGGGACAGGCTGTGTGTGTGTGAGTATGTGTGACCACTGTATACTTTTCTGCTTAGTTTTACTGTGAACCTAAAACTGCTGTTAAAATTCTATTCTTTAAAAAGAAAACCCCTAACCCACAACTCCAGCCAACCTGAAGTTTGCATAACTCTGTGACAGTAGAGGACTTAATATTTATGCTCTCTTAATCATTTGGACAACAGGAATGCTATTTGATGTGAGATGTTATTGAACTGGGAGTTGAAAAACAGATTCTAACCGAAGGCCTTGTAAGAATGTGGTGAGGACACTTTATCCACTGTCATTAATTGCTCATTAAAATAAAGGCTAGATTAACTGATCTCAGAGTACTTTCAGCCTTTAAATTATCTTTGACTCTTTTTCTCTATAAAAAGAAATGGCTTTAACAGAAGGAATGTTAAGCAGAGCAAGCACACTGATTTCTCAAGGAATAAAATTGCTCTAAAGAAACTGACTGAATTTATTTCATCCAAAATTAGGTAGAGTTTAGACCTCTGTAAGTTAGGCACAAGTTATTACTTCTCCTTCTTTTCTGGTTGAAAGGTACACCATGTCTCATACTCATTCAAGTTTATAGGTTACAAAAATAAACTTTCCTGACCCCCACTTTAATCAGCTGGTACAGTATTCATTAACTCAATTGACATATTTGAAAATTCATTGACTAGGATGAGTCACAGAATATTGAATCATGGTACATATGCAGCAAGTGTGGTGACCCTGGTGAACTGAATGTTTGCTTGGAGATGTGGGTTCCAGTCTCAACTCGACCACCTGTGGGTGCCGTGTCCTTAGCATAGGAACTGAATCTCCAAGGCCCATCCATGAATTGGAAATAATTTTACCTTTGGGAAAGGTAATTGAGATAATCATAAGAGATATTATGGTGTGAAAATTCTCTGCTTAATGTAAATAAGATATGAATCCATGTAAACATGAGGAATAAAACATTTTGTAATTAGCTCTTGGTGGTTTAGTCGCTAAGTCATGTTTGACTTTTGAGACCCCATGGACTGTAGCCCACCAGGCTTCTCTGTTCATGGGATTTCCCAGGCAAGACTACTGGAGTGAGTTGCCATTTCCTTCTCTAGGGGATCTTACTGACCCAGGGATCCAACCTGGGTCTCCTGCACTGCAGGCAGATTCTTTATCGACTGAGCTACCAGGGAATTCCCAGGTATTAGCTTTTAATAAAAACTTGTTTTGCCTTACTAAAAGAGTTTAGGGATAACTTCACTAATCAATTTTGAACAAATATGGTATGTTGTAGAACACGTTTGTAAAGCATCGTCATTGTGATCTAGTGATGTTTACCTTTCCAGTGGTATTTAGATCTTCATGACGACTGTCATCTCCTGTTCTGGTGTGCATGTTATAGTGGTTCCACGCTGTAGGTCTGTTTAATGAAGTCCTTGCCTCCCATCCTCCACTGAATCCATATGTGTTGTTCTGTGTAAAATCTCCCTTCCTTGCTGTTGATGACAAATTGAAATTATAATGGAGTAATCACAGGATTCCCAGGTGACTTAGTGGTAAAGAATCCACCTGCCAATGCAGGAAATGCAGGAGACACAGGGTCAATCCCTGGGTCAGGAAGACCCCCCTGGAGGAGGAAATGGCAACCCATTCCAATATTTTTGCCTAGGAAATCCCATGGACAGAGGAGCCTGGTGGGCTGCAGTCCATGGGGTCACAAAAGAGTTGGACATGACTTAGTGACTGAACACAATCACAATTCAGGCATATAAAAACAGGAGGCAATTGCGGATCTGGTCTCCAACATGTCTCTGCACCTCTGAGAACTTGAAATACCTTTGACCTGTACCAGACCCAAGGACAGGATCAGCCCTGTTCATAGCAACACCTGCCAGCTGCACCCTTATGTTCTAAAGGTCTTCCCTTGTAATTGTGCAACTGTTTCTGAGCCCAACCAATGTTTATGTAGCAGAAACTTTTACCCATTGCCATATCCAATTATGATTCTTGATAAGTAACTCATGTGTCTAACCGTACTCTTGCAATCTTCCCCTTTATAAGTCTCCACCATTTTGTAGTCCAGTGCAACTCAATTCAAGTGCTTCTTGAGCCTGTGTCTTCTGGGCTACAGTCCTAACAAACCCTCAGTGGACACCTTTTTATTTCAATCAGGTCTTTTCTAAAATTTTGGTTAGCACTGTGCAAACTTCATTCTGTTGCTTCTGACAAAGACAGACTTCAAAAGGCAACAGAAGCAATTGTGTCTGGAAGCAGCTGGGAGGCTGGAGTCATAGTTTCTCAAGCTTTCCCTGCTAAATTCTTGAGATTGGCTCTTCCCTCAGTTACTTGAGTAAGTTTTACCTCTGCAATGATGGAAAGGGGAGAATACCTATTTTTGATTTCTTGTTTTGAGAATCTGTGACTCTTTTTTCCTTGGACTCAAGTAGGAGACATCTGTTTAATGTGAAGCCTGTTATTTTGTGGTCAGTGGGGTATATATTCAGAGTAATGTATATGGGGATAGTGGAAGAAACTTTCACATATTCAGGTATGGGAAGTCATTCTGGCTTATACATGATTTGACATGAACTTTATGATAACTAGAACAGCCTGTCTTATGGTCTGTTTTCATACCTTGTATATCTGCTTTAACTCTCAAAGAGTGCATTATCCAGATGTAAAGAATGTCCACTTTGAAGATAGGGATACAATGCCTCCCTTCAAATGTCATCAAAGTTAAGGCTCTCTTCCCAGATGCCAAAGTCATACTAACTCTCTGAGCAAGTGCTGATCTGTCTCTTTTGAAACTTTGAAGGAATGTTCCCATGTCATGTTTGATGTGTATTTTTTTTTTTTTTTGATAAGTTGTAAAACTGTACTGAAAACCATGCTTCTCTAGAGCTATTTTTCAGAGCTATTAAGAGGCTGTCTCTGTGGTATAGACCTCAAGTTTGCTTGAATAAAACTCTCTTCTGTTCCTTACTATAAACTGCTTATTGACTATTTGTATCCACAGGGTTTTAGCTGTCCTGCTAAATTTGTTCTTGAGGCAACTATGGTGTGAGTGCATTATAACTGATGGACATCAGAAGAACTTAAATTAAATCTTAGTTTTATTAATTATGAGCGTCATGACACAGGACAGGCTTCTTGTTCTCCCAGAATCTCTCTTTCCCCCATTTGAAAAAATACAAAATAATAAACCCTATTTCCAGTATATTTCTTTTCTTTCTTTTTTTCTTTTTTTTTGTGGGCAGGGGAAAATATCAAGGTAAAAGGCATGTAAATTTGCTTAGCTAATTACTTTATTTCTGTTTGGCCATTCAAATTGTTTGAATTATGTTAATGTTAACCAGAAATTCCAAGAATGGAGACCTGGTTGAAATAAACAGGTGTTTAATTGAGGTTTATTAGGACTGTAGCCTAGGAGACACAAATTGAAGAAGATCTTGAATTGTGTTCTACTGGACTACGTACTGGACTATGAGGTAGGGGACGCTTAACAACGTAAAAAACACAAGGTTACATAAATTATTTGTCAAGAACTGGGATTGGAGCTGCATGGATTAATGGTTAAGCAAGGGTAGGTTGAGGTTCAAAATGATTACAGAATGGAGTGTGTGGGTACTTGAAACTACAAGGCAGCAGCTGCTGCTGCTGCTGCTAAGGTCGCTTCAGTCATGTCCAACTCTGTGCGACCCCATAGACCGCAGCCCACCAGGCTCCCCCGTCCCTGGGATTCTCCAGGCAAGAATGCTGGAGTGGGTTGCCATTTCTTTCTCCAATGCATGAAAGTGAAAAGTGAAATTGAAGTCACTCAGTTGCGTCTGACCCTCAGCGACCCCATGGACTGTAGCCTTCCAGGCTCCTCTGTCCATGGGATTTTCCAGGCAAGAGTACTGGACTGGGGTGCCATTGCCTTCTCCAAGGCGGCAGCTAGCATATACTATTTTCTTTTTTTAAAAGGTGACACTTTACCCATTTAGAAGAACACCATTTAGACAGTGTTAGTGTATTCACAACATTGTGCATTATCTAATTCCAAGATATTTTTATCACTCTGGAAAGAAATACTGCCCATTAAGCAGACACTGCCCATATATTGTTTTGAAAATGGCTAGTGGTATCCTTGAGTTTGATACAGTTCTGAAAATTCAGATTCTCAGATATGCAGAAATATGTCTGAAACCATATCCACTATGGCGACCCATTTCCATTCTGGTGGCCAGGACTATAGTTAACTTCATTTTGATTTTTAAATTATCTTAACTATGTCATCATTAGCTGTTTTATGTATAGGCAGCTGTAATGTTAGTATAGTACATTAAAATATTTTAAAATCTTGCATATTCAAGGACAAATTAGATTTTTAGATACACGTGTATATTAGATAGTGTTAGATATAACATTACAAGATACTCTTTAAAATATAAAAAACATAGAATACACTGATATTCCTCAAAATCATAAATTCCCAACTGGTCATTGACTCCAGTCCAGAGTATTGAGCCTTTTTTGGCATCAAACTATTTATGTCAATAATTCTCAATCCTGGTTGTGTGTTAGAACCACTCAATTTTTTAATTAGCAATACCTGGACCCCAACCCAGTACAAATAAACCAGAATCTCTAGAGTCATCATTGGACACAGAGAAAACAAGTCCAAAGAACAGTTTGTTTTTGTTTTTGTCAGAGTGGCAAAGTCCCACAGAATATAGAGTACAAAGTGGGTATAATTGATTGATCTCTTTACAGGTGCAAATTGAATTAGCAGAGACTGTTATAAAAGCTTTACATTTCAGGCTCACAATCTTCAGAATGAGAAGAGAAGGTGTCGATGGATCTGGCTGTGGTCCTGGTGCTCTATTTCTCCTGTCTGCTTCTCCTGTCCCTCTGGAAACAGAGCTCTGGGAAAGGGAAGCTCCTGCCCGGACCTACTCCTCTCCCAATTCTTGGAAATACCCTACAGTTAGATGTTAATGACATCAGCAAATCCTTAAGCAATGTAAGTAGGTTTTATGCTCCTCCAGTGGCTAGCAAACAGTAAGTAAATTAAGCCCAGTTATGACACTAATGGGCTGCCCTGGGGTTTCCCAGGTGGTGCTAGTGGTAAAGAACCCGCCTGTCAATTCAGGAGACTTAAGAGACTCAGGTTTGATCCCTGGTCGGGAAGATCCCCTGGAGGAAGGCACCGCAACCCACCCCAGTGTTCTTGCCTGGAGGATCCCATGGACAGAGGAGGCTACAGTCCATAGGGTTACAAAGAGTTGGACACGACTGAAGCAACTTAGCATGCACGCACGGTGGCTCAGAGAGTAAAGAATCTGCTTACAATGTGGGACACCAGGGTTCGATCCCATCCCTGGGTCCCCTGAAGAAGGGAATGGCTACCCATTCCAGTATTCTTGTCAGGAGAATTCCATGGACTGAGGAGCTTGGCAGGCTATAGTCCATGGGGTCGCAAAGGGTTGGTCATGACTGACTGATACGCCAGTCAATCCTAAAGGAAATCAGTCCTGAATATTCATTGGAAGCTGAAACTCCAATACTTTGGCCACCTGATGTGAAGAACTGACTCATTGGAAAAGACCCTGATGCTGGGAAAGATTGAAAGCAGAAGGAGAAGGGGATAACAGAGGATGAAATGGGTTGGATGGCATCACCAACTTGATGGATATGAGTTTGAGCAAGCTCTGGGAGTTGCTGATGGACAGGGAAGCCTGGCGTGCTGCAGTCCTTGGGGTCGCAAAGAGTTGGACACGAATGAGCGACTGAACTGAGCTGACTAACACACACATATGATACTAATACATATTTCTGGGGGCACATTGTCAAAATAGGTCCTTGTGTAGCAAATTAGTCCCTGTAAATACTGTTACTTTTCTTGCCTTTTCAGGTATGTCATTGTCATAAATAGAGGGACAAAGTAGAGTTTGTGAGTAGAGAAATGTTTAGCTCTTTGTATGGTTGAAATAAAAGTGTCAAAAGCTGGGAGTATTGCTTCCCTTCTTTGTTTCATAGCCATTTGCTATGATTTGGGACAGAAGGTAAATGGTAAGTGAAGTGTTTTGTGATTTAAGATTTTCTTCCAGAAGTCATATACTATATAAGCTATGTGTTTCCTTCAGATGGCCAGAAAAATAGGACTTTTCTGGAAAAGGGCATTGTGCTTGAGGTTAAGAAATTAGCTTGGAATCAGAGCCAGCATGAGTGAATGAAAGAAAAAGTTGTCAGTCAGGGCCCAGTTGGTGGCAAGAGCATTGATTTACATTCTTGAGGAAGCTGGTGTCTGTACCCTGTGAATGCTGCAGTCTGGAAGAAGTTGTTCTTCCATGAGATGCTGCATGTCCTGGCACTGCCTCTATGATGCTTCTATTGTTTCTGTTTTACTAATACCAGTGGATCTCAAACTGTGCTGGGCATTAGAGTTATCTGCACTTATTTTTTAAAATACAGATTTCTAATATTCATCTTTGGGCTACAGAATCAGAATTCTAATGACTGCCCTGTGGTGATTCTGAAGCAGGCAGGTGGCTGTTGGTTTAAAGGTGGGCCTGGAGGGTTGATACATTGCTCAAGAATCAGAGATTGATAAGAAGGGTTTCAAATTTGAATCTTCTATATATATCCATGGAACTCTGGAAATGAATTGAAATCCTCAACCTCCGTTTCCTTATTTATACGTTGGGGCGAATAAACCTGCTGATGGTGTTGATATGTGGATTAATTACAATCTGTGTACCAGTTACTTGAGTCCCATCTAAGTGGAAACTGTAACAATTACTATAATACTTATGTATTCAGAAATATGTTAGGCTGTTTGTGGAAGAATAGAAATGTAAAAGTGTGATGATAATATATTCTGAGTCAGGTGTTATATTTTATCAAGTTGTGACCTATTTTGCTATTACATGCATCTCCTTTCCCAGCTCTCAGAAGTCTGTGGCCCTGTGCTCACTGTGTATTTTGGCATGAAGCCCACTGTCCTGTTGTATGAATATGAAGCAGTGAAGGAAACTGATTTGGGAGAAGAGTTCTCTGGAAGAGGCAGTCTCCCATTGCCTGAAAGAATTAGTGAAGGCCATGGTAGGCGTACTTGTGTGTGTGTTCAGCATTGGCATTGGGGGTGGAGAGGGTAGATTAGAGGAATTTGAAGAACCTGGCAGCAGATGTTGGTCTACCTGAAAGGCTGCCAACTGTAAGCTCACTCCTCCTTGCCTAGGGCCCCCCTCCTAGTTTCTGCTTCTCCTCCCGGCAGGAATCCTCTTCAGCAGCGGGAAGAGATGGAAGGAGACCAGGCGCTTCTCCCTCGTGACGCTGCGGAATTTCAGGATCGGGGAGTAGAGCGTCGAGGACCGCGTTCAAGAGGAAGCGCGCTGCCTGGTGGAGGAGCTGCGAAAAACCAACGGTGGGTGATTCTGTGCTCTGTAACTCTGACCTTAACAGACTGCTGTCTTCTCTGTTGACATCCTTGGAAACATTTCAGGAGAGGCCACATCTTTCACATGGGTTGTGGTTGTCAGCCCTTCTGTGGAGGGGGGAAGTGTGAAGAAGAGAAAGCCAAGGGAGGTTTTGTGTATCTGTGCTTGTCATATGTGTACTCCCATAACTGTGCATGCACTGTGGATATTGGTTATTTAATTGTAATCCTGAACTTCTTTTCAAGTCAGAAGTCACAAGGAATGGTTTTGAATTACTTCCTGAAAGCATTAGACAACATTGTTTTACCATAGCATAAATGTGGTTGTCTATATCAGAGCCTTTCAGCAGGGAATATTTGTTAAGTGGACAGGGTTGGAATGACCTCATCATGCTCTTATGTAGCATGAAACGTGTGACTTGTATATTATGTAATTGAACTATATTTATATATTAAGCATCACAGGTGCATCTGAGAGCCCAGGCCTGTAGTTCTGACCAAGAGTAATACTGTCTATGGTTTTGTTTTCTTAGGCATATCTTAGCACAGTTCTTATCAATTTTGATTTCTCTGTGCAGATGGTACCATTTAAAAATAGCAGCTTTCATTATTTCTTGTTACTTAATACTTAGTATACTGATTTATATATACAGTTATTTATAAATTTTGAATAAATACTTGCTGCATCATAATTCTGCAAAATACACAAATACCAAGTTGGAAAATGTTTGGTTTAACTCGACTTTAGGATTATCAGTAACTGCTACCTGGTGTTCTCTGAATGAAATTTGGCTTTGCTTTCAGTTTGCTAAACATTGCCCCCTCTTTACTGGATTTTGGTAACAAATGTATGGTAATTATTTACTTCCCACTACTAGGTGTAATGACTTGTACAATGGTTATCACAAGGACTCTGATATTCAGCTCATATTTCAAATTATTCTGTTTTAAAATTCTTTATTCTATATTAAATGAAAGACTTGAATTGGATTTACTGTGAATCACATATTGACAAAGAAATGCCCAAGGCTTTCAAAATTACCCTTGATCTATCTAGCCAAAATAAAAGTTGTTTTAAACTTAGATCTCTATAATTTAAAAGGAACCTGGTGTAGAAGCTCCTTAATGAAGCCTGGCATAATTCCATACCTTAACCATTTGTTCCAACATTTTACAAAAATTTGTAGTAAAAAAACGATATAACATGAGATCTATGATCTTAACAAATTAAGTGCACATTATAACTATGGATGGAGGTTTGTAACCTTGTACAAGAGACAGTGACCAAAATCATACCAAAGGAAAAGAAATGCAAGAAGGCAAAGTGGGTTGTTTGAGGAGGCTTTAAAAATAGCTGAGGAAAGAAAAGAAGTGAAAGGCAAGGGAGAAAGGGAAAGATATACCCAACTAAATGCAGAGTTCCAGAGAATAGCAAGGGGAAATAAAAAGAGAGGAAAATAATAGAAGATCTCCTCAAGAAAACTGGAATGACAAGGGAACATTTCATGCAAAGATGGGTACAATAAAGGACAGAAACGGTAAGGACCTAACAGAAGCAGAAGAGATTAAGAAGAGGTAGCAAGAATACACAGAAGAACTGTACAAAAAAGGTCTTAATGACCTGAATAACCACAATGGTGTGGTCACTCACTAGAGCCAGACATCCTGGAGTGTGAAGTCAAGTGGGCCTTAGGAAGCATTACTACAAAGTTAATGGAGGTAATGGAATTCCAGCTAAGCTATTTAAAATCCTAAAGATGATTGCTGTTAAAGTACTGCACTCGGTATATCAGTAAATTTGGAAATCTCAGCATTGGGCACAGGATTGGAAAAGGTCAGTTTTCATTCCAATCCCAAAGAAAGGCAATACCAGAGAATGTTCAGACTTCCATACAATTTCATATGCTACCAAGGTGATGCACAAAATTCTTCAAGATAGGCTTCAGCAGTATGTGAGCTGAGAACTTCCAGATGTACAAGTTGGGTTTTGAAGAGGCAGAGAAAGGCAATCTAAAACAGATCAGATTGCCAACATTTTTTGGATCACGGAGAAGGAAGAGAGTTCCAGAAAAACATCTACTTCTTCTTTACTGACTACACTAAAGCCTTTGACTGTGTGGATCACAACAAACTATGGAAAGTTCTTAAAGAAATGGTAATACCAGACCACCTTACTCATCTCCTGAGAGACCTGTATACAGGTCAAGAAGCAATGATTAGAAGCGGAAATGGAACACGTACTGTTAAAAATTGGGAAAGGAGTACAACAAAGCTGTATATTGTCACCCTGTTTATTTAACTTCTATGCAGAGTTCGGGATTCCCTGGTGTGAATTCCAGGCTGGATGAATCACAATCTGGAATCAAGATTGCCAGGAGAAATAACAACCTCATATATGCAGATGATACCATGCTAATGGCAGAAAGTGAATTTTTGTGTAGCTATTTGAATATTGAAGATGGAATAAAATGCAACTTTGTTTGCCATGTGATGCTTTATTATTTCAAGAAAGGTAAAAACATAACTGAAGCACAAAAAGGGTTTGTGTAGTGTTTGGAGAAGGTGCTATAATGGATCGAACATGTGAAAAATGGTTTGCAAATTTTCATGTTGGAGATTTCTTGCTGGATGATAATTCCTGATAAGGTAGATCAACTGAAGTTGATAGTGATCAATTATTGAGAACAATCCAGGTGGAAGACAGACAAAATACTCAAAATATCCAAATTAAGCATTGAAAATCATTTGCACCAGCTTGGTTATGTTAATCACATAGATGATTTGGTTCCACATAAGGTATGGGAAAAAAACCTTGACCGTATTTCCACATGCAACTCTCTACTTAAACGTAATAAAAACATTCATTTTTAAAACAAATTATGATCAGTGATGAAAAGTGGATACTGAAAAATAATGTGGAATGGAAGAGATTATGAAGCAAGCAAAATGAATCACCATCAACCACACCAAAGGCCGGTCTTCATGCAAAGAAGGTAATGTTATGTTTATGATGAAACTCTATTATGAGCTCCTTCTGGAAAACCAAACTATTAATTCCCACAAGTACTGCTTCCAGTTAGCACTTGGTGAACAATGTCTGGAATTACTCAACTGAAAATGCATAAATATCCATGTGGATAATGCAAAACCACATGTTTCTTTGATGACCAGGAAGAAACTTTAAAAGTTCGGCTGGGAAGTTCTGATTCAGCTGCCATACTCACTGGACATTGCACCTTCGGATATCAATTTATTTTGGTTTTTACAAAATTCTCTTAATGCAAAAATTTTCAGTTCCCTGGAAGACTGTAAAGGACACCTGGAACATTTCTTTGCTCAAAACCAAAAAGTTTTAGGAAGATGGAAGTATGAAGTTGCATGAAAAATTGCAGAAGGTAGGGGAACAAACAGTGAATATGTTGTTCAATAAAGTCCTTGGTGAAAATGAAAGATGTCTTTTCTTTTTACTTCAACAAAGGAAGTTTTTGGCCAAATGGACACTTTTTGTTTTTGTAAGTTTGACTCATTTAGATACTTCATCTAAGGGGAATCATGAATCCTTTGTCCTACTGTGATTGGCTTTTTTCACTTAGTACAGTTGGCTCAAGGTTCGTCTATGTTGTATCATGTGGGAAGATTTGTTTCATTTTTATGGCTGAATACTATTCCAGTATTTATATGTTTTTTTTTATTCATTAATCATTGGGGGCTATTTAGATTGTTTTACCTCAACTTTTAAGGTTATGGAAATACAAATATCACTTTGAAAGTTTGCATCAGTTCTTTTGAATAGAAACTCAGAAAGGGGATTGCTGGGTAATATGGTAATTCTAGTTTTAATTATTTGGGAAACCATCCTAGTGTTTTCCATAGGAGCTTCTGGTAGTAGTATTCTACCTCCCCACCCTCACCAACAGTTGTTATTTTCTTCTCCACTCCCTCCCTCTCCTTCCTTCTATCCCTTCATCCTTCTTTTTTTTTTTTTTTGGATAGTGCCTATTGGCACCACACTCCAATACTCTTGCCTGGAAAATCCCATGGACGGAGGAGCCTGGTGGGCTGCAGTCCATGGGGTCACAAAGAGTCGGATACGACTGAGCGACTTCCCCTATTCTAACAGATGGAATAGGTGATATTTCTTGCTTCTGATTTGCATTTTCTAATTTGGAGTATATATGCTGCTGCTAAGTCGCTTCAGTCGTGTCCAACTCTGTGCAACCCCATAGACGGCAGCCCACCAGGCTCCCCCGTCCCTGGGATTCTCCAGGCAAGAACACTGGAGTGGGTTTGGAGTATATATAAATCTTGACAATTTTCCCACTATTTTGTAATGCAAGTGTCAGATTTGATCCTTGATGGCTGAGGCATCCATTTCAAAGGGGCATCCAAACCTGACTGTCTCAGATAAACAGCCACAGGACTAGATAAAGAGCTGGTTGCCTCCCCCAACTGAGTCTCCTTTGTTTTAGAGATCTTGCTTGATTTCAGTGACTGACTTTTTGAGCTACATTTTTTCCTTTTCTCTTCCTGTGCTTTAAATTCCCACTCATATATATTAAGTTCACCAATAAAGAGTATTGAATCGCATTTTCAGTTGTACACCTTAAACTAATATATTGTAACTCAGCTATACTTCAGATAAAAAAAAAAACAGTGAGCCCTTCATTGGAAATATGATTAACTTGATTTAAATGATGGGGAAAAAATGAGAATTTATTAAAACTGTGAAATAAAATATTTCTTGCCATATTGGAGGGCAAGAAATGTCACAGCCTTCAGCGATTTTGGGCCTCCAAAAGTGAGGGCTCTCAAAAGGGACCACAATGCCTGTGATCTAACAGATGCCACCACCCCCCACGGTGATTGCTGAGGAGCTGGGAGTGTGGTGGTGGTGGTGGTGGGGGGGGCGGGGGCGGTGGATGCAGGAAGCAGCCATTTGCCACATCTGCCACCTCTGACTGTAAACCAGGAATTAAGGATGTAAACAATCAAGAAACAGGATTTGGCTCCAGATAGCTAAAGGTGCATATGAAAGGAATGAATTCAATGAGCCCAGAGGCTTGAACCTCATGAACCACAGCTCTCTCATGTTAGCTTCTCCTCTTCTGATTCTACATGTGATTCTTTCAGCCGTTCATTAAGCAAAAAATATTTTGAGGTCCCTAATTATTCTCCTTTGTATATCAGTGCTTAATTTCCTACAGGCTTTCCAGACAGATGATAGTCAGCACTCATAATTTTAGTTACTAAATGGTATTTTTAAATGACCTCTTTAATTTTCACCATTTTCTCTTCAAATTAACAGTCATCTTGGGTGAAAAGGGTACAAGAAAAGGCAGCGGAAGTGAATTGAATAATAAAAAACATATGAAAAATGTTTTTTAAATAAAAAACCCATTGTTTAATTACCTGTGCTGAAATCTACTCATTTTAAGTTAAAAGTGAAGTGTTGACTTTATGCTTGTGGACTATTTGTTAAGGGTATTCATAGATATGATATTGTTTAAAGTTTCTAAAACAACTTTCACATGTTATCACAAACACCAAATGTTTCATCTGTATACTTCAATGGTGTCTTAAAATTGTTTCTGATTTTTTAGCCTCACCCTGCAATCCCACTTTCATCCTGTGCTGTGCTCCCTGCAATGTGATCTGCTCCATTATTTTCCAGAACCGTTTTGATTATAAAGATCAGACTTTTCTAAGTCTAATGGAAAAGTTGAATGAAAACTTTAGGATTCTGAGCTCTCCATAGGTTCAGGTGAGGCCAAGGTCCTTTCTTCTTGAGGAATTGCTGTAGGAAGGGGGACCCCTTCCACGGCCTGAAACTAGGCTCTTGTCTAACGCTCGGAAATGAATTGTCTGAGGAGACACATGTGCTGACAAAGCAAGAGATTTTATTGGGAAAGGGCACCCGGGTGGAGAGCAGTAGGGTAAGGGAACCCAGAACTGCTCTGTCAAATTGTTGTAGGAAGGGGCACCCCTTCCAGGGCCCAAAACTGGGCTCTTGTCTAACACTCGGAAATGAATTGTCCGAGGAGACACATGTGCTGACAAAGCAAGAGATTTTATTGCGAAAGGGCACCCGGGTGGAGAGCAGTAGGGTAAGGGAACCCAGGAGAACAGCTCTGCCTCGTGGCTGGAAGTCTTGGGTTTTATGGTGATGGGATTAGTTTCTGGGTGGTCTTTGGCCAATCATTCTAATTCAGAGTCTTTCCTGGTGGCGCACACATCGCTCAGCCAAGATGGATGCTAGCGAGAGGGATTCTGGGAAGTGGACAGACATGCAGTGTCTCCTTTCAACCTTTCCCATACTTATTAGTTCCGTATTCCTTATCAAGATCTCCTGTCATAAAACAACTCATGCAAATAGTTACTATGGTGCCTGGCCAGGGTGGGCAGTTTCAGTGTGTTTCCCCTAACAAAATGGCTTGCAGTCTTGGGTTTTACGGTGATGGGATTAGTTTCCAGGTTGTCCTTAGCCAATCATTCTGACTCAGAGTCCTTCCTGGTGGTGCATGCCTTGTTCAGCCAAGATGGATGTCAGAGAGAAGGATTCTGGGAGGTGGTCGGACAGGTTGTTGGGAAGCCCAGTACAAAATAGCCGGTTGGAGGAAGTACTTGGGAAAATGGCGAAGGGCCAGAAATACCCCGGCTTGATATGCTCGGGCAGAAAAACATCTCCCGTCTTTGGTTATGCCTGGCGCCAAGATTTAATAATAAACATTAAGGATGTTGCTTGAGAAAACGGGTTATGGGATAAGCACATGGGTCACTTAGAGCGCACTGTCCTTGAAATATTTTTACTGATTAGGTGTTAACCCTGTACGCGTTCTGCTGGCTGTATACTCTAAGCTCTTTGTTCCTGCTTCTATAAAAAGGCTTGACTACAGAAATAAACTTGTCAGTCCTTACAAGAGACTGTCCGAGTGTCCTTCTTTCAGGTTCATCGCTTCCAAGTCCCGGGGAGAAAATCCTCAACACAGGTGGTGTCTCCTTTTGACCTTTTCAGAACTCTTCTGGTTGGTGGAGGCTTATTAGTTCCCTGTTCCTTACCAGGAACCTCGTGTCATAAAACAGCTCATGCAAATGGTTACTATGGTGCCTGGCCAGGGTGGGCTGTTTCAATCAGTGTGTTTCTCCTAACAATCATTTCTGCTGTTTTCTACATGAGGTCCAGATCTCTATACACCGAACTGTGAGGTGAAATTGTGAAGAGTGCAGTCCTGCCTAGAGCTTAGCATCATGGAGTGCTCATCTGGGGCTGATGGTTGAGCCCTTTGATGATAGACAAGAAAATGCTTGCCCAGAAAACAGAACTGCAGTTCAGTCCTGTTGACACTGTTCAGTGGTTTTTCACACCAGTTGCAAGAAACTACTTTGGTAACTTCTCCAAAGGGATGCCCGCAGCAATTGAAGGACTTCTAGGTCCTTCTGGAAAGGCTCCCATTACTCACAAGTCTTGTCATTCAATCTCCATTGTTGACTAAAAAATATAGTTACATCCTATATCCTAGTTATTTTATTTGGTGGGCATGGTTAGGACTCTGAGTGCGGGTGACCACATCTGAGAAAATTGCTCCAAGGAGGCAGGAGGGGGAGTCAGACTATATATAAGTTTGCAACAAAGGGAGCAAGCAGTCTGAACATCAAAGATCAGACATCAAGTTAAGGAATTTAGCATTCTGTGTATGAGAAGATGCAAGCCTCTTGGATCACTGAATTCATTCCTTTCATATGCACATCAGCTCTCTGGGGCCAAATCTGGTTTCCTTGTTCACCTGGAGGAGTGGCAGCCTCTTTGAGTTTCTTCTTGCCTTCCCCCAGCTCCTCAGCAGTCATCTTGGGGGGTGGCAGCATCTGTCAGATCTCAGTTTTGGGAGCCCTCATTTACATTTGGAGGCCAGAAATCACTAATGGCTATGACATTTCTTGTTTATTGATATGGAAGGAGATACTTTAATTTCATACCACTTAGTTGCTATTTAGGGCTTTCCCAGTGGCTCATGGGTAAAGAATCCATCTGCAGTGCAGGAGATGTGAGAGATGCAGGTTCCATCCCTGGGTCAGGAAGGTGGGAATGGCAACCCACTCCAGTATTCTCGCCTGGAGAATCCCATGGACAGAGGAAACTGTCAGGCTACAGTTCATGGGGTCACAAAGTGTCAAACACAACTGAAGTAACTTAGCACACACACACACACACACACACACACACACACAGTTGCTACTTAAGCACATGAGTTGACAGAAATATCTGCATTTAGTAAGGAGAAGAATATCTCCTTCAAAGGGGAGAGTGCTAGCACAGGACAACTAGGATAGGAGGGAGATCTTGATGCTTCATTTGGCATCTTAACCTACAAGGTAATTGCTTTGGGAATGACAAAATGATTGTTTTTGTGTGTATAAGAAACATAAACAAACATTACAGGTGTACCCTGTGCTAAGCTATGTTCTACCCTCTGCCTAAGAGACATCACAGAAATCACTTAATTCCTCTGGTGCCCAGTTACTTTATCCATAAAATATTGTTGTGTTTCCTGGTTCTTTAGGATCCTTTCAGCCCTAAAATATTGATTTTATGTTTGAGTATACGAGGCAGAAGTAAAAACATCAAAGACCAGCTCTGTGTTCTTTCCAGGTTGTTTAAATTCTCTTATCATCTACAAATGTAAATCATAGTATTTCATGTCATCCTATATATCATGATGGTAAGGAAGAATTGAGGTAAAATATGAGAGAATTGAGATAAAAATGCATTTATGCAATAAACATGATATATGTATATAGGAAAAAATTATCATATTTGATCCATGGTCATAATTTTCTCCCTCAAATGCATCTGTCAACATATGTGTGTATGTGTTAGTCACTCAGTCATGCCCGACTCTATGTGACCCCATGGACTGTAGCCCACCAGGCTTCTCTGTCCATGGGATTCTTCAAGCAAGAATACTGGAGTGGATTGCCATGCCCTCCTCCAGGGGATCTTCCCGACTCAGAGATCGAATCCAGGTCTCCTGCATTGCAAGCAGACTCCTTACCATCTGAGCCACAAGGGAAGCCTATACTCATATAAACATGATATATGAATATAGGAAAAAATTATCATATTTGATCCAGGGTCATAATTTTCTCCCTCAAATACATCTGTCAACATAGAAAATTATGTATTTGTGAAGTGAAAATTTCTCTCAATACAGAGACCATATTATATTAATATTTATACCACAGTTGTTAACCAGGGCTTGGCATATTAAATAAGTCTTCACTGAGTGTTTTTTATTTAAGAAACTACTGCTTTGTCTTCTAGATCTGCAATACTTGCCCTGCTCTCCTAGATTGTTTCCCTGGGAGTCATAACAGAGTACTTAAAAATGCTGCTTATTCACAAAATTATTTTTTGGAGCAAATAAGGAAACACCAAGCATCCCTGGACATTAACAATCCTCGAGACTTTATTGATTGTTTTCTGATCAAAATGGAGCAGGTAAAATGTTAATGACAGCTCAGTTCTTTGATTGCTTGTGCATTTTGCAATTCATTGAATAGTTTTGAATTTACTAGGAAAGTTTCAGTGATCAAGTAAGTAATGCCAATAAGCATTTTAAGTGTCTATTGTGTGCATGTATTGTATGCACTAAGCATTATGAAAGATACAGTATTTAACTTTTAAATAAATGGAAAAATTGATCTTGCTTTTTGGGTACTAGTTGGACTGTGAAGAAAGCTGAGCGCTGAAGAATTGATGCTTTTGAACTGTGGTGTTCGAGAAGACTCTTGAGAGTCCCTTGGACTGCAAGGAGGTCCAACCAGTCCTAAAGGGGATCAGTCCTGGGTGTTCATTGGAAGGACTGATGCTAAAGCTGCAACTGCAATACTTTGGCCGCCTCATGTGAAGAGTTGACAGAGTTGACTCATTGGAAAAGACCGTGATGCTGGGAGGGATTGGGGGCAGGAGGAGAAGGGGACGACAGAGGATGAGATGGCTGGATGGCATCACCAACTCGATGGACATGAGTTTGAGTGAACTCTGGGAGTTGGTGATGGACAGGGAGGCCTGGCATGCTGTGATTCATGGGGTCTCAAAGAGTAGGACATGACTGAGTGACTGAACTGAGTTGAACTGAGTATACCCAAGAAGAGTCAGAATGACTCTTCAGGTGAAAAATAAATAATTACAAACAAGGTATAAAATACAAATATCGTAGTATAATATGAAGATGGGCATGATCTCTGCACACACTGTTTGAGGGAATGGAAGAGAATGGCTTAATCTAGCTGGACTTCTGCATGTCAGGTGGTTGAAAATAAATTTAATATGTTTGCATGAAGGAGAAGGAAAGGAATTTCAGATGGGTGAATAGTGTATATAGAGGTGCAAAGGTGTATGATGGGAAAGAGTAGGTGAATGAAAGAGAGAAGCCTTAATTGAATGTAAAGTAAAATGAATTGTCATAGATATGGAGTTCGAGGCTGGTATCCGAGACTCTGAACCCTGCACCATTAGTTGAAAAGACTGTTTTCCTCACACGAACCATCATGGCACCCTTGTCAAAAATCAGTGGAAGGGTTTATTTGTGTAATCTCAAATCTTTTCCAATCGTCTATATGAAAATATTATGCCATAACATATTATCTGTTCTTCTTAATTACTAGCATTGTATTATAGTTAGCTTTGAAATTGAGAAGTGTGAGTCCTCTAACTTTGTTGTTAATTTTTAAGAATATTTTGGCTATTCTGAGTGCCCTGAATTTTCAGACTAATTATAGGATAAACTCATCAATTTTTGCCAGGAAGCCAGTAGTGATTTTGGTAGGGATTGTAGGAAATCTGTAGATCAGTTTGTGGAGTAATGTCATTTTTAAAAATAAGATGAAATTCACATACCATACAGTTATCCATTTAAAGTGTACAATTTAGTGGTATTTATTGCACTCACAATATTGTGTGATTACTTGCTCTCTCTAATTTCAAAACTTTTCCATCACTCTGCAGGAACATATGCTCCCAGTAAATGATCACTAACACATCTTGTGTTAATCTGTTATCTGCTTTATATCTCTATGAATTTGCCTATTATGTATATATCATATGAAAGGTCTCACAGCATTGTCCCTTTTGTTTCTAGCTCTTTCACCTAGTATAGTATTTAGGAGGTTCATCTAAGTTGCATGTATCAGTACTTTGTTATTTTCTTTTATGGATGAATAATATTGAATTTTTGCACATATTATAATTTTTTAATCCATTCATCTATTGATGGACATCTGTTTTGTTTCTGTCTTTGAGTTTTATGAATAGTGTTACTGTAAACATTTGTGTACAAGTTTTTGATGGACATTTTTCCATTTTTGTGGGGTGTATTTATAGGAGTAGAATTGATGAGCTATGTGGCAATTTTATGTCTAATTTTGAGGAACTGGCGATGCCAGGAGCCAGCATGAGGAACTCTGCCCGTGGCAAAGGTCATGAGGAAGGAGGCTGGGCATACGCAAAGGCGGGATCAAGCCTCAGGAGTCCCCCTGGAAATTCTCGAGCATCTACCCCCAAAACCAGAGTCTGACTACTTTACTGCTTTATGCTCTCACCTACACCTCTGACTTTATGGGGGGCTGTCCCCCACCGCCTCTCTCTGAAAAAGAGTTAACTTACAGCTCCAGTTAATAAAGTTCCTGGGTGTGACAAGAGTGTTTCAACCTACAAGCTCCTTTGGAAGTCCTCTAGCCTGCCTGAACAGGTTCTTACAGCCACATGTGATTGTTCAGAGTCTCCCAACTGTGAGAGGCATGAGATCTTCTAAACTGTATAAATACAGATTCCTTTGAGCAGTTAAAAGATTGATTAGAAATTGTATTGGTGAAGGGTTTTTCACTTTTTGGGCCAATGTTTGCTCCTAAGTTTCCATATCCCTTACCTACTGTGTCCCTGAGAGTGTATTGATTAATATAATTGATGTATAGGAATGTAAGTAGTAGCTTTAATGTTTGTAACCTTGGACCCTTGAGTTAATTCTTTTCTTATTATAGCCCACCACACCTTTGCCCTATAGGAATGCAACTTTATCTAATGCTTTCGGAAGGTGGGGCCTGACTTTAGAATAATCACCTTTAGAGAAAAATAAGTTTTCTGAAGAAAGGATCATAAAATGTTAACAGGCCTCTTGACCAGAAGATGATGTAATTCACCTAAACTTTTGCATATGATAAGTTTGCAGGAAGAAAGCCTGGCTTACTGCTGGCTCTACCCCTTCCTCCATTATTCTCTATGCACAACTTAAGGCATAAAAACTACTTTGGAAAATAAAGTGCGGGCCTTGTTCACCGAAACTTGGTCTCCCCATGTCATTCTTTCTCTCACCTTCTGGCTGAATTCCCATCTGGAGCGTGGAGGCTCGTCAAGCCTACTAATTATGCCTGGGCTTCTAAGATCTGTCCAGGGAGGCCTTAGTGTCTCCTCTGCTTCAGAAGAATGGGAGGATGCCTGTGGCCTACGTAGGTGATGCAAATTCCTTATTTTGGAATTTTATTAGCTTTCCATGTAAACCAAGTTATTCAGCCTCTTTTCTCCACTGAATTTTCTCACTGAGCTATCCTTATTTGATCACTCTTTATGTCTTTAACTCTATCGTATCCTGATTGCTGAAGCCGTCTCCCCTTCGAAACCCCTGGATCCTGCTGGGTCTGGCCCCCAGTATGGCAGCCTTTTCCACAGTGACTACAGTAGTCAGGTTCCCACGAGCAATGTACAGGGGTCCTGTTGACCCACATAGTGGCCAATATGTATTTTATAATTTTTTGTAATTATTAAAGCTAGCCTAATTAATGTGAATACTGGCCAGAATACTGGAGTGGGTAGCCATTTCCTTTTCCGGGGATCTTCCCAACCTAAGGTTTGAACTTAGGTCTCCCTCATTGCAGGCAGATTCTTTACCAGCTGAGTATATCAGAGAAGCCCAGTTGGTCTGGATAGTTCTTCTATTTCAATTGAAAAATTTTTACCTGTCAGTTATACCTCAGTAAAACTTGGAAATTTTTTATGTATTTAATGTGTGTGTGCATGCATGCTCAATTGCTTTAGTTGTGTACAGCTCTTTGGGACCCTATGGACTGTAGCCCACCAGGCTTCTCTCTCCATGGGATTCTCCAGGCAAGAATACTGGAGTGGGTTGCCATGCCCTCCTCAAGGGGATCTTCCAGACCCAGGGATCGAACCTGTGTCTCCTGCATTGCAGGCAGATTCTTTACCACTGAGCCACTGGAGAAGCCCATTTAATGTGTACAATATGCTGTTTTGATACACGTATGCTGGAGGCTATGCTTAGGAGTTGAATGGGATTTTGAACTTGCTTCTCTTCCAGACTGGGCCTGAGTGGGATTTTGAACTTGCTTCTCTGCCAGACTGGGCCATAAGATGAACTCTGCACTTCCTGGGTACTTGTGGCTAGGATTACTGGTAAGAAAAAATATTGTAATTTTGCTTGTTTTTCCTATGCTGTTGGTATCATATTGAACAAATCATTGCCCAGACCAATATAAAGAAGCTTTCCCTTTTTGCTTTCTTCTAGGTGTTTCATGGCTTTAGGTCTTATGTTTATGTCTTCAGTTCATTTTGAGGTGATGTTTTGTATGTTGTAAAATAATGATTCAAATTCTTTTTTTTTTTTTTGCAGGTGGTGATCTAATTTTCCCAACACTCTATTTTTGAGAAATTGTGCTCTCCACATTATGTATCTTGAGATAAGTTGATCATAAATTTGTCCATTAATTTCTGGGTTCTTTATTCTTTTACATTGGTCTGTGTAGCTGTTTTTATACTGTTTTGATTATTATAGCTTTGTAATATAGTTTGAAATCAGAAAGTGAAATTCCTCCACCCTTGTTCTTTTTTAGTATGGCAGTGGCTATGCAGGGTCCTTGGTTGTTCCATATGAATTAAAATATTTTTTTAAATTATTGACTTTTGACTGCGCTGGGTCTTCATTCCTCTGTAGGCTTTCTCTAGCTTTGGCAAGTAGGAGCTATTCTCTAGTTGTGGTGCATGGACTTCTCACTGCGGTGGCTTCTTTTGTTGCGGCACATAGGCTCTAGGGTGCCTGGGCTCAGTGGTTGTGGTGCATGGGCTTAGTTGCCTCATGGCACGTGGGATGTTCCTGGACTAGAGACTGAACTCATGTCCGCTGCATTGGTAGGCAGATTCTTAACTACTGGACCACCAGAGGAATCCTTGCATATGAATTTTAATTTTTTTCTATTTCTGTGAAAAATTCTATTTTGATACGTATTTCATTGAATCTGTAGATTGCTTTTGGTAATATAGACATTTTAACAATATTAATTCTTCTTTTCATATACATGGGATATCTTTCATTAATTGATCCTCTTCGTTTTCTTTTTTATAGTTTCCAGTGTACAGATCTTTTGCTTCCTTGATTAAATTTATTTTAAGTATTAGGAGATCCAACCAGTCCATCCTAAAGGAAATCAATCCTGGGTGTTCATTGGAAGGACTGATGTTGAAGCTCAAACTCCAATACTTTGGCCACCTGATGCAAAGAGCTGACTCATTTGAAAAGACCCTAATGTTGGGAAAGATTGAGGGCAGGAGGAGAAGGGGACGGCAGAGGATGAGATGGTTAGATGACATCACAGACTCCATGGACATGAGTTTGGGTAAACTCCGGCAGTTGGTGATGGACAGGGAGGCCTGGCATGCTGCAGTTCATGGGGTCACAAAGAATCAGACACAACTGAGTGACTGAACTGAACTGATCTGAACTGAAGTAGTTTATTCATTTTGTTTCTGTTTCTTGAAGTTCTGTCAGTTTTGCCTCACATATTTAAATGCTTTGATGCACTTGCAAATAACACCATTCCACTTTATAAGTTAATGCCTTATAAGTTAATGTCTCTTATAATGTCTTATAAGTTAATGTCTCCATTATAAGTTAATGTCTCTTATAATAAAAAATAATTTTACTTCTTCCTTTCCATCCTTTATATCATTGCCGTGGTTCATTCCACTTATCTATAAGCATAAGGTAAGGGTAAGTGAAGTCACTCAGTCATGTCCGACTCTTTGTGACCCCATGGACAGTAGCCTGCACCAGGCTCCTCTGTCCATCGGATTTTCTCAGCAAGAGTACTGGAGTGGGGTGCCATTTCCTTCTCCAGGGAATCTTCCCGACCCAGGGATCAAACCCAGGTCTCCCGCATTGTTGACAGACACTTTACCGTCTGAGCCACCAGGGAAGTCCATATATAAGTCTATATATATTTATATATATGTCCATAACCATTACATAATCAAATATACTGTTACTATTTTCTGCAAATTTTTATCTGTTAGAGCAATAAAGTAAATAAGCAAAACTTTTTATTTTACTGTCACTCATTCTTTCTTTATAACCCTTTCTTTATGTAGACGTGTTTCTGACCTATATGATTTTGCTTCTCTCTAAAGATTTTTAAAACATTCTTTGCAAGCCAGTTCAACTGGCAACAGATTCCCTCAATTTTGTTTGCTCGTTTGCTCAGAAAGTCTTCATTTCTCCTTCACTTTTTAAGGAAATTTTGAAGGATACAGAATTTAGATCATTGGTTTGACCATCTGTATGTATTCTTTGGAGAAATGTCTGGTTAGGTCTTCTGCCTGTTTTTCAATTGGGTTGTTTACATTTGTGTTGTTGAGTTGTATGAGCTGTATATTTTGAAAATTAAGCACTGGTTGATCACATCATTTGCAAATACTTTTCTCCCATTCTGTAGGTTGTCTTTTCGTTTTGTTTATGGTTTCCTTTGTTGTGCAAAAGCTTACTAGTTTGACTAGGTCCTGTTTGTTTATTTTTGTTTTTATTTGTATTGCCTGGGAGACTGACCTAAGAAAACATTGATTCGATTTATGTACCAGACACATTTATCTAAGCATACCCCTGGATGCTGCAAGTGTTTAATTTCCAGGGTACAAAAATAATTGCTCAGACCCTTTGTGCGTGGCCAGTAGCTGTTTCAGTGGATGGACTGATTCCTAGAACTTCCTCTCTGCCTTTTGTGTGACATTACTCTAGCAATGCCATCCTCACAATACTGAGTGTCCAGATCTATGACAAGGTAAGTTATTTGTTTATTTAGGTTTTCT
This sequence comes from Bos javanicus, assembly GCF_032452875.1. Lineage (NCBI taxonomy): Eukaryota > Metazoa > Chordata > Mammalia > Artiodactyla > Bovidae > Bos > Bos javanicus. Next base: position 16,040,533 of record NC_083893.1, read on the forward strand.
TGAATTGTTTTGTGTAATAATGATAGGCTGTGTACACATAACCACTGTATCTGAAAATCAAATTCAAGAAATGGAAACACTAATATTGTTTTATGAGAGCACTGCTTTTCTTACTGACTTGAGTAATTTTGAACTGAGAAGCCAAAAGCTTGTGTGATGACACTGTTACTGAGGAAAATTAACAAGAGCACACATTCAGTGAGTTTAGTCTGTCTTAATTGTGTTTCTTACATAATAATAGACATGGCACTGGGGCCCTGGAGATTATAAATGCATCATAAAATTAATGCTAGTCTAGGGACATGTTTACAAAATATGCTTTTTTTTTTTTTTGCATGTTAACGATCCCTTCTACTCAGTATTTAAAACTGCCTGCTTGTTATGTATTCTGTGTCACATCATCGCATCAATCCTAAAACAGCATTACTTGTCCTTTTCTATTGCTGTCTGTCTCCTTATTTGTGAGAGACATTCACTTAGTTTGTCAGCTTTGACATTGCATTACTCCTTCCCATCCCTTTTTCCCCTTGGGCAGAGAAAGCCTCAACTTTCTGTTTTTATGATTGTAGTGTAGCTTCAAGCTGTATATTCTTTTTATTCCTATATTTGTTTCTTAGGTCAAGCTGCTAATTGCATTGCATGTGGAATACAACCATGATGGTCCTGTACTGTCTTTGTGAATCCATCCTCTTTATTATAATTTACATATAGTTCATTTTAGGTTGTGCTGCAGTATTAGCTTTTGTACAATTTCAGCTTCATCGTGAATATACAGACAGTATTGAGTTCATGTACATTTTTAACAAAGAAGAGAATAATGAAATCTTGATTCAGGCTTATAACATCTTTCATGTTATGGCCCTAATTTATCTATTTCTACTAATTAAGATTTTGTTCATCTATAAATAAGAGAAAACCTGTTAATGAATGCTTTAACGAATAGTGGCTATATTTATCTCATGTACAAAGAATCTTCTGTCAGTGGAGGAATAGTACAGTAGTCCTGAAATATCAGGGATTCAGATACCTCCCATTTTTATTTACTTATGCTGAGTATATAGAGCTCATGGGCATGTAAGCTAAGTTGCCTCAGTCGTGTTTGACTCCTTGCAACCCTTTGGAATGTAGCCTGCCAGGCTCACTCATTATTAAAACTTCTTGTCCCAAAATGATGTTGGTGTATTCTAATAACTCCTTCAAATATTTGTTTTGGGTAGGAAGGAGGGCATAGAGGAAACAATTCCAACAGCCTTCTGCTTGTATCTCACTGGCGAAAACTGTGTTGCTTGTTGTTGTTTAGTCACTAAGTTGTGTCTGACTCTTTTGTGACCTCATGGGCTGTAGTCCGCCAGGCTCCTCTGTCCATGAAATTTCCCAGGCAAGAATCCTGGAGTGGGTTGCCATTTCCTACTCCAGGGGATCGTCCCAACCCAGGGGTCGAACTCATGTCTCCTGCATTGGCAAGTGGATTCCTTACCACTGAGCCACCAGGGAAGCCCTCTGCTTGGCTCACCTAAATGCAAAAGAGGCTGATGAATGGGACTTTTAGGCAAGTGAGGAATAAGTTATGAGAAACTGATGTTTGAGTCAGCTGATCTATAATCTCTTGCTATATTCTACAATAGTTTTTTTTCTAAAATTGCACCTTGCAGTGTGTGTGTGTGTGTGTGTGTGTGTGTGGCTTCCCGGGTGGCACTAGTGGTAAAGAACCCGTCTGCCAATACAGGAGATATAAGAAACGTAGGTTCGATCCCTGGGTTGGGAAGATCCCCTGAAGCAGGTCACAGCAATCCACTCCAGTATTCTCGCCTGGAAAATCCCATGGACAGAGGAGCCTGGCGGGCTACAGTCCCTAGGGTCACAAAGAGTCAGACATGACTGAAGCGACTTAGTGCGCACACACACACACACACATATAAAATAGGCTTAACTTTAAAATAATGTGAGTTATTTTGGATTACCTGTAATTCTGAAAAGTTAACCTGTCAAATAATTGTATCAAATCATTCCTAGGAAAAGCACAATGAACAATTGGACTTTACATTTGGAAGCTTGACAGCTACTATATTTGATTTGTTTGGAGCTGGGACAGAGCCAACAAGCACTACCCTGGGATATGGGCTCCTCCTCCTGCTGAAGCACCCAGAGGTCATAGGTATGATAACATGGTGGTCAGGGTGATTTCAGAAGAGTTACTGGAAAGAAACTGGGAGTGCTTTCCGTCTTGTTACTCTTAGAGAATTACTTAAATCTCTGTTTGAGCAGCTTAATGTTTTCAGATTTAATGAAGGGATCCTTCATTAAATAATAAGAGAACATCTTTGCATAACCTGAGAGGTTGAAGACACGGTGGACAGCAGCAAAATCAATACAGCAGCATCTGGATTTCATGAGAGGTCATTTCATTTCATGCCCTGGGACTGCATATTGGTTTTATTATGGAAGGGCCACTTACACGTCTGCTCATTCTGAAAATGCTGTGTTCTAAAGCCAGAGTAGGGAAAATGGAACTTCTCCTTATTGAAGTCTGAGTGGAAATTCTAAAACTTAATGAGGTAGCTTGAGATAGCATCCACATTCTGGGAGTGATGAGTGAGTGAAAGTCACTTAGTTGTATCTGATACTGCCGGGAGCCGGTATGGGAGTCCCCACCCCCATGACAAGGACATGTGGGAGAGATCTGGTGGGCAAGGCGAGCCAGAACTCTAGGGGTGCCCCTCTGGGCCTGCCTGAGGGTCTACCCCAAAAACCTGAGCCTGTCTGTTTTACTGCTTCATGACTTTCACCAACTCCTCTGACAGTCACAAGGGGCTATCCCCAACCACTCTTATCTGTAAGAACAGCAACTTAGAGCTCTAGTTAATAAGTCTCCAGGGTATAATAAGGTATGTTCCAATTGTGTTTCCCTCAGAAAGCTTTCTAACCTGCCTAACAGGTTTCCGGACTCCTACAGCTGTGCATGTGATTATTTACGGCCTCCCAGCCATATGAAGCACAAGGAGACTTAGTTATTCTAACAATGCAGAGCCTCTCGGGGAGTTAGAAAATTGTTAAAATAGAACTGATAGAAGGTTTCTTTGTTGAGTTAATGCCCGCTGCCAAGTTTCCATATTTCTTATCCACTGTGTTCCTGGGAGTGTATTGATTAATATAGTTGATATATAAGAAATATAAGTAGAAGCTTTAATGTTAATAATAACCTTGGACCCCTAAGCTAATAAATTCTTTCCTTAATTACCCCCACGACACTCTTGCCCTATAGGAATGCAACTCTGTTTAGTGCTTTCGGGGAGTGGTACTAAACTCTAAGAAAAATCACCTCTGGAGAAAATAAGTTTTTCTGGTTGACTAATTCTTATCAGAAGAAAAATGTTAGCAGGTTTCCTGACCAGAAGACGATGTAAATCACCCAAAGCCTTTGTATTTGCGATAATGATTAAGGTCTGCTGACCTTACATGACTTTGCATCCCCCATTATCTTCTATGTACAACTTGAGGTATAAAAGTCCTGCTAAAAATAAAGCTACGGGCCTTGCTCACCAAAGCTTGGTCTCCCCGTGTCATTCTTTCTCGTCTCCTTTTCTTTTCTTTTGTCTCTACTCTTTCTTCAGGCCAAAGTAATTGGAGCGTGGGGGTATATTGATTTCCCACGTAAACCAATTATAATTAGGCCTCTGATTCTCTCCACTGACGCTATCCCTTTAAATTGCTGAAGCCGTCATCCTGAGGGAATCCCTGGATCCAACTGGGGCTGGACCCCGGTATGATACTTTGTGACCCTATGTACTCTAGCCTTCTAGGCTCTTCTATCCATGGAATTCTCCAGGCCAGAATTCTGGAGTGGGTTGCCATTCCATTCTCCAAGGGATCTTCCTGACCCAGGAATTGAACCTGGGTCTCCTGCATTGCAGGCAAATTCATTACCATCTGAGACACCAGGGAGGCCCACATTCTGGGAAGTGCTCTAAGCATTTAGAGTCACAAGAAATTGTACCTTTTAGGCATAAGATGCCTATAAAGGTTGTTTTTTTTTTTTTGTTTGTTTGTTTTTAGTCCAGAAGTCTGTTTCTATAAAAATGATGCTTGACAAAATAAGAATTTTGAGGGTCAACAATTTTATATTTTACAAAGTACTTTTTTTAAAAATTTACCTTGTAAGAGTTTATGATTGTGCATGGTGGGTTAGAAAAGACATTATCTTGTCCTGTTTCACCATCCCATTAAAAACTTATTACAAACAAGACTAAGAGTTTTAAAGTTGAACAAGAGGAGGTCAGGAAATACCAAATCTTCAGCACATTTCTGAAGCACAGAGAACATACTGAGGAGTAATAATGAACTCTTTAGGGAAGATGAAGTTGCATCCTAAATGTAGAAAGGAAAAGGTACCTAATCAAAGTTAATATGTATCCCTATAACCCCATAAAGTTGAGTATTTAGAAGTACCAAATGTCAAAGAGGGTAGAAGGAAAAAGAGATTGAAAAAAGTAGCAGTCTCTGCCTCGTCCCCTTGACAAATCCTTTTATCATGTAACGTTTTCTCCAGTGGGATGAGAGAGGCTTATTCTTCAGAGAAACTGAAACCAACAGGCTCTACACTCAGGGACACTGGGCAGAAAAAGAGGAAAAGAGTGAGATGCACAGCTGAGAGGCAAGGTTAGGGAAGAATCCACTTCTTGAATTCAGAGACTTTCAGTTCCTTTCTCTATTGTAGTTCCCCGAATGCAGGGAGTTTCTGTTTGTCTTATTATGTATACTAATAAAGAAGTATATATAGATATATCTTAAGCCTAGTTCCAAATAGGAAAAGGAGTACGTCAAGGCTGTATATTGTCACCCTGCTTATTTAACTTATATGCACATTACATCATGAGAAACACTGGGCTGGAAGAAGCACAAGCTGGAATCAAGATGCTGGGAGAAATATCAATAACCTCAGATATGCAGATGACACCACCCTTATGGCAGAAAGTGAAGAGGAACTAAAAAGCCTCTTGAGGAAAGTGAAGGTGGAGAGTGAAAAAGTTGGCTTGAAGCTCAACATTCAGAAAACGAAGATCATGGCATCCGGTCCCATCACTTCATGGGAAATAGATGGGGAAACAGTGGAAACACTGTCAGACTTACTTTTTTGGGCTCCAAAATCACTGCAGATGGTGGCTGAAGCCATGAAATTAAAAGACACTTACTCCTTGGAAGGAAAGTTAAGACCAACCTAGATAGCATATTCAAAAGCAGAGACATTACTTTGCCAACAAAGGTTCGTCTAGTCAAGGCTATGGTTTTTCCTATGGTCATGTATGGATGTGAGAGTTGGACTGTGAAGAAGGCTGAGCGCCGAAGAATTGATGCTTTTGAACTGTGGTGTTGGAGAAGACTCTTGAGAGTCCCTTGGACTGCAAGGAGATCCAACCAGTCCATTCTGAAGGAGATCAGCCCTGGGATTTCTTTGGAAGGAATGCTGCTAAAGCTGAAACTCCAGTACTTTGGCCACCTCATGCGAAGAGTTGACTCATTGGAAAAGACTCTGATGCTGGGAGGGATTGGGGGCAGGAGGAGAAGGGGATAACAGAGGATGAGATGGCTGGATGGCATCACTGACTCGATGGACATGAGTCTGAGTGAACTCCGGGAGTTGGTGATGGACAGGGAGGCCTGGCATGCTGCGATTCATGGAGTCGCAAAGAGTCGGACACGACTGAGCGACTGAACTGAACTGAACTGAACTAAGCCTAGTTCACAGGAGAGTTAAATGTATCTATATTATATCAGTTATCTCTTTATGCTTAGGTGAATTTCTGAACTATAACTGATGTTTATGATGTTGTTGGAGCACCTTCATAATGCCTCACGTGTCCTTCAATTTGTATGCAAATGTGGTGTGCACTTTTATTTCTCCATCCTTCTTACTTATCTGTTACCAGCTAAGGCCCAGGAAGAGATTGACCATGAGCTTGGCAGACACCGGAGCCCCTGCATGGAGGACAGGAGCCACATGCCCCACATGGATGTTGTGGTCCATGCAATCCAGAGATACATTGATCTGGTCCCCACCAGTCTGCCCCGTGTGGTGACCTGTGACATTAAATTCAGAAATTACCTCATCCCCAAGGTAGGATTGCTTGAGTGCTAGGTTGCTTCAGTCATGTCTGACTCTGTGTGACTCCACTGGACTGTAGCTTGCCAGGCTCCTCTCTCCATGCGATTCTCCAGGCAAGAATGCTGGAATGGGTTGCCATTCCCTTCTCCAGGGGATCTTCCTGACCCAGGGATCGAACCCGCATCTCCTATGTCTCCTGCATTTGCAGCCGAGTTCTTTACATTAGTGCCACCTGATAAGATTGGGTCCTCTTATACTGACCTCAGTAGTCTTGAAGTTCCCATTTACACAGTATGAGTGCGGTTCTCGATGCACACAACAATCCTGTGTGTGGTGGCTTGATGGAAGGTGTGCTGTTTCTAGTTTAGTCTGTAAAGCTTTATAACAGGCTTTGGTAGCTGACAGTGCAAGTGTTCCAAGTTTGTTCTGCCTCTTTTGTATTGTTTGTCTGATCTTAGATATTTATTTTTCCAAATGTTATCAGTTTTTATTTGATATTTGTTTGTATGAGTGTCAGTCAATTTACCAAAACACTCTGCTGGGATTTTTATCTGGGTGACATTAGATCAATTTGAAAAGACTTAACATCATGACACATCGAGTCTTTCAATTAATGGGCATGGTATATAGTCCTTGGTTTGGGGAGCTTTCTTTAATTTTCTCAATAATGTCTTTTTCAGTAAATTGGCTCGCAAAACATTTTTGCAAGATGCTTAATACTGTTATAAGTTTTAAATAATGACTGTCATTTTATTATCTGGAATACAGAAGTATAATTAATTTTATCATTTGGATAACCTTATATAAAGCAGCATTGCTAAATTAAAAAAATTACTAATAATTAATTGCAGTTTCTATATACATTGTCATACTATCTGGGTAAATATCTTTGTTTCATCCTTCATCATTTCTGGTCTCTTGCAGGGTGAAGATTAACATAAAATATTAAGCATGATGTTTTATATACATTTTGTTAGATTTTTAAAGTCAGTTTCAGTTCAGTTCAGTTCAGTCACTAAGTCGTGTCTGACTCTTTGCCACCCCAGGGACTGTAGCACACTGGGCCTCCCTGTCCCTCATCATCTCCCAGAGTTTGCTCAAACTCATGTTCGTTGAGTTGGTGATGCCATCCAACCATCTCATCCTTTGTTGTCCCCTTCTCCTCCTGCCCTCAATCTTTCCCAGCACAAGGTCTTTTCCAGTGAGTTGGCTCTTTGCAACAGGTGGCCAAAGTATTGGGGCTTCAGCTTCAGCATTACTCCTTCTAATGAATGTTCAGAATTGATTTCCTTTAGGATTGACTGGTTTGATCCCCTTGCATCCCAAGGGACCCTCAAGAGTCTTCTCCAACACCACAGTTCAAAAGCATCAATTCTTTGGTGTTCAGCCTTCTTTTAGGTCCTGCTCTCACATCCATATATGACTATTGGAAAAACCATAGCTTTAACTAGATGGATTTTTGTTGGCAAAGTAATGTCTCTGCTTTTTAATATGCTGTCTAGGTTGGACATAGCTTTTCTTCCAAGAAGCAAGGGTCTTTTAATTTTGTGGCTGCAGTCAATATCTGCAGTGATTTTGGAGCCCAAGAAAATAAAGTTTCTCACTGTTTCCATTGTTTCCCCATCTGTTTGCCATGAAGTAACAGGACAAGATGCCATTCGTGATCTCCATGTTTTGAATGTTGAGTTTTAAACCAGCTTCTTCACTCTCCTCTTTCACTTTCATCAAGAGGCTCTTTAGTTCCTCTTTGCTTTCTGCCATAAGGGTGGTGTCATCTGCATATCTGAGGTTATTGATATTTCTACCAGCAATCTTGATTCCAGCTTGTGCTTCCATCCAGTCCACCATTTCACATGATGTACTCTGCAAATAAGTAGGGTGACAATATAAATATACAGCCTTGACATACTCCTTTCCCAATTTAGAACCAGTCCGTTGTTCCATGTCCAGTTTTAAATGTTGCTTCTTGACCTGTATACAGAGTTCTCAGGATTCTAGTAAGGTGGCCTGATATTCCCATCTCTTTAAGAAATTTCCACGGTTTGTTGTGATCCACACAGTCAAAGGCTTTTAGGGTAGTCAATGAAGCAGAAGTAGGTGTTTTTCTGGAATTCTCTTGCTTTTTCTATGATCCAATAGATGTTGGCAATTTGATCTCTGGTTCCTCTGCCTTTTCTAAATCCAACTTGAGTATCTGGAAGTTCTTGGTTCATGTACTGTTGAAGCCTGGCTTTGAGAATTTTGAGCATTACTTTGCTAGCATGTGAAATGAGTGCAATTGTGCCATAGTTTGAGCATTCTTTGGCATTGCCCTTCTTTGGGACTGGAATGAAAACTGACCTTTTCCAGTCCTGTGGACAACAACCATCAACATGAGAATGTTGGATTCCACCAAAAAAAGATACCCCACATCCACGGGTAAAGGAGAAGCCTCAACAAGATGATAGGAGGGGATCAACTGCATTTAAAATTAAATCTTAGACACATCAGAGAAGCTCAGAGGGCACGAACAAAACCCTGTGCACGCAGGATTGAAGGCAAGGAGCAGTGACCCCCCACAGGAGACTGAGCCACACCTGCCTTTGAGTGCTTGAGTGTCTCCTCCAGAGGCATGGATCAGCAGTAACCTGCTGTGGGGACAAGGGCTCTGGCGGCAGCAGACCTGGGAGGCACGGCATGTGGCGTTAGTCCTCTTGGAAGAGGTTGCCACTGGCCGACCATAGAGCCACTGAGCAGATGACACACAAACTGCAGAACAATTATAGCAAAGAAGTTCTTACACTGTTGCAAAGGTTCCAGGGCCCACAACAGATTTCCTAACCTGGGCATCTGGCAGAAGGACTGAGAACCCCCAGGGAAACAACAAAACCTTCTTTGCACCAGGACCTGGGAGAAAGGAGCAATGACCCCACAAGAGACTGAGCCAGACTTGCCTGTGATTGTCCTGGAGTCTCTGGTGGAGGCTTGGGTTGACAGGGGCCTGCCGTGGGGTCAGGGCCACTGACTACCACAGTCCTGGGAGCTGCAATATGTTGGCATAAATAAGTCTTTTTGAAGGCCAAACTATAGGGAGGGAACACAGCCCTACCCATGAGCAGAAAATAGGATTAAAGATTTACTGAGTATTTACTGAGATTTACTTGCCCACCAGAGCAAGACCCAGTTTTACAAAGCCATCCTTTCCATTAGGAAACTTCCACAAGCCTCTTATCCTCATCCATCAGACAGAATGAAACCACAGTCACAGAAAACTAACCATACTGACCACATGGATCACAACCTTGTCTGACTCAATGAAACCTTGAGCCATATTAGGAATAAAAGAGTTTTATTTGAGCCAGATTTAGGACTAAGCCTGTGAGACAGCCTCTCAGATCACTCTGAAGAGCTGCTGTGGAGAAGCATGGTTTTCAGCAAAGTTTTATACTTTGTCAGAACAAAGTACATCAAGCAAATCAGGGAAACATTCCTTCAAGGTTTCTTTTTTTTTTTTTCTCCAAAGATCAGCATGTTTACAAAGTCAGTATGGCCTTGAGACCTGGGAAGGGAGTCTTTTCAGCTTTGCTGTCCTAAGAACATTTAATCTGTATTTTTAACATTTTTTATTTCTAGTCAGTCAACCCTTTTAAAAAATGATTAAACAGATGGGTAATGTATGTCTGATAGGCCACAAAGAGGCTGCTTTACTTAATGTAAAATTCAAGTTAAATGAAGTATAAGCAAGAATGACTTCCCCATTCCCCAGTATGTAAAAATTTCTTCCATTAATATCAGTTTATCTATCTACCCACCTATCCATCAACACCTCACTACTTTAGTGAGTATGTCTCATTAACAATGATTTTTATAAAGAGAATAATAATATTTACACTCAAGTGTTACCAAGAGTACACTCATATTATGTACAGCTTATACTTAAAAATTCCCAATTTGCCTAGAATATACTTTATAGCTTTCTTTTTTCTTTGCAACTTAATAAGTAGCCTAGGGATAAGCATATAATTTTGTTACCTTTTCTCTTTAGTTTCCTGTTATCAGTTCCCTTTACTTTGTATTTCTTTTAACATTTAACTTTGTGAGGAATTCAATTTAGTAGTCTTGTAAAATATTCTGCAGGCAATTGTTTTCTAGAGATTAGATTTCAGTTACTATTTGGTTAGACAGCTATGTAGTGCATTTGTGTTCCACTGAAATTCATCTGGGAGGCGGGGACACATAATGTCATCCCATTATTGGTATGGGGTGTTCTTCATATAATAAAGTAGTATCTGCCAGATTTCTCTATGGGAGAGTTTCTTTTTTTTTTTTTTTTACATTTAATTAATAAAAATCTATGGTGTAGTACTTCAGAGCTTTGTAAATATCAAACTTCTTAACCATTCACTCTACAGTTTTAGCATTTATGGATGACAATTGCTTGAATTAATGATCATATGCTGAATTGTTATAAAATGATTTTTCTAATTTTATCTTTGTTTCTGTTTTTATGCTGAGATTAATCTGTAATGAAATCTACCCTATATTTTCAAATAAGACAATCTGCATGAAAATGATTAACATTAATAATTGCTCTAGTACTTATTATTATCCTGCTGCTGCTGCTGCTAAGTCACTTCAGTCGTGTCTGACTCTGTGTGACCCCATAGACAGCAGCCCACCAGGCTCCCCGTCCCTGGGATTCTCAAGACAAGAACGCTGGGGTGGGTTGCCATTTCCTTTTCCAATGCATGAAAGTGAAAAGTGAAAGTGAAGTCACTCAGTCATGTCTGACTCTTCACGAACCCATGGACTGTAGCCTACCAGGCTCCTCTGTCCATGGGATTTTCCAGGCAAGAGTACTGGAGTTGGGTGCCATTGCCTTCTTCGATTATTATCATAGAAGAGGTTATTTTTGACTAGATCAGATATCTGTTTACAAAAGTACTATGGACAGATAACTCCAAACACTTCAAGTTCCAATAGTGATTTCCATTTCAAACCATTGTCCACATATGAGAAGAGTGGAAATTGAAGTGACAAAGCAGCTATGACGGATGGACACCAGTGTCCAAATGTGGTGATAAGCAGAATGGATTCACCCTGGGACCCATGTACTCACTGTTTCAAATGCTTTTGAGATTTACTTGCAACAGTACTGCCACTCGTCTTTAATTTATTTTTGTTTATTACTTGCTCTGTCTGCTGCTGTCTTGCTCAAAATGCCACAGCCCTTCTTTAGCCTTAGATTCTTCATCTATAAATCATAAAATTGGACTAAATGGTTTGCAGCATTTGTCTGGCTCCAGTACTTCTGTGTAGTTCAGTTTATCTTTATCTGTTCTTTCCAGGGCACAGATGTATTAACATTGCTGACTTCTGTGCTACATGATGACAAGGAATTCCCCAACTCAGAGGTGGTTGACCCTGGCCACTTCCTGGATGAGAGTAGCAACTTTAAGAACAGTGAGTACTTCATGGCTTTATCAGTAGGTAGCACAAGTTTATTTTCTTCATCACTTCTGAGAGCAGGATACCTTTTGGGCATCAGCTGGAACTTTCATCCCTGTGCTAGGGATGGTAAAAATGCTTTTTTGTCTATGATGAGGGGCGGCAATCATGGTGCCTATATACTTTCCCTCCCCTCAATACATCATCATTGTGGGGCTAGATTACTGAAGCTTGGAGAGGTGACCCAGTTCTTTCAAATTCAGAAATAAAGTTTAGCTACATTCTGAAAATGTAAGAAAAGTGCATCTTAGACAAAAGAAACTCTGTAATAAATCTTTGAAACTTCAAGGTTGATGAAGAGTAAATATACTTAGAGCAGAGAACAGAGGCTGTGGAGAATGGAAAGAAACATGTTGGACCATCAGATTAGGAACAGAAAATAGAATGAATATATGTGTGTTTCTAGAAAAAGATTGAACTTGAAAATATCAAATTGCAGCTATAGTATAAGAATACTTAATGAAGTATGTGGTATAGTGCTGATGCTCAGTAAATGTTTGTTGAGAGAAGGATACCTGTTAAGATAAGATTTAAGTGGATAGCATGTGTGCCTACCCTTTGTCCATCTGTCTATCCAGCCATTCTGCTTTCCTTCTATTCATTGAAACATTCATCAAATGCATAGTCTCTTTCTGACAGCCAGAAACACAATGTTCTGTACATAAACAAGGAGTATATGTACTCTCTGTGTTTCTTGTTTGCAGGGAAACGGATTTGTGTGGGAGAGGGCCTGGCACACATAGAACTGTTTTTATTCCTGACCACAATTTTACAAAAATTTGCCTTGAAATCTGTGGTTGACCTGAAGGACATTGACACCACCCCAGTTGCCAGTGGGTTAGTTTCTATGCTGCCTTCTTACGAGCTTTGCTTCAATCCTGTGTGAGGAATGTTAGATCATCTGGCTTCAACTGCCTCTCATCAGGGCATCACTCACCTCTTTCCCTTCAGTTTTCCTGAAAATTCCTTCTCTGACCTCTCATCTCATTGTGCTGTTTCACTGCAGAAATGTATCTTCTATTCTCCATATTCTGTAACATTTGTATTGGCCATCACATATGCTAATACTTGTCTAATATTGAGTATTATTATGTAATCAGTACAAAATATAACAAGATGGTTAATGCATACCAATGGAGAGCCTTCTCCTATGCATGTTCGAAATAAAAGGCATAATTTGATGAGTCACTTCTCAGACTCTTTCTCTTTTGTGCTAGTGCATGTACAAAATGGAAGAAAAGGTGTGAAAAGGTCATGATGTCTCTCCTAATTATAAGCCTTTACATCTGGCTTCCACAGGACTGGAAAAGGTCAGTTTTCATTCCAATCCCAAAGAAAGGCAATGTCAAAGAATACTCAAACTACCACACAGTTGCACTCATCTCACATGCTAATAAACTAATGCTCAAAATTCTCCAAGCCAGGCTTCAGCAATACGTGAACTGTGAATTTCCAGATGTTCAAGCTGGTTTTAGCAAAGACAGAGGAACCAGAGATCAAATTGCTGAATCCACTGGATCATCGAAAAAGCAAGAGAGTTCCAGAAAAACATCTATTTCTGCTTTATTGACTATGCCAAAGCCTTTGACTGTGTGGATCACAATAAACTGTGGAAAATTCTTCAAGAGATGGGAACACCAGACCACCTTATCTGCCTCTTGAGAAACCTATATGCAGGTCAGGAAGCAACTGTTAGAACTGAACATGGAACAACAGACTGGTTCCAAATAGGGAAAGGAGTACGTCAAGGCTGTATATTGGTCACCCTGCTTATTTAACTCATATGCAGAGTACATCATGAGAAACGCTGGACTGGAAGAAGCACAAGCTGGAATCAAGATTGCCGAGAGAAATATCAATAACCTCAGATATGCAGATGACACCACTCCTATGGCAGAAAGTGAAGAGGAACTAAAAAGCCTCTTGATGAAAGTGAAAGAGGAGAGTGAAAAAGTTTTCTTAAAGCTTAACACTCAGAAAACTAAAATCATGGCATCTGGTCCCATCACTTCATGGGAAATAGATGGAGAAACAGTGTCAGACTTTTATTTTTGGGGCTCCAAAATCACTGCAGATGGTGATTGCAGCCATGAAATTAAAAGACGCTTACTCCTTGGAAGGAAAGTTAAGACCAACCTAGATAGCATATTAACAAACAGAGACATTACTTTGCCAACAAAGATCTATCTAGTCAAGGCTATGGTTTTTCCAGTAGTCATGTATGGATGTGAGAGTTGGACTGTGAAGAAGGCTGAGCACCAAAGAATTGATGCTTTTGAACTGTGGTGTTGGAGAAGACTCTTGAGAGTCCCTTGGACTGCAAGGAGATCCAACCAGTCCATTGTGAAGGAGATCAGCCCTGGGATTTCTTTGGAAGGAATGATGCTAAAGCTGAAACTCCAGTATTTTGGCCACCTCATGCGAAGAGTTGACTCATTGGAAAAGACTCTGATGCTGGGAGGGATTGGGGGCAGGAGGAGAAGGGGACGACAGAGGATGAGATGGCTGGATGGCATCACTGACTCGATGGGTTTGGGTGAACTCTGGGAGTTGGTGATGGACAGGGAGGCCTGGCGTGCTGCGATTCATGGGGTCGCAAAGAGTTGGACACGACTGAGTGACTGAACTGAGAGAAATTAGGCCGGAGAAGGTGATGGCATCCCACTCCAGTACTCTTGCCTGGAAAATCCCACGGACAGAGGAGCCTGGTAGGCTACAGTCCATGGGGTCATGAAGAGTCAGACATGAGTGAGCAACTTCACTTTCACTTTTCACTTTCATGCATTGGAGAAGGAAGTGGCAGGCCACTCCAGTGTTCTTGCCTGGAGAATCCCAGGGACAGGGGAGCTTGGTGGGCTGCCGTCTATGGGGTCACACAGAGTTGGACCTGACTGAAGCAACTTAGTAGCAGCAACGGCAGCAGCAGAGAAATTAGGCAAGAAAAAATAAAAGTCATTCACATCAGATGGAAGAAATAAAATGATATTTATTCAAGATCACATGATATTATATGAAAAAATCATAAAGATTTCATACAAAAAGCCCTGTTAGATCTAATAAATGAATTCAATTTCAATGCAGAAATCATTTCCATTTCTACCCATTAATAACAAATTGTAAATTAAAAAGTAATATCATTTATAGCAGCATAAAAAAATCTTTATGAATAACTCAACTAAGGAAATGAAAACTTATACACTAAAAATGTAAAAATTGCTGAAAGAAATTTAAAAAGATGAGCAAATGAAAGTACATCTGTGTTCATAGATTGGAAGAATTAATGTTGTTAAAATGTCCATAGTACCAAAGCCAACTATGTTTTTAATGCAGTATCTATCAAAACCCTAACAATAATTTTTATAGAAACAGAAATAATCCTAAGATTCATATGAAACCACAGTGCTTCAAGTAGCAATGCAGTCTTGAAAAAGAACAACAATGGGACCTAATCAAACTTACAAGCTAATGCACAGGAAAGAAAATCATAAACACAGCAGAGAGGCAGACTATAGATTGGGAGAAAATATTTGCAAACAATGCGACTGACAAGAGCTTACTTTTGAAAATATACAAGCTCATACAACTCAGCAATAAAAAACAAATGACCCAATTGAAAAATGGACAAATGATCTAATGACCTAAATAGACATTTTTCCAAAGAAGACATACAAATGTCTTCTAGACAAATGAAACATGTTCCATGTTGCTAATTATTTTAGTAATGCAAATTGAATAAGGTAGCATCTCACACAGGTCAGAATAGCTAGCATTAGGAAGTCTACAAATAATAAATGCTGGAGAGGGTTGCGGAGAAAAGGAAACCATCTTACACTGGTGATGAAAATGCAAATTGGTGCAGTCACTATGGAGAATAGTATGAAAGTTTCTCAAAAAACTAAAAATAGAATAACCATGTGATCCAGCAATTCCACTTATGAACATATATCCAGACAAAGCTCTAATCTAAAAAGAAACATGCACCCCTATGTTCATAGCAGCACTAGTCACAATAGCTAAGACATGGAAACAACAAAAATGTCCATCAACAGAGGAATGGATCAAGAAGATAAGGTACATATATGCAATGGAATACTGCTCATCCATAAAAAGGAACCAAATGAAATGCAATTTCCAGCAATATGGATTGCAACTAGAGATTATCATACTAAGTGAAGTCAGAAAGAGAAAGACAAATACCATACAATGTCACTTACCTGTGGAATCTAAAATAAAACACAAATGAAGATATCTATGAAATAAACCCACAGATACAGAGAACAGACTTAAGGTTGCCAAGGGAGAGGGTGGGTAGGGGAGGGAAGGATTGGGAGTTTGGGATTAGCAGGTGCAAACTATTATATTTAGGATGGATAAACAGTAGGTTCCTACTGTATAGCACAGGGGACTATATTCAATATCCTGTAATAAACCATAATAGAAAAGAATATGTATTTATATATATATATATATATATATATAACTGAGTCACTTTGCTGTTGCAGCAAAAATTAAACACAACATTATAAATCAACTATAATGCAATAAATTTATTAAAAAAACAGAGCTGGAAGCATCACACTTCTTAATTTCAAAATACTAATATATTATATTATGGAGCTATAGCAATTAATCAGTATTGCACTGATGTATAGATAGACATAAACAGTGCAATGACACTGTATAAAGTCCAGAAATAAATCTGAGCTAATAGAGTCACTTGAAGCTTAATTAGTATGCCTAGACTACACAAAAGAGCAGTCTTTTCTACAAATAATGCTGGGGAAATAGATATGTCTGTTGAAAAGAATGAAATTGGACCCTTATGTTACACTAGATATAAAAATCAACTAAGAATGGGTTAAAGATTAAATGTAAGACCTGAACCTATAAAACTTTCAGAAAAAAACATAGGGTGTAAGCTTCATGATCTGGGTTTTGGCAACAATTTCATGGATAAGGCACTAAAAACACAGGCAGAAAAAGAAAAATTAGACTAGTGGAACTATATAAAAATGAAAAGCTACAAATCAAAGGGAATAATCAATAAGGTGAAAAGGCAATATATAGAATGGAGAAAATATCTGTAAGTCATATCTGATGAGAGGTTAATATCCAAAACATGTAGGAATTCTTACAACTCAATAGTAAAAATCCAAGAACCCAATTTCAAAGTGGGCAAAGAGCTAGAAGATCCATCTCTCTTAAATAAACATAACATTGGCCAACAAGTATATAAAAAGGTGCTCAACATCACTACACATCAGGGCAAGGTAAGTCAAAACCACAGTGAGATATATCCTTACACATGTTGGGCTGGATATTATAAAAAATAAAGAAAGGGGGTGTTGGCAGGAGTGTGAAGAAATTGAAACCCTTGTGTACTAGAAATGCAAAATGATGCAGCTTCTATGGAAAATGGAATAGCGGTTGACCAGAAATTAAAAATAGAATTACCATATAACCAGCAATGTCACTTCTGACATTGCTATTTACCTAAAGAATTGAAATTAGGATATTGAAGACACACTACATTTCTATGTTAGTTTTGGCATTATTCATAGCAGTCAATATATGAAGAATCCTAAATGTCAATCAATGGATGAATGGAAACAATGGAATATACATACAATGGAATATTATTCAACCTTAAGAAATAGAATATGCTGCAGTACTTGATAACTTGAATGAACTTTGATCAATTAGGCTGAATGAACTTAGACAATTTTGGAGTACAATCACTGCATGATTCCACTTATATGAAGTATCTAAAATAATGAAAGTCATAGAGTCAAAGAACTGAATGATGTTTGCTAAATCCTAGAGAGCAAGTCAAAGGGGCAGTTGTTAGTCAACAGATATAAGATTTCAGTAACACAAGGTAAGGGCTTCCTTGCTGGCTGAGCTGGTAAAGAATTGCCTGTCAATGCAAGAGATGGGTTTGATCCTGTGTTGGGAAGATCCCCTGGAGAAGGAAATGGTAACCTTCTCCAATACTCTTGCCTGGAAAATTCTATGGACAGAGAAGGCTGGCAGGCTATAGTCCATGGAGTCTCAAAGAGCTGGACGTGACTGAGCACGCATGCACACAATGCAAGATGAGTATGTTTTAGATATCTACTCTACAGAAGTGTGTCTCTAGTTACCAGTACTGCACTGTACCTTTAAAAATGAGCTATAAGGTTATATCTCATGTTAAGTGTTCTTACCGCAATAAAACAATTTAAAAAGTGCACGCAAGAAGAAATATAGTCCAAATAGGTATTTATCTATTAAATGAATGGAATCAATAATTATTATATTTCAGATGAGAAAATCCAAGACTTTGGTTTACAGGTGAATTCTCTGAAATATTCAAGGAAGATTTTATGCCAATTGTCTATAATATCTTCCAGAATATAGTAGTAAAGGAAATTCTTACTAAATCATTTTATGAGGTTAGCATTACTCTAATTCCAAAATCAGACAAAGACTTTACAGAAGAGGAAAAGTACAGACCAATATTCCTCATAAACTTAGATGCAAGAAGTCTCAGCAATATTAATTAGCAAATCAAATCCAACAGTGTAGAAAAGGAATTGTATGCTGGGTCCAAGTAAGATATATTCAAGGTATGGAAGATATGAAATCAATTAATGTACAGGAGACAGGGATCAAGACCATCCCCACGGAAAAGAAATGCAAAAAAAGCAAAATGGCTGTCTGGGGAGGCCTTACAAATAGCTGTGAAAAGAAGAGAAGCCAAAAGCAAAGGAGAAAAGGAAAGATATAAGCATCTGAATGCACAATTCCAAAGAATAGCAAGAAGAGATAAGAAAGCCTTCCTCAGCAATCAATGTAAAGAAATAGAGGAAAACAATAGAATGGGAAAGACTAGAGATCTCTTCAAGAAAATTAGAGATACCAAGGGAACATTTCATGCAAAGATGGGCTCGATAAAGGACAGAAATGGTATGGACCGAACAGAAGCAGAAGATATTAAGACGAGGTGGCAAGAATACACAAAAGAACTGTACAAAAAAGATCTTCAGGACCAGATAATCATGATGGTGTGATCACTGACCTAGAGCCAGACATCCTGGAATGTGAAGTCAAGTGGGCCTTAGAAAGCATCACTACGAACAAAGCTAGTGGAGGTGATGGAATTCCAGTTGAGCTATTTCAAATCCTGAAAGAATCCTGAAAGATGATGCTGTGAAAGTGCTGCACTCAATATGCCAGCAAATTTGGAAAACTCAGCAGTGGCCACAGCACTGGAAAAGGTCAGTTTTCATTCCAATCCCAAAGAAAGGCAATGCTAAAGAATGCTCAAACTACTGTACAATTGCACTCATCTCACACGCTAGTAAAGTACTGCTCAAAATTCTCCAAGCCAGGCTTCAGCAATATGTGAACCGTGAACTTCCAGATGTTCAAGCTGGTTTTAGAAAAGGCAGAGGAACCAGAGATCAAATTGCCAACATCCGCTGGATCATTGAAAAAGCAAGAGAGTTCGAGAAAAACATCTACTTCTGCTTTATTGACTATGCCAAAGCCTTTGACTGTGTGGATCACAAGAAACTGTGGGAAATTCTTCAAGAGATGGAAATACCAGACCACCTGACCTGCCTCTTGAGAAATTTGTATACACGTCAGGAAGCAACAATTAGAACTGGACATAGAACAACAGACTGGTTCCAAATAGGAAAAGGAGTACGTCAAGGCTGTATATTGTCACCCTGCTTATTTAACTTCTATGCAGAGCACATCATGAGAAACGCTGGACTGGAAGAAGCACAAGCTGGAATCAAGATTGCCGGGAGAAATATCAATAACCTCAGATATGCAGATGACACCACCCTTATGGCAGAAAGTGAAGAGGAACTAAAAAGCCTCTTGATGAAGGTGAAAGAGGAGAGTGAAAAAGTTGGCTTAAAACTCAACATTCAGAAAACGAAGATCATGGCATCCGGTTCCATCACTTCATGGGAAATAGATGGGGAAACAGTGGAAACAGTGTCAGACTTTATTTTTTGGGGCTCCAAAATCACTGCAGATGGTGACTGCAGCCATGAAATTAAAAGATGCTTACTCCTTGGAAGGAAAGTTATGACCAACCTAGATAGCATATTCAAAAGCAGAGATGTTACTTTGCCAACAAAGGTCCGTCTAGTCAAAGCTATGGTTTTTCCAGTGGTCATGTTTGGATGTGAGAGTTGGACTGTGAAGAAAGCTGAGCGCCAAAGAATTGATGCTTTTGAACTGTGGTGTTGGAGAAGACTCTTGAGAGTTCCTTGGGTTGCAAGGGGATCCAACCAGTCCATTCTGAAGGAGATCACCCCAGGGATTTCTTTGGAAGGAATGCTGCTAAAGCTGAAACTCCAGTACTTTGGCCACCTCATGTGAAGAGTTGGCTCATTGGAAAAGACTCTGATGCTGGGAGGGATTGGGGGCAGGAGGAGAAGGGAACGACAAAGGATGAGATGGCTGGATAGCATCACTGACTCGATGGATATGAGTCTGAGTGAACTCCGGGAGTTGGTGATGGACAGGAAGGCCTGGCATGCTGCAATTCACGGGGTCGCAAAGAGTCAGACACGACTGAGCGACTGAACTGAACTGATATGAAAATCAATATACCCCATCACATCAATAGTTTAAAGAGAAGTCCAATGATTCTATATTGATAGATGTATAAAAATCATCTGAGAACATCTAAAACCCACTTGTGATTTAAAACTCTAAGCAGACCAAGAATGGAGGAGCAGTTTCCTCAACTTGATAAAGAAAATTTACAGAAATTCACAACTAACATCATTGTTAATGGTCAGAGACTGGAAGCTTTCCTGCTAAGATAGGTATGAGGCATGATGACCCCTCTAATTATTCCCATTTAGTATTGAACTGGAAGACCTAGCTAAATGCAATAAGAAAAGAAAGAAGAAATAACAGTTACACAGATTGGGAAGGAAGAAATGAAACTATCTTTGTTTGACAATAGGGTGATTATCTATGTAGAAAATCCCGAAGAATGAAAAAACAACTAAGAAGCAATTTTAGCATGTTCCCATGTGGCACCCCACTCCAGTACTCTTGCCTGGAAAATCCCATGGACAGAGGAGCCTGGTAGGCTGAAGTCCATGGGGTCGCTAAGAGTCGGGCACGACTGAGCGACTTCACTTTCAGTTTTCACTTTCATGCATTGGAGAAGGAAATGGCAACCCACTCCAGTGTTCCTGCCTGGAGAATCCTAGGGACGGGGGAGCCTGGTGGGCTGCAGTCTATGGGGTCACACAGAGTCGGACACGACTGAAGTGACTTAGCAGCAGCAGCATGTACGACAGGGAACAAGCAATAGTCAGTTGCTTTCCTATATACTAGCAATGGACATGAAGTTGGGCAAACTCTGGGACATAGTGAGGGACATGGAGGCCTGGCATGTGGCAGTTCATCGGGTTGCGGAGTCAGACATGACTTAGTGACTGAACAACAACAATATTAGCAATGAACAATTGGAATTTGATATTAAAAACTCAATATTATCTACATTAAAACAAAACTTAAGTACTTAGATATCTGACAAAATTTGCATAAGTTCTATTTGAGGAAAACTCTAAAACTCTGATGAAAAAAACTAAAAAGATTTTTTTTAATGGAAATACATTCCACATCTATCAATAGGAAGTTTCAATAGTGTTTAGATTTCAGTTCTCCCCAGTTTAGTCTATAGATTCAATGTAATCCCAATCAAAATCTCAGCATGATTTTTTTTAAATATTGACAGTAAGATTCTTAAGTGTATATGAAGAGGTTAAAAACCCAGAATAGTCAACATGATATTGAAATAGGAGAACAAAGTCAGAGCACTGACTCTCTCTGATTTCAAGACTCATTGCAAAGCTACCATGATCAAGATAGAGTGGTATTGATGAAAACAGAGACAAATGATTTAATGGAAAAAAGAGTCCAGGAATATTAATAGGTAGACAGATATAGTCAATTGATCGTTGACAAAGGAGCAAAGCAATTCAATGGAGAAGGCTAGTCTTTTCAACAAATGCTTCTGCAATTACTAATCTCTCTTTCACTCACACATGTGCACACACACAAGTTATCTTATAACCTTCACAAATGTTAATTCAAATGAATCATAGACCTATGTGTAAAATGCAAAACTATAAAACTTACAGAAGATAATATAAGAAAAAATACTAGATGTTCTTGATTTTGACAATGATTTTTATGTGTATCACTACAGGTAGAATCCATGGAAAGAAAAGAATAATTTGAATTGCATTAAAATTAGCCACTTCTGCTCTACTGAATGTTCCATCAATAGAAACCATTGAGTGGGAAAATTATTTTCAAAAGATGTATCTGATGAAGGATCATAATCCAAAATGCACAAAGAACTCTTAAAACTCAACAATCAGAAATATAACAACCCGATTTTAAAATCGGCAAATCAGAAACAGACTCATAGAAAACAAACCAAATGGGAAAGGGTGTAGTGGAGGGATAAATCAGTAGTTTGAGATTAGCAGCTCCAAACTAATATATCTATATAAAACAGATAAATAACAAGGTCCTACTGTATAGCACAGGGAATTATTTTCAATACCCTATAACCATAATGGAAAAGTGTATGAAAAAGATATATGTCTCTCTCTGAATCATTTTGTTGTACATCAGAAACTAACACAACATTGTTAATCAACTATAATTCAACAAAATAAAAATAATAGGACCCACCCTAAAAATGGCAAGAATATATAGACATGGCAAATAAGCATGTGAAAAATGCTCAACATCATATATCATTAGATACTTGTAGAGGAAAACAGCAATTAGATACCACTACAGAATGGCCAAAGTCCAGACCATTGACAAAACCAAATATTGGCAAGGATGTGGAACAACAGGGACTCTCAGTCATTGTTGGTGGGAGTGCAAAATGGTACAGCCACTTGGAAGACAGTTGACAGATTTCTTAGAAAACTAAACATGTTTACCATATGATTCAGCAATCACATTCCTTGGTATACCAATGAGTTGAAAACTTATGTTCACATAAAAACCTGCACATGAATTTTTTTTTATTATTTTATATTTTTACTTTACAATATTGTATTGGTTTTGCCATATATCAACATGAATCTGCCACAGGTATACACGTGTTCCCCATCCTGAACCCTCCTCCCTCCTCCCTCCCCGTACCATCCGTCTGGGTCATCCCAGTGCACCAGCCCCAAGCTTCCTGTGTCCTGCATTGAACCTGGACTGGAGACTCATTTCATATATGGTATTGTACATGTTTCAATGCCATTCTCCCAAATCATCCCACCCTCTCCCTCTCCCTCTCCCACAGAGTCCAAAAGACTGTTCTATACATCAGTGTTTCTTTTGCTGTCCTATATACAGGGTTATTGTTACCATCTTTCTAAATTCCATATATATGCATTAGTATACTGTATTGGTGTTTTTCTTTCTGGTTTACTTCACTCTGTATAATAGGCTCCAGTTTCATCCACCTCATTAGAACTGATTCAAATGTACTCTTTTTAATGGCTGAGTAATACTCCATTGTGTATATGTACCACAGCTTTCTTATCCATTCATCTGCTGATGGACATCTAGGTTGCTTCCATGTCCTGGCTATTATAAACAGTGCTGCGATGAACACTGGGGTACACTTGTCTCTTTGAATTCATGAATAATTGTTTTATTTATAATTTTATTTATAATTACCATAATATAAATTCTATTAATTAAAAAGAAAGATGTGCATCCACAATTATAGCTGAAATCAGGTTTGTATTGCTGTATGACAATGAAGATCTTAATGCTAATCATTTGGACAGCAGCAGGAATGTTGCTTAATGTGAGATGTCACTCAACGGGGAGCTGCAAGAATGGGATTCTAATGCAAGGCCTTGTACTGATGCAACGAGGACACTTTGTCTCACTGTAATCAATTGCTCATCAGAAAAGTAAATTAGACTAACTGATCTCAGAAATCCCTTCAGTATTTAAATTATAGTTGACTCTTTCATTCTATGAAAAGCAATGAGCTTCATCAGAAGGTAAGTGGAGCAGAGCAGACACTTTGTTGTTCAGTTGCTAAGTTGTGTCTCACTTTGTGACTCTGTGAACTTCAGTCACACACTCATTTCTCAAAAAATAAACACAGCTGCTCTAAAACAAGTGATTGAACTTATTTCATCCGATATAAGCTGGCTTGTCTTTTAGAGCATAGGGCTGTGTGAGGTAGGTAACAAATTACTGGTTCTTTTTGTAGGAAATAAAGGTTACATTGAGTCTTGTTGTACAGTTGCTAAGTTGTGTCCGACTCTTTCTGATGCCATGGACTGCAGCATGCCAGGCTTTCCTGTCCTCCATCTCCAGGAGTTTGCTCAAACTCAGGTGCATTGAGTCAGTGATGCCATCCAATCATCCAATGACTTGCTCGAGTATGAAGGTTACAAAATTAAACTTGTATGACCCTGACTTTAATGAACTGGTGCAGTAATCATTAACTCACTTGATATATCTGGAAAGTCATTGACTAGGATGAGTCACAGAATACTGAATCATGGTACATATGCAGTAAGTGTGGTGACCCTGGTGAACTGAGTGTTTGCTTACAAGGAGGCACGCCTGACTCAGGAGATGTGAATTCCAGGCTTATCTCTACAACCTGCAGGTGCTGTTTTATCTTTGGAAAAGGTAATTGAGAGAATCATGAGATAAAATGGTGTTAAATTCTCTGTTACATGAACTCATGTAAACCTGAGGAATAAAGTATTTTGTAATCAGGTCTTGACAAACATTTTTTTTCTTACTAAAAGAGTTTAGGAATAACTTCACTAATCAGTTTTCAACAAATATCATATGTTGTAGAACTCCTATTTGTGAAGTGTTGTCATTAGTGTTCTGGAGAAGGCAATGGCGACCCACTCCAGTACTCTTGCCCGGAAAATCCCATGGACAGAGGAGCCTGGTGGGCTGAAGTCCATGGGGTCGCTGAGTCGGACACGACTGAATGACTTCACTTTCACTTTTCACTTTCATGCACTGGACAAGGAAATGGCAACCCACTCCAGTGTTCTTGCCTGGAGAATCCCAGGGATGGGGGAGCCTGGTGGGCTGCCGTCTATGGGGTCGGGCAGAGTTGGACGCGACTGAAGCGACTTAGCAGCAGCAGCAGCAGTCATTAGTGTTCTGGTTCTAGTTAACCTTTCCAGTGATATTTAGATCTTCATGACCACTAACTGTCATCTCCTGTTCGGGTCTACAGGTGCTGGTACTGTGGGTCTGTTTAATGAAGTCTCTGCCTCCCATTCCCCACCAAATCCATACCTGTTGTTCTGTGTACCATCTCCCTTCCCTGCTCTTGATGACAGATTGAAATTATAATGGAGTAATCAGAGTTCAGATATATAAAAATGGAGTCAGGCAGCCATTGAGAATCTGCTCTCGGACGTGTCTTTACACCACTGAGAACCTGACATTTCTTTGACCTGTCCTAGATCCAAGGACAGGTCTAGCCCTATTCAGAGCAACACTTGGCAGCTGCGCTCTTGTAGTCTCAAGGTCTCCCCTTTCAACTGTGCAGCCATTTTGGACCCCAGTTTATCCATACTTAATTGGAACCCTTACTTGCCAGATCCAATTATACTTTTAAAAACACTTACGTAATTTTGACTTCCCTGGTGGCTCAGATGGTAAAGCGTCTGCTTACAATGCGGGAGACCTGGGTTCGATCCCTGGGTCGGGAAGATCCCCTGGAGAAGAAAATGGCAATCCACTCCAGTACTATTGCCTGGAAAATCCCATGGACAGAGGAGCCTGGTAGGCTACAGTCCATGGGGTCTCCAAGAGTCAGACACGACTAATCAACTTCACTTTACTTCACTTCATGTAATTTTGAAGGTTTTGCCCTTATAAGCCTCACCCATTTTGTAGTCCAGTGGGGCATAATTCAACTGCTTCTTGAGTCTGTCTCATGCCACAGTCTTACCAAACCCCCAATAAACATCATTTTATTTCACTCAGGTCTTTTCTAAAATTTTGGTTAACACTGTACATACTCCATTTTATTTTTTTCTTATTCTGATAAAAACAGACTTCATAAGGCAACAGAAGCAGTTGTATCTCGAGGCAACTGGGAGGCTTGAGCCATAATTTCTCAAGCCTTCCCCACTAAATTCTTAGAGATTGGTTCTTCCCTCAGTTGCCTGAGTAAGTTTTACCTCTTTGGTGAGGGACAGGGGAGAATCCCTATTTTTGATTTATTCTCTTGAGAATTTGTGACTCTTTGCCCTTGGAGTTCAGGGACATCTGTTTATTGTGAAGCCCGTTATTTTGTGAAAAATCAGGTGTATATTCAGCGTAACATTTGGGAGGTTTGATTTTGTTTTTCTGAAATTATTCTTGAGGCAGCTGTGGTATATATGAGAGAGCATCACAGTGGGCATCAGAAGATCTCAGTTTAAATCCTAGTCTTATTAATTATTAGGTTGGTGCAAAAGTAACTTTGTCATCTGATACTGGAATAAATTCTTAAATGTGGGGAATCAAACCTGGGTCTCCTGCATTGCAGGCAGATTCTTTACATCTGAGCCACCAGGGAAGCCCCTGTTATGTTATACATCATTTTAATGCACATTTCTTGCTTTGTGTTTTTTGCCAATGACTTATCACTTGTGTTTATTTTATTTTTATTTTAGACTAGGGAAATGATGTTAGAGAAAAAGCAAATTCGAATGATTTTCTCATTTGAGTTCAAAATAGGTGGCAAAGCAGCAGAGATGACTCGTAACATCAACAACGCATTTGGCCTAGGAACTGCTAATGAATATAGAATGCAGTCGTGGTTTGAGAAGTTTTGCAAAGGAGACAAGAGCCTTAAAGATGAAGACACAGTGGCCAGCCATCAGAAGTTGACAATGACCAACTGAGAGGATGATCAAAGCTGATCCTCTTAAAACTACACGAGAGGTTGCTGAAGAACCCAACATTGACCATACTACGGTCATTTGGCATTTGAAGCAAATTGGAAAGGTGAAAAAGCTCTATAATTGGGTGCCTCATGAGCTAACTGAAAAAAAAATGTTGTTTTGAAGTGCCATCTTCTCTTATTCTGTTCTGTTCCATTCTATTTGTATTCACTCAGTCATGACCAACTCTTTGTAACCCCATGGACTGTATGTATCCCACCAGACTCACATGTCCATGGAATTCTCTAGGCAAGAATACTGGAGTGGGTTGCCATTTCCTTTTCTAGGGGTTCTTCCTGACCCAGGGATCGAACCTGGCTCTCCTGCACTGCGGGTGAATTATTTACCATTTTAGCCATCAGAACTACACAACAGCAGTGAAACATTCCTTGATTAGATTGTGACATGCAATGAGAAGTGGATTTTATACGGGAATTGGCAATGACCAGCTCAGTAGCTGGACCATGTAGAAGCTCCAAAACACTTCCTAAAGCCAAACTTACACCAAAAAAAGGTCATGGTCACTGCTGATGCACTACAGCTTTCTGAATCCCAGCAAAACCGTTACATCTGAAAAGTATGCTAAGCAAATCAATGCAATGCACTCAAAACTGCAACTCCCTCGGCCAGCACTGATCGACAGAAAGGGCCCAGTTCTCAACGACAATGCCTGACCACATGTTGCACAATGAACACTTCAAAAGTTAAACAAATTGGGCTGTGAAGTTTTACCTCATCCTCCGTGTTCACCTGACCTGTTGCCAACTGACTATTGCTTCTTCAAATGTCTGGACAGCTTTTTTCAAGGAAAACGCTTCCACAGCCAGCAGGATGCAGAAAATGCTTTCCAAGAGTTCGATGAACCTCAAAGCATGGATTTTTATGCTACAGGAATAAACAAACTTATTTCTCACTGGCAAAAAATATGTTGATCATAATGTTTTCTAAATAAAGATGTGTTTGAGGTTAGTTATAAGGATTTAAAATTCATGGTCCAAAACCACAATTATGTTTGCACCAACTCCTTGGAAGGAAAGTTATGACCACCCTAGATAGCATATTCAAAAGCAGAGACATTACTTTGCCAACAAAGGTTTGTCTAGTCAAGGCTATAATTTTTCCAGTAGTCATGTATGGATGTGAGAGTTGGACTGTGAAGAAAGCTGAGAGCCAAAGAATTGATGCTTTGGAACTGTGGTGATGGAGAAGACTCTTGAGAGTCCCTTGGACTGCAAGGAGATCCAACCAGTTCATTGTGAAGGAGATCAGCCCTGGGGTTTCTTTGGAAGGAATGATGCTAAAGCTGAAACTCCAGTACTTTGGCCACCTCATGCGAAGAGTTGACTCATTGGAAAAGACTGTGATGCTGGGAGGGATTGGGGGCAGGAGGAGAAGGGGACAACAGAGGATAAGATGGCTGGATGGCATCACTGACTTGATGGACGTGGGTTTGGGTGAAGTCTGGGAATTGGTGATGGACAGGGAGGCCTGGCGTGCTGTGATTCATGGGTTCACAAAGAGTCAGACATGACTGAACAACTGAACTGAACTGAACTGAATATGACCTTTATGACACTGGCTGTTTCTAATCACCCAGAATCTTCCTTTCCCACATTGAAAATTATAAAATTACCATCTCTACCTTCCAATGTTTAACTTTTGGTGGAGTAGACTTGAGATTTCAAGGTAAAAGTCATGTACTTTTATTTATATAATTAGTTGATGTATCTTTGGTCTTTTGAGATGTTTGAATTATATTAGTATTAATGACAAATTCCAAGAATGGCGATCTGGTTGAAATCCAAGAGGTATGTGTTTGGGGTTTGTTATGACTGCAGCTCAGGAGACACAGATCCAAGAAGCATTTAGATTGTGTTCTACCCGACTACAACACGGGGAAATTTATAAATGCAAAAAAACTGCAAAGGTACATAAATTTCTTGTGAAGAATTAGAATTGTTTGTATACTTATGGCTGATGCATGTTGATGTATGGCAGTAACCAACACAATATTGAAAAGCAGTTATCTTTCAATTAAGAATAAATTTTAAAAAGAATTAGAATTGTAGATGACAAGATGTAAAGATACTTGTCAGCAAGAATTTTTTTTTTGGGGGGGGGTTCAAAATGGTTGCATTGTTGTGAAGGGGGTGGGGAACTATGAAAATACAAAATTGTAGCAAGCACCTGGTAGCAGATGCTGTTTTGAAATGGTTGGTGGAGTCCTTGAGTTTGACACAGTTGGCAATTCAAGTTCTCAGTAATGCAGGAACTTATCTAAACACACCCCTAATGCCTGAACCACAGTTACTGCATTTTGATTTTAAATGATCTTAAATATGGTGTCATTATCTATTTTATGTATGCTGCTAAGTCACTTTAGTCGTGTCCGACTCTGTGCAGCCCCATAGACGGCAGCCCATCAGGCTCCCCCGTCCCTGGGATTCTCCAGGCAAGAACACTGGAGTGGGTTGCCATTTCCTCCTCCAATGCATGAAAGCGAAAAGTGAAAGTGAAGCTGCTCAGTCGTGTCCGACTCTTAGCGACCCCATGGACTGCAGCCCACCAGGCTCCTCCATCCATGGGATTTTCCAGGCAAGAGTACTGGAGTGGGGTGCCATTACCTTCTCCATATGCAAATGTAATATCAGTAAGTACATTAAAATATTTAAAAATCTTTCAAATTCAAGGACAGAGTATTTCGGTGTTGGATATAGTATTACAAGATAAACATTAAAAAATAAAATTAAAAAGGCATAAGAAGAGACATTACTTTGCCAACAAAGGTCCATCTAGTCAAAGCTATGGTTTTTCCAGTAGTCATGTATGGATGTGAGAGTTAGACTATAAAGAAAGCTGAGTGCCAAAGAATTGATGCTTTTGAACTGTGGTACTGGAGAAGACTCTTGAGAGTTCCGTGGACTACAAGGAGATCAACCCAGTCAATCCTAAAGGAAATCAGTCCTGAATATTCATTGGCAGGACTGATGCTGAAGCTGAAACTCCAGTACTTTGGCCACTTGATGGAATCAAGTGAAGAACTGACTCATTGGAAAAGACCCTGATGCTGGGAAAGACTGAAGGCAGGAGGAGAAGGGGAGGATAGAGGATGAGATGGTTGGGTGGCATCACTGACTTGATGGACTTGAGTGTGAGCAAGGTCCAGGAGCTGGTGATGGACAGGGAAGCCTGGAGTGCTGCAGTCCATGGGGTCGCAGAGTCAGACACGACTGAGCAACTGAATGAACTGAACTGAAGATAAACTGATTGTCCTCAGTGTGAGATATCTCCAACTGGTCATTGATTTGAATCCACAGTTAGGAGCCTGCCGGGAACCACCATGGGAGATCCCACCCATGACAAGGTCATGTGGAAGAGCCATGACAAGCAAGGCAGATCATTGCTCGAGGGATCCCCTGAATCTGCTCGAGCATCTACCCCAAAATCAGAATCTGTCTGTCTTACTATTTTGTGCCTTTCACCAACTCTTCTGACATTAACAGGGGACTATCCCTGACCACCTTTCTCTGGAAAAAGTCAACTTAGGGCTTTAATTAATAAGTCTCCTGGGCATGAAAGGAATATTTCTATTTTAATCCCTCTGCTGGCATTCTAGCTTGCCTGACAGGTTTATCCATTCTCTTTTAATTAACACACATGATTGTTCACAACTCTCCAACCTTGAAAGGCATGGGAAGCCAAAACATTCTAAAAGTCCTAATGAGCATAGAGTCCTTTAAGGGATTAAAAAATATTAGAAGAGATAGTACTGGTAAAGGGCTTCATTATTGGGCCAATGCTTGCTGCCAAGTTCCCATATCCCTTACCCATTGTGCACTTGGGATTGCATTGGTTAACATAGTTGGAATGTAAGAAGAACAAGTAGCAGCCTTGGAATTAACCACATCAGACCTTAGAGCTAATTGGTTCTTTCTTTGTTGTGACCCACTGCACCTTTGCTCCATGAGAATGTAACTCTGTTTAGCACTTTCTGAGGCTGACATAGATTAGAAATACAAAGAAAAAACACTTCAAGGGAAAATAAGTTTTTTGGTTGAGCAGCCTTTATCAAAAAAGGGTCATAAAATGTCCACAGGCCTCCAAGGCCAGAAGATAATGTATACAACATTGTTTATGGGAAAGGTATGCAGAAAAAATCCTGGTTTTGATAAAGACAAAACAGATGTAATGTTTGGGCTGACTCTGTATGACTTTGCACCTTTCATTTCCCTCTATGTACAAGTTAAGGTATAAAAGTTCCTTTTGAAAATAAAGTTATGGGCCTCGCTCACCGAAGCTTGATTTCCCCGTGTTGTTCTTTTTTTCCTTTTCCCTCCTTTTCTCTCTCTGTTCTTCTTTCAGGATGACTCCTTGGAACACAGGAGCTTTATTGGCTTTCTGTGTTAATCAAGGAAGATCAAGCTCTGCTCTTTGCTTTGCTATCCTTTTGCCTAGGCTGTCATCCTGAGGGTACCCCTGGATCCTGCTGGGGCTAGACCCCGGCAGGAGCCTTTTTTTTTTTTTTTTAATTAGCCACACCTGTACCCAATCCCAGGGCATCCCAAGTGGTGCTAGTGGTAAAGAACTGTTCTGCCCATGCAGGAGACATAAGAGACATGGATTTGATCCCTGGGTTAGGAAGATCCCCTGGAGGAGGGCCTGGAAACCCACTCCAGTATTCTTTCCTGGAGAAGTCCCTGAACAGAGGAGCC
Source organism: Bos javanicus (assembly GCF_032452875.1). Taxonomy (NCBI): domain Eukaryota; kingdom Metazoa; phylum Chordata; class Mammalia; order Artiodactyla; family Bovidae; genus Bos; species Bos javanicus. The sequence goes on from NC_083893.1 coordinate 16,071,807, forward strand.
TGATGAGTTACAGTCCATAGGTCACAAAAAGTCAGATATGAGTGAACCGACTTGGCATGCACACAAGGGCCCAATCCCAGTACAGCTAAACCAGCTAGACTGGAATTTCCAGAGTGATCATTGGACACAGAGAAAACAAAATTAAAGCACAATTTATTTTTATCATTGGGGCAAAGTCTACTCAGAATAGAGTGCAAAGTGGATGTAATTGGTCTTTTTATATCAGAGAGGCCCAAGTTGAATTAGCAGGGACTGTTATAAAAGCTTTAGATTTCAGGCTCACAGTCGTCTGAGTAAGAAGAGAAGGTGTCAATGGATCTGGCTGTGGTCCTCGTGCTCTGTCTCTCCTGTCTGCTTCTCCTCTCACTCTGGAAACAGAGCTCTGGGAAAGGGAAGCTCCCGCCAGGCCCCACTCCTCTCCCAATTCTTGGAAATATCTTTCAGTTAGATGTTAAGAATATCAGCAAATCTTTAACCAGTGTAAGTAGATTTTATGTTTCTCCAGGGTCTTGCAAATGGTAAGTAAGTTAAGCCTAATTATGACGCTAATACATAAGTTTCTATGGGCACACTGTCAAAATATGTAAATGTGAAGCAAATTACTTCCTGTAAATTTTGACACTTTTCTTGCCTAAATAGAGGAAAAAGGAATGTGTTTTTCGAGTAGAGAAACACTTAGCTCTTTGTATGGTAAAATGAAAATAATAAAGTATTAAAAGCTGGGAGTGTTGCCTCCCTCCTTTGTTTCACAGCCATTTGCTATGATTTGGGGCTGATTTTTGGCATTTTGTGATTCAAGATTTTCTTCCAGAAGTCATATACTACGTAAGCCGCTTGTTTTGTTCAGAGTCAGGAAAATATAACTTTTTTGCAAAAGGAGATTGTGCCTGATGTAGAGGAATTGACTTGGGATCAAGACAAGCATGAGTGATTGAAAGAAAGAAGTCATCACTCAGGATTCTGCAGGAAGCTGCCGTCTGTACCCTGTGAATGCTGCAGGGTGTCAGATGCTGTTCTTCCATGAGATGCAGTCTCTCCAAGCACTGCCTCTACGATGTTTCCTCTCTTTCTGTATTAGTCATACCAGTGGATCTCAAACGAGGCTGGGAATTTATTTTTTGAAATGATAAATTTCTAGTATTCATCATAGGGCTATACAATCAGAATTCTAAGCGCTGCTGTGTGAGTGATTCTGAAACAGTCAGCTGGCTGATGGTTTAAAGCTGGGCCTTGAGGACTGCTACATTCCTCTCATGGATCAGAGGGTGATTATGAAGATCTTCAAACTGGAATTCTTTATATATTAGCCCTGGGATGCTGGAAATACACCAGAATTCCCCTACTTTAGTTGCCTTATTTATAGTGGGGCAAATAAACCTGCTGAAAGTGCTGATTTGAGGATTAATTATAATCTGTGTACCAGTTATTTGGACCATTATCCAGGATCTCAGGTCATCCATAAGTGGAAACTGTAACAATCACCATCATACTTATGAATTGAATTGAGAAATATTTTAAGCTATGTGGCAGAATAAAAACATAATAGTAGGATGATAACACAGTCTGTATCAGGCACAATATATATCAAATATTGACTTCTTTTGCTATTACATGCATTTCCATTCCCAGCTCTCAAAAGTCTACGGCCCTGTGTTCACTGTGTATTTTGGAATGAAGCCCACAGTAGTTTTGCATGGATATGAAGCAGTGAAGGAAGCTCTGATTGATTTGGGAGAGGAGTTTTCTAGAAGAGGCAGTTTCCCAGTGATTGAAAGAAATGTTAAGGGACACGGTAGGTGTGTATTTGCACATGTTCAGCTTTGATAATGGGTAGGGGTGGTCAGGGTGAAAAACAGGAATTTCAGGAGCCCCCCAGCAGAGCTTGTTCGTCTCAGTCTCCCAAGTGTCAGTTCACGCCTCCTTCCCTAGGACCTCCCTCCTATTCTGTTTCTCCTCCCATCAGGAATCGTATTCAGCAACGGGAAAACGTGGAAGGAGACCCGGCGCTTCTCCCTCATGACGCTGCGTAATTTCGGGATGGGCAAGAGGAGCATCGAGGACCGCGTTCAAGAGGAAGCGCGCTGCCTGGTGGAGGAGCTGCGAAAAACCAACGGTGGGTGATCCTGTGCTCTGTAACTCTGACCTTAGCAGTCTTCTCTTTCTCTCCGGTGATGCTCTTGGCAACATTTCCAGGCAGCCACATCTTTCCTATGGGTGGTGGTTGCCAGTCTTTAGATGAAGGGGAGGAGGGTGTGAAGCACAGACAGCCAGGGGAGCTTTTGTGTATCTACGATTGTCTCATGATGGTACACACCATGTAGGTATATATGTGTTTTAATAATACTCTATCCTGCACTTTGTGTTCAATTCAGAAATCACAAAGGATAGTTTTGAGTCTTTTCCTGAAAAAGAGAACAATGTCTTTCCTGTAGCATTAAAGTGGGTTTTCTATTCCAGAGCTTTTTACCAGGGAATACTTGTTAATTGGACAGGGTGAGAATGACACTTATGGGGGTGTCACACTTATGATGAGAATGACACTCATGAAACAGTGACATTTATGTTCATTTAATTGAACAATTTTTATACGTACAGCCTCACAGACGTGTCTGAGAGTCACTTCAGGGCCCAAGGCTACAATTCTGGCAAATAGTAATGACATTTAGGGATTTTAATCGTTTCAGTTCAGTTCAGTTCAATTGCTCAGTCGTGTCCAACTCTTTGCGACCCCATGAATCACAGCACGCCAGGCCTCCCTGTCCATCACCAATTCCTGGAGTTCACTCAGACTCACGTCCATCGAGTCAGTGAGGCCATCCAGCCATCTCATCCTCTGTCGTCCCCTTCTCCTGCCCCCAATCCCTCCCAGCATCAGAGTCTTTTCCAATGAGTCAACTCTTGGCATGAGGTGGCCAAAGTACTGGAGTTTCAGCTTTAGCAGCATTCCTTCCAAAGAAATCCCAGGGCTGATCTCCTTCAGAATGGACTGGTTGGATCTCCTTGCAGTCCACGGGACTCTCAAGAGTCTTCTCCAACACCACAGTTCAAAAGCATCAGTTCTTTGGCGCTCAGCCTTCTTCACAGTCCAACTCTCACATCCATACATGACCACAGGAAAAACCATAGCCTTGACTAGACGAACCTTTGTTGGCAAAGTAATGTCTCTGCTTTTGAATATGCTATCTAGGTTGGTCATAACTTACCTTCCAAGGAGTAGGCATCTTTTAATTTCATGGCTGCAGTCACCATCTGCAGTGATTTTGGAGCCCCCCAAAATAAAGTCTGACACTGTTTCCACTGTTTTCCCATCTATTTCCCATGAAGTGATGGGACCAGATGCCATGATCTTCATTTTCTGAATGTTGAGCTTTAAGCCAACTTTTTCACTCTCCACTTTCACTTTCATCAAGAGGCTTTTGAGTTCCTCTTCACTTTCTGCCATAAGGGTGGTGTCATCTGCATATCTGAGGTTATTGATATTTCTCCTGGCAATCTTGATTCCAGCTTGTGTTTCTTCCAGTCCAGCGTTTCTCATGATGTACTCTGCATATGAGTTAAATAAGCAGGGTGATAATATACAGCCTTGACGTACTCCTTTTCCTATTTGGAACCAGTCTGTTGTTCCATGTCCAGTTCTAACTGTTGCTTCCTGACCTGCATACAGATTTCTCAAAAGGCAAGTCAGGTGATCTGGTATTCCCATCTCTTTCAGAATTTTCCACAGTTTATTGTGATCCACACAGTCAAAGGCTTTGGCATAGTCAATAAAGCAGAAATAGATGTTTTTCTGGAACTCTCTTGCTTTTTCCATGATCGTTTAGGTATGTCTTAATGCAGTTCTCAATTATGACTTCATTTAAATGTAGCATTAAAAAAAAAAAAACATTTACTGTGTATTTGCCTTTACTGTGTATTTGAGCTTTCTCCATTGTAATTTTCCCATTTCTAGTTGTGGCTTTTTCTTTTCTCTTAGAGAAGTCTCTTTACTATTTCCTGTAAAGCTGATTTGGTGATGCTGAAGTCTTTTAGCTTTTGCTTGTCTGTAAAATTTGATTGAGAATCTGATTGAGAAACTTGTGAGTAGAGCATTCTTGTTTGTCGATTTTTTCTTTCAATCACTTAAAAAAATTTTTTTAAGTATGTCAGACCACTTTCTTCTGGCCTGCAGAATTTCTGTTGAAAAGTCAGCTGATTGTGTAATGGGAGTTTCCTTCTGTTTACCTTGTTAATTTTCCCTTGCAGCTTTTAATCTCTCTTTAATTGTTTGACATTTTAATTACAATGCATCTTGATTTATTGCTTTTTGGGTAAACCTGTTCAGGACTCTGTGTTTCCTGGACTTGGTTGTCTGTTACTGATCCCAGGTTAGGGAAGTTTTTAGCTATTTTGTCTTCAGATGTGTTCTCTGACCCTTTATCTTTCTCTTCTTCTCCTGGAACCTCTATAATGTGAGTGTATGATTGCTGGTGTCAGAGTCTCCTAAACAGCCCTCATTTCTTTTCATTATTTTTTCTCTTCCTTGTCAGTGATTTCTGCTGCACTGTCTTTCATCTCAGTGATCCATTCCTCCATTTCATTTAGTCTGTTCTTGATTCCTTCTAGTGTATTTTTCATGTCAGTAATTATATTCTTCATCTCTGTTTGGTTGTTCTTTATATTTTTCAATTCTTTCTTAAAAACTACTAACTTCTTGCTTAGTGTATCCATTCTTCTCCAAAGTTCTTTGATCATCTTTTTTTTTTTTTTTCCATTTGAGTCATGTGGCATATGGGATCTTAGTTCCCTGACCAGGGATGAAACCTATACCTTCTACAGTGGAAACACAGTTTCTTAACCACTGGATCATCAGAGAACCCCTGATCATCTTATTGATCATTACCCTGAACTCTTTCTTGAGTAAATTATATATCTCTACTTCACTTTGAAACACGTTCTTCTGTTGCCCCATTTTTTCTCCCTAACTTGCTATTTTTATTTCTGTATATCTGGTAGGTTGGTTATAATTCCTGACCTTGGAGAAATAATGTTTTTTAGGAGATGTCCAATGTATCCCAACAATACACTGCCCACTCATCATTAGAGCTGTATTGATCAGGATTTCCCCCATGTGGACTGTGTTTGTCTTTCTATTGTGGGCTGACTACTGTAGGCAACCTGGTAGTCTTGGTTGACCTCGGTCAGATTGGCTGACTGTTCCTACCTTGTACAGAGGTTGCCAGTTGCTGCTTGGTCGTGCTGTCCCAAGAAGTGGCTGATTGTGGAACCCTGGGGCATTCCAGAGGTAGTGCTGGTTCACTAGTGGGTGAGTCAGGGTTCACGAGATCCAAGGATTGGTGCCTGACCACTGGAAGGTGAAGCCAGGTGCTGGATCACATGCTGGCCCAGGGGAGCAGAGCCAGATCCTGGAATCTGCCTAAGGGGCCCAAGGATTCCAGAGTTGGTATGGGACTGCTGGTTGGTGAGACTGGTTCCTGACACAGCAGGTTGTGGGTTCTGGGATATTCAGAAGCTTGTGTTGGCCTGCTGGTTGTTGAGGCTGGGGCAACAGGAAAGGCGCTGGCCTTTTAGAATTGGGTGGGTTGGGTCCATAATCTGCAGTGCTCTGGGGCTGGTGTCTGTCCACCAGTGGGTGAGGCTGGTGCTGAGCCTAGGCAGGTCTGAAGTCCAGCAGGTTGGCGCTGGCCTGATGATAACTGGGCTGGTCCACAGACTGTAGGCCTGTGGTAGTCCTGTGACTGGTGTCCACTCATGTTGCAAAGGGCTGGTCACAAGGCTAGGGCAGGCCTACTGGTTGGCAGAGCCAGGGCCTAGCTGGTGCTATTGTATGTATGTGCAGTCAGTCGTGTCCAACCCCATAGACTGTAGCCCACCAGGCTCCTCCATCCATGGAATTTTCTAGGCAAGAATACTGAAGTGGGTTGCCATTTCCTTCTGCAGGGAATCTTCCTGACCCAAGGATCAAACCTGTGTCTCTTGCATCACCTGCATTGGCGGGTTCTTTACCAGTTAAGCCACCATTTACCTACTGGTATGTGGACTGGGTCTGCATGCTGTGGGGTTGTCATTGTCCTGGGGTTCTTATCCACATGCTAACGGTGAGGCTTGTCTGACGAGAGCAGGCTTGCTGGTGCGTAGGGCTGGGGATTCTGGCAGTGGTGCCTGACCAGTGGTGTTTGAGCTGAGTCCTTTGCTTTCTGATTGTAGGGCCCTGGAATGCCTGGGTCTAGTGCCTGTGCAGTGCCTCTGGTGGACAGGGCTGTGTACAGGGGTGGTTGTAAGGTCAGAGAATCTTAAGGCAGCCTCTCTGCTGGTGGGTAGGGCTATGTCTCCATTCAGTTAGCTGCTTGGCCTTGGGCAAGTCCTGGTGCCTACAGGCTCTTGGGAGGTAGGAGGGGGCTGGGTCATGATACTAAGCTAGAGGGAAGATTCCAAAATGGCACTTGCCAGCACCAGTGTCCAGGGGGCAGAGCAAGCTCCCCAAAATGGCTCCTGCCAGTATTTATGGCCCCAGGGTGAGCCCCAGGTGCCTCCGAACTCTCTGGGAGGCTCTTCGAGATCAGCAGGTGGGTCTGACCCAGGCTTCTTTCAAATGAATGCTTCTATGCTGGGTACAAAGCCTGTGAAATTTTGTATGTCCTCTTCATGAGTGGAGTTTCTATTTCCTCAGCCCCCTGGGACAGCTGAAAGTAAGCCCCGCTGGCCTTCAAAGCCAAACATTCTGGGGATTCATCTTCCTGTTGCAGGACCATCAGGCTGGGGAGTCCAGTGTGGGGCTCAGAAAACTCACTTCTTGAGGCAGTCTCTGCAATTGTAATTTTTCTTGCCTTTGTGCTTTGCTTATGTCGGGGTGTGGTACTTCACCGCTCCTTCTCATCTCCTTGTGATTTCTTCTTTATATCTTTATTTGTTGAAGATCTTTTCTGGTGGCTTCTGTTTTTTTTTTCATCGATGAAACCAGAAAAAAACCTTTCTTCTGTATATTGTTATAGTTTGGGGATGCCCATGAGAGGAGATGAGCTCAGGATCTTCCTGCTCTGCCATCTTTGCTAGTCTTCTCCCACATTACTTTATCTGTAATTGTTGATGGACCTTTAGAATGTTTCAGGGGAGTGCAGCCATCTCTTTGAGATCCTGATTCAGGTATTTTGCATGAAAACTCAAAAGTGGGATTGCTGGGTAATATGGTAAATTTCTTTTTATTGTTTGAGGAATGGCCATACTGCTTTTCATAGTAAATCATCTGACATTCTATCAAGTATACATAAGGGTTCAATTTCTCAACTCCCTCATCAACACTTGTTATTTTCTTCTTCTCTCTCTCCTTCCCTCCCTCCTTCCTCCCTTTCTTTCTTTCTTTTCTGATAATGGCCATACTAACAGGTGTGAGATGCTACCTTTTGCTTTTGATTTTCATTTTCTAATGTGTAGTTTAAACTCAGACAGTTCTGGGTTTTTTTTCTTTTTTGTAATGCAAATTCCTGATGTTGGCTGTGATTGCCAAGGCATCTGCTTCCAAACAGCATCCGTTTCAAAGGTGGTTATCTGAAATAAACACAAGCTAGCCAGGAGACTAAAGAGCTCTTCCCACTGAGCCTCCTTTGTTCTTGGATGATTTCAATTACAAGCGTTTTGGCTACTTGTTTTTTCTCTTCCAGTGCTTTGTATTTCCACTTTCTATGTTCTAAATTCACCCATAATGAGCCCTTGAAACCCTGTGCCCTGAACTTTACCGCAGTGAGAGCAGAACTCTGGGCCCCTGTGTGAGTTGTCCCTCTCTGTCACTCTCCACTCACAACCTCACAGTGTGTTCCCCAGGTGTGTTGGCAATATCCAGGTCTTGTTGGTGATAAAGTTCTATGTTTCAAAGTTTCCTGATGACTTTTGCTGAAGGACTTCTTGCAGTCATAAAAAGCATCACAAGGTCTAGTTCTTCTATAGCTTTGGTTATTGATAGGCTGAGACTAGCACAAAACATGATAATTAATACTTTCATGTGATTTTCTGTTGCTGCTCAGCGTTCTGTTGTTTTAACTTTATGAACCCTTTTTAGCATTTCTTCTAAGACATGTCTTTGTTGTTGTTGTTATTTAGTTGCTAAGTCATGTCCAGCTCTTTTGAGACCCCATGGACTGTAGCCCACCAGGCTCCTCTGTCCATGGGATTTCCCAGGCAAGAATACTGGAGTGGGTCACCATTTCCTTCTCCAGGGGATCTTCCCAACCCAGGGATTGAACATGCATCTCATGCATTGGCAGGAGGGTTCTTTACCCCTAAAACACCAGGGAAACCCCAAATCATGTCTAGTGTGGATTAACTCCCTCAGCTTTTGTTTATTTGAGAAAGTGATTATTTGTCTTTTATTTTTGAAAAATTGTCTTGTCAGATAGAGTATTCTTGGTTGATAGCTTTTTTCTTTTCACGTTTTGAGTATATCATCCCATTGTTTTCTGGCCTGCAATGTTTTTGCTTAGAAATCAGTTGTTAGTATTATGACGGTTCTACTGGATCTGACATATCACTTGTCTTGCTGCTGTCAAAATTCTCTCCTTTTCTCTGATTTTGACAGTTTGAGTATAATGTATCTCAGTGTGAGTTTCTTTTGTTCATCCTAGTTAGAGTGTACTGGCCTTCTAGAATCTGTGTCAGTTTTTCACTCAGATGTAGGAAGTTTTTGCCATTATTTCTTCAAATAAGCTTTCTCTCTCTCTTTTCCCATAATGTGTATATGGATCCCCTTGTTGATGTCCTGTAAGTCCCTTGTATTTTCTTCACTCTTTTAAATTTTTTTTTCCTTTTGTTCTTCTGAGTAATAGCAAATGACCCACCTTTGAGCAAAAATTTTATGTGACTTATTGTATTCTTCAACTTGACAGATTTCAGCTGTTTTTAAGAAATGTATTCTGTTTCTTGATATTCTCATTTGTTCATGCATCATTTCCTTGAGTTTGTGGAACATCATGTCACTTTTTTTTGGCCTCACTGTGAGGCATGTGAGATCTTAGCTCCCAGACCAGGGATCGAACCAGTGACTTTGCATTGGAAGCACACCGTCTTAACTACTGGACCACTAGGAAAGTCCCTGCATCACTTTCTGATAAAAACTTTGTTTAGATAAGTGATATTACTCCATTTCTTTAGGATCAGTTTCTGGGATTTATTTTGTACATTGTTTGAGCCATTTTTCCTGCTTCTTTGTGTGTTTCATGACTTTATGTTTAGATTCATTAACTTGAAAAAATAGCTACTTCTTCCAGATTTGATGGACCAGCTTTATATAGAGCAAAAACACTTAGCAAGCATCTTGGCTGGAGATTCTGGGGCCCTCCGAAACCTGTTTCTTTTGGTGGTCGCAACTACTGTGGGCTTGTGTGTAGAATTTCATGACTAGGAAAGCTTGCCAAGCTCATTCTCAGGAGCTAGTCCTCTCTTGCTCTCTTTGTTATCTGTTTGCACACTGAAAGTTCTGTAGTTCAACAGAAGCAAGCTCTTCCACCTTCCCTTTTTCAGTGGCATCCAAAATCTGTAGGCTCCCCTTCAATGCCCTGAATCAGGTTAGACAGTTACCAGTCCTTTGAGTTGCCTTCCAAAAAAACCAGGACTCTGGGTGAAACTCCACTCCTCTCCCCCCATTACAGGATGAGCCTCAAGTTGTGCACCTTCTTTAGACTGTGTCAGGCCATGCTGGTCACAGCAAATCACTTCTCTCACACCCTGTTCTCAATGATTCCAGACATCCAGACTATGCCAGTTCTGTCAGCACTCCAAGCGAGGCAGGACAGAAGCCACTTCCTCAAGCAGCCCACTGCAGCATTGGATGCATGCTTCATTCATTTCTTTCCTGGGTTAATCACAACCTGGGGCATTCTTTTCAGAGAAGGCAATAGCACCCCACTCCAGGCCTCTTGCCTGGAGAATCCCGTGGATGGAGGAGCCTGGTAGGCTACAGTCCATGGGGTCGCTAAGAGTCAGACACGACTGAGCGACTTCACTTTCACTTTTCACTTTCATGCACTGGAGAAGGAAATGGTAGCCCACTCCAGTGTTCTTGCCTGGAGAATCCCAGGGACAGGGGAGCCTGGTGGGCTTCCGTCTCTGGGGTCACACAGAGTCGGACACGACTGACGCGACTTAGCAGCAGCAGGGGTGTTCTTTTGCCTCAGCATTGAGCTTTTGCGGGAGAGGTGTTGATGCAGGTGAAGTGATATTGCACTTCTTATCAGTTTTATTGTATCTGTTTTCAGCTTCGTAGTGGCCTAAGGTATTGTGACTTCTTAAAAGTTTCTGGAAGTCTCATAAAGAAATTTTAATCCACATATCATTGCTAAACCGGTGTTTCTGTAGGGGAAGGAAGGCTGGGACTTCCTCTTACACCATCATTCTGATGTTACTCCTTACTGTGTTTTGATTCAAGTAATCTTTAATCACATCTATATATGTGAATATTGTATCTCTCTTTCTACTGTGATTTTTTTTTAAGTTGATTTATTTATTTGACTGCTTCAGGCCTTAGCTGTGGCACATGGAATCTTCACTGTGTCATGTGAAATCTTTCACTGAAGCACAAGGGCTGCCCCAAGGCCTATGGGATCTTAGCTCCCCAACCAGGGATCTAACCTGTATTCCTTGCATTACAAAGCAGATTCTTAACCACTGGACCAGAAGTTTCTCTGATTATTTGATTGCACCAATTTTATTTTATAGATCTCCTACCAAAAAAGAAAACTTTTCCTCTAGTATAATTTCTTCATTGGAAATATAATAAACTTGATGTAAATGATGAAAAATTTAAATTTATCAAAGTTTAATATTCTGTTGATGGGTAAACAGAAGACTAGCCCAGAGGTCCACATAATGTAGCCTTGCTTAAATTAATTAATTTTTATGGTTATTGTAAATGAAGGTCATTTAATTCTTAAGCAAGGAAATTTTTTTAACATTGAAATGACACATAAACTCCATTTACCAATTAACCTTTTCTGGTTTCACTTACCTGGGATTTACGTTTGATATGAAAATTATATTTTATATTTATTTTGGACAAAAAATCCAGTTCATAATAATTGTTCACTCATATTAGTTTTTCTTCTCATACAGCATGGATTCTTCCTGCTTTTATACATTTATTTTTTCACATACACGGAGTCTACAATCTCTCTCTCTCTAGCTTCCTCATTGCTGATTCTACACATGACTCTTTCAACTATTCATTATATAAAAAACATTTCAAGGTCCCTAACTGTTCTCATTTTCCTATGTCAGTGTTTATGATACTCAGCACTGATAATGTTAGTAATTAAATGATACAAAAAATGGTCTCTTCAGTGTTTTCAGCATTCACCCTTCAAATTAAGATACCTTAAGTGAAAAAGATATAAGAAAAGGCAATGAATATGAATTGAATTTATTTTAAATTTTTTGGCTGTGCCATATGGTGTGTGAGATCTTAGTTCCCTGACAAAGGATCCCACCTGCACCCCCTGAAGTGGAAGCGTGGAGTCTTAACCACTGGATGGCCAGGGAAGTCCCTGGCCATTGATTAAAAAAAAATTATTTAAATACCATTTGCAGCAACATGGATGGACTTAGAGATTATCATACTAAATGAAGTAAGTCAGAACGACAAAGACAAATATCATATGATATCAGTTGTGTGTGGAATCTGAAATGTGACACAAATGAGTATATCTGTGAAAAACAGACTCACAGACATAAAGAATATACTTGTAGTTTCCAGCAGTGAGAGAGGGAAGGCTTGGAAGTTTGGATTAGCAGAGGTAAACTATTACAAATGTAATGGATAAACAACAGGGTACTACTGTCTTGAACAGGGAACTATATTAAATATCCTACAATAAACCATAATGGAAAAAATTTTGAAAAATTATATATATATATGTATGTATGTATGTATGTATAACTGAAACACTTTTCTGTACAGTAGAAATTAACAATGTAAATAAACTATACATCAATACAATTTAAAGATAAATAAGTAGATAAACCTTCTTTAAATAGGTTAACATGGTCTTTTAGATTAAGGTAAAAGTTATGTGTCAATTTTTACATTTTGAATATTTTGCTGTTAAGGGAAACAACAAATATTGATTTAAAGTTTCTAACAGTCTACCTGTTGTTTCAAAGATAAAAGTGTTTCATGTGTATGTTTTAATGGTGTGTTTAAATGTTTGTTATTCTTCAGGGTTGCCCTGTGATCCTACTTTCATCCTGGGCTGTGCTCCCTGCAATGTGATCTGCTCCATTATTTTCCAGAACCGTTTTGATTATAAAGATCAGACTTTTTTAAATCTAATGAAAACAATAAATGAAAATATCAAGATTTTGGGCTCTCCGTGGATTCAGGTGAGGCCAAGGGCCTTTCTTCTGGAGGAATCACTTATTCTCTTTTTTCCATGAGGTCTAGTTCTCTATACACCAAGCTGTGAGGTGAAAGTGTGAAGAGCACAGCCCTGCCCAGAGCTTAGCATCATGGAGTGCTCATCTGGGGCTGCTGGCTGAGCCCTTTGATGTTAGACAGGAAAATACATGCCCACAATTCAGTCCTGTTGACACTGTTCAGTGGTTTTTATACCAATTTTCAAAGCCCAGCTTCCATAAACTACTTTGGTAACATCCCCAAAGCATGCCCACACCAATAGAAGGACTTCCAGGCCCTTCTGGAAAGGCTTCCATTACTCACAAGTCTTGTCATTCAGTTTCCACCTACTTACTACTCCACCACCTTAGCTGGCAAAAATACCTGCATGTAGGAAGGAGGAGAATCTCCTTCGAGTGAAAGAGTGCTGCCAGGGAACACTGACTGGGTTAGGACTGTTTGATGCTTCAGTTGGCATCCTAACTGACAAGGTAATTGCTTTGGGGATGACAAAAAAAAGTTTGTTTTTTTTTTTTTTTTTTTGGTGTAGCAACCACAAACCAACATCACAGGTGTACCCTATACTGAGCTGACGTGTTCTGCCTTCTGCCTAAAAGACGGTGGTGTGACCTTACAGAGGTCACTTAAGTGCTCTGGTGCTCAGTTACTTTAGCCATAAGATGTTGAGTTTCGTGGTGTCTTTAGGACACTTTCTGGAGAAGGAAATGACAACCCACTCCAGTCCTCTTGCCTGGAAAATCCCATGGACAGAGGAGCCTGGTGGGCTACAGTCCATGACTCGAAAAGAGTCAGACATGACTGAGCGACTTCACTTTCACTTTCTTCACTTAGGACCCTTTCAGTCCTATTAATAAAATACTTATTTTATGTTGGAGTCTATGAGACAGAGGTAGAAACATCAGGGACCAGCTCTGTGCTCTGTATCAGGATGTGCAAACTCTCTTAACCTCTGTTGTCATCTACAAAGTGTGAGTCATTGACCTTTGTGCTGACCCTTATTTCATGGTTGTAGAGAAGAACTGATGTGAAAAACAGGGAGAATTGATGTGAAGATGTTTTCATACTGGAAACATGATATGTACATATAGGAAATGATTATTTTTTTGATCCCTGACCAGAATTTTCTCCTTGAAATACTTCTATCAGCATAGAAAATTATGTATTTGTATAATAAAAATACTCCTCAACATTTAGAGACCATATTTATTTTAATATTTATACTACAATTTCCAACTAGGACTTGGTATGTAAGTTTTAACTATTTATTTAATAAACCATAGTTTTCTCTTCTAGGTCCTCAATATTTTCCCTGTGCTCCTTGATTTTTTCCCATGGAGTTATAGTTATAAAAAACTTTATACAAATACTGCTTATGTAAAAAATTATGTTTTGGAGAAAACAAGGGAACACCAAGCATCCCTGGATATTAACAGTCCTCGAGACTTTATTGATTGCTTCCTGATCAAGATGGAGCAGGTAATAGGCTAAAGACAGCTCAATTATTTGATTACTTGTGCATTTTATAGATCATTGAATCTTCTGTATTTACCAAGGATGTTCCAGTGGTCTGGCAAGCAATGCTGACAAGCATTTTAAGTACTTGTGTGCATGAATCTATGCTAACCATAATGGTTAGCATAGATAGATGTAATATTTAGTCATTAAATAAGTGAAATACCTTGATTTTGCTCTTTGGGTGCTAATAATCTACCCAAGGAAAAACAGAATGATGTCATAGGTGAATTGGAAACTGATAACAATGGGTTAAAAGTAACAAAATATCATAGTATAATATGATGATGAACATGATCATAGCATACACAGTGTAAAGGGAATAAAGAATGACTAGGTCTAACTGGGCTTCCTGCTTGGCTGGTAGTTGCAAATAGATCAACATATTTGCATCGAAGGACAAGGGAGGGAATATGAGATGGATGAATGATGTATGTATGATGCTGTTTACATAGGCATGTGATGGCAAAGAGTAGGCGTGTGGACAGAAGAAGCCTTAATTGAGTGTAAAGTAAATGGATTAGCGAAGATACGGAGTTATATTATATGATGTGAGCATGAACCCTGCACCCCATGTTGGAAAGACCATTTTCCCCACATGAATTATCTTGGCAACCTTGTCAGAAATCAACTGACTCATAATTTGAGCATTTGTGCAATCTGGCATCTGTTTCAGTAAGCTAAATGTCAGTTTTTACATCAGTGGCACATCATCTGGACATCTTAATTACTAGTTTCGTAATTAGTTTTGAAGTTGAGTAGTGTGAGACCTGTAATTTTTTGTCATTTTATAAGATTGTTTTTGTTTTTCTGTGCCACTTAAATTTAGGATAAACTTGTCAATTTATGCAAAGAAATCAGTGGTGATTTTTATAGAGATTGTGTGAAATCTGTCAATTCATGGAGTAATGTTATTTAAAAAATTAAGGTGAAATTCACATCAATTCAGTTTAGTTGCTTAGGCATGTATGATTCTTTGTGTCCACATGGACTGTAGCATGCCAGGCATCCCTGTCCATCACCTACTCCCAGAGCCTACTCAAATTCATGTCCACTGAGTTGGTGATGCCATTCAGCCATCTCATCCTCTGTCGTCCCCTTCTCCTCTTGCCTTCAATTTTTCCCAACATCAGGCTCTTTTCCAATGAGTCAGTTCTTCGAATCAGGTGGCCCAAGTATTGGAGCTTCAGCTTCAGCATCAGTCCTTCCAATGAATATTCAGGACTGATTTCCTTTAGGATTGACTGGTTGGATCTCCTTGCAGTCCAAGGGCTTCTCAAGAGTCTTCCCCAACACCACCGTTCAAAAGCATCAATTCTTTAGCATTCAGTTTTCTTTATGGTCCAACTCTCACATCTATATGCGACTCCTGGAAAAACCATAGCTTTGACTATGGACCTTTGCTGGCAAAGGAATGTCTCTGCTTTTTAATATGGTGTCTAGGTTGGTCATAACTTTCCTTCCAAGGAGTAAGCATCTTTTAATTTCATGGCTGCAGTCACCATCTGCAGTGATTTTGGAACCCAAGAAAATAAAGTTTCTCACTGTTTCCATTGTTTCCCTATCTATTTGCCAGGAAGTGATGGGACCGGATGCCATGATCTTTGTTTTTTGATTGTTGAGTTTTAAGCCAACTTTTTCACTCTCCTCTTTCACTTTCATCATGAGGCTCTTTAGTTCCTCTTCATTTTCTGCCATAAGGGTGGTGTCATCTGTGTATCTGAGGTATTCGTATTTCTGCCGGCAGTCTTGATTGCAGCTTGTGCTTCATCCAGCCTGGCATTACATGTATGTACTCTGCATATAAGTTAAATAAGCAGGGTGACAATATACAGCATTGACGTACTCCTTTCCCAATTTGGAACCAGTCTGTTGTTCCATGTCTGGTTCTAACTGTTGCTTCTTGACCTGTATACAGATTTCTCAGGAGGCAGGTCACGTGGTCTGGCATTCCTATTTCTTTCAGAATTTTCCACAGTTTTCTGTGATCCACACAGTCAAAGGATTTAGTGTAGTCAATAAAGCAGAAGTAGATGTTTTTCTGGAACTCTCTTGCTTTTCTGTGATCCAGCGGATTTTGGCAATTTGTTCTCTAGTTCCTCTGCCTTTTCTAAATCCATTTGAACATCTGGAAGATCTTGCTTCAGGTACTGTTGAAGCCTGGCTTGGAGAATTTTGAGCATTACTTTGCTAGTGTGTAAGATGAGTGCAAATGTGTGGTAGTTTGAGCATTCTTTGGCATTGCCTTTCTTTGAGATTGGAATGAAAACTGACCTTTTCCAGTCCTGTGGCCACTGCTGAGTTTCTCAAATTTGCTGGCATATTGAGTGCAGCACTGTAAAAGCATCATCTTTTAAAACATGAAATAGATCAGCTGGAATTCCACCACCTCCACTAGCTTTGTTTGTAGTGGTGCTTTCTAAGACTTGCCTCACTTTGGACTCCATGATGTCTGGCTTGAGGTGAGTGATCACACCATCATGGTTGTCTGGGTCATTAAGATCTTTTCTGTATAGTTCTTGCCAGCCTTTCTTAGTATCTTCTGCATGCCATGCAATTAATAGTGTACATTTTGGTTGTATTTAGTGCATTCACAGTGTTGTGTGATCACTAGTTCCTGTTTCAAAACTTTCTCATCACTGTACAGAAGCATATGATGTCTATTAAATGATTGCTGTCCATTCTCTCCACCCCATCACGTGTCAACTCAACCTGCTTTATGTCTCTATGATTTGCCTTTTATGGATTCATTGTATAAAAGAACCCATAGTGTCACCCCTTTTGTTTCTGGCTTCTTTCACCCAATATAATGTTTTGGAGTATTTTCTAAGTTGTGATATGTATGAGCACTTTGTTTTTCTCATTTATGGATGAGTAATATTCAATTGTATGTGTGTACTATAATTTTTTATGCATCCACATTATGGTCAACATTTGCGTTGTTTTTCTTTGGATGTTCTGAAAGATACTGCTACTAATATTTGTGTACGAATTTCTTCATGGGCACATTTTCCTTTTTGTTTGATATTTTCCTTGGAGTGGAATTGAGTAGACATATGATATTAATAATTTTATGTCTAACATTTGAGGAATAGTCAGACTTTCCAACAGTGACTGCAGCATTTATATTCCCACCAGCAATGTATAGAGTTCCTGTTTTCACACATAATTGCCAATACTTACTTTCTAATTTTTAACACTATTAAACCTTGCTTAAGTAATGTGAAATTGCATCTGGTTGTGACTATATTTTGTGTTTCCTTAATGAACAGTGACGTTGAATGTATTTTCTTGTTTGGAAAAATATCATCTAAGCCCTTTGCCTTTTTAAAACTGGGTTCCTTGTCATTGTTGTTGAGCTGTTTTTCCAACATATTGGTTGTCATTTCACATCTTTCATTATGCTTTTGATACATAAACATTTTAATTTTATTGAAATATGATATATATTAGACAGATACGTATGTACACACGTGTATATATTTGTTACTTTGGTGTCAAATTTAAGGATCAGTTGTCATTTCTGAGTTTCTAAAGCTATACTACAATGTTTTCTTCTAAGTGTTTTATAGATTTAACTCTTGTAAAATATTTTTCTGTTTTTTTAGAATTTATTTTTAATTGGAGGATAATTGCTTTACAATATTGTGCTAGTTTCTGCCATACATAATGGCAGAAAACATAAATCAGCCATAGAAATACATATGTCTCCGCCCTCTTGAACTTCCCTCCCACCTCCCACCTCCCACCCCCAACCCCATCCCACCCCTCCAGGTTGTCAGAGAGCGCTGGCCAGTGTGTTAATCTGATACATGTACATATTATAGAGTGATTACCACACTAAGTGAAGTTGCTCAGTTGTGTCCGACTCTTTGTGACCCGTGGACTGTAGCCCACCACATTCCTCCATCCATGGGCTTTTCCAGGCAAGAACACTGGAGTGGGTTGCCATTTCCTTCTCCAGGGGATCTTCCCAGCCCAGGGATTGAACCTGGGTCTCCCGCATTGTAGGCAGACGCTTTACCATCTGAGCCACCAGGGTTACCACACTAGCATCGGGTTAAGTCCTCTATCTACTCACATAATCACTATTTCCTTTTTTTTATGGTGAGGACATTCAACACATTATTCTGTTAGTAACTTTCACGTGTATAATACAGTATTATTAGCTATAATCACCATTATGTACATTAGATCCCCCAAACGTATTCATCATACACCTGGAGATTTTTATCCTTTGACCAATTATCTCCCTATTTCTCCTGCTACTCCCACCCCAACTCCTGATAGTTGCTATTCTGCTCTCTCTTTCTGTGAGTCTTTTTGAGTTAGGCATTAAATATATATGTGTGTGTATCATATTTAAATTTTTCATCTATTTTGAGTTAAATTTTTTATATGGAGTGAGACAGGGTCCATTCAACGTTGCTGTTCATTAAGGAAACAAACACAAACACAGGGTCATGTCCTGTGTTTTTCCTGCACCTGGTTGTTCCTGCACCATGTCACTGTCAGTGTAACTATCTCATAGTAACAAAATAATTCTAATTCTTCCCTCCATCCCTTGTAGCATGCTGTCATTCATTCCACCTGTATATAAGCAGATATATATTTATATATGAAGTATTCATAAGCATTACTCCATCAAATACATTGCTGTTATTTTGAACTTTTAGCTGTTAAATAAGTTATGAATGAGGAAAAGAAAACTTTTTTATGTTTATGCATTCTTTTCTTTGTAACTCTTTATTTCTTTATGTAGATGTGGTTTTGATTGATATGATTTTCCTTCTCTTGAAAGAATTTCTTTTAACACTTCTAGCAAGGTAGTCATACTGGTAACAGATTACTTCTATTTTTTTTTTTTTGGTCTGAGCAGTTCTTCATTTTTATACCCAGCAGTTTTGCAGGGTACACAGTCTTGGTTTGTGGTTTCTTTTTCTCAACACTTTAAATATTTCACTCCACTCTCTTCTTACTTGCAAGGTATGTGAGGTAAAGTCAGAATAATTCTCATCCTTTTTCCTTTTAAGCAAGGCACTTTTGGCTTTTTAAGAATTTTAAATCTACCTTTGACTTTTTGTAGTTTGAAAATGTATGCCTAGAGTAGGATTTGTTTTTGTTTTTTGGCAATATTTTAATCAGTGTTCTTTGAGTTTCTTAGATCTGTAGTTTGGTGTATGATACTAATTTAGGGGAAATTCTGATTCATTATTGTCTCAAATATTTTTTCTACTTCTTTTCCTCTTACTTTTCCTTCTGGCATTCCCACTATGAGTATGTTACACATTTTGAACTTGTCCCATAGTCCTTAGATTTGCTTTTTCCTTTTTCTGTCTCTTTTTTTAAAGTCTCTTTCTCTTTGTTTTAGAGGTTTCTACTGTGATATCCTCAACTTCATAGATTATTTCTTCACTGTGTCTAGTGTAATACTAAGCCTGTCTCCTACTATTATTATAGAACTCTTCATTTATCCTTTCAATTATTTCAATGTTTCCTTCATATATTTTGTGGCTCTGTTGTTTGGTGCACATAGGTGATGTTGTTATTGTTGTTGCCTAGTAGCTAAGTCCTGTCCGACTCTTTTGTGACCCCATGGGCTGTAGCCTGTTATGCTTCTTTGTTCATGAGATGTCCCAAGTGAGAATACTGGAGTGGGTTGCCATTTTCTTCTGCATGGGATCTTCCCAACCCAGGGATCAAACCTGGAGGCAGATTCTTTACTGCTGAGCCACTGGAGAAGCCCACATATAGATGTATAATGTTATAGCTTCTTGAAGAATTCACCTTTGTTGATCCAGTAAAAAAACACTCCATTCTCATTTGTTCCATTTAATTTCTTTTTGATTAAAATCTAACTTTTTTTCTAACATTCCTGCTGTATTTGGTTACTCACTAATTGCAAAATCTTTTTCTCTCTATTTCATTCAACATATTTGTATCTCTCAGTCTTAAGTGGGTTTCTTGTAGACAATATGCAGTTTCTAATTGAAAAGAATTAACATAAAATATATTAATTATAGATATACAACATAGTGATTCAATATATGTATATAAGGCAAGATGATTAGTGTAATAAATGTAGTTACCATCCATTCACACATGGTTATAGGTTTTCTTTCTTGTAATGAGAACTTTTAGGATTTACTTTCTTAGAAACTTTCAGAGATACGATACAGTATTAACTATAGTCATCATGCTGTGTAGTAGTTACCCATGACTTATTTATTTTATAACTGGAATTTTGTACCTTTTGAGTTCCTTTATTCATCTTGACCACTCCCCATCTCTGGCAGCCAGTGTGTTCTCTGTATTTATGAGATCAGATTTTTAAAATATTTCACATGTAAGTTCAATCATATGGTAGTTATCTTTCTGTATCTGATATGTTTCATTTACTGTGATAACTTCAAGGGCCATCCTTCATGATATCACAAGTGTTAAGATTTTCTTTTCTTTTGCATGCCTGAATTATATTCTATACATGTATGGATATATAATAGCTTATATATATATATATTTTAAAATTTTGTTCTTTAAATATCTGTCTTAAATTGTGAGTTTTAGTCAAAGTGACTAATCACTTTAATTTTGAAGAATTAGTTTAATATTAATGGCTTTATTTCTGTTCTGCTGCTTTTTGCTCTAATGCATTTTATGATTGCTGTTTCTCAATTTTTCCATTATAGTCATATTTTTTGTTTGATCAATTTTGCAGGCACTTTTTTAATGCCTTCTTCAAATTTTTTATGTTATTTTTTAATTGATTTCTTAGTACTTATAATGGGGATTACTGTTAACATCCTAAATATATAGCAGTCCAGTATAAATTGCTTCCACAGTAGCTTCAAATTGCATATGTTAACTCTGCTCCCAACCAATGTCATCTCCCTTTATTTTGTTGATGTTATAAATTTCATCTTTATATCTTTTGTGCCTAGAACAGGTATTTCTAATGATTTTTATTCAATTTTCTGTTAAGTAATATAGAGAAGAAGAGTTTTTATACTAGATACAATAATATTAGCTTTAGTATTTACCTACATTATTATTTTTAACAAAAATATTTATTTGTCAATCTGGGTTGGAATTATCATGTAATACATTTTTGTTTTAAACTGAAAGGTGATTACCTTTGGCATTTCTTGTAGGGCCAGTCTTTTAAAAAGGAACCCTTAGGTTTTATTTTGGAGATGTCTTCTATCACCTATTTTGTGGAGAGATAGTTGTGCCAGATATAGAATTTTTGGTTGACATTTTTACACTGAGGACTTAATATCTTTCCATTGATTTATGGTTCCCACAGTTTCTGGAGAAAAATGACATATTATGCTATTGTGGGTCCTTTGTACATGATGAGTCACTTCTCCCTTGTTGCTTCAAACATTCTCTAGTTTTGGCTTCTGACAGTTTGATTAAAATACACCTTGCTCTGGGTCTTTTTGGCTTCAATATTCTTGGAGTTTGTTTAGCTTCTTTAATTCATACATTCGTGTATTTCACCAAATTTTGTAAGTTTTCAGCCATTTTTCCCCCCAAATATTTATTTTTTATTTCTTCTCTCTTTCTTTTCTGGGGCTCCCATTAAGTCGATGTTGGTATACTTGTTTGAGTTCCAGTTATATCTCAGGCTCTGTTCATTTTTCTTTCTTCCTTTTTCTTCCTGATATTCACAGGAAATTTCTGTTCTCCTGGCTTCATGTTTGATGGATTTTTTTTTTTTTTTTTGGTGGGGGGTGGGGGGCGGGGAGGGGGAAGGCTTCCTCCAGTCTGCTGTTGAAAAATTCTGGTAATTTTTTTTTTGTAATTTCAGGTATTGTACTTTTCAGCTCCAAAGTTTCTCTTTGGTTCTTTCTTTTCTTTTCTTTTTTTTTTAACTTTACAATATTGTGTTGGTTTTGCTGTACATCAAAATGAATCCGCCACAGGTATACATGTGTTCCCCATCCTGAACCCTCCTCCCTCCTCCCTACCCATACCGTCCCCCCGGGTCATCCCAGTGCACCAGCCCCAAGCATCCAGTATTGTACATCGAACCTGGACTGGCGACTTGTTTCATATATGATATTATACATGTTTCAATGCCATTCTCTCAAATCATCCCACCCTCTCCCTCTCCCACAGAGTCCAAAAGACTGTTCTATACATCAGTGTCTCTTTTGCTGTCTCGTATACAGCATTATTGTTACCATCTTTCTAAAGTCCATATATATGCATTTACTGTATTGGTGTTTTTCTTTCTGGCTTACTTCACTCTGTATAATAGGCTCCAGTTTCATCCACCTCATTAGACCTGGTTCAAATGTATTCTTTTTAATGACTGAGTAATACCTAATACTTTTCTCATTATTCCCCACTTGTTTATATATTTTCCTGATTTGCTTTAGTTCTTGTATGTAGTTTTCTTCAGCTCTTTGAGCCAGTTTCAGACATGAATTTTAAAGTTTTTATCGAGTAAATCCAATATATCTGGGGTTAATCAGGAATGATTTGTGTCGATTTGTTTTTTACCTGTTAAAGGGCCATGTTTACCTGCTTTTGGTAAGCTTTCTAATTTTTAAAAAATCAAATCATTCCTAGGAAAAACACAATCATCAGTCAGAATATACATTTGAAAACCTGACAATCACTGTATCTGATTTGTTTGGAGCTGGGACAGAGACAACGAGCACCACACTGAGATACGGACTCCTCCTCTTGCTGAAGCACCCCGAAGTCACTGGTATGATAACATGGTGGGCAGGGTGATTTCAGGAAAGATATTGGAAAGAGACCAGGAGTGCTTTCCACCTTGTTTCTCTTACGGTGGTAATTTAGTCTCTAATAGTGTCCAACTCTTGAGACCCCATGGACTATAGCCTGCTGAGCTCCTCTGTCCATGGGATTTCCCAGACTAGAATACTGGAGCAGTTTGCTGTTTCCTTCTCTGGGGGATCTTCCTGACCCAGGGATCGAGCCCAGGTCTCCTGCATTGCAGACAATCTCTTGGATTGCAGGCAGATTCTTTAGGGACCGAGCCACCAGGGAAGCCCTTAAATCTCTGTTTGAGCACCTTAATGTTTTTCAGATTTAGTGAAGGAAAAGTAATGGGACATCTTAACATAGCAGGATGACAGGAGTGAAGACACTGTGAAAGGTAGGAAAATCAACACAGCAGCATCTGGATTTCATGGGAGGTCATGTGTAGCAGGCATAGCCAGCATGAGTTGGCCTGCAGTTGCATAATGGCTTTCTTATGGAAAGATCACTCTGGAGTTTCCCCATTCTGAAAATGCAGTGTTCTAAAGCCAGGGCACAGAAAGTGGAAATTCTGCTTATTGAAACATAAATGGAAATCCTGGAAATTCTGTGAGATTGCCTGATGAAATTTTCAGTGTTATGAGGGCTTTAAAAAGTTATATTGACAGGGAATTGGTTTAAGATGTGCATATAAAGGAATTTTATTAGTCAAGAGGTTTATTTCCAGGAAAATATTTCTTACCAAAATAAGAATTTGGTAGTGGTGGGGGTTGGGATCAATAATTTTATCCTTTGCAAATAACTTTTTGTTAGAAATTAACTTTTAAAGAGTTAACAGTTGTGAACAGCAGTTTAGAAATACATATGATCTTCTGTCATGTTAGGGTTTCAGTAAAATGACCATAGCCTCTTAACAGGCCAGAGTTGGCTTTTTAAAACTGGAGAGGCAGCTAACACATCTTCAACAAATTTTTGAAACACAGAGCATATTGAGAGGTGACAGTGAAATCAGACAGAGAATGAAGTTATGGCCTACATGTCAGAAGAGAAAGTTGTATAATGAGGAGAGTCATTTGTGTCCTTACCATCCTGTAAGTTTCAGTATTTAGAAGTACCAAGAATCAAAGAGGATAGAGGGAGAAATAAGCTGATAAAGGTAGCTGATCCAGCCATGACCCTTTCAGTTCAGTTCAGTTCAGTCACCCAGTAATGTCCGACTCTTTGAGACCCCATGAATTGCAGCACGCCAGGCCTCCCTGTCTATCACCAACTCCCAGAGTCTACCCAAACCCATATCCATTGAGTCGGTGATGCCATCCAACCATCTCATCCTCTGTTGTCCCCTTCTCCTCCTGCCCTCAATCTTTCCCAGCATCACGGTCTTTTCAAATGAGTCAGCTCTTCACATCAAGTGGCCAAAGTATTGGAGTGTCAGCTTC
Source organism: Bos javanicus (assembly GCF_032452875.1). Lineage (NCBI taxonomy): Eukaryota > Metazoa > Chordata > Mammalia > Artiodactyla > Bovidae > Bos > Bos javanicus. The sequence goes on from NC_083893.1 coordinate 16,095,891, forward strand.
AGCATCAGTCCTTCCAATGAACACCCAGGACTGATCTCCTTTAGGATGGACTGGTTGGATCTCCTTGCAGTCCAAGGGACTCTCAACACTCTTCTCCAACACCACAGTTCAAAAGCATCAATTCTTTGGCACTCAGCTTTCTTCACAGTCCAACTCTCACATCCATAACATGACCACTGGAAAAACCATCGCCTTGACTAGACAGATGTTTGTTGACAAAGTAATGTCTCTGCTTTGTAATATGCTGTCTAGGTTGGTCATAACGTTCCTTCCAAGGAGTAAGCGTCTTTTAATTTCACGGCTGCAGTCACCATCTGCAGTGACTTTGGAGACCAGAAAAATAAAGTCAGCCACTGTTTCCACTGTTTCCCCATCTATTTTCCAGGAAGTGATGGGACCTGATGCCATGATCTTCGTTTTCTGAATGTTGAGCTTTAAGCCAACTTTTTCACTCTCCTCTTTCACTTTCATCAAGAGGCTCTTTAGTTCCTCTTCACTTTCTGCCATAAGGGTGGTGTCATCTGCGTATCTGAGGTTATTGATATTTCTCTCAGCAATCTTGATTCCAGCTTGTGCTTCTTCCAGCCCAGCATTTCTCATGATGTACTCTACATAGAAGTTAAATAAGCAGGGTGACAATATACAGCCTTTACGTACTCCTTTTCCTATTTGGAACCCGTCTGTTGTTCCATGTCCAGTTCTAACTGTTGCTTCCTGACCTACATACAGGTATCTCAAGAGGCAGGTCAGGTGATCTGGTATTCCCATCTCTTTCAGAATTTTCCACAGTTTCTTGTGATCCACACAGTCAAAGTCTTTGGCATAGTCAATAAAGCAGAAATAGATGTTTTTCTGAAACTCTCTTGCTTTTTCAATGATCCAGAGGATGTTGGCAATTTGATCTCTGGTTCCTCTGCCTTTTCTAAAACCAGCTTGAACATCTGGAATTTCATGGTTCACGTATTGCTGAAGCCTGGCTTGGAGAATTTTGAATATTACTTTACTAGCGTATGAAATGAGTGCAATTGTGCAATAGTTTGAGCATTCTTTGGCCTTACCTTTCTTTGGGATTGGAATGAAAACTGGCCCTTTCTATCCCTGTGACCACTGCTGAGTTTTCCAAAATTTCTGACTTATTGAGTGCAGCACTTTCATAGCATCATCTTTCAAGATTTGAAATAGCATGACCCTTTGACAGCTCCTTTTATCAGGTCATTCTTTCCCCAATAGAATGGGAGAAGCTTATTGCCTAGAGAAACTGAAACTAAGAGGCTTTACACTCAGGACACTGGGCAGAGACAGGGGCAAAGAGTGAGGTCACAACTTGGAGCAAAGTTTAGGGAAAAATTCTCTTCTTGAATTCAGGGACTCTTAGCTCCTTTCTCTATCCTGCTTTCTGAATTTGAGCATGCCAGAGAAAAACTCCAGAGAGTGAGGACTCTGGAGAAAAGGCCTCCAAACTTTACCATGTAGATAGAAAATTCTCTCAACATGTCTAGCAGAGTGAATGAAATAAAAATTTCCACCCCATGACCCAGGTCATGAAATTTCAGAACACCAGAATAAAAGAGAAAATCACAAAAACTTTCAGAGAGATGTAGCATGTCATAGATAAAGGATTAGAGTTCAGTAAGGCATCAGAATTCAAGTCAAGTATCAAACTTTCATATTCAAATGCCTGAAGTCATGTCAGAGGAAGTCATGGGCTTTGGGGATCTTGAGAACTCATGAAGCAGAAAAAGTGTCAGGGCTGTTGCTAGATAGCAGGCTTGGCAAATGTCCACTTCTAAATGGATCAGGTGGATAAAGCAAGTATGAAAGGAGATGCCAAGAACAAAAGACAAAAGGTGATGGGTTGTTTGTGACTTCTGAATAATAGGGAAATTATTAGGAGTTTGAAACATCTACCTCAGTATTTGGAAAGACTCCTAAATCAGGGTACGGAGTTTTATGAATTGAACTAAAGAAACATAGTAAGCTCCAAGAAAGTACCAAAAGGAAGCATAATCATAGTTTTCTTAAGAGTGAGCATGTTTATTTAGTCAGAATGATGTTAAAATGAATGTTTTGAGAGCTAAAAATTATGGTGTAAATATATTGAAAGTGGAGTAAGGGGATTTGTGTGTGTATTTTGTATGAGGTGGGGATAGAGATGTAAATTCTCAACTCTCATACCAGGAAATCAGATATTGTTTAAAAATCTACGTAAAAAATAGAAACAGAGTCATTGATTAGAAACAGGGCAAAAATTTCAGAAGAAACCACTAGAATGTTGAGAGTGACAGCATTTGGCAATTGGAGGAAGAGAGTAGCACTGCATATTGCACACATACAATACACAAATACACTAAAACACATATAACTTACCTTTTCAATCCACATATTATTTTGATATAAAATTAATAGATTCCTGTTTTTCTCCCTCCAACGACTTTAGTTTCTTGACCTTGTGTTGTGTTTTTATTTTCAAACATTTTATCATTTCTGCTTGTATTACTGTGTATGCTAACATACAAGTCTGTTTAGCTGTATCTTAAGTCTAGCTTGTCAGAGACTTACATGTATTTGTGTTATGGCAATTCTCTCTCCATGTCGAGGTCCATTTCTGAGCATATAACTTAAGTGTATAATGCTGTTGGGATACCTCATGAAGCATCATATATCTCTGAATTGCTCTGCAAATGTGGTGTGCATTTTTTTCTTCTTCAGTCTTACTTATCTCTTATCAGCTAAGATCCAGGAAGAGATTGACCGTGTGATTGGCAGACACCGGAGCCCCTGCATGCAGGACAGGACCCACATGCCCTACATGGATGCTGTGCTGCATGAGATCCAGAGATACATTGACCTGGCTCCTACGAGTGTACCTCATGCTGTGAATTGTGACGTGAAATTCAGAAACTACCTCATCCCCAAGGTAACATTGGTTTCTCTTATACTGACCTCAGTGGTACTGAAGTTCCCATTTTAGACAGTTTGTGTGCCATCCTCTATGAAAGCAAGACAAAAGAAGTATAAGTAATCATCTGTGTGCAGGCTTGATGAATTGTGTGTTTTTTTCAAGTTTAGTCTGTAAGCTTTATAACAGATTTTGACAGCTAGCAGTGCAAGACTTCCAAATTTTCTCTTTCTTTTATTTGGTTTGATGAAAGTTAACTGTTTATATTTCCAAATGAATCCTTTTTTCCCCCTTAGGTGCTTATTGTTGTTTTAAATGTTTTAAAATGCCTTTTCCATTCTGCTATCTGGATTGAAAATATAACTGATTTTATCATTTTAATAACTTTATATGAAGCAATCTTGCCAAATTTAAAATCAGTGTTTAAAATTTCCCTCTAGATTAATTGCAATTTCTCTATACATTGTCATGCTGTCTGGGCTAATAACTTTCTTTTAGCCTTGTTTTTATTTCTGATCTCAGAAGAATGGCGGTTAACATTTCACTATTGATAATGATATTTTCATGCAAAGATGGGCTCAATAAAGGACAGAAATGGTATGGACCTAACAGAAGCAGAAGATATTAAGAACAGGTGGCAAGAATACACAGAAGAACTGTACAAAAAAGATCTTCACGACCAAGATAATCATGATGGTGTGATCATTCACCTAGAGCCAGACATCCTGGAATGTGAAGTCAAGTAGGCCTTAGAAAGCATCACTACAAAGCTAGTGGAGATGATGGAATTCCAGTTGAGCTATTTCAAATCCTGGAAGATGTTGCTGTGAAAGTGCTGCACTCAATATGCCAGCAAATCTGGAAAACTCAGCAGTGGCCACAGGACTGGAAAAGGTCAGTTTTCATTCCAATCCCAAAAAAAGGCAATGCCAAAGAATTCTCAAACTACCGCACAATTGCACTCATCTCCCATGCTAGTAAAATAATGCTCAAAATTCTCCAAGCCAGGCTTCAGCAATATGTAAACTGTGAGCTCCCAGATGTTCAAGCTGGTTTTAGAAAAGGCGGAAGAACCAGAGATCAAATTAATTGCCAACATCCACTGGATCATGGAAAAAGGAAGAGAGTTCCAGAAAAACATCTATTTCTGCTTTATTGACTATGCCAAAGACTTTGACTGTGTGGATCACAATAAACTGTAGAAAATTCTTCAAGAGATGGGAATACCAGACCTCTTGACCTACCTCTTGAGAAACCTATATGCAAGTCAGGAAGCAACAGTTAGAACTGGACGTGGAACAATGGACTGGTTCCAAATAGGAAGAGGAGTACGTCAAGGCTGTATATTGTCACCCTGCTTATTTAACTTATATGCAGATTACATCATGAGAAATGCTGGGCTGGAAGAAGCACAAACTAGAATCAAGATTGCCGGGAGAAATATCAATAACCTCAGATATGCAGATGACACCACCCTTATGGCAGAAAGTGAAGAGGAACTAAAAAGCCTCTTGATGAAAGTGAAAGAGGAGTGTGAAAAAGTTGACTTAAAGCTCAACATTCAGAAAACGAAGATCATGGCATCAGGTCCCATCACTTCATGGCAAATAGATGGGGAAACAATGGAAACAGTGTCAGACTTTATTTTTTTGGGCTCCAAAATCACTGCAGATGGTGATTGCGGTCCTAAAATGAACAGATGCTTACTCCTTGGAAGGAACGTTATGACCAACCTAGATAGCATATTCAAAAGCAGAGACATTACTTTGCCAACAAAGGTCCGTCTAGTCAAGGCTATGGTTTTTCCAGTGGTCATGTATGGATGTGAGAGTTGGACTGTGAGGAAAGTTGAGCACCGAAGAATTGATGCTTTTGAACTGTGGTGTTGGAGAAGACTCTTGAGAGTCCCTTGGACTGCAAGGAGATCCAACCAGTCCATTCTGAAGGAGATCAGCCCTGGGATTTTTTTGGAAGGAATGATGCTAAAGCTGAAACTCCAGTACTTTGGCCACCTCATGCAAAGTGTTGACTCATTGGAAAAGACTCTGATGCTGGGAGGGACTGGGGACAGGAGGAGAAGGGGACGATAGAGGATGAGATAGCTGGATGGCATCACCGACTTGATGGACATGAGTTTGAGTGAACTCCGGGAGTTGGTAATGGACGGGGAGGCCTGGTGTGCTTCAATTCATGGGGTCGCAGAGTTGGACACGACTGAGCGACTGAACTGAATGATGTTTTATGTACATTTTGCTACATACTTTTTAAAGAATCAGAGTAAAAAATATGTTCTCATTTTTAATGCTATTTTTAGTGGTGAACATGTATATAATTTTTTTCAAATTGATGTCTTGGTATGGTTGTATACATTGACCTCACTTTTCCCACTGAATATGCCTATTATAAATATATATATATGCAGTTGGATTTCTTTTGCTACATTCTGTTCAGGACTTTACTGATTATGGTTTAAGAGATTTTTGGTTTACAACTTTTCTTCCTCAACATTTTTTCATTGGATTTCTGTTTTAAAGGTCATGCTGGCATGATAAAATTAGGTGAGAAATATTTCATAGTTTGGGTGTATATTTATTGTTTTCCTCACTTCTATCTTTGGCCACTTAGTTGTGTCTTTGAAATGCCTAGTTACTTTTGGTTAAATACCAATTTTTATAAATAAAAAAATGCAGAGTTCAGATGTTATTTATTTTCTTCCAGAAAGGGTCCATCCCTCTCCTCCTTGGCAGATGGAATGATGTAACCTCTCCCATTTTGGGTATTTTGAGTAAAATTTGAACATTGACAGAGACTAATATTAACTTTAGGTGTCAGCTTTCCTCTTTGAGGTTCTCCAAACTTTGGAATATTGAGACAGATTTTTGTCTTAGCAGATTTCTCATGCTCTCTAACATAGAATATCTGTATATATTCAGACTTTCTAGTTGGTGTGCTGAAAACTTCTCTTATCTACTTGAAGCCAAGTCATAGTATTATTAAAATTATAAAATAATATAACTAAAATTTGTATTTTGTTGGGGAAAGAAAGCAATGAGATTCTTAAGATACAAGTACTAGTGCCAATCCTTGGAGAAGACAGAATTGATGAGTTTACTAGACTGTGAGACTTATCTCAGTGATTGCAGTTTTGATACAAGGGTTAGAACTTCAAGTCTACTATTTTTTTAACCAAAGGACATACTGAGAGAAGACTTTTCTTTTGTGACATTGGGGTCTAAGGTAATAATTGATCAAGCTTGTTTCTCCTCTTATTTCTAAGTATGTGGGAAACACTGTACTAGAATGGAGTGGCCCATCTCTCACATCCACGGTATTGGGAAATGACCATTATAATGTCATATGTCTATTACCAAATACTGGGGATGACCATCCCCTTCTGCATAGTCCCCCCAGTGTAGAAACATAAATATTGAGTTTTATTCTTGTTTAGTCGTTAAGTCACGTCCAACTCTTTGTGACCCCATGGACTGTAGCACAGCAAGCTCTGTAGTCCTCCACTGTCTTCCAGTTTCCTTAATTTCATGTCCATTACGTCAGTGATGCTGTCTAACCATCTCATCCTCTGCTGCCCTTTTCTGCTTTTGCCTTCAATCTTTCCCAGCATCAGGGTCTTTTTCAATAAGATTATTAGGAGGCTGATTCTGTTATACCTTTTTACCAATCATGTAAGTGATTAGTTTTATCCAAGTCTGGAGCCACTGAGCTAACTGGAGAATGCTCTAAGACAGGAGTATTACAGTATTTATGTAATACTTCAAAGTGTAAGTATTTCAGAATTTGAAGCTTTGAAGTGTCTGATGCCTTTTGTATCCTTTTGTATACTTCTGCTGTTGTAGCATGGAAGTAGTCAAGGACATATTAAACAAACAAGAATGGCTATATCCCTGTCTTTTTGGAAGCAGAAATTTAGATTGCATATAATTCCCATGTGCCACAAAGTGTCTGCCTTGATTATTTTCCATTTAAAATACTTAGGTCATTGTTTGTACTAAGGCCATATTTGCACATAGGTTGATATTTGTTAGTATATAAGTCTGTCTAAAAGAACATTTTGCAATGCTCTAAGATTGATGTGTGGGATTGTTTTTGTTTGTTTGTTTATCTAAAGAACGTTTTCCAGCACAGGGTCTGAAAGATTTACCCTTATAAACTTCATAATTTTAGTGCTTACATTTAGATGATGGTTTATGCAGGGCTTCCCTGGTGGCTCAGAGGTTAAAGCATCTGCCTGGAATGCAGGAGACCCAGGTTCGATCCCTGGGTCGGGAAGATCCCCTGGAGAAGGAAATGGCAACCCACTCCAGTACTCTTGCCTGGAGAATTCCATGGAGGGAGGAGCCTGGTAGGCTACAGTCCATGGGGTCGCAAAGAGTCAGACGCGACTGAGCGACTTCACTTTCACTTTCATGTGGGTAATTTTTACTTATGACTAAGAGTAATGATTATGCTTCTTTTATTTCTCTATGAAATATGCATTTGTTTGAGCAGCATTTGCTGAAAGTATTGCCTTTTGCACCTTTTTTTGTTATCTTAGATGTGTTATTTATTTCTTATATAAACACAAACAAGGGAATAATAAAGAGTTGTATACCTTTTATATGATAACCTTAGGGGATGGAAGATTCCTCAAGTTTGCATTAATTATTTTTTAAACATAGAACATTAAAAACATGTTCATATGTATGTTATACATGAATTTGTATATTTACCTGCTTTTGCAATGTTGAGAGATAATCAATAAAAAATCTGTAATAGGAATAGAAAAGAGTTTTATTTGAGCCAAACTGAGGACTATAGCCCAGAAGACAACCTCTCAGATAACTCTGAGGAACTGCTCTGGAGAGGTATGGTTTATCCACACAATTGTATATCTTGTCAGAGCAAAGAAAATCAGGAAGCCAGAGATACATTCTTACAAGGTTTCAAAAACAGATTATCAACATATGCACAGCAAGTTGGTATGGCCTTGGCACTTGAGAGAGGAGTCTTCTTGTTGCAAGAGTTTCAACATTGGTGTCCAAGAAAGGAGGCATTTAATCTTTATTTTTAACATGGACATTCTTTATTTCTGTTCAATATACATTTTCTTAATAATTAGTGCGTATGTTTGATAGGCCACAAATAGGATGTTCTAGTTAGCATTTAAGTTAAATTCAAGTTTACAAACTAGAATGACTTCTCCATACCTCAATATGTAAAAATTTCTTCCACAAATATTCATTTATCAATCTATCATCTACTTTTCTACACTTCTCTATTTCCGTATGTATAGCTCAAAATAGCAATTTTTGTATACAGAGCAATAATAGCAATTATACTCAAGAGTTATCATTGATAGAATAATATTATTTAGTGTACAGCCTATATTGAAAATTTCCTAGTTTTTCTGTAATAAACTTTATGGCTTTTTTTCTTTGAAAATCAGTGTCCAGGCTGGAAACAAGATTATAATTTGGATATCTTTTCCTTGTTTTCCCTGTTCTCTCCTGTTACTAGTTTTGTTTGCCCTCTTTGTTCTCTTTTAGTACATTTTAACTCTGTGAAGAGTGCAATTTAGTAGTCATGTGAAATATTCCTCAGGCTGGTTTTGTGTGATTGTTTTCTGGACATAGATTCCAGTTACAATTTCAACTATATATGTGCTTTGTGTTTCCCACTGAAATTCATTGGGTAGGTGAAGGCACATACGTGAGTTATCCCATTATTGGTTATGTAGTATTGTTCATAACCTCCCCCACAATGTAATTGTGGTCTGATATGGACTAAAAATGGCACCCCACTCCAGTATTTCTGCCTGGAAAATCCCACGGACGAGGAGCCTGGTGGGCTGCAGTCCATGGGGTCGCTGAGGGTTGGACACGACTGAGCGATTTCACTTTCACTTTTCACTTTCATGCATTGGAGAAGGAAATGGCAACCCACTCCAGTGTTCTTGCCTGGAGAATCCCAGGGACGGGGAGCCTGGTGGGCTATCGTCTATGGGGTCACACAGAGTCGGACACGACTGAAGTGACTTAGCAGCAGCAGCAGCAGTATTGTTCACATGATAAAATGGTATCTGCCAGATTACTCCATGAAACAGGTCCTTTTTTTCACATTTAATTAATAAAAGATTACCTGGTACTTTATAGATTTGTATCTTTCTTGTCAATCATTTACCCAATAGTTTTAGTGTTAATAGATAAAACTTGCTTAAACTAATGATCGTAAGCTGAATTACTGTGAAATGATTTTGTGAATTTTACAGTCCTTTCTGTGTTTCAAATCTAGGATTAATCTGTGATGAAGTCTGCCCTATATTTTAAAATAAAGACATACAATCTGCATGTCAATGATAAACAATAATATTTGTTACTGTACTTACATTGTTATTATAGAAGAGGTTATTTTGTATTAGATCAAATGCCTGTTTACAAAAGCCATACAAACAGATAATTTGAGACATTTAAAGCACAATAGAGACTTCCACATTAAACCATAATCCACATAGGAGATGAGTAAAAATTGAAATGATAAAGCAGCTGGTGGGGGCAGATACCATGTCCTAATGTGGTGATTAGCAGAATGGATTCATAAGTTCTAGGACCCATGTACTGAGTATTTCAGATGCTGCCAGTGTTCATTTTGGCAGCATCACCACCACTAGTCTTAAACTTATCCTTATTACTTGTTCTGTCTGACTCAAAATGCCACTGACCTTCTTTTGAACCAAAATTAATCATCTATTGATCCTAAGATTGGACTAAATGATTTTCAGCAGTTCTTCTAGGTCTGTGACTTCTTCATAGTTTAATTTATCTTCATCTGTTCTTTCCAGGGCACAGATATACTAACATCACTGACTTCTGTGCTGCATGATGACAAAGAATTCCCCAACCCAGAGGTATTTGACCCTGGCCACTTCCTGGATGAGAATGGCAACTTTAGGAAGAGCGACTATTTCATGGCTTTCTCAGCAGGTAACACACATTTATTTTTTTCATTGCTTCAGTGGACAGTTTTCCCTTGTGGCTCAGTGGTTAAATAATCCACCTGCAATGAGGGAGACCAGTGTTCAATCCCTGGTTTGGGAAGGTCCCTTGGAGAAGGGAAAGGCTACCTACTCCAGTATTCTGGCCTAGAGAATTCCATGGACGGCACACGGGTTGCAAAGAGTCGGATACTACTGAGTGACTTTCACTTTCAGTGGACAAGGTGCCTTTGGGCATCCTTTGGAACTTCCATAGTGCCCATTCTGTGCCTGGTCAAAATGCTCTTTTTCCATGATGAGAGACAGCAGTACCAATGCCCACACACTTTCCCTCCCTATGAGACATCCTCATTTTTGGAGTAGATTATTGGAGCTTTGGAGAGGTGACCCAGTTCTTTCTAATTCAAAAATAAAATTTAAGCTACATTCTGAAAATACAAGAGAAGTGCATTGTAGACAAAAGTAACTCTGTGTTATAAAACTTTAAAACTTCAAGGTCGATGTAGATTTGATATACTTCCAACAGAGAATAGAGGCTGTGAAGAATGGAAAGAAAGACATTGGACCATCACTAGGAACAAAATACAACCAATATATGAGTATTTCTAGAAAAAAAAATGATGGGACCTTGAAAATGTCAAAATGGAGTTACAATACACTTAATGAAGTATATGATATAGTTCTGATAACTCAGTAAATATCTGCTGAGAGAATACCTGTTAAGATTAGATGTTAGATGGATAACATGAGTGTCTACCCTTTGTCCATCTGTCTATCTAACCATTTGCGTTCCATCCATCCATTCAAACATTTATCAAAAAGTTACTGCATAGTCTGTTTCTGGCAGCCAGAAACACAGTGTTCAAGGAGTATGTACTCTGTGTTTGTTATTTTCAGGAAAACGGGTTTGTGTGGGAGAGGGCCTGGCCCGCATGGAGCTGTTTTTATTCCTGACCACAATTTTACAAACATTTACCTTGAAATCTGTGGTTGACCCAAAGGACCTCGACACCACCCCAGCTGTTACTGGGATAGCTAATGTGCCACCTCCTTACCAGCTCTGCTTTATTCCTGTGTGAAGAATGCTAAATTATACAGCTTCCTCAGTGGTGTTATCTTTAACTCCCTTTCATGGGGGGCATTGTTCACCAGTGTCATGGTAATCTTTCCTGAGAACACATCTCTGACCTCTTCTCATTCCCTGTGCAATTTCACTACGGAAATATATCTGCTATTCTCCCTATCCTGTAACATTTGTATTGGCCATCACATATGCTAATACCTATCTAATATTAAGTAGTAGTGTGTGCCTAGTACCATGTACTCAGTACAAAGTAATGCATGATGATTAATGTGTGCCAATGAGACCTATTTCTCCAGTGCATGTTTTTTCTAATAAAAAGCAGAATCTGATGACCCACTTCTCAGTCTTTCCTTCTTTTGTGCATATCGCAAGTAAGAAGGAAAAAAAAAAAAAAGACAAAGATGTCATGCCGGTCGTTATAGTGATACACACAGAGGACAGAGGGAATGAGAGCAGAAAATCTCCCTTGAATGCTTGTATGTACTTATTTGAGATTTGGTTTAAAAAATGAGAGAAATTGTTTTCAAGAGCAGCTTCATCCTGTAGGGAATATTGAGATCAGTGATAGTGAGCAATTAAAAGTCAGACACAGAAAACCACAATTAAAAATCAGAACAGAAATCAATGAGATTGTGTATAAGAAATCACCTATAGGCAGTCTGTTTCCAAAATGAGAGAGAACACACATTTCACAAGTTGTAATTAAAAGAGGGGCCATCTCTTTGATGCCATGGATTTTGAAAGCATAATGGAGTATTATGAACAGTAGAAATAGAGAGGCCATGCTAAAATTTGTATGTAACCAAAAAGACCCTGAAAAGCCAAAGCAATCCTGAGAAAGAAGAACAAGGCCAGAGGCATTATACTTTCTGATCTCAAACTATACAATGAAGCTACTGGACTGGCAAAAAATGTTGTGAAAATATTTATACTACCCAAAGCAATCTATGTATTTAATGTAATCCTTATCAAAATACCCTTGAAATTTTCCACAGCACTGTAACAAACAATTTTAAGCTTCATGTAGAACTACAAAAGACCATGAATTGCCAAAGCACTCTTGAGAAAAAAGAATGAAGCTCCCAGACTTCAAACTATACTACAAGGCTACAGTAATCAAAATAGCATGGTATGGCATAAGCACAGACAGAGCAATGGAAAAGAACAGACAGCTCAGATATAAACTCAAGCACATGTGGTCAACTAATCTATGACAAAGGAGGCAAGTATATACAATAGTGAAAAGACAGTATCTTCCATAAGTGGTACTGGGAAAACGTGGCACTACATGTAAAATAATGAAATTAGAACATTTACTTACACCATACACAAAAGAAACTTTAAAATTGGTGAGACACCTAAATGTAAGACGAGAAACCATGAAACTCAAAGAAGAAAACATAGAACACTCTTTGACATAAATTATAGCAATATTTTTTTTGGATTGGTCTCTTAAGGCAAAATAAATAAAAGCAAAAATAAACAAATGAACTTAATTAAACATAAAAACTTCATACAACAAAAGATGTCATCAGCAAAAAGACAACCTTCAGAATTAGAGAAAATGTTTACAAATAATATGACCAATAGGGGTTAATATCCAAAATACATAAACAACTCATACAACTCAATATCAAACAAACGATTCTATTAAAAGTGGTAGAAGATATGAATAGACTTTTTAAAGAAAGACATACTGATGGCTACCAGGCACATGAAAAGATGTTCAACATTGCTAATCATCAGTTCAGTTCAGTTCAGTGCAGTCATTCAGTCGTGTCTGACTCTTTGCGACCCCATGAATCACAGCACGCCAGGCCTCCCTGTCCATCACCAACTCCTGGAGTTTACCCAAATTCATGTCCATCGAGTCAGTGATGCCATCCAGCCATCTCATCCTCTGTTGTCCCCTCCTCCTCCTGCTCCCAATCCCTCCCAGCATCAGGGTCATTCCAATGAGTCAACTCTTTGCATGAGGTGGCCAAAGTACTGGAGTTTCAGCTTCAGCATCAGTCCTTCCAATGAACACCCAAGACTGATCTCCTTTAGGATGGACTGGTTGGATCTCCTTGCAGTCCAAGGGACTCTCAAGAGTCTTCTCCAACACCACAGTTCAAAAGCATCAATTCTTTGGTGTTCAGCTTTCTTCACAGTCCAACTCTCACATCCATACATGACTACTGGAAAAACCATAGCCTTGACTAGATGGACTTTTGTTGACAAAATAATGTCTCTGCTTTTGAATATGCTATCTAGGTTGGTCATAACTTTCCTTCCAAGGAGCAAGCGTCTTTTAATTTCATGGCTGCAATCACCATCTGCAGTTATTTTGGAGCCCCCCAAAATAGTCAGCCACTGTTTCCACTGTTTCCCCATCTATTTCCCATGCCATGATCTTCGTTTTCTGAATGTTGAGCTTTAAGCCAACTTTTTCACTCTCCTCCTTCACTTTCATCAAGAGGCTTTTTAATTCCTCTTCACTTTCTGCCGTAAGGGTGGTGTCATCTGCATATCTGAGGTTATTGATATTTCTCCTGGCAACCTTGATTCCAGCTTGTGCTTCTTCCAGCCCAGCATTTCTGATGATGTACTCTGCATAGAAGTTAAATAAGCAGGGTGACAATATACAGCCTTGACGTACTCCTTTTCCTATTTGGAACCAGTCTGTTGTTCCATGTCCAGTTCTAACTGTTGCTTCCTGACTTGCTAATCATCAGAAAAATTCAAATCAGAAAGACAATGAGAAATCACCTCACACCTGTCAAAATGGCTATCATCAAAAAGACCACAAATAACAAATGTTGGAGAGGGTGAAGAGAAAAGAAAACTCTTGTACACTGTTGGTGGGAATATAAAGTGGTGCAGGCACCATGGAAAACAGTAAGGAGTGTGCTTAAAAACTAATAATAGAACTACCATATGATCCAGCAATTCCACCCCTGGATATATAGCCAAGGAAAATGAAAACAGTAATTCAAAGAGATACATGCAGCCCAGTGTTCATAGAAGCGCTGCTTATAAGTCAAGTCATAGAAGCAACCCAGGATCCATCAACAGGCAGACAGAAAAAGAAGATGCAGTATAAACATACAATGGAGTATTACTCAGGCATAAAAAGAATGAAATTCTGCCAATTACAGGAAGGTGAATGTTCCTAAAGAATATTATGCTTACTGAAATAAGTTAGAGAAAGAAAAATACTATACGATAGCACTTATATGTGAAATCTAAAAAAATTATTCAAATTTAGACTTGAGATTTCAAGGTAAAAGTCATGTACATTTACTTATATAGTTGCTTTATATGTCTTTGGTTGTTTAAGAGGTTTAAATTTTATTATTGTTAACTATGAATTACCAGAATGGAGATCTGGTTGAAATCACGAAGTGTTTATTTGGGGTTTGTTAGGACTGCTGCCCAGGACACACAGATCCAAAAAATGCTTAAACTTTATTCTTCCAGACTACAAAATGTGAAAGTTTATAAAGGCAAAAATGGAAAATTGTTTCAAGAATTAGGATTGGATATTTTGTAATAACTGTTAAGGGAAAATAACCTTTAAAAATTGTACAGAAAATTAAGAATTTTAAAGAGTAAGTATTTTGAGACTAGAAAAATACTCTTAGATTACCTGCCACACCCAGTGGAATCACAAGAGTCCCTGAAGGAGGAGGTCAAGGGGATCAAAGAACATTGAATATGCTGTGCTGCTGACCTTGACAAAGGAGGAGGTGGTCGTGAGCTAAGGAACTCAGATAGCCTCTAGAAACTGGAAAAGATAAGGAAATGGGTTCTCCTGAGAGCCTCCAGGAGGAATGCAGCCCTGTCAACACCTTAATTTTCAGACTTGTGACCTCTAGAATTGTAATATAATAAATTAGTGTTATTTTAAGCCAGAAAAAAATATGAGGATTGGAGATGGCAAGATGTAAAGATTCTTGTTAAGCGAGGATTGGTTGTGTTTGAAATGATTGAATAACTGTGAAGCAGGCAGTTTTGAAACTACAAACTTGCAGTTAACAGCTACTAGTCTATGTCATTTTGAAAACGGCTGGTGGAGTACTTGAGTTTGACACAGTTCAGAATTGAAGTAGTCAGTGGTGCAGGAACATGTCTGAAATCACATCCACAATGACTGCCCACAGTTACTCCATTTTGATTTCCTTAAATATGTCATCATTTTGAAGGCAAAAGAAGAGGGCAGAGGAGGGTGAGATGTTTAGATAGCATTACTGACTTAATGGACATGAACTTGAGCAAACTCCTAGAGATAATGGAGGACAGGGAGTCCTGGCGTGCTATGGTCCATGGAGTTGAAAGAGTCAGATTTGACTTAGCGACTGAACAACAACAACTGTAACGCTGGGTTTCTGTGGGAGCTCAGTGGTAAAGAATCCACCTGCCAGTGCAGGAGAGGCGGATTCCATCCCTGGGTCAGGAAGATTCCTTGGAGAAGGAAATGGCAACCCACTTTAGTATTCTTGCCTGGAGAATCCCATGGACACAGAAGCCTGGCAGGCTACAGTCCATGGGGTTCCAAGAGTCGGACATGACTTAGTGACTAAACCATTACCACCAGTAGCTTGGAAACAGTAAGTAAATTAAGCTCAACTAAAAAATAATAAATATTTCTGTGGGCAAACTGTTAACATAAGTCACATTACTTCTATAAACTTTGATGTTTCTCTTGCTTTTTAACTCTGTCACTGTCATAAATAGAGAAGCACTGTGCCTTTTGAGTAGAGGAACACTTAGCTTTTTGTATGACAGAATCAAAATAATAAAGTGTCTAAAGCGTGAGTGTTGCTTCCCTTCTTTGTTTCACAGCAATTTGCTATGATTTGGGGCTGAAGGTAATTGGTAAATGAAATGGTTGGTGATAAAAAATTTCCTTGAGAAAGAAGTGCACTATATAAGCTGTGTGTTTTGTTCAGACAGCCATGAAAATAGAACTTTTCTGAAGAATCACATTGTGCTTGGCATTAAGGAAATAGCTCTGCATGCATCAGTGAAAGAAGTCATTAGTTAGAGTCCAACTGGCAGTAGCAGCATTCATTGGGATTCTGGAGGAAACTGCCATCTGTACTTTGTGAACGGTGCAGGATGCAAAATGTTGTTCTTCTATGGGATGCAGCATGTCCTGGCATTGCCTCTATGATGCTTCCTTTCTTTCTGTGTTAGTGATACAAGTGTATCTCAAACTAGTCTGGGCATTAGAATTATTTGAACTTATTTTTTAAAATACAGAATTATAGTATATTCAGTATTTTGTAATGGCCTATAATGAAACAGAATTTGAAAAAATAATATATGTCATATATATATAATTGAATCAATTTGCAGTACTCTTGAGACTAGTTATTGTAGTTTTACAACAGAGTGTTATAAATCAACCATACTTCAAAATATAATCGTAGTATTCATCATGCATGCATGCATGCTAGGTCAGTTCAGGCATGTCCAGCTCTTTGCAACCCTGTGGACTAGGGAATCAGAATTCTCATGGAAAGAATTCTATATGTAACTCTGAAGCAGTCAGCTGGTTATTGGTTTAAAGGTGGGCTTTGATGATTGATATATTGCTCAAGAATCAAAAGTTGAACACGAAGAGTTTCAAATATGAATCCTCTGTCTAGTAGCCATTGGGATTGGAAATTAATTGCTATTCCTTGACCTCAGTTTCCTTATTTATAAGTGGGGCAAATAAGCCTGCTGAAGGTGCTGATATGAGGATTAATTGTAATCTCTGTATCAGTTACTTGGGCCTTTGCCTGGCATTGCAGTTCATTCATTAGTGGAAGCTGTAGCAATCGCCATCATATTTATGTATTATATTCAGGAACATTTTATGCTGTATGTGGCAGAATCAAAGCATAATTGTAGGATGATAATACATTTTGCATCAGGCACAATATAATATCACATATAGACTTCTTTTGCTTACATGCATCTCCATTCCCAGCTCTCAAAAGTCTGTGGCCCTGTGTTCACTGTGTATTTTGGCATGAAGCCCACGGTGGTTTTGCATGGATACGAAGCCCTGCAGGAAGCACTGATTGATCTGGGAGAGGAGTTTTCTGGAAGATACAGTTTCCCAGTGAATGCGAAAACTAGAAAAGGACATGGTAGGTGTGCATGTGCGCGTGCTCTGGATTGGCAATAGGGGTGAAACTGAAAGTCGCTCGGTCGTGTCCAACTCTTTGTGACCCCATGGACTGCAGAGTTCATGGAATTCTTCAGGCCAGAATATCAGAGTGGGTATCTGAATATCTTCCCAACCCAGGGATAGAACCCAGGTCTTCTGCATTGCAGGTGGATTCTTTACCAGCTGAGTCACAAGAGAAGCCCAAGAACACTGGAGTGGGTAACCTATCACTTCTCCAGTGGATCTTCCCAACCCAGGGATTGAACCCTTGTCTCCCGCATTGCAGGTGGATTCTTTACCAATTGAGCTATCAGGGAAGCCCCAGGCAATAGGGGTTCAGTTCAGTTCAGTTCAGTCACTCAGTCGTGTCCGACTCTTGGTGACCCCATGAATCACAGCACGCCAGGCCTCCCTGTCCATCACCAACTCCCGGAATTCACC
The DNA here is from genome assembly GCF_032452875.1 of Bos javanicus. Taxonomy (NCBI): domain Eukaryota; kingdom Metazoa; phylum Chordata; class Mammalia; order Artiodactyla; family Bovidae; genus Bos; species Bos javanicus. Next base: position 16,113,448 of record NC_083893.1, read on the forward strand.
CAGACTCACGTCCATCGAGTCAGTGATGCCATCCAGCCATCTCATCCTCTGTCGTCCCCTTCTCCTCCTGCCCCCAATCCCACACAGCATCAGAGTCTTTTCCAATGAGAACTCTTCGCATGAGGTGGCCAAAGTACTGGAGTTTCAGCTTTAGCATCATTCCTTCCAAAGAAATCCCAGGGCTGATCTCCTTCAGAATGGACTGGTTGGATCTCCTTGCAGTCCAAGGGACTCTCAAGAGTCCAACACCACAGTTCAAAAGCATCAATTCTTCAGCGCTCAGCCTTCTTCACAGTCCAACTCTCACATCCATACATGACCACAGGAAAAACCATAGCCTTGACGAGATGAATCTTTGTTGGCAAAGTAATGTCTCTGCTTTTGAATATGCTATCTAGGTTGGTCATAACTTTCCTTCCAAGGAGTAAGCATCTTTTAATTTTGGTTGGGAGGATGGAAAAGAGGGATTTGAGGAGCATTCCATCAGAGCTGGATCCACCAGAAAGGCTGCCAACTGTCAGCTCACTCCTCTTTCCCTACTAGTTTCTGTTTCTTTTCCTGGTGTAGGAATCCTCTTCAGCAATGGGAAGAATTGGAAAGAGACCCAGTACTTTTCCCTCATGATCCTGCAGAATTTGGGGATGGGGAAGAGGAACATTGAGAACCGTGTTCAAGAGGAAGTGTGCTGCCTTGTGGAGGAGTTGAGAAAAACCAATGGTGGGTAATGCTGTATTCTGTAACTATGACCTTAACACACTGCTCTCTTCTCCAGTGACATCCTTGGAAGCATTTCAGGAGTGGCCACATCTTTCCTATGGATCATGATTGCAGCCCTTCTTTGAAAGGGAGGGGTGTGAAGAAGAGGAAGCCAAGGGAGCTTTTGTGTAGCCATGCTGATTGTCGTATGTACACCCATGATTGTGCACACAGTGTGGGTTTAAAGGTCATTTAATTATACTTTCTCCTGAACTTTGTTTTCACGTCACAAATCACAAAGAATAGTTTCAAATCATTTCCTGGAAAACTCAGAGAACAATATTTTTCATTGCATAAATATAGGTTGTCTATTTCAGAGGCTTTCAACAGGGAATACTTGTTAACTTGACAGGGTGGGGATGACCTCCACATACCCTTATGGAGCATGAAACAAATGTCATGTGCATTCACTTAATTGAACGAGATTTATATGTTCAGCCTCACAGAAATGGCTGAGAGTATGTGCAGGGCCCAAAGCTACACTTCTGACTGATAGAATTGTTCTGGTCACACTTTCTAGAAAATATCAGCATTCTTATTGAAAGGTTGCTACTGCAAACTGTGTGTTAGGCCAGGATTCATGACCTCCAGAGGAGAATTTTGACCTGGGGTCAGACAAGGCTTGACTACTTGGAGCTTTTGCATAGCAGACTTCTAGAGATAGGGAAAGTATAATAGAGATAGGGAAAGCTTCTGACATAGACATCAGAAGGGGACAGAAAGAGTGCCCCTTTGCAAGTTTTTAGCAAGGTGTTTTATGCGGGAGGAGAAGGAGACAACAGAGGATGAGATGGTTGGATGGCATCACTGACTCAATGGACATGAGTTTGAGTAAACTGCAGGAGTTGGTGACGGACAGGGAGGCCTGGCGTGCCACAGTCCATGAGGTCGCAAAGAGTTGGACATGACTGAGCAACTGAACTGAACTGAACTGACTTTATGCCTGTTAGAAAGCTATTTATCAGATAAGAGAGACATCTCAAGGCTGAGGGAGTTTCACCAGGCCCCTCTTCCACAGTATGCATTTTTGACATAGGATGGCATGATGCGTGTAATCCCTCAGCCATAAAACAATTGACTAGGAATACTAGCTTGTTGAGCCATTATCAGCCCAAGGTTTGAGAAAAGAAAAAAATTTAGACTTGGGCAGAACCATTTTGAAGAAAGGCAGATTCCAAAACATAGTTTCTCTAACATAGCTTAAGAAGATCATTTCCATAAGAAAAAGGCACCAGTTAGCTCAAGGCAGAACCAGGTATGCCAACACAGAATTAAAAGAAGCCTCTTTTAATTTTGTGTCAGTCTGTCAGTCAATTCAGTCGCTCAGTCATGTCTGACTCTTTGCGACCCCATGAACCGCAGCACGCCAGGCCTCCCTGTCCAACTCCTGGAGTTTACTCAGACTCACCTCCATTGAGTTGGTGATGTCATCCAACCATCTCATCCTCCATTGTCCCCTTCTCTTCCTGCCTTCAATCTTTCCCAGCATCAGGATCTTTTGAAATGACTCAGTTCTTCGCATCAGGCAGCCAAAGTATTGGAGTTTCAGCTTCAGCATCAGTCCTTTCAGTGAACATTCAGGACTGATTTCCTTTAGAATGGACTGGTTGGATCTCCTTGCAGTCCAAGGGACTCTCAAGGGTCTTCTCCAATACCACAGTTCAAAAGCATCAATTCTTCAGTGCTCAGCTTTCTTTATAGTCCAACTCTCACATCCATACATGACTATTGGAAAAACCATAACTTTGATTAGGTGGACTTTTGTTGGCAAAGTAATGTCTTTGCTTTTTAATATGCTGTCTAGGTTGGTCATAACTTTTCTTCCAAGGAGCAAGCGTCTTTTAATTTCATGGCTGCAATCACCATCTGCAGTGATTTTGGAGCTCCCCCCAAAAAAGTCTGTCACTGTTTCCACATCTATTTGCCATGAAGTGATGGGACCAGATGCCATGATCTTAGTTTTCTGGATGTTGTGTAGAGAGGGAAAAAAACGTTTGCCACTTGCAGTTTATTTCTTCCTGCCGCTTGGGGTCCTCTGGTCTTCCTACCCGTTGTGAAAGTGAAAGTCAGTCAGTCGTGTCCAACTCTTGGCTATTCCGTGGACTATGCAGTCCATGGCATTCTCCAGCCCAGAATACTGAAGTGGGTAGCCTTTCCCCTCTCCAGGGGATTTTCTCAACCCAGGGATAGAACCCAGGTCTCCCACATTGCAGGTGGATTCTTTACCAGCTGAGCCACAAGGGAAGCCCAAGAATACTGGAGTGGGTAGCCTGTTCCTTCTCCAGAGGATCTTCCCAACCCAGGAATTGAACTGGGGTCTCCTGCATTGCAGGTGGATTCTTTACCAACTGAGCTATGAGAGAAGTTACCCTCTCATTTCCTGTTTTCAATACTCACTGTATTGATATATATGTTTTGAATAAATATTTGCTATGTCATAATTCTCCAAAAACACCATTATAAAATGTTTTATTTAACTAGATTTCAACATTATCAACACCTGCTTATCTGTCTTCTCTAAATCCAATTTGATTATCTTTTCAACTTGCAAACTTTGCCCCATCTTTACTGAATTTTGGTAACAAATATGTGGTAATTATTTACTTCCCACAACCAGATGTAGTAACCTGTAAAGTGTTTGTCACATTGAGTCTAATTTTAAGCTTATATTACAAATTCCACTATTCGAAAATTCTTTATTCTGTATTAAGTGAAACAAAAGACACCAAATCAGATTTTACCTGTGACTCACATATAGATAAAGAAATACCCATGGCTTTTCCAAGTTACCTCTGCCAGTCTAGCTAAAATAAATGTTGTTTTAAAACTTAGAGCCCTGGGATGTCTAAAGGAGCCTGGCATAGAAGCTGCAAGCTACATATTTCTTTAATCTATGTCCTACCATTTCTTCCCAACACCTTTCAAAAATTTATAGTAAAAAACACCTGAGATCTGCCATCTTAACAAGTTATTAAGTGAATACTACAGTACTGACTATTGTTAACTATAATCATACTGTTATACAGCTGGTCTCTAGAACTTTTCATCTTTTCATGCAATAAGAAAAGAAAAAGAAATAACAGTTATACAGATTTGGAAGGAAGAAATAAAACTATTTTTGTTTGACAATAATGTGATTATATAACTATAAAATCTCAAAGAATTAAAAAACATCTAAGAAGCAATTTTAGCATGGTTTCAGTATTTGGTAGAGAACAGGCAATAATCAATTGCTTTCCTATTATGCTAGCAATGGACATGGACTTGGGAAAACTTTGGGAGATGGTGAGGGACAGGGAGCCCTGGGGTGCTGCAGTCCATGGGGTCAGGCATGCTGCAGTCCATGGGGTCACAAAGAGTCGGACACGACTGAGCAACTGAACAACAACAGGAATCACACTTCAGGTGTACAAAAATGGGAGTCAGGAGGCCATTGAGAATTTGGCCAAAGAACTGTCTCTGCACCATTTAGAACTCGACGTTTCTTTTACCTGCATCAGACCCAGGGAGAGGATCAGCCCTATTCAGAGCAACACCTGCCAGTTGCACTCAGTCTCAAGGTCTCCACTTTCAACTCTGCAACCATTTTGGACCCCAGTTGATCCATACTTAATGGGAACCCTTACTTGCCAGGTCCAATTATACTTCTTAACAGACAACTTATGGAATTTTATAGGTTTTGCCCTTATAAGCCTCCCTCATTTTGTAGTCTGATGGAAGCACCATTCAACTGCTTCTTGAATCTGTCTCTCATGCTGCAGTCCTAAGAAACCCCTCAGAAACACGTTTTACTTCAGTCAGGTCTTTTCTCAAACTTTGATTAACACTGTGCATACTTATTCCATTATATCCGATAAAGACAGACTTCAAAAGGCAACAGAAAGGTTGTATCTCACGGCAACTGGGAGGTTTAAGCCATGATTTCTCAAGCCTTCCACCTAAATTCTTGAGATTGGCTCTTCCCTCAGTTACTTGAGCAAGTTTTACCTGTTTGGTGATGGAGAGGGGGAGAATCCCTAATTTTGGTTTAATCTCTTGAGAATCTGTGACCTTTTTTTCCTTGGAGTCCAGGGACATCTATTTATTGTGAAGCCTGTTACTTTGTGAACCATCAGTTGGGTGCATATTCAGAGTAATATTTTAGGGGTTTGGTTTTGTTTTTCTGAAATTATTCTTGAGGCAGCTGTGGTATATATGAGAAAGCATCACAGTGGGCATCAGAAGGTCTCAGTTTGAATCCTAGTCTTATTAATTATAAGCTATATGACATTGGACATTTCTGTTCACCCAGAATCTTCCTTTCTCTCATTTGAAATATATAAAATTACAATCTCTATCTTCCAATGTTTATTTTGGTTGGGTAGACATGGGATTTCAAGGTAAAGGTCATGTACATTTAATTATATACTTATGTCTTTGGTCATTCAAGATGTTTGAATTAGGTTAGTGTTAACCAAGAATTCTAAGAATGTAGATCTGGTTGAAATCAAGAGGTGTTTGTTTGGGGTTTGTTAGGACTGTTGCCCAGGAGACAGAGATCCAAGAAGCACTTAAATTGTGTTCTTCCAGACTACAAAATGGGGAAATTTATAAAGGCAAAAAAACACAGGGATAGATAAATGTTTTGACAGGAATTAGAACTGTAGATGACAAGATGTAAGAATGCTTGTAAGCAAGAATCGGATGGGTTCAAAACAGTTATATTGTTGTGAAGCAGGTGGGAAACTTTGAAAATACAAAACTGCAGCAAGCACCTGCTAGCAGATATTGTTTTGAAATGGTTGGTGGAGTCCTTGGTTTGCCACAGTTGGGAATTCAAGCTCTTAGTAATGCAGGAACATGTCTGAACACACCCGTAATGACTGTGTGGCTTCATTTTGGAGGCCTTGTTATAGCCACCCGTTCCGGGAAACACACTCACTCAGAAGGACAATGCAGATAGTGGAGTGCAGTTTATTACACCAGCGGGCCCAAGGCAGAGTCTCCTCTCAGCCAAGGACCCCGAGCAGCATTTGTGAAAATCTTTTATACCCCATGTGTACGTGTCTGAACCCACCATCCCAATTTCCTTGAGACTTACAAAGAACAAAGGAAGGGTAAATACAATCACAGTAACCTCATCATTCATGTGTTAGGTGTTCAAACAGTTATTGATTATATAAGCCTGCGGTTACATCCTGATAGATACAGAAAGAATTTATGACCTGTCTGGAGGCAGGGGTGATTAGAGTATGTATTCTCTTAGGCGATGAGTAACCTGGATGTGATCTTCAAGATTCCCCTGTCCAGAGGGGGTCTTATCCTTCTATTGTAGTTTCCATAGGCACTAAGCACAGAGTTCAGAGTCCATTGGAGAGGTGGCCGAGCATGATCAGCACAAACAGGCCTAAGACGGAGTCCAGCTCTGTCTGTTTCCTCCTTCATTCCCCTGTCTTGATGTTCTTAACTCATATTATGAGCATCATTCATAGGGATATATTGCACTCTGGCTCTCCGACTGCCAATTTGGGAGAATGACGTCAACCTTTGGGTTATGAAGTTCATAATACATTGTAAAATTCAGGGTCCACAAAGCAGAACTATCGAGGCAACTATAACATTGGTAAATATAGTTTTCCACCAATTGCCTTTCACCCAAGATAGGACCGAAGTCCAGAAAGGAATATTTTCATTTGACGTTGCTTTTACCTGGTTTTTCATGTCATCTAAAGCAGTGGATACATTGCCAGATAAGTCAGGAATGTATACACAACATTCAACCTTAATTATAGCACAGGTCCTTCCTTGAGCAGCTGTGAGTATGTCCAAAGCCATCCTATTATGAATTACTGCTTTTCTCATTTGGATTTGCTCTTCATTTAAGGCTTGGATGACTTTTGTTCTATCTAGCAGGGCCTGTTTTGTGAAATTTCTCAAGGCCTCTACTTTAATCATGATATCTGTTGTCCCTATAGAGGGTACAAATAAGGCAGCAATATACTCATACCATTGAAACATGGATCTTGTCCACCTAGAATGTAAATAAGGTAGATTTACTGGGGCTTGTTGTAGGTTAGGCTTTTGTTACATTGGCATTTATATCAAATGTAACCCCGTGACCTGAGTCTATTCACTGTAGGTCTTACACCAAGAGAGCAAGGAGAGGTTATGATTGGCAAGAGAGAGGAAAAGTCTCTTTTTGTCATCCCAGAAAAGAGCAGAGTGGTTTAAAATCTCCTTGGCAGAGCAGCGACACCCACCAAGGAAGTCCATCCATCACTGACAGAGGCATAGCCCTACATCCCCTGCAGTTGGAAGTGTTGTGGAAGTCTGTGTAGGAATGTGCCCATGAGATGAAAACATTGTCCTGAGTTGAAATGGAAGTTAAATTCAAAATCACATTGATGAGGCCAAGCAGCAGGAGTAGATGGTGCGGCTTCATCCTGAAGGGGCTCGTCCAGGATCTTCTTTTCCTTCTTCTTAAAGATGGTCTTAGTCTTTCGAGGGTCAGCAGGGTCCCTCTGTGCAGTCCACTCAGCGTTTTTTGGGTCTGTGTGGTATGTTCTCTTCACCCTCGTATGATGGATCCAAGAGACAATACCTGCAACTTTAACTGCAGTAGGGGTAGTTAGAATAACATAAGGCCTTTCACCAAGGGGCTAGCAAATCATGTTTCCAATCTTTGACCCATACTTGGTCACCAAGCGTAAACTCATGAATCTGTTCCCCAAGGGAGAACAGCATCCTTTCTTGTACAAACTTAGTTACCCGATTTATTACCTTCAGTTCAGTTCAGTTCAGTTCAGTCGCTCAGTTGTGTCCGACTTTTTGTGATCCTATTACCTTACCCAGTTCCATCTGCTGTGAAATCCTATCCCTCCTTACCTGAGGCAAATTTGTTGACACCTGTTTTATTATGGGAGGGGGCCTCCCATATACAATTTCGTATGGAGAATAGCCTTGGGACTGTGGGGTCATCCTGAGTCTGAGCAGAGCCGTCAGAAGCAAGTCCACCCAGGAGCAGTCAGTCTCTATGATCCACTTGGAGAGTCTCTTTAATGTCCGGTTGGTTCATTCAACCATCTCAAAACTCTGGGCCTATATGCAGTGTGCAGTTTCCATTTGATGTTTAAAGTTTTGCTTACTTGTTGTACTAAATCAGCAACAAAAGCCAGGCCATTGTCTGATCCAATGTAGTAGGAAATCCAAATCTGGGAACTATTTCCCTAAGCAGGCACCAGGCTACTTCTGATGGATGCTCTTTTAGTCCAGGTAGGAAAAGCTTCTACCCATCCTGAGAACGTACATACCATGACCAGCAGGTAATGGTAGTGTCGGTGAGGTTTCATGTCAGTGAAGTCCACTCCCAGGTGTTCAAAGGGCAGCGTACTTTTCAGCCAAAAACCCAGAGGTTTTTGTCTGAATACCCGAGAGGCAGCATTAACCTGTGGGCAGGCAGCATGCCTAGGTGGGTCGCTTGGTGTGTTTGGCTTACCAGATTGTGTGCCAGCTCCTCTGGTACCAATAATTTGCCACTTGGCAATTCCCACTATCCCTTTTCAGTCTTGATGGCCCCTTCCACTTTGGCTAACCTGGCAGCTGTTGTCCTTGTTTTATCAGGCTAGGGTCATTGGTATATAGGACCCAACTAGGGTCTGGAACCTTGTGTCCTTCTTTAAAACAAACCCCAGATACCTTACCTTACCTTACCTTGCAGATCTGTGCCTTCTTTTTTGACACCTGGTAACATGCTTCCATCAGCAGCTGGAGCAGTGCTTTTGTCCTTTTCCAGCATTTTTTCTTGGTCTCAGCAGCCAGCAGCAGGTCATCCCCATATTGTAGGAGCCAGCATCCATACTCTTCCGGATGGAATGAGTTGAGGTCAGAAACCAAGGCTTCCCCAAAGATGGCTGGGGAGTTCTTAAACCCTTGTGGGGGAGTCCAGATGAGCTGTTGTTTGGTGCCCCTGACTGGATCTTCCCATTTAAAGGCAAAGATGGGCTGTGATGCTGGGGTGAAACATACACAGAAGAAGGCATCCTTGAGATCTAGGTGAGTATAAACTTTAGTCCTCGGCGGGAGGAGGCTAAGTAAAGTATAGGAGTTTGGAACAGTGGGGTGTAAAGTCACAGTAGCCTGGTTGACTAGCCTGACATCCTGTACAGTCCTATAGTCCTGTCCTCCTTACTTTTTGACTGGCAGGATTGGCATATTCCAAGCCGACTGGCACTCTACTAGAATGCCCACTTGTTTTAATCTATTGATGTGGGGCAGTATGCCGGCCCAGGCCCCTATTGGTAGCGGGTACTGGTGCTTTCTAACTGGAATGGTGCCTGGTTTGAGTTCTATTATCACTGGGGCTTGATGTTTAGCCAGCCTGGGGGGAGAGGGGGTTGTCTTCCGCCCAGACCTCAGGGAATAATTGAGTTAGCTCGCTCTCATGCTCTTCCAGCCCACCTGGTTCTTCCTTAGGAGGATCATGCAACCTCCACTCATCTTGGGGTGGTATTGAGAGAGAGAGCAAATAAGTCATAGTGTCCATCTGGAAGGTGGACCTCTCCTCAGGGGAGAAAGTCACTTGTGCTCCTAGTTTGGAGAGCAAGTCTCTTCCCAACAGGGGTACTGGGCACTCAGGAATGTAGAGGAATTCATGAATCACTTTGTGCCCCTCCCATCTGACATTTTCTGGGCTGGCAAAACGATTTAATCATCGCTTCTCCTGATACACCAGTTAAGCGGTAGTCTTTTTGGAGAGTAGTGCCACAGGTTTTGTTACTACCGACAGTTCTGCTTCTGTATCCACCATGAAGTCAATGTTTTGGTCCCCCACTTTTAAGGTTACCATGGGCTCTTGGGGACCTTATATCTCTGAGCCCTGGCAGCCCTATTTAATTTCCAAGTGATCAAGCCCCACAACTGCGGGAGCTTCCTCTTCCTTCCTTGCCTTAGGGCATTCATTCTTCCAGTGGCCAAAAGCTTGGCACCAGGCACACTGGTTTGGCTGTAACGGGGCCTGGGGCCTCCACTGGGACTGGTTGAAGGACTGTCCTGTCCCTGGGGCAGAGGAGGTTTTCCGGAGGGCCCGAGATAGACTTTCCCAGAGCAGCAGCTAGCATTGTAAATTTCTTGTCTGTTCTCTTTCGTTCCCTCCAGCTCTCTGGCAGAGTACAGTCTCTGCTTACTTCCAACGTCTCCCTCCGCTTCTTGTCAGTACTCACCAGGAGAGGCGGGTATAGCTTGGGCGGTTCGGCTGGAGCCGGATCCTGGAAGTGTTGGGCAGAGGTTTCTGTCACCGGGATTGGAGCCTGCCGAGGTGGTGGCTCTACGACCTCAGGGAGAGCTGGTGGAGGAGCAGCGGCTGCTGCAGGTTTTCACCTGGCCCTGGATTGGGCAGTAAGGTGGCCTCGGTCCTGGTGGAGCACTGAGGCAGGAGCGTCATTATCCAGTATGGGGGAGGGGTCAGGTCGTCCCCGTCCAAATCCTGTAGAATTTCCTTTTTTATCATCAGTCATTTTTTGTCATATTTTCCCCTTTCTCTTCTGGATACAGAACCTTGTCCAAGTAGGAGGGTCTTGAGCTAATCCTAGCCATGAGTCTATATATGGATATTGATCCAGGTGTCCTGGCTCTCCTGTGACTACTGTATAGACTGCTTCCACTATTTTTAAGTTCATGGTGTTCTCTGGTGGCCATCCTACTCCCATAGAGGGCCATTTGCCCTCATAGAGTATTTGGAGGCGGTTAGGCTTCATCTTCACCCCATAGTCTCCTCCTAATCCCTTCTTAAAATTTTTAATCATGCACTCCAATACAGTTGGCTTAGATTCACTTCCTCCTATCTTGCTTACTTTCTCAGATCTTCTTCTACTTTTCCTTTTCGTTCTGTCTACGAAGTTCTCAGTACCCTATGTACTTCTGATAATTCCACTCAATGACACTTAAATTGCCATTCTGCCTCCTTCCTAATTGGGGTGAGAAGAGCCTTACCTGCCAGATCCCAGAGGGAGAAGGGGGATTGGCATGCCTTCACCTGCCAGTCAGCACAGCCGAACCAGAACACCAAGTGGTCCAAGACTGTTTCTCCCTTAAAGTCCGTTCTGCTTTGGTGGGCTTGATCAGGTGCAGATGAAAACACAGATGGGTTAAATATCCCATGTCCTAGGCCATCTCTGGAAAAGCCAATTCATACTCACTTATGTATCCCCTTCTTCTAGCCTAACAATTCTGGGGGGGGGGGTCAAGAATTTCACAGCAAATGGGACACCTCCTTGGGGAGGGCAGAATATGAGCATACAAGGACCAGTTTCCTATCCTAAAAATCCCCTGGCGATCGCTGGTAATAACTTTCCCTGAGATGGCGTGGACACACCTCCTAAATGACCTTCACAAATTTCCTTCCCAAACCCTAGCACGCTTGTCGACCTGTGTACCAAGCAATCGCTGCTGCCTGCCTACTGCAGGCCCCTGTGGGTCCGTGCCCCTTCTAGTCCCTCCCAGGGAGGTGATCAGGTCCCCTCTTCCACCCTGCCGGGTGGGTTCCTCCTCATCTGAGCACTCAGTTCCCTTGCTGCAGTTCACTACCTGCCAAAGTGAAGAAACTGGGGGTTGAAAGGCTGAATTCTTCCAGAGGGGCGAGGCGCCTTCCCCCCTGTAGGAGATTCAAGCCACAAAGCCTCAGGGTAGCCTCAAATGAGACCTGTCTCCTCAAAGCGAGGAGGTTCCCGGCCAATGCAGCAAATGTTATAGCCATACGTTCCGGGAAACAAACTCACTCAGAAGGGCAATGCAGATAGTGGAGTGCAGTTTATTACACCGGCGGGCCCAAGGCAGAGTCTCCTCTTAGCCAAGGACCCTGACCAGCATTTGTGAAAATCTTCTATACCCCATGTGTACGTGTCTGAACCCACCACCCCAATTTCCTTGAGACTTACATAAAACAAAGAAAGGGTAAACACAATCACAATAACCCCATCATCCATGTGTTAGGTGTTCAAACAGTTAATGATCAATAAGCCTGCAGTTACATCCTGATAGATACAGAAAGAATTTATGACCTGTCCGGAGGCAGGGGTGATTAGAGTATGTTTTCTCTTAGGCGATGAGTAACCTGGATGTGAACTTCAAGATTCCCCTGTCCAGAGGGGGTCTTATCCTTCCATTGTAGTTTCCATAGGCACTAAGCACAGAGTTCAGAGTCCATTGGAGAGGTGGCCGAGCTTCATCAGCATGAATAGGCCTAAGATGGAGTCCAGCTCTGTCTGTTTCCTCCTTCAGCCTGAACCATAGTTACTGTATTTTGATTTTTAAATGATCTTAAATATATCACCGTTAACTATTTTATACATAGGCAAATGTAATATGAGTACAGTACATTGAAATATTTTAAAATCTTTCATTTTCAAGGACAGAGTATCCTAGTGTTGGATATAATACTACAAGATTAATACTCTATCCTGCACTTTGTGTTCGATTCAGAAATCACAAAGGATAGTTCTGAGTCATTTCCTAAAAGATTTAGAGAACAATGTCTTTTCTATAGCAACTGAACAGGGTGGGAATGACCCTTATGGGTCATGAAACATTGATATTTGTTTTCACTTAATTGGACAGTTTTTATATGTACAGCCTCACAGACATGTCTGAGAGTCACTTCAGGGCCCAGGCCTATAATTCTGGCAAATAGTAATGACATCTAGGGGTTTTAATCATTTAGGTATATCTTATTGCAGTTCTCAATTATGACTTCTCTGTAAATGCAGCACTTAAAAAAATAACTTTACTGTATGTTTGCCTTTGGCAGTGAGCTTTTTCCATTGTAAGTTTTCTGTTTCTAGTTGTAGCCTTTCCCTTAGAAAAGTCTCTACTATTTCTTGTAATGCTGATTTGGTGGTGCTGAAATTGTTTTGCCTTTGCTTATCTGTGAAATTTTTGAGTCTTTATAAATCTGGTAGAGTATTCTTGGATGTGGGTTCTTTCTTTTCATCACATTAAAAAAAAATTGAGTGTATCATGACACTTTCTTCTAGCTTGCAGAATTTCTGTTGAAAAGTCAGCTGACAGTGTAATGAGGTTGGTGTAAGGTACAAGTACTAATACCAATATTTGGAGAAGACAGAATTGATGATTTTATGACTCAATCAAATTTACAGGTTACAAAACTAAACTTTTCTGACACCCATTTTAGTCAACCAGTTTAGTAATTATTAACCAAATAAATATATTTGGAAATGTAGTAACTGGGATGAGTCACAAAATATTGAATCAAGGTTCATACTCAGTATGTGGTGACCCTGGTGAACTGAATGGTTGCTTGTGTGGAAACAGTGGCTGACTTTATTTTTCTGGGCTCCAAAATCACTGCAGATGGTGATTGCAGACATGAAATTAAAAGATGCTTGATCCTTGGAAGGAAAGTTATGACCAACTTAGACAGCATATTAAAAAGCAGAGACATTACTTTGTCAACAAAGGTCCATCTAGTCAAGGCTATAGTTTTTCTGTCCATGTCAGGCAAAGGTAATTGAAAGAGTAAAGAGATATCATCGGTGTGAAAATCTTCTCTTACATGGTGAATAAAACATGAATCTATGCAAACATGAGGGATAAAACATTTTGTAATTAGTTCTTGACAAAAATTTATTTCTCCCTACTAAAAGATCTTAGAAATAACTGTACTAATCAATGTAAACATATATGATATCTTTGTAGAACATGTGATGGTAAAACACTGCCATTAGTGATCTAGTGATGTTTATCCTTCCAGTGATATTTAGATCTTCATGACCCTAATTCTCATCTCCTGTTTGGGTCTGTGTGTACTGGTGGTTCAGTGCTGCGGGTCTGTTTAATGAAGCCCGTGCCTCTGATCCTCCAATGAATCCACACTGTTGTTCTGGGTAAAATCTCTCTTCCTTGCTCTTGATGACAAACTGAAATTATAATGGAGTAATCACAGTTCAGACATACAAAAATGAAGTCAGGAGGCTATTGAGGATCTAGTCTCAAGCTTATCTTTGTACCTCTGAGAACCTGATTTTTCTTTGACCTGTATGAGACCCAAGGACAGGATAAGCTCTACTTAAAGCAATACCTGACAGTTGCAGTGTTATGTTCTCAAGGTCTCCCCTTTTAACAGTGCGACAATTTTGGACCCCAACCATTGCTTACTTAACAGGAACTCTTACTTGCCATATCCAACTATGATTCTTGACAATTCACGGAATGTTGGGAGTTTTGCCTTTATAAACCTCTACCCAAAGAAAGGCAATGCCAAAGAATGCTCAAACTACCTCACAATTGCACTCATCTCACACACTAGTAAAGTAATGCTCAAAATTCTCCAAGCCAGTCTTCAGCAATACGTGAACCGTGAACTTCCTGATGTTCAAGCTGGTTTTAGAAAAGGCAGAGGAACCAGAGATCAAATTGCCAACATCCGCTGGATCATGGAAAAAGCAAGAGAGTTCCAGAAAAACATCTATTTCTGCTTTATTGACTATGCCAAAGACTTTGACTGTGTGGATCACAATAAACTGTGGACAATTCTTCAAGAGATGGGAATACCAGACCACCTGACCTGCCTCTTGAGAAACCTGTATGTAGGTCAGGAAGCAACAGTTAGAACTGGACATGGAACAACAGACTGGTTCCAAATAGGAAAAGGAGTACATTAAGGCTGTATACTGTCACCCTGCTTATTTAACTTCTATGCAGAGTACATCATGAGAAATGCTGGGCTGGAAGAAGCACAAGCTGGAATCAAGATTGCCAGGAGAAATATCAATAACCTTAGATATGCAGATGACACCACCCTTATGGCAGAAAGTGAAGAGGAACTAAAAAACCTCTTGATGAAGGTGAAAGAGAAGAGTGAAAAAGTTGGCTTAAAACTCAACATTCAGAAAACGAAGATCATGGCATCTGGTCCCATCACTTCATGGGAAATAGATGGGGAAACAGTGGAAACAGTGTCAGACTTTATTTTTGGGGGCTCCAAAATCACTGCAGATGGTGACTGCAGCCATGAAATTAAAAGACACTTTCTCCTTGGAAGGAAAGTTATGACCAACTTAGATAGCATATTCAAAAGTAGAGACATTACTTTGCCAACAAATGTTCGTCTAGTCAAGGCTATGGTTTTTCCTGTGGTCATGTATGGATGTGAGAGTTGGACTGTGAAGAAGGCTGAGCACCGAAGAATTGATGCTTTTGAACTGTGGTGTTGGAGAAGACTCTTGAGAGTCCCTTGGACTGCAAGGAGATCCAACCAGTCCATTCTGAAGGAGATCAGCCCAGGGGTTTCTTTGGAAGGAATGCTGCAAAAGCTGAAACTCCAGTACTTTGGCCACCTCATGCGAAGAGTTGACTCATTGGAAAAGACTCTGATGCTGGGAGGGATTGGGGGCAGGAGGAGAAGGGGATGACAGAGGATGAGATGGTTGGATGGCATCACTGACTCGATGGATGTGAGTCTGAGTGAACTTCGGGTATTGGTGATGGACAGGGAGGCCTGGCATGCTGGGATTCTTGGGGTCGCAAAGAGTCAGACATGACTGGGCGACTGAACTGAACTGAACTGGACCCTCAAAAGAGCTATGAGACAGAAATTACAGAAGCTATCATTGAAATGGGGAGTCATCTCTTTAATGCCATGGACATAAAAAAGATAAGGAAAGAGTATTCTGAATGGCTCTATGTCCACCAATTCGATGACTTAATTGAAACAGGTCAATATCTTAAGTACACAGTCTGGCAAAATGAACACAAGGAATAACATCTGTAACATGACATTATAGGAAGTGCTAAACTACACTTTACCCTGTGGCCATATTGATTCAAAGCAACATGAATAAATTCTCTTTGTAAAATAACCATCTGGAAGCTAGTAGAAAGATTTCTGTACTCTTAGTGAGTGTGAATTCAGCTACATCAAAGCCAGAAGGAAAGACAAGGACAGAGTCTCACAAATTCAACAGCAAATTAGAAGGACTATACATCATAGCTATTCAGGATTTATCCCTGTCATGCAGGACTGCTTCAACATACAAAATTCAAACAATGTGATCTACAACATTGCCACAACAAAGAATAAAAACCACATGATTTTCTCAACAGATGTAGTAAAAGCATTTGACAGCATTCAACAAGCTTTCATTACAAAAACACTCAACAGACTAGGAATAATAAGTCCATATGAAAACCAATACTAAGAATCATAGATTTCAAAAAGCTGAAAGCTCTTTCTCTAAGCCCTGGAGCAAGGAAGGATGTCCACTCTCACCACTGATACCTGACATAACATTAGAAATCATGGTTAGAGAAATGAGAAAAAGAAGTAAAAGGCATTCAAATCAGAAGGAAGAACTAATATCTGTTCACAGATGACATGATCTTTTATGAAGAAACCATAAAGATTCCATGATTAGATCCTGTTAAGAACTAATAAATGAAATAATTGAGTACATTTGCAGAACATAAGGTGGTCAACATGCAAAAATCAGTTGCTTTTCTATATACTAATAATAAACTATGTGTTAATTAGAAATACCATCTGTAGTAGCAAGGAAAATATCAAAAAGTTAAGAATAACTTAACTAAGGAAATGAAAGCCTGTACACCAAGCCATGTAAAACATTTCTGAAAGAAATTTTAAAAGACACAAAGAAATAGAAAGATATTCCATGTTCATAGGTTGGAAGAGTTAATATTGTTAAAGTGTCCATACTACCCCAAATCATCTAATATTCCATGTAGTATGAATCAAAATCCTAATGACATTTTATACAAAAATAGAAATAATCCTAAAATTCATGTGGAACCACAAGGCTCCAAATGGCCAATGCAATCTTGAAAAAGAAGGACAGAGCTGGAGGCATCACACTTTCTGATTTTAAATATATTAAAAAGGTGATTAAACAGTTTTGTACTAACTTAAAAATAGACACAGAGCAATACAATAGTATAGAGAGCTCGGAAATGAATCCAAGTTTACAGAGTCATGTGATCATGGTGTAGTATGCCAAGACTACCCCGTGCGGAAAAACAGTCTCTTCTACGAATAATGGAGGAAAAATAGATACTCATGTGCAAAAGAATTAAATTGGACCCTTATTTTACACCAGAGAGAAAAGTCAACTAAAAATAGATTAAAGACCAAGTATAAGACCTGAAACTATAAAACTTTTAGAAGATAACACAGGGTATGATCTCCATGACATTGATTCTGACAATGATTTCATGCTTATGACACAGGCAGCAAAAGTAATTTTAGACAAGTGGGACAATAAAAACAAAAATCTACACAGAAAGCAAAAACAGTCAAAAAGGTTAAAAGACAACATACAGAACAGGAGAAAAATATCTGCAAGTCATATCTGATAAGGGGTTAATCCCCAAAATATATAGAAACTCTTAAAACTCAATAGTAAAAGTTAGAAAACCTATTACCCCAATTTAAATATGGGCAAAGGGCTAGAAGAGCCATCAGTTCAGTTCAGCTCAGTCGCTCAATCGTGTCTGACTCTGTGATCCCATGAATTGCAGCACGCCAGGCCTCCCTGTCCATTACCAACTCCCGGAGTTCACTCAGACTCACGTCCATCGAGTCAGTGATGCCATCCAGCCATTTCATCCTCTGTCGTCCCCTTCTCCTCCTGCCCCCAATCCCTCCCAGCATCAGAGTCTTTTCCAATGAGTCAGCTCTTCGCATGAGGCGGCCAAAGTACTGGAGTTTCAGCTTTAGCATCATACCTCTAAAGAAAAACAAGAATGGCAAGCAGGTGTGTGAAAAAGTGCTCAACATCCGTAATCTTCAGAGAATTCAAATCAAAACCACAATGAGATAGCTCCTTATATCTGTTAGGCTAAATATTTTAAGAAAGAAAAAAAGTGTTGGCAAGGATTTGAAGAAATTGAAATCCTTGTATACCATTGGTGAAAAGACAAAATGTTGCAGCTTCTATGGGAAACAGAAGAGAGGTAAATCAAAAAACTAAAAATGAAATTACCACATGACCTAGCAATCCCATTTTGGACTATTTAATAAAAGAAGTGAAATCATGATGCTCAGGAGATATTACACACCCATGTTCAAGTTGGCATTATTCACTCTAGACAGATGTGGAAAATCCTCAATGGCCATCAGTGAATGGATGGGAGAAATGTGGTATTTGACAAATGAATGTGTATGCAAAGCTGAAACAGACTCACAGACATATTAAACAAACTAGTGGTTTTCAAAGGGGACAGGGAAGTGGGCATGGATAAATTGTTGGTTGGGGTTAAGAGATATAAACTAGTACAAATAAAATATGTAAGCAACAAGAATATATTGTGTGGGCTTTCTGGTGGCTCAGCGGTAAAAAGCTGACCGCAATGCAGGAGAAATAGGTTGTATCCTCAGGTGGGGACTGTCTGCTGGGGAAGGAAATGGCAACCCACTCCAGAATTCTTGCGTGAAAAATAACATGAACAGAAGAGCCTGGCAACCTACAGTCTCAAGGCTGTAGCCTTGGATGTGACTTAGCAAATAAACAACAACCATAATAGAATGTATGACATAAGGGGTTAAACTTTAGTAAACCATTGGACTTTGGTTGATATTGCTGGATCAGAGTTGGTTCATTGAGACAAATGCACCACACTGGTGAGGGTTATTGATAGGAGAGGCTTTGTGGGTATAGGATGAGATATGTGGGAATTGAATACATGTTGCCCAGTTTTGTGTGAACTTAGAATTTCTTCAAAAATAACTTATTATTTAAAAGAAAAATATACAAAAAATAGTTTTAGAATAGCTCCATTCTACAACTCTTGCCAAGACAAGGTGCATTCCTCTTTGGTTGTGGAGGCTTTAATGCTGATGCCCTCCTGGTCATTTGGACATCAATAGGAATTCCATTAGATGTGTGATATTACTAAACTGAGAGTCAAAATGCTGAATTCTCAGATAAGGTCTTGTACTCATGAAT
Organism: Bos javanicus; assembly: GCF_032452875.1. NCBI lineage: Eukaryota > Metazoa > Chordata > Mammalia > Artiodactyla > Bovidae > Bos > Bos javanicus. The sequence continues at coordinate 16,132,152 of NC_083893.1, forward strand.
TGGTGGTAATTAAACTCACTAAGACATACATTGTTCACTTGAAAAAATAAAGATCAGATTAGCTGATCTCAGATTTCCAATTATTTGTCATTCTTTCATTCCATATAAAGAAGAGCCTTTCAGAAATCCTAGCAGGAAGATGGAGGTACAGAGCAAGACACTCCTTACTCAAGGAATGAAATAGTTGCCAAAGGAGCATGACTGAGCTTATTTTATTCAGAATAAACTGCTGTGCTTCTATTAGTGTGAGAGGCAAACGAGTTGTTTGTTGTTGTTCAGTTGCTAAGTCTCATATAACTAATTGCGACCCTATGGACTGCAGCATGCCAGGCTTTACTGTCCTTCACTATCTCCTGGAGTTTGAACAAACTCATGTCCATTGAGTCAATGATGCCATCCAAGCACCTCATCCTCTGTCGCCCACTTCTCCCCCTGACCTCAAGCTTTCCCAGCATCAGGGTTTTTTTCCAATGAGTTGGCTCTTCCCATCTGGTGGCCAAAGTATTGGAGCATCAGTCCTTCCAATGAATATTCAGGATTGATTTCTTTGGAATTGACTGGTCTGATCTCCTTGCAGTCCAAGGGACTCTTCTCCAGCATACGGTTTGAAAGCATCAATTCTTTGGTGCTCAGACTTCTTTATGGTCTAACTCTCAAATCCATACATGACTACAGGAAAAGCCATAGCTTTGACTAGACAGAATTTTTTAAAGAAGTGATGTCTCTGCTTTTTTAGTATGCTGTCTAGGTTTGTCATAGGTTTCCTTCCAAGGAGAAAGCATCTTTTAAATTTATGACTTGAGTAACCATCCACATTGACTTTGGAGCCCAAGAAAATATTATCTGCCACTGTTTCCACTTTTCCCCCCTCTATTTGCCATGAAATGATGGGATCGGATGCTATGATCTTAGTTTTTTGAATGCTGAGTTTTAAGCCAGTCTCTTCACTCTCCTCTTTCACCGTCATCTAGAGACTCTTTAGTTTTTCTTTACTTTCTGCCATTAGAGCAGTATCATCTGTGTATCTGAGGCTATTGATATTTCTACAGCAATCTTGATTCCAGCTTGTGATTTCATCCAATTTGGTATTTCATATGATGTCCTCAGTAGAGATGTTAAATAAGCAGGGTGACAATGCACAGCCTTGACACATTCCTTTCCCAATTTTCAAATATAGCAGTAATGTACATTGTGAGTATATTTTATGGAAAGTGAGATACATTATAACAATGCTATTAGTAAGGGGAGAGAGAACTTAGATATACTTTGTTACAAGGTACTTGTACTTCATATGAAATAGTACTGGATTATTTTTAAATGGACTTGAATTAATTGTATTTTGAAAATTCTAGGGAAACCATCAAACAGAAGTAATAAAACAGGTGTAAGTAAAAAGAAAATTGAGAAGGTGAGAGGTGTCAGCTGCTTGGTGACTTAAAACGTTCCTCCTTTCTCTTCCCTCTTTAACAACAACCAATGAGAGATCTTTGCCAGCAAAGGTCCATTTGTGCATGTATGTGTGCTAAGTCACTTCAGTCATGTCAGACTCTGTGAGACCCTGTGAACTCTAGCTCGCCAGGCTCCTGTGTCCATGGGATTCTCTGGGCAAGAATACTGGAGTAGATTGCCATGCCCTCCTCCAGGGGATCTTCCTGACCCAGAGATCAAACCTGCATCTTTTATGTCTCCCGCATTGGCAGGTGGGTTCTTTACCACTAGCACCACCTGAGAAGCCCCAAGGTCCCTATAGTCAAAAATATGGTTTTTCCAGTATGTATGTATGTATGTATGTATGTATGTATGTATGTTTCCAGTAGTATGTATGGATGTGAGATTGGGCCATAAGGAAGGCTGAGCACTGAAAACTTGATGCTTTCAAACTGTGGTGGTAGAGAAGACTCTTGAGAATCCCTTGGACAGCAAAGAGGTCATACTAGTCAATCCTAAAGGAAATCTACCCTGAATATTCAGGGGAAGGACTGATGCTGAAGCTGAAGCTCCAATACTTTGGCCACCTGATGTGAAAAGCTGACTCATTGGAAAATACCCTAATACTATGAAAGATTGAGTGCAAAATGAGAAGGTGGCAGCAGCAGAAGAGATGCTTAGACAGTATCACTGACTCAATGGTCATGAATTTTAGCAACTCCAGAGATAGTGGACTGGCATGATGCAGTCCATGGGATCAAAAGAGTTGGACAACACTGAACAGCTGAACGACAACAATTAGAGATTTATCTATGAGTAAAATGCTTCAGTGGGAGCAGTGGGGCCACTTGTGCACCTGAAAATGGACAGACAGATCTCAGTAAGGGCTGGAGATGCAAAGGGGTTGGTGAAATTGCCCAATGACCTCTTCCTGCCATCAGGGTAGAAACATGGAGAGTGCTGACCTTGGCGGATATCCACACATGAGAGGGAATTTCTAGAAGTCTAGCATGTCTGAAGGACAATTCCAGTGTAGCATCAGAGCAAGAAGAATATGAATTTAGATGCAGTAGAGAGAGAAGAACGCCACAGACCCCTCCCCTCACCCCACTACCAGGGACTGAGCTGTGTGCTGGCAGCATCCTCTCCTGTGGAGGAGATGGAAAGCAGTGAGTGAGTGCCTGGTCACCTTAGTTATGTGGGTTGCAGCTGGAGAAGCTCATTTCTTTCTAGCAGCAACCACAGTACTACAGCAGGACCCCCATGACTGGGCCAGAGAGGAGAAAGTGAATGCAGTAGATAAGAATTTCAGAGGACGTTAGGGGGGATGCAGTCCTGCTGACTCTTTATGACTCCAGCAGGGAGTCTGTTCATAAGCCTCTGCTATTTTCTGGAAAGCAAAAAAGAGGTTTCTAGCAGCAAGTCTGGTTAGTTTTAAAAAGAGAAAACTAAAAAGATTAAGAATTCTGCTGTAAGAGAGAGCAAGAAAGAGTGTGTGTTTTTCAGTGGAAAACCTAAGAAACAGCACCACCAATAGCAGCACCAATGATCTATACCACCATCTGAAGACAACCAGTTAAGATTTAAGATTTTCACTTAAAGTGTGGTTGAGCCATAGGCTTGGATTACCTGATATTGAATGGTTTGCACCGGAAATGAACCAAGATCATCCTGTTGTTTTGAGATTGCACCCAGGTACTGCGTTTTGAACTGTTTCATCGACTATGAGGGCTACTCTATTCCTTCTAAGGGATTCTTACCTTAATGGTAGTCTGCATTAAATTCACCCATTCCTGTCCATTTTAGTTCATGATATCTAAAATGTTGATATTCACTCTTGCCTTTCTCCCGCTTTACCACATCCAATTTACCTTGATTCATGGACCTAATATTCCAGGTTTCTATGCAATATTATTTTTTATAGCATCACACTTTACTTTCACCAACAGACACATCCATAACTGGGCGTCATTTCTGCTTTGGCCCAGCTTCTTCATTTCTTCTGGAGCTGTTTCTCCACTCTTCCCCGTTGGATATTGGAGACCTACTGACATGGGGGGCTCATTTTCTTGTGTCTTTCTTTTGATGAGGGTGAAAGAGAGTAAAAAAGCTGGCTTAAAACTTAAGATTCAAAAAACTAAGACCATGGCATCTGGTCCCACCACTTCATGGCAAATAGATGGGGAAAAATTGAAAACAGTGGCAGATTTTATTTTCCTGGGTTCAAAAATCACTGTGGACAGTGACTGCAGCCACAAAATGAAAAGATGCTTGCTCCTTGGAAGGAAAGCTATGACAAACCTGGATGGCGCATTAAAAAGCAGAGACATCACTTCTTTGCAAAGCTCTGTCTAGTCAAAGCTGTGGTTTTTCCAGTAGTCATGTACAGATGTGAGAGTTGGACCATCAAGAAGGCTGAGTGCCAAGAATTAATGCTTTCAAACTGTGATGCTGGAGAAGACTCTTGAGAGTCTTTGGACAGCAAAGACATCAAAGTGGTCAATCCTGAAGGAAATCAACCCTGAATATTCATTGGAAGAACTGATGCTGAAACTGAGGGACTGAACAACAACTATTATTGTAGAACTCTCTGTTTATCATTTTAGGTCTTTCATTATTTGCCTTATATATTTTGGGGCTCTGTTGCTAAGTATATATATTTGTACAATTATATTGCTTCTTGAGAATTTACTTTTTTTATCCAATATAGAGCATTTCCCTGGAGGAGGAAATGGCAACCTAGTCTAATTAATATTCTTGCTTAGATAATCCCATGGACATGAACCTGGTGAGCTACGATCCATAGGTTGCAAAGTGTTGTACACGACCGAAGTGACTTAACATGCAAAGCATTTCATTCTTATTGTTTCTTTTAAATTGTTAATTATTAAAAACCATTACTTCTTAACCTTAGTATGGTCATTCCTGCTTTATTCGGCTATTCGTTAATGGCAAAATCTCTTTTCCTCTTTCTCATTCAACATATTTGTGTCTTTGTGTTTCAAAAAGTGAGTTTTGTATTGACAAAATGTAGTTATTTTAAATTGAGAGTGATTGACATGACTTTAATTTCAGGTGTACAACATAATGATTCAGTAAAAGGGGATATTGCAAAATGATTACCACAATAAATATAGTTAACATCCATTGCAACACATAGTTTCAATTTTTTCTTGTCATGGAACTCTTAAGATTTACTTTCCTGGCAACTTTCAAATATATAATACAGTATTATTTACAGTCATCATGTAGTATAGTGTATCTGCAACACATTTATTTTATAACTGGAAGTTTATATATTGTTATTCCCTTCATTCTTTTTGGCTACCCCTCATCTCTGGCAGGCACCAATACCAAATAACAAATCTATATTTATGAGATCAGATTTTAAAGTATTTCACATACAAGATTGATCATATGGTATTTGTCTTTCTGTGTCTAATTTATTTCACTTAGCACAATAACTTCAAGGCCCATCCATGTTGTCACAAGTGTCAAGATTTCCTTCTTTTTTTTAATAGCATATTATATTCTATGTATGTATGGATTGTGTATTATAAACCTGTAATGGAATATTTATATACATAATTTAAGAATGTACTCTTTTGGGCATTCCTTGGTAGCCTGATGGTTAGGTTCCTGGTATTCACTGCCATGGCCTGGGTTCAGTGCCTGAGATCCTACAAGTAAAGTGGCCAAAATATAAATATATATATATATATATATATATATATATATATATATTCCTATAATATATGTTTAAAATTGTGAGTTTCAATCAATTAAAGTGATAATTAATATTAAAGGACTTATTCCTGCTGTTAGTTTTTGTTCTTATGTATGTTTTTTTGTTTCTCAGTTCTTCTGGTATAGCCTTATTTTTTGTATGATCATTTTTTGTAGTGTACCTTTTTACCCCTTTCAAATGTTTGTATATTTTTAAGTTAATCTTTAAAATGGAAATTATTGGGTTTTTTTTTTTTTTTTGCCTATGTAGAACGAAGGTGATTTATTTAGAGAACTACTGATACTGATACAGTAGTTCAGTTCAGTTCAGTTCAGTCGCTCAGTCGTGTCCGACTCCTTGCGACCCCATGAATTGCAGCACGCCAGGCTTCCTGTCCATCACCAACTCCTGGAGTTCACCCAACTCATGTGCATTGAGTCGGTGATGCCATCCAGCTATCTCATCCTCTGTCGTCCCCTTCTCCCCCTGCCCCCAACCCCTCCCAGCATCAGAGTCTTTTCCAATGAGTCAACTCTTCGCATGAGGTGGCCAAAATATTGGAGTTTCAGCTTCAGCATCAGTCCTTCCAATGAACACCCAGGACTGATCTCCTTTAGAATGGACTGGTTGGATCTCATTGCAGTCCCAGGGACTCTCAAGAGTCTTCTCCAACACCACAGTTCAAAAGCATCAATTCTTCAGCGCTCAGCTTTCTTCACAGTCCAACTCTCACATTCATACATGACCACTGGAAAAACCTAGTTAATTTCCCACAAAAAGCACTAAACAATGGTCCAGGAAAAGACATGAAGGATAATAGTGTCTTACTCAACTGACAGAGCAGTCTTCTGATTTTAAGTTTGCTCATTTAATTTTCTCTATGTAAACTTGATGCCATAAATAGCATTAAATTTCTGCTGCAGAATTGTTCAAGAATATTTAAATGGCTGAAGTCTCTAACTGCCTTAGTGCTAGTTGTTGTGGCTTTTTCTCTCTCTTAATATGAACTAAATCACTAAGACAACAGAAGGAAAAAAGGCTCAGGCATCCACCAGGAATGACACAGGTAGGAACATTGAAAGGCTATTTTTCTAAATTCCCAAGATAGTAAGAGTATATAAGTTGAGACTTTTAGAGAAATCAGCAGAGCAATACTGAGGGGAGAGTAAAATATCTGAAATCTGAAGAGAACACATTTCTCAGGCTGTAAAGGAAAAGAATATGCTTAAATAGATGAAAAATTAAACTATTATTGTTGGAGTAAATAACAATGTTGGATAAAAATGCAGTGGATTCAAGGAATTTAACTTGGAAGGTAATTAGAATGGGTTTTTAATCTATTAATTTAATATTAAAATATAATTAGAAAACACACTGGAGAAGGAAATGGCAACCCACTCCAGTGTTCTTGCCTGGAGAATCCTAGGGACGGGGGAGCCTGGTGGGCTGCCATCTATGGGGTCACACAGAGTCGGACACGACTGAAATGACTTAGCAGCAGCAGCATATAGTGACATCCTTATTACTAATTTCTCATATAATTTTGAATATTATATTTATTGTATAATGCTATTATATAAACTATTATATAATAGTTACATCAGCTTTAAATTAGGCACAGAAATTTCTATATTATTTTCAGAATGATCAATGCTAGAATAATGTTGCTTCCAAAATGAATGGAAAGAAACAGTGAGTAATGGTAAGAGCCAGGAGGCAAAATTTCCAGGGTCCCAGGTCCAAAAGATGGTTCAGAGCCCTCAGTTCATGGTGTGAAGGGCCCTCAGCAATCTTCTGTGCATCTCCAGCGTCTGAAGAATATGGCTGTCAGGGAAGGGAAGTCCGTGAGATGTTTTCTCAGAAATATGAACAGAATAAGCTGTTTCCAAGAAAAACGTATAAAGGGAAAACTGATAGGGAGGGCTAGGCCTATGATTTGGCTACCTGTGGATTTTTTTACAGCAGGAAAATACTTACAGTGCAAGATTCTATGTTATGTTAGCATCTTGTTTCCACCAGTACAAATTAATTACACTGGATAAGTAATAAAATTATCTTCAAACATCTTTTCCTGAACAAATATTTAGGTGATAAATAATACAATGATGTGGGTTTCAAAATTTATTTTAATGTTAATTTTTATTATTTCAAAATGCATGTTGAAAATAAAAAGTCTCTACTATCTTCATACATTATTAATGAATAGGGTTGCTACAATTTTTCATTTAACATGCTGTAAAAATTCTTCACCAAGTATGTCCTTATGTTATTAATTAGTGTTTTATTCATAGCATATCTTGTTATTAATTTATAGTAGATTGAGTTGCATAAACATCTTATTCAACATTTTAGATATTGTGATTTTTAAATAAATTAAATATCATCTTCCATAAAACTTACATCACTTTATTTCACTCTTAGAATAAGTTTTAGGGTTGGGGTTACTTGTATAAAAAATATAGTCATTTTTATGACTCTAAAAATATTTGCTAAAACATTTCGCAATTAGATAATATGAATGAAGCTGTTTCATTGCAATTTAGAAGACATTGTTTTTTAAAAACCCAACTTAGAAACCTATTTTATTCTTATGATAGATTCTTCAGTGCACTTTGTATGTGAAAACACTGGGAGGGGGGTTCAGAATGGGGAACACGTGTACACCTGTGGCGGATTCATGTTGAAGTGTGGCAGAACCAATACAATATTGTAAAGTTAAAAACAAAAAAAAAACAAAACACTATTTACAAAAATAAAGCTTATATCAATATTCCACATCTTCCTGTTGAATTATACATTACAAAGAAGTTCATAGTAACTGTCAATTTTTTGGGGGGGGAGGTACTTTTTATTTATTTTGTTTATTTATTTTAAAATATATATTTATTTATTTTAACTGGAGGCTAATCACTTTACAATATTGTATGGGTTTTGCCATACATCAACATGAATCCGCCACGAGTGTACACGTGTTCCGCATCCTGAACCCCCCTTCCACCTCCCCCCAACCCCGTACCATCCCTCTGGGTCATCCCAGTGCATCAGCCCCAAGCCTCCTGTATCCTGCATTGAACCTGGACTGGCGATTCATTTCATATATGATATTATACATGTTTCAATGCCATTCTCCCAAATCATCCCACCCTCTCCCTCTCCCACAGAGTCCAAAAGACTGTTTTATACATCTGTGTCTCTTTTGCTGTCTCTCATACAGGGTTATCATTACCATCTTTCTAAATTCCATATATATGCATTAGTATACAGTATTGGTGTTTTTCTTTCTGGGTTACTTCACTCTGTATAATAGGCTCCAAACCTCATTCATCCACCTCATTAGAACTGATTCAAATGTATTCTTTTTAATGGCTGAGTAATACTCCATTGTGTATATGTACCACAGCTTTCTTATCCATTCATCTGCTGATGGATATCTAGGTTGCTTCCATGTCCTGGCTATTATAAACAGTGATGTGATGAATACTGGGGTACACGTGTCTCTTTCAATTCTGGTTTCCTCGGTGTGTATATGCAGTAGTGGGATGGATAGCTGGGTCATAAGGCAGTTCTATTTCCAGTTTTTTATGGAATCTCCATACTGTTCTCCATAGTGGCTGTACTAGTTTGCATTCCCACCAATAGTGTAAGAGGGCTCCCTTTTCTCCACACCCTCTCTAGCATTTATTGTTTGTAGACTTTTTGATGGCAGCCATTCTGACTGGTGTGAAATGGTACCTCATTGTGGTTTTGATTTGCATTTCTCTGATAATGAGTGATGTTGAGCATCCTTTCATGTGTTTGTTAGCTATCGGTATGTCTTCTTTGGAGAAATGTCTATTTAGTTCTTTGGCCCATTTTTTGATTGGGTCGTTTATTTTTCTGGAATTGAGCTTCAGGAGTTGCTTGTATATTTTTGAGATTAATTCTTTGTCAGTTGCTTCATTTGCTATTATTTTCTCCCATTCTGAAGGCTCTCTTTTCACCTTGCTTATAGTTTCCCTTGTTGTGCAGAAGCTTTTTAATTTTAATTAGGTCCCATTTGTTTATTTTTGCTTTTATTTCCAATATTCTGGGAGGTGGGTCATAGAGGATCCTGCTGTGATGTATGTCAGAGAGTGTTTTGCCTATGTTCTCCTCTAGGAGTTTTATAGTTTCTGGTCTTACGTTGAGATCTTTAATCCATTTTGAGTTTATTTTTTGTATGGTGTTAGAAAGTGTTCCAGTTTCATTCTTTTACAAGTGGTTGACCAGTTTTCCCAGCACCACTTGTTAAAGAGATTTTCTTTTCTCCATTGTATATTCTTCCCTCCTTTGCCAATGATAAGGTGTCCATAGGTGCATGGATTTATCTCTGGGCTTTCTATTTTGTTCCATTGATCTATATTTCTGTCTTTGTGCCAGTACCATACTGTCTTGATGACTGTGGCTTTGTAGTAGAGCCTGAAGTCAGGTAGGTTGATTCCTCCAGTTCCATTCTTCTTTCTCAAGATTGCTTTGGCTATTCGAGGTTTTTTGTATTCTCATACAAATTGTCAAATTATTTGTTCTAGCTCTGTGAAAAATACCGTTGGTAGCTTGATAGGGATTGCATTGAGTCTATAGATTGCTTTAGGTAGTATACTCATTTTCACTATGCTGATTCTTCTGATCCATGAACACGGTATATTTCTCCCTCTATTAGTGACCTCTTTGATTTCTTTTACCAGTGTTTTATAGTTTTCTATATATAGGTCTTTAGTTTCTCTAGGTAGATATATTCCGAAGTATTTTATTCTTTTCGTTGCAATGGTGAATGGTGTTGTTTCCCTAATTTCTCTTTCTATTTTCTCATTTTTAGTGTATAGGAATGCAAGGGATTTCCGTGTGTTGATTTTATATCCTTCAACTTTACTATCTGGAGAAGGCAATGGCAACCCACTCCAGTACTCTTGCCTGGAAAATCCCATGGATGGAGGAGCCTGGTGGGCTGCAGTCTATGGGGTTGCGAAGAGTCGAACACGACTGAGCGACTTCACTTTCACTTTTCACTTTCATGCATTGGAGAAGGAAATGGCAACCCACTCCAGTGTTCTTGCTTGGAGAATCCCAAGGATGGGGGAGCCTAGTGGGCTGCCATCTCTGGGGTCGCACAGAGTCCGACACGACTGAAGCGACTTAGCAGCAGCAGCAGCAGCAGCAGTAATTTTCTGGTGGAGTCTTTAGTGTTTTCTATGTAGAGGATCATGTCATCTGCAAACAGTGAGAGTTTTACTTCTTCTTTTCCAATCTTGATTCCTTTTATTTCTTTTTCTGCTCTGATTACTCTGGCCAAAACTCCAAAAACTATGTTGAATAGTAGTGGTGAGAGTGGGCACCCTTGTCTTGTTCCTGATTTTAAGGGAAATGCTTTCAATTTTTCACCATTGAGGATAATGTTTGCTGTGGGTTTGTCACATATAGCTTTTATTATGTTGAGGTATGTTCCTTCTATTCCTGCTTTCTGGAGAGTTTTTATCATAAATGGATGTTGAATTTTGTCAAGGGCTTTCTGTGCATCTATTGAGATAATCATATGGTTTTATTTTTCAATTTGTTAATGTGGTGTATTCCATTGCTTGATTTGCGGATATTCAAGAATCCTTGCATCCCTGGGATAAAGCCCACTTGGTCATGATATATGATCTTTTTAGTTTGTTGTTGGATTCTGTTTGTTAGAATTTTGTTAAGGATTTTTGAATCTATGTTCATCAGTGATATTGGACAGTAGTTTTCTTTTTTTGTGGTATCTTTGTCAGGCTTTGGTATTAGGGTGATGGTGGCCTCATAGAATGAGTTTGGAAGTTTACCTTCCTCTGCAATTTTCTGGGAGAGTTTGAGTTAGGATCGGTGTTAGCTCTTCTCTAAATTTTTAGCAGAATTCAGCTGTGAAGCCGTCTGGACCTGACCATCCAGCTTTTGTTTGCTGGAAGATTTCTGATTACAGTTTCAATTTCTGTGCTTGTGATGGGTCTGTTAAGATTTTCTGTTTCTTCCTGGTCCAGTTTTGAAAAGTTGTACTTTTCTAAGAATTTGTCCATTTCTTCCACGTTGCCCGTTTTATTGGCATATAATTGCTGATAGTAGTCTCTTATGATCCTTTGTATTTCTGTGTTGTCTGTTGTGATCTCTCCATTTTCATTTCTAATTTTATTGATTTGATTTTTCTCCCTGTGTTTCTTGATGAGTCTGGCTAATGGTTTGTCAATTTTATTTATCCTTTCAAAGAACCAGCTTTGGGCTTTGTCGATTTTTGCTATAGTCTCTTTTGTTTCTTTTGCATTTATTTCTGCCCTAATTTTTAAGATTTCTTTCCTTCTACTAACCCTGGGGTTCTTCATTTCTTCCTTTTCTAGTTGCTTTAGGTGTAGAGTTAGGTTATTTATTTGATTTTTTTCTTGTTTCTTGAGGTATGCCTGTATTGCTATGAACTTTCCCCTTAGGACTGCTTTTACAGTGTCTCACAGGTTTTGGGTTGTTGTGTTTTCATTTTCATTCATTTCTATGATATTTTGATTTCTTTTTTGATTTCTTCTGTGATTTGTTGGTTATGCAGCAGCGTGTTGTTCAGCCTTCATATGTTGGAATTTTTAATAGATTTTCTCCTGTAATTGAGATCTAATCTTACTGCATTGTGGTCAGAAAAGATGCTTGGAATGATTTCTATTTTTTTGAATTTACCAAGGCTAGATTTATGGCCCAGGATGTGATCTATCCTGGAGAAGGTTCCGTGTGTGCTTGAGAAAAAGGTGAAATTCATTGTTTTGGGGTGAAATGTCCTATAGATATCAATTAGATCTAACTGGTCTATTGTATCATTTAAAGTTTGTGTTTCCTTGTTAATTTTCTGTTTAGTTGATCTATCCATAGGTGTGAGTGGGGTATTAAAGTCTCCCACTATTATTGTGTTATTGTTAATTTCCCCTTTCATACTTGTTAGCTTTTGTCTTACATATTGTGGTGCTCCTATGTTGGGTGCATATATATTTATAATTGTTATATCTTCTTCTTGGATTGATACTTTGATCATTATGTAGTGACCTTCTTTGTCTCTTTTCATAGCCTTTGTTTTAAAGTCTATTTTATCTGATATGAGTATTGCTACTCCTGATTTCTTTTGGTCTCTATTTGTGTGGAGTATCTTTTTACAGCTCTTCACTTTCAGTCTGTATGTGTCCCTTGTTTTGAGGTGGGTCTCTTGTAGACAACATATATAGGGGTCTTGTTTTGTATCCATTCCGCCAGGCTTTGTCTTTTAGTTGGGGCATTCAACCCATTTTCATTTAAGGTAATTATTGATAAGTATGATCCCGTTGCCATTTACTTTATTGTTTTGGGTTAGAGTTTATACACCCATTTTGGGTTTCCTGTCTAGGGAAGATCTTTTAGCATTTGTTGGAGAGCTGGTTTGGTGGTGCTGAATTCTCTCAGCTTTTGCTTGTCTGTAAAGCTTTTGATTTCTCCTTCATATTTGAATGAGATCCTTGCTGGGTACAGTAATCTGGGCTGTAGGTTATTTTCTTTCATCACTTTAAGTATGTCCTGCCAGTCCCTCCTGGCCTGAAGAGTTTCTATTGAAAGATCAGCTGTTATCCTTATGAGAATCCCCTTGTGTGTTATTTGTTGTTTTTCCCTTGCTGCTTTTCATATTTGTTCTTTGTGTTTGATCTTTGTTAATTTGATTAATATGTGTCTTGGGGTATTTCGCCTTGGGTTTATCCTGTTTGGGACTCTCTGGGTTTCTTGGACTTGGGTGATTATTTCCTTCTCCATTGTAGGGAATTTTTCAACTATTATCTCCTCAAGTATTTTCTCATGGTCTTTCTTTTTGTCTTCTTTTTCTGGGACTCCTATGATTCAAATCTTGGGGCGTTTAACATTATCCCAGAGGTCTCTGAGATTGTCCTCATTTCTTTTAATTTGTTTTTCTTTTTTCCTCTCTGATTCATTCATTTCTGCCATTCTTTCTTCTACTTCACTAATACTATCTTCTGCCTCTATTATTCTACTATTTGTTCCCTCCAGAGTGTTTTTGATCTCATTTATTGCATTATTCATTATATATTGACTCTTTTTTAATTTCTTCTAGGTCCCTGTTAAACTTTTCTTGCATCTTCTCAATCCTTGTCTCCAGGGTATTTATCTGTGATTCCATTTTGATTTCAAGATTTTGGATCATTTTCACTATCATTATTTAGAATTCTTTATCAGGTAGATTCCCTATCTCTTCCTCTTTTGTTTGGTTTGGTGGGCATTTATCCTGTTCCTTTACCTGCTGGGTATTCCTCTGTCTCTTCATCTTGTTTACATTGCTGTATTTGGGGTTGCTTTTCTGTATTCTGGCAGTTTGTGGAGTTATCTTTATTGTGGAGTTTCCTCACTGTGGGTGGGGTTGTATGGGTGGCTTGTCAAGGTTTCCTGGTTAGGGAAGCTTGTGTCAGTGTTCTGGTGGATGGAGCTGAATTTCTTCTCTCTGGAGTGCAATGAAGTGTCCAATAATGAGTTATGAGTTGTCAATGGGTTTGGCGTAACTTTGGGCAGTCTGTATATTGAAGCTCAGGGGTATGTTCATGTGTTGCTGGAGAATTTGTGTGGTATGTCTTGCTCTGGAACTTGTTGGCCCTTGGGTGGTGCTTGGTTTCAGTGTAGGTATGGAGGCATTTGATGAAGTCCTGTCGATTCATGTTCCCTGGAGTCAGGAGTTCTCTGGTGTTCTCAGGATTTGGACTTAAGCCTCCTGCTTCTGGCCTTCAGTCTTATTTTTACAGTAGAATCAAGACTTCTCCATCTATACAGCACCATTGATAAAACATCTGGGTTAAAGATAAAAGTTTCTCCACAGTGAGGGACACCCAGAGAGTTTCACAGAGTTACATGGAGAAGAGAAGAGGGAGGAGGGAGTTAGAGGTGACCGGAATGAGATGAGGTGGAATCAAAAGCGGAGAGAGCAAGCTAGCCAGTAATCACTTCCTTATGTGCACTCCACAGTCTGGACTGCTCAGAGATGTTCACAGAGTTTACAGAGAAGAGAAGAGAGAGGAAGGAGACAGAGGTGGCCAGGAGGATAAAGGGGAGAATCAAAAGGAGAGAGACAGATCCAGCCAGTAATCAGTTCCCTAAGTGTTCTCCACCATCTGGAACACACCAAGAGATTCACAGAGTTGGGTAGAGAAGAGAAGGGGGAAGGAGGAGATAGAGGTGACCTGGTGGAAAAAGGAGAGCCCAAAGCAGGAGAGAGCAGTCAAGCCAGTAATCTCACTCCCAAGTAAAAATGTGTACTGAAGATTGGGTTCTTAAAGGTACAAAATTGATAACAAATACCAGAAAGCAAAGGAAAAAAAATCTAGAGTAGAAGTTGGATTTTCAAAAATACAATATTAAAGAAAAGAAAATAGAAAACAAAGTCACAAAAATTGTAAAATATATGTGTGTGTGTGTGTGTGTGTGTGTGTGAAGTTTGCTTTAAAAATATGGTCCCTCTTTTTTATTTTTTGCAAAGTAAGAGTAGGTTATAAAAAATGAAAATTAAAGGAGTAATATAGGACTTAAAAAATAAAAAAAAGAATGAGCATAAAAATAGTAAAAATATGTCTAGGACTTTCTCTGGTGTTGTTAACAGTGTGGGGTCAGTTCATCTTCAGATAGTTCCTTGGTCTGGCTTATATATCTCAAGATCTATAGGCCCCTTTCTATGTAGTCAGTACTAACTACAGGTTTTAATCTATTGCACCTGTCACTTCCAAGGCGGTTCCCTCTGTTTTAGCTTCTTCTGTTTTCTGGTCTCTTCAGTGTCTAATTTCTGCCCTGACACAATGGGGGCGGTGGTGGACACTTTTTTAGGCTCACTTGTTCAGTTGTGCTTTGGGGAGGGAGGCACACTGCAAACAAATAACACTGGCATGTGCTTGCAGTGCCTCAGCCACACTGGGCCTGCCCCTGCTCACGGCGCATGTGCCCTCCCTGCCCACACTGCTCAGGCTCTAGGTTGCTCTGCCAGGAACCGTCCGAGGCCGGCCCTGGGCTGCACGCACCTCCCAGGTCTAAGCTGCTCAGGTTCAGGCACTCAGGTAGTCTTCAGAGGTGCAGACTCGGTTGGGCCTGCGTTTTGTGCCCTTCCCAGGTCCGAGCAGCTCAGGTGATCAGGTGTTTGGCAAGCACGGTTGCTATGACTTATCGCCTCCCTCATCCCTGCTGCTCAGTTTTCTGGTGTACAACTGGCGCACCTTCTCAGGCAGATGTTGACCTTCCAGAATCCCAAGAAGTCTTAGTTAGCAAAGAAGCCTGATTGCAGTTTGGTAGGTAATGCCTCTCTGGGGCCGCGATTGCCCCCTTCTGGCTCTGGCTGCCTGTCACCAGAGGGGGATGGTCTGCAGCCAGCTAGCTCTGTTCAGTCCTTTGTTCTGTGAGCAAGCCTGACAGTGTCTTCGGTTAGGGCTTTTCACGTAGCTCTAGTCAGTCCTTTGTTCTGTGAATGGGCCTGGCAATGTCATAGGTTAGGGCTTTTAGCATGGTAGTTATCCCACAGTCTGGTTTGCTAGCCCAAGTTAGTTCCCTCAGATTGCCCTCGGGGCATTCAGGCCCTGTCCTTACTCTAAACAATGCAGCCGGCGCCTCCCTGGCCAGCCCTGGCTTGGAGTGGCGGGTGGAGGCGTCTGCGCTGCTTCTCAGCTGGGGGAATTACCGTTGGGCACATAATCTGTGGGGTTTAATTATTTATTTATTTTTCCTCCCAGTTATGTTGCCCTCTGTGGTTCCAAGGCTCACCACAGACTCAGCAGTGAGAGTGTTTTCTGGTGTTTGCAAACTTCTCTTTTAAAGACTCCCTTCCTGGGACGGACCTCTGTCCCTACCTCTTTTGTCTCTCTTGTCTTTTATATTTTTTCGCTACCTGCTTTCCAAGACAATGGCCTGCTTTTCTGGGTGCCTGATGTCCTCTGCTGGCATTCAGAAGTTGTTTTGTGGAATTTACTCAGTGTTTAAATGTTCTTTTGATGAATTTGTGGGGAGGGGGGAAGTGGTTTCCCCGTCCTATTCCTCCGCCTTCTTAGGACCACCACCTAAAATGGGAATTATTGTTAACCTCTCTTAAAATATTTTTTTAATTTATTTATTTAGGTTGCACTAGGTGTTCATTGCTTTGTGTGAACTTTCTCTACTTGTGGTGAGTTGGGGCTACTCTTTGTTGTGATATGTGTCTTCTCATTGTGGCAGTTTCTCTTGCTGCATAGCACAGGCTCTAGGGGTGTGAGATTCATTAGTTTCAGCATTCAGAGTCAGTAGTTGTGGCACATGAGCTTAGCTGCTCGGAGGCATGTGGAATCTCCCCTGACCAGGGATCAAACCCATGTCCCTTGCACTGGCAGCTGAATTTTTAACCACTAGACCACCAGGGAAGTCCTGTTAACTTCTTAAATTTAGAAAAAACCAGTGTGAATTGTTTTCACTGTAGCTTCTAACTGTATATTTTAATTCTGATCCCATCCAGTTTTATTACACTTTATTTCATAGGTATCACAGAATGCATCTGTATATGATTTTTTCCTAGAATAATGTATCTCTAATGATTATTTTTATGCATTTTTCTTTTAAATAAGATAGAAAATTAAAAGTAGGTTTTATATTAGAATATGATAATATAAACTTTTATATTTACCTTCATGGTTATTTTTAACAAGGAACTTAGTTTGGCTTTGAATTATCATCTAGTGCATTTTGCTTTTAACTGGGAAGATGATTACCATTAGCATTTCTTGTAGAGTTGATCTATTAGTCAGGAACCCCCTTAGCTTTTATTTTGGGAATGTCTTATATCTTCTATTTTCTGGAGGGATAGTTGTGCCAGGTATAGACTTCTTGGTTGATCAATTTTCATATCTAGGATTTAAACTATATCTTTCCATTGATTTCTGGTCTCCATAGTTTGTATAGAAAATGAACTGTTATCCTATTATGATTCTTTGTATATGATGAAACATTTCTCTGTTGATGCTTTAAACTTTCTATTTTTTGCCTTGGCTTCTGACAGTTTGATTAAAATGTGCCTTGCTGTGAGTCTATTTGGGTTTATAATTATTGAAGCTTATTTAACTTCTTGGATTCATAGATTCATGTATTTTACCAAATTTTGAAAGGTTTTCAGCCATTCTTTTATTTTTTTATAAAGAGTTTTGATGTGGATAATTTTAAAAGGATATTTAATTTGTTACAACATTGCTTCTGTTTTGTGGGGTTTTTTGGTTTTGTTTTTTGGCTAGGAGGCATGTGGGATCTTAGCTCCCTGACCAGGGATTGAACCCTCACTCTCTGCATTGGAAGGTGAAGTCTTAATCACTAGACCAACAGGGAAGTTGCCATTCTTTTTTTAAATATTTATTTTCTATTCCTTTGCTCTGTCTTTTCTCAGATTCCCATTAAATAGATGTTGGTACACTTGATTGAATTCCATATGTCTCTTCAGTTCAGTTCAGTTCAGTTGCTCAGTCGTGTCCAGCTCTTTGCAACCCCATGGACTGCAGCACGACAGGCCTCCCTGTCCATCACCAACTCCCAGAGCTTACCCAACCTCATGTCCATTAAGTTGGTGATGCGATCTAACCATCTCATCCTCTGCCATCCCCTTCTCCTCCTGCCCTCAGTCTTTCCCAGAATCAGGTTCTTTTCAAATGAGTCAGCTCTTTGCATCAGGTGGCCAAAGTATTGGAGTTTCAGCTTCAACATCAGTCCTTCCAATGAACAGCCAGAACTGATCTCCTTTAGGATGGACTGGTTGGATGTCCTTGCAGTCCAAGGGACTCTCAAGAGTCTTCTCCAACACCACAGTTCAAAAGCATCCATTCTTCGGTGCTCAGCTTTCTTTATGGTCCAACTCTCACATCCATACATGACTACTGGAAAAACCTTAGCCTTAACTAGACAGACTTTTGTTGGCAAAGTAATGTCTTTGCTTTTGAATATGCTATCTAGGTTGGTCATAACTTTCCTTCGAAGGAGTAAGCGTCTTTTAATTTCATGGCTGCAATCACCACTGCTGAGTTTTCCAAACTTGCTGACATATTGAGTGTGGCACTTTCACAGCATCATCTTTTAGGATTTGAAATAGTTCAACTGGGATTCCATTACCTCCACTAGCTTTGTTCATAGTGATGCTTCCTAAGGCCCACTTGACTTCACATTCCAGAATGTCTGGCTCTAGGTGAGGGATCACACCATCATGATTATCTGGGTCGTGAAGATTTTTTTGTACAGTTCTGTGTATTCTTGCCACCTCTTCTTAATATATTCTGTCAGGTCCATACCATTTCTGTCCTTTATTGAGCCCATCTTTGCATGAAATGTTCCCTCGGTATCTCTAATTTTCTTAAAAATATCTCTAGTCTTTACCATTCTACTGTTTTCCTCTTTTTCTCTGCATTGATCGCCATCTCTTAGGTTCTGTTAATTTGTTCTATTAATTTGTTAATTTGTTTGGTTAATTTGTCTTGTAAATTTGTTCTGTTAATATGTCTCATAGGTTTTGTTAATTTTTCTTTTTTTTAAATATAGATTTTTAAAATTTTAACTGGTGGCTAATTACTTTACAATATTGTGGTGGTTTTGCCATAAATTGACATAATCTGCCACGGGTGTACATGTGTTCCCCATCCTGAACCCCCCTAGCACCTCCCTCCCCATTCCATCCCTCTGGGTCATCCCAGTGCACCAGCCCTGAGCACCATGTCTCATGCATCGAACCTGGACTGGTGATACTTTTCACATATGATAATATACATGTTTTGATGCCATTCTCCCAAATCATCCCACCCTCGCCCTCTCCACAGAGTCCAAAAGACTGTTCTATACATCTGTGTCTCTTTTGCTGTCTTGCATACAAGGTTATTGTTACCATCATTCTAAATTCCATATATATGCATTATTATACAGTATTGGTGTTTTTCTTTCTGGCTTACTTCACTCTGTATAATAGGCTGCAGTTTCATCCACCTCATTAGAACTGATTCAAATGTATTCTTTTTAATGGCTGAGTAATATTCCCCTGGGAGAAGGCAATGGCACCCCACTCCAGTACTCTTGCCTGGAAACTCCCATGGACAGAGAAGCCTGGTAGGCTGCAGTCCATGGGGTTGCTAAGAGTCCGACACGAGACACGACTGAGTGACTTCACTTTCGCTTTTCACTTTCCTGCACTGGAGAAGGAAATGGCAACCCACTCCAGTGTTCTTGCCTGGAGAATCCCAGGGACGGGGGAGCCTGGTGGGCTGCTGTCTGTGGGGTCGCACAGAGTCAGACACAACTGAACAGACTTAGCAGCAGCAATATTCCATTGTGTACATGTACCACAGCTTTCTTATATTCATCTGCTGATGGACATCTAGGTTGCTTCCGTGTCCTGGCTATTATTAACAGTGCTGCGATGAATACTGGGGTACATGTGTCTCTTTCAATTCTGGTTTCCTCGGTGTGTATGCCCAGCAGTGACATTACTGCGTCATATGGCAGTTCTCGTTCCAATTTTTTAAGGAATCTCCACACTGCTCTCCATAGTGGCTGTACTAGTTTGCATTCCCACCAACAGTGTAAGAGGGTTCTCTTTTCTCCACACCCTCTCCAGCATTTATTATTTGTAGACTTTTGGATAGCAGCCATTCTGATGGGCATGAAATGGTACCTCATTGTGGTTTTGATTTGCATTTCTCTGATAATGAGTGATGTTGAGCATCTTTTCATGTGTTTGTTAGCCATCTGTATGTCTTCTTTGGAGAAATGTCTGTTTGGTTCTTTGGCCCACTTTTTGATGGGGTCTTTTATTTTTCTGGAATTGAGCTGCAAGAGTTGCTTGTATATTTTTGAGGTTAACTCTTTGTCAGTTGCTTCATTTGCTATTATTTTCTCCCATCTGAAGGCTGTCTTTTCACCTTGCTTATAGTTTCCTTTGTTATGCAAATGGTTTTAAGTTTAACTAGGTCCCATTTGTTTATTTTTGCTTTTATTTCCAATATTCTGGGAGGTGGGTCATAGAGGATCCTCCTGTGATTTATGTCAGAGAGTGTTTTGCCTATCTTTTCCTCTAGCAGTTTAATAGTTTCTGGTATTACGTTTAGATCTTTAATCCATTTTGAGTTTATTTTTGTGTATGGTGTTAGAAAGTGTTCTAGTTTCATTCTTTTGCAAGTGGTTGACCAGTTTTTTTTTCAGCATCATTTGTTGAAGAGATTGTCTTTTCTCCATTGCATATTCTTGGCTCCTTTTTTGAAGATAAGGTGTCCATAGGTGCGTGGATTTATCCTTGGGCTTTCTATTTTGTTCCATTGATCTATATTTCCGTCCTTGCACCAGTACCATACCGTCTTGTTGACTGTAGCTTTGTAGTAGAGCCTGAAATCAGGCAGGTTGATTCCTCCAGTTCCATTCTTCTTTCTCAAGATTGCTTTGGCTATTCGAGGTTTTTTGTATTTCCATAAAAATTGTGAAATTATTTTTTCTAGTACTCTGAAAAATACCATTGGTAGCTTGCTAGGGATTGCATTGAACCTGTAGATTGCTTTGGGTAGTACACTCATTTTCAGTATATTGATTCTTCTGCTCTATGAACATGGTATATTTCTCCATCTCTTTGTGTCCTCTTTGATTTCTTTTATCAGTGTTTTATAGTTTTCTATATAGGTCTTTTTTTTTTCTGTAGGTAAATATATTCCTAAGTAGTTTATTCTTTTGTTTCAATGGTGAATGGAATTGTTTGCTTAAGTTCTCTTTCTGTTTTCTCATTGTTAGTGTATAGGAATGCGAGGGATTTCTGTGTGTTGATTTTATATCCTGCAACTTTACTATCTTCATTGATTAGCTCTAGTAATTTTTTGGTGGAGTCTTTAGGGTTTTCTATGTAGAGGATCATGTCATCTGCAAACAATGAGAGTTTTATTCTTCTTTTCCAATCTTGATTCCTTTTATTTATTTTTCTGCCCTGATTGCTGTGGCCAAAACTTCCAAAACTATGTTGAATAGTAGTGGTGAGAGTGGGCACCCTTGTCTTGTTCCTGACTTTAGGGGACATGCTTTCAATTTTTCACCATTGAGGATAATGTTTGCTGTGGGTTTGTCATATATAGCTTTTATTATGTTGAGTTATGTTCCTTCTATTCCTGCTTTCTGGAGGGTATTTTTTTCTTTTAATCATAAATGGATGTTGAATTTTGTCAAAGGCTTTCTGTGCATCTATTGAGATAATCATATGGTTTTATTTTTCAGTTTGTTAATGTGGTGTATTCCATTGATTGATTTGCAGATATTGAAGAATCCTTGCATCCCTGGGATAAAGCCCACTTGGTCATGATTTATGATCTTTTTAATGTGCTATCGGATTCTGTTTGCTAGAATTGTGTTAAGGATTTTTGCATCTATGTTCTTCAGTGATATTGGCCTGTAGTTTTCTTTTTTTGTGGCATCTTTGTCTAGTTTTGGTATTAGGGTGATGGTGGCCTCATAGAATGAGTTTGGAAGTTTACCTTCCTCTGCAATTTTCTGGAAGATTTTAGTAGGACAGGTGTTAGCTCTTCTCTAAATTGTTGGCAGAATTCAGCTGTGACGCCATCTGGTCCTGGCTTTTTTGCTGGAAGATTTCTATTTACAGTTTCAATTTCCATGCTTGTGATGGGTCTGTTAAGATTTTCTATTTCTTACTGGCTCAGTTTTGGAAAGTTGTACTTTTCTAAGAATTTGTCCATTTCTTCCAAGTTGTCCATATTATTGGCTTATAGTTGCTGATAGTAGTCTCTTATGATCCTTTGTATTTCTGTATTGTTTGTTGTGATTTCTCCATTTTCATTTATAATTTTGTTTATTTGATTCTTCTCCCTTTGTTTCTTGATAAGTCTGTCTAGTGGTTTATCAATTTTATTTATCTTCTCAAAGAGCCAGCTTTTAGCTTTGTTGATTTTGCTATGGTCTCTTTTGCATTTATTTCTGCCCTAATTTTTAAGATTTCTTTCCTTCTATTAACCCTAGGGTTCTTCATTTCTCTTTTTCTAGTTGTTTTATATGCAGAGTAGGTTATTTATTCGACTTTTTTCTTGTTTCTTGAGGTAAGGCTCCATTGCTATGAACCTTCCCTTTAGCACTACTTTTACAGTGTCCCATGGGTTGTTGTGTTTTCATTTTCATTCTTTTCTATGATATTTTGATTTCTCTTTTGATTTCTTCTGTGATTTGTTGGTTATTCAAAAGTGCATTGTTTAGCCACCATATGTTTGTATTTTTAATAGTTTCTTTTCCTGTAGTTGACATCTAATGTTACTGCATTGTGATTGGAAAAGATGCTTGGAATGATTTCAGTTTTTTTGAGTTTGCTACAGCTAGATTTATGGCCCAGGATGTGATCTGTCCTGGAGAAGGTTCTGTGTGTGCTTGAGAAAAAGGTGAAATTCATTGTTTTGGGGTGAAATGTCCTATAGATATCAATTAGGTCTAACTGGTCTATTGTATCATTTAAAGTTTGTGTTTCCTTGTTAATTTTCTGTTTAGTTGATCTATCCATAGGTGTGAGTGGAGTATTAAAGTCTCCCACTATTATTGTGTTATTGTTAATTTCCCCTTTCATACTTGTTGGCATTTGTCTTACATATTGCAGTGCTCCTATGTTGAGTGCATATATATTTATAATTGTTATACCTTCTTGGATTGATCCTTTGATCATTATGTAGTGTCCTTCTTTGTCTCTTTTCACAGCCTTTGTTTTAAAGTCTATTTTATCTGATATGAGTACTGCTATTCCTGCTTTCTTTTGGTCTCTATTTGCATGGAATATTTTCCCAGCCCTTCATTTTCAGCCTGTGTGTGTCCCTTGTTTTGAGGTGGGTCTCTTGTAGACAACATATGTAGGGGTCTTGTTTTTATATCCATTCAGCCAGTCTTTGTGTTTTGGTTGGGGCATTCAACCCATTTACGTTTAAGGTAATTATTGATAAGTACGATCCCGTTGCCATTTACTTTATAGTTTTGTGTTCAAATTTATACATCCTCTTTTAGTTTCCTGTCTAGAGAAGATCCTTTAGCATTTGTTGGAGAGCTGGTTTGGTGGTGCTGAATTCTCTCAGCTTTTGCTTGTCTATAAAGCTTTTGATTTCTCCCTCATATTTGAATGAGGTCCTTGCTGGGTACAGTAATCTGGGCTGTAGATAATATTCATTCATCACTTTAGGTATGTCCTGCCATTCCCTCCTGGCCTGAAGAGTTTCTATTGAAAGATCAGCTGTTATCCTTATGGGAATCCCCTTGTGTGTTATTTGTTGTTTTTCCCTTGCTGCTTTTCATATTTGTTCTTTGGGTTTGATCTTAAAGCCCTGGGATTTCTTTGGAAGGAATGATGCTAAAGCTGAAACTCCAGTACTTTGGCCACCTCATGCGAAGAGTTGGCTCATTGGAAAAGACTCTGATGCTGGGAGGGATAGGGGGCAGGAGGAGAAGGGGACGACAGAGGATGAGATGGTTGGATGGCATCACTGACTCGATGGATGTGAGTCTGAGTGAACTCCAGGAGTTGGTGATGGACAGGGAGGCCTGGCATGCTGCGATTCATGGGGTCGCAAAGAGTCAGACATGACTGAGTGACTGAGCTGATCTGATCTGATCTGGGGTGTTTTGCCTTGGGTGTATCCTGTTTGGGACTCTCTGGGTTTCTTGGACTTGGGTGATTATTTCCTTCTCCATTGTAGGGAAGTTTTCAACTACTGTCTCCTCAAATATTTTCTTATGGTCTTTCTTTTTGTCTTCTTCTTCTGGGACTCCTATGATTCGAATCTTAGGGCATTTATCATTGTCCCAGAACTCTCTGAGATTGTCCTCACTTCTTTTAATTCATTTTTCTTCTTTCCTCTCTGTTTCATTTATTTCTACCATTCTATCTTCTACCTCACTTATCCTATCTTCTGCCTCCATTATTCTACTGTTGGTTCCCTCCAGAGTGTTTTTGATCTCATTTATTGCATTGTTCATTATATATTGACTCTTTTTTATTTCTTCTAGGTACTTATTAAAACTTTCTTGCATCTTCTCAATCCTTATCTCCAGGCTATTTATCTGTAACTCCATTTTGTTTTCAAGATTTTGGATCATTTTCAGTATCATTATTCAGAGTTCTTTATCAGATGGATTCTCTATCTCTTCTTCTTTTGTTTGGTTTGGTGGGCATTTATCCCGTTCCTTTACCTGCTGGGTATTCCTCTGTCTCTTCATCTTGTTTATATTGCTGTATTTGGGGTGGCCTTTCTGTATTCTGGCAGTTTGTGGAGTTATCTTTATTGTGGAGTTTCCTCACTGTGGGTGGGGTTGTATGGGTGGCTTGTCAAGGTTTCCTGGTTAGGGAAGCTTGTGTCAGTGTTCTGGTGGGTGGAGCTGGATTTCTTCTGTCTGGAGTGCAATGAAGTGTCCAATAATGAGTTATGAGTTGTCAATGGGTTTGGAGTGACTTTGCGCAGTCTGTATATTGAAGCTCAGGGCTATGTTCCTGTTTTTCTGGAGAATTTGTGTGGTATGTCTTGCTCTGGAACTTGTTGGCCCTTGGGTGGTGCTTGGTTTCAGTGTAGGTATGGAGACACTTGGTGAGGAGTTCTCTGGTGTTCTCAAGATTTGGACTTAAGCCTCCTGCCTCTGGTTTTCAGTCTTATTCTTACAGTAGCCTCAAGACTTCTCCCTCTGTACAGCACCGATGATAAAACATATAGGTTATGATGAAAATTTTCTCCACAGTGAGGGACACCTGGAGAGGTACACAGAGTTACATGGAAAAGAGAAGAGGGAGGAGGGAGATAGAGGAGGAGAAGGGGGGAAATCAAAAGAGGAGAGAGCAAGCTAGCCAGTAATCACTTCCCTATGTGCTCTCCACAGTCTGCATCCCTCAGAGATGTTCATGGAGTTGCACAGAGAAGAGAAGAGGGAGGAAGGAGACAGAGGTGACCAGGAGGATA
Source organism: Bos javanicus (assembly GCF_032452875.1). NCBI lineage: Eukaryota > Metazoa > Chordata > Mammalia > Artiodactyla > Bovidae > Bos > Bos javanicus. Next base: position 16,157,274 of record NC_083893.1, read on the forward strand.
AAAGGGGGAATCAAAAGGAGAGAGACAGATCCAGCCAGTAATCAGTTCCCTAAATGTTCTCCATAGCCCGGAACACACAAAGAGATTCACCGAGTTGGGTAGAGAAGAAAAGGGGAGGGGGGAGATAGAGGTGACCTGTTGGAGAAAAAGGAGAGTCAACAGGTGGAGAGAGCAATCAGGCCATTGATCTTGTTCGCAAGTAAAAATGCATCTTTTAGATTGGTTTCTTAAAGGTACAAAGTTGTTAACAAATACCAAAAAAGCAAAGATTAAAAACCTTGAATAGAGGTTAGATTCTCAAAAATACAATATTAAAAAAGACAAAAACAAGACAAAAACAAAAAAGCTCAAAGAAACAAAAAACTAGCAAAGGAAAAAAACCCACAAAGTCACAGAAATTATAAAATATATATATATGAAGTTTTCTTTAAAAATAGGGTCTTTTTTTTGCAAGGTAATAGTAGGTTATAAAAATGAAAATTCAAGGAGTCACAGGGACTTAGAAATAAAATAAAATAATTTTTTTAATTAAAAAATGATAATAGTAAAAATATATCTAAGACTTTCTCTGGAGCTGTTGTGGACAGTGTGGGGGATCAGTTCATTTTCAGATAGTTCCTTGTTCTGGCTTGTACTTCTCATGGTCTATAGGCCCCTTCCTATGAAGTCGGTGCTAACTACAGAGTGTTAATCTATTACACCTGTCACTTCCAAAGCGGTTCCCTCTGTTTATTTTAGCTTCTTCTGTTTGCTGGTCTCTTCAGTGTCTAATTTCCACCCTGACACAAGGGGCAAGGTGGTGGTCACTTTTTTTTAGGCTCGCTTGTTCAATCGTGCTTTGGGGAGGGAGGAACACTGCAAACAAATATCATTGGTGTGTGGTTACAGTGATTCAACCACACTGGGTTTGCCCCCGCTTACGGCGTGTGTGCTTTCCTAGTGTACACGGCTCAGACTCTAGGTTGCTCTGCTGGGAACTGTCTGATGTGGGCCCTGGTTTGCATGCACTTCCCAGGTCTAAGGCATTCAGGTTCAGGTTCTCGGGTACTCCACAAAGGCGCAGACTTGGTTGGGCCTGCGTTTTGTCCCTGTCCCAGGTCCTAGTAGCTCAGGTGACCAGGTACTTGGCGCGTGAAGTCGCCCTCAGTTGAAGGCTGTAACTTATCCCCTCCACCATCCCAGCCCCTCGGTTTTCTGGGTGTACAATGGGTGCACCTTCCCAGGTGTGCCACGTGTCTCTTCTGGGAAGCTAATCTCTGGCTGCGACCCTCCTGGCGGATGTGAATGGTCCAGAATCCCAAGAAGTCTTGGTTATCAACGAAGTCAGCTTGCAGTTTGGTATAGGATGCCTCCCTGGGGCTGCGATTGTCCCCTTCTGGCTCTGGCTGCCCTCGCCTGCCTGTCTTCGGTGGGGGATGGGCTGGCTCCACAGCTAGCTAGCTCTGCTCAGTCCCTTGTTCTGTGAGCACGCCTGGCGGTGGTTAGGGCTTTTCCCAGGATCATGGGATAGCTATCCCACAGTCTGGGTTGCTATCTCAAGCTAGTTCCCTCAGATTGCCCTCAGGGCATTCAGGCCCGGTCCTTATCCTAAGCAATGCAGCCCGCTCCTCCCTGTCCCTCCCTCACTTGGTAGTGGAAGATGCAAGCCTCTGGGCTGTTGCACCACTGGGAGCTGCTGTTAGGCACATAATATGTGGGTTTTAATTATTTATTTATTTTTCCTCCCAGTTATTTTGCCCTCTGAGATTCCAAGGCTCACCACAGACCCACCAGAGTGTTTCCTGGTGTTTGGAAACTTCCCTCTCTTTTTTTTTTAAGACTCTCTTCCCGGGAAGGATCTCCATCCCTAACTCTTTTGTCTCTCTTTTTATCTGTTATATTTTGTCCTACTTCCTTTCAAAGGCAATGGGCTGCCTTTCTGGGTGCCTGATGTCCACTGCCAGCATCCAGAAATGGTTCTGTGGAATTTGTTTGGCGTTCAAATGTTCTTTTGATGAATTTGTGGGGGAGAAAGTGGCCTCCCCGTCCTATTCCTCCACCATCTTAGGACCGTCTCCTAAATTTATTTTCTTCATTACTTAAGAGGACAAGATTACCTTTTGGTGATCAGTGGGAACTTACATAGTTCTTGCTCTGGGGCTGGTAAAAATTATCTTTGTCTATGGTAAGGGGCAGCAGTCCCAGGGCCACACACTTCCACTACTCATAATACATCCTCATTTTTGGGCTAGGTTACCAGAGTTTTGGAGAGGTGACCCATTTATTTAAAATTCAGAAGGAAAATTTGAGCTGGGTACTGAAAATGTCCAAGAAGTTCATCTTAACCAAAAAGAACCATGTATTATAAAACTTGAAACTTCAAGGTGTTTTGGAGGTTGATGAAGAGTAGATATACTTACAGCAGAGAAGAGGCTGTGAAGAATGAAAAGTAATATATTGGGACCATCAAACCAAAAACAAAAATACAACCAAGGTATGAGTGTTTCTAGAAAAAAATTGATGTAAACTTAAAAATATTAAATTTCAGCTATAATGTATGGATACTTGGTATAGTGCTGATACTCAGTAAATATTTGTTGAAAGAAGGATGCCTGTTAATGTAAAATGTTACGTGGATAACACGTGTGTCCACTTTTTGTCCATCTGTCTATCTTGCCTTCCATCCATCCACTCAAACATTCATCAAATGGTTACTACATAGTCTCTTTCTGACAACCAGCAACACAATGTTCAAGAAGTATGTGCTCACTGTGTTTGTTATTTTCAGGAAAACAGGTTTGTGGGTGAGAGGACCTAGCATGGAGCTGTTTTTATTCCTGAGCACAATTTTAGAAAAAGTTTACCTTTAAATCTGTAGTTGACCCAAGGGACATTGACACCACCCCTAATTGCCAGTGGGTTTGCTTCTCTGCTGCCTGCTTCCCAGCTCTGCTTCATTCCTGGGTGAGGAATGTGTTAGATCATTTGACTTCTGTGGTGTTGTCTTCAACTCTCTCTTATCTTGGGCATCCTTCACCTGTTTCTCATCAATCTTTCCTGAGAATAGCTTCTCTGACCTCTCCTCATTCATTGTACAGGCAGAAATGTGTCTGCTATTCTTCATACTCTGTAACATCTGTATTGGAGACCATATATACAAATACTTATATAACACTGTGTAGTACTCTATGTGTGGGCTTTCCCAGGGGGTGCTAGTGGTAAAGAACATGCCTGTCAATGCAGGAGACTTAAGAGATGTTGGTTTGATCCTTGGGTTGGGAAGATCTCCTGGAGAAGGAAATGGCAACCCACTCAAGTATTCTTGTCTGGAGAATCCCATGGACATAGGAGCCTCGAAGCCTACAGTCTATAGTATTGGAAAGAGTCGGACATGAATGAAGTGACTTAATACACACATGCACACTCCATACTCCATACTAGCTGCATGCATGCTAAGTTGCTTCAGTCCAACTCTTTGCAACTCTATGGACTGCAGCCTGCCAGGCTCCTCTGTCTGTGGGATTATCCAGGCAAGAATACTGGAATGGGTTGCCATGACCTCCTTCAGGGTATCTTCCTGATCCAGGGATTGAACCCAAATTTCTTACATCTCTTGCATTGGTATGTGGGTTCTTTACCACAAGCAACACCTGGTAAGTCCATATAGTACTAGGTATTCCAGACAAAATAAGGTGATTAGTGTATACCATTGCAGATCCATTTCTCCTGTATATGTTCCTAGTGAAAAGCAGAGCTTGATAAATCAGTTCTCAAATTTGTGCATATTGTAGGTAAGAAAAGAAAGGAAAAAGTGCAAAGATATCATGCTGGGTTGCCATGCCCTCCTCCAGGTGATCTTCCCAACCCAGGGATCGAACCCAGATCTCCCGCATTGTGGGCAGATTCTTTATTGTCTAAGCCACCAGGGAAGCCCTGGGGGTGTGTTCCCCAGAGTTAATTATTTCTGGGTTTGATGTGGCTGGCTTCACATTCACTAAGGGTGCAGAAGTCTTTCAACTAGGTTCTGGATTATTTTTACAAAGAGAATTTCTCCACATGTTGCTCTGAATCAATGTGGCCATTGGGGGATGAAAAGTTCAGAGCTTCCTATTATGGCAAGTTACTAATGTTTTACCCTCTTGTGTGAGTTTCAGCTGATTGTGTTCTTAGGAATTGACCCATTTTAACTAAGCTATCAAATTCATGGACGTAGAGCTTTTCATAATACTATTTTATTATGCTTTTAATGTCCATGACATCAAAGAAATGACCCCCCATTTTAACTACAACTTGTTTTATTTGTGTCTTCTTGACTTGGCAGGTGAGGGTAGCCCTGGGTATAGGTTTATCAATTCTACTCTAAAGAACCACCTTTGGTTTCATGGATTTTTTTCCCCTGGTGATTTCTTATACACAATCTCATTGATTTTTATTCTGATTTTCACATGTAGTTTACTGTGGCTTAGTTTGAATTTAATTTCTCAACATTACTGATCTCAATATTCCTACCTGGGAAAACTGCTCGTGAAAGCAATTGTTCTCCCTTTCAAATGCAAACCACAGTTAATTCTTGGTTGCATGTTACCTAGAGTTAATATAGTAGTAGAAATTCTTCCTGAAGCATTTGATGAGACTAGTATTTCATGAGGCTAGTATTACCTTAATTCAGACAAAGACATTACAAAAGAGGAAAAGCACAGACCAATATTTCTCGTGAACATAGATGCAAAATTCCTCAGCCAAATATTAACAACCCAAATCCAGCAATGTCCAATAAGATTTATTTAAGGTGTCCATGACTGGTTCATGCACTGGTTCAGTATTTGAAAACCAATCAGGATAAACCATCACATCAACAAATTAAAGACTAGAAATCACAAAATTGTATTTTTATTTATGTATAAAAATCATCTGACAAAATCCAAAACCCACTCATGATAGAAACTCTCAGCAAACTAGGAATGGAGGGGAAACTTCCTCAACTTGAGAAAGAACATCTACAAAGTAGTTACAGCTAACATCATTGTCATTGGTGACCAACTAGAAGCTTTCCTGCTAAAATGAGGGGTAAGGCAAGATATCCCCTGTTATCATTCCTATTTGACCTTGTAGTGGAATTCCTAGTTAATACAGGAAGACAGGAATAGGAAATAAGAGGAGTATGCAGATTGAGAAGGAAGAAACAAAACTGTGTTTATTTCAGACAATGTAATTTTCTATGTAGAAAATCACCCCCCCCAAAATTTTTTTAACCTCCAGGAACTACTACTAATGAGCAGTTTTAGCATGATTTCACTATATAATTTTAAAGTGAAAGTGAAATTTGTTCAGTCATGTCTGACTCTCCAGGCCTGAATACTGGAATTCTCCAGGCCAGAATACTGGAGTGTGCAAACTTTCCCTTCTCCTGTGGATCTTCCCAACCCAGGGATCGAACCCAGGTCTCCCACATTGCAGGCAGATTCTTTATCTGCTGAACCACAAGGGAAATCCATAGTGTTAACATATGGCCATCAATTTCTTTCCTATATACTAGCAACGAACAATTGGAATTTGACATTAAAAACACAATATTATGTACATTAAAGCAAAAATTGAACTACTTAAATCTATATCTGGGAACACCTGTACAAGTTTTATTCAAATAAAACTATAATACTCTGACTAAAGAAACCAAAGAGGCTCTAAATAATAGGAAATATATTCCACATCCAGCAACAGGAGGTCTCAAAATTGTGTAGTATTTAGTTCTCTCCAATTCAGTGTTCTTCTCTGGTGACTCAGTTGGTAAAGAATCTGCCTACAATACAAGAGACCCAGGTTCAACCCCTGGATGGGAAATATCCCCTGGAGAAGGAAATGGGAACCCATTCCAGTATTCTTGCCTGGAAAACCTCGTGGACAGAGGAACCTGGTGGGCTGCAGTCCATGGGGTCGCAAAGAGTCAGACACGATTGAACATTTGAGCAATTTAGTATAAGCTTAAATGCTATCCTAATCAAAATCTCAGCAAGATTTTTGTTAAGATATGAACAGTCTTTTCTAAAATCTGTGTGAACAGTTTAAAGACCCAGAATAGCCAACACAATATTGAAGAAAAAGAACAAGGACAGAGCACTGATACTATTTGACTTAAGACTTACTGTAAGCTACAGTGTTTAATACAGTGTGGTATTGATGAAAGCATAGAGATATGGATCAGTGGAACAGAAGAGGGAGGCTAATTATTGTTGTTTTTTAGTCACTCAGTCATGTCTGACTCTGTGACTCCATGGACTGTAGTCCACCAGGCTTCCTTCTGTTCATGGGAATTTCCAGGCAAGAATACTGCAGTGGGTTTCCATTTAATAGATATAAATATAGAAGACTGACCTTTGACAAAAGAATTAAGTAATCCAATGGAAAAATATAGAGGATAGCTTTTTCAGCAAAGGTTTCTGTCACTATAGAATATTCTCTCCCCTAATCCTGTCTCTCTTTTCCACACACATACAAGATCTTATACACTTCACAAAAGTTAACTCAAGTAGATCATAGCCTTAAATGTAAAGAATATGTATATATATATATATATATATATATATATATATTCAATGGAATATTACTCAACAATGAAAAAGAATGAAATAATGCCATTTGCAGCAACATGGACAGATGTAGAGATTATCATACTAAAAATGAAGTCAAACAGAGAACAACAAATGTATGATATTGGTTATGTGTGACATCTTAAAAAAATGATACAAGTGAACTTACATACAAAACAGAAATAGACTCACAGACAGAGAAAACAAATATGGTTTCCCTAGGGGAAGGGAGACAGAGGAATAACCTAGGAGTCTGAAATGAACATATACATCATACTGTATAAAAAATAGATAATCAACAAGGATCTACTATATAGCACAGGGACCTATATTCAGTATTTTGTAATAACCTATAACTGAAAAGAATCTAAAAAGGATATATATATATATATATATATATATATATATGCTGCTAAGTCACTTCAGTCATGTCCAACTCTGTGCGACCCCATAGACGGCCGCGTACCAGGCTCCCCCATCCCTGGGATTCTCCAGGCAAGAACATTGGAGTGGGTTGCCATTTCCTTCTCCAATGCATGAAAGTGAGAGGTGAAAGTGAAGTTGCTTGGTGGTGTCCAACTCTTAGCGACCCCATGGACTGCAGCCCACCAGGCTCCTCTGTCCATGGGATTTTCCAGGCAAGAGTACTGGAGTGGGGTGCCATTGCCTTCTCCATATATATATATATAAATAACTGAAGCAGTTTACTGTACACCTGAAACCTAATACAATATTGTAAATCAACTGTACTTCAATTTAAAATAAATAAATATCTGTACATGAATCTTTATAATTGCTTTATTCACAATTGCCAAAACTCAGAAGGAGCCAAGATGTCCTTCAATAGGTGAATGGATAAGCAAATTGTAGTATATCCAAACAATTGAATATTGCTTTTTTTTCCCTTAGAAAAGACCTATAAGACCATGAAAACACATGGAAGAACTTTATGAGAATTACTAAGTGAGAGAAATCAATCTGAAGACTACATTGCAAAATTATGAATACAGTAAAAAGATCATCAGTTGCCAGGGGCATGGTGGAGGGAGGGATTAATAAGTGAATCACAGAGGATTTTTAGGGAAATGTTGTTCTGTATGATACTACAGTGGTAGAGTATCATACAGAATAGCAGAGACATTAGTCTCCTGACAAAGATCCGTATAGTCAAGGTTGTGGTCTTCCCAGTAGTCATGTATGGTTGTGAGAGCTGGACTGTAAAGAAGGGAGAACGCCAAAGAATATATGTCTTTGAACTGTGGTGCTGGAGAAGACTCCCAAAAGTCCCTTGGACAGCAAAGAAATCAAACCAGTCAATCTTAAGGGAAATTAACCCTGAATACTCACTGGAAGGACTGATGCTGAAGCTGAAGCTCCAGTATTTTGGTCATCTGATGTGAACAGCTGACTCATTGGAAAAGTCCTTGATGCTGGGAAAGACTGAGGGCAGAGGAGCAGAACACATCAGAGGATGAGATGGCTGGATGGCATCACCGATGCAATGGACATGAATTTGAGCAAACCTCAGGAGATGGTGAGGGACAGGGAGACCTGGCGTGCTGCAGTCCATGGGATCACAAAGAGTAGGATATGACTGTGCAACTGAACAACAACGTGACTATATATCAGAAAGAAAATGAAAACACTAATTCAAAATGATAAATGCACCCCAGTGTTCATAGTAGCACTACTTACACTTGCCAAGATAAGGAAGCATCTCATGTGTCCATCAACAGATGACTCTGGTAAGGAAGATGTGGTCTGTATATTTATACTGGAATATAATATAATTTTTGATAAAATAATTACTCAGCCATTAAAAAGAATGAAAATCAATACAATACTGTAAAGTAATTAACCTACAATTAAAATAAATAAATTTATATTTAAAAAAAGAATGAAATTCCACCAGTTGCAACAAAGTGGATAGTCCTAGAAAATATTATGCATAGTGAAATATTTCAGACAGATAAAAAAATATTGTATGATCACTTATATCAGGAATTGAAAAAAATAATTTAAATGAATGTACAGGCAAAACACAAAACAGACTCACAAATATAGAAAACTAAGTGCTGCTGCTAAGTCACTTCAGTCATGTCCAACTCTGTGCCACCCCATAGACGGCAGCCCACCAGGCTTCCCCGTCCCTGGGATTCTCCAGGCAAGAACACTGGAGTGGATTGCCATTTCCTTCTCCAATGCATGAAAGTGAAAAGTGAAAGTGAAGTCGCTCAGTCGTGTCCGACCCTCAGCGACCCCATGGACTGCAGCCTTCCAGGCTCCTCCACCCATGGGATTTTCCAGGCAAGAGTACTGGAGTGGGGTGCCATTGCCTCCTCCGAGAAAACTACATAGTGGTTACTAAATGGGTGAAGGGAAGGGTGTGTGGCAAGTGGGGGGGGGTATGGTATTAAGAGATACAAACTACTGTGTATAAAATAGATTAGCAATAAGGATATATTGTACAGCACAGTCAATTATAGCCATTATCTTTTAGTAACAGTGGAGTATAATTTGTAAAAATACTGAAGCACTATGTTGTACACCTGAAACTAATATAATATTAGAAACCAATTGTGCTTCAATTAAAAATAAAATAATTTCTATTAATTCAAAAAAGAAACCCACTAATTCACAACTCTAGCCAAACTGAAGTTTGCATTATTCAATGGCAATGAAGGAGTTAATAATGATGACCTCCTGATCATTAGGACAGCCAGAAGAATGCTATTTGATGTCAGACAGTATTGAACTGGGAGATGGAAAACTTGGATTGTCACTCAAGGCCTTGAACTAATGTAATGAGGAAACACCATCCAAGTCAATTTTCTAATTGCGCCTTAGAAAAAAGAAAGACTGGACTAATTGATCTCAGAGATTCCTTGAATTTTTAAATTATCTTTGATTCTATTATTCTATAAAAAGCAATGAACTTTTAACAGAAAGGAAAGTGGAACAAAGCAGGCACACTCATTTCTCAAAGAATAAAAGGGCAGCTCTAAAGAAACTGACTGAATAGATTTCATCTACAATAAACTATTCAGTTATTTTAGAGTTTAGAGCTACCTGAGTTAGGCTGCAAATTACTGCTTCTCTTTGTTGTAAATAAAAGCTACTCTGAGTCTTAAACTCAGTCAAGTTTACAGGTTACACAACTAAACTTTTCTGACCCCCATTTTAATCAACTGGTGCAGTAATTATTAACCAAGTCAATATATTTGGAAATTCACTGAGTAGGATGAATCACAAAATATTGACTCATGCCACATACGCAGTAAGTGTGGTGACCCTGGTGAACTGAATGTTTGGTTAGGGGGAAGCACACATGACTCAAGAGATGTGAGTTCCAGTCTCAGCTCTACCACATGCAGGTACTGTGTCATTGGCACAAGTACTGAATCTCCAAGGCCCAGTTTCTTCATCCCCCAAATGAAAATAGCTTTACCTTCAGTTAAGGTAATTGAGAGAAAATCCTGGGTGTGAAAATCCTGTTAAACATGGTGAATAAAACATGAATCCATGTAAACATGAGGGATAAAGGGTGAGTGGGAGAAGATAGATAGCCCCAAAATAAACCCATGCACCTTTGGTCAATTAATCTGCAACAAAGAGGGCAAGAATATACAATGGAGTAAAGACAGTCATTCCAATAAGTGATGCTGGGAAAACTGGACAGCTACATGTAAAAGAATAAAATTAGAACATACTCTAACACCATATATAAAAATAAACTCAGATGGATTAAAGACCTAAGTGTAGGACCAGATACTATAAAACTCTTAAAGGAACACATAGGCAAAACACTCTTTGAGATAAATTGAATCAATAACTTTTTGGATCCACCTCCTAGAGTAATGAAAAATTTAAAAAAATAAATAGGACCTGAATAGTTTTTGCATGGCAAAGGCAACCATATACAAAATGAACACACAACCCACAGAATGGGAGAAAATATTTGCAAATGATACAGCTCATAGGAGATTAATCTCCAACATATACAAACAACTCATGCAGCCCATTACTAAAAAAAGAAAAAAAACTCAAGCTAAAAGTGGGCACAAAATAGAAATAGACATCTCTCCAAAGAAGATGTATGGATGGCCAAAAAGCACATGTAAAGATGTTCAAAGTCACTAAGTATTGAAAAAATGCACATCAAAACTCCAATGAGAAATCACCTCACACCACGGTGAATGGCCATCAACAAAAAGTCTACAAACAGTAAATGCTGGAAAGGGTGTGGAGAGAAGATAACCTTCTTGCACTGTTAGTAGAAATGTAAATCAGTACAGCCACTGTGGAAAACAGTATGGAGGTTCCTTAAAAAACTAAAAATAGTTACCATATGGTCCAACAGTCCCACCCCTGGGCATGTATCTGGAGAAAAACATACTTCACGATTATACATGCACCCCAGTGTTCACTGCAGCACTATTTACAAAAGCTAAGATATGGAGTAGACCTAAATGTTTATCAACGGATGAATAGATGAAGAAGATGTGGTACGTATGACAATGGAATACTACTCAACCTAAAAAATGAAGGAAATAATGTCATTTTTAGTAACATGGATGGACATAGAGATTATCATAGTGGGTGAAGTCAAAGACAAATATCATATGATATCACTTATATGTGGAATCTAAAAAGTGATACAAATGAACTCACAAAACAGAAATAGACTCACATATTTTGGGGAAAAAAAAAAGTAATGGTTACCAAAGGGGAAGGGCTTCCCTGTGGCTCAGATGATAAAGCGTCTGCCTGCAATGCAGGAGACCCAGGTTTGATCCCTGGGTCAGGAAGATCCCCCGGAAAGGGAAATGGCAACCCACTCTAGTACTCTTGCCTGAAAAACTTCATGGACTGTCGCCTGAGGAGCTTGATAGGCGACAGTCCATGGACTCGCAAAGAGTTGGACATGACTGAGCGACTTCACGACGATGACCAAAGGAGAAAGGGGGAGGGAGAGATAAACTAGAAGGTGGGAATAACCTACACACACTACTATATATAAAATAGATAATAAACAAGGACCTACTGTATAAGACAAGGAACTCTACTCAGTAGTCTATAGTAACCCATATGGGAAAATAATGTGGAAAAAAAAATAGGTATATGTATAACTAAATCACTTTGCTGTACACCTGAACTTAACACAACACTGTAAATCAACTATACTGCAATATAAAATAAAAATTCTTTTTAATTTTGTAATTGAGTCTTGACAAAAACTTACTTATCTCTGCAAAAAGATCTTAGAAATAACTGCACTAGTCAATCTAAACAAATATGACATCTTTGTAGAATCTGTGTTTGTAAAGCACTGCTATTAGTGATCTAGTGATGTTTACCCCTCCAGTAATATTTAGATCATCATGACCACTAACTGTCTTCTGTTTGAATCTGCATGATCTGGTGGTTCTGGGCTGAGGGTCTGTTTAATGAAGTGCATGCCTCTGATCCTCCACTGAATCTACACCTGTTGTTCTGTGTAAAATCTCTCGTCCTTGCTCTTGATGACAAATTGAAATTATAATGGAGTAATCACAGTTCAGGCATACAAAAATGGAGTCAGCAGGCCACTGAGGATCCAGTCTTAGGGTTGTCTCCACACCTCTGAGAACTTCATGTTTCTTTGACCTATACCAGACCCAAGGACAGGACTAGCCGTATTCAGAGAACACTTACCAGCTACATCCTTATATTCTCAAGGTCTCCCATTGTAACTATGCAACCATTTTGGACCTCTACCAATGATTACTTAATAGAAACCCTTACTTGCCAGCTCCAACAGTGATTCTTGACAAACACTTTTTGTAATTTTGTGAATTTTGCCCTCATAAGCCTCCACAGTTTTGTAGTCCAGCAGAGTGTGATTCAGTTGTTTCTTGAATCTCTGTCTCTTGGGCTGCAGTCCTAACAAACTCCCAGTAAACACCTTTTTATATCAGTCAAGTCTGCATTTTCTGGGTATTCTTAATTCCATTATTTCTGACAAAGACAGACTCCAAGAGGCAACAGAAACAATTGTTTCTGGAGGCAAGTAGGAGGCTTGAGCCATAGTTTCTCAAGCCTTCCCCACTAAATTCTTGAGACTGGCTGTTCCCTCCATTGCCTGAGTGAGTTTTTCCTCTTTGGTGTTGGAGAGGGGTGAATATCTTTTTAGAATTTCTTGTCTTGAGAATCTATGACTTTTCCCCTCGAAGTCCAGGGACACGCGTATCCTGTGACGCCTGTTATTGTTATTTTATGAACAATCAATGAACAATCAGTGGGGTGCATATTCAGAGTAATATTTTAGGCTATTTGGTTTTGTTTTTCTAAAATTGTTCTTGAGGTAGCTGAGGTATATATGAGAATGCATCACAACAGGAGTCAGAAGATCTCAGTTTAAATCCTAATTTTATTTATTATGAGCCTTGTGATGCTGGACAGTTCTCTTACCCCAGATCTCCCTTTCCCTCATGTGAAAAATATAAAATTACTATCTCTACCTTCCTTTTTTTCTTTGCTAAGTTAGATGTGAGATTTCAAGGTAAAAGTCATGTAAATTTACTTAGATAATTACTGTTAAATAATCAAATAAATCTTTGATTATTTAAGAGGTTTGAATTACGTTAATGTTAAGCATGAATTCCAAGAATGAAGATCATGTGAAAATCAAGAGGTGTTTATTTGGAGCTTGATAGGACTGAAGCCCAGGAGGCACAGATCCAAGAAACTCTTAAATTATGTTCTTCTAGTGGAGAAGGAAATGGCAACCCACTCCAGTGTTCTTGCCTGTAAAATCCCAGGGACGGAGGAACCTGGTGGGCTGCCATCTATGGGGTCGCACACAGTCAGACACGAATGAAGCGACTTAGCCACAGCAGCAGCAGGCTACAACATGGGGAAATTAATAAAGACAAGAAACCACAAGAGTAGGTGAAGTTTTTGTCAAGAACTAGACTTGTGCTGTGGTTCATGGGGTCACAAAAAATCGGACACAACTGAGCGACTAAACTGAACTGAACTGAGACTTGTAGATGGCAAGAGGTAAGGATGCTTGTAAGCAAAATTGGTTGGAGTTAGAAATGGTTACAGAGTTGTGAAGCAGTGGAGGAAGAGATGGGGTTGGGAGGGAGGACAGTCTGGAGAGGACTTTGAAAATACAAAGTTGTAGCAAGCACCTGCTAGCATATATTGTTTCGAAAATGGTTGGTGGAGTCCTTGAGTTTGACACAGAAAAGAATTCAAGTTCTCAGTGATACAGGAACACTTATGTCTAAAACCACATCCACAGTGACCACTGAACTTCATTTTGGATGCCAGAACCATAGTTACTCTATTCTGATTTTTAAACTATCTTACATATGTCATAATTAATTATTTTTTTATAACTGTAATGGTAGTGCAATACATTAAAAACTTTAAACACATACATTTTCAAAGACAAATTATCCTATATTGCATTATAAGATAAATATCTATATATATTTTTTAATAAAAAAGGCATAGAATACACTAATTTCCCTCAAAGTCGTACATTTGCAACTTGTCATTGACTAGAATCCAGAGTTTTGAGCTGTTTGGGGCATCAAATTATTTATTTTAGTGGTTCTAATTCTTGGCTGCACAATGGAAATACTTTTTTTTTTTTTTTTAATTAGCAAACCTGATCCCAATCCAGTGCAATTAAATGACAGTCATTTAACAGAAGGAAAACAAGACTAAAGGACACTTTAATTTTATCTTTATCAGTGGCCAAAGTCCATTCAGAATAGAGTACAAAATGGATGTGATTGAATGGTATCTTTATTCCTCAGAGAGGCCCAAGTTGAATTAGCAGGGACTGTTACAAAAGCTTTTGATTTCAGGCTCACAGTCATCCGAGTAAGAAGAGAAGGCATCAATGGATCTGCCTGTGGTCCTGGTGCTCTGTCTCTGCTGTCTGCTTCTTATCTCACTCTGGAAACAGAGCTCTGGGAAAGGGAAGCTCCCACCAGGCCCCACTCCTCTCCCAATTCTTGGAAATATCCTACAATTAGATGTTAAGGACATCAGCAAATCTGTAAGCAATGTAAGTAGGTTTTATGTTCCTCCAGTGTCTTGTAAAAGGTAAGTAAAATAAGCCCAATTAAAAAAATAATATATACTATTTTGAGCACACTCTTAAAGCAGGTCAGTTTGAAGCAAATTACTCCCTGTAAATTTGATATTTTTCTTGCCTTTTCAGGCCTGTTATTATCATAAATAGAGGAATAAAGTAATGTGTTTTGTGAGTAGAGAAGAGTTTAGGTCTTTGTATGGTAGAATCAAAATAATTAAGTTTTAAAAGCTGGGAGTGTTGCCTCCTTTCTTTATTTCACAGCCATTTGCTATGATTTGGGACTGAAAGTAAAGGGTAAGTGAAGTGTTTTGTGATTAGTGATTTCTTTCCAGAAATCATTTACTATATTGTTGTTCAGTTGCTCAGTTGTGTCCTACTCTTTGTGACCCCATGGACTGCAGGATGCCAGGTTTCTCTGTCTTTCACCACCCTCCAGAGCTTGCTCAAACTCAAGTCCATTGAGTCAGTGATGCCATCCAGTCATCTCATCTTCTGTCGTCCTCTTCTGCCTTTAATCTTTCCCAGCATCAAAATCTTCTCTAATGAGTTGGCTCTTCACATCAGGTAGCCAAACAAAGTCCTGGAGCTTCAGCTTCAGCATGAGATTAGTGATTTCTTTCCTGAAATCATTTACTATATAAGCTGTGTGTTTTGTTCAGATGACCAGGAAAACAGAACTTTTCTGAAGAAGGGCATTGTGCCTGGTGTTAAGGAATTAACTTAGGATTAGGATGATCATGGGGGAATGAAAGAAAGAAGTCATCAGTTAGGGTCCCACTGGCGGCAGCAGCATTCATTTGGATTCTGCAGGAAACTGCCATCTGTATCCTGTGAATGCTGCCGCACAGAAGGTGTTGTTCTTCCATGAGATGCTGCATGTCCTGGCACTGCCTCTATGATGCTTCCTCTCTTTCTGTGTTAGTGATACCAGAGGATCTCAAACTAGGCTGGGCATTAGAGTTATATGAACTTATTTTTTAAGTTATAAATTTCTAGTATTCATCATAGGGCTACAGAGTCAGAATTCTAATGACCGCTTCATGGGTGATTCTGAAGCAGTGAGCTGGCTGTTGGTCCAAAAGGTGGACCTTAAGGATTGCTACATTGCTTCTCAAGGATCAGAGGGTGACTATGATCTTCAAATTTGAATCCTCTAAATATTAACCCTGGGGTGCTGGACATGGAACAGAATTCCACAACCTTGGTTTCCTTATTTATAGTAGGGCAAATAAACCCACTGAAAGTGCTGATTTGAGGATTAATTATAACCTGTGTACCAGCTACTTGGGCCATTACTCAGCATTTCAAGTCATCCATAAGTAGAACCTATAACAATTACCACCATTTTTCTGCATTAAATTCTGAATTTAATACATAATTAGGCTGTCTCTGGCAGAATAAAAACATAATAGCAGGATGATGATACATTCTGCATCAGGCACAACATAGTATCTCATACTGACTTCTTTTGCTATTACATGCATCTCCTTTCCCAGCTCTCAAAAGTCTACGGCCCTGTGTTCACTCTGTATTTTGGCATGAACCCCCTGGTGGTCTTGCATGGATATGAAGCAGTGAAAGAAGCTCTGATCGACCTGGGAGAGGAGTTTTCTGGAAGAGGCAGTTGCCCAGTGATTCAAAGAGCTTCTAAGGGTTATGGTAGGTGTGTATGTGTGGGTGTTCAGCATTGGTAAATGGTAGGAGTGGGGAGGATGGAAAAGGAAATTTGACAACTGTCTGCCATGGCTCCTCAGCAGATCGTGTTCCCTCTCTGAGGCTGCCATGTGTCAGCTCACTCCTCCTTCCCTAGAACTTGCTCCTAGTTTCTGTTTCCCCTGCTGGTAGGAGTCATTTTCAGCAATGGGAAGATATGGAAGGAGACCCGGCGCTTCTCCCTCATGACCCTGCGGGATTTCGGGATGGGGAAGAGGAGCATGGAGGACCGTGTTCAACAGGAAGCGTGCTGCCTGGTGGAGGAGTTGAGAAAAACCGACGGTGGGTGATTCTATTTTCTCTTAAGTCTGACCTTAACAGACTTCTCTCTCTCCAGTAACATCCTTGGAAATATTTCAGGGACAGCCTCATCTTTCATACTAGTATTGGTTGTTAGCCCTTAGATGGGGGGAGGGGGTTATAAAGCATAGGCAGCCAAGGAGGTTTTGTGTATCTGTGCTTATTATGTGTATACTCCCATGACTATGCATGCAGTGTGAGTATAAAGATCATTTAATCAAATTATCTCCTGAACTTTGTTTTCAAATCAGAAATCACAAAACATAGTTTTGAGTCATTTCCTAAAAATATTAAAGAACAGAGAAGGGTAGAGGTAATGTGGTTGTCTATTCCGGAATATTTTACCAGGAAATACTTGTTAATTGGACAGGGTGGGAATGACCATTATGTGGCATGAAACAAGTAATATGTGTGTTCACGTAAGTGGACTATATTTATATATTCAGCCTTACAGACACTTTTGAGAGTTACTTCCAAGGCTCAGGCCTACAATTCTGGCCAATAGTAATACCATCTATGGTTTTAATCATCTTGGGATATCTTAGTGCAATTCTCATCAATTATGCTTTCTCTGTAAAGACAGCACTCTTTATATTACTATCTTTTTTAAAAAATTTTATTTTATTTAACTTTACAATATTGTATTGGTTTTGCCATATATAAAAATGAATCTGCCACAGGTATACATGTGTTCCCCATCCTGAACCCTCCTCCCTCCCCATACCATCCCTCTGGGTCGTCCCAGTGCACCAGCCCCAAGCATCCAGTATCGTGCATCGAACCTGGACTGGCGACTCATTTCATATATGATATTATACATATTTCAGTGCCATTCTCCCAAATCATCCCACCCTCTCCCTCTCCCACAGAGTCCAAAAGACTGTTCTATACATCAGTGTCTCTTTTGCTGTCTCGTATACAGGGTTATTGTTACCATCTTTCTAAATTCCATATATATGCATTAGTATACTGTATTGGTGTTTTTCTTTCTGGCTTACTTCACTCTGTATAATAGGCTCCAGTTTCATCCACCTCATTAGAACTGATTCAAATGTATTCTTTTTAATGGCTGAGTAATACTCCATTGTGTATATGTACCACAGCTTTCTTATCCATTCATCTGCTGATGGACATCTAGGTTGCTTCCATGTCCTGGCTATTATAAACAGTGCTGCGATGAACATTGGGGTACACGTGTCTCTTTCAATTCTGGTTTCCTCAGTGACAGCACTCTTTAAAAAGTATCAGCATTCATTATTTCTTGTTATTCAATACTAATTGTACCAATTTATATATTTTGAATAAATATATGCTACATCTTACTTCTGTTAAAACACATATATACCAAGTCAGTTCAGTTGAGTTCAGTCTTTTATTCGTGTCTGACTCTTTGCGACCCCTTGAACCGCAGCACACCAGGCCTTCCTGTCCATGACCAACTCCCAGAGTCCACCCAAACCCAAGTCCATTGACTTGGTGATGACATCCAACCATCTTATCCTCTGTCATCCCCTTCTCCTCTTGCCCTCAATCTTTCCCAGCATCTGGGTCTTTTCAAATGAGTCAGCTCTTTGCATCAGGTGGCCAAAGTATTGGAGTTTCAGCTTCAACATCAGTTCTTCCAATGAACACCCAGGACTGATTTCCTTTAGGATGGACTGGTTGGATCTTCTTGCAGTCCAAGGGACTCTCAAGAGTCTTCTCCAACACCACAGTTCAAAAGCATCAATTCTTCTGTGCTCAGCTTTCTTTATAGTTCAACTCTCACATCCATACATGACTACTGGAAAAACCATAGCCTTGACTAGACGGACCTTTGTTGACAAAGTAATGTCTCTGCTTTTGAATATGCTGTCTAGGTTGGTCATAATTTTCCTTCCAAGGAGTAAGCGTCTTTTAATTTCATGGCTGCAATCACCATCTGCAGTGATTTTGGAGCCCCAGAAAATAAATTCTGCCACTGTTTCCACTATTTCCCCATCTATTTGCCATGAAGTGATGGGACCAGATGCCGTGATCTTATTTTTCTGAATGTTGAGCTTTAAGCCAACTTTTTCACTCTCCTCTTTCACTTTCATCAAGAGGCTCTTTAGTTCTTTTTCATTTTCTGCCATAAGAGTGGTGTCATCTGCATATCTGAGGTTATTGATATTTCTCCCAGCAATCTTGATTCCAGCTTGTGCTTCCTCCAGCCCAGCATTTCTCATGATGTATTCTGCATATACATTAAATAAGCAGGGTAACAATATACAGTCTTGATATACTCCTTTTCGTATTTGGAACCAAGTCATAAAATATTTATTTAACGAAATTTTGACCTTAGCAACACCTGTTTATTTTGTCTTCTCCAAGTAGAATTTGGTTCTGTTTTCAGTTTGCAAATTTTGCCCCATCTTTTTTGGATTTTAGTAACAAATGTACAGTCTGCAATATATTTCTCTGCCATCTCGTTTTGTCTAAACTTCTGTGTTTGTGGTCTCTGTTCCACAGGCTGCAGGATTGTAGCTCTTCTAGTTTCTGATGTCTGCCCCTAGGGGGGTGAGATTGGTCTTGGAGCTGTGCAGGCTTCCTGGTGGGTGGGACTGAAACCTGCTCATTGGTGGGTGCAGCTGGGTCTTGTCCCTCTTGTGGGCAGAGCTGTGTCACAGAGTATGTTTAGAGGAAGCTGTTGGCTCAGGATAACTTTAGGCAGCCTAAAGTTAATAGGTAGAAGTCACCTTTTCAGTAAAAATATCAATAACCTCAGATATGCAGATGACACTACCCTTATGGCAGAAAGCAAAGAAGAACTAAGAGTCTCTTGATGAAAGTGAAAGAGGAGCATGAAAAAGCTGGCTTAAAACTCAACATTAAAAAAAACGAATACCATGGCATTTCCCCCCACCCCATCACTTCATGGCAAATAGATCAGGAAACAGTGGAAACAATGACAGGCTTTATTTTCTTGGGCTCCAAAATCACTGCAGATGGTGACTGCAGCCATGAAATTAAAAGATGCTTGCTCCTTGGAAGAAAAGTTATGACCAACCTAGACAGCATATTAAAAAGCAGAGACCTCATTTTGCCAACAAAGGTCCAGATAGTCACAGCTATGGTTTTTCCAGTAGTGATGTAAGATCACTACTAGTGATGTAAGACAGTTGTACCACAAAGAAAGCTGAGTGATGAAGAACTGATGCTTTTGAACTGTGGTTGGAGAAGACTCTTGAAAGTCCCTTGGACAGCAAGAAGATCAAACCAGTCAATGCTAAAGGAAGTCAGTCCTGAGTATTCATTGGAAGCACTCATGCTAAAGCTCTGATACTTTAGTCATCTGATGTGAAGAACTGACTCTTTGGAAAGACCCTGACGCTGGGAAAGATTGATGAAAGGAAGAGACGGGGACAACAGAGGATGAAATGGTGGGAGGGCATCACTGACCTGATGGAGGTGACTTTGAGCAAACTCCCAGAGTTGGTGATGTACAGGGAAGCCTGGCATGCTGCAGCCCATGGAGTCACAGAGGATCAGGGCAGGACTGAGCAACTGACCTGAACTGGATTGATTGATATTTCTCCTGGCATCTTGATTCCAGCTTGTGCTTCATCCAGCCTGGCATTTCACATGATGTACTTTGCATATAAGATAAATAAGCAGGGTGACAATGTACAGCCTTGACATACTCCTTTTCCAATTGAAACCAGTCTGTTGTTCCATGTCTGGTTCTAACTGTTGCTTCTTGACCTGCATGCAGATTTCTTGGGAGGCAGGTAAGGTGGTCTGGTATTCCCATCTCTTGAAAATTTTCCACAGTTTGTTGTGATCCACACAGTCAAGGCTTTAGTGTAGTCAGTGAGGCAGAAGTAGATGTTTTTCTGGAAGTCTGTTGCAAATAATATAACAGATGTTGGCAATTTGATATCTCATTTCTCTGCCTATTCTAAATCGAGATGGTACATCTAGAAGTTCTCAGTTCACATACCATAAGCAATATCATATGATAATTATCTTTGTCTGGCTTACTTCACCAATATAATAATTTCATAATGCTGAAAATGGCATTATTTCTTTATTTTAATGACTGAGTAATATTTTGGGGGGCTTCCTTGATGGCATTAGTGGTTAAGAATCTGCCAGCCAATGCAGGAGATGTGGGTTCAATCCTTGGACTGGAAAGATCTCCTGGAGAAGAAAATGGAAACCCACTCCAGTATTCTTGCCTGGGAAATCCCATGGACAGAGGGGCCTGGCAGACTATAGTCCTGGGGTCACAAAGAATCAGACATGACTTAGAGACTAAACAACAGCAGCAATATTCATTACGTGTGTGTGTGTTTCACATCTTTGGTATCCATGCATCTGTCGATGGACATTTAGGTTGTTTTCATGTCTTGTGCCAAGTCACTTCAGCCGTGTTCCACCCTTTGTGACCTCACAGATGGTAGGCCACCCGGCTCCTCTTTGCATGGGATTCTCCAGGCACTAATACTGGAGTGGGTTGCCATCGCCTTCTCCAGTTTCCATGTCTTGGCTATTATAAATAGTGCTGCCATGAAATCGGGATGCACGTATCTTTTTGAATTAGAGTTTTTATCTTTTCTGAATATACGCCCAGGAGTGGGATTGCTGAATCATATGGTAGCTCTATTTTTAGTTTTTTAAGGAACCTCCATACAGTTCTCTTTAGTGGTTCCATCGATTTACATTCCCACCAACAGTATAGGAGTGTTTCCTTTTCTCCACATCCTCTACAGTATTTATTCCAAATATATTAATTTTAATGACCATGGTAAATGAGGGACATTAATTCTTAAAAAAGAAGAAATTTTAAACATGGAAACAAAATTAAGGGAATTCCACTCATCAAATTACCCTTTTGTTTCACTTATCTGGGGGTTTTACATTTTATATTACTTTAGACAAAAATCCAATTTATAATAATTGGTTAATTGTTCACTTGTACCTTAGTTTTTCTTCTCATATAGCATGGGTACTTTGTGTTTTATTACATTTATTTTTTCAAATGCATGAATTCAACTGTAGTCTCTCTCTCTCTCACTTTAGCTTTTCCTCCCTGATTCTGCACATGAGTTTTTCAGCTATTCATTTTGAGTTCCCTAACTATTTTCTTTCTTTCTGTCGTGTTTAATTTTCAGACAGATGATATTCAACATTGATAACTTTCATTATTAAATCATACAAAATGGCCTCTTTAAATGTTCTTGTCATTTTCCCTTCAAATTAACAGGCACCTTGAGTGAAAAGGGTACAAGTAAAGGTGGGAGTGAATTTAATATTTGTAAAAGCCCATTATTTAACTAGTTGTGCTGAAATATCCTACTCAGGTTAAGGTAAAGTGATGTGTTGATTTTATTCATGCTGAATATTTATTTTTAAAGGAATTTGTTGATGAGATATCACTTTAGAGTTTCTAAAATTACCTTTACCTGTTATCTCAAACACCAAGTGTCTCTTGTGTATGTTTTAATGGTGTGTTTAAATTGTTTGTTATTCTTTAGGGTTGCCCTGTGATCCTACTTTCATCCTGGGCTGTGCTCCCTGCAATGTGATCTGCTCCATTATTTTCCAGAATCGTTTTGATTATAAAGATCAGATTTTTCTAGATCTAATGGAAAGACTGAATGAAAACGCCAGAATTCTGGGCTCTCCATGGATTCAGGTGAGGCCAAAGTCCTTTCTTCTCAAGAAATCATTTTGGCTCTTTTCTCCATGAGATCCAGATCTCTCTGGGCACCAAGCTATGAGGTGAATGTGAACAGCACACTCCTGCCCAAAGCTTAGCATCATGGCGTACTCATCTGGGGATGACGGCAGAGCCTGTAATGATAGACAGGAAAATACATGCCCAGAATACAGAACTGCAATTCAGTCCCATTGGCTCTGTTCAGTGGTTTTTCCAGCAAGATCCAAAGACCAATTTCTGTAAACTACTTGGTAATTTCCCCAAAGCGTGACCACAGAAGTAGGACTTCAAGGTCCTACTGGAAAGGCTTTCATTGCCCACAAGTCTTGTTACCCAATCTCTACTCATGGATTCTTCAGCATGTTAGCTGACAGAAATATCTGTTTGGGAAGAAAGACAGTATTTCCTTCAAGGGGCTCCCACAGGACACTGAATATGATAGGAGAGTTTGATGCTTCAGTTGGTATCTTAACTGACAAAATAATTGCTTTGAGGATGACAAAATGATTATTTTTTAGTGTAGGAACCACAAACCAACATCACTGGTGTACCCTGTGCTGAGCTAAATGTTCTGCCCCCTGCCTAAAAGACAATGGTGTGACCGTACAGAGGTCACTTAATTGCTCTGGTTTCCAGTTACTTCATCCATAAAATGTTGAGTTGCGTTTCATGGTATCTTTAGGACCCTTTTAGTCCTAAAATACCAATTTTATGGTTGATGCCACTAAACAGAGAAAGAGATATCAGGGATCAGCTTGTTTTCTATATCAGATTACCTAAACTCCCAGTCTGATGTCATCTATAAAAGGTGAACCATTGTGTTTCGTGCTATCTCTTATTACATAATTGTGGGGAGAATTAATGCAGAAAATGAAAGAATTGATACAAAGATGCCTTTGTACTGTAAACATGATGTATGAGTATAGGAGATGAATACCATCATTGATCCCTGGTTATAATTTTCTCCCGAAATACATCTATCAGCATAGAAAACTATGTATTTGTGAAGTTAAAAAGTCCCATCTATATAGTGATCATATTATTTTAATATTAAAATACATTTTCTAACCAGGACTTGGCATATAATATTTGAATCTTCATTAAGTGTTTCTTTTAATGAACATTTTTTTTTTCTAGCTCTGCAGTTCTTTCCCTGCTCTCATTGATTATGTCCCAGGGAAACATAAAAAATTCTTTGAAAATTATGCTTGTATGAAAAGTTATGTTTTGGAGAAAACAAGGGAACACCAAGCATCCCTGGACATGAACAACCCTCGGGACTTTATTGATTGTTTCCTGACCAAGATGGAACAGGTAAAATGTTAATGACAGCTTGATTATTTGATTGCTTGTGCATTTTTAGGGCTGTTGAATTTACCAGCGATGTTTCAGTGGTTTGGCCAGCAATGTTGACAAACATTTTAAGTATATGATGTATGTCCAAATCTGTAGTACGCATTATGGAAGATACAATGTTTAATTGTTAAATTAGTTGAATATATTGATTCTACTCTTCACCTACTAGTAATCTTCCTACAGAAGTACAGAATGACACCTCTGATGAAATGGAAACAATTAGAAACAAGTTAAAAAACACAAAATATCATGGAATAATATGAAGTTGAACATGATCATTGCACACACTGTATGAGGGAATGGAAAAGAATGGCTTAATCTAGCTGGGCTTCCTGCATACCAAGTGGTTGGAAATAAATCTTAATATATTTGCATTGAAGGACAGGGGAAGGAATTTTAGATGGTGAATACTGTATATATTATATACAGTATACATAGGCCTGTGATGAAAAAGAGTAGGTGGATGGAAGAGAGAGAGAGCACTTTGAGTGTGAAGTAAAAATGAATTGGTATAGATATGGAGCTGGAATTATATGTCTGTGGGCATGAATTATATACCATGTGTTGAAAAGACACACTTTTTCCTTCTTGGCACCCTTGTCAAAGATTAGTGCACTCAAAATTTGACCCTTTATTTGTGTAAGTAAGTAAGTGTTAGCTGCTCAGTCGGGCCCGACTCTTTGCGACCCCGTGGACTGCAGCCCACCAGGCTCCTCTGTCCATGAGATTTTCCAGGCGAGGATACTGGAGTGGGTTGCCATTTCCTTCTCCAGAGGATCTTCCTAACTAAGGATTGAACCCGGGTCTCCTGCACTGCAGGCAGATTCTTTACTGACTGAGTTGCAAGGGAAGCCCTAGATTATTTGTGTAACCTGACATCTATTCCATTAATCTAAATGTCAGTCCTTATACTGGTAGCATATCATCTGGTCATCTTAATTATTAGTTTTGTAATTACTTATGAAGTTGAGAAATGTGAGAACTCTAATTTTGTTGTTAATTTTAAAAAGTGTTTTGGCTATTCTGAATGCTTTGAATTTTCAGGTTAATTATAGGATAAACTAGTCAATTTAGGCAAAGAAATTAGTGATTTTTATAGGGATTGCAGGAAATCTGTTGATCGACTTATGGAGCAACATCATTTTAAAATATAGGTGAAATTCATATAACATGCAATTCACCATTTTAAAGTATATGATTTAGTTGTATAAACTTGCACTCAAAATGTTGTGTAATCACTAGTTCTCTTATTTCAAAACTTTCCTATTGCTCTCCAGAAACATACCATATCCATTAAATGATCACTCTCCATTCCCTCCACCCCATCATGTGTTATCCTGTTTTCTGCTTTATGTCTATGGATTTGCTTGTTATGAATATAGTATGGGACTACTCAGGTGGTGCTAGTGGTAAAGAACCCTCCTGACAGTGCAGGAGACATAAGAGACAAGAGTTCAATCCCTGGGTTGGAAATATCCTTTGGAGGAGGGCATGGCAACCCCCTCCAGTATTCTTGCCTGGAGAATCCCATGGATAGTGGAGCTTAGCAGGCCACAGTCCATGGAGTCACAAAGAGTCTGACACGACTGAAACGACTTAGCATGCATGCATGAATATAGCATATAAAAAACTCATAGCATTGCCCCTTTTGTTTTTGGCTTCGTCTAGTATGTTTTGGATTCTTATCTAAGTTATAGTGTATACCAGCATTTGTTACTGTCTTGTATGGCTGCATGATATTCCATTTTAATATAAGTACCATGACTTTTTATACATTTATGTATTTGTGGACATTGTTGGTGTTTCCCTTTGGGTCTTAATGAACATTGTTGCCACAAAAATTTGTGTACAAATTTCCTCATGGACATATTTTCATTTATGTTGAGTATATTCCTAGGAGTGAAATCTATGAGGCCTATGGTAATTTTAAGTCTGACATTTTTAGAAATAGCCAGACTTTCCCATGGTGACTGAAGCATTTATATTCCTACCAGCAATGTAAAGCATTCTTATTTTCCCACATAGTCACCATTATTTATTTTCTAGTTTCTTGTAGTTATTAATGCTAGTCTGGTTAATGTGAAGTGATCTCTCTTTGTGGCTTTAGTTTGCATTTCCTCAACGAACAATGATATAGAATATATTTCATGTGTCATTACCCATTTTTATTTCTTCTTTGGAGAAATATTGTTATTTAAGTCCTTTACCCCTTTAAAATTAGGTTCCTTGTCTTTGTTGTTGAGCTTTGATATTTTGGTATTACAAAAATAAAGTAAAAATGGATATTTTGGGTATTATATGCTTACATATATGCATGCATGCATGCTCAGTCACTCAGTTGTGTCTGACTCTTTGCAACTCCATGGACTGGAGTTGGCAACCCACCAGGCTTCTCTATCCATGGAATTTTCCAGGCAAGAATACTGGAATGCGTTGTCATGCCCTCCTCCAGGGGCTCTTCCCAACCCAGGGATTGAACCCAGGTCTCTCACACTGCAGGTGGATTCTTTACCATCTGAGCCATAAGGGAAGTGCAAATTACTAGAGAAATACAAATAAAAACTACAATGAGGTGTCACTTCACACTGGTCAGAGTGGCCATCATCAGAAAGTCTACAAATATGGCTCAATGGTGAAGAATCTGCCTGCCAGTGCAGAAGCCACAGGAGATCTAGGGTTTGATCCCAGGTCAGGAAGATTTTCTGGAGAAGGAAGTGGCAACCCACTCCAGTATTCGTGCTGGGATAATTCCATGGACAGAAGAGTCTGTCAGGCTGTAGTCCATGGAATCAAAAAGAGCTGGACACGAATGAGTAACTAGGCATGCATGCCGTAAATGGTAGAGAGGATGTGAAATAAAGGGAACCCTCCTACACTATTGGTGTGAATGTAAATTGGTGCTGCCATTATGGAGAACAGTATGAAGGTTCCTTTAAAAACTATTAATAGAGTTCTCATATGATCAGCAATCCCACTCTTAGGTATGCATCCAGAGAAAACTATAATTTGATGTTATGAACCCCAGTGTTCATAGTAGCACTATTTACAGTAGCCAAGACATGAAAGCAACCTAAGTAATCATCAACAGATGAATGGATAAAGAGGATGTGGTATATATATATATTCAATGGAATATTACTCAGCCATTAAAAATGAATTAAATAATGCCATTTGAGCAATATGGATGGGCCTAGAGATTATCATACTAAGTGAAGCAAGACAAAGACAAATATTATATATCACTTATATGTGGAATCTAAATATATATATATATATATATATATATATATATAAGTTAACTTATTTATAAAACAGAAACAGACTCAGACAGAGTAAACAAACTTATGGTTAGGTAATAAAGGGAAGGGGGTGATTAAATGGGAGTATGGGATTAATAGATACTACTATTAATCTTATTAATATTATTAAAACTACTATATATAAAATAGATAATTACTGTAAAACACAAGGGACTGTATTCAATATCTTGTAATAACCTATAATGGAAAAGAATCCAAAAAAGTGTATATCCTCTGCTGTATACCTAAAACTAGCACAGTTTTAAAAATAAGCTATACTTCATTTAATTATTTTTTTCCTTTTGCCCTTCCTCTGCTGGAAACATGAGGGGATTTTTCTCCAGTTGTACTGTCAGAATTTGGTCAAGCTCCTAGAATAAATTTCAAAAATTATGGTAGCTCCTGGATGACTCAGTCATCCTGTGGAGTCTTCCTTCTCTCAGAGTTTTCCACACTGAGCTTTTAGCAATTTCTCAAATATTATTCAGATTTTCCTACCCTACCACTGAATTTCATTGTGATTTCCATTCGTGCACTCTTCTTTGGTAAGTCTGACTCCCTGTATCGCCCTGCCAACCTCTCCAATTTAGGGGACAGTGATTTTCCCTTTGTGCTCAACTCTCTTAGGAGTCTTAAAAGAATTGTTGATTTTAGTCTGTTCAGCTTTTCACTTGTTATTAGGAATGGAGTTGAAACTTCCAGGGTCTTTACATGTGGAGATATCAGATTTATTCTTCTCTGTTTATGCATTCATACATTTTCATTCTGTTTTTTATTTCTAGCCTCATTTTATTGTGGTCAGAGAAGATAGTTTGTATCATTTTTATCTTTTTCAATTTGTCAAGAATTGTTTATGACCTAACATATAGTTTACTGTGGAAAAAGTTATATGTACACTTGAGAAGTTCATATAACTTAAGTGCATATAACATAAAAAGTTATATACACAGGAGAAGACTGTGCATTCTGCTCTTATTGAGTGGAGTATTCTTTATATATCTGTGAGAATAATTGACTCTAGGGTTGTTCAAGTCTTATATATTTACTCATTGATCTTTTGTCTAGGTATGCTATAAATTATTGAAAGCTGAGTTTTGAAACCTCCCACTGTTATTGTAGAACTCTCCATTTATCCTTTCAATTCTATAAATGTTTGCTTCATATATTTTGGGGGCTCTGTTGCTTGATGAATATGTGTTTATAATTATATGACTTGATGAATTCACCTTTCTTAGTCCAGTATAAAACATCCCATTCTTATTTGGTCCCTTTAAACTATTTTTGATAAAAATTTTCCAGTCTTGCTTTATTTCAGATCAGATCAGATCAGTCACTCAGTCGTGTCTGACTCTTTGCGACCCCGTGAATCACAGCATGCCAGGCCTCCCTGTCCATCACCAACACCTGAAGTTCACTCAGACTCACGTCCATCAAGTCAGTGATGCCATCCAGCCATCTCATCCTCTGCCATCCCCTTCTCCTCCTGCCCCCAATCCCTCCCAGCATCAGAGTCTTTTCCAATGAGTCAACTCTTCACATGAGGTGGCCAAAGTACTGGAGTTTCAGCTTTAGCATCATTCCTTCCAAAGAAATCCCAGGGCTGATCTCCTTCAGAATGGACTCATAATTTGCAAAATCTCCTTTCCTCTTTCTCATTCAATGTATTTGTGTTTTGGCATCTCAAATGTACAATATCTTGTACCACATACAAGGTTTTTTGTTGAGAATAGTTGACATATAACATATTAGTTATTAGATTATAGTGTCACATAATGATTCAATATATGCATATATTAAAAATGATTACTACAATATATATAATTAACATTAATTATCACACATAGTTATGGATTTTTTCTTGTGAATCTTAGGATTTGCTCTCTTAGCAATTGAAATAGGGAATATGTCATTAACTATAGTCATCAGACTGGTTCCAAATAGGAAAAGGAGTACGTCAAGGTTGTATATTGTCACCCTGCTTATTTAACTTCTATGTAGAGTACATCATGAGAAACGCTGGACTGGAAGAAACACAAGCTGGAATCAAGATTGCCGGGAGAAATATCAATAACCTCAGGTATACAGATGACACCACCCTTATGGCAGAAAGTGAAGAGGAATTCAAAAGCCTCTTGATGAAAGTGCAAGTGGAGAGTGAAAAAGTTGGCTTAAAGCCCAACATTCAGAAAATGAAGATCATGGCATCCTGTCCCATCACTTCATGGGAAATAGATGGGGAAACAGTGGAAACAGTGTCAGACTTTATTTTTCTGGGCTCCAAAATCACTGCAGATGGTGACTGCAGCCATGAAATTAAAAGATGTTTGCTCCTTGGAAGGAAAGTTATGACCAAACTAGACAGCATATTCAAAAGCAGAGACATTACTTTGCCAACAAAGGTTCGTCTAGTCAAGGCTATGATTTTTCCAGTGGTCATGTATGGATGTGAGAGTTGGACTGTGAAGAAGGCTGAGCACTGAAGAATTGATGCTTTTGAACTGTGGTGTTGGAGAAGACTCTTGAGAGTCCCTTGGACTGCAAGGAGATCCAACCAGTCCATTCTGAAGGAGATCAGCCCTGGCATTTCTTTGGAAGGAATGATGCTAAAGCTGAAACTCCAGTACTTTGGCCACCTCATGCAAAGAGTTGACTCATTGGAAAAGACTCTGATGCTGGGAGGGATTGGGGACAAGAGGAGAAGGGGACGACAGAGGATGAGATGGCTGGATGGCATCACTGACTCAATGGACATGAGTCTGAGTGAACTCCGGGAGTTGGTGATGGACAGGGAGGCCTGGCGTGCTGTGATTCATGGGGTCGCAAAGATTCGGACACGACTGAGCGACTGATCTGTTCTGATCTGATAGTCATCATGCTGTTTATTACATCACCAGGACTTATTTATTTTATAACTGGACTTTTTGCACCTTTTATTCCCTTCATTCATTTTGATCTCCCCTCCCAACCCTTGCAGCCACCAATGTATCCTCTCTATTTATAAGATCAAGTTTTTAAAATATTTCATATATGAATTTGATCATATGGTAACTTGTCTTTCTGTGTCTCATTTATTTCACTTAGCACAACTTCAAGGCCCATCCATGTTGTCACAGATATCAGGATTTCCTTTTTTTTAAATGGCTAAATTATATTCTATATTTGTATAGATATATTATGAATATGTAGTGGAATATTTAGATAAACAATTTAAAATCTTATTCTTTCAATATCTGTCTTAAACCATGAGTTTCAATCGATTAATTATTCACATTGAAGAATTTATTTCTGCCCTATAATTTTTGCTCTAATGTATTTCATAATTTTTGTTTCTTAGTTCCTTCAATATAGCCTTAGTTTTGTTTGATCTTTTCCTAATGTACCTTTTTTAAATTCCATCCAAATTTTTTTTGTGTTTTAAAACTAATTTCTTAGTACTTATAAAAGAGATTACTGTTAACATTCTAAATTCATAACAATTCAGTATGAACTGATTCCTCAATAGCTTCAAATCATGTACATTAACTCTGCTCCCATCCAGCTTCATCCCCCCTTTATTTCATTGGTGTCACAAAATCACATCTTTATATTTTGTGCCTAGAATCATATACTTATAATGATTGTTTCGTGTTTTTTTCTTTTAAATAATATGGGAAATGAAATGAGGCTTTTAAATTAGAATACAGTAGCTTTTGCTTTTCCATTTACCTACATAGTTATTTTTAACAAGGAACTTTGTCAATCTGGCTTTGAATTATCATCTTGTCCTTTGGTTTTGTTAACTGGAACCCCTTAGCTTTTAATTTGGGGATGTCTTATGTCTCGTAATTTATGGAGGGATGGTTTTGCCAAATGCAAAATTCTTGGTTGACATATTTACACTTGAGATTTTAAATATATCTTTCCATTGATATTTGGCCTCTACAGTGTCTGTGGAAAAAATGAGCTGTTATCCTAATGATGATCCTTTGTACATGATAAGTTACTATTCTCTTGATGTTTTGAACATTCTCTCTTTTGCTTTGGCTTTTGACAGTCTGATTAAAATATGCCTCAAAGTGAGTCTATTTGGTTTCATTACTCTTGGAGCTTGTTTAGCTTTTTGGATTTCTAGATTCATGTACTTCACAAAATGTTGGAAGTTTTCAGTCATTCTTATTCAAATACTTATTTTCTGTTCCTTCCCTAACTCTTTTCTGGGATCTCATAAAGTGGATATTAGTTAGTACAATTGATTGAGTGCCATGGGTCCTTAGGTTCTATTTATTTTTCTTTATTCCTTTTTCTTTCTGATAATCACACTGGAAATTTTTATTCTGCTTCAGATTTGCTGTTTCTTTCTCGGATTTCCCATAGTCTACTGTTCAAACTCTCTGGTAAATTTAAAAATGTTCAGGTAGTGTGATTTCTAGCTCCAAAATTCTGTTTTTTTTATTTTTATAGTACCTTTCTTGTTATTCTATACTTATTCATACACTTTTCATTATTTTCAATATCTTTTCAATATTTTATTTAGTTCTTGATGATTTTCATTAGCTATTTAAGCATATTAAAGACATGTATCTTAAAGTTTTTGTTTAGTAAGTCCATATCTGGATTTCCTCAGAAATGATTTGTGTCAACTTATTATTTTTGCTATTACTGGTCCATACTTCCTCCTTTTTTGTATGCTTTGTAACTTTTTAATTAAATCATTCCTAGGAAAAGCACAATCAAGAACTGGAGTATACAGTTGAAAACTTGGCACACACTGTATTGGATTTGTTTGTGGCTGGGACAGAGACGACGAGCACCACACTGAGATATGGGCTCCTCCTCCTGCTGAAACACCCAGAGGTCACAGGTATGATAATATGGTGGGCAGGGTGACCTCAGAAGAGATGATAGAAAGACACTTGAATGTATTCCACCTTGTTTCTCTCAGAGAATTACCTAAATCTCAGACTGAGCAGCTTAATTTCCCCCCCCCACCCCAGATTTAATGAAGGGATAGTAATGTGACATCTTTATATAATTTGTGAAGATATTAAGCATCAGAATTTCATGGGAGGTCATGTGTAGCAAGCACAGCCAGCATGAATTGGCCTAGAGCTGCATATTGGTTTCAATTATGGAAAGACCACTCTGATGTCCCCACATTCTGAAAATACAGTGTTCTAGAACCATGGTCCAAGAACTTCCCCAGTGGTCTAGTGGTTACAACTGAATCTCCAGTGCAGGAAGTATTGATTCAAACCCAGGTCAGGAAACTAAGATCCCACATGCTATGGACAGAGTGGCCAAAAATCAAAGAAAGAAAGAAAGAAACCAGGGTTGGGACACTGGAAGCTCTCCTTATTAAACAGATTGGAAATCATAGAAATTTGGTGAGGCTGCCTGATGCAATTTAAACAATCTAGGAAGACCTCTAAAGAGTTAGATTGACAATAAATTAGCTTAAGATATGTATGTAAAGAAATTGTATTAATCCATAAGTTTCCAGAAAAATGGTTGTTGCCAAAATACACGTTTTAAGGGGTCAAGAATTTTATCTTTCAAAAAGAACTTTTTGTTAGAAATTAACTTTTAAAGGCTATCGTTATGTTTAGAAGCACACATTTTCTTGTTTATTGTCAGAATACCACTGAAATGATTATCACCTATAACCTATGAGAATTAGCCTTTCTAAGCCGGAGTCAGGAAGCAGCCAACAAATATTCAACAAATTTCTGAAACACAGAGAGCATATTGAGGGTTGACAATGAAGTCAATAGAGAGGATGAAGTTATAGCCTAAATGTCAGAAGAGGAAACGGTATAATATTGTGGTTGTTGTTCAGTGGCTAAGTCGTATTCAACTCTTTATGACCCCATGAACTTCAGCATTCCAGAGTCCCCTGTCTTTCCCTGTCTCCTAGAGTTTGCTCAAATTCATGTCCATTGAGTCAGCAATGCTATCTAATCACTGCCATAAAGTGATGGGACCAGATGCCATGATCTTAGTTTTTTGAATGTTGAGTTTTAAGCCAGCATTTCACTCTCCTCTTTCACTCTCATCAAAAGGCTCTTCAGTTCCTCTTCACTTTCTGCCATTAGAGTGGTGTCATCAAACAAGAAGTCATTTATGTTCTTACAGTCCTTAAGGTTATGTTTGGAAGTACCTGGTTTCAAAAAAGATAGAGGAAGACATAGGTTGATAAAGGAAACTCTCCCAACCACAAGTCTTTGATAACTCCTTTCATCAGGTAACTCTGTTTCTTCAATAGAATGAAAGAGGTTTACTGTCTAGAGAAAGGGAATCTAAGAGGCCCTACTTAGGACACTGGGCAGAGACAGGGGTAAAGAGTGAGGTCACAGCTTAGAGGAAAGGTTAGGGAAGAATCCACTTCTTGAATTCAGAGATTCTTAGCTCCTTTCCCATCCTGCTTCCTGAAATTCAGCAGTTAGAGGAAAACTCCAGAGAGTGAGCACTCTGGAGAAAAGACTTCCAAGTTTTGCTATGTAGATAGAAAATTCTCTCAACATGTCCCACAGAGTGAATGAAATAAGAACATCCACCCCAAGACACAGGGTCATAAAATTTCAGAATACCTGGATAAAAGAGAAAAATCACAAAAACATTCAGAGAGATGTAGCAGGTTATAGATAAAAGAGTTCACAACAACATCATAATTCAAGGGCAACTATCAAACTGGGTATTAATTTTTAAAAGGGTATTTTCAGACTTGTATGTTTAACAAAATTTTTACCCACTCTTTCCCCTTTCTCATCCACATGCCTTAAGTAATGTCAGAGGAAGGTCATGGGCTCCAGGGATTTGGAAATCTCATGAAGGAGAGTGAAAGTGTCAATGTTGTTGCTAGACAGCAGGCCTGGAAAATATCCATTTCTAAATGGGTTATATGAATAAAGCAGGTATTTGAGGAGATACTAAGAACAAAACAGAGGTGATAGACTACTTGTGGCTTCTGAATAATTTGAACATCTACCTAAGCATTTGGAAATAATTGAATCAGGGTAGAGAATTTTATGAATTGAAATAAAGACATGTGGTTAAGTCCAAGAAAGTAACAAATATGAAGCATGATCATAATTGTCTTACCAGAGAGCATTGTAGAATGATGGTACAATGAATATTCTCCATCAAAAATTGTGGTGTAAATATATTGGGGAAATAGATTAAGGGGATGTGTATGTGTGTGTGGTGTATGTGTGATTTTGTATGAGGAAGGATGGAGATGTAAATTCTCAACTCTCATACCAAGATGTCAGATATTGTTTAACAATCTGTGAGTGAGAAATAAAAATAGTCACTATTAAGAAAAAGGACATGAATTTCAGAAGAAACTGCTAGAATGCTGAAAGTGGTGGCATTTGACAGCTGGAGAATGACCTGAGTACCATTGCAAATTGCACATGCATAATACACAAATACACAAAACATATGTTTTATAATTTAACTTTTCAACCTATGTTATTCCAATATAAAGTTAATATTTGATTCTTGTTTCTTTCTTTAAGGACTATAATTTCTTGACTTTATATTCTGTTTATATTTGAAACATTTCATCATTTCTCTTTGCTTTATCATGTATGCTAATATAGAAAGATGTGCCAAATTCAGACTTAAACTGAAGAAAGTAGGGAAAACCACTAGACCGTTCAAGTGTGACCTAAATCAAATCCCTTATGATTATACAGTGGAAGTGAAAAATAGATTTAAGAGACTAGATCTGATAGATAGAGTGCCTTATGAACTATGGACGGAGGCTCGTGACATTGTACAGGAGACAGGGATCAAGACCATCCGCATGGAAAAGAAATGCAAAAAAGCAAAATGGCTGTCTGAGGAGGCCTTACAAATAGCTGTGAAAAGAAGAGAAGCAAAAAGCAAAGGAGAAAAGTAAAGATATAAGCATCTGAATACAGAGTTCCAAAGAATAGCAAGGAGAGATAAGAAAGCCTTCCTCAACGATCAATGCAAAGAAATAGGGAAAACAACAGAATGGGAAAGACTAGAGATCTCTTCAAGAAAATTAGAGATACCAAGGGAACATTCCATGCAAAGATGGGCTTGATAAAGGACAGAAATGGTATGAACCAAGCAGAAGCAGAAGATATTAAGAAGAGGTGACAAGAATACACAGAAGAACTGTACAAAAAAAGATGTTCATGACCAAGATAATCACGATGGTGTGATCACTCACCTAGAGTCTGACATCCTGGAATGTGAAGTCAAGTGGGCCTTAGAAAGCATCACTACGAACAAAGCTAGTGGAGGTGATGGAATTTCAGTTGAGCTATTTCAAATCCTGAAAGATGATGCTGTGAAAGTGCTGCACTCAATGTGCCAGCAAATTTGGAAAACTTAGCAGTGGCCACAGGACTGGAAAAGGTCAGTTTTCATTCCAATCCCAAAGAAAGGCAATGCCAAAGAATATGCAAACTACTGCACAATTGCACTCATCTCACACGCTAGTAAAGTAATGCTCAAAATTCTCCAAGCCAGGCTTCAGCAATACGTGAACCATGAGCTTCCAGATGTTCAAGCTGGATTTAGAAAAGGCAGAGGAACCAGAGATCAAATTGCCAACATCCACTGGATCATCAAAAAAGGAAGAGAGTTTCAGAAAAACATCTATTTCTGCTTTATTGACTATGCCAAAGCCTTTGACTATGTGGATCACAAGAAACGGTGGAAAATTCTGAAAGAGATGGAAATACCAGAAGATGGAAATACCAGACCACCTGACCTGCCTCTTGAGAAACCTATATGCAGGTCAGGAAGCAACAGTTAGAACTGGACTTGGAACAACAGACTGGTTCCAAATAGGGAAAGGAGTACGTCAAGGCTGTATATTGTCACCCTGCTTATTTAACTTCTATGCAGAGTACATCATGAGAAATGCTGGGCTGGAAGAAGCACAAGCTGGACTCAAGACTGCTGGGATAAATATCAATAACCTCAGATATGCAGATGATACCACCCTTATGGCAGAAAGTGAAGAGGAACTAAAAAGCCTCTTGATGAAAGTGAAAGAGGAGAGTGAAAAAGTTGGCTTAAAGCTCGACATTCAGAAAACTAAGATCATGGCATCCGGTCCCATCACTTCACAGCAAATAGATGGGGAAACAGTAGAAACAGTGTCAGACTTCATTCTTTTGGGCTCCAAAATCACTGCAGATGGTGACTGCAGCCATGAAATTGAAAGACACGTACTCCTTGGAAGGAAAGTTATGACCAACCTAGATAGCATATTCAAAAGCAGAGACATAAATTCACCAACAAAGTCCATCTAGTCAAGGCTATGGTTTTTCCAGTGGTCATGCATAGATGTGAGAGTTGGACTGTGAAGAAAGCTGAGCACCAAAGAATTGATGCTTTGAGCTGTGGTGTTGGAGAAGACTCTTGAGAGTCCCTTGGACTGCAAGGAGATCCAACCAGTCCATTCTAAAGGAGTTCAGTCCTGGGTGTTCTTTGGAAGGACTGATGCTAAAACTGAAACTCCAGTACTTTGGCCACCTCATGCGAAGAGTTGACTCATTGGAAAAGACCCTGACGCTGGGAGGGATTGGGGGCAGGAGGAGAAAGGAATGACAGAGGATGAGATGGCTGTACGGCATCACCAACTCGATGGACATGAGTTTGAGTGAACTCCGGGGCTTGGTGGTGGACAGGAATGCCTGACGTGCTGCAATTCATGGGGTCGCAAAGAACTGGACACGGCTGAGCGACTGAACTGAACTGAACTGATAGATGCTTAAGCCAGGCTTGTAAGAGACTTTTATGTGTCTGTATTATGGCCCATTATCTCTCTATGTTTAGTTCTACTTATGGTCATACAGTTTTTGTGTATAATGATACTGGGACACCATCATAGTGCTCATGCATCCCTGAATTGGTATGGAATGTGGTGTGAATTTTCCTCGTTCTCCATCAGTCTTCCTTACCTTCCTTTCAGCTAAGGTCCAGGAAGAGATTGACCATGTCATTGGCAGACACCGGAGCCCCTGCATGCAGGACAAGAGCCACATGCCCTACACAGATGCTGTGGTCCACGAGATCCAGAGATACATTGACCTGGTCCCCACCAACCTGCCCCATGCGGTGACCTGTGACATTAAATTCAGAAACTACCTCATCCCAAAGGTAGGATTGGTTTCTTTTACTGACCTCATTGGTCTTGAAGTTCTCATTTACACAGTATGGGTGCAACCCTTGATGAACGCAAGGTGAGAGAGTAAAAATAGCCATGTGTGTTGTGGATTGATGGGTTGTGTGTTGTTTCCAGTTTAGTCTATAAAGCTTTATAATGGATTTTGACAGGTAGCAGTGCAAGACTTCCAAATTTGTTCTGCTTCTTTTATGTTGTTGGGCTAACAATAGCTGTCCACATTTCCAAATGAACATTAGTATCAATTTGTTGATTTACCAGAACACTCTGCTGGGATTTTTTTATCAGAGTGACATGCTAGATCAGTTTGGAAAGACTTAATATCATGACACATTGAATTTTTCATTTATTGGATATGATATAGTCTTTCTATTTTAAAGGGCTTTCTTTAATTTTTTCAATAATTTTTTCAGGCAGTGGTTTACGTATTTTTTTGTCTTGCCAAGGTGGTTATTGTTGTTGTTATAAGCATTTTAAAATGCATTTTCCATTTTATGTGGAAGATCAAAATATAATTGATTTTATCATTTTGATGACCTTATATGTAACAACCTTGCTAAATTTAATGTAATTTTGAAAATGTCTCTAGTTAATAGCAATTTCCATATACATTATCCTGCTATCTGGGTTAATTTCTTCATGTCATCCTTGTATCATCTCTGATATGAAAGAAAGTGGAAGTTAACATCTCACTATTAGGAATAATGTTTTATGTATATTTTGTTAGATTTTTTTTTAAATCAGATTAGGGAAGTTTCCCTGGGCTCAGTGATAAAAGAATTCACCTGCCAATACAGGAGATGCAGGAGATACCATTTCAATCCCTGACTCAGGAAGATCTCCTGGAGAAGGAAATGGCAACCCATTCCAGTATTCTTGCCTGAAAAATCCCATGGACAGTGGAGGCTGGTGGGCTACAGTCCATGGGGTCAAAAAGAGTCGGACATGACTGAGCAGGAGCATGGACAACATATTCAATAGACCATAACAGGATCTTTTACTTAATACAGAATTCAAGTTAAATTATTTATAAAACAGAATGACTTCACTATATGGCAATATGTGAAAATTTCTTCCATTAATAAATGCTTATCTATCCATATCCAACTATCCATCAAAAGCTCCCTACTTCAGTATGCATACCTCAATAACAGTGATTATTGGACGCAGAGGAATAATACCATTTGTGCACAGGAGTTATCCCTGAAACAATAATATTATTTAATGTACAAGTTATACTTAAAATGTCCTAATTTTCTTTTTTTAATATAAATTTATTTATTTTAATTGGAGGCTTATTACTTTACAATATTGTATTGGTTTTGCCATACATCAGCATGAATCCACCACAGGTGTGCACGTGTTCCCCATCCTGACCTCCCCTCCCACCTCCCTCCCATACCATCCCTCTGGGTCATCCCAGTGCACCAGCCCCAAGCATCCTGTATCATGCATCGAACCTGGACTGGCAATTCGTTTCACATATGATATAATACATGTTTCAATGCCATTCTTCCATATCATCCCACCCTTGCCCTCTCCCACAGAGTCCAAAAGACTGTTCTATACATCAGTGTCTCTTTTGCTGTCTTGCATACAGGGTTATCGTTACAATCTTTCTAAATTCCATATATATGTGTTAGTATACTGTATTGGTGTTTTTCTTTCTGGCTTACTTCACTCTGTGTAATAGGCTCCAGTTTCATTCACCTCATTAGAACTGATTCAAATGTATTCTTTTTAATGGCTGAACAATACTCCATTGTGTTTATGTACCACAGCTTTCTTATCCATTCGTCTGCTGATGGACACCTAGGTTGCTTCCAAGTGCTGGCTATTATAGACAGTGCTGCGATGAACATTGGGGTACACGTGTCTCTTTCCCTTCTGGTTTCCTCAGTGTGTATGCCCAGCAGTGGGATTGCTGGGTCATATGGCAGTTCTATTTCCAGTTCTTTAAGGAATCTCCACACTGTTCTCCATAGTGGCTGTACTAGTTTGCATTCCCACCAACAGTGTAAGAGGGTTCCCTTTTCTCCACACCCTCTCCAGCATTTATTGCTTGTAGACTTTTGGATAGCAGCCATTCTGACTGGCATGAAATGGTACCTCATTGTGGTTTTGATTTGCATTTCTCTGATAATGAGTGATGTTGAGCACCTTTTCATGTATTTGTTAGCCATCTGTATGTCTTCTTTGGAGAAATGTCTGTTTAGTTCTTTGGCCCACTGTTTGATTGGGTCATTAATTTTTCTGGAATTGAGCTTCAGGAGTTTCTTGTATATTTTTGAGGTTAATTCTTTGTCAGTTGCTTCATTTGCTATTATTTTCTCCCATTCTGAAGGCTATCTTTTCACCTTACTTATAGTTTCTTTTGTTGTGCAGAAACTTTTAATTTTAATTCAGTCCCATTTGTATATTTTTGCTTTTATTTCCAGTATTCTGGGAGATGTGTCATAGAGAATCCTACTGTGTTTTATGTCAGAGAGTGTTTTGCTATATGTTTTCCTCTAGGAGTTTAATAGTTTCTGGTCTTACATTTAGATCTTTAATCCATTTTGAGTTTATTTTTGTGTATGGTGTTAGAAATCGAAAGAGACACTTGTGCCCCAATGTTCATCTCAGCACTGTTTATAATAGCCAGCACTTGGAAGCAATCTAGATGTCCATCAGCAGATGAATGGATAAGAAAGCTGTGGTACATATACACAATGGAATATTAATCAACCATTAAAAAGAATACATTTGAATCGGTTCTAATGAGGTGAATGAAACTGTAGCCTATTATACAGAGTGAAGTACGCCAGAAAGAAAAACACCAATACAGTATACTAAAACGTACATATGGAATTTAGAAAAATGGTAACGACAACCCTGTATGTGAGACAGCAAAAGACACACAGATGTATAGAACAGTCTTTTGGACTCTGTGGGAGAGGGAGGGGGGGATGATTTGGGAGAATGGCATTAAAACATGTATAATATCATATAAGAAACTAATCGCCAGTCCAGGTTCGATGCATGATACAGGAAGCTTGGGGCTGGTGCACTGGGGTGACCCAGAGGGATGGTATTGGGAAGCAGGTGGGAAGGGGGTTCAGGATGGGGAACATGTGTATACCTGTGGCAGATGCATGTTGTTGTATGGCAAAACCAATACAATATTGTAAAGTAAAAATAAAATAAAATAATAATAATAAAAGAAAGCTGTGGTACATATACACAATGGAGTATTACTCAGCCATTAAAAAGAGTACATTTGAATGAGTTCTAATGAGGTGGATGAAACTGGAGCCTACTATACAGAGTGAAGTAAGCCAGAAAGAAAAACACCAATACAGTATACTAATGCATATATATGGAATTTAGAAAGAAGGTAATGATAACCCTGTATGTGAGACAGCAAAAGAGACACAGATGTATTGAATAGTCTTTTGGACTCTGTGGGAGAGGGTGAGGGTGGGATGATACGGGAGAATGGTATCGAAACATGTAAAATATCATATGTGAAACGAATCGCCAGTCCAGGTTTGATGCATGATACAGGATTCTCGGGGCTGGTGCACTGGGGTGACCCAGAGGGATGGTATTGGGAGGCAGGTGGGAAGGGGGTTCAGGATGGGGAACACATGTACACTCATGGCAGATTCAAGTCAATGTATGGCAAAAATGTATGGCAATGTATGGGAAAACCAATACAATATTGTAAAGTAAAATAAATTAATTAAATTTCAAAAAATAAATAAAGTAAAGCAGCTGGTGTGGTCAGATACCACTGTCCAAATGTGATAAGCAGAATGGTTCATAAGGTCTGGCACCCCAGAATCCATGTACCTAGTATTTCAGAGGCTGTTCACTTAGCAGCATCATTGCCACTAGTCTTAAATGTATTCTTCTTTATAACTTGTTCTTTCTTCCTCAAAATGTCACTGCCCTTCTTTGGTCTGAGGATTCTTCATTATTGATCACAAGATTGGACTAAATGATCTGAGGCAGTTCTTCCAGCTCTGTGACTTTTTCATAGTTCAGTTTATCTTCATCTGTTCTTTCCAGGGCACAGGTATATTAACATCACTGACTTCTGTGCTATATGATGACAAAGAATTTCCCAACCCAGAGGTGTTTGACCCTGGCCACTTTCTGGATGAGAGTGGCAACTTTAGGAAGAGTGACCATTTCATGGCTTTCTCAACAGGTAATATTTTTTTTTTCTCCATTCAGTACTTTAGAGGACAGGATACCTTCTAAGGATCAGTTGGGAGTTACAAAGTACCTACCCTGGGGCTGGTAGAAATGCTCTTTGTCCATGATGAGGGGTAGCAGCCCAATAACTATGCTCTTTCCGTCCCCATGAAACATCCTCATTATTGGGCTAGATTACTGAAACTTTGGAGAGGTGACCCAGTTCTTTCCATTTAGAAATAAAACTTGAGCTGGGAACTGAAAATATCAGAGAACTACATCTTAGCCAAAAAAAAAAAAAAATGTGTGTTATAAAACTTGAAACTTAAAGGTGTGTTGGAGTTTGATGAAGAGTAGGTATACTTAGAGCAGAGAACAGAGGCTGTGAAGAATGAAAAGAAACATGTGGGACTACTAGACTAGGATCAGAAAATACAGCCAGTATACGTGGCTTTCTAGAAAAAGATGGGTAGAAAATTGAAAATATGAAATTGCAGTTATAATGCATGAATAATTTAATGAAGTGTTTGGAATAGTCAGTAAATATTTCTTGAAGGAATGATATTTATTATGATAAGATGTTAGGTGGATAGCATATGTGTTCACCCTTTTCCCATCTGTCTATCCAGCCATTCCATCCATCCATTCAAACATTCATCAAATGGCTACTACATAGTCTCTTTTCTGACAGCCAGAAAGACAGAGTTCAAGGAGTATGTACCCTCTGTGTTTGTTGTTTCCAGGGAAACGGATTTGTGTGGGAGAGGGCCTGGCCCGCATGGAGCTGTTTTTATTCCTGACCACAATTTTACAAAACTTTACCTTGAAATCTGTGGTTGACCCAAAGGACCTCGACACCACCCCAGTTGTCAATGGGTTACTTTCTGTGCCACCTTTTTACCAGCTCTGTTTCATTCCTGTGTGAGGAATGTTAGATCCTCTAGTTTCTTCAGTGATGTTGTCTTCAACTCCCTCTCATCTGCGGCATTGTTCACCTGCTTCCCATCATCTTTTCTGAGAGTGCCTGCTCTGACCTCTCTTCATTTATTGTGTAATTTCACTACAGAAATGTATCTATCTGCTATTCTTCATACTCTGTAACATCTATATTGGCCTCCAGATATGCAAATAATTACATAATATTGAGTAGTTCTGTGTGCATAGTACTATGCGCTCCACACAATATAGAACAGGATGATCACTGTGTACAATACAGAGCTATTTCTGATATGCATATTCCTAATAAAACACATAATTTGATAAGCCAGTTTTCAAGCTTTCCTTCTTTTGTACATATTGCATATAAGGGAGGAAAGAAAAGAGGCAAAGATGTCACATGGTTCTCATATGCACAGAGAAGGACAGAGGGAATGGGAGTAGAAAAGCTCCCTGGGCTGCATGTTAAAATGAGTTACCTGAGGTTTGGATTTGAAGGTGGAGAAATTGTTTTCAGGAGCAGTTTCATCCTGTAGGAAATATTGAGATCAGTGATGGTTTTTGTTTAATTGCTCCGTCATGTCCAACTCTTCTGTGATCCCATAGCTTGTCGCCCACCAGGCTCCCCTGTCCATGGGATTTCTCAGGCCAGAATCTGGAGTGGGTTGCCCTGCCCTCCTCCAGGGGAATCTTCCCAACCCAGAGATTGAGCCTATACCTTTTAGGACTCCTGCATTGTTAGGCAGGTTCTTTACCATTAGCACGACCTGGGAAGCCCATTCAAGTGTACTAAGAACTCTGAAACTCAACAATTAGAAATCTAACAAGCCATTTTGAAAATGGGTAAATGACTTCCCAGGTGGTCCGCTGGTTAAGACCCTGAGTTTCCACCTCAGAGGGTAGGAGTCTGATCCGTGGTTGGGTAAGTTTCATTGCACAGCACAGTGCAGCCAGGAAAAAAAAAAAGAGCAAGTGACCTGAATGAATACCTCACCAAGGTAGATATATGCATGGCAAATAAGCACGTGGAAATGCTCAACATGATATATCACTAGGAACTTGCAAACAGTAACAGCAATGAGATACCATTACACCCAAATAACAATTAGTAAAATCCAAATCGTTGACAAAACCAAATATTGGTGATGATGTGTAAGGAACAAGGATTATTATTATTGTGTACAACTTTGCATGGTACAGCCACTTTGGAAGTCAGTTGATAGTTTTTACAAAACAAAATATGTGATTTTGAAATGATCCAGCAATCACACTCCTTGGTATTAACCCAATGAGTTGAAAACTTCTGTCCACATGAAAACCCTCACAT
Organism: Bos javanicus; assembly: GCF_032452875.1. Lineage (NCBI taxonomy): Eukaryota > Metazoa > Chordata > Mammalia > Artiodactyla > Bovidae > Bos > Bos javanicus. The sequence goes on from NC_083893.1 coordinate 16,200,881, forward strand.
GAATTTTCATAGTTACTTTATTCATAGTTGCTAAAACCTGGAAGCTACCAAGAATCCTTCAGTACGTGAATGCATAAACTGCAGCACATCCATACAACTGAACATTATTTTGTTGTTAGAAATGAGCTGACAAACCATGAAAACTCATGGATAAACCTTATGAAAATTACTTTAGTGAGAGAAACCATCTGAAGACAACATACTATGATTTCAACCATACAACATTCTGAAAAGGCAAAATTATGGAGACAGTGAAAAAAATCAGCGGTTTCCAGGAGTTTGGTAGGAGGGAAGAATGAATAAGTGAATCACAGATTTTTAGGGTAAAGGAACTATTCTGTTTGATACCACAATGGTCTATTCAAATTATTATGGTTTTGTAAAAAAAAAAAAAAATAGAACACAACACAGAAGATGAAACTTTTAGAAACCAAGGACTTTGCTTGATAATACTGTGTCAGTTCATTGAGTGAAACAAATGTACCACACTGGTGAAGGCTGCTGATAGAAGTTTTTGGGTATGGTAATGGACATTTGGGAGTTGTATACATTTCACCTAGTTTGGGTGAGAACCTAAAACTTTTCTAAAAATAGCTTCTAGTAATTTAAAAGAAAAACTCCAACTCTACTTCACAACTCTCCTCAAGGCAAGGTGCATTCATCTATGGTTGTGGAGGGCTTAATGCTGATGCCCTCCTGATCATTTGGACATCAATTGGAATTTCAGGTGATGTGCGATATGACTAAACTGAGAGCGAAAAATGCTGAATTCTCAGATAAGTTCTGGTGTTGATGAATTTATGACAGTTTAATTTCATGGTTGCAGTCACCATCTGCAGTGATTGTTCACTTGAAAAAATTAAGATCAGGTGAGTTGATCTCAGAGCTCCAATTATTTGTCATTCTTTCATACCATAAGAAGAATTGCCATTCATAAACCCTAGCAAGAAGAAGGAAGTACAGAGCAAGACACTCCTTTCTCAAAGAATAAAATAGTTGCTAAAGGAGAATTACTGAGCTTATTTTATTCAAAATAAACTGATTTACTTCTATCAGAGTTAGATCCATGTGAGTTAGGCAACAAATCAGTTCTTAGGTTTGTCCTGATTAAAGTGGTCACGTAGACCTAGGTTCACTCAGCTCAAAAGATTACAAAACCAAACTTTTCTGACCCCCAATTAAATAAACAGGTTCTATAATTATTAACTACATTAATATTTACTTTGAAAGTCACTGACTAGGGTGCATTATGAACCCTAACAGTACAGTAGATACTCTTGTACCTAGTTGCACTGAATGTTTCACTGGAAGGAAAAGTCCAAGCCTAAGTATGTGGGTTCCAATGTGAGCCCTAATACCTTTGGTCTGTATGTCCTTGCCTTAAGTACTGACTCTCAGAGAACCTGTTTCTTCATCCTTAAGGTGAGAGCAGTTTACATTAGGCAAAGTTATTTGAGAAAATCTGAAGAGATTTGATGGCATGGAAATTGTGTGAATTGTCAATCTCTCATGACCAGTACATGTCCTCTGTGTTTAGCTGTGTGTGTTGTGGTGCTTCTCTGCTGTGGGTGCATTTAATGAAGTCCCAGCCTTCTCTCCTGTACTAAATCTTCAATTGTTGTTCTTTCTATAATTTCCCTTCCCTGGTGTGCATCCTTAAGTCCATTACTTCTGACAATGACAGACTAAAAAAGCAACAGAAGAAGCTATGTCTCAAAGTTACTGAGAGGTGGGGAAAGACATGGTATCTCAAACTTTCCCAATAAATTATTTTTCAGTTACACTGATACTTTCAGATTGTGTATTTATCAGTTACACCGATGAAATTTTAACTCTTCAGTGATGGAGAGGGAAACCATGTATTTTTCTTTTTCTTCTTTCATTGTAATACAGTTGTTTTATAATATTATATTAGTTTCAGAAATACAACATATTCAATATTTTATGTATACTTTCTTTAAAGTTATTACAAAATGATGACTTCATTTTCCCATGTTGTATAACATATCCATGTTGCTTATTTATTTTCTACATAAAAGTTTGTTTCTTAATCCCATCCCCTATTATGCCCCTCTCTATTTGTTTCTCCCCACTGGTGACTACTGGTTTGTTCTCTACATCTGTGAGTCTGTTTTGTTACATACATTCATCTTATTTTTTCAGATTTCACATGTGTGTTGACATAAAGTATTTGCCTTTCTCTTTCAGACTTTATTCACTAAGCATAATGCTCTCTAAGTTCACTAATGTTGTTGCAAATGGAAAAAGTTCATTCTTTTTTATGGCCGAGTAATATTTCAAAGCATATGTGTATACCAACTATTTTGTTTTATCCGTTTATCTGTTGATATTCACTTAGGCTGTTTCCATATCTTGGCTACTGTAAATGATGCTGCTATGACCATGGGATGCATGTATCTTTTCAAAATAATGCATTTGTGATCTTTAGATATATAACCAACCTTAGAGTTGCTGGATCATATGGTAGTCCTGTTTTTATATTTTGGAAAAGTTGCATACTGTTTTCATTAGTGGTTGTACCAGTTTACAACCCCACCAACAATGTATTAGGGCTTCCCTTTCTCACATCCTTACCAATGTTTGTTACTTGTACTCTTTTTGATGATAGCCATTCTGGTAGGTGTAAAGTGGTATCTCATTGTGATTTTTATTTACACTCTCTTATAATTGCCAGTATTGAGTATTTTTCTTGTCCCAGTTGGTCTCCTGTGTATCTTCTCTGGAGAAATATCTATTCAGGTTTCTTCCCATTTTTTTTTTCTGCCCATTTTTAAATGTTTGCTTGGATTTTTTTGATATTGAGTTGTATGAGCTGTTTATACGTTTTGCATGTTAACCCCTAATAGATCAAGCAATTTGTACATACTTTCTTCTATTTGAGAAGTTTTCTTTTCATTTTGTTGATGATTTCCTTTTCTTTGTGATAGCTTTTAAGTGTAGTTAGGTCCTATTTGTTTATTTACCCTGTTGTTTCCTTTCCTTATAAGATAGATCCAAAAAAATACTTCTATGATTTATGTCAGAGTGTTCTGACTATGTTTTCTTTTAGGAGTTTAATGGTTGCATTCTTACATTTATATCTTTAATCCATTTTGAGTTTACTTTTGTATATTGTCTCAGAAAAAAATAATGGAAGGTAACATAACAATTTCATTTTTGTTGTTCTTAGTTGATTTAACAGAAAAGTCTATTTGAAAATGTAGCAATAATGTATTTTGTGAGTATATCTTATGGATAAGTGGGATAAATGACAACAGTGATATTAGTCAGGGGAGAGACACTTTAGATACACTTTTACAAGGTACTTGTACTTCATATGAAACAGAATTGGATTTTTTTTAAATAGACTTGGATTAGCTGTAAACGTATATTGAAAACTCTAGGTAAACAATCAGAAAAGGGAACCCCCTTGCACTGTTGGTGGGGATGTAAATGGATACACCACACTGGAGAACAGTATGGAGATTCCTTAAAAAGCTAGGAATAAAGCTACCATGTGTGCATGTGCTAAGTCACTTCAGTCATGTCCAACTCTTTGAAACACTATGGACTATAGCCTGCCAGACTCCTCTGTTCCTGGGAATTCTCCAGGCAAGAATACTAGAGTGGGTTGCCATGCCTTCTTCCAGGGGATTTTCTCTATCCTGGGATTGAACCTACACTTTTAAATCTCCTCCATTGGTAGAGAGGTTCTTTACCACTAGCACCACATGAGAAGCCCCTAAAACTACCATATAACCCAGCAATTGCAGTACTGGGCATATACCCTGAGATAACTATAATTAAAAAATACACATGTGTCCCAATGTTCATAGCAGCACTATTTACAATACCTAGGACATGGAAGCAACCTAGATGTCCATTGACAGAAGAAAGGATAAAGATGTGGTACATATATACAATGGACTATTACTCAGCCATAAAAAAAAATGCCTTTGAGTCAGTTCTATGAGGTGGATGAATCTAGAGCCTGTTATACAGAGTGAATTAAGTCAGAGAGAGAAAAACAAATATATATTAACACCTATATATGAATCTAGAAAAATGGTATTGATGAACCTATTTGCAGGGAAGGAATGGAGATGCAGACATCAGGAACAGACTTCTGGACACAGTGGGGGAAGGAGAGAGTGAGAGGAATGGAGAAAGTAGAAAAGACATATATAAACTACCATGTGTGAAATAGATGGCTGGTGAGAAGTTGCTGTATAGCACAGGGAGCCCAGCCTGGCGCTCTTTGATGATCTAGAGGGTGGGATAGGGGAGGGGAGGAAGGTTCAAGAGGGAGCCTATAATTACAGCTGATTTGCATTTCTGTATGACAGAAACCACCACAACTTTGTAAAGCAATTTTCCTCCAATTAAAAAAAAATTTTTAAATGGGCAAAAAAACTGAACAAACACATCATGAAAGAAGATACACAGATCACAATAAAGCATCTGAAAAATGCTTAACATCATATATCATTAGGAACTTGCAAACAAAATTAACAAATAGACACCACTACCCAAGTATAAAATGGCTAAAATCCAAATAATGGAGAAAGTGAAGTATTATTAAGGATACAAAGCCACATCTGAAAAGTTTCCCCCATTTTGTAGTTCAGTTCAGTTCAGTTGCTCACTCACGTCCGACTCTTTGCAACCCCATGAATCGCAGCACACCAGGCCTCCCTGTCCATCCCCAACTCCCGGAGTTCACTCACACTCACGTCCATCGAGTCAGTGATGCCATCCAGCCATCTCATCCTCTGTCGTCCCCTTCTCCTCCTGCCCCCAATGCCTCCCAGCATCAGAGTCTTTTCCAATGAGTCAACTCTTCGCAGGAGGTGGCCAAAGTACTGGAGTTTCAGCTTTAGCATCATTCCTTCCAAAGAAATCTCAGGGCTGATATCCTTCAGAATGGACTGGTTGGATCTCCTTGCAGTCCAAGGGACTCTCAAGAGTCTTCTCCAACATCACAGTTCAAAAGCATCAATTCTTCGGCGCTCAGCCTTCTTCACAGTCCAACTCTCACATCCAAACATGACCCCAGGAAAAACCATAGCCTTGACCAGACGGACCTTTGTTGGCAAAGTAATGTCTCTGCTTTTCAATATGCTATCTAGGTTGGTCATAACTTTCCTTCCAAGGAGTAAGCATCTTTTAATTTCATGGCTGCAGTCACTATCTGCAGTGATTCTGGAGCCCAAAAAAATAAAGTCTGACACTGTTTCCACTGTTTCCCCATCTATTTCCCATGAAGTGATGGGACCAGATGCCATGATCTTCGTTTTCTGAATGTTGAGCTTTAAGCCAACTTTTTGACTCTCCTCTTTCACTTTCATCAAGAGGCTTTTTAGTTCCTCTTCACTTTCTGCCATAAGGGTGGTGTCATCTGCATATCTGAGGTTATTGATATTTCTCCCGGCAATCTTGATTCCAGCTTGTATTTCTTCCAGGCCAGCGTTTCTTATGATGTACTCTGCATATAAGTTAAATAAGCAGGGTGACAATATACAGCCTTGACGTACTCCTTTTCCTGTTTGGAACCAGTCTGTTGTTCCATGTCCAGTTCTAACTGGTGCTTTTGTAGTTCAGGAAAGCACAATTCAAGACACAATTCTGTGTCTTCCTGGCTATAGTACTAACAAACCTCCAGTAAACATCTTTTTATTTCAATCAGGTCTTGGTTTTCTAAAGTTTTGGCTAGCACTGTGCATTCTTTATTTCATTATTTCTTACAAACTCCAAAACACAACAGAAGTGGTTGTTTCTGGAGGCAACTAGGAGGCTTGAGCCATAGTTTCTCAAGCCTTCCCCACTAAAATCTTGAGATTGGCTCTTCCCTCAGTTACCTGAGCAAATTTCACCTCTGCAGTGCTGGAGAGGGGAGAATCCCTATCTTTTATTTTCCCTCTTGAGAATCTATGATGCTTTAATCCTTGGAGTCAGGGGACATCTATTTAATATGAAGCCCATTATTTTGTGAATAGCCAGTCAGATGTACATTCAGAGTAATATGTTGGGAAATGAAGAAATTTTCATTTCTTAAGATGGGAGGAAGTCATTCAGCTTACACATGATTTAACCTGGCCTTTATGATAACTAAAACAGCCTGTCTTATGGCCTTAAGTTATTAAACATTATGCGTGCATGCTCAGTTGCTCAGTCATGTCTGACTCTTTGAGATCCCGTGGAGGTAGGCTGCCAGGGTCCTCTTTCCAGGCAAGAATGCTGGAGTGGGTTGCCATTTCCTCCTCCAGGTATCATACATGTACATCTACTTTAAGCATTAAAAGATAAATTATCCAGAAGTAAGAATGTCCACTTTGAAAATAGGGATAAAATGCCTCCCTTGCTATGGTACTCATAATAGTAGTCCACTGACGATAAGATTTCCTTCTCAGATGTCAAGGTCGCACTACTTCATTGTGTACATGCTGATCTGTCTCTTTTGAAACCTTGTCATGTTTGATGTATGACCTTTGCTCTGAGGAGATATAAAACTGATGAAAACCATGCTTCTCTGGAGAAGTTTCTCAAGGCTATTAAGAGACTCTCTCCTGGGCTACAGTTCTCAGTTTGGCTCAGATAAAACTCACTTCTATTCCTTATTATAGACTGCTTATTGATTATTTGTGTTGGCAGTTTAGTTTGGTTTTGCTAAAGTTTTTCTTCTCTAGTAGTGAGTGAGTGCAATAAATGGACATCAGAAGATCTCAGTTTCTATCTTAGTTTTAATTATCATCTGTGACCCTGTGAAGTTATCCTGCTTTCCCCAAAGCTCCCTTTCCCCCATTTGAAAAATACAAAATGATAAGCTTTGTTTTCCAGTGTATTTTTTGTTTTTTTTTTTTGGTTGGGGAGGGAGAAGAAATATTTCATGGTAAAAGGCATATAAATTTAATTAGCTAATTACTTACTTTGTTTTTGATCATTCAAATGCTTGAATTATGTTAGTGTTCAACCAAGAATTACAGGAACAGAGACCCAATTGAAATAAAGAGGTTTTAGTTGAGTTTTATTATGACTGCAGCCCAGGAGACAGAGCTCCAAGAAGCACTTGAATTGTGTTCTGCTTGACTGCAAAACAAGGGAAGCTTATAAAGATAAAAACACAAGGTTACATAAATTGTTTGTCAAGAATTACCATCAAAGTAAAAAAAAAGAATTACACTTGGTAGGAATTCCCTCTCAGTCCAGTAATTAGGTCTCCATGCTTCCACTACATGGGTATGGGTTCCATCCCTGATTGAGGATCTAAGATTCTGCATGCCATGTGACACAGCCAAAACAACACAAAAGAATTAATATTGGAATTGACAAGAAGGTGCTTTTGTTAAGAAAAAAATGTGGTTGAGATTTGAAATGATCTCTTTCTTACTTGTGAGGTCAGGAGGGGCAGACATTTGTATCTTTGAAACTTCAAGATTCCAGCTAGCTGCTGCTAGCATATATTGTTTAAAAAATGACCTGTGGTATCCTTGAATTTGATACAGTACAGAACATTGAAATTCTCAGTGATGCAGAAACATGTCCACATCCAACAATGACTACTCAATTCTATTTTGGGTGCCTGAACCAAAATTACTCCATCTTGATATTTGAATGATCTTAAACATCTTATTCAAAAAAGAGATGGGAATACCAGACCACCTGACCTGCCTCCTGACAAATCTGTCTGTAAGTCAAGAAGCAACAGTTAGAACTGAACATGGAAAAACAGACTGGTTCCAAATCAGGAAAGGAGTACTTCAAGGCTGTATATTGTCACCCTGCTTATTTAACTTACATGCAGAGTACATCATGAGAAATGCTGGGCTGGATGAAGCACAAGCTGTAATCAAGATTTCTGGGAGAAATATCAATAATCTCAGATTCACAGATGACACCACCCTAATGGCAGAAAGCGAAGAACTAAAGAGCCTCTTGATGAAAGTGAAAAGTGAGAGTGAAAAAGTTGCCTTAAAACTCAACATGCAGAAAACTAAGATCATGGCATCCGATCCCATCACTTCATGTCAAATAGATGGGGAAACAATGGAAACAGTGAGAGACTTTATTTTTTGGGCTCCAAAATCACTGAAGATGGTGAATGCAGCCATGAAATTAAAAGATGCTTGCTCCTTGGAAGGAAAGTTATGACCAACCTAGACAGCATATTCAAAAGCAGAGACATACTTTACCAACAAAGATCTGTCTAGTCAAAGCTATGGTTTTTCAGTAGTCATGTATGAATGTGAGAGTTGGACTATATACAAGGCTGAGAGCCAAAGAATTGATGCTTTTGAACTGTGGTGTTGGAGAAAACTCTTGAGAGTCTTTTGGACAGCAAGGAGATCCAACCAGTCCATCCTAAAGGAAATCAGTCCTGAATAATCATTAGAAGGACTGATGCTGAAGCTGAAACTCCAATACTTTGGCCACCTGATGCAAAGAACTGACTCATTTGGGAAGACCCTGATGCTGGGAAAGATTGAAGGTGGGAGGAGAAGGGGACAACAGAGGATGAGATGGTTGGATGGCATCACTGAAGTGATGGACATGAGTTTGAGTAGGCTCTGGGGGTTGGTGATGGACAGGGAAGCCTGGGGTGCTGCAGTCCATGCGGTCACAAAGAGTTGGACGTGACTGAGCTACTGAACTGACTGAACTGAAACATATCATCATTAGCTATTTTATGTAGCTGTATCTGTAACTCTAGCATGGTACAGTAAAATATTTTATTTATTTATTTTTTTGTTGGTAACGTCTCTGCTTTTTATTTTTTAATTTTTTAATATAAATGTATTTATTTTAATTGGAGGCTAATTACTTTACAATATTGTATTGGTTTTGGCATACATCAACATGAATCCGCCACAGATGTACAGTAAAATATTTTAAAACCTTTCATTTTCAAGGATAACATATCCTAGTGTTAAATATATCACAAGAAAAACTCTCTAAATATCAGTTCAGTTCAGTTCAGCCGCTCAGTCATGTCCGACTCTTTGCGACCCCATAAATTGCAGCACGCCAGGCCTCCCTGTCTATCACCAACTCCCGGAGTTCTCTCAAACTCACATCCGTTGAGTCGGTGATGCCATCCAGCCATCTCATCCTCTGTCTTTCCTTTCTCCTGCCCCCAATCCCTCCCAGCATCAGAGTCTTTTCCAATGAGTCAACTCTTCGCAGGAGGTGGCCAAAGTATTGGAGTTTCAGCTTTAGCATCAGTCCTTCCAAAGAACACCCAGGACTGATCTCCTTTAGAATAGACTGGTTGGATCTCCCTGCAGTCCAAGGGACTCTCAAGAGTCTTCTCCAACAGCACAGTTCAAAAGCATCAATTCTTTGGCACTCAGCTTTCTTCACAGTCCAATTCTCACATCCGTACATGAATACTGGAAAAACCAGAGCCTTTACTACATGAACCTTTGTTGGCAAAGTAATGTCTCTGCTTTTGAATATGCTGTCTAGGTTGGTCATAACTTTCCTTCCAAGGAGTAAGCGTCTTTTAATTTCACAGTAACAATCTGCAGTGATTTTGGAGCCCCCCAAAATAAAGTCAGCCACTGTTTCCACTGTTTCCCATCTATTTGCCATGATTGATGGGACCAGATGCCATGATCTTAGTTTTCTGAATGCTGAGCTTTAAGCCAACTTTTTCACTCTCCTCTTTCACCTTCATCAAGAGGCTCTTTAGTTCTTCTTCACTTTCTGCCATAAGGGCGGTGTCATTTGCATATCTGAGGTTATTGATATTTCTCCCAGCATCTTTATTTCAGCTTGTGCTTGATCCAGTCCAGCATTTCTCATGATGTACTCTGTATACAAGTTAAATAAGCAGGGCCACAATTCACAGCCTTGATGTACTCTTTTCCTGATTTGGAGCCAGTCTATTGTTCCATGTCCAGTTCTAACCGTTGCTTCCTGACCTGCATACAGATTTGTCAGGAGGCAGATCAGGTGGTCTGGTATTCCCATCTCTTTCAGAATTTTCCACAGTTTGTTGTGATCCACACAGTCAAAAGCTTTGCTATAGTCAATAAAGCAGACATAGATGATTTTCTGGAATTCTCTTGCTTTTTTAATGATCCAACAGATGTTGGCAATTTGATCTCTAGTTCCTCTGCCTTTTTAAATCCAGCTTGAACGTCTGGAAGTTCACAGCTCACGTACTGTTGAAGCCTGGCTTGGAGAATTTTGAGCATCACTTTCCTGCTAAGTCACTTCAGTCGTGTCCGACTCTGTGCAACCCTGTAGACAGCAGCCCACCATGCTCCCCCGTCCCTGGGATTCTCCAGGCAAGGACACTGGAGCAGGTTGTCATTTCCTTCTCCAATGCATGAAAGTGAAAAATAAAAGTGAAGTCTCTCAGTCGTGTTCGACTTTTAGCGACCTCATGGACTGCAGCCTACCAGGCTCCTCTGTCCATGGGATTTTCCAGGTGAGAGTACTGGGATGGGTTGCCATTGCCTTCTCCAATTACTTTCCTAGCATGGGACGTAAGTGCATTTGTGTGGTAGTTTGAATATTCTTTGGCATTGCCTTTCTTTGGGATTGGAATGAAAACTGACCTTTTCCAGTCCTGTGGCCACTGCTGACTTTTCCAAATTTACTGGCATATTGGGTGCAGCACTTTCACAGCATCATCTTTTGGGATTTGAAATAGCTCAACTGGGATTCCATCACATCCAGTAGCTTTGTCATAGTGGTGCTTCCTAAGGCCTACTTGACTTCACATTCCAGGATGTCTGGCTCTAGGTGAATTATCACCATCATGATTACTGGGTCATGAAGATCTTTTTTGTATAGTTTTCTGTGTATGCTTGCCACCTCTTCTTCATTTCTTCTGCTTCTGTTAGGTCCATACCATTTCTGTCCTTTATTGTGCCTATCTTTGCAAGAAATGTTCCCATGGTATCTCTATTATTTTTTAGTTTTTTAAGGAATATACATAGGAGAAATAACTCTGTATTGATACACACAAATCTTCTTTTTTAATTTTGTATGGAAGATCCCCTGGAGAAGGGACTGACTACCCACTCCAGTATACTTGTCTGGAGAATTCCATGGACAGAGGAGCCTAATGGATGGCAAAGAGTCAGACGCTACTCAGTGATTAACATTTTCACATAGTACTATGCACATAGAACAATTCAATATTTTATTTACAAACATAGTGGCCAATACAGATGTTACAGAATAAGAAGAAGAGAAGGTATATTTCTGCAGTGAAACTGCACAATCAATGAGGAGAGGTTAGAGCAGGCACTCTCAGAAAAGATGATGGGAAGCAGATGAACGATGCCGCAGATGAGAGGGAGTTGAAGACAGCATCACTGAAGAAGCCAGATGATCTAACATTCTTCACACAGGAATGAAACAGCTAGTAAGGAGGTGGCACAGAAAATAACCTATTGACAATTGGGGTGGTGTCAATGTCCTTTGGATCAACCACAGATTTCAAGGTAAATTTTTGTAAAATTGTGGTCAAGAATAAAAAGAGCTCCACGCAGGTCAGGCCCTCATCGACATTTTAGGAATCAGTGAACTAAAATGGACCTAATGGGTGAATTTAATTCAGATGACCATTATATCTGCTACTGCAGACAAGAATCCCTTAGAAGAATTGGAGTAGCCCTCATAGTCATTCCCAATAGTGAGATGTTAACCTTCTCTCTCCTTCAGATCAGAAATGAAATAAAGATGAAAAAAAAGATATTAATCCAGACAGCAGGATAATATATATAGTAATCACAATTAGCCAGAGACAGATTTTTCAAAATGATATTAAAATTAGCAAGGTTGCTAGATATAAACATATCAAAATGATAAAATCAATTGTATTTCCATATTCCAGATAAAAAATGGAAAAGTCATTAAAAAATTATAACAACAACAATAACCACCTTTGGAAAACTAAAAACAAACAAAAAAACATGCAAAACAATGTCTGAAAAAATTATTGAATAAAGTTAAATAAAGCCCTTTAAAATAGGGAGACTATATCACATTCATTAATTGCAAGATTCAGTGTGTCACGATGTTGTGTGTGTGTGTGTGTGTGTGTGTGTGTGAGTCACTCAGTTGTGTCCAATTCTTTGTGACCTCATGGACTGTAGACTGCCAGGCTCCTCTGTCCATGGGATTCTCCAGGCAAGAATACTGGAGTGGGTTGTCATTCCTTTTTCCTGTCTCATGGATTGAATCTAGGTCTCCCACATTGTGGGCAGATTCTTTACTGGCTGAGCCACCAGGGAATCCCTTAATGATATTAAATCTTTCCAAACTGATCTAAAATGGCACCTGGTTAAAAAGTCCAGCAGAGTGTTTTGACAAATTGATACTAACATTCAATGTGGACAGCAATGGTTAACCAAACAATATAAAAGAAACAGAAAAAAATGTGGAAGTCTTGCGTTACTACCTGTCAAAATCTGTTATAAAGCTTTACAGACTAAACTGGAAACAACACACAACCCATCAAGCCACCACACACGTGATTATTTTTACTTCTCTCACTTTGTGTTCATCGATGTTTGTACCCATATTTTTGTAAATAAGAACTTCAAGACCAGTGAGGTTACTATAAGAGAAAGCAATCTTACCTTGGGGATGAGGTAGTTTCTGAATTTAACGTCATGGGTCACTGCAAGGGGCAGGTTGGTGGGGATATCAAGTCAATATATCTCTGGATCTCGTGGACCACAGCATCCACATAGGGCATGTGGCTTCTGTCCTGCATGCAGGGGCTCTGGTCTCTGCCAATCATATGATCAATCTCTTCCTGGAACTTAGCTGATAAGAGGTAAATAAGAATGATGGAGAAAGAGGAAAATGCACACCACATTTCCATACCAATTCAGATATGTGAGGCATTATGAAGGTGTCCCAACATCATAGACACATAAACTATATGTCCAGAAATGCACCTAAATATAGAGAGATAACGGCCATAATACACATATAAGTCTCTTACAAACAAGGCTTAAGACGCATCTATACATACCTCTATATTAGCATATGTGATAAAACAAAGAGAAATGATGAAATGTTTCAAATATAAACAACATAAAGTCAAGAAATTATAGTCCTTGAAGAAAAAAACAAGAATTAAATACTAATTTTATATTAAAATAATATGGATTAAAAAGTTAAATTATAATATATCTGTTTTGTGTTGTGTATTGTGTGTGTGCAGTTTGCAATGATACTCACTTCATCCTCCAATCGCCAAATGCCACCACTTTCAGCATTTTAGCAGTTTCTTTTAGAAATTCATGTCCTGTTTCTAAATAATGATTCTCTGTCTCTAATTATTATTTACCAATTTTTATAAACTATCTGATTTATTGGTATGAGAGTAGAGAATTTATATCTCCATCCCCACCTCATACAAAATATACACAAACAAATCCCTTTAATCCAAGTCCCCAATATATTTACACCACAAATTTTGACTGCTAGAATATTCGTTTTAACATTATTCTGGCTAAATAAACAATGCCCCCAGTAAAACAATTATGATTGTGCTTCATATTTGGTACTTTCTTGGACCTAACCAATCCATAATATCTGTATTTTGAATAATACTCTGTAGTTTGATTTAGGATTATTTCCAAAGATGTTTCAAACTCCGAATAATAAGTACCCTATTATTTATAAGCCACAAATATACTTCATCACCTCTCTTTTGCTTTTGGTGTATCCCCTCATCCCTGCTTTATCCATCTAATCCATTTAGAAGAAGATATTTTCCAGGCCTGCTCTCTAGCAACAGTACTGACACTTTCGTTCTCTTTCACGAGGTTTCCAAATTCATGGAGCCCATGACTTCCTCTGACATGATTTCAGGCATTTGGATGAGAAAAGGAAAAGTGTGTAAAAGTTTTGTCAAACATACAGGTCTAAAAATATCTTTTAAAAAATAAATACCCAGTTTGATAGTTGTTCTTAAATATGATGCTGTTGTGAACTCTGATCTTTATCTATGATTTGCTACATCTCTTTGAAAGTTTTTGTGATTTTCTCTTTTATCCTGGTGTTCTGATATCTCACAATCCAGTGAATTGGGGTGGATGTTTTTATTTCATTCACTCTGTTAGACATGTTGAGAGAATTTTCTGTCTACATGGCAAAACTTGGAAGACTTTTCTCCAGAGTCCTCACTCTCTGGAGTTTTCCTCTGGCTGCTGAATTTCAGGAAGCAGGATGGAGAAAGGAACTAAGAATCTCTGAATTTAAGAAGAGGATTCTTCCCTAACCTTTCCTCTATGCTGTGACCTCAGTCTTTTCTCCTGTCTCTGCCAGTGTCCTGAGTGCTTCTTAGATTCCCTTTCTCTATACAGCAAACCTCTCTCATCCTATTAGAGAAATAAAGTTAACTGATGAAAGGAGTTATCAAAAAGTCGTGGCTGGGAGAGCTACCTTTATCAGACTATGTCTCCCTCTATCATTTTTGAAATGAAGTACTTCCAAATATAGAACCTTACAGGATTCTAAGAATGTAAATGACTTCTCATTATACAGCCTCCTACTCTGACATTTAGGCTATTAACTTCATCCTCTCTACTGACTTCATTATCACCTCTCAATATGCTCTCTGTGTTTCAGAAATTTGTTGAATATTTGTTAGCTGCTTCCTGACATCCTCTTCTCCAACTTTAAAAGGCTAATTCTCATATGTTATTGGTTATAATCATTTTAGTGGTATTCTGACACTAAACAAGATGAAATGTATTTCTAAGCAGCTATGCATAACCACAAGCCTTTAAAAGTTAATTTCTAACAAAAAGTTCTTTATGAAAGATGAAATTGCCAACCCCTCAAATGTGTATTTTGGCAATAACCATTTTTCTGGAAAAAAAACTTATGGAGTAATACAATTTCTTTATATACATATCTTAAGCCAATTTCTTGTGAATCTAACTTGTTAGAGAACTTCCTAGACTGTGGAAATTATATCAGGCAACCTCACTAAATTTTTACAATTTCCAATTATGCTTCAATAAGGAGAGTTACCGTTTTCCCATCCCTGGCTCTCTTTTTTTTTTTTTTTTAATTTTTGGGCACACCCTGCAGCATGTGGGACGTCGGTTCCATGAACAGGGATTGATTCCATACCCCTGCATTGGGAGGCATAGTCATAAGCACTAGATGGAAGCACTAGATCGGCGTGGGAATTCTGCCCATCTGGGCTTTCGAACACTGCATTTTTACAATGAGGGGACATCAGAGTGTCTTTCCATAATAAAACCAGTATGCAGCTCCAAGATGATTCATGCTGGCCGTGGCTGTTACACATGACCTCGTGAAATCCAGACGCTGCTGTGTTGATGTTCCTATTATTCACAGTGTCTTCACTCCTCTCTGTCATCCTCCTGTATTATATAAAGATGCCCCCATTACCATCTGTTCATTAAATCTGAAAAAATTAAGCTGCTCAAACAGAGATTTAAATAATTCTCTGAGAGAAACAAAGTGCAATACATTAAAGCATGTTTCTATCATCTCTACTGAAGACACTATGCCCATCATGTATCATACCTGTGACCTCTGGGTGCTTCAGCAGCAGGAGGAGCCCATATCTCAGAGTGGTGCTTGTCATCTCTGTCCCAGCTCCAAACAAATCAGATACAGTGATCATCAAGTTTTCAACAGTAAATTCCAATTCTTGATTGTGTTTTTCCTAGGAATGATTTGATAACACTGTTTGACAACCTGATTTACCAGAATTGCAGTTAATCCAAAATAGCTCATAGTGTTTTAAAGTTAAAGAAAGTGAAAGTGAAAGTCACTTAGTTGAGTTCAACTCCTTGCTACCCCATGGAATATATATACAGCCCATGGAATTCTCCAGGCCAGAATACTGAAGTGGGTAGCCTTCCCTTTCTCCAGGGGATCTTCCCAACCGAGGGATAGAACCCAGGTCTCCCGCATTGCAGGTGGATTCCTTACCAGCTGAGCCACAAGGGAAGCCCTTTAAAGTTAAAGCAACATATAAACAAAGGTGCATTTATAGAAAAAAAATTGTTGCTTTTTAGTCACTAAGTCATGTTTGATTCTTTGCGACCCCATGAACTATAGCTCACCAGACTCCTCTATCCATGGGATATCCCAGGCATGAATACTGGAGCAGTACTACCAATTCCTTCTCCAGGGGATCTTCCCAACCCAGGATCGAACCCGTGTCTCCTGCATTGGCAGACAGATTCTTTACCACTCTGCCACTAGGAAAGCCCAAGATAAAAACTACTGTACAGTAAAACAAAACTACTGTAGATCTGTTGACTCAGACATCATTTTCTCTATCTTA
The DNA here is from genome assembly GCF_032452875.1 of Bos javanicus. NCBI lineage: Eukaryota > Metazoa > Chordata > Mammalia > Artiodactyla > Bovidae > Bos > Bos javanicus. The sequence goes on from NC_083893.1 coordinate 16,217,184, forward strand.
TTCCTCACTTGCTTAAAAAGTTACACTCAACAACCTCTTTTGCATTTAGGTAGGCTATGCAGCTTCGTTTTTGCCAATAAGATATAAGTAGAAGGCTAATGGTACACATCCTCTTCTTCTTACTTAAAACAAGTATTTGACAGAATGAGAGGGAAGGGATGGAAAAAGATACTCCATACAAATGGAAATCAAAAGAAAACTGGAGTAGCAATACTCATTTAGACCAAATAGACTTCTCATGCCAAAACTAAGACCTGGGGCGGTCAAACAAACAAACAAAAAATAATAAAACTAAGACTGTTACAAGAGACAAGGAAGGATATTACACAATGACCATGGGATCAAACCAAGAAGAAGATCTAGCAATTGTAATCATATATGAAGCCAACATAGGCTTCTTAAGCCAGCAGAAGCCAGCATCATATATAAAGAAAATGCTGCACTCAATATGCCAGCAAATTTGGAAAACTTAGCAGTGGCCACAGGACTGGAAAAGGTCAGTTTCATTCCAATCCCAAAGCATGCTCAAACTACCGCATAATTGCACTCATCTCATATGCTAGTAAAGTATTGCTCAAAATTCTCCAAGCCAGGCTTCAGCAATACGTGAGCTATGAACTTCCAGATGTTCACGCTGGTTTTAGAAAAGGCAGAGGAACCAGAGATCAAATTGCCAACACCCGCTGGATCATGGAAAAAGCAAGAGAGTTCCAGAAAAACATTTATTTCTGTTGGACTGGAAGAAGCACACGCTGGAATCAAGATTGTCAGGAGAAATATCAATAACCTCAGATAAGCAGATGACACCACCCTTATGGCAGAAAGCAAAGAGGAACTAAAAAGCCTCTTGATGAAAGTGAAAGAGGAGAATGAAAAAGTTGGCTTAAAGCTCAACATTCAGAAAATGAAGATCATGGCATCTGGTCCCATCACTTCATATCAAATAGATGGAGAAACAGTGGAAACAGTGTCAGACTTTATTTTTTGGGGCTCCAAAATCACTGCAGATGGTGATTGCAGCCATGAAATTAAAAGACGCTTACTTCTTGGAAGGAAAGTTATGACCAAACTAGACAGCATATTGAAAACCAGAGACATTACTTTGCCAACAAAGGTCCGTCTGGTCAAGGCCATGGTTTTTCCAGTGGTCATGTATGGATGTGTGAGTTGGACTGTGAAGAAAGCTGAACACTGAAGAATTGCTTTGAACTGTGGTGTTGGAGAAGACTCTTGAGAGTCCCTTGGACTGCAAGGAGATCCAACCAGTCCATTCTGCAGGAGATCAGTCCTGGGTGTTCATTGGAAGGACTGATGCTAAAGCTGAAACTCCAATACTTTGGCCACCTCATGCGAAGAGTTGACTCATTGGAAAAGACTCTGATGCTGGGAGGGATTGGGGACAGGAGAAGAAGGGAATGACAGAGGATGAGATGGCTGGATGGCATCACTGAATGGATGGACATGGGTTTGGGTAGACTGTGGCAGTTGGTAATAGACAGGGAGGCCTGGTGTGCTGCGATTCATGGGGTCGCAAAGAATCGGACACGACTGAGCAACTGAACTGAACTGAATAGCGATAAAAGGGGAATTTGACAGTAACGCAATAGTATTGGGAGACTTTAACACTCCACTTACAGCAATGGACAGATTATCCAGACAGAAATTTAAGAAGGAAACACAAGCTTTAAATGACCCAGTAGACCAGATAGACTTAATTGATATTTATAGAACAATCCATCCAAAGGCAACAATATACACTTTCTTCTAAAGGCACGTGGAACATTCTACAGGATAGATCACAAATCAAAACTCAGTAAATCTAAGAAAACTGAAATCATATCAAACATCTTTTCTGACGACAAGGCTATGAAATCAGAAATCTAGCACTGGAAAAACTGGAAAAAACACAAACACATGGAGGCTAAACAATATAATACTAAATAACCAATTCATCACGAAAGAAATGAAAGAGGAAATTAAAAATGCCTAGAGACAAATTACCTCAAAAAACGACAATCCAAAATCTATGGAATGCAACAAAGCAGTTCTAAGAGGGAATTTTATAGCAATACAGTCTTACCTCAACAAACATGAAAAATCACAAATAAACAACCTATCTTTACACCTAAAGTAACTAAAGAAAGAAGAACAAACAGAAACCAAAATTAGTAGAAGGAAAAAATCATAAAGATTAGAGCAGAATTAAATGAAACAGAGATAAATAAAAGAATAACAAAGGCCAATTAAACCAAAGCTGATTCTTTGAGAAGATAAACAAAATTGATAATCCTTTAGACAGACTTATCAAGGAAAAAAACACAAAAAAACTCAAATCAATAAAATTATAAATAAAAAGATAAGTTACATGGGACACCATAGAAACACCAAAAGGATCAGAATGACTACTATCAGAAATTGTATGTCAATGAAATGGACAACATAGAAATGGACAAATGGTTAGAAAAGTACAACCTTCCAAGACTGAACCAGGAAGAAATAGAAAATATGAACAAATCAACACAAGTACTGAAACTAAACTGTGGCTAAGAATCTTCTAACAAACAAAAGTCCAGCACCAGATGGCTTCACAGCTGAATTCTATCAAACATTCAGAGAAGAGTTAACATCTACCCTTCTGAAATTCTTCCCAAAAATTGCAGAGGAGGGAACACTCTCAAGTTCATTCTCTGAGGCCACCATTGTCCTGACACCAAACAACAGGAAGATATCATACAAAAAAAATTATAGGCCAATATCACTGATGAACATAGACGCAAAAATTCTCAATTTTTTACCATCAAACTGAAACCAACTCATCAAGAGGATCACATACCGTGCATGATCAAATGGGATTTATCCCAGGGATGCAAGGATTCTTCAGTATACACAAATCAATCAATATGATGTATCATATTAAAAAACTGAAGAATAAAAACCATATGATCATCTCAATAGATACAGAAAAAGCTTTTTAAAAAATTCCACACCCATTGATGATTAAAAACTCTCCAAAAAGTGAGCATAGAGGGAACCTACCTCAACATAATAAAGGCTATATATGACAAATACACAGTAAATATCATTCTCAATGGTGAAAAATGGAAAGCATTTTCTCTAAGACCAGGAACAAGATAAGGATGTCCACTCTTGGCACTACTATTCAACATAGTTTTTGAAGTTCTAGCTAGGGCAATCAGAGAAGACAAAGAAATAAAAGGAATTCAAACTGGAAAAGAAGTAAAACTGTCATTGTTTGCAGATGACATGATACTATACATAGAAAATCCTAAAGATGCTACCAGAAAACTACTAAAGCTCATCAATGAATGTGGTACAGTTGGAGGATACAAAACTAATATGCAGAAATATTCTGAATTCTTATACACTAACAACAAAAGATCAGAAAGAGAAATCAAGGATCAAATCTCATTTACCATCACATCAAAAAGAATAAAGTACCTCGGAATAAACGTACCCTAGGAAGCAAAAGCAGAGAAGGCAATGGCACCCCACTCCAGTACTCTTGCCTGGAAAAATCCCATGGACAGAGAAGCCTGGTAGGCTGCAGTCCATGGGGTCACTAGGAGTCGGACACGACTGAGCAACTTCAGTTTCACTTTTCACTTTCATGAATTGAAGAAGGAAATGGCAACCCACTCCAGTGTCTTGCCTGGAGAATCCCAGGGACAGGGGAGCCTGGTGGGCTGCCGTCTATGGGGTCACACAGAGTTGGACACGATTGAAGCGACATAGCAGCAGCAGCAGCAGGAGGAGGCAAAAGACCTGTACTCTGAAAACTATAAGATACTGATGAAATAAATCAAAGATGACACAAACAGATGGAAAGATACACCATGATCATGGATTAGAAGAATCAATATTATGAAAATTACTTTACTGCCCAAAGCAATCTACAATTCAATGCAACCCCTACCAAGTCAACAAGGCATTTTTCACAGAATTAGAACAAAATTTTACAATTTGTATGGAAACACAAAAGACCCCAAACAGCCAATGCAACCTTGAGAAAGAACAACAGAGCTGGAAGAGTCAAGCACGCTGACCTCAGGCTATACTACAAAGTTACAGTAATCAAGACAGTATGGTGCTGGTACAAAAACAGAAATATATATCAATGAAATAGGGTAGAAAGTACAAAAATAACCCCACGGACCTATGGTTACCAAATCTATGACAGAGAAGGCAAGAATGCACAATGGAGAAAAGACAGCTTCTTCAATAAGTGGTGCTGGGGAAATTGAACAGCTATATGTAAACTAATAAAATTAGAACACTCCCTAACACTATACACAAAAATAAACTCAGAATGGATTGTTTGTGTAAGTCACTCTGTCATGTTTGACTCTTTGTCATCCCATTGACTGTAGCCTACCAGGTTCCTCTGCCCATGGAATTCTGCAGGCAAGAATACTGACGTGGGTTGCCATGCCCTTCTCCAGGGGATCTTCCCTATCCAGAGACTGAACTCAGGTCTCCCGCATTGCAGGCAGATTTTTTACCATCTCAGCATAAGGCCAGATACTATGGAACTCTTAGAGGAAAACATAGGTAGAACATTGATGTAAATCACAGCAAGATCTTTTTTGATTCACCTCCTAGAGTAATGGAAATAAAAACAAACAAACAAACAAAAAAAATAAATGGAACTGAATTAAACTTAAAAGTTTTTGCACAGCAAAGGAAACCATAAACAAGATGGAAAGGTAACCCTCAGAATGGCAGAATGTATTTGCAAATGAAGCAACTGTCAAAGTATTAATTTCTAAAATACACAAGGAGCTCATGCAACTGAGTATCAAAAAACAAATTTAAAAAATGGACACAAGATATGAAGAGACATTTCTCCAAAGAAGATATACAGATGGCCAAGAGGTACAAGAAAAGATGCTCAACATCACAAACTATTAGAGAAATGTAAATCAGAACTACAATGGAGTATCATCTCACACCAGTCAGAATGGCCATCATCAAAAAAAACCTACCATCAATAAAGGCTGGAGAAAGTGTGGAGAAAAGGGAACCTTCTTACACTGTTGGTAAGAATGTAAATTGGTATATTCGCTATGGAGAACAGTATGAAAGTTCCTCAGAAAACTAAAAATAGAACTACCATATGACCCAGCAATCGCACTCGTGGGCATATACCTGGAGAATACCAAACCACAATTCAAAAAGATACATGTACCCCAATGTTCATTGCAGCATTATTTAGAACAGCCAGGACAGGAAGTAACCTAAATCAACAGAGGAAGGGATAAATAAGATGTGGTAAATATAGACAATGGAATAATATTCAGCCATTAAAAAGAGTGAAATAATGCCATGTGCACAACATGGATGGACCTAGAGATCACCATACTGAGTGAAGTAGGTCAGAGAAAGACAAATAATATATGATATTGCTTTTATTTGGAATTTTTAAAAGGGTGCAAATGAACTTATCTACAAAACAGAAATAGAGTCATGGATGTAAAATATAAACTTAAAGTTACCAGGGGATGGGGCTGGAGGTGGGGGCTAGGGATAAATCATGAGATTGGGACAGACACATACACACTACTATATATAAAATAGATAATTAATAAGGACTACTGTATAATACAGGGAAATCTATTCAATAGTCTATAATGGCCTATATGGGGAAATAATCTTAAAAAGAGTGGATATATGTATATTCACAACTGATTCACCTTGCTGTTCACCTGAAACTAGCATAACATTGTAAATCAATTATACTTCAATAAAATTTAAAAAAAAACAAGTATTTGAAAAGTTGATAAGGTACACATGATCTTGGGACAAGAGGATGTTACCATCAAATGGGGCCTATATATTAAGAATGGGTAAAGAAAAATGGAAGGCATTTAAAACTCATATGTTTCGGGGCTACTATAGTATCCCTATATTGACACATGACAAGACTCTGTATATGAGGCAATTAAACCCACTATTTGTTAAAGCCACTGTTAACAACTTTTCTCTTATTTTTAGATGAACACAATCTTAATTATTAGAAATAGCTAACTTAGGGCCATATTATAAAGGATGTTATAAGCCTGAATTAACATTTCATAATTCTTTTCTTTGTTAAAAATGTATATGAACCTCAAATTGTCTATGTATTCACTATGAAATTGAAATTTTGCAAAGGCTAATATTGTAGCACAACTTAAAATGAATGACAGTGAGTGAATGGATTCACAAAGACCATACAGGGCCATCACAATTGTATTCCTCATGCAATGCAATGAACAGTTTGATCTAGGAAACAAATATAGAATGAATTGAAACATACAATCTGAATTGCCACTACGTTCATGAAGACGAAAATTTGGGACATTCACTGTCCTTAAGGCAAAAGGACAGACAGGGGGTAAAGCAAATGCCAAGACTGACAGACTAATGGAATAGAGCTCTTGTCACTTGGAAACTGGGAGAGAAAAAGCACTTGAAGTACAAGGAATATTGGTTTAGGACTGAGGAGATAGATGATGGTACATAGAATAGACAACAACGAGACAGTTTCAAATACTAAATAGAAGGGATTGTTAACATGCAAAAAAGTATATTTTTGCAAAACCATCCCTAGGCCAGTATTAATTTTAGGATGCATTTGCAATCTCCAGGGGTCCAATGCCATGTCTAATATTAAGTAATAAATGCATTCAAGGCAGACTAAACAATCTGAATGTGTGTACTTGTTAGAAAAAGTATCATTGCCCTTGGCTTCACACAAGATATGAGCGTGTCAATTCAAAATTAATCTAAAGAAAAGCAGTACAAATCTAAAGAAAAGCAGTGCACTCATAAAACAATATTAGTATTTCTATTTCTTGAGTTGGATTTAGAGATAAAGTGGTTATGTGTACACAGCCTATCTTTATTAGATTACACAAAACACTGCTGAAAGGAATTGTTAAAACAGTATTGAAAGAAATAAAAGAAAACATATAAATTAAAAAAACCTTTCTTGACATAGATCAAAAGTCAGTATTGTTATGATAGCATCACTGGATTAATGTAACAAAGAAGGCAGAGAAGTTGTTTCAGAAACTTCCTCTACTGAAACAGCTATTGTCTAAGGACAGAGTGAGAAACGATGTTAGTACTCTGGAAACTAGTTAGACACTAGTCTAATGCAACCAATGTACTTAAATAAAAATGTCCGATATATGACATTTCACATGCTGCCTAACATTCTTCACAACCCAGTTCCAAGGCCGAGAGTTGTAGGAAGTGTGGACTATGTTTGTGGTGCAGCCAATGGATCTCAGAGTAGGAAACTGGACCATATTCTTCTACATTGGGATTGTGTGGTTGGATCTCAGACAGGCTGGAGCAGAGAACACTGAAAATATTGAGAGAACCCCTTCTTTTCCTATTTATACTTAGGTTCAGGTATTTAAGAGAATCTCTGTAAGTTCACTATCTAACTATGGAGATAACAGAGAGGCAAGTGACTACACAGGATAAGAAAGTAGTCTTGGCAAAATTAATCTGGAAAAGTTACTACATGAATGAATACAGTTCAGTTCAGTTCAGTTCAGTCGCTCAGCCATGTCTGACTTTTTGCAACCCTATGAATCATGTTACATGATTCATGAATCATGTTCATGAATCATGTTACATGAATCATGTTACACCAGGCCTCCAAGTCCATCACCAACTCCCAGAGTTCACCCAAACTCATGTGAATCGAGTCGGTGATGCCATCCAGCCATCTCATCCTCTGTCGTCCCTTCCCCTCCCGCTCCCAATCCCTCCAGCATCAGGGTCTTTTCCAATGAGTCAACTCTTCGCATGAAGTGGCCAAAGTACTGGAGTTTCAGCCTCAGCATCAGCCCTTCCGAAGAATACCCAGGACTGGTCTCCTTTAGGATGGACTGGTTGGATCTCCTTGCAGTCCAAGGGACTCTCAAGAGTCTTCTCCAACACCACAGTTCAAAAGCATCAATTCTTCGGTGCTCAGCTTTCTTCACAGTCCAACTCTCACATCCATACATGACCACTGGAAAAACCATAGCTTTGACTAGACGGACCTTTGTTGGCAAAGTAATGTCTCTGCTTTTCAATATGCTATCTAGGTTGGTCATAACCTTCCTTCCAAGGATTAAGCGTCTTTTAATTTCATGGCTGCAGTCACCATCTGCAGTGATTTTGGAGCCCAGAAAAATAAAGTCTGACACTGTTACCCTGTTCGTTTCCCATGAAGTGATGGGACCAGATGCCATGATTTTCATTTTCTGAATGTTGAGCTTTAAGCCAACTTTTTCACTCTCCTCTTGCACTTTCATCAAGAAGCTTTTTAGTTCCTCTTCACTTTCTGCCATAAGGGTGGTGTCATCTGCATATCTGAGGTTATTGATATTTCTCCTGGCAGTCTTGAGTCCAGCTTGTGCTTCCTCCAGCCCAGCATTTCTCATGATGTACTCTACATATAAGTTAAATAAGCAGGGTGACAATATACAGCCTTGACGTACTCCTTTTCCTGTTTGGAACCAGTCTGTTGTTCCATGTCCAGTTCTTTTGTTGTTGTTGTTGTTGTTGTTTTTTATTCTTTCTAATCTCATAGCAATAGATCAATACAGGCCCATAGTAAATACCAAGGGAAGTCTCAATTAGGGTGTTTCATTATATTAAGGCTTTGAATGATAATATCATGTGTCCAGTTCATATTATTAAAGTTATGGTTAATCTTTCCTGAACTACATCTGCTGTACTTCCTTTCAGAAGGGACTAGGAGAACAATTTTTATGTGCATGAATAAAGTTTACCAGTACTCTTGCCTGGAGAATCCCATGGATGGAGGAGTCTGGTGGGCTGCAGTCCATGGGGTCACTAGGAGTCGGACACAACTGAGTGACTTCACTTTCACTTTTCACTTTCATGCATTGGAAAGGGAAATGGCAGCCCACTCCAGTGTTCTTGCCTGGAGAATCCCAGGGATGGGGGAGCCTGGTGGGCTGCCGTGTATGGGGTCGCACAGAGTCGGACACGACTGAAGTGACTTAACAGCAGCAGTGAGACCTTTTGGTTTGGGGGACTCAGTTTTATTGGCTCAAAGTTGGAGAATGACATTAGCTATTTGATTCTTCAAGACCCCTCAGCTGACAGTTATTGTTTAGTCACTAAGTTGTGTCCAACTCTTTACAACCCGGTGGACTGTAGCATGCCAGGCTCCTCTGTTAATGGGATTTCCCAGGCAAGAATACTGGAGTGGATTGCCATTTCCTTCTCCAGGGGATCTTCCTGACCCAGGGATTGAACCCACATCTCCTGCATTGGCTGGCAAGTTCTTTTGCCACTGAGCCATCAGGGAAGCCCACAGTTGACAGATTAGATTGTAAATGATACAAGGGACAGAGCTCTGACAAGGCCTCACAATGATAAAGTGTTGGGGCCAGAGACAGGCAAAAAAGAAATAGGAATCTCAAATCCCTGTCACAGGGATCTCTCAGTTTTCAACACTAATCACATCCATATTCCCAGAATAAGAGAGAAAATCTCCACTTTCCTACCCATCTAGCCTTTCCCCTGCACTGCTCCTGTGTTCACCTTCTTTAGAGCTGGTTTCTCTTCCTTTGATTCATATTATTTCTTGGTTTGCTTTGACCACTTAGAACACAGAGTCAGCAAGAAGTCTTTGGGGGTGAGGAGAGACGATACCAGTCTGGGAGAATCAGAGCTTTTGCCTGTGAAGTGCATTACCCTGCTGTTCCCTGTTACTAGCCATAGGAAATCAAGAAAAAGGGATTCGGTGTCAGATGAAGAAAAGAGTGAAAGAGAGGAAGCATCAAGTGTCTTTTTTATCTCTCAGGGATCTATGGGGGTCTCTCTCTCTCTGAAAGACACGGCAAAATATGAGGGCAAGTGACAAAGCCCTGTCACATGTAATTTCAAGTTTGGTAGCAGGAGAACAGATTGAATGACATGTAAACTTTCCTCACTGAGACTTGGAGTCACATGCCACTTGTTCCCAGAAACACAATCATAAACATGTCCAGTTCTAACTGTTGCTTCCTAACCTGCATATAGGTTTCTCAAGAACCAGGTCAGGTGCTCTGGTATTGCCATCTCTTTTAGAATTTTCCAGTTTCTTGTGATCCTAGTTTCTATATTCCCATCTCTTTAAGAATATTCCTCAATTTGTTGTGATCCACAGAGTCAAAGGCTTTGGCATAGTCAATAAAGCAGAAATAGATGTTTTTCTGGAACTCTCTTGCTTTTTTGATGATCCAGCAGATGTTGGCAATTTGATCTCTGGTTCCTCTGCCTTTTCTAAAACTAGCTTGAACATCAGGAAGTTCACGGTTCACATATTGCTGAAGCCTGGCTTGGAGAATTTTGAGCATTACTTTACTAGCCTGTGAGATGAGGGCAGTTGTGTGATAGTTTGAGCATTCTTTGGCATTGCCTTTCTTTGGGATTGGAATGCAAACTGACCTTTTCCAGTCCTGTGGCCACTGCTGAGTCTTCCAAATGTGCTGGCATATTGAGTGCAGCACTTTCACAGCATCATCTCTCAGGATTTGAAATAACTCCACTGGAATTCCATCACCTCCACTAGCTTTGTTCATACTGACACTTTCTAAGGCCCACTTAAGTTCACACTCCAGGGTGTCTGGCTCTAGGTGAGTGATCACACCATCGTGATTATCTTGGTCATGAAGATCTATTTTGTACAGTTCTTCTGTGTATTCTTGCCACCTCTTCTTAATATCTTCTGCTTCCATTAGGTCCATAGCATTTCTGTCCTTTATCAAGCCCATCTTTGCATGAAATGTTCCCTTGGTATCTCTAATTTTCTTGAAGAGATCTCTAGTCTTTCCCCTTCTGTTGTTTTCCTCTATGTCTCTGCACTGATCGCCAAGGAAGGCTTTCTTATGTCTCCTTGCTATTCTTTGGAACTCTGCATTCAAATGGGAATATCTTTCCATTTCTCCTTTGCTTTTCACTTCTCTTCTTTTCACAGCTATTTGTAATGCCTCCTCAGACAGCCATTTTGCTTTTTTGCATTTATTTTCCATTGGGGTGGTCTTGATCCCTGTCTCCTGTACAATGTCATGAACCTCCATCCATAGTTCATCAAGCAGTCTGTCTATCAGATCTAGTCCCTTAAATGTATTTCTCACTTCCACTGTATAATCATAAGGGATTTGATTTAGGTCATACCTGAATGGTCTAGTGGTTTTCCCTACTTTCTTCAATTTAAGTCTGAATTTGGCAATAAGGAGTTCATGATCTGAGCCACAGTCAGCTCCCAGTCTTGTTTTTGCTGACTGTATAGAGCTTCTCCATCTTTGGCTGCAAAGAATATAATCATTCTGATATCGGTGTTGACCATCTGGTGATGTCCTTGTGTAGAGTCTTCTCTTGTGTTGTTGGAAGAGGGTGTTTACTATGACCAGTGCGTTCTCTTGGCAAAACTGTATTAGTCTTTACCCTGCTTCATTCCGTTTTCCAAAGCCAAATTTGCCTGTTACTTCAGGTGTTTCTTGACTCATATGCATATATTAAAATGCATCAGTCAAGGAGTTAACAGTAGTCAGAAGGCAGCTGAATCAGGGATACAGGGTCCAAATTAATGGAATTGTTATTAAAGAATTTTATGATAGAAAAAATGGTATATATTTTATGCATCCTTTTTTTTTTTTTAAAGCAGAAAAAGCCTTAAAAAGCCTTTTTTTTTTTTTTTTAAGGCTTCATTCCATATTCCAAGGCCAAATTTGCCTGTTACTCCAGGTGTTTCTTGACTTCCTACTTTGCATTCCAGTCCCCTATAATGAAAAGGACATCTTTTTTGGGTGTTAGTTCTAAAAGGTCTTGTAGGTCTTCATAGAACCATTCAACTTCAGCTTCTTCAGTGTTACTGGTTGGGGCATAGGCTTGGATCACCGTGATATTGAAAGGTTTGCCTTGGAAATGAACAGAGATCATTCTGTCATTTTTGAGATTGCATCCAAGTACTGCATTTCAGACTCTTTTTTTTTTAATTTAAATTTATTTATTTTAATTGGAGGCTAATTACTGTACAATATTGTATTGGTTTTTGCCATACATCAACATGAATCCACCACGGGTGTACCCGTGCTCCCCATCCAGATACCCCCTCCCCCTCCCTCCCCGTACCATCCCTCTGGGTCATATGATGGCTACTTCATTTTACCTAAGGGATTCCTGCCCACAATAGTAGATATAATGGTCATCTGAGTTAAATTCACCCACTCCAGTCCATTTTAGCTCGCTGATTCCTAGAATGTCAATGTTCACTCTTGCCATCTCCTCTTTGACCACCTCCAATTTGCCTTGATTCATGGACCTGACATTCCAGGTTCCTATGCAATATTGCTCTTTACAGCATCGGACCTTGCTTCTATTACCAGTCACATCCACAACTGGGTTTTGTTTTTGCTTTGGCTCCATCCCTTCATCCTTTCTGGAGTTATTTCTCCACTAATCTCCTATATTGGGCACCTACTGACCTGGGGAGTTCCTCTTTCAGTATCCTATCATTTTGCCTTTTCATACAGTTCATGGGGTTCTCAAGGCAAGAATACTGAAGTGGTTTGCCATTCCCTTCTCCAGTGGACCACATTCTGTCAGACCTCTCCACCATGACCCTCCTGTCTTGGGTGGCCCCACACGGCATGGCTTAGTTTCATTGAGTTAGACAAGGCTGTGGTCCGTGTGATCAGATTGGCTAGTTTTCTGTGTTTATGGTTTCAGTGTGTCTGCCCTTTGATGCCCTCTCTCAACACCTACCATCTTAATTGGGTTTCTCTTACCTTGGACGTTGGGCATCTCTTCACGGCTGCTCCAGCAAAGTGCAGCCACTGCTCCTTACCTTGGACGAGGTCACCCCTCCTGACCTGGAATGTGGAGTAGCTCCTCTCAGCCCTCCTGTGCCCGCACAGCAGCCGGCTCCTTGGACGTGGGGTTGCTCCTCTTGGCCGCTGCCCTGACCTTGGACATACAGTCTTCATCAAATAAAAATAGCAATTGTTAGAAGAGTATAAAATCTTATTTCCAGAGTTACCACATGACAATATATAAAACACTTAAGTATGGTCCATTGACAGCTGAAAAAAAAAAAAAATGACACAAGCCACTGCTGAGGAAGCCCAGACACTGAACTTACTAGATAAAACCTATAAGATACATGTTTTAGATATGCTAAGAGAGATGAATGAAACCATATAAAGAACTAAAGAATATCAGAGAAGTATAAGAACAATTGGGAATATCAATAATCAGAGGAGCATTATAATAAAGAACCAAATAGAAATTCAGGAACTAGAAAGTACAATACTTGATATTTTAAAAAAATTTCCAGAAAATTTCTGGTATTGTACTTTTTACAATAAAAAGTAGTACACTGAAGTAAATCATACACTACATCTAACCATTTTAAACTGCCATTTTAAACTATGTGTATAAATAACCCATTTATAATGGAATATTATATAGTCATAAAAAGGAAGGAAATTCTGCCGTTTATGATAACACAGATGTGCCTTGAAGGCATTATGCTTCGTAGAGTAAATCAGGAAGAGAAAATGAAATACCATATGATCTTACCCATACATGAACTATAAAATAAAATCCTGAAACTCATAAATAAATGCAGAGAAAACATTGATGACTCCCAGACACTGCAAGTGGTCAAAATGAATGAACCTGGTCAAAAGGTACAAATTTCCTATTATAAAATATAAATAAATCCTGTGTATGCATGTTGAGTTGCTTCAGTTTTTTTTTTTTTTAATTAATGTACTTATTTTAATTGGAGGCTAATTACTTTACAATATTGTAGTGGTTTTTGCCATACATTGACATGAATCAGTCATGGGTATACATGTGTTCCCCATCTTGAACTCTCCTCCCTCCTCTCTCCTCATCCCATCCCTCAGGGTCATCCCAGTGCACCAGCCCTGAGCACCCTGTCTCATGCCTTGAACCTGGGCTAGCAATCTGTTTCACGTATGATAATATACATATTTAAATCCTATTCTCTCAAATCATCCCACCCTCGCCTTCTCCCACAGAGTCCAAAAGACTCTTCTTTACACTGTGTCTCTCATGCTGTCTCGCATATAGGGTCATTGTTAGCATTGTTCTAAATTCCATATATATGCATTAATATACTATATTGATGTTTTTCTTTCTGACTTACTTCCCTCTGTATAATAGGTTTCAGTTTCATCCACCTCATTAGACCTGATTCAAATGCCTTCTTTTAATAGCTGAGTAATATTCCATTGTGTATATGTACCACAGCTTTGTTATCCATTCACTTGCCAATGGACATCTAGGCTGCTTCCATGTCCTGGCTATTATAAACAGTGCTGTGATGAACATTGGGGTACACGTGTCTCTTTCAATTCTGGTTTCCTCAGTGTGTATGCCCAGCAGTGGGATTTCTGGGTCATATAGCAGTTCTATTTCCAGTTTTTTTGTGGAATCTCCACACTGTTCTCCATAGTGGCTGTACTAGTTTGCATTCCCACCAACAGTGTAAGAAGGTTCCATTTTCTCCACATCCTCTCCAGCATTTACTGTTTGTAGGCTTTTTGATAGCAGCCATTATGACCAGCGTGAGATGGTACCTCATTGTGGTTTTGATTTGCATTTCTCTGATAATGAGTGATGTTGAGCATCTTTTCATGTGTTTGTTAGCCATCTGTATGTCTTCTTTGGAGAAATGTTTGTTTAGTTCTTTGGCCTATTTTTTGATTGGGTCATTTATTTTTCTGAAATTCAGCTGCAGGACTTCCTTGTATATTTTTGAGATTAATCCCTTGTCATTTGCTTTGTTTGCTATTATTTTCTCCCATTCTGAAGGCTGTCTTTTCACTTTGCTTATACTTTCCTTCGTTGTGCAAAAGCTTTTAAGTTTAATTAGGTCCCATTTGTTTATTTTTGCTTTTATTTCCAATATTCTGGGAAGTGGGTCATAGAGGATCCTGCTTGTGATTTATGTCAGAGAGTGTTTTGCCTATGTTTTCCTCTAGGTGTTTTATAGTTTCTGGTTTTACATTTAGATCTTTAATCCATTTTGAGTTTATTTTTGTGTGTGGTGTTAAAAAGTGTTCTAGTTGCATTCTTTTATAAGTGGTTGATCAGTTTTCCCAGCACCACTTGTTAAAGAGATTTTCTTTTCTCCATTATATATTCTTGCCTCCTTTGTCAAAGATAAGGTGTCCATAGGTGCATGGATTTATCTCTTATTATTTTATTTTGTTCCATTGATCTATATTTCTGTCTTTGTGCCAGTACCATGCTGTCTTGATGACTGTAGCTTTGTAGTATAGTCTGAAGTCAGGCAGGTTGATTCCTCCAGTTCCATTCTTCTTTCTTAAGATTGCTTTGGCTATTCGAGGTTTTTTTGTATTTCCATACAAATTGTGAAATTATTTGTTCTAGTTCTCTGAAAAATACCTTTGGTAGCTTGATAGGGATTGCATCAGATGTATAGATTGCTTGGGGTAGCATACTCATTTTCATTATATTGATTCTTCCACTCCATGAACACAGTATATTTCTCCATCTATTTGCGTCATCTTTGATTTCTTTCATTAGTGCTTTATAGTTTTGTATATATAGGTCTTTAGTTTCTTTAGGTAGATATATTCCTAAGTATTTTATTCTTTTCATTGCAATGGTGAATGGAATTGTTTCCTTAAGTTCTCTTTCTGTTTTCTCATTTTTGGTGTATAGGAATGCAAGGGATTTCTGTGTGTTAAGTTTATATCCTGCAATTTTACTATCTTCATTGATTAGCTCTAGTAATTTTTTGGTGGCATATTTAGGGTTTTCTATGTAGAGGATCATGTCATCTGCAAACAGTGAGCATTTTACTTCTTCTTTTCCAATCTAGATTCCTTTTATTTCTTTTTCTGCTCTGATTCCTGTGGCCAAAACTATGTTGAAGAGTAGTGTTGAGAGTGGGAACCCTTGTCCTTTTCCTGACTTTAGGGCTTCGAAGTGCTTTCAATTTTTCACCATTGAGGATAATGTTTGCTGTGGGTTTGTCATATATAGCTTTTATTATGTTGAGGTATGTTCCTTCTCTTCCTGCTTTCTGGAGAGTTTCTATCATAAATGGATGTTGAATTTTGTCAAAGGCTTTCTCTGCATCTATTGAGATAATCATATGGTTTTTATCTTTCAAATTTTAATGTGGTGTATCACATTGATTGATTTGTGGATATTGAAGAATCCTTGTATTCACGGGATAAAGCTCACTTGGTCATGATGTATGATCTTTTCAATATGTTGTTCAATTTTGTTTGCTAGAATTTTGCTAAGGATTTTTCCACCTCAGTTCATCAGTGATATTGGCCTGTAGTTTTCTTTTTTTGTGGCATCTTTGTCAGGTTTTGGTATTAGGGTGATGGTGGCCTCATAGAATGAGTTTGGAAGTTTACCTTCTTCTGCAATTTTCTGAAAGTGTTTGAGTAGGGTTGGTGTCAGCTCTTCTCTAAATTTTTGGTAGAATTCTTCTGTGAAGCCATCTGGTCCTGGGCTTTTGTTTGCTGGAAGACTGTTGATTACAATTTCAATTTCCATGCTTGTGATGGATCTGTTAAGATTTTCTATTTCTTCCTGGTTCAGTTTCGTAAAGTTATACTTTTCTAAGATTTTGTCCATTTCTTCCAAGTTGTCCATTTTATTGGCATATGGTTGCTGATAGTAGTGTTTTATGATCCTTTGTATTTCTGTGTTGTCTGTTGCGATTTCTCCGTTTTCATTTCTAATTTTGTTGATTTGATTCTTCTCCCTTTTTTTCTTGATGAGTCTGGCTAATGGATTGTCAATTTTATTTATCTTTTCAAAGAACCACCTTTTAGCTTTGTTGATTTTTGCTATGGTCTCATTTTTTCTTTTGCATTTATTTCTGTCCTAATTTTTATGGTTTATTTCCTTCTGCTAACCTTGGAGTTCTTAATTTCTTCCTTTTCTAGTTGCTTTAGTTGTAGAATTAGGTTATTTATTTGACTTTTTTATTGTTTCTTGAGGTAAGCGTGTATTTAGTGAACCTTCGATATAGGACAGAAATAGTATGGACCTAACAGAAGCAGAAGATATTAAGAAGAGATGGCAAGGATACACAGAAGAACTGTACAAAAAAGATCTTCACGACCCAGATAATCACGATGGTGTGATCACTCATCTAGAGCCAGACATCCTGGGATGTGAAGTCAAGTGGGCCTTAGAAAGCATCACTACAAACAAAGCTAGTGGAGGTGATGGAATTCCAGTGGAGCTATTCCAAATCCTGAAAGATGATGCTGTGAAAGTGCTGCACTCAATATGCCAGCACATTTGGAAAACTCAGCAGTGGCCACAGGACTGGAAAAGGTCAGTTTTCATTCCAATCCCAAAGAAAGGCAATGCTAAGGAATGCTCAAACTACCGCACAATTGCACTCATCTCACAGGCTAGTAAAGTAATGCTCAAAATTCTCCAAGCCAGGCTTCAGCAATATGTGAACCGTGAACTTCCAGATGTTCAAGCTAGTTTTAGAAAAGGCAGAGGAACCAGAGATCAAATTGCCAACATCCGCTGGATCATCAAAAAAGCAAGAGAGTTCCAGAAAAACATCTATTTCTGCTTTATTGACTATGCAAACGCCTTTGACTGTGTGGATCACAGTAAACTGTGGAAAATTCTGAAAGAGATGGGAATACCAGACCACCTGACCTGCCTCTTGAGAAATTTTTATGCAGGTCAGGAAGCAACAGTTAGAACTGGACATGGAACAATAGACTGGTTCCAAATCGGAAAAGGAGTTCGTCAAGGCTGTATATTGTCACCCTGCTTATTTAACTTATATGCAGAGTACATCATGAGAAACGCTGGGCTGGAAGAAGCACAAGCTGGACTCAAGATTGCCGGGAGAAATATCAATAACCTCAGATATGCAGATGACACCACCCTTATGGCAGAAAGTGAAGAGGAACTCAAAAGCCTCTTGATGAAAGTGAAAGTGGAGAGTGAAAAAGTTGGCTTAAAGCTCAACATTCAGAAAACTAAGATCATGGCATCCAGTCCCACCACTTCATGGGAAATAGATGGGGAAACAGTGGAAACAGTGTCAGATTTTATTTTTCTGGGCTCCAGAATCACTACAGATGGTGACTGCAGCCATAAAATTAAAAAACACTTACTCCTTGGAAGGTAAGTTATGACCAACCTAGATAGCATATTGAAAAGCAGAGACATTACTTTGCCAACAAAGGTTTGTCTAGTCAAGGCTATGGTTTTTCCTATGGTCATGTATGAATGTGAGAGTTGGACTGTGAAGAAGGCTGAGAACCGAAGAACTGATGCTTTTGAACTGTGGTGTTGGAGAAGATTCTTGAGAGTCCCTTGGACTGCAAGGAGATCCAACCAGTCCATTCTGAAGGAGATCAGCCCTGGGGTTTCTTTGCAAGGAATGATGCTAAAGCTGAAACTCCAGTACTTTGGCCACCTCATGCGAAGAGTTGACTCATTGGAAAAGACCCTGACGCTGGGAGGTATTGGGGACAAGACGAGAAGGGGACGACAGAGGATGAGATGGCTGGATGGCATCACTGACTCGATGGACGTGTGTCTGAGTGAACTCCGAGAGTTGGTGGTGGATAGGGAGGCTTGGCGTGCTGCGATTCACGGGGTCGCAAGAGTCAGACACGACTGAGTGACTGATCTGATCTGATCTGATCCCCTTAGCACTGTTTTTACTGAATCCCTTAGGTTTGGGGTTGCTGTGTTTTCATTTTCATTCATTTCTATGTATATTTTGATTTCTTCTGTGATTTGTTGGTTATCCAGAAGTGCATTGTTAAGCCTCCATATATTTGTATTTTTAATAGTTTCTTTTCCTGTAGTTGACATCTTATCTTACCGCATTGTGATCAGAAAAGATGCTTGGAATGATTTGATTTTTTTTTTTTTTAATTTACCAAGGCTAATTTTATGGCTCAGGATGTGATCTATCCTGGAGACGGTTCCATGTGCACTTGAGAAAATGGTGAAATTCATTGTTTTAGGGTGAAATGTCCTATACATATCAGTTAGTTCTAACTGGTCCATTGTATCATTTAAAGTTTGTGTTTCCTTGCTAATTTTCTGTTTAGTTGATCTATCCATAGGTGTGAGTGGAGTAGTAAAGTCTCCCACTATTATTGTGTTACTGTTAATTTCCCCTTTCGTACCTGTTACCATTTGCTTACATATTGTGGTGCTCCTATGTTGGGTGCATATATATTTATAATTGTTATATCTTTTTCTTTGATTGATCTTTTAATCATTATGTAGTGTCCTTCTTTGTCTCTTTTCACAGCCTTTGTTTTAAAGTCTATTTTATCTGATATGACTATTGCTACTCCTGCTTTATTTCGGTCTCCATTTGCATGAAATATCTTTTTCCAGCTCTTCACTTTCAGTCAGTATGTATCCCTTGTTTTGAAGTGGGTCTCTTGTATACAGCATATATAGGGGTCTTGTTTTTGTACCCAATCAGCCAGTCTTTGTCTTTTGGTTGAGACATTCAACCCATTTACATTTAAGGTAATTATTGATAAGTATGATCCCACTGGTCATAGCAAACACCCTCTTCCAACAACACAAGAGAAGACTCTACACAAGGACATCACCAGATGGTCAACACTGATATCAGAATGATTATATTTTTTGCTGCCAAAGATGAAGAAGCTCTATACAGTCAGCAAAAACAAGACTGGGAGCTGACTGTGGCTCAGATCATGAACTCCTTATTGCCAAATTCAGACTTAAATTGAAGAAAGTAGGGAAAATACTAGACCATTCAGGTATGACCTAAATCAAATCCCTTATGATTATACAGTGGAAGTGAGAAATACATTTAAGGGACTAGATCTGATAGACAGAGTGCCTGATGAACTATGGACGGAGGTTCGTGACACTGTACAGGAGACAGGGATCAAGACCACCCCAATGGAAAATAAATGCAAAAAAGCAAAATGGCTGTCTGAGGAGGCATTACAAATAGCTGTGAAAAGAAGAGAAGTGAAAAGCAAAGGAGAAATGGAAAGATATTCCCATTTGAATGCAGAGTTCCAAAGAATAGCAAGGAGACATAAGAAAGCCTTCCTTGGCGATCAGTGCAGAGACATAGAGGAAAACAACAGAAGGGGAAAGACTAGAGATCTCTTCAAGAAAATTAGAGATACCAAGGGAACATTTCATGCAAAGATGGGCTTGATAAAGGACAGAAATGCTATGGACCTAATGGAAGCAGAAGATATTAAGAAGAGGTGGCAAGAATACACAGAAGAACTGTACAAAATAGATCTTCATGACCAAGATAATCACGATGGTGTGATCACTCACCTAGAGCCAGACACCCTGGAGTGTGAACTTAAGTGGGCCTTAGAAAGTGTCAGTATGAACAAAGCTAGTGGAGGTGATGGAATTCCAGTGGAGCTATTTCAAATCCTGAGAGATGATGCTGTGAAAGTGCTGCACTCAATATGCCAGCACATTTGGAAGACTCAGCAGTGGCCACAGGACTGGAAAAGGTCAGTTTGCATTCCAATCCCAAAGAAAGGCAATGCCAAAGAATGCTCAAACTATCACACAACTGCCCTCATCTCACAGGCTAGTAAAGTAATGCTCAAAATTCTCCAAGCCAGGCTTCAGCAATATGTGAACCATGAACTTCCTGATGTTCAAGCTAGTTTTAGAAAAGGCAGAGGAACCAGAGATCAAATTGCCAACATTTGCTGGATCATCGAAAAAGCAAGAGAGTTCCAGAAAAAACATCTATTTCTGCTTTATTGGCTATGCAAACGCCTTTGACTGTGTGGATCACAAGAAACTGTGGAAAATTCTAAAAGAGATGGGAATACCAGACCACGTGACCTGGTTCTTGAGAAACCTATATGCAGGTCAGGAAGCAACAGTTAGAACTGGACATGGAACAACAGACTGGTTCCAAATAGGAAAAGGAGTACATCAAGGCTGTATATTGTCACCCTGCTTATTTAACTTATATGCAGAGTACATCATGAGAAACGCTGGGCTGGAAGAAGCACAAGCTGGACTCAAGATTGCCGGGAGAAATATCAATAACCTCAGATATGCAGATGACACCACCCTTATGGCAGAAAGTGAAGAGGAACTCAAAAGCCTCTTGATGAAAGTGAAAGAGGAGAGTGAAAATGTCTTAAAGCTCAACATTCAGAAAATGAAGATCATGGCATCTGGTCCCATAACTTCATGGGAAATGAATGGGGTAACAGTGTCAGACTTTATTTTTGGGGGCTCCAAAATCACTGCAGATGGTGACTGCAGCCATGAAATTAAAAGACGCTTACTCCTTGGAAGGAAGGTTATGACCAACCTAGACAGCATATTGAAAAGGAGAAACGTTACTTTGCTAAGAAAGGTCAGTCTAGTGAAGGCTATGGTTTTTCCTGTGATCATGTATGGATGTGAGAGTTGGACTGTGAAGAAAGCTAGGCCCCAAAGAATTGATGCTTTTGAACTGTGGTGTTGGAGAAGACTCTTGCGAGTCCCTTGGACTGCAAGGAGGTACAACCAGTCTATTCTGAAGAAGATCAGCCCTGGGGTTTCTTTGCAAATAATGATGCTAAAGCTGAAACTCCAGTACTTTGGCCACCCCATGCGAAGAGTTGACTCATTGGAAAAGACTCTGATGTTGGGAGGTATTGGGGGCAGGAGGAGAAGGGGATGACAGAGGATGAGATGGCTGGATGGCATCACTGAATGGATGGACGTGAGTCTGAGTGAACTCCGGGAGTTGGTGATGGACAGGGAGGCCTGGCGTGCTGTGATTCATGGGGTCGCAAAGAGTCCGACACGACTGAGCGACTTAACTGAACTGATGATCCCATTGCCCTCACTTTGTTGTTTGGGGTTCGAGTTTATACACCTTTTCTCTGTTTCCTGTCTAGAGAAGATCCTTTAGCATTTGTTGAAGAGCTGGTTTGGTGGTGCTGAATTCTCTCAGCTTTTGCTTGTCTGTAATGCTTTTGATTTCTCCTTCATATTTGAATGAGATCCTTGCTGGGTACAGTAATCTGGGCTGTAGGTTTTTCTCTTTCATCACTTTAAGTACATCTGCTATTCCCTCCTGGTCTGAAGAGTTTCTATTGAAAGATCAGCTGTTATCCTTATGGGAATGCCCTTGTGTGTTATTTGTTGCTTTTCCCTTGTTGCTTTTAATATTTGATCTCCATGTTTGATCTTTGTTAATTTGATTAATATGTGTCTTGGGTTGTTTCACCTTTGATTTATCCTGTTTGGGACTCTCTGGGTTTCTTGGTGTTGTGTGGCCATTTCCTTTCCCATTTTAGGGAAGTTTTCAACTATTATCTCCTCAAGTATTTTTTCATGGCCTTTCTTTTTGTCTTCTTCTTCTGGGACTCCTGATTCGAATGTTTGGGTGTTTGACATTGTCTCAGAGGTCTCTAAGTTTGTCTTCATCTCTTTTAATTCTTTTTTCTTTTTTCCTCTCTGTTTCATTTATTTCCACCATTCTATCTTCCGCCTCACTTATCCTATCTTCTGCCTCAGTTATTCTACTGTTGGTTCTCTCCAGAGTGCTTTTGATCTCAGTTATTGCATTATTCATTATTGATTGACTCTTTTTTATGTCTTCTAGTTCCTTGCTAAACATTTCTTGCATCTTCTCAATCCTTGTCTCCAGACTATTTACTTGTAACTCCATTTTGTTTTCAAGATTTTGGATCATTTTTACTATCATTATTCTGAATTCTTTTCCAGGTAGACTCCCTATCTCCTCCTCTTTTGTTTGGCTTAGTGGGCATTTATCATGTTCCTTTACCTGCTGAATATTTCTCTGCCTTTTCATCTTGTTTAGATTGCTGTGTTTGGGGTGGCCTTTCTGTATGCTGGAAGTTTGTGGTTGCTCTTTATTGTGGAAGTTGCTCCCTGTGGACGTGGTTGGATGAGTGGCTTTTCAGGGTTTCCTGGTTAGGGAAGTTTGCATCAGTGTTATGGTGGGCAGAGCTGGATCTCTTCTCTCTGGAGTGCAATGAAGTGCCCAGTAGTGAGTTCTGAGGTGTCTATGGGTTTGGTGTGACTTTTGGCCACCTGTATTTTAATGCTCTGGGTTATGTTCCTGCATTGCTGGGGAATTAGTTTGGTATGTCTTGCTCTAGAACTTGTTGGCTCTTGGGTGGAGCTTGATTTCATTGTAGGTATGGAGCCTTTTGGAGAAGGTGGTGTCACCCCACTCCAGTACTCTTGCCTGGAAAATCCCATGGACAGAGGAGCCTGGTGGGCTGCAGTCCATGGGGTCGCTAAGAGTCGGAGATGACTGAGCGACTTCACTTTCACTTTTCACTTCCATGCATTGGAGAAGGAAATGGCAACCCACTCCAGTGTTCTTGCCTGGAGAATCCCAGGGACGGTGGGGCCTGGTGGGCTGCCGTCTATGGGGTCGCACAGAGTCAGACACGACTGAATCGACTTAGCAGCAGTAGCAGCAGCATGGAGCCTTTTGGAAGGGCTCCTATCGATTAATGTTCCCTGGAGTCAGGAGTTTTCTGGTGTTCCCAAGTTTTGTGTTTAAGCCTCCTGCCTCTAGCTTTCAGTCTTATTCTTACAGTAACCTCAAGACTTTTCCATCCATATAGCACAGATTATAAAACATCTTGGTTAATGATGAAAAGATTCTCTATAGTGAGGGACACCCAGAAAATTTCACAGAGTTACATGGAGAAGAAAAGAGGGAGGAGGGAGATAGACGTGACCAGAAGGAGAAGGGGGGAGTCTTCTCTTCTAGATTGCTAGGGAGCAATCTAGCCAGTAATCAATTCCCTATGTGCTCTCCACAGTCTGGAACACTCACAGAGGTTCACGGAGTTACATAGAGACTAGAAAAGCGAGGAGGTAGATAGTGGTGACCAGAAGGAGAAGACTGGTAGTCAAAAGGGGAGAGACCAATCTAGCCAGTAATCAGTTCCCTAAGTATTCTCCACAGCCCCAAACACCCAGAGAGATTCACAGAGTTAAGTAGAGAAGAGAAGTGGGAGGAAGGAGATAGAGGTGACCTGGGAGAAAAAGTAGAGTCAAAAGGGGAGAGGGCAATCAAGCCAGTAATCACACCCTTAAGTAAAAATGGGTACTGAAGATTAGATTTTTAAAGGTACAAAATTGATAACAAATACCCAAAAGCAAAGATTAAAAATCTGTAGTAGAGGTTAGACTCTCAAAAGTACAATATTAAAAATACAAAACAAAATCAATCACAAAAATTATTATATATAAATGTGAAACTTGCTTTAAAAATAGGGTCTTTTTTTTTTTTTTGCAAGGTAATAGTAAGTTATAAAGATGAAAATTAAAGGAACAAAAAAGAACCTAAAAATAAAAAAATTAAAAAATGATAACAAAACATACCTGTGAATTTCTCTGGGGCTGTTGAGGGCAGTATGAGGTCAGTTCAGTTTCAGATGGCTCCTTGTTCCAGCTTATATTTCTTCTCAAGGTCTATAGGCCCCTTCCAATGCTTGCTACTGCTGCTAAGTTGCTTCAGTCATGTCCAACTCTGTGCGACCCCATAGATGGCAGCCCACAGACTCTGCTGCTCCTGGGATTCTCCAGGCAAGAACACTGGAGTGGGTTGCCATTTCCTTCTCCAATGCATGAAAGTGAAAAGTGAAAGTGAAGTCGCTGAGTTGTGTCCGACTCCTAGCAACCCCATGGACTGCAGCCCACCAGGCTCCTCCGTCCATGGAATTTTCCAGGCAAGAGTACTGGAGTGGGGTGCCATCGCCTTCTCCCGCTTCCAATGCTTAGTCAATGCTGACTACACTGCTTTAATCTGTTGCACCTGTCACTTCCAGAGCGGTTCCCTCTTTATTTTGGCTTTCTCTGTTTGCCGGTCTCTACAGTGCACAATTTCCGCTCTGACACAAGGCGGCGCAGAGGTCACTTATTTAGCCTCACTTGTTCAGTTGTGATGTGGGGAGGGAGGAACACTGCAAACAAATATCACTGGCATGTGTGGGCAGTGCTTGCAGTGTATGAACCACACTAGGTTTGCCCAGCTCTCGGGGTGTGTGCTTTCTTGGTCTACACTGCTCAGGCTCCAGGTTGCTCTGCAGGGGAACTATCCAAAGCGGGCCCTGGGATTCATGCACTTCCCTGGTCTAAGCTGCTCAGGTCCAGGTTCTTGGGTACTCCACAGGACACAGACTTGGTTGGGCCTGCGTTTTGTGCCCTTCCCAGATCCGAGCCGCTCAGGTGACCTTTGCTTGGCAAACACACTGTCCCAAGTGGGCTGTGCATCTTAATCACCTCCCTAGTCCCGGCCACTTGGTATCTTGGGTGCACCGCAAGGGCACCGTCCCAGGTGTCCTGTGTGTCTCCTCTGGTGAGCTGATCTCAGGGTGCGACCCTCCTGGCAGGTGTCAACCGTCCAGGATCCCAGTAAGACTTGGTTAGCGACTGGGAGCCTGCTCACAGTTTGGTGGCTCACAGTTGGGCGTCTCTGGGGCTGAGATTGCCCCTCGCCTTCTGGCTCTGGCTGGCTCTGGCTGTTGCTGGTGGGGGGATGGGCTGATCCATAGCCCACTAGCTCTCCTTTGGTATTCACTCAAGTCCTTTGTTCTGTGAGCAGGCCAGGCTGTGTGTGCCTTAGGTTAGAGCTTTTCGTGGTAAGTTCTCTCTCTGTCTTTTTCCCTCTCTCTGGCTATCCGTGAGTTTGGGTTGCTATCTCACGTTAGCTCCCTCAGATTGTCCTCAGGGCATTCAGGCCCAGTTTTACCCTAAGCATGCAACCCTCGCCTTCCTGTTCAGCCTCGCTTGCTGGTGGTGGATGTGAGTGTCTGGGCTACTTTTCTGCTGGGAGTTGTGGTTAGGCATGTATTCTGTGGGTTTTTTTTTTTTTTTTTTTTTTCCCTCCTGGTTATGTTGCCCTCTAAGATTTCAAAACTCCCCACAGACCCGCTGGTGAGAGGGTTTCCTGGTGTTTGCAAACTTCTCCTCCTTCACGACTCCCTCCCCAGGATGGGTCTCTGTCCCTAATTCTTTTGTCTATCTTTTTGTCTTTTATATTTCGTCCTACCTTCTTTCAAAGAGAATGGGCTGCCTTTCTGGATGCCTGGTGTCCTCTGCCAGCGTTCAGAAGTTGTTTTGTGGAATTTGCTCAGCATTCAGATGCTCTTTTGATGAATTTGTGGAGGAGAAAGTGGTCTCCCTGTCCTATTCCTCTGCCATCTTAGGACCCTCCCAATCCCCTCATTTTAGGAGTTTTATGGTCATATTTATATCTTTAATCCATTTTGAGTTTATTCTTGTATGTTTTCTCATGATATAATGGAAGGTAACATAACAACTTTTTTGTTATTTTTAATTGATTTAATAGAATAGTCTATTTGAAAATATAGCAATAATGTATTTTGTGAAATTATCTTAGGAAAAGTGAGATAAATGAAAAAAATGATACAAGTAAGGGGAGAGAAGTCTTAGACATATTCTGTTACAAGGTGTTTGTACTTGCTATAAAACATTATTAAATTATTTTAAAGTGGACTTGGACATGGCCTGTAGCCTGCCTGGCTCCTCTGTCCATGAGATTCTCTGGGCAAGACTATTGGAGTGGGTTGCCATGCCCTCCTCCAGGGGATCTTCCTGATCCAGGGATCAAACCCACATCCCTTAAGTCTCCTGCATTAGCACATGGGTTCTTTACCACTGGACCACTAGGGGAGCCCTAGGGAAACAATCAGAAAAGAAGTAACAAAGCAGGTATGCTGCTACTATGGAATGAAGTTCGTGATATTGTACAGGAGACAGGGATCAAGGTCATTCCCATAGAAAAGAAATGCAAAAAAGCAAAATGGCTGTCTGGGGAGGCCTTACAAATAGCTGTGAAAAGAAGAGAAGCGAAAAGCAAAGGAGAAAAGGGAAGATATAAACATCTGAATGCAGAGTTCCAAAGAATAGCAAGAAGAGATAAGAAAGCCTTCTTCAGTGATCAATGCAAAGAAATAGAGGAAAACAACAGAATGGGAAAGACTAGGGATCTCTTCAAGAAAATCAGAGATACCAAAGGAACATTTCATGCAAAGATGAGCTCGATAAAGGACAGAAATGGTATGGATCCAACAGAAGCAGAAGATATTAAGAAGAGATGGCAAGAATACACAGAAGAACTGTACAAAAAAGATCTTCACGACCCAGATAATCATGATGGTGTGAGCACTGACCTAGAGCCAGACATCCTGGAATGTGAAGTCAAGTGGGCCTTAGAAAGCATCACTACGAACAAAGCTAGTGGAGGTGATGGAATTCCAGTTGAGCTATTCCAAATCCTGAAAGATGATGCTGTGAAAGTGCTGCGCTCAATATGCCAGCAAATTTGGAAAACTCAGCAGTGGTCACAGGGCTGGAAAAGGTCAGTTTTCATTCCAATGTCAAAGAAAGGCAATGCCAAAGAATGCTCAAACTACTGCACAATTGCACTCATCTCACAGGCTAGTAAAGTAATGCTCAAAATTCTCCAAGCCAGGCTTCAGCCAGGCTTCATGTGAACCGTGAACTTCCTGATGTTCAAGCTGGTTTTAGAAAAGGCAGAGGAACCAGAGATCAAATTGCCAACATCCGCTGGATCATCGAAAAAGCAAGAGAGTTCCAGAAAAACATCTATTTCTGCTTTATTGACTATGCAAAAGCCTTCGACTGTGTGGATCACAGTAAACTGTGGAAAATTCTGAAAGAGATGGGAATACCAGACCACCTGATCTGTCTCTTGAGAAATTTGTATGCAGGTCAGGAAGCAACAGTTAGAACTGGACATGGAACAATAGACTGGTTCCAAATCGGAAAAGGAGTTCGTCAAGGCTGTATATTGTCACCCTGCTTATTTAACTTATATGCAGAGTACATCATGAGAAACGCTGGGCTGGAAGAAGCACAAGCTGGACTCAAGATTGCCGGGAGAAATATCAATAACCTCAGATATGCAGATGACACCACCCTTATGGCAGAAAGTGAAGAGGAACTCAAAAGCCTCTTGATGAAAGTGAAAGAGGAGAGTCAAAAAGTTGGCTTAAAGCTCAACATTCAGAAAACGAAGATCATGGCATCCGGTCCCACCACTTCATGGGAAATAGATGGGGAAACAGTGGAAACAATGTCAGACTTTATTTTTCTGGGCTCCAGAATCACTACAGATGGTGACTGCAGCCATGAAATTAAAAGACGCTTACTCCTTGGAAGGAAAGTTATGACCAACCTAGATAGCATATTCCAAAGCAGAGACATTACTTTGCCAACAAAGGTTTGTCTAGTCAAGGCTATGGTTTTTCCTGTGGTCATGTATGAATGTGAGAGTTGGACTGTGAAGAAGGCTGAGCGCCGAAGAATTGATGCTTTTGAACTGTGGCATTGGAGAAGACTCTTGAGAGTCCCTTGGACTGCAAGGAGATCCAACCAGTCCATTCTGAAGAAGATCAGCCCTGGGGTTTCTTTGCAAATAATGATGCTAAAGCTGAAACTCCAGTACTTTGGCCACCCCATGGGAAGAGTTGACTCATTGGAAAAGACTCTGATGTTGGGAGGTATTGGGGGCAGGAGGAGAAGGGGATGACAGAGGATGAGATGGCTGGATGGCATCACTGACTCAATGGACATGAGTCTGAGTGAACTCCGGGAGTTGGTGATGGACAGGGAGGCCTGGCATGCTGCGATTTATGGGGTCGCAAAGAGTTAGACACGACTGAGCGACTGATCTGATCTGATGCTGCTACTGCTAAGTCACTTTAGTCGTGTCCAACTCTGTGCGACCCCATAGACGGCAGCCCACTAGTCCTCCCCATCCCTGGGATTCTCCAGGCAAGAACACTGGAGTGGGTTGCCATTTCCTTCTCCAATGTATGAAAGTGAAAAGTGAAAGTGAAGTGGCTCAGTCGTGTCCGACTCTTATCGACCCCATGGACTGCAGCCTACCAGGCTCCTCCGCCCATGGGATTTTCCAGACAAGAGTACTGGAGTGGGGTGCCATTGCCTTCTCCAAAAGCAAGTATAAGTAATCAGAAAAGACAGAGGATGAGAGATGTCGTCATCATGTTGACTTAAAATGTTCCTCCTTTCTCTCCTCACTTTAACAACAATCATTTAAAGAGCTATCCATGAATAATGTGCATCAGTGGGAACTGTGGAGCCACGTGTGCCCCCCAAAATAGACAGACCTCAGTAATGGCCGACAATGCAAAGAAGTCAGTGAAACTGCCCCATTACCTCTTGCTGCCATCAGGGTAAAAACATGGAGAGTGCTGACTTTGGCAGATATCCACAGATGAGAGGGAATTTCTAGAAGTCTAGTGTGTCTGAGGGACAATTCCAGCATAGCATCAGAGCAAGAAGGATTTGAATTTAGATACAGTGAAGAGAGAAGAACTCCATCAAAGACCCCTCCCTTTGCCCCTCTGCCAGAGATTGAGCTGTGTGGTGGCAACGTCCTCTCCCGTGGAGAAGGTGGAAAGCAGTGAGTGAGTGCCTGGCCACCTTAGTTATGTGGGATGCAACTGGAGAAATTCATTTCTTTCCAGCAGCAACCAGAGTACTACAGCAGGACTCCCATGACCAGGGGCAGAAAAGCAGATAAAAATTTCAGAGGATGTTATAAGGGACAGAGTCCTTCAGCAGGGAGTCTGCCCACAAGCCTCTGGCAATGCCTCGCATTGAGGGTTTCCCCACAAGGTCTGCAGGCACTACCACTGCCTGGAGTGCTAAATCCAGTACTTACACATTATAGTTGGATACTAATGTCTGTTGTCTATTCTAGTGGTGTGGGCAGAACTAGCAATCAGAGTACTCTCAGAAAATCAGACCAGGGTGTGTTGGAGAAGTGAGGAACTATAAAATGAAGCCTTAGTCCTATCTTCTGGAAAACAGAAAGGAGGTTTCCACCAGCAGTCTGATTAGTTTTAAGAACAAGAGAAAACAGAAGATTAAGAATTCTGCCATAAGAGAGAACAAAGAAAGAATGTGAGTTTTCAGTACAAAACCTAGGACACCTCAGATAGAGAAACACCAATAAATAATACCACCATCTGTAGGCAACCAATTAAGATTTAAGAAGGTGTCTGCTACTTCAAATATGAAAGCAACAAAACAAAACTATAAGAACATGAAAAATGAAGGCAACAAGCCATTGCCAAAAGAACTCAGTGATTCTCTAACAACTACGGAGAAGGCACTGGCGACCCATTCCAGTACTCTTGCCTGGAAAATCCCATGGATGGAGGAGCCTGGTGGGCTGCAGTCCATGGGGTCGCTAAGAGTCAGACACGACTGAGTGACTTCACTTTCACTTTTCACTTTCATTCATTGGAGAACGAAATGGTAACCCACTCCAGTGTTCTTGCCTGGACAATCCCAGGGACGGGGGAGTCTGGTGGGCTGCTGTCCGTGGGGTTGGACTTGACTGATGCGACCTAGCAGCAGCAGCAGCTAAGAATTAAGCACAAATCCATGGACTATTATGATCTAGTCACTAAAGAATTCAGTATAGCTTTTAGGAAAACAGCAAATAGAATTCAGGAATATATAAAAAGATTTATAGCCTATGACCAAGTGGGATTTACTTTATGTATGCAAGATTGATCCATCATTTGGATCAATTAAGGTTCAATAGCAACAGGTTAAAGAAGAGAAATCAACATGATGATACTAATAGATGTAGAAAACAATTTGGCAAAATAAAAGTCATTCAGGATAAAAATTCTCTGGAAAGCAGGAATAAGGAGGGAACTTCCTTGACTTGATAAACAGCAGGACACTTATATGCAAAAAAAAAAAAAAAAAAAAAGGTCTACACACAGATGTTATATACTTTACAAAAATTAACTCAACAATGGATCATAGAACTCAATGCAGAATGCAAAACTTTTAAAAGACACCATAAGGAGAAAATCTGATTACTTTGAGTTTGATGATTACCTTTTAAATACATCATTAAAATCATCATCCATTAAAGAATTGATAACTTGGATTTCATTAAAGTTAAAAACTTCTGTTTTGTGAAACACACAGCCAAGGGAATAATAAGCAACAGACTGGGATAGAATGTTTGCCTAATGCACATGTGATTTGTGGTTGTTCTGGGACATGCCAGGCTTTCCTGTCCTTCACTATCTCCCAGAGTTTGCTCAAACTCATGTCCACTGAGTCAATGATGCGATCCAACCATCGCATCCTCTGTTTCACCCTTCTCCTGCCCTCAGTCTTTCCAAGCATCATGGTCTTTTGCAGTGAGTTGGCTCTTCACATCAGGTGGCCAAAGTACTGAAGCTTCAGCTTCAGCATCAGTCCTTCCAATGAGCATTCAGGGTTGATTTCCTTTAGGATTGACTGGTTTGATCTCCTTGCAGTCCAAGGGACTCTCAAGAGTTTTCTACAGCACTACAGTTCAAAAGCATCAATTCTTTGGCCCTCAGCTTTCTTTATGATTCACCTCTCACATCCATACATGACTACTGGAAAAACCATAGCTTTGACTAGATGAACCTGTGTCAGCAAAGTGATGTCTTTGCTTTTTAATATGCTATCTAGGTTTGTTACAGCTTTTCTTCCAAGGAGCAAGCATCTTTGACTTTCATGGCTGCAGTCACCATCTTCAGTGATTTTGGAGACCAAGAAAACAAAGTCTGTCAGTTTCCATTTGGCATGGCATCCGCTGATGCCATGATCTTCATTTTTTGAATGTTGAGTTTTAAGCCAACTTTTTCACTCTCCTCTTTCACCTTCATCAAGAGGCCCTTTAGTTCTCCTTCACTTTCTGCCATTAGGGTAGCAACATCTGCATATCTGAGGTTGTTGATTTTTCTCCAGGCAATCTTGATTCCAGATTGTGATTGATCCAGCCCAGCATTTCCCATGATGTATTCTGCATATAAGTTAAATAAGTAGGGTAACAATCTACAGCCTTGTCATACTCCCTTCCCAGTTTTGAACCAATCAGTTGTTTCAAGTCTAGCTCTAACTGTTGTTTCTTGACTTGCATACAGGTTCCTTTGGAGATAGGTAAGCTGCTCTGGTATTCCCATTTCTTTAAGAATTTTCCAATTTGTTGTGATCCACACAGTCAAAGGCTTTATAGAAATAGATGTTTTTCTGGAATTCCCTTGCTTACTTGCACATGAACATTTATAGTTGCTTTATTCATAAATGTATGTGTATGAGCAAAATGATATTTATGTTTACTCATTAACCAAGTAGTTATAGTTACCTTATTCATGTTTATATCAAAACTTGGAAACACCCAAGAAATACTTCAATTGGTGAATGTATAAACAAACTGTGATACATCAGTGCAATGGAATACTGTTCACTCATAGAAAGAAATGTAGTATCGAGCCAGGAAAAGACATGCTGAATGTTACTATGTGAAAGAAATGTATGTAAAGACTTCATGCCATTATTGTCCAACTCTATAATGTTTTAGAAAAGGGAAAACTTTGGAGAAAATTAAAAAATCGGTGGTTATCAGGGTCTTGGGTAGATGGATGGATGAATAGATGAAGTACAGACAGTTTTTAAAGCAGTGAAACTATTCTGTATTATTTTAGTGGTGAATACATGTCATTACGCAGTGGTCAAAATCCATAGAAGTCTCAAAATTATGAGTGAGCCCTAATGTTATTTATGGACTTTTGGTTTATAATGTATCAATGTTGTTTCACCAATAGTGACAAATATAC
Organism: Bos javanicus; assembly: GCF_032452875.1. Lineage (NCBI taxonomy): Eukaryota > Metazoa > Chordata > Mammalia > Artiodactyla > Bovidae > Bos > Bos javanicus. The sequence continues at coordinate 16,249,928 of NC_083893.1, forward strand.
AACCCTGGTGAGGGTTGTTGGTGGTAGCAGAGACTGTATTGGGTGGGGGAAGTGTGTGAGAACTACGTACATTCTGGTTAGTTTTGTTGTGAACCTAAACTGCTCTAAAAAATTGTATTAATAAAAAAAAACCCCTAATCCACAACTCTAGTCAAACTAGTCGAACTGGTTTTCATTAGTCTGTGACAATGGAGGGCTTGATGTTGATGACCTCCTGATCATTTGAAAAGCAATGGAAATGCTATTTGATGTGCAGTGCCGATGAACTGAAAGTTGGGAAACTAGAGTTTGTAAGACAAGGTCTTGTACTAACACAGTGATGACACTTTATCTCACCAATTGCTCTTTAGGAGAGATAAAGATTAGACTAATTGATCTCAGAGATTCCTTGTATTTCTAAGTTACATTTGACTCTTTAATTCTGTAAAAGGAAATGGGCTTCAACAGAGGGGAAGTAGGACAGAACAAGGACAATATTTCCCCAAAGAATAAAATGATTGCTCTAGAGAAAGTGACCAAATTTGTTTGATCCAAAATAAACTGGTGTACCTCTTTTACAGTATAAAGCTGTGTGAGTTAGGCAGAAAATTACTGATTCTCTTTGTCCTAAATAAATATTACACAGAGTCTTGGAGTCAGTAAAGTTTAAAGTTCATTTACAAAGCTAAACTTCTCTGACCCTCATTTTATTCAACTGATGCTGTAATTATTAACCAAATTGATATATTTGGAAAATCATTACTTGAATAAATGACAAAATATTGAGTCATAGTACATAATCAGCACCTGGAGAATTGAATGTTTGCTTAGAGAGAAGCGTGAGTGTCTCAGGAAGAGGTAACTGAAAGAATCCAAAGAGTTATCACGGGTATGCCAATTCTCAGTTACATGAGGAATAAAACATGAATCCATGCAAACATTAGGAACAAAACATTTTGTAATTAGGTCTTGACAGAAACTTATTTTTTTCCTTACTAAAAGTCCTTAGAAATAAATACACTTATCACCTTAAACTAATATGAAGATATCTTTGTAGAATATATGTTTGTAAAGTACCAGCATTAGTGATCTAGTGATGTTTACCATCCCAGTGATATTTAGATCTTCATGACCACTAACTATCCTCTCCTGTTCAGGTCTGCATGTCTGGTAGTTCTGTGCTGAGCATCAGTTTAATGAAATCCTTGTCTCCCATCCTCCACTGAATCCACACCTGTTGTTCTATGTAAAATCTCCCTTCCTTGCTCTTGATGACAAATTGATATTATAAAGGAATAATTACAGTTCAGACATACAAAAATGGAGTCAGTGGGCTTTTGGGGATGTGGTCTTGGGTATGTCTTTGTATCACTGAGAACTTGGCATTTCTTTGACCTGATCCAAACCCAAGGACAGGACTAGCCCTATTCAGAACAACACATACCAGCTGCATCTTCGTATTCTCAAGGTCTCCCCTTTTAACTGTGCAACCATTTGAGACACCAACCAATACTTTTTCCGTAAGAACACTTACTTCTTTCCACCGTCAATTATACATCTTGATAAACAACTCATGTTACTAACTGTAACTTTGCAATCTTCACACTTATAAGTTTCCCCTATTTTGTAGTCCAGGGAAGCACAATTCAAGTGTTTCTTGTGTCTTTGTCTCCTAGGGTACAGTACTAACAAACCTCCAATAAACACTTTTTAATTTCAATCAGGTCTTCATTTTCTAGATTTTTGTTAACACTGTGCATACTTCATTCTATTATTTCTGACAAAGACAGACTTCAAAAGAACAGAAGCAATTGTGTGTCTGAAGGCTGCTAGGAGGCTTGAGCCATAGTTTTTCAAACTGTCCCCACTAAAATCTTGAGATTGGCTCTTTCCTTAGTACCTGAGCAAGTTTCACCTCTGCAGTGATGGAGAGGGGAGAATTCCTATCTTTTATTTTCTCTCTTGAGAATCTATGACCCTTTAATCCTTGGAGTCAAGAGGCATCTATTTAATATGCAGTCTAGTTTTTGTGAACAGTCAGTGGGGTGTACATTCAGAGTAACATGTTTGGAGATGATTGAAGAAATTATCATGAATTGAGATGCAGGGAAGTCATTCTGCTTATACATGATTTAACCTGAACTTTAGGATAACTAGAAGAGCCTGTCTTATGGCTTTATCATATGTTGTACATCTACTTTAACCATTAATGAAAAGAAGATAAAATTCAGAAGTAAAGAATGTTCACTTTGAAAATAGGGGTAAAATGCCTCCCTTCCTATGGTACTCATACTAGTAGTCCATTGAAGATAAGGTTTCCTTCTCAGATGCCGAGGTCACACTACCTCGTTGTGTAAATGCTAATCTGTCTCTTTTCAAACCTTGAAGGTATGTACCCCTGTCATGTTTGATGTATGACCTTTCCTCTGATGAGATAGAAAACTGTGATGAAACCATCCTTGTCTGGAGCAGTTTCTCAAGGCTACTGAGAGACTGTCTCCTGGGCTATAGTTCTCAGTTTGACACAGATAATACTCTTCTATTCTGTATTATGGGCTTCCCTTGTGGCTCAGCTGTTAAAGAATCTGCCTGCAATGTGGGAGACCTGGCTTCGATCTCTGGGTTGGGAAGATCCCCTGAAGAAAGGAAAGGCTACCCACTCCAGTATTCTGGCCTAGAGAATTCCAAGGACTGTATAGTCCATGGGGTCACAAAGAGTTGGACATGATTGAATGACTTTCACTTTCACTTTAATTCTTTATCATAGACTGCTTATTGCTTGTTTATTATTATGAATGGCCCAGGTTGGCAGGTGCCCAAAATGCTACTGAGAATTGTGGAGAAATAACTCCTGAAAGAATGAAGGGATGAAGCCAAAGCAAAAACAATTCCCAGTTGTGGATGTGACTGGTGATGAAAGTAAAGTTTGATGCTATAAAGAACAATAATTTATGCAAAGGAACTGGGATTGTTAGAACCATGAATCAAGGTAAATTGGAAGTGGTCAAATAGGAAATGGCAAGGGTGAACATCGATATTTTAGAAATCAGTGAACTAAAATGGCCTGGAATGGGTGAATTTAATTCAGATTGCCATTATATCTACTACTGTCAGCAAGAATCCCTTAGACAAAATGGAGTAGACCTCATAGACAACAAAAGAGTCTGAAATACAGTTCAGTTCAGTTCAGTTGCTCAGTCGTGTTCGATTCTTTGTGACCCCATGAATTGCAGCATGTCAGGCCTCCCTGTCTATCACCAAGTCTTGGAGTTTTCCCAAACCCATGTCCATTGAGTTGGTGATGCCATCCAACCATTTCATCCTCTGTCAACCCTTCTCCCTCCCTCAATCTTTCCCATCATCAGGATCTTTTCAAATGAGTGAGCTCTTCGCATCAGGTGGCCAAAGTATTGGAGTTTCAGATTCAACATCAGTCCTTCCAATGAACACCCGGGACTGATATTTAGGATGGACTGGTTGGTTTTCCTTTCAGTCCAAGGAACTCTCAAGAGTCTCCTCCAACACCACATTTCAAAAGCATCAATTCTTCTGCACTCAGTTTTCTTTATAGTCCAACTCTCACATCCATACATGAATGCTGGAAAAACCATAGCCTTGGCTAGACAGACCTTTGTTGACAAAGTACTGTCTTTGCTTTTTAATATGCTCTCAGATTGGTCATAACTTTCCTTCCAAGGAGGAAGCGTCTTTTAATTTCAGGACTTCATCAACATCTGCAATAATTTTGGAGCCCAAGAAAATAAAGTCTGCCACTGTTTCCATCGTTTCCCCATCTATTTGCAATGAAATGATGGGACCGGATGCCATGATCTTAGTTTTCTGAATGTTGAGCTTTAACCAAGCTTTTTCACTTTCCTCTTTCACTTTCATCAAGAGGCTCTTTAATTCTTCTTCACTTTCTGCCATAGGGTGGTGTCATCTGCATATCTGAGGTTATTGATATTTCTCCCGGCAATCGTGATTCCAGCTTGTGCTTCCTCCAGCCCAGAGTTTCTGATGTACTCTGAATATAAATTAAATAAGCAGGGTGACAATATACAGCCTTGACGTACTCCTTTTCTTATTTGGAACCAGTCTGTTGTTCTATGTCCAGTTCTAACTGTTGCTTCCTGACCTGCATGTAGGTTTCTCAAGAGGCAGGTCAGGCTGTCTGGTATTCCCATCTGTTTCTGAATTTTCCACAGTTTACTGTGATCCACACAGTCAAAGGCTTTGGCATAGTCAATAAAGCAGAAATAGATGTTTTTCTGGAACTCTCTTGCTTTTTCGATGATCCAGCAGATGTTGGCAATTTGATCTCTCATTCCTCTGCCTTTTCTAAAACCAGCTTGAACATCAGGAAGTTCAGGATTCACGTATCGCTGAAGCCTGCCTGGCTTGGAGAATTTTGAACATTACTTTACTAACATGTGAGATGAGTGCAAATGTGCGGTAGTTTGAACATTCTTTGGCACTGCCTTTCTTTGGGATTGGAAGTAAAACTGACCTTTTCCAGTCCTGTGACCACTGCTGAGTTCTCCAAATTTGCTGACATATTGAGTGCAGTACTTTCACAGCATCATCTTTTAGGATTTGAAATAGCTCAACTGGGATTTCATCACCTCCACTAGCTTTGTTTGTAGTGATGCTTTCTAAGGCCCACTTGACTTCACATTCTAGGATGTCTGGCTCCAGGTGAGTGATCACATCATCGTGATTATCTGGGTGCAATCTCAGAAATGAGAGAATGATCTCTGTTCATTTCCAAGGAAACCCATTCAATATTACCATAATCCAAGTCTATGCCCCATCACTAATTCTGAAGAAGCTGAAGTTGAATGGTTTTATGATGACCTAAAAGACCTTCTCGGAGAAGGCAATGGCACCCCACTCCAGTACTCTTGCCTGGAAAATCCCATGGACGGAGGAGCCTGGTAGGCTGCAGTCCATGGGGTCGCTAAGAGTAGGACACGACTGAGGGACTTCACTTTCACTTTTCACTTTCATGCATTGGAGAAGGAAATGGCAACCCACTCCAGTATTCTTGCCTGGAGAATCCCAGGGATGGGAGCCTGGTGGGCTGCCGTTTATGGGGTCGCACATAGTCGAACATGACTGAAGTGACTTAGCAGCAGCAGCAGCAGCAAAAGACCTTCTAGAACTAACACCAAAAAGTGATGTCCTTTCATCATAGGGGACTGGAATGCAAAAGTACAAAGTCAAGAGATATCTAAAATAACAAGCAAGTTTGGCAAGGTAGTACAAAATGAAGCAGGACAAAGGCTAATAGAGTTTTGCCAACAGGATGCACTGGTCATACCAAACCCTCTTCCAACAACACAAGAGACGACTCTTCATATGGATATCACCAGATCATCAATACCAAAATTAGACTGATTATATTCTTTGCAGCTGAAAATGAGAAACTCTATACAGTCAGCAAAAACAAGACCAGGTGCTGACTGTGGCTCAGATCATGAACTCCTAGTCACAAAATTCAGACTTAAAGTGAAAAAAGTAGGGTAAACCACTAGACAATTTAGGTATGAACTAAATCAAATCTCTTACGATTATACAGTGGAAGTGACAAATAGATTCAAGAGATTAGATCTTCAGAGTGCCTGAAGAACTATGTATGGAGGTTTATGACAATGTACAGGAAGCTGTGATCAAGACCATCCTCAAGAAAAAGAAATTCTAAGAAGCAAAATGGTTGTCTGAGGAGGCCTTACAAAGAGCTGAGAAAAGAAGAGAAGTGAAAGGCAAGGGAGGAAAGAAAAGATATACTCATCTGAATGCAGAGTTCCAAAGAATAGTAAGGAGAGACAAGAAAGGCTTCCTCAGTGATAAATGTAAAGAAATAGAAGAAAGCAATAGAATGGGGAAGACTAGAGATCTCCTCGAGAAAATTAGTGATACCAAGGTAACATTTCATGTGAAGATGGGCACAATAAAGGACAGAAATGGTATGGACACAACAGAAGCAGAAGATATTAAGAAGAGGTGGCAAGAATACACAGAAGAACTATACAAAAAAGATCTTCATGACCCAGATAACCATGATGGTGTGATCACTCACCTAAAGCCAGACATCCTTGAATGTGAAGTCAAGTGGGCCTTAGGAAGCATCACTACAAACAAAGCTAGTAGAGGTGATGGAATCCCAGTTGAGCTATTTAAAATCTTAAAAGATGACACTGTTAAAGCACTGCATTCAATATACAAATTTGGAAAACTCCACAGTGACCACAGGACTGGAAAAGGTCAGTTTTCATCCAATCCCAAAGAAAGGCAATGCCAAAGAATACTCAAACTACTGCACAATTGCACTTGTCTCACACGCTAGCAAGGTAATGCTCAAAATTCTCCAAGCCAGGCTTCAACAGTACATGAACCAAGAACTTCCAGCTGTTCAAGCTGGATTTAGAAAAGGCAGGGGAACCAGAGATCAAATTGCCAACATACATTGGTACATAAAAGAAGCAAGAGAGTTCCAGAAAGTAATCTACTTCTGCTTTATTGACTGTGCCAAAGCCTTTGACTGTGTGGATCACAATAAACTGTGGAAAATTATTTGAGAGATGGGAATACCAGACTATCTGACCAATCTTAAGAAATCTGTATGCAGGTCAAGAAGCAACAGTTAGAACTAGACATGGAACAATGAACTGGTTCAAAATGGAAAGGAGTATGTCAAGGCTGTATATTGTCACCCTGCTTATTTAACTTATATGCAGAGTACATCATGCCAAATGCTGGACTGGATGAAGCACAAGCTGAAGTCAAGATTGCTGGGAGAAATATCAATAACCTCAGAAAAACAAATGACACCACCCTTATGGCAGAAAGTGAAGAGAAACTAAAGAGCCTCTTGAAAGTGAAAGAGAGTAAAAACCTGGCTGAAAGCTCACCATTCAAAAAACTAAGATCATGGCATCTGGTCCCAACACTTCATGTCAAACAGATGGGGAAACAATGGAAACAGTGACAAACTTTATTTTTTTTTTTGGGGGGGGGGGACTCCAAAATCACCACTGATGGTGACTGCAGCCATGAAATTCAAAGGCACTTTCTCCTTGGATGAAAAGTTATGACCAACCTAGACAGCATATTAAAAAGTAGAGGCATTACTTCGCCAACAAAAGTCTGTCTAATCAAGGCTATGATTTTTTCAGTGGTCATGAATGGATGTGAGAGATGGACCATAAAGAAACTGAGCTTTGAAAAGTTGATGCTTTTAAACTGTGGTGTTAGAGAAGATACTTCAGAGTCCTTTGGGCTGCAAGGTGATCAAACCAGTCACTCTTAAAGGCAATCAGTCCTGAATATTCACTGGAAGGACTGATACTGAATCTGAAGCTCCAATACTTTGGCTACCTGATGCGAGGAACTGACTCATTGGAAAAGAGCCTGATGCTGGAAAAGATTGTAGGCGGAAGGGGAAGGGGATGGCAATCAGATGGCTGGATGGCATCACCAACTTGATGGACATGAGTTTGAGTAAGCTCCAGGAGTTGGTGATGAACAGAGAAGCCTAGTGTGCTGCAGGCTATTTGGTTGTAAAGAGTCAGACATGACTGAGCAACTAAACTGAACTAATTGATTGTGTTGGCAGCAGTTTAGTTTGATTTTTTACTAAAGTTTTTCTTCTTTGGTAATAACTGAGTGCTAGAAATGGGCACCAGAAGATCTCAGTTTCAATCCTAGTTTTATTAAATATAGCTGTGTGACCCTGGAAAGCTCTCCTGCTCTCCCAGAGGCTTCATTTCACTCATTTGAAGAGTATGAAAAAATAATCTCTGTTTATTTTATTTTATTATTTTTAGAGGAAAGGGGAAGATTTCATGTAATTTAGTTAGTTAATCAATTTGTGTTTGGTCATTTAAGATGCTTGAATTATGTTAGTGTTAACCAAGAATTACAAGAACAGAAACCTGGTTGAAATAAAGATGTGTCTAATTGAGTTTTATTAGGACTGCAGCCCAGGAGACACAGTTTCAAGAAGCACTTGAATTGAGTCCCACCAGATTACCAAATGGGAGAAGCTTATAAAGGCAAAAAACTGCAGAGCTACATAAATTGTTTGTCAGAATTATGATTGGTGGGAATTCTCTGGAGATCCATTTGTTAGGTCTCCATACTTCCACTGCAGGGGGCACAGGTTCCATTCCTGGTCAAGGATCTAAGGTCCTGCACACCTCACAACTTGGCAAAAAAAAAAAAAAAAAAGCTTAAAAAAAACTTAAAAATTACAATTGAAGCTCACAGAAAATAAGGTGCTTTTGTTAAGAAAAAAATTGGTTGAGACTTGGAATGATTACTTACTGGTGAGATCAGAGGCATTGGGATCTTTTGCACAGCAAAGCTAACCATAAACAAAACAAAGACAACTCACAAAATAGGAGAAAATATTCGCAAAGAAAGCAACTGACAAGTGATTAATCTCCAAAATATACAAAAAGCTCATGCAGCTCAATATAAAAAAAAAATCCAAAAATGGGCACAAGATCTAAATGGACATTTCTCCAAAGAAGACATACAGAAGGTCAAAGAACACACGAAGAGATACTCAACATCACTAGTTATTAGAGAAATGCAAATCAAAACTATCATAAATTGTCACTTCACACTGGTAAGAAGGGCCATTATCAAAATCTACAAACACTAAATGCTGGAGAGGATGGAAAGAAAAGAGAACTCTCTTATACTGTTGATGGGAATATAAATTGGTACAGCCACTATGAAGTACAGTATGGAGGTTTCTTAAAAATCTAAAAATAGAGCTATCATATGATCAAGTAATCCCACTCCTGGGCATATACTCATAGAAAATAATTCAAAAAATAACATGCACCCCAATGTTCACTGCAGCACTATTTACAGTTGCCAGGACATGAAATCTACCTAAATGTCCATCAACAGAGGAATGGATAAAAAGGATGCGATACATATATACAATGGACTATTACTCAGCCATAGAAGGAACAAAATAATTCTACTTGCAGCAACATAGATCAGATCAGATCAGTCGCTCAGTCGTGTCCGACTCTTTGCGACCCCATGAATCACAGCACGCCAGGCCTCCCTGTCCATCACCAACTCCCAGAGTTCACTCAGACTCACGTCCATTGAGTCAGTGATGCCATCCAGCCATCTCATCCTCTGTCGTCCCCTTCTCCTCTTGCGCCAATCCCTGCCAGCATCAGAGTCTTTTCCAATGAGTCAACTCTTCGCATGAGGTGGCCAAAGTACTGGAGTTTCAGCTTTAGCATCATTCCCTCCAAAGAAATCCCAGGGCTGATCTTCAGAATGGACTGGTTGGATCTCCTTGCAGTCCAAGGGACTCTCAAGAGTCTTCTCCAACACCACAGTTCAAAAGCATCAATTCTTTGGTGCTCAGCCTTCTTCACAGTCCAACTCTCACATCCATACATGACCACTGGAAAAACCATAGCCTTGGCTAGACGAACCTTTGTTGGCAAAGTAATGTCTCTGCTTTTGAATATGCTATCTAGGTTGGTCATAACTTTCCTTCCAAAGAGTAAGCGTCTTTTAATTTCATGGCTGCAGTCACCATCTGCAGTGATTTTGGAGCCCAGAAAAATAAAGTCTGACACTGTTTCCCCATCTATTTCCCATGAAGTGATGGGACCAGATGCCATGATCTTCGTTTTCTGAATGTTGAGTTTTAAGCCAACTTTTTCACTCTCCACTTTCACTTTCATCAAGAGGCTTTTGAGTTCCTCTTCACTTTCTGCCATAAGGGTGGTGTCATCTGCATATCTGAGGTTATTGATATTTCTCCCGACAATCTTGATTCCAGCTTGTGTTTCTTCCAGTCCAGCATGTCTCATGATGTACTCTGCATATAAGTTAAATAAGCAGGGTGACAATATACAGCCTTGACATACTCCTTTTCCTGTTTGGAGTTTTCCTGTTGTTCCATGTCCAGTTCTAACTGTTGCTTCCTGACCTGCATACAAATTTCTCAAGAGACAGATCAGGTGGTCTGGTATTCACATCTCTTTCAGAATTTTCCACAGTTTATTGTGATCCACACAGTCCAGGGGCAATGGTAGTAGCAGTCCTGGGAGGAGCCTCTTGGCAAGTGCCCTCTTGAGAAATTGCTATTAACCCTATCATTCGGTTCAGTTCAGTTGCTCAGTCATGTCCGACTCTTTGTGACCCCATGGACTGCAAGCACCTGGGCTCCCTGTCCATTACCAACACCCAGAGTTTACTCAAACTCATGTCCATTGAGTTAGTGTTGCCATTAAACCATCTAATCCTCTGTCATCCCCTTCTGTTCCTGCCTTCAACCTTTCCCAGCATCAGGATTTTTTCAAATGAGTCATTTCTTCACATGAAGTGGCAAAAGTATTGGAGTTTCAGCTTCAGCATCAGTCCTTCCAATGAATGTTCAGGACTGATTTCCTTTAGGATGGACTTGTTAGATCTCCTTGCTGTCCAAGTGACTCCCAAGAGTCTTCTCCAACACCACAGTTCAACAGCATCAATTCTTCTGTGCTCAGCTTTCTTTATAGTCCAGCTCTACATCCATACATGACTACTGGAAAAACCATAGCTTTGACTAGATCAACCTTTGTTGGCAAGGTAATGTCTCTGCTTTTTAACATGCTGTCTAGATTGGTCATAATTTTTCTTCCATGGAGCAAGCATCTTTGAATTTCACAGCTGTAGTCACCATCTGCAGTGATTTTGGAGCTCCCCCAAAATAAATTTTGTCACTATTTCCATTGTTTCCCTATCTATTTGCCATGAAGTGATGGGACCAGATGCCATGATCTTAGTTTTCTGAATGTTGAGTTTTAAGACAACTTTTTCACTCTCCTCTTTCACTTTCATCGAAAGGCTCTTTAGTTTTTCTTCACTTTCTGCCATAAGGGTGGTGTCATCCGCATGTCTGAGGTTGTTGATATTTCTCCCGGAAATCTTGATTCCAGCTTGTGGTTTATCGAGTATGGCATTTCTCATTATGTACTCTGCATGTAGGTTAAATAAGCAGGGTGACAATATACAGCCTTGACGTACTCCTTTCCTGATTAGGAACCAGTCTGTTGCTCCATGTGCAGTTCTAACTGTTGCATCTTGACATGCATACAGATTTCTCAGGAGGCAGGTAAGGTGGTCTGATATTCCCGTCTCTTTCAGAATTTTCCACAGTTTATTGTGATCCATACGGTCAAAGGCTTTGGTATAGTCAATAAAGCAGAAATAGATGTTTTTCTGGAACTCCGTTGCTTTTTCAATGATCCAATGGATTTTGGTAGTTTGATCTCTGGTTCCTCTGCCTTTTCTGAATCCAGCTTGAACAGCTGGAAGTTCACAGTTCACGTGCCTTTGAAGCCTGGTTTGGAGAATTTTGAGCATTACTTTGCTAGCATGTGAAATGGGTGCAATTGTGTGGTAGTTGGAGCATTCGTTGGCATTGCCTTTCTTTGGTATTGGAATAAAACCTGACCTTTTTCAGTCCTGTGGCCACTGCTGAGTTTTCCAAATTTACTGGCATATTGAGTGCAGCACTATCACAGTATCATCTTTTAGGATTTGAAATAGCTCAACAGGGATTCCATCACCTCCACTAGTTTTGTCATTGTGATGCTTTCTTTCTAAGGCCCACTTGACTTTGCATTCCAGGATGTCTGGGTCTAGATGAGTGATCACACCATCATGGTTATCTGGGTCATGAAGAGCTGTTTTATATACTTCTTATGTGCATTCTTGCCACCTCTTCTTAATATATTCTGCTTCTTTGGGTCTATACCATTTCTGTACTTTATTGTGCCTATCTTTGCATGAAGTGTTCCCCTGGTATCTCTAATTTTCTTGAAGAGATCTTTGGTCTTTCCTAGCCTATCGTTTTTCTTTGTTTTATTGCTTTGATCACTGAGGAAGGCTTTCTTGCCTCTCCTTACTATTCTTTGGAACTCTGCATTCAAAAGGGTGTATCTTTCATTTTATTCTTTGCCTTTTGCTTCTCTTCTTTTCACAGCTATTTGTAAGGCCTGGTCAGACAACCATTTTGCCTTTTTGCATTTCATTTTCTTGGGAATGGTCTTGATCACTGCCTCCTGTACAGTGTCATGAACCTCCATCCATAGTTTATCAGGCACTCTATCAGATTTAGTTCCTTGAATCTATTTGTCACTTTCATTGTATAATCATAAGGGATTTGATTTAGGTCATACATGAATGGTCTAGTGGTTTTCCCTACTTTCTTCAATATAACTCTGAATTTGGCAATAAGGAGTTCATGATCTGAGCCACAGTCATATCCCAGTCTTGTTTTTGCTGACTGTATAGAGCTTTTCCATCTTTGCCTGCAAAGAATGTAATCAGTCTGATTCAGTATTGACCATCTGGTGATGTCCATGTTTAGAGTCTTCTCCAGCGCCTGCATGGTACTGAAGCAACTTTGAGGAGAGGCCCCATGTCCAAGGGCAAGGGCAAAGGAAAAGCCCAGGAAGACCGTTGGAGGGGCAAAATCAATTTAGAATCAAACCTCATACCTTCCAGAGAGGCTCAGAGTGCCCAAACAAACACTGGGTGCACCAGAAGCCAAAAACCCCCAGAGACTGAGAAGAACTGTGTTTTGAGTATCTCCTGCGGAGATACAGGTCACCAGAGGACTGCTGCAGGGGCAGGAGCTCTGGGTACAGTAGACCTGGGTATGGCATAAGCTCTCCTGGAGGAGGTCACCATTAACCCCACCATAGAGCCACCAGAACTTTCATAGGCCTGGGGAAACTGACTCTTGGAGGGCACAAACAAAATCTTGTGTGCACCAGGACCCAGGAGAAGGGAGCAGTAACTCCACAAGAGACTGACCCAGACTTGCCTATGAGCATCCAAGAGTCTCTGGCAGAGATTTGGGTCAGCAGCAGCCTGCTGCAGAGTTGGGGGCACTGAGTGCAGCAGTGGGTGCATGGGACCTTTTGAAGGAGGTCACCATTATCTTAATTACCTCCACCGTAGTTTGGCCTCAGGTCAAATAACAGGGAGGGAACACAGCCCCGCCCATCAACAGAAAATTGGATTAAAGATTTACTGAGAACTGGAGAAGGCAATGACACCCCACTCCAGTACTCTTGCCTGGAAAATTCCATGGACGGAGGAGCCTGGTAGGCTGCAGCCCATGGGGTCGCTGAGGGTCGGACACGACTGAGCGACTTCACTTTCACTTTTCACTTTCATGCATTGGAGAAGGAAATGGCAGCCCACTCCGTTCTTGCCTGGAGAATCCCAGGGGTGGGGGAGCCTAGTGGGCTGCCGTCTATGGGGTCGCACAGAGTCGGACACGACTGAAGCAACTTAGCAGAGCATGGCCCTGCCCATTAGAACAAGACCCAGTTTCCCCTTCAGTCAGTCTTTCCCGTCAGGAAGCTTCCATAAGCCTCTTATCCTTCTCCATCAGAGGGAAGACAGAATGAAAACCCTATCATAGAGCCTGTAAATGCTAAGACTTGATATAATAGTGCAGATGATCCAGGATCTTTGAAAAGGAATGGAGAAGATGCAAGAAATGTTTACCAAAGACCTAGAAGAACTAAAAAACAAGTAAAGAGATATGAACAATGCACTGGAAGGAATTAAGAGCAGAATAACTGAAGCAGAAGAACAGATAAGTGACCAGATAAAAACAGGTAAGAAAGGTAGAAACATTGCTGTAGAACAGAATATAAAAAAAGAATGAAAAAAAAAAAAAAGAAGATAGCCTAGGAGTCTTTTGAGACATTAAAAACACAAACAGTTGCATTATAAGAGTTCCAGAAGGAGAAGACAGGAAGACAGGTTCAAGAAGGGAGAGTAGAAGGATGTGCACTCATCTTCTCCTGTGAGAACACCAAAATCACAAATGGCTGTTAAGAACAACCATCTACAGGAGAATGCTGGAACCTACCAAAAAAAAAAAAAAAAAAATACCCTATGTCCAAGGACAAAGGAGAAGTTGAAACAAGATGGTAAGAGGGGTGTGATCATATATAAAATCAAGCCTCATACCCACCAGAGATCCTTGGAGGGCACATACAAAACCTTGTGCACATCGGGACCCAGCAAAAGGAGCAGTGACTCCAACAAGAAACTGAGCCAGACCTGCCTTTGAGTGTTTGAGGGTCTCCTGCAGAGGCATGGATCAGCAGTGGCCCACTGCAGGGACAGGGTAGCAGCAGTCCTGGAAGGTGTGACATGCGGCATAAGTCCTCTTGGAGGAGGTCACCATTAATAATATAGAGCTGTCAGGTGGGTGATCCACAAACTAGAAAACAATTATACCAAAGAAGTTCTTACAGTGTTACAAAATTTCTAGGCTCCCAACAGACTTCACAACCTGGGGATCCAGCAAAGGGACTTACAATCCCTAGGAAACCTGACTTTGAAACTAGTGGGACTTGATTATGGAATTTCCACAGGACTGGGGAAACAGAGAGTCTTGCAGGGCATAAACGAAACCTTGTGCACACTAGAACCCAGGAAAAATGAGCAGTGACAGCACAAGAGACTAAGTCAGACTTGCCTGTGAGTGTCCAGGAGTCTCCAGCGGAGCTGTAGGTTGACAGTGGCCAGCATGGGGTCAGGGGCACTGATAGCAGAAGCCCGAGGACATACTTTCATAAGTCCTTTTGGGGGAGGTCACCATTTCCCCTACCATAGTTTGGGCTAGGCCAAACACAGCCCCATTGATTAGCAGAAATTGGATTAAAGATTTACTCAGCATGACCCTGCCCATCAAAGCAGACCTAGCTTTCCCCACAGTCAGCCCCTCCCACCAGGAAGCTTGCACAAACCTCTTATCCTCATCCGTCAGTGGGCAGACAGAATGAAAACCACAATCACAGAAAACTAACCAAAATGATCACATGGATCACAGCTTTGTGGAACTTAATGAAACATGTATGGTGACCCAAGATGGATGGGGTCATGGTGGAGAATTCTGACAAAACATGGTCCACTGAAGAAGGGAATGGCAAACCACCTCAGCATTCTTGTCTTGAGAACCACATGAACAGGAATGAAAAGGAAAAGGAAAAAAGATATGACATGGAAATATGAAAACCCAGGTTGGTAGGTGACCAATATACTACTGGAGAAGAGGGGAGAAATAGCTCCAGTAGGAATGAAGAGGCTGAGCCAAAGCAGATGTCCATCAGCAGATGAATGGATAAGAAAGCTATGGTACATATACACAATGGAGTATTACTCAGCCACTAAAAAGAATACATTTGAATCAGTTCTAATGAGGTGGATAAAACTGGAGCCTATTATACAGAGTGAAGTAAGCCAGAAGGAAAAACATAAATACAGTATACTAACGCATACATATGGAATTTAGAAAGATGGTAACAATAACCCTGTACGAGACAGCAAAAGAGACACTGATGTATAGAACAGTCTTATGGACTCTGTGGGAGAGGGAGAGGGTGGGAAGATTTGGGAGAATGACATTGAAACATGTAAAATATCATGTAAGAAACGAGCTGCCAGTCCAGGTTCGATGCACGATACTGGATGCTTGGGGCTAGTGCACTGGGACGACCCAGAGGGATGGTATGGGAAGGGAGGAGGGAGGAGGGTTCAGGATGGGGAACACATGTATACCTGTGGCGGATTCATTTTGATATTTGGCAAAACTAATACAATTATGTAAAGTTTAAAAATAAAATAAAATTAAAAAAAAAAAAGAGAGAGAAATGACACCCAGTTGTGGATGTGACTGGTGGTGAAAGCAAAGTCCAATGCTGTAAAGAACAGTATTGCATAGGAACCTGGAATGTTAGGACCATGAATCAAGGTAAGTTGGAAGTGGTCAAGCAAGAGATGGCAAGACTGAACATCGACATTTTAGGAATCAGTGAACTAACATGGACAAGAATGGGCAAATTTAATTCAGATGACCATTATATCTACTACTGCAAGCAAAAATCCCTTAAAAGTAAAGGAGTAACCCTTAGTCAAAAAAAAAGAGTCTGAAATGCAGTAGTTGGGTGCAATCTCAAAAACAACAGAATGATCTCAGTTCATTTCCAAGGCAAACAATTCAATATCTCAGTAATCCAAGTCTATGCCCCAACCACTAATGCTGAAGAAGATGAAGTTGAATGGTTCTGTGAAGACCTACAAGACCTTCCAAAACTAACACCAAAAAATTATGTCCTTTACATCATAGGGAATTGGAATGCAAAAGTAGGAAGTCAAGAGATACATGGAGTAACAAGCAAGTTTGGTCTTGGAGTACAAAATGAAGCAAGGCAAAAGTTAACAGAGTTTTGCCAAGATAACACACTGGTCATAGCAAACACTCTCTTCCAGCAAAACTCTATACATGGATATCACCAGATGGTCAATACAAAAATCAGATTGATGATATTCTTCACAACCAAAGATGGAAAAACTGTATACAGTCAGAAAAAATCAAGACTGGGAGCTGACTGTGTCTCAGATCATGAACTCCTTATTGCAAACTTCAGACTTACATTGAAGAAAGTAGATAAAAACCACCAGATCATTCACATATGATCTAAATCAAATCTCTTACAATTATACAGCAGAAGTGACAAATATATTAAAGGGATTAGATCTGATAGAGTGTCTGAAAAACCATGGACATAGGTTCGCAACACTGTACAGGAGGCAGTGAACAAAACCATTCCCAAGGGGAAAAAAATGCAACAAGGCAAAATGGTTGTCTGAAGAGGCCTTACCAATCGGTGAGAAAAGAAGAGAAGTGAAAGGCAGAGGAGAAAGGAAAGATATAACCATCTGAATGAAGAGTTTCAAATAATAGCAAGGAGAAATAAGAAAGCCTTCCTAAATGAATAAAGCAAAGAAATAGAGGAAAACAATAGGATGGGAAAGACTAGAGATCTCTTCAAGAAAATTAGAGATACCAGGGGAACATTTCATGCAAAGATGGGCACAATAAAGGATAGAAATGATATGGATCTAACATAAGCAGAAGATATTAAGAAGTGGCAAGAATACATAGAAGAAGTATACAATAAATGTTTTAATGACCCAGACAACAACTATGGTGTGCTCACTCACTTAGAGCCAGACATCCTGGAGTGAGAAGTTAAGTGGGCCTTAGGACGGATTACTATGAACAAAGCTAGTGGAGGTGATGAAATTCCAGTTGAGCTATTTCAAATCCCAAATGATGAAGCTCATAAAAGTGCTGCACTCACTAGGCCAGCAAATTTGGAAAGTTCTGCAGTGGTCAGGGATGGGGGAGCCTGGTGGGCTGCCGTCTCTGGGGTCGCACAGAGTTGGACACAACTGAAGCAACTTAGCAGCAGTGGTCAAAGGGCTGAAAAAGGTCAGTTGTCATTCCAATCCCAAATAAAGGCAATGCCAAAGAATATTCATACTACTGCACAATTGCACTCATTTCACATGCTAGCCAAGTAATACTCAAAATTTTCCAAGCTAAGCTTCAACAGTATGTGAACAGACAACTTCCAGACGTATACACTGGATTTAGAAAAGGCAGAGGAACCAGAGATCAAATTGCCAATACCCATTGGATCATAGAAAAAGCAAGGGAATTTCAGAAAACCATCTACTTCTGCTTCATTGACTACACTAAAGCCTTTGACCACATGTATCACAACTAACTGTGGAAAATTCTTAAAGAGATGGGAATACCAGAGCAGCTTACCTGCCTCCTGAGAAACCTCTATGCAGGTCGATAACCAACAGTTAGAATTGTACATGTAACAACAGTCTGGTTCAAAATTGGGAAAGGAATATGACAAGGCTGTATATTGTCATCCTGCTTATTTAACTTATATGTAAAGTGCACCATTCAAAATGTTGGGCTGGATGAATCACAAGCTGGAATCGAGATTGCAGGGAGAAATACCAATAACCTCAGATATGCAGATGATACCACCTTAATGAGAGAAATAAAGAGAAACTAAAGAGTCTCCTGATGAAGCTGAGTCCTTCATTGGAAGGACTGATTATGAAGGTGAATCTCCAATACTTTGACAACCTGATGCTGACTCATTGGAAAAGATCCTGATGCTCAGAAAGATTGAGGGCAGGAGAAGATGGGGGAGAGAGGAGGTGAGATGGTTGGATGGCATCATCAACTCAATGGGCATGAGCTTGAGCAAACTCCAGGAGATAGTGAAGGACAGGAAAGCCTGGAGTGCTGCAGTCCATGGGGTTGCAAAGAGTCGGACATGACTGAGTGATTCAACAATGAACAAGAAAGAGAAGAGAGAGAGAACAGACCTGAGCAAGCATTCAAAAAGATAATAGCTGAAAACTTCCCTAGCATAGGAAAAGAAATACTCAGCCAAGTCTAGGAAGCACAGAGAGTCCCAGGCAGGATAAACCCAAGGATGAACACACCAAGACACATAGTAATCAAACTGACAAAAATTAAAGACAAAGATAAAATATTTAAAAAACAAGGGGAAAAAATGACAAATAGCATACAAGGGAACTCCTGTAAGTTTATCAGCTGATTTCTCAACAGAATCTCTACAAGCCAGAGGGAATGGCACAATATATTTGAAGTGATGAGAAGGAAGAAGATATAACCAAGAATATTCTACCCATCAAGTCTGTCATTCAGATTTAAAGGCGAAATCAAAAGCTTTACAAAGGCAAAAGTTAAGAGAATTCAGCACCACCAAACCAGCTTTACAACAAATGAAAAAGGAACTTCTCTAGACAGGAAACACAAGAGAAGGAAGAGATCAACCTACAAAAAATAAACTCAAAACAATTAAGAAAATGGTAATAGGAGCATATATATTGATAATAATCTTACATGTAAATGGATTAAATGCACCAGCCTAAAGACAGTCTGGGTGGATGAAAGATGAAATATATGCATGTATGCATTTCCACTTACCACATCACTCTACTTAAGCCCTCAAAATGTAATTATTTTTTACTTTTAGGTTAATCATGTTTCCATTATGGCTTGCAACTGCAATTATGTACTTTTTGTCTGGCTATTAATTGTGAAAACTGATAAACATCTCTCGTTATTGTGATTAGGTGACTACTGTTCATTTAATACCATTGTGTCATGATTGGTCAACAGAAAATAATAGAATTCTATATTACTAAAACTACCACTTAATAGAAAAACCCATAATCACTTTTTCAAATCCAGATGCACATTAGAATTATCTTCAAATTTTTTGAAAAATGTAAATGCTTAGGTATTGTTATTTTCTCCAAAGTTCCAGATGTGATTCTAGTGAGCAGCCATATTTAAAAGTAACTGGATTATATGATAATTTTTTATTTTTATCTAGTTTATTTCACTTTTTCTCTTTCATATTCAGTGTTCCCATTTCATTTAGTTTATGTTTTCCAATTTCTCTGTCCATTTTTGTTGTTGTTCTTTCTCAAACCTTTATCAGAAAAGGTTTCATTTATATATGTATAATACAATATATATATTTTAGAAAACTTATGAATTTTTGCTTAGCTAAAAAATATATGACATTTTGGTTCCACTTGTTTTACTATGTATGAATAGAATGCTAGAATTCTAAGTTATATTCACTCAAACCTTTGATATAATTCCATTTATTCTGGCATCAAGTATTACTGCTGAAACTCTAGAAAGCTTATTATCTTAGTGATTTTTTAAAAATTTCAAATGAGGCTTGAAACTTCTAATCCAATTATGAAAAATAGTTAAGAGATACTGTGTTGTAAAACAAACAAACAAACAAACAAAAACCAGGAAATTAACATGTGGTACAGTATTAACTGGGCTTCCCTGGTAGCTCAGCTGGCAAAGATTCTGCCTGCAATGCAGGAGACCCCAGTTCATTCCTGAGTTGGGTAGATCCCCTGGAGATAGGCTACCCACTCTAGTATTCTTGGGCTTCCCTGGTGGCTCAGACAGTAGAGAATCTGCCAGCAATGTGGGAGACCTGGGTTTGACAACTGGATTGTGAAGATCCCCTGGAGAAGGACATGGCAACACACTCCAGTATTCTTACCTAGAGAATCCCCATGGACAGAGAGGAGCCTGGTAGGCTACAGTCCATGGGATCACAAAGCAACTTGGACATGACTGAGCAACTCAGCAAAACTCAGCACAGCACAGTATTAACTAAAGCACAGATTTTGTTCAAATTTCACAAAATTTTATGCTAGTGTCCATTGTTTGTTTTCATACCTTATTCAAGATTCCACATTGTATTTAGTTGCCTTGAGCTGCTTCAGCTGCATGCAGCAAATTCTGATAAATGCTCTTTTCATTTTTATTTCATTACAAATATTTTTAAATTTTCCTTGTTATTGCTTCTTAGATATACCCATCATGTAAAAGTGGATATTTAATTTTCAGATACTTAGAGTTTTTAGAGTATCCTTGATATTAATTTCTCATTTAGATGCTTTCTTCTCTTCAATCACCCTCTGTGCTTTTTCTTTTAACCTTTTTAAGGTTTTCAATGGCTAAGTCAAAGATCTGTCTTGATAAATGTCATATTGCACTTGAAAATATGTGAGCTATTTTAAAATATCTTTTGATATTGATTTCTGACATAATCCACAGTGGTAAGAGAACACACTCTAAAGATCAATATCTTTAGATCATGAAATTTTTGCACCTTGTTTTATGTCCCTGGATATGTTCCACTGTCTCCTGGTTTATAGTATATGGGAACTTGAATAGAATTTTTATCCTGCTATTGTGTGAAAATTGTATAAATCTAACTATGTTGAATTGATTCATAGTGCTTTTTAAATCTACTGTTTACTTCTACTTTTCTTTCTATTCATTTATTAATTTTTGAGAATTTGATCTCCAACTAAAAATCTCCAACTAAAAACCTTAATTTATCTACTTAAAAAAATAATTGCAATACACAGTGGAACTATATGCAAATTTGTTCTATATTTTCCAAGTCGCCTGTAAATGTGATATCATACTTTCATAATTTAAAGGATTAAAAATATTTAAAAATAAAAAAATAGATAACTAACTAGAACTTACTATATAGCACAGGGGGTCTACTCAATATTCTATAATTGTCTATATGGGAAAATAATCTAAAGGATAAAAAAAGTGGATATATGTATATGTACAACCTATTCACTTTGCTGCATACTTGAAACTAACTTTTGTAAATCAAGTATACTCCAATAAACTTGTTTAATTTGGTAATAAGTAAATAAAAATGGTATAGAATATACTGATTGTCTTCAAAGTCATAAATTTGCAACTGATCGTTGACTTGAATCCAGAGTTTTGAGCTGTTTTTTGGTATCAAATTATTTATTTCAGTGGTTCTCAATCCTGACTGCACAGTGGACATTTTTTTTTTAAATTATCAAATGTGGATCCCAGCCCAGTACAAGTAAATGAAAGTCTCCAAAGTCATTCCTGGACAGAGGAAAAACAAGACTAAAGGACACTTTAATTTTATCTTTATCAGTGGCAAAGTCCACTCAGAATAGAGTATAAAGTGGATGTGATTGATTGATATCTTTAGAACTCAGAGAGACCCAGGTTGAATAGCAGGGACTTAGATTTCAGGCTCACAGTCGTCTGAGTAAGAAGAGAAGGCGTCAATGGATCTGGCTGTGGTCCTGGTGCTCTGTCTCTCCTGTCTGCTTCTCCTCTCACTTTGGAAACAGAGCTCTGGGAAAGGGAAGCTCCCGCCGGGCCCCACTCCTCTGCCGATTCTTGGAAACATCCTACAGTTAGATGTTAAGAACATCAGCAAATCTTTAACCAACGTAAGTAGACTTTATGCTCCTCCAGTGGCTTGAAAAGGGTAAGTAAATTAAGCCTAGTTTTAAAAATAATATATATTTCTCTGGGCACATTTTTTTTTCTTTTACTTTTTAATTTGTATTTATTTATTTTTTAGTGCATTGGGTCTTCCTTGCTGTGCACAAGCTTTCTCTAGTTGTGGCAGATTGGAGCTACTCTCTAGTCGCAGCGCACAGGCTGCTCATTGTGGTGGAGCATTGGTCCTAGGGCACATGGACTCAGGAGTTGTGGAATACAGGCTTAGTTGCCCTTGGACATAAGGAATCTTTCTGCACCAGGGATTGAACTTTCATCAGCAGGTGAAATCTTAACCACTGGACCACCAGGGAAGTCCTGGGCACACTGTTAAAACAGATCAGCAAATTATCTCCTGTAAATTCTGGTATTTCTGTTGCCTTTTCTTGCCTGTCATTGTCATAAGTAGAGAAAAGAAGTAATGTGTTTTGTGAGCAGAGAAATATTTGTCTTTGCACATGTAATAGAATCAAAATAATGAAGTGGCAAAAGCTGCAAGTGTTACTTCCCTTTTTCATTTCACAGCCATTTTCTATGATTTGGGACTGAAAGTAAATGATAAGCTTTTTGTGATTAGAGATTTCCTTGCAGAAGTCTTTTACTATATAAGCTGTATGTATTGTTCAGATGGCTATGAAAATAGAACTTTTCTGAAGAAGTGCATTATGCTTGGTATTAAGGAAATAGCTCTGCATTCAGCACAAGCATGAGTGAATGAGAGAAAGAAGTCACCAGTCAGGGTCCCAGAAGCACTCATTTGGATTCTGCAAGAAGGTCCTGTCTGTACCGGGTAAATACTGCAGGATGGAAGATGCTGTTCCTCCATGAGATATGCATGTCCTGACACTGCCTCTATGATGCTTCCTCCCTTTCTGTGTTAGTGACACCACTGGATCTCAAACTAAGCTGGGCATTAGAGTTATCTGAATTCATTTTTTAAAATATGGAATTCTAGTATTAATCAGGGCTAGCGAATATGAATTCCCATTGGAAGAACACTGCACGTGGTTCTGAAGCAGTCAGCTAGGTGATGGTTTAAAGGTGGGCCTCAGGGATTGATGCCTTGCTCCTTAAGGATCAGACAGTGAATAAGAGTTTCAAATTCAAATCTTCTATGTAGTAGCCATGGGACACTGGAAAGGAAATGGAATTCCACAACCTGTTTCCTTATTTATTGTTGTTGTTGTTCAGTTGCTCAGTCATGTCTGACTCTTTGCGACCCTGTGGACTGTAGCATGCCAAGCTTCCCTGTCCATCACCATCTGCCGGAGCTTGCTCAAACTCATGTCCATTGAGACAGTGCTGCCATCCAACCATCTTGTCCTCAGTCATTCCCTTCTCCCCCTGGCTTCAATCTTTTCCAGCATCAGGATCTTTTCAAATGAGTCACCTCTTCGCATCAGATGGCCAAAGCATTGGAGCTTCAGCTTCAGCATCAATCCTTCTAATGAATATTCAGGGTTGATTTCATTTAGGATTGACTGGTTTGATCACCTTGCAACCCAACGAACTCTGAAGGGTCTTCTCCAACACTACAATTCAAAGCATCAATTCTTCAGCACTCAGCCTTCTTTATGGTCCAACTCTCATATCCATACATAACTACTGAAAAAAATGTAGCTTTGACTAGACAGACTTATGTCATCAGAGTAATGTCTCTGCTTTTTAATGTGCTGTCTAGGTTGGTCATAGCTTTTCTTCCAAGGAGCAAGCTCCTTTTAACTTCATGGCTGCAGTCACTATCTGCAGTGATTTTGGAGCCCAGGAAAATAAAATCTGTCACTGTTTCCATTGTTTCCCCATCTATTTGCCATGAAGTGATGGAACCGAATGCCATGATCTTAGTTTTCTGAATGTTGAGCTTTAAGCCAATTTTTTCACTCTCCTCTTTCACTTTCATCAAGAGGCTCTTTAGTTCTTCTTTGCTTTCTGCCATAAAGGTGGTGTCATCTGTATATCTGAGGTTATTGATATTTCTCCTCAAAATCTTGATTCCAGCTCGTGCTTCATCAAGCCTGGCATTTCTCATGATATACTCCTTATTTATAAGCCAGGCAAATACACCTTCTGAAAGTGCTGATATGAGAATTCATTGTAATCTGGGTACCAGTTACTTGGGCCATTGCCTAGCATAACAGATGGAAATGGAAACAGTAACAATTGCCATCATACTTACACTAATGCAGAATTTAATAATTCAGAAATATTTAGGCTGTATGTGGCAGAATGAAAGCATAATAGTAGGATGATAATACATTATGCCTCAGGCACAATATAGTTTCAAATATTGACTTCTTTTGTTATTATGTGTACCTCCTTTCACAGCTTTCAAAAGTCTATGGCCCTGTGTTCACTGTGTATTTTGGCATGAAGCCCATCGTGGTCTTGCATGGATATGAAGCAGTGAAAGAAGCCCTGATTGATCTGGGAGAGGAGTTTTCTGGAAGAGGAATGTTTCCATTGGCTGAAAGAGCTAATATAGTAAATGGTATGTGTTAAGCATTGGCAATGGGAGTGGGCAGAATGGAAACAGGAATTTGAAGAGCTCTCCAGCAGAGCTTGGTCCATATGGGGGCCTGCCAAGTGCCAGCTTACTTCTCCTTCCCTAGGACCTCCCTCCTAGTTTCTGTTTCTCCTCCTGGTAGGAATCCTTTTCAGCAATGGGAAGACATGGAAGGAGATACGGCGCTTCTCCCTCATGACCCTGAGAAATTTCGGGATGGGAAAGAGGAGCATTGAGGACCGAGTTCAAGAGGAAGCCTGCTGCCTGGTGGAGGAGTTGAGAAAAACCAATGGTGAGCAATTCTATGCTCTTATAGCTCTATCTTTAATAGTCTTCTCTCTCTCCAATGATGCCCCTTGGAAGCATTTCAGGATGGGCCACATCTTTCCTATGGGTCATGACTGTCAGCCCTCATGTGGAGGAGAGAGAGTTTGAAGCAGAAAACCAAGCGGGCTTTTGTGTATCTATGCTTGCTGTGTGGACTTCTATGATTACACATGCTGTGTGGTTACAAAAGGTCATTTATTCATAGTGTCTCCTGAGCCCTGTTTTAATATCAGAAATCACTAAGAATAGTTTTGAATCATTTCATGAAAGAGAGAGCAGTGGTTTTCCTATATCACAAATGTGGTTGTCTGTTTTAGAGCATTCCACCAGGGAATACTTGTTAAGTGGACAGGGTGGGAATGACCTCCTCCTGCCCTTATGGAGCATGAAACAAGTGTCATATGTGTTTACTTAATTGAACTATATTCTTATATTCAGTCTCACAGACACATCTGAGAGTTATTCCAGGACCCAGGCCTGAAGTTCTGGTCAATAGTTCTGTCATCTATGATTTCAGTCCATTAGGAATATCTATCTCAGTGCAGTTCTCCTCAATCATGAGTTCTCTGTAAAGGCATGAGTCCATGCTAAGTCCCTTTGGTCATGTCGGACACTTTGTGACCTTATGGACTGTAGCCCACTAGGCTCTTCTATCCGTAGGATTCTCCTTGCAAGAATACTGGAGTGTGTTGCTGTCCCCTCCTCCAGGGTATCTTCCCAACCCAGGGATTGAACCTGTGTCTCCCTCTTAAGTCTTGTGCATTGGCAGGCAGGCTCTTTATCACTAGCTCCACTTGGGAAGCCCTCTCTGTAAAGGCAGCACTATTTAAAGATATCAGCATCAATGATTTCTTGCTACCCAATACTCACTATATTTATATTTTGAAAAAAAAATATGCTACACATCAGCACAATACACCAAACCAAGTGATTAATATGAAATGTTTTATTTAACTAGATTTCAACCTAATTAACACCTTTCTACCCTGTTTTCTCGAACTAGAATTTGACTCTGTTTTTGGTTTACCAAACTTTGCTCCATCATTATTGGATTTTGATAACAAATTTGTGGTAAATATTTACTTCCCACTACCAGGCACAAAGTGTTTGTCATAATGACTCTGATTTTTCAGCTTGTATTACAAATTACACTGTTTTAATTTTTTTCTTCAGAATTAAAGACTGAAAATCAGATTTCATGTGAATCACATATAGATGAAGAAATTTCCCAAAGTTTTCAAAATTACCCTCTACCTGTAAAGTAAAATAAACTTTATTTTAACCTTACAAGCCTGGAATATAAAGGAGCTTGGCATAGGAACCACTAAGTATACATTTTCCTTTTGTTCCATGCCCTACTATTTCTTTGCAATGCTTAAAAAAAATTTTATAGCAAACAACATATAACATGAGATCTATCCTATTAACATATTATTGTGTGCAGGACAGTATTATTAACTGTGATCACACAGTAGGTCTCTAGAACTTTCATCCTTCATGACTGATACTCTCTACCCATTGAACTCTCCATTTCCTTTCCCCAAGGCCCTGCTAACCAGCAATCTACTTTCTATTTCTGTGAGTTTGACTTCTTTGGCTACTTCATCTAAGTGGAATCATGCAACATTGATCCTTTCACGACTGACTTTTCTATTTAGCAAAATATGCTCATGGGTCATCCATATTGTAGTATGTGACAAGATTTCTTTCACGTTTATGACTGAATAGTACTCCAGTGTGTGTATTTACATATTTTATTTTTTGCTAATTATTGAGGGATATTTAGGTTCTTTCACTCCATGGCTATATCTATTTGAGATCCCAAATAAGTTCAGTTCTTTTGAATAAAAACTCATAAGTGGGACTTCTGGGTAGTATAGTAATTGTATTGAATATTTCTGTTTTTTGAGGAGCCTCCACAGTCAAAATATGAACACAAGGGCTGGTCCAACCACACCATTGGTTATTGATAAGTTGAGGCCAGCACAAAACTTAATGATTAGTGATGTCAGCATCGTCTTACATACCTATTGACCAATCTTCTTTATTTTTTTAAATGAACACAAGTTAAAAATATTGTATAACTCATTAATGAGGAAATAAGTTACAACAAGTAGTAACAGAGTGTTCCAACCAGGTTATAGGACAAGGGTGGAAAAGTACAAATTTAGAGTGAAAAAATGTTGATATGAATGTGCAAATGAAGACAAAACTAGCTAGGAAAGTCAAATGAATCTCTATAGAACAGAGTTTGTATGTCTAGAGACAAGAATTATTTTGTGTCACTATTGTTGAAAATTGAAAAAGTTGCAAAATATCTCCCATAGAATTACAAAACAGTGAGCTATATAGATAGTGCATAGTTTTCTACTGAACCATACATTTTCCCTACTTGGTAGCTGTAACTACACCTACATATCCAGATTTTTAAAAAATCAACTTCCTGAATGGATGTGGTCTACACTCAATATTTTCCCCCAGGTTCATTGAGATGTAATTGATACTGTGTAAGTTTAAAGTATACAATATGTTGATTTTATATACTCATATATTGAAATAGATTACTACCATAGCATTGTCTAGCACCTCCATCAAAGTCCCATAATTACCTTTCTTGAGAAAACAAGTAGTACCATCTAATTTCTCAGCAATTTTTAGATATATAGAATTGATGCTTTTGAACTGTGGTATTGGATAAGACTCTTGAGAGTCCCTTGGACTGCAAGGAGATCCAACCAGTCCATTCTAAAGGAGGTCAGCCCTGGGTGTTCTTTGGAAGGAATGATGCTAAAGCTGAAACTCCAGTACTTTGGCCACCTCATGCGAAGAGTTGACTCATTGGAAAAGACTCTGATGCTGGGAGGGATTGGGGGCAGGAGGAAAAGGGGATGACAGAGGATGAGATGGCTGGGTGGCATCACCGACTCAATGGACGTAAGTTTGAGTGAACTCCGGGAGTTGGTGATGGACAGGGAGGCCTGGCATGCTGCGATTCATGGGGTCGCAAAGAGTCGGACACGACTGAGTGACTGAACTGAACTGAACTGAACTGAATATGGCTATGTTAATTCTATTAATATTTTTGTGCATTAGATTCCCCAGAACTGATTCATTTTCTAACTGGAAATCTGTACTCTTTGAGCAAAATCTCCTTATTTCCCCAACCTCCTGCCCCATAGAAACCATCCTTCTACTCTGTTTCTATGAGTTAGTTTTTCTTTTTTTTACATTCCACATATAAGTGATTTCATATAGCATTTGTCTTGTCTGTCTTATTTCACTCAGCATAATATGCTCACTATCCATTCAGTGGTAGCAAATACAAGGATTTACTTCTTCTCATGGATGAATAGTATTCCATTGTGTGTGTGTATGTATATATCACTCAAGTGCTGCATTTAAAGTGATGTATATACAGTAGACACTTGAACAACATGGGTTTGAACTCATTGGTCTACTGATATGTGTTTATTTACCAGTAAGTACTTGCTACAGTACCAAATGATTCATGCTTGGTTGGATCCTGGAACATGCAACTGCAGATATGGAAGGCCAACTGTAAAATTGTGCATGGACTTTGAATTGTGGCCACGTGGGATGCGGGTCAGTGCTCCATCCCCATGTTGTTCAAGGGTCAACTCTTTGTGTGTATATTTATTTTTACTTTATCCATTCAACAGTTGATGGAGACTTAGTTTGTCTCCATATTTTAGATACTGTAAATAATGCTGCAATAAACATGAGGTATAGAAACCTCTATGATATTCTGCTTTCATTTCATTCAGAAGGAGCAGTGCTGGATCATATGGTGGTTCTATTTTTAATATATAGAAGAACCTCCACACTGTTTTACATAGTGACTATAGAAGTTTACTTTCACTCCAATAGTGTTTGCTGCTAAGTCACTTCAGTCGTGTCCAACTCTGTGCGACCCCATAGACGGCAGCCCACCAGGCTCCCCCGTCCCTGGGATTCTCCAGGCAAGAACACTGGAGTGGGTTGCCATTTCCTTCTCCAGTGCATGAAAGTGAAAAGTGAAAGTGAAGTCACTCAGTCGTGTCTGACTCTTAGCGACTCCATGGACTGCAGTGTACCAGGCTCCTCTGTCCATGGGCTTTTCCAGGCAAGAGTACTGGAGTGGGGTGCCATTGCCAATAGTGTTTAAGTGTTCCCTTTTCTCCACATCCCAGTCAACTCTTGTTATTTCTTGACTTTTGATGGCAGCCATTCTAACGTGTGTTTTGTGGTTTTAATCTCCATTTTCCGGACAAATGGTAATGTTGAGAGCATTTATGCACTTGTTGGCCATTTACATGTCTTTTGACAGATGTCTGTTCAGTTCCTCTGCCCACTTTTAACCAGGTTGCTTTTCTTTTTATTGCGTTGTATGAGTTCTCTACATATTTTGGATATTAACCCCTTATAAGAAATATGGTTTGCGAAGATGGCGGAGGAGTAGGATGGGGAGAACACTTTCTCCCCCACAAATTCATCAAAAGAGCATTTAAACGTCTAGTAAATTCCACAAAACAACTTCTGAATGCCGGCAGAGGACATCAGGCACCCAGAAAAGCAATCCAACTCTTCGAAAGGAGGTAGGAAAAAATATAAAAGACAAAAAAAGAGACAAAGAGGGAGGGACGGAGTTCCGTCCCAGGAAGGGAGTCTTAAAAAGAGAGAGGTTTCCAAACACCAGGAAACCTTCTCACTGCCGAATCTGTGCCGAGCTTTGGAAGCACAGAGGGCAACATAACAGGAAGAAAAAATAAATAAACAATTAAAACTCGAAGATTGAGAGTCCTACGGTAACTCCCCCAGCGGAGAAGCAGCGCAGACGCCTGCACGCGCCATTAGCAACCGGGGGCTGGGCAGGGAGGCGCAGCGCGGGCTGCATCGCTTAGAGTAAGAATCTGGCCTGAATACCCTGAGCACTATCTGAGCAAAATAATTTGGGCTAGCAAACCAGACTGTGGGATATCTACCACGCGAAAAGCCAGCCCCAACCTAAGACACCGCCAGGCCCGCGCACGGAACAAAGAATTGAACAGAGATAGCCGGCTGCAGACCTTCCCCCTCCGGTGACAGGCAGCCAGAGCCGGAAGGGGGCAATCGCAGCCCCAGAGAGACATTATCTATAAAACTGTAAGCAGGCTTCTTTGCTAACTAAAACTTTTTGGGGGTCTGGACGGTTAACATCTGCCTGAGAAGGTGCGCCGGTTTTACACCCAGATAACCGAGTGGCGGGGAGGCGATAAGTTGCAGCATTGGCGCTCGCCAAACACCTCATCACTTGAGCTGCTCGGACTGGGAAGAGCACAAAACTCAGGCCCAACTGAGTCTGCGCCTCTGAGGACTACCCGAGTGCCTGAACCTGAGCGGCTTGGACCTGGGAGGTACATGCAGCCCAGGGCCAGCCTCGGATTGTTCCCGGCGGAACAACCTAGAGCCGGAGCAGTGTGGGCAGGGAGGCTACATGCGCCATGAGCGGGGGCAGACCCAGTGTGGCTGAGGCACTGCGAGCGCACGCCAGTGTTATTTGTTTGCAGCAGCCCTCCCTCCCTCCCCACAGCGCGACTGCACAAAGAGAAGAAATACAGCTCCACCCATCAGAACACCGACACAAGCTTCCCTAACTAGGAAACCTTGACAAGCCACCTGTACAAACCCACACACAGCGAGGAAAAGCCACAATAAAGAGAACTCCACAAACTGCCAGAATACAGAAAGGACACCCCAAACTCAGCAATTTAAACAAGATGAAGAGACAGAGGAATAGCCAGCAGATAAAGGAACAGGATAAAGGCCCACCAAACCAAACAAAAGAGGAAGAGATAGGGAATCTATCTGATAAAGAATTCCGAATAATGATAGTGAAATTGATCCAAAATCTTGAAATTAAAATGGAATCACAGATAAATAGCTTGGAGACAAGGATTGAGAAGATGCAAGAAAGGTTTAACAAGGACCTAGAAGAAATAAAAAAGAGTCAATATATAATGAATAATGCAATAAATGAAATTAAAAACACTCTGGAGGCAACAAATAGTAGAATAACAGAGGCAGAAGATAGGATTAGTGAATTAGAAGATAGAATGGTAGAAATAAATGAATCAGAGAGAATAAAAGAAAAACGAATTAAAAGAAATGAGGACAATCTCAGAGACCTCTAGGACAATATTAAACGCTACAACATTCGAATCATAGGGGTTCCAGAAGAAGAAGACAAAAAGAAAGACCATGAGAAAATACTTGAGGAGATAATAGTGGAAAACTTCCCTAAAATGGGGAAGGAAATAATCACCCAAGTCCAAGAAACCCAGAGAATCCCAAACAGGATAAACCCAAGGCGAAACACCCCAAGACACATATTAATCAAATTAACAAAGATCAAACACAAAGAACAAATATTAAAAGCAGCAAGGGAAAAACAACAAATAACACACAAGGGAATTCCCATAAGGATAACAGCTGATCTTTCTATAGAAACTCTTCAAGCCAGGAGGGAATGGCAAGACATACTTAAAATGATGAAAGAAAATAACCTACAGCCCAGATTATTGTACCCAGCAAGGATTTCATTCAAGTATGAAGGAGAAATCAAAAGCTTCTCAGACAAGCGAAAGCTGAGAGAATTCTGCACCACTAAACCAGCTCTCCAACAAATACTAAAGGATATTCTCTAGACAGGAAACACAAAAATGGTGTATAAATTCAAACCCCAAACAATAAAGTAAATGGCAACGGGATCATACTTATCAGTAATTACCTTAAATGTAAATGGGTTGAATGCCCCAACCAAAAGACAAAGACTGGCTGAATGGATACAAAAACAAGACCCCTACATATGTTGTCTACAGGAGACCCACCTCAAAACAGGGGACACATACAGACTGAAAGTGAAGGGCTGGAAAAAGATTTTCCATGCAAATAGGGACCAAAAGAAAGCAGGAGTATCAATACTCATATCAGATAAAATAGACTTTAAAACAAAGGCTGTGAAAAGAGACAAAGAAGGTCACTATATAATGATCAAAGGATCAATCCAAGAAGAAGATATAACAATTATAAATATATATGCACCCAACACAGGAGCACCGCAGTATGTAAGACAAATGCTAACAAGTATGAAAGGAGAAATTAACAATAACACAATAATAGTGGGAGACTTTAGTACCCCACTCACACCTATGGATAGATCAACTAAACAGAAAATTAACAAGGAAACACAAACTTTAAAGGATACAATAGACCAGTTAGATCTAATTGATATCTATAGGACATTTCATCCCAAAACAATGAACTTCACCTTTTTCTCAAGCGCACATGGAACCTTCTCCAGGATAGATCACATCCTGGGCCATAAAGCTAGCCTTGGTAAATTCAAAAAAATAGAAATCATTCTAAGCATCTTTTCTGACCACAATGCAGTAAGATTAGATCTCAATTACAGGAGAAAAACTATTAAAAATTCCAACATATGGAGGATGAACAACACCCTGCTGAATAACCAACAAATCACAGAAGAAATCAAAAAAGAAATCAAAATTTGCATAGAAACGAATGAAAATGAAAACACAACAACCCAAAACCTGTGGGACACAGTAAAAGCAGTCCTAAGGGGGAAGTTCATAGCAATACAGGCACACCTCAAGAAACAAGAAAAAAGTCAAATAAATAACCTAACTCTACACCTAAA
The DNA here is from genome assembly GCF_032452875.1 of Bos javanicus. NCBI lineage: Eukaryota > Metazoa > Chordata > Mammalia > Artiodactyla > Bovidae > Bos > Bos javanicus. The sequence continues at coordinate 16,282,229 of NC_083893.1, forward strand.
GCAACTAGAAAAGGAAGAAATGAAGAACCCCAGGGTTAGTAGAAGGAAAGAAATCTTAAAAATTAGAGCAGAAATAAATGCAAAAGAAACAAAAGAGACCATAGCAAAAATCAACAAAGCCAAAAGCTGGTTCTTTGAAAGGATAAATAAAATTGATAAACCATTAGCCAGACTCATCAAGAAACAAAGGGAGAAAAATCAAATCAATAAAATTAGAAACGAAAATGGAGAGATCACAACAGACAACACAGAAATACAAAGGATCATAAGAGACTATTATCAACAATTATATGCCAATAAAATGGACAACGAGGAAGAAATGGACAAATTCTTAGAAAAGTACAAGTTTCCAAAACTCGACCAGGAAGAAATAGAAAACCTTAACAGACCCATCACAAGCATGGAAATTGAAACTGTAATCAAAAATCTTCCAGCAAACAAAAGCCCCGGTCCAGACGGCTTCACAGCTGAATTCTACCAAAAATTTAGAGAAGAGCTAACACCTATCCTGCTCAAACTCTTCCAAAAAATTGCAGAGGAAGGTAAACTTCCAAACTCATTCTATAAGGCCACCATCACCCTAATACCAAAACCTGACAAAGATCCCACAAAAAAAGAAAACTACAGGCCAATATCACTGATGAACATAGATGCAAAAATCCTAAACAAAATTCTAGCAATCAGAATCCAACAACACATTAAAAAGATCATACACCATGACCAAGTGGGCTTTATCCCAGGGATGCAAGGATTCTTCAATATCCGCAAATCAATCAATGTAATACATCACATTAACAAATTGAAAAACAAAAACCATATGATTATCTCAATAGATGCAGAGAAAGCCTTTGACAAAATTCAACACCCATTTATGATAAAAACTCTCCAGAAAGCAGGAATAGAAGGAACATACCTCAACATAATAAAAGCTATATACGACAAACCTACAGCAAACATTATCCTCAATGGTGAAAAATTGATAGCATTTCCTCTAAAGTCAGGAACAAGACAAGGGTGCCCACTTTCACCATTACTATTCAACATAGTTTTGGAAGTTTTGGCCACAGCAATCAGAGCAGAAAAAGAAATAAAAGGAATCCAAATGGGAAAAGAAGAAGTAAAACTCTCACTATTTGCAGATGACATGATCCTCTACATAGAAAACCCTAAAGACTCCACCAGAAAATTACTAGAACTAATCAATGATTATAGTAAAGTTGCAGGATATAAAATCAACACACAGAAATCCCTTGCATTCCTATACACTAATAATGAGAAAACAGAAAGAGAAATTAAGGAAACAATTCCATTCACCATTGCAATGAAAAGAATAAAATACTTAGGAATATATCTACCTAAAGAAACTAAAGACCTATATATAGAAAACTATAAAACACTGGTGAAAGAAATCAAAGAGGACACTAATAGATGGAGAAATATACCATGTTCATGGATTGGAAGAATCAATATAGTGAAAATGAGTATACTACCCAAAGCAATTTATAGATTCAATGCAATCCCTATCAAGCTACCAAAGGTATTTTTCAGAGAACTAGAACAAATAATTTCACAATTTGTATGCAAATACAAAAAACCTCGAATAGCCAAAGCAATCTGGAGAAAGAAGAATGGAACTGGAGGAATCAACCTACCTGACTTCAGGCTCTACTACAAAGCCACAGTTATCAAGACAGTATGGTACTGGCACAAAGACAGAAATATAGATCAATGGAACAAAATAGAAAGCCCAGAGATAAATCCACGCACATATGGACACCTTATCTTTGACAAAGGAGGCAAGAATATACAATGGATTAAATACAATCTCTTTAACAAGTGGTGCTGGGAAATCTGGTCAACCACTTGTAGAAGAATGAAACTAGAACACTTTCTAACACCATATACAAAAATAAACTCAAAATGGATTAAAGATCTCAACGTAAGACCAGAAACTATAAAACCCCTAGAGGAGAACATAGGCAAAACACTCTCTGACATACATCACAGCAGGATCCTCTATGACCCACCTCCCAGAATATTGGAAATAAAAGCAAAAATAAACAAATGGGACCTAATTAACCTTAAAAGCTTCTGCACATCAAAGGAAACTATTAGCAAGGTGAAAAGACAGCCTTCAGAATGGGAGAAAATAATAGCAAATGAAGCAACTGACAAACAACTAATCTCAAAAATATACAAGCAACTCCTACAGCTCAACTCTAGAAAAATAAATGACCCAATCAAAAAGTGGGCCAAGGATCTAAATAGACATTTCTCCAAAGAAGACATACAGATGGCTAACAAACACATGAAAAGATGCTCAACATCACTCATTATCAGAGAAATGCAAATCAAAACCACTATGAGATACCATTTCACACCAGTCAGAATGGCTGCGATCCAAAAGTCTACAAATAATAAATGCTGGAGAGGGTGTGGAGAAAAGGGAACCCTCTTACACTGTTGGTGGGAATGCAAACTAGTACAGCCACTATGGAGAACAGTGTGGAGATTCCTTAAAAAACTGGAAATAGAACTGCCTTATGATCCAGCAATCCCAGTGCTGGGCATACACACTGAGGAAACCAGAATTGAAAGAGACACGTGTACCCCAATGTTCATCGCAGCACTGTTTGTAATAGCCAGGACATGGAAGCAACCTAGATGTCCATCAGCAGATGAATGGATAAGAAAGCTGTGGTCCATAGTTCAAGAATCCAGCCCATCCAGACCAACTCTTGCTTTTCGTGGTGTTGTCCATGCCAGGTTACGGATCTAGGCAGGAAACTCCTCTTGCTTTTCTGGGGGGTACAAGTTCGTCTGGGAAGTGTAGCATCCAGGAGATGGCCTGTTTTCCACCCCTTGCAAAAGGCGCAGTACCTGTAGCTCTTCTGTCCTTGTCAGTCCACAGTCCTTGGAGGAAAGAGCATGTCTTTGCTGCTCGTGGAAGCCTTGCTCTGCAGTTGACAGGCCTCGCGTGCTCGCAGAGTGGCGGCGCGGTTTGAATGCTGCTCTTTCTGTTGGCCAGCCTGCCTGTCCCAGAGGCTTGTCCAGACAGTGCCACACGCCCGCTCTTGAAGCAGGCATCCTGTCCCCGTTTTGTGGGGCTGCTCCCCAAGGCCCTTCCCACCAGGTTCCCCCTTCGCCCTGCTCGGGCGGCTGCCCCCCGCCCATCCCTGCCACCTGATGCCCCTTCCTCCCAGTGACAGCGTGCGTACCGACTCCCTGCTCCCCAAGGGCCAAACCGCTTCTCGCTCAGGCCGGTGTCGTCTCAAAACAGGACCAAAGCCTGTGTGAGCCTTTTTATTTGAAGTAAAAATGGTGCTTTTTTCCTTACTTGGAGATCTTCTATATAAATACTGTAAATGACTTCTTTTCGTACGGACCTGTTCGAGCGTTGCTTTCCAGAGCCCACGAACAGTGCTGGCCCGATCTTGGGCTCTGGCCGCCCCATCCATGTGGAGCCCTTGCAGGAAGCCCCGGCGAGCAGAGAAGCCGCGCCTGGGTCCCAGCAGCGCTCACTAGTCTGTCACTTGGCCCGTGAGCGGGCCTGTCGTCATCTTCTTATGGTCCAGGATGTACTGACTAAATCTGTGTTAGCAAATTCAGACACTCCTTCCCCTTCGGTAGCATCACAGTGTTCATTCTCCTTCAGGCTTCTTTCCACGCGGAGTCCTCGCTGGGGAGGGGGCAGGACCCCTCGCGGGGCTCTGAGGGTGGACAGGGGGGTGAGGCTGCCTTCTCTCGTGGAGCTGGCAGCCCTTTCACAGGACAACAAGCCTTTCCTTCCCTCCCCTCCGCCACTTGGCAGACTAGTGACGAGGTATCCCTGCTCTCAGCTCTGTTTCAGTCAGCCTTTTCAGAAAACTGAGAGAGATGGTCTCGAGACTTGCTCCGACTCTTTGGTATTCAGTATTCAACTATTTGGTATTGTTTTAATCGATGATGGGCCTTTTGCAAGTAGCGTCAGCTCTTTTTAAAAAGAAAGTCAAGCTGAGCTAAGGGTGCACTTTGCTGTATCGCAGACATGGTGGGCCAGGTGAGGCCTCTGTAGGCTCCTGCTTTCCATGACGAGGGCCAGGGAGACGCCCTTCGCCACTCAGTTGCCGGATCTCAGCTGGAAGGGGCTGCCTTGCTTCTTCCTCTCCCTTCCACCAGGTGCCTGGAGGAACGGTTCCGGGCACTCACACTTGGCCCGCCCTCTTTGCCAGAGGCAGGACCCTGTGTGCCAAGGGCGGCTTGCTTTCCACCCTGTCCTCTGAGGGCGCTTCTTTCTCTCCTGGCCTGTTGTCTTGGGAAGGATAGTCCTTTTGTCTTCAGGCTTTGTGATCAAGTCATCTCCAGTTAGGACTGGCACCTGTTCCCTTCTTCGCGGGGCCTGGTGGCCTTTCTGAAGTCGCAGGTGGTCAGGAGCCCTCCAGTGTGTGTCACATCTGGTCAGTTGACCTGCCAGGCTGGGTGGTTCTACTGCTTTCTGAATTTCTAAGAATCTCTTTTTCTTTCCTAACGAGTTCTGCTGATTTATTTGACAATGTACGTAAGTACCATGTTCTCCTTGTGGTGTACGCTCTGTTCTGGTTTTTGTTTTTAATCAAATGCCTGTTTGGGAGGAGATGAACGTATTTAGTCTATTAGATTTGCGCTGCTGGAAAATTTTTTTTTTTAAGTGTAACCTTGACTAGCTGTCTTATTATTGTTTATCCTGTAAGATTAGTCTATCAATTAAAGTTTGATAATTAAAAAAAAAAAAGAAATATGGTTTGCAAAAATTTTCTCACATTTTGTAGGTTTCCTTTCTTACTTATTTTGCTGTGCAGAAAAGCTTTTTACTTTGATGTAGTCCCATTAGTTTACTTTTGATTTTATTGCTTGTCCTTTTGGTGTCACATTTAAAAAATCACATTGCCAAAACCGTTCTCAAGGAGTGTTTTCTCTAAGTTTAATTCTAGAGGTTTTATGCTTTCAGGTCTTCCATTGAAGTCTCTAATCCACTTAAAGTTAACTTTTATGATTGGTAAAGATGGGGTCCTGTTTCATTCTTTTGCATGTGAATTTGTAGTTTTCCTAACACTATTTATTGAAGAGACTATCCTTCTCCATTGAGTATTCTTGGCTTCCTTGTCAAATATTAGTTGATAATATACGTACAGGTTTATTGCTGGGCTCTGAATTCTGTTGCATTGGTTTATGTGTTTGTTTTTATGCCAGTACAATATTCTCTTGATATCTTAGCTTTGTAATATGGTTTGAAACCAGAAATTTTAATGTGTTCAAGCATTTTTCATTCTTCTTGGGACTTCTTTGGGTATTTGGGGTCTTTTCTAATATTTGGATTTTTTTTTCTAAAATTTCTAATTTTTTTTCTAAAATTTCTAATATTGGGATTTTTTTTTCTAAAAATACATGTGGATTTTTAGAATGATTTTTTTGTATTTCTGTAAGAAATGCCATTAGAATTTGATAGAATTTGGTAGAATTACAATGAATCTACAGACTGCTTTGGATATTATGGACATAATAATAGTATTAATACTTCTGATTCATGGACACTAAATAGCTATTCATGCCTTATTTAATTATTTTCATCAGTGTCTTTGAGAGATCAGTATAACACTTTTACTTCATTGGTTAAATTTATTCCTAAGCATTTAATCATTTTATTGTGAGAAAAATGGGATTGTTTTCTTTATTTCTTTTTCAGACTGTTTTTAATGTACAAAAGTGCAAATCATTTTTTATGTTGACTTCATATCCTGCAACTTTACTGAATTCACTGATTAGTTCTAACAGTTTTTAGTAGGGTCTTCAGGGTTTTCCATATATAAGATCATAGCATGTGCAGGAAGACTTTTGTGCTTCTTTCTTTTCCTTTGTGTGTGTATGCATGCTCAGTCGTGTCTAACTCTACAACCCTAGGGTCTGTAGCCGATCAGTCTTTTCTTCCATGGAATTTTCCAAGCAAGAATACTGGAGTGGGTTGCCACTGAGAGACTGCTGGGGCTAGGATTCCAGTACTATATTGAATAGGAGTGGTAAGAGTGGCATTCTTATTGTTCCTGATCCTATAGGAAAAGCTTTTGATCTGTCACCTTTGAGTACAATGTTAGCTGGGGGGTTGTCATAGATCACTTTCAGTTGTAATGTCTCATTTTTTCTGTTGACTTCATATCCTGCAACTTTACTGAATTCACTGATTAGTTCTAAGCTTTTAGTAGAACTTTAGGGCTTTACATACATAAGATTGTAAGATGTGCAAGCAGACAGTTTTTACTTCTTCCTTTTCCTTTGGACACATTTTATTTATTTTTACGGAGAGATAGCTCTGGCCTGGACCCCCAGTACTATGTTGAATAGGAGTGTTAAGAGGGGGCAATCTTATATTTTTCCTGATCCTAGAGGAAAAGCTTTCAGACTGTCACCTTTGAGTATGATGTTAACTGTAGGTTTGTCATATATCACTTTATTATGTTGAGTAATATAGAAGTGTTTTTATCAAGAAAGAATTTCTAATTTTGTCAAATGCTTTTTCTACATCTATTGTGTTGATTTTTGCTTTTCATTTTAATAATGTGATATATTGCATTGATAAATTTGCATATGTTCAAAAGAGTTTGAGAACGATTGGCAATGTTTCTAATACTTAAATGTTTGTGGAATTCACCAGTGAAATCATCTGGTTCTAGGCTTTTTTTGTTGTTGGGTTTTGATTACTGATTTGACAACCTTATTACTTTTGGTTTGTGAGATTTTCTGTTTCTTCATGATTCAGTCCTAACAGCTTGTCTATCCATTTCTTCTATGCTATACAATTTGTTGATGTCATAGTACTTGCTTCAACATTTTTTGTATTTTTGTGGTATCAATTGTAATGTCTCATCTTCACTTCTGATTGTTTTTCATTTGAATTTTCTTTTTTAATTAAAAAATTTTAGATAGCATTTGTTATTTTGATTGAGATTTTCTTGTACACCTTTTCATCCATTTATTTATTTGTTGTGTTTGGCTGCATGGCATGTGGGATCTTTGTTCCCTGACCAGGGATCAAACACATGCCCCCTGTATTGGAAATGCAGTCTCAACCACTGGACTGCCAGAGAAGTCCCTGCCCCACCTCCCCTCTCTTTTTTTAGGTAATCTAGGTAAAGTTTTGTCAGTTTATCTTTGAATTTCTATACTAGAGGTAGTGGTGGTTTATGCACCACCTCTACATTATGTGGTATTCTGGATTCGTCTATATATTTACCTATATCAGCAAGCTTTATACCTTTGTGCCTTTGTGTTTCTGTTCAGTGCCCTATTGTTTCAACTTTAATGACACGTTTTAGCCTTTCTTGTAAGACATGTCTAGTGGTGATGAACACCTTCAGCTTTTTTTTGTCCTTTTTTGGAGAATTGTTTTGCCAGATATGTTAAGAGTTTTCTTGGTTGACATTTTTTTCTTCTTTTTGCTTTATCATCCCACTCATTTCTGGCCTGCAACACCTCTGCTTAGAAGCCTGTTGTTAGTTGTATGATGCTTCTGTTGTAAGAGACAAATCACTATTTCCTTGCTGTTATCACACTCGTCTCTTTATCTTTGACTTTTGACAATTTGATTATAATGTATTTCAATGTGGATTATTTTGTTCATCCTAGTTAGAGTGTGTTGGCCTTCTAGAATCTGAGTGTCAGTGTTCCCCCGATATGGCAAGTTTTTGCCACTATTTCTTCAAATAAGCTTTTTGTCCCTTTCTATCTCTCTTCCCCACAATATGCATATTGATGTAATTATTGGTGTTCTGTAAGTTCCTTAGGATTTCTTCATTCTTTTTCATAGTTTTCCCTTTTGATCTTCTGATTAAATAATATTAGCATGGGCTTAGTCACTCTGCAGAGAAGGCAATGGCACCCCACTCCAGTACTCTTGCCTGGAAAATCCCATGGACAGAGGAGCCTTGTAGGCTGCAGTCCATGGGGTCGCCAGAGTCAGACACGACTAAGCGACTTCACTTTCATGCATTGGAAAAGGAAATGGCAACCCACTCCAGTGTTCTTGCCTGGAGAATCCCAGGAATGGGGAAGCCTGGGGGGCTGCCATCTATGGGGTGGCATAGAGTTGGACACGACTGAAGTGACTTAGCAGCAGCAGCAGTTACTCTGAGGCATGTGGGATCTTAGTTTCCCAACTGGGAATGGAACCCATGTCTCCTGCATGTGAAGGTGGATTCTTAACCATTGGACTACCAGGGAAGTCCTTGTATGATTCTTTTTTGTGTTTTGTCTCTTTGTTGACAGTTTCATTTTGTTCATGAATCATCCTCTTGAACTGATGAAGCATCTTTATCACATTTTTAAAAATTCTTTGTTCATATAAGTAATATCTCCATTTCTTTAGGATCAGTTTCCAGAGATTTATTTTCTACCTTTGAGCCATGTTTCCTGCTTCTTTTTGTTTTTGTGACTTCATGTTGAAATCCAGGATTTTGAAAAAAAAAATTGCCAACCCTCCCAGTCTTTCTTTTTTTTTTTAATGGGTAGTTCACAGCTGATTCTGCCTTCGTTTTAAATTATTTAAATTTAATTAATTTATTTTAAGTTGGAGGATAATTGCTTCACATTATTGTGGCCCAGTCTTTATATAAGGCAAAACTCTCACCAGGTATCTTGGCTAGGGATTCTGGGGGCCTCTGAAATCTTTTTCTTTTGAAAATGAAGATACAATTTCTCTGGCCTCGAGTGTTCAGTTCAGTCCAGTTCAGTCACTCAGTCGTGTCCGACTCTTTGCGACCCCATGAATCACAGCACGCCAGGCCTCACTGTCCATCACCAACTCCCGGAGTTCACTCAGACTCATGTCCATTGAGTCAGTGATGCCATCCAGCCATCTCATCCTCTGTCATCCCCTTCTTTCCTGCCCTCAATCCCTCCCAGCATCAGAGTCTTTTCCAATGAGTCAACTCTTCGCATGAGGTGGCCAAAGTACTGGAGTTTCAGCTTCAGCATCATTCCCTCCAAAGAAATCCCAGGACTGATCTCCTTCAGAATGGACTGGTTGGATCTCCTTGCAGTCCAAGGGACTCTCAAGAGTCTTCTCCAACACCACAGTTCAAAAGAATCAATTCTTCGGTGCTCAGCCTTTTTCACAGTCCAACTCTCACATCCATACATGACCACAGGAAAAACCATAGCCTTGACTAGATGGACCTTTGTTGGCAAAGTAATGTCTCTGCTTTTGAATATGCTATCTAGGTTGGTCATAACTTTCCTTCCAAGGAGTAAGTGTCTTTTAATATCATGGCTGCAGTCACCATCTGTAGTGATTTTGGAGCTCAAAAAAATAAAGTCTGACACTGTTTCCACTGTTTCCCCATCTATTTCCCATGAAGTGGTGGGACCGGATGCCATGATCTTCATTTTCTGAATGTTGAGCTTTAAGCCAACTTTTTCACTCTCCACTTTCACTTTCATCAAGAAGCCTTTTAGTTCTTCTTCTGCCATAAGGGTGGTGTCATCTGCATATCTGAGGTTATTGATATTTCTCCCGACAATCTTGATTCCAGCTTGTGCTTCTTCCAGTCCAGCATTTCTCATGATGTACTCTGCATAGAAGTTAAATAAGCAGGGTGACAATATACAGCCTTGATATACTCCTTTTCCTATTTGGAACCAGTCTGTTGTTCCATATCCAGTTCTAACTGTTGCTTCCTGACCTGCATACAAATTTCTCAAGAAGCAGGTCAGGTGGTTTGGTATTCCCATCTCTTTCAGAATTTTCCACAGTTTATTGTGATCCACACAGTCAAAGGCTTTGGCATAGTCAATAAAGCAGAAATAGATGTTTTTCTGGAACTCTCTTGCTTTTCCCATGATCCAGCAGATGTTGGCAATTTGATCTCTGGTTCCTCTGCCTTTTCTAAAACCAGCTTGAACATCAGGAAGTTCATGGTTCACGTATTGCTGAAGCCTGGCTTGGAGAATTTTGAGCATTACTTTACTAGCGTGTGAAAAGAATGCAATTGTGCGGTAGTTTGAGCATTCTTTGGCATTGCCTTTCTTTGGGATTGGAATGAAAATTGACCTTTTCCAGTCCTGTGGCCACTGCTGAGCTTTCCAAATTTGCTGGCATATTGAGTGCAGCACTTTCACAGTGTCATCTTTCAGGATTTGAAATATCTCCACTGGAACTCCATCACCTCCACTAGCTTTGTTCGTAGTGATGCTTTCTAAGGCCCACTTGACTTCACATTCCAGGATGTCTGGCTCTAGATGAGTGATCACACCATCATGATTATCTTGGTCGTGAATATCTTTTTTGTACAGTTCTTCTGTGTATTCTTGCCACCTCTTCTTAATATCTTCTCCTTCTTTTAGGTCCATACTACTGTCCTTTATCAAGCCCATCTTTGCGTGAAATGTTTCCTTGGTATCTCTAATTTTCTTGAAGAGATCTCTTGTCTTTCCCATTCTGTTGTTTTCCTCTATTTCTTTGCATTGATCGCTGAGGAAGGCTTTCTTATCTCTTCCTGCTATTCTTTGGAACTCTGCATTCAGATGCTTATATCTTTCCTTTTCTTCTTTGCTTTTCACTTCTCTTCTTTTCACAGCTATTTGTAAGGCCTCCCCAGACAGCCATATTGCTCTTTTGCATTTCCTTTCCATGGGGATGGTCTTGATCCCTGTCTCCTGTACAATGTCACAAGTAAGATGGTAGGTGTTGCAAGGGGGCATCAGAGGGCAGACACACTGAAACCATACTCACAGAAAACTAGTCAGTTTAATCACACTAGGACCACAGCCTTGTTTAACTCAATGAACCTAAGCCATGCCCCTGGGGCAACCCAAGACGGGAGGGTCATGGTGGAGAGATCTGACAGAATGTGGTCCACTGGAGAAGGGAATGGCAAACCACTTCAGTATTCTTACCTTGAGAACCTCATGAACAGTATGAAAAAAGGCCTTGAGTGTAGAATTTCACAATTAGTGAAGCTTGCCAAATCCATTTCAGGTAATCTTTTGTTCCCTTTGTTGTCTGTCTGCAGCAAGTTCCCGCTTAATACCCTGAATCAGATGAGACAGATACCATTCCCTTGGGTAGCCCTGCAAAGAGCCAGAGCACCAGATGTAAGCTCTACTCCTCTCCCATCCCCTTCAAGAAAAAGCCTGAAGTAGTTCACTTTCTCTAGATTGTACCAAGCCATGCTGGCCATATATAGCAAACCACAATCCTCACTTTCCTTTATTCTCAGTGGTCCCAGACATCCATACTATCATAGTTCTGAGAGCACCCCAAGTTAGTTAAGACAGAAACCATTTCCTAAGAGGCCCCTGAAAAGTCAGTTCATTGGATGCATGCTTCATCCTTCTCTTTCCTGCAATGGAGTAGTCACCACCTTGGCCATGCTCTTCCAGCATTGAGTTGTGCCAGGTTGGGGGAGTTGCTAATACAGGAAAAATGAAATTGCACTTTTATAAGTTTTAATATGTCTGTTCTTAGCTGTGTACTCATCTATCTTACTGCAACACTTAACTGGATTCTGAAAACCTCATTAAAATTTTTATTGCATTTATCATTTCTAAATCAGTGTTTCTATGGGAGAAAAAGGGCAAGGACACCATCTTCCTGATGTCACTCTGTCAGTATATATATATATATATATATTTATTTATTTATTTTATTGTCAGTATATTTTTTATTCAAGTAATTATTAATCTATAGATATGAACATTTTATCATTCCACATAATGAATTTTCATTGATTATTTCATTGCAGCAATTTTGTTTTATAGATGTCCTACCAAAAAAGAAAACTTTTCCTCTAATGTGATTTCTTTATTGGAAATATGATAATTTTGATTTAAATGATGCATTTAAAACTGATTGAAATATACTATTCTGTTGCTAGCTACACAGAACAATATCCCAGATGTTCACATAGGGCAACTCTGCCCAAATAATTAATTTTTGATCTGAAAGGAAATGATTAACATTTAATTCCTAAGGAGATAATTTTAAAAAAATCATCAATTTACCTTTTCTGCTTCATTTACCTTGGATTTATGTTTGAAATAGAAATTTTAAATTTTATTCATATTTTTCTATGATCCAGCATATGTTGGCAATTTGATGTCTGGTTCCTCTGCCTTTTCTGCATCTAGCTTGTTCATCTGGAAGTTCTCAGTTCATATACTGCTGAAGCCTAGCTTAAAGGATTTTTTGGATGATAGAAAAGGCAAGGGAATTCTAAAACATTCATCTGCTTCTGCTTCCTTGACTCTGCTAATGCTTTTAACTGTGTATTGTTGTTGTTCAGTCCCTTGGTTGTGTCCAACTCTTTGTGACTCCATGGACCACAGGATGCCAGGCTTCCTTGTCCTTCACCATCTCCTGGAGCTTGCTCAAACTTATGTCCGTTGAGTCACTGATGCCATCCAACCATCTCGTCCTCTGCTGTGCCCTTCTCCTCCTGCCTTCAATCTTTCCAAGCATCAGCATCTTTTCAAATGGGCCAGCTCTTGGCATCAGGTGGCCAAAGCATTGGAGCTTCAGCTTCAGCATCAGTCCTTCCAAAGAATATTGAGGGTTGATTTCCTTTAGATTGACTTATTTGGTTTCATTGTAGTCTAAGGGACTCCAGCACAATCTTCTTCAACACCACAGTTCAAAAGCATCAGCTCTTCCACACGCAGACTTCTTTATGGTCCAACTCTCACATCCATACATTACTACTGGAAAAACCATAGCTTAGACAAGATGGAATTTTGTTGCAAAGTAATGTCTCTGTTTTTTACTATGCTGTCTAGGTTTCTCATAGCTTTTCTTCCAGGGAGCAAGCGTCTTTTAATTTCATGGCTTTAGGCACCATCTACAGTGATTTTGGAGCCCCCCAAAGTAAAGTTTGTCACTGTTTCCACTTTTCTCCATTTATTTGCCATGAAGTGATGGGACTAGATGTTATGATCTTTGTTTTTTGAATGTTGAGTTTTAAGCCAACTTTTTCACTCTGCTCTTTCACCTTCATCAGGAGACTCTTTAGTTCTTCTTCACTTTCTGCCATAAGGGTTGTGTCATCTGCATATCTGAGGTCATTGATGTTTCTCCCAGCAATCTTGATTCCAGCTTGTGCTTCATCCAGCGCAGCATTTCCCATGATGTACTCCGCATAGAAGTTAAATAAGCAGGGTGACAATAGACAACCCTGTCATACTTCTTTCCCAATTTTGAAAAGTCTATTGTTCTATGTCCAGTTCTAACTGTTGCTTCTTGACCTGCATACAGGTTTCTTAGGAAGCAGGTGAGGTGGTCTGGTATTCCCATCTCTTCAAGAATTTTCCAGTTTGTTGTGATCCACACAGTCAAAGGCTTTTAGTGTAGTCAATGAAGCAGAAGTAGATGTTTTTCTGGAATTCTCTTGCTTTTTCTAAGATCCAACGGATGTTGGCAATTTGACCTCTTGTTCCTCTGCCTTTTCTAAATCCACCTTGAATATCTGGAAGTTCTTGGTTCACATACTGTTGAAGCCTCACTTGGAGAATTTTGAGTATTATTTTGCTAGCATGTGAAATGAGTGAAACTGTGCAGTAGTTTGAACATTCTTTGACATTGTCTTTCTTTTGGATTGGAATGAAAACTGACCTTTTCCAGTCCTGTGGCCACTGCTGAGTTTTCCAAATTTGCTGTTATATTGAGTGCAGCACTTTAACAGCATCATTTTTTAGGATTTGAAATAGCTCAGCTGGAATTCCATCACCTCCAGTATCTTTTTCACATAATATTTCCTAAGGCCCACTTGAATTCACACTCTAGGATGTCTGGCTATAAGTGAGTGATCACACCATCATAGTTATCTGGGTCATTAAGATCTTTTTTGTATAGTTTTTCTGTGTATTCTTGCCACGTCTCATAATATCTTCTGGCTCTGTTAGGTCCATGCCATTTCTGTCCTTTATTGTTACCATCTTTGCATGAAATGTTCCCTTGGTATCTCTAATTTTCTTGAAGAGATCTTTAGTCTTTCCCATTCTATTGTTTTCCTCTATTTCTTAGCATTGATCACTTAGGAAGGCTTTCTTATTTCTCCTTGCTGTTCTTTGGAACTTTTATTCTGGTGGGTTAAACTTTCCTTTTCTCTATTGACTGCATGGATCACAACAAACTGTGGAATATTCTTAAGGAGATGGGAATACCAGATCACCTGGTATGGTTTGACTGGTTTCATCTCCTTGCTCTCCAAGGGATTCTCAAGAGTCTCCTCCAGCACCACAGTTCAAAGCATCAGTTCTTCAGCTCTCAGCCTAAAGAAGGCAATAAAGAATTGTCCAACTCTCACATCTATACATGACTACTTTAAAAACCATAGCTTTGACTATATGGACCTTTGTGGGCAAAGTGATGTCTGCTTTTTAAAACACTGTCTGGCTTTGGCATAGCTATTCTGCCAAGGATCTAGCATATTTAAATTTTGTAGCTGCAGTTTGTGCCAGTCTATTTGCCATGAAGAGATAGGATCAGATGCCATGATCTTAGTTTTTTGAATGTTGAGTTTTAAGCCAGGTTTTTTCACTCTCCTCTTTCACCTTCATCAAGAAGCTCTTTAGTTCTTCACTTTCAGTCATTAAAGTGGTATCATCAACACTGGATATGCTTTGGAAGGACTGATGCTGAAGCTGAAGCTTCAATACTTTGGCCAAACCAATGCAAAGAGTTGACTCATTGGAAAAGACCCTGATGCTGGGGGAAATTGAGGGCAAGGTGTGACAGAGGATGAGATGATTAGATGATATCACTGACCCAATGGACATGAGCTTGAGCAAATCCAGGGAGATAATGATGGACAAAGAAGCCTGGTGTGCTGCAACTTGTGAGGTCACAAAGAGACAGACATGACTTAGTGACTGAACAATAACAACAATTCATATTTTAGACAAGAAACCCATTTTATAAAAAGTTATTTTTCTTGTTCTCATTTATTTTATTTGTTTTTTATTGGAGGATTTTTGCTTTAGAATGTTGTGGTGGCCAACATTGTTCATTTGTATTAGTTTTTTCTCATATAGCATGGATACTTGCTGCTTTTTAAAATCTGTTCCTTTAAATACATGAATTCACCTACAATCTCTGTTTAACTTCCATGTTGATTCTAGAGATGATTCTTTCAACTATACATTATGTAAAGCATTTTGAGGTTCTCAACTATTCTCTTTTTTCTTTATCAGTGCTTTATTTTCTACAGGCTTTGCAAACAGATAATATTCAGCACTGATAAATATAGGTTATAAAATGATATAAAAATAGTCTTTTAAACTGTTTTCTTTTTTTCCCCCATTCAACTTAACCGGCCCTTTGCGTGAAAAGAGTACACATTAATTTTAATTGACTTTTTTCTTTTCAAAAACCATTATTTACATAGCTAGGGTGAAATTACCTACTCAGGTTAAGGTAAAAGTGATATGTTGATTTTATGCATGTGGAATACTTTCTATTAATGCAATTAGCTGGTAAAATATTGCTTTGTGAAAATGATAGTCACTCAGTTGTGTCCGACTCTTTGCAACCCCATGGACTATCTATGGAATTCTCCAGGCCAGAATACTGGAGTGGGTAGCCTTTTCCTTCTCCAAGGGATCTTCCCAACCCAGGGATTGAACCCAGGTCTCCCGCACTGCAGGCAGATTCTTTACCAGCTGAGCCACAAGGAAGCCGAAAATATTGCTTTAGAGTTTCTAAAATTACCTTTACCTGTTATCTTAAATACAAATGTCTCCTATATGTTTTAATGACGTGTTTAAATTGTTTGTTATTCTTTAGGGTTGCCCTGTGACCCCACTTTCATCCTGGGCTGTGCTCCCTGCAATGTGATCTGCTCCATTATTTTCCAGAACCGTTTTGATTATAAAGATCCAGTTTTTCTAGATCTAATGGAAAGATTGAACGAAATCCTCAGGATTCTGAGCTCTCCATGGGTTCAGGTGAGGCCTAGGTCCTTTCTTCTCTGGGAATCATTTCTGCTCTTTACTCCATGAGGTCCAGATACACCAAGATGTGAGGTGAATGTGTGAAAAGCACAGTCCTGCCCAGAGCTTAGCATCATGGAAGGCTCATCTGGGGACGATGGTGGAGCCCTTTAATGATAGACAGGAAAATTCGTGCCCAGAATACAGAACTGTAATTCAGTCCTATTGACACTGTTCAGTGGTTTTCCCACCAATTTCCAAAGCCACTTTCCATAAACTATTTTGGTAGCTTCCCCAAAACATGCCTACAGCAGTAGAAGGACTTCCATGTCCTTCTGGAAAACCTTCCATTGCCCACAAGCCTTTTCACCCAGTCACCACTTAAGGACTTCTTCAGCACATTAAGTTGGCAGAAATATCTGTGTTTGGAAAGAAAAATAATGTCTCCTTCAAGGGGGAGAGTACTGCCAGGGGACACTGACTAGGATAGGAGTGTTTGGTGCTTCAGCTGGCATCTTAACTGACAAGGTAATTGCTTTGGGGATGACAAAGGTGATTGGGGTTGTTTGGTGTAGGAACCACAAACCAACATCACAGGTGTTGTTGGTTTGTGGTTCCTATACCAAACCAACAACAATCTCATCACCTTTGCTGAGCTGACATGTTCTGCCCTCTACCTAAAAGACAATGATGTGACCTTGCAGAGGTCACTTAATTGCTCTGGGGACCAGTGACTTTATCGCATTGAGTTAAGTTTCATGGTTTTTAGTATTATTTCAGTCCTGAAATATGATCTTATGTTTGAGTCTATGAGAGAGCAGTAGAAACATCAGAGACCAGCCCTGAGCTGTATATCAGATTGTCCAAACTCTCTTAACCTCTGTTGTTTGTCATCTACAAAATATGAGTCATAGTATTTCATGCCATCCCATATTTCATGATAGAAGGGAAGAGTTGATATAAGAAAATGAGATAACTTTTATAACAGTGCTTTTATACTATACATATAATATATGATTATAGGAAATGATTATCATATTTGATACCTGGTCAGAATGTTCTCCCTCATATATATCTATCAGTATAGCAAATTATGTACCTGTAAGATAAGAATTTCCCTCAATACAGAGACCATATTATATTAATACTTATAATACCATTTCTGACAAGGTTTTGGCATATGGTATAGAAGTATTATTAAAGTGATCTTCATTAATAAACAGTTGTTTCTCTCCTAGGTTTGCAATAATTTCCCCGC
The DNA here is from genome assembly GCF_032452875.1 of Bos javanicus. Taxonomy (NCBI): domain Eukaryota; kingdom Metazoa; phylum Chordata; class Mammalia; order Artiodactyla; family Bovidae; genus Bos; species Bos javanicus. The sequence goes on from NC_083893.1 coordinate 16,299,417, forward strand.
ACTCTTTGATTATTTACCAGGAAGTCATAACAAAGTACTTAAAAATGTTGCTAATTTAAAAAGTTTTGTGTTGGAGAAAGCAATGGAACACAAAGCATCCCTGGATATTAACAACCCTCGGGACTATATTGATTGTTTCCTAATCAGAATGGAGCAGGTAAAATGTTAATGACAGTTCAGTTATCTGATCGATTGTGCATTCTGTGGTTCATTGACTAGTTCTGTATTTACCAGAGTTATTTTAATGGTCAGGGAGGCAATGCTGTCAAGCAGTTTAAATACATATTGTGTGCATGATAAGTAGAAAAATTGATCCCGCTCTTTGTGTAATAAGAATCTACCCAAAGAGAGACAGAATAACACCTCAGGTGAAATGTAAACAATTACAAACAAGTTGTTGTTTATTCGCTAAGTTGTGTCCTATTATTTTGAGAAAATACAAAATATCATGCTGTAATATGAAGACGGTCATGGTAATTGCACACACTGTGTGATGGACTGGAAAAGAATGGCTTGAGGCAGCTGGCCTTCCTGTATGTCCAGCGGTTGTGAATATAATAATATATTCGCATTGAAGACAAGGGAGGGAATTTCAGATGGGTATATGCTGTATTCAGCAGTGCAGAGAAGTGTGATGGGAAAGAGTAGGTGGATGGAAGAGAGAAACCTTAATTGAGTGTAAAGTAAAACGGATTGACATAGATATGGAGTTGGAAGCTGGTGTCTGTGAGCACCATTTGTGGAAAAGACTGTTTTTTCCACATGAGTCATCCCTGTCAGAAATCAGTTGACTCAAAATGTGGAGGGTTATTTATGTAATCTCAACTCTATTTTGATAATCTCTGTCTTTATGTCAGTGTCACATCATCCGGTGGTCTTAATTACTAGCTTTGTAGTTAGTTTTGAAATTGAGACGTCCTTTAACTTTGTTGTTCTTTCTGAAGATTGTTTTGGCTTTTGTGGTCTCTTAAATTTCCATGTGGATATTAGAATAAACTTGTCAGTTTATACCAAGAAAGTGATTTTGCTAGGGGTCGCAAAATTTTAGTGAGCCTATGCCTCTAGACTGTTAACTTCATGTGTGTTCCTCACTGTTTTTCTCCCTCCTTATATGGGGCGGGAAAGTGAGAGTGGGCCAGAACTGGGAATTTCACTTCTCCCACAGCTAGAGCTAATTGGATGGGATATTTCTCTACCCTCAGGTCAGTTAGTGTCTGATAAAACCCCAGCAGGTGAGGCTCTGGTTAACTAGCTTCTCTTGAGGACAGGCCTTCTTAAGACTTTATTTGTCTACTCAATCTTGCAATATCTTTTTTCTTCTTTCACATTCAACATATTTGTGTATTTGGGTCTTAAGTGACTTGTAGACAATGTAGACTTTTATTTCTAATAAAAATTAGAAATTTAGAATTCATATAATAAACATATAACATATTAGCTTTAGATGTACAACACAAAGATTCAATATATGCATGTATTGCAAAATGATCACCACGATAAGTCTAATTAACATCCATCTCAGATATAATTGCATTTTTTTCTTGTGATAAGAAGTTTTAAGATTTACCCTCCTAACAACTTGTACATTTACAATAAGGTATTAACTACAGTTATCATGCTGTATAGTACATCCCCAGGACTTATTTATATTTTACAACTGGAAGTTTGTACTTTTTGACCACGTTCATTCATTCTGACCCCTTTTTGTCTCTGACAGCCATCAATGTGTTCTCTGCACTTATGAGTTCAGATTTTTATTTTATAGTCCACATATGTGTGTGTGCTCAGTCGCTCAGTTGTATCTGACTCTGCGACCCCATGGACTGTAGCCCACAAAGCTCCTCTGTCCATGGGATTCTCCAGGCAAGAATACTGAATAAGTTGCCATTTCCTATTCCAGAGGATCTTCCTGACCCAGGGATCGAACCCAGGTCTCTTGTGTCTCCTGCTTTGGTAGGCAGATTCTTTACCACTGCACCACTGGGAAAGCCCATAGTCCATATATAGGTGAGATAATATGATATTTTATTTTCTCTTCCTGATTTATTCCATTTAGCATAATGCCTTCAAGTCCCATCCATGCAATCATAAATGGCAGTATTTCCTTCCTTTTTATGGTTATATTATATTCCATTATAAATAGGATATTTATCTACATAGTTTATAATGATTAGATGTAGTGAATGATTTACTTCAGTATACTACTTTTTATTGTAAAAAGTACAATACCAGAAACTCTCTGGTAAGTTTTAAAATTTTTATGGTATTGTACTTTTAGCTCCTGAATTTCTATTGGTTCTTTATTACAATGCTGTTCTCATTATTGATATTCCCTAATTGTTCTTATACTTTTTTGATATTCTTAGTTCTTCATACATGGTTTCCTTCTTCTCTTTGCACATACCTAAGACATGTATCTTATAGTTTTTAATCCAGCAAGTCCAGTGTCTGGGTTTCCTCAACAGTGGTTTGTGTCAATCTTTTTTCAGCTGTTAATGGACCATACTTACATGTTTTATATAATATAATGTGGTAACTCTGGAAATAATATTTTACACTCTTCTAACAATTGTTATTTTTATTTGATGAAGACTGTATTAATTCCTTTGTGTAGTAACTTTTCCAGATTATTTTTGCCAAGACTATTTTCTTATCTTGTGTGGTCAATTGACTCTCTGTTCTGTTATCTCCATAGTCAGATAGTGACCTTACAGAGATTCTCTTAAATACCTGTGCTATGCTAAGTCACTTCAGTCGTGTCCGACTCTGTGCGACCCCATAGACGGCAGCCCACCAGGCTCCCCCGTCCCTGGGATTCTCCAGGCAAGAACACTGTAGCGGGTTGCCATTTCCTCCTCCAATGCATGAAAGTGAAAGTGAAGTCGCTCAGTCGTGTCCGACCCTCAGCGACCCCATTGACTGCAGCCTTCCAGGCTCCTCCATCCATGGGATTTTCCAGGCAAGAGTACTGGAGTGGGGTGCCATTGCCTAAATATAAATGGGAAAAGAAAGCATTCTCTTTGTGTTTTCAATGAAAGCCATGGATATTGAAACAATGGCTGCTTTCTGTGCCAGCCTCTTGGTGATCCAAACACACAATCCCAATGTAGAAGAATGTGGTCCAGTGTCCTGTTCTGAGATCCGCTGGCTGCACCACAAATACAGCCCACACTTTCTATAACTATCTGCCTTGGAACTGGGTTATGAAGAATGTTAGTCAGCATGGGAGATGTCACATTTATCAGACACTGCACTTAAGCACATCAGCTGCAAGTGTCTAACTAGTTTCCAGAGTCCCAAAGTAGTTGCTCAGACACTTTGTGCATGGCCAGTTGTTGTTTCAGTGGAGGGATGGATTTTTGAAACTTCTTATCTGCCTTCTTTGTGACATTAATTCAGTAATGCTATCATAATAATACTGAGTGCTTTTGATCTATATCAAGGAAGGTTTTTATTTGTATACATGCTAACTTACTTCAGTACTATCTGTGGACTGCAGCCTGCCAGGCTCCCCCGTCCATGGGATACTCCAGGCAAGAATACTGGAGTGGGTTTCCACACCCTCCTCCAAGAGATCTTCCCAACTCAGGGATCAAACCTGTGTCTCTTCCATCTACCTGCACTGGCCAGTGGGTTCTTTACCACTAGCACCACCTGGGAAGCCCTTTATTTATAAGGCTTTCTTTAATCTTTCAACATTGTTTTATATAATTCCTTTCAGCAGTATTTTCTATAGCCTAATAATGATAGGCTATGTACATGTAATGGCTTTATCTTCAAATCCAATTCAAGAAATCAAAATACTAGTACTGTTTTATGAGTTCACTGCATTTCTTACTGACTTCAGAATAGTTTTGAATTGACAAGCTTATAGCTTGTGTAAAGTCAAAGGCGATGACTCTTTTTCTAAAAAGTATACTCATTCAGAGTGTTTGGTCTCCCTTGAGGGTGTTTATTACTTAATATTAGACATGGCACTGGACCACTGGAGGTTACAAATGCATCGTGAAATTAATACTGGCCTAAGGACAGTGTTTTTGCATGTTAACAGTCCCTTCTACTCAGTACTTAGAACAGCCTGCTTTCTTTTACTTGTCAAGTGCTTTTTATGTTTGTTTGTTTTAAAATGCCCTTGGTAATTTGATAGGGATTACATTGAATCTGCAAGGAGATCCAACCAGTCCATTCTAAAGGAGATCAGTCCTGGGTGTTCTTTGGAAGGACTGATGCTACAGCTGAAACTCCAATAGTTTGGCTACCTCATGCGAAGAGTTGACTCATTGGAAAAGACTCTGATGCTGGGAGGGATTGGGGCCAGGAGGAGAAGGGGATGACAGAGGATGAGATGGCTGGATGGCATCACCGACTAGATGGGCGTGAGTTTGAGTGAACTCCGGGAGTTGGTGATGGACAGGGAGGCCTGGCGTGCTGCAATTCATGGGGTCGCAAAGAGTCAGACATGACTGAGTGACTGAACTGAACTGAACATTGAATTTGTAGATTGCCTTGGGTAGTACAGTCATTTTCACAATATTGATTCTTCTGATCCACAAACATGATATATCTCTCCATCTGTTTATGTCATCTTTGATTTTTTTGTTGGGATCTTATAGTTTTCTGAGTACATATCTTTTACCTCATTAGGTAGGTTTATGCCTAGCTACTTTATTCTTTTTGGTGTGATGGCAAATGAGTCTGTTTCTTTGATTTCTCGTTCTGATCTTTCATTGTTAGTGTATAGGAATGAAAGAGATTTCTTTTCTATGTATTAATTTTGTATCCTGCAACTTTCCCAAATTCATCAATGAGCTCTAGTAATTTTTTGGTAGCATCTTTAGGATTTTCGGTGTATAGTATCATGTATAATACCATTGGTTGCAATGTGGTGGGTGTGTGCTCAGTCATGTTCAACCCATTGGTTATTTAATAACATATTGTTCAGCCTCCATGTGTTTGTGTTTTATACATTTTGTTTCTGTAATTGATATCTAATCTCATAGCCTTGTGGTTGGAAAAGTTTCTTGATATGATTTCAATTTTCTAAAATTTACTGAGTTTTGATTTGTGACCCAAGATGAGATCCTGGAGAATGTTCCATGTGTGCTTGACAAAAAAGTGTATTCTGGTGCCTTAGAATGGACTTCCCAATTAATATCTAGGACAGTAAATGTATCTAGTCTAATGGGTTATTTAAGGCTTGTGTTTCCTTCTTAATTTTCTGTCTGGATGATCTGTCCAGTGCTTTAAGTTTAATTTGCCCACTATTATTTTGTTACTATAGATTTCCCCTTTAATGGCTGTTAGCATTTGCCTGATACACTGAGGTGCTCCTATGTTGGGTGCATATGTATTCATAATTGTTACATCTTCTTGGATTGATCCTTGATCATTATGTACCGTCCTTCCTTGTCTCTTGTAACAGTCTTTATTTAATTTATTTGCTTATCTTTATTTATTTAGCTGTGCCAGGTCTTAGTTGTGGCATGCAGGATCTTCTAATTGTGGTATGTGAACACTTAGTTGCAGCATGTGAGATTTAGTTCCCCAAGTAGGAATCAAACCTGGGCCCCCTGCATTGGGAGTGCAGAATCTTAGTCACTGGACCACCAGCAAAACCCCAGTCTTTATTTTAAAGTCTATTTTGTCCAATATGAGTATTGCTACTCCAGCTTTCTTTTGATTTCCATTTCTATGGAAATCACTTTCAATCTATCAAATACTTGTTTTGAGTAAGAAAGAGGAAGTGTACCAGTAGGTTTCTATTTATATCTTGCTGGCAAAAAATTAAGCTGCATAGCCTGAAAGTGAATGTGTTAGTCACTCGGCTGTGTCTGCCTCTTTGCAACTTCATGGACTGTAGCCCACCAGGCTTCTCTCTGTCCATGGAATACTCCAAGCAAGAATACTGGAGTGGGTAGCCATTCCAATATCTGGGGGATGGAGAAGCTATTGCCTTCTCCAGGGGATCTTCCCTACCCAGGAATCAAACTTGAGTTTCCTGCATTGCAGGAAGATTCTTTACTATCTGAACCACTACCTAAATGCAGAAGAGGCTGATGAATGGAACTTTTAGGCAAATGAGGAATAAGGCAGGAGAAAATAACATTTAAGTCAACTGATCTATAGTATCTTGTTTTTCTATACAATGGTTTTTTTTTTCTGTAATTGCCAAGTAATTTGTATGTTGCCTTAACTCTAAAACACCATGAGCTATTTTGGATTAAGGGTAATTCTGATAAACTAGCTTGTCAAACAATTTTATCAAATCGTTCCTAGGAAAAACAAAATCAACAATTGGAGTTTACTTTGGAAAACTTGACAACCACTGTATTTGATTTGTTTGGAGCTGGGACAGAGACAATGAGCACCACTCTGAGATATGGGCTCCTCCTGCTGCTGAAGCACCCAGAGGTCACAGGTATGGTACATGGTGAGCAGGGTGACTGCAGAAGAGATATTGAAAAGAGACTCGAAGTGTTTTCCATCTTCTTGCTCTTCGAGAATTATGTAAATCTCTGTTTGAGCAGCTTAATGTTTTCAGATTTAACGAAGGGATGGTATTGGGACATCTTTACATAATACAGGAGGATGACAGACAGGAGTGAAACACTGTGGAAAATAACAAAAGCGATAAAGCAGCATCTGGATTTCATGGGAGGTCATGTGTAGCTGGCACTCCCAGCATGAATTGGCCTGGGGCTGCATAATGTCTTTATTATGGAAAGGCCAATTTGTTACCACCTCATTCTGAAAATGCAATGTTCTAAAGCCAGGGCAGGGAAAATGGAAGCTCTCTTTGCTGCTGCTGCTAAGTCGCTTCAGTAGTGTCCGACTCTGTGTGACCCCATGTGGCAGTCCACCAGGCTCCTCTGTCCCTGGGATTCTCCAGGCAAGAATACTGGAGTGGGTTGCCATTTCCTTCTCTGGATACTCTCCTTGCTGCTGCTAAGTCGCTTCAGTTGTGTCCAACTCTGTGCGACCCCATAGACAGCAGCCCACCAGGCTCCGCTGTCCCTGGGATTCTCCAGGCAAGAACACTGGAGTGGGTTGCCATTTCCTTCTCCAATGCATGGAAGTGAAAAGTGAAAGTGAAGTCGCTCAGTCGTGTCCGACTCTTCGCGACCCCATGGACTGCAGCCTTCCAGGCTCCTCCATCCATGGGATTTTCCAGGCAAGAGTACTGTAGTGGGGTGCCATTGCCTTCTCCAGGATACTCTCCTTACTGAAGCCTAAATGGAAATCCTAGAAATTTAGTGAGGTAGCCAGATATAACATCTACTTTCTTGGAAGTGATCTAAAAATTTAGATTCACAAGAAATTGTACTATTCAGGTTTAAGGTGCCTGTAAAGGTATTTTATTAGTCCAGAAGTCTGGTTATAGAGAAACAGTGCTTGCCAAAATAAGAACTTTGGCAGTCTATAATTTTATCTTTTACAAAGAACATTGTATAAGACATTTACGTTTAAACAGCTATGATTGTTCATAGCAATTTAGAAACAATGTCCTGTCATGTGTCAGGATGTCTCTACAATGACTATGAACTATTACAAATGAGAATTAGTCTTCTAAAGTTGGACAAGAAGAGGCCAGGAAACAGCAACAGATAGATCTTTAACAAATTTCTAAAACACAGAGGACATATTGAGGGGTGATAATGAAGTCAGTAGAGAAGATGAAGTTGTGTCCTAAATATCGGAAAAGGAAGATACTGCCCTGGTAGCTCAGTTGGTAAAGAACCCACCTGCAATGCAGGAGACCCCGGTTTGATTTCCAAGTCAGGAAGATTCCCCTGGAGAAGGGATAGGCTGCCTAGTCCAGTATCCTTGGACTTCCCTGGTAGCTCAGGTGATAAAGAATCCATCTCCAATGCGGGAGGCCTGAGTTTGATCCCTGGGTTGGGAAGATCCCCTGGAGGAAGGCATGGCAACCCACTATAGTATTCTTGCCTGGAAACCCCATTGACAGAGGAGCCCGGTGGGCTACAGTCCATGGGGTCACAGAGAGTCGGACACAATTGTGTGACTAAGCACAGCACAGAGAAGATTAAGTTGTGTCCTAAATATCAGAAAAGGAAGATACATAATTAGGAAAAGTTATTTATATCCCTACCATCCTGTAAGTTTCAGCATTTAGAAGTAGCAGGTGTCAAACAGAATAGGGGGAGACAAAGGCTGATAAAAGTAGCTCATCTAGCCACAGCTCTTTGACAACTCCTTAGTGGCTCAGAAGGTAAAGAATCTGACTGCAATGCAGGAGACCCAGGTTCAATCCCTGGGTCAGAAAGATCCCCTGGAGAAGGGAAAGGTAATCCACTCCAGTATTCTTCCCTGGAAAATTCCATGGACAGAGGAACCTGGAAGGCTCCAGTCCATGGGATCACAGAGTTGGACATAACTGAGACACTAACACTTTCACTTTATCAGATCACTGTGTTCCCCCAATAGAATGAGAGAGGTTTACTCTCTACAGAAGTGGTATCTAAGAGGCCCTACGCCCAGGACACTGGGCAGAGACAGGAGGAAATAGTGTGGCATGGAAGAAAGTTTAGGGAAGAATCCACATCTTGAATTCAGACTCAGCTCTGTTCTGCACCCTGCTTCCTGAAATTCAGCAGCAAGAGAAAAACTCCAGAGCATGAACACTCTGGAGAAAAGACCTCTAAATATTGCCATGTAGATAGATAATTCTCTTGATATGTCTAGCAGAGTGAATGAAATAAAAACATTCATCTCAAGACAGAGGGTCATGAAATTTCAGAACACCAGGATAAAAGAGAAAATTGCAAAAACTTTCAGAGAAATGTAGCAGGTCATAGATAAAGGATTAGAGTTCACAACAGCATCAGAATTCAAGAGCAACTATCAAACTGGGTATTGATTTTATAAAGGGTGTTTTCAGACCAGTGTGTTTGACAAAATTTTTACCCACTCTTTCCCTTTTCTCATCCAAATGCCTGAAGTCATGTCATAGGAAATCATGGCTCCAGAAATCTTGAGAACTCATGAAGGAGAATGAAAGTGTCAGGGCTATTGCTAGGTATCAGGCATAGAAAATATCTGCTTCAAAATGGATTAGATAGATAAAGCAGCTATGAAGGGAGAGACCAAACAATAGAGAAGTAATTGATGATCTGAGATTTCCTTATAAAAGGAAAATTATTATTTGGAGTTTGGAATATTTATCTCAGTATTTGGAAATAATTGTAGATCAAGATGCAGAAATTTATAAGATGAAATAGACATATTTAAGTCCAAGAAAATACAAAAAATGAAACATAATCATAGTTGTCTGATCAGGAAACTTTGTTTATGTAGTCAGAATGATAATAAAATGAAATTCTAACAGCCAAAAGTTGTGATCTAAATATATTGGGGGGAATGGAGTAACAGGAATTATGTGTGTTCTGTATGAAGTGGAGATGGAGCTATACTAATAAATTCTCATCTCCCACAGGACAATATTGTCTAGAAATAGGTATGTTAAAAATAGAAACAGTGAATTATTATTTAGAAATATAGCATCAATTTCAGAAGAAACTGCTAGAATACTCAGTGTGGTGGCTTACGGAAATTGGAAGATGAAAAGAGTATCATTGCAAATTGTACAAATACACAAATACACAAAATGTATAATTTAACATTTCTACCTCTATATTATTTTGTTAAAAATTAACATCTGATTCCTATTTTTCTTTCAGCAAGGACTATAATGTCTTGAGGTTATGTTTTGTTTATATTTTGAAACAGTTCATCATTTATCATATATGTTAATATAGAGATATGTATAGATGTGTCTTAAGCCTAGTTTGTAGGAAACGTGCACACATCTATATTACAGTCATTTTCTCTCTATGTCTGGGTGTAGTTCTGGGCATTTAACTGATTTTTTTTTTTAATTTTTGTTTATTTATTCATTTAGTTTTGGCTCTGCTGGGTCTTTGTTGTTGCATGTGGACTTTCTCTAGTTTTAGCAACTGTGGGCTACTTTCTATTTGCTGTATTCAGGCTTATCATTGTAGTGGCCTCTCTTGTGGAGCACAGGCTCTAGGGCACACAGGCTTCAGTAGTTACAACACATAGGCTCAGTAATTGCAAGGCATGGGCTCAGTTGCCCCACAGTATATGGAATCTTCCCAGACCAGAGATTAAACATGTGCTCCCTGCATTGGCAGGCAGATTCTTTTCCACTGGACCACCAGGGGAGTCCTAACTGATGTTTATAATGATGTTGGAATACCTTCATAATGCCTCGTGTATCCCTGAACTCAGTCCTAAATATTCATTGGAAGGACTGATGCTGAAGCAGAAACTCCAATACTTTGGCCACCTCATGCGAAGAGTTGACACATTGGAAAAGACCTTGAGGGATGGTACGGGGAGGGAGGAGTGGGGAGGGTTCAGGATGGGGAACACATGTATACCTGTGGCGGATTCATGTTGATATATGGCAAAAACAATACAATATTGTAAAGTTAAAAAATAAAAATAAAATCAGCACCTGGAAAAAAAAAAACAAAAGGAAAAGACCCTGATGCTGGGAAAGTGTGAAGGTGGGAGGAGACGGAGATGACAAAGGGTGAGATGGTTGGATGGCATCACCAACTCAATGGACATGAGTTTGAACAAGCTCCGGGAGTTGGTAATGGACAGGGAAGTCTAGTGTACTGAGGTCCATGGGGTCACAAAGAGTCGGACATGACTGAGCGACCGAACTGAACTGATCCCTGAATTGGTATGCAAATGTGATATGCATTTTTCTTTTTTGCATTAGTCATACTATCTCTTATCAGCTAAGGTCCAGGAAGAGATTGACCGTGTGATTGGAAGACACCGGAGCCCCTGCATGCAGGACAGAAGCCACATGCCCTACACGGATGCTGTGGTCCACGAGATCCAGAGATACATTGACCTGGTCCCTTCCAGTCTGCCCCATATGGTGACCCATGACATTGAACTCAGAAACTATATCATCCCCAAGGTTAGATTGGTTTCTCTTACAGTGACTTCAGTGGTCTTGACATTCCCATTTCATGGTATTGAAAGGTTGTTGTTGAACCACACGAAGACACCGGGATTCTTGGCCCCCAGAGGAGAACTCAATCTGGGGCCAGAGACGAGGCTTGATCGCTCAGAGCTTTTGTGTAATAAAGTTTTATTAAAGTATAAAGGAGATAGAGAAAGCTTCTGACATAGGCATCAGAAGGGGGCAGAAAGAGTACCCACTTGCTAGTGTTAGCAATGAAGTTATATACTTGCCAATGAATCCAAAGAATGTCTGGAGGTTGTAAAGACCTCACCAGACCTACTCCCATAATTTACATTTTAAGATAACAGAATTAGCCAGAAGGTTTAATCCAGAGACTGTGCTCAGGCAGGACACATTATTGTTATATAATCCTTGTAAAGACCAGGTCTACTCCCATAATTTACATTTTAAGATAACAGAATTAGCCAGAAGGTTTAATCCAGAGATTGTCCTCAGGCAGGACACATTATTGTTATATAATCCTAAGGAATGTAGAGAAGGAAAAAAAAGTTTGTCCTTTCTTCCTCCTTGAGAATTCCAGACCCCTCTCTCCTTGGGGACCCCTAGACTCCTTATCAACCTGCCTAGGAAATGACTCTCTCAGTATGGGTGCAATCCTTAATGAACACAGATGAGAGAAGCACAAAAATCATATGTGTAGCAATTCAATGGTTTGTGTATTGTTTCCAGGTTAGTCTAGAAAGTTTATAACAGATTTTGACAGGTAGCAGTGTAAGTCTTCCAAATTTGTTCTGCTTTGTTAATATTGTTTTCCTGATCTTAGCTGTTTACTTTTCCAAACAATGTTAGTACTGGTTTGTCAATTTATCAAAGCTCCCTGCTGGGATTTTTATCAATGTTATATTTGATCTATTTAGAAAGGTTTAACATCATGACTCATTTTATCTTTGTGTTAATAAATATGGTATATACTTCCAGTTTTGGGGGGTTTATAGTTCTCTCAAAATTTTTCAGTGTACTGATTGGCTTGCAAATCTTTTGTTGTTTTGTTTCCCCCCTAGGTGCTTAATATCATTCTTGCTTTTATAAACTTTTTAGTCTTTTCTATTTCTTTTATCTGGAATATGGGAATATAATCAGCTTTTATCATTTGATGATTTTAATGGTAAGAAACTTGATAATTTTAAAATCATTACTAATAAAATCTTTCTCTAAATTAATTGCAATTTCTATATACATTGCCCTGTAATCTGGGTTAATATCCGTGTTTCATCTTTGTTTCATTTCTGGTCTATGGGAGAGTGGAGGTTAACCTCTCACTACTGAGCATGTTTTATGTACATTTTGGTAGATTTTAAAACTTAGATTAGGAAAATTTACCCTCTTTATTTTTTATGATTTATAGGTTATAATTGCTATACAATTTTTTCATATTGATTTCTACAACTATTGCTATGATTGTATGGCCCCAATTTCCCACTAAATATACATACTATAAATATACACACAGCTGAATTTGGTTTGCTACATTTTGTTCAGAACTTCGCTGTTTAGAGTAAAGAATTTTGGTCTATATTTCTTCCTCAAAATTTTCTTGTCAGATTTCTGATATTAAGATAATGTCCTTATAAAGTGAGATGAGAAATGTTCCCTATGGTGGACATATTTTATAAGTTTTCCCCTCTTCTACTTGTGGTCACCTAGCTGTGCCTTTGAAGTGCCTAATAACTTTTTTTTGAGTATCAATTGTTATAAATGAGAAAATGCTGAGTTTCAGACGATGTTTATATTCTTCCACAAAAAATTCATCCTTCTCCTAGTGGATATTTGGAATGATATAACACCTCCCTTTTAAATAAAATGTGGGCATTGATATAGACTAAAATTATTAATAACTTTAGATGTTAAGGCGGTGGAAGCATGAGTCTTAACCATTGGACCACCAGGGAGGTCCCCCCAGCCTGTATTTCAAATTTTCCCACTTTTACTGGAATATCCTTTATGGTCTTTTTTTCCCTTTTTAATTCAATATCCAGCCAAAGAACAAGCATGAAATCTGGCTATCTTCACTTTTTAATCTTCCATTATGAGTTCTCTTTGCCCTCTTTGTTTTCTTTTAGTACATTTCACTTTGTGAAGTGTCCAGGCCAATACTCATGTAAAATATTCTTCAAGCTGGTTCTCTAGAAATTAGATTCCAGTTATGATTCGGCAAGAGAACTACATAGTGCTTTGTGTTTCCCACTGAAATTCGTTGGGAAGGTGGGAGGCCACATCATGTCATTTATCTCGTTATCAGTTATGCACTATTGTTCACATAATAAAATAGTATCTGTCAGGTTTTTCCATGGCCTATATTCTGGCTTTTTTTTACACTTAATTAATAAAAATCTATGGCATAGTACTAGAACTTGGTAAATTTCATGCTTATCATTCACCCTACATTTTTAGCATTAATAGGTAAATGTTGCTTAAGTCGGTGACCCTAAGCTGAATTGTTATAAAATGATTTTTCTATTTTTTCATCCTTTCTGTATGTTTCTTTTTTAATTTTATTTTTTAATTAATTAATGTATTGATTTAACTTTACAATATTGCATTGGTTTTGCCATACATTGACTTGGATCTGCCATGAGTGTACATGTGTTTCCCATCCTGAACCCCCCCTCCCACCTCCTTCCCCATCCCATCCCTCTGGGTCATCCCAGTGCACCAGCCCCAAACACCTTGTATCATGCATGCATCAAACCTGGACTGACGATTCATTTCACATATGATATTTTACATGTTTCATTGCCATTCTCCCATATCATCCTGCCCTCACCCTCTCCCACAGAGTCCAAAAGACTGTTCAATACATCTGTGTCTCTTTTGCTGTCTCACATACAGGGTTATTGTTACCTTCTTTCTAAATTCCACATTATGCATTAGTATACTATATTGGTGTTTTTCTTTCTGGCTTACTTCACTCTGTACAATAGGCTCCAGTTTCATCCACCTCATTAGAACTGATTCAAATGTATTCTTTTTAATGGCTGAGTGATATTCCATTGTGTATATACACCACAGCTTTCTTATCCATTCATCTGTTGATGGACATCTAGCTTGCTTCCATGTCCTGGCTATTATAAACAGTCCTGCGATGGACATTGGGGTACATGTGTTTCTTTTGACTCTGGTTTCCTCAGTGTGTATGCCCAGCAGTGGGATTGCTGGGTCATAAGACAGTTCTATTTACAGTTTTTTAAGGAATATCCACACTGTTCTCCATAGAGGCTGTACTAGTTTGTATTCCCACCAACAGTATAAGAGGGATCCCTTTTCTCCACACCTTCTCCAGCATTTATTGCTTGTAGACTTTTGGATAGCAGCCATTCTGATGGGCATGAAATGGTACCTCATTGTGGTTTCGATTTGCATTTCTCTGATAATGAGTGATGTTGAGCATCTTTTCATGTGTTTGTTAGCCATCTGTATGTCTTCTTTGGAGAAATGTGTTTAGTTCTTTGGCCCATTTTTTGATTGGGTTGTTTATTTTCCTGGAATTGAGCTGCAGGAGTTGCTTCTATATTTCTGAGATTAATTCTTTGTCAGTTGCTTCATTTGCTATTATTTTCTCCCATTCTGAAGGCTGTCTTTTCACCTTGCTTATAGTTTCCTTTGTTGTGCAGAAGCTTTTAATTTTAATTAGGTCCCATTTGTTTATTTTTGCTTTTATTTTCAATATTCTAGGAGGTGAGTCATAGAGGATCCTGCTGTGGTTTATATCAGAGAGTGTTTTGCCTATGTTTTCTTCTAGGAGTTTAACAGTTTCTGGTCTTATGTTTAGCTCTTTAATCCATTTTGAGTTTATTTTAGTGTATGGTGTTAGAAAGTGTTCTAGTTTCATTCTTTTACAAGTGGTTGACCAGTTTTCCCAGCACCACTTGTTAAAGAGACTGTCTTTTCTCCATTGTATATTCTTGGCTCCTTTGCCAAAGATAAGGTGTCCACAGGTGTGTGGATTTATCTCTGGGCTTTCTATTTTGTTCCATTGATCTATATTTCTGTCTTTGTGCCAGTACCATACTGTCTCGATGACTGTGGCTTTGTAGTAGAGCCTGAAGTCAGGTAGGTTGATTCCTCCAGTTCCATTCTTCTTTCTCCAGATTGCTTTGGCTATTCGAGGTTTTTTGTATTTGCATACAAATTGTGAAATTATTTGTTCTAGTTCTCTGAAAAATACCGTTGGTAGCTTGATAGGGATTGCATTGAATCTATAGATTGCTTTGGGTAATGTACTCATTTTCACTATATTGATACTTCCAATCCATGAACACAGTATATTTTTCCATTTATTTGTGTTCTCTTTGATTTCCTTCACCAGTGTTTTGTAGTTTTCTATATATAGTTCTTTTGTTTCTCTAGGTCAATATATTCCTAAGTATTTTATTCTTTTCGTTGCAAAGGTGAATGGAATTGTTTCCTTAATTTCTCTTTCTTTTCTTTTTTTTTTTAAATTTTATTTTATTTTTAAACTTTACAATATTGTATTAGTTTTGCCACATATCGAAATGAATCCGCCACAGGTATACCCGTGTTCCCCATCCTGACCCCTCCTCCCTCCTCCCTCCCCTACCCTCCCTCTGGGTCATCCCAGTGCACCAGCCCCAAGCATCCAGTACCATGCATCGAACCTGGACCGGCGACTCGTTTCATACATGATATTATACATGTTTCAATGCTATTCTCCCAAATTTCCCCACCCTCTCCCTCTCCCACAGAGTCCATAAGACTGATCTATACATCGGTGTCTCTTTTGCAGTCTCGTACACAGGGTTATTGTTACCATCTTTCTAAATTCCATATATATGTGTTAGTATACTGTATTGGTGTTTTTCTTTCTGGCTTACTTCACTCTGTATAATAGGCTCCAGTTTCATCCATCTCATTAGAACTGATTCAAATGTTTTCTTTTTAATGGCTGAGTAATACTCCATTGTGTATATGTACCACAGCTTTCTTATCCATTCATCTGCTGATGGGCATCTAGGTTGCTTCCATGTCCTGGCTATTATAAACAGTGCTGCGATGAACATTGGGGTACACGTGTCTCTTTCCCTTCTGGTTTCCTCAGTGTGTATGCCCAGCAGTGGGATTGCTGGATCATAAGGCAGTTCTATTTCCAGTTTTTTAAGGAATCTCCACACTGTTCTCCATAGTGGCTGTACTAGTTTGTATTCCCACCAGCAGTGTAAGAGAGTTCCCTTTTCTCCACACCCTCTCCAGCATTTATTGCTTGTAGACTTTTGGATCGCAGCCATTCTGACTGGTGTGAAATGGTACCTCATAGTGGTTTTGATTTGCATTTCTCTGATAATGAGTGATGTTGAGCATCTTTTCATGTGTTTGTTAGCCCTCTGTATGTCTTCTTTGGAGAAATGTCTATTTAGTTCTTTGGCCCATTTTTTGATTGGGTCATTTATTTTTCTGGAGTTGAGCTGTAGGAGTTGCTTGTATATTTTTGAGATTAGTTGTTTGTCCGTTGCTTCATTTGCTATTATTTTCTCCCATTCTGAAGGCTGCCTTTTCACCTTGCTAATAGTTTCCTTTGTTGTGCAGAAGATTTTAAGTTTAATTAGGACAGAAATATTGATCAATGGAACAAAATAGAAAGCCCAGAGATAAATCCACGCACCTATGGACACCTTATCTTTGACAAAGGAGGCAAGAATATACATTGGATTAAAGACAATCTCTTTAACAAGTAGTGCTGGGAAAACTGGTCAACCACTTGTAAAAGAATGAAACTAGAACACTTTCTAACACCTTACACAAAAATAAACTCAAAATGGATTAAAGATCTCAACGTAAGACCAGAAACTATAAAACCCCTAGAGGAGAACATAGGCAAAACACTCTCTGACATACATCACAGCAGGATCCTCTATGACCCACCTCCCAGAATATTGGAAATAAAAGCAAAAATAAACAAATGGGACCTAATTAAACCTAATTTCTCTTTCTGTTTTCTCGTTGTTAGTGTATATGAATGCAAGGGATGGCTGTGTGTTAATTTTATATCCTGCAACTTTACTATATTCATTGATTAGCTCTAGTAATTTTTTGGTAGAGTCTTTAGGGTTTTCTATGTAGAGGATCATGTCATCTGTATACAGTCAGAGTTTTACTTCTTCTTTTCCAATCTGGATTCCTTTTCATTTTCTGCTCTGATTGCTGTGGTCAGAACTTCCAAAACTATGTTGAATAGTAGTGGTGACAGTGGGCACCCTCGTCTTGTTCCTGACTTTAAGGGAAATGCTTTCAAATTTTCACCATTGAGGATAATGTTTGCTGTGGGTTTGTCATATACAGCTTTTATTATGTTGAGGTATGTTCCTTCTATACCTGATTTCTGCAGGTTTTTTGTCGTAAACGGATGTTGAATTTTGTCAAAGGTTTTCTCTGCATCTATTGAGATAATCATATGGTTTTTATCTTTCAATTTGTTAATGTGGTGTATTACATTGATTGATTTGCAGATATTGTATAATCCTTGCATCCCTGTGATAAAGCCCACTTGGTCATGATGTATGATCTTTTTAATGTGTTATTGGATTCTGTTTGCTAGAATTTTGTTAAGGATTTTTGCTTCTATGTTCATCAGTGATATTGGCCTGTAGTTTTCTTTTTTTGTGACATCTTTGTCAGGTTTTGGTATTAGGGTGATGGTGGCCTCATAGAATGAGTTTGGAAGCTTACCTTCCTCTGCGATTTTCTGGTGGAGAAGGAAATGGCAACCCACTCCAGTACTCTTGCCTGGATAATCCCATGGAGGGTGGAGCCTGGTAGACTATAGTCCATGGGGCCGCAAAGAGTCGGACACGACTTCTGGAATTTTCTGGAAGATTTTGAGTAGGATAGGTGTTAGTTCTTCTCTAAATTTTTGGTGGAATTCAGCTGTGAAGCCGTCTGTTCTGGGCTTTTGTTTGTTGGAAGATTTCTGATTACAGTTTCGATTTCCGTGCTTGTGATGGGTCTGTTAAGATTTTCTATTTCTTCCTGGTTTAATTTTGGAAAGTTGTAATTCTCTAAGAATTTGTCCATATTTTCCAAGTTGTCCACTTTATTTACATATCAGATCAGATCAGTCGCTCAGTCGTGTCCGACTCTTTGCAACCCCATGAATCGCAGCACGTCAGGCCTCCCTGTCCATCACCAACTCCCAGAGTTCACTCAGACTCACGTCCATCGAGTCAGTGATGCCATCCAGCCATCTCATTCTCTGTCGTCCCCTTCTCCTCCTGCCCCCAATCCGTCCCAGCATCAGAGTCTTTTCCAATGAGTCAACTCTTCGCATGAGGTGGCCAAAGTATTGGAGTTTCAGCTTTAGCATCATTCCTTCCAAAGAAATCCCAGGGCTGATCTTCTTCAGAATGGACTGGTTGGATCTCCTTGCAGTCCAAGGGACTCTCAAGAGTCTTCTCCAACACCACAGTCCAAAAGCATCAATTCTTTGATGCTCAGCCTTCTTCACAGTCCAACTCTCACATTCATACATGACCACAGGAAAAACCGTAGCCTTGACTAGACGAACCTTTGTTGGCAAAGTAATGTCTCTGCTTTTGAATATGCTATCTAGGTTGGTCATAACTTTTCTTCCAAGGAGTAAGCGTCTTTTAATTTCATGGCTGCAGTCACCATCTGCAGTGATTTTGGAGCCCCCCAAAATAAAGTCTGACACTGTTTCCACTGTTTCCCCATCTATTTCCCATGAAGTGGTGGGACCGGGTGCCATGATCTTTGTTTTCTGAATGTCGAGCTTTAAGCCAACTTTTTCACTCTCCACTTTCACTTTCATCAAGAGGCTTTTTAGTTCTTCTTCACTTTCTGCCATAAGGGTGGTGTCATCTGCATATCTGAGGTTATTGATATTTCTCCCGGCAATCTTGAGTCCAGCTTGTGTTTCTTCCAGTCCAGTGTTTCTCATGATGTACTCTGCATAGAAGTTAAATAAGCAGGGTGACAGTATACAGCCTTGACATACTCCTTTTCCTATTTGGAACCAGTCTGTTGTTCCATGTCCAGTCCTAACTGTTGCTTCCTGACCTGCATACAAATTTCTCAAGAGGCAGATCAGGTGGTCTGGTATTCCCATCTCTTTCAGAATTTTCCACCATTTATTGTGATCCACACAGTCAAAGGCTTTGACATAGTCAATAAAGCAGAAATTGATGTTTTTCTGGAACTCTCTTGCTTTTTCGATGATCCAGCGGATGTTGGCAATTTGATCTCTGGTTCCTCTGCCTTTTCTAAATCCAGCTTGAACATCAGAAAGTTCACGGTTCACATATTGCTGAAGCCTGGCTTGGAGAATTTTGAGCATTACTTTACTAGCTTGTGAGATGATAATAGTCTCTTATGATCGTTTGTATTTCTGTGTTGTTTGTTATGATTTTTCCATTTTCATTTCTAATTTTGTTGATTTGATTTTTCTCCCTTTGATGATGATTTTTCTCCCTTTCTTGATGAGTCTGGTTAATGGTTTGTCAATTTTATCTATCTTCTCAAAGAACCATCTTTTGGTTTTGTTGATTTTAGCTATAGTCTCTTTTGTTTCTTTTGCATTTATTTCTCCCCTAATTTTTAAGATTTCTTTCCTTCTACTAACCCTGGGGTTCATAATTTCTTCATTTTCAAGTTGCTTTAGGTGTAGAGTTAGGTTATTTATTTGACTTTTTTCTTGTTTCTTGAGGTATGCCTGTATTGCTATGAACCTTCCCCTTAGCACTGCTTTTACACTGTCCCATACGTTTGGAGTTGTTGTGTTTTCATTTTCATTCATTTCTATGCATATTTTGATTTCTTTTTTTATTTATTCTGTGATTTTTTTGGTTATTCAGCAGCATGTTTTTCAGCCTCCGTATGTTTTGATTTTTAATAGTTTTTCTCCTGTAATTAAGATCTAATCTTACTGCATTGTGGCCAGAAAAGGTGCTTGGAATGATTTCAATTTTTTTGAATTTACCAAGGCTAGATTTATGGCCCAGGATGTGATCTATCCTGGAGAAGCTTCCGTGTGTGCTTGAGAAAAAGGTGAAATTCATTGTTTGGGGGTAAAATGTCCTATACATATCAATTAGGTCTAACTGGTCTATTTTGTCATTTAAAGTTTGTGTTTGCTTGTTAATTTTGTTTAGTTGATCTATCCATAGGTGTGAGTGGGGTATTAAAGTCTCCCACTGTTATTGTATTATTGTTAATTCTCCCTTTCATACTTGTTAGCATTTGTCTTACATATTGTGGTGCTCCTATGTTGGGTGCATATATATTTATCATGGTTATATCTTCTTTGATCATTATGTAGTGTCCTTCTTTGTCTCTTTTCACATCCTTTGTTTTAGTCTATTTTATCTGATATGAGTATTGCTACTCCTGCTTTCCTTTGTTCTCTATTTGTGTGGAATATCTTTTTCCAGCCCTTCACTTTCAGTCTGTATGTGTCCCTTGTTTCTAGGTTTGTCTCTTGTAGACAACATATATAGGGGTCCTGTTTTTGTATCCATTCAGCCAGTCTTTGTCTTTTGGTTGGGGCATTCAACCCACTTACATTTAAGGTAATTCTTGATAAGTATGATCCCATTGCCATTTACTTTATTGTTTTGGGTTCGAGTTTATACACCCTGTCTGTGTTTCCTGTCTAGAGAAGATCCTTTAGCATTTGTTGGAGAGCTGGTTTGGTGGTGCTGAATTCTCTCAGCTTTTGCTTGTCTGTAAAGCTTTTGATTTCTGCTTCATATTTGAATGAGATCCTTGCTGGGTACAGAAATCTGGGCTGTAGGTTATTTTCTTTCATCACTTTAAGTATGCCCTGCCATTCCCTTCTGGCCTGAAGTGTTTTTATTGAAAGATCAGCTGTTATCCTTATGGGAATCCTCTTGTGTGTTATTTGTTTTTTTCCCTTGCTGCTTTTAATATTTGTTCTTCGTGTTTTATCTTTGTTAATTTGATTAATATGTGTCTTGGGTTGTTTCATCTTGGGTTTATCCTGTTTGGGAATGTCTGGGTTTCCTGGACTTGAGTGATTATTTCCTTCCCCCATTTTTGGGAAGTTTTCAATCTCTGGGTTTCCTGGACTTGGGTGATTATTTCCTTCCCCCATTTTTGGGAAGTTTTCAATCTCTGGGTTTCCTGGACTTGGGTGATTATTTCCTTCCCCTATTTTTGGAAAGTTTTCAACTATTATCTCTTCAAGTATTTTCTCATGGTCTTTCTTTTTGTCTTCTTCTTCTGGGACTCCTATGATTTGAATGTTGGGGTGTTTAACATTGTCCCAGAGGTCTCTGAGGTTGTCCTCATTTCTTTTAATTCTTTTTTCCTCTATGTTTCATTTATTTCTACCATTCTATCTACTACCTCACTTATCCTATCTTCTGTCTCCCTTATTCTACTTTTGTTTCCCTCCAGAGTGTTTTTTATCTCATTTATTGCATTATTCAGTATATATTAACTCTTTTTTATTTCCTCTAGGTCCTTGTTAAACCTTTCTTGCATCTTCTTGATCCTTGTCTCCAGTCTATTTATCTATATCTCCAATTTGTTTTCAAGATTTTGGATCATTTTCACTACCATTATTTGGAATTCTTTATCAGGTAGATTCCCTATCTCTTTCTCTTTTGTTTGGTTTGCTGGGCATTTATCCTGTTCCTTTACCTGCTGGGTATTTTTCTGCCTTTTCATCTTGTTTATATTGCTGCATTTGGGGTGGTGTTTCTGTATTCTGCCGTTTGGTGGTTCCTGTTTATTGTGGAGGTTCCTCACTGTTGGTGGGGTTGGATGGGTGGCTTGTCAAGGTTTCTGGTTAAGGAAGCTTGTGTCAGTGTTCTGGAGCTGGATTTTTTCTTTCTGGAGTGCAATGAAGTGTTCAGTAAAGTTTTGAGATGTCAGTGGGCTTGGTGTGACTTTGGTCAGCCTATATATTGCGGCTCAGAGTTATGTTCCTATGTTTCTGGAGAATTTGAGTGTTATGTCTTGCTCTGGAGCTTGTTGGCCCTTGGGTGGTGCTTGGTTTCAGTGTAGGTATGGAAGCATTTGATGAGCTCCTATCGATTAATGTTCCCTGGGTTCAGGAGTTCTCTGGTGTTCTCAGGATTTGGCCTTAAGCCTCCTGCCTCTGGTTTTCAGTCTTATTCTTACAGTAGCCTCAAGACTTCACCTTCTATACAGCACCAGTGATAAAACATTGATGTAAATGATGAAAAGTTTCTCCACAGTGATGGACACCTGGAGAGGTACACAGAGTTACATGGACAAGAGAAGAGGGAGGAGGGAGATAGACGTGACCAGGAGGAGAAGAGGGGGAATCAAAAGGGAAGAGAGCAAGCTAGCCAGTAATCACTTCCCTATGTGCTCTCCACAGTCTGGATCCCTCAGAGATGTTCATGGAGTTGCACATAGAAGAGAAGAGGGAGGAAGGAGACAGAGGTGACTAGGAGGATAAAAGGGGGAATCAAAAGGAGAGCAACAGATCCAGCCAGTAATCAGTTCCCTGAGTGTTCTCCACAGCCCAGAACACACAAAGAGATTCACTGATTTGGGTAGAGAAGAAAAGGGGAAGGGGTGAAATAGAGGCGACCTGTTGGAGAAAAAGGAGAGTAAAAAGGGGGAGAGAGCAATCAGGCCAGTGATCTCACTCCCAAGTAAAAATGGGTCCTGTAGATTGGGTTCTTAAAGGTACAAAGTTGATAACAAATATCAATAAGCAAAGATTAAAAATCTTGAATAAAGGTTAGATTCTCAAAAATACAATATTAAAAAACAAAAACAAAAACCCCCAAAAAACAAAAAACAAACAAAAAAACACAAAGTCACAGAAATTATAAAATATATATATATGAAGTTTGCTTTAAAAATAGAGTCTTTCTTTTTTATTTTTGCAAGGTAATAGTAGGTTATAAAAATGAAAATTAAAGGAGTAATGGGGACTTAAAAATAACCAAAAAAATAAAATAAAATAAAAAAATTTTAATTAAAAAAATAATAATAGTAAAAATATATCTAAGACTTTCTCTGGAGCTGTTGCGGACAGTGTGGGGTTAGTTCATTTTCATATAGTTCCTCGGTCTGGCTTGTACTTCTTGCAGTCTATAGGCCCCTTCCTATGTAATCGGTGCTAACTACAGTTTTAATCTATTGCACCTGAACCAAAGCGGTTCCCTCCGTTTATTTTAGCTTCCTCTGTTTACTGATCTCTTCAGTGTCTAATTTCTGCCCTGACACAAGGGGCGCGGTGGTGGTCACTTTTTTTTAGGCTCACTTGTTCAGTCGTGCTTTGGGGAGGGAGGAACACTGCAAACAAATATCACTGGTGTGTGTTCACAGTGATTCAGCCACAGTGGGTTTGCCCCTGCTCACAGCGTGTGTGCTTTCCCAGTCTACACTGCTCAGACTCCATGTTGCTCTGCTGGGAACTGTCTGATGTGGGCCCTGGTTTGCATGCACGTCCCACGTCTAAGCCGCTCAGGTTCATGTTCTTGGGTACTCCACAAAGGCGGACTTTGTTGGGCCTGCATTTTGCACCCATCCCAGGTCCGAGCAACTCAGGTGGCCAGGTCCTTGACACGCGTAGTCACCCTCAGTTGAAGGTTGCGACTTATCTCCTCCCCCATCCCAGCCACTTGGTTTTCTGGGTGTACAACAGGCGCACCTTCTCAGGTGTGCCGTGTGTCTCTTCTGGGAAGCTGATTTCTGGCTGCCACCCTGCCAGTGGATGTCGACCGTCCAGAATCCCAGAAAGTCTTGGTTATCAAGGAAGTCTGCTTGCAGTTTGGTGTAGGATGCCTCCTTGTGGCCACGATTGCCCCCTTCCAGCTCTGGCTGCCCTCACCTGCCTGTCTCTGACAGGGGATAGACTGGGTCCACAGCCAGCCAGCTCTGCTCAGTCCTTTGTTCTGTAAGCGTGCCTGGTGGTGGTTAGGGCTTTTCCCAGGATCACAGGATAGCTATTCCACAGTCTGGGTTGCTATCTCAAGCTAGTTTCCTCAGATTGCCCTCAGGGGATTCAGGCCAGGTCCTTATCTTAAGCAGTGCAGCCTGCTCCTCCCTGTTCCTCCCCCGATTGCTAGTGGGGGATGCGAGCCTCTGGGCTGTTGCACAGCTGGAAGTTGCTGTTATGCAGGTAATCTGTGAGTTTTAATTATTTATTTATTTTTCCTCCCGATTATTTTGCCCTCTGAGATTCCAAGGCTCGCCACAGACCCGCCCGGAGAGAGTGTTTCCTGGTGTTTGGAAACTTCTCTTTTTTAAGACTCCCTTCCCAGGATGGATCTCAGTCCCTACATCTTTTGTCTCTCTTTTTACCTTTTATATTTTGTCCTACCTCCTTTCAAAGACAACGGGCTGCTTTTCTGGGTACCTGATATCCTCTGCCAGCATTCAGAAGTTGTTCTGTGGAATTTGCTCAGGGCTCAAGTGTTCTTTCGATGAATTTGTGGGGGAGAAAGTGGTCTCCCCGTCCTATTCCTCTGCCATCTTAGGACCGCCCCCCCCCCCCGCCCTTTCTATATGTTTTTAAGCTAGCATCCATCTCTAATGAACCCTGCCATATACTTTAAGACAAACAATCCGCATGGCAATGATAAATACTAGCAGTTGTTATTATACTTATTGTTATTATCACAGAATTTATTATTAATTAGATGAGAAATCTGTTTATAAAAGCCTTATGAACTTATAATCCAGACATCCCAAACTCTAAGAGTCTCCCCATTTTAAACCATAATCCACATATTAGATGAGTGAAAACTAAAGTAGTGAAATAAGGCAGCTGATGGGGACAGACACCAGTATGATAAGCAGAATGGATTCAGAAGGTCTAACACACTAGGATCCATGAACTCACCACTTCAAATACCACTGTCACTTGCCTTAAGCTTATTCCTTATTTATTACTTCTTTGTCTGGCTCAAAATGCCATTGTCTTTCTTTGGACCTAGAATTCCTCACCTGTAGGTCATAAGATTGGAATGAATAATTTATAACATTTCTTCCAGTTCCATGACTTCTTTATAATTCAGTTTATCTTCATCTTTTCTTCCCAGGGCACAGGTGTATTAGTATCGCTGACATCTGTGCTGTATGATGACAAAGTATTTCCTAACCCAGAAATGTTTGACCCTGGCCACTTCCTGGATGAGAGTGGTAACTTTAAAAAGAGTGACCACTTCATGCCTTTCTCAGCAGGTAACAAAATTTTTTCCTTCGTTACTTCAAAGGACAAGATGCTTTGGGGGCGGGGTGGGGGGGGGGATCAGTTGGAACTTCTTATAAAATTCCCACTCAGGGGCTGGTTGGACTGCTCTTTTCCTATACTCAGGTGTAGGAATTGCAATGCCCACACACTTTCCCTTCTCATAATATATGCTCTTTATTGCTCTAAGTTACCAAAGCTTTGAAAAGATGACCCAATTCTTTCAAATTCAGAAATAAAATTTGAGCTAGGTGCTGAAAATATAAGAGAAGTGTACCTTATCCATAAGGAACCATGTGTTGTAAAACTTGAAACTTCAAGATGTGTTGAAGATTGATGAAGATGTAGTTAGAGCAGAGAACAGAGGCTGTGAGGAGTAGAAATAAAGATGATAGGGACATCAGACTAAGAACATAAACTACAACTATACTGTGTGTTTCCAGGAGAAGAAAAAGGTTGATGAAAACATGAAATATCAAATTGCATGAGAATTGTTAATGAAGTACTTGGCATAGTGCCAAAGCTCATTAAAAATTTGTGTAAATAAGGGTAGCCATTCTGCTCTGCTAAGTCACGTCAGTCGCGTCCGACTCTGTGCGACCCCATAGATGGCAGCCCACCAGGCTCCCCTGTCCCCGGGATTCTCCAGGCAAGAACACTGGAGTGGGTTGCCATTTCCTTCTCCAATGCCAGGGTAGCCATTAAGATATGAAATTATGTGGACAGCATGTGTATCCATTCTATGTCTGCCTATCTAACTGTTGTGGCTTACATTTATCCATTCAACCATTCATCAATTGTTACTTTCTAACCACTGATAAGTAACACATTGGCCAGTTCCTCATGAAACTCCCCCACAGCTGTGAGAGGTTGGAATACCAGATGTGAATGCCAACTCTTTCTAACAGCCAGAAACACAGTGTTCAAGGAGTATGTACTCTCTGTGTTTGTTATTTTCAGGAAAACGGATTTGTGCAGGAGAAAGCCTGGCCCGCATGGAGGTGTTTTTATTCCTGACAGCGATTTTACAAAAATTTACTTTGAAATCTGTGGTTGACCCAAAGGACATCGACACCACCCCAATTGCCAATGGGTTCGCTTCTGTGCCACCTCCTTACAAGCTCTGCTTCATTCCTCTGTAAGGACTTGTCTCCTATGATGTCTTCAACTCCTTCTCATCTGAGGCATTGGTCACCTCCTTTCCTCTTCATTCTTCTGCCTAGGAATGCCTTCTCAATCTCTCTTCTTGTTATGGTGCAGTTTCACGGCAGAAATGTATCCGCTATTCTCCACGTCCTGTAACATTTGTACTGGCCATCACATATGCTAATGCTTTATCTATATAACATTTGTATTGGCCGTCACATATGCTAATGCTTTATCTATTACCGAGTAGCACTATGCAGTCAATACAAAATAGAACAAGATGATTAGTGTATGGCAATGGAGAGTTATTATTCTATGCATGTTCCTAATTAAAAGCATAATTTGATGAGCCAGTTCTCAGAGTTTCCTTATGGTGTGCCTAATACACGTGAGAAAGGAAGGAAAGTAATTCAAAGAAGTCATGTTGGTCTCATAGTGATCAGCACAGAGGACTACAGAGATTAAGCAGGAAAGTTCTCTTAGCTGCATGTCACCTAGAGTTACTTGAGGTTTGGATTTGAAACTGAAAGAGATTGTGTCCAGGAGTGCCTCAGTAGGAAAATATTGAGATCAGTGATACTAAGGAATTAAATCCAAAGTAAGCCACAGAAAACTACAAATGAAAATTAGAGCAGAAATCAGTGAAATTGCAAACAAGGAATCAGGATAAAAATCAATGAGACCAAAGTTAATTCTCTGAAAAGTTGAATAGAATTGATAAACCCATATGTAACCTATTCCCCACTCCGAGAGAAGACACATTATTAATATCATTGCTAAAAGAGGGACCATAACTTTAAGTCCCAGAGCACTAAAAGGATCATAAGGGATTATTATGAAGCTGTATGCCCACCAGTTTGAGAAGTTCAATGACATAGGTTAATTTCACACACAATCTGTCAAAATTCACACCTGGAAGAGTAACACCAACTAGTTGAAACTAGTTGAAAGACTTCTGTACCCTTAGTGAATGTGAACCTAGCCACATCAAAGCCAGAAAGAGAAGCAGATCCTCTCTCATCACAACTACCAAGCCCAACAATGTGCCCTATAATTGGGCAGGTATCCCCCTCCCAGCTCTCAGCTTCTCCTTGAGGAGCAAAGGAGTTGGCATGCACATCTGACATTCCAACCTCTCACAGCTGTGGGGAGTTTCATGAGGAACTGGCCTCTGTGTTACCTGTCTTGGAGCACTGAAAGGACTCAGCAAGCTGTAGATACCTAGGAGTTTCTAGGACATAAGAAGCAGGCTGGGCTAGCACACAGGTTTGAGAGACCTCCAGAATCTCTGGCTGAGCTGATTGGTGAAGTTTTTCTCCTCCATGTGACTAGTCAGTGAAGACTGAAACTGGCTATTGTCTAATGTGCAAACCGCAATGCAGAGAGTCAAGGAAAATTTAGAAACAAGAGATGTATGATTGACCTAAAACATCATTCAAAATAAGTCATAAAGTTGTTCACTGTGGTCTGGAGAACAGTAAAGAAATGAAGTAGGAATTTCAACAACAGGGCAGAAAATTCAAAGGTGTAAAACAGAAGTCAGAGCTGAAGATTACTTTTTGTATTTAAAAAAATCATTAGAGAATGTAACAATAGACTAGATCAAGCAGAACAAAAGATCAGAAAACTTGAAGATAAGTCATTGGAAATTATTCAGTTGAGAGAAAAAAGAAAAGAAATTTAAGGAACTTATAGAACACTATCAAGTAGATCAATACATGCAGTATAGGAGTCATAGACAGAGCGGAGAGAAAGAGAAAGGACCAGAAAGCTAATTGAAATTAACAATGGCAGAAAACTTCCCACATCTGGAAGAGGAAGTGCACATAGAAGGAAGGAGGTACCAAGCAGGACACCCCTTATTCATGGAATAAAATGGTTACTTCAAGAGAGTGATAGCTTTTTTATTCAAAAGAAGCTGATCTGGTTCTATTAGAGTTAGAACCATGTGAGTTAGACAGGAAGTAGTACTTTGGTTTGTCCTGGTTAAAATGTTCCCTGAGACATGGGTTCATTTAAATTCTAAAGGTTATAGAACCAAACTTTTCTGACTCCAGTTTAATAAGCTGACACTGTAATTATTAACTGTATTAATATTTATTTTGAAAGTCACTGATTAGTGTGAATCATGGAATTAGTGTGAATCATGGAATATTGAACAATGGTGCCATATAAAGGAATTATAAAAATCAAACAAAGCCCATAGTCTGCATAAAGATGGAATTAATAAAAATCACAGTGGAAATAAGTAAAACAGAGACTAAAAGCAGAACCAATACAATATTGTGAAGTAATTAGCCTCTAAAATAAATAAATTTAAGTTTTTAAAAAAAAGAATGATAGAAAAGACCAACAAAACCAAGAACTGGGTTTTTTGATAAGGAAAAGAAAATTGATAAAATTTTAGCCAGAGTCTTTATGGAAATTAAGAGTGGAGCATATAAAATTAGAAATCATTGAGAAGTTACAACCAATATCACAGAAATACAAAGAATCATCAGAGAATACTACCAACAGTTATTTGCGAATGAACTGGACAACCTAGAAGAAATAGATACATCCCTAGAAACATACAATCTTCCAGGACTAAATCAAGAAGAAATAGATAATCAGAACAGATAAATTCAGTTCAGTTCAGTTCAGTCGCTCAGTCGTGTCCGACTCTTCGTGACCCCATGAATCGCAGCACGCCAGGTCTCCCTGTCCATCACCAACTCCTGGAGTTCACTCAGACTCACATCCATCAAGTCAGTGATGCCATCCAGCCATCTCATCCTCTGTTGTCCCCTTCTCCTCCTGCCCACAATCCCTCCCAGCATCAGAGTCTTTTCCAATGAGTCAACTCTTCGCATGAGGTGGCCAAAGTACTGGAGTTTCAGCTTCAGCATCATTCCCTCCAAAGAAATCCCAGGGCTGATGTCCTTCAGAATGGACTGGTTGGATCTCCTTGCAGTAATACTAGCATTGAAACTGAATAAGTAGTAATAAAAAAAAAAATCTGCCTACAAACAACCATTCAGGACTGGATGGCTTCACAGGAGAATTTTACCAAACATTTAAAAAATAGTTGAGAATTCCCTGGTGATTCAGTGATTAGGACTTTGTGCTTTCACAGCTGATGATCAGATTCAATTCCTGGTCAGGGGAACTAAGAACCCACAAGCTGCACATCACAGCCAGAAAAAAATAGTTAATACCTATCCTTCTCAAACTATTCCAAAACTCTGAAGAGGAGGGAACACCTCCAAACTAATTCTGTGAGACCATCACTACTTTGATACCAAACCAAGAAACTAAAAAAGAAAACTACAGATCAATATCCCTGATAAACAAAGAAGTCCTGAACAAAATATTAGCTAAATTCAACAATACATAAAAATGATCATATACCATGATCTAGTGGGGTTAATTTTAGGGATGCAAGGATGATTCAACACCTACAAATCAATCAAAGTGATATACCACATTAACAAAACAAAGGGTTGAAATCACGTAATCATCTTCCCCGATGTAGAGAAAGCATTTGACAAAATTCAATATCTATTCATGATAAAAAAAAAAAAATAAAACTCTTTACAGACTTGGTATAAAGGGAACATATTTCAAGATAATAAAGGTTCCAAATAGGAAAAGGAGTACGTCAAGGCTGTATACTGTCACCCTGCTTATTTAACTTCTATGCAGAGTACATTATGAGAAATGCTGGGCTGGAAGAAGCACAAGCTGGAATCTAGATTGCCGGGAGAAATATCAATAACCTCAGATATGCAGATGACACCACCCTTATGGCAGAAAGTGAAGAGGAACTAAAAAGCCTCTTGATGAAAGTGAAAGAGGAGAGTGAAAAAGTTGGCTTAAAGCTCAACATTCAGAAAACAGAGATCATGGCATCTGGTACCATCACTTCATGGGAAATAGATGGGGAAACAGTGTCAGAATTTATTTTGGGGGGACTCCAAAATCACTGCAGATGGTGACTGCAGCCAGGAAATTAAAAGACGCTTACTTCTTGGAAGAAAAGTTATGACCAACCTAGATAGCATATTCAAAAGCAGAGAAATTATTTTGCCAACAAAGGTCTGTCTGGTCAAGGCTATGGTTTTTCCAGTGGTCATGTATGGATGTGTGAGTTGGACTGTGAAGAAAGCTGAGCACCGAAGAAGTGATGCTTTTGAACTGTGGTGTTGGAGAGGACTCCTGAGATTCCCTTGGACTGCAAGGAGACCCAGCCAGTTTGTTCTAAAGGAGATCAGCCCTGGGTGTTCTTTGGAAGGAATGATGCTAAAGCTGAAACTCCAGTACTTTGGCCACCTCATGAGAAGAGTTGACTCATTGGAAACGACTCTGATGCTGGGAGGGATTGGGGGCAGAAGGAAAAGGGGACGACAGAGGATGAGATGGCTGGATGAAATCACTGACTCGATGGACATGAGTTTGAGTGAACTCCGGGAGCTGGTGATGGACAGGGAGGCCTGGCGTGTTGCAATTCATGGAGTCGAAAAGAGGCGGACACGACTGAGCAACTGAACTGGCTGTCTGAAAGGCTATTTATGACAAACCAACAGCTAACATCATTTACACAGTGGAATTTTACTCAGCCATAAAAAAGAATGAAAATTTATCACTTTCAGAACGTGGATAATCCTGAAGGGTATTATGCTTAATTAGATAAGTTTGATAGAGAAAGGCAAATACTGGACACTTTCACTTACTCAGTTCAGTTCAGTCACTCAGTCATGTCTGACTCTTTGTGACCCCATGTGACAGGGAGCACTCCAGGCCTCCCTGTCCATCCCAACTCCTGGAGTCCACCCAAACCCATGTCCATTGAGTCGGTGATGTCATCCAACAATCTCATCCTCTGTTGTTCCTTTCTCCTCCTGCCCTCAATCTTTCCCAGCATCAGGGTCTTTTCAAATGAGTCAGCTCTTCACACCAGGTGGCCAAAGTATTGGAGATTCAGCTTCAACATCAGTCTTTCCAATGAACACCCAGGACTGATCTCCTTTAGGATGGACTGGTTGGATCTCCTTGCAGTCCAAGGGACTCTCAAGAGTCTTTGATGTGGACTCATAAATAAAACAAATGAACTAATACAACAAAACAGAAAGAGACTCACAACACAAAAAATAGGCTAGTGGTTACCAGTGCCAAGAGAGGTAGAGGTAAAGGGTAAGACAAAGAAAGGGCATTAAGAAGTACAAACTGCTGCTGCTGCTGCTGTGTCACTTCAGTCGTGTCCGACTCTGTGCGACCCCATAGACGGCAGCCCACCAGGCTCCCCCATCCCTGGGATTCTCCAGGCAAGAACACTGGAGTGGGTTGCCATTTCCTACTTCAAGAAGTACAAACTACTAAGTATAATATTAAAGTTAATAAGATAAAAGGATATAATGTACAGCACATGGAATATAGCCAGTATATTGTGACCACTTTCAGTTCAGTTCAGTCGCTCAGTCATGTCTGACTCTTTGCGACCCCATGAATCACAACACGCCAGGCCTCCCTGTCCATCACCAACTCCTGGATTTCACCCAAGCTCATGTGCATCAAGTTGGTGATGCCATCCAGCCATCTCACCCTCTGTCGTCTCCTTCTCCTCCTGCCCCCAATCCCTCCCAGCATCAGGGTCTTTTCAAATGAGTCAACTCTATGCATGAGGTTGCCAAATATTGGAGTTTCAGCTTCAGCATCAGTCCTTCCAATGAACACTCAGGACTGATCTCCTTTAGGATGGACTGGTTGGATCTCCTTGCAGTCCAAGGGACTCTCAAGAGTCTTCTCCAACACCACAGTTCAAAAGCATCCATTCTTCGGCACTCAGCTTTCTTCACAGTCCAACTCTCGCATCCATACATGACCACTGGAAAAACCATAGCCTTGACTAGACAGACCTTTGTTGGCAAAGTAATGTCTCTGCTTTTTATTTATTTTTTTAATTCAAATTTATTTATTTTAATTGGAGGCTAATTACTTTACAATATTGTATTGGTTCTGCCACACATCAACATGAATTCGCCACAGGTGTACATGTGTTCCCCATCCTGAACCCCCCTCCCACCTCCCTCTCTGTACCATCCCTCCGGGTCATGCCAGTGCTTTTTAATATGCTATCTAGGTTGGTCATAACTTTCCTTCCAAGGAGTAAGCGTCCTTTAATTTCATGGCTGCAGTCACCATCTGCAGTGATTTTGGAGCCCAAAAATATGAAGTCTGACACTGTTTCCACTGTTTCCCCATCTATTTCCCATGAAGTGATGGGGCCAGATGCCATGATCTTCACTTTCTGAATGTTGAGCTTTAAGCCAACTTTTTCACTCTCCTCCTTCACTTTCATCAAGAGGCTTTTTAGTTCCTCTTCACTTTCTGCCATAAGGGTGGTGTCATCTGCATATCTGAGGTTATTGATATTTCTCCTGGCAATCTTGATTCCAGCTTGTGCTTCTTTATGGAATATAAACTGTAAAAATATCTAATCTCCATGTTGTACACCTGAAATTAATATAGTATTTAAGTTAACTATGAAAAAAGTGAAAGTGATGAGTTGCTCATTTGTGACTATAGCCCACCATGCTCTTCTGTCCATGTTCATTCTCCAGGCAAGAATACTGGAGTAGGTTGCCATGCCCTCCTCTGGGGGATCTTCTCAACCCAGGGATCTATCCCATGTCTCCTCCATTGCAGGCAGATTCTTTACTGTCTGAGCCACCATGGAAGTTCGAGTTAACTATGACAATTAAAAAAAAAAAACAGGACTTCCCTGGTGGCTTAGACAGTAGAGAATCTGCTTGTTAATGTGGGAGATCCAAGTTCTATCCCTGGATCAGGAAGATCCCCTGGAGGAGGGCATGGCAACCCACTCCAGTATTCTTGCCTGGAGAATCCCATGTGCAGAGGAGCCTTATGGGCTACACTCCCTGGGGTCACAAAGAGTTGGACACTTCCACTTTTTTCAATATAAAATAACTTGAAGTGTCTGTAATTTTACATTTTATGGACAATTTTATTTCAGAAATTTACCTTTAAGGAGACTGTATATGCATAGCAAATTAAAAACATACATAATCTTGTCCTGTGTCAGAATCTCACTGAAATGACTATAATCTCAATTACAAATGAGATTTAGTCTTTTATACTTGGAGACGTGTATCCCTTAATATACCACTATTCATGTTTCAAGTACAAAGATCTTCTCATTCATAACAGTCAAACATTTTGTGCTCAGGATTTATTATTGATACAATAGCATCTAATATATAATCTATATGTAAGTTTTCTAACTTTCCTAGAATATCCATCATAGCTTTTTTTCCTTTGCAATTCAGTGAAGAAAATGGCATATAATTTGGTTATCTTTTCCCTTTGGTAGCCTGTAATCAAGAATAAATTCACTTTGTTTCTTTATTCCCATTTGTTACATTTATCTTTTTGGGCTCCAAGCTAGTAGTCTGTGAAATGTTTGATTGTTTTCTAAGGATTAGATTCCAGCTATTATTTTGGCAAGAGAACTACATAGATGCTATATGTATGTCCCACTGAATCTCATTGAGAAGATAGAGGCACATAATATCACGCATCCCATTATTGGTTATGTCAAACTCCTCACTAAACAAGGAGGTATTCCCAGATGTCCCCATTGCAGAGGTTTCATCATTTAATACATAATTAATAAAAATTTATGGCATCATACTGTAAGACCTTGCAGATATTCTACAGTCAAAGCATTCACCCAAGAGCTTTTGCACTTATTGATGGTCCTAATCTGAACTGTTGCCAAATGATCATTTTTTTTTTTTTCTA
Source organism: Bos javanicus (assembly GCF_032452875.1). NCBI lineage: Eukaryota > Metazoa > Chordata > Mammalia > Artiodactyla > Bovidae > Bos > Bos javanicus. The sequence continues at coordinate 16,333,577 of NC_083893.1, forward strand.
TTTTATCCTCTCTTCTGTGTTTTTAAGCTAGGATCAATCCATAGTGATGATTTGCCCCATATTTTTTAATTAAGGGAAACAAATTACACTGCAGTGATAAACACACCTTAGTTGTTATTGAACTCTTTCTCATTATCTCAGAAGAGGTCCTTTTTCTTTAGGTCAGATTTATTTGTATGTTTACAAAGGCCCTGGAAATAGATACTTTGGACATTTCAAGTGCAGAGATTTTCATTTTAGGCCACATGTGAGGTGAATGAAAACTAAAGTAATGAAATAGAGCAGCAGATGGGTACAGACCAGTGTCCAGACTCTCTGAAAGCAGGACAGATTCAGGTCTGGTAGCCAACCACCCTTGTCCTCGGTACTTCAAATGCTATGGGAGGCTACTTTAACAAGATTGCTGCCATTAAACTTATGGCATTAAACTTATCCATGCCTATTGCTTTGTCTATCTGATTTGAAATGCCTCTGCTCTTGTTTGGACCTAGGCTTCCCCATCTATGGGCTGAATTGCAACATTTCTTCCAGCTCCATGACTTCATAACACATTTCAGGACACAACCATATTTACATTTCTGACCTCTGTGCTGGATAATGACAAAGAATTCCCCAACCCAGAGGAAGTTTGACCCTGGCCACTTCCTAGAGGAGAGTGGCAACTTGGAAAAGAGCAATTTGCAGGAAAAAATGTATTTCCTTCAGTATTTCGTGGAACAAGACACCTTTTTGAGATCAGATAGAACTTATATGGTGCTCACTCTGGTGCTGGTAGGATGGCTGTTTGTCCATGATCAGAAGCACCAGTCCCTAAGCCAATGTAGTCCCCCCACTTCATGATACATCATCAGGCCAAATCACTGAGGCTTTCAAAGGTGATCCAGTTCTTCCAAATTGAGAAAATTAGAGTATGAGTTGATGAAATTCTTTGCTGAGACACATCACTGTGTCTGAGAACTCCTTAGAATGTAAAACTAATTAAGACTTTCCTTACCTGACATGAGAAGGGCACCTAACTCTGGCCAAATTTAAAAATGCACTGAAAGGATCATACGCCATGATTAAGTGGGATTTATTCCAGGGATGCAATGATGATTCATTATTTGTATTTGGCTTGTTAATTGTTTGTAGCAATTAAAAACTAAATTAAATAAAAATTTAATTTTTTAAATTAAAAAAATCAAATTAAATTAAAAATTGAAGTTAAAAAAAAACTGGAAAAGGTCAGTTTTCATTCCAATTCCAAAGAAAGGCAATGCCAAAGAATGCTCAAACTTCCTCACAATTGCACTCATCTCACTCGCTAGTAAAGTAATGCTCAAAATTCTCCAAGACAGACCTCAGCAATACGTGAACCATGAACTTCCAGATATTCAAGCTGGTTTTAGAAAAGGCAGAGGAACCAGAGATCAAATTGCCAACATTCACTGGATCATTGAAAAAGCAAGAGAGTTCCAGAGAAACATCTATTTCTGCTTTATTGACTATGTCAAAGCCTTTGACTGTGTAGATCACAATGAACTGTGGAAAATTCTGAAAGAGATGGGACTACTTGACCTGCCTCTTGAGAAACCTATATGCAGATCAGGAAGCAACAGTTAGAACTGGACATGGAACAACAGACTGGTTCCAAATAGGAAAAGGAGTACATCAAGGTTGTATATTGTCACCCTGCTTTTTTAACTTCTATGCAGAGTACATCATGAGAAACGCTGGGCTGGAGGAAGCACAAGCTGGAATCAAGATTGCCGGGAGAAATACCAATAACCTCAGATATGCAGATGACACCACCCTTATGGCAGAAAGTGAAGAAGAACTAAAGAGCCTCTTGATGAAAGTGAAAGAGGAGAGTGAAAAAGTTAGTGTAAAACTCAACCTTCAGATAACTAAGATCATGGCATCTGGCCCCATCACTTCATGGCAAATAGATGGGGAAACAATGGCTGACTTTATTTTTGGGACTCCAAAATCACTGCAGATGGTGATTGCAGCCATGAAATTAAAAGACACTTACTCCTTGGAAGGAAAGTTATGACCAACCTGTTTAATATAGATGGCATATTAAACAGCAGAGACATTACTTTGCCAACAAAGGTCTGTCTAGTCAAGGCTATGGTTTTTCCAGTGGTCATGTATGGATGTCAGAGTTGGACTGTGAAGAAAGCTGAGCACCGATGAATTGATGCTTTTGAACTGTGGTGTTGGAGAAGATTCTTGTGAGTCCTTTGGACTGCAAGGAGATCCAACCACTCTATCCTAAAGGAAGTCAGTCCTGAATTTTCTTTTGAAAGACTGATACTGAAGGTGAAACTCCAATACTTTGGCCACTTGATGCAAAGAACAGAGTCATTTGAAAAGACCCTGATGGTGGAAAAGATTGAAGGGGGGAGGAGAAGGGGACGACAGAGGATGAAATTGTTGGATGGCATCACCGACTTGATGGACATGAGTTTGGATAGACTCTGGCAGTTGGTGATGGACAGGGAGGCCTTGTGTGCTGTGGTTCATGGCATCACAAAGATTCAGACAGTACTGAGTGAATTTAATTGTTTGTAGAGAATTTTTGCACACAATGCTTTCTGATGGGTTCTTTATCTCATTTATTGAGTGCAGGTGGAGGATTCAGGGACTCCTTCCTCAAGCCAGCTCTAAGTCATGCATCCTCTGTGCAGGGGCTCCCAGTGTAAGGGGAACAGAGTGATCCAGGCTCGAAGTGACTGCTCCCAATGAGTGGGCTCAGGACAAGTGACAGAGCAGTGTTTTCCTCACTGCCCTGGGCTTGGCCTTGGATTCTTGGGCTGAGGGCTGGGTGAAGGGTCTCATGGATCTTCCAGGCCCTTTGAGGAGGACTCATGCATCTGAGGAGAAGCCTGGGGGCACCCTGGAGCTCCTCACACTAGAAAACATTAAAAAAGGGAAGAGTGTTTGGACATTTCAAATGATTCTGGTGGCTGATGTCTCACAGAAAATATCGTATTTTTTAGGAAAAGGTAGACTGATTTCTTGAATTAAAATTTGCTGCTAATTGGGACATCTCTGGTGGTCCAGTGGTTAAGAATCTACCTGTCAATTCAGTTGATGCAGGTTTGATCCCTGAAGGGGAAACTAAGATCTTACATGCTACGGGGCAACTAAGCTCACACACCACAACAAGACAGGCCTGTGAACCAAAATGAAAAAATCCCTGCACAGACAAAAATGTTAAAAAAAATTTTTTAATGCTACTTATCTAAATAATGCAAGTGAAAGTGAAGTCGCTTCAGTCGTGTCCGACTCTGTGTGACCCCATAGATGGCAGCCTACCAGGCTCCTGCATCCATGGGATTTTCCAGGCAAGAACACGGGAGTGGGTTGCCATTTCCTTCTCCAAAGAACAACATAAATGAGTAAACCATTTTGTGTAATAAAAACTGTTCAGAAAACTATAATATTGACAAGGTATGAAGCAAACACAAGTGAAATCACTCAGGGAGCTGATCCTGGCTGGAAAACTTTACCATCAGAGAATCCACCTCTTGTGTTACCCCATCACTCTATCCTCTCTCGGACATGCCAATTTAAGTGACTCTGCAGTGACTTCTGTGAGCTGTTTTCTTGTGAACAATTTCTCTAGGTTGAAACACTGTTATCCGTGGCAAAGTTGGTTTGATCAAGCCACTCCACCAGGTATCAGAAGGATTAACTTCTCCACCACATCAGTGGACTTAAATGAAAGGACAACCCACTTCTTCTCCAATTCCAAGCTCCAGCCCTAGAATGAGTCTTTGGGAATAAGGCTGGGCAGCTGGTTTTAACTGCTTTCAATGCCTGATCACACCATGTCTACAGACAATGAAGGGGAGAGTCCTCTGGGGCCACACTTAGAGGTGAGGTTCTTCACAAGGTTTTTTTCATTCTCAGGACCTGCAATGGGATCCAGAGCTTTCCAAAAATTGATTCTAACTAAAGTGGGGACTCTTGCCTGGACAATTCCATGGACAGAGGAGCCTGGCAGGCTACAGTCCATGGGGTCTCAAGAGTTGGACACAACTAAGCAACTAAACTACCACCACCACAAAGTGGGGACTTGAAGTTGGGTTGTGAGGAAAAGAGAGTCTTTCTTTTTTTTATTTTAACACCAGCTCTTTCAGACTCAAGGGAAATTTCAGGTTAGGAGGAAAGCAGAACAGCCTTCCCTTAAGGGGAAGATCCAGGCAAGGAATGTGGGGCCCTCCTGTCTCAGAGGAGGCAGCACCCTTGGACAAGGATCAGGAAGGGAAACATGCTCCAAGGGAATCACCAGCTATCTAAGGTTCCATGCCTGGAAGCTGGACTTTAATCACAGGTGGGTAGATCTTTGTGTAAAGTCTGTAATCTCCTCTCCACAGATGAAGAGATTTTGTCCAACCTCTCAAGATCTCAACCAAAGAACACAAGATTTTAGTTCCAGGGAGCAGAATCTGCCTTTGTAAAGAAATGATTCTTTGAGGTATTTCTTTGAGGTTTTTAAAGTCACTTTCTGTAGGTCTTAAGGAAAAATCCCACTTCTTGCTCCTAGCCACAATCTGCCTCATCAGGTAATACCTCCAGGCGCTCCCTTTTTTTATGCTGACAACGTTAGTTATTTAATTTCCTTTTTCCCCAACATGTTGATATACTCTTTCAGAGGAGCCTTATTTGGTCTGGAAAATTTTATGATGACATGTCAGGTGGGTTTTTATTTCTCTTCCTCAGCCACGTTGGTGTAGGATGCATTCACTTTGATTTGAATGGTTAAATGAGCACTTGACTTGCAACCTACCTCCAAAGTCCTCTGGGCTTCCCAGGTGGCTCAGGTGGTAAAGAATCTGTCTGTAATTCACAAGACCTGGGTTCAAACCCTGGATCAGGAAGATCCCCTGGAGGGGGGCATGGCAACCCAGTCCAGTATTCTTGCCTGGAGTATCCCATGGACAGAGGAACCTGGCAGGCTACAGTTCATGGGGTCACAGAGCTGGACACTACTGAGTCAATAATGCTTCAACATCCTACTAGATGTTTTTGCCCCATCATTAACTTTTACTCTGTCCCTTGATTTCATGTTACCTACTGTACCCACTCCCACATCCAGCAGAGAAGCTGCCTGGAATTTTACCTTGAGCCAGCTTCCTTCAGAGGTGTGACTGGACTCTCAACACAGGAACTGGAGCTCATCTTAGAGACTCTGAGGCTTTTTTAAGTTTGTAATAGTTTCAGTACATAGGGTTGGGCTAGTCTTGATGCCTTATTTGTATTTAAAATGTTTTACCATTTTAAGTATAAAGAGTAAAAGGACAGATTGTGATTCTCATGGATTCTACTGGAGAGTTTCTTTGAAGAAGGAGGGAAGTGCAGACCTTCTGTCTGGGATGTGCCTGTTTATGATATAACTGAGCAGGACCCTCTGGAGCCTTCCCCTGTATCCTCTGCTTTAGCTCCTCTCTGAATTATCTAGATACTAGTATTTGATGCACATTTCCTGAGTTTTTTTTTCAGATGTGAATCCCCCTTACCAACAGTTAGGGGAACCGATTGATGACCATAAGCACATACATAGCCCCAGGCCTGCTGGAGCCTAAGGACTGATAATATTAACCCCTGTGACACCACTCTGCTACCTCATCATCAGCCAGTCAGAGAACTGTTCACAAGACTGATCACATACCCTGCAGATGGCATCCTGTCCCCAGCCCCACTGCACCTGTCCTTTAAAAAAAGGCTTTGCCAAAACCCTTTAGGGAGCTCAAGGCTTTTTAGGATATGAACCACCTCGAGTTGCAATAAATATTTCTCTGCTCCAAATTCCAGTCTTTCTGTTTGTTTGGCCTCACACTGCATCAGGCACACAAACTTGCATTAACAATGGTTGTGGGATGAATCAATAAGGAAGGAAACGAGTGAGCCAGGGATAAAGCCATCATTGGTTGATGCTGAGGTTGCACAGTGAACTCTGAACTCTGCAGAAGTTTCCCCTAAGTACAGCTTAAAACCCTGCTGGAAAAGCATACACTCATGGGAGGTTTGGGGGATAATGTAAACCAGACTCACACACCCCCAGAGTGGGTGCTCTCTTCATGGGAAGCTGAGAGTCTCATGTCCAAATGTGAAAACTGAAAATTAAAGAGCGTGTGCTTCTCCCTAAACTTCTTAACTTGCCCTTCTGTGGGGTCCAGAATAGGTCAGGCCAGTGGATGCCACTAGCCTGGGAGATAGGCAGTTCTGTCTTTCTAGCTGTCACTTCAACCCATGGTCCCCAGACATCATATAGATCTTATGTGTACCTGTCTTTTTCCAAAGCGGGTGTACTTTTACATTTTTCTTAGAATCTGGCAGTACTGGGTTTCCCACATCTTTGTCAATTATCACTGTTTTTGAAATTTAGCGTTTTTCATGAAATGTGAATCCCTGATGAATAATTATTCCATATCACTTCTTTCATCTACTCCTTGCACTTTCATTTTTCTTTCTTTGTGAATTATCATTACAAGATATGCACTTAAAAAAAATTTATTTGGCTGTGTCGGGTCTTGTTGAGGTCCTTTAATGGATCAGAACACGGTGGTCCAGAGTCGACCAATAAGAAAGTAAAGGAGAGAGAAAGAGGCTGATATTCCTTGGTTTACACAAAAAGCCAATAAAGCCCCTGGCACGGGGCTTGCTCTGTTCACGGAGGCCTCAGGCACCCTCTCGATGGGGTGAAGGTGCAGAGCACCTTTTTGAGAGGGTCTTAGAAGCCCGGGCAGGAAAGTGAACTCAGAGAGCCTCTGAGCTCCAAAGAAATAGCCTGAGAGAGAGAGAGAGAGAGAGAGAGAGAAAAAGACACGGGGATATAGTGATAAGTACCCTCTTCCTTCTTGTGAACCATACGGTAAAAGTGATTATTTACAACTCTCTCTCTCTTTAATATGGATTGCCTATGTTTTGTAAGTCTGGAATTTTAATCTTTGTCTTTGCTGAGAATAACTACAGTATATATGCCCATACCATGTTGATTAAAACACCTTTGCTCCATCAGAGCTTTGGTCCCTGTGTCTTGCTTTCTCTCTCTCTCCCTCTCTCTATTTTTCAGGCTGGTCCCCTGAAGCACAGAGGGTCTCTGAGTCCTGTAAATAGCTGTAAATAGCAGCACTATTTACAATAGTCAGAACACAGAAGCAACCTAAAAGTCCATCAACAGAGGAATGGATAACGCAGATGTGGTGCATATATACAATGAAATATTACTCAGGCATAAAAAGGAACAGAGTTGGATAATTAGTAGAGTTGTGGATGGACCTAGAGTATGTCATACAGAGTGAGGTAAGTCAGAAAGAGGAAAACAAATATCATATATTAACACATATATGTGGAATCTAGAAAAATGGTATAGATGATCCTATTTGCAAAGCAGAAATAGAGGCACAGATGTAGAGAACAAATATATGAATACCAAGGGGGATAAGGGTGTAGGGGTTAGGAGGACTGGGAAATTGGGATGGATACATATACACTATTGATACTGTGTAAAAAATAGATAATTGGTCTTCTCTGGTGGTCCGGTGGTTGAGAATCTGCCTGCCAAGGCAGAGGACATGGGTCAAACCCTACTCCAGGAAGATCCCACATGCTGAGAAGCAACGAAGCCTGTGTGCCACAACTACTGAAGCCCACATGCCTTAAAGCCCATGCACCACATTGAGAAGCCTTGAGCACCACAACTGGAGACTAGTCCCCACTCACTGCGACTAGAGAAAGGCCTTGCACAGCAGTGAAGATCCAGCATAACCAAAATAAAAATAAATAAACCTTAAAAAAAAAGATAGCATAGAGAACCTCCTGTATAGAACAGTGAACTCTAATTAATGCTCTGTGGTGACCTAAATGGGAAGGAAATGCAAAAGGAAGTGGATGTATGTATAACTAGGGCTGATTCATTTTGCTGTATAGTAGAGACTAACACAACATTGTAAAGCAACTATACTCCAATAAAAATGAATTTAAAACAGAACGTAGTGTAGAAAGAGATGTTAAAGTTATTAGATCTTAAAAAAGAATTTTCATAATGACACCATTCAAAGTAATACCAATCTAGAAGCATCTAATATCCATAACAATACAATGCAAAAAATAAACTGCAGAATAGTTATTCATATAAAACAAAGCACTAATCACAAAGCAAAATCTTACCACTATTATTTGTAACAACAAGAAATAAACTTGGGTTTCCCTGGGAGCTCAGATGGTAAAGAATTTGCCTGAACTCACAAATGAATTATCAAGTGAAAAAAGATGGATACAAAAAAGAAAATTTATGATTCCACTTATTTAAAGATTGCAAACAGGCAAAGCTAACCTATGGCATGAATCAATGCATTTCAGGTCAGGGTAAGTAGTGAGTAGAGGGGATATAAGGGCACTTCTGGGTCCTGTCTAATTCTTTTTCTTGACCTGTATGTTGGCTGCACAGTGTATGTTCACATGATAATTCACCAAGCTGTACATTTAAGACATAGGCAACCTTCTCTAGGTATATTATGCTTCAATGAAAATGGTTATTTAAAAAGAAACTTTCAACTTACAATTCTGCCCAAGCTTTGACTGTGGAGGACTTCAGGTTGATGTCCTCCTGGACACCCTTGGTGGTTTAGTTGCTAAGTCGTGCCCAACTCTTGCAACTCCATGGACTGTAACCCACTGGGTTCCTCTGTCCATGGAATTTTCCAGGCAAGAATACTGGAGTGGATTGCCATTTCCTTCACAGGGGATCTTTCCCAACCCAGGAATCAAACCCAGGTCTCCTGCATTGCAGGCAGATTCTTTACTGACTGAACTACAAGGGAAGGAAGGTCCTGGACACCCATAGGAAATTTCTTTGATGGGAGAAATTCTTGAACTGGGTGTTGGGAAACCTAGACCCTAAGATAGGGACTTGTACTGATATGTTGGTGCCAATCCACCTCACTAAGTCAGAAATTCCTAAAAACAAAGTAGGAATGAGACTAGTGGTTTTCTGAGACCCTCCTGCCTCTGAAATATCTATGATTCTTTCATTCTACAGAAAGACAAAGGATCAACAGAAATCTTCCCAGATGGAGGTAGGATCAGGGCAGAGTAATAAAATGATTACTGTAAAGAGAGCAACTCAGCTTTTTTTCCTTTTTTTTTAAATCCAAAATAAAGTACTTCGGCTCTTTCAGAGTGTACACTATGTAATTCAGGTAGCAAATCACAGCTCTTTGTCCTGGGTAAAAAATTCATTGCTACCTGGGCTTATTCAAGTCCCAAAGGTTCTAAAACCAACATTTCTGTTTCTTATTTTAATCAACTGATGCTGTAATTATTAACTCAGTGTTTATTTTAAACATCACTGATTAGGGCAAATCATGGAATACTGAATTACAGAACACACTCAGTGCATGTTGGTGACCTTGCTTAACTGAATGCTTGCTTTGTTGTTGTTCAGTTGCTAAGTTGTGCCCGACTCTTTGTGACCCCATGGACTACAGTCTTTCCTGTCCTTCATTATCTCCAGGAGTTTACTCAAACTCATATCATTGAGCCAATGATGGCATCCAACCATCTCATCCTCTGTCTCCCCCTTCTCCTCCTGCCTTCAATCTTTCCCAGCAGCAGGGTTTACTTGGAGGGAAGCATACAAGCCTCAGAAGAATTCACTCCCAGCTCTACTGGCTGCAGACGCCATGTCCTTGGCCAAAGTATTAAATTTCTAAGACCCAGCTTCTTCATCCTTAGAACAGGAATGATTTTATGCTAGGCAAAGTTAATCTAGAGAATCTGAAGGGATATGATAGGTATGAAAATTTTCTAATTGTCAGTATTCCTGCAAATATGTGAGGGTAAGACATTTTGTAGCTGGAGTCTCAACAAATCTTAATTTTTCCTTATGAAAAGAGCTTAGAAGTAACTGCATTAGCCAACTTAGAACAAAAATCAATATGATAATTTCCTTACAGAACATGCCTCATTCAAGCATGGTCATTATTGATCTAGTAATGTATATCAGTTCACTTCAGTCGCTCAGTTGTGTCTGACTATTTGTGACCCCATGAATCGCAGCACACCAGGCCTCCCTGTCCATCACCAACTCCTGGAGTCTACCCAAACCCATGTTTACCAAGTCGGTGGTGCTATCCAGCCATTTCATCCTCCGTTGTCCCCTTCTCCTCCTGCCCCCCATCCTTCCCAGCTTTAGGGTCTTTTCCAATGAGTCAACTCTTCACATCAGGTGGCCAAAGTATTGGAGTTTCAGCTTCAACATCAATCCTTCCAGTGAACACATAGGACTGATCTCCTTTAGGATGGACTGGTTGGATCTCCTTGCAGTCCAAGGGACTCTCAAGAGTCTTCTCCAACACCACAGTTCAAAAGCATCAATTCTTCAGCACTCAGCTTTCTTCATCATCCAACTCTCACATCTATACATGACCACTGGAAAAATCATAGCCTTGACTAGACGGACCTTTGTTGGCAAAGTAATGTCTCTGCTTTTGTGTGTGTGTGTGTTTTTTTTTTTTTCCCTCCTTTTTTTTTGGTTAGTTTTTTTTTTTTTTTTTTAGTATTTTTTTTTTTAAACTTTACATAATTGTATTAGTTTTGCCAAATCTCAAAATGAATCCGCCACAGGCATACATGTGTTCCCCATCCTGAACCCTCCTCCCTTCTCCCTCCCCACACCATCCCCCTGGGTCATCCCAGTGCACCGGCCCCAAGCATCCAGTATCGCGCATCGAACCTGGACTGGCAACTCGTTTCTTACATGATATTCTACATGTTTCAATGTCACTCTCCCAAAACTTCCCACCCTCTCCCTCTCCCACAGAGTCCATGGAGAACAGTGTGAAGATTCCTTAAAAAACTGGAAATAGAACTGCCTTATGATCCAGCAATCCCACTGCTGGGCATACACACTGAGGAAACCAGAAGGGAAAGAGACACGTGTACCCCAATGTTCATCGCAGCACTGTTTATAATAGCCAGGACATGGAAGCAACCTAGATGTCCATCAGCAGATGAATGGATAAGAAAGCTGTGGTACATATACACAATGGAGTATTACTCAGCCATTAAAAAGAATACATTTGAATCAGTTCTAATGAGGTGGATGAAACTGGAGCCTATTATACAGAGTGAAGTAAGCCAGAAGGAAAAACATAAATACAGTATACTAACGCATATATATGGAATTTAGAAAGATGGTAACAATAACCTGGTGTACGAGACAGCAAAAGAGACACTGATGTCTCTGCTTTTGAATATGCTATCTAGGTTGGTCATAACTTTCCTTCCAAGGAGTAAGTTTCTTTTAATTTCATGGCTGCAATCACCATCTGCTATGATTTCAGAGCCCCCAAAAATAAAGTCTGACACTGTTTCTACTGTTTCCCCATCTATTTCCCATGAAGTGATGGGACCGGATGCCATGATCTTTGTTTTCTGAATGTTGAGCTTTAAGCCAACTTTTTCACTCTCCACTTTCACTTTCATCAAGAGGCTTTTGAGTTCCTCTTCACTTTCTGCCATAAGGATGGTGTCGTCTGCATATCTGAGGTTACTGATATTTCTCCCAGCAATCTCGATTCCAGCTTGTGCTTTATCTGGCCCAGCGTTTCTCATGATGTACTCTGCATATAAATTAAATAAGCAGGGTGACAATATACAACCTTGACGTACTCCTTTCCTATTTGGTACCAGTCTGTTGTTCCCTGTCCAGTTCTAACTGTTGCTTCCTGATCTGCATATAGGTTTCTCAAGAGACAGGTCAGATGTATATTATTCCCTGCTATTTAGAATCTCGTGGTCATTGAATGGCATCTCCTGTTCAGGTCTTAATGCTGGGCTGTGGGTCAGTTTAATGAAGTCCCTGCTTCCCATCCTTCACTGAATCCACACCTATTGTTCTGTTTAGAATCTCCTTTCCTTGCTGTGCATACATCATTCCATTATTTCTGAATACGATTGGGAAAAAAAGCAACAGAGGCAACTGTACCTGAAGGTGACTGGGAGGAAGTCCTCCCTCCTAAATTCTCTGAAATGGGCTCTTTCTCAGGTCCTTGAGCTAGTTTCTTCTCTTTAGTGATGGAAAGGGACAACCTTTATCTGATTTTCATTCCTTGAATTTCTATGACCCTGTTATCCTTGGGCTTCCATTTAATGGGAAATCTTGTTTTGTGAACACTGCAGTGACTTTGAGAGAAGTCACTACTTGTTTGGTCATTCATATGTGAGTTATATTTGCAAGTTTGTTTTGGTGACTGTAATGTTAGTACAGTGTATTTAATTATTTAAAAGGCTTTCTTCCATTTCCAGGACAATGTATTCTGGTATTTGATAAATCTTTATAGGATAAATTTTTACATATAAGATTTAAAATAAACTCATCTCTTTCAAAGTCTAATTTCCTAACTGATCATCAGTCTGAAAAGGCAGAATATCATGCAGTTTTTTTAATCAAATAAGTTACATCAGTAATTCTCACTCCCGGCTATATGCTGTAACTACCTCTGGGGTTTTCTTTTAAAAAAAATTACCACTACCTGGGACATAGCCAATATGTGTCGAGGGTGAGGCATTGGGAAAAAGAAAAGCAAGAGCAAACAGCTGTTAACTTCTATCTTTATCAATGGGCCAAAGTCCACTCAGAAGAGAGATTAAAGTGCTTCTAGTTGATTGATCAGGCTGATTGTATGCAGCTCAAGAAGAAACAGTTAAAACTGGACATGGAACAGCAGACTGGTTCCAAATCGGGAAAGAAGCACATCGAGGCTGTATATCGTCACCCTGCTTATTTAACTTATTTGCAGAGTACATCATGAGAAATGCTGGACTGGAAGAAGCACAAGCTGGAATCAAGATTGCTGGGAGAAATATCAATAACCTCAGATATGCAATTGACACCAGCCTTATGGCAGAAAGTGAAGAAGAACTAAAGAGCCTCTTGATGAAAGTGAAAGAGGAGAGTGAAAAGTTGGCATAAAACTCAACCTTCAGATAAATAAGATTATGGCATCTGGTCCCATCACTTCATGGCAAATAGATGAGGAAACAGTGGAAACAGTGAAAGACTTTATTTTGGGGGCTCCCAAATCACTGCAGATGGTGATTGCAGCCATGAAATTAAAAGACACTTGCTCTTTTATGACCAACGTAGACAGCATATTAAAAAGAAGAGGCTTTACTTTACCAACAAAGGTCCATCTAATCAAAGCTATGATTTTTCCAGTAGTCCAGTATGGATGTGAGAGTTGGACTATAAAGAAAACTGAGCACTGAAGAATTGATGCTTTTGAACTGTGGTGTTGGAGAAAACTCTTGAAAGTCTCCTGGACAGCAAGAAGATCCAACCAGTCCATTCTAAAGGAAATCAGTCCTGAGCATTCATTGGAAGGACTGATTCTGAAGCTGAAACTCCAATACTTTGGCCACATGATGCGAAGAACTGACTCATTTGCAAAGACCCTGTTGCTGTGAAAGATTGAAGGAGGGAGGAGAAGGGGATGACACAGGATGAGATTGTTGGATGGCATCACAGACCCAATGGATATGAGTTTGAGTAAACTCCAGGAGTTGGTGATGGACAGTGAGGATGACGTGTTCCAGTCCATGGGGTCGCAAAGAGTCGGACATGACTGAGCGACTGAACTGAACTTAGGCGATTGGTTAGTTTGCAAATGAAAGAGTGCTAAGTCATTTTAGTCGTGTTGGGCTCTTAGCAATCCGATGGACTGTAGCCTGCCAGGCTCTTCTGTCCACGGGATTCTCCAGGCAAGAATGCTGGAGTGGGTTGTCATGCCCTCCTCCAGGGAATCTTCCCAACCGAGGGACAGAACCTGCGTCTCTTATGTCTCATGCATTGGCAGGCATATTCTTTACCACTGAGCCACTTGGGAAGCCCAAATGAAAGAGTAAGTAGATTAGCAGGAAATGTTATAAAAGCTTGGACTGCTAGCTCAAGATGACTTTATAGGAGAAGGCGCCAATGGATCTGGCTCTGGTCATGGTGTTCTGTCTCTCTTGTCTCCTTCTCCTCTCACTCTGGAAACAGAGCTCTGGGAAAGGGAAGTGCCTCTCCCAATTCTTGGAAATATCCTACAGTTAGATGTTAAGGACATCAGCAAATCCTTAAGCAATATAAGTATGTTTTATTTTCTTCCTTGTCTTGCAAAGAATAAGGAAATTAATCCTTACTTTTAAATAAAATATCTTCCTGGAGGCAAAGTATTAAAATAGAACATATTACAGCAAACACTCCTTGTGGATTTTTTAAAATTTTATTTTATTTTTAATTGGAGGATAATTACTTTACAAAATTGTAATGGATTTTGCCATACATCAGCATGAATCAGCCATAGTTATACATATGTGCCCTCCCTCCTGACAGTCCCTTCCACTTCCCTTCCCATCCCACTCCTCTAGGTTGTCACAGAGCACCTGCTTTAGGTTCCCTGCATCATACATCAAATTTCTGATTTTGATCTTTCCATTGCTTTTGTTTTTTTGGCCTGTCATTGTCAGAACTAGAACAGAGTAATACATTTGTCGTGAACAAAAATCCTTACATCATTATAAAGTGAAATCAAAAATAATAAAGTGGAAATATGTTTATGTATAACTAATTTACTTTTCTGTACAGCAGAAACTAACACAGCATTATAAAGCAACTATACTTCAATAAAAATTAATTTTAAAAAAAGTGGTGAGATGGCAAAATTCAGGACTGTTGCTGCTTGAAAGAAGGCAAATCGTACATCTTTTCATGGCCATTTGCTATGATTTTTGGTTGAAGATAAGTGATAATGAAACTGTTTCATTTCAGATTTCATTCAAAAATTTGACAAGTTGCTAAAACAAGAGCAGACCTGGAGAGGGAGGTGCCTTCCCCTCCTGGAGGCTCTCTTCCCAGCAAGCTGGAGGCAGAGGCTCAGGTGCCCTGTCTCTCTGAGGGCTTCCTAGCCAACGCACCAGAAATGTTGTGGAATCTGGAGTTGCAAAACACACCTAGGATGACACTCAAGACAGTGGAGTATAGTTTATTATGCCAGCGGATCCAAGGGGAATCAGTTCCCAACAAGGACTCTGATGTTTCTGAGAGGTCCAGTTTAATACCCCCCACTATGTGACTGGTTACATGTTGGAACCTCTTTTTGTATATGATTGAGTTTTACAACAAGTACGTGCTAGGAGAACAAACAATTACAGTTAAGAGGGGCAGGGGATGATGATTATACATCAAGGGGGAATGTCTCCATGGTTAATCTAACCAGGGCAGCCTGACCACAACTATAATCCCTGTTTGTCATCTGTAGGTAGGAAAGTCTCCAGGAGACCTGGTTTTCACTAGCAACAGTTTCTACACTCTTGGGCAGGGTTCAGGCCCAGTTCACATCCAGTCTTTAAGATGGATGACAGGCTTCAAGATGGAGTCTCTCCTGCTTTCCTCACACTGGCCCCAACATTAGCTTCACCTCTGCTGATTCTACATATGATTCTTTCAGCTGCTCATTAAACAAAAAATATTTTGAAGTCTCTAACTATTCTCCTTCGTTGTATGTCAGTGCTTAATTATAGGCTTTGCATAGAGATGATATGCACCACTCATAATTTTAGTTATTAAATGGTATTTTAAAATGACCTCTTTAAGTATTTTCACCATTTTCTCTTCAAATTAACAGGCATCTTGAGTGAAAAGGGTACAAGAAAAGGCAACAGAAATGAATTGAATAATAAAAGAACAACCCATGATTGAATTACCTACACTGAAATCTATGTTTGGTTAAGATAAAAGTGAAGGGTTGATTTTATGTTTGTTGAATATATGTTGTTAAGGGACTTTATAGATAAGACATTGTTTAAAGTTTCTAAAACTACTTTTACCTGTTATGTCAAACACCCAGTGTTTCATCTGTATATTTCAATGATGTCTTAAAATTGTTTCTGATTTTTTAGCTTCATCCTGAGATCCCACTTTCATCCTGTGCTGTGCTCCCTGCAGTGTGATCTGCTCCATTATTTTCTAGAACTGGTTTGATTATAAAGATCAGACTTTTCTAAATCTAATGGAAAAAACTGAATGAAAACCTCAGGATTCTGAGCTCTCCATGGGTTCAGGTGAGGCCAAGTTCCTTTCTTCTTGAGGAATTTTTTCTGCTCTTTTCTCCATGAGATCCAGATCTCCCTCTCTACTCCAAGCTGTGAGGTGAAAGTGTAAAGAGCACAGTCCTGCCCAGAGCTTAGTATCATGGAGTGTTCATCTGGGGCTGATGGTTGAGCCCTTTAATGATAGACAAGAAAATGCATGCCCAGAATATAGAACTACAGTTCAGTCCTATTGACACTGTTCAGTGGTTTTCCCCACCAATTTCCAGAAACTACTTTTGTGACTTCTCCAGAGGGATGCCCACAGCAGTAGAAAGACTTCCAGATTCTTCTGGAAAGTCTCCCATTACTCACAAGTCTTGTCAATCAATCCCCACTATTGACTAAAAAATATAGTCACAGCCTGAAAGTAGAGAGTTATTTTATTTGGTGGGAATGGTTAGGACTCTGAATGCGGGTGACCACATCTCAGTAGCCCTGAGAAAACTTATTCAAGGAAGCAGGAGGAGAGTCAGGCTATATACAAGTTTGCAACAAGCAGTTTGAACATCAAAGATCAGATATCAAGTTAAGGAATTTAACTTGTGTATGAGAAGATGCAAGCCTCTTGGCTCACTGAATTCATTCCTTTCATATGCACCTCAGCTCTATTGGGCCAGATCTGGTTTCCTTGTTCACTTGGAGGAATGGCAGTCTCCTTAAGCTTCTTCTTGCATTCCCCCAGTTCCTCAGCAGTCACTTCGAGGGCTGGCAGCATCTGTCGGATCTCAGTTTAAGAGCTCTCATTCACATTTGGAGGCCAGGAATTGCTAATGGCTATGACATTTCTTGTTTATTTATATGGCAGGAGATATTTTAATTTCGCACCACTTAGTTGCTACTTAGGGCTTCCCTGGTGGCTCAGTGGTAAAGAATCCTTCCGCAATGCAGGAGATGTGTGAGATGCTGGTTCGATCCCCGGGTCAGGAAGAAGGGAATGGCAACCTGCTCTAGTATTCTTGCCTGGAGAATCCCATGGTCGGAGGAGCCTGGCAGGCTACAGTCCATGGGGTTGCAAAGTGTCGGACATGACTGAAGTGATTTAGCACACACACACGCGCGCGTGAGCAATTGCTACTTAAGCACATGAGTTGTCAGAAATATCTACATTTAATGAGGAGAATATCTCCTTCAAGGGGGAGAGTGCTGCCAGGGGACAACTAGGATAGAAGGGAGAGTTTGATGCTTCATTTGGCATCTTAACCTACAAGGTAATTGCTTTGGGAATGTCAAAATAATAGATTTTTTTTCGGTGTAAGAAACATAAATAAACATCACAGGTGTACCCTGTGCTGAGCTATGTTCTACCCTCTCAGAAATCACTTAATTGCTCTGGTGCTCAGTTACTTTATCCATAAAATATTGGTTGTGTTTCATGTGTTTTTAGAATAGTTTCAGTCCTAAAATACTGATTTTATGTTTTAGTCTATGAGCCAGAAGTAGAAACATTAAAGACCAGCTCTGTGCTCTTTATCATGTTGATTAAATTCTCTTGTCACCTACAAATGTGAATCATAGTATTTCATGTCATCCCATATATCATGATAGTAAGGAAGAATTGAGGTTAAAAAAAAAAGAGAGAGAACAGATATAAAAATGCATTTATGCTATAAACATGATATATGAGTATAGGAAAAAATTATCATATTTGATCCATGGTCATAATTTTCTCCCTCAGATACATCTGTCAACATGTGCATGTGTGTGTGTGTGAGTTGCTCAGTCATGCCCAACTTTATGTGACCCCATGGACTGTAGCTCACCAGGCTTCTCTGTCCATGGGATAATCCAGGCAAGAATACTGGAGTGGATTGCCCTGCACTCCTCCAGGGGATCTTCCCAATCCAGAGATCGAAACCAGGTCTCCTGCACTGTAAGCAGACTCCTTATCATCTGAGCCACAGATATAGGAAAGAATTATCATATTGATCCATGGTCATAATTTTCTCCCTCAAATACATCTGTCAACATAGAAAATTATATATTTGTGAAGTGAAAATTTCTCTCAATACAGAGACCATATTATATTAATATTTATACCACAGTTGCTCACCAGGGCTTGGCATATTAAGTAAACCTTCACTAACTGTTTTTTTTTTAATATAAATTTATTTATTTTAATTGGAGGCTAATTACTTTACAATATTGTATTGGTTTTGCCAAATATCAACATGAATCCACCACGGGTGTGCACGTGTTCCCCATCCTGAACCCCCCTCCCACCTCCCTTCCCATACCATCCCTCTGGGTCATCCCAGTGCACCAGCCACAACCATCCTGTATCCTGCATCAAACCTGGACTGGTGATTCATTTCACATATGATATTATACATGTTTCAATGTCATTCTCCCAAATCAACCCACCCTCTCCCTCTCCCTCTCCCACAGAGTCCAAAAGACTGTTCTATACATCTGTGTCTCTTTTACTGTCTCACATACAGGATTATTGTTACCATCTTTCTAAATTCCATATATATGTGTTAGTATACTGTATTGGTGTTTTTCATTCTGGCTTACTTAACTCTGTATAATAGGCTCCAGTTTCATCCACCTCATTAGAACTGATTCAAATGTGTTCTTTTAATGGCTGAGTAATACTCCATTGTGTATATGTACCACTGCTTTCTTATCCATTTGTTTGCTGATGGACCTCTAGGTTGCTTCCATGTCCTGGCTATTATAAACAATGCTGCGATGAACATTGGGGTACACGTGTCTCTTTCAATTCTGGTTTCCTCGGTGTGTATGCCCAGTAGTGGGATTGCTGGGTCATATGGCAGTTCTATTTCCAGGTTTTAAGTACTCTCCACACTGTTCTCCATAGTGGCTGTACTAGTTTGCATTCCCACAGACAGTGTAAGAGGGTTCCCTTTTCTCCACACCTTCTCCAGCATTTATTGCTTGTAGACTTTTGGATACCAGCCATTCTGATGGGCGTGAAATGGTACCTCAGAGTGCTTTTGATTTGCATTTCTCTGATAATGAGTGATGTTGAGCATCTTTTCATGTGTTTGTTAGCCATTTGTATGTCTTCTTTGGAGAAATGTCTGTTTAGTTCTTTGGCCCATTTTTTGATTGGGTCGTGTATTTTCTGGAATTGAGCTGCAGGAGTTGCTTGTATAGTTTTGAGATGAGTTTTTTGTCAGTTGCTTAATTTGCTATTATTTTCTCCCATTCTGAAGGCTGTCTTTTCATCTTGCTTATAGTTTCCTTTGTTGTGCAGAAGCTTTTAAGGTTAATTAGGTCCCATTTGTTTATTTTTGCTTTTATTTCCAATATTCTGGGAGGTGGGTCATAGAGGATCCTTCTGTGATATATGTCAGAGAGTGTTTGCCTATGTTCTCCTCCAGGAGTTTTATAGTTTCTGGTCTTACGTTTAGATCTTTAATCCATTTTGAGTTTATTTTTGTGTATGGTGTTAGAAAGTGTTCTAATTCCATCCTTTTACAAGTGGTTGACCAGTTTTCTCAGCACCACTTGTTAAAGAGATTGTCTTTTATCCATTGTATATTCTTGCCTCCTTTGTCAAAGATAAGGTGTCCATAGGTGTGTGGATTTATCTCTGGACCTTCTATTTTGTTCCATTGATCTATATTTCTGTCTTTGTGCCAGTACCATATTGTCTTGATGACTGTGGCTTTGTAGTAGAGCCTGAAGCCGGGCAGTTTGATTCCTCCAGTTCCATTCATCTTTCTCAAGATTGCTTTGACTATCTGAAGTTTTTTGTATTTCCATACAAATTGTGAAATTATTTGTTCTAGCCCTCTGAAAAATACCATTGGTAGCTTGATAGGGATTGCATTGAATCTATAGACTGCTTTGGGTAGTATACTCATTTTCACTATATTGATTCTTCTGATCCATGAACATGGTATATTTCTCCTCTGTTAGTGTCTTCTTTGATTTCTTTCACCAGTGTTTTATAGTTTTCTCTATATAGGTCTTCAGTTTCTTTAGGTAGATATATTCCTAAGTATTTTATTCTTTTTGTTGCAATGGTGAATGGAATTGTTTCCTTAATTTCTCTATTTTCTCATTATTAGTGTAGAGGAATGCAAGGGATTTCTGTGTGTTGATTTTATATCCTGCAACTTTACTATATTCATTGATTAGTTCTAGTAATTTTCTGGTGGAGTCTTTAAGGTTTTCTATGTAGAGGATCATGTCATCTGCAAACAGTGAGTGTTTTACTTCTTCTTCTCCAGTTTGGATTCCTTTTATTTCTGTTTCTGCTCTAATTGCTGTGGCCAAAACTTCCAAAACTATGTTAAATAGTAATGGTGAGATTGGGCACTCTTGTCTTGTTCCTGACTTTAGGGGAAATGCTTTCAATTTTTCACCATAGAATGGTGACATTTTAGATCAATTTAGAAAGACTGAATATCATGATATTAATATGATATAGTCTGCCTGTTTTAAAGGGCTTTCTGTAATGTTTTTTAATAATTTATTCCAGGCATTGGCTTGAATATTTTAGGGACAATTTTGCCAAGGTGGTTATTGTAGTTATGAAATTTTTAAATGCCTTTTCTATTTTTTGCATGTAATATCAAAATATAATTGATTTTATCATTTTGATGGCCTGTATATGGCAAACTTGCTAAATTTAAAATCATTTCTGAAAATTTCTCTCTAATTAATTGCAATTTCTATATACATTATCCTGCCTATCTGGGTTGATATCTTTGTATCATCCTTTTTTTTAATTTTCTGAACTGAAGGAGAGTTGAGGTTAACATCTTACTATTGGGAATGATGTTTTATGTATATTTTGTTGTTTTGTTGTTTTTATTTTTTAACCAAATTAGGGAAGTTTGTCTGGTGGCCTACTGGTAAAGTAATCCTCTTACCAGTACAGGAGATGCAGGAGACACCAGTTCAATCTCTGGGTCAGAAAGCTCCCCTGGAGAAGGAAATGGCAACCCACTCCAGTATTCTTGCCTGGAAAATCCCATGGCCAGAGGAGCCTGGCAGGCTACAGCCCATGGGGACAAAAGGAGTCAGACATTACTGAGCAGAAGCATGGACAATATATATTTGGTAGACCATACCAGGTTGTTTTAGTTAATGCAGAATTCAGGTTAAATCATTGATAAGCCAGAATGATTTCACTATATTGCAATATGTGAAAACTTCTTCCACTAATAACCACTTACATATCTATATCCAGCTATCCATCAAAACCTCCTTACTTCAATATGAATACCTCAATAACAGTGATTATGTACACAGAGGAATAATAGCATGGCTTATCACTGAAGCAATGATATTATCTAATGCACCAGCTATACTTAAAATATCCCAATTTTCTTAGAATAACCTTTCTAGTGTTTTTCTTTTTTCTTCATAAATGAGGTGAGGGTCCATACTGTCACTTATTCCATTATTATTGGTTATGCAGTGCCATTCACATGATAAAGTGGTATTTGCCAGACTGCTCCAGAGCAGAGGTCCTTTTTTTTTACACTTAATACACCAACATCTGTTGCATGGTATATTAGGGCTTTGAGAGTATCAGTTCAGTTCAGTCGCTCAGTCGTGTCCAACTCTTTGCAACCCCATGAATCACAGCGTGCCAGGCCTCCCTATCCATCACCAACTCCCACAGTCTACCCAAATCCATGTCCATATAGTTGGTGATGCCATCCAGCCATCTCATCCTCTGTCGTCCCCTTCTCCTGCCCCCAATTCCTCCCAGCATCAGAGTCTTTTCCAATGAGTCAACTCTTCACATGAGGTGACCGAAGTACTGGAGTTTCAGCTTTAGCATCATTCCTTCCAAAGAACACCCAGGACTGATCTCCTTTAGAATAGACTGGTTGGATCTCTTGCAGTCCAAGGGACTCTCAAGAGTCTTCTCCAACACCACAGTTCAAAAGCATCAATTCTTTGGTGCTCAGCTTCCTTCACAGTCCAACTCTCACATCCATATATGACTACTGGAAAAACCATAGCCTTGACTAGACGAACCTTTGTTGGCAAAGTAATGTCTCTGCTTTTGAATATGCTATCTAGGTTGGTCATAACTTTCCCTAAGGAGTAAGCGCCTTTTAATTTCATGGCTGCAATCACCATCTGCAGTGATTTTGGAGCCCAGAAAAATAAAGTCTGACACTGTTGCCCCATCTATTTGCCATGAAGTGATGGGACCAGATGCCATGATCTTCGTTTTCTGAATGTTGAGCTTTAAACCAACCTTTTCACTCTCCACTTTCACTTTCATCAAGAGGCTTTTTAGTTCCTCTTCACTTTCTGCCATAAGGGTGGTGTCATCTGCATATCTGAGGTTATTGATATTTCTCCCGGCAATCTTGATTCTAACTGGTGCTTCTTCCAGCCCAGCATTTCTCATGATGTACTCTGCATGTAAGTTAAATAAGCAGGGTGATTGAGAGTATAGTGTTTCTTAATCATTTACCCAACAGTTTTAGCTTTGCTAGCAAAACTTGTTTAAATTGATGATACTAACATGAATTGGTATGAAATGATTTTTCTAGTTTTATCATTCTTCCTGTGTTTCAAATCTAAGATTAATCTGTGATGACGTCTACTGTATGTTTGTTTTCTTAAATAATTTTATTTATTTATTCATTTATTTTTGGTTGTGCTGGGTCTTTGTTGCTATGTGCAGGCTTTTCTCTAGTTGTGGTGAGTGGGGGTTAATTTCATTGCAGTGCACGGGCTTCCCACTTTGCATGACTTCTCTTGTTGTGGAGCATGTGCTCTAGGGCACAAAGGCTTTACTAGTTGTGGTGATTTGGCTTACTAGTTGTGGTTCCCAAGTTGTAGAGCACAGGTTCAGTAGTTTGGTGCCTTGGCTTAGCTGTTCCACAGCATGTGGGATCTTCTTGGACCAGGGACTGAATTTGTGTCTCCTGCATTGGCAAGTGGATTCTTTACCACTGAGCTACCAGGGAACCCCTACCATATATTTTTAAATAAATACAGACTGTCTGCATGGCAATGGTAAACACTAGTATTTGTTACCAAACTTATTCTTATTATCACAGAAGAGCATATATCCATTTATAAAAACACGATGAACAGGTAACTCCAGACCTTTTTAGCTCAATAGGGACTTCCATTTTAAACCATAATCCAAATACGAGATGAGTGAGAATTGAAATGACAAAATAAAGCACCTGGTGGGAACAGACACTTGTATCCAAATATGGTGATTAACAAATTGGATTCATGAGGTCTGACACCTTAGGACCCAGATACCGAGGTTTTCAGATGCTGTTGAAGTTCACTTTAGCAGCATCAATGCCACTAGTCTTAAACTTATCCTTGTTAATTACTTGTTCTGTCTGCCTCAAAATACCACTGCCCTTCTTTGGACTGAAGATTCCTCATTATTGATCCTTAGAATGGACTAAACGATTTGCAACATTTCTTCTAGCTTCTCCATAGTTTAGTTTATCTTCATCTATTCTTTCCAGGGCACAGATATATTAACATCACTGACTTCTTTGCTACATGATGACAAAGAATTCCCCGACCCTGAGGTATTTGATCCTGGCCACTTCCTGGATCAGAGTGGCAACTTTAGAAAAAGTGACTATTTCATGGCTTTCTCTACAGGTAATAATTTTTTCCCCCTCAATATTTTAGAGGACAAGATACCTTCTAAGGATCAGTTGGGAGTTACATAGTAATCCTATGGGGCTGGTAGAAATGCTTTCTCCATGATGAGGGACAGCAATCCCAATGCCCATGCACTTTCCCTCCTCATAAGACATCGTCATTGTTGGGCTAGATTACTGGAGCTTTGGAGAGGTGACCCAGTTATTTCAAATTTAGAAATAAAACTTGAGCTGGAAACTGAAAATGTAAGAGAACCAAATCTTAGCCAAAAAAAAAACGTGTGTTGTAAAATCTCAAGGTGTGTTGGAGGTTGATGAAGAGTAGGTATACTTAGAGCAGAGAACAGACACTGTGAAGAATGGAAAGAAACATGTGGAACTACTAGATTGGGATCAGAAAATACAGCCAGTATATGTGACTTTCTAGAAAAAGACAGAAACTTGAAAATATGAAATTACGGTTATAATATGTGAATAATTTAATGAAGTGTTTGGAATAGTCAGTAAATATTTGTTGAAAGAATAATATTTGCTATGGCAAGATGTCAGGTGGATAGCATATGTGTCCTTTGTCCATCAGTCTCCCTAGTCATCCTGCTTTCCATCCATCCATTCAAACATTCATCAAATGGCTACAACATAATCTCTTTCTGACAGCCAGAAAGACAGAGTTCAAGGAATATGTACTCTCTGTGTTTGTTATTTTCAGGAAAACGTGTTTGTTTGGGAAAGGGCCTGGCCCGCATGGAGCTGTTTTTATTCCTGACCACAATTTTACAAAAATTTACCTTGAAATCTATGGTTGACCCAAAGGACCTCGACATCATCCCAGTTGTCAATGGGTTAGCTTCTGTGCCACCTTTTTACCTACTCTGTTTCATTCCTATGTGAGGAATGTTAGATCATCTGGCTTCTTCAGTGATGTTGTCTTCAACTTCCTCTCATCTGCGGTATCATTCACCTGCTTGCCCTCATCTTTCTGGAGAGTGCCTGCTTTGGCCTTTCTTCATTCATTGTGCAATTTCACTGCAGAAATGTATCTGCTGTTCTTCATACTCTGTAACATCTATATTGGCTGCCAGATAATGCACATAATTATCTGATGTTGAGTATCTACATGCATAGGACTATATACTCCATAAAAATAAAACAAGATGATTACTCTCTGTACAACACAGAGCTATTTCTGCTATGCCTGCTCCTAATAAAACACATAACTTGATAAGCCAGTACCAAACTTTCCTTCTTTTTGTGCATATTTCAGGTAAGGGAGGAAAGAAAAAAAAGACAAGGATGTCACATGGTCCTCATATGCACAGAGAAAGACAGAGGGAATGAGAGTAGAAAAACTCCCTTAGGTGCATGTTACCATGAGTTACTTGAGGGTTGGACTTGAAAGTGAAAGAAATTGTTTTCAGGAGCATCTTCATCCTGTAGGGATTATGGAGATCACTGTTGATTTTTGTTTAGTTGCCCAGTAATGTCCGACTCTTTGCAACTCCATGGACTGTGGCACATGTGTCTCTCTGTCCATGGGATATAATATCTTGGCCAAGAATACTGGAGTGGGTTGCCGTTTCCTTCTCCAGGGGTTCTTCCCCACCCAGGGATTGAACCTGGGTATCCTGCATTGGCAGGCAGATTCTTTACTGCCATGCCACAAGGGATGCTCAAACCCAAAGTAAGCCAGGAAAACTACAGTTGAAAATCAGAATAGAAATCAATAAGATTGTATAAAGGAAATCACGAAATAGAATCAATGAAACCAGTGCTAGTTCTTTGAAAATTTGAATAGAATTGATAAATCTATAGCTAGGCTGCCCTCAAAAATGCATTGAACATGAGTTTGAGTAGGTTCTGAGAGTTGGTGATGGACAGGAAGCCTGGAGTGCTGCAGTCCATGGGATCGCAAAGAGTTGGACCCGATTGAGTGACTAAACTGAACTGAACTGAACCCTCAAAGAAGCTATAAGACAGAAATTACACAAGCTATCATTGAAATTGGGAGTCATCTCTTTGATGCCATGGACATTAAAAGGATAATGAAAGAGTATTCTGAATGACTCTATGTCCACCAATTTGATGACTTAATTGAAACGGGTCAATTTCTTAAGTACACAGTCTGACCAAATGTACACAATGAAAAACATCTGTAACGTGACATTGTAGGAAGTGCTAAACTACACTTTCCCCTGTAGGCACATTGATTCAAAACAACATGAATAAATTCTCTTTGTAAAATAACCATCTGGAAACCAGTGGAAAGATTTCTGTACCCTTAGTGAGTATGAATTCTGCTACATCAAAGCCAAAAGGAAAGACAAGGACAGAGTCTCACAAATTCAACAGCAAATTAGAAGGACTATACATTATAGCTATTCAAGATTTATCCCTGTCATGAAGGACAGCTTCAACATACAAAATTCAAACAGTATGATATACAACATTACCACAACAAGGAATAAAAATCACATGATTTTCTGAACGCATGTAATAAAAGCATTTGACAGCATTCAACAAGCTTTCATTACAAAAAAACTCAACAGACTAGGAATAATAAGTCCATATGAAAACCAGTACTTAGAATCATAGATTTCAAAAAACTGAAAGCTCTTTCCCTAAGCTCTGGAGCAAGGAAGGAAACCCACTCTCACCACTGATACCTGACATCATATTAGAAATCATAGTTAGAGAAATTAGAAAAAAAAATAAAAAGCATTCAAATCAGAAGGAAGAACTAATATTTTATCTGTTCACAGATGACATGACCTTTTATGAAGAAAATCATAAAGATTCCATAATAAAATCCTGTATGAACTAATAAATGGAATAATTCAGTTAATTTGCAGAACATAAGGTAATCAACATGCAAAAATTAGTTGCTTCTCTATATACTACTAATAACCTATGTGTTAATTAGAAATACAATAACATCTGTAGTAGCAAGGAAAATATCAAAAAGTTAATAACCAAGAAAACAAAAGCCTGTACACCAAGCCATGCAAAACATTGCTGAAAGAACTTTCAAAAGACACAAAGAAATGGAAAGATATTCCATGTTTATAGGTTGGAAGAATTAATATTGTTAAAGTGTCCATACTACCCAAAGCCATCTAATATTCCATGCAGTATGCATCAAAATCCTAATGACATTTTATACAAAAATAGAAATAACATTAAAATTCATGTGGAACCACAAGACTCCAAATAGCCAATGCAATTTGAAAAAGAAGGACAAAGCTGGAGGCATCACAATTCCTGATTTTGAATATATTTAAAAGGTAATTAAACAGTATTGTACTAACATAAAAATAGACACAGAGCAATATAACAGTATAGAGAGCCCAGAAATGAATCCAAGTTTGCAGAGTCATGTGATCATCATCTAGTATGCCAACACTACTGAGTGGGCAAAGAACAGTCTCTTTTACAAATAATGCGGGAAAAATACATCAGATCAGATCAGATCAGTCGCTCAGTCGTGTCCGACTCTTTGCAACCCCATGAATCGCAGCACGCCAGGTCTCCCTGTCCATCACCAAATCCCGGAGTTCACTCAGACTCACGTCCATCGAGTCAGTGATGCCATCCAGCCATCTCATCCTCTGTCGTCCCCTTCTCCTCTTGCCCCCAATCCCTCCCAGCATCAGAGTCTTTTCCAATGAGTCAACTCTTCGCATGAGGTGGCCAAAGTACTGGAGTTTCAACTTTAGCATCATTCCTTCCAAAGAAATCCCAGGGCTGATCTCCTTCAGAATGGACTGGTTGGATCTCCTTGCAGTCCAAGGGACTCTCAAGAGTCTTCTCCAACACCACAGTTTAAAAGCATCAATTCTTCGGCACTCAGCTTTCTTCACAGTCCAACTCTCACATCCATACACGACCACAGGAAAAACCATAGCCTTGACTAGACAGACCTTTGCTGGCCAAGTAATGTCTCTGCTTTTGAATATGCTATCTAGGTTGGTCATAACTTTCCTTCCAAGGAGTAAGCGTCTTTTAATTTCATGGCTGCAGTCACCATCTGCAGTGATTTTGGAGCCCAGAAAAATAAAGTCTGACACTGTTTCCACTGTTTCCCCATCTATTTCCCATGAAGTGATGGGACCGGATGCCATGATCTTCATTTTCTGAATGTTGAGCTTTAAGCCAACTTTTTCACTCTCCACTTTCACTTTCATCAAGAGGCTTTTTAGCTCCTCCTCACTTTCTGCCATAAGGGTGGTGTCATCTGCATATCTGAGGTTATTGATATTTCTCCCGGCAATCTTGATGCCAGCTTGTGTTTCTTCCAGTCCAACGTTTCTTATGATGTCCTCTGCATATAAGTTAAATAAACAGGGTGACAATATACAGCCTTGATGAACTCCTTTTCCTATTTGGAACCAGTCTATTGTTCCACGTCCAGTTCGAACTGTTGCTTCCTGACCTGCATACAAATTTCTCAAGAGGCAGATCAGGTGGTCTGGTATTCCCATCTCTTTCAGAATTTTCCACAGTTTATTGTGATCCACACAAAGGCTTTGGCATAGTCAATAAAGCAGAAATAGATGTTTTTCTGGAACTCTCTCGCTTTTTCGATGATCCAGCGGATGTTGGCAATTTGATCTCTGGTTCCTCTGCCTTTTCTAAAACCAGCTTGAACATCAGGAAGTTCATGGTTCACATATTGTTGAAGCCTGGCTTGGAGAATTTTGAGCATTATTTTACTAGCGTGTGAGATGAGTGCAATTGTGCGGTAGTTTGAGCATTCTTTGGCATTGCCTTTCTTTGGGATTGGAATGAAAACTGACCTTTTCCAGTGCTGTGGCCACTGCTGAGTTTTCCAAATTTGCTGACATATTGAGTGCAGCACTAAATAGATACTCATGTGCAAAAAAAAATAAATAAATAAAAGTGGACCCTTATTTTATACCAGACCAAAAAGTCAACTAAAAAGACTAAATATAAGACCTGAAACTATAAAACTTTTAGAAGATAACACAGGGTGTGATCTCCATGACATTGATTCTGACAATGATTTCATGCTTATGACACTAAAAGCACAGGCAACAAAAGTGATCTTAGACAAGTGGGACAATAAAAACAAAAATCTACACAGAAAACAAAAACAGTCGAAAATGTTAGAAGACAATTTACAGAACAGGAGAAAAATATCTGAAAGTCCTATCTGATAAGGGGTTAATCTCAAAAACATATAGGAACTCTTAAAACTCAATAGTAAAAGGTAGAAAACCTATTAACCTATTTTAAATATGGGCAAAGGACTAGAAGAGCTATACCTCTAAAGAAAAACAAGAATGGCAAGCAGGTGTATGAAAGAGGGCTCAACATCAGTAATCTTCAGAGAATGCAAATCAAAACCACAATGAGATAGCTCCTTACATCTGTTAGGCTGAATATTATAAGAAAGAAAAAAGTGTTGGCAAGGATATGAAGAAATTGAAATCCATGTATACAGTTGGTGAAAAGACAAAATGGTGCAGCTTCTATGGAAAACAGAAGACAGGTAAATCAAAAAACTAAAAATGAAATTACCACACGACCCAGCAATCCCATTTTGGACTATTTAATAAAAGAAATGAAATCGTGATGCTAAGGAGATATTACACACCCATGTTCAAGTTGGCATTATTCACTGTAGACAAATGTGGAAAATCCTCAGTGTCCATCAGTGGATGGATGGGAGAAATGTGATATTTAGCAAATGAATGTGTATGCAAAGCTGAAACAGACTCACAGACATATTAAACAAACTAGTGGTTTTCAGAGGGGACAGGGAAGTGGGCATGGATAAATTGTTGGTTGGATGAATACATGTTGCCCAGTTTTGTGTGAACCTAGAATTTCTTCAAAAATAACTTCAGAGCAAGAAGGATATGAATTTAGATGCAGTGGAGAGAGAAGAATTCCACAGTAGACCCCTCCCCTCACCTGGGACTGAGCTGTGTGCTGGCAGCATCCTCTCCTGTGGAGGAGATGGAAAGCAGTGAGTGAGTGCCTGGTCACCTTAGTTGTGTGGGTTGCAGCTGGAGAAACTCATTTCTTTCTAGAAGCAACCAGAGTACTATAGCAGGACTACCATCACTGGGCCAGAGAGGAGAAATTGAATGCAGTAGATAGGAATTTTCAGAGGACATTATGGAGGACACAGTCCTGCTGACTCTCCTTATGACTTCAGCAGGGAGTCTGTACACAAGCCTCTGCCTTTTTCTGGAAAGCAAAAAAGAGATTTCCAGCAACAAGTCTGCTTAGGTTCAAGAAGAAGAGAAAACTAAAAAGTTTAAGAATTCTGCTGTAAGAGATAGCAAAACAGTGTGTGTTTTTCAGTACAAAACCTAACAAATAGCACCACCAATAGCATCACCAATGATCTATACCACCATCTGAAGACAACCAGTTAAGATTTAAGATTTTCATTCAAATGTGGTTGGGGCATAGGTTTGGATTATGTGATATTGAATGGTTTGCCTTGGAAATGAACCAAAATCGTCTTGTTGTTTTTGATATTGCACCCAAGTACTGAGTTTCAGCAGAGAAGGTGACGGCACCCCACTCCAGTATTCTTGCTTGGAAAATCCCATGGACGGAGGAGCCTGGTAGGCTGCAGTCCATGGGGTCATGAAGAGTCGGACACGACTGAGCGACTTCCCTTTCACTTTTCACTTTCATGTATTGGAAAAGGAAATGGCAACCCACTTCAGTGTTCTTGCCTGGAGAATCCCAGGGACGGGGAGCCTGGTGGCTGCCGTCTATGGGGTCACACAGAGTCGGACACGACTGAAGTGATTTAGCAACAACAACTAAGTTTCAGACTGTTTCATTGACTCTATGAGAGCTACTCTATTTTTTCTTTTTTTAATAAAAATTTTTAATTGGAGGCTAATTACTTTACAATATTGTGGTGGTTTTTGCCATACATTCACATGAATCAGCCATGGGTGTACATGTGTTCCCCATTCTGACCCTTCCTCCTACCTCCCTCCCCATCCCATCCCTCAGGGTCATCCCAGTGCACCATCCCTGAGCACCCTGCCTCATGCATCAAACCTGGACTGGCAATCTATTTCACATATGATAATATACATGTTTCAATGCTATTCTCTCAAATCATCCCACCCTTGCCTTCTCCCACAGAGTCCAAAAGTCTGTTCTTTATATCTGAATCTCTTTTGCTGTCTTGTATATAGGTCATTGTTACAATCTTTCTAAATTCCATATATATGCATTAATATACTATATTAGTGTTTTTCTTTCTGACTTACTTAACTCTGTATAATAGGCTCCAGTTTCATCCACCTCATTAGAACTGATTCAACTGCATTCTTTTTAATAGCTGAGTAATACTCCATTGTGTATATGTACCACTGCTTTCTTATTCATTAGTCTGCCAATGGACATCTAGGTTGCTTCCATGTCCTGGCTATTATAAACAGTGCTGCGATGAACATTGGGGTACAAGTGTCTCTTTCAATTCTGTTTTCCTCAGGTGTGTGCCTGGGAGTGAAATTGCTGGGTCATACAGTAGTCCTATTTCCAGGTTTTAAGTACTCTCCACACTGTTCTCCATAGTGGCTGTACTAGTTTGCATTCCCACCAACAGTGTAAGTGGGCTCCATTTCCTCCACACCCTCTCCAGCATTTATTGTTTGTAGACTTTTGGATAACAGCCATTCTGACCAGCATGAGATAGTACCACATTGTGGTTTTAATTTGCATTTCTCTGATAATGAGTGATGATGAGCATCTTTTCATGTGTTGGTTAGCCATCTGTATGTCTTCTTTAGAGAAATGTCTGTTTAGTTCTTTGGCCCATTTTTTGATTGGGTAGTTTATTTTTCTGGAATTGAGCTGCAGGAGCTGCTTGTATATTTTTGAGAAAAATTCTTTGTCAATTGCTTCTTTTGTTATTATTTTCTCCCATTATGAAGCCTCTCTTTTCACCTTGCTTATAGCTTCCTTCGTTGTGCAAAAGCTTTTAATTTTAATTAGGTTCCATTGGTTTATTTTTGCTTTTATTTCCATTACTCTGGGAGGTGGGTCATAGAGGATCCTGCTATGATTCACGTCAGAGAGTGTTTTGCCTATGTTTTCCTCTAGAAGTTTTCTAGTTTCTGGTCTTACATTTAGATCTTTAATCCATTTTGAGTTTATTTTTGTATATGGTGTTAGAAAGTGTTCTAGTTTCATTCTTTTACAAGTGGTTGACCAGTTTTCCCAGCACCACTTGTTAAAGACATTGTCTTTTCTGTATTGTATATTCCTGCCTCCTTTGTCAAAGATAAGGTGTCCATAGGTATGTGGATTTATCTCTGGGCTTTCTATTTTGTTCCATTGATCTACATTTCTGTCTTTGTGCAGTACCATACTGTCTTGATGACTGTGGTTTGTAGTAGAGCCTGAAGTCAGGCAGGTTGATTCCTCCAGTTGCATTCTTCTTTCTCAAGATTGCTTTGGCTATTCGAGGATTTTTGTATTTCCATACAAACTTGAAATTATTTGTTCTAATTATCTGAAAAAATACCGTTGGTAGCTAGATAGAGATTGCATTGAATCTATAGATTGCTTTTGGTAGTATAGTCATGTTCACTATATTGATTCTCCTGCTCCATGAACATGGCATATTTCTCCATCATTTGTGTCATCTTTTATATCTTTCATCAGTGTTTTATAGTTTTCAGTATATAAGTCTTTTGTTTCTTTAGGTAGATTTATTCCTAAGTATTTTATTCTCTTCGTTGCATTGGTGAATGAAATTGTTTCCTCAATTTCTCTTTCTGCTTTCTCATTGTTAGTATATAGGAATGTAAGGGATTTCTGTGTGTTAATTTATATCTTCTGCAACTTTTCTATATTCATTAATTAGCTCTAGTTATTTTTTGGTAGAGTCTCTGGAGTTTTCTATGTAGAGGATCATGTCATCTGCAAACAGTGAGAGTTTTACTTCTTCTTTTTCCAGTCTGCATTCCTTTTATTTCTTTTTCTGCTCTGATTGCTGTGGCTGTAACTTCCAAAACTATGCTGAATAGTAGTGGTGAGAGTGGGCACCCTTCTCTAGTTCCTGACTTTAGGGGAAATGCTTTCAATGTTTCACCACTGAGGAAAATATTTGCTGTGAGTTTATCATGTATGGCTTTTATCAGGTTGAGATATGTTGCTTCTTTGCCTGCTTTCTGGAGGGTGTTGAATTTTGTCAAAGGTTTTCTCTGCATCTATTGAGATAATTATATGGTTTTTATCTTTCAATTTGTTAATGTGGTGTATCACAATGATTGATTTGCGAATATTGAGGAATCCTTGCATCCCTGGGATAAAGCCCGCTTGGTCATGATGTATGATTTTTTTAATATGTTGTTGGATTCTGTTTGCTAGGATTTTGTTAAGGATTTTTGCATCTATATTCATCAGTGATATTGGCCTGTAGTTTTATTTTTTTGTGGCATCTTTGTCTGGTTTTTGTTTTAGGGTGATGGTGGCCTCATAGAATGAGTTTGGAAGTTTACCTTCTTCTGCAATTTTCTGGAAGGGTTTGGGTAGGATAGGTGCTGGCTTTTCTGTAAATTTTTGATAGAATTCCACTGTGAAGCCATCTGGTCCTGGGCTTTTGTTTGCTGGAAGATTTCTGATTACAGTTTCTATTTCCATGCTTGTGATGGGTCTGTTAAGATTTTCCATTTCTTCCTGGTTCAGTTTTGCAAAGTTGTACATTTCTAAGAATTTGTCCATTTCTTCCAAGTTGTCCATTTTATTGGCATATAGTTGCTGATAGTGGTCTCTTATGATCCTTTGTATTTCTGTGTTACCTGTTGTGATTTCTCCATTTTCATTTGTAATTTTGTTGATTTGATTCTTCTCCCTTTGTTTCTTGATGAGCTGGCTAGTGGTTTGTCAATTTTATTTATCTTCTAAAAGAACCAGCTTTTAGCTTTGTTGATTTTGGCTATGGTCTCTTTGTTTATGTTGCATTTAGTTCTGCTGTAAATTTTATTATTTCTTTCCTTCTACTAACCCTGAGGTGCTTCATTTCTTCTTTTTCTAGTTGCTTTAGGTGTAGTGTTAGGTTATTTATTTGATTTCTCTCCTGCTTCTTGATGTAGGCTTATATTGCTATGAACCTTCCCCTTAGCACTGCTTTTACTGAATCCCATAGGCTTTGGGGTTTTGTGTTTTCTCTGGTTTGTTGGTTATTCAGAAGTGTGTTATTTAGCCTTTATATGTTTGTATTTTTAATATTTTTTTTTCCTGTAGTTGACATCTAATTTCACCGTACTGTGATCAGAAAAGATGCTTGAGATGATTTCAAATTTTGTAAATTACCAAGGCTAGATTTATAGCCCAGGATGTTATCTGTCCTGGAGAAGGTTCTGTGTGCCCTTGAGAAAAAGGTGAAATACATTGTTTTAGAGTGAAATGTCCTATAGATATCAATTAGGTCTAACTGGTCCATTGTATCATTTAAAGTTTGTGTTTCCTTGCTAATTTTCTGTTTAGTTGATATATCCATAGGAGTGAGTGGGTTATTAAAGTCTCCCACTATTATTGTGTTACTGTTAATTTCCCCTTTCATACTTGTTAACATTTGTCTCACATATTGCAGTGCTCCTATGTTGGGTGCATATATATTTAAAATTGTTATATCTTCTTCTTGGATTGATCTTTTGATCATTATGTAGGTCCTTCTTTGTCTCTTTTCATGGCCTTTATTTCAAAGTCTATTTCATCTGATATGAGTAATGCTACTCCTGCTTTCTTTGGGTCTCCATTTGTGTGAAATATCTTTTTCCAGCCCTTCACTTTTGATCTGTATGTGCCCCTAGGTTTGAGGTGGGTCTCTTGTAGACAGCATATATAGAGGTCTTGTATCCCTTCAGCCAGTCTTTGTCTTTTGGTTGGAGCATTCAACCCATTTACATTTAGGGTAATTATTGATAAGTGTGATCCCGTTGCCATTTGCTTTGTTGTTTTGGGTTCAAGTTTATAAACCTTTTCTGTGTTTCCTGTCTAGAGAAGATCCTTTAGTATTTGTTGAAGAGCTCGTTTGGTGGTACTGAATTCTCTCAGCTTTTGCTTGTCTATAAAGCTTTTGATTTGTCCTTCATATTTGAATGAGATCCTAGCTGGGTACAATAATCTGAATTGTAGATTTTTCTCTTTCAGTATGTCACTTTCAGTATGTCCTGCCATTCCCTTCTGGCCTGAAGAGTTTCTATTGAAAGATCTACTATTATCCTTATGGGACTCCCCTTGTGTTTTATTTGTTGTTTTTACCTTACTGTGTTTAGTATTTGTTCTTTGTGTTTGATCTTTGTTAATTTGATTAATATGTGTCTTGGGTTGTTTCACCTTGGTTTATCCTATTTGGGATTCTTTGGGTTTCTTGGACTTGGGTGGCTATTTCCTTCCCCATTTTAGGGAAGTTTTCAACTATAATCTCCTCAAGTACTTTCTCATAGCCTTTCTTTTTGTCTTGTTCTTTGGGGACTTCTATGATTCAAATGTTGTGGTGTTTAACATTGTCCCAGAGGTCTCTGAGGTGTCCTCACTTTTTAAAATTCTGTTTTCTTTTTTCCTCTCTGCTTCATTTATTTCTACCATTCTATATTCCACCTCTCTTATCCTATCTTCTGCCTCAGTTATTCTACTGTTGGTTCCCTCCAGAGTGCTTTTGATCTCAGTTTATTGCATTATTCATTATTGATTGACTTTTTTATTTCTTCTAGGTCCTTGTTCAACTTTTCTTCCCTCTTCTCAATTCTTGCCTCGGGACTATTTATCTGTAACTCCATTTTGTTTTCAGGATTTTGGATTATTTTTACTATCATTATTCTGAATTCTCTTCAGTTAGACTCTCTATCTCTTCCTCTTTTGTTTGGTTTGGTCAGCTTTTTATCATGTTCCTTAACTTCCAATGAGTTCCTTAACTCATTGGAAAAGACTGATGCTGGGAGGGATTGGGGGCAGGAGGAGAAGAGGACAACAGAGGATGAGATGGCTGGATGGCATCAATGACTCGATGGACATGATTTTGAGTGAATTCCAGGAGTTGGTGATGGACAGGGAGGCCTGGCGTGCTGTGATTCATGGGGTCACAAAGAGTCAGACACGACTGAGCGACTGAACTGAACTGAACTGAAGCATATGTGTAATTTTTAGGGCATTATGCTTCTGTATCTATGAAAAATTAAAGTGCATATATACGTGCAGCCACACCACTTCTAAGAAACTATCCTGAAGAGACAGTAAAGGAATAATAGAAGATGTGTGCATGTATTAATAGTAGCATTTTTATATTAACAAGCTTTCAAAAATAATATAAATATCCTTGAATAGGAAGATAATTTTTAAAAAATTATCATATCTACTAACAGAGTATTATGAGATACATTAACTTACGCTGCTTGTGAAAATATCTTTATGCTATTATATAATGTCACCAAAAAACCATAGCTATAAGTAATACATACACACATGAACACTAAACACACACATAGATTTCTCTGTGTATGTTCAAATATAACCCACATGTATATTAATTACCTTCCCCTCTTCTTTGCCTTTATATGTCTGTATGTCTGTGTGTGGGTGCGTGTGTGTGTGTTTAATCACTAGGGGAAAGAGGAAGAACATCTCTGGAAAGACTAATAAATTCAAGTTTTATCTCATACTATTCCCTCTAGCTGGAGTCATCTTCACCTGATTTATTTTGCATGTATATACATATATACACAAACATACCCATCAAACACATAATTATATTTTTAATAAACATTGGGAAAAGGCAAAATTATACATCCAAACTATCAAGAGATCATTCCCCCAGAGAGCTAAATAGGAGTAAGAGATGAATACATTTTTAAAAATTTTATCACATGGGATAATTGCCAATTTTAATTTTTAATAAAATATGACATTTATAAGGTGCCCTCCATTTGGTATACACAATAAATGGGATGTAGCTTAAGATCTCAGGACTGTAATTTAAAAAAAAAAATTATTGGGGACAAAACTGTTTTATTTCATGCAAAAAAAAAAAAAAAACTTGAACTGAATCTTAAAGAAAATTAGAACAGGCAGGGCTCAAGAATGTCACTCCTAAAGGTAAGGGAGAGTTGGACAATGGGTAACAGCCAGGACAGAGAGCATCAGCTTGTGTAGATGGAGCTGGAGAGGCTCACTCTGCAACCTGGCAGTCAGCCCTTTCTTCAGACTGGAATGAAACACATCTCACAGAAGGGTGGAATAGAGATTAACCCTTTGAAACTTGGTGCAGTATCAATGTGCTTTGGATCAACCACAGATTTCAAGGTAAAATGCTGTAAAATGCTGACCAGGAGTAAA
The DNA here is from genome assembly GCF_032452875.1 of Bos javanicus. NCBI lineage: Eukaryota > Metazoa > Chordata > Mammalia > Artiodactyla > Bovidae > Bos > Bos javanicus. The sequence continues at coordinate 16,370,629 of NC_083893.1, forward strand.
AACAGCTCCATGCGGGCCAGGCCTTCTCCAACACAAACTCTTTTTCCTAAAAATGACACATAAATTAAATAGTTGTTCAATTCTATTTCTAACATATCACAAAGGGGAGCATAAATAAATATGGAATGAGTAAATACATAAACAAACAAATTAATAAAAGACAAATTAACCTATGGCTTCTTCTATTTACACCAAAATCTGGTTTGCTTCATTTCCTCAGAACAGATTTCAGTGTACATTCTCTATTAAACGGAGTCTGTTCTGTACACCCATGTCAATATTGCTTTATTGAGGCTTGCCAGTAATATCTTTCTACATACACACTCACCCATCCCAAATAACATGAGCTCCACACTATATTTTTCCATCTACTTCCAATTCGAGAGTTTACCATTGCCAAGTATAAAAAGAAATGTCACAAACTTGACACAAATATTATTAACCATTCTCTAACCCCCAGACACACTAGCTATTTCAAGTGTTATGAGTATCCAGTCATTCCTCCAACTGAAATATTGTTTCCCTCAGCTCTTCCTGCTGAGATTATCTACATCCTTCTAGATCCACCACAGATGTCACCTGCTCTATACAGAGTTCTTTGATCTATCCAGGGGGATATAATTCATTCTCTTGCTGGTTTTCCACAAGACTCATAAATACTTCTAATACAAAATGTTTCACATGAAATTATAATTATCCTGTGTCCCACACCCTGGAATATAAGCTCATAAAGTAAAGGCAAAAGGAGAAGGGATGTGACAGAGGATGAGATGGTTAGATAGTATCACCAACTCAATGGACATGAATTTGAGCAAACTCCGGGAGACAGTGGAGGACAGAGGGCCTGGTGTGCTGCCATCCATGGGGTTGCAAAGAGTCGAACATGACTTAGCAACTGAACAGCAACAAGAAAGTAAAGCCTTAGGTCTTATAATGATACTACAGTGCCAAGACAAAGCAATCCTGCAAACCCCACAAACTGGGCAGAAATCTTAAGCCAGTTTGTTATGAAACAATGGACCCAAAATTCAGGAAGTAGATAAGGAAAAGATTAGCAGGATCTCATTTTGAGATCAAATTCTGGGCATTGTTCATAATCTTGGGACCAAGCATCAAGCATTCCTTCAAACCTATTTTCCTGGATGTTCAATGAGGAGTGAACCTCCTATTTCTATCCCTATTTCAGTTCCTTCTGTAGGAAAGGCCCTTCACCCTCTACTTTCTACCCTTATCCTTTGGACTGTGCTGAACACTCTCCATTTCTCCATTTTTCCAGATCCATACTGTGTTTGTTTCTCTTTTACACCTACTGTGTATTTAGGAAGTTGATTTCTATGGACTGCATAACCCCACTAGTTAGTTCCCTTCTTCACCGTGAATAAACTCAGGATTAGACATTGAGAAGGTTAGAGTATGCCCTCCCTCAGTCCCGGCCTGTCAGGCCACAATTTCAGCAGTGGCTGTATTCTCCAGCCTATAGACCCATCTCCTGCTGAGGCATCCATTCTCTCTTTGCTAAAGATCTGCTTGGGTTCCAGCAACACCCTCCTTCTCCCAGTCCTTCTGACATAGGATGATGACATTGTCCTGTTGATGCTCATCCCTGAGTACTTGACCATTCCTTGATACTTCAGTTAATCATGTCCACACCTCTGAAAAGAGTCTCTTCATTAAACTGCCTTTAATGAAACTTTTTGAGTACCCTGCCTCTTTCTTTCAAGGACCTCCCCAAATTAAAGGAAGATACTAAAATATTTCTTCCTGCAAGAAAATTTCTCTTTTGTTCCAACTACTCTGTCCTCTTCCCTGCTCCCAAAATGTAAGATTCAGGAGCTCCTCTCTCTGGGTTTCCACAGAAGCCTTTTGAATAGCACTTGTCTCTCTGGAGTATCATCATCTGTTAACTCACATTCCTCTTTCTTAAAGGAGAGCGGTCCCTTATTCACATTTCTATCCCTGGATCTGAGTGAGCATGGGTCTACTACATATAAGGTCCTCAGAGACATTTATTGAGTGAATGGCATCTCTGGACGGGGGAGAAAAGTCTCAGTGGAACTAGACTTCTACGAGGAGCCCTTAAGATTGTCAGAGGTGGGTGAGAGGGCAGAACTCAGTGAGTGCAGCCTCCAATCCAATCAGAAATTATCTGCACCTTGGGAGTGGTGCCTCTGGACTCATGAAAATGACAATTTGTCCAGCTCAGAGTTGCCTCCATACAAAGCTCTTCCTCCTCTCATTTGACCTCTAATGTACAGACAAAAATGAAGCATGCTTGCCTGCTGAAAAAGCCATGAAGTGGTCAGTCTTCTTAAAGTTGCCACTTTCATCCAGGAAGTGACCAGGATCAAACTGCCCTGGGTTGGAAAACTCGTTATCATCATGCAGAACAGAAGTCAGAGATGTTAATATGACTGTGCCCTGAGATAAGGAAAAACACAATAACTAGATTATAAAGAAAGTCATGGAGTTTGAAAAAAATGCCTTATCTAATCCTTTTATTTTATAAGTGAGGTGGCTGAGGCACAAACATATTTTATTCTCTCCATGTCAAAGAACAAATTAATGACCAAGCCTAACAGGTCTTAAGTCATATGATGCCATATAAATCATATAAATGATTTATGATTCAATCATATAAATCAACAGTGCCAGTTGATTCAATCATATAAATCAACAGTGCCAGTTAAGTGACTCCAAGGCTAATCATCTTCAGCTTGTAGCCTACCAACAGCACTTGCTCTTCAGAAAATTAAGGCAGGTGCTTTGTTCTTGACAAATAAACTGGAGTGTTGATTAAAAGTGCTGATGTCACTAAAAATTCAGCTCATTCTCTTTGGAACTTAATATAGGGTCCTCTCCAAACATGACCTGATTGGCCATATTCTTTTTTTTTTTTTTTTAATGGGGTGATTGGAAATGTTTCACTATAGCTTACTCAATAACAGTAAGCTGCATAAGTGAAGCTAAGAATTTTACTTTTATCTTACTCATTCTTTTTTTTTTAATTTTATTTTATTTTTAAACTTTACAATATTGTATTAGTTTTGCCAAATATCGAAATGAATCCGCCACAGGTATACCTGTGTTCCCCATCCTGAGCCCTTCTCCCTCCTCCCTCCCCATACCCTCCCTCTGGGTCGTCCCAGTGCACCAGCCCCAAGCATCCAGTATCGTGCATCGAACCTGGACTGGCCATATTCTTGAAAACTATTCAGTTTCCCTCTAAGATGAGAAACTGATATGTATCCCTCTTGCTGCTACGTTTTTTCAATGTAATTGTTGCATGCACTTGTGGAAACAAGAAGGAATTTCTGGGTTCTAGTAAGGTTTTCATAAACTCAGAGATATAGTACATAATGATTTGCAGTTTAGTTTTTATCATCAATCAAGTATTTCTCTCTTAAATTAAGGTTTATGACCATAGGTAATTTGTTTAGCTTTTCCATGCCCTTTACAAAAGTTTTGCCAACCTTGCTTTAAAGCAAAATTTATAACATTAATGATATGTTCATAATATACAAAATATACATGTGATAACTTTAACATAAAGGAAGTGGAACAAGTTAAATAGCCATACACAATTGCAGTGTCCTTGTATTTTAAACAAAATTTAATAGTATTAATTTTAAGACTGTAAATATATAAGGATGCAAATTGTAACCTCAGGGGCTTCTCAGGTGGTGCTAGTGGTAAAGAACCTGCCTGCCAATGCAAAAGACACAGAAGACGTGGGTTCAATCACTGGGTCAGGAAGATCTCCTGGAGGAGGGCATGGATTGCAATGGAGGAGGGCAATCCACTCTGGTATTCTTGCCTGGAGAATTCCATGGACAGAGAAGCCTGGCAGGCTACAGTCCATAGGGCCACAGAAGCGACTTAACACATGCAAATGCACTGTGATCTCAAGAAAAAACACTAAAAAAGAAAAAAATAGTTTGATGCCAATAGAAATTTACAGTAGCACAAAAACTTAAACTATTCCAGAAGAAGGAAGAAAAGGAGAAATAAAGGAATATAAAGAAGGGGACAACAGAGGATGAGATGGCTGGATGGCATCACCGACTCAATGGATATGAGTTTGGGTGAACTCCGGGAGTTGGTGATGGACAGGGAGGCCTGGCGTGCTGCAATTCCTGGGGTCGCAAAGAGTCGGACACGACTGAGCGACTGAACTGAACTGAAAGGAGAAGGACAAACAAAAACAATTATTTTAATATATAATTATTCCAAGAATAATAAAACAATGAAGGAGGAAGAGTGGAATATAAATTGAGTGAACAAGTGGAACAAAAATGATAGATTTATAGAAATAAAACACCTATTGATAACTATATTAAATTTGTGTACACCCGTGGTGGATTCATGTTGATGTATGGCAAAACCAATACAATATTGTAAAGTAATTAGCCTCCAATTAAAATAAATAAATTTACATTAAAAAATAAATTTAAAAATATTTTTTAATGAGCTAGGCATTCCCACTTAAAAGTCAGAATGCACTTAACAGACATATAAGGAAGACTCCATCCAAAAGCAACAGAATATGTTCTTCTAAGCACAGATGAAAGATTCTCCAGAATAGATCATATGATAGAGTACAAAAAAGGTATTAATAAATTAAGAAGATTAAAATCATATCAACTATCTTTTCCAACCAAAATGGTACAAATCAAGAAATCAATTACAAGAAGAAAACTGGAAAATTCACAAAGATATGGAGATTAAACAATGTGCTATTGAACAATTGATGATTCAAGAAGAGAATCAAAAAGTACATTGAGACAAACAAAAATGCAAGCACAGCATATTAAAACTCAGGAGATTCAGGAAAAAACAGTTTTAAGATAAAAGTTCATAGTGAGGGGCAGTCCTAAGATGGCAGAGGAATAGGACCAGGAGACCACTTTCTCCCCCACAAATTCATCAAAAGATTATTTGAATGCTGAGCAAGTTCCACAAAACAACTTCTGAACACTGGCAGAGGACACCAGGCACCCAGAAAGGCAGCCCATTATCTTTTAAAGGAGGTAGGACAAAATATAAAAGATTAAAAGAGAGACAAAAGAGTTAGGGATGGAGACCCATCCCGGAGAGGGAGTCATAAAAGAGGAGAAGTTTCCAAACACCAGGAAACCTTCTCACCGGCGGGTCTGTGGGGAGTTTTGGAATCTCAGAGGGCAACATAACCGGGAGGAAAAATAAATAAATAAATGAATAAATAAAACCCACAGATTACACACCTGACGGCAACTCACAGTGGAGAAGTAGCCCAGATGCTAGCGTCCACCAGCAGCAAGCAGGGGATGAACAGGGAGGTGCAGGTGGCATTGCTTAGGGTAGGGACCAGGTCTGAATGCCCTGAGGACAATCTGAGGGAGCTAAATGAGATAGCAATCCAAACAGTGGCATAGCCAGAGAGAGAAAAAAAGAGAGAGAGAGAGAGAACTTTCCTGAAAAAAGCTCTAAACTAAGGCACTGCCAGCCCGCTCACAGAACAAAGGACTGAGCAAATACCAGAGGAGAGCTAGCCAGCTGTAGGCTGGCCCATCCCCTGCCGGAGACAGAGAGGCAGGTGGGCGACAACCAGAGCTGGAAAGGGGCAGTCTTGGTTCCAGAGATGGCATCTGCGACAAAACTGCGAGCAGGCTCCCAGTTGGCTAACCAAGTCTACCTGGGATCCTGGATAGTTGACATCCATCAGGAGGGTCGCAACCAGAGATCAGCTCCCCAGAGGAGACACTAGGCACACCTGAGATGGCACTCCCACTGCGCACCCAGGAAACCGAGCAGCTGGGACCAGGGAGGTGATACAATGCACCACTCCACCTGAGGAGAGTGCACTTGCCAAGCACCTGGTCACCTGAACCACTTGGACCTGGGAAGGACACAAAACACAGGCCCAAACGAGTCTGCATCTTTATGGAATACCCGAGAAGCTGAACCTGAGTGGCTTAGACCTGGGAGGTGCACGCAACGCAGGGCCTGCTTTAGATAATTCCCCTGTAGAGCAACCTGGAGCCTGAGCAGTGTAGACTGGGAAAACACACACAACCTGAGCAGGGGCAAACCCAGTGTGTCATAGACACTGTGAGCACTCGCCACACACGCCAGGCATATTTGTTTGCAGTTTTCCTCCCTCCCCACAGCACGACTGAACAAGTGAGCCTAAATACGTGACCACCTTCGCCCCCTTGTGTCAGGGCAGAAATTAGACACTGAAGAGACTTGCAAACAGAAGAAGCCAAAATAAACAGAGGGAACGTCTTTGGAAGTGACAGGTGCAACAGTCATTTAAAATCCTGTAGTTGGCACCAACTACTTTGGAAGGGGCCTACAGACCTTGAGAAGTATAAGCTGTAACAAGGAAGTATCTGAAACTGAACTGACTCCACACTGCCCACAACAGCTCCAGAGAAATTCCTAGATATATTTTTACTATTAATATTTTTAAATTTTTTAATTTTTAAGTCCTTTATTACTGCTTTAATTTTCATTTTTATAACCTGCCTTGCAAAAGAAAGACCCTATTTTTAAAGTAAATTTCATATATATTTTTATAATTTTTGTGGTTGTGTGTTTTTTTTTTTTTTAAATATTGTATTTTTGAGAGTCTAAACTCTACTCTAGATTTTTAATCTTTGCTTTTTGGTATTTGTTATTAATTCTGTACCTTTAAGAATCCAATCTTCAGTACCCATTTTTACCTAGGAGTGTGATTACTGGCTTGATTGCCCTCTCCCCCTTTTGACTCTCCTTTTTCTCCCCTAGGTCACCTCTATCTCCTCCCTCCCCCATCTCTTCTCTACCAAACTCTGTTAATCTCTTTGGGTATTCCAGGATGTGGTGAACACTTAGGAAACTGATAACTGGCTAAATTTGCCTCTATCCTTTTGACCCTCCCCCCCACCCTTCTCCTTCTAGCGACTCTATCTCCTTCCTCCCTCTTCTCTTCTCTTCTCCATGTAACTCCGTGAACCTCTCTGGGTGTTCCAGGCTGTGGAGAGCACATAGGAATTTGATTACTGGCTAGATTGCTCTCTCCCCTTTTGATTCCCCCTCTTCTCCTCCTGGTCACCTTTATCTCCCTCCTCCCTCTTCTCTGCTCCATGTAACTCAGCGAACCTTTCTGGGTGTCCCTCACTGTGGAGAACCTTTTACCATTAACCTAGATGTTTTATCATTGGTGCTGTATGGATGGAGAAGTCTTGAGACTACTTCAAGATAAGACTGAAAACCAGAGGCAGAAGGCTTAAATCCAAAACCTGAGAACACCAGAGAACTCCTGACTCCAGGGAACATTAATTGATAAGAGCTCAGCCAAAAGCCTCCATACCTACACTGAAACCAAGCTCTGCCCAAGAGCCAACAATTTTCAGAGCAAGACACACCAAGCTAATTCTTCAACAAAGCAGGAACATAGACCTGAGCTGTAATATACAGGCTGTCCAAAGCCACACCAAACCCACACACATCTCAAAACTCACTACAGAACACATCACTGCACTCCAGAGAGAAGAAATTCAGCTCCACCCACCAGAACGCCAGACGCAAGCTTCCCTAAACAGGAAACCTTGACAAGCCACTCGTCCAACCCCATCCTCAGGGAGGAACCTCTACAATAAAGAGGAGCCACAAATGGCAAGAATACAGAAAGGCCACCCCAAACACAGCAATCTAAACAAAATGAAAAGGCAGAGAACTATTTAGCAGGTAAAGGAACATGAGAAAGCTACTGGAGATCAATGGAGAAATAACTCCAGAAAGAATGAAGGGATGGAGCCAAAGGAAAAACAATACCCAGTTGTGGATGGGACTGGTAATAGAAGCAAGATTCAACGCTGTAAAGAGCAATATTGCATAGGAACCTGGAATGCTAGGTCCACGAATCAGGGCAAATTGGAAGTGGTCAAACAGGAGATGGCAAGAGTGAACATCGAAATTCTAGGAATCAGCAAACTAAGATGGACTGGAATGGGTGAATTTGACTCAGATGACCATTATATCTACTACTGTGGGCAAGAATCCCTTAGAATAAATGGAGTAGCCATCATGGTCAACAAAAGAGTCCAAAATGCAGTACTTGGATGGAATCTCAAAAACGACAGCATGATCTCTGTTCATTTCCAAGGCAAACCGTTCAATATCACAGTAATCCAAGTCTATGCCCTGACAAGTAATGCTGAAGAAGCTGAAGTTGAATGGTTCTATGAAGACCTACAAGATCTGCTAGAACTAACACCCAAAAAGATGTCCTTTTCATTATAAGGGACTGGAATGCAAAAGTAGGAAGTCAAGAAACTCCTGGAGTAACAGGCAAATTTTGCCTTGGAGTACAGAATGAAGCAGGACACAGGCTAACAGAGCTCTGCCAAGAGAAAGCGGTGGTCATAGCAAACACCCTCTTCCAAAAACACAGGAGAAGACTCTATACATAGATATCACCAGATGGTCAACACTGAAATCAGATTGATTATCTCCTTTGCAGCCAAAGACAGAGAATCTCTATACAGTCAGCAAAAACAAGACCAGGGGCTGACTGTGGCTCAGATCATGAACTCCTTACTGGCAAATTCAGACTTAAATTGAAGAAAGTGGGGAAAACCACTAGACCATTCAGGTATGACCTATATCAAATCCCTTATGACTATACAGTGGAAGTGAGAAATAGATTTAAGGGACTAGATGTGATAGACAGAGTGCCTGATGAACTATGGACAAAGATTTGTGACATTGTACAGGAGATGGGGATCAAGACCATTCCCAAGAGAAAGAAATACAAAACAGCAAAATGGCTGTCTGAAGAGGCCTTACAAATAGCTGTGAAAAGAAGAGGAGCAAAAAGCAAAGGAGAACAGGAAAGACATACCAATTTGAATGCAGAGATCCAAAGAATAGCAAGGAGAGATAAGAAAGCCTTCCTCAGTGATCAATGCAAAAATATAGAGGAAGGCAATAGAATGGGAATTAGAGATACCAAGGGAATATTTCATGCAAAGATGAGCTCAATCAAGGACAGAAATGGTATGGACCTAACAGAAGCAGAAGATATTAAGAAAAGGTGGCAAGAATACACAGAAGAACTGTACAAAAAAGATCTTCACGACCAAGATAATCACCATGGTGTGATCACTCACACTCACCTAGGGCTGGACATCCTCGAATGTGAACTCAGGTCGGCCGTAGGAAGCATCACTATGAACAAACCTAATGGAGGCTATGGAATTCGGGTTGAGCTCTTTCAAATTTTAAAAGATGATGCTGTGAAAGTGCTGCACTTTTCATGTCAGCAAACTTGGAAAAATCAGCAGTGGCCAGAGGACTGGAAAAAGTCGGTTTTCATTCCAACCCCAAAGAAAGGTAATTCCAAAGAATGCTCAAACTAATGCACAATTGCACTCATCTCACACACTAGTCAGAGAAGGCAATGGCACCCCACTCCAATACTCTTGCCTAGAAAATCCCATGGACGGAGGAGCCTGGTAGGCTGCAGTCCATGGGGTCGCTAAGAGTCGGACACGACTGAGCAACTTCACTTTCCCTTTTCACTTTCATGCATTGGAGAAGGAAATGGCAACCCACTCCAGTGTTCTTGCCTGGAGAATCCCAGGGACAGGGGAGCCTGTAGAGCTGCCATCTCTGGGGTCACACAGAGTCGGACATGACTAAAGTGACTTAGCAGCAGCAGCAGCACACATTAGTAAAGTAATGCTCAAAATTCTGCAAGCCAAGCTTCAGCAATATGTGAACCATGAACTTCCAGATGTTCAAGCTGGTTTTAGAAAAGGCAGAGGAACCAGAGATCAAATTGCCAACATCCGCTGGATCTTTGAAAAACCAAGAGAGTTCCAGAAAAACATCTATTTCTGCTTTATTGACTACGCCAAAGCCTTTGACTGTGTGGATCACAATAAACTGTGGAAAATTCTGAAAGAGATGGGAATACCAGACCACCTGAACAGCCTCTTGAGAAACCTGTGTACAGGTCAGGAAGCAACAGTTAGAACTGGACATGGAACAACAGACTGGTTCCAAATAGGAAAAGGAGTACATCAAGGCTGTATATTGTCACTCTGCTTATTTAACTTATATGCAGAGTAATCATGGGAAATGCTGGGCTGAAGGAATCACAAGCTGGAATCAAGATTGCCAGGAGAAATATCAATAACCTCATATATGCAGATGACACCACCCTTACGGCAGAAAGTGAAAAACTAAAGAGCCTCTTGATGAAAGTGAAAGAGGAGAGTGAAAAAGTTGGCTTAAAGCTCAACATTCGAAGATGGCGGAGGAGTAGGATGGGGAGAACACTTTCTCCCCCACAAATTCATCAAAAGAGCATTTAAACGTCGAGTAAATTCCACAAAACAACTTCTGAATGCCGGAAGAGGACATCAGGCACCCAGAAAAGCAACCCAACTCTTCGAAAGGAGAGAGAAGAAATACAGCTCCACCCACCAGAACACCGACACAAGCTTCCCTAACCAGGAAACCTTGACAAGCCACCTGTACAAACACACACACAGTGAGGAAACGCCACAATAAAGAGAACTCCACAAACTGCCAGAATACAGAAAGGACACCCCAAACTCAGCAATTTAAACAAGATGAAGAGACAGAGGAATACTCAACAGATAAAGGAACAGGATAAATGCCCACCAAACAAAACAAAAGAGGAAGAGATAGGGAATCTACCTGATAAAGAATTCCGAATAATGATAGTGAAATTGATCCAAAATCTTAAAACTAAAATGGAATCACAGATAAATAGCCTGGAGGCAAGGATTGAGAGGATGCAAGAAAGGTTTAACAAGGACCTAGAAGAAATAAAAAAGAGTCAATATATAATGAATAATGCAATAAATGAAATTAAAAACACTCTGGAGGCAACAAATAGTAGAATAACAGAGGCAGACGATAGGATTAGTGAATTAGAAGATAGAATGGTAGAAATAAATGAATCAGAGAGGATCAAAGAAAAACGAATTAAAAGAAATGAGGACAATCTCAGAGACCTCCAGGACAATATTAAACGCTACAACATTCGAATCATAGGGGTTCCAGAAGAAGAAGACAAAAAGAAAGACCATGAGAAAATACTTGAGGAGATAATAGTGGAAAACTTCCCTAAAATGGGGAAGGAAATAATCACCCAAGTCCAAGAAACCCAGAGAGTCCCAAACAGGATAAACCCAAGGAGAAACACCCCAAGACACATATTAATCAAATTAACAAAGATCAAACACAAAGAACAAATATTAAAAGCAGCAAGGGAAAAACAACAAATAACACACAAGGGAATTCCCATAAGGATAACAGCTGATCTTTCAATAGAAACTCTTCAAGCCAGGAGGGAATGGCAAGACATACTTAAAATGATGAAAGAAAATAACCTACAGCCCAGATTATTGTACCCAGCAAGGATCTCATCAAGTATGAAGGAGAAATCAAAAGCTTTTCAGACAAGCAAAAGCTGAGAGAATTCTGCACCACCAAACCAGCTATCCAACAAATACTAAAGGATATTCTCTAGACAGGAAACACAAAAACGGTGTATAAACTCGAACCCAAAACAATAAAGTAAATGGCAACGGGATCATACTTATCAGTAATTACCTTAAGCATAAATGGGTTGAATGCCCCAACCAAAAGACAAAGACTGGCTGAATGGATACAAAAACAAGACCCCTACATATGTTGTCTACAAGAGACCCACCTCAAAACAGGGGACACATACAGACTGAAAGTGAAGGGCTGGAAAAAGATTTTCCATGCAAATAGGGACCAAAAGAAAGCAGGAGTATCAATACTCATATCAGATAAAATAGACTTTAAAACAAAGGCTGTGAAAAGAGACAAAGAAGGTCACTACATAATGATCAAAGGATCAATCCAAGAAGAAGATATAACAATTATAAATATATATGCACCCAACACGGGAGCACCACAGTACGTAAGACAAATGCTAACAAGTATGAAAGGAGAAATTAACAATAACACAATAATAGTGGGAGACTTTAATACCCCACTTACACCTATGGATAGATCAACTAAATAGAAAATTAACAAGGAAACACAAACTTTAAAGGATACAATAGACCAGTTAGACCTAATTGATATCTATAGGACATTTCATCCCCAAACAATGAATTTCACCTTTTTCTCAAGCGCACATGGAACCTTCTCCAGGATAGATCACATCCTGGGCCATAAAGCTAGCCTTGGTAAATTCAAAAAAATAGAAATCATTCCAAGCATTTTTTCTGACCATAATGCAGTAAGATTAGATCTCAATTACAGGAGAAAAACTATTAAAAATTCCAACATATGGAGGCTGAACAACACGCTGCTGAATAACCAACAAATCACAGAAGAAATCAAAAAAGAAATCAAAAATTGCATAGAAACGAATGAAAATGAAAACACAACAACCCAAAACCTGTGGGACACGGTAAAAGCAGTCCTAAGGGGGAAGTTCATAGCAATACAGGCACACCTCAAGAAACAAGAAAAAAGTCAAATAAATAACCTAACTCTACACCTAAAGCAACTAGAAAAGGAAGAAATGAAGAACCCCAGGGTTAGTAGAAGGAAAGAAATCTTAAAAATTAGAGCAGAAATAAATGCAAAAGAAACAAAAGAGACCATAGCAAAAATCAACAAAACCAAAAGCTGGTTCTTTGAAAGGATAAATAAAATTGACAAGCCATTAGCCAGACTCATCAAGAAACAAAGGGAGAAAAATCAAATCAACAAAATTAGAAACGAAAATGGAGAGATCACAACAGACAATACAGAAATACAAAGGATCATAAGAGACTACTATCAATAATTATATGCCAATAAAATGGACAACGTGGAAGAAATGGACAAATTCTTAGAAAAGTACAACTTTCCAAAACTCGACCAGGAAGAAATAGAAAATCTTAACAGGCCCATCACAAGCACGGAAATTGAAACTGTAATCAAAAATCTTCCAGCAAACAAAAGCCCCGGTCCAGACGGCTTCACAGCTGAATTCTACCAAAAATTTAGAGAAGAGCTAACACCTATCCTGCTCAAACTCTTCCAAAAAATTGCAGAGGAAGGTAAACTTCCAAACTCATTCTATGAGGCCACCATCACCCTAATACCAAAACCTGACAAAGATCCCACAAAAAAAGAAAACTACAGGGCAATATCCCTGATGAAAATAGATGCAAAAATCCTTAACAAAATTCTAGCAATCAGAATCCAACAACACATTAAAAAGATCATACAACATGATCAAGTGGGCTTTATCCCGGGGATGCAAGGATTCTTCAATATCTGCAAATCAATCAATGTAATACACCACATTAACAAATTGAAAACTAAAAACCATATGATTATCTCAATAGATGCAGAGAAAGCCTTTGACAAAATTCAACATCCATTTATGATAAAAACTCTCCAGAAAGCAGGAATAGAAGGAACATATCTCAACATAATAAAAGCTATATATGACAAACCCACAGCAAACATTATCCTCAATGGTGAAAAATTGAAAGCATTTCCTCTAAAGTCAGGAACAAGACAAGGGTGCCCACTTTCACCATTACTATTCAACATAGTTTTGGAAGTTTTGGCCACGGCAATCAGAGCAGAAAAAGAAATAAAAGGAATCCAAATTGGAAAAGAAGAAGTAAAACTCTCACTATTTGCAGATGACATGATCCTCTACATAGAAAACCCTAAAGATTCCACCAGAAAATTACTAGAAATAATCAATGACTATAGTAAAGTTGCAGGATATAAAATCAACGCACAGAAATCCCTTGCATTCCTATACACTAATAATGAGAAAACAGAAAGAGAAATTAAGGAAACTATTCCATTCACCATTGCAACGGAAAGAATAAAATACATAGGAATATATCTACCTAAAGAAACTAAAGACCTATATATAGAAAACTATAAAACACTGGTGAAAGAAATCAAAGAGGACACTAACAGATGGAGAAATATACCATGTTCATGGATTGGAAGAATCAATATAGTGAAAATGAGTATACTACCCAAAGCAATTTATAGATTCAACGCAATCCCTATCAAGCTACCAACAGTATTCTTCACAGAGCTAGAACAAATAATTTCACAATTTGTATGCAAATACAAAAAACCTCGAATAGCCAAAACGATCTTGAGAAAGAAGAATGGAACTGGAGGAATCAACCTACCTGACTTCAGGCTCTACTACAAAGCCACAGTTATCAAGACAGTATGGTACTGGCACAAAGACAGAAATATAGATCAATGGAATAAAATAGAAAGCCCAGAGATAAATCCACGCACATATGGACACCTTATCTTTGACAAAGGAGGCAAGAATATACAATGGATTAAAGACAATCTATTTAACAAGTGGTGCTGGGAAATCTGGTCAACCACTTGTAAAAGAATGAAACTAGAACACTTTCTAACACCATACACAAAAATAAACTCAAAATGGATTAAAGATCTAAACATAAGACCAGAAACTATAAAACTCCTAGAGGAGAACAATGTCAAAACACTCTCTGACATACATCACAGCAGGATCCTCTATGACCCACCTCCCAGAATATTGGAAATAAAAGCAAAAATAAACAAATGGGACCTAATTAACCTTAAAAGCTTCTGCACATCAAAGGAAACTATTAACAAGGTGAAAAGACAGCCTTCAGAATGGGAGAAAATAATAGCAAATGAAGCAACGGACAAACAACTAATCTCAAAAATATACAAGCAACTCCTACAGCTCAACTCCAGAAAAATAAACGACCCAATCAAAAAATGGGCCAAAGAACTAAATAGACATTTCTCCAAAGAAGACATACAGATGGCTAACAAACACATGAAAAGATGCTCAACATCACTCATTATCAGAGAAATGCAAATCAAAAGCACTCTGAGGTACCATTTCACACCAGTCAGAATGGCTGCGATCCAAAAGTCTACAAATAATAAATGCTGGAGAGGGTGTGGAGAAAAGGGAACCCTCTTACACTGTTGGTGGGAATGCAAACTAGTACAGCCACTATGGAGAACAGTGTGGAGATTCCTTAAAAAACTGGAAATAGAACTGCCTTATGATCCAGCAATCCCACTGCTGGGCATACACACTGAGGAAACCAGAAGGGAAAGAGACACGTGTACCCCAATGTTCATCGCAGCACTGTTTATAATAGCCAGGACATGGAAGCAACCTAGATGTCCATCAGCAGATGAATGGATAAGAAAGCAGTGGTACATATACACAATGGATTATTACTCAGCCATTAAAAAGAATACATTTGAATCAGTTCTAATGAGGTGGATGAAACTGGAGCCTATTATACAGAGTGAAGTAAGCCAGAAGGAAAAACATAAATACAGTATACTAACACATATATATGGAATTTAGAAAGATGGTAACAATAACCCGGTGTACGAGACAGCAAAAGAGACACTGATGTATAGAACAATCTTATGGACTCTGTGGGAGAGGGAGAGGGTGGGAAGATTTGGGAGAATGACATTGAAACATGTAAAATATCATGTAAGAAACGAGTTGCCAGTCCAGGTTCGATGCAGGATACTGGATGCTTGGGGCCAGTGCACTGGGACGACCCAGAGGGATGGTATGGGGAGGGAGGAGGGAGGAGGGTTCAGGATGGGGAACACATGTATACCTGTGGCAGATTCATTTTGATATTTGGCAAAACTAATACAATTATGTAAAGTTTAAAAATAAAATAAAATTAAAAAAAAAAAAAAAAGCTCAACATTCAGAAAACGAAGATCATGGCATCTGGTCCTATCACTTCATGTCAAATAGATGGGGAAACAGTGGCTGACTCTATTTTCTGGGCTCCAAAATCACTGCAGATGGTGATTGCAGCCATGAAATTAAAAGACGCTTGCTGCTTGGAAGGAAAGTTATGACCAACCTAGACAGCATATTAAAAAGCAGAGACATTACTTTGTCAACAAAGGTCCACCTAGTCAAGGCTATGGTTTTTCCAGTAGTCATGTATGGATGTGAGAGTTGGAATATAAAGAAGGCCGAGCACTGACGAATTGATTATTTTGAACTGTGGTGTTGGAGAAGACTCTTAAGAGTCCCTTGGACTGCAAAGAGATCCAAAAAGTCCATCCTAAAGGACATTAGTCCTGGGTGTTCATTGGAGGGACTGATGTTGAAGCTGAAACTCCAATACTTTGGCCACTTGATGCGGAGACCTGACTCTTTGGAAAAGACTCTGATACTGGGAAAGATTGAGGGCAGGAGAAGAAGGGGATGACAGAGGATGAGATGGTTGGATGGCATTACTGACACAATGGACATGGGTTTGGGTGGACTCTGGGAGGTGATGATGTACAGGGAGGCCAGGAGTGCTGCAATTCATGGGGTCTCAAAGAGTCGGACATGACTGAGTGACTGAACTGAATGAAAAGAACATTATAAATGCCCACCAAACCAAACAAAAGAGGAGGCGATAGGGATTCTATCTATCTAGGAGACTTCAGAAAAATGATAGTAATAGTGATCCAAAATCTTGAAAACAAAATGGAGTTACAGATAAATCGCTTGGAGACAATGGTTGAGAAGATGCAAGAAATGTTTAACAAGCACCTTGAAGAAATAAAAAAGAGTCAATCGATAATGAATAATGGAATAACTGAGATCAAAACACTCTGGAGGGAACCAACAGTAGAATAAGGGAGTCAGAAAATAGGATAAGTGACGTGGAAGATGGAACAGTGGAAATAAATGAAGCTGAGAGGAAAAAAAAAAAATTAAAAGAAAAGAGGACAACCTCAGAGATCTCTGGGACAATGTCAAATGTCCCAACATTCAAATCATGAGTCCCAGAAGAACAAGACAAAAGAAAGGCCATGAGAAAATACTTGAGGACATGATAATTGAAAACTTCCCTAAAATGGGGAAGGAAATAGACACCCAAGTCCAAGAAACCCAGAGAGTCTCAACAGGATAACCCAAGGCAAAACGCCCCAAGACACATATTAATCAAATTTTAAAAAATCAAACAAAGATCAAATATTAAAAGCAGCAAGGGAAAAAAACACAAACAACACACAAGGGGGCTCCCATAAGGATAACAGCTGATCTTTCAATAGAAACTCTTCAGGCCAGAAGGG
Organism: Bos javanicus; assembly: GCF_032452875.1. Lineage (NCBI taxonomy): Eukaryota > Metazoa > Chordata > Mammalia > Artiodactyla > Bovidae > Bos > Bos javanicus. The sequence goes on from NC_083893.1 coordinate 16,387,768, forward strand.
AATGGCAGGACATATTTAAACTGATGAAAGAGAAAAACCTACAACCCAGATTACCATACCCAGCATGGCTCTCCTTCAAATATGAAGGAGAAATCAAAAGCTTTACAGACAAGCAAAAGCTGAGAGAATTTAGCACCACCAAACCAGCTCTTCAACAAATGCTAAAGGATCTTCTCTAGACAGGAAACAGAGAAAAGGTGTACAAACTCAAACCCCAAACAACAATGTAAATGGCAATGGGATCATACTTATCAATAATTACCTTAAATGTAAATGAATTGAATGTACCAACCAAAAGACAAAGACTGGCTGAATGCATACAAAAACAAGATCGCTATATATGCTGTCTACAAGAGACCCACCTCAAAACAAGGGACACCTACAGACTGAAAGTGAAGGGCTTGAAAAAGATACTTCATGCAACTGGAGACCCAAAGAAAGCAGGAGTAGCAATACTCACATCAGATAAAATAGACTTTGAAATAAAGGCTGTGAAAAGAGACAAAGAAGGACACTACATAATGATCAAGGGATCAATCCAAGAAGAAGATATAACAATTATAAATATATATGCACCCAACATAGGAGCACCACAATATGTAAGACAAATGCTAACAAGTAGAGGGGAAATTAACAATAACAAAATAGTAGCAGGAGACTTTAATACCCCACTCACACCTATGCATAGATCAACTAGACAGAAAATTAGCAAGGAAACAGAAACTTTAAATGATACAATGGACCAGTAAGAGCTATTTGATATCTATAGGACATTTCACCCCAAAACAATGAATTCCACCTTTTTCTCAAGTGCACATGGAGCCTTCTCCAGGATAGATCACATCCTGGGCCATAAATCTAGCTTTGGTAAATTCAAAAAACTTGAAATCATTCCAAGCATCTTTTTTGATCACAATGCATTAAGATTAGATGTCAACTACATTCAGAAAACTAACATCATGGCATCTGGCCCCATCACGTCATGGGAAATAGATGGGGAAACAGTGGAAACAGTGTCAGACTTTATTTTTCTGGGCTCCAAAATCACTGGAGATGGTGAATGCAGCCATGAAATTAAAAGACGCTTACTTCTTGGCAGGAAAGTTATGACCAACCTAAATAGTATATTAAAAAGCATAGACATTACTTTGCCAAGAAAGGCCCGTCTAGTCAAGGCTATGGTTTTTCCAGTGGTCATGTATGGATGTGAGAGTTAGACTGTGAAGAAAGCTGAGCACCGAAGAATTGACGCTTTTGAACTGTGGTGTTGGAGAAGACTCTTGAGAGTCCCTTGGTTGTCATGGAGATCCAACCAGTTCATTCTAAAGGAAATCAGTCCTGGGTGTTCATTGGAAGGACTGATGCTGAAGCTGAAACTCCGATACTTTGGCCACCTCATGAAAAGAGTTGACTCATTGGAAAAGACTCTGCTGCTGGGAGGGATTGGGGGCAGGAGGAGAAGGGGACAACAGAGAATGAGATGGCTGGATGGCATCACCAACTCGATGGAGATGAGTTTGAGTGAACTCCGGGAGTTGGTGATGGACAGGGAGGCCTGGCATGCTGTGATTCATGGGGTCGCAGAGTCGGACACGACTGAGCAACTGAACTGAACTGAACAGAGAAAAAACTATTAAAAGTTCCAACATATGGAGGCTGAATAACACGCTTCGGAATAACCAACAAATCACAGAAGAAATCAAAAAAGAAATCAAAATATGCATAGAAGTGAATGAAAATGAAAACACAACAACCCAAAACCTATGGGACACTGTAAAAGCAGTGCTAAGGGGAAGGTTCATAAGAATACAGGCTTACCTCAAGAAATAAGAAAAAAGTCAAATAAATAACCTAATTCTACACCTAAACCAACTAGAAAAGGAAGAAATGAAGAAACCCAGGGTTACTTGAAGGAAAGAAATCATAAAAATTAAAGTAGAAATAAATGCAAAAGAAACGATAGAGACCATAGCAAAAATCAACAAAGCTAAAAAGCTGGTTCTTTGAGAGGATAAATAAAATTGACAAACCATTAGCCAGACTCATGAGGAAACAAAGGGAGAAAAATCAAATCAATAAAATTAGAAATGAAAATGGAGAGATCACAACAGACAACACAGAAATACAAAGGATCATAAGAGACTACTATCAGCAACTATATGCCAATAAAACGGACAACTTGGAAGAAATGGACAAATTATTAGGAAAGTATAACTTTCCAAAACTGAACCAGGAAAAAATGGAAAATCTTAACAGACCCATCACAAGCATGGAAATAGAAAGTATAAACAGAAATCTTCCAGCAAACAAAAGCCCAGGACCAGATGGCTTCACAGCTGAATTCTACCAAAAATTAAGAGAGGACTAACACTTATTCTACTAAAACTCTTCCAGAAAATTGCAGAGGAAGGTAAACTTCGAAACTCATTCTATGAGGCCACCACCACCCTAATACCAAAACCTGACAAAGATCCCACAAAAAAAGAAAACTACAGGCCAATATCACTGATCAAAAGAGATGCAAAAATCCTTAACAAAATTCTAGCAAACAGAATCCAACAACATATTAAAAAGATCATACATCATGACCAAGTGGGCTTTATCCCAGGGATGCAAGGATTCTTTAATATCCACAATCAATCAGTGTAATACACCACATTAACAAATTGAAAACTAAAAACCATATGATTATCTCAATAGATGCAGAGAAAGCCTTTGACAAAATGCAACATCCATTTATGATAAAAAAAAAAAAAAGCCCTCCAGAAAGCAGAAATAGAAGGAACATACCTCAACATAATAAAAGCTATATATGACAAACCCACAGAAAACATTATCCCCAATGGTTAAAAGTTTAAACCACTGGCCCTAAACTCAGGAACAAGACAAGGGTACCCAATCTTACTGCTACTATTCACCACTTACCACTTATTCAGTACTTACCACTATTACCATCACTAACTATTCAACATAGTTTTGAAAGTTTTGGCCACAGCAATCAGAGCAGAAAAAGAAATAAAAAGAATCCAGATTTAAAAAGAAGAAGTAAAACTCTCACTGTTTGCAGATGACATGATCCTTTACATAGAAAACACCAAAGACTCTACCAGAAAATTACTAGAGCTAATCAATGAATATAGTAAACTGGCAGGATATAAAATTAACACACAGAAATCTCTTGCATTCCTACACACTGACAATGAGAAAACTCAAAGAGAAATTAAGAAACAATTCCATTCACCATTGCAACGAAAAGAATAATATACTTAGGAATAAATCTACCTAAAGAAACAAAAGACCTATATAGAGAAAACTATAAAACACTGGTGAAGGAAATCAAAGAGGACACAAATAGATGGAAAAATATACCATGTTCATGGATCAGAAGAATCAATATAGTGAAAATGAGTATACTACCCAAAGCAATCTATAGATTCAATGCAATTCCTATCAAGCAAGCAACGGTATTTTTCACAGAGCTAGAATGAATAATTTTACAATTTGTATGAAACTACAAAAAAACTCATATAGCCAAAGCAATCTTGAAAAAGAAGAATGGAACTGGAGGAATCAACCTGCCTGACTTCAGGCTATCCTACAAAGCTACAGTCATCAAGACAGTATGGTACTGGCACAAAGACAGAAATATAGATCAATGGAATAAAATAGAAAGCCCAGAGATAAATCCATGCACCTATGGACACCTTATCTTTGACAAAGGAGGAAAGAATATACAATGGAGAAAACATTGTCTCCTTAACAAGTGGTGCTGGGAAAACTGGTCAACCACTTGTAAAAGAATGAAACTAGAACACTTTCTAACACCATACACAAAAATAAACTCAAAATGGATTAAAGATCTAAACGTAAGACCAGAAACTGTAAAACTCCTAGAGGAAAACATAGGCAAAACACTCTCCAACATAAATCACAGCAGGATCCTCTATGACCCACTTTCCAGAGTAATGGAAATAAAAGCAAAAATAAACAAATGGGACCTAATTAAACTTAAATGCTTTTGCACAACAAAGGAAACTATAAGCAAGGTGAAAAGACAGCCTTCAGAATGGGAGAAAATAATAGCAAATGAAGCAACAGACAAAGAATTAATCTCAAAAATATGCAAGCAGGTCATGCAGCTCAATTACAGAAAAATAAGTGACCCAATCAAAAAATGGGCCAAAGGACTAAACAGACATTTCTCCAAAGAACACATACAGATGGCTAACAAACACATGAACAGGTGCTCAACATCACTCATTATCAGAGAAATGCAAATCAAAACCACAATGAGGTACCATCTCATGCCTATCATAATGGCTGCTATCCAAAATAAATGCTGGAGAGGGTGTGGAGAAAAGGGAACCCTCTTACACTGTTGGTGGGAATGCAAACTAGTACAGCCACTATGGAGAACAGTGTGGAGATTCCTTTAAAAATGGGAAATAGAACTGTCATATGACCCAGCAATCCCACTGCTGGGCATACACACCAAGGAAACCAGAATTGAAAGAGACACGTGTACCGTAATGTTCATGCCAGCACTGTTTATAGTAGCCAGGGCATGGAAGCAACCTAGATGTCCCTCGGCAGATGAATGGATAAGAAAGCTGTAGTACATATCCACAATGGAATGTTACTCAGCCATTAAAAAGAATACATTTGAATCAGTTCTAATGAGGTGGATGAAATTAGAGCCTATTATACAGAGTGAAGTAAGTCAAAAAGAAAAACACCAATACAGTATATTAATCCATATATATGCAATTTAGAAAGGTGGCAATGATGACCCTAAATGCAAGACAGCAAAAAGACACAGATGTAAAGAATAGACTGTTGGACTCTGTGGGAGAAGTCAAGGGTGAGGTGATTTGAAAGAATAGCATTGAAACATGTATATTATCATATGTGAAATAGATCGCCAGTCCAGGCTGGATGCATGAGGCAGGGTGCTCAGGGCTGGTGCACTGGGACAACCCTGAGAGATGGGATGGGGAGTGAGGTGGGAAGGGGGTTCAGGATGGGGAACACATGTACACCCATGGCTGATTCATGTCAATGTATGGCAAAAACACTACAATATTGTAAAGTAATTAGCGTCCAATTTAAAATAAATAAATCTTTTTTAAAGTTCATAGTGATAAATGCCTACATCAAGAAATAAAAAAGATCCCAAACAAAAAACCTAACTTGATACCTCAAAGAACTAGAAAAAGAATAAAAAGCAAAGTTAAAATGTGATAGAAAAGAAATAACAAAGAGCGGAAAAAAGAGAGAGACAAATAAGACAATATGAATAAGACCTGTATTTTTTTTAAATGATAAACAAAGTGGCAAACCTTTAGATTCACCAAGAAGAAAAGAGGTACAACTCAAATAAACAAATCAGAAATAAAAGAGGAAACATTAAAATTGATACCACAGAAATACAGAGGATGATGACAGATGATAATGAACAACAATACATGAACAAATTGGACAACCTGGAAAAAATAGATAAATTCTTAAAAAACATGCAACCTATAAAGACAAAATCATGAACAAACAGAAAATGTGAACACAGCAATAACTAGTAAGGAGATTGAATTGGTGGTCATATCCCAATAAATAATCAAAAAAACAAAGATAGTTTTGGGTTTTCCTGGTGGCTCAGACAGTAAAGAATTGACCTGCAGTGGGGGAGACCTGGGTTCTATCTCTGGGTTGGGGAGATCCCCTGGAGGAGGGCATGGCAACACACTCCAGTATTCATGCCTGGAGAATCCCCATGGACAGAGAAGCCCAGTTGGATACAGTCCATGGGGTCACAGAGTCAGACATGACTGAGCAACAAAGCACAGCACACAGATAGTTTTGATAATGAATTCTACCAAATACAACATTTAAAGATAAATGAATACAAACTCTTCCAAAAAATACAAGAGGAAGGAACACTTCCAAATTTATTTTGCAAGGTCAACATCACTCTGCTATCACAACCAGAGAAGAACATTACAAAAAAAATGAAAATTAAAGGCCAATACACTTGATAAACATAGATGCAAAAATCCTCAACAAAATATTAGCAAACTAAATACAGTAAAAAGGGCCATAGACTATGAACAAGCTGGATTCATTTCAATGATTCAAGGATGGTTCAATATGTGTAAATCAATCAATGTGATACAACTCAGTAAGAAAATGAGGGATAAAAATCATATGACCATCTCAAGAGAGTCAGAAAAAGCATCTATGAATGTCAACATTAATTCATGATTTAAAAAAAGAAAACTGAACAAAGTAGGTATGGAGGGAACATACCTCAACCTAACACCGGCTATATATAACAACCCCACAGCCAATATCATATTCAACAGTGAAAAGGGGAAAACTTTTCCTCTAATATCAGGAATAAGACAAGGATAACCACTGTCACCACTTTTACTGAACAGAAGGGATCAGGATTTGGGAAATTTTTTCTTAAAATGCAAAAGGATTAAGTATGTTTAAATGCTAATGGAAAGGAGCCAGCAAGCAGAGAGAGAATACAGATAAAGAAAAAAGAAGAAATGGTTCCTGAAAAACTGACAGGAAAGGGATCCATGAGAAAGGCAGAAAGATTTACTTTTGATAAAAAGAGAGCCCTTCTTCTACAACAAAACGAAAGAGAAAACAAAGGATTTGGATGTAGCCACATTTGTAAAACCTTGAGGATGGGCATTGAGGGAGTTTCCTACAATGGCTCTTAGTTTCTTTGTGGAAGACTAACTCACTTGGGGAGAAGTCCTCAGCAGAGAACTGGAAGGGAAGAATTCAGGGCTGAAAGCCCATGTCGTGCTTGTTGGAGAAAATTGAGTTGGGTTACCAAGCAAGAATGTTGGATAAGATTGAGGATTCATTTAAGGTTGGTGATAATAATAAAACCTGCTGGGCTGCATGGTCTTTTTCAGAAGGAGTCATTAGCTCAAGCACAAGCAGAAAGGCAGAAGATTGTTGCATTGGATTTTGGATAAGTACGTGAAACAGATAGTTAGGGAGGTGACTAACTATCTGATAGATATTCAGGTGGGGGCAGCATGGTGTGAGACATATGAGAATAGAGGATACTGGTTAAGTGCTCATAATAGTAAAACATACACTGGAAAATAAGTAGACAGAAGAGTAGGCTAATGAACAGGCAGAGTGTGGAGTTATCAGTGTACTGAGAACCCTGTGGAAGCCTAAGTACTATTATATTTATTAAATTGTATTAATAAACAAAACAGGAAAGGAGCATGTGGTCAGAGGGTAAAATATGTATGACATGACTGTGTAGTACCTGTAAACAGTTGTGTGCATGCTTAGTCACCCAGCCGTGTCCAACTCTTTGTGATCCCATGGACTGTAGCCCACCCAGCTCCTCTGTCCATAGGGATTTTCCAGGCTAGAATACTGGAGTGGGTTGCCATGCCTCCTCCAGGAGATCTTCCCAACCCAGGGATAGAATCCAGGTCTTCTGCATTGCAGGAAGATTCTTTACTAGCTGAGCCACTTTAAGAGTCAGGTTATCAACCATTACAGCAGTAGAATTATACAGTGCCTAACTGTCTACTGGCTTCCCCGTGGTTCAGACGGTAAAGAATCTGTCTACAATGCGGGAGACCTGGGTTCAATCCTTGGGTTGGGAAGATCCCCTGGAGAAGGGAAAGTCTACCCACTTCAGTATAATGGCCTGGAGAATTCCATGGACTGTGTAGTCCATGGGATCACAAAGAGTCGGACATGACTGAGCGACTTTCACTTTCAAGAGTCTTGAATATAGATGAAATACCTCTTACCTTGGGAATGAGGTATTCTCTGAACTTAACATCCTGAGTTGCTGCATGGGGCATACTGCTGGGGACAAGGTCAATGTATCTCTGGATCTCATGCAGCACAGCATCTGTGTAGGGCATGCAGCTCTTGTCCTGCATGCAGGGGCTTCGGTTTCTGCCAACCACACGATCAATTTCTTCCTGAACTTTAGCTGGCAAGATAGGAATCAGTATTTAGGTATAAGATAAAAAGACATTTTCTTATCTTCTTAATCATTGTTCCATTGGAAAATTTGTTTGCCAAAAAGGATATAATTGAAAAGAATTTTTAATTTGTATATAATTTTTGTAGAGTGAATCTTTTTGACAAAAGATTGTGATTTTGCTGAATCAATCCTTTCACTACAAATGCATTTGAGTAGAATTATCTTTTGACAAAAATATATCTATCTGGACTTAGAAGGCTTTATCAAGCAATGCCCTTTTAGAGAGAGAGGAAGGCTAATGCTTTCCAGATCCTAGGATAACTCTCTTTACTACATTTGACATGATGCAGATCAATGATACTCCACCACAGAAAACAACAGTGACCTCAGCCCTTGAAACCTCTGCTGCTGATTAAATATTTTATTATGAGTTTTAATTTGAATTTAATTCATCCAATTATAGGAAGATCTACTAATAAAGAATTTTTCTTCTTGTACAATATCTAGGCAGATGAAGAATGGAATAGTCATCAATGTTGCCTGCCAATTTCTACCCAGAATTTCATCCTGTTCATCATCTGTGATCCTACCTGTGACCTCTGGGTGCTTCAGCAGGAGCAGGAGTCCATATCTCAGAGTGAGGCTTGTTGTCTCTGTTCCAGCACTAAACACGTCCCATACGGTGGTGATCAAGTTGTCCATGGTAAATTCAGAATGTTTATTGTGTTTTTCCTAGCAATGATGTATTAGGAGTACTTGATAAATAAAAGAACCTTATAAATAACATAAAATAATTTCATATAACATCATAATTTTTTTTAACATCATAATTTTTTAAAAATTTAATTATCTGACAAATTAAGCCAAACATTACAGAGTGTTATAGATGAAGGTAAAGTTAGATGAGTTGTTAGAATTCCGTTAAAACATAGAGTTAAACTTCCAAGTCCTTTCTGATTCTTCACTTTTGATACTCACTAGAGCAAATCAGTGCTTCAGTAATTTCTAACTTCTCTCTTATCAAGTCATCACTGCTACTCACTGTCAATTCAAGCATCTATTGTTTATTTCATCATATCTGAAGTTCTCACTCAAGTATTCAGAATCACCTACCCTCAAACTGCAACACTATTCCCAAAATCATCAGTCATTACACCCATGACAGTTTCTCAGTTATAATCAAGATAATCTCTAAAAATTCCACACATTTCATCTCTGTACTTATCATTCCCTGAACCAATTTTGTCATCTCTGTTAATCTAAGCCAGAGTTTTCTCAAAACTTACCTCAGCTGTTTCCTACTATCTTTCCAACAGTGAGCCTTTCTTGATTCCCACCAATTCCTACTTTCTCTCATTTGTTACATCATTCATTCATGGAATTTATATGATGAAAAAAGAATATGCTGTCTATCAATAATCTTGAATGTGCCTATTTGTCTGTGTGTGAGTGCTTCAACCTGTCCCCAAATAAAGAACCAGCTTTAACATGGTAAATATTAAAACTTCCGAATAATTTTCAGTGACAATTTATAAATATCTCAAGACATCCACTATGGTTTGTACAAGCAATATTCAGTCTTGTGTGTGCAAGCAGTGAACACATATTTAAGAAGGAGCATTTGTTCTAATAAACCAATTTCACTGAGAAGAACAAAGCTATTCCATGTGTCACATCACTCCACCCACAAAGATAAAGTAGCAAATCTGGGTTCCATTTTACCTTTTCCATTTTAATCAGAAAGTAATCAATAAAATCTTGAGGGTTATTGAGGTCCAGGGATTCTTGGTGTTTCTTTATTTCCTCCAAAATAAACTTTCTTTGCTCAGTCATGTTTTTAAATATTGTATTATGACTTCCTGGGAAATAATGTAGTAAAGAGGGGAAAGTATTGTAGAGCTGAAAGATGAAAGAATCATTCATTAATTCATTCAGCAAACGTTTACAGGCCCATATTATGGATCAAACACATTGCTATAAAATGAGTAGATTAAGATGAATAAAACATGCATCTTGCACTAGAATACATTTGAGATTGAGAGGGAACTGATAAATTAGCTGGAGTAACAGCATGCACAGGTTACCAACTAATTTCAAAACCATTCAAATTCATTTCTAACCATAACCCTCTAAAGAAATTCAGGATCATACTACCATCTTTCCAGATGAGGGTACTGAGATCCAGAAAGGTTCATCAACCAGTTTAAAACACAAAACTAGTGATAGAGGTAGAACCCAGTGTTCACTCCAGTGTACCCTACACGCATGTCTACAGAGAGTCACCTAAAAAATGTGCAGGGATCACACCCTTTTTGTTATAGTTTTTATGAAAGTATAGCTGACGTGCAATATTTATTAGTTTCAGGTGTACAAAATTGTGTTGTGACATTTATATGCATTAAAAATTTTTCACCATGGTTAGTTTAGGGACCCTCTGTCACCATACAGCTATTGAAATGTTATTGATTATTCCTTGTGCTGTATATTATATCCCTGTGACTTTATTTTATAACCAGAAGTTCAGACTTCTTAATCTCCTTCATCTATTTCATTCATGCCCACATTCCCTGCCCTCAAGTGACCACTAGTTTATTCTCTGGGTCTATGAGTCACTATTTTGTTTTGTTTGTTTTCATTTTTAAATTCCAAGTATGAAGTAAATCATATGGTATTTGTCTTTCTCTGCCTGACATTTTCCCTTTAGCATAATATCTTCTAGGCCCATCCATACTGTCATAAACAGCACTATTCAATGTTATATGGCTGAATAAATTTCCATTGTATATATACAAACCATATTTTCCTTATCTATTCATTCTTTGATAGATACTAAGGTTGCTTCTATATCTTGACTATTGTAAACAAAGGTACAGTGAACATAGGGGTACATATACATTTTCAAATTAGTGTTTTTATTTTCTTTGGATAAATACCCAGGACTGGAATTGCTGAATTGTACATAAGTTCTATTTTCAATTTTTTGATGAGCTCCCATATTGTTTTCCATAGTGCCTGCACCAATTTACATTCCCACCAACAGTTCATGAGGGTTCCTTTTTCTCCACATTCCCCCCAACACTTGTTATTTCTTTTTGACAAGAGCCATTCTGACTGGTATGAGGTGATATCTCACTGTGGTTTTAATCTGCATTTCCCTGATGACTTGTGATGCTGAATATATTTTCATATGCTTATTGGACATCTATATATCCTCTTTGGAAAAATGCTTATTCAAGTCCTTTAGACACTTTTATTTATTTTGAGTTTGCTTTTTTGTTTTTTATTTTGAATTGCATGTGTTCTGTGTGAATTTTTTATATTAACCCCTTGTCAGATATATATTGTTTGGAAATGTCTTTTCCCATTTAATAGGTAACCATTTTGTTCCCCTGGCATCCTTGTCTTTTTGCTAATCTTAAAAAATGTTTTCAGATTTTCACTGTTGAGTATGATGTTAGCTATGGGCTTGTCATTATGGCCTTTATTACATTTTGTGGTGTATTCCTTCAATACTCACTCATGAAGAGCTTTTGTCATAAATGGATGTTCAATTTTTTAAAGTCTTTTTTAACATAATTTGTGATCATAAATTTTTTTCTTAATTTTGTTAATTTAATGTATCAGATTGAATGATTTGCAGATATGGAACCACTCTTGCATCACTGGGATAAATTTAACTTAATCATGGTTTGGGCTTTCCTGATAGCTCAGCTGGTAAAGAATCCGCCTGCAACGTAGGAGACCCTTGTTCAATTCCTGGGTCAGGAAGATCCGCTGGAGAAGGGATAGCCTACCCACTCCAGTATTCTTGGGCTTCCCTTGTGGCTCAGCTGGTAAAGAATCCGCCTGCAGTGCAGGAGACGTGGGTTTGATCCCTGGGTTTGGAAGATCCTCTGGAGAAGGGAATGGCTACCCACTCTGGTATTCTAGCCCGGAAAATTCCATGGACTGTATAGTCCATGGGGGTTGCAAAGAGTCAGACGCAATTCAGCGACTTTCATTTCACAATCATTTGGCTTATGGCCCTTTTAATGTATTGGTGAATTCTGTTTTCAAATATTTTATTGAGAATTTTTGAGGAAGTGTTCCTTTCTCTTCAATTTTTTGCCAAAGTTTGAGAAAGATATGTATTAACTCATCTCTAAATTTTTAATATAATTCACCTGTGAGGCTATCTGGTCCTATATTTTCAATGATGGAGGTGTTTTGATGATTAATTCAATTTGATTACTAATGATAAGTCTGATTAGATTTTCTGTTTCTTCCTGATTTAGTCTTGATATGTTATGTGTTTCCGTGAATGCACACTTTTTTTCTAGGTATCCAGTTCACTGGTATGTAATTGTTTATAGTGGTGATCATGATCCTTTGAAGTGTTGTGATATCAGTTGTAATGCTTTTCTCTTTCATTTCTGATTTTATCTATTTGGATCGTCTCTCTTTTTATCTTGATGAGTCTGGCTAAGGTTTATCAATTTTTGTTTATCTCTTCAAGAACCAGCTTTTAGTTTCATTGATCTTTTCTATTGTCTGCAGTTAATGTTTCATTTATTTAATCTCTGACCTTTATTATTTCCTTCCTCCTACTAACTTTGAGCATTGTTTGTTCTTCTTTTTCTTGTTATTTTATGTGTAAGGTCAGATTGGTGGTTTTGTTTTGTTTGTTTGTTTGAGTTTTTTTTTTTTTTTTAGTTTCCTGGGGTGGTAGGCCTGTTTGCTACAAAACTCCCTCACAGAACTATTTTTGTTTGTCACAAGGATTTTAAAATGTTCTATTTTCATTTTCAATTATCTCAAAATATTTTCATTTCCTCTTTGATTTCTTTATTGACCTATTATCCAATCCCCTCATGTTTGTATTTTTCCAGTTATTTTTTTCTTGTGATTGATTTCTAGTTTCACACAGTTGTGGTTAGAAGAGATGCTTGATATTATTTCAATTTTTTGAATTTATTGACATAATTAATTTGTTTTGTGACATAACACAATCTATCCTGGAGAATGTTTCATGTACACTTGAAGAGAATGTGTATTTGACTGCATTTGGATGGAATGTTCTGTATAAATCTGATCTAATGTGTTGCTTAACACCAATTTTTCCTTATTAAGTTCAGATCTGCATGATTTGTTCATTGGTGTAAATGGTGTGTTAAAGTCCCATACCATTCATTATTATATTATGATCAACAATTCCCTTTATGTCTATAATATTCACACCCTTTTTTGGTAATGAATAAACTCACCAGAACTATTAAGTTAATGCCTAAATTATGTAGCTTATTTTTATTTAGGCATTTTATACCTTGAGAAATATACGTGTTAAATCTCTTCAGTCATGTTCAACTTTTTGTGACCGTATGGACTGTAGCCTGCCAGGCTCCTCTCTCCATGTGATTTCCCAGGCAAGAATACTAGAGTGGGTTGCCATGCCCTCTTCCAGGAGATCTTCCTCACTCAGGGAATGGAACCTGCATCTCTTACACCTCCTACATTGGCAGATGCCTTTTTTACAAATAGCACCACCTGGAAAGCCCTGAGAAATATACACGTTGCCCTTATTCACCTGGATATTTCTAATCCTAAAGGTTATTGGATCCTTTTTAAATAGTACCTTCATGACTTAATACCTTTGCTAGACACTGAAGAAATTTATTAAGGCTGGTAGCTTGTATCAAACTAGCTAGAGAATTGAGAAATCTAGCTTCTAAGTCTATCTCATTCTTTTTCTTGGTTAGGCTACTTTGGAAAATATGTTTAATATCTCTGGGTGAATTTTCATGTTCCAAAAAATGAGGAATAGAGTATTTGTCCTCTATGGTCCTTCCCAAATGGAAAACATTATAACCTTACATTTCACATAGAATCTTAGTTATAAAGGATGTACCACATATGTTATTAATTTTTCCTGACATGTACTATCATAAAAAATGTATTTTATATACCACTCTCTTTATCTATAGCTATATAAATCAGAGGGTTAAAAAGGTTTCTGAAAAAAATATTTTGCTATAATGGATACACTAAATATTATATTTTTCTTTTTATTACAATATTTCACATTTTAAAACTCAATTCATTAGCTAAATTGAATTGATAACTCACTAATCAGTTACAGGTGATAGTTTGATTAACATTATCCATTTTGATAGAACACAAAGGGATGTGGAAGGATGAACAATCAATTAGCTAGACATTTGTTTACCATTTAAAGAGAATCTTGACCTTACCTCTACCCAGGGGGTGCTTACAAGCCTTGAATTTTCATTAAAATATTTTATCAAGGTTAGCAATCTCTCATCACTGTACTCAAAACGATTCCGGAAAATAATGGAGCAGATCACATTGCAGGGAGCACAGCTCAGAAGTAAAGTAGGATCACAAGGAGATCCTAAAAAGTCAATATAAATGTTAGAAAATATTCTAGTATACAAATCTTACATTTACTGTTTAAAGTAAGTAAGAAGGGTTGACTTCCAAGATTTTTTTTTTAATTATAGAAACAACCTGGGCATGCAATCATCACTATTCAACATGCCTAAAATAAAATTTATTGTGTTTTCCCAAGCAAAATTATCTAATCCAGTGTGATGTATTTATTTTCCCTCCAAGTGTTCTCCTATTTATGTCATTATCCAAATAACATCTAAAAGGTAACTCACAAGAAAAAGGTTATTTTAAAATGTCTTTAATGTTGCCAGATTTAGCCCTCACTGTCGATACTTCTTCATCATGCCTACAGGAAACAGCAATGTCATAAGAAAATCAAGAAACTGGGGAGACTTGAAATAATATTTCAACAATGCAGTTGAAAAAATTGGACTGGTCAGAATGGTCATCATCAAAAAATCCACAAACAATGAATACTGGAGAGGATGTGGAGAAAAGGGAACCCTCCTGTACAGTTGGTAGGAATGTAAACTGATGCAGCCTCTATGGAAGACAGTATGGAGATTCCTTTAAAAACTAGGAATAAAATGCCATAGGACCCATCAGTCCCACTACTAGGCATTACCCTGAGGAAACCAAAATTGAAAAAGACACATGTACCCCAATGTTCACTAAAGTAATATTTGCAATAACTAGGACATGAAAGCAACCTAGATGTCCATCAATAGATGAATGGATAAAGAAGCTGTGGTACATATATACAATGAATATTACTCAGGCATAAAAAGGAATGCATTTGAGTCAGTTCTGATGAGGTGGACAAACCTAGAGCCTATTACAGAGTGAAATAAGTCAGAAAGAGAAAAGTAACTGTTGTATATTAACTCATATATATGGTATCTAGAAAGACAGTACTGATGAAACTACTTGCAGGGTAGAAATGGAGATGCAGACATAGAGAACAGACTTATGGACACAGGTGGGTGGGAGGAAGGAGAAAGTGGGATGAATGGAGAGAATAGCATGGAAACATATACACTAACATATGTAAAATAGATACCAAAGGGAATTTGCTGTATGAATCAGGGACCTCAAACCAGGGTGACAACCTAGAGGGGTAGAAAGGCGTGGGAGGTAGAAGGGAGGTGCAAGAGGGAAAGGACATATGTATACCTATGACTGATTCATGTTGATGTATGGCAGAAACCAACACAATATTGTAAAACAATTATCCTTCAATTAAAAACAAATAATTTTTTAAAGAAAAAAATTGGAGTGTGCTTTTTCTATAGAAGAAAAGAACAGTGACAGAAATTAGAGTTACATTCAGATATTTTGAAAATATGTTATAGTATTAGAAACAGGCCTCCCAACCAAAATAAAGAATATAACTAGCTTTATTCCTGTTTGATGAAAATTTGTAAACCTCATCTTTTCTTCTTCTACTGACATCTGGACTAGGTGACTTTAAAGAAAGCTCAAGTGATACTTTGCAAGAAGAACAAAATTTAAATCACACAGGGTCTGCTTTTTCACTGAGAACCTTCATCTGCAATCTATCCCCAAAAGCCCATAAAAATCTCAAGCCTGCATCCTTCCTCTGCTCTCTCAAGCCATTTTTGGATCTGGTTTCTAGCCACCTGCCTTCCACAGAAAGCCTCATTATGTGTGTAATAGACCTTTTCATATCCTATTGAGATGTGTGTATCACTACCAATCTTAACAGCTAAACTAAATTTTCTATGGGAGGTCCATCCTGCTTCTGCCTGGTTACTGCTGCTACTACTGCTGCTAAGTTGCTTCAGTTGTGTCCAACTCTGTGCGACCCCATAGATGGCAGCCCACCAGGCTCCCCCGTCCCTGGGATTCTCCAGGCAAGAACACTGGAGTGGGTTGCCATTTCCTTCCCCAATGCATTAAAGTGAAAAGTGAAAGTGAAGTTGCTCAGTCGTGTCTGACCTCAGCAACCCCATGGACTGCAGCCTTCCAGGGTCCTCCATCCATGGGATTTTCCAGGCAAGAGTACTGGAGTGGGGTGCCATTGCCTTCTCCAGCCTGGTTACTACCACAACACTATACTCCAAAAGGAAAAAGTCTAGCAGGGATTAAAAAGTAGAAGTTACAAGGAAAAAGGTTCTGCCCAACATGTGAAATAAGCTTCCAACAGTCAGTTAACCAGTGACAAAATCAGTTCAGTTCAGTTCAGTCAATCATTCATATCTGACTCTTTGCAACCCCATGTACAGCAGCACACGGGGCTTTGCTGTCCATCGCCAATTTGCGGAGCTTGCTCAAACTCATGTCCATCGAGTTGGTGATGCCATCCAATCATCTCATCCTGTCATCCCCTTCTACTTCTGCCTTCAATCCTTCCCAGCATCAGGGTCTTTTCCAATGAGTCAGCTCTTCCCATCAGGTAGCCAAAGTAATGGAGTTTCAGCTTCAACATCAGTCTCTTCAATGAATATTCAGGACTGATTTCCTTGGAATTGACTAGTTGGATCTCTTTGCAGTACAAGGGAATCTCGAGAGTGTTCTCCAATACCACAGTTCAAAAGCATAAATTCTTCAGTGCTCAGCTTTCTTTATAATCCAACTCTCACATCCATACATGACTGCTGGAAAAACCACAGGTTTGACTAGACGGACCTTTGTTGGCAAAGTCATGTCTCTACTTTTTAATATGCTGGTCATATTAAATAATAGGTTGGTCATAGCTTTTCTTCCAAGGAGCAAGTGCCTCTTAATTTCATGGCTGCAGTCACCATCTGTAGTGATTTTGGAGCCCAAAAAAGTAAAGTCTCTCACTGTTTCCATTGTTTGCCCATCTATTTGCCATGAAGGGATGGGACTGGATACCATGATATTAGTTTTCTGAATATTCAGTTTTAAGCCAACATTTTCATAACTTTTTCACTCTCCTCTTTCACTTTCATCAATAGGCTCTTTAGTTCTTCTTCACTTTCTGCCATAAGGGTGGTATCATCTGTGTATTTGTGGAGAAGGAAATGGCAACCCACTCCAGTACTCTTGCCTGGAGAATCCCATGGATAGAGGAGCCTGGTGGGCTACAATCCATGGGGTTGTGAAGAGTAAGACACAACTGAGTGACTTCACTTTCATTTTTCACCTTCATGCATTGGAGAAGGAAATGGCAGCCCACTCCAGTGTTCTTGCCTGGAGAACCCCAGGGATAGGGGAGCCTGGTGGGTTGCCATCTATGGGGTCGCACAGAGTCGGACACGATTGAAGTGACTTAGCAGCAGCAGCATCTGTGTATTTGAGGTTATTGATATTTTCCTGGCAATCATGATTCCAGCTTGTGCTTCATCCAGCCCAGCATTTCATATGATATACTCTGCATATAAGTTAAATAAGCAGAGTGACAATACACAGCCTCAATGTACTCCTTTCCTAATTTGGAACCAGTCTTTTGTTCCATGTCTGGTTCTAACTGCTGCTTCCTAACCTGCCTACAGATTTCTCAGGAGGCAGGTCAGGTTGTCTGGTATTCCCATCTCTTTCAGAATTTTCCAATTTGTTGTGATGCACACAGTCAAAGGCTTTGGCGTAGTCAGTAAAGCAGAAGTAGATATTTTTCTAGAACTCTGTCAGTTTTTTGATGATCCAACGGATTTTGGCAATTTGATTTCTGGCAATTTCCTCTGCCTTCTCTAGATCCAGATTGAACATCTGGAAATTCACAGTTCACATGCTGTTGAAGCCTGGCTTGGGGAATTTTGAGCATTACTTTGCCAGCACGTGTTCAGTGCAGTTCAGTCGCTCAGTCGTGGCCAACTCTTTGCAATCCCATGAACCGCAGCACACCAGGCCTCCCTGTCCATCATCAACTCCTGGAGTCTACCCAAACCCATGTCCATCGAGATGGTGATGCCATCCAACCATCTCATCCTCTGTCATCCCCTTCTCCTCCTGCCCTCAATCTTTCCCAGCATCAGGGTCTTTTCAAATGAGTCAGCTCTTCGCATCAGGTGGCCAAAGTGTTGGAGTTTCAGCTTCAACATCAGTCCTTCCAATGAACAGCCAGAACTTATCTCCTTTAGGATGGACTGGTTGGATCTCCTTGCATTCCAAGGGACTCTCAAGAGTCTTCTCCAACACCACAGCTCAACAGCATCAGTTCTTCAGCACTCAGCATTCTTTATAGTCCAATTCTCACATCCATACAAGACTACTGGAAAAACCTTAGCCTTAACTAGATGGACCTTTGTTAGCAAAGTAATGTCTCTGCTTTTTAATATGCTGTCTAGATTGGTCATAACTTTCCTTCAAAGGAGTAAGCGTCTTTTAATTTCATGGCTGTAATCACCATCTGCAGTGATTTTGGAGTCCAGAAAAATAAAGCCTGCCACAGTTTCCACTGTTTCCCCATCTATTTGCCATTAAGTGGTGGGACTGGATGCCATGATCTTAGTTTTCTGAACATTGAGCTTTAAGCCAACTTTTTCACTCTCCTCTTTCACTTTCATCAAGAGGCTCTTTAGTTCTCTTCACTTTCTGCCATAAGGGTGGTGTCATCTGCATATATGAGGTTATTGATATTTCTCCTGGTAATCTTGATTCCAGTTTGTGCTTCCTCCAGCCCAGCATTTCTCATGATGTACCCTGCATGTAAGTTAAATAAGCAGGGTGACAATATACAGCTTTGATGTACTCCTTTCCCTATTTGGAACCAGTCTGTTGTTCCATGTCCAGTTCTAACTGTTGCCTCCTGACCTGCATACAGGTTACTCAAGAGGCAGGTCAGGTGGTCTGGTATTCCCATCTCTTGAAGAATTTTCCACAGTTTACTGTGATCCACACAAAGGCTTTGGCATAGTCAATAAAGCAAAAATAGATGTTTTTCTGGAACTCTCTTGCTTTTTCCATGATCCAGCAGATTTTGCCATTAGATCTCTGGTTCCTCTGCCTTTTCTAAAACCAGCTTGAACATCTAGAAGTTCACGGTTCACGTATGGCTGAAGCCTGTCTTGGAGAATTTTGAGCATTACTTTACTATTGTGTGAGATGAGTGGAATTGTGTGGTAGTTTGAGCATTCTTTGGCATTGTCTTTCTTTGGGATTGGAATGAAAATTTTCCAGTCCTGTGGCCACTGCTGAGTTTTCCAAATTTGCTGACATATTGAGTGCAGCACTTTCACAGCATCATCTTTCAGTATTTGAAATAGCTCAACTGGAATTCCATCACCTCCACTAGCTTTGGTCGTAGTGAGGCTTCCTAAGGCCCACTTGACTTCATATTCCAGGATGTCTGGCTCTAGGTGAGTGATCACACCATTCTGATTATCTGGGTCATGAAGATCTTTTTTGTGTAGTTCTGTGTATTCTTGCCACCTCTTCTTAATATCTTCTGCTTCTGTTAGGTCTATACCATTTCTGTTTTATTGTGCACATCTTTGCATGAAATGTTCCCTTGGTATCTCTAATTTTCTTGAAGAGATCCCTAGTCTTTCCCACTCTATTTTTTTCCTCTATTTCTTTGCATTATTCACTAAGGAACACTTTCTTATCCATCCTTGCTATTCTTTGGAACTCTGTAGTCAAACTGGGCTGCCCCATGAGTATGAGGTCTCCATAGTTAGGTGGAATCAAGCAGAGTCTGGGTGGTCATCAGTAAGGAAGCTGAGAGAAGGCCATATTAATTATGGGAAAACGGAAACAGCTAACAATAATTTCTGCTTGAAATACAAATCAGGTGGACAAAACCACTTACAAATAATGTGTATCAAATTTCATTATTTATTGATTTACTAATTCCATTTCAGAAATTTTATTCTAGAAAGTAATCAGAAATATTCAATGATTAATATGTTTTTTATATTATTATCAACAAAGTATTGAAAACAGTTTATCTGGACAAATAAATAAAGCTTGGTCAAATAAACTACGGTACCTGCAAAATAATAAGCTACTATACTATTAATAATGTTCTTGATAAAAGAACATGCAAACATATTTAATATGTTAAGTTTTAACATAAGGATAGAGAAGAATCTATTCAGATGAACCTTGTGTTCTTATCACTGCTTCTGCCAAATCTCCCACCCATTCCTAGGTAATATGCACCAAAAGTCCAAATGATGTTCATTGACACTCTATTTGAGAAACTTACTCAAAGAAGAAACCAGAATCATGCATATATCTGTAATTATTGCATTGTTTATATCAGTAGCAGCAAAAAATGAGGGGGAGAAACCTATCTGGATGACTATATATCAGTGGTAAAAAACCACAATACCGAGTTACAAGTTAGAATATAGCATTAGTAAGTTAATAATGTTCTTTAAAAATGAAATATTGAGGTTAAAAACCACATATGTCTTATGATTCTGATCTTGCTCCTTCCCTGTCAAGTCTCCTATTCACGCCTTTCTCTCCTACCCCCTCTTCGGTCCTGCATGGGCATCCACACACATGTACACCGAGCAGATGTGTGCTGCTGCAGCTCCCTCCCTTCACACTCAAGGGGAGCTATAATACAACCTTATGCGCAGAGAAGTACTTGGTGCAAAATCTATACCTGAACCACTAACTTTATCTCAGTTTTGTTGAGATATCACAGATAGACAAGAATGTACAAGTTTAAGGTGTACTGCATAATGACGTGACATACATGTGTTGCAAAAAAATTTGCAATACTTCTCAAGAAGCTACCTGAGAACTTAGTCTTTCAAATTATTTTCACCAAGTTACTAGAAGATTGCCAAAATTAACACTTGTTTCTTTTTCCTGTGCACATGTATAAGCACATTTCCCAGCTCCTCTTATAGATAAGCACATTTCCCAACTCTTGTGACTGAGTTTACAGCCCGTGGAATATGAAAGAACTTTTGTGTGCCTGCCATACCTGACCTATTAAAAACAGTATCGCACTTTTTTTTATTCTTTCCTTCACCCTCACTACCATTCAAGGAGATGAACTCTGGGAGCCACAGGAAGGCAACCATGTGCTGAAGGCATCAAAGGCCCTGGAAACCAGGTGCTTGAAAAGGCCATTATGCCAGCAACTTCCCCTCCTACCACTGTCATGTGAGCAGGAAGTCAACTTCTGTTGGATTTGAGCCATTATCTCTCTGTAGTCTACTTGTAATAGCATTTAGTCTGCCCAAGCAGTTACTGCTAATTACATAAAGAAATACCCACCATTGGTTTTTTTTAACGCTTCCACCAAACATAAGGCTTCCTCTTGAATTCTGTGTTCAATAGTCCTCTTCCCCATCCCCATATTCCTCAAAACCATGAGGGAGAAACGCCGAGTTTGCTTCCATGTTTCTCCATTGCTGAAAACAATTCCTATCAGGACGAAAACCAAAAACAGAGAAGAATAATCCATTGCCATGAATTTTAGCTGAGAGTCTTTAAACCAGGAAATGACAAGGATACCTAAGCAGGGATTAAATATAGGAGTGACAGCCTCAGGAATTCCTATCAGGCCTTTCATCATTATTGTTTCCCCATGACCCTCTTTTCAGAGCATATTTGTGCTTTATGCTTTGTATTATATTCTATTGGATAAAAAAATTTCTTTTGCTCTTTTTTCTAAGAAGAATAGAAAATTGAATGCAATGTACATACTTCAAACCTTTGTTGGTTCCATGTATATATCATACAGGCTTCCAAAACTAGTCTCTTAGCAACCATGACTCAGGCCAGAAAGCAAAATATTCAATAATTAGGATAATTTGTTGTCATTTTCCTCCCTTATTTTTCTCTCTGTCTCTTCTCTTTTTCTTACCTGGTCATAATTTATTAATAGAACATTAGTTGTTAGAAGATTTGCTTTCACTGCACTTAATGTTTCATTCAGACTGTGTCATCTTCATAATTTTAAATATGGATTAATGATCCATAGAAAACTGTTTATTTATGATGCTTTCATAAACCCCTGTATTACCTATAATTTCTCAATTCCTTAGCCTATTTGAATCTTTCCAACCTACAATTCCCACACACTCCTCAAATAGAAACATACCTAATCCCTGGTTGATGTTGTCTGCCACTGGTAAACTACCTCTGCCAGAAAATTCCTCACTCTGATCAATCAGGACTTGCTTCACTGCTTCATATCCATGCAACACCACAGTGGGCTTCATGCCAAAATACAGAGTGAACACAGGACCATAATCTTCTGCTAGCTGGAAAAGGAACAGGAGATGCAAGAACAGTGAGCATTTCAAAACTGAAAATGTAGATAATATAGGAAAATGTAGATAATGTGGGAAATATTTTTAATCTTAAGATTCACCCATTATAAAAGGTTTCAATTTCTAGTAATTTAATATGATATCACTTTACTACAATGATAATTATCATTATAGTATTAGGAATACTGTTATTATTATCATCAACATCAATAGTTACTTTATTCAGCTCCTACAATGTGACAAAGGCCATAATATGAATTTTATTAGTATTATTCTATTAAGCTTTTTTCTGCCAAACCTGTAATTGCTCCTTCCTTCTTATAGTGGCAATAAATGATATGTTTCCTCTGTTTAAGGGAAGGTGCTCCATCTCTCACACATGCAGACTGATAATCATCCCCTCATCATCCATTCTTCACATCTTTAGCACCAGAGACCTCTAAGCATTCAAAATACATAAGGACCTAGCCATAGACATTTTCCATCTTCCCAGTGAGATGATGCAAGTAAGTTTTCATGAAGTGAGATAAGCAAAAGGGATGTGCACAAATTCTACACTGGCATAAATGGATGACAACACATCTTTCATTTCTCCTCCTATCCATAGGTTGAAATGACAGCATGGAGATGACCCCTCTGTGGCTGCAAATGAGAACAAAAGCCTTAGAGCATGCGATGGTAAACTACAAGACTGAGAAGATCTGGTTCTCTGAAAGAACTCATGGAGGAGAGGCAGCTCAGCAGCACTTAACTCTACGCCTGCTATGTGGAAGGCAGAAATAAACTGTCTTCCTTAAGTCACTGCATTATTGCGGTCTTTCTGTCATGACAGCTTATTTAGTGTACAGACTTTCACTCTTTCAACTTGTCCAATGTTTGAGTCCTTTTGCCACCTTATAATCCATTCTCCATACAGCAAGCCATTTCACAAAGCCAATGTTAAAGAATATCATATTGTTTTTATGGTAAAGACCAATATTCTTAAAATCCCTGTAAGATCTACATACTCTGCTCTCTGCTTACCTGCCTAATCTCATCTCACACCATGCTTTTACCTACTCTCTGGGTGACAAACAATTGGTCCTCTTTCAGACATTTCAATAACTAAGTCTGCTCCAGGCTGAAAAAAAAAAATGGAACAAACATATACCTGTATTTTATCCAGTTAATGTTTAATTATTTTTCAGATCTCATCTCCAATTTCACTTCCACAGAGAACCCTTACTAACTGTGCCTCCTACCTGTAATCCTTTAAACTACATCACCTTTTTAAACTACATCACTGTGTTCCTATTATATGGTTTGTAATCATGCACTTATTTGGATAACTGTTTCATAAATACACGCTTACCATCTAGACTGTAAATTCCATACTGCTGACCTTTTTTTTTTTTTTTTAATTCACTGCTCAGATAGTTAAAGAACCTGCTTGCAATGTGGGAGACCTCGGTTCAGTCCCTGGGTTGGGAAGATCCCCTGGAGAATGGAAGAGCTACCCACTCCAGTATTCTTGCTTGGAGAATTCCGTGGACAGAAGATCCTGGCTGGCGGGCTACAGTCCATGGGGTCACAAAGAGTCAGACATGACTGAGTGACTAAATTTTTCACTTTCTTTCACTTTGAAAATTCCCAGCATCTGACACACCTGGGACTGAAAGTAGGCATTCAACAACTTGTTAAGCTCAGGTATTAATATTTGTGCATAATAATTATTATTCACCTTTTAAAGAAATAGAAATTAAAGCTCAGAGAGATTTTATAATTTGACCAAGCCTGTGAGTTAACAAGTGTATGAGCTGGGGTGCTGACATAGTCACTTCAAAACCAGAGTCTGATACACAGAAGGAGGAGCTTCCAGGGGCAGTGCTCTCATGACTACCTTTCCCAGAGAAGTCAGATTTCCGATAATTCCTTCAAGATTTAAAGACCTATAGAATGCTAATGCTAAGTCATTTCAGTCGTGTCCGACTCTGTGCAACCCCATAGACGGCAGTCCACTAGGCTCCCTTGTCCCTGGGATTCTCCAGGCAAGAACACTGGAGTGGGTTGCCATTTCCTTTTCCAATGCATGAAAGTGAAAAGTGAAAGTGAAGTCACTCAGTCATATGCGACTCTTAGAGACCCCATGGACTGCAGCCTACCAGGCTCCTCCGTCCATGGGATTTTCCAGGCAAGAGTACTGGAGTGGGGTGCCAATGCCTTCTCCAACCTATAGAATAGTAATTCATTAATTGAGCAAACACAACAGAAACTATGAAATTTCTTGAAACTTGGTTATTTCCTTAATTTCAAATCAATGTATTATTCTTTCAGGAAAATTTTGGGGTTATCACTCTGTAACTATGCAGTTTTTAAAAATTAAAGCAATTTCTTTGCCATTAGAATTCGCCAAAAATAAGTGCTATAAAGGACACATAGGTCACAACATGGACAGAGAATTCCTACTTTTGACAATTTCAACAATGATCTCATTGATCTCACTCCCTTCTGGCAACCTTTAGCTGTATACCATCTAAAATCATGTCTGGGTGTCATACATCATGGACAAGTGAGATTAATCCCAGGGATGCAAGTATGGTTCAATATTCTCAAATTAATCAATGTTATACCCTACATTAACAAATGGAAAAATAAAATCATATGATTGTTCAATAGATGTAGGAAAGTTTTTTTTATAAAATCCAATATCCATTTAAGATTAAAAATTCTCCACAAAGTAGGTATAGAGGCAACATACTTCAACATAATTAAAAAATCACATATATAATAAGTCCACAGCTAACATTATCATACTTGACAGTGAAAAACTGAAAGCATTTTCTCTTAAATCAAGAAAAAGATAAGGATGCCCACTCTTGCCACTTTTACTCAAAATATCATATTGGAAATCAAAGCCATAGCAATCAAAAAAAGAGAAATAAAAGGAATTGAAAAGAATGAAGAAAAACTGTCCTTATTTGTAGAAGATACAATACTATGCTTATAAAATTCTAAGTTTAGTTCAGTCACTCAGTCGTGTCCAACTCTTTGTGATCCCATGGACTGCAGCAGGCCAGGCCTCTCTGTCGATCACCAACTCCTGGAGTTTACTTAAACTCATATGCATTGAGTCAATGATGCCATCTGACCATCTCATCCTCTGTTGTCCCCTTCTCCTCCCACCTTCAATCTTTCCCAGCATCAGGGTCTTTTCCAATGAGTCAGTTCTTCACATCAGGTGGCCAAAATATTGGAGTTTCAGCTTCAGCATCAGTCCTTCCAATAAATACTCAGGACTGATTTCTTTTAGGATGGACTGGTTGCATCTCCTTGCTGTCCAAAATTCTAAAAATCCCAACAAGAAGCTCCTAGAGCTCATCAGTGAATTTGGAAAAGTTGTAGGATAAAAAAAATTAACATACAGAAATCTATCCCATTTCTAAACAATAAGAACAAACTATCAGAAAGAGAAATTATTAAAACAATCCCACTTATCACCACATAGAAGAGAATAAAATTCCAAGCAATAAATCTAATTAACCAAGGAAGTAAAAGACATGTACTCAGAAAACTATAAGATGCTGATTTAAAAAAAAAAAAAAGACAATACAAATAGATGCAAAAACATAACATGCTCATGGACAGGGAAAGTTAATATTGTTAAAACGAACATATTACATATTACCCAAGGAAATCAACAGATTCAAAGCAAATCCTATCAAAATACCAGTGTAATATTCAAAATGCTAAAACAAGTAATTCTAAAGTTTGTATGGAAACACAAAGTAACTCAAGTAGACAAAGATATCCAAAGAAAGAACAGAACTGAAAGTATCATACTCCCTGATATCAGACTACAGTACAAAGTTACAGTAACCAAAACAGAATTGTACTGGCACAAAAATGGACACAGGTCTATGGAGCAGAGCATATAGCCCAGAAAATAATCCACACTTACATGAACAACAAATCCGTGAAAAGGGACACAAAAATATACAGTAGGGAAAAGGCAAGTTCTTCAATAAGTGGTGTGAGGAAAACTAGACAGCTACACATAAAGAATTAAATTAAAATATTTCACATGCTAGTAAGGTTATGCTCAAAATCTTAAGATAGGCTTCAGCAGTACATGAATCAAGACCTTCCAGATGAAAAAGCTGGGTTTAGAAAAGGCAGAAGAACCAGAGATCTAATTGCCAACATTCATTAGATCATAGAGAAACAAGATTAGTTCAGGTCAGTTGCTCAGTCATGTCTGACTCTTTGCAACCTCATAGACTGCAGTACACCAGGCCTCCCTGTCCATCACCAACTCCTAAAGTATACTCAAACTCTTGTCCTTTGAGTCAGTGATGCCATCCAACCATCTCATCCTCTTCTAAGAGAAAGCAAGGAAATTCCAGAAAAATATCTACTTCTGCTTCATTGACTACACTAAATCCTTTTACAGTATGGATCACAAAATCTGTGAAAAATTATTAAAGAGGTGGGAGTACCAGACCACCTTACCTGTCCCTGTGAAACCTGTATGCGGGTAAAGAAGCAACAGTTAGAACTGGACATAGAACAATTGACTGGTTCAAAATTGTGAAAGGAGTACAACAAGGCTGTATATTGTCACCCTGCTTATATGCAGAGTATATCTTAACTTATATGCAGAGTACATCGTATGAAATGCTGGGCTGGATGAATCAAAAGCTGGCATCAAGATTACCAGCAGAAATATTGACAACCTCAGATATGCAGATGATACCAATCTAATGGCAGAAAGCAAAGAGGAACTAAAGAACCTCTTGAGGAGGGTGAGAGAGGAGAGTGGGAAAGCTGACTTAAATCAGCATTCAAAAAACTCAGATCATGGCATCCGGTCCCATTATTTCATGGCAAATAGAAGGGAAAAAGTAGAAGCAGTGACAGATTTTATTTTCTTGGGTTCCAAAATTACTGTGGACAGTGACTACAGCCATGAAATTAAAAAATCTTTCCTCCTTGGAAGAAAAGCTATGACAAATCTAGACAGCATATCAAAAAGCAGAGACATCACTTTGCTGACAAAGGTCGATATAGTCAAAGCTATGGTTTTTCTAGTAGTCATGTACGGATGTGAGAGGTGAACCATAAAGAAGGATGAGCACTGAAGAACTGATGCTTTTGAATTGTGGTGTTGGAGAAGGCTCTTGAGAGTCCCTGGGACTGCAAGGAAATCCAACTGGTCCATCCTAAAGGAAATCAGTCCTGAATATTCATTGGAAGGACTGTTGATCAAGCTGAAGCTCCAATACTTTGGCAACCTGACAGGAAGAGCCAACTCATTGGAAAAGACCTTCATACTGGGAATGACTGAAGACAAAGGAGAAGAGGGTGGCAGAGGGTGAGACGGTTAGATAACATCACTGACTCAACAGACATGAGTTTGAGCAAACTCCAAGAGATAGTGCAGGACAAAGTAGCCTGGGATGCTGCAGTCCATGGGTCGCAAAGAGTCAGACATGACTCAGTGACAAACAACACAGAAACAAAACATTTTCTCATACTATATACAAATCTTAACTCAAAAAGTGTTGAGGACTTAAATGTAAGACCAGAAACCATAAAACTCTAGAAGAAAACATAGGCAGTATACTCTTTGACGTGTATCATAGCATATATTTTTGGATCTGCCTCCTAGTGAAGTGAAAGTGTTAGTCACTAGGCTGTATCCAATTCTTTGCGACCCCCTAGACTGTAGCCCAGGACTTCCCTGGTGGCTCAGATGGTAAAGTGTCTGTGTACAATGCGGGAGACCTGGGTCCGATCCCTGGGTCAGGAAGATTCCCTGGAGAAGGAAATGGCAAGCCAGTCCAGTACTCTTGCCTGGAAAATCCCATGGACTGAGGAGCTTGGTGCAGGCTACTGTCCATGGGGTCGCAAAAGTTGGGCATGACTGAGCAACTTCACTTTCAGACTGCAGCCCACCAGGCTCCTCTGTCCATGGAATTCTCCAGGCAAAAATACTGAAGTGGGTAGCCATTCTCTTCTCCAGGGAATCTTTCTGAACCCAGGAATCAAACCCAGGTCTCCCACATTTTGGGCAGATTCTTTACCATCTTTACCACAAAAAAGAATGAAATTTTGCAATTGCAATAACGTAGACTAATCTGGAGGGCATTACACTTAGTGAAGTAAGTCAGACTGAGAAAGAAAAATACTCTATGTTATCATTTATATGTGGAATATTAAAAAAAATAAAATTGATGAATTGAACAGAATACAAACAGACTCATATACATAGAGAACAAACTAGTGGTTACCAGTGGGAAACAAGAAGAATAGAGGGGGAAAAGAGGGGTAAGAGATTAAAAACTATAGACTACTATGTATAAAACAAATAAACTACAAGGATAAATTGTTCAGCACAGGGAATACAGCCTGTATTTTATAATAAATTTCAAAGGAACATAATCTACAAAATTTTATATATTCTCACTTGAAACTAACATAATATTGTAAATCAACTCTAGATCAATTGAAAATAAATTAATAGGGCTCCGCTGGTAATCCAGCAGTAATCTGCCTCACAATGCAAGGGACACTGGTTTGATCCCTGGTCTGGGAAGACCCCACACGCTGCAAGGAAAAAGCCTGAGTGCCACAGCTACTGAGCCTACACTCTGGAGACTGTGAGGGGCAACTACTGAACCCAAGAGCCACAGAGACTTCTCAGAGAAGTCATGGCAGGAGAATTCCACACACTACACCTATAGTGCATTTTCTGCTTTCTGCAGCTAAAGAAATCCTGTGCATAGTAATGAAGACCCAGCACAGCCAAAAATAAATATTTTTAAATAAATGAATAAAAATAAATAACAATGAATAAATATATAAATAAAACCACGTCCAGGTGTCCAATGGGAACTCCCCTTTAAAACCACTTTTAACAAACACGTGTCTGGGACTATGGAGTCTGGGACAAGACATAGGGCTATCTTATTTACTCATTACAAACAACTGGAAGAAAAGTAATCATACTTGCCTTGCTTATGGATTTGCTGATATTCTTAATATTTATCTGCAGAATATTTCCAACAATTGGGAGAGGAGTGGGCCCAGGTGGCAGCTTCCCTTTGGCATGCCTCTGATTCCATAGAAAAAGGAAAATCAAAATAGAAAGACAGATCACTAGAACTACAAAGAGATCCATTGGTGTGCTTTGCGTGAGGGCAACTGAAAGCTTAGAATCCAAACACTTTATAAAAACTAAGTGCAAAGAAAAAAACAAACAAAGTGCAAGCTTATCACCAAACATGCAATAAGTCTTGAACTTTTAAATAAATAAGACTTTATCATCAGTGCACTTTGGCTTGTCAACATATATTTAAATGAAAGGTTAAATTAGTATTGATAAACTACTAAATTTGTTTAATGTTCTCATCATTACTATTTTGTACTCTATCCTTGTGGAAACCCATGTTATTGCTAAATCTTACTGCTGTTTAAAATAAGTGAAAATGGAACTAAATCTATTTTATTACTCAGCATATCCATTTGTTAAAAAATATTTTTTGTCACCATATACTGAATTACCAAGAACTTCTCAGTTTTCTAATAACTTTTTCTTTTTCATGGCTAAATTTAGCTGATGGTTTTAACTTTTCTGTTTTCACTAAGTTAAGTCCTTCAAGGATGTAAGTTTCAATGGAAATCTCAACTAAAAAACAATTCACTTTCTCAGAGATGGCCATATTTTAGTAATAAAATTGAAGGTATCCAGAGTTTCAAAGGACTGGAATTCACAACCACAGCAATTGATGAAAGCATCTCTGCTCATCATATGAGCAGAAGAAGAAGCACTCTCTTAGAGCTTTTTCTCATAAAATCCATGGTAACGCCAGGTGAAGACAGAAGGAGGCAGGACAAATAAAGAAAGGAATACGGAGCTGGTCTTATCTTAGAAAAGAGAATCCCACTAGTCTCACAGAGTTCTTTTTTATTTTTTTGTGCCAGGAGTTCTGACACCACTTACTTCCAGAGGAGATGCTGGTCAGCACACACTAGACAGAAAACAGGAATAACAAGTCAAGGAAAGAAATCACTCAAAGATGTTAGTGGAAGGTCCCTTGGCTGCATATCACCCACCTGGCTTCTCTGCATACCCATTTCCGATAAGGTTCACAGAGCCAGAGCAAACCTTGTATATTCACACCTAGGTGAAAAAATACACTCCAGCATTCAATACTATAAATATTTGAAAGTGTCTAGAAACTCATAGACATGAACAAAATTTCAAGACTCAAAAGATATTTGAGGACCTCCAATTGCATAATAAGTATCAAACTTAAAAGTCAGAAAACTAATCCTTGAAGGACTTAACTTAGTGAAAACAGAAAAGTTAAAATCATCAGCTAAATTTAGCCATGAAAAAGAAAAAGTTATTAGAAAACTGAGAAGTTCTTGGTAATTAAGTATGTGGTGGCAAAAAATATTTTTCAATAAATGGATATGCTGAGTAATAAAATAGATTTAGTTCCATTTTCACTTATTTTAAACAATAGTAAGATTTAGCAGTAACATGGGTTTCCACAAGGATAGAATACAAAATAGTAATGATGAGAACATTAAACAAATTAAGCAGTATGGAAAATAGTTCTATTAATAGAAATCCTAGTGACTTTATCACAGGAGTTTTAAGGAGAGAGAAAAATAAGCAAATAATAATAAACAAAGGAAATTGAATATATTTTTCCTATAATGATGAAAAATCCAAAGAATCCACCAAATTCTAAACAGGATTACAGAGAAAAAATTCACACTCCTAAAATCTTGTGAAACATGGGAATAACAAGGGAAAATAAAACCCTGAAAAGTTTTAAAGAGAAAAAGGAAGTTACAAAGAATGAGACTCAATTTAGAATAAATCTTTCCTTACACAATGCTTATAAATGATTAAAAACAGTCAAGTAAAATCTTCAAAAGCTCAATAGGAAATGACTTTCAAAATTGTTATTCTACACCTGATAAACTCAATTCAACCATAAGGTCAAAGTATAGACATTTGGGGGCCTTCCCTGGTGGACTACTGGTTAAGACTCCATGCTTCCACTGCAGGGAGCGCAGGTTCAATCCCTGGTCAGGGCACTAAGGTCCTTTGTGCTGTGTGGTAGAGCCCAAAATAAAATCAGTAAGAAACATATAGACATTTTTGGACATGCGAACATTCAGACTTTTTTATAATCTTGAAATCATTTCTGAAATAATTACCTGAGGAAAAACTCCAATAAAATAAAATAAAATAAAAATGTATCCCCAAAAGGGGAGAAAGTGGGACACAAAATTAATGATGTACAAAAGGCAAGCAAAACTTTTGAGTCTAAATAATGACTGAGAATGTGGTAGCAAAGCTTAAAGAAATTATCAAGTTATTTTTCATAAGGAAAAGAGGGCTAAAATTCTAGATGTTTCTAACAAAATATGCAAGCTGATATAGAGGGTAGGAAGTTGTCAGCATTAAAAGAGTGGTCTGTCTTATTCTAGTAAGGCTATCGATAGTAATTCTAATTTTTAATTATATAGACAGATACAAGCAATTACAATACCAAAATTTTGCCTGAAAGTTTAAAATACACCTAAAATGAAATATCTTTCCTTTTAATAGAAGAAAAGCAAAATGAAATGAAAAAAGCTTGATCAGTCCAGCTAAGGACAATATGAAAGAATGAAGTCTGTTAAGCATGAGGTAAAAATCATCAAGTGAGGCACTGTGACTTCTCATTTCCTACAAAGACTTACTGGGTTTTTATCAGAAGCACCTCCTGAATATACTGCCCAAGACCAGTATGGATGGAATTAATATGAAGACTAAAAGTGAATTCTGTGTACAAAAATCAAGTGCAAACAATAACAATGATGAAAATTACCAAAAAGTTGTATGGAAAATAGTTCTAGAATGTCCTTCATTGCTAGCAAGTACATCAGTAACATTTATTTCAGGTATATCTGGATACTTATTTTGAATAACATTTAATTAATTGGTTTAGGTAATACATGCATGCTAAGTCACTTCAGTCGTGTCTGACTCTTTGTGATCCCATGGACTATAGCCGGCCAGGCTCCTCTGTCCATGGGATTCTCCAAGTAAGAATACTGGAGTGGGTTGCCATGCCCTCCTCCAGGGAATCTGCCCAACCCAGGGATTGAAACCACCTCTCTTATATCTCCTGCATTGGCAGGTGGGTTCCTTACCATTAGCACTACCTGGGAAGCTCAATGTAGTTAATAAATACTTCCTAATATTTAAGAAGCCAAATTTAATAATAAAATACAACTAGCATATAACCAACAAGATAAGATTGATTGAGGAATTATTTTACTGGCTCTTCTGTGCCAGATATTTCCCACCCAGTTAGCTCACTTGATCTTCATAAGATGCTTTGAACAGAAATGTTTCAGCTGAATTACCTGATACCTCCCTGCCCAGTTAATAAAGGGTAGAGATGGAATGTGAACCTAAGACATCTGCCACACCACATATGCCAAGTATAACTTTAAAAAAGAAACTAGTGTTCCACAACAAGAGCGGGCTGGAGAGAAGTCCCCCTCTTAAGAGCTGTGCATGTATAAAACTCAATCAAAACAGCCAGTTTTACTTAGTTTTCAACATGGAAGTCAGCAAGAAGGTTCTCAGAGACGAGAGCTTCCCTCCAAAGCTTCTGCAGCAGCAGAGGAGCACGGCTCAGGGTGGAGGCTGGGGAACTAACCACATACACCCAGTCTGTAAAAACCACCATATCCATATTCCATGGATAAGAACACAACATGTTTAAATTAGCATCTAAATGTAATAAAGAAAAACACCAATATAGTATACTAACGCATATATATGGAATTTAGAAAGATGGTAATGATAACCCTGTATGCGAGACAGCAAAAGAGACACAGATGTATAGAACAGTCTTTTGGACTCTGTGGGAGAGAGAGAGGGTGGGATGATTTGGGAGAATGGCATTGAAACATGTATAATGTCATATATGAAATGAATCCCCAGTCCAGGTTCGATGCATGATACAGAATGCTTGGCGCTGGTGCACTGGGATGACCCAGAGGGATGGTACAGGGACGGAGGTGGGAGGGGTGTTCAGGATGGGGAACACGTGTACACCAGTGGCGGATTCATGTTGATGTATGGCAAAACCAATACAATATTGTAAAGTAATTAGCCTCCAATTAAAATAAATAAATTTATATTTTAAAAAATCAAAAGAACCAAATTTAAAAGCAGTCTTCTTTAAAGCCACTATTAGATTTTTAAATAATGTGCCTAGGATTCTAAAGTGCTTTTTTTTAAAGAAAATAAGTGGCTTCCCTTAACTAAAAAATAATTATTTTTATTTGCAGAAAGTTTACAAAGCACTTTTGTGGCTGCCTTATTATTTGACTCTCATAATCAACTCATAAAATAGATATCTTTCAATCCATTTTACAGATGAGGAGAATGAGAACCAGAACTGAAGGGATGCATTTAAACTACTATTTTTAAGGCATAGTTGGAGAAGGCTCTTGAGAGTCCCTTGGACTGCAAGGAGATCCAACCAGTCCATTCTGAAGGAGATCAGCCCTGGGATTTCTTTGGAAGGAATGATGCCTAAAACTGAAACTCCAGTACTTTGGCCACCTCATTCAAAGAGTTGACTCATTGGAAAAGACTCTGATGCTGGGAGGGACTAGGAGCAGGAGGAGAAGGGGACGACAAAGGATGAGATGGCTGGATGGCATCAATGACTCGATGGACATGAGTCTGAATGAACTCCGGGAGCTGGTGATGGACAGGGAGGCCTGGCGTGCTGTGATTCACGGGGTCACAAAGGATCAGACACGATTGAGTGACTGAACTGAACTGAACTGAACTGACTGAAGGCATAGTACAAGACTTCAACTCTGGTTTTGTAACTTGTGAACTCTGCATTGGAAAGTGTTTCAAGTCAAATACATTCTACATTTGCTGAGTAAATGTTATGTATCTTGCAGCCTCATTTTGGCATGAAAATCCATTTAGGATTAAAAAGTTACTGAGTCAGTAATTTCATCATGAATAAATAAAAATAAGAGTTCAGAAAAGTTTGTCCCTTTGAAATCTTTAGAACCTCAGGAAGCCAGAATCACAGATTCAAAGAATTTGATTTCAAAGAAAAGCACTTATTAGGTGTGAAACCCCATACCTACTGTGCACTGCCTGAGGAAATTCTTGACTGGAAGAAGAGTTGTTTTTGTTGTTATTCTTGTGGGATTCAGATGACCATTATATCCACTATTGTGGGCAATTGCTCTAAGAATCCCTTAGAAGAAATGTAGTAGCCCTCACAATCAATAAAAGAGTCTGAAATGTAGTACATGGATGCAATCTTAAATGATAAAATTATCTACATTCGTTTCCAAGGCAAACCATTCAACATCACAGTAATCCAAATCTATGCCCAAACCACTGATGCCAATGAGGCTGAAGTTGACCAGTTCTATGAAGACTTATAAGATAGAACAAACACCAAAAGAAGATGTCCTTTTCATGATAGGGGATTGGAATGGAAAAGTAGGAAGTCAAGAGATACCTGGAGTATCAGGCAAGTTTGGCCTTAAAATACAAAATGAAACAGGGCAAAGGCTAACAGAGTTTTGACAAGAGAACAGATTGGTCATAGCAAAAACCCCTTTCCAACAACACAAGGGATGTCTACATATGGACAATACCAAATGGTCAATACTGAAATAAGATTGATTATATTCTTTGCAGCTCAAGATGGAGAAGCTCTATGCAGTCAATAAAGACCTGGAGCTGATTGTGGCTCAGATCATCCTTATTGCAAAATTGCTGCTTATTGCAAAAATTCATGCTTAAATTGGAGAAAGTAGGGAAAATCAGTAGGACATTCAGATGTGACCTAAATCAAATCCCTTATAACTATACAGCTGCTGCTGCTGCTGCTGCTGCTAAGTCGCTTCAGTCGTGACCAACTCTGTGCAACCCCATAGACAGCAGCCCACCAGGCTCACCCGTCCCTGGGATTCTCCAGGCAAGAACACTGGAGTGGGTTGCCATTTCCTTCTCCAAAATAACTATACAGAGGAGGAGACAAATAGATTCAAGGGGTTAGATCTGGTAGACAGAGTGCCTGAGGAATGGACAGAGGTTTGTAACATTGTACAAGGGGCAGTGACCAAAACCACCCCAAGGAAATGGAAAACAAGAAGGCAAAGTGGTTATCTGAGGAAGACTTACAAGTAGCTGAGGACAGAAGAGAAGTGAAAAAGCAAGGGAGAAAGGGAAATACATACCCAAATGAATGCAGTGTTTCAGAGAATAGCAAGGAGAGATAAGAAAGCTTTCTTCAATGAATAATGAAGGGAAGTAAATGAAAACAATAGAATGGGAAAGACTTGAGATCTCTTCAAGAAAATTGGAGATATCAAAGGAACATTTAGTGCAAGGATAGGCACAATAAAGAACAGAAACTATAAAGACCTAACAGAGGAAGAAGAGATTAAGAAGTGGCAAGAATACACAGAAGAACTACACAAGAAAAGGTTAATGACCTAGATAACCATGATGATGTGGTCACCAATCTAGAGGCAAACATCCTGGAATGTGAAGTCAAGTAGGCCTTAGGAAACATTAGTACAAACAAAGTTAGTGGAGGTGATGAAATTCCTGCTGAACTATTTCAAATCCTAAAAGATGAAGCTGTTATAGTGTAGCACCCAATATGTCAGAAAATTTGGAAAACTCACCAGTGGCCACAGGACTGGAAAAGGTCAGTTTTTATTCCAATCTCAAAGAAGAAGAGTGTCAAAGAATGTTCAAACTACTGAACAATTGCACTCATTTCTCATGCTAGTAAGGTTATGCCCAAAATCCTTCAAACCTGGCTTCAGCAGTATGTGAACTGAGAACTTTCAGATGTAAAAGTTGGGTTTAGAAAATGCAGAGGAACCAGAGGTTAAATTGTCAACAATTTTTGGATCATGGTGAAAGCAAGGAAATTCCAGAAAAATATCTACTTCTGCTTCATTGACTACCCTAAAGCCTTTGACTGTGTGGATCACAACAGACTGTGGAATGCTTAAGGAGATGGGAATCCCAGACCACATTACCTATGTCCTGAGAAACCTATATACAGTCAAGAAGCAACAGTTAAACAACTTACTAGTTCAAACTTGGGAAAGGAGTACAAAAAGGTTGTGTATTGTCACCCTGTTTATTTAACTTCTATGCTGGGTACATCATGCAAAATACCAGGCCGGATGAATCACAAGTTAGAATCAAGATTGCCAGGAGAAATAGCAACAACCTCAGATAAGCCAATGACACCGTCCTTATGGCAGAAAGTGAAGAGGAATTCAAGAGCCTCTTGATGAAAGTGAAAAAAGAGAGTGGGAAATTTTGGCTTAAAACTCAACTTTCAAAAATTTGAGATCATGGCGTATTGTCCTGTCGCTTCATGGCAGAGAAGAGGAAAAAGTGGAAACAGTGACAGATTTTGTTTTCTTGGGTTCCAAAATCAGTGCACATGGTAACTGCAGCCATGAAACTACAATAATAATAATAATAATAAAATAAATGCTTGCACCTTGGAAGAAAAGCTATGACAAGCCTCAACAGTTTATTAAAAAGCAGAGACATCACTTTGCTGACAAAGATCCATATAGTCCAAGCTGTAGTTCTTCCAGTAGTCATGTATAGATGTGAGAGTTAGACAATAAAGAAGGCTGAGCACCAAAGAATTAATGCTTCCAAACTGTGATGCTGGAGAAGACTCTTGAGATTTCCTTGGAGAGCAAGGAGATCAAGCCAGTCAATCCTGAAGGAAATCAACCCTGAATATTCACTGGAAAGACTAATGCTGAAGCCAAAGTTCCAATAATTTGGCCACCTGAGTAAACAGTGAACTCCTTGAAAAAGACCCTGATGCTGGGAAAGATGGAAGGCCAAAGGAGAAGAGGGCAGCAGAGGATGAGATGGTTTGATAGCAGCACAATGTGCTCAATGCACATGAATTTGAGCTAACTCTGGGAGACAATGAAAGACAGGGAAGCCTGACGTGCTACAGTCCATGGGGTTGCAAAGAGTGAACACGACTTATTCAGTGACTGAATAGCAGGAATAATTTTGGGAAACAAAAAAAAGTCTTTATTTGCAGAGTATATGATCATTTATGTAGAAAATCAGCAGAAGCTACATAGAAGAGTAGATTTTTGAACGATAATATTCTATCTGTTTCTTCAGAGCAATCTCTTTATCTGAAAAACTTGTGACTTCCCTTTTTCTCTGCAAAAATTCTGGGGTCTTATATGCCTAACCATTTTACTCTTCATAGAAGGAAGAAAACATAGAAATTGTTGAGCTGGGACAGATCTTAGGAATATTCTAATAAAATGCCTTATATCTGTATTTTAAGAGCAATGTGATAACGGCTCAGAGAGGCAAAGACTTCCACACATAATCACACAGTGGGTTAATATCAGAACTTCCAGTTGAAAAGTTTTGCTTCCTCAAATATGAGTTTTTTAATCATGTGAATCTAAAGAAATTGTAAATATTGAACATAGTAAACACATGCTGTTAAATTTTAACTCTCTAGTAAATTAACATGAGAAAGCTGAAAGGTTACAAAAGTTTGTGGTAACCTGTGTTACCCCAGATAAGAGGGACATCAAAGTTTAGGGTACAACAGCCTTCTACCTAAAGTCCTCAATCAGAGCTCAAAAAGAAACTTGGATGTTAATAGAAGACATACTCTCTTGCCCTTTGCTCTCAGTGATCCCCAAAATTCTAAATAAAGAATATGTCAGAATATTTGAGTACAGAATCTACTTTCTAGGCCCCTGACCAGAACTCTAATTTGTGAGTAGGTAGAGAATAGGCATTGCTGCTGCTGCTGCTGCTGCTACTAAGTCGCTTCAGTCGTGTCTGACTCTGTGCAACCCCATAGATGGCAGCCCACCAGGCTCCCCCGTCCCTGGGATTCTCCAGGAAAGAACACTGGAGTGGGTTGCCATTTCCTTCTCCAATGCATGAAAGTCAAAAGTGAAAGAAGTTGCTCAGTCGTGTCTGACTCCAGGGACCCCATGGACTGCAGCCTACCAGGCTCCTCCGTCCATGGGATTTTCCAGGCAATAGTACTGGAGTGGGTTGCCATTGCCTTCTCTGAGAGAATAGGCATTAGTTGAGGCTAAAAAAAATCACACCATCCCCTAAGTAAGCAAGGTTCAGTGTGGTGAGGGAATCTCCCAGGTAGAAAGAGTTCACCTCACCAGGAGAGGGAGAGAAGTCTGAGCAAAAGGCTTCTCCAGCCTTTGGGGTCATTGTACAAATGTCCTGCTTTGATTTCACCCTACCCAGAATCACAAAGCTCAAATGTATAGAGTTCTGAGGAACAAGAAGAAAAGCAGGGACTACTAATAGCAGCCACAGAGTAGAAGTTGTTGCAGTTCACAGGGACCTACTTAAGAGACAAACTCAGCAGATTCCACCACTGATTAAACAAAGATCTTGCAAGCCACCTGGCATTTCCTGCAGATGACACCAGATTTTGCACCACAAGTATTCACATTTACTGATGTGGCTACAGGAATCTCCCCACCCCTCCCCTATTCTGTCCCTAGACCCCAGCCAGAGTCCAAGAGCCACACCCAAAGCCAGCTCTTATTCTGAGGCTGTGTGAGTGCAAGATGCAAGCACAGACTCCTCTGGCTGATACCCACTGCTGGTCATACACTTAGACTAACTGCTCCAGCTGAGCACCCGCACACACCCAGCCTGAGCCCTGTGTGTGGCCTCCACTGCAGTGCACATGTCTAGAGGGAGAGTTTGCAGCTGTGGGAGAAAATGCCAACAGCCATGACCCCTGCAACTGCCAGTGAGCCCTTACTTGGCCTGATTCTTGCTTCCTACACATTATATATATATGTCTGCACCTGGCTTCTGCCCCAACATAAGACCTGTAGCTGACTCATGCTGCTGAGTTTGTGTCCACCACTTTCTCTGGCCACCACCAATGCCTGTCCTGTCCCCTAGCCACTGGGCCTTTAGACACCACTGAAGATGCCTATTATCCTTACAGCCACTGTGCAACCCCAGCAGTGTTCATCAAGGTCCACATAGTTTGTCAGTGTTGTGGTACCAGTGGCCTGAGATGAAGAAACATCATGCCCCTTTCCTCAGACTCAGTGCTTCCACATGCTCCCACAACTCATACCTTGCAGCACTTGACCTAGAGTAACAGCATATGTCAGCACACTCCCACTCACAGGTGAAAATCTCTTACTAAAGACAGTCCATAAAGCCTGGAAGAGGTGGATGCTTTTTCAAATCTGTAGACCTATGAGGAAGGTTCCGGGAATCACTGAAGAATCAGGGGGAAATGACTCCATCAGAGGACTACAGTAAATCTCCAGTAGCTGGACGTAAAGGAATGGAGATCTAGGAATTGTCCAACAAAGCGTTATAAACAATTGTTCTAAAGGTGCTCTGAGAGCTACAAGAGAATACTGATAAACAATTTAACAGTAACTGGAGACAATCAAAGAACTAAATGGGAAGTTCAACAAAGAGAAAATATAAAAGAACCAAATATTGCTTATGAGTACAATGACTGAACAATAGACGGTTTCAACAGCAGAGTGGAGAAAGCAAAGAAAAGAAGCTGTGAGCCTGAAGACAGAAGATTGAAATTATATTTTCAGAGGAGTAAATTAATACAACAGTGCAGCAGCAGCAGAGAAGGAATGAAGAAATGTTATGGAACGTATTGGACATCTTCGAGAGAAATAATGTATTCACCATTGGAGTCCCAGAAGGAGAAAGGTAGGCAAAAGGAGTGAAGGGCTTACTTAAAGAAATAATAGCTAACAGCTTCCCAAACTTGGAGAGACAGTTGGCTATTCAAGTTCATGAAGCAAATAGATCGCCCAAAACTTAAATCCAAAACAATCTTCTCCAAAATATGTGTAATGAAACTATTTAAAATCAAAAATGAGAGAGTTTTAAAAGCAACAAAAGAAAATATATTTCTCTTATAAAAGGGATTAAACCTTAAGGCTATTAGAATATTTCTCAACAGAGACCTTGCAGACAAGGAGATAATGGGATGGTATATATTCAAAGTTCTAAGAACAACAACCAAAAAAAAAAAAAAAACTTCCAATAAAGAATGTTTTACCCAGTATGGTTATCCTCCAGAAGGGAAGGCAAGATAAAGAATTTTCCAATAAAAATAAACACAATAGTAAACAAGTGGGACCTGATTAAACTTAAAAGCTTTTGTACAGGAAAGGGAACTATAAGCAAGGTGAAAAGACAACCCTCAGAATGGGGGAAAATAATAGCAAATGAAATAACTGACAAAGGATTAATTTCCAAAATATACAAGCAACTCATACAACTCAATGCCAGAAAAACAACCCAATCAAAAAGTGGGAAAAATACCTAAACAAACATTTCTCCAAAGAAGACATACAGATGGCTAACAAACACATGAAAAGATGCTCAACATCGCTCATTATTAGAGAAATGCAAATCAAAACTACAATGAGATATCACCTCACACCAGTCAGAATGGCCATCATCAGAAAGTCTACAAATAATAAATGCTGGAGAGGATGTGGAGAAAAGGGAATACTCTTGCACTGTTGGTGGGAGTGTAAATTGATACAGCCACTATGGAAGACGTTATGGAGATTCCTTTAAAAAACTAGGAATCAAAGCACCATATGACCCAGCAATCCCACTCCTAGGCATATACCCTGAGGAAACCAAAATTGAAAAAGATACATATGTCCCATTGTTCATTGCAGCACTGTTTACAATAGCTAGCACGTGGAAGCAACCTCGATGTCCATCGATACATGAATGGATGAAGAAGTTGTGGTACACACACACAATGGAATATTGCTCAGTCATAAAAAAAGAAATGCATTTGAGTCAGTTCTAATGAGGTAGATGAACCTAGGCCTATTATACACAGTGAAGTAAGTCAGAAAGAAAAAGATAAATATTGTATACTAATGCATATATACAGAATATAGAAAAATGATATTGAAGAATTTATTTGCAGGGCAGCAATGAGAAACAGACATAGAAAATAGACTTACGGACATGGAGAGAGGGAAGGAGAGAGTGAGATGTATGGAGTAACATGGAAACTTACATTACCATATGTAAAATAGATAGCCAATGGGAATTTGCTGTATGTCTCAGGAAACTCAAACAGGGGCTCTGTATCAACCTAGAGCTGTGGGATGGGGAGGGAGAAAGGGGTGAGGCTCAACAGGGAGGGGATGTATGTATACCTACAGCTGATTCATATTGGTTTGACAAAAACAACAAATTCTGTAAAGCAATTACACTTCAAGTAAAAAAAATCTGGGGAGAGGGGTCCTAAGATGGTGGAGGAATAGGACGGGGACACCACTTTCTCCCCCACAAATTCATCAAAACAACATTTGAACGCTGAGTAAATTCCACAAAACAACATCTGAATGCCGGCAGAGGACATCAGGCACCCAGAAAAGCAGCCCATTTGTCTTCAAAAGGAGCTAGGAAAAAATATAAAAGACAAAAAGAGAGACAAAAGAGGGAGGGACAGATTCCATCCCGGGAAGGGAGTCTTAAAAAAGAGAGAAGTTTCCAAACACAAGCAACACCTGAAGCTCAATTCCAGAAAAATAAATGACCCAATCAAAAAATGGGCCAAAGAACTAAACAGACATTTATCCAAAGAAGACATACAGATGGCTAACAAACACATGAAAAGATGTTCAACATCACTCATTATCAGAGAAATTCAAATCAAAACCACAGTGAGGTACCAGCTCATGCTGGTCACAATGGCTGCTGTAGAAAAATGTACAAACAACAAATGCTGGTGCGGGTGCAGGGAAAAGGGAACCCTCTTACACTGTTGGTGGGAATGCAAACTAGTACAGCCACTATGGAGAACAGTGTGGAGATTCCTTAAAAGACTGGAAATAGAACTGCCTTATGACCCAGCAACCCCACTGCTGGGCATACACACTGAGGAAACCCGAATTGAAAGAGACACGTGTACCCCAATGTTCATCGAAGCACAGTTTATAATAGCCAGGACATGGAAGCAACCTAGATGCCCATCAGCAGACGAATGGATAAGAAAGCTGTGGTACATATACACAATGGAATATTCAGTTCAGTTCAGTCACTCAGTCGTGTCCGAATCTTTGAGACCCCATG
Source organism: Bos javanicus (assembly GCF_032452875.1). Taxonomy (NCBI): domain Eukaryota; kingdom Metazoa; phylum Chordata; class Mammalia; order Artiodactyla; family Bovidae; genus Bos; species Bos javanicus. The sequence goes on from NC_083893.1 coordinate 16,430,510, forward strand.
AATCGCAGCACTCCAGGCCTCCCTGTCCATCACCAACTCCCGGAGTTCACTCAGACTCACGTCCATTGAGTCAGTGATGCCATCCAGCCATCTCATCCTCTGTCGTCCCCTTCTCTTCCTGCCCCCAATCCCTCCCAGCATCAGAGTCTTTTCCAATGAGTCAACTCTTCACATGAGGTGGCCATTCCTTCCAAAGAAATCCCAGGGCTGATTCCTTCAGAATGGACTGGTTGGATCTCCGTGCACTCCAAGGGATTCTCAAGAGTCTTCTCCAACATCACAGCTCAAAAGCGTCAATTCTTTGGCACTCAGCCTTCTTCACAGTCCAACTTTCACATCCATACATGACCACAGGAAAAACCATAGCCTTGACTAGACGGACCTTTGTTGGCAAAGTAATGTCTCTGCTTTTGAATATGCTATCTAGGTTGGTCACAACTTTCCTTCCAAGGAGTAAGTGTCTTTTAATTTCAGTGGAATATTACTCAGCCATTAAAAAGAACACATTTGAATCAGTTCTAATGAGGTGGATGAAACTGGAGCCTATTATACAGAGTGAAGTAAGTCAGAAAGAAAAACACCAATAGAGTATACTGATGCATATATATAGAATTTAGAAAGATGGTACCAACAACCCCGTGAGCAAGACAGTAAAAGAGACACAGATGTATAGAACAGTCTTTTGGACTCTGTGAGAGAAGACAAGGGTGGGGTGATCTCAGAGAATAGCATAGAAACACGTATATTATCATATGTGAAACAGATCACCAGTCCAGGTTTGATGCATGAGACAGAGTGCTCATGTCTGGTGCACTGGGATGACCCAGAGGGATAGGATGGGGAGGGAGGTGGGAGGGGGCTTCAGGATGGGGAACACATGTACACCCACGGCTGATTCATGTCAATGTATGGCAAAACCCACTACAATATTTTAAAATAATTAGCCTCCAATTAAAATAAATTAAAAATAAAGACACGCTAAACGCTAACAAGATCGTGAAAAGATGCTCAACATTCTTGATTAATAAAGAAATGAAAATCAAAACAATGAGATATCTCACACCTTTCAGATGGCTATCGTCAAAAAGACCACAAATAACAAATGTTGGAGCAGATGTGAAGAGGTAGGCATGTAAATTGGTGCAACCACTAAGAAAAATATCAATAGTATGGAAGTTCCACACAAAGCTAAAATAGAAAGAGCAATTCCACTCTTGGGTATTGTGTTGTTCAGTCACTAAGTCATGTCTGAATCTTTGCAACCCCATGAACTGCAGCACATCAGGCTTCCCAGTCCCTCACTATCTCCTAGAGTCTGCTCAAACTCATGCCCATTGAGTCAGTGATGTCATCCAACCATCTCATCCTCTGTTGCCCCCTTCTCCTTTTGCCTTCAATCTTTCCCAGCATTCATTCCCAGTGGAAAATTCTGAAAGAGATGGGAATACCAGACCACCTGACTTGCCTCTTGAGAAACCTATATGCAGGTCAGGAATCAATGGTTAGAACTGGACATGGAACAATGGACTGGCTCCAAATAAGAAAAGGAGTACGTCGAGGCTGTATATTGTCACCCTGCTTATTTAACTTATATGCAGAGAACATCATGAGAAACCCTGGGCTGGAGGAAGCCCAAGCTGGAGTCAAGATTGCTGGAAGAAATATCAATAACCTCAGATATGCGATGACCCCACCCTATGGCAGAAAGTGAAGAACTAAAGTGCTTCTTGATGAAACTGAAAGGGGAGAGTGAAAAAGTTGGTTTAAAGCTCAACATTCAGAAAACTAAGATCATGGCATCCAGTCCCACCACTTCATGGCAAATAGGTGGGGAAACAGTGGAAACAGTGGCTGACTTTATTTTTGGTGGCTCTAAAATCACAGCAGATGGTGACTGCAGCCATGAAATTAAAAGACACTTACTCCTTGGAAGGAAAGTTATGACCTACCTAGACAGCATATTAAAAAGCAGAGACATTACTTTGCCAACAAAGGTCCGTCTAGTCAAGGCTATGGTTTTTCCAGTGGTCATGTATGGAAGTGAGAGTGGGACTATAAAGAAAGCTGAGTGCCGAAGAATTGATGCTTTTGAACTGTGGTGTTGAAGAAGACTCTTGAGAGTCCTTTGGACTGCAAGGAGATACACGAGTCCATCCTAAAGGAGATCAGTTCTGGATGTTCATTGGAAGATCTGATGTTGAAGCTGAAACTCCAACACTTTAGCCACTTGATGCGAACAGCTGACTCATTTGAAAAGACCCTGATGCTGGGAAAGATTGAGGGCAGGAGGAGAAGGGATGACAGAGGATGAGACGATTGGATGGCATCATGGACTCAATGGACATGGGTTTGGGTGGACTCCGGGAGCTGGTGATGGGCAGGGAGGCCTGGGGTGCTGGGATTCACAGGGTCGCAAAGAGTCGGACACGACAGAGCGACTGAACTGAACTTTCCCAGCATTAGGATCTTTTTCAAGGAGTCTGCTCTTCGCATCAGGCGGCCAAAGTGTTGAAACTTCAGGTTCAGCATCAGTCCTTCCAATGAATATTCACGGTTGATTTCCTTAAGGATTGACGGGTTTGATCTCCTTGCAATCCAAGGGACTCTCAATAGCCCTCCAGCACCACAATTCCAAAGCATCAATTCTTTGCTTCTCAGCCTTCTTTATGGTCCAACTCTCACGTGAATACATACATGACTACTAAAAAAATCATAGCTTTGACTATATGGACCTTTGTTGGCAAAATAATATCTCTGCTTTTTAGTATGCTGTCTAGGTTTGTCATAGCTTTTCTTCTAAGGAGCAAATGTCTTAATTTCATGATTGCACTCACCATCTGCAGTGATTTTGGAGCCCAGGAAAGTAAAATTAGTCACTGTTTCTAATTTTCCCCCACCTATTTGCCTTGAAGCGATGGGACCCAATGCCATGATCTTAGTTTTTTGAATGTTGAGTTTGGGGCCAGCTTTTTCACTCTCCTCTTTCACCTCTATCAAGAGGCTCTTTACTTTCTTTTCACCTTCTGCCATTAAAGTGGTATCATCTACATATATGAGGCTGTTGGGCATATCTTGGGTATATATCCAGAAAAAATGAAAATCTTAATTTGCAAAGATACTTGCACCCCAATGTTCCTAACAGCACTATTTACAACAGTGAAGATATGAAAGCAAGGTAAGTGTCAGTCAACATATGAATGAACAAAGAAGATGTACTATATGCATATAATGGAATATGCCCAGTCATAAAAAGAATGAAATTCTCCTAAATACAAAACCATGGATGGATATTAAGTCAGACAAAGACAAATACTATATGATACTATTATATGTGTAAACTAAAAAATAATACAAATGTATATGTACAACAGAAAGAGACCTACAGATATATATACCAGGCTCAGTTCAGTTCAGTTCAGTTGCTCAGTCATGTTCGACTCTGCGACCCCAAAAATCGCAGCACGCCAAGCCTCCCTGTCCATCATCAACTCCCGGAGTTCACTTAAACTCATGTCTATCAAGTCGGTGATGCCATCCAGCCATCTCATCCTCTGTCGTCCCCTTCTCCTCTTGCCCCCAATACCTCCCAGCATCAGAGTCCTTTCCAATGAGTCAACTCTTCGCATGAAGTGGCCAAAGTATTGGAGTTTCAGTTTTAGCATCATTCCTTCCAAAGAAATCCCAGGGCTGATTGCTTCAGAATGGACTGGTTGGATCTCCTTGCAGTCCAAGGGACTCTCAAGAGTCTTCTCCAACACCACAGCTCAAAAGCATCAATTCTTCAGCGCTCAGCCTTCTTCACAGTCCAACTCGCACATCCATACATGACCACAGGAAAAACCATAGCCTTGACTAGACGGACCTTTGTTGGCAAAGTAATGTCTCCGCTTTTCAATATGCTATCTAGGTTGGTCATAACTTTCCTTCCAAGGAGTAAGAGTCTTCTAATTTTATGGCTGCAGTCAACATCTGCAGTGATTTTGAAGCCCCAAAAAATAAAGTCTGACACTGTTTCCACTGTTTCCCCATCTATTTCCCATGAAGTGATGGGACAGGATGCCATGATCTTCATTTTCTGAATGTTGAGCTTTAAGCCAATTTTTCACTCTCCACTTTCACTTTCATCAAGAGGCTTTTGAGTTCCTCTTCACTTTCTGCCATAGGTGTGGTGTCATCTGCATATCTGAGGTTATTTATATTTCTCCTGGCAATCTTGATTCCAGCTCGTGTTTCTTCCAGTCCAGCGTTTCTTATGATGTCCTCTGCATATAAGTTAAATAAGCAGGGTGACAATATACAGCCTTGATGAACTCCTTTTCCTATTTGGAACCAGTCTGTTGTTCCATGTCCAGTTCGAACTGTTGCTTCCTGACCTGCATACAAATTTCTCAAGAGGCAGATCAGGTGGTCTGGTATTCCCATCCCTTTCAGAATTTTCCACAGTTTATTGTGATCCACATAGTCCAAGGCTTTGGCATAGTCAATAAAGCAGAAGTAGATATTTTTCTGGAACTCTCTTGCTTTTTCAATGATCCAGCGGATGTTGGCAATTTGATCTCTGGTTCCTCTGCCTTTTCTAAAATCAGCTTGAATATCAGGAAGTTCACGGTTCACATATTGCTGAAGCCTGGCTTGGAGAATTTTGAGCATTACTTTACTAGCGTGTGAGAATGGTGCAATTGTGCGATAGTTTGAGCATTCTTTGGCATTGCCTTTCTTGGGGAGTGGAATGAAAACTGACCTTTTCCAGTCCTGAGGCCACTGCTGAGTTTTCCAAATTTGCTGGCATATTGAGTGCAGCACTTTCACAGCATCATCTTTCAGGATTTGAAATAACTCAATTGGAATTCCATCACCTCCATTAGCTTTGTTCGTAGTGATGCTTTCTAAGGCCCACTTGACTTCACATTCCAGGATATCTGGCTCTAGGTGAGTGATCACACCATCATGATTATCTGGGTCGTGAAGATTTTTTTTGTACAGTTCTTCTGTGTATTCTTGCCACCTCTTCTTGATATCTTCTGCTTCTGTTAGGTCCATACCATTTCTGTCCTTTATCGAGCCCATCTTTGCACAAAATGTTCCCTTGGTATCTCTAATTTTCTTGAAGAGATCTCTAGTCTTTCCCATTCTGTTGTTATCCTCTATTTCTTTGCATTGATCGCTGAAGAAGGCTTTCTTATCTCTTCTTGCTATTCTTTGGAACCCTGCATTCAGATGTTTATATCTTTCCTTTTCTCCTTTGCTTTTCGCTTCTCTTCTTTTCACAGTTATTTGTAAGGCCTCCTCAGACAGCCATTTTGCTTTTTTGCATTTCTTTTCCATGGGGATGGTCTTGATCCCTGTCTCCTATACGATATCACAAACCTCACTCCATAGTTCATTAGGCACTCTGTCTATCAGCTCTAGTCCCTTAAATCTATTTCTTACTTCCACTGTATAATCATAAGGGATTTGATTTAGGTCATACCTGAATGGTCTATTGGCTTTCCCTACTTTCTTTAATTTCAGTCTGAATTTGGCAATAAGGAGTTCATGATCTGAGCCACAGTCAGCTCCCGGTCTTGTTTTTGCTGACTGTATAGAGCTTCTCCATCTTTTGCTGCAAAGAATATAATCAATCTGGTTTTGGTGTTGACCATCTGGTGATGTCCAGGTGTAGAGTCTTCGCTTGTGTTGTTGGAAGAGGGTGTTTGTTATGACCAGTGCATTCTCTTGGCAAAACTCTATTAGCCTTTGCCCTGCTTCATTCCATACTCCAAGGCCAAATTTGCCTGTTACTCCAGGTGTTTCTTGACTTCCTACTTTTGCATTCCAGTCCCCTATGATGAAAAGAACATCTTTTTGGGGTGTTAGTTCTAAAAGGTCTTGTAGGTCTTCATAGAACCATTCAACTTCAGCTTCTTCAGTGTTACTGGTTGGAGCATAGGTTCAGATTACCGTGATATTGAATGATTTGCCTTGGAAACAAACAGAGATCATTCTGTCATTTTTGAGATTGCATCCAATACTGCATTTCGAACTCTTTTGTTGACCATGATGGCTACTCCGTTTCTTCTAAGCGATTCCTGCCACGGTAGTACATATAATGGTCATCTGAGTTAGATTCACCCATTCCAGTCCATTTTAGTTTGCTGATGCCTAGAATGTCGACATTCACTCTTGCCATCTCCAGTTTGACCACTTCCAATTTGCCTTGATTCATGGACCTGACATTCCAGGTTCCTATGCAATATTGCTCTTTACAGCATTGGACCTTGATTCTATTACCAGTCACATCCATAATTGGGTATTGTTTTTGCTTTGGCTTCATCCCTTCATTCTTTCTGGAGTTATTTCTCCACTGATCTCCAGTAGCATATTGGGTACCTACTGACCGGGGGAGTTTCTCTTGCATTTTGTATCCTATCATTTTGTCTTTTCATACTGTTCATGGGGTTCTCAAGGCAAGAATACTGAAGTGATTTGCCATTCCCTTCTCCAGTAGACCACATTCTGTCAGACCTCTCCACCATGACCCGCCGGTCCTGACTGGCCCCACATGGCATGGCTGTTTCATTGAGTTAGACAAGGATGTGGTCCATGTGATCAGATTGTCTAGTTTTCAGTGATTATGGTTTCATTGTGTCTGCCCTCTGATGTCCTCTCACAACACCTACCATCTTACTTGGGTTTCTCTTACCTTGGATGTGGAGTATCTCTTCACAGGTGCTCCAACAAAGCGCAGCTGCTGCTCCCACCAGCTGCGATGGACCACAAAAAGTGGGGCCTAAAGGAGCTACCCCTCGCCCAAGGTCAGGGGAGGCGACCAAGAGTGCCAGGCTGCGATGGCACAGGAGTGGCCTAGAGGAGATACCCGACACCCAAGGTCAGGGGCAGCAGCCAAGACGAGCTACCACACGCCCGAGTTCAGGGGCGGTGGCTGAGAGGAGCTACCCCACACCCGAGGTCAGGCGCGGCGGCTGAGAGGAGCAACCCCACGTCCAGGGAGGGGTGGCTGCACAGGCGCAGAAGGGCCAAGAGGAGCTACACCACGTTCAAGGTCAGGAGGGGCGGCCCTAATGAGATATACCAAGCTGCTGCTGCTGCTGCTGCTGCTAAGTCGCTTCAATCGTGTCCGACTCTGTGCGACCCCTTCTATGGAGAAGGCAGCCCATGAGGGTCCCCCATCCCTGGGATTCTCCAGGCAAGAACACTGGAGTGGGTTGCCATTTCCTTCTCCAATGCATGAAAGTGAAAAGTGAAAGTGAAGTCGCTGAGTCTTGTCCGACTCTTAGGGACCCCATGGACTGCGGCCCACCAGGCTCCTCCATCCATGGGATTTTCCAGGCAAGAGTGCTGGAGTGGGGTGCCATTGCCTTCTCCAATATACCAAGCTGCTGCTGCTGCTAAGTCGCTTCAGTCCTGTACGACTCTGTGCTACCCCATAGACGGCAGCCCACCAGGCTCCCTGGGAGTGGTTACCAAAGGAAAGAGACAAGGGGAAAGGTCAATTCAGGGCATGAGATTAAGAGTTACAACTACTATCTATAAAATAGATAAGCAACAAAAATATATTGTAAAGCACAGGGAATTATAGCCACTACCCTGTTACAACTTTTAAGGGAGTATACTCTACCGAATACTAAATCATTATGCTGTTCATTTGAAAAATATATTATAAACCAACTATGCTTAAATGTGTAAATAAATGAAAACTTTTTCATATATCCATAAAGAATAGAGAAAGAAAGAAAAAGAACTCATACAACTCAATTTTCAAAATATTCAGTTTTTAAAATGGGCAGATGTTCTTATATGTGGAATCTAAAAAGAAATTATATGAATGAAATTACTTACAAAACAGAGACTCACAGAGTAGGAATTTATGGTTGCTGGGGGAAAGGGATAGAGAGTTTGGGATGGACATGTACACACTGCTATATTTAAGATAGATAACCAACAAGGACCTACGGTATAACATATGGAACAATGATCAATGTTTTGTGGCAGCCTGGATGGGAGGAGTATTTAGGCGGGAATGGATACACGTATATGTATGGCTGAGTCCCTTCACTGTTCACCTGAAACCATCAAACATTGTTAATCAGCTATAACCCAATACAAAATAAAAAGTTTTTTTTAATGGGCAGATGATCTGCCATTTTTCCAAAAAAAGTTTCCAAATGGCTAACAGGTTTGTTAAAAGATGCTCAACATCTCTAGTCACCAGGGAAATGCAATAAAAAACCACAGATAGGCATCTCCTCATACCTGTTTTAATGTCAATGATAATTATGGAATAATTGTGATAATCATTCACAATGTATTCATATAAAACCATTACATTGCACCTTAAATATGTTCTTTTCTGCTTTTTATTCTGGCATGGCATTCTTTCTCTTTTCATTTCCATAATTTTTCATCATACTTGCTATTTTCAGATAATTCCAATGCATAGATTTAACAGGTTTTTCTTTCTATTATCTACTTTTTATCCTCATCCTTTTGTGTGCATCTTGTTTTTTATGTCAATTTTTTAATTTTTTCCCTTGATAAAATATTAATATAAAATACATGCAGTAGAGTGTATTAACCTTAAGTGTACACTTTGGTGAATTTTTACATATGTGTATACCTTCCTAAGCACCATCTACATCAAAATCTAGAACATGTTCCTATACCACAGGAGGCTCTCTCACTTGCTTTTCCAGTCTCTTTACCTGAGACAACAAATCATTATTCTGACTTCTCTCAATGAAGTTTAGTTCTGCCTATGCTAGAAAAGAACAGAAACAGAATCATACAGAATGTACTTTTTGGTGTCTGGACTCTTTCGTTTAACTTCATCTTAGAAATTCTTCCATGTTTCCACAAGTTGCAGAGGAGTGTCTTTTTCTATTGATGGCAGTATCCTACTCCATGAATGTGATGTGATATATTTACCCACTGTTAAGCTAATAGACATTGAGTTGATTCCAGTTTGGAGCTACTATAAAGAAAGCTATTGTGAACACTTTTTTCCATGTGTGATCTTAGATACAGGCTGACATTTTTCAAGGATATACAGCTAACAGTCCTCGGGCTCCAGGACCAGGCAGATGTCTAGCTTTACAACATATGGTTCAACATTTCAAGGTTTTGAAACAGTTTGTCCTCCCACCAAATGTATGGTAGGTCTAGTAGTACCACTTCCTCATGATACTTGGAATTTTCAGGACTTTTAAAAAATTCTGGTGGGTACATACTAGTAATCCATTGTGATTTTAATTTTTATTTCTCACATAACTAAAAATATTGAGTACCTTTCTTCATATTTATTGACCATATGGATATTCCTTTCTGTGAAGAATTTGTTCAAACATTTGCCCATCTAAAAAAAATATCTGAGTGGAAGTCTTTCATTTTACTGATGTAATCTCGATGTGAGTCCTTCATTGGATTTATTCAGTGTAAATATTTCTCCCAGACTCTGGCTAGCTTTTTGATGATATTAAATGATATCTTCTGAAGAAGAAGAGTTTTAAAATTAATTTAAATAAAGACCAATTTGTTGATCTCTTGTAATTAGTGCTTTCTTGTTCTAATTTTGTTAAAACTTTTTCAAGTGCAAAGTCATAATGATTTTCTCTTATGTTTCACAGCAGAGGCTTTTTAGTTCTATTTTTCATACTTATGTCCATGGTCCGTCTCAAATAAGTGTTTGTAAGCAACTCATAAAAAGAAGTTGATTTTTTCCCAATATCCATTTTATCTAGCATGAAGATTATTCTTTCCATGCTAATTAAATAGCACTATCACATGGCCATATAGGTGTGAGTCTGTTTCTAAAGTTTTTTCTATTCTAGTGTATTTCAACTTGTTATTCTTGTGCCAATACCATATTGTCCTAATTATTATAGCTTTAAACTAAGTCCTCATATCTGGTGTAAGTCTTCTACCTTTATTCTTCTTTCTTCTTGATTATATTGGCTTCTTTGTATTTCCACACAAATTTTAGATCAATTGATCAATTCAGAAGGTCTGATATTTACTGAGAATTCATTGAATCTTTACATTGACAGAATTGACACTTAAACAATATTGATTTTTCTAAATTTATGAACATGGTATAACTCTATATTTGGGTATAATTTCTCCCAGCAACGTTGTGAAATTTGAAGTATTGATGTGTTTCACATTACTCATTAGATTCAGCCCTAGATATTTGCGGGGAGTAGTTAGCTTATTTAAAATGATTCTTTTATCAATATCATTTAATTATTTGATCTTAGTACAAAGCAGTACAATTCATTCTTTTCAATTCATTTTTTTAATTAACCTTGTAGCCAGTTCTCAGGCCACTCTACTTTCCCATCAGCAGTGTACTTCGATTACATCCTCAGGTGTAACACTCTCAAGATCTAAGGAGGACATGCTTAACAATTTCCTTTGTTTATTTTTGTTTAGCAGCTCCTTGGAACTCACATAAAGTTTCTATTCTTTGTCATATATATCCACTAAAGACCACTCAATTAGCTTAGTCCTCATCTAATAATTGGACAGATATTTCCTTAGTAGTTTTAGGAACCAAAACAGCACCTACTATTTACAAGACACTTTATATATATGTTGGAGCATGCCTTCAACATGCATCCAGACACTTTATAGTTCTGCTGTATCCTTCACTTCCTTCTTGCACAGAACCTCCAGGCTTGCCAGACGTGAGAGTTTAGAATCTTCTCCAGTCTTTTCAGAACATTTGTAGATTTCTAATGTCTCAGGAGGGCATCCCAGGTGTTTCTAGAGGTAAAGAACCTGCCTGACAGTCCAGGAGACATAAGAGATGAGGGTTCAATCCCTCCATCAGAACGATCCCCTGGAGGAGAGCATGGCAATCCAGTCCAGTATTCTTGCCTGGAGAAGCCCATAGACAGAGGAGCCTGGCTGGTTATAGTCCTTAGGGTTGCACAGAGTCAGACACAACTGAAGTGACTTAGCACACACACATACACACACACACACACACACACACATGCACGCAGTGTCTTGAGAATTCATCAGGTTTCCAAAGCCTTCCATGAATATCTCTTTCCTCAACTTTTCCTTTTAAGCTTTTTGGTTAGCGTATTGATTTCTATAGCTTCAGGCATCTACAATATTCAAAAATTGCCCCTGATTGTTTTCAACAAATGTGTCTGTGGAAAGGCTGTTCATACTGGGAAACTTCTGAGATCAATCCTGAATGTAGTCTTCCACAGTGACCACAGGCAGGTTAAATAATAATGATTCTCTGGGAACAGGGTTTTGAAGGAGTTCCAGCTCCACTCACTGCCTCCTGCTTGAGGCTGATATATTGTTGATGCTTTTCACCATGATTATACGCTGTAGCTTTTCAAGGCTACCTCAAAGCTGGGAAGATAGAAGGGAATAAGGCAAAACATGATAAACCTCACTGTTATTACTGAGGTTTATCCATTTTCTTGAAGAAACACTCTGCAGATTGATGCACATCTTGGCTAATGGTCAAAGATCTGAAAAAGCAGACCTGATAAGTTTTACTTGTGCTTTCATTGTTTTATATCAGAGAGAATTATTAGAAGTCGTTACTCCATACCACATTTGCTGACATACTTCAGTCTAATTTTGAAAGGAAGTAATGAAAAGTGGATACTCTTACTTTTTCAAAATCATGGGGAATGGGTTCAATATTTCACCATTAATGAAAATAGTTTCTAGGATTTTGGAGACATCTTTTTTTCAGAATTTTTCTCAATTTACAGAGAATGTTTATCATTAAAAAATGTTAACCATTATCAAACTTTTACATTTACGGAGAAGGTCACTTGTTCCCTCCGCTAGGTTTGTGTCTATGCTACACATTGTACATCAAATAATGCAATGATAACCTGGGGCTCGGGGTGACATTAGTTTTCTCCAGCAGAAAATATGTTCCAGCAAGCAGAAAATGTTTAGGGATGAATCAATGTAATTTAAGCAATGTTTAAAATTACTTAAAGATGAACTCTAGTCTTATGATTACTCTTCAACCTCAGGTTTATTCTTAAGGCTTGTTTACAGATCTTTGTAATCTTCAGGCTTCAGCTGAAGTTGGAACATTCACTTGATCCTTCTTACTTGGCAAGCTTTAGACTCCATTTTTTTTTTTTCTCTGAGCCCTCAGAACATTTCAATTTTTTTGTTTTGTTTTGTTTCTAAAGCTCCTACACAACATTTTGTAGTCACCCCTTCAGACTCTCAGCTCCTGATTTCAAATCAACAATCACTTCAAAGATAAAATCACATCAAATAACAGGCTTCCTGATATGGATTTCCTAAACCCTCTGCTTTCTTGTTCCCAGAAGTCCTCACAACTTTGAACACTCCTCCCTGCTGACAAATATATATGTACATAGGCATGTGTTTGTGTGTGTATATCTGTGATGAGCCAGACAGAGGAAGAAAATACAGAAATAAATATAGATGTTATATCAAGAAGTTTCTGGTCATTGCAATTATATATTATTTGTAGATGATAAAATTTCCTACTTGAAAAATCCATGAAAGGTAACTGAAGTTACTAAATCTACCAAAGAATTCAGTTCTCAGCATATAAAAGGGTTTGGTCAAATAGTCTTTCTATTACAGTCATGACAGAAAAGTAAAGAGATACATACTTTTTAGGGCATTATTCTTCAGTATTGATGAAAAACAAAAATGCACATATATGGGCAGACACTTCACTTCTAGCAAACTATCCCAGAGAGATAGTATAGGAATAATAAAAGATGTATGCAGGTAGGAGCATTTCTATATTAACAAAAGTTCAAAATAATCTAAGTATCCTTGAACACTAAGATAATTTTTAAGATTATTATAGGCATGAAATATGGTATTATGAGATACACTTATTTATATAGATTGTGAAAGTACCTTTTTCTATAATATAATGTCACCAAGAAGTCAGAGATATATTGTAAATAATACATACATACACACATATCCACAGCAACACACATGCATATTTTTCTGTGTTTTCAAATATAACCATAAATACATATTATTTTCCTTCTTTTTTGCTTTAATATGTCTATATCTGTAATTGAGTCTATGTGTGGGTCTGTGTTGAATAACTAGGGGAAAAGAGAAAGGACAGCCTTGAAAATAACTAGCAAATGTAATTTTTATCCCATGTTATTCCCTCTAGCTGGAGCACTCTTCCTCTGCTTTCTTCCTGCATGTATGTATGTATATGTATATATACATATATGTTACATATATAAAAACATATACATCACACCTGTAATTACACTTTAATGAACATTGAAAAAACAGAAATTATACATGCCAAACTGTCAAGAGATTACTCCCCTGAAGAGATAATAGCAGTAAGAGATGAGTACATTATACATATATATTTTTTAACACATGTGATAATTTTCTACTCTAATTTTTTTTTTAATCAAAATATAACATTTATAAGGTACCTTTCCACTGTAGATGAGATACAGCTTAAGATCTCAGGATAGAATTACAAAAAACATTTTATTGAAGACAAAACTGAGCTGTAGTTCATGAAGCAAAACTTGAACTGAATCTTAAAGAAAATCAGAAGAGACAGGGCTCAGGAAAGTCACTCCTGACTTTAAGGGAGAGGTGGACCATAGCTAACAGCAAGGGCACAGGGCATCAGCTTGTGTAGACAGAGCTGGAGAGGCTCATCTGCGATCCGGCAGCAGCCCTTTCTTCAGACTGGAATGAAACAGACCTCGTAGAAGTGTGGTATAGATCCCACTCCTTTCAGAAGTGGTGTAGTATCAATGTTCTTCGGATCAACCAGAGGTTTCAAGGTAAATTTCTGTAAAATGCTGACCAGGAGTAAAAACAGTTCCATGCGGGCCAGGCCTTCTCCAATACAAACTCTTTTTCCTAGAAATGAGACATAAATGAAATATCCATATAATTCTCATTTGATCTAGTGCACAGGGAGATGTAGATAAATATGAAATGAAATAATAAAGTAAATAAATAGGTAAACTAAGGAAAGATGAAATAACCAATGGCTTGTCCTATTTACACAAAAATCTGGTCTGCTTCATTCCCTCAGAACATATTTCTGTGTACATTCTATTTAATATATTTTTTAATCCCTTTTGTACACCCATGTGGGAATTGCTTTACTGAGGGTGGCCAGTGACATTTTTCTATACTCACACACACACACACACAGATATACACAAACATATACACACAAACAGACCTATATACACACACTTGCTCGTCCCAATCAGCATTAGACACACTAAATGTTCTCCATCTACCTCCAACCCAAGTCTCAACAACAGGTTTATTTCTCCTCATCTGATTTCTAAAAATAATCTTGACCTTGCCATGTCCCTGTTTTAACACTATTTTAAGAGTTTATCACTATCAGCTATAAAAAGAAATGTCACAAACTAGACATGAGTATTACTACATGTTCACCAATCCTGGACACATAAGCTATTTCAAGTGTTAGGAATTTCCAGTCATTCCTCCAACTGAAATACTTGTCCCCTCAGCTCTGCCAGCTGAGATTCTCTACATCTTTATAGATCCACGGCAGGTGTCATTTTTTCTATACAAACTTCTTTGATCTATTCAGGCAGATATAATTTACTCCTTCACTGGTATTCCACAAGACTTATTAGTGCTTCTAATACAGAATATTTCACATGAAATTATAATTATTCCTCTGTCCCACACACTGGAATATAAGCTCAGAAGGTAAAGCCTTAGATCTTATAATGGTAGCACAGTGTCAGGACAAAAGCAATCCCACAAACTCTGTAAACTGAACAGAAATCTTGAGCAGGCTCATTATGGACCCAAAATTCAGGAAGAATATAAGATTAGCATTGTCTCTCCATGCGATCACCTCTGGGCACTGTTCATAGTCTGGGGGTGTTTCTCCATCTTCCCAGATCCATTCTGTTTGTTTTTCTTTTGCACCTACTCTGTGTTTAGGAAGTTGATTTCTTTGGAACGCACAACCCCAATAGTTAGTTACCTTCTTGACTGTGAGTAAACTCAGAGGATTAAACATTGAGAAGGTTAGAGTATGCCCTCCCTCAGTCCCAGCCTGTCAGGCCACAGTTTCAGCAGTGGCTGTATTCTCCAACCTACAGATCCATCTCCTGCTGAGGCAGCCATTCTCTTTGCTAAAAGTCTGCTTGAGTTTCAGCAACACCCTCCTTCTCCTGACTCTTCAACATAGGATGGTAACATCGTCCTGCTGATGCTCATCCCTGAGTACTTGACCACTCCTTGCCACGTCCCTTAATCGTGTCCACACCTCTGAAAACAGTCTCTTCATTAAACTGTCTAAAGTATCCTACCTCTTTCTTTCAAGGACCCTGACAAATTAAAGGAAGATACTAAGTATAAAATGTTTCTTCCTGCAAGAAAACTTCCTTTATCTTCCAACTACTCTGCCCTCTGCTGTGTCCCTCAAAATGCAAGATTCAGGAGCTTCTCTCTCTGGATGCCCACTGAAAGAGTGGAAACACGCTGAAGAGTATTTTCTCTCTGGAGTATCCTTGCCTTTAACCTGCATTTCTCTTTCTTAGAGGAAGGATGCATCTGTTACTCACATTTGTATCTCTGGACCTGAGTGAGCATGAGTCTACTACATATAAGGTATGCAGACTACATTGAGTGAATTGACTTCATTGAGTGAATTGACTTCTCAGGGCAGGGGAGAAAAGCCGCAGTGTCTAGAAGCCTAATATCTAGGAGGAGCTCTTAGGAGACTCAGCAGTGGGTAAGAGAGCAGAAGTCAGGAAATACAGCCTCCAATCCAATGAGAAATTATCTGCACTTTGGGAGTGGTGCCTCTGGCCTCATGCAAATGACAATTTGTCCAGCCCAGACTAGCCTCCATGCAAAGCCCTTCCTTCTCTCATTTCACCACTGATGTAGACAAAAATGAAGCATGCTTGCCTGCTGAAAAAGCCATGAAGTAGTCACTCTTCTTAAAGTTACCACTTTTATCCAGGAAGTGACCAGGATCAAACTGCTCTGGGTTGGGAAACTCCTTGCCATCATGCAGGACAGAAGTCAGAGATGTTAATATGGTTGTGCCCTGAGATAAAGAGAAACAGATTAACTGGATTATAAAAATGGTCATGGAGCTTGAAAAAAAAAATACCTTGTCTAATCCTTTCCTTTTGTAGATGAGATGACTGAAGCACACATACAAAAAAAAAAATTTATTCTTTCCATGTCAGAGAACAAGTTAATGACCAAGCCTGTGCTGTGCTTAGACACTCAAGTCATGTCCGACTCTTTGCAACCCCATGGACTGTAGCCCACCAGGCTCCTCTGTCCATGGGGATTCTCCAGGCAAGAATACTGGAGTGCCATGCCCTCCTCCAAGGGACCTTTCCAACCCAGGGGTCAAACCTAGGTCTCCCTCATTGCAGGCAGATTCTTTACTGTCTGAGCCACCAGGGAAGCCCAGTGACCAAGCCTAACAGATCTTAAATCCTACAACGCCGGTTCAGGGCACTGTTAAAACCTGACTCCAAGACAATCGTCTTCAGCTTGTAGTCTACCTACTGCACTTGCTTTCCAGTAAATTAAAGGAGCTGCGTTTTTCTTGACAAAAAACGTTAAACGTGCTGATGTCACTGAAAATCTAGCTCTTTCTCTTTGGAATCAAATATGACATCTTCTTCAAAACTACATGAGTGGCCATATTTTTAAAAACTATTTTCTTCTCCTACTAAGATGAGTAACTAGTAAGCATACCCTCCTCCTGCCATGTTTTTTCAATGTATTTGTTGAATATTCTTCTGGAAGTAGGATGGCATTTCTGGTTTCTTGTAAGGTTTTCCTAAACTCAGAGATACCAAATAACATAATGATTTAGAGTTTAGTTTTTAGAATGAGTTGAATTTTTCTCTGCTAAATTAATCTCTGTGACTATAGGAAAGTTTTTTGTTTTGTTTTGTTTTTAACATTTGCATGCCTCATTTTCATCACAAGTAAAATATAAACAGGGAGTTGCCTGGTGGCTAAGCTTCAATCTGTAGCTTAGGTTTAATCCCTGGTTAGGGAACTGAGATCCCACAAGTGGCTCAGCAAGCCAAAAAAAACTAAACTGACAACAACAACAACAAAAAACATAAGCAATAAATTTGCATTATTTTATTATATAATGAGATAATATAAGAAATACTTTTTAAACAGAGATTATTGCCACAAGCTAAAATGCTCAATAAGTAGAAATTTTGCTGCTGTTATGATAACAATGATTTTATTCACAATATTTTGGGATCATAATACTACAGAGACAAAATTCAAATTCAGATTCATCTGAATGCCTTCTGGTGTACTGTATGGCCTTTCCAAATACATGATATACTTCTCACTCCAAAACATCATAGATTGAAAGACAGACCATCATTTCCATATGGGCAAATAAATAAAAGAATCAAGATTGCCAAGAGAAATAAAAATAACCTCAGATATGAAGATAACAACACCCTTATGGCAGAAAGTGAAGAGGAACTAAAGAGCCTCTTGATGAAAGTGAAAGGTGAAAAAACTGACTTAAAACTCAACATTCAAAAAACTAGGGTCAGGGCATCCAGTTCCATCACTTCATGGCAAATAGATGGGGAAACAATGGAAACAGTGACAGACTTTATTTTCTTGGGCTCCAAAATCACTGCAGATGGTGACCACAGCCATGAAATTAAAAGACGCTTAGTCCTTCGAAGAAAAGCTATGATCAACCTAGACAACATATTAAAAAGCAGAGACATTACTTTGCTGACAAAGGTGTGTCTAGTTAAAGCTATGGTTTTTCCAATAGTTAAATATAGAGTTGGAACATAAAGAATGTTGAGCACTGAAGAATTGATGCTTTTGAACTGTGGTATTGGAGAAGACTCTTGAGAGTCCTTTAGACTGCAAGGAGATCAAACCAGTCAATCCTGAAGGAAACCAGTCCTGAAAGTTCATTGGAAGGACTGATGTTGAAGCTCCAATACTTTGGCCACCTGATGCAAAGAACTGACCCATTCAAAAAGACCCTGATGCTGGGAAAGATTGAAGGCAGGAGGAGAAGTGGATGACAGAGGGTGAGATGATTGGATGGCATCACCAACTCGATATACAGGAGTTTAAGAAAGCTCCAGGGGATGGTGATGGACAGGGAGG
This sequence comes from Bos javanicus, assembly GCF_032452875.1. Taxonomy (NCBI): domain Eukaryota; kingdom Metazoa; phylum Chordata; class Mammalia; order Artiodactyla; family Bovidae; genus Bos; species Bos javanicus. Next base: position 16,448,675 of record NC_083893.1, read on the forward strand.
CTGGCGTGCTTCAGTCCATGGGGTCGCAAAGAGTTGGTCATGAATGAGTAATTGAACTGACTGGAATAAAGGGGAAACTGAAGTTTCAGTCTTTCCTGAACCTCTTCCTTATGACACAGCAACTCCTGTGATTCATTTTCTGACCTGGATGGGCTTAGAGATATACCCTGAGCATGAAGTACAGGAAGATAGTATGGCCACAGTACAAAGGCTTTCATATAAAGTTAATTAGTGACAAAAAAATGTATCCTGGATGATGGGACCATCTGTTGCTATTTAGTGTCTGAGTTGTGTCTGACTCTTTACGACCCCAAGGACTATAGCCTGCCAGGCCACTCTGTCTGTGAGATTTCCCAGGCAAGAATACTGGAGCGGGTTGCCATTTCCTTCTCCAGGGGATCTTCCCAACTGAGGAAGATGGGACCATCTACTTCAAGATATAACAGAGTAACTGTTTTTGAGTTACCCTCACAAACCTGAAATATATATAAAAACAGACAGGAGGACTTCCCTGGTGATCCAGTGGTGAAGAATCTGCCTGCCACAGGACATGGGTTTGATCCCTGGTCCGGGAACATCCCACATGCCTCGGGGCAACAAAGTCCGTGCACTGCAACTACTGAGCCCGCATGCTCTACAGCCTGCATGATGCAAGAAGACACGCCACTGCAATGAGAAGCCCAGGCACTGCACTAGAGACTAGCCTCTGCTCATCACAACTAGAGAAACCACAAGCAGCAATGAAGACCCAGTGCAGCCAAATTAAATAATACTTTCTGAAATCCTCAGGGGAAAAAACACGAAGTAACAGTTTTCCAGCATTGAACAAGAAGCAATCCAGGATTGTGATACTTTAATAAAGAGGAATTAGGTAGACCCTATGCTGCTGCTGCTGCTGCTAAGTCGCTTCAGTCGAGTCCGACTCTGTGCGACCCCATAGACGGCAGCCCACCAGGCTCCCCCGTCCCTGGGATTCTCCAGGCAAGAACACTAGAGTGGGTTGCCATTTCCTTCTCCAATGCATGAAAGTGAAAGTGAAGTCGCTCAGTCGTGTCCGACTCTTAGCGACCCCATGGACTGCAGCCTACCAGGCTCCTCCACCCATGGGATTTTCCAGGCAAGAGTACTGGAGTGGGTTGCCATTGCCTTCTCTAGGGTAGACCCTATATTCACTCCTAATATACTTCTGAGAACGCTTTCCTTCTAGTGTGCAGGGAGGTGGCAGCCAAGCAAAGTGGGACCCTTTCTGAGCTAAGGAGACAGAGATCAAAACTTGATGCCTACAACTCATGAGGAAGGACACAAGTCAGGAAGAATCTATAAACAGGGAAGATCTCAAAAGTATACAAGACTATTCTCTGTACATTCATGTCTGTGGGTTGGGCAGCTTCAGGACCCCAATTAGAGTATGACTCTTGGGGAGGTGAGAACTGAAGGTGGATACCAGATGCTGTACAGTGATAGAGAAGTTGAGGTTCAAACCCAGTGCAACTCAGATTTTCTGTCATGATTGATCCCCCAAATTCTAAGTTGTTGGATTAATGAACCCACCCTGGACTAAGGGTCATGCCCTAAGATTAAATCAAAAATTGAAATTAGATCACAATGACAAACAATTATAGTAAGCTTAAGAGACTAAAGGACATATGTCAGTGATTTAGCTGCTTATCAAAATAAAATTCAGTGCCCTTAAAGAAAGGGTAATCCAGACTCCCCATAAAACATCACTCAAAACGTTCACTATACAACAGAAAATTAAAAGTAAATGTGAAATGAAGTAAATGTGACCCAAGTTTGAAGGGAAAAGAGCCAATAGAAGTAGAACCCATATTATCCTAGATATTAGAATTATCTAAGAACTACACAAGAACTACAAACCATCCATCATAAGTATATCCAAGTTCTTAAAGGAATAATTAATAACAAAAAAAGAATAAATGGGAGATCTCAACAGAGATTCAAAACGATAAAAATAGAAATTCTAGAAATGAAACTTTTACTGGATTGAATTAAAACATTAGAGACTGCAAAAGAAAAGATTAGTGAATTTAGAGACATAAAAATAGAGTAACGGCTGAGAAGCCCCTATTGGAAGAACTTCCCAACAGACAGTAAGTATAAACTGTGAAATACAAACAAACACACACATTCTGCAAGGTAGCCAAAACCATGAAGACACTCAAGTGTAGAAAACACTTGAGGAGAGAAAAAGATACTGGGTGAGTTTTCCATTTTAATGATGTTATCATGAGGAGAGGTCTCAGACAACAAAATATTGAGTGACTAAAACATGGCCATAAGCCACATCTCACTGCTTTAAAGAATCAAGGACAACATTCAGCTGTACCTACTGCACAGAAATGAAAAAAGCGGGTGTGGGGGGTAATACCATAAAAGAAAGAGCCAGAGCACAGGACCCTTAAATTCCGTATATGAAATATCCCAAAAAACTGACAATCCTATAATCCTTGAATTATATGCAGAATAAATTCCAGATAACTACCCTAAAGTTAAAAAAAAAAACTAAATTTAAAACTCAGAATTTTGAGTTGAGAACAACAATGACCTGCTAAAACAAGAAAATGAACAAAGCTGGATGTTCCTCAAAGGACATAAATGAACCAAAAGTCCCTATGATATATCATTAAAAATATGTAGGACAAAATCCAAAATAATTAGACACACATACATACACACACACACACACACCAAGAAAATGTTACCTATACACAAGAGAAAGAGAAGAACAACAGTAACACTAAAATAACAATAGTGATAATGAAATAAACAGATAAGAATTTTGAATCACAATCAAATTTTGAATTTATAATCATAACTATTATAGTCAAGGAAATGAAAAAATGTCTCAACATGAAGTAAAATGTTAATGAACGAATTATCAAAATATAAATTGTAAAGAGAAGCCAAATGGAAAATCCAAAACCTAAATTTATGGTAGATTAGATTAATTATTAAATAGGCTTTGCAATAGTTTGAAAGAAAAAATTGGTGAAATAGAAGAAAAATCAATAAAACTTTTTTCAGTCTGGAGAAAAGGAAAAAATTGAAAACAAATAAGCAACCAGAACCTAAGGAACCTTTTCAACAACACAAAAGGTGATTGGAGTACCAAAAAAGAAAAAGAAAATAAGTAAGAGAGGACGGGTAAAATATATTAGAGAAAATAATGAAGAAAATGTAGACATCTACAATGTAGACAAATAGAATAAATAAAACAAAATCAGACTTAAACATAAATATATTGCAGTTAAAATTTAGTCAGATACACACAGAAAACTTGAAGGCAGTCGAAGAAAAATGGCCCATTACCTACACAAGAACAAGAATTCAAATGACGGCTGACTACTCATCAATAAAAATGGAAACCAGAAAATAGTAAAATGAAATATTTAAAGTGCTAAAGGGAAAAAACGTATAGCCAGTTAACACAGTAATCTATATCCAGATACCCACCTGTTGTAAACAAAGTTTTATTGGAATATTTCCCTGCATATTTCTTAAAGCATTATCTATGGTTACCTTTTTCTACAATGGCAGGTTAAGACCACATGGTCCACAAAATCTGTATCACTGCTTGGCCTCTTAAAGAGATGTTTGCCAACCCTGTTAAAAGCAATAATTATAACACTAATGGTAGCTTTATAATATACATAGATATTATACATGTGATAACTTTGGTATAAAGGAAGAGGAGCAAGTTGAATAGTCATATATGATGGCAGTGTTCTTGTATTCTTTAATTTAATAGTTTAATTTTAAGAAGACTGTAAAAATTTAAGAATACATATTGTAATCTCAAGACAAATCATTTAAAAAATAGTTCAATGACAATAGATATTTACAATCCTGAAAAAAAAAACTACTAATCTAGAGGAAGGCAGGAAATGAGAAGTAGAGAGATATAAAAAAGAGGGACAAAAAAAAAAAAAAACCAATTATTTAAAAGTACAGTTATTCCCAAGAGAAGACAGTAAAGGAGGAAGAGTAGAGTTATGAACCTGATGGGTAAGCAGGACACAAATGATGAATCTGCAAATATAGACCCATAATATCAGTAATTATATTAAATTGCAATAAACTAAACATTCCAATTTAAAAAGTAGAATGCACTTACTAGACCTATAAAGACAATCCATCCAAAAGCAATAGAACACAGTGTCCTCAAGCACACATGAAACATTACCCAGAATAGATCATATGTTAAGGCACAAAACAAGTATTAAGAAGTTTTAGAAGACTGAAATCACATCATATCAAGTATATTTCCAAACGAAATATTATAAATTGAGAAATCAATTATAAGAAAAGTGGAAAATTCACAGAGATGTGGATATTAAACAATATGCTACTGAACAATCAAAGGATCAAAGAATAAATCAAAAGAGAACCAAAAAGTACCTTGAGACACACAAAAAAGTAAACATGATGGCATACCAAAACTTGTGAGATCAGGAAAAACAGTTCTAACAGAAAAGTTCAGTGATAAATGCCTACATCAAAAAATGAGAATGATATCAAACAAGCAACCTAACTTGACATCTCAAAGAACTAGAGAAAGAAGAAAAAACAAAGCTCAAAGTCAGCAGAAGGAAGGAAATAGAGATCGTAAAGTAAATAAAAGAAACAGAGACCAATAAGAAAAAAAAAAAAAAAAAAAAACAATGAGACTAAGAGTTAGCTTTTTAAAGCCATAAACAAAACTGACAAACCTTTAGCTAGACTTACCAAAAAGAAATAAGACTAAAATAAGCAGAAATAAAACAGGAAACATTACAACTGATACCGGACAAATACATACAATCATAACAAACTGTTAATATAATGAACCATACCAGAACAAATTGGAGAATTTAGAAAAAATAGATTCTTAGAAACCTACAACCTATCAAGAAAGAATCATGAAGAATTAGAAATCTGAATACATGAATCACGAGTAAGGAGATTGAACTGGCAATCCCAAAACACAAAGTGCAGGACAAGACAGTTTCACTGATTAACTCTAACAAATATATAAAGAGAAATGAATACCAATTCTCAAACTCTTCCAAAAAATACAAGAGGAAAGGCCACTTGCAAACTAACTTTGAAAAGCCAACATTACCCTTCTATTATAACCAAAAAGAATATTATGTGAAATGAAAATTATAGGCCAATATCCTTGATATCTGGTCCCATCACTGCATGGCTAAAAGAAGGGGGAAAAGTGGAAACAGTGACAGATTTTGTTTTCTTGGGCTCCAAAGTAACTCACTGCAGACAGTGACCACAGCCATGAAATTAAAAAACGCTTGCTCCTTGGAAGAAAAGCTATGATAAACCTAGGCAGCATATTAGACAGCATATAAACCTAGACAGCAGAGACATCACGCTGCCAACAAAGGTCCATACAGTCAAAGCTATGGTTTTTCCAGTTAATTATGTATGGATGTGAGAGTTGGACCATAAAGAAGGCTGAGTGCCAAAAAATTGGTGCTTCCGAATTGTGCTACTGGAGAAGACCCTTGAAGAGTCCCTTGGACTGCAACATCAAACAAGTCAATCCTAAAGGAAGTCAGCCCTGAACATTCATTGGAAGGACTGATGTTGAAGCTGAAGCTCCAATATTTTGGCCACGTGATTCGAAGAACCAACTCATTGGAAAAGAAACTGATGCTTGGAAAGATTGAAGACAAGCGGAGAAGAGGGCGGCAAAGGATGAGATGGTGAGACAGTATCACCAACATAATGGACATGAATTTGAGCAAATTCTGGGAGATGGTGAAAGTCAAGGAAGCCTGGCATAATACAGTCCATGGGGATGAAAGAGTCAGACACGACTTAGGGACTGAAAAACAACAACAATCCTTGATAAACATAGATTCAAAAATCCTAAACAAAATATTAGCAAACCGAATTGAAGAATACAGTAACAGGTGGATTTATGAGCAAGATGGATTTATCCCAGGGATGCAAGGATGATTCAACATGTGTAAATCAACTGGTGTGTTAGAACTCATTAACAAAATGGGGAATAAAAAACAAAGAATCCTCTCAGTTGATTCAGAAAAAAAAAAAAGCATTTGATGAAATTCAACTTTCATTTATCATAAAAACTCTCAACAAAGTGGTATAGAGGGAAGGTACCTCAACCTAATACAAGCTATATATGACAGCCCAACAATCAATATGATACTCAACAGTGAAAAGGTGAAAACTTTTGCTTTAAGATCAGTAAGAAGACCAGAATCACCACTTATATTGAACAGAAGGAGTCAGGGTTTGGGGGAAAAAAATTTTTTTTTTTTTTTACTTTACAATATTCCATTGGTTTTGCCATACATCAACACGAATCTGCCATGGGTATACACGTGTTCCCCATCATGAACCCCCTCCCACCTCCCTCACCATACCATCCCTCTGGGTCATCCCAGCACACCAGCCCCAAGCATCCTGTATCATGCATCAAACCTGGACTGGTGATTTGTTTCACATATGATGATTTGTTCACATATGATGATTCATTCTACATGTTTCATTGCCATTCTCCCAAATAATCCCACCCTCGTCCTCTCCCACAGAGTCCAAAAGACTGTTCTATACATCTGTGTCTCTTTTGCTGTCTTGCATACAGGGTTATCCTTGCTGCTGCTGCTACTAAGTCACTTCAGTCATGTCCGACTCTGTGCGACTCCATAGATGGCAGCCCGCCAGGCTCCCCTGTCCCTGGGATTCTCCAGGTAAGAACGCTGGAGTGGGTTGCCATTTCATTCTCCAATGCAAGAGACTGAAAAGTGAAAGTGAAGTCGCTCAGTCGTGTCCGACTCTGTGCGGCCCCATAGACAGCAGCCCCCCAGGCTCCTCCATGCATGGGATTTTCCAGGCAAGAGTACTGGAGTGGGTGTCATTGCCTTCTCGAGGGTTATTGTTACCATCTTTCTAAATTCCATATATATGCATTAGTATACTGTATTGATGTTTTTCTTTCTGGCTTCCTGTACTCTGCATAAGAGGCTCCAGTTTCATCCACCTCATTAGAACTGATTCAAATGTATTCTTTTTAATGGCTGAGTAATACTCCACTGTGTATATGTACCATGGCTTTCTTATCCATTCATCTGCTGATGGGCGTCTAGGTTGCTTCCATGTCCTGGCTATTATAAACACTGCTGCGATGAACATCAGGGTACACATGTCTCTTTCAATTCTGGTTTCCATGGTGTGTATGCCCAGCAGTGGGATTGCTGGGTCACATGCAAGTTCTATTTCTGGTTTTTTAAGGAATCTCCACACTGTTCCTCATAGAGGCTGTACTAGTTTGCATTCCCAACAACAGTGTAAGAGGGTTCCCTTTTCTCCACACCCTCTCCAGCATTTATTGCTTGTAGACTTTTGGATAGCAGCCATTCTGACTGGCATGAAATGGTACCTCATTGTGGTTTTGGTTTGCATTTCTCTGATAATGAGTGATGCTGAGCATCTTTTCATGTGTTAGCCATCTGTATGTCTTCTTTGGAGAAATGTCTGTTTAGTCCTTTGGCCCATTTTTTGATTGGGTCATTTATTTTTCTGGAATTGAGCTGTAGGAGTTGCTTGTATATTTTTGAGATTAATTCTTTGTCAGTTGCTTCATTTACAATTATTTTCTCCCATTCTGAAGGCTGTCTTTTCACCTTGCCTAGAGTTTCCTTTGTTGTGCAGAAGCTTTTAACTTTAATTAGGTCCCATTTGTTTATTTTTCTTTCATTTCCAATAATCTGGGAAGTGGGTCATAAAGGATCCTGCTGTGATTTATGTAAGAGAGTGTTTTGTCTGTGTTCTCCTCTAGAAGTTTTATAGTTTCTGGTCCTACATTTAGATCTTTAATCCATTTTGAGTTTATTTTTGTGTATGGTGTTAGAAAGTGTTCTAGTTTCATTGTTCTACAAGTGGTTGACCAGATTTCCCACCATCACTTGTTAAAGAGATTGTCTTTAATCCATTGTATATTCTTGCCTCCTTTGTCAAAGATAAGGTGTCCATAGGTGTGTGGATTTATCTCTGGGCTTTCTATTTTGTTCCATTGATCTATATTTCTGTCTTTGTGCCAGTACCATACTGTCTTGATGACTGGCTTTATAGTAGAGCCTGAAGTCAGGTGGGTTGATTCCTCCAGTTCCATTCTTCTTTCGCTAGATTGCTTTGGCTATTTGAGATTTTTTGTATTGCCATACAAGTTGTGAAATTATTCATTCTAGCTCTGTGAAAAATACCGTTGGTAGCTTGATAGCGATTGCATTGAATCTGTAGATTGCTTTCAGTAGTATACTCATTTTCACTATATTGATACTTCTGATCAATTAAGTTTATTTCTGCATCTATTAGTGTCCTCTTTGATTTCTTTCACCAGTGTTTTATAGTTTTCTATATATAGGTCTTTTGTCTTTTAGGTAGATATATTCCTAAGTATTTTATTCTTTTCTTTGCAGTGGTGAATGGAATTGTTTCCTTAATTTCTTTTTCTATTTTCTCCTTATTAGTGTACAGGAAAGCAAGGGATTTCTGTGTGTTGATTTTATATCCTGAAATTTTACTATATTCATTGATTAGCTCTGGTAATTTTCTGGTGGAGTCTTTAAGGTTCTATGTAGAGGATCATGTCATCTGCATACGGTCAGAGTTTTACTTCTTCTTTTCCAATTTGGATTCCTTTTATTTGTTTTTCCGCTCTGATTGCTATGGCTAAAACTTCCAAAACTATGTGGAATAGTAGTGGTGAAAGTGGGCACCCTTGTCTTGTTCCTGACTTTAGGGGAAATGCTTTCAATTTTTCACCATTGAGGATAATGTTTGCTGTGGGTTTGTCATATATAGCCTTTATTATGTTGAGGTATGTTCCTTCTATTCCTGCTTTCTGGAGGGTTTTTATCATAAATGGATGTTGAATTTTATCAAAGGCTTTCTCTGCATCTATTGAGATAATCATATGGCTTTTATTTTTCAATTTGTTAATGTGGTGTATTACATTGATTGATTTGCAGATATTGAAGAATCCTTGCATTCCTGGGATAAAGCCCACTTGGTCATGGTGTATGATCTTTTTAATGTGTTGTTGGAGTCTGATTGCTAGAATTTTATTAAGAATTTTTGCATCTATGTTCATCAGTGATATTGGCCTGTAGTTTTTTTGTGTGTGTGTGGCATCTTTGTCAGGTTTTGGTATTAGGCTTATGGTGGCCTCATAGAATGAGTTTGGAAGTTTACCTTCCTCTGCAATTTTCTGGAAGAGTTTGAGTAGGATAGGTGTCAGCTCTTCTCTAAACTTTTGGTAGAATTCAGCTGTGAAGCCGTCTGGACCTGGGCTTTTATTTGCTGGAAGATTTCTGATTACAGTTTCTATTTCCGTGCTTGTGATGGGTCTGTTAAGATTTTCTATTTCTTCCTGGTTCAGTTTTGGAAAGTTGTACTTTTCTAAGAATTTGTCCATTTCTTCCACGTTGTCCATTTTATTGGCATATAATTGCTAATAGTAGTCTCTTATGATCCTTTGTATTTCTGTGTTGTCTGTTGTGATCTCTCCATTTTCATTTCTAATTTTATTGATTTGATTTTTCTCCCTTTGTTTCTTGATGAGTCTGGCTAATGGTTTGTCAATTTCATTTATCCTTTCAAAGAACCAGCTTTTGGCTTGTTGATTTTTGCTATGATCTCCTTTGTTTATTTTGCATTTATTTCTTCCCTAATGTTTAAGATTTCTTTCCTTCTACTAACCCTGGGATTCTTCATTTCTTCCTTTTCTAGTTGCTTTAGGTGTAGAGTTAGGTTATTTATTTGACTTTTTTCTTGTTTCTTGAGGTATGCCTCAAGAGGTATTGCTATGAACTTTCGCCTTAGCATTGCTTTTACATGTCTCATAGGTTTTGGGTTGTTGTGTTTTCATTTTCATTCATTTCTATGCATATTTTGATTTCTTTTTTGATTTCTTCTGTGATTTGTTGGTTATTCACAATTCATTTTTCTTTTTTCCTCTCTGATTCATTTATTTCTACCATTCTATCTTCTACCTCACTAATCCTATCTTCTGACTCTGTTACTCTACTATTTGTTCCCGCCAGAGTGTTTTTGACCTCATTTATTGCATTATTCATTATATATTTACTCTTTTTTATTTCTTCCTGGTCCTTGTTAAACCTTTCTTGCATCTCCTCAATCCTTCTCTTCAGGCTATTTATCTGTGATTCCATTTTGATTTCAATATTTTGGATCATTTTCACTATCATTATTCAGAATTTTTTATCACATAGATTCCCTATCTCTTCCTCTTTTGTTTGGTTTAGTGGGCATTTATCCTGTTCCTTTACCTGCTGGGTATTCCTCTGTCTCTTCATCTTGTTTATATTGCTCTGTTTGGGGTGGCCTTTCTGTATTCTGGCATTTTTTGGAGTACTCTTTATTATGGAGTTTCCTCACTGTGGGTGGGGTTGTATGGGTGGCTTGTCAAGGTTTCCTGGTTAGGGAAGCTTGTGTCAGTGTTCTGGTGGGTGGAGCTAGATTTCTTCTCTCTGGAGTGCAATGAAGTGTCCAGTAATGAGTTATGAGATGTCAATGGGTTTGGAGTGACTTTGGGCAGCCTGTATACTGAAGCTCAGGGCTGTTTTCCTGTGTTGCTGGAGAATTTGCTTGGTATGTCTTGCTCTGGAACTTGTTGGCCCTTGGTGGTGCTTGGTTTCAGTGTAGGTATGCAGGCGTTTGATGAGCTCCTGTCGATTGATGTTCCCTTTAGTCAGGAGTTCTCTGGTGTTCTCAGGATTTGGACTTAAGCCTCCTGCTTCTGGTTTTCAGTCTTATTTTTACAGTAGCCTAAAGACTTCTCCATCTGTACAGCACCATTGATAAAACATCTCCTTTCGAAAACAATGGGCTGCTTTTCTGGGTGCCTGATGTCCTCTGCCGGCATTCAGAAGTTGTTTTGTGGAATTTACTGAGCGTTCAAATGTTCTTTTGATGAGTTTGTGGGGGAGAAAGTGGTCTCTACGTCCTATTCCTCCGCCATCTTAAGACCACCCCACCACATTTTGGGAAAATTTTTCTTAAGACACAAGAGAATTGGATATGTGTAAATGCTAATAGAAAGGAGCCAACAGGGAAGGAGAGAATAAAGAAAAAAGAAGAACTGATTATTTAATTATGAATGCTCAAACTACTGCACAATTGCACTCATCTCACATGCTAGTAAAGTAATGCTCAAAACTCTCCAACCCAGGGTTCAGCAATACGTGAACCCTGAACTTCCAGATATTCAAGCTGGTTTTAGAAAAGGCAGAGGAACCAGAGATCAAATTGCCAACATCTGCCGGATCATCAAAAAAGCAAGAGAGTTCCAGAAAAAAAAAAAAAAAAAAAAAAGCACATCTATTTCTGCTTTACTGACTATGCCAAAGACTTTGTGCAGATCACAATAAATCATGGAAAATCCTGAAAGAGATGGGAATACCAGACCACCTGACCTTCCTCTTGAGAAACCTGTATGCAGGTCAGCAAGCAAGAGTTAGAACTGGACATGGAGCAACAGACTTGCTCCAAATAGGAAAAGGAGTATGTCAAGGCTGTATATTTTCACCCTGCTTATTTATCTTATATGCAGGGTACATCATGAGAAACGCTGGGTGGGAGGAAGCACAAGCTGGAATCAAGATTGCTGAGAGAAATATCAATAACCTCAGATATGCAGATGACCCAACCCTTATGGCAGAAAGTGAAGAAGAACTAAAGAGCCTCTTGATGAAAGTGAAAAATGAGAGTGGAAAAGTTGGCTTAAAACTCAACATTCAGAAAACTAAGATCATGGCACTCAGTCCCATCACTTCATGGCAAATAGGTGGGGAAACAGTGGCAGACCTTATTTTGGGGGCTCCAAAATCACTGCAGATGGTCACTGCAGCCATGAAATAAAAAGACGCTTACTGTTTGGAAGGAAAGTTATGACCAACCTAAACAGCATAATAAAAAGCACAGACATTACTTTGCCAATGAGGTCTGTCTAGTCAAGGCTATGATTTTTCCAGTGGTCATGTATGGATGTGAGAGTTGGACTGTGAAGAAAGCTGAGCAGTGAAGAAATTATGCTTTTGAATTCTGTTGTTGGAGAACACTCTTGAGAGTCTCTTGGACTGCAAGGAGATCCAACCAGTCCATCCTAAAGGAGATCAGTCCTGGGTGCTCATTGGAAGGACTGATGTTGAAGCTGAAACTCCAATACTTTGGCCACTTGATGCGAAGAACTGACTCATTCAAAAAGACCCTGATGCTGGGAAAAATTGAAGACAGAAGGAGAAGGGGATGACAGAGGATGAAATGGTTGAGTAGCTTCACTGACTCGATGGACATGAGTTTGAGTGGACTCTGGGAGTTGGTGATGCACAGGGAGGCCTGGCGTGCTGCACTTCATGAGGTCACAAAGAGTCAAACATGACTGAGCAACTGAACTAAACTGAACTGATTGAGTTGGTGACTATAATATTACCCGGATGGGCTGCACGGTCTTCCAGAAGGGATCAGTAGCTCAAATGCAGGTAGGGAGGAAGAAAACTGTTGCATTAGACTTTTGACAAGTGAAACGGATAAGGAGGTGCTTACTGATTAAGTGGTAAGAGTAATAAAATATACACTGGAATATAAGGGTTGGACAGAAGATTAGCCTAATGAACAGGCAGAATATGGGACTAACAATTTACTGAGAATCCTGTGGGAGTCTAAGTACTACTATATTTATTAAAATGTATCTACAAACTAAAAGGAAAGAAGCATGTGGTCAGTGGGTGAAATACCTGAGATATGACTGTGTAATAATATAGACAATTAGGCAATCTACACATCTTCTGCTGTGATAGTTGAAACCTAAGAGTCTTAATGAGGAGTATAGATGAAATACCTCTCACCTTGGGAATGAGATATTCTCTGAATTTAATGTCCTGAGCTGCTGCATGGGGTAGGTTGTTGGGGACAATGTCAATGTATCTCTGGATCTCGTGGATCACAGCATCTGTGTAGGGCATGCGGCTCCTGTCCTGCATGCAGGGACTCTGGTTTCTGCCAACCACACGGTTAATTTCTTCCTGGACTTTAGCTGGCAAGGTAGAAATCAGAATTTATGTCAAGTGATAAAGATATTTTATCTTCTTAATCATGATTACATTGTGGTAGGATATGGAGAGAAGGAAAAATTACATGTGTTTCCCTACAAGGGAAAAAAAGATATAGAATCAATGTCATGGGCAAATTGGAATTTCATTAGAGACTTAAATACACACATATATAAAGCACAGTTACATCATGAAATTCATTTCTCAATTCTGATTCTCTCCTTTGTGTATTTTTTAAAATAAACTCAGGGATGTGGGATCTCAAAGGCTCACATCATGCAGTTTAACCATTTTGTTTATGTCAGTTTTATTTTATAAAGGTTCTAAGAGAGTAGAAGTACTCCATGCAGTAAATACTTAATAAATGGACCAACTGAACAATATGCTTGGTTGACTCAACACATAGGAATAATGAGTAAGTTAAGGGAGAATATCCATGATGACAGAGTAGAAAGACTCTGAGATCACCTCCTCCCACAAGCATTACAAAATGATTAATACAATGATTTACAGAGCAACTATCAATAAGAACAACCTGAAGTCTAAGAGAAAGTTCTTCAACAACTAAAGATCTAAGGATGGAATCATGAGATGCATAGGAGAAGCAGAAACATAGCACAGTTAAGACCATACCCCGGGGTAAGAGACCCATGAACAGGATAATTACAATTACAGAGGTTCTTCCTAAGGAGTGAGGGGTCTGAACCCATCACTGGGCTCCCTAACCCAGGAGTGCTGCACCAGGAAGATGAGCCCCCAGAGCACTTGGCTTTGCAGGCCAACAGGGCTTATTTCAGATGATCTAGTGAGCTGTGGGAAGTAGAGACTCCACTCTTAAAGAGTGTATACAAAATCTCACCCACTCTGGGACCCAGAAGCAGGAGCAGTAATTTGAAAGGACCCCAGGTCAAACCCATTTATTGATCTTGGACAGGCTCCCAGAGAGGCACAGGACAGTTGGGGCTCACCTCCAGAACACATATGCTGGTAGCAGCTACTTTGGAGAGCTCATCCCAACACATGGACACGGATGATAGTGAGTGCAATTTTAGAATCTTCCCTGTGGTTTATTAGTGCCAGAACTTGGCCCTTCTCATCAGCCAGTTATCACCCATTCTTGGATGTGGGAGGCCAAGTAGCTAGCTGGGCTGGGACATAGTCCTACCCACCAGCATGCCAGTTACTATAGCAGCCCTGACCCCCAGCTGTCCCTGGACCCAACTCCTCTCAACCACTGGGAGACACCAACCCCTGGTCTCCCTGGGCCCCCGTTTAGACAATGGGCAGGCCAACTCCAATTCCAGGACCCCTAAGGTCTTACAGCCAGAGAACACAGGATCTGGCTCGCCCTAACAAGATACCCAAGACCCTGCAGCCAGAGAAGCCAGGATATGGCCTCATATACCAGAAGGCAGGTACTATCCTCAAGACTCCTGGGGCCTGATCCACCAACTAGCAGGCCAACCTCAGCCCCAGGACCACAGCAGTCCTGCAGCCAACCATGTCAAGATCCAGCCTACTCAACAGCAGGTCAGCACCACTAGAAGACATCTTGGGTCTCAGGCTCACCCAATAGCAAACTGACACCCAATTCTAGGAAGCTCCAGAACTCTCTGCCAGCCATCTCAGGAAGAGGCCCTGGACCCAGCTCTAACCACCAGAGGACCAGCACTAGACTGGACCCCATGGGCTTTCATAACCAGCTGCCACATGACCCAGCCCCACCCACCATCACCCAGCAGCTACTCCACTAGAAAAATGTATTGAATACAAATGGAAGAAAAAGAAAGTTGAGGAAACAATTCCTAGACAAAATAGACTTTAAAACAAAGACTGCATGGAACAAGTGAAAAAAGAAGGACATTACATAATGATGAAAGAATCAATCCAACAAAAAGATACAACCATTATAAATCTATATGCATATAGATTTATAATAGTGCTAAGTTGTTTCAGTCATGTCTGACTCTTTGTGACCCTTTCAACTGTGCCCACCAGGCTCCTCTGTCCATGAGATTCTCCAGGCAAGAATACTGGAGTGGGTTGCCATGCCCTGTTCCAGGGGATCTTCTCAACCCAGGGAATGAACCCACATCTCTTATGTATCACACACATGTTGGCAGGTGAGTTCTTTACCACTAACACCCCCTGGGAAGCTCGTAAATATATATACATATAACTGGTTCACTTCGTTTTACAGCAGAAACTAATACAACATTGTAAGACAATGAAACTCAAAAAAATAAAAATAGAAGTGTCTTAATAGGTCAAAGCACAAAGCATGATAGAGTAAAGGAAATATTCTCTTAGATGAGGATTGAATAAGAAAAAAAGGAGGATGAGAAATTACATTTTTCAGGAAATTTTGTTTGACCAAAAGGGTGTATTTGAACAGATTTTTTGTGTATAACTTTTTAATTTAACTCAAGGGCAGGGCACCCAGCCCAGCTCAGAAACTCAAGGGCAGGGCACCCAGCCTAGCCTTCCCTGTTGTCATGGGGGTGTGTGAACCCAGAGCCTCCTGTCTCACTCATATATACCCGTTTAGCATTCCCTCCAGAGAGGGTCCTCATGCCCACAACCTAGGTAAATGCGAGATCCACCTTTCCCACCAGGGCTGCCAAAACTGGTCTGCTTTCCCCACCAGAATGATGTTGTTATTGCGAACCAGGGAAACAGGAAAAAGGTACAGTCTCTATCCTCACAGAGAAGGCAATGGCACCCCACTCAAATACTCTTGCCTGGAAAATCCCATGGACAGAGGAGCCTGGTGGGCTGCAGTCCATGGGGTCGCAAAGAGTTGGACACGACTGAGTGACTCCACTTTCACTTTTAATTTAAAGAGTGAGGTTTTTTGATGAAGAAAGATTGTGATTTTGTTGAGTCAATCTTTCCATTGCAAATGCATCTGAGTAGAATTAACTTTTGACAAAAGTACATTTATGTGGACTTGGAAGGCTTATCAAGCAATATCATTGTAGAGAAGATTCTTCACCATCTGAGCCACCATGGAAGCCCTACTGCACCTGACCTGATGCAAATCAAGGATACTCCACCACAGTAGGGAGGACAGTGACCTCTGCCCTCCATAACTCTGCTACTGGTTAACTATTTCATTCTCCTTTTTTGCTATACTCTAATTTAAATGCAATTCATACAATGATAGGAAGATGTACTAAGGATGGAAGTTTTTCTTGGACATCTTCGAGGCAGATGAAAAGTAGAAAAGTCATCAGTGCCTGCCAATTTCTAACCAGAATTTGATCCTGTCCATAATCTGTGATACTACCTGTGACCTCTGGGTGCTTCAGCAGGAGCAGCAGTCCGTATTTCAGAGAGATGCTTGTTGTCTCTATTCCAGCAGTAAATACATCCCATACAGTGGTGATCAAGTTGTCCATGGTAAACTCAGACTGTTTATTGTGTTTCTCCTGGCAATGATGTATTAGGATTACATGATAAGTAAAAGCAACTTACAAGTAACTTACAATAATTCCATAAAACAACATAATTGTTTAAGTTTACTTATTTGACAAATTAAGCCAAACATTAGAGAATGTTACAGATGAAGGTAAAGTTAGATGTGTTGTTAGAATTTCTTCAATTAAAATATAACCAGAGTTAAACTTCCAAGTCCTTTCTGATTCCTCACTTTCTCACCCACTGGAGTATATCAGTTCTTCAGTAATTTCTATCTAACATGACTCTTATCAAGTCATCACTGCTACTCACCATCAGTTCAGGCATCTATTGTCAATTTCATCATATCTGAATTTCTCACTCAGGCCTTCAGAACCACCTATCCTCAAACTGAAACACTATTCCCAAATTCATCAGTCATTAAACCCACGACAGTTCCTCAGTTACTATCAAGACAATCTCTTTAAAAATTCCACTTCATCACTGCACTTATCTTTCCCTGAACCAGTTTTATCATCTCTGCTAATCCTCAAAACCTACTTCATCTGTTTTCTACTGTCTTTCCAAGAGTAAGCCTTTCTAGATTCCCATCCATTTCTGCCTTCTCTCATTTCTTACATCACCCATTCATGGAATTTATTTAATGAAAGAGAATATACCATCTATCACTTATCTTGAATGTGTGTGTGTGTGTTTCAATCTGTTCTCAAATAAAGAACCAGCTTTAACATGGTAAATATAAACACTTCCAAGCAATTTTCAGTGCCAATGCAGAAATAATTCAAGACATCCAGTATGGTTTGCACAACAATAGGTTGCACAAGCAATGAATATATCTTTAAGAAGGAGCATTTGTTTTAATAAACCAATTCCACTGAGAAGAACAAAGCTATTCCATGCATCACATCACTCCACCTACAAAGATGAAGCAGCAAGTCTGGATCCCATTTTACCTTTTCCATTTTAATCAGGAAGTAATCAATAAAGTCTTGAGGGTTATTGAGGTCCAAGGATTCTTGGTGTTCCTTTATTTTCTCCAAAATAAACTTTCTTTGCTCAGTCATGTTTTTAAATAATGTGTTATGACTCCCTGGGAGATAATGTAATAAAGAGGGGAAAGCATTGTAGAGCTGAAAAAGAAGAGAAACAGTCAATTCATTCAGCAAACATTTACAAGCCCATATTATGGTGCAGACATATTGCTATAAAATGAGCAAACAAAGATAAGTAAGATATGGTTCTTGCACTGGAACCCATTTGGGATTTGAAGGAAAGGGAACTGATAAAATGGCCTGAATGAGAGTATGCACAAATTAACAACTAATTTCAAAATCATTAGAGTTATTTTCCTAACTATAATTCTGAAGAAATTCAGGATCATACCACATCTTTCCAAATGAGGGTACTGAGGTTCAGAAATGCCGGAGTCCAGCTCCAGCAGCCAGGGAACCAGCCTGAAGGGGTGAGCGGTGTCGTCGGACGATGATGTAGTCTCCAACTCATAGTACGGAACTACATGTTTATTTCAAGCTTCAGGTTCTCTTTTATACTTTGACCAAAGCATTAGGTCAGAGGTTTGACATTTTCAGTTTCCCCCACCCAGATTTACTGTCTCCAGAAATCATTGTTGTCCTACAAACAGAGTTCCTGCTTCAGCGATTCTCTCAGAATCTCAGGCTTTACTATCTACTATCTACTTTCTCTTATGTGTCCTATACTTACTTGTGATTACATTGTAACTCAAGACATATTCCTCCGTTTATTTCTTATCTTTCTAAATCCTGTTTGCCCCAGCATCTTAAGATCACTATCTCCTAAAAAGGCTTCTAGCTATTCTTAATTATCCCTAAGCCCTAAACTCAGCAAACTACTTTTGCCATAAATATTTCCCTCACAAACAGGTCTCAGAACACAATCCTTCCCATGGCCTCAAGCTAAGGCCTACGTGCTCATCCTGGGACAGTCTTTGTAAAGATCCTTGAACAAATGTCAATGGTTATTTTATAGATTATTTTCTGGGCACAACCGCAGAAGGCTTTGTGCTTTCTCATGCTTCTCTCGAGCACCTTAACATTCTTTCCAGCCAACTCAACCAAAGAAAGGAAAGAACAAGTCAGAATCACAAGTCCTAACTCCTTCACCCTGGGACCGTGCCTGCGAGATGAGGAGAGGCGGTTGGGGCCGTGCCTCCATTTTGTCAGTAATGCCTAACGCGGGTCCTGACACAGAAAGGTTAGTCAACCAGTCTAAGTCACAAAACTAGTGACAGAGGTAGATTCCAGTGTTCATCCCAGTTTACACTACACACGTGTCTACAGAGAGTCACCTAAACAGTGTGCAGGGATCATACACTTTTTCTACATTTATCTTTATGAAAATATATTAACTGTTGACACGTATTATATTAGTTTCAGGCGTACAAAATGGTGATTCACCATTTACATGCATTACAAATTGATTGCCATAATAAACCTAGGAATCATCTGTCATCATACAGTTATTGAAATGTTATTGACTCTATTCCTTATGCTTTATATTACATCGCTGTGACTTATTACATTTATATTTGAAGTTTATACTTCTTAATCCCTTTTACCTGTTTCATTCATCCCTCTACTTCTTCCTCTTTGAGGACCACCAGTTTCTTCTCTGTATCTATGAATTTGTTTCTGTTTTATTTTGTTTGTTTTAATTTTTAGATTCTAAATATGAAGTAAATCATATGATATTTGTCTTTGTCTGCCTGACATTCTTCCCTTACCATAATATCTGCGAGGACTATCCATGCTGTATAAAAGGCACAATTTCATGCTTTTATATGGCTGAGTAATATTTCAGTGTGTGTGTGTGTGTGTATACCACTTCTTCTTTATCCTTTCATCTGTTAATGGACACTTAGGTGATTTCGATATCTTACCTACTGTCAACAATGCTACAATGAATATAGGGGTGCATATATCTTTTTGAATAAGTTTCTCTTCTTCAGATAAATACCCAGAAGTTTTCTAGAGAGAAGTACCCAGTTAAGTCCCAGATCTTATAGGACCTCTATTTTTAACTTTTTGAGGAACCTCTATACTGTTTGCCATAGTGACCATTTCAATTTACATTCCTACCAACAGTGCATTAGTGTTCCCTTATCTCCACATCCTCCCAACACTTGTTATTTCTTCTCTTTCTTATAGTAGCCATTCTGACTGGTGTGAGGTAAAATCTTTTAGTGTTTTTATTTGTATTTTTCTGATAATTAGTGTTTTGACCATCTTTCCATGTGCCTATTAGCCAACTGTTTGTCTTCATTGGAAAAATACCTATTTGAACCTTCTGTCCGTTTTTTAACTAGGGTTTTCTTTGGGTTGTTGAAGTGTATGAGTTCTTTGTGTATTTTGAACACTAACTCCTTATCAGTTGCATCATTTGCAAATATATTCTATTCAGCAGGCAGGCATTTTGTTTTGTTGATAGTTACTTTTACTGTGCAAAAGCTTTTACATTTAAGTAGGTCACATTCCTTTATTTTTGCTTTTGTTTCCCTTGCCTAATAATGCATAACCAAAAAAATATCAACAAGACTAATGTCAAAGAGCGAACATCTATGATTACTTCTAGAATTTTTATAGTTCTGGTTCTTACATTTAAATCCTTATCCATTTTGAATTTATTTTTATATGTGGCATGATAAAGGCATCCAGTTTGATTCTTTCATATGTAACTGTCCAGTTTTCCCAGTACCATTGATTGAAGAGGGTGTCTTTTCTACATTTTGTATTCTAGCTTCTTTTGTTGTATATTAATTACCTACTAGGTGTGGGTTCATATCTAAGCTGTCTCTTCAGTTCCATTGATCTATGTCTGCTTTTGTGCCAGTACCACGCTTCTTTTTCTTTGCTTGCTGTGGCTGGAACTTCCAGTACTATGCTGAATAAATGTGGGTAGAGTGGGCATCCTTGTGCTATTCCTGATTTGAGAGGAAATACTTTCAGGTTTTCACCATTGAGAATGATGGGAGCTTCTCCTATGGGGGCTTTATTACATTCAGGTATGTTCCCTCTCTATTCACTCCAGAGTTTTTATCATAAATGGATGTTGAATTCAGTCAAAAAGTTTCTTTGCAAAACTTTAAAAATCATATGATTTATTCTTCATTTTTAATGTGATGTATCACATAGATTGATTTGCAGACACTAAACCATCTTTGCATCCCCAAAATAAATTTGGCTTATTCATAGATTATAACATGTTAATGTATTGCTGATTTCAATTTCATGCAAAGATGGGCACAATAAAGGAGAGAAATAGTATGGACGCAACAGAAACAGAACATATTAAGAAGAGGTGGCAACAATAAAAAGAAGAACTATTAAAAAAAGGGGGGGGGGGTCTTAATGACCCAAATAATGATGAAAGTGTGATAACTCACATAGAGCCAGACATCCTAAAATGTGAAGTCAAGTGAGCCTTAGGAAGAATCACTACAAACAAAACGAGTGGAAGTGATGGAATTCCAGTTGAGCAATTTCAAATCCTAAAAGATGATGCCGTGAAAGTGCTGCACTCAATAGGCTAGCAAATTTGGAAAACTCAGCAGTGGTCACAGGACTGGAAAAGGTCAGTTTCATTCCAATCCAAAAGAAAGGCAATACCAAAGAATGTTCAAACTACCACACATTTGCACTCATCTCACACACTACAAAGTAATGCTCAAAATTCTCCAAGCTAGTCTTCAACAGTATGTGAACTGAGAAACTCCAGATGCTCAAGCTGGATTTAGGAAAGGCAGAGGAACCAGAGATCAAATTGCTAACATCTGTTGGATCATCAAAAAAGCAAGGGAGTTCCAGAAAAACATCTACTTCTGCTTCATTGACTACACCAAAGCCTTTGACTGTGTGGATCACAACAAACTGGAAAATTCTTCAAGTAATAGGAATACCAGACCACCTGACCTGCCTCCTGAGAAACCTGTAGGCAGGTCAAGAAGCAACAGTTAGAACTGGACACGGAACAACAGACTGGTTCCAAATTGGGAAAGGAGTACATCAAGGCTCTACGTCACCCTACTTATTTAACTTATATGCAGAGTATATCATGGGGCTTTCTGGTCTGGATGAAGCACAAGCTGGAATCAAGATTGCCTGGAGAAATAGCAATAATCTCAGATATGCAGATGACACGACACTGATGGCAGAAAGCAAAGAAGAACTAAGGAGCCTCTTGATGAAAGTGAAAGAGAAGAATGAAAATGCAACTTAAAAACTTAACATTCAAAAAACAAAGATAATGGCATCTGGTCCCATCACTTCATGGCAAATATATGGGGAAGCAATGGAAACAGTGACAGACTTTATTTTCTTGGGTTCTAAAATCACTGAAGATGGTGACTGCAGCCATGAAATTAAAAGACACTTGCTCCTTGGGAGAAAAACTGTGACCAACCTAGACAGCATATTAAAAAGCAGAGACATTATTTGCTGACAAAGGTCCATCCAGTCAAAGCTATGGTTTTTCCAGTAGTCATGTATGGATGTGAGAGTTGACAAAGAAAGCTGACCACCAAAGAACTGATGCTTTTGAACTGTGCTGTTGGAGATGACTCTTGAGAGTCCCTTGGACTGCATGGAGATCCAACCAGTCCATCCTAAAGGAAATCAGTCCTGAAAATTCATTAGAAGGAATGATGCTGAAGCTGAGGCTCCAATACTTTTGCCACCTGATGCGAAGAATTGACTCATTAGAAAAGATCCTGAAGCTGGGAAAGATTGAAGGCAGGAGGAGAAGGGAATGACAGAGGATGAGATAGTTGGATGGCATCATCAACTCAGTGGACATGACAAGATCCAGGAGCTGGTGATGGACAGGGAATCCTGGCATGCTTCAGTCCACAAAGAGTTGGATGTGACTGAACGACTGACCTGAACTGAATATTATGTTGAGGATTTTTGCATCTAGCTTCATCAAAAGTATTGACCTTAATTATTCTCTTCTTTTTAGTGTTTTTTTTTTTTCCTTTTCTAATTTAGGTTTAAGCATAATATTGGCATCATAGAATAATTTTGAAAGTGTTCCTTTGGACATGTTTGTAAAGGTTAGGCATTAGGTCTTTTTAAAATATTTGGTAGAATTCACTCGTGAGGCCATCTGGTCCTAGATTTTTGGTTTTGGTGAGTTTTGATTCCTGGTTCTATTTCATTGCTAGTGTTCACTCTTCAGATTATCTATTTCTTCCTGATTCAATCTTGGTATGTGTGTTTATATGAATTTATCCATTTTCACTAGGTGTTCAATTTGTAGGTATATAATTATTCATTGTAGTCTCTCATGATTCTTTGAATTTCTGTGATATATTTTCCTCTTCTATTTCTGATTTTATTTATTTGAGCGTTCTTTTTTTCTGATAAGTCTGGCTAGAGTTTATCCAATGTGATTATCTTTTCAAAGAACCAGCTTTTAGGTTCACTAATCTTTTCTAGTGAACCTAAAAGCTGGTTCTTTGAAAAGATAATCACATTGGATAAACTCTAGTCAGACTCATCAATCTTTCTAAAGTGGGTGACTTTATTTTGGGGGCTCCAAAATCACTGCAGATGGTGACTGCAGCCCTGAAATTAAAAGACGCTTACTCCTTGGAAGGAAAGTTATGACCAACCTAGAAAGCATATTAAAAAGTAAAGACGTTACTTTGGCAACAAAGGTCTGTCGAGTCAAGGCTATGTTTTTTTCCAGTGGTCATGTATGGATGTGAGAGTTAGACTATAAGGAAAGCTGATCACTGAAAAATTGATGCTTTTGAACTGTGGTGTTGGAGAAGACTCTTGAGAGTCCCTTGGCTGCAAGGAGATCCAACCAGTCCGTCCTAAAGGAGATCAGTCCTGAGTGTTCATTGATAGGACTGATGTTGAAGCTGAAACTCCAATACTTTGGCCACCAGATGTGAAGAGCTGACTCATTTGAAAAGACCCTGATGCTGGGAAAGATTGAGGGCAAGAAGAGAAGGGGACCACAGGGAATGAGATGGCTGGATGGCATCACTGACTCAATGGACATGAGTTTGGGTAAACTCCGGGAGTCGGTAATGGACAGAGATGCGTGGCGTGCTGCAGTCCATGGGGTTGCAAAGTGTTGGACATGACTGAGCGACTGAACTGAACTGAACTGAATCTTTTCTATTGCCATTTTAGTCTCTATTGTTTATTTAATCTGTGATATTTATTATTTCCTTCCTTCTGCTAACTTTGGGCTTTGTTTGTTCTTTTTCTAGTTTGTTTTGTGTGTGTGTGTGTGTGTGTGTGCGCGTGCGCGCGCACGCGCGCGCGTGCGCGTGCAGCAGTTTTATTAAATTAAGAAAAGGGACAGAGAAAGCTTCTGACATAGACATCAGAAGAGGGACAGGGACATCAGTCTAAGCAAGGGAGTTACATACTTTTTTTAATTAGTCATTATGATAAATCAAAAGAATGTCTCAATGTTGTAAAGATCTTACTAGATCCACTCCCATAATTAACATTTTAAGATAACAGAATTAGCCAGAAGGTTTTCAGGAAAGAGAAATTGTCCTCAAGCAGGATGTATTGTTGTTATATAATCTTTAGTACAGAGTTTAAACTGAGTTGTTTGTTGTGTAATCATCAGTACCAGGCTTAGAGGAAAAAGAAGTTTTATGTGACTAAGACTAACGAATGTAGAGGGGAAAAAAAGATGTTTGTCTTTTCCTCCTCCTTGAGAATTCCAGACCCCTATCTCCACTTCATGAGCTCCAGATCCCTTTCTCCTCCTCAGGGACACCGGACTTCTTATCAACCTGCCTGGGAATGTACTCTCTTATTCCCCCCTTTTCTTTTAAGACAATTATGTTGCCAACAGAAAAGGACACCGTTTTCATTCCGTAACTACTTGCTGCTGTTGAGAGGCATCGTCCCTAAATTGTTGAGGCAACATATTCTCCTAACCCTCATATTGAAGGTCTCTGATCCAAGGGCCCCAAGTAATAGTTGGAGGAGGCTGTGGCACTCCTAGGTTACAAATGGTTGTCAGACATGACTGAGCGACTGAACTGAACTGAACTGAATCTTTTCTATTGTCGTTTTAGTCTCTATTGTTTTATTTAGTCTCTGATCTTTATTATTTCCTTCCTTCTGCTAACTTTGGGCTTTGTTCTTCTTTTTCTATTTTGTTTTGTGTGTGGGAATTGACTCTCTCAGGACAACCATTTGTAACCTAAAGGCTTTCCAACGGTTAGAAACAAACCCCATTTTGGAGTTACAGATGTGAGGCAAAATAGCCATTAAACCAAGTTAAAACATAATCAAAATTAAAAGTACATTATGTCCATAGTTACATCAATCCATCTTAGGATTGCTAGTGGTCATCAGATCCCAAAGAGGCATCACATACGATTGTTGTGGTGAAGAGGTGAAGAAAGTCCTTTCCTTGAAGTGGAGAAACCCACCATGGGAAGCCTTCAATTGATAAGGAGATTGAAAAGCTGAAAGCTGAGTCACATGGTTAATTTTAAGGCTTCAGAGTCTATAACAATATCTGTGTGTAAGAAGGGTCTTCCATAGATACATTCAAGGGGGGACAGACCTTCCTTTTTAGGGGCAGTTCCAGCCCTCATTAAAGCTACAGGTAGAACTTTAAACCAACAGTCTTGTGTTTCCTGAGTTTGCTTACACAGATGCCTCTTACTAATGTCATTAGCCTTTTCAGCTTTTTCTGAATATTGATGTCTCCAGGAACTGTGTAAGTGATATTCTATTCATAAAGTTGGAGCCACTGTTGCTCTGAACTTTAGAGTTTAAGATCTCACTTACATCGTGAGAAGTCAGTACAGTAAGATTTTGTCCATTAGTCAACTTATGACCTATAGACATTAGCAGGTCAATAGCAGCAATTACCCTTAAGGAATGTGGCCATAAGTTGTTTTTTTTTTTTTTTTTACTAAGAAACAAACTCAATTCTGATCTTGTGGGCAAGCTCAAAGCAGGAGCGTGCAAGAGAACAGTTTTAAGAGCCTTAAAAGCCTATTGAGTCTCTGAGGGCCTAACCAGCTTGTCGGTTTAGACCTGCTGAGTCTCAGTTATAAGTTTATATAAAGGCCAGGCAAGTTCTCCATAACCAGGAATCCAAATGTGGCAGTAGCCTGTAATGCCAAAAATCCTCTCAATTATCTTAAAGTCATGTTTGGCTCATTTAGGAATTTCAGGCAATAAAGTATAAAGATTAGGCACTTACTATTTGTATATCTTGAATTAGTCTCCATTTATCATTTGACATTTTTACACCCAAAAAAGGAGTGTTGCATGGACTATTACAGGGAATTAATAGCCCCTGTTCCTTTAAATCTTCAATGATGTGTTTTAACTCTTCCTTAACCTCAGGCTTTAGTGGGTACTGCTTTTGATGTGAAAATAGGTGAGGGTCTTTGAGGTTGATAACAACAGGAACAGCATTTTGTGTTCAACCCTCAGTTTTTCCATCAGCCCACACTTTAGGGTTTATATTCTGTTCAATTAATGGGAGAGGAAGAGCAGGCTCCATATTCATGAAGACAGAGGCCTGGACCTTGTTCATTATATCCCTCCCCAGAAGGGGTGAAGGAAATTCTGGCACAATTAGAAACTCGAGAAAATAGCACAGAGTTCTAGTTGTAGTTTAAAGGACACCTGAGATAATGTTTGGCTTATCCAGATAGTCCCATTACGGTAGTGGATTAGGAGGAAAGAGGACCAGAGGCTTCAGTGAGCACACAGAAAGTTGCCCCAGTGTCCAAAAGAAATTGACTGATTGGCCCCCCACAGTTATTAATACCTGGGGTTCCTCAGGTGTAATTAGGATGGGAGCTTGTGTGGGGAACCCCAGGCACCTTCAGTCCCAACTGTCTTGAGAGTCCAACCCATGGGGCCTACACCTCGGAAGGCAGTCTCTTCTCCAGTATGGTCTTTTGCAGACTGGACATGGAGCTGGGGGCAGCTTAGATGCCTCAGGCCAATCCCACTTGAGATGCCCCTCATTTCCACAGTAATGACAAGTCCATCCCTTTTCACCCGGGTCCCTCTGGGCATTTTTCCTCAGGCTGTTTCAGAGTGGATCTAACAGCCATGCTGGGGCTTTAGTCTTTTGCCTGGTTCTTTTTTGTCTCATTTTCCTCCTCATATTCTCCACCATAATATACTGTCTGAGACAGCTGCAACAGTTTTTCTAAAGATTGATTTGGTCCAAACGCCTGTTTTTGTAACTTACAGCAGGTATCTGGAGTCGATTGAGTGAGAAAACTACCTTTTAAGATCATTTTTCCCTCTGTAATTTCAAGATCAACATCAGCAAACTTGCAGAGAGCCCTCTGTAGTCTATCTAGGAATTATCAGGAGTTTTCTTCTCTCCCTGTTCTATGTCAGTCTTAGCATAGTATAAAGTCCTTGTGCTCACTTGAGTCCTTCAAGAATACATCCAGCAATCTGGCTCTGTTATTAGAACCACTTGGCTCCCAGTAGGAAGGAGGGCTATTTCATGTTCCCTCTTTCCCCTTGCCTTCAAGCCATTCATCTCCAAAAGTAGTAGCTTCCCCCAAAACTCGAGTTTTTGAATCAAGAGTCAGTGTCTGTCCCAAGACATACATTACATCTCTCCAAGTAAGGTCATAAAGTAAAGTTAGTCCCATAAATCCTTCTATGTACTTTTTGGATCCTCTAAATAGTCTCGACCACAGTTGGGACTGTTTGAATTTCTACTGAGACTAAGGCAACCCCTCCTGGGAGGGCACCCTGATTCTCAGCCTGTTCAGTTGGTAGCCCCAGATACAGAGGCAAAGTAAGCCCCAGATATAGCCCCAGATACAGGAGGCAGCTGAAGGCTTCACACCCAAATCTGCACACTTTGTACATAAGTCTGGCATGTCTTGCAGAGAGATAAAGAGCAACACATCTGCCACTTCTACCCATTTCCTTTGTTTTCTACAGAACTTGTCTAGTTGTAAAATGGTATCATAATTGAGAGACCCTTTAACTGGCCAGTGTTCCCCATTTTCCAAAGGATAATGTGGCCATTCAGTATCACAAAAGATCAGACGTGTATTTTTTTAACTCTGGAGATCAAACTCGTCCCAAGTTTTTTAACATTGTAAAGGAATGGTTCTGGAACTGTTAACTCCCATCTGTAAGAGAGAAAAAAGCAGCACCCACGGCCGTGGCTTCTTTCCACCAGAGGCGTCCCTCCCTACTCTAAATGAGTGTGCAGACAGACTTTCCAATGAAGCTTTCCTTCCCTGGTCAGAATTAGTCTGTCCCTTACTGACACAGGCATCTTACTCATCCCTCCCGGTTCTACCACCAAGGTGGGGTGGAGATGCACCAGGGGTAGACCTGATGGCTTACCAGATTGATTTCTAGTTTCTTACCACCAAAACCTTTGTTTGATTTCCCAAGTAGTTTCCCAGAATGTTTCCCAAGCTAGGACTACTAGAGGAAGCAGCTATCTTATGTGTGCCATGTACATTTCTAAATACAGTCCTGACAGCAGTAGAAGTGGTGAGTCATAAAGAGACAAGCAACTACCAAGATGTCCCTTCTGAGTGTCACCGTGCCAGTATATGTGATAGCAAAAGAGGTGGTAGAGGGCTGGCCAGGGACGAAAAAGTGATTTTTGTCCTCAAGCTACTAGGTCCAATCGTTCCAGTTCCTTTCCACAGATTCCGCAAAAGGAATATCTATGGAATTGAGACAGAAGCCATTGGAGAGCTTTCTCTGGTCTGCTAACAGCTAGCACTACCAAAGAAGAAGCCCATTGCACTTCCAATCGAAACAGATTCTGCAATTCCCAACCGATGTCTTCAAAAACCTCATGGTCACCAGCAGTGCTTTTATCCACATAGATAAGAGGCACAGTCATGACAAAAACTCACTTTTAGGACTCTGGGCCCTGAGGCAGGCAGTCAAGAGAATGACCTTTAGCCTGAGAGACTTTCCTGGAGCTAGAGCTCCTGCTCGCTCCCAAACAAGCTCTTGTAACTTTTGCCTCCTAGCAAGGCTAGGCGCTTCCATACTTGGGGTTTAAGTAAAAGTGCATAGTATCAGCATGAATCCCAATTCCCTTGAAAGTCTATGATCCAACAGACTAGGTTCAGTATCAGTTCAGTGGTTCAGTCGTGTCCGAGTCTTTGCAATCCCATGAGCCACAGCATGCCAGGCCTCCCTGTCCATCATCAAATCCCAGAGTTCACCCAAACCCATGTCCATCAAGTCGGTGATGCCATCCAACCATCTCATCCTCTGTCATCCCCTTCTCCTCCTGCCCTCAATCTTTCCCAGCATCAGGGTCTTTTCAAATGAGTCAGCTCTTCACATCTGGTGGTCAAAGTATTGGAGTTTCAGTTTCAGCATCAGTCCTTCCAATGAACACCCAGGACTGATCTCCTTTAGGATGGACTGGTTGGATCTCCTTGCAGTCCAAAGGACTCTCAAGAGTCTTCTCCAACACCACAATTCAAAAGCATTAATTCTTCAGTGCTCAGCTTTCTTAACAGATTAGGTTAGTAGTTCTAATTCCCCAGTTACGGAATGGTCAAAGAGACCAGAAAAAATTGACCGAGAAAGGAAAGTTCACTCCACATGCTTTGCCCACTTATGGCCACTCCCCTCGAAGGAATGTTGAGTGCCTCTTGGCATTGGCAGGTCGGCATAAACCCCTAACAAGGCTCCCTTTTGGGGAGCTGCCTTCAGTCATTATGAGGCACCTCAAAACCACTGAGCAGGGCTCATCACTTCTTTCGTACAGGGTGTGTCATTCATTCACACACGCAAACCATAGCATTAGTAAAGTAAAGCAAAAAATGTGTATACTGAGAAAGCAGAGAGGCTAGAGCTCTTGAGTGTTCTTACCTTGTCCTGAAAATCCCGGATGAGCCCCCAAGATGATAGCTTACAGTGAACTGTGTCAGATTTGTGATCTCAGAAGATTTAGCTTCGGGACCAGAGACCATTCTTGATCACTCAAGAGCTTTTGTGTAGCAGTTTTATTAAAGAAAGAAAAGGAACAGAGAAAGCTTCTGACATAGACATCAGAAGGGGGATGGAGAGTGCCCACTCTTTTTCTAGTTTTATGTGTAATGTTAGATTGCTTACTTGGTATTTTTCTGGTTTCCTAAGGTAGACCTGTTTCACTATAAGCTTCCCTCTTAGAACTGCTTTTGTGAGTCACATAGATTTTGGAATGTTGTGTTTCCATTTTCATTTCTCTCAAGGTATTTCTACTTCCTCTTTGACCCATTATTGTTTAGTTCAGCTAACAACATATTCAACAACATATTCATCTCCTATGTGTTTATGTTTTTCACAGTTTTTTTTTTTTTCCTTGTAATTGATTTCTAGTTTCATACCACTGTGGTCAAAAAGATGCACAATATAATTTCACCTTCTTGAATTTACTGACACTTGTTTTGTAACATCATATGATCTATCTTGGAAAATGTTTCATGTGTACTTGAAAAGAATGTGTATTCTGCTGCATTTGGACGGAATGTTGTATATAAATCTATCAAGTCCATCATGTCTAATATGTTGATTAAGGCCAATGTTTCCTTACTAATTTAGTTTGGCTGTTCTGTCCATGGGGCTGCAAAGAGTCAGACACAACTAAGTGACTGGACTGAACTGTTCTGTCCATTGATGTAAGTGATGTGTTAATGTCTCCTAGTATTATTGAATTACTGTCAATAACTCCTTTTAAGTCTGTTCACACCATACCATTTTTTAAATGAAGAAACTGTACCATAAAGACTAAGGAAATGCCTATATTACCTAACTTACTTTTATTTAGGCATTTTACATGTTCAGAAATGTACACATTGCCCTTATTCATTAGGCCATCACAGTCCTAGAGTTTACAGAATCTTAATACCCTCGGTAGGTACTGAAGAAATTTATTCAGCTGCTATCTTCTCAGTGAACTCCGGGAGTTGGTGATGGACAGGGAGGCCTGGCGTGCTGCGATTCATGGGGTCGCAAAGAGTCAGACACGACTGAGCAACTGATCTGATCTGATCTTGTATCAAACTGGATAGAGAATCAAGAAATCTAGTTTTTATATCTAACTCATTCTTCTTTTGGTTAGGTTACTTTGAAAATAAGCTCAGTATTTCCAGTGAGCTTTCTGTTCCATAGACTACTTGCTCTCTAGAGTCCTTCTCAGGTAGAAAACATCATAACATTATGATCCATGGAATTTTAGTTGTTGGTTATAGTACAGCATAGGTTATTGTTTTTTTTTTTCTGACAGTTTACTAACAGTAAAAATACAATGTATATACATCTTATTTAAACACATAAAAATCAGAGGAAAAAAGATTTCTCAAAAAAAAACTTGCTATAATTGTTGCACTATTTTTTATTACTATTCTTATATTTTGTTTACAAACTCATTTCAACACATTCAATTGCTTTGATAACTCGATGCTGCTCCTGCTGCTAAGTCACTGCAGTCATGTCCGACTCTGTGCAACCCTATGGATGGCAGCCCACCAGGCTACGCCATCCCTGGGATTCTTCAGGCAAGAACACTGTAGTGGGCTGTCATTTCCTTCTCTAATGCATGCAAAGTCGCTTCAGTCGTGTCGGACTCTGTGCGACCCTATGGACAGCAGCCCACCAGGCTCCTCCAGCCACAGGATTCTCTACGCAAGAATATTGAAGTGGGTTGCCATTTCCTTCTCCATGATAACTCACTAAGTGGTACCAAACAGTAGCACAAAGAAATGTTGTAATCACTTTAGGTAGAAAGTTACTTCTTATTTAAAGAGAACCTTGACCTTACCTCAATCCAGGGGGTGCTAAAAATTGTTGCATTTTCATGAATATACTTTGCCAAGGTCAGAAAACTTTCATCACTGTATTCAAAACGATTCCGGAATATAATGGAGCAGATCACATTGCAGGGAGCATAGGTCAGAAGGAAAGTAGGATCACATGGACATCCTAAAAACAATATAAGAAAGTTGGAATATAATTTGCAAATAAATCTTAAGTTTACTGTTTAAAATAATGGAGAAATGTTGATTTCTAAGATGTTTTTATTATTGGAACAACCTGAACCTGCCATCATCACTATAAATTCAACATGCCTAGAGAGTTGGACAATATAGAAGGCTGAGTGCTAAAGAATTGATGTTTCCGAACTGTGGTGCTGAAGAAGACTCCTGAGAGTCCCTTGGACAGCAAGATTAAGCCAGTCAGTCCTGAAGGAAATCAGCCCTGAATATTCTTTAGTGCTAAAGCTGAAGCTCCAATATTTTGGCCATCTGATCCAAAGAGCTGACTCATTGGAAAAGACTGTGATGCTGGGAAAGACTGAGGGCAAAATGAGAAGGGGCTGACATGAGTTTGAGCAAACTCTGGAAGGTAATGAAGGACAGAAAAGCCTGGCATGCAGTAGTCCATGGAGTTGCGAAGAGTCGGACATTACTTGGCAACTGAACAACAACAACAAAATACAATTGTGTTTCCCTAAGCAAAATTATCTAATCCAGTGTTATTTATTTATTAAATTTCTCCAAATTATTCTATTTATATCATTCTCCAATTAAAGCCACAAGGTAATACACAAGAAGGAGATCATTTTGAAATGTATTTAAAATTATAAAATTTAGCTCTTGGTGTTGATATTCTTCAAAATACCCAGAAGAAACTGACCAATATAATAAGAAGGTAAGGAGACTGAGGAGAATTGCAATCACATTTTACAAAATGCATTGAAAAAGGTTGAGTGTGCTTTTCTCTGAGAAGACAATAATGAGAGGGATTGAAGATTAGAGATCACGTCAAGAAAAGCAGAGATACAAAGGGAACGTTTCATGCAAAGATGGTCACAACAAAGGACAGAAACGGTATGGACCTAACAAAAGCAGAAGACAGTAAGAAGAGGTGGCAAGAATACAAAGAACTACACAAAAAAGATCTTAATGACCCAGATAACCACGATGGTGTGGTCACCCACCTAGAGCCAGACATCCTGGAATGTGAAGTCAAGTGGGCCTTAGGAAACATCACCATAATCAAAGCTAGTGGAAGTGATGGAATTCCAGTTAAGCAATTTCAAATCCTAAAAAATGATGCTGTGAATGTGCTACACTCAATATGCCAGCAAGTTTGGAAACTCAGCAGAGGCCACAGGACTGGAAAAGTTCAATTTTCATTCCGATCCCCAAAAAAGGCAATGCCAAAGAATGTTCAAACTACCATACAGTGGCATTCATCTCATATGCTGCAAAGTGATGCTCAAAATTCTCCAAGCGAGGCTTCAACCGTATGTGAACCATGAACTTCCACATGTTCAGGCTGGATTTAGGAAAGGCAGAGGAACAAGAGATCAAATTGCCAACATCCATTGGATCATAGAAAGAGCAAGAAAGTTCCAGAAAAATATCTACCTCTGCTTTATTGACTAGACCAAAGCCTTTAACTGTGTGGATCATAACAAACTGTGGAAAATTCTTCAAGAGATGGGACTACCAGACCACCTTACCTGCCTCCTGAGAAACCTGTAGGCAGGTCAAAAAGCAACATTTAGAACTGGACATGGAACAACAGACTAGTTCCAAATCGGTAAAGGAGTACATCAAGGCTGTATATAGCCCCCCTGCTTATTTAACTTATATGCATAGTTCAGTTCAGTTCAGTCACTCGGTTGTGTCCGATTCTTTGTGACCCCATGAATTGCAGCATGCCAGGCCTCCCTGTCCATCACCAACTCCCGGAGATCACTCAAACTCATGTCCATCCAGTTGGTGATGCCATCCATCCATGTCACCCTCTGTCGTCCCCTTGTCCTCCTGCCCCCAACCCCTCCCAGCATCAGAGTCTTTTCCAACAAGTCAATTCTTTGCATGAGGTCACCAAAGTACTGGAATTTCAGCTTCAGCATCATTCCTTCCAAAGATCACCCAGGACTGATCTCCTTTACAGTGGACTGGTTGGATCTCCTTGCAGTCCAAGGGACTCTCAAGAGTCTTCTCCAACATCACAATTCAAAAGCATCAATTCTTCAGCATTCAGCCTTCTTCAGTCCAACTCTCACATCCATACATGACCACTGGAAAAACCATAGCCTTGACTAGACGGACCTTTGTTGGCAAAGTAACGTCTCTGCTTTTGAATATGCTATCTAGGTTGGTCATAACTTTCCTTCCAAGGAGGAAGCGTCTTTTAATTTCATGGCTGCAGTCACCATCTGCAGTGACTTTGGAGCCCAGAAAAATAAAGTCTGACACTGTTTCCACTGTTTCCCCATCTATTTCCCATGAAGCGATGGGACCAGATGCCATGAGCTTAGTTTTCTGAATGTTGAGCTTTAAGCCAACTTTTTCACTCTCCTCTTTCACTTTCATCAAGAGGCTTTTGAGTTCCTCTTCACTTTCTGCCCTAAGGGTGGTGTCATCTGCATATCTGAGGTTATTGATATTTCTCCCAGCATCTTGATTCCAGCTTGTGCTTCTTCCAGCCCAGCATTTCTCATGATGTACTCTGCATATTAGTTAAATAAGCAGGGTGACAATATACAGCCTTGACGTACTCCTTTTCCTATTTAGAACAAGTCTGTTGTTCCATGTCTAGTTCTAACTGTTGCTTCCTGACCTGCATACAGGTTTCTCAAGAGGCAGGTCAGGTGGTCTGGTATTCCCATCCCTTTCAGAATTCTCCACAGTTTATTGTGATCCACACAGTCAAAGACTTTGTCATAGTCAATAAAGCAGAAATAGATGCTTTTCTGGAACTCTTGCTTTTTTGATGATCCGGCAGATGTTCGCAATTTGATCTCCGGCTCGTCTGTCTTTTCTAAAACCAGTTGAACATCTGGAAGTTCACAGTTCACGTATTGCTGAAGCCTGGCTTGGAGAATTTTGAGCATTACTTTACTAGCGTGTGAGATGAGTGCAATTGTGTGGTAGTTTGAGCATTCTTTGGCATTGCCTTTCTTTGGGATTGGAATGAAAACTGACCTTTTCCAGTCCTGTGGCCAGTGCTGAGTTTTCCAAATTTGCTGGCATAGTATATCGTGTGAAATGCTGAGCTGGGTGAAGCTCAAGCTAGAGTCAAGATTGCAGGGAGAAATATCAAATAACCTCAGATATGCAGATGACACCACACTTACGGCAGAAAGCAAAGAAGAATTAAAGAGCCCCTTGATGAAAGTGAAAGAGGAGAGTGAAAACGCTGGCTTAAACCTCAACATTCAGAAAACTAAGATGATGGCATCTGGTCCAATCACTTCATGACATATAGATGGGGAAACAATGGAAACAGTGACAGACTTTATTTTGAGGGGCTCCAAAATCAATGCAGATGGTGACTGCAGCCATGAAATTAAAAGACACTTGCTCCTTGGAAGAAAACTTTGACAAACCTCGACAACATATATAAAAAAACAGAGACATTACTTTGCCAACAAATGTCCATCTAGTCAAATCTATAGTTCTTCCAGTAGTCATGTATAGATATGAGAGTTGGACTATAAGGAAGCTGAGCACTGAAGAATTGATGCCTTTGACTGTGTTGTAGGAGGAGACTCTTTAGAGTCCCTTGGACTACAAGGAAATCCAACCAGTACATCCTAAAGGAAATCAGTCCTGAATATTCATTGGAAGGACTGATACTGAAGCTAAAACTCCAATACTTTGGCCACCTGATGAGAAGAATTGACTCATTTGAAAAGACAACTGATGCTGGGAAAGATTGAAGGCAGGAGGAGAAGGGGATCATCGACTCAATGGACGTGAGTTTGAGTGGACTCTGGGAATTGGTGATGGACAGGGGAGCCTGGCATGCTGCAGTCCGTTGTGTTGCAAAGAGTCGGACACGACTGAGCAACTGATCTGAACTGAACTATAAACAGATTAACAATATAAAATAGAGAATATGACACCATTTTTTGTTTTTGGAGTCCTGGCATCTTTTAAGCCTTAATTTTTCTTCTTCTACTCACACTTGGACTAGCTGATGTGAGTGCTTCTTTGGCACAAGCAGGAAGTTTAAACCACACATACATTGGATCTCCACCCCCCTACTCCACCCCTTAACCACCATAAAAATTCCAAGCTGGTGTCCTTTTCAAGCTTTCTCCAGGCATTTTTCGGTTGGTTTTCTAGCACTGTGCCCTACCCCAAAAGCCTCATTATGTGAGTAACAGAATTTTTCATATCCTATTGAAATGTGTGTATCACTACCAACCTCAACAGTTATACTAAATTTTCAGTGGGAAATCCATCCTGCCTCTGCCTGGTGACTACTACAACAACACTTTACTACAGAATAAAAAAACTTAGTAGGGATCAAAAAGTAGAGATTATGAGAAAAAAGGTTCTGCTCAACATGTGAAATAAACTGACAACAGTTAGTTAACCAGTGACAAACTGGGCTACCCCAAGAGGATGAGGTCTCCATAGTTAGGTGGATTTGAGCAGAGTCTGGGAGGTCATAGGCAAGGAAGCTGAGAGAAGGTCATACTCACTATGGGAAAATTGAATCAGTTAATAATAAACTGTTTAAAAGATACTTGCTCCTTGAAATAAAAGCTATGACAAACCTAGATAACATATTAAAAAGTAGAGACATCAGTTTGCTGACAAAGATCCATCTAGTCAAAGCTATGGTTTTTCCAGTAGTCATGCGTGGATGTGAGAGTTGGATCATAAAGAAGGCTAAGTGCCAAAGAATTGATGCTTTCCAATTGTGGTCCTGGAAAAGACTCTTGAGAGTCCCTTGGATAGCAAGGAGATCAAACAAGTCAATCATAAAGGAAATCAACCCTGCTTATTCATTGGAAAACTGATGCTGAAGCTGAAGCTCCAATTCTTTGGCCACCTGATGGTAAGAGCCAACTCTGATGCTGGGAAAGATTGAGGGCAGGAGGAGAAGGGTGTGACAGAGGATGAGATGGTTAGAGGGCATCACCAAATTAATGTACATGAATTTGAGAAAACACTGGGGGATATTGAAAAACATTGAAGCCTGGTGTGCTGTGGTCCATGGGGTCACAAACAGTCAGGTATCACTTAGTGACTGAACAACAACAACATGCTAAAACCCAATATTTACTGATTTATTAATTGCATTTCCAAAATTTTACTCTAGAAAATAATCAGGGATGTTCAATGATTGATATAGATTGCATTAT
The DNA here is from genome assembly GCF_032452875.1 of Bos javanicus. NCBI lineage: Eukaryota > Metazoa > Chordata > Mammalia > Artiodactyla > Bovidae > Bos > Bos javanicus. The sequence goes on from NC_083893.1 coordinate 16,485,370, forward strand.
TTAACATTATTAGCAACAAAATACTGAAAGCGAACTATTTGGCCTAAAATAAATTATGGTACATCCAAAATAATGAACTACTATTCTGTTTTGTTAACAATATTCATGATAAACATTTAAAAATTAATCATGTGAAAATATTTATTTAATATGTTAAATTTGAACAGAAGAATAGAGAACAATCTATGCAGGCTGAGCCTTGTGTTCTTCGTCTGCCAGATCTCCCACCCATTCCTAGATAATATGGACCAAGTTCAAATGATGTTCATTGACACTTTATTGCCATCTTGAGAAACTTACTCAAAAGAGGAAACCCAAATCATGCAAATATTTGTAATAATTGCATTATTTATATGAGTAACAACAAAAAATGAGGGGCAAAACCTATCTGGACAATAATGTAACATTGGTAAAAAACCTTGAAGGTTAGCACCTTTTAGAATATAGTGTTATAAGTTCATAATGTTCTTCAAATTTAAATATTGTGGTTTACAAAAGCACAGACTTAAGATCCTCATCTTGCTCCTTCCCTGTCAAGTCTCCTACTCACCCCTCTCTCTCCTATCCCCTCTTCCTGTCCTGCATGGGCATCCACACACGTGTACACTGAGCAGATGTGTGCTGCTGAAGCTCCCTCCCTTCACACCCACAGAGGAGCTGTAATACAGGCCTACTCAGAGAAGGATTTGGTGCAAAGTCCACACCTGAACCACTAATTTTGTTTCAGTTTTACTAAGATATCACTGATAGACAGGACTGTTCAAGTTTAAGGTGCTATACGGCATAATGACATGACATGTTTATGTTGCAAAATATTTGAAATGCTTCTCAAGAAGTTACCTGAGAACTTAGTCTTTCAAGTTACTTGCAGATTACCCCAATCCATGTTCTCCTCTTCTTCCTGAGCACACAGCTAACCACATTTCCCAGCTCCTTGTACATTTAGGTGTGGCCCTGTGACTGAGTTACAGCCCAGGGAATATGAAAGAACTTTGTGTGCAAGTGCCATATCTTACCTGTTAAAAACATTATTTGTTCTTTTCTTTCTTCTTTACTATCCCCGCTCTACCATTCAAAGAGATGAACTCTGGGAGCCACAGGAAGGCAACCATGTGCTGAAGGCATCAAAGGCCCTGGAAACCAGTTGCTTGAAAAGGCCATTATACCAGCAACTTCCCCTCCTGCCACTGTCATGTGAGCAGGAAGTCAACTTCTGTTGGATTTGAGCCATTATCTCTCTGTAGTCTACTTGTAATAGCATTTGGTCTGCCCAAGCAGTTACTGCTAATTACATAAAGAAATACCCACCATTGGTTTTTTTTAATGCTTCCACCAAATATAAGGCTTCCTCTTGAATTCTGTGTTCAATAGTCCTCTTCCCCATCCCCATATTCCTCAAAACCATGAGGGAGAAACGCCGAGTTTGCTTCCATATTTCTCCATTGCTGAAAATAATTCCTATCAGGGCACAAACCAAAAACAGAGAATAATCCATTGCCACAAATTCTAGCTGAGAGTCTTTAAAGAGGAAATGACAAGGACACCTAAGCAGGGATTAAATATAGGAGTGACAGCCTCAGGAATTCCTATCGGGCCCTTCATCACCTGCCTCCTCCTCTCTTAACCCAGCTTGTATCTTACTTTCAAGACTCTTGGTTTTACATATTACTACACTTAACCTAGCTTGTATCTTACTTTCAAGACTCTTGGTTTTACACTCTTCCTTACCCATTAGCTCCTGCAAAATTCAGAACAACCCTAAGAACCAAGTGTTTTCTCTCCCGTTTACTTATGAGGATGCTGAAAATCACAGAGGCAAAATGCTTGCTCTTTGATGACTCAGCTAACAATCCATAGAGTCCAAGTTATAGGTTAAGTTTTCAGGATTGATTTGGGCATTGAAAATGAACTGTAGGAGAAACAACAAAAGAGTCAATTCCTTTTTTTTTTTTTTTTGATAGTTTATAAACGACAGAAATTTATTTCTCACAGGTCTGAGGGCTGAGATCAGGTATCAGCATGGTCAGGAAGGATCCTTTTCTGGGATGTAACTTCTTTTATGTTCACATGGTGAAAGTGGGTGATGACGCTTAATTCTTAAGACAGGGATAAATAGTACTTGTGTATTGAAAGGAAGCTCATGAAAGTCTATTCCTCAAGTAAGGAACATGGCCATAGCTCTTCCCATTTTGACATTTTCCCTCTATATGCTAATCTCTTCCACAAAATATGGATGTCTTCCCGTGTTCTACCCTGTGGGTCCCTGCCACCCCCTTCTGACAACCCCACAGCTAGGCTAGGTCTATAATACAAAGCATAAAGCACAAAAATGCTCTAAAAAGAGGGTCACGTGGAAACACAATAAATGTAAATTAGAATATTAAAGAAAATCTTTTGAAATCGAATACTTGCACGGTCTGTCGTCTGTTTTTCACATTGTACCAAGAAAGTTCAATGTCAGACTTCCAGAGCCAAGGACAAGTCAGAGGAAAAGACAATGCTCTTAGGGACCTTGTCAAATAAGACCTTAAAGAACAATGTAAAGGATGAACTGACCCTATTCGGCATTATTTTTGTAAGAAACCAGTGACCCACAGAGGATGGGACAGTTTAAGGTCTAGCTATTAAAACACAGATGACAGACAGAGCAAGTATTTGATTTCAAAAGATTTTCTTTAATATTCTAATTTATATTTATTGTCTTTCCCCATGACCCTCTTTTCAGAGCGTATTTGTGCTTTATGCTTTGTATTACATTCTATTGGATTAAAAAAAATTGTTGTGCTTTTTTTATTCTAACAAGAATAGAAAATTGAATGCAATGTACATACTTCAAACCTTTGTTGGTTCCATGTATATATCATGCAGCTTCCAAAACTAGTCTCTTAGCAACCATGACTCAGGCCAGAAAGCAAAATATTCAATAAATAGGATAATTCATTGTCATTTTCTTTCCTTCTTTTTCTCTCTGTCTCTTTCTCATTTTCTTACCTTGCCGTAATTTATTAATAGAACATTAGTGGTTAGAAGATTTGCTTTCACTGCACTTAATGTTTCATTCAGACTGTGTCATCTTCATAATTTTAAATAGGGATTAATGATCCATAGAAAACTGTTTAATGATGATGCTTTCATAAACTTCTCTATTATCTATAATTTCTCAATTCCTTAGCCTATTTGAATCTTTCCAACTTACAATTCCCACACACTTCTCAAGTAGAAGCATACCTAATCCCTGGTTGATGTTGTCTGCCACTGGTAAACTACCTCTGCCAGAAAATTCCTCACTCTGATCAATCAGGACTTGCTTCACTGCTTCATATCCATGCAACACCACAGTGGGCTTCATGCCAAAATACAGAGTGAACACAGGACCATAATCTTCTGCTAGCTGGAAAAGGAACAGGAGATGTAAGAACAGTGAGCACTTCAAAACTGAAAATGTAGATAATATAGGAAAATGTAGATAATGTGGGAAATATTTTTAATCTTCTTAAGATTTATCCATTATAAAAGATTTCAATTTCTAGAACTAGTAATTTAATATGACATCACTTTACTACCATGGTAATTATCATTATATTATTAGGAATGCTGTTATTATTATCATCACCATCAATAGTTATTCTTTATTCAGCTCCTACTATGTGACAAAGGCCATAGTATGAATTTTATTAGTATTATTCTATTAAACTTTTTTCTGCTAAACCTATAATTGCTCCTCCCTTCTTATAGTGGCAATAAATGACGTTTCCTCTGTTTAAAGGAAGGTGCTCCATCTCTCACACATGCAGACTAATAATCATCCCCTCATCATCCATTCTTCACATCTTTAGCACCAGAGACCTCTAAGCTTTCAAAATACACAAGGACGTAGCCACAGACATTTTCTGTCTTCCCAGTGTGATGATGTAAGTAAGTTTTCATGAAGTGAGATAAGCAGAAGGGACGTGCACAAATTTTGCACTGGCATAAATGGGTGACATCTTTCATTTCTCCTCCTATCCATAGGTTGAAATGACAGCGTGCAGATGACCCCTCTGTGGCTGCAAATAAGAACAACAGCCTTAGAGCACAGGATGGTAAACTACAAGACTGAGAAGATCTGGTTCTCTGAAAGACCTGGTGGAGGAGAGGCAGGCCAGCAGCACTTAACTCTACGCCTTCTTTGTGGAAGGCAGAAATAAACTGTCTTCCTTAAGTCACTGCATTATTGTGTCTTTCTGTCATAGCAGCTTATTTAGTGTAGTACATGATATAGACTTTTACTCTTTCAACTTGTCCAATATTTGAGTTCTTTTGCTACCTTATAATCCATTCTCCATACAGGACCCCTTTTCACAAAGCATATGTTAAAGAAAATCATATTGCTCTTATGCTAAAGACCTATATTCTTAAAATCCCTGTAAGATCTACGTACTCTGGTTCCTGCTTACCTGCTTAATCTCATCTCACACCAAGCTTTTACCTACTCTCTGGGCGACAAAAAAATTGGTCCTCTTTCAGACATTCCAATAACTAAGTCTGCTCCAGACTGGAAAAAAAAAAAAAATGAAACATTCACCTGTATTTTATCCAGTTAATGTCTAATTATTTTTCAGATCTCAGCTCCAATTTCACTTCCACAGAGAACCCTTACTGACTGTGCCTCCGACCTGTAATCCTTTAAACTACATCACCTTTTTCTACTGTGCTCCTGTTACATGGTTTGTAATCATCCACTTATTTGCATGAGTGTTTCATAAATACATGCCTACCATCTAGACTGTAAATTCCGTACTGCTGACCTTTTTTTGTTTGTTTTAATTCACTGCTTGAATAGTTAAAGAACCTGCCTGCAGTGTAGGAGACCTGGGTTCAACCCTACCCACTCCAGTATTCTTCCTTGGAGAATTCCATAGCCAGAGGAGCCTGGCTGGTGGGCTACAGTCCATGGGGTTGTAAAGAGTCGGACATGACTGAGTGACTAAAATTTTCACTTTCTTTCACTTTGAAAATTCCCAGCATCTGACACACTTGGGACTGAAAGTAGGCATTCAACAACTTGTTAAGCTCAGGTATTAATATTTGTGCATAATAATTATTATTCACCTTTTAAAAAAATAGAAATTAAAGCTCAGGGAGATTTTTAAAATTTGACCAAGGCTGTGAGTTAAGAACTGTATGAGCTGGGGTGCTGACACAATCTCTTCAAAACCAGAATCTGATACACAGAAGGAGGAGCTTCCAGGGGTAGTGCTTTCATGACTACCTTTCCCAGAGAAGTCAGATTTCAGATAATTCCTTCAAGATTTAAAGAGCTATTGAACAGTTATTCATTCATTGAGCAAATACAACAGAAACTGTGAAATCTCTTGAAACTTGGTTATTTCCTTGATTTCAAATCAATGTATTCTTTCGGGAAATTTTGGGGTTGTCAGTCTATATGCAGTTTTTAAAAATTAAAGCAATTTCATTGCCACTAGAATTCACCAAAAATAAATGCTATAAAGGACACATAGGTCACAACATGGACAGAGAATTCCTACTTTTGACAGTTTCAACAATGATCTCATTGATCTCACTCCCTTCTGGCAACCTTTAGCTGTATACCATCTAAAATCATGTCTGGGTGTCATACATCATGGACAAGTGAGATTAATCCCAGGGATGCAAGTATGGTTCAATATTCTCAAATTAATCAATGCTATACCCCACATTAACAAATGGAAAAATAAAATCATATGATTGTTCAATAGATGTAGAAAAGTTTTTTTTACAAAATCCAATATCCATTTAAGATTAAAAATTCTCCACAAGGTAGGTATAGAGGCAACATACTTCAACATAATTTAAAAATCACATATATGATAAGTCCACAGCTATCATCATCATACTTGATAGTGAAAAGCTGAAAGCATTTTCTCTAAAATCAAGAACAAGACAAGGATGCCCACTCTTGCCAATTTTACTTAAAATATTGTATTAGAAATCAAAGCCATAGCAGTCAAAGAAAGAGAAATAAAAGGAATTGAAATTGAAAAGAATGAAGTCAAACTGTTCTTATTTGTAGATGACACAATACTATCTATACAAAATTCAAAGTTCAGTTCAGTTGCTCATTCATGTCCGACTGTTTGCAACCCAATGGACTGCAGCACGCCAGGTCTCCCTGTCCATCACCAACTCCCGGGGTTTACTCAAACTCATGTCCATTGAGTTGGTGATGTCATCCAACCATCTCATCCTCTGTCATCCCCTTCTCCTCCTGCCCTCAATCTTTCCTAGCATCAGGGTCTTTTCCAATGAGTCAGTTCTTAGCATCAGGTGGCCAAAGTATAGGAGTTGCAGCTTCAGCATCAGTCCTTCCAATGAATCCGGGACTGATTTCCTTTAGGATGAACTGGTTGGACTCCTTGCTGTCCAAAATTCTAAAAATCCCAACAAAAGTCTTCTAGAGCTCATGAATGAATTTGGAACAATTGTAGGATAAAAAATTAATGTACAGAAATCTGTTCCATTTCTAAACAATAAGAACAAACTATCGGAAAGAGAAATTAATAAACCAATCCCATTTATCATCACATAGAAGAGAATAAAATTCCAAGCAATAAATCTAATTAACCAAGGAAGTAAAAGACATGCACTCAGAAAAGTATGAGATGCTGATTTAAAAAAAAGACAATACAAATAGAGGGAAAGACATAACATGCTCATGGACAAGGAAAGTTAATATTATTATAATGAACATATTACATATTACCCAAGGAAATCAACAGATTCAAAGACAATCTTGTCAAAATACCAGTGTAATATTCAAAGTACTACAACAAGTAATTCTAAAATTTGTATGGAAACACAAAATAACTCAAGTAGACAAAGATATCCAAAGAAAGAACAGAACTGAAAGTATCATACTCCCTGATGTCAGACTACAGTACAAAGTTACAGTAACCAAAACAAAATTGTACTGGCACAAAAATGGACACAGGTCTATGGAGCAGAGCATTAGCCCAGAAAATAATCCACACTTACATGAACAACGAATCCGTGAAAAAGGACACAAAAATATACAGTGGGGAAAAGGCAATTTCTTCAATAAGTGGTGTGAGGAAAACTAAACAGCTACACGTAAAAGAATTAAATTAAAATATTTCACATGCTAGTAAGGTTAGGCTCAAAATCTTTTAAGATAGGGTTCAGCAGTACATGAATCGACACTTTCCAGATGCAAAAGCTGGGTTTAGAAAAGGCAGAGGAACCAGAGATCAAACTGCCAACATTCATTGGATCATAAAGAAAGCAGGTTCAGTTCAGTTCAGTCACTCAGTTATGTCCAACTCTTTGTGACCCCATGGACTGCAGCACGCCACACCTCCCTGTCCATCACCAACTCCAAGAGTTTACTCAAGCTCATGTTCACTGAGTCAGTGAAGCCAACCAACTGTCTCATCCTCTTCTAGGAGAAAACAAGCGAATTCCAGAAAAATATCTACTTCTGCTTCATTGACTACATTAAATCTTTCTACTGTGTGGATCACAACAAACTGTGAAAAATTCTTAAAGAGATGGGAGTACCAGACCACCTTACCTATCTCCTGTGAAACCTGAATGTGGGTAAAGAAGCAGCAGTTAAAACTGGGAATGGAACAATTGACTGGTTCAAAATTGGGAAAGGAGTAAAACAAGGCTGTATATTGTCACCCTGCTTATATGAAGAGTATATCTTAACTTATATGCAGAGTACATCATATGAAATGCTGGGCTGGGTGAATCATAAGCTGTCATCAAGATTACCAGCAGAAATATCAGTAACCTCAGATATGCAGATGATACCAATCTAATGGCAGAAGGGAAGAGGAACTACAGGAAGGTGAAAGAGAAAAGTGAAAAAGCTGACTTAAAACTCAGCATTCAAAAAACGAAGATCATGGCATCTGGTCCCATTTTTTTCATGGCAAACAGAAAGGGAAAAGTAGAAGCAGTGAAAGATTTTATTTTCTTGGTTTCCAAAATCACTGTGGACAGTGACTGCAGCCATGAAATAAAAAGATGTTTCCTCCTTGGAAGAAAAGCTATGACACATCTAGACAGCATATCAAAAAGCAGAGACATCACTTTGCTGACAAAGGTCCATATAATCAAAACTATAGTTTTTCTAGTAGTCATTTATGGATGTGAGAGGTGAACCATAAAGAAGGCTGAGCACTGAAGAACTGATGCTTTTGAATTGTGGTATGGGAGAAGACTCTTGAGTCCCTTGGACTGCAAGGAGATCCAACCAGTCCATCCTAAAGGAAATCAGTCCTGAATATTCATTGGAAGGACTGTTAATCAAGCTGAAGCTCCAATACTTTGGCAACCTAATGGGAAGAGCCAAGTCATTGGAAAAGACCCTCATGCTTGGAAAGACTGAAGACAAAGGAGAAGAGGATGGCAGAGGGTGAGATGGTTAGATAGCACCACTGACTCAATGGACATGAGTTTGAGCAAACTCCAGGAGATAGTGGAGGACAGAGTATCCTGGCATGCTGTAGTCCATGGGTCGCAAAGAGTCAGACAAGACTCAGTGACTGAACAACACAGAAACAAGTATTTTCTCATACTATATATAAATCTTAACTCAAAAAGGGTTGAGGACTTAAATGTAAGACCAGAAACCGTAAAACATCTGGAAGGAAACATAGGCTGTATACTCCTTGACATGATTCATAGCATATGTTTTTGGATCTGCCTCCTAGTGAAGTGAAAGTGTTAGTCACTAAGCTGTGTCCAACTCTGCGACCCTCTAGACTGGACTGCAAGGAGATCCAACCAGTCCATTCTAAAGGAGATCGGTCCTGGGTGTTCTTTGGAAGGAATGATGCTAAAGCTGAAATTCCAGTACTTTGGCCACCTCATGTAAAGAGTTGACTCATTGGAAAAGACTCTGATGCTGGGAGGGATTGGGGGCAGGAGGACAAGGGGAGGACAGAGGGTGAGATGGCTGGATGGCATCACTGACTTGATGCAGGTGAGTTTGAGTGAACTCCGGGAGCTGGTGATGGACAAGGAGGCCTGGCGTGCTGCAATTCATGGCGTCGCAAAGAGTCAGACATGACTGAGCGACTGAACTGAACTGAGACTGTAGCCTACCAGGCTCCTCTGTCCATGGAATTCTCCAGGCAAGAATTCTGAAGTGGGTAGCATTCCCTTCTCCAGGGGATCTTTCTCAACCCAGGTATCGAACCCAGGTCTCCAACATTGTAGGCAGATTCTTTACCATCTTTACCACAAAAAAGAATGAAATTTTGCCATTTGCAATAATATAAACGAATCTGGAGGGCATTACACTTAGAGAAGTAAGTCAGACAGAGAAGGAAAAATACTCTGTTATCATTTATATGTGGAATATTTTTTTAAATAAAATGAATAAATTGAACAGAATATAAACAGTTACACATACATAGAGAACAAACTAGTGGTTACCAGTGGGAAACAAGAAGAATGGAAGGGGAAATGAGCAGTAGGGGATTAAGAACTATAGACTACTATGTATAAAACAAATAAACTACAAGGATAAATTGTTCAGCGCAGGGAATACAGCCTATAATTTATAATAAATTTCAAAGGAGCATAATCTATAAAACTTTCTATATTCTCACTTGAAACTAACATAATATTGTAAATCAACTTTAGCTCAATTGAAAATAAATTAACAGGGTTCCCCTGGTAATCCAGCGGTTAAGAATCTGCCTCGCAGTGCAAGGGAATCTGGTTTGATCCCTAGTCTGGGAAAACCCCACATGCTGCAGACAACAAGCCTGAGTGCCACAGCAACTGAGCCTATGCTCTGGAGACTGTGAGGAGCAACTACTGAAGCCCATGAGCCACAGAGTCTGTCTATTGCAACAAGAGAAGTCATGGCAAGGAGGAGCCCACACACTGCAACTAAAGTGTAGTTTCTGTTTGCCACAACTAGAGAAAGCCTGTGCACAGTAATGAAGACCCAGCACAGCCCAAAATAAATATTTTTAAATAAATGAATAAAAATAAATAACAATGAATAAATAAATAAATAAATAAAACCATGTCCAGGTGTCCAATGGGAACTCCCCTTTAAAACCACTTCTTTTACCAAACATGGTGTCTGGGACTAAGGAGTCTGGGACAAGACATAGGGCAGTCTTATTTATTCATTACAAACAACTGGAAGAAAAGTAATCATACTTGCCTTGCTTATGGATTTGCTGACATTCTTAATATTTATCTGCAGAATATTTCCAACAATTGGGAGAGGAGTGGGCCCAGGTGGCAGCTTCCCTTTGGCATGCCTCTGATTCCATAGAAAAAGGAAAATCAAAATAGAAAGACAGATCACCAGAACTACAGAGAGATCCATTGGTGTGCTTTGCGTGAGGGCAACTGAAAGCTTAGAATCCAAACACTTTATAAAAACTAAGTGCAAAGAAAAAAACAAACAAAGAAAGTGCAAGCTTATCACCAAACATGCAATAAGTCTTGAACTTTTAAATAAATAAGACTTTATCATCAGTACACTTTGTCTTGTCAATAGATATTTAAACAAAATGTTACATTAGTATTGATAAACATGTAAGTTTCAATGGAAATCTCAACTAAACAAAATTCACTTTCTCAGAGATGGCCATATTTTAGTAGTAAAATTGAAGCTATCAAAGTTTCAAAGGACTGGAATTCACAATCACAACAAATGATGAGAACATCTCTGCTCATCATATAAGCAGAAAAAGAAGCACTGTCAGAGCTTTTTCTCATAAAATCCATGGTAACGCCAGGTGAAGACAGAAGGAAGCAGGACAAATAAAGAAAGGAATATGGAGCTAGTCTTACCTTAAAAAGAGTAGAGCTATCCCACTAGTCCTCACAGAGCCCTGTTTTTGTGCCAGGAGTTCTGACACCACTAACTTCCAGAGGAGATGCTGGTCAGCAGACAGTAGACAGAAAACAGGAATAACAAGTCAAGGAAAGAAATCACTCAAAGATATCAGTGGAGGATCCCCTGGCTGCATATCACCCACCCCGCTTCTTTGCATACCCATTTCCAATAAGGATCACATAGCCAGAGCAAACCTTGTATGTTCACACCTAGGTGAAAAAATACACTCCAGCATTCAATACTATAAATATTTGAAAGTGTCTAGAAACTCATAGATATGAATGAAATTTCAAGACTCAAAAGATATTTGAGGACCTCCAATTGCATAATAAGCATCATACTTAAAATTCAGAAAACTATTCCTTGAAGTATTTAACTTAGTGAAAACAGAAAAGTTAAAATAAGTGTATCATCAGATAAATTTAGCCATGGAAAAGAAAAAGTTATTAGAAAACTGAGAAGTTCTTGTTAATTAAGTATGTGGTGGCAAAAAATATTTTTCAATAAATGAATATGCTGAGTAATAAAATAGATTTAGTTCCATTTACACTTATTTTAAACAGCAGTAAGATTTAGCAGTAACATGGGTTTCCACAAGGATAGAGTACAAAATAGTAATGATGAAAACATTAAACAAATTAAGTAGTATGGGAAATAGTTCTATTAATAGAAATCCTAGTGACTTTATCACAGGAGTTTTAAGGAGAGAGAAAAATAAGCAAATAATAATAAGCAAAGCAAATTGAATACATTTTTCCTACAATGATGAAAAATCCAAAGAATCCATGAAATTCTAAACAGTATTACAGAGAAAAGATCCACACTCCCAAAATCTTGTGAAACATGAGAATAACAAGGGGAAATAAAACCCTGAAAAGTTTTAAAGAGAAAAAGGAAGTTACAAAGAATGAGACTCAATTTAGAATAAATCTTTCCTTACACAATGCTTATAAATGATTAAAAACAGTCAAGTAAAATCTTCAAAAGCTCAATAGGAAATGATTTTCAAATTTGTTATTCCAAACCTGATAAACTCAATTCAACCATAAGGTCAAAGTATAGACATTTGGGGGCCTTCCTTGGTGGTCTACTGGTTAAGACTCCATGCTTCCACTGCAGGGAGCACAGGTTCAATCCCTGGTCAGGGCACTAAGGTCCTTCATGCTGTGTGGTAGAGCCCAAAATAAAATCAGTAAGAAACATATAGACATTTTTGGACATGTGAATATTCAGAATTTTATAATCTTGAAATCATTTCTGAAATAATTACCTGAGGAAAAACTCCAAAAAAAAAAAAAACATATCCCCAAAAGGGGAGAAAGTGGGACACAAAATTAATGATGTACAAAAGGCAAGCAAAACTTTTGAGTCTAAATAATGACTGAGAATGTGGTAGCAAAGCTTAAAGAAATTATCAAGTTATTTTTCATAAGGAAAAGAGGGCTAAAATTCTAGATGTTTCTAACAAAATATGCAAGCTGATATAGAGGGTAGGAAGTTGTCAGCATTAAAAGAGTGGTCTGTCTTATTCTAGTAAGGCTATCGATAGTAATTCTAATTTTTAATTATATAGACAGATACAAGCAATTACAATACCAAAATTTTGCCTGAAAGTTTAAAATACACCTAAAATGAAATATCTTTCCTTTTAATAGAAGAAAAGCAAAATGAAATGAAGAAAGCTTGATCAGTCCAGCTAAGGACAATATGAAAGAATGAAGTCTGTTAAGCATGAGGTAAAAATCATCAAGTGAGGCACTGTGACTTCTCATTTCCTACAAAGACTTACTGGGTTTTTATCAGAAGCACCTCCTGAATATACTGCACAAGACCAGTATGGATGGAATTAATATGAAGACTAAAAGTGAATTCTGTGTACAAAAATCAAGTGCAAACAATAGCAATGATGAAAATTACCAAAAAGTTGTATGGAAAATAGTTCTAGAATGTCCTTTATTGCTAGCAAGTACATCAGTAACATTTATTTCAGGTATATCTGGATACTTATTTTGAATAACATTTAATTAATTGGTTGTTTTGTGTGTGTGTGCACAATTTTAATTGACTTTTTAAAAAATATGGTAAAACACACAGAAAACATACCATTTTAACCATTTTTAAATGTACAGTGATGTTAAGACCACATATTGTTGTTTAAACAATCTCTGGAACTCTTCTTACAGAACTGAAGCTCTGTTCCCATTAAACAATAACTCTCTATTCCTCCCTCCCACAGCCCTGGTAACCAATATTCTTCTTCCTGTTTCTATGAATTTGACTACCTAGGTACCTCATATGAGTGGAGTTAGTCCTCTTGTGTCTGGCTTATTTTACCTAGCATAATGTTCTCAAGATTCAGCATGCTATAGCACATGTCAGAGTTTCCTTCCTTCTTAAGGCTAAATAATATTCCATAACAAATAATATATCACACCTTGTCACATGTCAATGGACACTTGATTTGTTTCCTCCTTTTATACTGATGTGAACATGCATGTACAAATATTATCTTTTCAACACTTTGCTTTCAATTCTTTTGACTAAATATTGACTTTTGAGCTTATAAAAAGCATAATGCAAATTATTTTCAAAGATAATCTTGATTATATGTGATTTTTTTGCCTTAGGCACTCAGTGCCTAATTAATTGGTTTAGGTAATACATGCATGCTAAGTCACTTCAGTCATGTCTGACTCTGCAATCCCATGGACTATAGCCGGCCAGGCTCCTCTGTCCATGGGATTCTCCAAGTAAGAATACTGGAGTGGGTTGCCATGCCCTCCTCCAGGAAATCTGCCCAACCCAGGGGTTGAAACCACCTCTCTTATATCTCCTGCATTGGCAGGCGGGTTCCTTACCATTAGCACTACCTGGGAAGCTCAATGTAGTTAATAAATACTTCCTAATATTTAAGAAGCCAAATTTAATAATAAAATACAACTAGCATATAACCAACAAAATAAGATTGATTGAGGAATTATTTTACTGGCTCTTCTGTGCCAGATATTTCCCACCCAGTTAGCTCACTTGATCTTCATAAGATACTTTGAACAGAAATGTTTCAGCTGAATTACCTGATATCTCCCTGCCCAGTTAATAAAGGGTAGAGATGGAATGGAAACTAAGACACCTGCCACACCACATGTGCCAAGAATAACTTTTATTTTTTTAAATTTTATTTTATTTTTAAACTTTACAATATTGTATTAGTTTTGCCCAACATCAAAATGAATCCACCACAGGTATACCCGTGCTCCCCATCCTGAACCCTCCTCCCTCCTCCCTCCCCATACCCTCCCTCTGAGTCATCCCAGTGCACCAGCCCCAAGCATCCAGCATCGTGCATCGAACCTGGACTGGTGACTCGTCTCATACATGATATTACACATGTTTCAATGCCATTCTCCCAAATCTCCCCACCCTCTCCCTCTCCCACAGAGTCCACAAGACTGATCTATACATCAGTGTCTCTTTTGCTGTCTCGTACACAGGGTTATTGTTACCATCTTTCTAAATTCCATATATATGCATTAGTATACTGTATTGGTGGGCATACACACTGAGGAAACCAGAAGGGAAAGAGACACGTGTACCCCAATGTTCATCACAGCACTGTTTATAATAGCCAGGACATGGAAGCAACCTAGATGCCCATCAGCAGATGAATGGATAAGAAAGCTGTGGTACATATACACAATGGAGTATTACTCAGCCATTAAAAAGAATACATTTGAATCAGTTCTAATGAGGTGGATGAAACTGGAACCTATTATACAGAGTGAGGTAAGCACGAATAACTTTTAAAAAGAAACTGGTGTGGGGCAGTCCGAAGATGGTGGAGGAATAGGACGGGGAGACCACTTTCTCCCCCACAAATTCATCAAAAGAACATTTAAACGCTGAGTAAATTCCACAAAACAACTTCTAAATGCCGGCAGAGGATATCAGGGACCCAGAAAAGAAGCCCAGTGTCTTCGAAAGGAGGTAGGAAAAAATATAAAAGACAAAAAAAGAGACAAAAGAGGTAGGGACAGAGCTCTGTCCCAGGAAGGGAGTCTTAAAAAGAGAGACGTTTCCAAACACCAGGAAACACTCTCACTGCCGAGTCTGTGGTGAGCCTTGGAACCACAGAGGACAACATAACTGGGAGGGAAAATAAATAAATAATTAAAACCCACAGAGTACGTGTCCAAAGGTAACTCCTCCAGCAGAGAAGCAGCACAGATACCTGCACCCGCCACTAGCAAGCGGGGGCTGGGCAGGGAGGCGCGGGCTGCATTGCCCAGAGTAAAGACTGGGCCTGAATGCCCCGAGGGCAATCTGAGGGAATTAACTTGGGCTAGTAAACCAGACTGTGGGATAACTACCACGCAAAAAAGTCCTAACCTAAGACACCGCCAGGCCCACTCACAGAACAAAGGACTGAACAGAACTAGCCCACTGCAAACCATCCCCCTCCGGTGACAGGCAGCCAGAGCCAGAAGCCAGCAATCGCAGCCCCAGAGACATTATCTACCACACCGCAAGCAGGCTTCTTTGCTAACTAAGACTTCTTGGGGTTCTGAACAGTCAACATCCGCCTGAGAAGGTGCACTGGTTGTACACCCAGAAAACCGAACAGCAGGGATGGGAGAGGCGATAAGTCACAACAACCACGCTCCCCAAACACCTCACCTGAGCTGCTCGGACCTGGGAAGGGCACAAAACGCAGGCTCAATGGAGTCTGTGCCTCTGAGGACTACCTGAGTGCCTGAACCTGAACGGCTTAGACCTGAGAAGTGCATGCAGCCCAGGGCCGGCCTCTGATGGTTCCCGGCGGAGCAACATAGAGCCTGAGCAGTGTGGGCAGGGAGGGCACACGTGGCGTGAGTGGGGGCAGACCCAGTGTGGCTGAGACACTGCAAGCACACGCCAGTGTTATTTGTTTGCAGCGTCCCTCCCTCCCCACAGCGCGACTCAACAGTGAGCCTAAAAAAGTGTCCACCACCAGCCCCTTGTGTCAGGGCATAAATGAGACACTGAAGAGACCAGCAAACAGAAGAAGCTAAAACAGAGGGAACTGCCTTGGAAGTGACAGATGCAATAGATTAAAACCCTGTAGTTAGTACCAACTACATAGGAAGGGGCCTATAGATCTTGAGAAATGTAAGCCAGATCAAGGAACTATCCAAAAATGAACTGACCCCACACTGCCCCGAACAACACCAGAGAAAGTCCTAGATATATTTTTACTATTTTTACTATTTTTTTTAATTTTTTTGAACTTTTAAGTCCTCTATTACTCCTTTAATTTTCATTTTTATAACCTACTATTACTTTTCAAAAAAAAAAGAGACCCTATTTTTTAAAGCAAACTTCATATATATATTTTTTATAATTTTTGTTACTTTTTTTCTTTTCTTTAATATTGTATTTTTGAAAATCCAACCTCTACTCTAGATTTTTAATTTTTGCTTTTTGGTATTTGTTATCAATTTTGTACCTTTAAGAACCCAAACTTCAGTACCCATTTTTACTTGGGATCGAGATTACTGGCTTAACCGCTCTCTCTCGCTTTGGACTCTCCTTTTTCTCCACCAGGTCACCTCTGTCTCCTCCCTCCCCCTTCTCTTCTCTACCCAACTCTGTGAATCTTTTTGTGTGTTCCAGACGGTGGAAAACACTTAAGGAACTGATTACTGGCTGGATCTGTCTCTCTCCTTTTGATTCCCCCTTTATCCTCCTGGCCACTTCTATCTCCTTCCTCCCTCTTCTCTTCTCTGTATAACTCCATGAACATCTCTGAGCGGTCCAGACTGTGGAGCGCACATAAGGAAGTGATTACTGGCTAGCTTGCTCATTCCTCTTTTGATTCCACCTCATCTCATTCAGGTCACCTCTAACACCCTCCTCCCTCTTCTCTTCTCCATGTAACTCTGTGAACCTCTCTGGGTGTCCCTCACTGTGGAGAAACTTTTCACCTTTAACCTAGATGTTTTACCAATGGTGCTGTATAGATGGAGAAGTCTTGAGACTAATGTAAAAATAAGACTGAAAACCAGAAGCAGGTGGCTTGAGTCCAAATCCTGAGAACACCAGAGAACTCCTGACTAAAGGGAACATTAATCAACAGGAGCTCATCAAATGCCTCCATACCTATACTGAAACCAAGTATCACCCAAGGGCCAAGAAGTTCCAGAGCAAGACATACCACACAAATTCTCCAGCAACACAGGAAAACAGCCCTGACCTTAAATATACAGGCTGCCCAAAGTTACTCCAAACCCACTGACATCTCATAACTCATTACTGGACACTTCATTGCATTCCAGAGAGAAGAAATCCAGCTCCACCCACCAGAACACTGACACAAGCTTCCCTAACCAGGAAACCTTGACAAGCCACCCATACAACCCCACCCACAGTGAGGAAACTCCACAATAAACAGAACTCCACAAACTGCCAGAATACAGAAAGGCCACCCCAAACACAGCAATATAAACAAGATGAAGAGACAGAGGAATACCCAGCAGGTAAAGGAACAGGATAAATGCCCACCAAACCAAACAAAAGAGGAAGAGATAGGGAATCTACCTGATAAAGAATTCTGAATAATGATTGTGAAAATGATCCAATATCTAGAAAACAAAATGGAATAACAGATAAATAGCCTGGATACAAGGATAGAGAAGATGCAAGAAAGGTTTAACAAGGACCTAGAATAAAATTTTTTTTAAAAGTCAATATATAATGAATAATGCAATAAATGACATGAAAAACACTCTGGAGGCAACAAATAGTAGAATAATGGAGGCAGAAGATAGGATTAATGAAGTAGAAGATAGAATGATAGAAATAAATGAATCAGAGAGGAAAAAACAAAAACGAATTAAAAGAAATGAAGACAATTTCTGAGACCCCCAGCACAATATTAAACTCCCCAACATTCGAATCATAGGAGTCCGAGAAGAAGAAGACAAAAAGAAAGACTGTGAGAAAATACTTGAGGAGATAATAGTTGAAAACTTCCCTAAAATGGGGAAGGAGATAATCACCCATTTCCAAGAAACCCAGAGAGTCCCAAACAGGATAAACCCAAGGTGAAAAACACCTCAGATCAGATCAGTCGCTCAGTCATGTCCGACTCTTTGCGACCCCATGAATCACAGCACGCCAGGCCTCCCTGTCCATCACCAACTCCCAGAGTTCACTGAGACTCATGTCCATTGAGTCAGTGATGCCATCCAGCCATCTCATCCTCTGTCGTCCCCTTCTCCTCTTGCCCCCAACTCTCCCAGCATCAGAGTCTTTTCCAATGAGTCAATTCTTCTCATGAGGTGGCCAAAGTACTGGAGTTTCAGCTTTAGCATCATTTCTTCCAAAGAAATCCCAGGGCTGATCTCCTTCAGAATGGACTGGTTGGATCTCCTTGCAGTCCAAGGGACTCTCAAGAGTCTTCTCCAACACCACAGTTCAAAAGCATCAATTCTTTGGCGCTCAGCCTTCTTCACAGTCCAACTCTCACATCCATACATGACCACAGGAAAAACCATAGCCTTGACTAGACGGACCTTTGTTGGCAAAGTAATGTCTCTGCTTTTTAATATGCTATCTAGGTTGGTCATAACTTTCCTTCCAAGGAGTAAGCGTCTTTTAATTTCATGGCTGCAGTCACCATCTGCAGTGATTTTGGAGCCCCCCAAAATAAAGTCTGACACTGTTTCCACTGTTTCCCCATCTATTTCCCATGAAGTGGTGGGACCGGATGCCATGATCTTCGTTTTCTGAATGTTGAGCTTTAAGCCAACTTTTTCACTCTCCACTTTCACTTTCATCAAGAGGCTTTTGAGTTCCTCTTCACTTTCTGCCATAAGGGTGGTGTCATCTGCATATCTGAGGTTATTGATATTTCTCCTGGCAATCTTGAGTCCAGCTTGTGTTTCTTCCAGTCAGCGTTTCTCATGATGTACTCTGCATATAAGTTAAATAAGCAGGGTGACAATATACAGCCTTGACGAACTCCTTTTCCTATTTGGAACCAGTCTGTTGTTCCATGTCCAGTTCGAACTGTTGCTTCCTGACCTGCATACAAATTTCTCAAGAGGCAAGTCAGGTGGTCTGGTATTCCCATCTCTTTCAGAATTTTCCACAGTTTATTGTGATCCACACAGTCAAAGTCTTTTGCATAGTCAATAAAGCAGAAATAGATGCTTTTCTGGAACTCTCTTGCTTTTTCCATGATACAGCAGATGTTGGCAATTTGATTTCTGGTTCCTCTGCCTTTTCTAAAACCAGGACATACTTAAAATGATGAAAGAAAGTAACCTACAGCCCAGATTACTGTACCCAGCAAGGATCTCATTCCAATATGAAGGAGAAATCAAAAGCTTTACAGACAAGCAAAAGTTGAGAGAATTTAGCACCACCAAACCAGCTCTCCAGCAAATACTAAAGGATCTTCTCTAGACAGGAAACACAAAAAGGGTGTATAACTCGAACACAAAACACTAAAGTAAATGGCAACGGGATCGTACTTATCAATAATTACCTTAAACATAAATGGGTTGAATGCCCCAACCAAAAGACAAAGACTGGCTGAATGGATACAAAAACAAGACCCTTATACATGTTGTCTAAAAGAGACCCACCTCAAAACAGGGGACACACACAGACTGAAAGTGAAGGGCTGGAAAAAGATATTCCACACAAATAGAGACCAAAAGAAAGCAGGAGTAGCAATACTCATATAGGACACAATAGACTTAAAACAAAGGCTGTGAAAAGAGACAAAGAAGGACACTACATAATGATCAAAGGATTGATCCAGAAGAAGATATAACAATTATAAATATATATGCACCCAACATAGGAGCACACCAATATGTAAGACAAAGGCTAACAAGTATGAAAGGGGAAATAAAAAATAACACAATAATAGTGGGAGACTTTAATACCCCCACTCACACCTATGGATAGATCAACTAAACAGAAAATGAACAAGGAAACACAAACTTTAAATGATACAATAGATCAGCTAGACCTAATTGACATCTATAGGACATTTCACCCCAAAACAATGAATTCCACCTTTTTCTCAAGTGCACACGGAACCTTCTCCAGGATAGATCACATCCTGGACCATAAATCTAGCCTTGGTAAATTCAAAAAAATCGAAATCATTCCAAGTGTTTTTTCTGACCACAATGCAGTAAGATTACATCTCAATTACAGGAGAAAAACTATTAAAAATTGCAACATATGGAGGCTGAACAACACACTGCTGAATAACCAACAAATCACAGAAGAAAACAAAAAAGAAATCAAAATATGCATAGAAACGAATGAAAATGAAAACAAAACAAAACAAAACAAAACAAAACCTGTGGGATCCTGTAAAAGCAGTGCTGAGGGGAAAGTTCATACCAATACAGGCATACCTCAAGAAACAAGAAAAAAGTCAAATAAATAATCTAACTCTACACCTAAAGCAACTAGAAAAGGAAGAAATGGAGAATCCCAGAGTTAGTAGAAGGAAAGAAATCTTTAAAAACTAGGGCAGAAATAAATACAAAAGAAACAAAAGAGACCATAGCAAAAATCAACAAAGCTAAAAGCTGGTTCTTTGAGAGGATAAATAAAATTGACAAACCATTAGCCAAACTCATCAAGAAACAGAGGGAGAAAAATCAAATCAATAAAATTAGGAATGAAAATAGTGAGATCACAACAGACAACACAGAAATACAAAGGATCATAAAAGACTACTATCAGCAATTATATGCCAATAAAATGGACAACTTGGAAGAAATAGACAAATTCTTAGAAAAGTACAACTTTCCAAAACTGAACCAGGAAGAAATAGAAAATCTTAACAGACACATCACAAGCACGGAAATAGAAACTGTAATCAGAAATCTTCCAGCAAACAAAAGCTCAGGTCCAGGTGGCTTCACAGCCGAATTCTACCAAAAATTTAAAGAGCTAACACCTATCTTACTCAAACTCTTCAAAGTTTGAAGTAAATTACAGAGGAAGGTAAACTTCCAAACTCATTCTATGAGGCCACCATCACCCTAATACCAAAACCTGACAAAATGCCACAAAAAAAGAAAACTGCAGGCCAATATCACTGATGAACATAGATGCAAAATTCCTTAACAAAATTCTAGCAAACAGAATCCAACAACACATTAAAAAGATCATACACCATGACCAAGTGGGCTTTATCCCAGGGATGCAAGGATTCTTCAATATCCACAAATCAATCAATGTAATACACCACATTAACAAACTGAAAAATAAAAGCCATATGATTATCTCACTAGATGCAGAGAAAGCCTTTGACGAAATTCAACATCCATTTATGATAAAAACTCTCCAGAAAGCAGGAATAGAAGGAACATACCTCAACATAATAAAAGCTATATACGACAAACCTACAGCAAACATTATCCTCAATGGTGAAAAATCGAAAGCATTTCCCCTAAAGTCAGGAACAAGACAAGGGTGCCCACTCTCACCACTACTATTCAACATAGTTTTGGAAGTTTTGGCCACAGCAATCAGAGCAGAAAAAGAAATAAAAGGAATTAAATTGGAAAAGAAGAAGTAAAACTCTCACTGTTTGCAGATGACATGATGCTCTACATACAAAACCCTAAAGACCCCACCAGAAAATTACTAGAGCTAATCAATGACTATAGTAAAATTGCAGGATATAAAATCAACACACAGAAATCCCTTGCATTCCTATGCACTAATAATGAGAAAATAGAAAGAGAAATTAAGGAAACAATTCCATTCACCATTACAACAAAAGAATAAAATAGGAATATATCTACCTAAAGAAACTAAAGGCCTATATATAAAAAACTATAAAACACTGGTGAATGAAATCAAACAGGACACTAATGGATGAAGAAATATACCATGTTCACGGATTGGAAGAATCAATATAGTGAAAGTGAGTATACTACCCAAAGCAATCTATAGATTCAATACAATCCCTATCAAGCTACCAATGGTATTTTTCACAGAGCTAGAACAAATAATTTCACAATTTGTATGGAAATACAAAAAACCTCACATATCCAAAGCAATCTTGAGAAAGAAGAATGTAACTGGAGGAATCAACCTGCCTGACTTCAGGCTCTACTACAAAGCCACAGTCATCAACACAGTATGGTACTGGCACAAAGACAGAAATATAGATCAATGGAACAAAATAGAAAACCCAGAGATAAATTCATGCACCTATGGACACCTTATCTTTGACAAAGAAGGCAAGAATATACAATGGAGAAAAGACAATCTCTTTAACAAGTGGTGCTGAGAAAACTGGTCAACCACTTGTAAAAGAATGAAACTAGAACACTTTCTAACACCATACACAAAAATAAACTCAAAATATAAAACTCCTAGAGGAAAACATAGGCAAAACACTCTCCGACATAAATCACAGCAGGATCCTCTATGACCCACTTCCCAGAATATTGGAAATAAAAGCAAAAATAAACAAATGGGATCTAATTAAAGTTAAAAGCTTCTGCACAACAAAGGAAACTATAAGCAAGGTGAAAAGACAGCCTTCAGAATGGGAGAAAATAATAGCAAATGAAGCAAGTGACAAAGAACTTATCTCAAAAATGTGCAAGCAACTCCTGCAGCTCAATTCCAGAAAAATAAACGACCCAATCAAAAAATGGGCCAAAGATCTAAACAGACATTTCTCCAAAGAAGACAGATGGCTAACAAACACATGAAACGATGCTCAACATCACTCATCATCAGAGAAATGCAAATGAAAACCACAATGAGGTACCATTTCATGCCAGTCAGAATGGCTGTGATCCAAAAGTCTACAAGCAATAAATGCTGGAGAGGGTGTGGAGAAAAGGGAACCCTCCTACACTGTTGGTGGGAATGCCATCTAGTACAGCCACTATGGAGAACAGTGTGGAGATTCCTTAAAAAACTGGAAATAAACTGCCTTATGACCCAGCAATCCCACTGCTCTGGGCATACACACAGAGGAAATCAAAATTGAAAGAGACACGTGTACCCCAATGTTCATCACAGCACTGTTTATAATAGCCATGACATGGAATCAACCTAGATGTCCATCAGCAGACGAATGGTTAAGAAAGCTGTGATACATATACACAATGGAGTATTACTCAGCCATTAAAAAGAATGCACTTGAATCAGTTGTAATGAGGTGGCTGAAACTGGAGCCGATTATACCGAGTGAAGTAAGCCAGAAAGGAAAACACCAGTACAATATATTAACGCATATATATGGAATTTAGAATGATAGTAATGATAACTCTGTATGTGAGACAGCAAAAGAGACACAGATGTATAGAACAGTCTTTTGGACTCTGTGCGAGAGGGAGGGTGGGATGATATGGGGGAATGACATGGAAACATGTATAATATCATATAAGAAATGAATCGCCAGTCCAGGTCGATACAGTATCCTTGGGGCTGGTGCACTGGGATGACCCAGAGGGATGGTACAGGGAGGGAGGTTGGAGGGGTGTTTGATGGGGAACATGTGTACACCTGTGGTGGATTCTTGTTGATGTGTGGCAGAACCAATGCAATATTGTAAAGTAATTAGCCACCAATTAAAATAAGTAAATTTAAATTAAAAAAAAAAAATAGAAACTGGTATTCCACAACAACAATGGCCTGGAGAGAAGTCCCCCTCTTAAGAGCTGTGCACATGTAAAACTCAATCAGGACAGCCAATGTTACTTAGTTTTCAACATGGAAGTCAGCAAGAAGGTTCTCAGAGACAAGGGCTTCCCTCCAAAGCTTCTGAAGCAGCAGAGGAGCACGGCTTGGGGTGGAGGCTGGGGAACTAACTACATAAAATAACAACCCAGTCTGGAAAGAACACCATGTCCATATTCCACAGATAAGAACACAACGTATTTAAATTAGCATCTAAGTGTAATAAAATCAAAAGAACCAAATTTAAAACCAGTCTTCTTTAAAGCCACTATTAGATTTTTAAATAATGTGCCTAGAATTCTAAAGTGCTTTTTTTTAAAGAAAATAAATGGCTTCCAAAAAAATAATTCTTTTTATTTGTAGAAAGTTTATGAAGCACTTTTGTGGCTGCCTTATTATTTTACTCTCATCATCAGCTCATAAAAGAGATATCTTTCAATCCATTTTACAGATGAGGAGAATAAGAATCAGAACTGAAGGGATGCATCCAAATTACTATTTCTAAGGCATAGTACAAAACTTCAACTCTGGTTTTGTAACTTGTGAACTCTGCATTGGAAAGTGTTTCAAGTCAAATACATTCTACATTTGCTAAGTAAATGTTTTGTATCTTGCAGCCTCATTTTGGCATGAAAATCCACTTAGGATTAAAAAGTTACTGAGTTGGTAATTTCATCATAAGTAAATAAAAATGAGAGTTCAGAAATGTTTGTCCCTTTGAAATCTTTAGAACTTCAGGAAGCCAGATTCACAGATTCAAAGAATTTGATTTCAAATAAAAGCATTTATTAGGTATGCACACAACCCCATACCTACTGTGCACTGTCTCAGGACATTCTGGTACTGGAAAAAGGGTTGTTTTTGTTGTTGTTATTCTTTTGGGATTCAGATGACCATTATATCCACTACTGTGGGTAATTGTTCTAAGAATCCCTTAGAAGAAATGTAGTAGCCCTCACAATCAATAAAAGAGTCTGAAATGTGGTACTTGGGTACAATCTTAAATGACAAAATGATCTACATTCATTTCCAAGGCAAACCATTCGACATCACAGTTATCCAAATCTATGCCCAAACCACTAATGCCAATGAGGCTGAAGTTGACCAGTTCTATGAAGTCCACAAGATAAAACGAACACCAAAGGAAGATGTCCTTTTCATGATAGGGGATTGGAATGGAAAAGTAGGAGGTCAAGAGATACCTGGAGTATCAGGCAAGTTTGGCCTTAGAATACAAAATGAAACAGGGCAAAGGCTAACAGAGTTTTGACAAGAGAACAGACTGGTCATAGCAAACACCCCTTTCCATGAAAGTGGGTGGTAATCTGTCTTACCTCAGATAGTAGGGACATCAAAGTTTAGGGAACAACAGTCTTTTACTTAAAGTCCTCAATCATAGCTCAAAAAGAACCTGGGATGTTAATAAAAGACACACTCTCTTGCCCTTTGCTCTCAGTGATCCCCAAAATTCTAAATAATATGTCAGAATATTTGAGTACAGAATCTACTTTCTAGGTCCCTTACCAGAACTCTAATTTGTGAGTAGGTAGAGAATAGGCATTAGTTGAGGCTAAAAAAATCACACCATCCCCTAAGTAAGCAATGTTCAGTGTGGTGAGGGAACCTCCCAGGTAGGAAGAGTTCCCCTCGCCAGGAGAGGGAGAGAAGTCTGAGCAACAGGCTTCTCCAGCCTTTGGAGTCATTGTACAAATGTCCTGCTTTGATTTCACCCTACTCAGACTCATAAGGCTCAGATGTACAGAGATATGAGGAACAAGAAGAAAAGTAGGGACCACTAATAGCAGCCACACAGTAGAAGTTGTTGCAGTTCACAGGGACCTACTTAGGAGACAAACTCAGCAGATTCCACCACTGATTAAACAAAGATCTTGCAAGCCACCTGGCATTTCCTGCAGATGACACCAAATTTTGTGCCTCAGGTATTTACATTTGCTGATGTGGCTACTGGAGCCCCTTCCCAGTCTGTCCCCAGACTCCAGCCAGAGTCCAGAGTCCCCACACCCAAAGCCAGCTCTTTTTTTGAGGCCGTGTGAGTGCAAGATGCAAGCCTAGACTCCTCTGGCTGATACCCACTGCTGGTCATACACTTAGACTAACTGCTCCAGCTGAGCACCCGCACACACCCAGCCTGAGCCCTGTGTGTGGCCTCCACTGCAGTGCACATGTCTAGAGGGAGAGTTTGCAGCTGTGGGAGAAAATGCCAACAGCCATGACCCCTGCAACTGCAAGTGAGCCCTTACTTGGCCTGATTCTTGCTTCCTACACATTATATATATATATATGTCTGCACCTGGCTTCTGCCCCAACATAAGACCTGTAGCTGACTCATGCTGCTGAGTTTGTGCCCACTTTCTCTGGCCACCACCAATGCCTGTCCTGTTCCCTAGCCACTGAGCTTTTAGACACCACTGAAGATACCTCTTATCCTTACAGCCACTGAGCAACCCCAGCAGTGTTCATCAAGGTCTACACAGTTTGTCAGTGTTGTGGTACCAGTGGCCTGAGCTGATGAGACATCATGCCCCTTTCCTCAGACTCAGTGCTTCCACATGCTCCCACAACTCATACCTTGCAGCACTTGACCTAGAGTAACAGCATACATTGGCATACTCCCACTCACAGGTGAAAATCTTCTCTTACTAAAGATAGTCCATAAAGCCTGGAAGAGGTGGATACTTTTTCAAATCCGTAGACATATCTGGAAGGTTCTGGGGGTCACTGAAGAATCAGGGGGAAATGACTCCACCAGAGGACTACAGTAAATCTCCAGTAGCTGGCCGTAAAGGAATGGAGATCTAGGAATTGTCCAACAAAGCATTATAAACAATTGTTCAAAGGTGCTCAGAGAGCTACAAGAGAACACAGATAAACAACTTAACAATAACTGGAGACAATAAAAGAACTAAATGGGAAGTTCAACAAAGAGATAGAAAATATAAAAAGAACCAAATATTGCTTATGAGTACAATGACTGAACAATAGACAGTTTCAACAGCAGACTGCAGCAAGCAAAGAAAAGAACCAGTGAGCCTGAAGACAGAAGATTTAAATTATATTTTCAGAGGAGTAAATTAATTTAAAAAAAAATGCAGCAGCAGCAGCAGAGAAGGAGTGAAAAAAGGTTATGGAACTTATTGGACATCTTCAAGAGAAATAATGTATGCACCATTAGAGTCCCAGAAGGAGAAAGGTAGGCAAAAGGAGTGAAGGGCTTACTTAAAGAAATAATAGCTAACAGCTTCCCAAACTTGGAGAGAGATTTGGGTATTCAAGTTCATGAAGCAAATAGATCACCCTAAAACTTCAATCCAAAACGATCTCCAAAAAAATACATAATGAAACTGTTTAAAATCAAAGATGAGAGAGCTTTAAAAGCAACAAGAGAAAACATATTTCTCTTAGAAAAAGGACCCAACCTTAAGGCTATTAGAATATTTCTCAACAAAGACCTTGCAGACCAGGAGATAATGGGATGATACTTTCAAAGTTCTAAGAACAACAACAACAACAAAAAAAAAAAAAAAAAAAAAACTGCCAAAGAAGAGTGTTTTACCCAGTAAGGTTATTCTCCAGAAGTGAAGGCAAGATAAAGAATTTTCCAGTACAAATAAGCACAAAAGTAAACAAGTGGGACCTGATTAAACTTAAAAGCTTTTGTATAGCAAAGGAAACTATAAGCAAGGTGAAAAGCCAACCCTCAGAATGGGAGAAAATAATATCAAATGAAACAAATGACAAAGGATTAATTTCCAAAATATACAAGCAGCTCATACAACTCAATATCAGAAAAGCAACCCAATCAAAAAGCGTAAAAAAGACTGAAACAAACATTTCTCCAAAGACGTACAGATGGCGAACAAACACATGAAAAGATACTCAACATTGCTCATTATTAGAGAAATGCAAATCAAAACTACAATGAGATATCACCTCACACCAGTCAGAATGGCAATCATCAGAAAGTCTACAAACAATAAATGCTGGAGAGGGTGCGGAGCAAAGGGAATGCTCTTGCACTGTTGGTGGGAGTGTAAATTGATACAACCACTATGGAAGACGGTATGGAGATTCCTTTAAAAAAAAAAAAAAAACTAGGAATCAAAGCACCATATGACCCAGCAATCCCACTCCTAGGCATATACCCTGAGGAAACCAAAATTGAAAAAGACACATATGTCCCATTGTTCATTGCAGCACTATTTACAATAGCTAGAACATGGAAGCAACCTTGATGTCCATCGACAGATAAATGGATGAAGAAGTTGTGGTACATACACACAAAGGAATATTCAGTTCAGTTCAGCTCAGTCGCTCAGTCATGTCTTACTTTTTGTGACCCCATGAATCGCAGCACGCCAGGCCTCCCTGTCCATCACCAACTCCTGGAGTTTACCCAAACTCATGCCCATCAAGTCGCTGATGCCATCCAGTCATCTCATCCTCTATCGCTCCCTTCTCCTCCTGCCCCCAATCCCTCCCATCATCAGGTTCTTTTCCAATGAGTCGACTCTTCACATGAGGTGGCCAAAATATTGGAGTTTCAGCTTCAGCATCAGTCATAAAAAGGAATGCATTTGAGTCAGTTCTGATGAGGTTGATGAACCTAGAGCCTATTATACACAGTGAAATAAGTCAGAAAGAAAAAGATAAATATTGTATACTAATGCATATATACAGAATCTAGAAAAATGATATTGAAGAATTTATTTGCAGGATAGCAGGAGAAACAGACATAAAGAATAGACTTATGGGCATGGGGAGAGGGAAGGAGAGAGTGAGATGTATGGAGAGAGTAACATGGATACTTACATTACCATATGTAAACTAGATAGCCAATAGGAATTTGTTGTATGTCTCAGGAACTCAAACAGGGGCTCTGTATCAACCTAGAGCTGTGGGATGGGGATGGAGAAGGAAGGGAGGCTCAATAGGAAAGGGATATATGTATACATATGGCTGATTCATATTGGTTTGACAGAAAACAACAAATTCTGTAAAGCAATTATGCTTCAATTTAAAAAAATAAATTTTTAAAAAAGTAAAGTGTAAAAAAACAAGATCCTATTATATAGCAGAGGTAACTATATTAACAAAAAGAAGAATTTTCCAATAAAGTAAAGCTGGGGGATTTTATCACCACTAAATGTGTCTTACAAGAAATTGTGGAAGCACAGCAGATAAACCATCAGCAAAACAAAAAGACAATCTAATGAATAGGAAAAAATAGTTGCAAATGATATGACCAATAAAGGCCTAGTGCTCAAAATATATAAACAAAGGGAACAAGAGCAAAAATAAACAAACCGGACCTGATTAATCTTAAAAGCTGTTGCACAGCAAAGGAAACCGTCAACAAAATGAAAAGGTAATCTACATACTGGAAGAAAGCATTTGCAAATGATATGACCAACAAGGGCTTAATATCCAAAATATATAAACAATTTATAAAACTTAATATAAAAAACCAAACCTAATCAAAAATTTGGCAGAAGATCTGAACAGACATTATTGCAAAGACACACTAGCACATAGTGAATTGATAACTGGCTAGATTGCTCTCGCCCCTTTTGATTCCCCCTCTTCTCTTGGTCACCTCTATCTCTCTCCTCCCTCTTCTCTTCTCCATGTAACTCTGTGAACCTCTCTGGGTGTCCCTCAGAGTGGAGAATCGTTTACCATTAACCTAGATGTTTTATCATCGGTGCTGATGGATGGAGAAGTCTTGAGGCTACTGTAAGAATAAGACTGAAAAGCAGAGGCAGGAGACTTAAGCCCAAAACCTGAGAACAGCAGAGAACTCCTGACTCCAGGGGACATTAATCGATAAGAGCTCATCCAAAAGCATCCATATCTACACTGAAACCAAGCTCCACCCAGGAGCCAACAAGTTCCAGAGCAAGATATACCACACAAATTCTCCAGCAATGCAGGAACAGAGCCCTGAGCTTCGATATACAGGCTGCCCAAAGTCACACCAAACCCATAGACATCTCAAAACTCACTACTGGACACTTCATTCATTGCACTCCAGAGAGAAGAAATCCAGCTCCACCCACCAGAACACCGACACAAGCTTCCCTAACCAGGAAACCTTGACAAGCCACTCATCCAACCCCATGCACAGAAAGGAATCTCCACAAAAAAGAAGAACCACAAACTGCCAGAATACAGGAAGGCCACCCCAAACAGTAATCCAAATAAGATGAAAAGGCAGAGAAATATTCAGTTCAGAATAATGATAGTAAGAATGATTCAAAATCTTGAAAACAAAATGGAGTTACAGATAAATAGCCTGGAGACAAGGACTGAGAAAATTCAAGAAATGTTTAACAAGGACCTAGAAGAAATAAAAAACAGTCAATCAATAATGAATAATGCAATAACTGAGATCAGAAACACTCTGGAGGGAACCAACAGTCGAATAACAGAGGCAAAAGATAGGATAAGTGAGGTGGATGATAGAATGGTGGAAATTAATGAAGCAGAGAGGAAAAAAGAAAAAAGAATTAAAAGAAATGAGGACAACCTCGAAGACCTCTGGAACAATGTCAAATGCCCCAACATTCGAATCATAGGAGTTGCAGAAGAACAAGACAAAAAGAAAGACCATTAGAAAACACTTGAGGAGATGATAGTTGAAAACTTCCCTAAAATGGGGAAAGAAATAGCCACCCAAGTCCAAGAAACCCAGAGAGTCTCAAACAGAATAAACCCAAGGAAAAACACCCCAAGACACATATTAATCAAATTAACAAAGATCAAACACAAAGAACAAATATTAAAAGCAGCAAGGGAAAAACAACAAATAACACACAAGGGGATTCCCATAAGGATAACAGCTGATCTTTCAACAGAAACTCTGCAGGCCAGAAGGGAATGGCAGGACATACTTAAACTGATGAAAGAAAAAAACCTACAACCCAGATTACTGTACCGAGCAAGGATCTCATTCAAATATGAAGGAGAAATCAAAAGCTTTACAGATAAGCAAAAGCTCAGAAAATTCAGCACCACCAAACCAGTTCTTCAACAAATGCTAAAGGATCTTCTTTAGACAGGAAACAGAATAAAGGTGTATAAACTCGAACCCAAAACAATAAAGTAAATGGCAACAGGATCATACTTATCAATAATTACCTTAAACATAAATGGGTTGAATGCCCCAACAAAAAGACAAAGACTGGCTGAATGGATACAACGACAAGACCCCTATATATGCTGTCTACAAGAGACCCAACTCAAAACAAGGTACACACACAGACTGAAATTGAAGGGCTGGAAAAAGATACTTTATGCAAATGGAGACCCAAAGAAAGCAGGAGTAGCAATACCAAAATCAGAAAAAATAGACTTTGAAACAAAGGCTGTGAAAAGAGACAGAGAAGGACACTACATAATGGTCAAAGGATCAATCCAAGAAGATATAACAATTATACATATATACACACCCAACATAAGAGCACTGCAATCTGTAAGGAAATGCTAACAAGTATGAAAGGCGAAATTAACAATAACACAATAATAGTGGGAGACTTTAATACCCAACTCACACCTATGGATAGATCAACTAAACATAAAATTAACAAGGAAACACAAACTTTAAATGATACAATGGGCCAGTTAGACCTATTTGATATCTGTAGGACATTTTGCCCCAAAACAATGAATTTCACCTTTTTCTCAAATGCACATCGAACCTTCTCCAGGATAGATCATATCCTGGGCCATAAATCTAGCCTTGGTAAATTCAATGAAATTGAAATCATCCCAAGCATTTTTCCTGACCACAGTGCAGTACAATTAGATGTCAATTACAGGAAAAAAAACTATTAAAATTTCCAACATATGGAGGCTAAGCAACACGCTTCTGAATAACCAGCAAATCACAGAAGAAATCAAAATATGCATAGAAACGAATGAAAATGAAAACACAACAACCCAAAACATATGGGACTCTTTAAAAGCATTGCTAAGGGGAAGGTTCACAGCAATACAGGCATACCTCAAGAAACAAAAAAAAAAAAAGTCAAATAAATAACCTAACTCTACACCTAAAGCAACTAGAAAAAAGAAGAAATGAAGAACCCCAGGGTTAGTAGAAGGAAGGAAATCTTAAAAATTAGGGCAGAAATAAATGCAAAAGAAACAAAAGAGACCACAGAAAAAATCAACAAAGCCAAAAGCTGGTTCTTTGAGAAGATAAATAAAATTGACAAACCATTAGCCAGACTCATCAAGAAACAAAAGGAAAAAGTTCAAATCAACAAAATTAGAAATGAAAATGGAGAGATCACAACAGACAACACAGAAATACAAAGGATCATAAGAGACTATTTATATGCCAATAAAATGGACAACTTGGAAGAAATGGACAAATTCTTTTCTAAAAAGCACAACTTTCCAAAACTGAACCAGGAAGAAATAGAAAATCTTAACAGATTCCTTACAAGCATGAAAGCGAAACGGTAATCAGACATCTTCCAACAAACAAATCCCAAGACCAGACAGCTTCACAGCTGAATTCTACCAAAAATTTAGAGAAGAGCTAACATTTATCTTACTCAAACTCTTCCAGAAAATTGCAGAGGAAGGTAAACTTCCAAACTCATTCTATGAGGCCACCATCACCCTAATACCAAAACCTGACAAAGATGCCACAACAAAACAAAACTACAGGCCAATATCACTGATGAACATAGATGCAAAAATCCTTAACAAAATTCTAATAAACAGAATCCAACAACATATTAAAAAGATCATACATCATGACCAAGTGGGCTTTATCCCAGGGATGCAAGGATTCTTTAATACCCACAAATCAATTAATGTAATACACCACATTAACAAATTAAAAGATAAAAACCATTTAATTATCTCAATAGATGCAGAGAAAGCCTTTGACAAAATTTAACATCCATTTATGATAAAAACTCTCCAGAAAGCAGGAATAGAAGTAATATACCTCAGCATAATACAAGCTATATATGACAAATTCATGGCAAACATTATCCTCAATAATGAAAAATTGAAAGCATTTCCCCTAAACTCAGTAACAAGACAAGAGTGCCCATTCTCATCACTACTATTCAACATAGTTTTGGAAGTTTTGGCCACAGCAATCAGAGCAGAAAAAGAAATAAAAGGAATCCATATTGGAAAAGAAGTAAAATTCTCACTGTTTGCAGATGACATGACCCTCTACATAGAAAACGCCAAAGACTCCACCAGAAAATTACCAGAGCTAATCAGTGAATATAGTAAAGTTGCAGGATATAAAATTAACACACAGAAATCCCTTGCATACCTATACAGAGACAAGGAGAAAACAGAAAGAGAAATTAAGAAAACAATTCCATTCACCATTGCAACGAAAAGAATAAAATACTTAGCAATATAGCTACCTAAAGAAACAAAAGACCTATATATAGAAAACTATTTTAAAAACTGCTGAAATAAATCCAAAAGGACACAGATAGATGCAAAAATATACCATGTTCATGGATCGGAAGACTCAATATAGTGAAAATGAGTACACTACCAAAAGCAATCTATAGATTCAATGGAATCCCTATCAAGCTACCAATGGTATTTTTCACAGAGCTAGAACAAATAATTTTACAATTTATATGGAAATACAAAAAACCTCGAATATCCAAAGCAATCTTGAGAAAGAAGAATGGAACTGGAGGAATCAACCTACCTGACTTCAGGCTCTACTACAAAGCCACGGTCATCAAGACAGTATGGTACTGGCACAAAGATAGAAAAATAGATCAATGGAACAAAATAGAAAGCCCAGAGATAAATCCACGCACCTATGGACACCTTAACTTCAACAAAGGAGGCAAGAATATACAATGGAGAAAAGACGATCTCTTTAACAAGTGGTGCCTGGAAAACTGGTCAACCACTTGTAAAAGAATGAAACTAGAACACTTTCTAACATCATACACAAAAATAAACTCAAAATGGATGAAAGATCTAAACGTTAGACCAGAAACTATAAAACTCCTGGAGGAGAACATAGGCAAAACAGTCTCCGAAATAAATCACAGCAGGATCCTCTATGACCCACTTCCCAGAGTAATGGGAATAAAATCAAAAATAAACAAATGGGACCTAATTAAACTTAAAAGCTTTTGCACAATGAAGGAAACCATAAGCAAGGTGAAAAGACAGCCTTTAGAATGGGAGAAAATAATAGCAAACAAAGCAACTGACAAAGAATTAATCTCAAAAATATACAAGCAGCTCCTACAACTCAATTCCAAAAAAAAAAAAAATGACCCAATCAGAAAATGGGCCAAGGGACTAAACAGATATTTCTCCAAAGAAGACATACAGATGGCTAACAAACACATGAAAAGATGCTCAACATCACTCATTATCAGAGAAATGCAAATCAAAACCATAATGAGGTACCATTTCACACCAGTCAGAATGGCTGTGATCCAAAAATCTATAAACAATAAATGCTGGAGAGGGTGCAGGAAAAAGGGAACTCTCTTATACTGTTGGTGGGAATGCAAACTAGTACAGCCACTATGGAGAACAATGTGGAGATTCCTTCAAAAACTGGAAATAGAACTGCCATATGACCCAACAATCCCACTGCTGGGCATGTACACCAAGGAAACAAGAATTGAAAGAGACACAAGTACCCCAATGTTCATTGCAGCATTCACTGTTTATAATAGCCAGGACATGGAAACAACCTAGATGTCCATTGGCAGATGAATGGATAAGAAAGCTTGGTATATATACACAATGGAATATTACTCAGCCATTAAAATGAACACATTTGAATCAGTTCTAATGAGGTGGATGTAACCGGAGCCTATTATACAGAGTGAAGTAAGTCAGAAAGAAAAACACCAATACAGTATACTGATGTATATATATGGAATTTAGAAAGATGGTACTGACAACCCCATATGCAAGACAGCAAAAGAGACACAGACGTATAAAACAGTCTTTTGGACTGTGTGGGAGAAGGCAAGGGTGTGATGATCTGAGAGAATAGCATTGAAACACGTATATTATCATATGTGAAACAGATCACCAGTCCAGGTTCGATGCATGAGACAGGGTGCTCATGGCTGGTGCAATGGGGATGACCCAGAGAGATGGGACGGGGAGGGAGATGGGAGGGGGGTTCAGGATGGGGAACACATGTACACCCATGGCTGATTCATGTCAATGTATGGCAAAAACCACTACAATAGTGTAAAGTAATTAGCCTTCAATTAAAATAAATTTTAAAAAAAGACATACTAAAGGCTAACAAGAGCATGAAAAGTTGCTCAACATTCTTGATTAATACAGAAATGAAAATCAAAACAATGAGATATCTCAACACCTGTCAGATGGCTATCATCAAAAAGACCACAAATAACAAATGTTGGAGCAGATGTGAAGAGGTAGGTATGTAAATTGGTGCAACCACTAAGAAAAATATCAGTAGTAAGGAAGTTCCACACAGAGCTAAAAATAGAACCACTCCTGGGTATTGTGTTGTTCAGTCACTAAGTCATTTCTGAATCTTTGCAACCCCATGAACTGCAGCACCTCAGGCTTCCCAGTCCCTTACTATCTCCTAGAGTCTGCTCAAACTCATGTCCATTGAGTCAGTGATGCCATCCATACATCTCATCCTCTGTTGCCCCCTTCTCCTTTTGCCTTCAATCTTTCCCAGCATTCATTCCCAGTGGAAAATTCTGAAAGAGATGGGAATACCAGACCACCTGACCTGCCTCTTGAGAAACCTGTATGCAGGTCAGGAAGCAGCTGTTAGAACTGTACATGGAACAACAGACTTGTTCCAAACAGTAAAAGGAGTACGTCAAGGCTGTATATTGTCACCCTGCTTATTTAACGTATATGCAGAGTACATCATGAGAAATGCTGGGGTGGAGGAAGCCCAAGCTGGAATCAAGATTGCTGGAAGGAATATAAATAACATCGGATATGCAGATGACCCCACCGTATGGCAGAAAGTAAAGAAGAACTAAAAAGCCTTTTGATGACAGTGAAAGAGGAGAGTGAAAAAGTTGGCTTAAAGCTCAACATTCAGAAAACTAAGATCATGGCATCCAGTCCCACCACTTCAAAGCAAATAGATGGGGAAACAGTGGAAACAGTGGCTGACTTTATTTTGGGGGGCTCCAAAATCACTGCAGATGGTGACTGCAGCCATGAAATTAAAAAATACTTACTCCTTGGAAAGAAAGTTATGACCAAACTAGACAGCATATTAAAAAGCAAAGACATTACTTTGCCAACAAAGGTCCGTCTAGTCAAGGCTATGGTTTTTCCAGTAGTCATGTATGGATGTGAGAGTTGGACTATAAAGAAAGCTGAACGCCAAAGAATTGATGCTTTTGAACTGTGGTGTTGGAGAAGACTGTTGAGAGTCCCTTGGACTGCAAGGAGATCCAACCAGTTCATCCTAAAAGAGATCAGTCCTGGGTGTTCATTGGAGGGAGTGATGTTGAAGCTGAAATTCTAACGCTTTGGCCACTTGCTGCGAACAGCTGACTCATTTGAAAAGACCCTGATGCCGGGAAAGATTTAAGGCAGGAGGAGAAGGGGACGACAGAGGATAAGATGGTTGGATGGCATCACCGGCTCAATGGACATGGGTTTGGATAGACTCCGGGAGTTAGTGATGGACAGGGAGACCTGGTGTGCTGCAGTTCATGGGGTTGCAAAGAGTTAGACATGACAGAGCGACTGAACTGAACTGAACTTTCCCAGCATTAGGATCTTTTTCGAGGAGTCTGCTCTTCATATTAGGTGGCCAAAGTGTTGAAACTTCAGCTTCAGCATCAGTCCTTCCAATGAATATTCAGGGCTGATTCCCTTTAGGATTGACTGGTTTGATCTCCTTGCAGTCCAAGGGACTCTCAGCAGTCTTCTCCAGCACCACAATTTCAAAGCATCAATCCTTTGGTTCTCAGCCTTCTTTATGGTCCAACTCTCACATGCATACATACATGACTACTAAAAAAGTCATAGCTTTGACTACATGGACCTTTGTTGCCAAAGTGGTACCTCTGCTTTTTAGTATGCTGTCTAGTTTGTCACAGCTTTTCTTCTAAGGAGCAAATGTCTTTTAATTTTAAAAGACATTAAAAATTTTCCACTCACCATCTGCAGTGATTTTGGAGCCCAGGAAAGTAAAATCTGTCACTGTTTCCACCTTTCCCCCATCTATTTGCCATGAAGTGATGGGACCCAATGCCATGATCTTAGTCTTTTGAATGTTGAGATTTGGGCCAGCTTTTTCACTCTCCTCTTTCACCCTTATCAAGAGGCTCTTTAGTTTCTTTTCACTTTCTGCCATTAAAGTGGTATCATCTACATATCTGAGGTTGTTGATATTTTTTCCTGGCAATCTTGGGCATATCTTGGGTATATATTGAGAATAAATGAAAATCTTAATTTGAAATGATATATGCACCCCAATATTCTTAGCAGCACTATTTACAATAGTGAATATTTGAAAGCAAGCTAAATGTCAGTCAACATATGAATGAATAAAGAAGATGTAGTATATGCATATAATGGAATATTGCCCAGTCATAAAAATAATGAAATTCTCCCAATTACAGAAACATGGATGGACATTAAATCAGACAAACAAAGACAAATTCTATATGATAACCATTATATGTGAAAACTAAAAAATAATACAAACAAATGTATATGTGCAACAGAAAGAGACCTACAGATATATATACCAAGCTGCTGCTGCTAAGTCACTTCAGTCATGTCTGACTCTGTGCGACCCTATAGACAGCAGCCCACCAGGCTCCCCCATCCCTGGGATTCTCCAGGCAAGAACATTGGAGTGGGTTGCCATTGCCTTCTCCAATGCATGAAAGTGAAAAGTAAAAGTGAAGTCACTCAGTCACATCTGACTCTTAGCAACCCCATGGACTGCAACCTACCAACCTCCTCCTCCATCCGTGGGATTTTCCAGGCAAGAGTACCGGAGTGGGTTGCCATTGCCTTCTCTTCTAAGCTAGTGGTTACCAAAGGAAAGAGACAAGGAGAAAGGTCAATCCAGTGCATGAGGTAAGAGATACAAACTACTATCTATAAAATAGATAAGCAACAAAAATATATTGTATAGCACAGGGAATTATAGCCACTACCCTGTTACAACTTTTAAGGGAGTGTACTCTACAGAATACTAAATCATTATGCTGTACATTTGAAAAATATAAACCAACTATGCTTAAATGTTTGAATAAAAACTTTTTCATATATCCATAAAGAATAGAGAAAGAAAGAAAAAGAACTCATGCAACTCAATTTAAAAAAATACTCAATTTTTAAAATGGGTAGACGTTCTTATATGTGAAATCTAAAAAGAAATTATATGAATGAAATTACTTACAAAACAGAGACTCACAAAGAAGGAACTTATGGTTACCAGGGGAAAGGGATAGTTAGACAGTTTGGGGTGGACATGTACACATTGCTATATTTAAGATAATAACCAACAAGGACCTACGGTATAACATATGGAACTCTGATCAATGTTTTGTGGCAGCCTGGATGGGAGGGGTATTTAGGGGAGAAGGGATACACGTATTTGTATGGCTGAGTCCCTTCACTGTTCACCTGAAACTATCAAACATTGTTAATCAGCTATAACCCAATACAAAGTTAAAAGGTTTTTTAAAAAATGGGCAGATGATCTGAAGAGACATTTTTCCAAAGAAAGTTTCCAAATGGCTAAAGTACATCATGAGAAACGCTGGGCTGGAAGAGGCACAAGCTGGAATTAAGATTGCTGGGAGAAATATCAATAATCTCAGATATGAAGATGACACCACCCTTATGGCAGAAAGTGAAGAGGAACTAAAAAGCCTCTTGATGAAAGTGAAAGAGGAAAGTGAAAAAGTTGGCTTAAAGCTCAACATTCAGTAAATGAAGATCATGGCATCCGGTCCCATCACTTCATGGCAAATAGATGGGGAAACAGTGGAAACAGTGTCAGACTTTATTTGGGGGGGGGGGGCTCCAAAATCACTGCAGATGGTGATTGCAGCCATGAAATTAAAACACACTCCTTGGAAGAAAAGTTATGACCAACCTAGATAGCATATTAAAAAGCAGAGACATTACTTTGCCAGCAAAGGTCCGTCTAGTCAAGGCTACGGTTTTTCCAGTGGTCATGTATGGATGTGAGAGTTTGACTGTGAAGAAAGCTGAGTGCCGAAGAATTGATGCTTTTGAACTGTGGTGTTGGAGAAGACTCTTGAGAGTCCCTTGGACTGCAAGGAGATCCAACCAGTCCATTCTGGAGATCAGCCCTGGGATTTCTTTGGAAGGAATGATACTAAAGCTGAAACTCCAGTACTTTGGCCACCTCATGTGAAGAGTTGACTCATTGGAAAAGACCCTGATTCTGGGAGGGATTGGGGACAGGAGGAGAAGGGGATGGCAGAGGATGAGATGGCTGGATGGCATCACCGACTTGATGCACATGAGTTTGGGTGAAATCCGGGAGTTAGTGATGGACAGGGAGGCCTGGCGTGCTGCAATTCATGGGGTTGCAAAGAGTCAGACACGACTGAGAGACTGAACTGAAGTGAACTGAACAGGTTTGTAAAAAGATGCTCAACATCCCTAGTCACCAGGGAAATGCAATAAAAAATGACAGATAGGCATCTCCTCATACCTGCTTTAATGTCTATGATAATTACAGAATAATTGTGGTAATCATTCACAATGTATTTATATAGAAAACCATTACATTGCGCCTTAAATGTGTTCTTTTCTGCTTTTTATTCTGGCATTCTTTCTCTTTTCGTTTCCATAATTTTACATCATACTTGCTATTTTCATATAATTCCAATGCGTAGATTTAACAGGTTTTTCTTTCTATTGCCTACTTTTTAATCCTCATACTTTTGTGTGCATCTTGCTTTTTATGTCCATTTTTTTTATTTTTCCCTTGATAAAATATTAGTATAAAATACATGCAGTAAAGTGTATTAACCTTAAGTGTACACTTTGGTGAATTTTTACATATGTGTACACCTTCCTAGGAGAGGGCAACGGCACCCCACTCCAGTACTCTTGCCTGGAAAATCCCATGGATTGAGGAGCCTGGTGGGCTGAAGTCCATGGGGTTGCTAAGAGTCAGACACGACTGAGTGACTTCACTTTCACTTTTCACTTTCATGCATTGGAGAAGGAAATGGCAACCCACTCCAGTGTTTTTGCCTGGAGAATCCCAGGGACGGGGTAGCCTGGTGGGCTGCCATCTATGGGGTCACACAGAGTCGGACACGATTGAAGTGACTTAGCAGCAGCAGCAGCACACCTTCCTAAGCACCATCTACATCAAAATCTAGAACATGGTCCTATACCACAGGAGGCTCTCTCACTTCCTTTTCCAATCTATCTACCCAAGACAATAAGTCATTATTCTGACTTCTCTCAATGAAGGTTAGTTCTACCTATGCTTCTGCTGGTGCTATGTTGCTTCAGTCATGTCCAACTCTGTGTGACCCCATAGACGGCAGCCCACCAGGCTCCCCCGTCCCTGGGATTCTCCAGGCAAAAACACTGGAGAGGGTTGCCATTGCCTTCTCCAATGCATGAAAGTGAAAAGTGAAAGTGAAGTCGCTCAGTTGTGTCCCTATGGCGACCCCATGGACTGCAGCGTACCAGGCCCCTCTGTCCATGGGATTTTCCAGGCAAGAGTACTGGAGTGGGGTGCCACTGCCTTCTCCATCTACCTATGCTAGAAAAGAACAGAAACAGAATCTTACAGAATATACTTTCTGGTGTCTGGACTCTTTCGTTTAACTTCATCTTAGAGATTCTTCCATGTTTCCCCAAGTTGCCGAGGATTGTCTTTTTTTATTGATGGCAGTATCCTATTTCATGAATGTGATGTGATATATTTACCCACTGTTAAGCTAATAGACATTGAGTTGATTCCAGTTTGGAGCTACTATAAAGAAAGCCATTGTGAACACTTTTTTCCATGTGTGATCTTAGATACAGGCTGACATTTTTCAAGGATATACAGCTAACAGTCCTCGGGCTCCAGGACCAGGCAGATGTCTAGCTTTACAACATATGGTTCAACATTTCAAGGTTTTGAAACAGTTTGTCCTCCCATCAAATGTATGATAGGTCTAGTAGTACCACTTCCTCATGATACTTGGAATTTTCAGGACTTTTTAAAAATTCTGGTGGGTACATACTAGTAATCCATTGTGATTTTAATTTTTATTTCTCACATAACTAAAAATATTGAGTACCTTTCTTCATATTTATTGACCATATGGATATTCTTTTCTGTGAAGAATTTGTTCAAACATTTTGCCCATCTAAAAAAAGTATCTGAATGGAAGTCTTTCATTTTACTGATGTAATCTCGATGTGAGTCCTTCATTGGATTTATTCAGTGTAAATATTTCTCCCAGACTCTGGCTAGCTTTTTGATGATATTAAATGATATCTTTTGAAGAAGAGGAGTTTAAAATTAACTTAAATAAAGACCAATTTGTTGATCTCTTGTAATTAGTGCTTTTTTGTTCTAATTTTGTTAAAACTTTTTCAAGTGCAAAGTCATAATGACTTTCTCTTATGTTTCACAGCAGAGGCTTTATAGTTCTATTTTTCATACTTATGTCCATGATCCATCTCAAATAAGTGTTTGTAAGCAACTTGTAAGGAACAAGGTGATTTTTTCCCAATATCCATTTCATCTAGCATTAAGATTATTCTTTCCAGCTAAATTAAGTAGCACTATCACATGCTAGTAAAGTAGTGCTCAAAATTCTCCAAGCCAGGCTTCAGCAATATGTAAACCATGAACTTCCTGATGTTCAAGCTGGTTTTAGAAAAGGTAGAGGAACCAGAGATCAAACTGCCAACATCTGCTGGATCATCAAAAAAGAAAGAGAGTTCCAGAAAAACATCTATTTATGCTTTATTGACTATGGCAAAGCCTTTGACTGTGTGGATCACAATAAACTATGGAAAATTCTGAAAGAGATGGGAATACCAGACCACCTGATCTGCCTCTTGAGAAATTTGTATGCAGGTCAGGAAGCAACAGTTAGAACTGGACATGGAACAACAGATTGGTTCCAAATAGGAAAAGGAGTTCGTCAAGGCTGTATATTGTCACCCTGTTTATTTAACTTATATGCAGAGTACCTCATGAGAAACGCTGGACTGGAAGAAACACAAACTGGAATCAAGATTGCCAGGAGAAATATCATTAACCTCAGATATGCAGATGACACCACCCTTATGGCAGAAAGTGAAGAGGAACTCAAAAGCCTCTTGATGAAAGAGAAAGTGGAGAGTGAAAAAGTTGGCTTAAAGCTCAACATTCAGAAAATGAAGATCATGGCATCCGGTCCCATCACTTCATGGGAAATAGATGGGGAAACAGTGGAAACAGTGTCAGAATTTATTTTGGGGGCTCCAAAATCACTGCAGATGGTGACTGCAGCCATGAAATTAAAAGACGCTTACTCCTTGGAAGGAAAGTTATGACCAACCTAGATAGCATATTCAAAAGCAGAGACATTACTTTGCCAACAAAGGTCCATCTAGTCAAGGCTATGGTTTTTCCTGTGGTCATGTATGGATGTGAGAGTTGGACTGTGAAGAAGGCTGAGCACCAAAGAATTGATGCTTTTGAACTGTGATGTTGGAGAAGACTCTTGAGAGTGCCTTGGACTGCAAGGAGATCCAACCAGTCCATTCTGAAGGAGATCAGCCCTGGGATTTCTTTGGAAGGAGTGATGCTAAAGCTGAAACTCCAGTACTTTGGCCACCTCATGTGAAGAGTTAACTTATTGGAAAAGACTCTGATGCTGGGAGGGATTGGGGGCAAGAGGAGAAGGGAATGACGGAGGAAGAGATGGCTAGATGGCATCACTGACTCGATGGATGTGAGTCTGAGTGAACTCCGGGAGTTGGTGATGGACAGGGAGGCCTGGCGTGCTGCGATTCATGGGGTTGCAAAGAGTCAGACATGACTGAGCGACTGATCTGATCTGATGTGATCACATGGCCGTATAGGTGTGAGTCTGTTTCTAAAGTTTCTTCTATTCTAGTGTATTTCAACTTGTTACTCTTGTGCCAATACCATATTGTCCTAATTATTATAGCTTTAAACTAAGTCCTCATATCTGGTGTAAGTCTTCTACCTTTATTCTTCTTTCTTCTTGATTATATTGGCTTCTTTGTATTTCCACACAAATTTTAGATCAATTGATCAATTCAGAAGATCTGATATTTACTGAGAATTCATTGAATCTCTACATTGACAGAACTGACACTTAAACAATATTGATTTTTCTAAATTTATGAACATGGTATAACTCTATATTTGGATATAATTTCTCCCAGCAATGTTGTGAAATTTGAAGTACTGATGTGTTTCACATTATTCACTAGATTCAGCCCTAGATATTTGCAGGGAGTGGTTAGCTTATTTTATCAATATAATTATTTAATTATTTGATCTTAGTACAAAGCAGTACAATTCATTTTTTCAATTCATTTTTTTATTAACCTCATAGCCAGTTCTCAGGCCGCTCTACTTTGCCATGAGCAGTGTACTTCTATTACATCCTCAGGTGTAACACTCTCAAGATCTAAGGAGGACATGCTTAACAGTTGCCTTTGTTTATTTTTGTTTAGCAGCTCCTTGGAACTCACATAAAGTTTCTATTCTTTGTCATATATGTCCACTAAAGACCACTCAATTAGCTTAGTGCTCATCTAATTATTGGACAGATATTTCCTTAGTAGTTTTAGGAACCAAAACAGCATCTAATATTTGCAAGACACTTTATATATATGTTGGAGCATGCCTTCAACACGCATCCAGACACTTTATAGTTCTGCTGTATCCTTCACTTCCTCCTTGCACAGAACCTCCAGGTTTGCCAGAGGTGAGAGTTTAGGATCTTCTCCAGTCTTTTCAGAACATTTGTAGATTTCTAATGTCTCAGGAGGGTATCCCAGGTGTTGCTAGTGGTAAGAACCTGCCTGACAGTGCAGGAGACATAAGAGATGAGGGTTCAATCCCTCCATCAGAACGATCCCCTGGAGGAGAGCATGGCAATCCAGTCCAGTATTCTTGCCTGGAGAATCCCATAGACAGAGGAGCCTGGCTGGTTATAGTCCTTAGGGTTGCACAGAGTCAGACACAACTGAAGTGACTTAGTACACACACACACGCAGTGTCTTGGGAATTCATCAGGTTTCCAAAGCCTTCCATGAATATCTCATTCCTCAACTTTTCCTTTTAAGCTTTTTGGTTAGCGTATTGATTTCTATAGCTTCAGGCATCTACAATATTCAAAAATTGCCCCTGATTGTTTTCAACAAATGTGTCTGTGGAAAGGCTGTTCATACTGGGAAACTTCTGAGATCAATCCTGAATGTAGTCTTCCACAGTGACCACAGGCAGGTTAAATAATAATGATTCTCTGGGAACAGGGTTTTGAAGGAGTTCCAGCTCCACTCACTGCCTCCTACTTGAGGCTGATATATTGTTGATGCTTTTCACC
Organism: Bos javanicus; assembly: GCF_032452875.1. Taxonomy (NCBI): domain Eukaryota; kingdom Metazoa; phylum Chordata; class Mammalia; order Artiodactyla; family Bovidae; genus Bos; species Bos javanicus. Next base: position 16,529,554 of record NC_083893.1, read on the forward strand.
ATGATTATACGCTGTAGCTTTTCAAGGCTACCTCAAAGCTGGGAAGATAGAAGGGAATAAGGCAAAACATGACAAACCTCACTGTTATTACTGGGGTTTATCCATTTTCTTGAAGAACTCTGCAAATTGATGCACTTCTTGGCTAATGGTCAAAGATCTGAAAAAGCATATCTGATAAGTTTTACTTGTGCTTTCATTGTTTTATATCAGAGAGAATTATTAGAAGTCATTACTCTATACCACATTTGCTGAAATCCTTCAGTCTAAGTTTGAAAGGAAGTAATGAAAAGTGGATACTCTTACTTTTTCAAAATCATGGGGTTCAATATTTCACCAACAATGAAAATAGTTTCTAGGATTTTGGAGACATCTTTTTTTCAGAATTTTTCTCAACTTACAGAGAATGTTTATCATTAAAAAATGTTAACCATTATCAAACTTTTACATTTACAGAGAAAGTCACTTGTTCCCTCAGCTAGGTTTGTGTCTATGCTACACATTGTACATCAAATAATGCAATGATAATCTGGGGCTCGGGGTGACATTAGTTTTCTCCAGCAAAAAGTATGTTCCAGTAAGCAGAAAATGTTTAGGGGTGAATCAATGTAATTTAAGCAATGTTTAAAATTACTTAAAGATGAACTCTAGTCTTATGACTACTCTTCAACCTCAGGTTTATTCTTAAGGCTTGTTTACAGATCTTCATAATCTTCAGGCTTCAGCTGAAGTTGGAACATTTACTTGATCCTTTTTACTTGGCAAGCTCTAGACTCCAGTTTTTTTTTTTTTCTTTGAGCCCTCAGAACATTTCAATTTTTTTTGTTTGTTTCTAAAGCTCCTACACAATATTTTATAGTCAGCCATTCAGACTCTCAGCTCCTGATTTCAAATCAACAATCACTTCAAAGGTAAAATCACATCAAATAACAGGCTTCCTGATATGGATTTCCCAAACCCTCTGCTTTCTTGTCCCCAGAAATCCTCACAACTTTTAACACTCTTCCCTGATGACAAATACATATGTACATAGGCATATGTTTGTGTGTCTGTGATGAGCCAGACAGAGGAAGAAAATACAGACATAAATATAGATGTTATATCAAGAAGTTTCTGGTCATTGCAATTATATATTATTTGTAGATGATAAAATGTCCTACTTGAAAAATCCATGAAAGGAAACTAAAGTTACTAAATCTACCAAAGAATTCTGTTCTCAGCATATAAGTGGGTTTGGTCAAATAGTCTCTATTACAGTCATGACAGAAAAGTTAAGAGATACATACTTTTTAGGGCATTATTCTTCAGTATTGATGAAAAACAAAAATGCACATACATGTGCAGACACTTCACTGCCAGCAAACTATCTCAAAGAGATAGTACAGGAATAATAAAAGATGTATGCAGGTAGGAGCATTTCTATATTAACAAAAGTTCAAAATAATCTGAATATCCTTGAACACTAAGATAATTTTTAAGATTATTATAGGCATGAAATATGGTATTATGAGAGACATTTATTTATATAGATTGTGAAAGTACCTGTTGCTATTATCTGATGTCACCAAGAAGTCAGAGATATATTATAAATAATACATACATACACACATATCCACAGAAACACACATGCATATTTCTCTGTGTGTTCAAATATAACCATAAATACATATTATTTTCCTTCTTTTTTGCTTTAATATGTCTGTATATCAGTAACTGGGTCTATGTGTGGGTCTGTGTTTAATAACTAGGGGAAAAGAGAAAGGACAGCCTTGAAAATAACCAGCAAATGTAATTTTGGTCTCATGTTATTCCCTCTAGCTGGAGCAATCTTCCTCTGCTTTCTTCCTGCATGTGTGTATGTATATATACATATATAAAAACATATACATCACACATATAATTACACTTTAATGAACATTGAAAAAAACAGAAATTATACATGCCAAACTGTCAAGAGATAATAGCAGTAAGAGATGAGTACATTATACATATATATTTTTTAACACATGTGATAATTTTCTACTCTAATTTTTTTAAAAATCAAAATATGACATTTATAAGGTACCTTTTCACTGTAGATAAGATACAGTTTAAGATCTCAGGATAGAATTACAAAAAACATTTTATTGAAGACAAAACTGAGCTGTAGTTCATGAAGCAAAACTTGAACTGAATCTTAAAGAAAATCAGAAGAGACAGGGCTCAGGAAAGTCACTCCTGACTTTAAGGGAGAGGTGGACCATAGCTAACAGCAAGGGCACAGGGCACCAGCTTGTGTAGACAGAGCTGGAGAGGCTCATCTGCGATCCGGCAGCAGCCCTTTCTTCAGACTGGAATGAAACAGACCTCGTAGAAGTGTGGTATAGATCCCACTCCTTTCAGAAGTGGTGCAGTATCAATGTTCTTCGGATCAACCAGAGGTTTCAAGGTAAATTTCTGTAAAATGCTGACCAGGAGTAAAAACAGTTCCATGCGGGCCAGGCCTTCTCCAACACAAACTCTTTTTCCTAGAAATGAGACATAAATGAAATATCCATATAATTCTCATTTGATCTAGTGCACAGGGAGGTGTAGATAAATATGAAATGAAAGAATAGAGTAAATAAATAGATAAACTAAGGAAAGACCAAATAACCAATGGCTTCTCCTATTTACACCAAAATCTGGTCTGCTTCAGTCCCTCAGAACATATTTCTGTGTACATTCTATTTAATATATTTTTTTAATCCCTTCTGTACACCCATGTGGGAATTGCTTTCCTGAGGGTGGCCAGTGACATTTTTCTACACTCACACACACACACAGATATACACAAACACACAGACGTATACACACAAACAGACATATATACACACACTTGCTCATCCCAATCGGCATGAGACACACTATATGTTCTCCATCTACCTCCAACCCAAGTCTCAACAACAGGTTTATTTCTCCTCATCTGATTTCTAAAAATAATCTTGACCTTGCCATGTCCCTGTTTTAACACTATTTTAAGAGTTTACCACTATCAGGTATAAAAAGAAATGTCACAAACTAGACAAAAGTATGACTACATGTTCACCAATCCCGGACACATAAGCTATTTGAGGTGTGAGGAATTTCCAGTCATTCCTCCAACTGAAATACTCGTCTCCTCAACTCTGCCAGCTGAGATTCTCTACATCCTTCTAGATCCACTGCATTTGTCATTTACTCTATACAAACTTCTTTGATCTATTCAGGTAGATATAATTTACTCCCTCATTGGTATTCCACAAGACTTATTAGTGCTTCTAATACAGAATATTTCACATGAAATTATAATTATTCCTCTGTCCCACACACTGGAATATAAGCTCAGAAGGTAAAGCCTTAGATCTTATAATGGTAGCACAGTGTCAGGACAAGAGCAATCCCACAAACCCTGTATATTGAGCAGAAATCTCAAGCAGGCTCATTATGCAACAATGGACCCAAAATTCAGGAAGAATATAAGATTAGCATTGTCTGTCCATGCGATCACCTCTGGGCACTGTTCATAGTGTGGGGGTGTTTCTCCATCTTCCCAGATCCATTCTGTTTGTTTTTCTTTTGCACCTACTCTGTGTTTAGGAAGTTGATTTCTTTGGAACGCACAACCCCAATAGTTAGTTACCTTCTTTACTGTGAGTAAACTCAGAGGATTAAACATTGAGAAGGTTAGAGTATGCCCTCCCTCAGTCCCAGCCTGTCAGGCCACAGTTTCAGCAGTGGCTATATTCTCCAACCTACAGACCCATCTCCTGCTGAGGCAGCCATTCTCTTTGCTAAAAGTCTGCTTGAGTTTCAGCAACACCCTCCTTCTCCTGACTCTTCGACACAGGATGGGAACATCGTCCTGCTGATGCTCATCCCTGAGTACTTGACCACTCCTTGCCATGTCCCTTAATCGTGTCCACACCTCTGAAAACAGTCTCTTCATTAAACTGTCTAAAGTATCCTACCTCTTTCTTTCAAGGACCCTGACAAATTAAAGGAAGATACTAAATATAAAATGTTTCTTCCTGCAAGAAAACTTCCTTTATCTTCCAACTACTCTGCCCTCTGCTGTGTCCCTCAAAACGCAAGATTCAGGAGCTTCTCTCTCTGGATGCCCACTGAAAGAGTGGAAACACTCTGAAGAGTATTTTCTCTCTGGAGTATCCTTGCCTTTAACCTGCATTTCTCTTTCTTAGAGGAAGGATGCATCTGTTACTCACATTTGTATCTCTGGACCTGAGTGAGCATGAGTCTACTACATATAAGGTATGCAGACTACATTGAGTGAATTGACTTCATTGAGTGAATTGACTTCTTAGGGCAGAGGAGAAAAGCCGCAGTGTCTAGAAACCTAGATATCTAGGAGGAGCTCTTAGGAGACTCAGCAGTGGGTAAGACAGCAGAAGTCAGGAAATACAGTCTCCAATCCAATGAAAAATTATCTGCACTTTGGGAGTAGTGCCTCTGGCCTCATGCAAATGACAGTTTGTCCAGCCCAGACTAGCCTCCATGCAAAGCCCTTCCTTCTCTCATTTTACCACTGATGTACAGACAAAAATGAAGCATGCTTGCCTGCTGAAAAAGCCATGAAGTAGTCACTCTTCTTAAAGTTACCACTTTTATCCAGGAAGTGACCAGGATCAAACTGCTCTGGGTTGGGAAACTCCTTGCCATCATGCAGGACAGAAGTCAGAGATGTTAATATGGTTGTGCCCTGAGATAAAGAGAAACAGATTAACTGGATTACAAAAATGGTCACGGAGCTTGAAAAAAAAAAATACCTTGTCTAATCCTTTCCTTTTGTAGATGAGATGACTGAAGCACACATACAAAAAAAAAAATTTATGCTTTCCATGTCAGAGAACAAGTTAATGACCAAGCCTGTGCTGTGCTTAGACACTCAAGTCATGTCCGACTCTTTGCAACCCCATGGACTGTAGCCCACCAGGCTCCTCTGTCCATGGGAATTCTCCAGGCAAGAATACTGGAGTGCCATGCCCTCCTCCAGGGGACCTTTCCAACCCAGGGGTCAAACCTAGGTCTCCCTCATTGCAGGCAGATTCTTTACTGTCTGAGCCACCAGGGAAGCCCAGTGACCAAGCCTAACAGATCTTAAATCCTACAACGCCGGTTCAGGGCACTGTTAAAACCTGACTCCAAGATAATCGTCTTCAGCTTGTAGTCTACCTACTGCACTTGCTTTCCAGTAAATTAAAGGAGCTGCGTTTTTCTTGACAAAAAACGTTAAACGTGCTGATGTCACTGAAAATCTAGCTCTTTCTCTTTGGAATCAAATATGACATCTTCTTCAAAACTACATGAGTGGCCATATTTTTGAAAACTATTTTCTTCTCCTACTAAGATGAGTAACTAGTAAGCATACCCTCCTCCTCCTATGTTTTTTCAATGTATTTGTTGAATATTCTTCTTGAAGTAGGGTGGCATTTCTGGTTTCTTGTAAGGTTTTCCTAAACTCAGAGATACCATGTAACATAACAATTTAGAGTTTAGTTTTTAGAATCAGTTGAACATTTTTCTCTGCTAAATTAATCTCTGTGACTATAGGAAAGTTTTTTGCCTTTTTTTTTTTTTAACAGTTGCATGCTTCATTTTCATCACAAGTAAAATATAAACAGGGAGTTCCCTGGTGGCTAGGGTTCAATCTATCCCTGGTGGGAGAACTAAGATCCCACAAGTGGCTAAGCACACCAAAAAAAAAAAAAAAACTAAACTAAAAACAAGCAAACAAAAAAAAAAAATAAACAATTATTTTATTATGTAATGAGATAATATAAGAAATACTTTTTAAACAGAGGTTATTACCACAAGCTAAAACACTCAATAAATAGAAATTTTGCTGCTATTATGATAACAATAATTTTATTCACAATATCTTGGGATCACAATAATACAGAGACAAAATTTAAATTCAGATTCATCTGAATGCCTTCTGGTATACTGTATAGCCTTTCCAAATACATGATATAGTTCTCACTCCAAAACATCATGAATTGAAAGACAATCATTTCCAAGTGTGCAAATAAATAAAAGAATCAAGATTGCCTGGAGAAATATCAAAAACCTCAGATATGCAGATGACACCACCCTTCTGGCAGAAAATGAAGAGGAACTAAAGAGCCTCTTGATGAAAGTGAAAGGTGAAAAAAACTGACATAAAACTCAACATTTAAAAAACTAACATCAGGGCATCCAGTTCGATCACTTCATGGCAAATAGATGGGAAAACAATGAAAACAGTGACAGACTTTGTTTTCTTGGACTCCAAAATCACTGCAGATGGTGACTGCAGCCATGAAATTAAGATGCTTAGCCCTTGGAAGAAGAGCTATGATCAACCTAAACAACATATTAAAAAGCAGAGACATTGCTGACAAAGGTCCATCTAGTTCAAGCTATGGTTTTTCCAGTAGTCAAGTATAGAGTTGGACCATAAGGAACATTGAGCACCGAAGAATTGATGCTCTTGAACTGTGGTTTTGGAGAAGACTCTTGAGAGTCCCTTATAATGCAAGGAGGTCAAACCAGTCGATTCTGAAGGAAATCAGTCCTGAAAGTTCATTGGAAGGACTGATGTTGAAGCTCCAGTACTTTGACCACCTGATGCAAAGAACTGACTCATTCGAAAAGACCCTGATGCTGGGAAAATTGAAGGCAGTAGGAGAAGGGGATGACGGAGGGTGAGATGGTTGGATGGCATCACCGACTCCATGGACATGAGTTTGAGCAAGCTCTAGGAGATGGTGATGGACAGGGAGGGCTGGCGTGCTACAGTCCATGGGGTCGCAAAGAGTTGGTCATGAATGAGTAACTGAACTGATTGGAATAAAGGGGAAACTGGAGTTTCAGTCTTTCCTAAACCTCTTCCTTATGACACAGCAACTCCTGTGATTCATTTTCTGACCTGGGTGGGCTTAGAGATGTGCCCTGCGCATGAAGTACAGGAAGATAGTATGGCCACAGTACAAAGGCTTTCATATAAAGCTAATTAATGACCAAAAAATTTATCCTGGATGATGGGACCATCTGTTGCAGTTTAGTCACTGAGTTGTGTCTGACTCTTTGTGACCTCAAGGACTGCAGCCTGCCAAGCCACTCTGTCCATGAGATTTCCCAGGCAAGAATACTGGAGTGGGTTGCCATTTCCTTCTCCAGGGGATCTTCCCAACTGAGGAAGATGGGACCGTATACTTCAAGGTATAACAGAGTAACTGCTTTTGAGTTGCCCTCACAAACCTGAAATATATATAAAAACAGACAAGAGGACTTCCCTGGTGATCCAGTGGTGAAGAATCTGCCTGCCACAGGACATGGGTTTGATCCCTGATCCGAGAACATCCCACATGCCTCGGGGCAACAAAGTCCGTGCACTGCAACTACTGAGCCCACATGCTCTACAGCCTGCATGATGCAAGAAGACAATCATTGCCATGAGAAGCCCAGGCACTGCACTAGAAACTAGCCTCTGCTCATCACAGCTAGAGAAACCCACAAGCAGCAATGAAGACCCAGTGCAGCCAAATTAAATAATACTTTCTGAAATCCTCAGGGGAAAAAACACAAAGTAACAGCTTTCCAGCATTGAACAAGAAGCAATCCAGGATTGTGATTCTTTAATAAAGAGGAATTAGGTAGGCCCTATATTCACTCCTAATATACTTCTGAAAACACTTTCCTCCTAGAGTGCAGGGAGGTGGCAGCCGAGCAAAGTGGGACCCTTTCTGAGCTAAGGAGACAGAGATCAAAACCTGATGCCTGCAACTCATGAGGAAGGACACAAGTCAGGAATAATCTATAAACAGGGAAGATCTCAAAAGTATACAAGACTATTCTCTGTACATTCATGTCTGTGGGTTGGGCAGCTTCAGGACCCCAATTAGAGTATGATTCCTGGGGAGGTGAGAATTGAAAGTGGATACCAGATGCTGTACAGTGATAGAGAAGTTGAGGTTCCAACCCAGTGAGAGTGGAAAGAACTTTCCTGTCAACTCAGATTTACTGTTATGATTGATCCCCCAAATTCTAAGTTGTTGGATTAATGAACCCACCCTGGACTAAGGGTCATGCCCTAAGATTAAATCAAAAATTGAAATTAAATCACAATGACAAACAATTATAGTAAGCTTAAGACACTAAAGGACATCTGTCAGTAACTTAGCTGCTTATCAAAATAAAATTCAGTGCCCTTAAAGAAAGGGTAATCCAGATTCCCCATAAGACATCATTCAAAACATTCACTATACAACAGAAAATTAAAAATAAATGTGAAATGAAGTAAATGTGACCCAAATTTGAAGGAAAAAGAGCCAATAGAATCCATATTAGAACCCATATTAGAACCGATATTATCCTAGATATTAGAATTATCTAAGAACTGCACAAGTACTACAAACCATCCATCATAAGTATATCTAAGTTCTTAAAGGAATAATTAATAACAAAAAAAGAATAAATGAGAAATCTCAACAGAGATTCAAAACAGTAAAAATAGGAATTCAAGAAATGAAATTTTTACTGGATTGAATTAAAAACATTAGAGACTGCAAAAGAAAAGGTTAGTGAATTTAGAGACATACCAACAGAGTAACGGCTGAGAAGCCCCTATTGGAAGAACTTTCCAACACACAGTAATTATAAACTGTGAAATACACACAAACACACACATTCTGCAAGGCAGCCAAAAGCATGAAGTGTAGAAAACACTTGAGAAGACAAAAAGATACTGGGTGAGTTTTCCATTTTAATGATGTTATCATGAGGACAGGTCTCAGACAACAAAATATTGAGTGACTAAAACATGGCCATAAGCCAAGTCTCACTGCTTTAAAGAATCAATGACAATATTCAGCTGTACCCACTGCACAGAAACAAACAAACAAAAAAAACAGGGCTGGGGGTGGGGGGGGCGGCGGATAATTCCATAAAAGAAAGAGCCAGAGAAGAGGACCCTTAAATTCCCTATATGAAATATCCCAAATCTCTGAAAATCCTATAAGCCCTGAATTACATGTGGAATAAATTCCAGATAACTACCCTAAAGTTAAAAAAAAAACTAAATTTAAAACTCAGAATTTTGAGTTGAGAACAGCATAGTTAATGACCTGCTAAAACAAGCAAATGAACAAAGCTTCATGTTCCTCAAAGGATATAAATGAATCACGAGTCCCTATGATATATCATTAAAAATATGTAGACAAAAAATCCAAAATAATTAGACACACATACATACACACACACACACCAAGAAAATGTGACCCATACACAAGAGAAACAGAAGAACAACAGTAACACTAAAATAACAATAGTGATAATGGAATAAACAAGAATTTTGAATCACAATCAAATTTTGAATTTATAATCATAGCTATTATAGTCAAGGAAATGAAAAAATGTCTCAACATTAAGTAAAATGTTAATGAATGAATGATCAAAATATAAATTGTAAAGAGAACCCAAATGGAAATTCCAAAACTAAAATTTATTGTTGATTGTATTAATTATTAAATAGACTTTACAATAGTTTGAAAGAAAAAGTTGGTGAAATAGAAGATAAATCAATAAAACTTTTTTCAGTCTGTAGAAAAGGAAAAAATTGAAAACAAATAAGCAACCAGAACCTAAGGAACCTTTTCAACAACACAATAAGGTGATTGGAGTACCAAAAAAAAAAGAAAAGAAAATAATTGAGAGAGGATGGGCAAAAAAAATTGAGAAAATAATGAAGAAAATGTAGACATCTACAATGTAGACTGAGCGACTTCACTTTCACTTTTCACTTTCATGCATTGGAGAAGGAAATGGCAACCCACTCCAATGTTCTTGCCTGGAGAATCCCAGGGACGGGCGAGCCTGGTGGGCTGCCATCTGTGGGGTCGCACAGAGTCGGACACGACTGAAGTGACTTAGCAGCAGCAGCAGCACAATGTAGACAAATAGAATAAATAAAAACAAAACCAGACTTAAACATAAATATATTGTAGTTAAAATATAGTCAAATACACAGAGAAAACTTGAAGGCAGTCGAAGAAAAATGGCCCATTACCTACATAAGAACAAGAATTCAAATGACTGCTGAATACTCATCAATAAAATGGAAATCAGAAAATAGTAAAATGAAATATTTAAATTGCTAAAGGGAAAAACTTATACCCAGTTAACATAGTAATCTATATGCAGATATCCACCTGTTGTAAACAAAGTTTTATTGGAATATTTCCCTGCCTATTTCTTAAAGTATTAACTATGGCTGCCTTTATTCTACAATGGCAGATTAAGACTACATGGTCCACAAAATCTGTATCACTACGTGGCCTCTTAAAGAGATGTTTGCCTGTTTAAAGCAAAAATTATAACACTGATGGTAGCTTTATAATATACATAGATATTATACATGTGATTGCCATTTCCTTCTCCAATGCATGAAAGTGAAAAATGAAAAGTGAAGTCGCTCAGAAGTGTCTGACCCTCAGCGACCCCAGGACTGCAGCCTTCCAGGCTCCTCCATCCATGGGATTTCCCAGGCAAGAGTACTGGAGTGGGGTCCCATTGCCTTCTCTGATAAAGGAAGAGGAACAGGTTAAATTGTCATATATGATTGCAATGTTCTTGTATTTTTTTAATTTAATAGTTTAATTTTAAGAAGACTGTAAAAATTTAAGAATACATATTGTAATCTCAAGAGAAATCATTTAAAAAATAGTTCAATGACAATAGATATTTATACTCCTGGAAAAAATCTACTAATCCATAGAAAGGCAGGAAATAAGCAGCAGAGAGATATAAAAAAGAGGGACAAACAAAAAAAACAATTATTTAAAAGTACAGTTATTCCCAATAGAAGACAGTAAAGGAGGAAGAGTAGAATTATGAACTTGGTGGATAAGCAGAACACAAATGATGAATTTTCAAATATAAACCCACCATATCAGTAATTATATTGAATTGCAATAAACTAAACATTCCAATTGAAAAAGCAGAATGCACTTAATAGATCTATAAGGACAATCCATCCAAAAGCAATAGAACATGTTCTCCCCAAACACACATGAAACATTATCTAGAATAGATCATATGTTATGGCCAAAACAAGTATGAAGAAGTTTTAGAAGACTGAAATCATATCAAGTATATTTCCAAACAAAATGTTATAAATTGAGAACTCAATTATAAGAAAACTGGAAAATACACAGACATGTGGATATTAAAAAGTTTTAGAAGACTGAAATCATATCAAGTATATTTCCAAACAAAATGTTATAAATTGAGAACTCAATTATAAGAAAACTGGAAAATACACAGACATGTGGATATTAAACAATATGCTACTGAACAATCAAAGGATCACAGAATAAATCAAAAGAGAACCAAAAAGTACCTTGAGACAAAAAAAAAAAAAAAGTAAACATGGCATACCAAAACTCGTGATGTCAGGAAAAGCAGTTCTAAGAGAAAAGTTCAGTGATAAATGCCTACATCAAGAAAAGAGAATGTGTATGGTGTTAGAAAGTGGTCTAGTTTCATTCTTTTACAAGTGGTTGACCAGTTTTCCCAGCACCACTTGTTAAAGAGATTGTCTTTAATCCATTGTATATTCTTGCCTCCTTTGTCAAAGATAAGGTGTCCATATGTGCGTGGATTTATCTCTGGGCTTTCTATTTTATTCCATTGATCTATATTTCTGTCTTTGTGCCAGTACCATACTGTCTTGATAACTGTGGCTTTGCAGTAGAGCCTGAAGTCAGGCAGGTTGATTCCTCCAGTTCCATTCTTCTTTCTCAAGATCGCTTTGGCTATTCGAGGTTTTTTGTATTTGCATACAAATTGTGAAATTATTTGTTCTAGCTCTGTGAAGAATACTGTTGGTAGCTTGATAGGGATTGCGTTGAATCTATAAATTGCTTTGGGTAGTATACTCATTTTCACTATATGGAGTATTACTCAGCCATTAAAAAGAATACATTTGAATCAGTTCTAATGAGATGGATGAAACTGGAGCCTATTATACAGAGTGAAGTAAGCCAGAAGGAAAAACATAAATACAGTATACTAACGCATATATATGGAATTTAGGAAGATGGTAACAATAACCCGGTGTACGAGACAGCAAAAGAGACACTGATGTATAGAACAGTCTTATGGACTCTGTGGGAGAGGGAGAGGGTGGGAAGATTTGGGAGAATGACATTGAAACATGTAAAATATCATGTAAGAAACGAGTTGCCAGTCCAGGTTCGATACATGATACTGGATGCTTGGGGCTAGTGCACTGGGACGACCAAGAGGGATGGTATGGGGAGGGAGGAGGGAGGAGGGTTCAGGATGAGGAACACATGTATACCTGTGGCGGATTCATTTTGATATTTGGCAAAACTAATACAATATTGTAAAGTTTAAAAATAAAATTAAAAAAAAAAAAAGAAAAAAAAGAGAATGATATCAAACAAGCAACCTAACTTGACACCTTAAAGAGCTAGAAAAAGAAGAAAAAAACAAAGCTCAAAGTCAGCAGAAGGAAGGAAATAGAGATCATAAAGTAAATAAAAGAAACAGAGACCAATAAGAAAAACAAAACAAACAAACAAACAAAAAAAAAACCAATGAGACTAAGAGCTGGCTTTTTAAAGCCATAAACAAAACTGAAAAGTCTTTAGCTAGACTTACCAAGAAAAGAAGAAATAAGACTAAAATAAGCAGAAATAAAAGAGAAAACATTACAACTGATACTGGACAAATACATACAATCATAACAAACTATTAATATAATGAACCATACCGGAACAAATTGGAGAACTTAGAAAAAATAGATTCTTAGAAACCTACAACCTATCAGGAAAGAATCATGAAGAATTAGAAATCTGAATACATGAATCATGAGTAAGCAGATTGAACTGGCAATCCCAAAACACACAATACACTCCCAAAACACAAAGTACAGGGCCAGACAGTTTCACTGATTAATACTAACAAATATATAAAGAGAAATGGATACCAATTCTCAAACTCTTCCAAAAAATACAAGAGGAAAGGCCACTTGCAAACTAACTTTGAAAAGCCAACATTACCCTTCTATTATAACCAAAAAGAATATTATGTGAAATGAAAATTATAGGCCAATATCCTTGATATCTGGTCCCATCACTGCATGGCTAAAAGAAGGGGGAAAAGTGGAAACAGTGACAGATTTTGTTTTCTTGGGCTCCAAAGTAACTCACTGCAGACAGTGACCACAGCCATGAAATTAAAAAACGCTTGCTCCTTGGAAGAAAAGCTACAATAAACCTAGGCAGCATATTAAAGAGCAGAGACATCACGTTGCCAACAAAGGTCCATACAGTCAAAGCTATGGTTTTTCCAGTTAATTATGTATGGATGTGAGAGTTGGACCATAAAGAAGGCTGAGTGCCAAAAAATTGATGCCTCCAAATTGTGCTGCTGGAGAAGATTCTTGTAGAGTCCCTTGGACTGCAAGATCAAACCAGTCAATCCTTAAGGAAGTCAGCCCTGAACATTCATTGGAAAGACTGATGTTGAAGCTGAAGCTCCAATACTTTGGCCACGTAATTCAAAGAATCAACTCATTGGAAAAGAAACTGATGCTCGGAAAGACTGAAGGCAAAAGGAGAAGAGGGCAGCAAAGGATGAGATGGTTAGACAGTATCACCAACTTAATGGACATGAATTTGAGCAAATTCTGGGAGATGGTGAAAATCAAGGAAGCCTGACGTACTGCAGTCCATGGGGATGAAAAGAGTCAGACACAACTTAGGGACTGAAAAACGACAATCCCTGATAAACATAGATGCAAAAATCCTCAACAAAATATTAGCAAACTGAACTGAAGAATACAGTAACAGGTGGATTTATGAGCAAGCTGGATTTATTCCAGGGATGCAAGGATGGTTCAACATGTGTAACTCAACTGGTGTGATAGAACTCGTTAACAAAATGGGGAATAAAAATCATAGAATCCTCTCAGTTGATTCAGAAAAAAAAAGCATTTGATAAAATTCAACATTCATTTATCATAAAAATTATCAACAAAGTGGTATAGAGAGAAGGTACCTCAATGTAATACAAGCTATATATGACAACCCAACAGTCAATATGATACTCAACAGTGAAAAGGTGAAAACTTTTCCTTTAAGATCAGTAACAAGACCAGAATCACCACTTATATTGAACAGAAGGAGTCAGGGTTTGGGAAAATTTTTCTTAAGATGCAAGAGAATTGGGTATGTTTAAATGCTAATGGAAAGGAGCCAACAGAGAAGGAGAGAATTTAAAAAAAAGAAGAAGAAGAAGAAGAAATGATTATTTGAAGAGGAACCCTGAAAAAGTGAGAGGAAAGGGATCCATGACACAAGTGGAAAGATTTACTTTAAATAAAAGGAAAGCCCTTCTTCCACAACAACAAAATGAAAAGGAAAATAAAGGGGTGTGAATGTAGATAACTTGTAAATCTAGTGGAAGGGAGTTGAGGGAGTTCCCTAAAATGGATTCTGAATTTCTCTGTGGAAGACTAGATCATTTGGGGAAAAGTCCATGGTGAAGAACTGGAAGGGAAGAATTCAGAGCTGAAAATAGTTGGTGTGCTTGTAGGAGCAAGATGAGTTCAGTTATGAAACAAGAACATTGAATAAAGTCCCTAAGAAAGACAATGCCAAAGAATGCTCAAACTACCACACAATTGCACTCATCTCACATGCTAATAAAGTAATGCTCAAAATTCTCTAAGCCAGGCTTCAGCAATATGTGAACTGTGAACTTCCAGTCATTCAAGCTGGTTTTAGAAAAGGCAGAGGAATCAGAGATCAAATTGCCAACATCTGCCAGATCATCAAAAAAGCAAGAGAGTTCCAGAAAAACATCTATTTCTGCTTTATTGACTATGCCAAAGACTTTGACTGTGCAGATCACAATAAGCTGTGGAAAATTCTGAAAAAGATGCAAATACCAGACCACCTTACCTGCATCTTGAGAAACGTGTATGCAGGTCAGGAAGCAACAGTTAGAACTGGACATGGAACAACAGACTGGTTTCAAATAGGAAAAGGAGTACATCAAGGCTGTATATTGTCACCCTGCTTATTTAACTTCTATGCAGAGTACATCATGAGAAATGCCAGGCTGGATAAAGCCTAGCAATCCAAGATTGCCATGAGAAATATCAATAACCTCAGATATGCAGATGACACCACCCTTAGGGCAGAAAGTGAAAAAGAACTAAAGAGCCTCTTGGTGAAAGTGAAACAGGAGAGTGAAAAAGTTGGCTTAAAACTCAACATTCAGAAAACTAAGATCATGGCATCTGGTCCCATCACTTCATGGCAAATAGATGGGGACTTTATTTTTCTGGGCTCCAAAATCACTGCAGATGGTGACTGCGGCCATGAAATAAAAAAACGTTTACTCCTTGGAAGGAAAGTTATGACCAACCTAGACAGCATATTAAAAAGTAGAGACATTACTTTGCCAACAAAGGTCCGTCTAGTCAAGGCTATGGTTTTTCCAGTAGTCATGTATGGATGTAAGAGTTGGACTATAAAGAAAGCTGAGTGCTGAAGAAATGATGATTTTGAATTCTGTTGTTGGAGAAGACTCTTGAGGGTCACCTGGATAGCAAGGAGATCCAACCAGTCCATTCTAAAGGAGATCAGTCCTGAATATTCATTGGAAGGACTGATGTCGAAGCTGAAACTCCAATACTTTGGCCACCTGATGCGAAGAACCGACTCATTCGAGAAGACCCTGATGCTAGGAAAGATTGAAGGCAGGAGGAGAAGGGGACAATAGAGGATGAAATGGTTGAATGGCTTCACCTACTCGATGGACATGGGTTTGAGTGGACTCCAGGACTTGGTGAGGGACAGGGAGGCCTGGCATGCTGCAGTCCATGGAATCGCAAAGAGTCGGACATAACTGAGTGACTGAACTGAACTGAACTGATTGAGTTGGTCACAATAATATGATCCTGATGGGCTGCATGGTCTTCCAGAAGAGATCAGTAGCTCAAATGCAGGTAGGGAGGAAGAAAACTGTTGCATTGGACTTTTGACAAGTGAAACAGATAGAGAGGCACTTACTGGTTAAGTGGTAACAGTAATAAAACATACACTGGAAAATAGGGAGTGGACAGAAGAGTAGCCTAATGAACAGGCAGAATATGGGACTAACAATGTACTAAGAATCCTGTGGGAGTCTAAGCACTATTATATTTATTAAATTCTATCTACAAATTAAAAGGAAAGGAGTATGTGGTCTGAGGGTGAAATATCTGAGACATGACTTTGTAATACTGTAGACAATTAGGCAATCTATACATCTACTTCTGTGATAGTTGAACCTAAGAGTCTTAATGAGGAGTATAGATGAAATACCTCTCACCTTGGGAATGAGATATTCTCTGAATTTAATGTCCTGAGCTGCAGCATGGGGTAGGTTGTTGGGGACAAGGTCAATGAATCTCTGGATCTCGTGGATCACAGCATCTGTGTAGGGCATGCGGCTCCTGTCCTCCATGCATGGACTCCGGTTTCTGCCAACCACATGGTTAATTTCTTCCTGGACTTTAGCTGGCAAGGTAGAAATCAGAATTTATGTCAAGTGATAAAGATATTTTATCTTCTTAATCATGATTACATTGTGGTAGGATATGGAGAGAAGGAAAAATTACACGTGTTTCTCTACAA
Organism: Bos javanicus; assembly: GCF_032452875.1. Classification (NCBI taxonomy): domain Eukaryota; kingdom Metazoa; phylum Chordata; class Mammalia; order Artiodactyla; family Bovidae; genus Bos; species Bos javanicus. The sequence goes on from NC_083893.1 coordinate 16,546,260, forward strand.
GGGAAAAAATGAAAAAGAATTTCAGTGTCATGGACAAATTGGAATTTCATTAGAGACTTAAATACACATGCATATAAAGCACAGTTACATCATGAAATTCATTTCTCAATTCTGATTCTCTCCTTCGTGTATTTTTTTAAAACAAACCCGGGGATGTGGGATCTCAAAGGCTCACATCGTACAGTTTAACCATTTTGTTTATGTCAGTTTTATTTTATGAAAGTTCTAAGAGAGTAGAAGTACTCCATGCAGTAAATACTTAATAAATGGACCAACTGAACAAGATGCTTGGTTGACTCAACATATAGGAATAATAAGTAAGTTAAGGGAGAATACTCAAGATGACAGAGTAGAAAGACTCTGAGATCACCTCCTCCCACAAGCATTACAAAACGATTAATACAATGATTTACAGAGCAACTATCAATAAGAACAACCTGAAGTCTAAGAGAAAGTTCTTCAACAACTAAAGATCTAAGGATGGAATCATGAATGCATAGGAGAAGCAGAAACATAGCACAGTTAAGACCTTACCCTCAGGTAGGAGACCCATGAACAGGATAATTACAATTACAGAGGTTCTCCTCAAGGAGTGAGGGGTCTGAACCCATCCCTGGGCTCCCTAACTCAGGAATGCTGCACCAGGAAGATGAGCCCCCAGAGCACTTGGCTTTGCAGGCCAACAGGGCTTATTTCAGATGATCTAGTGAGCTGTGGGAAGTAGAGACTCCACTCTTAAAGAGTGTATACAAAATCTCACCCACTCTGGGACCCAGAAGCAGGAGCAGTAATTTGAAAGGAGCCTGGGTCAGACCCATTTATTGATCTTGGACAGGCTCCCAGAGAGGCACAGGACAGTTGGGGCTCACCTCCAGAACACATATGCTGGTAGCAGCTACTTTGGAGAGCTCATCCCAACACATGGACACAGATGATAGTAAGTGCAATTTTAGAATCTTCCCTGTGGCTTATTAGTGCCAGACCTTGGCCCTTCTCATCAGCCAGTTATCACCCGTTCTTGGATGTGGGAGCCCAAGTAGCTAGCTGGGCTGGGACACAGTCCTACCCACCAGCATGCCAGTTACTATAGCAGCCCTGAGCCCCAGCTGTCCCTGGACCCAACTCCTCTCAACCACTGGGAGACACCAACCCCTGGTCTCCCTGGGCCCCCATCTAGACAACGGGCAGGCCAACTCCAATTCCAGGACACCTAAGGTCTTACAGCCAGAGAACACAGGATCTGGCTCTCCCCAACAAGATACACAAGACCCTGCAGCCAGAGAAGCCAGGATGTGGCCTCATATACCAGAAGGCAGGTACTATCCTCAAGACTCCTGGGGCCTGATCCACCAACTAGCAGGCCAACCTCAGCCCCAGGACCACAGCAGTCCTGCAGCCAACCATGTCAAGATCCAGCCTACTCAATAGCAGGTCAGCACCACTAGAAGACATCTTGGGTCTCAGGCTCACCCAACAGCAAACTGACACCCAATTCTAGGAAGCCCCAGAACTCTCTGCCAGCCATCTCAGGAAGAGGCCCTGGACCCAGCTCTAACCACCAGAGGACCAGCACTAGACTGGACCCCATGGGCTTTCATAACCAGCTGCCACATGACCCAGCCCCACCCACCATCACCCAGCAGCTACTCCACTAGAAAAATGTATTGAATACAAATGGAAGAAAAAGAAAGTTGAGGAAACAATTCCTAGACAAAATAGACTTTAAAACAAAGACTGTATGGAACAAGAGAAAAAAGAAGGACATTACATAATGATGAAAGAATCAACCAACAAAAAGATATAACAGTTACAAATCTATATGCATACGTGCTAAGTTGCTTTAGTCAACTTATGACAGCGTGGAAAGTCCTAGAAGATATTATGCGACCCTTTGGACTGTGCCCACCAGGCTCCTCTGTCCATGAGATTCTCCAGGCAAGAATAATGGAGTGGGTTGCCATGCCCTGTTCCAGGGGATCTTCTCAACCCAGGGAATGAACCCACATCTCTTATGTCTCACATGCACATTGGCAGGTGAGTTCTTTACCACTAACACCCCCTGGGAAGCCCGTAAATATATATACATATAACTAGTTCACTTTTTTGTACAGCAGAAACTAATACAACATTATAAGACAATTAAACTCAAAAAAAATAAAAATAAAAGTGTCTTAATAGGTCAAAGCACAAAGCATGATAGAGTAAAGGAAATATTCTCTTAGATGAGGACTGAATAAAGAAAAAAAGGAGGATGAGAAATTACATTTTTCAGGAAATTTTGTTTGGCCAAAAGGGTGTATTTGAACAGAATTTTTGTGTATAACTTTTTAATTTAAAGAGTGAGGTTTTTTGATGAAGAAAGATTGTGATTTTGTTGCATCAATCCTTCCATTGCAAATGCATCTGAGTAGAATTAACTTTTGACAAAAGTACATTTATGTGGACTTGGAAGGCTTATCAAGCAATATCATTGTAGACAAGATTCTTCACCGTCTGAGGCACCATGGCAGCCCTACTGCACCTGACCTGATGCAAATCAAGGATACTCCACCACAGTAGGGAGGACAGTGACCTCTGCCCTCCATAATTCTGCTACTGGTTAAACATTTTATTCTCCTGTTTTATTATACTCTAATTTGAATGCAATTCATACAATGATAGGAATATGTACTAAGGATAGAAGTTTTTCTTGTACATCTTCTAGGCAGATGAAGAGTAGAAAAGTCATCAGTGTTGCCTGCCAATTTCTAACCAGAATTTCAACCTGTCCATCATCTGTGACACTACCTGTGACCTCTGGGTGCTTCAGCAGGAGCAGCAGTCCATATCTCAGAGTGAGGCTTGTTGTCTCTATTCCAGCAGTAAGCACATCCCATACAGTGGTGATCAAGTTGTCCATGGTAAACTCAGACTGTTTATTGTGTTTCTCCTGGCAATGATGTATTAGGATTACATGATAAGTAAAAGCAACTTACAAGTAACTTACAATAATTCCATAAAACAACATAATTGTTTAAGTTTACTTATTTGACAAATTAAGCCAAACATTAGAGAATGTTACAGATGAAGGTAAAGTTAGATGTGTTGTTAGAATTTCTTCAATTAAAATATAACCAGAGTTAAACTTCCAAGTCCTTTCTGATTCCTCACTTTCTCACCCACTGGAGTATATCAGTTCTTCAGTAATTTCTATCTAACATGACTCTTATCAAGTCATCACTGCTACTCACCATCAGTTCGGGTATCTATTGTCAATTTCATCATATCTGAATTTCTCACTCAGGCCTTCAGAACCACCTATCCTCAAACTGAAACACTATTCCCAAATTCATCAGTCATTAAACCCACGACAGTTCCTCAGTTTCTATCAAGACAATCTCTTTAAAAATTCCACACACTTCATCACTGCACTTATCTTTCCCTGAACCAGTTTTGTCATCTCTGCTAATCCTCAAAACCTACTTCATCTGTTTTCTACTGTCTTTCCAAGAGTAAGCCTTTCTAGATTCCCATCCATTTCTGCCTTCTCTCATTTCTTACATCACCCATTCATGGAATTTATTTAATGAAAGAGAATATACCATCTATCACTTATCTTGAATGTGTGTGTGTGTTTCAGTCTGTTCTCAAATAAAGAACCAGCTTTAACATGGTAAATATAAACACTTCCAAGCAATTTTCAGTGCCAATGCAGAAATAATTCAAGACATCCAGTATGGTTTGCACAACAATAGGTTGCACAAGCAATGAATATATCTTTAAGAAGGAGCATTTGTTTTAATAAACTGATTCCACTGAGAAGAACAAAGCTATTCCATGCATCACATCACTCCACCTACAAAGATGAAGCAGCAAGTCTGGATCCCATTTTACCTTTTCCATTTTAATCAGGAAGTAATCAATAAAGTCTTGAGGGTTATTGAGGTCCAAGGATTCTTGGTGTTCCTTTATTTTCTCCAAAATAAACTTTCTTTGCTCAGTCATGTTTTTAAATAATGTGTTATGACTCCCTGGGAGATAATGTAGTAAAGAGGGGAAAGCATTGTAGAGCTGAAAAAGAAGAGAAACAGTCAATTCATTCAGCAAACATTTACAAGCCCATATTATGGCGCAGACATATTGCTATAAAATAAGTAAATAAAGATGACTAAGATATGCTCCTTGCACTGAAACCCATTTGGGATTTGAAGGAGAGGGAACTGATAAAATGGCCTGAGTGACAGTATGCACAGATTACCAACTAATTTCAAAACCATTCGAATTATTTTCATAACCACAACTCTGAAGAAATTCAGGGTCATACCACATCTTTCCAAATGAGGGCACTGGGGTTCGGAAAGGTTAGTCAACCAGTCTAAGTCACAAAACTAGTGACAGAGGTAGATTCCAGTGTTCATCCCAGTTTACACTACACACGTGTCTACAGAGAGTCACCTAAACAGGGTGTGCAGAGATCGTACACTTTTTCTACATTTATCTTTATGAAAATATATTAACAGTTGACACATATTATATTAGCTTCAGGTGTACAAAATGGTGATTCACCATTTGCATGCATTACAAATTGATCGCCATGATAAGCCTAGGAATCATCTGTCATCATACAGTCATTGAAATGTTATTGACTCTATTCCTTATGCTGTATATTATATCCTTGTGACTTATTACATTTATATCTGAAGTTTATATTTCTTAATCCCTTTTACTATTTCATTCGTCCTTTTACTTCTTCCTCCCTGAGGACCACCAATTTCTTCTCTGTATCTATGAATTTGTTTCTGTTTTACTTTGTTTGCTCTAAAATTGTTTTAATTCTAAATATGAAGTAAATTATATAATATTTGTCTTTGTCTGACATTCTTCTCTTAGCATAATATCTTCTAGGACTATCCATGCTGTCATAAATGGCACAATTTCATTCTTTTATACGGCAAAGTAATATTTCATTGTGTGTGTGTGTGTGTGCATTCCACTTGTTTTTTATGCTTTCGTCTATCAGTGGACACTTAGGTGGTTTTCATATCTTACCTTTTGTAAACAACGCTACAATGAACATAAGGGTGCATATATCTTTTTGAATAAGTTTCTTTTCTTCAGATAAACACCCAGAAGTTTTCTAGAGAGAATTACCGAGTTAAGTCCCAGATCATATAGTAGTTCTATTTTTAACTTTTTGAGGAACCTCTATGCTGTTTGCCATTGGAGAAGGCGATGGCACCCCACTCCAGTGCTCTTGCCTGGAAAATCCCATGGACAGAGGAGCCTGGTAGGCAGCAGTCCATGGGGTCGCACGGAGTTGGACACGACTAAGCCACTTCACTTTCCCTTTTCACTTTCATGTATTGGAGAAGGAAATGGCAACCCACTCCAGTGTTCTTGCCTGGAGAATCCCAGGGACGGGGAAGCCTGGTGGGCTGTCGTCTATGGGGTCACACAGAGTCGGACACGACTGAAGCGACTTAGCAGCTATACTGTTTGCCATAGTGACCATTTCAATTTACATTCCTACCAACAGTGCATAAGTGTTCCCTTATTTCCACATCCTCCCAAAACTTGTTTTCTTCTCTTTCTTATAATAGCCATTCTGACTGGTGTGAGGTAAAACGCTTCAGTGTTTTTATTTGTATTTTCCTGATAATTAGTGTTTTGACCATCTTTCCATGTGCCTATTGGCCAACTTTTGTCTTCTTTGGAAAAATATCTATTTGAACCTCCTGTCCATTTTTTAATTAGGGTTTTCTTTTGGTTGTTGAAGTGTATGAGTTCTTTGTGTATTTTGAACACTAACTCCTTGTCAGATGCATCATTTGCAAATATATTCTATTCAGCAGGCAGGCATTTTGTTTTGTTGATAGTTACCTTCACTGTGCAAAAGCTTTTACATTTGATCAGGTCACATTCCTTTATTTTTGCTTTTGTTTCCCTTGCCTAACAATGCATAACCAAAAAAATATCAACAAGACTAATGTCAAAGAGCACACATCCATGATTACTTCTAGAATTTTTATAGTTCTGGTTCTTACATTTAAATCCTTAATCCATGTTGAATTTATTTTATATGTGGTGTGATAAAGGCATCCAGTTTGATTCTTTTGTATGTAACTGTCCAGTTTTCCCAGTACCATTGATTGAAGAGAGTGTCTTTTCTACATTTTGTATTCTAGCTTCTTTTGTTGTATATTAATTACCTACTAAGTGTGGTAAGTATCTAAGCTGTCTCTTCAGTTCCATTGATCTATGTCTGCTTTTGTGCCAGTACCATACTTCTTTTTCTTTGCTTGTGTGGCTGGAACTTCCAGTACTATGCTGAATAAAAGTGGAGAGAGTGGGAATCCTTGTGTTGTTCCTGATTTGAGAGGAAATACTTTAAGGGTTTCACCATTGAGAATGATGACAGCTTCTCCTGTAGGGGCTTTATTACAATTAAGTGTGTTCCCTCTATATTCACTCTGAGTTTTTATCATAAACGGATGTTGAATTCAGTCAAAACATTTTTTTAATAACTTAAAAAAATCATATGATTTTTATTTGTAATTTGTTAATGCCATGTATCACATAGATGGATTTGCAGACACTGAACCAGCTTTGCATCCCCAGAATAAATTTGGCTTATTCATAGATTATAATTGTTATAATGTATTACTGAATTCAATTTCATGCAAAGATGGGCACAATAAAGGACAGAAATCGTATGGACCTAACAAAAGCAGAAGATATGAATAAGAGGTGGCAAGAATACACAGAAGAACTATACAAAAAAGATCTTAATGACCCAGATAATCACGATGGCATGATTACTCACCTAGAACCAGACATCCTGGAATGTGAAGTCAAATGGGCCTTAGGAAGCATCACTACAAATAAAACTAGTGGAAGTGATGGAATTCCAGCTGAGCAATTTCAAATCCAAAAAGATGATGCTGTTAAAGTGCCAAACTCAACATACCAGCAAATTTGGAAAACTCAGCAGTGGCCACAGGACTGGAAAAGGTCAGTTTTCATTCCAATCCGAAGAAAGGCAATGCCAAAGAATGTTCAAACTACCACACAACTGCACTCTTCTCACATGCTAGCAAAGTAATGCTCAAAGTTTTCCAAGCCAGGCTTTGACAGTACATGAACTGCGAACTTCCAGATGTTCAAGCTGGATTTAGAAAAGGCAGAGGGACCAGAGATCAAATTGCCAACATCTGTTGGATCATAGAAAAAGCAAGAGAATTCCAGAAAAACATCTACTTTTGTTTCATTGACTACACCAAAGCCTTTGACTGTGTGTATCACCACAAACTGTGGAAAATTCTGAAACAGATGGGAATACCAGACCACCTTACCTGTCTCCTGAGAAACCTGTAGGCAGGTCAAGAAGCAACAGTTAGAACTGGACATGGAACAAGAGACTGGTTCCAAATTGGGAAAGGAATACATCAAGGCTGTATGTCTCACTACTTATTTAGCTTATATGCAGAGTACATCATGGGAAATTCCCAGTTGGATGAAGCTCAAGCTGGAGTCAAGATTGCCAGGAGAAATATCAATAACCTCAGATATGCAGATGACACCACCCTGATGGCAGAAAGCCAAGAAAAACTAAAGAGCCTCTTGATGAACGTGAAAGAGGAGAGTGAAAAAGCATCTTAAAACAAACATTTAAAAAACAAAGATCATGGCATCTACTCCCATCACTTCATAGTGAATAGATGGGGAAGCAATGGAAACAGTGACAGACTTTGTTTTCATGGGCTCCAAAATCACTGCAGATGGTGACTGCAGCCATGAAATTAAAAGACACTTGCTCCTTGGAAAAAAAGCTATGACCCCCTACACAGCATTATTAAAAAGCAGTGACATTACTTGGCCAACAAAGGTCTGTCCAGTCAAAGCTGTGATTTTTCCAGTAGTCATGTATGGATGTGAGAGTTGGACTATAAAGAAAGCTGAGTGCCAAAGAATTGATGCTTTTGAATTGTGGTGTTGGAGAAGACTCTTGAGAGTCCTTTGGACTACAGGGAGATCCAACCAGTCCATCCTAAAGGAAATCAGTCCTGAAAATTCATTGGAAGGGCTGATGCTGAAGTGGAGGCTCAAATACTTTGGTCACCTGATGCGAACAACTGACTCATTAGAAAAGACCCTGAAGCTGGGTAAGATTGAAGGCAGGAGGAGAAGGGGATGACAGAGGATGAGATGGTGGGATGGCAGCATCACCAACTCAATGGACATGAGTTTGAGCAAGCTCCAGGCATTGGTGATGGACAGGGAATCGTGGCATGCTGCAGTCCATGGGGTCAGAAAGAGTTGGACATGACTGAGCAACTGAACTGAACTGAATATTCTGTTGAGGATTTTTGCAGCTAGGCTCATCAAAAATATTGACCTTAATTATTCTTTTCTTTTGAATTTTTTTTTCTAATTTGGGTATAAGGATAATGCATCATAGAATAAGTTTGAAAGTGTTCCTTTAGACATGTTTGGAAAGGTCAGGCATTAGTTCTTTTTTAAATATTTGGTAGAATTCACTTGTGAGGCCATCTGGTCCAGGATTTTTGGTTTTGCGGAGTTTTGATTCCTGGTTCTATTTCACTACTAGCGTTCCATCTTCAGATTATCTGTTTCTTCCTGATTCAATCTTGGTATGTGTGTTTCTATGAATTTATCCATTTTCCACTAGGTGTTTAATTTATGGGTGTATGATTATTCACTGTAGTCTCTCATGATTCTTTGAAATTCTGTGATATCAGTTGTAATGTGCCTCTTCCATTTCTGATTTTATTTATTTGCACTTTCTTTTTTTCTGATGAGTCTGGCTAGAGTTTATCAAATCTGATTATCTTTTCAAAGAACTAGCTTTTATGTTCACTAATCTTTTCTATTGCCCTTTTAGCCTCTATTGTTTATTTAGTCTCTGATCTTTATTATTTCCTTCCTTCTGCTAACTTTGGGCTTTGTTTGTTCTTCTTTTTCTAGTTTTTTTTTTCTTTGTTGTTGTTTTGTTTTTTGATGTGTGTGTGTGTGTGTGTGTGTGTGTGTGTAGCAGTTTTATTAAAGTAAGAAAAGGGACAGAGAAAGCTTCTGACATAGACATCGGAAGGGGGACAGAGAGTACTCCCCTCGCTAGTCTAAGCAAGGGAGTTATATAATTTTTTAATTAGTTATGATAAATCAAAAGAATGTCTCAAGGTTGTAAAGATCTTACTAGATCCACTCCCATAATTTACATTTTAAGATAACAGGATTAGCCACAAGTTTTTCACGAAGGAGAAACTGTCCTCAAGAAGGATGTATTGTTGTTATATAATCCTTAGTACACAGTTTAAAATGAGTTGTTTGTGTGTAATCATCAGTACCAGGCTTAAGGAAAAAAACGTTTTCTGTGACGAAGACTAAAGAATGTAGAGGGAAAAAAATACATTTGTCCTTTCCTCCTCCTTGAGAATTCCAGAACCCTATCTCTGCTTCATGAGCCCAGATCCCTTTCTCTTCCTTAGGGATCCCAGACTTCTTATCAGCCTACCTAGGAACTGACTCTCTCATCCCCTCCTTTTCTTTTGGAGAATTATGTTGCCAAGGGAAAGGGGCATCCTTTTCATTCTATAATTACTTCCTGCTGTTGAGGGGTGTCATCCCTAAACTGTTGAGGCAACATATTCTCCTAACCCTCATATTGAGGGTCTCTGATCCATGGGCCCCAAGTAATAGTTGGAGAAGGCTCTGGCACTTGTAGGAGCCTGGACAACCATTTGTAACCTAAAAGCTTTCAGAAAGTTAGAAACAAACCCTGTTATACAGTTACAGATGTAAGGCAAAATAGTCATTAAACCAAGCTAAAACATAATCAAAATTAAAAGTACATTATGTCCATAGTTACATCAGTTCATCTTAGGATTGCTAGATGTCATCAGATCAAGAAGAGGCATCACATACAATTGTTGTTGGTGAAGACTTGAAGAAAGTCCTTTTGGAGAAACCCACCATAGGAAACCTTCAACTGATGAGGAGGTTGTAGAGCTGAAAACTGAGTCACATGGTTAATTTTAAGGCTTCAGTGTCTATAACAATGTCTGTGTGTAAGAAGGGTCTTCCATAGGTACATTCAAATGGGAACAGTCCTTCCTTTTTCGGGGCAATTCGAGCCCTCATTAAAGCTATGGGTAGAATTTAAACCAACTGTCTTGTGGTTCCTAAGTTAGTTTACACAGATGCCTGTTAATAATGTCATTAGCCTTTTCAACTTTTTCTGAAGATGGGGTCTCCAGGAACTGTGTAAGTGATATTTTATTCCTAGAATTTTCAACACCCCTTGAGTTACAGCAGTTTTAAAGACAGAGCCATTGTTGCTCTGAGCTTTAGAGTTTAAGATCTCACTCACATCATGAGAAGTCAGTACAGTAAGATATTTGCCCATTAGTCAAAATCAATAGTAGCTTTAGACATTAGCAAAACAATAGTAGGAATTACCGTTAAGGAATGTGGCCATAGGCTTTTTTTTTTTTTTTTACTAAGGAGCAAACTAAATTCTGATCCTGTGGGCAAGCTCAAAACAGAAGCGTGCAAGAGAGCAGTTTGGAGAGCCTTAAAAGCCTTTTAAGTCTCTGGGAACCTAACCAGCTTGTTGATTTGGGCCTGCTGAGTTTCAGTTATAAGTTTATCTAAAGGCCAGGCAAGTTCTCCATAACCTGGAATCCAAATGTGGCAGTAGCCTGTAATGCCCCCAAATCCTCTCAAATTGTCTAAAAGTCATATTTGGCTCATTTAGAAATTTCAGACAATAAAGTATAAGGATTAGGCACTTACTATTTGTATATCTTGAATTAGTCTCCATTTATCACTTGACATTTTTACATCCAAAATAGGAGTGTTGCATGGAATTAATAGGGAATTAATAGCCTCTGTTCCTTTAAATCTTAAAATGATGGATTTTAACCCTTCCTTAACCTCAGGAGTTAGTGGGTACTGCTTTTGATGTGAAAATAGGTGAGGATCTTTGAGCTTGATAACAGCAGGAATAGCATTTTGTGTTCAACCCTCAGTTTTTCCATCAGCCCACAATTTAGGATTATATTTTGTTCAATTAATGGGAGAGAAAGAGCAGCCTCCATATTCATGAAAACAGGCCTGGACCTTGTTCAGTATATCCCTCCCCAGGAGGGGTGAAGGAGACTCTGGCATGATTAGAAACTCAAGAAAATAGCAGAGTCCTAGTTGCAGAATAAAGGACAACTAAAATAATAACGTCTGGCTCATATGGATAGTCCCATTATAGTAGTGGATCAGGAGGAAAGTGGATCAGGAAGAAAGCGGACCAGGGGCTTCAGTGAGCACAGAGAAAGTTGCCCCAGTGTCCAAAAGAAATTGACTGATTGGCCCCCCACAGTTATTAATACCCGGGGTTCCTCGGGTGTAATTAGGATGGGAGCTTGTGTGGGGACCCCCAGGCACCTACAGTCCTGATTGTCTTAAGAGTCCAATCCCTGGGGCCTACACCTCAGAGGGCAGTCTCTTCTCTAGTATGGTCCTTTGCAGACTGGACATGCAGCTGGGGTGGCTTAGATGACTGAGGGCAATCCCGCTTGAGATGCTGCTCTTCTCACAGTAATAACAAGTCCACCCTTTTTCACCTGGGTCCTTCTGGGCATTTTTCCTCAGGCTGTTTCAGAGTGGATCTAACAGCCATGCTGGGGCTTTAGTCTTTTGCCTGGTTCTTTTTTACCTCTTATTTTCCTCCTCATATTCTCTACCGTAATACCATCTGAGACACTGCAAAAGTTTTTCTAAAGACTGATTAGGTCCAAACGCCTGTTTTTGTAACTTACAGCAGATACCTGGAGCTGATCGAGTGAAAAAACTATCTTTTAAGATCATTTCTCCCTCTGTAATTTTGAGATCAACATCAGTAAACTTGCAGAGAGCCCCCTGTAGTCATTCTAGGAATTTACCAGGAGTTTGCTTCTCTTCCTATTCTATCTCAGTCAACTTAGCATAGTCTAAAGTCTTTGCACTAGTTTGAGTCCTTTAAGAATACATCCAGCAAAGAGGCTCTGTTATCAGAACTGCTTGGCTCCCAGTAGGAAGGAGGGCTATTTCATGTTCCCTCTTTCCCCTTGCCTTCAAGCCATTCATCTCCAAAAGTAGTGGCTTCCCCCAAAATTCAAGTTTTTGAATCAGGAGTCAACTCCTGTCCCAAGACATACATTACATCTCTCCAAGTAAAGTCATAAAGTAAAGTTAGTCCCATAAAGCCTTCTATGTACTTTTTGGATCCTCTAGGGTCTCAACCACAATTGGGACTGTTGGAATTTCTACTGAGACTGAGGCAGCCCCTCCTGGAAGGGTACCCTGATTCTCAGCCTGTTCAGTTGGGAGCCCCAGATACAGGAGCAAAGTAAGAAAACAGGAGACAGCTGAAGGCTTCACACTCAAATCTGCACCCTTAGGACATAAGTCTGGCATGTCTCGCAGAGAGATAAAGAGCAACACATATATCACTTCTACCCATTTCCTTTGTTTTCTACAGAAGTGGTCTAGTTGTAAAGCAGTATCATAACTGAGAGTCCCTTTAAACTGCCAGTTTTCCCCATTCTCCAAAGGATACTGTGGCCATTCAGTATCACCGAAGATCAGGCGTGTATTTTTTAAACTCTGGGGATCAAACTTGTCCCAAGTTTTTTAACTACATTTTAAAGGAGTTGTTCTGGAACTGTTAGCTCCCATCTCTAACAAAGAAAAAAGCAGCATCCAAGGCCATGGCTTCTTTCCACCAGAGGCGTCCCTCCCTCCTCTAGATGGGTGTGCAAACAGACTTTCCACTGAAGCTTTCCTTCCCTGGTCAGACTTAGTCTGTTCCTTACTGATGCAGGCATTTTACTCATCCCTCCCAGTTCTACCACCAAGATGGCATGGAGATGCACCAGCGGTAGACCTGATGACATCCCAGATTGATTTCTAGTTCCTTACCACCAAGACCTTTGTTGGATTTGCCGGAGTAGTTTCCCAGAATGTTTCCCAAGCTAGGACTACTAGAGGAAGCATCCATCTTACGTGTGCCCATGTACATTCCTGAGTACAGTCCTGATAGTACAGTACTACTGATAGCAGTAGAAGCAGTGAGACATAAAGAGATGAGCAACACCCAAGATGTCCCTTCTAAGTGTCACCACGCCAGTATATGTGATAGCAAAGGTGGTAGAGGGCTGGCCAGGGAGGAAAAAAGTGATTTTTATCCTCAAGATTCTAGTTCCAATCCTTCCAGTTCCTTTCCACAGATTCCATAAAAGGAATATCTAGGGAATTGAGACAGAAGCCATTGGAGAGCTTTCTCTGGTCTGCTAATAGCTAGCACTACCAAAGAAAGAAGCCCATTGCACTTCCAATCTGAACAGATCCTGCAATTCCCAACTGATGTCCTCAAAAACCTCATAGTCACCAGCAGTGCTTTATCCGCATAGATAGGAGGCACAGCCATGACAAAGACTCACTTTTAGGACTTTGGGCCCTGAGGCAGGCAGTCAAGTGAGTGACCTCTAGCCTGAGAGACAGACATTCCTGGAGTTAGAGCTCTGGCTTGCTCCCAAAGAAGCTCTTGTAACTTTTGCCTCCTAATAAGGCTAGGCGCTTCCATACTTGGGGTTTAAGTAAAAGTACATAGTAATGGCATGAATCACAATGCCCTTGAAAGTCTATGATCTGACAGATCAGGTTAGTAGTTCTAATTCCCCAGGCAGTTACGGAATGGTCAAAGAGACCAGAAAAAAACTGACTGAGAAAGGAAAGCTCACTCCACACCCTTTGCCCATTTCTGGCTGCTCCCCTCACAGGGACGTTGAGTGCCTCTTGAATGGCAGGTCGGTATAAACCCCAACAAGGCTCCCCTTTTTGGAGCTCCCTTAAGTCATTACGGGGCACCTCGAAATCACAGAGCAGGGCTCATCACTTGCTTTGCACAGAACGTGTCATTCATTCACACACGCACACCATAGCGTTAGTAAAGTAAAGCAGAAAATGTGTATACTGAGAAAGCAGTGAGGCTAGAGCTCTTGAGTGTTCTTACCTTGTCCTGAAAATCCTGGATGAGCCCCCAAGATAATAGCTTATGGTAAATGATGTCAGGTTGATGATATCTGAAGAAGATTTAGCTTCAGGACCAGGGACCATTCTTGATCACTCAAGAGCTTTTGTGTAGCACTTTTATTAAAGAAAGAAAAGGGACAGAGAAAGCTTCTGACATAGACATCAGAAGGGGGACAGAGAGTGCCCACTCTTTTTCTAGTTTTATGTGTAATGTTAGATTGTTTACTTCGCATTTATCTGGTTTCCTAAGGTAGACCTGTTTCACTACAAACTTCCCTCTTAGAACTGCTTTTGTGAGTCACATAGATTTTGGAATGTTGTGTTTCCATTTTCATTTCTCTCAAGGTATTTTGATTTCCTCTTTGACCTATTGTTGTTTAGCAGCATCTTATTAAGCTCCCATATGTTTGTGTTTTTTCCAGTTTTTTTCTTGTAACTGGTTCGTAGTTTCATACCATTGTGGTCAAAAAGATGTTCAATATCATTTCAATTTCTTGAATTTACTGACACTTGTTTTGTAAAATCATATGATATATCTTGGAAAATGTCTCATGTGTACTTGAAAACAAGGTGCATTCTGCGGCAATTGGATGGAATGTTGTATATAAATCTATCAAGTACATCTTATCTAATGTGTTGCTTAAGGCCAGTGTTTCCTTATTTAGTTTGGCTGTTCTGTCCATGGGGTCACAAAGGCTCAGACACGACTGAGTGACTGAACTGAACTGTTCAGTCCATTATGTAACTGATGTGTTAATGTCTCTTCAGTTCAGTTCAGTCACTCAGTCTTGTCCGACTCTTTGCCACCCCATGAACTGCAGCACCCCAGGCCTCCCTGTCCAACACCAATTCCCGGAGCCTACCCAAACTCATGTCCTTTGAGTCGGTCATGCCATCCAACCATCTCATCCTCTGTCATCCCCTTCTCCTCCTGCCCTCATTCCCAGCATCAGGGTCTTTTCAAATACGTCCACTCTTCATATCTGGTGGCCAAAGTATTGGAGTTTCAGCTTTAACATCACTCCTACCAATGAACACTCAGGCCTGATCTCCTTTAGGATGGACTGGTTGGATCTCCTTGCAGTCCAAGGGACTCTCAAGAGTCTTCTCCAACACCACAGTTCAAAAGCATCAATTCTTTGGTGCTCAGCTTTCTTGATACTCCAAGTCTCACATCCATACATGACTACTGGAAAAACCATAGCCTTGACTAGATGGACCATTGTTGGCAAAGTAATGTTTCTGCTTTTTAATACGCTATCTAGGTTGGTCATAACTTTCCTTCCAAGAAGTAAGCGTCTTTTAATTTCACGGCTGCAGTCACCATCTGCAGTGACTTTCGAGCCCAGAAAAATAAAGTATGACACTGTTTCCACTGTTTCCCCATCTATTTCCCATGAAGTGATGGGACCAGATGCCATGATCTTAGTTTTCGGAATGTTGAGGTTTAAGTCAATGTTTTCACTCTCCTCCTTCACTTTCATCAAGAGGCTTTTTAGTTCTTCTTCACTTTCTGCCATAAGGGTAGTGTCATCTGCATATATGAGGTTATTTTTATTTCTCACGGCAATCTTGATTCCAGCTTGTGCTTCCTCCAGCCCAGCGTTTCTCATGATGTACTCTTCATATAAGTTAAATAAGCAGGGTGACAACATACAGCCTTGACATACTCCTTTCCCTATTTGGAACCAGTCTGTTGTTCCATGTCTAGTTCTAACTGTTGCTTCCTGACCTGCATACAGGTTTCTCAAGAGGCAGGTCAGGTGGTCTGGTATTCCCATCTCTTGAAGAATTTTCCACAGTTTGTTGTGATCCACACAGTCAAAGGCTTTAGCATAGACAATAAAGAAATAGATGTTTTTCTGGAACCCTCTTGCTTTTTCGATGATCCAGCAGATGTTGGCAATTTGATCTCTGGTTCCTCTGCCTTTTCTAAAACCAGCTTGAACATCTGGAAATTTGCAGTTCACGATTGCTGAAGCCTGGCTGGGAGAACTTGAGCAACTTTACTAGTGTGTGAGATAAGTGCAAATGTGCAGTAGTTTGAGCATTCTTTTGTATTGCCTTTATTTGGGATTGAAATGAAAACTGACCTTTTCCAGTCCTGTGGCCACTGCTGGGTTTTCTAAATTTGCTGGCATATTGAGTGCAGCACTTTCACAGCATGATCTTTCAGGATTTGAAATAGCCCAACTGGAATTCCATCACCTCCACTACCTTTGTTTGTAGTGATGCTTTCTAAGGCCAACTTGACTTCACATTCCAGGATGTCTGGTTCTAGGTGAGTGATTATACCATCATAACTAACTGGGTCATGGAGATCTTTTTTATACAGTTCTTCTGTGTATTTTTGCCACCTCTTCTTAATATCTTCTGCTTCTGTCAGTTTCATACCATTTCTGTCCTTTATTGAATGTCTCCTAGTATTATTGTATTACTGTCAATAACTCCTTTTAAGTCTGTTCACATCATACCATTTTTTAAATGAAGAAACTATACCAGAAAGATTAAGGAAATGCCTATATTACCTAACTTACTTTTATTTAGGCATTTTACATCTTCAGAAATGTACTCATTGCCCTTATTCATTAGGCCATCACAGTCCTAGAGTTTACAGAAACCTTTTTAAACAGTATCTTCATGACTTAATATCCTCGGTAGGTACTGAAGAAATTTATTCAGCTGCTATCTTGTATCAAACTGGATAGAGAATCAAGAAATCTAGTTTTTATATCTAACTCATTCTTCTTTTGGTTAGGTTACTTTGAAAATACGCTCAGTATTTTCAGGTGAGCTTTCTGTTACATAGACTATTTGTTCTCTAGAGTCCTTCCCAAGTAAAACATCAGAACACTATGATCCATGGAATTTTAGTTGTTAGTTATAGTACTGCTAAGTCACTTCAGTCGTGTCCAACTCTGTGTGACCCCATAGACGGCAGCCCACCAGGCTCCCCCATCCCTAGGATTCTCCAGGCAAGAACACTGGAATGGGTTGCCATTTCCTTCTCCAATGCATGAAAGTGAAGTCGCTCGGTTGTGTCCGACAACATAGGTAATTAATTTTTTCTGACAGTTTACTAACATAAAAAATACAATGCATATACCATCCTATATATACACATAAAAATCAGAGGAGAAAAGATTTCTCCAAAAAAAATACCTTGCTATAATTGTTGCACTATTTTTTATTACTATTGTTATATTTTGTTTAAAAATTCACTTCAACACTTTCAATTGCTTTGATAACTCACTAAGTGGTAACAAACAATAGCACAAAGAGAAGTGGTAATCAATTTAGATAGAAAATTATTTCTTATTTAAAGAGAACGTTGACCTTACCTCAATCCAGGGGGTGCTTACAATTTTTGCGTTTTCATCAAAATACTTTGCCAAGGTCAGAAAATTTTCATCACTGTATTCAAAACGATTCCGGAATACAATGGAGCAGATCACATTGCAGGGAGCATAGCTCAGAAGGAAAGTAGGATCACATGGAGATCCTAAAAAACAATATATAAAAGTTGGGATATAATTTTCAAATAAATCTTAAGTTTACTTTTTAAAATAATGGAGAAAGGTTGATTTCTAAGATTTTTTTATTATAAGAAGAACCTAGACCTGCCATCATCACTATAAATTCAACATGCCTAGAGAGTTGGACCATAAAGAAGGCTGAGTGCTGAAGAATTGATGTTTTCGAACTGAGGTGCTGGAGAAGACTCTTGAAAGTCCCTTGGAGAGCAAGATCAAACCAGTCAATCCTGAAGGAAATCAGTCCTGACTATTCATTGGTGCTAAAGCTGAAGCTCCATTACTTTGGTCATCTGATCTGAAGAGCTGACTCATTGGAAAAGACTGTGATGTTGGGAAAGACTGCGGGCAAGATAAGATGGGGCTGACATCAGTTTGAGCAAACTCTGGGAGATAGTGAAGGACAGGGAAGCCTGGCATGCCATAGTCCACGGGGTTGCAAAGAGTCGGACATGACTCAGTGAATGAACAACAACAACAACAAAATAAATTTGCATTTCCCTAAGCAAAATTATCTAATCCAGTGTAATTTATTTATTAAATTTCTCCCAATTATTCTCCCATTTATATCATTCTCCAATTAAAGCCACAAGGTAATACACAAGGAGGAGATCATTTTGAAATGTTTTTAAAACTATAAAATTTAGCTCTTGCTATTGACATTCTTCAAAATACCCAGAAGAAATTGACCAATATAACAAGAAGGTAAGGAGACTGGGGAGAATTGAAATCATATTTTGCAAAATGCATTGCAAAAGGTTGAGTGTGTGTTTCTCTCAGAAGAAAATAATGAGAGGGATTGAAGACTAGAGATCTCTTCAGGAAAATTAGAGATAAAAAGGGAACATTTCATGCAAAGATGGTCACAATAAAGGACAGAAATGGTACAGACCTAACAAAAGCAGAAGATATAAAGAAGAGGTGGCAAGAATACACAGAAGAACTATACAAAAGGATCTTAAAAACCCAGATAACCACGATGGTGTAGTCACCCACCTAGAGCCAGACATCCTGGATGTGAAGTCAAGTGGGTCTTAAGAAACATCACTACAAAGAAAGCTAGTGGAAGTGATGGAATTTCAGTTGAGCAATTTCAAATCCTAAAAGATGATGCTGTGAAAGTGCTATACTCAATATGCCAGCAAGTTTGGAAAACTCAACAGTGGCCACAGGACAGGAAAAAGTCAGTTTTCATTCCAATCCCAAAGAAAGGCAATGCCAAAGAATGTTCAAACTACCACACAGTTACACTCATCTAACACGCTGCAAAGTAATGCTCAAAATTCTCCAAGACAGTCTTCAACAGCATGTGAACCACAAACTTCCAGATGTTCAAGCTGGTTTTAGAAAAGGCAGAGCAACCAGAGGTCAAATTGCCAACATCCATTGGATCATAGAAAAAGTAAGAGAGTTCCGGGAAAATATTAACTTCTGCTTTATTGACTACACCAAAGCCTTTTACTGTGTGGATCACAAAAAAACTGTGGAAAATTCTGAAACAGATGGGAATACCAGACCCCACCTGACCTGCCTCCTGAGAAATCTGTAGGCAGGTCAAGAAGCAACAGTTAGAACTACACATAGAATACAGACTGGTTCCAAATTGGAAAAAGAGTACATCAAGGCTGTATATTGTCACCCTGCTTATTTAATTTATGTGCAGATTATATCATGCAAAACGCCAGGCTGGATGAAGCTCAAGCTGGAATCAAGATCACCAGGAGAAATATTAAAAACCTCAGATATACAGATGACACCATCCTTATGGCAGAAAGTGAAGAAGATCTAAAGAGCCTCTTGATGAAAGTGAAAGAAGAGAGTAAAAATGTTGGCTTAAAACTCAACATTCAGAAAATTAAGATCATGGCATCTGGTCCCATGATTTGGACTTCAAATCCAAATTTGGTCTTCATGGCAAATAGATAGGGAAACAATGGAAACAGTAACAAACTTTATTTTCTTGGGCTCTAAAATCAATGCAGATGGTGACTGCAGCCATGAAATTAAAAGACACTTGCTCCTTGGAAGAAAAGTATGACCAACCTAAAGAACATATTAAAAAGCAGAGACATAACTTTGCCAACAGAGGTCCATCTAGTCAAAGCTATGGTTTTTCCAGTAGTCATGTATGGATGTGAGAGTTGGACTATAAAGAAAGCTGAGTGCTGAAGAACTGATGCTTTTGAACTGTGATGTAGAAGACTCTTGAGAGTCCCTTGAACAGCAAGGAGATCCAACCAGTCCATCCTAAAGGAAATCAGTCCTGAGTATTCATTGGAAGGACCTATTATGAAGCTGAAACTTCATTACTTTGGTCACCTGATGGGAAGAGCTGAGTTGTTTGAAAAGACCCTGATCATGGGAAAGATTGAAGGCAGGAGAAGAAGGGGACAACAGAGGATGAGATGGTTTGATGGCATCACCAACTTGATGGACATGAGTTTGAGCAAGCTCTGGGAGTTGGTGAAGGACAGGGAAGCCTGATGTGCTGCAGTCCATGGTGTTGCAAAGAGTCGGATATGACTGAGCAACTGAACTGAATTGAAATATAAGCAGGTTAACAATATAAAATAAAGAATATTACACCATTTTTTGTTTTTTGACTCCTGACAACTTTTAAGCCTTACTTTTTCTTCTTCTGCTCACACCTGGAATAATTGATGTGATTGCTTCTTTGACACAAGCAGTAAGTTTAAACCACACAAACCCTGGTGTATACATTGGAACTCCACCCTCTAACCACCGTAAAAATTTCAAGCCGGTATCCTTTTCCATAAAGAGCAATATTGCATAGGAACCTGGAATGTCAGGTCCATGAATCAAGGCAAATTGGAAGTGGTCTAGTAAGACATGGCAAGAGTGAATGTCGACATTCTAGGAATCAGCGAACTCAAATGGACTGGAATGGGTGAATTTAACTAAGATGACCATTATATCTACAACTGTGGGCAGGAATCCCTCAGAAGAAATGGAGTGGCCATCATGGTCAATAAGAGAGTCTGAAATGCAGTACTTGGATGCAATCTCAAAAACGACAGAATGATCTCTGTTCGTTTCCAAGGCAAACCATTCAATATCACAGTAATCCAAGTCTATGCCCCAACCAGTAACGCTGAAGAAGCTGAAGTTGAACGGTTCTATGAAGACCTACAAGACCTTTTAGAACTAACACCTAAAAAGATGTCCTTTTCATTATAGGGGACTGGAATGCAAAAGTAGGAAGTCAAGAAACACCTGGAGTAACACGCAAATTTGGCCTTGGAATATGGAATGAAGCAGGGCAAAGACTAATAGAGTTTTGCCAAGAAAATGCACTGGTCATAACAAACACCCTCTTCCAACAACACAAGAGAAGACTCTACACCTGGACATCACCAGATGGTCAACACCAAAATCAGATTGATTATATTCTTTGCAGCCAAAGATGGAGAAGCTCTATACAGTCAGCAAAAACAAGACCAGGAGCTGACTGTGGCTCCAATCATGAACTCCTTATTGCCAAATTCAGACTTAAATTGAAGAAAGTAGGGAAAACCACTAGACCATTCAGGTATGATCTAAATCAAATCCCTTATGATTATACAGTGGAAGTGAGAAATAGATTTAAGGGCCTAGATCTGATAGATAGAGTGCCTGATGAACTATGGAATGAGGTTCGTGACATTGTATAGGAGACAGGGATCAAGACTATCCCCATGGAAAAGAAATGCAAAAAAGCAAAATGGCTGTGTGGGGAGGCCTTACAAATAGCTGTGAAAAGAAGAGAAGTGAAAAGCAAAGGAGAAAAGGAAAGATATAAGCATCTGAATGCAGACTTCCAAAGAATAACAAGAAGAGATAAGAAAGCCTTCTTCAATGATCAATGCAAAGAAATAGAGGAAAAGAACAGAATGGGAAAGGCTAGAGATCTCTTCAAGAAAATTAGAGATACCAAGGGAACATTTCATGCAAAGATGGGCTCGATAAAGGACAGAAATGGTATGGACCTAACAGAAGCAGAAGATATTAAGAAGAGGTGGCAAGAATACACAGAAGAACTATACAAAAAAGATCTTCACGACCCAGATAATCACGATGGTGTGATCAATGACCTAAAGAGTGAAAAAGTTGGCTTAAAGCTCAACATCCAGAAAACGAAGATCATGGCATCCGGTCCCATCACTTCATGGGAAATAGATGGGGAAGCAGTGGAAACAGTGTCAGACTTTATTTTGGGGGGCTCCAAAATCACTGCAGATGGTGTTTGCAGCCATGAAATTAAAAGACGCTTACTTCTTGGAAGAAAAGTTATGACCAACCTAGATAGCGTATTCAAAAGCAGAGACATTACTTTGCCAACAAAAGTTCATCTAGTCAAGGCTATGGTTTTTCCTGTGGTCATGTATGGATGTGAGAGTTGGACTGTGAAGAAGGCTGAGCACTGAAGAATTGATGCTTTTGAGCTGTGGTGTTGGAGAAGACTCTTGAGAGTCCCTTGGACTACAAGGAGATCCAACCAGTCCATTCTGAAGGAGATCAGCCCTGGGATTTCTTTGGAAGGAATGATGCTAAAGCTGAAACTCCAGTACTTTGGCCACCTCATGTGAAGAGTTGACTCATTGGAAAAGACTCTGATGCTGGGAGGGATTGGGGGCAGGAGGAGAAGGGGACGACAGAGGATGAGATGGCCGGATGGCATCACTGACTCAATGGACGTGAGTCTGGGTGAACTCCAGGAGTTGGTGATGGACAGGGAGGCTTGGCGTGCTGCGATTTATGGGGTTGCAAAGAGTCGGACACAACTGAGCAACTGAACTGAACTGAATCCTTTTCCGGCTTTCTCCAGGCAATTTTGGGTTGGTTTTCTAGCCACTGTGTCCTACACAGAAAGCCTTATTATGTGAGTAATATAACTTTTCATATCCTATTGAGATGTGTGTATCTACCAATATCAACAATCAATATTGAGATGTTGGTAGTGTGAACCACTACCAACCTCAACAGTTATACTAAATTTTCAGTGGGAAATCCATCCTGCCTCTGCCTGGTGACTACTACCACAACACTTTACTTCAGAATTAAAAAACTTAGTAGGGATCAAAAAGTAGAAATTACAAGAAAAAAGATTCTGCTCAACATGTGAAATAAACTTATAACAGTTAGTTAACCAGTGACAAACTGGACTACCCCAAGATGATGAGGTCTCCATAGTTAGGTGGAATCAAGCAGAGTCTGGGTGATCATAGGCAAGGAAGCTGAGAGAAGGTCATATTCACTATGGGAAAATTGAACCAGTTAATAATAAGCTGTTTAAAAGATACTTGCTCCTTGAAAGAAAAGTTATGACAAACCTAGATAATATATTAAAAAGTAGAGATATCAGTTTGCTGCAAAGATCTATCTAGTCAAAACTATGGGTTTTCCATAGTCATGAATGAATGTGAGAGTTGGATCATAAAGAAAGCTGAGTGCCAAAAAATTGATACTTTCCAATTGTGGTCCTGGAAAAGACTCTTGAGAGTCCCTCAGATAGCAAGGAGATCAAACAAGTCAATACGAAAGGAAATCAACCCTGAATATTCAATGGAAAGACTGACACTGAAGCTGAAGCTCCAGTACTTTGGCCACTTCATGGTAATAGCCAAATCATTGGAAAAGACTCTGATGCTGGGAAAGATTCAGGGCAGGACAACAAGGGGGTGACAGAGGATGGGATGGTTGGAAGGCATCACCAACTTAATGTACATGAGTTTAAGCAAACTCTTAGGGCTATTGAAAAACAGGGAAGCCTGGTGTGCTGTGGTCCATGGAGTCACAAAGAGTCAGGTATGACTTAGTGACTGAAAAACAACAGCAACTTGCTAAAACCCAATATTTACTGATTTATTAATTGCATTTCCAAAATTTTACTCTAGAAAGTAATTGGGGATGTTCAATGATTAGTATAGATTGCATTGTTTAATATTATTAACAACAAAAAACTGAAATCAATCTATGTTGCCTAAAATAAACTATGGAACATCCAAAATAATGAACTACTATTCTATTTTGTTAATAATATTCGTGATAAACATTTTAAAATTAAGCATGTGAAAATATTTATTTAATATGCTAAGTTTGAACAAAAGGGTAGAGAATAATCTATGCAGGATGAGCCTTGTTTTCTTCTTCTGCCAGATCTTCCACCCATTCCTAGATAATATGCACCAAAAGTCCAAATGATGTTCATTGACACTCTACTGCCATCTTGAGAAACTTACTCAAAAGAAGAAACCCAAATCATGGAAATATTTGTAATAATTGCATTATTTATATGAGTAACACAAAAAAATGAGGGAGAAAACCCATCTGGACCATAATATAACATTAGTAAAAAAAAAAAAACATGATGGTGAGTCATTGTTTAGAATATAGTGTTATTAAGTTCATGTTCTTCAAAAATTAAGCACTATGGTTTACAAAAGCACATATGTGTTAAGATCCTTATCTTTCTCCTTCCCTGTCAAGTCTCCTACTCACCCCTTTCTCTCTTATCCCCTCTTCCTGTCCTGCATGGGCATCCACACACGTGTACACTGAGCAGATGTGTGCTGCTGAAGCTCCCTCCCTTCACACCCACAGAGGAGCTGTAATACAGGCCTACTCAGAGAAGGATTTGGTGCAAAGTCCACACCTGAACCACTAATTTTGGTTCAGTTTTAATAAAATATCACTGATAGACAGGACTGTACAAGTTTAAGGTGCTGTAGCATAATGACATGACATGTATATGTTGCAAAATATTTGCAATGCTTCTCAAGAAGTTGCAAAAAGTTCTCAAGAACCTGAGAACTTAGTCTTTCAAGTTACTAGCAGATTACCACAATCCATGTTCTCCTCTTCTTCCTGTGCACACAGCTAACCACATTTTCCAGCTCCTCATACAGTAAGGTGTGGCCCTGTGACTCAGTTATAGCCCATGGGATATGAAAGAACTTTTGTGTGCCACTGCCATATCTCACCTATTAAAAACACTACTTGCTCTTTTCTTTCTTCTTTACTATCCCCACTACCATTCAAAGAGATGAACTCTGGGAGCCACAGGAAGGCAACCATGTGCTGAAAGCATCAAAGGCCCTGGAAACCAGGTGCTTGAAAAGGCCATTATACCAGCAACTTCCCCTCCTGCTACCGTCATGTGAGCAGGAAGTCAACTTCTGTTGTATTTGAGCCATTATCTCTCTGTAGTCTACTTGTAATAGCATTTGGTCTGCCCAAGCAGTTACTGCTAATTACATAAAGAAATACCCACCATTGGTTTTTTTTAATGCTTCCACCAAACATAAGGCTTCCTCTTGAATTCTGTGTTCAATAGTCCTCTTCCCCATCCCCATATTCCTCAAAACCATGAGGGAGAAACGCCGAGTTTGCTTCCATTTTTCTCCATTGCTGAAAACAATTCCTATATTGACCAAAAAATAGAGAAGAAAAATCCATTACTATGAATTACAGCTTAGTCTTTAAAACAGGAAGTGATAATGACACCTAACAGGGGTTAAATATAATGGTGGCAGCCTCAGGAATTCCCACTGAGCCCAATTTCACCTGCCTCCTCCTCTCTTAACCCAGTTTAGTGTTGTACTGTGAAGACTCTTGGTTTTACGTATTACTACACTCTTCCTCATCCATTAGCTCCTACAAAAATCAATTCAATTCTGTGAACCAAGTATTTTGTCTCCATTTTATTGATGAGGATGCGAAAGATCATAGAGGCAAATGCTTGCTCTATGATGACTCAGCTAACAATCCATGGAGTCCAAGTTATAGGTTAAGGTTTTATTTTTTTTTTAATTTTATTTTATTTTTAAACTTTACAATATTGTATTAGTTTTGCCAAATATCGAAATGAATCTGCCACAGGTATACCTGTGTTCCCCATCCTGAACCCTCCTCCCTCCTCCCTTCCCATACCCTCCCTCTGGGTCGTCCCAGTGCACCAGTCCAAAGCATCCAGTATCGTGCATCGAACCTGGACTGGCGACTCGTTTCATACATGATATTATACATGTTTCAAGGCCATTCTCCCAAATCTCCCCACCCTTCCCCTCTCCCGCAGAGTCCATAAGACTGATCTATACATCAGTGTCTCTTTTGCTGTCTCGTACACAGGGTTATTGTTACCATCTTTCTAAATTCCATATATATGCATTAGTATACTGTATTGGTGTTTTTCTTTCTGGCTTACTTCATTCTGTATAATAGGTTCCAGTTTCATCCATCTCATTAGAACTGATTCAAATGTATTCTTTTTAATGGCTGAGTAATACTCCATTGTGTATATGTACCACAGCTTTCTTTATCCATTCATCTGCTGATGGGCATCTAGGTTGCTTCCATGTCCTGGCTATTATAAACAGTGCTGCGATGAATATTGGGGTACACGTGTCTCTTTCAATTCTGGTTTCCTCAGTGTGTATGCCCAGCAGTGGGATTGCTAAATCGTAAGGCAGTTCTAGGTTTTAGAACCAGCTTGTGCATTGTGAGTGAATTGTAGAAGAAACAACAAAAGGAGTCAGTTCTCAAGAGAGGGAGAAACAGTACTTGTGCATTTAGAAGGAAGTTCAAGAAAATCCATTCTTCAAATAGGGGACACAGTCACAGCTCTTTTCATTTTAACATTTTTCCTTATTTGTTAAATCTCATCCATGAAATATGGTCTTAACACCAAGGAAGTTCAACATCAGACTTCCAGACTCAAGAAGAGATCAGGGGAAAAGACAATGCTCAAAAGGAACTTGTCCAAAAAGACATTAAAGAACAACATAGAGGAGGAAAGGATCCTATTCAGGCCTTGTTTCTTTTTGTAGGAACCCAGTGACTGGCCAGAGGACTGTCTGGTATTAGGCCCAGCTACAAAAACAGATGAAAGACAATTCAAGGACTCAATTTAAAAAGCTTTTCCTAATATCATCTCTAATTAATACTCCAATTGATACTTAACAATGTTTCTTAATGATCCTCTTTTCAGAGTTTTTTGTGCTTTATGCTTTGTATTCTGCTGAGTACAAATATTTCCTGTGTTGTTGTTTTTTTTTTTTTTTTAAGAATAGAAAATTAAAGGCAAGCTTGGAAATATTCCAAACCCTTATTGGTTCTGTGCATACTATGCATGTTTCCAAAAATGTTTCTTAGCATCCATGACTTTGGCCAGAAAGCAAAATGTTTGATTAATAGGACAATTTAGTCATTTCCCTCCCTTCTCTTTCTCTTTCATTATCTTCAGTTCAGTTCAGTCGCTCAGTCGTGTCTGACTCTTTGTGACCCCATGGAATGCAGCACCCCAGGCCTCCCTGTCCATCACCAACTTCTGGAGTTTAGTCAAACTCATGTCCGTTGAGTCGGTGATGCCATCCAACCATTTCATCCTCTGTCGTCCCCTTCTCCCCCTGCCCTCAATCTTTCCCGGCATCAGGGTCTTTTCCATTGAGTCAGTTCCTCTCATTAGGTGGCCAAAGTATTGGAGCTTCAGCTTCAGCATCAGTCCCTCCAATGAATACACAGGACTGATCTCCTTAAGGATGGACTGGTTGGATCTCCTTGCAGTCCAAGGGACTTTCAACAGTCTTCTCCAACACCACAGTTCAAAAGCATCAATTCTTTGGCATTCAGCTTTCTTTATAGTCCAACTCTCACATCCATACATGACTATTGGGAAAACTATAGCCTTGACTAGATGGACCTTTGTTAAGCAAAGCAATGTCTGTACTTTTTTTTTTTTTTTTTCCGAATGTGATTTTTTTTTTTTAGGTTTTTTTTTTTTTTAAAACTTTACAATATTGTATTGGTTTTGCCATATATCAACATGAATCCGACACAGGTATACACGTGTTTCCCATCCTGAACCCTCCTCCTTCCTCCCTCCCTGTACCATCCCTCTGAGTCATCCCAGTGCACCAGCCCCAAGCATCCAGTATCGTGCATCGAACCTGGACTGGTGATTCATTTCATATACGATATTATTCATGTTTCAATGCCATTCTCCCAAATCATCCCACCCTCTCCCTCTCCCACAGAGTCCACAAGACTGTTCTATACATCAGTGTCTCTTTTGCTGTCTCGTATACAGGGTTATTGTTACCATCTTTCTAAATTCTATATATATGCATTAGTATACTCTATTGGTGTTTTTCTTTCTGGCTTTTTAAAATGCTCATTATCTTACTCTACTTTTTAAATGTTCATTATCTTAACTGTCCATAATTTAAAATGAGCATCGCTTAATTGCAAATTAATGGAACATTAGTGATTAGATGGTTTGCTTTCACTGCATTTAAAGCTTTGTAGAGATACTGTGTCACGTTCATAATTTTAAACATGGATTGATGATCCTTCATGCTTCCCAGGTGACTCAGGGATAAAGAATCTGCCTGTCAATGCAGGAAACACAGGTCCAAGAATTCGATCCCTGGGTCAGGAAGATCCTCTGGACAAGGAAATGACAATCCACTCTAGTATTCTTTCCTGGAAAATCTCATGGAAGAGGAGCCTTGATGGCTACAGTCCATGGGGTAATGACAGAGTCGGACACAGCTTAGTGACTAAACAATAACAACGATTCTTTATAGAGAAATGTTGGAATTACGATGTCGTTGTAAACTTCTCCAAGTACCTATAATTTCTCAATTCTTTAGCCTTTTTGAATCTTTCCAACCTACAATTCCCACACTCCTCAAATAAAAACATACCTAATCCCTGGTTGATGTTGTCTGCTGCTGGTAAACTGCCTCTGGCAGAAAATTCCTCACTCTGATCAATTAGGACTTGCTTCACTGCTTCATATCCATGCAACACCACAGTGGGCTTCATGCCAAAATACAGAGTGAACACAGGACCATAATCTTCTGCTAGCTGGAAAAGGAACAGGAGATGTAAGAACAGTGAGCATTTCAAAACTGAAAAAATAGATAATGTGGGAAATACTTTTAATTTTCATAAGATACACTTCAATATTCATTCATCCATTATAAAAAACTTCAACTTCTAGAACCAGTAATTTAGTATGAAATCACATATTTCCAATGGTAATTACCATTATATGATTAGTAATACTGTTATTATTATCATCACCATCAATAGTAATCCCTTATTCAGCTGCTACTATGTGACAGAGGCTATAGTATGAATTCTATATTGTTCTGTTAAGCTTTTTTCTGCCAAATCTATAATTACACCAAAATTCCTCTTCTTTCTTATAGTTATAATAAATAATACATTTCTCCTTTGGTTTAAGGAAAGGTGCTTATCTCCCCCACATGCAAACTAAAAATCATTCCTCATTATCCATTCTCCACATATTTTTAGCACCAGAGAGCTCTAAGCTTTCATAATACATAAGGACATAGTCATAAACATTTTCCAGCTTCCCTGTGTAGTGATGTGAGTGAGGTCTTTCTATCATGGCAACTTATTCAATGTAAAACATGATATAGGACTTACAGTCTTTCAGCTTGTCCAATATTTCACTCCTTCTGCTACCTTACAATTTATTCTCCATACAGCAACCAGACTGATTTTTTCACAAAGCAAATGTTGAGATACATCACACTGATTTGATGCTAAAGACCAATGTTCTGACTCCTGTTTACATCTCCAAACTTATCTCAGAACATGTTTTTACTTACTCTTGGAGCTATAACCAGACTAGTCTTATGTCAGGGACTCCAAACATAATTAATCTCCAAATTAAAAAAGAATGGAACAAACAAGCACTTTACCAGGTTACAGTCTTATTTTCCTTATTTCATGGCTGCAGTCACCATCTGCAGTGATTTTGGAGCCCCCCCCCCAAATAAAGTCTGACACTATTTCCACTGTTTCCCCATCTATTTCCCATGAAGTGATGGGACCGCATGCCATGATCATAGTTTTCTGAATGTTGAGGTTTAAGTCAACGTTTTCACTCTCCACTTTCACTTTCATCAAGAGGCTCTTTAGCTCTTCTTCACTTTCTGCCATAAGGGTGGTGTCATCTGCATATCTGATGTTATTGGTATTTCTCCAAGCAATCTTGATTCCAGCTTGTGCTTAATCCAGCCCAGCGTTTCTCATGATGTACTCTGCATATAAGTTAAATAAGCAGGGTGACAATATACAGCCTTGATATACTCCTTTTCCTATTTGAAACCAGTCTGTTGTTCCATGTCCAGTTCTAACTGTTGCTTCCTGACCTGCATTTAGGTTTCTCAAGAGGCAAGTCAGGTGGTCTGGTATTCCCATCCCTTTCAGAATTTTCCACAGTTTCTTGTGATCCACACAGTCAAAGGCTTTGGCATAGTCAATAAAGCAGAAATAGATGTTTTTCTGGAACTCTCTTGTTTTTTGATGATCCAGCAGATGTTGGCAATTTGATCCCTGGTTCCTCTGCCTTTTCTAAAACCAGCTTGAACATCTGGAAGTTCATGGTTCACGTATTGCTGAAGCCTAGCTTGGAGAATTTTGAGCATTACTTTACCAGCATGTGAGATGAGTGCAATTGTGCGGTAGTTTGAGCATTCTTTGGCATTGCCTTTCTTTGGGATTGGAATGAAAACTGACCTTTTCCAGTCCTGAGGCCACTGCTGAGTTTTCCAAATTTGCTGGCATATTGAGCACAGCACTTTCACAGCCTCATCTTTTAAGATTTGAAATATCTCAACTGGAATTCCATCACCTCCACTAGCTTTGTTTGTAGTGATGCTTTCTAAGGCCCACTTGACTTCACATTCCAGGATGTCTGGCTCTAGGTGAGTGATCACACCATCGTGATTATCAGGGTCTTGAAGATCTTTTTTGTACAGTTCTGTGTATTCTTGCCACCTCTTCTTAATATCTTCTGCTTCTGTTAGGTCCATACCATTTCTGTCCTTTATCGAGCCCATCTTCGCATGAAATGTTCCCTTGGTATCTCTAATTTTCTTGAAGAGATCTCTAGTCTTTTCCATTCTGTTTTTCTCTATTTCTTTGCATTGATCTCTGAGGAAGGCTTTCTTATCTCTTCTTGCTATTCTTTAGAACTCTACATTCAGATGCTTATATCTTTCCTTTTCTTCTTTGCTTTTCACTTCTCTTCTTTTCACAGCTATTTGTAAGGCCTCCCCAGACAGCCATTTTGCCTTTTTGCATTTCTTTTTCTTGGGGATGGTCTTGATATCAGCTCTAATTTCACTTCCTCAGAGAAACTTCTGCTAACTACCCCTCTTACCCCTAATTCTTCAAGTTACACTGCCTGTTTCGACTGTGTTTCTATTACTTGTTTTGTATCCATATGTTTACTTGCATGATTGTTTCATAAATACAAGCCTGGTGTTGGGTGGTAAAGAATCTGCCTGCAAGGCAGGAGATGTGGTTTCGATCCCTGGGTTGGGGAGATCCCCTGGAGAAGGAAATGGCAACCCACTCCAGTATTCTTGCCAGGGAAAACCCATGAAGATGAGCCTGGGGGCCTACAGTCCATGGGGTTGCAAAAGAGTCAGACATAACTTGGCAACTAAACCACAACACCACATTGTATGTTTTGACCTGGGTTCAGTCCCTGGGTTGGGAAGATCCCCTGGAAAAGTACATGGCAATGCACTCCAGTATTCTTACCTGGAGAATACCCATGGACAGAGGAGCCTGGTAGGCTGCAGTCCATGGGGTCACAAAGAGTTGGACACAGCTGGGCAACTAAGTGCAGCATGATGCATCCATACATTTATGTGCATGATTGTTCCATAAATACACACCTATCATCTAGATGGTAAATTCCATAACATTAGGGTTGTTTTTTTTTTTCATTCATCTTTGAAAATCCCAAAATCTAACATACTTATTATTGAAATTAAAAATGTGAAGTTGCTCAGTCATGTCAGGCTCTTTGCAACCCCATGAAGTGTAGCCTGCCAGGCTCCATCCATGGGATTTTCCAGGCAAGAATACTGGAGTGGGTTTCCATTTCCTTCTCCAGGGGATCTTCCCAACCCAGGGATCGAACCCAAGTCTCCTACACTGCAGGCAGACTCTTTACCATCTGAGCCACCAGGGAAGCCCTGATAAAATTAGGCATTTAGTAACTTGTTGAACATATAATATACTCAAATAACCTGTGCAAAATAATTCTTATTTACATTTTAAAGACATGGAAATTAAAATCAATAGATATTTTTAAAACTTAACCAGAAAAAAAAAGAAAAAACTTAACCAAGGCTGTGATTTAACAACTGCATATTCTGGAGTGCTAACACAATCTTCAAAACCAGATCCAAACACAAAGAAAGGAGTTTCATTGGGCAGTACTCTGACAACTAATTGTCTCAGAGAAGCCTGATTTCCGATAATTCCTTCAAGATTTAGAGTTATTGCTCTATTAAATAGCTAAGAGTAGAAGCATTATTCATTCATTTGTTGAGATAATAGAAACTGAATTTTCCTAAATTCGGTTTTACTTATTTCCTTGATTTCAGTCTACTTTTTGGAAAATTTTAGTTTTGTCACTCTGTAAATGAGTAGATTTTTTACTTAAAGAAATTTTCATTGCCATTAAAATTACCAAAGGATAATTACTATAAAGGGAACCTATGTCACAATATTCAGCAGTGGCCACAGGACAGGAAAAGGTCAGCTTTCTTTCCAATCCCAAAAACAGGCAATGCCAAAGAATGCTCAAACTACCGCACAGTTGCATTCATCTCATATGCTAGTAAAGAAATGCTCAAAATTCTCCAAGCTAGGTTTCAGCAATACGTGAACCACGAACTTCCAGATGTTCAAGCTGGTTTTAGAAAAGGCAGAGGAACCAGAGATCAAATTGGAACATCTGCTGGATCATCGAAAAAGCAAGAGGGTTCCAGAAAAACATCTATTTCTGCTTTATTGACTAAGCTAAAGCCTTTGACTGTGTGGATCACAAGAATCTGTGGAAAATTCTGAAAGGGATGGGAATACCAGACCCCACCTGATCCGCCTCTTGAGAAACCTGTATGCAGGTCAGGAAGTAACAGTTAGAACTGGACATGGAACAACAGACTGGTTCCAAATAGGAAAAGGAGTATATCAAGGCTGTATATTGTCACCCTGCTTATTTAACTTATATGCAGAGTACATCATGAGAAATGCTGGGCTGGAGGAAGCCCAAGCTGGAATCAAGATTGCCATGAGAAATATCAATAACCTCAGATATGCAGATGACACCACCCTTATGACAGAAAGTGAAGAAGAACTAAAGAGCCTCTTGAAGAAAGTGAAAGAAGAGAGTGAAAAAGTTGACTTAAACCTCAACATTCAGAAAACTAAGATCATGGCATGCGGTCCCATCACTTCATGGGAAATAGATGGGGAAACAGTGGAAACAGTGTCAGACTTTATTTTGGGGGGCTCCAAAATCACTGCAGATGGTGTTTGCAGCCATGAAATAAAAAGAAGCTTACTTCTTGGAAGGAAAGTTATGACCAACCTAGATAGCGTATTAAAAAGCAGAAACATTACTTTGCCAACAATGGTCCATCTAGTCAAGGATATGGTTTTTCCAGTAGTCATGTATGGATGTGAGAGTTGGACTACAACGAAAGCTGAGCACCGAAAAATTGATGCTTTTGAACTGTGGTGTTGGAGAAGACTCTTGAGAGTCCCTTGGACTGCAAGGAGATCTAACCAGTCCATCCTAAAGGAAATCAGTCCTGAGTGTTCATTGGTAGGACTGATATTGAAGCTGAAACTCCAATACTTTGGCCACCTGATGGGAAGAGCTGACTCATTTGAAAAGACCCCGATGCTGGGAAAGATTGAAGGCAGGAGGAGAAGGGGACGACAGAGGATGAGATGGTTGGATGGCATGACGGACTCAATGGATATGAGTTTGGATAATGGACAGGGAGTTGGTGATGGACAGGGAGGCCTGGCGTGCTGCAGTTCATGGGATCGCAGAGAGTCAGAGATGACTGAGTGACTGAACTGAACTGAACTGAACTGGATATAGGGTTATTGTTATCATCTTTCTAAATTCCACTATATGCATTAGTATACTGTATTGGTGTTTTTCTTTCTGGCTTACTTCACTCCGTATAATAGGCTCCAGTTTCATCCACCTCATTAGAACTGATTCAAACATGTTCTTTTGATGGCTGAATAATATTCCATTGTGTATACGTACCCTGCTTTCTTATCCATTAGTCTGTTGATGGACATCTAGGTTGCTTCCATGTCCTGGCTACTATAAACAGTGCTGCAATGAATATTGGGGTACACGTGTCTCTTTCAATTCTGGTTTCCTCAGTGTGTATTCCCAGTAGTGGGACTGTTGGGTCATATGGCAGTTCTATTTCCAGTTTTTTAGGAATCTCCACACTGTTCTCCATAGTGGCTGTACTAGTTTGCATTTCCACCAACAGTGTAAGAAAAGGTTCCCTCTTCTCCACACCCTCTCCAGCATTTATTGCTTGTAGACTTTTGGATAGCAGCCATTCTGACTGGCATGAAATGGTACCTCATTGTGGTTTTGATTTGCATTTCTTTGATAATGAGTGATGTTCAGCACCTGTTCATGTGTTTGTTAACCATCTGTATGTTTTCTTCGGAAAAATGTCTGTTTGGTTCTTTGGCCCATTTTTTTGATTGGGTCGTTTATTTTTCTGGAATTGAGCTGCAGGAGTTGCTTGTATATTTTTTAGATTAATTCTTTGTCAGTTGCCTCGTTTGCTATTATTTTCTCCCATTCTGAAGGCTGTCTTTTCACCTTGCTTATAGTTTCCTTCATTGTGCAAAAGCATTTAAGTTTAATTAGGTCCCATTTGTTTATTCCTGTTTTTATTTCCAATATTCTGGGAGGCGAGTCATAGAGGATCCTTCTGTGGTTTATGTCAGAGAGTGTTTTGCCTATGTTTTCCTCTAGGAGTTTTATAGTTTCTGGTCTTACATTTAGATCTTTAATCCATTTTGAGTTTATTTTTGTGTAAGGTGTTAGAAAATGTTCTAGTTTCATTCTTTTACAAGTGGTTGACCAGTTTTCCAGGCACCACATGTTAAAGAGATTGTCTTTTCTCCATTGTATATTTTTGCCCCCTTTGTCGAAGTTAAGGTGTCCATAGGTGCGTGGATTTATCTCTGGGCTTTCTATTTTATTCCATTGATCTATATTTCTGTCTTTGTGCCAGTACCATACTGTCTTGATGACTGTGGCTTTGTAGTAGAGCCTGAAGTCAGGCAGGTTGATTCCTCCAGTTCCATTCTTCTTTCTCAAGATTGCTTTGGCTATTTGAGGCTTTTTGTACTTCCATACAAATTGTGAAATTATTTGTTCTAGCTCTGTGAAAAATACCATTGGTAGCTTGATAGGGATTCCATTGAATCTATAGATTGCTTTGGGTAGTATACTCATTTTCACTATATTGATTCTTCCGATCCATGAACATGGTATATTTCTGCATCTGTCTGTGTCCTCTATGACTTCTTTCATCAGTGTTTTATAGTTTTTTGTATATGTCTTTTGTTTCTCTAGGTAGATTTATTCCTAAGTATTTTATTCTTTTCTTTGCAATGGTGAGTGGAATTGTTTCCTTAATTTCTCTTCCTGTTTCCTCATTGTTAGTGTATAGGAGACTGACGCGCTGCCCACTGCGCTAAGGAGGCAGATTGTTAGTGTATAGGGATGCAAGAGATTTCTGCATGTTAATTTTATATCCTGCAACTTTACTATGTTCATTGATTAGCTCTAGTAACTTACTGGAGGAGTCTTCAGGGTTTTCTATGTAGAGGATCATGTCATCTGCAAACAGTGAGAGTTTTACTTCTTTTCCCATCTGGATTTCTTTATTTTTCCTTTCTGACTGCTGTGGCCAAAACGTCCAAAACTATGTTGAGTAGTAGTGGTGAAAGTGAGCACCCTTGTCTTGTTCCTGACTTTAGGGGAAATGCTTTCAATTTTTCACCACTGATGATAATGTTTGCTGTGGGTTTGTCATATATAGCTTTTATTGTGTTGAGGTATGTTCCTTCTATTCCTGCTTTCTGCAGGGTTTTTATCATAAATGGATGTTGAATTTTGTCAAAGGCTTTCTCTGCATCTTCTGAGATAATCATAAGGTTTTTATCTTTCAATTTGTTAATGTGGTGTATTACACTGATTGATTTGTGGATATTAAAGAATCCTTGCATCCCTGGGATAAAGCCAACTTGGTCATGATGTATGATCTTTTTAATATGTTGTTGGATTCTGTTTGCAAGAATTTTGTTAAGGATTTTTGTATTCATCAGTGATATTGGCCTGTAGTTTTCTTTTTTTGTGTGGCATATTTGTCTGGTTTTGGTATTAGGGTGATGGTGGCCTCATAGAAT
Organism: Bos javanicus; assembly: GCF_032452875.1. Classification (NCBI taxonomy): domain Eukaryota; kingdom Metazoa; phylum Chordata; class Mammalia; order Artiodactyla; family Bovidae; genus Bos; species Bos javanicus. Next base: position 16,582,160 of record NC_083893.1, read on the forward strand.
GAGTTTGGAAGTTTACCTTTCTCTGCAAGTTTCTGGAAGAGGTTGAGTAGGATAGGTGTTAGCTCTTCTGTAAATTATTGGTAGAATTCAGCTGTAAAACTATCTCAACCTGGGCTTTTGTGTGCTGGAAGATTTATGATTACAGTTTCAATTTCCATGCTTCTGATGGGTCTGTTAAGATTTTCTATTTCTTCCTGGTTCAGTTTTGGAAAGTTATACTTTTCTAAGAATTGGTCCATTTCTCCAAGTTGTCCATTTTATTGGCATATAATTGCTGATAGTAGTCTGTTATGATCCTTTGTATTTCTGTGTTGTCTGTTGTGATCTCTCCATTTTCATTTCTAATTTTGTTGATTGGATTCTTCTCCCTTTGTTTTTTGATAAGTCTGGCTAATGGTTTGTCAATTTTATTTATCTTCTCAAAAAAACAGCTTTGGGGTTTGCTATGGTCTCCTTTGTTTCTTTTGCATTTATTTCTGCCCTAATTTTTAAGATTTCTTTCCTTCTACTAACCCTGGAGTTCATTTCTTCCTTTTCAAGCTGCTTTAGGTGTAGAGTTAGGTTAGTTATTTGCCTTTTTTCTTGTTTCTTGAGGTAAGCTTGTATTGCTATGAACCTTCCCCTTAGCTCTGCTTTTACAGTGTCCCACAGGTTTGGGGTTGCTGTGCTTTCATTTTCACTCATTTCTATTCACATTTTTATTTCTTTTTTGATCTCTTCTGTGATTTGTTGGTTATTCAGCCGCGTGTTGTTCAGCTTCCATATGTTAGAATTTTTAATAGTTTTTCTCCTGTAATTGACATCTAATCTTACCACATTGTGGTCAGAAAAGATGCTTGGGATGATTTCATTTTTTTGAAATTACTAAGGCTATATTTATGGCCCAGGATGTGATCTATCCTGGAGAAGGTTCCATGTGCACTTGAGAAAAAGGTGAAATTCATTGTTTTGGGGTAAAATGTCCTATAGATATCAATTAGGTCTAGCTGGTCTATTGTATCATTTAAAGTTTGTGTTTCCTAGTTAATTTTCTGTTTAGTTGATCTATCCATAGGTGTGAGTGGGGTATTAAAGTCTCCCACTATTATTGTGATATTGTTAATTTCCCCTTTCATACTTGCTAGCATTTGTCTTACATATTGTGGTGCTCACTTGTTGGCTGCATATATATTTATAATTGTTATATCTTCTTGTATTGATCCTTTGATCATTATGTAGTGTCCTTCTTTGTCTCTTTTCACAGCCTTTGTTTTAAAGCCTATTTTATCTGATATGAGTACTGCTACTCCTGCTTTCTTTTGGTCTCTATTTGCATGGAATATCTTTTTCCAGCCCTCCACTTTCAGTCTGTATGGGTCCCTTATTTTGAGGTGGGTCTCTTGTAGACAACATATATAGGGGTCTTGTTGTTGTATCCATTCAGCCAGTATTTGTCTTTTGGTTGGGGCATTCAACCCATTTATGTTTAAGGTAATTATTGATAAGTATGATCCCATTGCTATTACTTTGTTGTTGTGGGTTTGAGTTTATACATCCTTTCTGTGTTTCCTGTCTAGAGAAGATCCTTTAGCATTTGTTGGAGAGCTGGTTTGGTAGTGCTGAATTCTCTTAGCTTTTGCTTGTCTGTAAAGCTTTTGATTTCTCCTTCGTATTTGAATGAGATCCTTGCTGGGTACAGTAATCTGGGCTGTAGGTTATTTTCATCACTTTAAGTATGTCCTGCCATTCCCTTCTGGCCTGAAGATTTTCTATTGAAAGATCAGCTGTTATCCTTATGAGAATCCCCTTGTGTGTTATTTGTTGTTTTTCCCTTGCTGCTTTTAATATTTGTTCTTTGTGTTTGATCTTTGTTAATTTGACTAATATGTGTCTTGGGGTGTTTCGCCTTGGGTTTATCCTGTTTGGGACTCTCTGGGTTTCTTGGACTTGACTTCCTTCCCCATTTTAAGGAAGTTTTCAACTATTATCTCCTCAAGTGTTTTCTCATGGTCTTTCTTTTTGTCTTCTTCTTCTGGGACTCCTATGATTCGAATGTTGGGACATTTAACATTAACAAATGAGATTGTCCTCATTTCTTTTAATTCGTTTTTCTTTTTTCCTCTCTGATTCATTTATTTCTACCATTCTATCTTCTACCTCACTTATCCTATCTTCTGCCTCCATTATTCTACTGTTGGTTCCCTCCAGAGTGCTGTTTATCTCATTCATTGCACTATTCATTATATATTGACTCTTTTTTATTTCTTCTAGGTCCTTGTTAAACCTTTCTTGCATCTTCTCAATCCTTGTCTTCAGGCTATGTATCTGTAACTCCATTTTGTTTTCAAGATTTTGGATCATTTTCACTATCATTATACGGAATTCTTTATCAGGTAGATTCCCTATCTCTTCCTCTTTTGTTTGGTTTTGTGGGCATTTATCCTGTTCCTTTACCTGCTGAATATTTCTCTGCCTTTTCCTCTTGTTTATATTGCTATGTTTGGAGTGGCCTTTCCGTATCCTGGCAGTTTGTGGTTCCTCTTTATTGTGAAGGCTCCTTGCTCTGGGTGAGGTTGGACTGGTGGCTTGTCAAGGTTTCCTGGTTAGGGAAGCTTGTGTCGGTGTTCTGGTGGGTGGAGCTGGATTTCTTCTCTCTGGAGTGCAATGAAGTGTCCAGTACTGAGTTTTGAGATGTCAGTGGGTTTGGTGTGACTTTGGACAGCCTGTATATTGAAGCTCAGGGCTATGTTCCTGTGTTGCTGGAGAATTTGCTTGGTATGTCTTGCTCTGGAACTTGTTGGCCCTTGGATGGTGCTTGATTTCAGTGTAGGTATGGAGGCTTTTGATGAGTTCCTATTGATTAATGTTCCCTGGAGTCAGGAGTTCTCTGGTGTTCTCAGGATTTGGACTTAAGCCTCCTGCCTCTGGTTTCCAGACTTATTTTTACACTAGCTTCAAGATTTCTCCATCTATACAGCACCGATGATAAAACATCTAGGTTAATGATGAAAAGTTTCTCCACAGTGAGGTACACCCAGAGAGATACATAGAGTTAAATGGAGAAGAGAAGAGGAAAGAGGGAGATAGAGGTGACCAGGAAGAGAAGCGGGGGAATCAGAAGGGAAGAGAGCAAGCTAGCCAGTAATCACTTCCCTATGTGCTCCCCACAGTCTGGATCCCTCATAGATGTTCACAGAGTTACACAGAGAAGAGAAGAGGAAGGAAGGAGACAGAGGTGGCCAAGAGGATAAAAGGGGGAATCAAAAGGAGACAGATCCAGCCAGTAATTAGTTCCCTAACTAAGATCATGGCATCTGGTCCCATCACTTCACAGGAAATAGATGGGGAAACAGTGGAAACAGTGTCAGACTTTATTTTCGGGGGCTCCAAAATCACTGCAGATGGTGATTGCAGCCATGAAATTAAAAGACATTTACTCCTTGGAAGGAAAGTTATGACCAACCTAGATAGCATATTCAAAAGCAGAGACATTACTTTGCCATCAAAGGTCCATCTAGTCAAGGCTAATGGTTTTTCCAGTGGTCATGTATGGATGTGAGAGTTGGACTGTGAAGAAAGCTGAGTGCTGAAGAATTGATGCTTTTGAACTGTGGTGTTGGAGAAGACTCTTGAGAGTCCCTTGGACTACAAGGAGATCCAACCAGTCCATTCTAAAGGAGATCAGTCCTGGGTGTTCATTGGAAGGACTGATGCTAAAGCTGAAACTCCAATACTTTGGCCACTTCATGAGAAAAGCTGACTCATTGGAAAAGACCCTGATGCTAGGAGGGATTGGGGGCAGGAGGAGAAGGGGACAACAGAGGATGAGATTGCTGGATTGAATCACTGACTCAATGGACATGAGTTTGAGTAAACTCTGGGAGTTGATGATGGACAGAGAGGCCTGGCGTGCTGCGATTCATGGGGTTGCAAACAGTCAGACACGACTGAGTGGCTGAACTGAACTGAACTGAAGTATTCTCCACAGCCTGGAACACACAAAGAGATTCACAGAGTTGGGTAGAGAAGAGAAGGGGAAGGGAGGAGATAGAGGTGACCTGGTGGAGAAAAAGCAGTCAAAAGGGGTAGAGAGCAATCAAGCTGGTAATCTCGCTCCCAGGTAAAAACGAGTGCTGCAGATTGGGTTCTTAAAGGTATAAAATTGATAACAAATACCAAAAAGCAAAGATTAAAAATCTAGAGTAGAGGTTAGATTCTCAAAAATACAATATTTAAAAAACAAAGTCACAAAAATTATAAAGTATATATATATATACATGAAGTTTGTTTAAAAATAGGGTCTTTTTTTTTTTTTTTCTTGGCAAGGTAATAGTAGGTTATAAATGTGGAGAAGGCAATGGCAAGCCACTTCAGTACTCTTGCCTAGAAAATCCCATGGATGAGGAGCCTGGTAGGCTGTAGTCCATGGGGTCACTACGAATCAGACGCGACTGAGTGACTTCACTTTCACTTTTCACTTTCACGCAATGGAGAGGGAAATAGCAACCCACTCCAGTGTTCTTGCCTGGAGAATCCCAGGGACAGCAGAGCCTGGTGGGCTGCCGTCCATGGGGTCGCACAGAGTCGGACATGACTGAAGAGACTTAGCAGCAGCAGTAGGTTATAAAAATGAAAATTAAAGCAGTAATAGAGGACTTAAAATTTAAAAAAAAATTTTTTTAATGATAATTAGTAAAAATACATCTAGGACTTTCTCTGGAGCTTTTGTGGACAGTGTGGGGTCAGTTCATTATCAGATAGTTCCTTGGTCTGGCTTATACTTCTCAAGATCTATAGGCCCCTTCCTATGTAGTCAGTGCTAACTATAGGGTTTTAATCTATTGCACCTGTCAGTCACTTCCAAAGCGGTTCCCTCTGTTTATTTTAGCTTCTTCTGTTTGCTGGTCTCTTCAGTGTCTAATTTCCACCCTGACACAAGGGGGCGGTGGTGGTCACTTTTTTTAGGCTCACTTGTTCAGTACTGCTGTGGGGAGGGAGAAACATTGCTAACAAATATCACTGGCATGTGTGGGGAGTGCTTGCAGTGTCTGCCACACTGGGCTTACCCCAACTCACAGCGTGTGTGCTTTCCCAGTCTACACTGCTCAGGCTCTAGGTTCCTCTGCCAGGAACTGTCTGAGGCGGGCCCTGGGTTGCATGCACTTGTCAGGTCTAAGCAGCTCAGGTTCAGGTTCTTGGGTACTCCACAAAGGCACAGACTTGGTTGGACCTGCATTTTGTGCCCTTCCCAGGTCCAAGCAGCTCAGGTGACCAGGTGCTTGGCAAGCACAGTCGCCCCCAGTTGGAGGCTGCATCTTATCACCTCCCCAGCCACTCTTTTCTGGGTGTACAATGGGCATGCCTTCTCAAGTGTGCCGTGTGTCTCTTCTAGGGAGCTGATCTCTGGCTGCAACACTCCCAGTGGAAGTCAACCATCCAGAATCCCTAGAAGTCTTGGTTAGCAATGAAGCCTGCTTGCAGTTTGGTAGAGGATGCCTCTCTGGGGCCACAATTGTCCCCTTCTGGCTCTGGCTGCCATCGCCTACGTGTCTCTAGCGGGCGATGGGCCAGTCAGCAGCTGGCTAGCTCTGCTCAGTCCTTTGTTCTGTGAGCGGGCCTGGCAGTGTCTTATGTTAGGGCTTTTTGCGGGATAGCTATCCCACAGTTTGGGTTCCTATCTCATGTTAGTTCCCTCAGATTGCCCTCGGGGCATTCAGGCCCGGTCCTTACCCTAAGCAATGCAGCCTGCACCTCCCTGTCCAGTCCCCACTTGCTAGTGGCAGATTCGAGCGTCTGGGCTGCTTCTCCACTGGGAGTTGCCATTAGGCACCTAATCTGTGGGTTTTATTTATTTATTTATTTATTTATTTTTCCTCCCGGTTATGTTGCCCTCTGAGATTCCAAGGCTTGCCACAGACCCACCAGTGAGAGTGTTTCCTGGTGTTTGGAAGCTTCTCTCTTTTTAAGACTCCCTTCCCAAGATGCATCTCCATCCCTACCTCTTTTGTCTCTCTTTTTATTTTTTATATTTTGTCCTACCTCCTTTTGAAGACAGTGGGCTGCCTTTCTGGGTGCCTGATATCCTCGGCCAACATTCAGAAGTTGTTTTGTGGAATTTGCTCAGCATTCAAATGTTCTTTCCATGAATTTGTGGGGGAGAAAGTGGTCTCCCTGTCCTATTCCTCTGCCATCTTAGGATTGCCCCCCAGAAAGAGAAGTTAAGGAAACAATCTTATTTACCACTGCATCCAAAAAAAAAAAAAAAAACTAGGAATAAACCTACATAAGGAAATAACAGACCTGTCTCAGAAAATTATAAAACAATGATGAAAGAAATTGAAAGTGACAGAAACAGATGGAAAGATAAACTGTGTTTTTGAGTTAGAAGAAATCATATATAAAATGATCATACTAAGGCAATCTGCAGATTGCAGTTCTATCAAAATACCAATGACATTTTTCACAGAACTAGAATAAATAATTTTAAAGTTATATGGAAACACAAAACACTGCAAATAGTCAAAGGAATCTTGAGGGGGCGCAGAAAAAAAACTGAGCTGGAGGAATCAGACTCCCTGACCTCACAATATACTATACAACTATATTAACCAAAAAAGTATGATACTGGTACAAAAACAGACACATCTATGGAACACAATAGAGCACCCAAAAATAAACCCACACACTTACAGTGAATTATTCTATAACAAAGGAAGTAAGAATATACAACAGAGAAAAGATAGGGAATATCACCTATATTTTATAGTAACTATAAATGAAGTATAACCTTTAAAATTGTGAATCACTATACTGTACATCTGTAGCATATAATATTGTACATCAATTACACTTCCATTTTTAAAAATGAATAATAACTAAATGATAAAATCATGTCTGGGTATTCACTGGGCAATTCCCTTTAAAACCACTCTTTAAAAACATGGTGTCTGCAGTAACAAGAGTTGGTTGATTTGCCAGCATAAATGGGTTCCATAGGAGCTAATTCTGGTAATTTAAAATAAAAGGCTAAGCATACCAAAAAATTTTAATTAAAAAAAAAACTGATGTCAAGAAAACAAACTGGGACAAGACATAGGGCTGTCTTACTTACTCATGGCAAACAACTGGAAGAAAATCACTCATACTTGCCTTGCTTATGGATTTGCTGACATTCTTAGTATTTATCTGGAAAATATTTCCAACAACTGGGAGAGGAGTGGGCCCAGGTGGCAGCTTCCCTTTGGCATGCCTCTGATTCCACAGAAAAAGGAAAATCAAAAAAGAAAGACAGGTCACCAGAACTACGAAGAGTTCCATTGGTGTGCTTCACATGAGGGCAACTGAAAGTTTAAAATCTAAAGACTTTTTAAAAATACTAAGTGCAGGCTTATCACCAAACATGCAATGAGTCTTTGAACTTTTGAATAAATATTGTTTTACCATCATTGCACTTTGGCCTGTCAGTAGATATTTAAACAAAAACTTATCAGCCTTAATACTGATAAATATCTAAGTTTTTGATGGAAATCCCAACTAAAAAATAACTCAATTCCTCAGAGATGACCACATATTAGTAGTGAAATTGAAGATATCAGATTTTCAAAGGGCTGGAATTCATGATCATGACAAACGATGAAAGAGAGTATCTCTGTGTCAAAATTCATCATCATATGAGCAGAAAAATAAGCAATTCCTTAGAGCCTTTTCTCAGAAGATCTATGGAAAGGCCACATCAAGACAAGGAAGCAGGGCAAATAAAGAAAAGAATAGGGAGCTGGTCTTATCTTAGAAAAGAGTAGAGGGATTCCAATGGTTTTTCAAGAGCTCTTTTCTTTGTGCCAGGAGTTCTGACACCATTTACTCCCAGAGAGAATGCAGGCCGGCAGACAGTAGATAAAAAAAGGAATAACAAATACTGAGGAATCCTCAAGTCAAGGAAAGAAATCACTCAAAGACATCAGTGGAAAGTCCCTTGACTACTTATCACCCACTCCCTTCTTTACATACCCATTTCCAATAAGGATCACATAACTTGAGCAAACATTGCATATTCACACTTAGGTGAGGAAATACACTCCAGAAAATATATAAAGACTCACAGATATGAACAAAATTTCAAGACTTAAAAGCTATTTGAGGAACTTCAATAGCATAACGAACATCTAACTTAAAAATCATAGAACTAATCCCTGAAGAATTAAAAACAGAAAAAATGTTAAATAGAACATCATCAGATAAATTTAACCAAATAAAAAGTTAATGGAAAGATGAAAAGTTTTTGGTAGTTAAGAATGTGGTTGCAAAAATGCTTTTAATAAACAGATATGCTGAGTAATAAAATAGCTTTGCCTGCAGGTTGACTTATTTTATCAGGAAGATTCAGGGGGAACAGGGTTTCCACAAGAATAGAGTACAAAATAATAATGATAAAAACTGTAAACAAAGTTGAATGATATGGACAATAATTCTAGAAATTCTAGCAACTTTATCACAGGAGTTTCAAGGAGAGAGAAAAATAATCAAATGTATTAATAAGCAAAGGAAATGGAATAAATTTTTCCTATAATGATGAAAGATCCAAAGTACCCACCAAGTTCTAAGCAGGATTAAAGAGAAAAGACCGACACTCTCAAAATTTTGTGAAATGTGAGAACATCAAGGAAAACAAAAAAAAAGCCTAAAATGCTCTAGAAAGTTAAAAGGAAATTATAAAGAATCAGACTCAATTTAGAATAAATCTTCCCATACACAATGCTTATAAATGATAGATAATAGTCAAGTAAAGCCTTCAAAAATTCAATAGGAAATTATTTTTAAAGTATTATTCTACACCAGATAAACTAGAATTTAAATATAAGATCAAAATATAGATATCTGGGGGGCTTCCCTGGCAGTCCAATGGTTAAGACTTCATGCTTGCACTGCAGTGGGGCATGAATTCAATCCCTGGTCCAGAAACTAAGATCCCCCCTGTGTCATGGTATGGCCACAAATAAAACAAATAAATTAATATAATATAAAAAAATTTTGGACATGTAAACATTCAAACATTTTATAATATTGAAACCATTTCTGAAATAATTACCTGAAGAAAAGCTCCAACAAATAAAAATATACCCCAAAAAGGGAGCATGTGAGATACAAAAATAATGAGGTGCAAAAGGCAAGTAAAACTACTGAGTCTAAATATGACTGATAAGTGGTAGCAAAGCTTAAAGAAATTATCATTAGCTTTCATAAGGAAAGGGAAGCTAAAATTCTAGATGTTTTCAACAAAATCTGCAAACTGATACAGAATGTAGGGAGTTGCCAGCCTTTTGAGAGCTGTTGGTTTTACTCTCGTGTGTGTGTGTGTGTGTGTGCACGTGTGTGCTCAGTCATGTCCGACTCTTTGCAATCCCATGGACTGTAGCCTGCCAGGCTCCTCTGTCCATGGAATTCTCCAGGTAAGAATACTGGAGTGGGTTGCCATTTCCTCCTCCAGGGGATCTTCCCAACCCAGGGACTGAATACAAGTCTCTTGTGTCTCCTGCATTGACAGTCAGGTTCTTTACAACTTGTGCCACCTGAGAGGCTACCAGTACTAATTGTCATCTCTGATTATATGAACAGATAAAAACAATTATAATATAAAATTTGCTAATACAACTTGATATACCACTTAAAATGAAACATCTTTCCTTTTAATAGGGAAAAGCAAAATGAAATAAAGAAAACTTGATCTCTACAGTTAAAGACAATATAAAAGCATGAGGTCTATTAAGCATGAGATAAAAATCATCAAGTGAAGCACTATGACTTCTCATTTCCTTCAAATATTTCATGGGTTTTTAAAAGACACACCTCCTGAGACCAAATAAATAGAAAAACTAAAGCGAATCATGTACAAAAATCAAGTGCAAAATAACAATGACGAAAATTGCAAAGTGGTATAAACAATAGTTGTAATAGGTTAGCCAAAAAGCTTGTTCAGGTTTTCCCATAACCCCTTTGGAAAAGCCCAAACTTCTGGGCCAACCTTGCTAGCAAGTACAGCAATAAGTTTTATTTTGGATAAATTTGAATACTTACTTAGGATTTGTTGTTCACTCACTCAGTTGTGTCTAACTCTTTGTGACCCCGTGGACTGCAGCATGCCAGGCTTCCCAGTCCCGCACTATCTCTCATAGTTTGCTTAAATTCATGTCCATTGAGTCAGTGATGCCATCCAAACATCTCATCCTGTGTTGCCACCTTCTCCTCCTGTCCTCAATCTTTCCCAACATCAGGGTCTTTTCCAGTGAGCCAGCTCTTACCAGCACGTGGCCAAAGGATTGGAGCTTCAGCTTCAGCATCAGTCTTTCCAATGAATATTCAGGGTTGATTTCTTTTAGGATTGACTGGTTTGATCTCCTTGCTGTCCAAGGGACTCTCAAGAGTCTTCTCCAACACCACAGTTCAAAAGCATCAATTCTTTGGTACTCATCCTTTGTGGTCCAACTCTCACATCTGTACATGACTACTGAAAAACCATAGCTTTGACTAGATGGGTCTTTGTCGGCAAAGAGACATCTCTGCTTTTTAATGTGCTGTCTAGGTTTGTCATAGCTTTTCTTCCAAGGAGCATGTATCTTTTGATTTCATGGCTGTAGCCCCATTCCACAGTAATTTTGAAGCCCAAGAAAATAAAGTCTGTTACTGTTCAACATTTAGCTAATTAATTTAGTTTTAATAAATGTTCTTTAATATTTAAGTAGTCTAATTTCAGACTATAGCTATATCAATATATTGGCCAAAAAGTTGGTTCAGGTATGGAAAAACTCAAACCAACTTTTTGACAAACCCAATACAATCAGCATATAACCAGTACCACAAGATTGATTGAAGAAATATTTTACTGATTCTTCTGTGCCAGGTATTTTCCACCACCCAGTTAGCTCACTTGATCTTCAAAAGATGCTTTGAATAGAAACCTTTCAGTTAAATTACCTTGAAATGATTCAGGCACCTCCCTGCTCAGTTAATAAATGGGAGAACTGGACTACCCTAGGTAGTCCTAGGTTCAGATGTGAACCTAGGACATCTGACACATCATATACACCAATTATAACTTTAAAAAAGAAGAAAGTGAAAGTGAAGTTGCTTAGTTGTGTCCAACTCTTTGTGACCCCATGGACTGTAGCCCACCAGGCTCCTCCATCCATGGAATTTTCCAGGCAAGAACACTGGAGTGGGTTGCTATTTCCTTCCCCAGGGGATCTTCCTGACCCAGGGATCGAGCCCAGGTCTCCCACATTGTAGGTGGATGCTTTTACCATCTGAGCCACCAGGGAAGCCCTAAAAAAAGAAGAACGGGTGCTCATACAACAGCAGCCTGGAGGAAATGAAGTCCCTTTCCTAAGAGCCATAAAACCCAATGCAGGACACCCAATGTTACTTGGTCATCGCCATGGCTGGTGATACAGCAGGAGAAGTCAGCCTCCGAGGAAATCAGCAGGTAGGTCCTCAGCAACCAGAGCTTCCCTACACAGCTTCTGTAGCAGCAGAGGAGCATGGTTCAGGGTGGAGGCTGGGAAACTAAGCACATCTAATAACACCCCCAGTCTGAAAAGGCCACCATGTCTATATTCCACAGACAAGAATACAATACATTTAGATCAGTGCCTAAATGTAATAAAATCAAAATTCAACTTTATACCACATAAAAGAACCAAATTTGAAAGCAGTCTTCCATTAAACCACTATTAAATTTTTTGACATATTTCATTTAATTATTTATTTATTTTTAATATAAATTTATTTATTTTAATTGGAGGCTAATTACTTTATAATATTGTATTGGTTTTGCCATACATCAACATGAATCCACCACTGGTGTAAACGTGTTCCCCATCCTGAACCCCCTCCCACCTCCCTCCCCATACCATTCTCTGAGTCATCCCAGTGCACCAGCCCCGAGCATCCTGTATCATGCATCGAACCTGGACTGGAGATTCATTCCACATATATTATATTATACATGTTTCAATGCCATTCTCCCAAATCATCCCACCCTCACCCTCTCCCACAGAGTCCAAAAGACTGTTCTATACATCTGTGTCTCTTTTGCTGTCTCGCATACAGGGTTATCGTTATCATCTTTCTAAATTCCATATATATGCAGTAGTAAAAGGCAATGGCATCCCACTCCAGTACTTTTGCCTGGAAAATCCCATGGACGGAGGAGTCTGGTGGGCTACAGTCCATGGGGTCGCTAGAGTCGGACATGACTGAGCAACTTCACTTTCACTTTTCACTTTCGTGCATTGGAGAAGGAAATGGCAACCCACTCCAGTGTTCTTGCCTGGAGAATCCCAAGGACAGGGAAGCCTGGTGGGCTGCCGTCTCTGGGGTCTCACAGAGTCGGACACAACTGAAGCGACTTAGCAGCAGCAGCAGTATACTGTATTGGTGTTTTTCTTTTTGGTTTACTTCACTCTGTATAATAGGTTCCGGTTTCATCCACCTCATTAGAACTGATTCAAATGTATTCTTTTTAATGGCTGAGTAATACTCCATTGTATATATGTACCACTGCTTTCTTATCCATTCATCTGCTGATGGACATCCAGGTTGCTTCCATGTCCTGGCTATTATAAACAGTGCTGCAATGAATATTGGGGTACACGTGTCTCATTCAATTCTGGTTTCTATGGTGTGTATGCCCAGCAGTGGGATGGCTGGGTCATGTGGCAGTTCTATTTCCAGTTTTTTAAGGAATCTCCACACTGTTCTCCATAGTGGCTGTACTAGTTTGCATTCCCACCAACAGTGTAAGAGGGTTCCCTCTTCTCCACACCCTCTCCAGCATTTATTGCTTGTAGACTTTTGGATAGCAGCCATTCTGACTGGCATGAAATGGTACCTCATTGTGGTTTTGATTTGCATTTCTCTGATAATGAGTGATGTTGAGCATCTTTTCACGTGTTTGTTAGCCATCTGTATGTCTTCTTTGGAGAAATGTCTGTTTGTTCTTTGGCCCATTTTTTGATTGGGTCATTTATTTTCCTGGAATTGAGCTGCAGGAGTTGCTTGTATATTTTTTAGATTAATTCTTTGTCAGTTGCTTCATTTGCTATTGTTTTCTCCCATTCTGAAGGCTGTCTTTTCACCTTGCCTAGAGTTTCCTTTGTTGTGCAGAAGCTTTTAATTTTAATTAGGTCCCATTTGTTTATTCCTGTTTTTATTTCCAATATTCTGGGAGGCAGGTCATAGAGGATCCTGCTGTGGTTTATGTCGGAGAATGTTTTGCCTATGTTTTCCTCTAAGAGTTTTATAGTTTCTGGTCTTACATTTAGATCTTTAATCCATTTTGAGTTTATTTTTGTGTATGGTGTTAGAAAGTGTTCTAGTTTCATTCTTTTACAAGTGGTTGACCAGTTTTCCAAGCACCACTTGTTAAAGAGATTGTCTTTTCTCCATTGTATCTTCTTGCCTCCTTTGTCAAAGATAAAGTCTCCATAGGTGCATGGATTTATCTCTGGGCTTTCTATTTTGTTTCATTGATCTACATTTCTGTCTTTGTGCCAGTACCACACTGTCTTGATAACTGTGGCTTTGTAGTAGAGCCTGAAGTCAGGCAGGTTGATTCCTCCAGTTCCATTCTTCTTTCTCTAGATTGCTTTGGCTATTTGAAGTTTTTTGTATTTCCATACAAATCATGAAATTATTTGTTCTAGCTCTGTGAAAAATACGTTGGTAGCTTGATAAGGATTCCATTGAATCTATAGATTGCTTTGGTAGAATACTCATTTTCACTATATTGATTCTTCTGATCCATGAACATGGTGTATTTCTCCATCTATTAGTGTCCTTTTTTATTTCTTTCACCAGTGTTTTATAGTTTTCTATATATAAAAAATAGAGGAGAACAACAGAATGGGAAAGACTAGGGATCTCTTCAAGAAAATCAGAGATGCCAAAGGAACATTTCATGCAAAGATGAGCTCGATAAAGGACAGAAATGGTATGGACCTAACAGAAGCAGAAGATATTAAGAAGAGGTGGCAAGAATACACAGAAGAACTGTACAAAAAAGATCTTCACGACCCAGATAATCACGATGGTGTGATCACTCACCTAGAGCCAGACATCCTGGAATGTGAAGTCAAGTGGGCCTTAGAAAGCATCACTATGAACAAAGCTAGTGGAGGTGATGGAATTCCAGTTGAGCTATTCCAAATCCTGAAAGATGATGCTGTGAAAGTGCTGCACTCAATATGCCAGCACATTTGGAAAACTCAGCAGTGGCCACAGGACTGGAAAAGGTCAGCTTTCATTCCAATCCCAAAGAAAGGCAATGCCAAAGAATGCTCAAACTACTGCACAATTGCACTCATCTCACATGCTAGTAAAGTAATGCTCAAAATCCTCCAAGCCAGGCTTCAGCAATATGTGAACCATGAACTTCCTGATGTTCAAGCTGGTTTATAAAAGGCAGAGGAACCAGAGATCAAATTGCCAACATCCGCTGGATCGTGGAAAAAGCGAGAGTCCAGAAAACCATCTATTTCTGCTTTATTGACTATGCCAAAGTCTTTGACTGTGTGGATCACAAGAAACTGTGGAAAATTCTGAAAGAGATGGGAATACCAGACCACCTGATCTGCCTCTTGAGAAATTTGTATGCAGATCAGGAAGCAACAGTTAGAACTAGACATGGAACAACAGACTGGTTCCAAATAGGAAAAGGAGTTCGTCAAGGCTGTATATTGTCACCCTGCTTATTTAACTTATATGCAGAGTACATCATGAGAAATGCTGGACTGTAAGAAACACAAACTAGAATCAAGATTGCCGGGAGAAATATCAATAACCTCAGATATGCAGATGACACCACCCTGATGGCAGAAAGTGAAGAGGAACTAAAAAGCCTCTTGATGAAAGTGAAAGTGGAGAGTGAAAAGTTTGGCTTAAAGCTCAACATTCAGAAAACGAAGATCATGGCACCTGGTCCCATCACTTCATGGCAAATAGAGGGGAAACAGTGGAAACAGTGTCAGACTTTATTTTTTTGGGCTCCAAAATCACTGCAGATGGTGACTGCAGCCATGAAATTAAAAGACACTTACTCCTTGGAAGGAAAGTTATGACCAACCTAGATAGCATATTGAAAAGCAGAGACATTACTTTGCCAACAAAGGTCCATCTAGTCAAGGCTATGGTTTTTCCTGTGGTCATGTATGGATGTGAGAGTTGGACTGTGAGGAAGGCTGAGCGCCAAAGAATTGATTCTTTTGAACTGTGGTGTTGGAGAAGACTCTTGAGAGTCCCTTGGACTGCAAGGAGATCCAACCAGTCCATTCTGAAGGAGATCAGCCCTCGGATTTCTTTGGAAGGAAAGATGCTAAAGCTGAAACTCCAGTACTTTGGCCACCTCATGGGAAGAGTTGACTCATTGGAAAAGACTCTGATGCTGGGAGGGATTGGGGGCAGGAGGAGGAGGGGACGACAGAGGATGAGATGGCTGGATGGCATCACTGACTCAATGGACGTGAGTCTCGGTGAACTCCAGGAGTTGGTGTTGGACAGGGATGCCTGGCGTGCTGCGATTCATGGGGTCGCAAAGAGTCGGACACGACTGAGCGACTGATCTGATCTGATCTGTTATATAAGTCTTTTGTTTCTTTAGGTAGATATAGTCCTAATGGAATTGTTTCCTTAATTTCTCTTTCTATTTTATCATTATTAGTGTATAGGAATGCAAGGGATTTCTGTGTGTTGATTTTGTATCCTGCAACTTTACTATATTCATTGATTAGCTCTAGTAATTTTCTGGTGGAGTCTTCAGGGTTTTCTATGTAGAGGATCATGTCTTCTGCAAACAGTGAGAGTTTTACTTCTTTTCCAATTTGGATTCCTTTTATTTCTTTTTCTGCTCTGATTTCTGTGGCAAAAACTTCCAAAACTATGTTGAATAGTAGTGGTGAAGTGGGCACCCTTGTCTTGTTCCTGACTTTAGGGGAAATGCTTTCAATTTTTCACCACTGATGATAATGTTTGCTGTGGGTTTGTCATATACCAATTTTATTATGTTGAGGTATGTTCCTTCTATTCCTGCTTCCTGGAGAGTTTTTATCATAAATGGATGTTGAATATTGTCAAAGGCTTTCTCTGCATCTATTGAGATAATCATATGGCTTTTATTTTTCAATTTGTTAATGTAGTGTACTACATTGATTGAATTGCAGATATTGAAGAATCCTTGCATCCCTGGGATAAAGCCCACTTGGTCATGGTGTATGATGTTTTTAATGTGTTCTTGGATTCTGATTGCTAGAATTTTGTTAAGGATTTTTGCATCTATGTTCATCAGTGATATTGGTCTGTAGTTTTCTTTTTTTGTGGCATCTTTGTCAGGTTTTGGTATTAGAGTGATGGTGGCCTCATAGAATGAGTTTGGAAGTTTACCTTCCTCTGCAATTTTCTGGAAGAGTTTGAGTATGATAGGTGTTAGCTCTTCTCTATATTTTTGGTAGAATTCAGCTGTGAAGCCGTCTGGACCTGGGCTTTTGTTTGCTGGAAGGTTTCTGATTACAGTTTCTATTTCTGGGCTTGTTATTGGTCTGTTAAGATTTTCTATTTCTTCCTGGTTCAGTTTTGGAAAGTTGTACTTTTCTAAGAATTTGTCCATTTCTTCCACGTTGTCCATTTTATTGGCATATAATTGCTGATAGTAGTCTCTTATGATCCTTTGTATTTCTGTGTTGTCTGTTGTGATCTCTCCATTTTCACTTCTAATTTTATTGATTTGATTTTTCTCCCTTTGTTTCTTGATGAGTCTGACTAATGGTTTGTAAATTTTATTTAGCCTCTCAAGGAGCCAGCTTTGGGCTTTGTTGATTTTTGCTATGGTCTCTTTTGTTTCTTTTGCATTTATTTCTGCTCTAATTTTTAAGATTTCTTTCCTTCTACTAACCCTGGGGTTCCTCACTTCTTCCTTTTATAGTTGCTTTAGGTGTAGAGTTAAGTTATTTATTTGACTTTTTTCTTGTTTCTTGACGTATGCCTGTACTGCTATGAACCTTCCCCTTAGCACTGCCTTTACAGTATTCCACAGGTTTTGGGTTGTTGTGTTTTCATTTTCATTCGTTTCTATGCATATTTTTATTTCTTTTTTGATTTCTTCTGTGATTTTTTGGTTATTTAGCAGCGTGTTGTTCAGCCTCCATATGTTGGAATTTTTAATAGTTTTTCTCCTGTAATTGAGATCTAACCTTACTGCATTGTGGTCAGAAAAGATGCTTGGAATGATTTCAAAATTTTTTTAATTTACCAAGGCTAGATTTATGGCCCAGGATGTGATCTATCCTGGAGAAGGTTCCGTGTGTGCTTGAGAAAAAGGTGGAATTCATTGTTTTGGGATGAAATGTCCTATAGATATCAATTAGGTCTAACTGGTCTATTGTATCATTTAAAGTTTATGTTTCCTTGTTAATTTTCTATATAGTTGATCTATCCATAGGTGGGAGTGGAGTATTAAAGTCTCCCACTATTATTGTGATATTGTTAATTTCCCCTTTCATGGTTGTTAGCATTTGTCTTACATATTGCAGTGCTCCTATGTTGGCTACATATATATTTATATTTGTTATGTCTCTTCTTGGATTGATCCTTTGATCATTATGTAGTGTCCTTCTTTGTCTCTTTTCACAGCCTTTGTTTTGAAGTCTATTTTATCTGATATGAGTACTGCTACTCCTGCTTTCTTTTGGTCTCTATTTGCATGGAGTATCTTTTTCCAGCCCTCCACTTTCAGTCTGAAAGTGTCCCTTGTTTTGAGGTGGGTCTCTTGTAGGCAACATATATAGGGGTCTTGTTGTTGTATCCATTCAGCCAGTATTTGTCTTTTGGTTGGGGCATTCAACCCATTTATGTTTAAGGTAATTATTGATAAGTATGATCCCATTGCTATTACTTTGTTGTTGTGGGTTTGAGTTTATACATCCTTTCTGTGTTTCCTGTCTAGAGAAGATCCTTTAGCATTTGTTGGAGAGCTGGTTTGGTGGTGCTGAATTCTCTCAGCTTTTGCTTGTCTGTAAAGCTTTTGATTTCTCCTTCATATTGGAATGAGATCCTTGCTGGGTACAGTAATCTTGGCGATAGGTTATTTTTTTTTTCATCACTTTTAAGTATGTCCTGCCATTCCCTCCTGGCCTGAAGAGTTTCTATTGAAAGATCAGCTGTTACCTTTATGGGAATCCCCTTGTGTGTTTTTGTTGGTTTTCCCTTGCTGCTTTTAATATTTGTTCTTTGTGTTTGATCTTTGTTAATTTGACTAATATGTGTCTTGGGGTGTTTCACCTTGGGTTTATCCTGTTTGGGACTCTCTGGGTTTCTTGGACTTGGGTGATTATTTCCTTCCCCATTTTAGGGAAGTTTTCAACTATTATCTCCTCAAGTATTTTCTCATGGTCTTTCTTTTTGTCTTCTTCTGGGACCCCTATGATTTGAATGTTGGGGTGTTTAACATTGCCCCAGAGGTCTCTGAGATTGTCCTTATTTCTTTTAATTCGTTTTTCTTTTTTCCTCTCTGATTCATTTATTTCTACCATTCTATTTTCTACCTCACTAATCCTATCTTCTGCCTCCACTATTCTACTATTTGTTCCCTCCAGAGTGTTTTTTATCTCGTTTATTGCATTATTCACTATATATTGACTCTTTTTTCTTTCTTCTAGGTCCTTGTTACACCTTTCTTGTATCTTCTCAATTCTTGTCTCCAGGCTATTTATCTGCGATTCCATTTTGTTTTCAAGATTTTGGATCATTTTCACTATCATTATTCAGAATTCTTTATCAGGTAAATTCCCTATTTCTTCCTCTTTTGTTTGGTTTTGTGGGCATTTATCATGTTCCTATACCTGCTGAGTATTCCTCTGTCTCTTCATCTTGTTTATATCGCTGTGTTTGGGGTGGCCTTTCTGTATTCCGGCAGTTTGTGAAGTTCTCTTTATTGTGGAGTTTCCTCACTGTGGGTGGTAAACCACTATTAAAATTTTAAGTAATGTGCCTAGAATTTTAAAATGCTTTTTTAAAAGAAAATAGATGAGTTTTTTTAATTAAAAAATGATAATCTTTTTAAATTTACTTATTTTTAATTGAAAGATAATTGCTTTACAATATTTTGTTGGTTTCTGCCATACATCAATATGAATCAGCCATAGACATACTTATGTCCCCTCCCTCTTGAACCTCCCTCCCATGTCCCACTATATCCCACCCCTCAGGTTAGGGGGATGAAGGAGCCATTGAAATAAATGGAAAGAGTAACACGGAAACACGTACACTAACGTATGTAATGTAGATAGCCAATGAGAATTTGCTGTATGACTCAGAGAACTCAAACTAGGGCTCTATAGCAAAAAATAATAATAATAATCTTTTTATTTGTAGAACTCTGAAGTTTATGAGCACTTCTGTGGCTATCTTATTATTTGAATTTCATGATCAACTCATACAACAAATATTTTAAAATTCATTTTACAGATGAGGCAAGTGAGAATCAGAACTGAAGGACTTTACCCAAATTTCCATTTCTAAGACATGGTGACAATTCCAACTCTGGTCTTATAACTTGTGAACTCTGCATTGGAAAGTATTTCAATTTGTTTACATTCCACATTTGTTGAGTAATTATGATGTATCTTAAAATCTCATTTTGGCATAAAAATCTGTTTAAAATCAGTTATTGAGTCAGTAATTTCACCATGATTAAATAAAAATGAGAGTTCAGAACAATTTGGCCCTTTGTAATATTTAGAATTTCAGGAAGCCAGGATTCAAAGATTCAACGGACTTGATTTCAAAGAAATGCAGTTATTAGCTGTCCCATCCCATACCTAATATCTACTGCCTTAGGACATTTCTGGTCTTGAAAGAAGAGTAGATTTTTTAAATGATTATATTTCTTCTCTCACTCTCTCTCAATCTCTGATACTGGAAAAATAGCACATTTTAAAACAACTTTACTCTTCCTCTCTCTTGCTCTCTCTCTCTCAGCATCTCTTCTAGTAATTCTTTTGCCTAAGAAACTTGTGTCTTAACTTTTTCTATGCAACCTTTCTGGGTGCTCATATGCCTGGCCATTTTCTCTTCATAGAAGGAAGAACACATAGAAATGATTGAGGTGGAACAGATCTTAGAAATCATATAATTAAATGCCTCATTTCCAAATTTTAAGAGCAATGTGACAATGGTTCAGAGAGGCAGACTTCTGCATTTAGTCACACAGTGGGTTAAAATCAGAACTGCCAGTTGAAAAGTCTTTGCTTCTCAAATACATTTTAATCATGTGAATCTGAAGAAATCGTAAACATAATATTAAATGTAGGAAACACTTGCTATTAAATATTAACTTCTAGTACACAAACATGAGAAAGCTGAAAGGTTATGAAAGTTTGTGATAACCTGTCTTACTCCAGATAGTAGGGACCTCAAAGTTTGGTAGGCAACAATCTTTTACCAGATGCCCTCAGGCAGAGTTCAAAAAGCACTAGGTTGTTAATCGAAGACATACTCTCTTGCTCTTTGCTCTCAGTCACCATCAAAACTCTTAAAGAATATGTGGGAATATTTGAGTACAGAATTTAATTTCTAGGTCTCTTACCAGGATTCTAATTTGTGAATAAGTAGAGGATGGGTATTGCTGCTGCTGCTGCTAAGTTGCTTCAGTCGTGTCCAACCCTGTGTGACCCCATAGACAGCAGCCCACCAGGCTGCCCCATCCCTGAGATTCTCCAGACAAGAACGCTGGAGTGGGTTGCCACTTCCTTCTCCAATGCATGAAAGTGAAAAGTGAAAGTGAAGTCGCTCAGTCATGTCCGACTCTTAGTGACCCCAGCCTACCAGGCTTCTCCATCCATGGGATTTTCCAGGCATTAGTGGAGGTAAAAAAATCATGCCACCCCCCGTCAGCAGTGTTCAGTGCCAAGAAGGATCCGCCCAGCTTGAAAGAGTTCCCCTCACCAGGAAAGGGAGAGGAGACTGAGCAACAGGCTTCTCCAGCATCTGGGGTCACTGTATAGATGCCCTGCTTTGATTTCATCCTAGACAGACTCACAGAGCTGAGATGTATAAGAATGGTGAGGAACAAGAAGAAAAGCAGGGGTTACTAACAGCAGCCACATGGTGGAAGTCACTGCAGTTCATAGTGGCCTACTCAGGAGACAAACTCAGCATATTTCACCACTGATTAAACCAACATGCTGCAAGCCACCTGGCATCTCCTGCAGATGAGACCAGCTTTTGAACCACAAATATTCACTGTATTCACATTCACATTTGTGAATTCAAATATTCACAAATTCAAGTATTTGCTGATGCAGCTACTAGAGTCCCTGCCCACTCCCTGTCCCCAGACCCCAGTCAGAGACCAAGAACCACAAAAAGCCAGCTCAGGTTTCTGAGGCTATGTGTGTGCAACCTGCAAGCCTAGACTCCCCTGGCTGATACCCACTGTTGGGCATACACTTAGACTAACCCAACCCCTCCAACTGAGCACCTGCATGCCCCCAATCTGAGCCCCGTCTGTGGTCTCCATTGCAGTGCACATGTCTAGGGGAAAAGTTTGCAGCTGTGGGAGAGCATACTAATAGCCAGGACCCCTGCAACTGCCAGTGAGCCCTCAGTTTGCCCAATCTTTGCTGCCTACTCCAGCCCTATACACTGTATGTGTGCCTGCACCCTGTTTTTGCCCCAACAAAGACCACAACTGGCCCCTGCAGCTGAATCTGTGCCCACCACCAGCTCTGGCCACCACCAACGCCTGTCCTGATCCCTGGTCGCTGGGCCTTGAGGTACTACTAATGGCCCATATTGCCCTTGCAACCACTATGGAAGCCCAGCAGTGCTCACTGAGGCTCATATAGTTGTCGGTGTTGTACACTCCAGTGCCTGAGCTGAGCCTTCTCAGACCCAACTGTATATCTTTTTTTGCTTAAGTTGGAGTACAATTGCTTTACAATGTTTCATTAGTTTCTGCTGTACAACAGAGTGAATCAACTCTATGTATACATACATCCCCTCCCTTTAGAGCCTCCCTTTGTTGTTGCTGTTCACTAAGTCATCTCCGAATCTTTGTGATCCCGTGGGCTGCAGCACATCAGACTTCCTTGTCCTTCTCTGTCTCCTGGAGTTTGCTCAAATTCATGTTCAAGTTAGTAGTGCTATCTAACCATCTCACCCTCCATCACCCTCTTCTCCACCTGCCTTCAATCTTTCCAAGCATCAGAGTCTTTTCCAATGAGTCAGCTCTTACCATCAGGTAGCCAAAGTATTGGAGCTTCAGCTTCAGCATCAGTCCTTCCAATGAATATTCAGGGTTGACTTCCTCTAGAAGGAGTGACTGGTTTGATCTCCTTGCTGTCCAAGGAACTCTCAAGAGTCTTTTCCAGAATCACAATTGGAAAGCATCAGTTTTTTGGTGCTCAGCCTTCTTTATTTATGTCCAACTCTCACATCAGTACATGACTACTGGAAAATCCATAGCTTTGATTATACAAACCTTTGTCAGCAAAAATGTGGTCCACTGGAGCAGGAAATGGCAAACCACTCCAGTATTCTTGTCGCCAGAATGCCAGAATGAATAGTGTGAACAGGCAAAAAGATATGACACCGGAATATGAGCCCCCCAGGGAGAAAGGTGTCCAAATGGTACTGGGGAAGAGCAGAGGGCAATTACTAATCATTACAGAATGAAGAGGCTGGGCCGAAGCAGAAATGACACTCAGTAAAGTAATGCTCAAAATTCTCCAAGCCATGCTTCAGTAATACGTGAACCACGAACTTCCAGATGTTCAAGCTGGTTTTACACGTGGCAGAGAAACCAGAGATCAAATTGCCAACATCCACTGCTGCTGCTGCTGCTGCTAAGTCACTTCAGTCGTGTCCGTCTCTGTGTGACCCCACGGATGGCAGCCCACCAGGCTCCGCTGTCCCTGGGATTCTCCAGGCAAGAACACTGGAGTGGGTTGCCATTTCCCTCTCCAATGCATGCAAGTGAAAAGTGAAAGTGAAGATGCTCAGTCGTATCCGACCCTCAGCGACCCCATGGACTGCAGCCTTCCAGGCTCCTCCACCCATTGGATTTTCCAGGCAAGAGTACTGGAGTGGGGTGCCATTGCCTTCTCCGAACATCCACTGGATCACCGAAAAAGCAAGACAGTTCTAGAAAAACATCTATTTCTGCTTTATTGACATGCCAAAGCCTTTGACTGTGTGGATCAGAAAAAACTGTGGAAAATTCTGAAAGAGATAGGAATACCAGACCACCTGACCTGTCTCTTGAGAAACCTGTATGCAGGTCAGGAAGCAACAGTTAGAACTGGACATGGAGCAACAAACTGGTTTCAAGTCAGGAAAGGAGTACATCAAGGCTGTATATTGTCACCCTGTTTATTTAACTTATATGCAGAGTACATCACCAGAAACGCTGGGCTGGAGGAAGCACAAGCTGGAATCAAGATTGCCGGAAGAAACACCAATAACCTCAGATATGCAGATAACACCATCCTTATGTCAGGAAGTGAAGAAGAACTAAAGAGCCTCTTGATGAAAGTGAAAGAGGAGAGTGAAAAAGTTGGCTTAAACCTCAATATTCAGAAAACTAAGATCATGGCATCCAGTCCCATCACTTCATGACAAATAGATGGGGAAACAGCGGAAGCAGTGACAGACTTTATTTTTGGGGGCTCCAAAATGACTGCAGATGGTGACTGCAGCCATGAAATAAAAAGAAGCTTACTCCTTGGAAGGAAAGTTATGACCAATTGAGACAACTGACTAAAAAGCAGAGACGTTACTTTGCCAACAAAAGTTCATCTAGTCAAGGCTATGGTTTTTCCATTAGTCATGTATGGATGTGAGAGTTGGACTATACAGAAATCTGAGTGCCGAACAATTGGTGCTTTTGAACTGTGGTGTTGGAGAAGACTCTTGAGAGTCCCTTGGACTGCAAGGAGATCCAACCAGTCCATCCTAAAGGAAATCAGTCCTGGGTGTTCATTGGAAGGACTGATGCTGAAGCTGAAACTCCAATCCTTTGGCCACCTGATGTGAAGAACTGACTCATTTGAAAAGACCCCGATACTGGGAAAGATTGAAGGCAGGAGGAGAAGGGGATAACAGAGGATGATTGGATGGCATCACCGACTCAATGGAGGTGAGTTTGAGTAAACTCTGGGAGCTGGTGATGGACAGGGAGGCCTGGCGTGCTGCAGTCTATGGGGTCGCAACGAGTTGGACACAACTGAGCGACTGAACTTAACTGAACTGTGGATGTCTCTGGGAGTGAAAGCAAAGTCCAATGCTGTAAAGAACAATACTGCATAGGAACCTGGAATGTTTGGCCCATGAATCAAGGTAAATTGGATGTGATCAAGCAGGAGATGGCAAGAGTGAATATCAACATCATAGGAATCAGTGAACTAAAATGCACAAGAATGGGTGAATTTAATTCAGATGACCATTTGGAGATATGGTCAACATTTATACTCAGTTAAAGGCTGGAGGAGAAGGGGACGGCAGAGGATGAGATGGTTGGATGTCATCACCAACTTGATGGACATGAGTTTGAGCAAGCTCCAGGAGTTGGTGATGGACAGGGAAGCCTGGCATGCTACAGTCCATGGGGTCATAGAGTCAGACACTACTGAACAACTGAACTGAACTGACCTTAAACTGACACATTAATTCATTCTAGACGCATAATATCCCAATGAAGTAAGTACTGTAGCAAGGCATTACATTTAACAGATGAAAACATAGAGTTCCAGAGACTAACTGACATGCCCAAAGTCAAGTGGTTAATAAGCACCAGAGCTGGGCTTTGAATTGATGGACTGGCTCCAGAGTCTGATTTCTTAACTATTAAACAACCCAATGCTGCCTCTAAATCAGATAGGTCTGAAAATTCCCTGGTGGTCCAGTGGTTAGGACTCCACGCTCTCACTGCCAAGGGCTCAGGTTTGATTCCTGGTTGGAGAACTAAAATTTCACAAGCCATGTGACCAATAAGTAAATAAGTAAATAAATAAGATAGTTCTATGTGAACTGGTGTGAAACCACCTCCAAGTTATCCTAGTAACTCAAAAACCAGGGCACAGATCAAGAGGCATAATAAGTAACATTTATGATCAAAGATGCCTAATTTAGTTTGATAATTATTTCCCCTGAATTTTATGAAATGTGTTTGTTGGCATCCAATTTTCTCTTGTCACTCAGGAAGCTTTCTGACTCAAAATCTTTACAGATGGTTAGATCACTCACGGGCATACAGGCACTCATCCTTTCTCTCTCTCTCTCTCTCAGAATTTTCAAGGTTTTGAATCTCAGCATCAAGCTTTCTGATCCTTGTGCCTTGAGATATTTTTTTTCTTTCATTGTACTAACAGCTTGGTGGACACTTTCTATCTAGATGTCAGTATGTGGAAATCTTTTCTCTAGAGCGATTTAGTTTCTCTAGGGAAAAAAATCCTACAATCTTCTCTTACGTAGTTGCAGGATTACTGGGAGCAGAATGGAGGAAGGGGCTAAGGACCTCAGAATTCAATACATACACATGGCCCAAGGTCCATATTTTCATCCCTGTACCTCATTTCATCCCTGTACCTTCACTCTGTCAACTGTCCCAGATCCTAGGTATCTTTATTCCCCTTCCACACAATTTTTCCAGTTAATCCAGACCCAACTTAAGTCATTCAGACCTTGCCCACCTCCATTTAAGTTCTCAAGTAGAGAATCTCTTTCCTCATTACTGAAATTTCCCGCACCATTGTCTGCTTTCTTCCAAATAAAGTAAGTTAAGTGTTAGTATCACTCAGTCGATACCGGTCTCTTAATTACAGCCAACTAGGAAATCCTCTCTTCAGAGAAGGCAATGGCACCCCAGTCCAGTACTCTTGCCTGGAAAATCCCATGGACAGAGGAGCCTGGTAGGCTGCAGTCCATGAGGTCACTAAGAGTTGGATGTGACTGAGTGACTTCACTTTTACTTTTCAGTTTCATGCATTGGAAAAGGAAATGGCAACCCACCCCAGTGTTCTTGCCTGGAGAATCCCAGGGATGGGGGAACCTGGTGGGAGGCCATCTATGAGGTCACACAGAGTCGGACATGACTGAATCGACTTAGCAGCAGTAGCAGCAGGAAATCCTCTTAACCAATCCAGAGACCACTCATGTGGAAAGTTGCCACCTTCTCAATTAAATCTTATTTATTCCTTCTTTTTAAAATATTTCTCCTCCATTGGCTTCTTTGGGCCTGTCCAACTAATTCTGGTTCCTTCAACATCAAACTTCATCAAACATGAAAGTGAAAGAGGAGAGTGAAAAAGTTGGCTTAAAGCTCAACATTCAGAAAACGAAGATCATGGCATCCGGTCCCATCACTTCATGGCAAATAGATGGGGAAACAGTGGAAACAGTGGCTGACTTTATTTTTCTGGGCTCCAAAATCACTGCAGATGATGATTGCAGCCATGAAATTAAAAGACGCTTACTCATTGGAAGGAAAGTTATGACCAACTGAGACAGCTGATTAAAAAGCAGAGACATTACTTTGCCAACAAAGATCCATCTAGTCAAGGCTATGGTTTTTCCAGTAGACATGTATGGATGTGAGAGTTGGACTATAAAGAAAGCTGAGCCCCGAAGAATTGACACTTTTGAACTGTGGTGTTGGAGAAGACTCTTGAAGAGTCCCTTGGACTGCAAGGAGATCCAACTAGTCCATTCTAAAGAGGTCAGTCCTGGGTGTTCATTGGAAGGACTGATGCGGAAGCTGAAACTCCAATACTTTGGCCACCTGATGCGAAGAGCTGACTCATTTGAAAAGACCCTGATGCTGGGAAAGATTGAGGGCAGGAGGAGAAGGGGATGACAGAGGATAAGATGGTTGGATGGCATTACCGACTCAATGGGCATGGGTTTGGGTGGACTCTGGGAGTTGGTAATGGACAGGGAGACCTGGCGTGCTGTGGTTCATGGGGTTGCAAAGAGTCAGACATGACTCTGACTGGGCTGAACTGAACATCATCACACTTCTCTGCACCTCCATGGCTGTAGTGGTTGTCTGGACCCTCAAAATGCTATGTCTAGAAAATGGAGACCTCCAGCATCCTTTGACCTACATCCTGACAATATTCCAAACCATTTTCAAGAACTCCTGCATAATTTCTGTCAAATATCATCTGTACTCACATTCTTTTATCACATCTTCTTGCTCAAATTTCTATGTAATCATGTTGCTGTTTGGTAGAAACCAATGCAATACTGTAAAGCAATTATCCTTCAATTAACAATAAATACATTTTAAAGTAATTAGCTTCCAATTAAAATAAATAATTTTTTAAATAAATAAAATTTTAAATGGGTAACTAAAAAAAAAAGAATATATATTGACCCTGCAATCAGAGAAAAAAATATTTCTACCTAATCAAATTAAAATTTTCTAACTCAGTATTCAGATTACTTCCTAAATGCCAACTCCAACTTCATATCAAACCAAGCCCCAACTTTACCAAACCATTTAAAGCCCTTTGCTCCATCTACTCAGTCTCTTTGCCAATCTACTTGTCCAGAGTTCAGAATAGTTTCACCCCTCTGAAATTCCCTTTCCTCCTTTCCTCCATGACCAATTTATATCATCACTTCTTTTAAGATTTCACTATGCTCAATCACCAATTATAGCTTCACTTTAGAATATGAGCTGCTTCTTAAAAGTTATGATTCTTTCATCCAAGATATAAGAATATGTATACTCTGCCTTTCTTCAGTTAGATCTCCACCACTTACAAAACAGGGACTGTGTCTTACAATTCAATAACATTACAAAACTGAAAATCTCCCATGATGCTTGGAGCAAGTCCATACACACAGTAGCTGCTGAAAGTGCCTGTCACATAGCACCTACCCAATCACCTAAATGCCTCCAGAAAGAATTAACTGATAAACTTTATAAGTCAGTTCACATTTTCCCTGTTCCATTTTAACCAGAAAGAGTCAAAGAAGTTCCAATGATTGCTAGTGTCCATGAATTTTTCTATTCATTTAACTCCCTCCAAGACAAAACTATTTGAATCAGCAGTATTGCTAAATAACTTATTATGGCTTCCCTGGATATGGTAAGCTTACCAGAAGAAGCCTCACATATCTTTTTTTTTTTAATAAACTTATTGAGCACATTTATACCTACACCAAGCACTGCACAAGGCTTTGGGACTATGAAAGTAAATATTGACAAGGTCTCTACCCTTGAGGCAAGACTTTTACTGTGCATATATGATAATTCTCTATACTGGATTTTCAGGGGGGGAAAAGACTAATTAAAGGCAGAGTCATTTCTTACACTCATATGTCACTTTGCTGTGTGTAATTAATTCACTCCAATTGTTTCACTTTTTAAATCAATTGTTACACAATCCTGAGATATTAGCTGTTAGGATTATTACAGTGCAGAATTAGCAGATTAAAACAGGGGTTAAGAAAAATTGTGCAACTCTCTACAGAGCACATAGCTAAATTAGTGTTCTTTCTATTTCTACAAGATGACTCAGGAAATGGAATCACATTTCAGAAATAGAAAACTTTCTAAGATGTCATGAATTCCAACCTCAGATGAAGCAACCATGGACCACAGTAGATAAGTGATTTCTCTTGGATCACTTAATTACTAATTATGTAGAGTACAAAGCATGTCAGGTCAGCACAGGGTAAAACTGTGACATGTGCCTCTGATTCCAATATACCCAATCATTTTAGCATTTCCCAACCCAGCTATATACTTGGAGGCTGCCAAGGTCCCAACTGGAGCATCCCAACCCAGTCTAAGTCAGTATCACTTCCCCCAAAGTTTCTCCTTCCCCAAAGCCCAAGTGTCCTCTGTTTCAAGATGGAGCTTTCTTCTCTCTGGGGTAAGATCAGTTAAGCAGTTTGAAGATCAGGTATCTGAAGAGTTGTTTAGAAGGTAACCTCATGGAAATGGAAGAATTTCAACAAGGTTATTGGGCCATTACTGACTGGTCTAGGCAGTCCTTTGAAAGTCCAAGAATACTTTATGGAGCATTGGAGTGAAAGTGAAAGTTGTTCAGTCCTGTCCAACTCTTTGAGACCCCATGGACTAGACAGTCCATGGAATTCTCCAGGCCAGAATACTGGTATGGGTAGCCCTTCTCTTCTCCAGGAGATCTTCCCGAGCCAGGAATAGAACCAGGGTCTCCTGCATTGCAAATGGATTCTTTACCAGCTGAACTACCAGACTAGCAGAGCCTTGGAGCAGGGTGGAAAAATTGACAGAAGGCCTATAGTCGTGGGTTATAGCCCTATTTCCTACTCTTGTTTTCTCAAAAAACTTTAAAATATTTGCTTCATCTTTCCAAGAGTTAATTTCTTTAACCATTAAAGAACAGAATTAAGTATCCCCAGGGACTTTTCCATATGGTTGCCTCTGAACTCTGGGCAGGATTTTTGTATTAAAACATTAGAAGCCACAGGTTGGTTTAGATAATATTTAGATTCAGACAAGATAAGAATATGAAAGATTGCTCAGGAAGAAATGACTTGGCCTCACTTGGACTCACGGCAAGCTCAGAATCTTGATGCTTTCAGTTAGTAATTTCTTTATCAAGTTAATAAAACTTTGATATTTATAATCAAAATGGTTCTGGAAAATACAGGAAACAGATCACACTATAGGTAACATAGTTCAGGAGAAAAAAAGCAGGATCAAAGGGTGAAGTAAAAATAGTGGAAAATATTTCTTTAATGCAATAAAGCATATACTGTAACTCTGTCTTTCAGATCAATTATTAACTTTTTAAAGCTCTAAAGAAATATCCACTAAAATATCACCAAAAAAGTCAACGTGAATAAAAGCATATCAACTTCCGTTTAAACTTCAATTAACTGATCCATCCTTGCTCTTTTAATTTTGGTCTTCCAAATACCCATTCACACATTCTGCCCTATATTTATACTATTCTGTAACCAAAAGCTATCTGCAAGGCAAAAAAAAAAAAAAAACCAAAAAACAAGTATTAAAAGAAGCTACTCTTTTAATTCCTCATACAAAGCAATTACACCTATCACCAAAGACTCATGGCTGTTTGCAAATTCTGGAAGCAATTAAATATTGATATAAGAAAGAACAGGAGAGTTAAGAATTATGAAACCTTTTTATATGCTGAGAACTGAAATAACTGAGGGTAGGTCTAGAAAGGAGAAGAGTAAAGAGAGAAAAAGAACGATGAAGTCAGACATCTGAAAGATTACAAGTTAGAAAGTAAAAGTTGTGCCTGTTGCTCTAGAAGAAAAACTAGGAAGAATGAGAAGAAATTACTAAAAGCAAGTTTATTTTTATCTTCATCTTTGGTACAAAAAGAAAGTAAAATAAGATGTTTTGCTTTGTCTTTTTGAACTACAAGCATAGGTAAGAAAAGGAGGGGTAGGAAGCATTCTGGTTTTCTTGTTTCAATGAAGCAAAAAGCATATTGCCTTTCCAGTAAGGGCCTTTCAGTTCTGCTTTAAAGGGAAATGCTCGCCATCTTGTGAAATTTTAGGATATTGCCACGCAGGCCCATTACCAGAACACAGTGATTTTAAATACTTTAATACAGTTTAAAACATGACCTTAATTTTAGCTTAATTCCTCTTTTTACAGACAAACTTATAAGGAATAAGAAAAGGTTTTTTTGAATATAGAGAAATTGCTGACCAGTGAGAAGAGGGAAACAGAGAAGGGCAATATAGGAGCACAGGATTAAGAGGTACATATTATTATGTAGATTTTTTAAAAAGCTACAAGCATACACAGTACAACACAGGGAATATAGCCAATATCTTATGATAACTATAAATGGATTGAAAGTGAAGTCTCTCAGTTGTGTTCAACTCTTTGCAACCCCATGGACTGCAGCCTACCAGGCTTCTCCATCTATGGTATTTTCCAGGCAAGATTACTGGAGTGGGTTGCCATTTCCTTCTCCAGAGGATCTTCCTTACCCAGGGATCGAACCTGGGTCTCTCGCATTGTAGGCAGACACTTTACCATCTGAGCCACCAGGGAAGACCCAATAAATGGAATATAACCTTTAAAAACTGCAAAACACTATATTGTACACTCATAATTTGTCTAATATTGTACATCAACTATACTTCAATTTTTTAAAGACTTTTTTGGAAAAGTGCACCTGTAAAGTATCGTTATAATAATACGCTATAAACTGATTTTTACTACCTCTTCCTTCATTTAGATTGAAAAATGAACTCAAAAAAGAGGAGGGACAATTTGGAATGCAAGATAACAATCAGAGCAACTATGTGAGTCAAGTCCAGATCCTTGCCTGAGCAAGAACCATATGGGTTATTAGAGTTGGTCTTGGGGGCTAAAACATTACCACTAAAGTTTTAACTCATTATCTAGTATGAATTTAAGATAAGCAGTCCTGATACTAGAACCAAATTATAGACCATGAAGAAAGTGAAACCAATGATTCTTAAATATATACATTTATACCCTGGTATTTATTAGCGAGTAATCAAATAAATTTATGTTATTAATTTTCATTTAAAGCGAGTAATCAAATAAATTTATGTTATTAATTTTCATTTAAAGAAGAAAAAACACTTGATTAGGTTTGCCCTGACTGGTACCTAGACAACGAAATCCATTGAAAGGTACTATTCCTTGTTTAGTTAGTAAGTCTGTCCAATTTTTGCAACTCCATGGACTGTAGCCCTCCAGGCTCTCTCTCTGTCCAGGGGATTTCCCAGGCAAGGATACTGAAGGGGGTTGCCATTTCCTCCTCCAGGGGATCTCCCTGACCCAGGGATTGAACCCTGTGCCTCTTGCTTGGCAGGTGAATTCTTTGCCACCAAGCCACTTGGAAAGCCCCAAAAGGCACTATAATTTGGCACCAAATCACCATAGGCATACACAGAGAAAAACATGCAAACGTGTGTCTGGTCATACAAGTACAATCTTAACATAAAAGGTGGTAAATGCATCTTGTGTATATGCTTGTTTTATGCTTATCAGGATATGATAACGTCATTCCAACAATTTCCACAAAAAATAGTCACAGGTAGCTAACACACGATTATTCTGTAAGAATACAGAACTGTATTCTGTAACTGTTGTGAAAACACATTCAGCTCACTTACTGGTGTCCAGGGAACTAAATAAGGTACTGGGGCTAACTCACCAGCTGCCTACGCCAGACAAGACTATCATCTGCATCTGCCATCCAGCTAGAGCACGTGGTCCCTTGAAGTGGCCCTGGGCACTGCAGTGCTCCACTGTGCCCGCCATCTTCAGAAAAGCCGCAAAGAAATAAACCAGAACTGATTAGAACTAATAAGGCCTAAGATGGCGGAAGATTTGCCTTCTAGTAGACCCTGAGCTTTATTGTGCGCTCATTGTAATATATTAGCATATGTTAAGTAACACACCCACCAGCGCTAAGATGATGGACAATCGCCATGCCAACAGCTGGAAATGCCCAGACAAGGACTGAAAAGGAGTATTGCCTCAGTTCCCGTCCAAACCACACCTCTGTTCTCAGATTAGTCGTGAATATTCCTCCTGCTACTTCCAGTTCCCCTATTTTACCTCAACTCTCCTATATAAATGGTATCTCCTCCCAAAGCTGGTTGAGAAGTTGATTTGTGAACCAGGTTCCTGCTCCATCCTTGGCCATTGAATAAAGCTTGTGCCCTTCCAGTCTTAGCATCGGTTTCGTTATTGGCTGTGCAAATATTATGGAAAAAAGAACTTCCCTGGCCAAGACAAGGGGTGTTGGTGGGTGCTAGGACACTGGCGCAGGTCCAACCAATTCAGTAACAGATCAGAGTTTCAAATTCCCAGTAAGAGGTTTTCTCTGTGCTGAAAGAGGTTTACCTAAAAGAGGTACCACTGACATGAGACCTCTGCGGCTGCTCAGAACTCACTTCCTGTGCAGCCTGCCCTGGGACTTTTGTGTAGCAGGTGCCAGGCTCAAGGAACCAGGGCCCGCTTCTCCCATCCTGGCAGACTGGGCCTGATTAAGAACTGAGTGCACTATCAAGCGTGTTTTATGGAGCATCTGGAAGGTGTCACCAACAAACCAGAAGCAGAAGATGTCCCCATAAGAACTACAGCTCCATTATTTCAAGATGCATGATTGTAATAGCAAAAATTTGCTTGATGGCCTAGAACTCTCCACAGCCATCATTCATGTCCATAAAAAGGAAGGGAACAAACAGGTACCACTATTATTGAGCCCAAGTTCCTTCCACTGGTTGCACAACAGGATAATAAATCAGGAAACCAGTTGTTGGGACAAGAATTAATAACTTTAATTGGAAAGCTAGGAGACCAAGATGGCAGACTAACATCTCAAAAAAACCATCTTCCTTCAGTCCAAATTCAGGCTCCTTCTGTATTACAAGTGGGGGAAGGGGCCCACTTTGGCACCATCCAGTGGCTAAGCCAAGCCACCAAGGGTAACTGTGCTGTGCTAAGTCAATTTCAGTTGTGTCTGACTCTTTTGCAACCCCATGGATCCTAACTTACCAGATTCTTCTGTCCATGGTATGCCCCATGCAAGAATATTGGAGTGGGTTGCTGTCCCCTCCTCCAGGGGATCTTGCTGACCCAGGAATTCAATGTAGTCTAGGCGGGATCTTTACCACTAGCGCCACCTGGGAAGTTAGTTGACGTTGTTCACTAACTGTTGCTTGCTTGGGGGAGGGGCCCACTGTTGCGCGAGCCAATGGATGAGCAGGGCTGCTAGAGCTGGTGCCTGCTTCACTGCCACTGCACGTGGAGCAGAAAGGGGTGGCTCCAGAAAGCAGCCGGGTAGAAAGAAGTACCCTGGCCCTTCCAGCAATGTCAGCTGCCAGCCCTTGGTGGAACCAGGCATGCAAGCGGCCAAGACCATGGTGGCCACGTAGAGGTTCTCGACTAGTCCATCAAGCATGATCACCGTCTGAGTCAGTGAGTGCTGTGGGCTCAGCCCACCTCTGACCCCAACAGCCAGTCTGTGACGTCCGAGGTGGCCCCAAGCTGGCGCCCCCCAGAGCAGAGCTCCTGCCTGCTGGCTTGTGCAGGGGGTGAGCAGCAGGAGCTGGCCAGTCTGGTGAGATAGCAGCAGCTAGGTACAGAGAGGTACCTCGACAGAGTGGCCCCTGACTCAACGGAACACATAGGTGGGCCCCAGGAAGGGAAGGGCACATCAGGCCTCAGGTTCTGATTTGGGAGGCCACCACTGTACCACCAATAAGAGAATATGAACTGATCAACTTAATACATGGTGTTTTGAGAGACACTGACAAAAAACAATGACAGATACATCGACTATACCCAGTTCACAAATCATGAAGTAAGCATGCTTTGGTGATAATTTTCCTCCTTACATGCAAATGCTGCTGCTGCTGCTGCTAAGCCGCTTCAGTCGTGTCCGACTCTGTGCGACCCCATGACAGCAGCCCATCAGACTCCCCCATCCCTGGGATTCTCCAGGCAAGAACACTTGAATGGGTTGCCATTTCCTTCTCCAATGCATCAAAGTGAAAAGTGAAAGTGAAGTCGCTCTGTCGTGTCTGACTCTTAGCGACCCCACGGACTGCAGCCTATCAGGCTCCTCCATTCATGGGATTTTCCAAGCAAGAGTACTGGAGTGGGGTGCCATTGCCTTCTCCATTATATGCAAATATAACCCATTATAATGTGATGGAACGCTTTCAGTAACTCCAAATAATTCTGTTCCAAAACACCGCTCAGATATTTTCATAAAGACTTGCAGCAGTTTGTTACAGTAGGGTGAGAAAGAGAAACCAAGAAAAATAAAAGGAGAAATGGGATATACTGTAGTCTCCAAGCACTATTAAATCTCTTATTGGGCAAAGGCTTGATTCAAGAAGCATTTTAATAAGATTGGACAGGGACTGCCCTGGTAGTCCAATCATTAGAACTCTTTGCTTCTACTTCAGGGGGCCCAGGATTCTATCATTGGTTAGTTCAGTTCAGTTGCTCAGTCGTGTCCAACTCTTTGCAACCCCATGTACTGCAGCACACCAGGCCTCCCTGTCCATCACCAACTTCTGGAGTCCAGCCAAACCCATGTCCATTGTGTCAGTAATGCCATCCAACCATCTCATCCTCTGTCATCCCCTTCTCCTCCTGCCCTCAATCTTTCCCAGCATCAGGGTCTTTTCAAATGAGTCAGCACTCCGCATCAGGTGGCCAAAGTATTGGAGTTTCAGCTTCAACATCAGTCCTTCGAAATGAACACCCAGGAATGATCTCCTGTAGGATGGACTGGTTGGATCTCCTTGCAGTCCAAGGGACTCTCAAGAATCTTCTCCAACACCACAGTTCAAAAGCATCAATTCTTCAGAGCTCAGCTTTAGATTCTTTTATTTTAGCTATCAGTATGTAAGAGCCCACACTGTGGTCTTTCCTCCCACTTCAAGGTTATGCAGCAATGACTGACCTTCACCCCA
This sequence comes from Bos javanicus, assembly GCF_032452875.1. Classification (NCBI taxonomy): domain Eukaryota; kingdom Metazoa; phylum Chordata; class Mammalia; order Artiodactyla; family Bovidae; genus Bos; species Bos javanicus. Next base: position 16,617,632 of record NC_083893.1, read on the forward strand.
GGCCTTGAACAAGAGTCTCTAACCCTAGAGAGGGCTTGTCACCTTTTCCCCCAGACTCCAGGCAGGAATGAAGTGGACAACTTGGTCTGTAGCATCTTTAAAAAAAAAAAAAATTTATATACTTATTTATTTGGCTGCACCAGGTCATAGTTGCAGCATGTAGGATCTAGTTCCCTGACCAGGGATCGAACACAGGCCCCCTGATTGGGAACATGGAGTCTTAGCCACTGGACCACCAGAGAGGTACCCTATGCTTAACTTTTAATTGGTGGTTGACCATTTGGACTATAAAGAAAGCTGAGGGCCGAAAAACGGATGCTTTTGAACTGTGGTGTTGGAGAAGACTCTTGAGAGTCCCTTGGACTGCAAGGACATCCAACCAGTCCATCCTAAAGGAGATCAGTCCTGGGTGTTCATTGGAAGGACTGATTCTGAAGCTGAAACTCCAATCCTTTGGCCACCTGATGTGGAGAGCTGACTCATTGGAAAAGACCCTGATGCTGGGAAAGATTGAGGGCAGGAGGAGAAGGGGATGACAGAGGATGAGATGGTTGGATGGCATCACTGACACAATGGACATGGGTTTGGGTGGACTCCGGAAGTTGGTGATGGACAGGGAGGCCTGGCGTGCTGCAGTTCATGGGGTCGCAAAGAGTAGGACATGACTGAGTGACTGAACTGAACTGAACTGACCATTTCACTATTTCTTGTCTTTTTTCAAAAGAATCAATAAAGCCTAACAACAAGCATCCAATTTCACTGTTCTTACAATTACAGAGTTGCCCATGTTTTTCCAATGCCTTGTGCGTTCCTTTCCACAAATAAGCCAAACCCATACTCCACTGGTGAATATCTTAATAACTGCCCTTCTCTGTTGCGTCAGGGCACCTGCACTATATACCAGCAGTGACAGGGCACTCATTTCCAGGCGGGCAGCAGGTGAGCCAGCTCTAAATCCTACCTTAGCATCTGCTTTCATGGACCACTCCCAATACATTATCACGGGTTACTATATAGGTTTATTAGGGAGGATTTTTAGGATCCTCACCGCAGATAGGAGACGAAGTCAGGCCAAGCAGAAAGACAGATGAGCTGCAATGCAGCTTAACAAAGGTGTGGGGAACTCTGAAGCTATCACAGGCTTCCAGAGTCACCTAAAATTGGGGTCTTGGCACTTTACACCTTGATATTGGTCAGTCATTGCATGTGTTACTCAGGAAAAGGGAATGACATTGGGTAATGAAGAAGAGGGCTGATAGCTGATGTCTGTCAGTTGGCAGCACATCCAAAAGCTGGGCAAATAAGCCCTTTGGTCCTGCGTGAAGACAGATTGGGACAGCATCACCCAGTACCTATTGCAACAGTCTACAACAGGCCTGGCCCTTGGGTTCCTCTTCAAAAGCATCTCCAGCAACGCTCCCTTTTTTCATTTCCTCTGGGCATACTCGCTTCTCTCTTGTCCCTGGAACACACCAGCCTCAGGGCCTTTGCACGTCCTGCTCCCTCTGCCTTGAACGCTCCTTCCCCACATGGCCCTGTGGCTCCCAGGCTCAGATGTCCCTCCTCAAAGAGGGTACCTGACCCTCAGCTTAAAACAGTCCACCCATCCATATCACTTTTCTCCTTGCTCTGCTCCGTCTTTCTCCATGTTGTTTCTCACTCTCTTACCATGAATTATACTTGTTTCCTTATTGTCTGTCTCCCCCTGCAAAGCAAGCCCCATGAGGGCCAAGCTGTGACCTATCTTGTCCACTATCATGGGTCCTGCTCTGGATCAGTGCCAGGCACAGGGTCAGGACTCAGCAAAAGTTAGGGAAGTGGATCAAGTCCCTCTCTCTTCCTCACTGCACCCTCTGGATGCTCCTATGAGGTTAGAGACACCTCTAGGGCTGTGCCAGGGAAATGGGCAACCTGACTTCCTGGGCCCAGATCACCTCCTGCCTCTGAGTCTCAGCTGCTTTATCAGAAGCCACCACTCACTGAGGAAGAGGGACAGGCTGCCCAGTGGAGCCAAAGAGGAACTACCAGGTTGTGGTACAGTTTGTCAATAGGGATGGATCGGTTTGGATGTAAACAAGTTGTAATTTGTGAGAACTAAAGGCAGCATGCCAGGCCTCCCTGTCCATCACCAACTCCCGGAGTTCACTCAGACTCACGTCCATCGAGTCAGTGATGCCATCCAGCCATCTCACCACACTGTCGTCCCCTTCTCCTCCTGCCCTCAATCCCTCCCAGCATCAGACTCTTTTCCAATGAGTCAGTTCTTCACATCAGGTGGCCAAAGTATTGGAGTTTCAACTGCAGCATCAGTCCTTCCAGTGAATATTCAGGGTTGATTTCCTTAAGACTGACTGGTTTGATCTCCTTGCAGTCCAAGGGACTCCAACCTTCAAATAACACACCAGCCAGGTTCATGTATGATACACAGAGTTTGCACTTGCAAGTACTTACTTACATGGGAAAGTTATACTGAAGGAGATGTCACCCTAAACTAGCCAAGATAGAGTTCTTTTGACCTTTGGTGGGTTTTTTTTTTTTTTTGCATATACAACTAGAGAAAGCCAGCTATAAAGTCAGATAGACTGAATGAAATGTTTAGTTTGACTACATTTAGCTTCTAAAAGAGGAAATAATAATGTAATTTCTTTGTAGGACACCAACAAAAACCTGCTTGAAAACATATCAAAATTTCAAAAGGCCACTGATGCAGGCTGGGCCCCTCCTTCTGTTCCTCCCAGTTCCTCTAAGTGTCCACAGTATCCTCTCCTTGCTATCCACCTGTCCCTGAACTTCCTTTTTATAACACTGAAACTGATTCCGCTCAGAAGGCAACAATATTTCTAAAGCACTGATGAAAATGTCTCTGATTCAGAACTAGAACAAAAAATTTCACAATTCATATGGAAACACAAAAGACCCTAAATAGACAAAGCAGTCTTGAGAAAGAAGAATCGAGCTGGAGGAATCAACCTTCCTGACTTCAAATTATACTACAAAGCTACAGTCATCAAGACAGTATGGTCCTGGCACAAAAACAGAAATATAGACCAATGAAACAAGATAGAAAGCCCAGAAATAAACCCATGCACCTATGGGTACCTTATTTTTGACAAAGGAGGCAAGAATATACAATGGGGCAAAGGCAGCCTCTTCAATAAATGGAGCTGGGAAAACTGGACAGTTACATGTAAAAGAATGAAACTAGAACACTTCCTAACACCATACACAAAGATAAACTCAAAATGAATTAGACACCTAAATATAGGACAAGAAACTATAAAACTCTTAGAGGAAAACATAGGCAGAACACTTGACATAAATCAAAGATCCTCTATGACTCATCTCCTAGAGTAATGGAAATAAAAACAAAAGTAAACAAGTGGGACCTGATTAAACTTAAAAAGCTTTTGCACAGCAAAGGCAACTTTAAGCAAGGTGAAAAGACAACCTTCAGAATGGGAGAAAATAATAGCAAATGAAACTGACAAAGGATTAATTTCCAAAATATACAAGCAGCTCATAAACTCAATACCAGAAAAACAAACAACCCAATCAAAAAGTGGGAAAAAGACCTGAAGAGACATTTTTCCAAAGAAGACATACAGATGGCTAACAAACACATGAAAAGATGCTCAGCATCACTCATTATTACAGAAATGCAAATCAAAAATACAATGAGATATCACCTCACACCAGTCAGAATGGCCATCATAAAAAAGTCTACAAACAATAAATGCTGGAGAGGGTGTGGAGAAAAGGGAATGCTCTTGCACTGTTGGTGGGAATGTAAATTCATACAGCCACTGTGGAAGACAGTATGGAGATTCCTTAAAAAGCTAGAAATAAAGCGATCATCAGTTCAGTTCAGTTCAGTCTCTCAGTCGCTCAGTCTTTGTGACCCCATGGACTGCACTACACCAGGCTTCCCTGTCCATCACCAACTCCTGGAGCTTACTCAAACTCATGTCCATTGAGTAGGTGATGCCACCATATGACCCAGCAATCCCACTCCTAGGCATATACCCTGAGGAAACCAAAATTGAAAAAGACACATGTATCCCATTGTTCACTGCAGCACTATTTACAATAGCTAGAACTTGGAAACAACCTAGATGTCCACTGCCAGATGAATGGATAAAGAAATTGCAGTACATATACACAATGGAATATTACTCAACCATAAAAAGGAATGCATTTGAGTCAGTTCTAGTGAGGTGGATAAAACTAGAACCTATTATAGAGACTGAAGTAAGTCAGAAGGAGAAAGATAAATATCATATTCTAACACATATATATGGAATCTAGAAAAATGGTACTGAAGAATTTTATTTACAGAGCAGCAATGGAAAAACATATAGAGAATAGACTTATGGACATAGGGAGAGGGGAGGAGAGAGTGAAATGTATGGAAAGAGTAACAGGAAATTTACATTCAGTTCAGTTCAGTCACTCAGTCATGTCCAACTCTTTGCAACCCCATGAATCGCAGCACGCCAGGCCTCCCTGTCCATCAACAACTCCCAGAGTTCACTCAGACTCACGTCCATCGAGTCAGTGATGCCATCCAGCCATCTCATCCTCTGTCGTCCCCTTCTCCTCCTGCCCCCAATCCCTCCCAGCATCAGAGTCTTTTCCAATGAGTCAACTCTTCGCATGAGGTGGCCAAAGTACTGGAGTTTCAGCTTTAGCATCATTCCTTCCAAAGAAATCCCAGGGCTGATCTCCTTCAGAATGGACTGGTTGGATCTCCTTGCAGTCCAAAGGACTCTCAAGAGTCTTCTCCAACACCACAGTTCAAAAGCATCAATTCTTCAGCGCTCAGCCTTCTCCACAGTCCAACTCTTACATCCATACATGACCACTGGAAAAAGCATACCTTGACTAGTTGGACCATTGTTGGCAAAGTAATGTCTCTGCTTTTGAATATGCTATCTAGGTTGGTCATAACTATTCTTCCAAGGAGTAAGCGTCTTTTAATTTCATGGCTGCAGTCACCATCTGCAGTGATTTTGGAGCCCCCCAAAATAAAGTCTGACACTGTTTCCACTGTTTCCCCATCTATTTCCCATGAAGTGATGGGACCAGATGCCATGATCTTCGTTTTCTGAATGTTGAGCTTTAAGCCAACTTTTTCACTCTCCACTTTCACTTTCATCAAGAGGTTTTTGAGTTCCTCTTCACTTTCTGCCATAAGGGTGGTGTCATCTGCATATCTAAGGTTATTGATATTTCTCCCAGCAATCTTGATTCCAGCTTGTGTTTCTTCCAGTCCAGCGTTTCTCATGATGTACTCTGCATAGAAGTTAAATAAGCAGGGTGACAATATACAGCCTTGATATACTCCTTTTCCTATTTGGAACCAGTCTGTTGTTCCATGTCAGGTTCTAACTGTTGCTTCCTGACCTGCATACAAATTTCTCAAGAGGCAGGTCAAATGGTCTGGTATTTGCATCTTTTTCAGAATTTTCCACAGTTTATTGTGATCCACACAGTCAAAGGCTTTGGCATAGTCAATAAAGCAGAAATAGATGTTTTTCTGGAACTTTCTTGCTTTTTCAATGATACAGCAGATGTTGGGAATTTGATCTGTGGTTCATCTGCCTTTTCTAAAACCAGCTTAGGGAATGGCAAACCACTTCAGTATTCCTGCTTTGACAACCCCATGAACAGTATGAAAAGGCAAAATGATAAGATACTGAAAGAGGAACTCCCCAGGTCAGTAGGTGCCCAATATGCTACTGGAGATCAGTGGAGAAATAACTCCAGAAAGAATGAAGGGATGGAGCCAAAGCAAAAACAATACCCAGTTGTGGATGTGACTGGTGATAGAAGCAAGGTCTGATGCTGTAAAGAGCAATATTGCATAGAAACCTGGAATGTCAGGTCCATGAATCAAGGCAAATTGGAAGTGGTCAAACAGGAGATGGCAAGAGTGAATGTCGACATTCTAGGAATCAGAAAACTCAAATGGACTGGAATGGGTGAATTTAACTCAGATGACCATTATATCTACTACTGTGGGCAGGAATCCCTCAGAAGAAATGGAATAGCCATCATGGTCAACAAAAGAGTCCGAAATGGAGTACTTGGATGCAATCTCAAAAATGACAGAATGATCTCTGTTCGTTTCCAAGGCAAACCATTCAATATCACAGTAATCCAAGTCTATGCCCCAACCAGTAACGCTGAAGAAGCTGAAGTTGAACGGTTCTATGAAGACCTACAAGACCTTTTAGAACTAACACCCAAAAAAGATCTCCTTTTCATTATAGGGGACTGGAAGGCAAAAGTATGAAGTCAAGAAACACCTGGAGTAACTGGCAAATTTGGCCTTGGAATATGGAATGAAGCAGGGCAAAGATTAATAGAGTTTTGCTAAGAAAATGCACTGGTCATAGCAAACACCCTCTTCCAACAACACAAGAGAAGACTCTACACCTGGACATCACCAGATAGTTAACACTGAAATCAGATTGATTATATTCTTTGCAGCCAAAGATGGAGAAGCTCTATACAGTCAACAAAAACAAGACCGGGAGCTGACTGTGGCTCAGATCATGAACTCCTTATTATCAAATTCAGACTTAAATTGAAGAAAGTAGGGAAAAACCACTAGACCATTCAGGTATGATCTAAATCAAATCCCTTATGATTATACAGTGGAAGTGAGAAATAGATTTAAGGGCCTAGATCTGATAGAGTGCCTGATGAACTATGGACTGAAGTTTCTGACACTGTGCAGGAGACAGGGATCAAGACCATCCCCGTGGACAAGAAAAGCAAAAAAGCAAAATGGCTGTGTGGGGAGGCCTTACAAATAGCTGTGAAAAGAAGAGAAGTGAAAAGCAAAGGAGAAAAGGAAAGATATAAGCATCTGAATGCAGAGTTCCAAAGAATAGCAGGAAGAGATAAGAAAGCCTTCTTCAGCAATCAATGCAAAGAAATAGAGGAAAACAACAGAATGGGAAAGACTAGAGATCTCTTCAAGAAAATCAGAGATACCAAGGGAACATTTCATGCAAAGATGGGCTCGATAAAGGACAGAAATGGTATGGACCTAACAGAAGCAGAAGATATTAAGAAGAGGTGGCAAGAATACACAAGACCTGTACAAAAAAGATCTTCACGACCCAGATAATCACGATGGTGTGATCACTGACCTAGAGCCAGACATCCTGGAATATGAAGTCAAGTGGGCCTTAGAAAGCATCACTACAAACAAAGCTAGTGGAGGTGATGGAATTCCAGCTGAGCTATTTCAAATCCTGAAAGATGATGCTGTGAAAGTGCTGCACTCAATATGCCAGCAAATTTGGAAAACTCAGCAGTGGCCACAGTACTAGAAAAGGTCAGTTTTCATTCCAATCCCAAAGAAAGGCAATGCCAAAGAATGCTCAAACTACCACACAGTTGCACTCATATCACACGCTAGTAAAGTAATGCTCAAAATTCTCCAAGCCAGGCTTCAGCAATACATGAACCGTGAACTTCCAGATGTTCGAGCTGGTTTTAGAAAAGGCAGAGGAACCAGAGATCAAATTGCCAACATTTGCTGGATCACGGAAAAAGCAAGAGTTCCAGAAAAACATCTATTTCTGCTTTATTGACTATGCCAAAGCCTTTGACTGTGTCGATCATAATATGACTGTGTGGATGACAATAAACTGTCAAAATTTACATTAGCATATGTAATATAGATAGGCAACGGGAATTTGCTGTATGACTCAGGAAACTTCAACAGGGGCTCTGTATCAACCTAGAGGGGTGGGCTAAGGAGGGAGATGGAAGGTAGTTTCAAAACAGAGGTGTGTGTGTGAAGTCACTCATTCGTGTCCAACTCTTTGCGACCCCATGGACTGTAGCCCGCCAGGCTCCTCTGTCCGTGGGATTCTCCAGGCAAGAATACTGGAGTGGGTTGCCATTTCTTTCTCCAGGGGATCTTCCCAACCCAGGGATCAAATCAGGGTCTCCTGCATTGCAGACAAACGCTTTAGCCTCTGAGCCACCAGGGAAGCCTCAAAACAGAGGAGATATATATATACCTATGATTGATTCATATTGAGATTTGACAGAAAACAACAAAATTCTGTAAAGCAATTATCCTTCAATTAAAAAAAATAATTAAATTAGAAAGAAAATAAGAATATCATCAAGCATACAAGAACCCAGAAATTTTGTTCTTCTTCTTACTCCTTATATAAAAGGTAACTTCTTTGTGAGTTACTTGAGGATGTACTCCAGCAAGATGAGGGAGTATAATAAAGCAAAGAGAAATTTAAAAAAAGAAAATCAAAATGAAAATTCTAATATGATAACCCTGCAGTAACTGTAGACATCAATCAATCCAGATTGGAGCAAGAATACAGAGGCTTCTGGGAATGGGTCAGTGGTTTGTTAAGGCCATCTCCTACCAGCTCACAAGAGTCCACTGGTAATTTTCAGGAATGTTGCAAGTCAACTGTTTAAAACATTTTAACATTTGTTATCAAAAATTAGCTTCTGTAAATTTATAGTTAAATAAGTTATATTAAAAACAAAGAAAATAAACATGCAAAAAAATGTCTGTGATTATTTTGGTCATTTTTTTAAAACACTTTTTCAACACTCTAATCTTAAAGGAGAAAAAGTCCTTTTAGGAGGAACTTGCATTATCTCCCTGTGCCTTTGAGATGTAAATATTCTACCTGATCTTCTTAAGCATCCTGTTCTGTGTCTTGAGGGCTTGGTTTGTTGACCAGTGAGAAAAATCTCTCTGGTCTCTTCCACCCAGAAAGTACTCATGCAGTGTACATTTGGCATCCAGTCAAACAGACTGGGATTCTGAGCAGTCGTTTTGCCTGGCGTGCCTGCTTTCCAGGGAGTTGGTCATAAGGGGTCCTGATCTATAAGGACTTTTTTCATTTCAACCTTCATTGCGTCTGCTTGTATGAAGGCCTTAACTTTATAGATTATTGAGGGTGGCAGGGGGAAGCAGAAGGGAAGGAATAAACTTCCCAGATCTTGTGAGGGCTTCATCCTTTGCACTCTCCTGTGGGAACACCTCTTGCATCTTATTGGTTTGAGTCATCATTCAGATCCTTTTTGTCAATGGTCAGATGATGGATCCTTTCAATTGGAAAAAACTTCTAAATTGGTAAATTTTTAGAGAGCTCTAATCATAAACAGCTGTTTAATTGGTACGTATGGAAAGAGTAAATTAAAAATGAATACAAAGAAATATAATGGCTTACTTTAAGAAAGCCTATAGTTTAAAAAAAAAAAAAAACCTGTTTGGGAAGCCTATTTGAATTTGTGGTCTCAGCTTCATCTCAATGGGTCTTACAGATGCCAATATAAACATTGAAAGTGAAAGTCGTTCAGTTGTGTCTGACTCTTTTCGACCCCATGGACTGTATAGTTTATGGAATTCTCTAGGCCAGAATATTTTAGTGGGTAGCCTTTCCCTTCTCCAGGGGATCTTTCCAACCCAGGAATCCAACTGGGGTCTCCTGCATTGTGGGCGGATTCTTTACCAACTGAGCTACCAGGGAAGCCCAATCCTCTGTCAGTCCAATGATTAGCACTCCAAGCTCTCACTGCTGAGGGCCCTGGGTTCAATTCCTGGTTGGCGATCTAAGATCCCACAAGCCAAGTGGTGTAGCCAATAAAAAAAAAGAATAAAAGGACTCTCTCACACTAAAAATACAAAACAGAAAACATTAACATTGTTAATCAGCTATACTCCAATATAAAATAAGAATTAAAAATAAAAAGAAATGGGTGAAAAAAATAAACCAGCTCTTTCACTCCCCCACCAAAGAAAACAAACAAACAAAAAAAATTGGTTGATTAATGTTAGGTTAATTAACAAGAGAATAGGAAGGGTTATTAAGGGGAAAATCATGGGACTTGCTCCAACAAGATGGAAATCTTTAGAAGGCTATTAAGAAATGAGATAAAATGGATGTTGATGGGATTAAAACAAAGGCTTTGATACAGCACTATCTAAGGTTGGATAGGTCAAATGAGCCCCCTCCAATCGTCCCCCAACATTAAAGGGCCCAAGCAAGTCCTCTTTATTTACCCCAGTTTGGAGAAATTTTAAAAGCTGGAAGAGGTAAAAATTACACTGAGAAGGAGGAAAAAATTACACTGAGAAAGAAGAAAAAATTACACTGAGAAGGCTAACAACAATTGCTTGGGACAACAGTTATTTAGACCAATTAATCAAGTTAAAGATTGAAGAGCCTGGGTCCCTTGACTCGACCCCACAAAGCTGTTTATATAGGAGTGGATAAAATGGGGGATAGAAAGGAAAAGTTTCTGGAACTCCTTTTAAGACCGAGACTTTTCATGGGATCCTCATGGAGACTAAAGTTAAAGGTCTAAGAGCTGATGGAACTGAGATACGAAGCTTATAAGAAAATTGGTGTATTCGAACAGGCTTTATGTTAAGATGATTGGGCTTCCCTTGTGGCTCAGCTGGTAAAGAATCCGCCTGCAATGCGGGAGACCTGGGTTTGATCCCTGGGTTGGGAAGATCCCCTGGAGAAGGGAAAGGCTACCCACTCCAGTATTCTGGCCTGGAGAATTCCATGGACTATACAGTCCGTGGGGTCACAAAGAGTTGGACACGACTGAGCAACTTTCACTTCAACTTTCACTTCATTGTGAAGACAGACCTATGTCTCCCTGGGAATTGCTTCCCCTGCCTGGCATTATAAAACAGGGCACACAAATATGCCCTTCAGGAAGTGTTACTTAAAAATACTGAAGGGGAGCAATAGAGTTACCTAAGGCCAGTGTGAAGTAAAAACAGGGGCTAGTATTCAGGGGCTATTAGAAGCAATAACAGAGACTTTTACTCCTAGTATAAATTTGTCTGGGTTTGATTTGTGTGCTCAGTAGAGAAGGCCTTTATTAAATGCCTTGTTCAAACTTTTTGAAGGCATGATACACTGAACCCTGAAGTTCTAGAACATAGAAATCGTTTTACTTCCATTTTAGTCAGAGATCTTCCTGCTGATAGAAAGAAACAAAGACAATGTAGTTGAGCAGATCAATCTTTTGATGTCATTTTGGTGGCATCCAGTTCTTTTTTCTTTTTTTTTTTTTTTTTTATGGCTGTTCTGGGTCTTCTTTGTTGTGCACAGGCTTTCCCGAGTTGGAGTTTGAGCATCTCATTGTGGCGGCTTCTCTTGTTGCCGAGCATGGGCTCTAGGGCAGGTGGGCTTCAGAGTTGCGGTGCACCGGCTTAGTTGCTCTGCAGCGTGTGAAATCTTCCCGGACCAGTGGACCATGTCCACTAACCCTGGACCACCACTGAAGTCCCATAGTTCAGTTCTTTGAAGAATTAAAAGCAACTATATTTGTCCTGCAAATCTCTACAAATCAGAGATGTAAATACAGCCCACAAGGACCTGAGCCTAGTTAATCCAGTCTGATAACTTAAACAAAAAAGGCTGGGGTTGGAGGTGGGGGGATAGGCAAGGGAGAGGAGAGGGCATTTTAAAAGTTCAAACTGCTGAAAGGACTCCCTCATGGAAAATCTAACTGACAGAGAGCTCTAATTAACCGGCTTAAATGTAAGCACTTATGAATTATATTTCTAAACGTAGTAAAAGCTAACCAATTGTTTTTCAAGTTCACATGACCTAAGATTAATCTCTAGTAAAGAAAAGCAAATTTGAAGTTATTGATTTAAATAGACACAGCTATAGAGTTATCAAATTAAAAATAAAATGTTTATTCTACCTGGGTTTACTAGTTAAGTAAGTTGTGTTATCTCTGTTACAACATTTGTCAGCAATTAACAGCTTGGGATGATGGTTGACCCTGTTTAATGTTTCACGAATTTTCTTTGTTTTGGTTTGTTTTTCCATTTGTAGAGGCTGTTTATTGGCACTGATAGTCTGAGTTTTCTCCCCTTTTCTCTCTCCTATTTTTTTTTAACTGAAATAGAGTTGATTTACAATGTTGTATCACAAAGTTTTCATGGGCAATCAAAACATAATTGTTGAGAACAAGTAAATATAAATGGGATGGGACTTTTTAGTTGAACTCTTTAAGAACAGTTATGTTTTATGGTATGCCTACTTAAAGAGGGAGAGGACATAGGTACACCTATGGCTGATTCATGTTGATGTATGGCAGAAACCAATGCAATATTGTAAAGCAATTATCCTTCAATTAAAAAAAAATAAATTAAGAAAAAACTAGTTTCTCCAAACCTTTTTGGTAACTTGAAACTTTAGAGTGTTGATGAAAAACTTAATCAGTGGTCAATCTAAGAAAGAAATGGAAATTTTACTCAAGCAAACATGAGGATTATAACCCAGGTGACAGTCTTTCCTAGAGCTCTCAGGACTGTTCCAAAGAGGTAAGAGGGGAGACCAGCATATGCATGATTGTGGCAAAGGGCTACAGGCAACCAAGCACACGTCTTGGTAGAAGTTTTCTGCTATTCACAAGGAACAGATATCTTGGTTAATGGTTTTAGTGCTCTTCTAAGTATGAGAAGATGCAAAAAAACTGAGTTCATAAAATTTTCTGCTGGAAATGTCTGTCTGAGGGCAGGTTCTGTCAGTTTTCCCAGAGCACAAGGTGCCTTATCCTGATCTTCACCTGGAATTCCTTTCAGAATGTATTGTGGGTCAATGACTGCAGTGGCTTAGGACTTGATTTGTTAAACTGGACAGTGAACAACATTATTTTACAACCCATCTCTTTTGGTCTGAATTTCTACGAAGGTTTGGGAGACATTTACTAGGAATGCTCATTCCCAGGTTAGGTGAGGAGTTTGTTGATAGGCTACTCACTGTGCTATTTATTACTGAACTGACTAGGCTCTGTTAACAGTAGCCAAAAGCCTCTGGACTGCCTATCTTACTATCCTGTTATGGTCCAGAAAATGGTTCCCTCTGGTTGCTTCTTCCCCTATCTAGAGTTGTTGTTGCTGTTGTTTCATTGCTAAGTTGTGTCCGACTCTTTTGTGACCCCATAGACTGTAGCCCTCCAGGCTCCTCTGTCCATAGGATTTCCCAGGCAAGAATACTGAAGTGGGTTGCCATTTTCTTCTCTAGGGGATCTTTCCAACCCAGGGATCAAATCCAAGTTTCCTGCGTCAGCAGGCAGATTCTTTACCACTGAGCCACCCAGGAAGCCCTATCTAAAGTTACACACTTACAGCCATCGATCTTATAGGATTGTATATTTGGTCAATCGTTTCAAGTCACCTAGCCATCACTATTTTTATCAGAAGCTCAGTCACACATTTGGTAATGCAAGAAACAATAATCTGTAAAATAAGGCAGAATACAAATAAGATAGCTAGTGACATTCATAAGTAAGAATCTAAGCTGAGATCTTCCATTAGGTGCAGCCCAGCATACATCCAGATCATCTGAGCCAGTGCTTTCAGTACTAATCACTCTCTTTAAGGGAAATGATACACTGGCATTGTCCATAAATTTCACCAAAGATATCCTCATGTACAAGGTAAGTGATGTGTTGCCCTAACCACTTACAGGACAGAGAAAGTGCATACCTTCTAAGGAGTTACATGGCTGGTGCCAGAAGGGAAAAAAGTGTATCTTTAAGGTTGAGCAAGTATTAAGGTTAAGCAGGTATTTGTGCCATTGGAAGGTCTGGTTGATGCATAATACAGGAGGGATGAAGGAAGTCTAAAGGGGTGGAGAAAAAAGTTATGTTTAAAGTTTTCTGGTCTTGCCTTAAAATATGAATTTTATTTCATCAAGAGTTTTGCTAAATTAAACAATGAACATTTATTGAATATCTAGATTATTCCAAAATTAAATAAGATATTGAAATATTGACTACTAAACATAGGCTTCTTTTCAGAAAAACTAAAGATATTTTGGATTATTAATAAATATGTTCAGTGCTGCACTGAAATTTTTTCTATAAGAAAGCACATGACTTTTTAAAAATTATAAATAGCATTTATGTTTTCAGTTCTACAGAAAGCTAATGTAAAAGGCAGTCCATAATTGCTTACTTCTTAATTTTCACTAGAAATTAAGGTATTTAAAGATTTCGACTGAGGAAAAAAAACAAAAACAATGTAAGAGCTATGAGGTAAGCATTATTCAGTGTCTTACTGAAGACTAGAGCCTGGAAGACAGACTCTCAGATAGCTCTGAGGAACTCCTCTGAAGAGGTGAAAGAGGAGCCAACGTATTAATACATATGAATATCTTGGTTGGGAAATATATGTAGTCAAATATACAATATATATTAAAAAAAAAAAAAAAGAACAGATATCAAGTTAATGTTTTTAGCACTTATCTATGTGTATATGGGAAAATGCCAGACTCTGGGGTCTTTGAAATTCTTCCTTAGATTACACATCTTAATTATCTAGGGACCCATATATCCAAAACACAGACTACTTCATCCTGAATCCCTTTCAGGGTATACTTATAGGTCAGCAATTGCAGTGGCTAACGGCTTGATCCTTGTAGTATAGGAATGGTGGGCAATGCTCTTTGTTTACAAGGTTAAAAACTCTAGTTAGTATATGTAATTAAAACTACTAAATTAATAAGGAAAATATCTTCTTATCCAAGGAAGTTTTTTTTTTTTTAAGATACAAAGAATGGAGATGCATTTTGTTAAGGGAAATAAAGGTAATTTATCCTAAAGTTTGTTATTTCTAAATGGAAAAGAAAATAAGGAATGAACTAATAGGGAAATAGAAAGCTGTAGAAGGTCTGTGAGGAAAAAAAAAAAAAAAGAATCTTTAGAAAGGAATTTTATATGTGGTCAAGGCTGGCTAAGATTGAAATAAGTTTAAGTGAATGAGCTTTTTTTTGTGAATGAGTTTTAATGGTAAATGCAAGATGGTGCAAAACCTGTGTTTTTGTTTTTCTTTGTTAAGAGAGCAAAGTTTTCGTAGATTATTGATCCACTTTTGATAACAGATTGTAAAGTTTCTTTAACCTTTTACATAATCTGTTGCAACTTTCTGTATTGGCCTTTGAAATCGCTTTTTGCCACATTGGTTAAGTAAACAAGTATTGTTTCATAGTGATTTACAACCCTATCTGACTAAGTATTTTAAAATTTGTTGACATCCTTGACGAACTTTCTTAAATCAAACTTTGATTTTGATTTTTTTTTTTTTGATGATTTTGATTCTTTTGATCTTTAGCTAAATTTGGGATGCTCCAGAATTTCCCTGAAACATCTCAGAGAGAGATTAACTAGGCTTATTTGGCATGTTGAATTACATGGGAAGCAATGTCAAATGAGTGATGATAAAACTTCTTAGGTTATATATTAATATAAATGTTCTAGAAATTATATGAAATTCCTAAAATTGGATATGTCCTGGCATAATGCTATGTCATATTTTTAGTTATTATCTTAATATGTTATATGTGGCATAAATAACCAAACTTCTTTGTCAATTGAATTGTAATCAGGTCCTTAACCATGCCATTTTAAGTCTTTGACATTAATATCACTCTATTTTACAAAAATGAAGATCTTCAAGAAGGTTCATAGAAAGGACTTTTCTTTTTACAAGTTTCTGATAATTTTTAGATCATACCACTGAAATGGGTAAGAAATTACAGAATTCTAGAGGAAAACTGATGGTTTCAGAAACTGCTAACAAAAGATCAAGATCAACAAGAATTAATTAAATGGGACTGAATAAATTGATGAATACGATTTTAAATTTCATGACTTTTTATCCAAAATAGTACTGGCTTTAATATTTGTTCTCTACATATGAGGAAACCTTTCCTCTTATATGCATAAGTCTAATATACATAAATATTTAAATTCTATCACATATTACCACTGTTATACATTTTTTTTAGTTTAGAGTTACCCCCCACATATTTAATTTTATTCCTGCTTCTCTACTATGTTATCTGGGATTTTCTCCCTTCTTAAAAAATAGTTTTTACTATCATCCTTTAGTTTGTTTTGCTAATAACAAATCTGTTATTATTTATTTGGCCAGGCTGTGTCTTAGAATGGCACTTGGGATCTTTGATCCTCATTGTGGCATGCGAACTCTGAGTTGAGGCATGCAGGATCTAGTTCTCTAACCAGGAACTGAACTAGGGCCCCCTGCACTGGAAGTTCAGACTCTTAGCCACTAGATCACAAGAGAAATCCCTAGTTTTGTCTTTCTCTAAATGATTTCATTTCTAAAAGATATATATATATATTTTTTAATATTTTATTATTCCTATTTTGTTAATTTTTATATTTTGGCCATGACACACAGCATGTGGGATCTTAGTTCCCCAACCAGGGATTGAACCCACGTCCCTTGCAATGGAAGGGCAGAGTCTTAACCCCTGGGCCACCAGGGAAGTCCCTAAAGATATTTTTGCTTGTGTACAATTCTTAGGTTTATTATTATACCCTTTTAGCACATTAAAGCTACCTTCCCATTGAGGTCCAGTTTCCATTTTTGCTTTTGCAAAATTAAATATTGATTTTAAGTTTTTCTTTTTAAGTAGAATCTCTTTCCTTCTTTCTTTCTTCCTTCTTTCTTTCTTCTTCTTTCCCTTTCCCTCTCCCTTCCTCCCTCCCTGTCTTTCTCTTTCCTCTTTTTACTCCTTCCTGACTAAAGTATACCTATGTAAACAAAGATGAAAGATTTATCTTTTTCTCTCTACCTGATTTATCCAGAATTTGGCTTCTTCAGTGGGCCCCTTTTGAACTTGTTGGCTTATTAGTATCCAGATTGCAACCAGTTATACTAATCATTGTTCTAAATTTTTCTCTTTGTTGTTTTTAAACTGTTTATGCTTTGAGTTGTCTCACTGCTGTACTATAGTCTTACT
Organism: Bos javanicus; assembly: GCF_032452875.1. Classification (NCBI taxonomy): domain Eukaryota; kingdom Metazoa; phylum Chordata; class Mammalia; order Artiodactyla; family Bovidae; genus Bos; species Bos javanicus. The sequence continues at coordinate 16,634,440 of NC_083893.1, forward strand.
AATGCTTTTACTTATATCTTGTAATTACTATATTACTATATATATATATATACACACTTATATCTTGAGGCAATTTGTCACATATATAACTCTCTGTAAAATTAATTGTAGTAGTGTAATTCTAAATAGTATGAGTTTGAGCAAGCTCTAGAAGTTGGTGATGAAAGGGAGGCCTGGCATGCTGCAGTCCATGGGGCTGCAAAGAGTTGGACACAACTGAGCAACTGATGCTATGCTATGCTATGCTAAGTCACTTCAGTCGTGTCCGACTCTTGTGTGACCCCATAGACAGCAGCCCACCAGGCTCCCCCGTCCCTGGGATTCTCTAGGCAAGAACACTGGAGTGGGTTGCCATTTCTTTCTCCAATACATGAAAGTGAAAAGTGAAAGTGAAGTCGCTCAGTTGTGTCCAACTCTCAGCGACCCCATGGACTGCAGCCTACCAGGCTCCTCCGTCCATGGGATTTTCCAGGCAAGAGTACTGGAGTGGGGTGCCATTACCTTCTCCTGAGCAACTGAACTGAACTCTAAATATGGGGAAAAGCAACATGGGAGAAACATTTCTTGGATCACAACAGTCTAGTAAGATAGGTGATACAGAGACTCTATAGGATAACAGGGCCTAATTCAATATAGCACCTGAATAGCCAATCAATGGAATTCTTATCCTAGGAATGAGTCTTCCTAGCCCACGGGACAAATTGGTCATGAAATGCCTCCCACACCTTGGTCAAATTTATGACCCAAAGTGGGAAGTGAACCAAAAAGAACAAAGAGCATCACTCATCACCCAGTTAAACTAGTGGGTTAAATCATAACCCACTGCAGTTACCTACCAACAGTGTACCCTGAAGGGAATTCAGGATGAGAAAAACAGGATGAGGTGCTCTGTGCTTTGGCCTCTAGATAATTAGATGCATGTCCTGGGAAGAAGTTCAAGGACTCCAGATTCTTGCATCTTCACATGTGTAGAAAAGTACTGAAATCACTAACTTGAGATGCCTGTTCTTCATGATTAGCAGTGATCTTTTACCAAGATGTAAGCTTAACTACTTGTATTTCCCAGTCATAAAATTCACATATATACTGACTTCTCCCTTACCTCTTTGGAGCAGCTTACTCAGAGCTACTGATTGACTGTTTCCTGGGCAGTAGTCCTAAGACTCTGAATAAAGCTTAAGCTCACAGCCCTCAAGTTGTGTACTTTTAAGTTGACATAGGGTTTGACTGGAGAAAACAACAGGATGCTTTCAAAATAGCAGTCCTAGTGGAGAATGGGCAGAATTGAGAAGCCAGAGTGCAAGGCAATTAGAAGAGATCTGGGACATATGAGAACAAGGAAAAACATGATACCTAGAAGCAAAACAGAAATCCAAGATGTCTTGTTTTAACGAAGGTGCAGGTTGTGTGGTCTAGCAAAGGTAGCCGGTAGCTACATGTGCCTATTGAGCATTTGAAATGTGGCCAGTGGCATAGATTAAAATAACACTTTGGATATATGGTACTAAATACAATGTATTATTTATTTATTTAGGCTGTTGTGGGTCCTGGTTTCTGCACTCAGATTTTCTCTAGTTGTGGCTCGCAGGGGCTACTCTTGGTTGCAGTGTGGGGGTTTCTCATTGAGGTGGCTTCAGTAGCTACAGCACACAGGCTCAGTAGGTGTGGCATACTGGGCTTAGTTAATCCGAGGCATGTGGGATCTTCCCGGACCAGGGATCGAATCTGTGTCCTTTGCAATGCAAAGCGGATTACTAACCACTGGACCACCAGGGAAGCCCAAAACAATGTATTATTAAAATTGATTTATTGGTTCTACCTTTTCCTTTTTCATTATGGTTATTAGAGAGTTTTAAATCACATATGTAGCTTGCACTGTACTTTGGACAAGGATGAAGCATATATTTACTGATTTGTTCACCAAATATTTGTGGACTATCTCCCTGCTCAGTTGACAAAACTGATAAAGACAGAATAGCTCCTATGGGGGCTTCATTCCTTTCAGGAGACTATGATTATGTGATGAGTCTCATGTGATGTGTGCCCTTGAGGTGTGCCCTGGATACGTGGGCACATCAGATCCTAGGCGTGGTGAACCAGCAGAGAAGCCTGTCCGGAGGAGGCTTTATCCTGGACGACCACTGATGTTAACTAACTAAATCAAGAAGTAGAATGTTGCAAATCAGAGGGAATCACTTCATCAAAGTCTGTGACTGTTTTTCCTCATCAGGAAGTTGTCGAAAGGCATAGCGTTTAAGGAATGATGGAATATTAGAGATATTCCAATACATTCCTTCTATTTTTGCCCTCATTTTAGATTAAGCATGACAGAAGAAATAAAATCACATGAACGTGGTAGGCAAGGACAACAGGCCAAACCTTAAAATTACTCTTGGCTAAAATAACTCTATAAACCGAAAAAGAGGAGTTCTTGGCCATAAAACACACAACTTGTACTGAGGACAGTAAAGCTGACACCCTGTTTCATTCTTAGGAAGTTAATTAGCCTTGGAGGCTGTAGATAGTGGCCACAGTGGTCACTTGACACTCTCAGGATCTGACCTCCTCTGGAAGGGAGGCACCCTGCACCTCAGATCCACTCCTAAGAATAATACTGTCATTAAACAAGTGTCAGATATTTGGCACATTATCTGAGGAAAAGAACTGGAAAAAGTTCTAAGAGTGTAATACCCATTCATCCTTTTCCAATCAATAAACCCAAATCACAATTGTTATTGTATTTGTAAATCCAGCAAACTTGCTGTGGTTCACAGAGCTTTCATTCTGTGTGGATTTGCCCAAATTAAGAACTTTCAATCATCTTGCCTTTTACAAACTTAATAGAAAAGAGTTTAAAGTCACAATTGTGCCCAGCAGTGTCTGACTCTTTTCCACCCATGGACTGTAGCCCACCAGGCCCCTCTGTCCATGGATTTTTCCAGGCAAGAATACTGGAGTGAATTGCCATTTCCTCCACTATGTGATCTTCCCAACCCAGAGATTAAACCCGTGTCTTTTGTGTCTCCTGCATTGGCAGGTGGATTCTTTATCACTAACGCCACATCGGAAGCCCAAAGTAACAACTAATTGCAAACAGAAAAGAAAAATCAAGAACTTCAAAATAGTTTTCTGCCTGAAAGTTTTGCTTCAGGTCTTATAGACTAGAACTGCTTATGTCTAAATTGTCCCTGGTGCGTCCAAGTTTCGGAGAACTGCAAAGTAAAATCCTAGCGCTACCATCGAATTAGGATCCTTACTCTTAGAAAGCTGGTCCATAAAGGACATCATCCACGAAAAACATCAGCTATTACCCATGGTGGTGAATACTAAAGGCAGACGATTTGCTCTTTCAGAGTAGGGTCGGTGGAAAGACCTGTCCATCTCTTAACAAATCAGTCTCTAGAGTGATGAGAGTGCCATTGTTTGAGCCAATGACTCTACTAGTGTTTAGTCACCAGGAGATGAGCTTTGGTAACCTCAGCTATGGGTTTTCCAGTAGTCATGTATGGATGTGAGAGTTAGACCATAAAGAAAGCTGAGGGCCGAAAAACGGATGCTTTTGAACTGTGGTGTTGGAGAAGACTCTTGAGAGTCCCTTGGACTGCAAGGACATCCAACCAGTCCATCCTAAAGGAGATCAGTCCTGAATATTCATTGGAAGGACTGATGTTGAAGCTGAAACTCCAATACTTTGGCCACCTGATGTGAAAAGCTGACTCATTTGAAAAGACCCTGATGCTGGGAAAGATTGAGGGCAGGAGGAGAAGGGGATGACAGAGGATGAGATGGTTGGATGGCATCACCGACTCAGTGGACATGAGATTGGGTGGACTCCGGGAGTTGGTGATGGACAGGGAGGCCTGGCGTGCTGCGATTCATGGGGTCGCAAAGAGTTGGACACAACTGAGCGACTGAACTGAACTGATGCTGGGAAAGATTGAAGGTGGAAGGAGAAGGGGATGACAGAGGATGAGATGATTGTATGGCATCACCAACTTGATGGACAGGAGTTTGAGCAAGCTTCGGGAGTTGGTGATGGACAGGGAAGCCTGGTGTGCTGCAGTCCATGGGGTCGCAAAGAGTTGGACACAACTGAGCAACTGAACTGAACTGAACCTCAGATCTCTGATGCAAGGCTCAACACCCAGGCTTCCCGTCTCTTCTTTGAGGAGAATGCATTTGCTACTTCCCTGAGCAATCTGCAGGTTTGGGGCTGCTGGCCACCTTTCTGAGTTTACTTCCCTTAATAAAGGAGAGGCTGTAACGGCAGCAAACCAGCCTGGGGAGGGACTTACTAGGGAGTATTTTAAGGCCATTTGGAAAGCATTCATTTCTTCAGGTAAGTCCCAAAACAGCCAGATGTAAAGAAAATATTCTGTTACAACATAACTATATTATATTAGCATCAGAGAATAATTTGGAGTAGGCTGCAAAGAAATAAAGGAACATGGCTGTTGGGATTTCCCTGGTGGTCCTGTGGTTAGGACTGCATGCTCTCACTGCCAAAGACCTGGACCCCATCCCTGGTTGGGAACTAAGATCCTGAATGCTCTGGGATTCAGGATTTCAGCAGGGCCAAAAAAAGAACATGGCTGTTTCAAATGCCAATGTTCTCACACCTGGAGGAAAAGGCCTGCACATCTCAAAGGAGTAGAAACCCCAAAACAAGAGGAAAGGCCTCAGAAATCTCGTCTGGCTTGAGATAAGAAAGAGGACACTTGGTCACATGGTAAAGAGACACCACACTGCCTTTAAGTCTATTAATTTATTGAGTAAAAATGAAATCATCATCAGACATATTAAATTCAGTTTGGTTTGAATTTGGCTGATGTCCATTTGCAGCAGAGATGAATGAAGGGAAAGAGAAGACACAGTGACGCTGGCAAAGGGACACCAAACAAGGCCATTTCCCATTAATTATAAAAGCAGGCATCACACAGCCAGCGTGAGTCATTAGCAAAGGGGAACGTGATGCTGAATGAGCAGCGACAAAACCAAAGTAAGCAAGAACTCGGAAGAAGAGAGAGGCCAGAGCTTTCAGAGGACAAAATGCAGCAGGGGCTGCATGGAGAGCAGTGCTGGGCGGGAAGCTGCCCGCTCACTTGGGGAACACTGTGATCACGTCATAGCCCTCAGGTGGAGTGACCCGTTCCCGGGCATGCTTTTCACAGTAGATCTGATCCTCCACAAAGAAATGGCCCTTCTGTTTCAGGTTGGTGCCACAGTCGGTGCACACGTAACACTCGGGGTGGCGGTGACGTTCCCGCAGCTTCACGAACACGCCGCTGCAGGAAGGGGGAGAAGAGGTGCTCCATTAGTGATGAGTACCTGAAGGTGACAGGCTGGAGCTCCTCCCAAAGGGCTCCTTTCCAAGGGCAGATCAGAGCCTCCCCATTGGCCTCTAGTCATAAAGGGGCTTCTCCTGCCTGGAAGCCAGAGACATTCCCCCTGAAGAATTCCGGAAGTCCCTCCCACTTCAACAGAGCAGCCCAGCTTTTTCTGGTTTTACATGTTCATACCCTAAGGGTTTCACAGCCAAGGAAAGCCTTCACCACCTGGCTCTGGGACACAGGACCAATCTCGCCTCTCTGCTCCATTTTCCAGGCAGGATTTTTTTCTCCATCACGCCCACAACGGGCAACATCCAACCCTTTCCACATTTTCATGGTTCACACAACCTGCGGGGCCACTGATGCCTGGGGAAGGCAGATACTCACACAATGCCAGTGCCACATTTGTCACACATGGGCAGCTTCTGGGCATTTCCAATTGAAGCAGCCACTTTGGTGACTGGAGCCTTAACACTTCTGAATCCTGAGGGCTTGTTGGGATCCCCTAAAAGGAGGAAAACATTTGGGTTAGCCAGGAAGGGCAGGATTGTATAAGCATCATTTAGTTCTTTCAGAGTCACTTATATGTATGTTCCAGCAAGGTCATGGGCACCAGAATCAAACAGACTTGACTGCTGTGTGATCCTGGGCAAGTTACTTAACTTCTCTGGTCCACAGTTTCCTTTTCTATAAAATAGGAGAACGTTTCCCCTTCAAAGTGGAACAAAATGGTTGGAAAAGACACATGTAGCCCTCCCTGGCATATATGCTCAGCCCTCAAAACAAATTACATTACATGCTGATTAAATACATGCAAACACATTGATATGGGACTTAAAAATACTTTGCTGCTGCTGCTGCTAAGTCGCTTCAGTCGTGTCGGACTCTGTGCGACCCCATAGACGGCAGCCCACCAGGCTCCTCTGTCCATGGGATTCTCCAGGCAAGAACACTGGAGTGGGTTGCCATTTCCTCCTCCAATGCGTGAAAGTGAAAAGTCAAAGTGAAGTCGCTCAGTAATCAAATGGCAGTGTAGTCAGAGGCCAAAAGAAACCCACATTACAAGGACAACAAAACCATTATAGTACAGAATGCTAGAAGTCAGATAAAAACCACCTGCCACAGAGCAGAGACAGTAGCAGCCTTCCTGCAGTCAGCTTTCTGCATGAAAAACCAGCTCCTAGTTTCCAGAGCTCTGCCTACAGCCCAGTTCATCACCTGTGTAGGTAGCCGTGAATAATAACGGTAAGCTACTAATATTACTATTATTGCTATATATTTGGCTGGCTGTGTTTCCACATCACATTTTTTTTTCTCCTGTGATGTTGGCCCAGTAAGTATTGTTATGTTTGTCAGCTATTTACACATCTCTGTCTGGACTACAAATTACTGGACCACCAGAGCTCTGTTTCATATATTTTTTCAATACTCCACAGAGCCTACCACAGGTTTAGCAGAAAAGAATGGTGGGCTACAGTCCATAGGGTTGCAAAGAGTCAAACATGACTGAAGCAATTTAGCATGCAACATGCACAGCCCAAGGTTATCATCTTGCCCTTCCAAACCTTTCTCCCTTCCTTGCTCACAGTCCCAGCTTTGTTCATTATAGAATCTTTTTTTTTTTTTTGCATTAATTTTTATTTTTATAAAATATTGCACTCAAGTATCATTTCTGTCTTGATTATCAAGTTTTGGGGTACCAACTTAAATTCTGTACCCAAAGCAAATGCCTCCCTCACCTTATCCTAATTCTGGCCCTGCCTGAAGGGATCTCAAAGGGGCCTGGCTGGGCAGCCTCATGACTCTGAGTGTCCCAAACAAGCTCCCTCACTTTCTGGCTGGAACCAGCTGGGCTGTCTACCTGCCGTGAAGACAAGGAAATGGCATCTTTGCATACCTGGAAAGCTTGGAGAGAAAATCGGTAGTTCTAAGGAAGCCAAACCTATGAGGTCAGGGTCTCTTATGTGATGGACTGTTTTTCACAGAAAAATTACCAGGAAAGGTAGGAAGTGCAGGAGGAGAGAAGTAACATGACACATGAGCCCCACTTGGTAGGAGAACCCACATCTCTTTTTGGAACAGAGAGAAGTGAACTGATGGAGCTGGGCAAAGTGTGAGTAGAGGAGGCTGTGGGCTGCCTGATGCTGACCTCGCTGCAGCTTATGCAGCCCTGCAGCACCACCTGCTGGCTTGATTTTCTTCTCTTACCTAGTCAGCCAACACTGCAAATGCAAAGAAAATTCCACATCTTTTTTCTGTCCACTTCACTGTTCAGCAACACTCAAGGGCTCCATACTGCCTACAGAATCAAATTCATGGTCCTTAACCTCACACCTGGTGGTCCTCCATGATCTGAACCACAGATCACCTAAGGAGTCTCCTGAAACCCTGGGCACCTGCCAAAATGAGCCTAGATACCTTCTGAGCAAGCCTCCAGCTGAGTGCACCTGGGAAGTCCTGATTTAGATATATTGAAATCGCAATTGAAAAAAAAAAGACTCCTTCTCCCTGCAAATTTCAGAATTTGACCTAAAGCAAGAGGGAGTATGAGGAATCCTGGACCCTTTCTCCCAGTCCAGACGCTAAATTTCACCCCAAATGAGAATCTGGAGAGTTATCACCAAGCCCTGCTGCAGCCTCATGGCTCAGATGGTAAGGAATCTGCCTTCAATGCAGGAGACCCAGGTTCAATTCCTGGGTCAGGAAGATCCCCTGGAGGAGGGAATGGCAACTCAATCCAGTATTCCTGCCCAGAGAATTCCATGGACAGAGGAGCCTGGTGGGCTACAGTCCATGCGGACACGACTGAGCAACTAACACTTTCACTTTTCTCACCTGCTAGAGCCAAACCTCCCACCGGGGCCTCACTGACTGTGTGCCTGGCACTTTGCATGTGTCATTTCCCTCCAGGCTGTAAACCACCTGTGACGTGGCCATTATTAGCCTCACTGGACGTGTGCAGAGACTAGGACTTAGAGAGACGAGCCACTCCCTCGAGGTCTCGTGGTGAGTCACGGGCAGAGACTGGACACCAGTGCTGGTGGTGCAGGCTGCTTCATGAGCCACGGGCCTTCTCGAATGACAGCAACCCTCACCGAGTGCTTTTACCATGCACCAGCCACTGCCCTGAGCTTTGACCATTATCTCTCAAATGAAAACAGGCATTTGAGCTCCCTTACTTGAGAGCCTTCTGCATGTGGTAGATGTCTGGATTGGAACTTATGCTGTTTCTTTTGTGAAAATTTAATGCAAGTGCATATTAAGAGATAAAGGAGAGACCACAAGATCTATCTCCCTTTTCATTTTCATCAAAATTTTTATTTTATTTGGCATAAGAAGATATCCAGTCATCCAACCTAGGGGAGAAAAACTATAATTCTCAAACTCTCTTGCAACTAGATAGGGCCATGTGACTAAATTCTGGTCAAAATATAAATGGAATAGTCATGTAGGACTTCTGGGAAAAAGAAAGCTGGTACATCTGGAAGATGGATTCCTCAGTTAGCCTTCCTGGTGCCTGGAAGTAGACATGATGGCTGGAGCACTAGCTGCCAACTAGCACCAGGAGGTAGCCTTGAGAATGGAGACCACTGGCTTGGCAGGCAGAATATAGGATGCAAGGGGTCTAGATATTGATGATCAGGGAACTGCCACCTCAAGACAGTTCAGTGATCCTGGGCTTCAGGTCCTTCTCTGTGACCTCTGTGACCTGAGGGCATTCAGTGAGCTGAGCCCTGAAAGGTATACATTCTACTTTGGGTTGGAACAGATTGATATTTCCTTTCTTAAAGGATTTTACACCCATTTATTCAGAGTAGAGTTGTGATTTCTCACATGTTTTGAAAAATTATCATCTTCTAGGGTTGGACCCCGAGACTTTGGCCAGTTGGGCTAAGACTGGAACTTAATATAGAGTATATGACTCATTCCTTCCAAACTGCACAGGTACTCCAAGCAAAGGGGGATATTGCTGGCAGGGATAATATCCTTCTAGCATAAAAGAAAGGAGAAAGCAATGGCAACCCATTCCAGTACTCTTGCCTGGAAAATCCCCTGGACGGAGGAGCCTGGTAGGCTGCAGACCATGGGGTTGTGAAGAGTTGGAGATGACTGAGCGACTTCACTTTCACTTTTCACTTTCATGCACTGGAGGAAATGACAACCCACTCCGGTGTTCTTGCCTGGAGAATCCCAGGGGCGGGGGAGCCTGGTGGGGAGCTGTCTATGGAGTCGCACAGTGTCGGACACGACTGAAGCGACTTAGCAGCAGCAGCAGCATAAAAGAATTTTCCTAACTTCCTGTGCCTCTAAACTGCCAATTTCTTTAAGGAACCCACCAAAGTGGGGAGAAAGCCGGGGTGCTGGGTGTGTTCAGTAGGGGACTTTCAGCTCAGGAAGGACTCCTGGGGAGCCGACTCTGCAGTTGGGGACTTTCAGGAGGAAGGGGACTCTTCCAGAGGCAGCTCAGTTCTGACCCTCACTGGCTGCCCTGGGCAAAGAGCCAGCCCCTCTGGAGCCTGGCTGAAGTGGATCTCACAGAACCACCACATGTCCCTCCCAGAAGTACCAACTCTCTCTTCACAAGCAGGCACACTGGGAGCAAGAGAGCAAGAGAAGGCAGGACTCCAGCGAGCCTCAGGGAAAAGGACAGTGCAGAGTGTAGAGGGCTGCAAACCCCAACTCTCCAGATGTCACTGGTAGCTAGGTTGACAGTGAGAATCAGAGGTGCTTATGAATGACGACCTGGGAGGTGGATGAGCCTGAGAGCTGTGGCTCACAGGTCACCTTTTTGAGAAGGAGGAAAAGCCTCCCTTCTACAGCACACCCGTCTGCCAGGAATTTCTCACTGTTGTTGCTACAAAGCTGAGACAGCTTGCTGCCATCCGCTCGAAAATTATCATAAGAAACAAACAGTGTCTGATGTATACAGGGCAAAGACTATCTCCTGAGACCTGCAGAGCCAAACGGGTAGCCCTGGGTGCCTCGAGCTTCAGATCTCACATGTGGACAAGCCAAGGCTGGCCTGGAACCTCTTGATGAGGTTTCAAACATCGTCACAGTTATGAAGCACCTACTGTGTGCGCCAGTCACAACTCTGGGTATTTTGTGTAATTTGATCCTCACACCAATCTTAAGAGGAAAGGATTTTTATCCCCGATTGACAGATGAGCAAACAAGTCTAGAAAGGTTCAAAGGGTTGCCTAAGGTCAATTCCGGGGTATATTGCCAAACCGGGGGCCCTCGGACTTTGAAGAGGCCGTCCACCCTAGAGCAAGAACAAGAGCATGGCCCCAAAGTGAAGCCCAGAGCCTGGCTTCCCTGTGCTGCTGATTCATTCACTCTGCTGTCACAGCCCACGACCTTTACCCACTCACACGTGCCAACCACCACAGAAGCACGGTATGTGGGCTCAAACGAAACTAGTGGCCAACAGACACCCCCACAGAACGCCACAACCGTCAAGTTCACCGCCGCCTTCAGTCTCCCTCAGTGCCTGCGACAGGAAACAGCTAAGCAGGTGTGGCTGAGAGCTCATTCAGTCCCCCTCTTTTTTTGAAAGAGCTTTTAGCATTTAAGAGGCCGGCCTTCCAAAGCACACTGCTCTCTCCACCTCTCAGGCTGTGTTCACCTGTGTTTCAGCAACGACTACCCCTCAGCTCAGGCCTCAGACAACAGCTTCTGACCACACACACGGCTGATTACCTTTCTCCTCAGACTCCAGAATTTCCTGCAAAACCAGGAATGAAGTGGACTGTTTCGGAGGCTCATTTAACTCCTGTTTCTCCTGAAGCATCTTGTAAACTTCAGATTCTTTATCGATGACGAGTCCACTTGGAAGCTGAGAATGGTCTAAGCTGTAAAGAATGTTTGCAAGTTCATTAGGACACGTCAGAAGTTAGGGGGGAAAAATCCACCAGCACCCCCTTCCAAGAGAAGACACCCCTGTGTCAAAGAGTGAAGAGAAACTATCCCAATGGATGAAGCCAGCTCCTAATGCAGCCACGGACCCCCCTGATGATACGGTGAGGTGTCTGTAGGCAGGGCTGGTTGCTGCTTCAAGTCAGTAAGAGGCTAGAGTGGGTGATTCAACTACTCTTTGGCCTAATCCCATGGAACAGGAATGCTGTGCTTCTTTCAAAATTATATAAACAACATTATGTCGAAAGAAAATTTAGAAGAGGGAAAATGTCAACCACAACTGAGCACTGAAAACTCAGCTGAGTCCCCTTAGTCCAGGCCTCATTCTTTCCCCAGAGCAGAAATCAGTGTTTCCTGATGATATCAAAGTGTTCTCTCTGTCTCTATAAAACTCTCCTCATTCTCATGGCAAGGAGCTCTGGTCTCCTCACCTACTACACAGAGGTAACAGTGTACACCTTGTCCAGTTCACAGGGTTGGTGGCAAGGATGAGAAAGTAAGTACTTTGTTTTTTTATTGGAGCACAGTTGATTAAGAATGTTGTGTTAATTTCAGGTATACAGTGAATCAATCGTACATACACATATATCCAGTCTTTTTTTAGATTGTTTCCCATCTAGGCCATTACAGAGTATTGAGTAAAGTTCCCTGTGCTATACAGGAAGTCCTTATCAGTTATTATTTTATTTACAGTAGTGTGTATATGTCAATCCCGATCTCCCAATTTATCCTTTCTCCCACCCCCAAACCCCTGCCTTTTCCCTCTGGTAACTATAAGTTTGTTTTCTACACCTATGATTCAGTTTCCGTTTTGTAAATAAGTTCATTTGTACCTTTTTTTTTTTTTTTTTTTGATTCACATATAAGTGATATCACATGATATCCGCCTTTGTCTGATTTAACCTCACTAAGGCAATCTCTAGGTAAGTACTCTGTAAACAATACAGTGCTGCTCCGTGTAAGGGAGATGGGGGCGGGGGGGTGACAGAGGCCTCAGCTCAAGCCTAGGGACGGGGCCAACCAGGCCTTGCTGCCCACACCTCCCCTTGTCCCTCTGGGCTCCCCACGACAGGATGAGACAGGCAGAGTTGGGGCCTCTTTCCTCCAGAGCCCGTTTTCCGGGGGAGGCACTGCTGCTGCCTGGTCTGAGGGAGGGTGGAGAGTGAAAGGGAGAAGACTCCAGTGAGCTTTACCTCTTAAGTCTGTCCTGAGTCCCACCCCCTCCACTGCCTGCTCTAGCCATGCCATCCATTAACAGCCCAGCTGACCAGCTTTCTAACTTGTCCCCTGGCTGCCACTCAGCCCCTGGAACTGTCTTTCCTCCGACCGGAGGCCAGAGAGAGATTTTAAACATAAGAATTAGACTGTGTCACGATGTGGCTCAAAGTGTTCTCATCTGACTCAGAACCAAATATTTACAGTTTTAATAACAAAAACACAAGCTTAACCAAATTCATCTTCTTTGGAGTAAATATTTGCTACAAAAAGTACAAAGGCCATAAAAGATGTGGCTCTGCTCCCCTCTCCAAGCACATTGCTTGGTACCCACTGCTCACTCCAGGCAGACAAGCCTTCATGGGGTTTCTAGGACACACCAGCCTCAGGGCCTTTGCACATCCTGCTCCCTCTGCCTGGAATATCCGCTCCCCACACAGCCCCATGGCCTCCACGCTTCACTCACGTCTCTGCTCGGATGTCCCTCCTCAGAGGGGTCCCCGACCCTCAGCTTAAAACACTCCACCTCATCCACATCACTTCTCCCCTTGCTCTGCTCCATCTTTCTCCACATGTTTCTAACTCTTTTACCACAAATTATACTTATTTTTTATTGTCTATCTTTCCATGCAAAGCAAGCCCCACGAGGGCTGGGCTATGGCCTGTCTTTTCCATCATTGTGGGTCCTGCCCTCAATCAGTGCCTGGCACAGGACCAGAGCTTGGCAGGCATTAGGGAAGTAGATCAAGTCCCTCTCTCCTCCTCGCTGCACCCTGTCTCTACTCCTGTGGGGTCACAGGGAACCCCCCCCAAGGCTGTGCCAGGGAAATGGGCAAACCAGGTTCCTGGGTCCTGATCACCTGCAGTCTCTGAGCCTCGGCTGCTTTTTCAGAAGCCGCCACCCGCTGGGGAAGAGGGACAGTGTGCCCGGGGGAGCCAAAGAGGAAATACCAGATGGCAATGCAATTTATAACCCACCCATTGTATAATCAGTTTACATTCCATTTTAAATGTGCCTCAAGTCACAAGGTCACTCACATCAGTGAAATTCCGGGTTTTTGCTTTGACTACACAGCCAGGTTCTCACAGTTGAGGACAGAGCCCTCCAAGAGTGACCACTGCTCTGCTGCTCTCAGGGAAGGTCAACATGTAATAGGGAGAGACGCATCCGCGGGTGACCTGTGCTGGCTGTGGGTGCGGGAGCAGGTGGCCACCACCTCTGTCCACCCACAGTAGGTGGCCCCTGCACTTGTCTCTCTCTTCCATCTCCCCAGGCAGGTGATGGGCCACCCTGAGGAGGGACAGTCACCAAGAGCCATGGTCTTCCTCTGGCCACCTTTTCAGCCAGACTCCTTCTTTGGGTCTTGAGTTCTGAGCTGGCCCTGTACTAAATGAATTATGTTATTTTGACAAATGTTTTTTTCTGTTACACTTAGAACTATTTTAAAATCAAGATCAGACCGTGGAATGTTCTTGGGGAGAATTTTTCCCCTTCTTTGGCGTATGTTGTTATGTCTGGAAGCCACCAAGGGACCGCTAAAAATGACAGACCCCAAATTACAAGGTCATCACATATTCTTCCAGCAAACTGTCTTGGAAAATATCTCTGTGATTAAAAAAAAGAAAACAACTTAGTGTTTCTTCTTAAATAATGACAATATCTTTCCACCACTTGACAATTTATAAAGCACTTTCAATATCCATCGCCTTATTTGAAGCTATGGTTTGCCTAATTCAAAAATAAAATCCTAAGACCCAAGTCTTAAGACATTAGACTATCAGATATGGACAAATGACATCACTGTATCTTAAAAAAAAAAAATTCTAGGACAAAAATATGCATGAGTAATGGAGTCCTAAAAAAAGCATTCTCATTCTGTACATATAGTAACAGCATTGAAAGGAAGAATTCTAAAGTGATAAGTTTTCAAAAAATATTAGGTATATGACTAGAGTTAGCAGGAGAAAAACTTCTGAGGGTGGGTCACTAAAAGCACAGTCTTCTAAACTCAGTCTTTACAATTTTAAAAACAAAATACAAGAATTTAATCAATTTAACTCCTTCAGAGTAACTATCCATTACACTCTTCATATTTCCTGCTTCTTGTTTCTCCCTGTCAGACTTGATGCTGAATGTACACCACCAGTTCCCTCAGTGTTTAATACTTTCTTCCAGTCTCTTAGGCCCTGACCATAGGACCTGTCTCCCCAGCAATAGCCCAAGCCAGGCACTCTCTGCCTGATGAAGTAGCTGACATAGCCGGGTGTTTAAGGCCAGCGGTTTTTCGAACATCAGGAAAAAACTCCCTTTGAGTTTGTCTCAAGAGGAAGATTTCAGAGGCTAAGCCTGCACACCTTAAGAGAATACACAAGCCTGTTCCAGTCAAAAGAGGAGCTGGGATGAAAGTCGGAAAGTCAAGGAGAACAGAGAAAAAGCACACCTATGGTTATGGGACAGTAACCCTGGGAAGAGAGTCTGCTCCACCAAAATAGCAAAGTGACCAGAGTGGACATAAAAGACTCTTTTTTTTTTTGCACCATCACCTGCAGCACAACTTAATAATCTGTATATAAATCTCAACTAAAACAAAGAAGCCATAAGAAAAAAATCCCACTGCTGCTATAACCTTGATGGCATCATTTTTCTCACACAGTAAGTCAACTTTGGTTCCACACTAAAACTGCCTGTTTGTGTGACATATTTGAGACAAAAAGAGAGATGACTTGAATTATAAGATGCATCCAGAAAGAGAAGATATTCTCTTCATAAAAATAATTTTCCAGGACATCCCTGGCAGTCCAGTGGTTAAGACTTCACTTTCCAATTCAGGGAGTGCAGGTTCCATTCCTGGTCAGTGAACTAAAATCCCACATGCCTTGGCTGAAAAACCAAAACATAAGACAGAATTTTTGTAACAAAATTCACTAAAGACTTAAAAAACTGGTCCACATTAAAAAAAAAAAGCTTTAAAAATAAATATATAAAAAATAAAAATCATTTTCCCACTGGGGAAGATGGGAGTAGGCATAAGTGTCTCTATTCTTCCCGCTAAGTACATCTAAACACCTGGACATCAAATATAAGATGAACATAAGATGCAGAAGGGGGACAGGAATGGGGGTGTGGATAGGGGTGGAATCTAATTGGAGCAATAATAAAACTGCTTAACAGAAAAAAAAAAAAAAAAGAAGGGGGACAGGAGAAGGCAGGCCAGCCAGAGACCCTGGGACCCAAGGAGTAACATTGATGAGTTCCCAGGGTTTCCTTTTTGCTTCATATATTTCAGATGTGGAGCTAAATAAGGCAGCAACCCAGAAAGGGCAACAAACTTAGATAAGACAAGTCCCCAGAAAAGCGTGCCCTCTCCAACAAAATGATGGAGAAGGCGACAGCCAGGATGGTGCAAGACTCGGAAACAATAACCACTTTTTTCCCGGACAAATGAAGAAAAAAAAAAAGGTCAGTGCAGAGTCTTGACTTCCACCATCACTGGGCTGAAATGAGATGCCCCAACCACCGCACTAGGGTACTGGAGAATGACCAGGAGGAAGCCCGGATGCCATCCCTGCCCAGCTGAATGAAGACGGCCTAGCGGCTGTCTTTCACTACCGCCCAGCAGTGAACAGGCCACCACTCATCCGCTATGAGTCTCTGGAGGCCATGTGGGTACCCACAACTCCCATGCCAGCAACAATGCACAGCCCCCAGTAACCTCCAGTATCAACACAGAGAGAGTGGGGAAACTAAACTTCTACTCCCAGCTTGGTTAAAACCTCTCCTCCAGGTGGCCCATCACCTGCCCAGGGATGGTAGGCTCCCACAGTTCCCTGTGGGTGGGAGGAAGACAGACAAGGGCAGAGACCAGGAGCCGTGGATGGGCAGGGGTGGTGGCTTCCTTCCCCCAGTTGCAGCCTGGGCAAGTGACCAGCTGATGAGTCTCTTCTACGTAAATTTTGCCCTTCCCTGAGACCACAGAGCATGTTCATTCTTTGAGCTTCACTGATGTGACTAACCCCAACATTCTAATTTTCAGGATGTTACCAATGATGGAAACTGGCTGAAGGGTACAGAGGATCTCTCTGTTTTGCTTCCTATAACTGCAGTGTGCATCTATAATTACTGCAAAATAAAAAATTAAGTATAAGAAAAATTTTCTCCAAATGATGAAGGTTAAACACTAACTGGAAATGATGTAGAGATTTTAGTATGTGATTTTTACATAGGTGGTGAAGATGCAGGCTAACTCAGATTCTTCGTGTCTGAGATGCCCCAACCTGGTTACCCCAGTGTTCACCAAATATGTAAATCTGAGAAACCCGATGGAATCATTTTTGAAAGGGGATCCTGGCCAGAAGGCTCCCTAAGTTTTAGTCTTCAAAGGCCTAGATGCTGGACATAATGAGAAACCAGAGGAGTAATTATGGCCACCAGGAGAAGAGGGTGGGCTATCCAGACCTCAGAGCCCAGTCTGTGGGCCGTGGACAAGTTTAGTTAGAGGAACAGGCAGCCACCTTCATGAAGGAGATTTCCTTCTGACCCAGTTCCAATGAGTCAGGGCTACTATAGTCCCTCTGGAATCACTGGAACAAAGAACAGTGAATGTACTCCCTTATTTCTACTATACTGATTTAGAAATCTGCCTCATGAGTTCATGGGGGGATTGCCTGAGAACACAATTAGGAAAAACTAGTATCTTGGGGCTACTATGTTGGTTGCCTGCATGCTAAGTCCTTTCTTTGTGACACAATGGACTGTAGCCCGCAAGGCTCTTCTGTCCATGGGATTCTCCAGGTAAGAATACTGAAGTGGGTTGCCATGCCCTCCTCCAGAGGATCTTCCCAACTCAGGGATCAAACCCATGTTTCTTAGGTCTCCTGCATTGAGTTCTTTACCATTGTACTACCTGGGGGAGCCCAAATGATTATTCCACAAAGAGGCTACCACTTTATCAGAAAGGTAATCAACTGTGCTGGTTGGCTGAACTTAAGCTACAGTGCTGGGAAATATAGAAGCATACAGTGAGTTACAGCAAAATCTTCTCCATGACATTTGTCTACATGCTTCCACTCTACAGAGCTCCTAGTACTTGGAAGTAATGGGTATGGAGCACTTCATCCATGCTGAAATCTGTAGTAAGTGGCATTTATAGAGTACCACCAGAGGCCAGGCCCCATGGTGGATATTTTTTGCACATCTCACTGAAACTTCTCAATAATCTGGTGGTCAGCTAGTTTGCATTATCTGCTTTATAGATGAAGAAACAGTTTTAGAGGTTGTGTGGTTTACCCAAGGTCCCAACAGCTAGCAAGAGGCAGAGCTAGAATTCAAGCTCAGGTCCCTCTATCTATCAAGCTTGCACCTTTAAGAAAGTATCAAGTGGCATTATATATATACATTGAAATCTAGGCCCAAATCACCAGAAAATGACCACAGCCCCTAAACTCAGTGGAAAGAGGTCAGAGGGCAGGTGAAAGTTTTCTTTTGAACAGAGCAGAATTTCCTCCACCCTTAGTACACAGTAGGCAGTCAATAAATGACTGTTAAGCTGAACTGACCCAGAGACCCTCCCACTCAATCTTGTGTGTGTGTGTGTGTGTGTGTGTGTGTGTGTGTGTGCTGAGAGTTCAGGTGGCAGATGGTACCTTTCATATGCCTTACCAGGTTAATTTGGAAATGGCAAGGCACCTATGTTCTTGTCTGATGGAGATGTGGCTCTGGGAAATCCTATAAGACACACACACCAGGCTATTTTGAAATGCATGCGACAAAGAAACTCAGAGTGCACCCCAGGGAATCAGTGATGACCTCAGATGCAAAGTATGAAGTGAGCCAATTCTGGAACCTCAGCGAATTTCACAGACTAAACAGTGGCGGGGTGAGCACTTGCGACTTCTGCTGACGGAGCAGGCAACAAGACCCGGTGGCTGCTGGGTTTGCACAAGACTCCTCCTTCCTGATGAGCACAACTGCCCTCTCTTGGAATAGACCAGTAAGCAGAGACCCATGCAGAGGGCACTTCCTCTGCCAGGGGCTGCCAGTATCTCCACTGTTTCTGGATTCATCCTCAAAGAGTTTGGGATGGAGCAGAAGCTGGGCCCCTCTCTGCTGTGAAAATCTGGAAGGAGACTGGTGATAAAGACTCAGAGGCTACTGTAGCCAAAAAGTCTGCAACAGGAGGGGACAGGGCCTGGAGGACAGGCTTGCACAGCGTCCAGACAGTAGAGATTTAATTGTTTCAGATTGGAAGGAGGGGGCAGGCGGGAAGCATGAGAGAAGAAAGAAGACACGAATGAAAGAAAAACGGCCAAGGCCATACTAAAAATACTCCCCAGGCACATACTTCTCCCAGTGCATAGCAGCCTTTCAGTGAAGGATGTGTCATTTCCTGGGTTATTAAATCCAGATCATGGAACATTCCACTCTGGGACTGTAAAAGAGGGTCGCATTCTCAGCATCCCTCAGCACAAAAGCACCAAAGAATGGAGATCACAGCTCTCAGTGTTTCACCCCCAGCTCCCCACTGAGCTGCCTGAGAGAAAGCTTCACTTCAGAGTCTGCCCATGGAAAGCTTAGGGGGGCCCAGCGTGGCACTCTTTCTCAGGCACCCCAGAAGTTCCCACAGTCACCTTGAAAGGCAGCCCCATCCCAAGCCTGTAGGACTCAGAATTGGAGGGCAAAGAAGTGTTAACAGCCACTTTGCCTTGGTATACTACAGCAAATGCTGGTGACCACTAACATCTTGCAAAGCCAAGTCACGTCACAAGAAGTCTCCCCTAATAGGCCCTGTGAAGCTCAGAAAGAAATCACAGAGCCCTCTTGGTGCTGGGCCCAGGGGCCTGCATGCAGCCAAGTACCCCATGATGTCTCTCTCTCTTTCTCAGGGAGAAGGACCATATGATAAAGTATGATCAAGGAGCTCTCGAGAGGGTCCCCACAATAGCTCCTTTCAAACATTTAAGTAGTTTGGAACCTCTCATGCCGTAACCTGTCCTAATCTGCACCTGAAGCAATGGGTTTGTCATTTAATCACCCTAACAGCCAGGCAGAGTCTTGCTGAAGGTGAACTGCAGAGAAACTGAACAGCAAAACTGGCTTCAGAGCTAAATATGAGAACTGAGGATTTCAACTCTAAACGAAGACAAAAAAACAGTCTAAGGAATGAGAGAAAATATTTGCGAGCAATGTGACCAACAACAACGGGTTACCTTCCAAAATATGCAAACAGCTCATACAATTAACATAAAAAAAAAAAACAATCAAAAAATGGGCAGAAGACCTAAACAGACATTTCTCTCCAAAGATGACATACAGATGGCCTACAGACACATGAAAAGATGCTTAACATTGCTAATTATTAGAGAAATGCAAATGCAAACTACAATGACGTACCACCTCACAGAATGGCCATCACCCAAAAGCCCACACATAACAAATGCTGGAGAGGATGTGGAGAAAAGGGAATCCTCCTACACTGCTGGCGGGAATGTAAATTAGTGTAACCACTATGGAGGACAGTGTAGAGGCCCCTTAAAAAAACTAAACATAGAGCTACTCCTGGGCATATATCTAGGAAAGACGAAAACTCTAATTTGAAAAGATACATGTGCCTCAATGTTCACTGCAGCACTATTTATAATAGCCGAGTGCCTAGCAACAGACAGTTGGTTTAAGAAGACGTGATACACACACATACACCAGAATATTACTCAGCCACTAAAAAAATGAAATATCGCCATTTGCAAAATGAATGCTGCTGCTGCTGCTAAGTCGCTTCAGTCATGTCCGACTCTGTGCGACCCCACAGACAGCAGCCCACTAGGCTCCTCTGTCCCTGGGATTCTCCAGGCAAGAATATTGGAACGGGTTGCCATTTCCTTCTCCAATGCATGAAAGTGAAAAGTGAAAGTGAAATCGCTCAGTCGTGCCCAACTCTTAGCGACCCCATGGACTACAGCCTACCAGGCTCCTCCGTCCATGTGACCAGACCTAGATAAAATCATACCAAGTGAGACAGAGTCAGACAAAGACAAATATTATATCACTTATATGTGAATAACACAAATGAATCTATGTAAAAAACAGAAACAGAGTCACAGACATAACAAATTTATGGTTACCAAAGGGGTAAGTGGGGGAGGGATAAATTAGGAGTGTGGCATTAACAGATATACACCACCATATAGAAAACAGATAAACAATAAAGATTTACTGTGGAGCACAGGGAACTATATTTAATATCTTGAAATAACCTATAATGAAAAAAGAATCTGAAAATATTTAAATACACACATATAGATAAAAAACTCAATCACTCAGCTGTATACCTGAAACTAACACAAGGTTATGAATCAACTAAAAAGAAGAAAGAACTGAGGGTTCCAAGGAGGAAAGATCCTCTGAGATCAGACAAGTTTGGACCACATGATATTTTCCAACAAATTTGACTGTCACTGGCATCGAAAAATCAAGAGATTTCAGATGAAAAACTTTCTGACTTCCGTTTTGATGCAATTATCCATCAGAAATGGAAATCCTAGGTCAGCACGTGGAGTCTGACTGGAACCAAGGAGTGGTTTCCCCTCTGGGCTGGGCACGCACTGTACCACTCCCATGAGCTGCCCTGCTCCCCCGTGTCTGCACCCAGAGCTCTGTCCTCAAGTCCTCATCTTCCCTGCCACCTTTGGGCAAATGAGGTGACAACTTATGACCTAGTCCCTCCTGTATTCCACCACACAGAACTGATCCCATCTCTTACTCTCTCTCCATTCTCAAACCCAGTTCTTTGCCATGGGCCGCAGGATTCCCTGTGTTTTTGGATTCATCTTCAAAGAGTTTGGGAGGGAGTTGATACTGGGCCCCCTCTGCTGGGAAGACACAAAGGATCCTTTAGATGAAGACTTAGAGGCAGCTGTGGCTAAAGGGCACAGGCCTCCCCAGCCCTGAGCAAGATGTCTCCTTAGACCTCCCCACCCTGGCCAAGCCCTCCTCTATCCCAGATGAGAATCTGTTCCAATGGACACACATTTATACGTGCACGGACATCTCTTCTTCCTATCGTTTCTACTGGTCCACTGGAGGGAAGAAAGCAAACATTGCTTCACCAAAAACTGCATCATGAAGTACCCATCCCTTGCCCACATTGGATGGTGAACACAAGCAGAGAGCCCCAACTCTAAACACTGAAGAATTTTTCAGGAAGCAGCAGGGCTGTCAAGAAAGGAGGATGGAAAAAAAAAAAGAAAGGAGGATGGTCACTTGGAAGAAGACAGTGACCACAGAAATCAGAACAATAATAACAGGGTCTCAGTGAAGAATCAACTGGACATTTTACAGCTTACTTCTTATTTCACAACAACCCTACAAGGCAGGTGGTGTCACCCCGTTTTCAGAGACGAGGAAAATGAATACAGAAACAACTGTGCTAGGGACTTCCCCAGTGGCCCAGTGGTTAAGACAGTCCCGTCCACTGCAGAGGGTGAGGGTTTGACCCCTGATTGGGTAACTAAGATTTCATATGCAGCCAAAAAAGTTAAAAAACAAAGACAGTGCTAAAGCAGACGTTTTTCTCTGGGCTAGTGGTTGACCCTTCTCCACGCTGCCTGCACAGGCCTGTTCTGGTGTGGTAAGCCTCTCCCAGGACTGGCCCAGGGCAGACTGCATGGGCCTACTCACGCTCTGCCGTTCTCCTGCCCACTGGCTGCTGTCTTTGACTCCAAGGCGTTGTTGAAGCTGGAGATATTTTCAGAGGAGTAGAGGCCAGCTGGGTTGTTGTACTGGTTTGTGATGACCCTGGGGGCAGAGCTGGAGGCGGGTGAGGCAGTAAAGGGCACAGCACTCCGGTTGTGGGCGCTTCCTATGTGGAGGGCCTCCTGCAGGCAGGGATCAAAGGAGAGATCAAAGCGGTGTCCAGTATGTACTACTAAGTACATCCGGTACTGAGGTCCAGCAGAACCTGATCTTCTGCTGGATACCCCTAGGTAGGACATCCCTTGATGCCCTAGGCTGTCTGGATCCAAGTCAGAGCTGAAACAGCCTTTCAGGACACATTCCAGAGGGATTAAGTACCAGGAGGAGAGGAACCCGCATCACTTCAGTGCAAAGCAGGAGATGATAAAAGGTAGAGATAAATTCCCCAGAAAGGAAAGGTTTAGACAAGCAAGATAAGAGGGTTGTGGTGTCAACACTGAAGTGGCTGATGACTAGGCAGACAAGCCTGGGTGCACTAGCAGAAGCAGGCTACAGGGAATGACTGAGCTGTTGTTTCTTGTGAGGGAAGGCCAAGCTGATAAGATGGAAGGCTGGGGGATACCTATTATGGGGCCATGCCCAGGTAGCTGCAGGAAAGGACTTTAAATTCCTCTTGTGCTCATCCCCCTCTTTCTGTAATTTGGGGAAGCACCCACCATCAACCTCCACTCTAGACTGCCAGGTCTCAGTAGATAATTACTACAGCCACACCACCTCAGAGCTACTCTATGAACACCCCTCAAAAGCTTTTAAACTAACATTCCTTTTTAAGAAAAAAAAAAAAAAAAAAATTCACAGCTTTTCTGATGGCAGCAAGGTGCTTTCTGCACAGGCATTCTGGGTCAACCCCTCTCCTAGCTGAGAGCGTACCCTGTGCAATCTATTAAACATGATGTGCGCCCTATTTTCTGGGCTTCCCAGAAATCTTCCTGAAACCCGGACTCCTCATTAACACTCACACCCAGAACAACTGCCCCAAGAGCTCCTGTCCTCTGTTGCTCTTCCTTTTTTTTTTTCCTCTTTCTTTACTAAGCCTTAAAGTCTTTCATGCTTTCTCAGAATTGATGATGAAAACCACTAGCTTAATTCACTGTGTACTGACTTAGCTCAGATGGTAAAGAATCAGCCTGCAGTGCAGGAGACCAGGGTTCAATTCTTGGGTTGGGAAGATCCCCTGGAGAAGGAAATGGCAACCCACTCCAGTATTCCTGCCTGGAGAATCCCATGGATAGAGGAGCCTGGCAGGCTACAGTCCACGTAAGAGTCGGACATGACTTAGCGACTAAAACACCACCACTGACTTAAAAGACAACATGAAAATGTGTTTATGATGATTCAGACAGGCTCCCTCTTTGACATGTTAGAAACAGTGAGGTTTTCCTGTACACCTTACACTGAGCTGACTTGATCCACATTGGACAAAAGTTCAGTACATGTAGTGTGTTCACCAAAGGGAAGTATAATTAGTTCTGCAAATAACTTTAGCAAAGTTTTAGGAAAGTTTTTACTGCACGAGGAATAACAATGACATAAGAAGTGGTCTTTAACGGCCGCAGACTTCCCAAGGGGTGGCCTGGGACCCTGCAGCTCTGTAGGGCACTCGCACAAGCAGCAGCCAGGATGGCAATTTTTTTCTCCTCTCTCCTTCCCTGTAGCAATTCTGAGGAGCATCTCTTGATGCTGAGCACCAGGGAAGAGCCCTCATACTCTGTCTCCGCTCAGGTTTTTCCCTGTTGCCTCCTGTTTGGCTTTGAGCAAGTTAATCTCTCTTAGCCTCTGGATTCTGCCTGGCACCACAGCAGTCAACCAGCGTCATTCCCTTCTCCCTCCACAGAAACCCATGTTCAACTGCAATGGAAGTCAGTAGAAAATGCAGGTTGGAAATTCTGATTTTTCACTCTACAGAGAATCTCCCAAGAATGTATCTGTTTTGTACATAAAAGGAGTATCTCTAACCCCAAGTGAATACTGGTCTTTCCAGAAATCAGGCGGTTAATTCAGGGCCTGCCTTTTGGAAGGGATGATGTCATTGTTTGGGCCTTGTATTTATCAGTCACCGAGGAAACTCAATAATGAGGAAATATAAACTAGGTGTGTAACTGCACTGACCTCAGATAAGCTGGGGTGTGGGCTGGCCTTACATGAACGAACAGATCCTTCAATTACAGATGAACTCTGCTCTTACTCACTCCTCTATTTTAGAGTGACTGGAAGTGGAAGATTTTGGGAAAATGAGAGGTGGGAAGTTTTTCATATGAACAAAGAATTACTGGAATTCAAAAAAATATATAGTCAAATTAAATGCTAAAGTGTTTGAGGTTTTTTTTTAATCTGAAGAAAATTACCTTCAAAAGACTAAAGATAAGTACTCATGTTTAAGATGGAAATTCAAGTATAATACATATAAAAAGTATAATACATATAAAAAGTATAACTGAAATTTAAGTATTGCCTTCCTGAAGTGAAAAACTAGGATTTTAGAAAGACGGCACTAAAACAAAATCATTCCTGATATATTATAAAACATACGACGACTTAACAGATTAAAACTGAACATTTATAGTAAACTTAATGAAGTGGCTGAGAACTCCCTAGGAAACTGGAATTGACTGTGGCATGTTTTAAATTAGTTTGCACAGCTGCCAATTTATAAACTGAATGCCATTTCATGAACTTTCCTTAGAGGAGCTGTAGAGAATAATATAGTCATGTCAGTTTTGAAATGGCAGATGCAAAATGATCCTTAAAGTGACTGTTAGGACTAAGTATTATTTTTATTAACTAATGGGAAAAATTTTGTCTGATTACACTTCTGACATTTTAATGGAAGACATTTGAGAAATACCATTCACATACAACCACTAATTTACCCACACTAATGTACCAGTGAGTTCAATTTCACACCAGTTTCTGTTTTAGGTATAAAAGATAACTAGCTATACTTTATCTTTTGATTATATCTTGCTGCTGCTGCTAAGTCACTTCAGTCATTTCCGACTCTGTGCGACCCCACAGATGGCAGCCCACCAGGCTCCGCTGTCCCTGGGATTCTCCAGGCAAGAACACTGGAGTGGGTTGCCATTTCCTTCTCCAATGCATGAAAGTGAAAATGAAGTTGCTCAGTAAGTGTCCGACTCTTCATGACCCCATGGACTGCAGCCTACCAGGCTCCTCCGTCCATGGGATTTTCCAGGCAAGAGTACTGGAGTGGGGTGCCATTGCCTTCTCTGGATTATATCTTAATATACCATAAAAATGATACACTGTCTGAAACTGAGAAAAAAAATTAAACTTCAAATCTTCAATTGGGGCTAAATGTATAACAATCACAAACCATTTTAGAAGAAGTTTTCAAAAGCCATTATTGAGTTACTACTAACATACCACTAACAACTCATTCATTTATCCAACAGACACACTGTGAAAAGTAGCCTACCAAGTGTGAGGAGTTTTACAAAGATGTTCTAAACATTCTTCTTTACATTTCCTGTCCTTATTGCTAAAGAACATCCATCCATTCATTGTACAGAAGAAATAAAATCATTATTAATGATTCCAAATATGGGATCTCCAGACAATTTTCCATCCCAGGAAATTCTATTTGGCCAACAAACTGTGCATTGACTCCCTACCCTATTTTCCAATATGAACTACCAATTAATTTTAGTAATTTTAAGGAAAACTAGAGCACTTAGCATTTCCACCCTAAGACTCTCAGAAACCAGGTAGTGGGATGAAGGGTGGCCAGGGATATCTGGGTCCACTACTACATGTCCCTGCTAAGTTGTAGGCCTCAGGACCCAAACTTCTTTCCATCTTTAGCACATTTGCATCAGCGGTCCATCATGAGCTGAGTCAGTGCTTCTATTTTGCCATGGTTCTGCCACTCTGTTCTACACAGGAAAGCTTCCACCCGCTTCCGTATCCCCTTCCTAACCAGGCCCTGACGTCACTGCTCTGGGGTTTTCCAGCCCTTTCCTCCTGCAGTTCCCTTACGGGAAGAACCGAGTAAGAGCCAGGTCCCAGACGTGTCAGTGGAGGGCCCTTCCTGCGTCCTATCCCCAGCATCCAGGGCAGGAAAAGCAGAGGTGAGCTGAGCTGTGTCAAAAGTGGAAATGTCCCGGGATGCTAAAAGCAAGAGCGCTGGTGAGCAAGTACTTACTTGGGGTTCAGAGGCTAAATTCATCTTGTATGGGTGACGTTTCCCTTCCTCTGTCACCAGAGGAGACCAGATTTTCTGTTCAGATCTGCAACAGATTGACAAAGCTAAGCTGTTTCATGCATGCCAATAAATAATACACACTAAAAATGGAGTCGGGTTTTGTCCCCTCTTACCCAGCTACTAGCATTCTGCTCCCCAGCCTCCCCTCTGTTTTACCACTGATGTGATTTTCGGAAGCATCAACCTCATGACATCATGTCTGATTGCTACTCTGACAGCTGCCCACTCAGCCCTGAGGGATTTCCCAGGCTGCTGGCCCTTCGTCCAGCCTCAGCCCTCCCCCAATACATTCTGTGTTGCTGACCCAGCTGCACCAGCCTCCTCCAGGCTCCTGAACCTGCCTGATGCCGCCCCACCTCTGCTCAGGACAGAATGAGCTTCTCTGTCTCATCCAGTGTTCTTGATGCAGACCAGACAACCAGCTTGATCATGGTGCCTCTCCTGAACTTGGAAAAACATGTCTCTGTACCATTACACAGCAACACTCTAGGTCTCCTCTAAGTTATCTTTAGCGTTTTTGTTTTTCACTCTTACAGGTACAGAATATTTGTACTTATCCTTCTATGGTCAGATGGCCTAGCACGGGGCCAGATATATACAAGATGTAGCTGCTCAATTTAATGGTAAATGGATCAAAAAATCAATCTATGAATGAATGTCTAAAAGGAGAAGATTGCACTGAGATAGGAATGGAGAATGAAGGGTAAATGTGCTCCTGAGGGGATAGTAATAAAACAGTGCACCTCTCATGAGGGCAGGGCTCGGAAGCATATAAGCATGTAAGATGCTTTGGCATCCTGCCCCACACTTGGTCTTCCTGCCAGTCCTGGTACAAGGTAGAAGAAAGCCATAAAGCTACTTTGCAGAGGAGACCAAAGGGTTCACGATGAAGCACTGTGCAAGCTAAGGTTAATGAGACATTGAAGACAGGTAAACAGGAGATCCGAACGAAGAATGTAAACTTGATCCAACAGGAAACAGGGAGCTATACAGGTCGAACCAAATCATTTCTGAAACCATGCCTTTACAGGACCCCTTCCAAGACTAAATGGAAGAGAAACGGGAACTCTGTCCCAATTACGACTCCCAGAGCATTCTTCTCATTCATCAACTCTAGCTCTCCTTTCTTAAACTTTCAGCACTTTGTCTAATGTGCTCAATGAAGTCTGTCTCTGTAACTGTAATCTAGAGCAGCATCCAGGGCTCAGTGTTGTGTGGCGGGAGCAGTAGATGCTCAGTGGTTTCATTTCATTATATCTGACAGTATATAAATTGATTTTACTTCCTCAAAATTTTGGTTAGTTGTGTTAGATCAAGTGACAATTCAAGTATCTTAGAAAAAGATGCCCACACAGTGAGAAGCACTGTAAAATCAGAGAGGAAGATGAGCAATCTGAAAATCCAATTCCACAGACCTTCAGCCTACCTATACCACACTACCTATATGGCACTGAGCTGGGGGTATAGGAAATTCTGAAATAGGTGAGGCAGTCCCTGCTCAAAAGCAGCTTCTGGTCGCTCGGAAATGAGAGAGCATTTCCTCCTCACCTGGCTACTGTGAGAGTCATGTTGTCCGTGCAGCCTTTGATTTTGTTCTGAGCTTCCAAGTGTGTCATATTGCTGGTATTTTCCCCATCGATGGCTGTGATTACATCTCCAACACATAAATTACCTATAGCAGCCTTGCTTCCGGGAGTGACCTGGGAAAAAAGGAGTGAGCAGGTTTAGGTACCGTTTGCCTCCAAGGAAACCACTGAGTAAGTTACCACTGGGTTAAGGACTCACTGATATGAGTCAAAGCATTTAAAAAGTAAAGAAGGCTAAAATCATAAGTTATAATGATACTGACCCCTTAAAGTTACGTAATACATTGAGGTTTACTAGTTGTTTCTAGAAACCATTTCACTGGACCCACACAATAACCTTGTGAGAAAGGAAGGCAAGTATCAGTCCCAATATGGTCCCCATTTTAGAGACCAGGAAACTTAGGCTTTGAAAGATCTGTGACTTACCTGGGATCAGCCAACTAGTATATTACTATGTTACTAGTCTGGACATGGAACAACAGACTGGTTCCAAATAGGAAAAGGAGTTCGTCAAGGCTGTATATTGTCACCCTGCTTATTTAACTTCTATGAAGAGTACATCATGAGAAATGCTGGACTGGAAGAAACACAAGCTGGAATCAAGATTGCCAGGAGAAATATCAATAACCTCAGATATGCAGATGACACCACCCTTATGGCAGAAAGTGAAGAGGAACTCAAAAGCCTCCTGATGAAAGTGAAAGTGGAGAGTGAAAAAGTGGGCTTAAAGATCAACATTTAGAAAATGAAGATCATGGCATCCGGTCCCATCACTTCATGGGAAATAGATGGGGAAACAGTGGAAACAGTGTCAGACTTTATTTTGGGGGGCTCCAAAATCACTGCAGATGGTGACTGCAGCCATGAAATTAAAAGACACTTACTCCTTGGAAGGAAAGTTATGACCAACCTAGATAGCGTATTCAAAGCAGAGACATTACTTTGCCAACAAAGGTTCGTCTAGTCAAGGCTATGGTTTTTCCTGTTGTCATGTATGGATGTGAGAGTTGGACTGTGAAGAAGGCTGAGCACTGAAGAATTGATGTTTTTGAATTGTGGTATTGGAGAAGACTCTTGAGAGTCCCTTGGACTGCAAGGAGATCCAACCAGTCCATTCTGAAGGAGATCAGCCCTGGGATTTCTTTGGAAGGAATGATGCTAAAGCTGAAACTCCAGTACTTTGGCCACCTCATGCGAAGAGTTGACTCACTGGAAAAGACTCTGATGCTGGGAGGGATTGGGGGCAGGAGGAGAAGGGGATGACAGAGGATGAGATGGCTGGATGGCATCACTGACTCGATGGACATGAGTCTGAGTGAATTCCGGGAGTTGGTGATGGACAGGGAGGCCTGGCGTGCTGTGATTCATGGGGTCGCAGAGTCAGACACGACTGAGCGACTGAACTGAACTAAAACCAAATTGTTCACAATATTACATTTCTGTAATGGTTTTGATTTTCACAGTGAGCTTAGAGTACTTTTGTAACTGAAAAAAAGCAACAAAGAATATTTTAAAGTATGAACCAGTATACACTGGTTCCTCGTAGCCAAAAAGTTAACTATTAGGGTCAGCCCCTATAGGTGGCTGATTTTCTTCACGCCAATGCTTCTAAAACAAGGGGTTCCAAATTTATGGGCCACCATGCTTGAGCGAAGCCAGCCAATGACTGCAGTGGGTCATCAAATCCATCTGCCTGCTGAGCATTACGTGTGACCTGAATAATTATCATGCCTCATGTGGAGTTGTACAACTATTTTTCAAGTGAATACAGACACTATTGTGATGAACAAAGTACAAACTCATTTTGAAGCAGCACTAAGCTCAGAGATGTGTTTTACTATTAAGTATTTTTTTAAACCAAGGTATATTAAAAACATCTAGCTTCCCAGGTGGTGCTAGTGGTAAAGAATCTGCCTGCCAATGCAGGAGATGTAAGAGACGCAGGTCTGATCCCTGGGTTGGCAAGAACCCCTGGAGGAGGGTGTGGCAATCCACTCCAGTATTCTTGCCTGGAGAATCCCATGGACAGAGGAGCCTGGTGAGCTACAGTCCACAGAGTGCAGAGTCAGACATGACTGAAGGACTTGGCAGCATACTAAAAACAGGACCATCATCCCAAGGTCAGTCATGACTTTGGCATTAAAAGACCTTCCTCGATGGAAGTCCAAGCCCTCTGGGAGCAGATTACACCCAGGCTCCCAGCACCCACAGGGTTCTGGCCTCACCTTGGAAAAGGCCTTTGACTCCTGGGAGCCCAGTGAGGAAGATTTTGTGAACACTTGAGGGTCTCCATAAGGCTGAACCACAGAGAAGAGGCCCAACACACCAAATTAGGACACAGGCTTATGCCCTGAGCCTCTGTATCTGATGCAGTTTTCAGCAGCCACAGTTTCCAATCAGCCCTTGCCAGAAGGAAACACTGACCTCCTGAGGTGGCCAGTGTTATGTTGCTGTCAAGGTTTTCCCCTCATCAGTGCCTGGACCCCACAAAATAAGGGACGGATGACTTTGGTCCCCAAGGTTCCTTCCGGTTCAGACATGCTATGACTTTATCAGGCAAAACTCTCCTGGAATGTAGCAGGATGTGGAAACCAGTGCAGAGATCCTGACCTCCTAACCTTCCTTTCTGGCTTTCCCATCATCCGTTTACCAGAGATCTGGCCTTTAGAAAATGAAAGCCCCCAATCTAAGGTTCGGACCTTCTTCCCATGCAGCCACTGGGAAAAGAAATTTAATACAGGCAAGCATGGCCGCTCTCCTTTCAGTCGACTTCAGGGAGTTAGCTCTGAGTCACAGTATGTGCAGTAAAAACAAATTCCTCTCATTTTCTGCTTGTCTTCCTGAGAAGACTGACCTGGTGTGACTTCGTATATGTTTTCCCTTTTCTAAAGAACACAGACCCCTTGTTTTAAAAATGGCACTAAGCATCACTTTATTTACTCTGTCTCCAGGGAGAGCAGCCTGATGAACTCATTTGTCATAACCAATTCTCATGATGTTAAAGAGAAGTTCCCTTGGATAAAACCCAAAATCACGGATGAGTTCCCTAAGGCCCAGGCCATCCCCCGCCTAAGCTCCAGCTACAGGGGCCTTCCTTCCTTCTTTCCTGCCTCAGGGCCTTGGCAGTGCTGCAGCCACTGCCTGATTAACTTCTGGGCTTAAATGACCCTTCTCACAGAAGACATTCCTGATCTCCAGTCTAAATTAGGGCCCATTGTCAACCTTTTCATACGTTCTCTTCTTCACAGCACTTGTCACATTAAGTCTGTAAGTCTGTTTTCTGAATTTGTTTATATATAATGTGTGAGAGCAGGCTTTTGTCTGCCTTTTGCACTGTGATGTCCTCAGGTGCCTAGCTGTGACCAGCACAGTATGTGGGCAATGAATATGTGTCCAATGAATGATTGAATCCAAAATACCTTGCGTTGTTAAATATGTAATCATGCTGCTTCGTTTCATCCTTTTTAAAAAAGTGCCTATTATACAGAGTGAAGTAAGCCAGAAGGAAAAACATAAATACAGTATACTAACGCATATATATGGAATTTAGAAAGATGGTAACAATAACCCGGTGTACGAGACAGCAAAAGAGACACTGATGTATAGAACAGTCTTATGGACTCTGTGGGAGAGGGAGAGGGTGGGAAGATTTGGGAGAATGGCAATGAAACATGTAAAATATCATGTAGGAAACGAGTTGCCAGTCCAGGTTCGATGCACGATGCTGGATGCTTGGGGCTGGTGCACTGGGACGGCCCAGAGGGATGGTATGGGGAGGGAGGAGGGAGGAGGGTTCGGGATGGGGAACACATGTATACCTGTGGCGGATTCATTTTGATATTTGGCAAAACTAATACAATTATGTAAAGTTTAAAAATAAAATAAAATTAGAAAAAAAAAAAAAAGTGACTATTTCAAAAGGAATCAAATAACCATCTTCCCCAGCATCACTCTCCTGGAATGCGACCACTCACAAAACTAAAATAAGGTGGGGGTTGGGGGGACAAAAAGCTTGAGAAAAAGAAAACAGAGTTTCCTCTTGCATATGCTCAGCTGCTAAGAACTCTGGAATTTCCAGCACTTGGTTTAAACTGTCTTGAAGGTGAGACACTTCTGCTCAAAACATCCTGACAGATTCTGGACGAGCTAGAACCAGTCTTAAGAGCCCTGAGCCTGAGTAATCAAGGCTTGGCCATCCCCTCTTCTGGTCTTTTTTTTTTTTTAAGCCAAATTAATGGGAAGTTAAAAGAAATCTCAGAAAGTTGTAAAACACTATCATCAGATGGAACTTGGACAGAATCACACACAAATAGAGTCCATATTCTTTCATGAGCTGTTTATTTCTAGGGGAAAAAAGTAGATTTAAATGAAATTACGGGACTTGCTTTTTACAAAGCTCTCTCACATACTTTCTGCTACTTGACATAATAATGACGATGAACTCACCATTAACATGTAAGATAATTTTACAGATGAGGAAACTGAAACCCAGAAAAGCTGTGACTGACTCAAGTTCACACTGCTAAAGGTT
Source organism: Bos javanicus (assembly GCF_032452875.1). NCBI lineage: Eukaryota > Metazoa > Chordata > Mammalia > Artiodactyla > Bovidae > Bos > Bos javanicus. The sequence continues at coordinate 16,666,991 of NC_083893.1, forward strand.
GGAGCCTGAACTTGAAACCAGATCCTCTCACTTAACCAAACTCCGTTCCTTTCCTGCTTCACCACAGTGCCAGCAGCAGAAGCTCCAAACCCAAATAACTGTCAGAGCTGAAGACAAATCCAGAATTGAGGAGATTCATCTCTTGTGGCCTTCAACACAGGGAACTGGAGTGTCCCAAACTCCTACCAAGGCCTGGGTACCTCCTGCCATCTATTAACCATCTCCACTGGTCTGTGCTGAGCTGGGACCCAGTAACACCTTCCCTTATAAAATACTCAAATCAGAAATGAAAAGCCCTCAGGAGAGAAGGCCTGCGTCTCCTCTGGTTAGTTCCCATCTTGAATGGAGGACTCCGATCCTTATTGCACATCAACTATTCATCACAATCACAGCAACATTCATCAGCTAATGAGTGCTAATTATGTGTCAAACACAGTGAAAGCGTCTGGCAAGGGTTAATTCACCAATCCTCCCGAGATGCTATCAGGTAGCCAACATTATTGACATCATCACAGAGAAGGAAGTAGAGTAACAAGGGTTAAGCAGTTTGCCTGAGGTTACACAGCTGGTGAGTGGCGGGCTGTGTGGCTCTGGAGTCCTTCCACTTAAACCAGTCTGCCACACTGTCTATTCTAATTTCCTCCTGACCCTCAAATTCCATCAGAACCAGCTCATAAAGGAGTCAGCTTCAGCTTCTTAAAGAGAAGTCCTACATTCTGCTCCAAAGAGACAGGCCCATTAATTATTTCAATGGACATCCGCAAAACCCTCTTCCAGCTTTCTTCCTCAGAGACCATACAATTTGATCACAACTTTTCCTGCCTGAGAATAAATGGGGTTAAGCACAATTTCCACTAAGGAACAATCTGCCGTTTTCTGCAGAATTCACTCAAGTCTTTCTCACCCTTTGCCCCGCCAGGCAGACACTTTTCTCAGAGGCCAACCTGTACATCTGCCCTTCACTGCATTATTAAAGCCTGTGCACTGCCGTCAGACTCCTGAACACAAAAGAAGATGCACTGAATTTCACTTCTAAATGGCACAGAATAGGATTATGATGAGGCTCACCTATTTTCTTCAATTTACAAGCCCTTTTCTTCAATTTACATCACAAAGAGTCAGACACAACTGAAGTGACTTACCACACATGTTGCTGCTGCTGCTGCTAAGTCGCTTCAGTCATATCCGACTCTGTGCAACCCCATAGACGGTAGTCCACCAGGCTCCCCCGCCCCTGGGATTCTCCAGGCAAGAATACTAGAGTGGGTTGCCATTTCCCTCTCCAATGCATGAAAGTGAAAAGTGAAAGTGAAGTTGCTCAGTCGTGTCCAACTCACAGTGACCCCATGGACTGCAGCCCAGCAGGCTCCTCCGTCCATGGGATTTTCCAGGCAAGAGTACTGGAGTAGGGTGCCATTGCACACACATCTAAATAACTAATGCTCTTATATAAACCTGGATGCATACCCACTGGCCATCGCAAATGAAAAGATGACTTTCTTCCTCTGTATTATGGCATATACCTATTTTATCCCTCCTGTTACCTCCTTTCTCTCATTCACTCACTCATCAGACAGACATTCCTTAAGTACTTTCTGAAAGACAGTGTAGCTTATTAAGATGTGGCTTCTGAAGTCAGATAGCCAGGAATCAAGTCCTGGCTCTGACGCTTATGAGCTAAGTACCCCTGAGTGGGATATTTCACCTCTGTGTGCCTCCCTCTTCTCACCTATGAAATAGGAGTGATAACTGTCCTGGTGTCAGAAAGTTGTCGTGAGGATTATACAAAATGCCCCAGGCAGAGAACACTCTCAAGTTCACAGCCTCCTGGGGCAGACAGGCATGTACAGCAGCCGATACTAGAAACAAGTAAAGACGCAATGAGAGCCTAAAGGTGGAATCAGGGAAGACTCCCTGGAGGAGGCATTGCTTAAAACTGTGCAAAGGCACTACAGGAGGCAGAAAAGAGCATTCCGGCTTATAGGAACTGCATGTGGACTGGCATAGATAAAACACAGGAAGCAAAGGGGGAGGAGAGGGATGAGTCTGGAAATATAAAAACAGATCTGGCTGCAAGAGTTCTGTTATTTTCTTTTTAACAAGGCTTTATCTGTACTTTATCTGGAAAACAATGGGGAACAACAAAGGAATTTAAACATAGCCTCTGACTCAACTGTCCGGTTACTGCCAAGAAACAACCACTTAGACCTAGCTCTACTGACATTAAGGTGACTGCCTTTACAGATAGTCCCTAACAGCAGTTGAGAGAAGCAGATCCATTCAAGGGTCGACCATGCAGCCTCTAGGACAGCCATTTGGAGGCTGGCTTCCCCTAGAGGACTTGCCTGAAGGCACTTACACTTAAAGTTATCTGTTCTATTGACAGCGAGAAGGGATTCCTTTAATCCCTAGGCTCAAGATTGAGGGGGCCCAATAAATGAACCTTGCCTACTATCTCGGCTTTTTAATTACCCTGCCTGCTTTAGCTGAGGCAGACACTCTCCATTCAATTAGTCCACGCCATGCTCCTCTGTCCCCAACACAGAAACCTGGAACCAGTTGCCATTTATCATCCTTCTTGCTGCTATTGATTTTTCCATTACCTCACCCTCAAGTCAAAACCCTTTTGTTGCCTCCCAACCCCTTCAGGCAAACATGCTTGTGACCACTGGCTTAGTTAAAAAATTCTATGTAGAAAAGTTTTATAACCAAGACTATAAGACACCCTGGTTTGTCCAGGACAAAACCTGTTTTCCCAGCTTAATTATCAAAAGCACCCTATTTCACTCTCAACAGTGTTCCAGCCTGGATGATAAATTGTACTGCCACTCCTTTGACAGAGATGGAGGTTTTAACCAAATATAATACTTGTCAATCAGTTGAAACAACTCTGATGCAAAGTCTCCACTGGCCCCCACCCCCAATCCTGCAAAGAAAAAATTGTCCCTATTCAAAAGGTGCTCTGATGTTTATCTGTGGACAGAAATACAGGTGAATTTCCTGAATGTTCACAGAATACTGTTAACCTTGATCCTTTAACATTGACCCTACAACATTGATGCTGCTGCTAAGTCACTTCAGTCATGTCCGACTCTGTGCGATCCCATAGATGGCAGCCCACCAGGCTCCCCCACCCCTGGGATTCTCCAGGCAAGAACACTGGAGTGGGTTGCCATTTCCTTCTCCAGTGCATGAAAGTGAAAAGTGAAAGTGAAGTTGCTCAGTCGTGTCCGACTCTTAGCGATCCCATGGACTGTAGCCCACCAGGCTCCTCCATCCATGGGATTTTCCAGGCAAGAGTACTGGAGTGGGGTGCCGTTGCCTTCTCCGACAACATTGATAAACATCCTTAAACGCAAGTAGAGTACTGCACAAGTCATTTCATTCCAGGTGCCTAAACAACTTCACATGATTCCTATTATGCCTCAGCCAGAAAACTCACAGCTAAATGCAGTATGCAACTACAGAAACCATCTGATATAAAGGTCCTGGCACACCTCTTTCTTCTTTGTTCCAGTTTTTTGTTACATCTTCTGATGTGTGTTTTTATGTTTGAAATTTTGTAGCTATGTATTTTACTGCTGTAAATTACCTTAAATCCATCTTACAAGTTGGCTGTATTACTTAAATATTAAACAATGATAGTTTAGCATTTTTAACATCATAGAAAACAAGACTGAACTAAAGAAATTTGGAATTCAAGTTCAATCTCAGTGCCATGTACCTTGAGGGACAACCTCCTTTGAACTAGCAGCTGTGTCAAAGTATTCAGATATATAAATTTAAAAGACTCTGAGCTGGGTGACATAGCAGAGCCCAGCCCCACACTATACCATTTAGAGGTGGAATTTGAACTCTTCTTAGTCAGACTTCTGACTCAATTTGTTTGTGGGTCGAGGTTATGGCACAGACTTTGAAGCCACATTACAGCCACAGAAGCTGTATGTACTTAGGCAAGTCGGCCTGAAAACCCCAAGAATGTTTCAAACTGTTCTTAGTTACTCTATAACCATTTTTCTTAAGAAAATGAGGCAATAAAGTAGTTTAGGTCCTTGTAGGTGAGCTGTGCCTTAATCTAGCTTCACTTCACGGTTCAGTGCAAAAGGAAACTATTAATGCTAAGGGGTGGCCATTTAGAGAGAAAGCTCTCGTAGTCTGAAAGATCAACCATTATTACTTACATAGGAATAGAATTAAAACGCAGACAGCAAAGTAGAATACCCTGATTAATTGATCAAGAAGTCATCAGTCTCTCAAAAGTCCCCATACAAGTCCCTCTGAACCCCGTATGCTTTTTCTTTTTTTCAATATTTATTTATTTGGCTGCATCAGATCTTAGCTGTATCACTTGGGACTCTTCACTGCAGCACGTGGGCTTAGCTGCCCAAGGGATGTGGGATCTTAGTTCCCCAACCAGGAATCAAACCTGCGTCCCTGCACTGAAAAGCGGACTCTAACCACTGGACAACCAGGAAAGTCCCCCCATGTGCTTTTCAACAGCCCCAATAACAATCACCCACAGCCCAAAGCCTTACCATTCACTAAACACATAACCTTGAGCAGTTATACTTTTTGTGCCCAGGCTTCTTCATTTACCAAATGACTTTTTTTTTGCTCCACCACTTGGCTTGCAGGATCTTAACTGCCTAACTAGGGATGGAATCCAGGCCACCACAGTGAGAGCACTGAGTCCTAACCTTTGGACCACCAGGGAAGTCTCTATCAAATGAAATTTATAATAGGATCAACCTCATTCATGGTTCAATTAAATGAAATTACATTTGTAGTTTAAAACAAAGTCTGGCCCATAGTAAGTGCTCAATATGCACTGCTGCTGCTGCTAAGTCGTGTCAGTCGTGTCCGACTCTGTGCGACCCCATAGACGGAAGCCCACCAGACTCCTCTGTCCCTGGGATTCTCCAGGCAAGAACACTAGAGTGGGTTGCCATTTCCTTCTCCAATGCATGAAAGTGAAAAGTGAAAGTGAAGCTACTCAGTTGTGTCCGACTCTTAACGGCCCCATGGACTATAGCCTACCAGGCTCCTCCGTCCATGGGATTTCCCAGGCAAGAGTACTGGAGTGGGGTGCCATTGCCTTCTAGCTACCATTAATATTTTTTAATAGTACCACTGCATCCCAATGCCTTCCGTGTGTTAGTCAAACTGCTAGGATCTATCTAACACCATCTTAATCCTCACCACAACCTTTGAAGACAAGTACTATTACTCCCACACTGAGGTTTCAGAGGCTGACCCTTCAGCTAACACAGGGAGGAGACAAGTTTTAATCCTGGTCAGGCTGATACCGAGATTTTATTTTCCTATGACATCAAGATGGCTTTAATTCTTGATTTGCTACATTAAAAACAAGGCAGAAAGCAAAAGCAATGACATCCAAATATTTCATCATGACATGGTAATTTGATTTTTTAAATGCTACATGAATGGAAAAATGTCTGAAAAGTTTTGCAGCAAACTGTTAAACAGCATTTACCTCTGGGAAGTAAGATTGGGAAATGGTGTGGGGAAGGCTTTTTACCGTGGGCTGTCCACATTTTTATACTACTTGATCCTGTATACAAAGCACAAGAGTTTTAATGTAAGCATTTTATTGAGGCATATCACACAAACAGATAAGGACATGATTTGTGAATAAACAACTGGATGGAGTATCACAAACAAAGCGAGTCCATGGAATCAGAATCAAAGAAACTGAACGCTACCAGAACTTCCAAAGACCCCCTCGTGCCTCCTTCCATCACTAGCCTTCTGGCAAAGGTTACCATGATCCCGACCATAGATGAATGCTAGTGAACACTATAGATTAATTTGGCTTGATTAGTCTTCTATAACTCTAATGATGTGGTATTTATGTGTTATGTCTGGCTTCTTCCTGTCAACACTGTATATCTGTCTGATCCATATTATCATGCATGGTTGTAATTCCTCCATTCTCACTGAGGCAGTGTTTCATTTCATTCTTTGTTATAAATATATGTATATATACCAGCATTTATTTTTCCATTTCATTTTTGTTAATGCATTTGAGTTGTTCCGAGTTTGGGGCTATTGTGAATAGTACCGCTTTGAAGATTCTTGATATGTCTTTCATGCCATGTGGACACTTTTCTATTGAGCGGTTAACTGGAGAATTGCTGAGTCATAGGGTCTGACTGTGACTTCCCTGGTGGCTCAGTTGGTAAAGAACCCACCTGTAATGCAGGAGACCCAGGTTCGATCCCTGGGTCAGAAAGATCCCCTGGAGAAGGAAATGGCAACCAACTCCAGTATTCTTGCCTGGGAAATCCCACAGACAGAGGAGCCTGGTGGTGGGCTACAGTCCATGGAGTTGCAAAGAGTCAGACACGACTGAGCATATAGAGTCTGATCACATTAAAGCTTTGAAAGTGTAATTTTTAAAGAAATGGATGTAAATCATTGGTACATCACCTTAATTTCATCTATCTGTATGCATTTGACCTCTTTACCCTATATAGGTCCTACCTATGTCCGTATCTTTTTATCTGAGCGAAAGTGAAGTGAAGTCGTGTCCGACTCTTTGCGACCCCATGGACTGTAGCCCACCAGGCTCCTCCGTCCATGGGATTCTCCAGGCAAGAATACTGGAGTGGGTTGCCATTTCCTTCTCCAGGGGATCTTCCCGACCCAGGGATCGAACCCAGGTCCCCTGCAATGCAGGCAGACGCTTTAACCTCTGAGCCACCAGGGAAGCTTATCTGAGTAGTCATCTCTATTAAAATTAGGCCAAGTGCTTGGTCAAGAACCTAGCCTTCTACAAGATCAGAATGTCCTTCAGAAAGTTGTCTTTCAGGTTGACGGCATTTCCTGAGAAGGCAGTGTACTCTACATATGAAAACACACCACAGACCTCAGTTACAGATGACCTTTCCAGTTCACCCACACTGGTGCTAATAACAGTATCAACAATCACAAGGGGTGCTAAGTGCCACATAGAAATTACCTTTTTCATCTCAGGTTTTCATGGGTACATTTTGTCCTGGACTGGACTCAGCTCCCACTTTACAGGCCCCATCTTTGGCTGGGCAAGGTGGATCTGTCTACTCCCTGGTAATCGTCATTTGTCATAAAAACTGCCCCAAATCCCCTCCTGGCCACCCGGGCAGACTTTTCTCTGGCAAATCATCCAATTCCTCTGCTCTTGTGTTCTTCCCTGCCCGCATGGCCATGGACTCCCATGGCTGGACTGTCAATTCTCCCAGGTGGGGCCATGGCTTCTAGCTTTTCAGGAGGAACAGGAAGGGGAGTTGCTATTCTCTGAGATGCTCTGAGCTCTAAGAGCACTGGGGCTGAGACCAGCCTAGCAAACCGCCCTGGGCACAAGGGTCTCAGGGGTGAGGAGCCCAGGAGAGTCCTACCCCTCATGATGAGACCTGTCCCACGATTAGCACTTCTCAGACCTGGGTGCTGGGTAATACTTTTACCAATGAAATACTGATAGTTATGGCTTATCAGAGGGCAGAATACTGTAGTTAAAGCCGGCCTGGGAGTCAATCTGCCTGGTTTCAAATTCCAGTTCTGCAATTTATCGTGTGTCCTGTGTCCCTGGGTTGTGAAGAAAAAGATAATGTAAGTGCACAGCTAGCACAGAGTAGGCACTCACAAAATAATAGCTCCTATTACAATATTATTATGATATAGAGGTTAAGGCCATGGCCTTTGAAGTCAGATCACTCAGTCAAAATCCAGCTCTATCCACTCACTACTGCATGACAAGGGCAAAGTATTTCACATTTCTATGACTCAGTTTTTTTCATCCATAAAATGGGCATCTTAATTGTATCTACCTTAGAAGCATCACAAGGATTACTGAAAGAATATGTTCATATTATAATACTGCTTAGCATATAAAAAGTCTTATATATAGTTTAACTAGATTAACTATGGTCATTGTTGCAAGTTGATTAAATAAATATTCTCATACAAGCCTGTCAAGTGTAAACAGAGGCTCTTGTGATTAACACAAGAGTCATTTAGGCACAGATATTCACAGATGAATAACACAACCCAAATTTACTGGAAAACATTTCTGAGTATATAACACATTTTCTCAATCAACTGGTGGTTAAAGATAGAACCAATGCCATAGGAGAGGCTGGGACACTTTTTAACAATAAAAAGGGGGGCCCTCGTATTCAAAGGGTACAAAATCAATGGTTTGGTCATTTGTTTCTTTATTTTATCCTCACAGAGAACTGAACCCTAGAGAAGGCATGTGACATACCCAGGGTCACCCAGTGTGGTGTTCAGGATTGGAGGTCAGCCTGAGTTCCTGTCCCGGGCACTCTACCATGCAGCTTTTCAGGCTCTCCTCTGAGACATACTGGAAGTCAAATTATCCTTTAAAAGTTAACTTTATGACATTTGCTCATTTTTAATGAGCCTTTACCTTTTCCTTTACAAAGAAGCTAAGAAATAGTTCATTCACTGAAAAATCTGTAAATTCAAATTGCCTGACCTTTGGGCATGGAGCTTCTCACCTGTAAAATGCAAAGAATACTTGTTTCCCTCTCATCCAGGGAGCAGTGACAAGGTATGCCAAGGAATGAGCAGAGATTAGAAAACAGCTCCAGGACAAGACGAATTATGGTGCTTCTCCCAGTCCTGATCAGACTAGGAAAGTGACCTCAGTGGTTAGATGATAACTTCCTCTCAATTATGTATCCCATTCCAATGGCTGCAGTCCACAGGGTCGCAACTTCACTTGCAATACCTTAACACCATTCTCCGCTCTCCCCTCCTCAAAGACAAGCCAACAAGCTGGCACCCAGGAGTTGGGGTAACATGCAGAGTCTCTTCGGAGAAGGCAATGGCATCCCACTCCAGTACTCTTGCCTGGAAAATCCATGGACAGAGGAACCTGGTAGGCTGCAGTCTGTGAGGTCACTAAGAGTCGGACCCAACTGAGTGACTTCACTTTCACTTTTCACTTTCATGCATTGGAGAAGGAAATGGCAACCCACTCCAGTGTTCTTGCCTGGAGAATCCCAGGGACGGTGGAGCCTGGTGGACTGCCGTCTATGGGGCTGCACAGAGTCGGACACAACTGAAGTGACTTAGCAGCAGCAGCAGCAGAGACTCTTGTCAAAGGGACATAACACAGCTTAGACAGTTTCATGCCATAGGCTCAAGCATTCACTTCCATGACATTCCCTGTAATTCGTCCTCTTCCTCCACTCCTTTGACCAGCTGGAGCAGCTAATATTTCCTAGGTGATCGATTTCACAGAATGAGGGAGCACACAGCAAGGACCATTAATGCATAATGAGCCTTTATGGACAATACTGGCTTTTCACAATCTGACAGATAAGCCCTGCTCTTTCACCCTTAAGGACATGATGTAAGCCCTTGAATCTGGAAATAACACTCTTAAAAGTCAGAAAAGACCTTCTGACTACAGAGTATCCATTATTCAGCACCCCTTAGGATGCACAAGCGAAAACCAGAGGCTGTTAACAGAGGTTTCCCCAGGACTCAAGAGGCAAATGAGCAGCCTCCTACCAAGAGCATCCCTTATCTCTGGCTCCACCCCTTCCTGTCTTTTGTCAGTTGCTGGGAGAGGAAAAACAGTCAACATAAACTCAACAGCAATTTTGGCCAGGGTGTAAATCCTCTGAAGGCTTCCCTTGAAAGCAACTAGAGGAAATAAGAAATTGACATGGAGGAAAAAATAACTCAAGGAGATAGACAACTGTAGATCTGACTGAGAAAAAAAATCTCAGGGGACAACTGCAAATGTGTTTCTGGATAAGTAGGGAGTCCAAGGTAGAGGCTTAAATGAAAAACTGGGAAAAGGAAGAAAGATAGTTTTATCCATTCAAATTTGGAGATCTGGGTTGAAAATTTATCACAAAAGCACAGATGAAAATACTGAGGAATAAAAGCAGCTATTCACACACATACAAATGTATTCTGTTTGTTTCTGTTCTGAAACTTGTGAAAAACAATGAGGCAGGTTAGTGAGCTGCTGAGGTCTGGCTGTTTTTTTTTTAATTGGTAGAAAATTGCTTTACAATGTTGTGTTGGTTTCTACAATACAACATCACGAATCAGTCATAAATATATATAAATCCTCTCCCTCCTAAGCCTCCCTCCCCATCCTCCGGGTCATATTTTACACACTATCATGTGTAAAACAGTTAGTGAGAAGCTGCTATGTAACACAGGGAGCCCAGCCTGGCACTCTGTAATGTTCTATATCTTGACTTGGGTAGTAACTCTACTGGTTATTTATAACCACTTGCTGTGCATTTTTAGTTTATGACTTTTTAATTTTACAATAAAATTAAGTTTAAAAAAAAAATTTCAAGTACCCAAGACTACAGAGTTATATTCAGGAACTTCAGTAGTTTAACAAAAGGATGGAGCTAATAACAGAATAATTCATGCAAGAGAAAGCAAACATAGCTATTTAAGTAAAAGGCACTCCTCTTCCAGCTTAATTTTACGGTTTGCTTTGGTGTGGAGACTCAAAGTCTGCATATAAAAAACCACAGCAAACTGTATCTGCCCCCATGATAAATGTAGCACACCTACCAACCAGGTGTGTATAACTTTGTGGACATTCACACCTCAATACTGTTCACTGTTTACAGAGCAATCTCACATACCTTAACCCACCAGTGACCAGAGTTATCCCCATTGTGGAGATTTAAAAAAAAAAAAAAGACAGCCTCAGACAGGAGACTCCCTCCAGGGACAACTCAAGTAAGAACCAAATATCAAATCTACACCAGATTTTACCCACCTGGGGACCCTTTATGACAATGACTTCCCCATGCTCAGGAAGTTCAGAGGTCCATGTTTTTTCCATGTGGAAATAATGAGGTGAGTAAACAGGTAAATAATTGTTATCAAGAGGATGTCACCTCCTCTGAATCACCTTCACTTTTCAATCAAAGGACAGCCCAGGGTGTTATAAAGATTAGCTTTCCTCACTAAACCACAAACATCTTGAGAGTGGAGCTGTGTCTTCTCATTTCTGGAACTCTAGGGCTTTGCATAGTTTCTAGAATATGCGACATGCTCATGACACTTGTGCTAATAAAAAAATAAACAGATAAGGGTACAGACTACTGAATTCACAGTACTGAACTCAGTACCACCCCCTACCATCATTCCTGCACAGCGCCACTTGCATTAAGCCTTTTCAAAACAGCTAAAATGACAGGCAGTAACGCCCTTTCAACAGATGACCAGTAAAATCTCTCTTCCCCTCCCTTTAGAGTTTTTTAAGTTTTTTTGGTTTTCTTGTTTGTTTTAATCACTGCTACTCTGTTCTCCTGCTCTGTCTTCCGTTCTTAACAGGAGCCATATTCTCCAATTCTAAAGAAAAGGTTTCATGTGACCTATAAATTCAGAAGCTGAGAGGGCTGACAGGTTAATTATAGACACAAAGAGTGGGGACAAATGGACTATGAGGTAAGCGAGTCTAAATGTCTCTCCCCTGGATAAGCATTTATTAATATGCCTGCAAAGATTTACTAGGCACAGCCAGGTTCAGCTCAGTGCCAAGCTTGGGCAGGGGGGTCCAGATTTGGGAAAGGTAGTTTCTGCACTTGAGGAATCTGGCTGGTGCCTGGGAAGATAGTATGTACCTGGCAATACTCAAAGTGGCCCCCTGGGGACAAGAGGTGGAAGATAGGGAGGAGACAGTGCCTAAGAACTGAAGCACCTGTCCCTTCTAGGAGTGGGATGGTTAAAGAAGACCTCATCAGTTCACTAGGCCCACCTGGAAGGAAATGTAGGTAGGACTATGGCTGGACAGAAGACTCAGAGGAGGCCCTGATTCTTTTTCTCCTGTACCTTCCATATTCTTTCCAGGGCTGGAAGCAGGGACTTAAGTCAAAATGACCTGTAGGTACTCCCCTCCCTCTCCAAACTGCCCCTCTAAAAAAGAGGAATGTTCAGATGACTGGAAAGGCAAGTCTAGGGTCACCTTCAGCAAGCAGATGAGCCCAAGAATGGAATGAGAAGCCTAGCAAAGAGTGATACCAGAGTGCTTTTGGCTCCCCTTTTAAATTCAATCCAAAAATTTCTGGGCCAACTTCCAGGTGGCACATTGAATGTGGCACCTCTCAGTGGGACCTCAAGCTTGCCTTTAGCCCAGACCAGATGACCAAACCTGGGCTTCCAAACGCTAAGTCTGGATCTCCCTCGGGTTTCCACTTTATTTGGGAATGATGGATCTGGTCATCTCCAGTTGAACCTGGGCCCTTCCAAATAGATGAGGGCTCTCTTAGAATTTTTCAAACACCACTTCCCCCTGACACACACATAAAGTAGGACCCTCATCGCACCCCTCCCTGTTTAAAGCTGATAGGTTGATAATCCCGAAATGCCAGGCGAAATATGTCACAGCCATCTCCCGCAAAGGAGTGGAATATCCAAGAGGGTTTATTCGGGTGGTAAAATCCCGCCATTTCTCCAAAAGACATTAGAGAGGTAAAACTTGGCCATGAATGAAGTCCAATGAGTTAGACTTCCACTGTTGTTAATTTCACTCGTCCCCCGCGGGCCGCCCCCATCACCACCCCCGGCCTAGTAAACCTCCCACCCGCTCCACCTCAGTTTCTAGGTGGTTCCTGCTATTTCCAAACTGCTTTCGGCCGCTTTACGGCGTTGTTAGAACAGTGGAGTGCTATCTCCCAGCGAGCGGGATCTGCGGGAACACTGAGCCCCTCGCCCGTTGACAAAGCGCGTCCACACGCCCGCCAAGCTTTCAAGGCGAAGGAACGAAAACTGGCCCCCGCTGTCCTGCAGACGCGGTAAGTGGATGCTCCACAGGTCCTGGCTCGCCTGCGAGCCGGGTGTCCGGCAAGGGCGGCGGGCCCGAGACGTGCGGAAAGCGCTCCGCGCACCTGGCGCACCTGGACGCGCCCGGAGATCCCAGCTCCGTCCCGGGCTCAGAAAACCGCCGTCTCCGACTGCGCCCACGGGGCTCCGGCCGCCCCAGGTCCCCTTCAGGGCACGCCACTCCCCAGCCCGGGATGGCTCCGCTCCCCGCACGTCCCGGGCTCCTCTTACCCGGGAAATGGCGAGAGGCTGCTCGAAGTCCTTGCCCCCCACGAGGCGGAAGCCCCAGGGTCCCGGGCCCTGCAGGACTATTTGCAGGGTGGTCATGGCGCGGCGACGGCGGGTGGCGACCCAAGGGGACAGACGGGGCAGGACGCGGAGTGGCGAACTGTGCTCCCTGGCAGCTGTCGGAGAAAGAGCGCGCGGCGCGGTCCGGTGGAGCCTGCGGCGGGCGGGAGCTAGGCAGGAGGAGGGCGGGGGCGGCTCCTCCCAGGCCGCGTCGCGGCCGCCAGCCCCTCCCGTCCTCCCGCCCGCGGTCCGCAGCACGCGGCCCGGGCAGAGAGTCTGGCCCGAGAGCCGGGGGTCAGCTCAGGGTCTAGGGATCTAAACAGCCCCGCCCCCGGCGCAGCCCGGCCGGGCTCCCAGCCCCACCGCGGGCGCTAGGTGAGAGGCGGGCAGGTTCCGGTGACCGCGGAGGAGTCTACGCTTGAAAACCAGTTTGAAAGTGCTTTACAAAGTCACCCCTTTGAGGTCAGCTCCATTTTCACATTTGCTTTCATGTAAACGACAGTGATGTTTTAAAGATGCTGTCCAGTGATCTCGCTAGAAAATGTGAAGCAGTCAGGGCATTTATAGCTCCATTTTACAAATAAATTAGCTGAGTCGGCCTGAGATTAGAAGACTTGCCCGAGGCCACGCAGCTGACAGTGGTGTAACTGGACCGTTGCGCAGGCTCCCCTTACTAAAGAACCCCACACTGGAACTTTGTTAATGCTAATGAGACCGTCGCGAGAGTTTGTAAGGGAACTTCAAAACCTTCCTAGAAACCTCTCCTACAGGCTGGATTCGCCGTAGATTCTGACCTTCCCAACAATTCAGACCTCAAGTCTGAGGCAGACCAGCTGCGTGTAGAGGTAACCGGGTTGAGTCCAAACACCTGGGTTCCCAGGGCGCCGCTATCCTCCTAAGTGGGCTCTGTCCCCCTCGCTCTGGAGTGCATTCGCCAGGCCAGATCGCACCACGTCTCATTGCCCACTTACTCTTGAGTGAAGCTGAATGCCTAAGAAGCTTGTAGGGCCACCCACGGAATGGCCCCAGCTCCCTTTCTGATCTCATCTCCTTGTGCCACTCTCTGCCCACACCGGCCTGTCGCTCCAGCCTCAAGGCCCTGCATCAGGGCTCCTGGAATGCTTTGCTCCAGACATCCTAAGGCTCGCCCTTTGTTCAGATGTCATGGTCTCAGTCCGGTCATCTCCGAGAGCCCTATTTAAAACTTCCTGTCCAGAACACCGAGTCACCTTCCTCTGCTTTTATTTTCCCATTATGTTTATCATCATCTGACAAAATCAGTATTTCACTAATTTGCACCCGGCCTCCACCCCTAAGGTTTAGTTCCCCAGGGGTAAGGGTTTTTATCTGTTTGGGTCACTGCTGTATCCCAGAGCCTAAGAATAGTATTAATGAAGGCAATACATTGGCCAACCTTATGACCTTTGAATCTCAGGTTCTTCATATTTTTCTTGGCTCCAATTCATGCTGCCACCTGAGCCCCAGTGTTCTGTCTCCTCGTGATACTGGCCTACCTACCCAGATGCCCTATGCAGAGCTTTACACATATAGGGATCATCTTACTTGTCCAATTGTGTCACAGGACAAGTGACTGGTTTGGGAATGGTTTGCTTGAATTTAGAAATTAAAGTGGATTTATGTCATCTATCCATCCCTCTCATTTTGCACCCTGATATTCTTTTTTTTTAATTGAAGTTTAGTTGATTTACTATTCAGACATATGTTCTTTTGCAGATCCTTTTCAAAGTTATAACAAAATAATGAACATAGTTCCCTGTGCTATACAGTAGATCTTTTCTGTTTATCTGTTTTATATAAAGCAGTGTGTATCTATTAATCCCAAACTCCTAATTTATCCCTTCCACCCACTCCGCATCCTGATATTCTTGGATGTGAGAAAAAAGAATAGTGTTACCACCAGGAGCCAGCTACCTGCTCCATCAAAGCCAAAAATTATCTTTTTTATTAACAAAGATGAATATTTTTAATAATAAAAGGTATAATTCCCAAATAATATAGATATTATAAACCATTAGACACCTAACAACAAAGAAACAAAGATACATAAAACAAAAATCAGAAGAAATATAAAGGAAAAGAAAAAACATAATCATTGTGAGACATACTAAGATTTCTCGGAGAATAATTTATCAAGTGCAGAAAAAATAAGAATGGGAGCATCTTGAATGATGTTATTAATAATTTAAATCTAATAAATTAATATTAACATTAACTTTTATTAATCTTATATCCTACACAAATATATTTAAATTTTTGTATCTCATACACTGTTATTAGATAAAATTATACCATCTTTGATTAAGATTCTCCTGATTTAAAAACATGCTTGTGTTTCAAGTCCCTGCAGAATTTGGGAGACTAACCAAATTCTGGGTCTGCCCTAAGATGGGGAGCAGTTTTGAATATTTTGTGTCTTAGGAAGAGAAAAAGGTTGAAGAGCCACAGCTCTTGTGCTCCCAAAGGTGGGAACTGCCTCTCATTCATCCCTAGATGTATAGACCTGATACATCGTGAGTGCCAACAGTTCCTATTCTTTACAGTATTCTTTTTGGATATAGGGCACTAGTACATAGGTTACATCATTTAGTTTTTAAACGTTGTCAGTTGTAGTCTGGCGCTACACAGCAAAAGCTAAAAACAGTCAACACTCTGACCAGGCCATTCCCTTTCTGGGCACTGATTCCAGGATATAATTTAAAAGAAAAAGCTATATGTACAAAGATATTTATAGCTGCATTATTTATAATGACAAAAAAAAAAAAAAAACCTGGAATTAAGCAGCCACAGAAAAGTAGCTAAATATGGTATGGCCATGTGAGGGAGTAGTGCACAGCCTAAAAATGATAATCATAAAGTCTATGAGAAGGCATGGAAATGTGTTTTCAAGATTATATAAAAAAAGAATGAAACAATTATTTCTAAACCAATTATTATTTGTAAACAAAATTATTTATAGAGTTTATAAATAAAAAATAAAAATTATGTCTACCTACTGCCAAAAATTAGGAGACAGTACAAAAACTTTGAGAGATGCAATTGGAGAAAAAAAATTTTTTAATATTGGGTTGGCCAAAAAGTTCATTCAGGTTTTTCCGTAAGATATTAAATAAAAACCCAAACGAACTTTTTAGCCAATCCAATAACTTCTTCTAACATGACGTAAAGTTTTCAAAATAAAAATTAATTAAATGGCCTCAGCTCCTTGGATGGAGACTAAATGCTAATCTTTCTCCCTGTGGGGGCCCTTGTCTTCTATCTTTTTGATCTCCTTCCCCCTGCTCCAGTGAACTAGCTCTGAGTTGGACACACAGCCTCTATTCAGAAAATGCCCAGTGATGGATTGACAACTGTGACCCCCAAAGACAAGCAACCTTGTTTTATCTTAAAACCGTTACTTATTAATTCAAACTCTACAGTTCCCTCAGACTCTTGACTCCTGCAGAGTACTAGTTGAATGGTCTTAACCTCTCTAAACTTCAGTTACCTTGTTTATTATTATTATAATAAATTCCATGGAAATTTTTTGATCTAAAAATCTTTTAGTTCAAAAAACTAATAGTTTTTTAGATGAAAATACCTGTGCATGAGGGGGTGGGGGTAAGGTAGAGAGGATGCTGAAGAAATGGAAGCAAGGAGGATGGGAAAAGGACAGAGGAGCAGTGATCTAGGAAGTCAGGGAATAGTGGGCCTTTCCAACTGTTCAGTTTTACAAGTGGACAGAACAGGGTGGGTGGCTGTCTGCTAGTGGATTCCCGAGCGAACAGGCCCGCCACCCTCTTGGCTTCTGCAGAGCTGTCTACTCCCACACCAAGGGTGCAATTGCCAGGACCCTTCAGAACCACTGCTTCCTGGAATAGCAGCCTCATTCCTTTTTTTAATTAACTTAATTATTTTTTAAATGCATTTATTTATTTATGTTTTGCTGTGATGGTCTTGTGAGACTAGGGCTGAGTTAGGCGTTACAGACGGTCTCATTTAATTTCCAGGACAAGTCCTGGACTAGCTCAGGGGACTACAGAGCTCCCATTCCTGGAGATCGTGCCCATGACCCCTCCTCTGGGACTCAAGATGGGGCGTAAGTGACTCCCGGATTCCAAGCCTACACTGAGATCTGAGGCGGCTCTGTCCAGGGGTTAGAGAGCCGGAAGCTCTCATCTAGCCGCCTGGGGCGGGGCTGGGGCGCGCGCAGCGGCAGCACCCCTATCCCCAAACCAGTGCAACTGCCCGGGGCACCCAGATCTAAAGACATCAGGGCAACTGTTTCTTCTCCCGCTGAAAAGAACTGAAACACTGAAACCCAAGCTCAGAGGTTCGCAAAACAAAGACATCTTTTCCCGCCGGTCTTATCCCGCTTGTCTGGCCCAGCAATTCGCGACCTCACTCCCAGGGTCAGCGTCCTGTACTCAGTACGGTGTACTGGGATCCCACGCGCCGGTCCAGGACCGCCGACCCGGGGAAGTTGCCCTCCGCTGCGCCAGGAACTGGGCAGGAAGTTCAGCTCCCAGTTCTTTCCTTTCTCCGGCTTTTTCGTTCAGTCTGGGGGTGGGGTGGGGGGGGAGGTGGAATCCTGAAGTGGCCGTTAGGGATTGGGCGGCTCTGGGATTCCTGACAAAGAGCATGCTTCAGGGAGCCGGGGCGGGGCGGGGCCTAAGGACACCTGGACACCGGAACTGGCTCAAGTTCCCTCCTGGCTGATAAAGGTGTGGGCAGATCAGCTGGGGGATCTAAGGCCTGCCGTGTGCCTAGCAGACAAGCAGCTATTTTGTCCACCTGCTTCCTGGCTCCCTGAACATGTGGCACAAAAATCTTCAAATCGTCAAAGAGGCTAGACCACTACCATTTCTCAAGCATCCCTGAATGTTCAAAGAAGAGGGCATCCCTGGTGGCCCAGTGTTAAGAATGTACCTGCCACTGCAGGGGAACAAGGGTTCGATCCCTAGCCTGGGAAGATCTCACATGTGGCAAGGCAGCTAAACCGATGAGCTGCAACTGCTGAGCCCACACACCTTAGAGTCCCTTCTCCAAAACAAGAGAAACCACAGAAGGAGAAGCCCATCCACCCCAAAAAACAATAGTCCCTGATAACTACAACTAGAGAAAGCCCCGAACACGGTAATTAAAATCCAGCAGAGCAAAATTAACTAATTAATTATTTTTTAAAAAGAAGAAATTCCAAAACAGAATCATAGATAAGGTGGCTCCTATTGAACCTCTGTACTGGAGAAGACAAAAAGATAATGTCATAGAGTAGTGTTGTTCACAAGATAATGGATTGTTTAAAAAATATAATTTATCTGCTAAGACCTGAATTTGAAGTTGGGTGATTAACATATTTCATTACTGTTATTATATTTCAATGAACTTTTATGTAACCTCATGAGGAAAAACTTCAGAAGTCTAAATTTGAGTCTTAGCACACTTGGACCCACCTCTTGGTCACCTCCCCAAAAGATGAAAGGTAGCTTGGGGTCAGAGTTACCCAGCTGATTCTAGCCCAATATTCAGAAAATGAACTTGGTCTTCATTACTAAACAAGTCAGAATGTGTACTAGGAACTTGACATATATGGTTGTATTTATCCAGAGAAGAGCCCAATGAAGTGTCATGATGCCCTTATTATAGGAAAAAGCTGAGGCACCGCTGCATTGCCCAGTTCTCTCTTTGTGGAAGGACTTAATTTTCCAGCTCCTGGAAGATGGACACCCTTTAGCTTTTAGCCCCCTCAGGGACTGACACTCCCCAGGGGCATGCCCGTCCCCAGGCTGTGTTCAGTGACTGATCTTAGTGGGGATAAAGGACCGGCCATTTGTCCCAAAATGGGCCCTCTCTGATGGGTCATTATGGCTTGGCTCCAGGGCTCCGTGGAGCTCAGCTTCTCCCTCTGCCCAGTCCAGCTTCCTGTCACACCCTCCACCAGGCATAGAGCCCAAGGGCCCTTCTTAATAAACATCCTGCCTAGAAACCCTGTCTCTGGAACCAAACTCAGCCTGCACAGAGAGGTTAAGAGACTTCCCTAAAAGCATTCAGTAAACTAAGTAACAGAGAACAGTCTGGGCTGGGGAGGCAGAGGAGGAGCTATAGTGTTCAGGAGACTTTGTAACAGAAAAGGGAGGGACAGGAGGTTACTCAGGGATTCTTAGGGTCCCAGAAGATTCTCCATGTTCCCAACTCACAGAGGGCCCAAGGCACAGGTCTTCTTTCTTCACTAACAGGGTCACCCCAGCCCACGTGTCAGCAACTTGATTAGAAGTCTTTGGTGGGATGGCGTTTTGGACTTCTTCCTTGGAGGAAGTAGAAATTGAGATAAGCTTTAAACGTGTGAGCAAATGAGGAGGCAAAAAGGCTATACTAAGCAGCAGAAACAGAACAAAGTAGTAGGAAGGGTGGGGGATGATCTATCTAAATGACATTACTAAATGATCGGCAGCATTGAAAATTCTGTGGGGTGGGTTAAGTGCCAGTGACCTGCTGTGGTGTGCAGTGGGGACAGGCAAAGTCTTTCCCTCCATCTCATCTCATTCCTCTCATCCTACCCATTCTCTCTGTGTGTGGGACATCCTCCCGCAAATCCACTTCCTCTCAGGGTTTGCCCATGCTGCTGGTCTGGTCTGGCCATGGCTGATACTGAAACCAACTATTTATAGACTTCAAGGACAGATGGAGTGGCAGGGCCAGTTTCCATGACGCCAGGGCTCCTGGAGGGTGGCTTCCTCTCTGCTGGGTCTCCACCTACTCCCTCTGGGTCTGTCTTCTCTCCTATCTCTCTGAAGCTCTACTTCCGTGTGGTCATTCCTTGGGTAGCATCAGGGCTGCCACTGGGTACCCTAGCAATGATAACTGACTCTAGGTACCACCACCTAGTGCCCACTTTCTGCTTTAGATCACATTCTAGGCTGAGGAGAGGTCTCAGCCATCACCACTGGGTGATGGGCCTGGGGGCTTCTCCTGTTCCCAGGACTAGTCACTAGTCACCTAGGAGCCTTCAGCTCCTACCCACTGATCACCTGAGTTTATGAATCCCAGAGGGTCATAAGAGAGGATACAAATTACAGATGTCTAGCGTTAAAAGACGTCAGAAATAATGGAAAAGATATGAAAAACATTATATATTATATATACATAGGTATATAAACTGAATCACTCTGCTGTATACCTGAAACTAACACAACATTTTAAATCAGCTATACTTCAGTGAAATAATTAAAAACAAAAAGGTAAAAAAAAAAAATTAAGATGGGAAAATGACCGTGAAGATATCTGCTATCCTGCCAGATACTGGTTCCTATATTGGGTCTTGGAAGCATGATAAAGAGAGGGCTGTGTCATTGGTCAGCTGTGAGGATTCGGCAAATTATTTAGCCTATTGGGGCTGTTTCTTCTGTTTTGGTCAACAGCTGTCTGTTGACTACTTCCCATTTGCTGCACACTATTCTGTGCACTAAAAAGTCAACAGCAAACAAAACAGACAAAAATTTTCTCCTCTGTTTGGGATGGATATGTATACACTGCTATATTTAAAATGGATAACCAACAAGGTCCCACTATATAGCACATGGAACTCTGCTCAATGTTATGTGGCAGCTGGGATGGGAGGGGAGTTTGGGGGAAAATGGATACACGTATATGTATGGCTAAATCCCTTCACTGTCCACCTAAAACTATCACAACATTGTTTGTCAGTCAGCTATGCCCCAATAACGAATAAGAAACCAAAACAAATTTTCTCCTTCATGAAGCTTACATTTTAGTGTAAGAGATAAACAAGATAAACAAGTAAACCCTATGGCATGTTTTGTGGGTAGGTATGTATTTAAATGTATGTGTGCTGCTGCTGCTGCTAAGTCACTTCAGTCATGTCCGACTCTATGGGACCCCATAGACGGCAGCCCACTAGGCTCCTCTGTCCCTGGGATTCTCCAGGCAAGAACACTGGAGTGGGTTGCATTTCCTTCTCCAATGCATGAAAGTGAAAAGGGAAAGTGATGTCGCTCAGTCGTGCCTGACTCTTGGTAACCCCATGAACTGCAGCTTACCAGGCTCCTCCGTCCATGGGATTTTCCAGGCAAGAGTACTGCAGTGGGGTGCCATTGCCTTGTCCGAAATGTGTTTGTATGTCTATGTTATTTGCATGCGTGTTTTCCTGCCCAAAGGGCCTAAGACCAAAGATGCTCCAGAGCAATGAGTACACTTGATTTCCTAACCTTGTTTTTTAAATACTGTAAAAGGAACCAGGGCTTCTCAAGGAAATTCTAGGGCTGCAACAGGATAAGTACAAGAGGAACCTGGAATAGCTTTTTATGCAGAAAGTATGAAAGTACCTGAATAAGTGGTGGATGCATTGCAGGAGAGGGAAATGTCACATCCTGGGACCTGTGGGAGTCCTTAGGACGGACCACCAAGTGATGATTCTTGGCTTCTCAAGCAGAGAAGAAGTCAAGAGCAGCCATAATGAAGGGAAAGCAAGTTGATTTAGGGAGAGACACATTCCATAGGCGGAATGTGGAACCCTCTCAAAACATGAATGCAGTCCTGTGGCATGGGGTCATAGGTTTTTATAGGTTAAGTATAGATAGTTTCATAGGCTGAGTGGGAGAAATCGTCTTGCTATTTCAGAATAGGGTGGAGGTTTCCCAGGAATTGGACCACTGGCTACTTGGCTTTTTTTTGGTCCTGTCATGATGTAAGGGGGAGCGGTTTTAGTGTCTCAGTGAAGGTATAATGAGCTCCAGGTCAATGACCAGACTATTCTCAAGGCCACCTTGGTTTCAACTGGTCTTTATCACATCAGAACAGCTGTGCCTCTTCTTCATTATCTAGTGTTGGTGTCCTGCCCCTTTCCCTCTCATTCTCTGCTCAGAGATTTTTACTTCCATATTCTTGTGGGAAGCAGAAGGTTGGTGGTCCATCTTCTATAGTTGCTTCTGGGCTGGGCAGGGGCATCAACCCTGCCTGTCAGGGAGTAAAAGTCTCTGGATGCCTGGTATAGGGGGTCCCAGGGGCAGGACAACTTCTTGTTTTAAGTCAGAGGGCAGTATGGGTCGGAATCCTTGCATGGCCATCATTTTAATGTGGAACTGTTGTAAGCCAGAAGACAGGAACTTCACCAAGGGATTAAAGAGGCATGGTCCAAAGAGGAGGAAGAGAAGGATGACCATGACTGAGCCCAGGGCGGGTAGGAACCGAGGAAGGCTAGGGAGAGAGGGCTTCCTTACTGGTGGACCAGATGATACTAGGGTCTGACCCCTGGTTGTAGCTGTGTAACCATGATGCTTGCTCATAAATCTTTTTGATGCCCACCTCGATCTGGTCCAAATAATTAACAAAGGTACAGCAGGTTTTGTTTATAACCACACAAACACCACCCTGCTTCTCTAGGAAGTAATCCAAGGCCAATCTGTTGTCTATGACCACATTGACCAGTGAGTTTAAAGAAGTTGAAAGTCTATTTAGGGCATTTCCAGCGGTCAGGGTTAGGTTCTCTAAAGTGTTGGTTATATTTTCTAGGGTTACCTCATGGTAGGCAAAGCCTCCTCATGGAGCTGCCAACCCCTCTTCCAGTCGTATCCCTGCCAGTATTAATCTGATGGCCCTCCTGGGACGGTATTGAGTATTGGTATGTGTTGTGACTGTGAATGGGACTCAGTGTCCTAATATACAGGCTCCCTTGTGCCACACAGTGTGAATATAAGGAGAAGCATTTACATAGGGGTCAAATTTTCCCTGGGGTGCCCTTGTCTTGAGGTCCTCATTCTGGGGAGTGCCACATGTTCAGACATATCCTGAAAGTACAGATATCTAAGATGTCTGGGAACCGAAGACTTTCACAAGTAAGCAGCCATTCAGATCTGTGGAAGGGACAAGTTACGAACACAATGCGCAAGGGACAAGAGCCCATTGTTATATTCAAAATAGTAGAACCCCGGAGCATTCAATGCCCTCAGCTTAGATGAGATGGTGTAGTAAGAAGGTATTTTTATTTTATTTATTTATTGGGCTGCACCAGGTCTTAGTTGTGGCACATGATGTCTTCAGTCTTCACTGAAGCGTGTGGGTTCTTGTGTTCAAGCCCTCTGCCTCCTTGCTGGTAGTCCCAGTGGGGACTACTAGCCGTAGGACAGTGGGGGTCCTGGTTGGGGATTGCATTCCCCACCCCCCACCCAAGGTAGATTACATATCCTTGATTTGGGGCTGTGAGTTCATCAGTTCATCAGGACCGGCTTTTCTCTTTAGAGGTGCAGCAGGTAGAAAGGTGGAGATTGCCCCCAAGTAAGATTCATGGGGTCACAAAGAGTCGGACACGACTGAGCGACTGAACTGAAGTCCATAGAACATTGTCAGTGTAGTGAATTGCTCTGAGAACTAACTGGGGTCTTGGGGAAAATGTCCATATTTCTCTTTGCAAGTCATAGGAAAAGGAACGTGGACTCTGTTCCTCTGTCAGCAGTCGGCACTTCCCTTAAGGGACAGAGTTTGGTATTGGGAGGCTGATAGGTAGCTGTGCTTCCTGTAGTACTGGTGGGACTCACCTCTAGTAACAGGATTCAGGACAGGGCTGGAAGGATAAGGTGGTAGGGTTTCCAGGCACCCAGGTGGGGCACTAGAGGTAGGCAGTCTGGAAGCCTGCCCCCTATCAGAATTGGAGGAGGGGGCAGGAGTTCCCTGATGTGGACCTCAAGGAGGTGGGCTCATAAGGACATCATCTAAAGCATGAATGCCAACTAGGAAAAGGAGAGGGAGTACAGGAGTTTGAAAACCATCTTTTTGTAATATCATTGTCAAAATTAACTCCAGCAAGAATCATCATTGATGCAAAATCTAGGGTTTGATGAGGAAGAGGATGTTGGTATGGTCTTAAAGTATCTCCCCACAGATTGCTTATCAGATGCAAAGAAAAAACAAAGAAAGAAAGAAAGAAACCAATACATAGTGACCAAGCAAGACTTCCTTTTTTAAAAAGTATTTATTTATTTGATTGTGCTGGGTCTTCATTGCAGCATGCAGGATCTAGTTCCCTGATCAAGGATCAAACCCTGGTGCCCTGCATTGTGAGCACAGAATCTTAGCCACTGGACCACCAGGGAAGCCCCAGGACTTGCTTTTGGTGACACCTCCCCCAACCCCTTTTATTTAGTAGAGGGTTGTCTGATGTTTCCTTGTGATTTGGTTCAGGTTATGCTTTCCTGGCTGGAATGTTACATAGCAATGCAGCATCCTTCTCAGGATGTTATGTTTAAGTCACAAATTGTTCTTTAGCCCCTCACAGGTCAGTTCAGTTGCTCAACCGTGTCCGACTCTTTGTGACCCCATGGACTGCAGCACGACAGGTCTCCCTGTCCATCACCAACTCCCAGAGTTTACTCAAACTCATGTCCATTGAGTCGGTGATGCCATCCAACCGTCTCATCCTCTGTTGTCCCCTTCTCCTCCCACCTTCAATCTTTCCCAGCATCAGGCTCTTTTCCAATGAGTCAGTTCTTCACATCAGGTGGCCAGAGTATTGGAGTTTCAACTTCAGCATCAGTCCTTCCAATGAATATTCAGGACTGATTTCCTTTAGGATGGACTGGTTGGATCTCTTAGCTGTCCACGGGACTCTCAACAGTCCTCTCCAACACCACAGTTCAAAAGCATCAATTCTTCGGTGCTCAGCTTTCTTTATAGTCCAACTCTCACATCCATACATGACTACTGGAAAAACCATAGCTTTGACTAGATGGACCTTTTTTGGCAAAGTAATGTCTCTGCTTTTGAATATGCTGTCTAGGCTTGTCATAACTTTTCTTCCAAGGAGCAAGCATCTTTTAATTTCATGACTGAAGTCACCATCTGCAGTGATTTTGGAGCCCAAGAATATAAAGTCTGCCACTGTTTCCACTGTTTCCCCATCTATTTCCCATGAAGTGATGGGACCAGATGTCATGATCTTAGTTTTCTAAATGTTGAGTTTTAAGCCAGCTTTTTCACTCTCCTCTTTCACTTTCATCAAGAGGCTCTTTAGTCCTTCTCTTTCTGCCATAAGGGTGGTGTCATCTGCCTATCTGAGGTTATTGATATTTCTCCCAGCAATCTTGATTCCAGCTTGTGCTTCTTCCAGTCCAGTATTTCTCATGATGTACTCTGCATATAAGTTAAATAAGCAAGGTGGCAATATACAGCCTTGACATACTCCTTTCTCTATTTGGAACCAGTCTGTTGTTCCATGTCCAGTTCTAACTGTTGCTTCTTGACCTGCATACAGATTTGTCAGGAGGCAGGTCAGGTGGTCTGGTATTCCCATCTTTTGAAGAATTGTCCACAGTTTGTTGTGATCCACACAAAGACTTTGGCATAGTCAATAAAGCAGAAGTAGATGTTTTTCTAATGCTAATTTTGATCTTCTGGCAAGGTGGTGTTGAAGTTTGCCATGTTGTTACCAAAGGCAAGTTTCCTGTGTGCAGTGAGGCCAAACACCACCAAAATGTTATGTTGGAGTTTGGAGCAGAGAAAGGCCCTTGCAGGGCCATACAAGGAGACAAGTGGCTGATGCCCCTCAAAGCCCAAACTGCCTGAAGGGTTACAGC
The DNA here is from genome assembly GCF_032452875.1 of Bos javanicus. NCBI lineage: Eukaryota > Metazoa > Chordata > Mammalia > Artiodactyla > Bovidae > Bos > Bos javanicus. The sequence continues at coordinate 16,692,694 of NC_083893.1, forward strand.
AAAACAGTTAAAGACCAGGTAAGGGAGGGGTGGTCACAAGGTACGTGATCAGCTCATGCACAATTCTCTGATTGGTTGGATGTTAACAGGTGCTTAACATTAATCAATTCTTAGGTGCCAGTAGGTGAGGGCTTCGTGCTCATTGTCAGCAGGCAGTTAATTTCTTCCATTAAGTGAGTGAGTGAAAGTTGTTCAGTTGTGTCCAACTCTTTGTGACCCCATGGACTCTACAGTCCATGCATTTCTCCAGGTCAGAATACTGGAGTGGGTCGGCTTTTTCCCTCTCCAGGGGATCTTCCCAACCCAGGGATCAAACCCAGCTCTCCCACATCGGATTCTTTACCAGCTGAGCCACAAGGGAAGCCAAATTTCTTCCATTTGGTGGTGGTTTTAGCATCTGAAGAACGCAGGAAATAAATGCTCGAGATCCTATTAGCTGGATACTTCAGAGAGGAGCTGTAGCAGAAGATGTGGGGAAGGGTCTGATCCGGGAAGAACCCATAGGGTCCTGCTCAGTTACAGATGGACTATAGTCTTCAAAAATGGTAATGTCATAATAGACAAAGGAAGGTTTTGGATATGCTTCAGATTAAAGGAGAGTAGAGTCAGACAATCCAAATGTTATATATCTGATAGTAGACTTGTCCATGGGGTCGCTGGAAGTCGGACACAACTGAGTGACTTCACTTTCACATTTCACTTTCATGCATTGGAGGAGGAAATGGCAATCCACTCCAGTGTTCTTGCCTGGAGAATCCCAGAGATGGCAGGGCCTGGTGGGCTGCCATCTCTGGGGTCACACACAGTCGGACACGACTGAAGCAACTTAGCAGCAGCAGCAGATTTGATCTTGTACTGGAGAGAAACATGGATACAGATGGGAGAAAAGCCTTGTAACAATGTTACATTTACTGGCTGATAACTCTGTGGTTGTAAAAGAGACTATCCCTACCTTTAGGAAATATATGCTGAATTATTTAGGGATAAAGGGTCACATGTATATAACCTATTCTCAAATAGTTCAGGAAAAAAAATTGTGTTTTTGTGATAGTGTGTGTGAAAGAGAGACAAAGAGAATGCAAATAAAGCAAATGGGATAAAATATTAGCAATAAGTGAATTTGGGTAATGGCTATATGGATGTTCTTTGTACTGTTCTTATTCTTGGAACTTTTCTGTGATTTTGAACTTAATTCCAAATAAAATGTTTTCTAAGGAAAAAATATACAGCATGATAGATGGTGTTATGCTCTGTGGAGAAAAATAAAGCAAGGTTGCAAATACCAAGTGATGAGGGAAGACTAAGCAGCAGGACCCTATGCCCCACATTGTCTGCTTTAGCTCTTCTCTGAAGTACCTAGATAATAGTATCTCATGTTTTTCAGATGCTAAAACCACCACCAAATGGAGGAAATTAGCTGCTTGATGATCAGGAGCCTGTAGCCATCGGTCTTCTGGTGCCTATGGATTGGTCGCCATCAACCAATCAGAGAACTATGCACAAGTTGAACATGCTCCCTGGGACACTCGGCTCCCACCTCGCTGAAGCCCTTCAGGGAGTTTTGGTTTTTCTGAGCAAGACCCATATGTTCTCCTTGCTTGAAAGTTGCTCAGTCATGTCCAACTGTTTGCAGCCCCATGGACTGTAGCCTGCCAAGTTCCTCTGTCCATGGAATTCTCTAGGTCAGAATACTGGAGTGGGTAGCCATTCCCTTCTCCAGGGCGTCTTCCCATGGCCCTGCAGTAAACCTTTCTCTGCTCCCAAACTCCATGAACTCGCCTTCAGTAACAAGACTTCAGGAAAGTTCTTGAGTCAAGACCTGAGCTAGGTGAGTGAGCAACCCATGTAGCTGTTTGGGGGAAGAGCATTTCAGGTGGAGGAATAGTAAGTTCAAAGATGGAAACAAGCCTGGCACCTTCATTGGCAGGGAGGCCAGTGGGGCTGAAGCTGAGCGAGGGAGGGGAGGAGTAGGAGATGAGGTCAGAGAAATAACAGAGAGCCTGATGGGCATTTGAGAACCACTAGAAGGAACCACTTGGAAGAAAAATTATGACCAACCCAGACAGCTGATTAAAAAGCAGAGACATTACTTTGCCAACAAAGGTCCATCTAGTCAAAGCTATAGTTTTTCCAGTAGTCATGTATGGATGTGAGAGTTGGACTATAAAGAAAGCTGAACGCTGAAGAATTGATGCTTTTGAACTGTGGTGTTGGAGTAGACTGTTGAGAGTCCCGTGGACAGCTAAGAGATCCAACCAGTCCATCCTAAAGGAAATCAGTCCTGAATATTCATTGGAAGGACTGATGCTGAAGCTGAACCTCCAATATTTTGGCCACCTGATGTGAAGAACTGACTCACTGGAAAAGACCCTGATGCTGGGAAAGATTGAAGCGGGAGGAGAAGGCGACGACAGAGGATGAGATGGTAGGATGGCATCACCGACTCAATGGACATGAGTTTGAGTAAACTCTGGGAGTTGGTGATGGAAAGGGAGACCTGTCGTGCTGCAGTCCATGGGGTCGCAAAAGTCAGACACGACTGAGCAACTAAGCTGAACTCAACTGAAAAGGAAGAGGGACAGTCCTAAGGGCTTTGCAAGGAGGATTAAGATGATCTGTCTTTTGTTTTCAACACTGCTTGCTGTGTTGAAACAGATGGAAGAGGAGGCAAGAGCAGAAGCAGGGGAGCCATAAGTGGGTTGTTGTAATAATCCAGGAGAGAGATGATTATTGGCTAGGACCCAGGGTGGATGCAGAGGACTCTGCAAGCAGTATTTGACTTCTGGCTGTATTTTAAAGCATTTGCTGATGGATAGGAAGTGAGATAAAGGAGGGGTGTCAAGCATGACTCAAGTGTTTTGGCCTGAACAGCAGCAACAAGAATGGAATTTCCATTAACTGAAATGGGGGAGCCTGTGGGAGAGGCCACTTTGGGGATATACTGAGGAATTTAGTCCTGGACATACTTGAAGTTTCTGACACCCATGCAGTATTTCAGCGGAGGGGTGGATAGGAATCAGGCCATGGGAGAGCCCCAGGCAAGAGATGAGCATATAGAGGACTCTTTAAAGACACAAGAGTGGATGAGGACACCGGGGAAGTAGAAAGGGAGGCAACATCCAAGGATTGGGCCTAGGAACGCCAACTGCAAGCTGCTAGCCTGGCAAATGAGGAGGAACTACCCGAGGAGGCTGAGAGAGGACGGCCAGTGAGGGAGGAGGAGAGCCAAGAGGCAGTGGAGTCCAGGAAGCCGAGGGAGGAGGAAGGTGTGATCAGGGGTGTCCAGTGCTGCTGACAAGATGAGGGAGCTGGGATTTTTTTTTTTTTTAATTTGGCTACTCCGGATCTTCTTTGCAGTGTGCAGGACCTTGCTCACGGCATTCCGGCTCTTAGCTGCAGCTTGTGAAATCTAGTTCCCTGACCAGGGATTGAACCCAGGGCTGCTGCATTGGGAGCTCAGAGTTTTAGCCACTGGACCACCAGGGAAGTCCTAGGGATTTAGATTGAAAAATTATCTTCAGGGTGTAATGCTCTTAAGGTCACTGAGGGTCCTGATGAAAGGGTTTTGTTGGCACGTGGGGGCAAAATCCTGATTGGAGTGGGCTCAAGGGGGAATGAGAGGGGAGGAATTGGAGATAGCAAGTAGAAACAGCTCTTTTGAGGCCTTTTGCTGTAAAAGGAAGGAGCGAAATGAGGCAGTAGCTGGAGAGGAACAGGATCAAGAGAGGTTTTCCTTAAACGAATATAGCAAATTGGTGATTCTTTGCTGGGTCCTCGAAAGGGACTCCATTGTTTATTATTCTCTCTCTGACCTGCCCCTGCTCCCAGCTGACCCTGTAAAGCACCACCCCACCCCCCTCCCCGCCTCCAACCTAGGGTAAAGTTTAACTTGCTGTCTGTCCTGTTTCTTCCTACAGCTCTTCCTGAAAGCTCTAAGCTCTCTCTTCCCAGAGTTCCTCTTTCCCCGTCTCATCTGGCCTGTTGCTCCTGTAATTTCCTACAAGTGTCCTCTTAGACGCACACCAGCTGCTCTGCCTCATCCCCCTTTGTGATGGCTGTCCTCCTGGACTCTCAATGCCCTAGGTTTAAGGAGCCCCACTTTAATCTTTTGGAAACTTTTCCAAAATACTTGAGACAGTCCATCTGCAATGTATTCTCACCTCTAAATCCACAATCATTCTGTGGGTAGGAAGTATTTTATCTTAGAAGAGATTTCAGGAAGTGGTATCAGTTGAGGGTGGAGTGGGGCATAAGACGATGAATTCTTAGTGACAGAGAGGAAAGAACAAATCCAAGATAAGTTCCAAGGAAGAACTGATAGATATTGTCAACAGTTGTATGACAATGTGTGTGTGTTGAAAGCCTTTAATACAGTATACTGTTTGATCTGGCAATTCCACTTCTAAGAAATTAATCTAGGGGGAAAAGTAGACAAAAAGTATGCCAAAGGTTGTTCATCATGTACTCTCCATAGTTGCAAAATACTGGAGACATCCTAAGCACCAGCAGTAGAGGGCTGCTAAGTAAACTGTGTAATCACTAAAACAATGACATAGAGGTGAATGTTTTGTCAAAATTGGTGCTTGTCTGTTTACAATAGATAGGACATGGAAGCAACCTAGATGTCCATTGGCAGATGAATGGATAAGGTAGTTGTGGTACATATACACAATGGAATATTACTCAGCTATAAAAAAGAATGCATTTGAGTCAGTTCTAATGAGGTTGAAACTGGAGCCTATTATACAGAGTAAAGTCAGAAAGAGAAACACCAGTACAGTATATAATGCATATATATGGAATTTAGAAAGATGGTAACAACCATCCTATATGCAAGGCAGCAAAAGAGACACAGATGTAAAGAACAGACTATTAGATTATGTGGGAGAAGACGAGGGTGGGATGATATGAGAGAACAGCATTGAAACATGTATATTACCATATGTAAAATAGACAATCAGTGCAAGTTCAACACATGAAGCAGGGTGGGCACTCAAACCTGATGCTCTGGGACAACCCAGAGGGATGGGGTGGGGAGGAGGGTGGGGAGGGAGGCGGGGAGGGGTTCACGATGGGGGGATGCATGTGCACCTGTGGCTGAATCTTGTCGATGTGTGCCAGGGGCCACCACAGTGTTGTGAAGTGATTGTCCTTGAATTAAAATAAATATATATTTTTTAAAAATAAAGGTGCTTGTGGTAAGTAAAAAAGCAGGTTGCAAACACATGTGTTACACACATGCTTATGTATGGAGAACATATCAAGATGTTATATCTCAGTGGCAGTGGTTATGCAGGTGCTCTGTTTTACTTCAATAACTTTATATTTTTTAAATTTTCTTTTTCATTTTTTATTTTAATTTTTTATTGAAGTATAACTGATTTACAATGTTAGTTTCAGGTGTATAGCAAAATGACTCAGTTATACATCTATACATCTATTCTTTTTCAGATTCTTTTCCCTTATAGGAAAAGAAGATACAAAATATTGAGTGTAGTTCCTTTTGCTATAGAGTAGGTCCTTATTGGTTATCTATTTTATATATAATAGTGTGTATATGTTAATTCAAAATTCCTAATTTTTCCCCGCCCCCTTTCCATTTTGATAACCATGTTTGTTTTCTGTCTGTGAGTCTATTTCTGTTTTGTAGATAAGTTCATTTGTATCTTATTATTATTTTTAGATCCCACATGCAAGCAGTATCATATGATATTTGTCTTTGTCTTTCTGACTTACTTCACTGATTATGGTAACCTCTAGGTCTATCCATGTTGCTGTAAATGTTATTATTTCATTCTTTTTTATGGCTAAGTAATATCTTTGTTTTCTACATCTGTGACTCTGTTTCTGTTTTATAAATAAGTTCATTTGTACTATTTTTTTAGGTTGCACATATTAGTTATAACATATATTTGTCTTTCTCTATCTGATTTACTGCACTCAGTATGACAATCTCTAGATCTATCCATGTTGCTGCAAATGGCATTATTTCATTCTTTTTTTATGGCTGAGTAATATTCCATCACACACACACACACACACACACACACACACACACACACACACACACACACCGCACGTCTTCTTTTTTTGATATTTATTTATTTGACTGCACTGGGTCTTAGTTGAGGCTTGCAGGATCTTTACTGTGTCACACAGGATCTTTTGATTGCTGCACGTGGACTCTGATGTTGTGACACATGGGCCCAGTAGTTGCGGTGTGCAGGCTCTTTAGTTCTGGTTTTTGGGCTTTGGAGCGCAGGGGCTCATTAGTTGCTCTGCAGTGGGAATCTTAGCTCCCTGACCAGGGATTGAACTTATACCCTCTGCAGTGGAAGCATGGAATCCTAACCAATGGAACACCAAGGAATTCCTTTCATCTTTGTTTTCCTTTCTCAAGATTGCTTTAGCTATTCAGGGTCTTTTTTGCCTCCATGAAAATTTAAAAAATTTTTGTTCTAATTCTGTGAAAAACATCATTGCTAATTTGATAGGGGTTGCATTGAATCTGTGGATTGCTTTGAGTAGTATAGTCACTTTAACAATATAGATTCTTCCAGTCTAAGAATGTGGTATATCTTTCCATCTGGTTTGTGTCATGTTTGATTTCTTTCATCAGAGTCTTACATTGTTTGGAGTTCAGATCTCTTTACTTCAATATATAAGTTTATTCCTAGATATTCTTTTTGAAAGAAAGTGAAGTGAAAGTGAAGTTGCTCAGTCGTGTCCGACTCTTTGCGACCCCATGGACTGTAGCCTATCAGGCTCCTCTGACCATGGGATTTTCCAGGCAATAGTACTGGAGTGGATTGCCATTTCCTTCTCCAGGGGATCTTCCCAACCCAGAGATCGAACCTGGGTCTCCCACATTGTAGACAGACGCTTTACGGTCTGAGCCACGTGGTAATTTAGGTGGTTTTCTTAATTTTGCTCATTTTTTGTTGTTAGTGCATAGGAATGCACGAGATTTCTACACTATTAATTTTGTATCCTGCAAGTTTACCAGGTTCATTGATGAGCTCTACTAGTTTTCTGATAGCATCTTTAGGATTTTCTATCTATAGTATCGTATCATATACAAAGAGTTTTACTTCTTTCTTTCCAATCTGGTTTCCTTTTATTTCTTTTTCTTCTCTGATTGCCGTGGCTAGGACTTCCAAAACTATGTTGAATAAAAGTGGTGAGAGTGGACATCCTTATTTTGTTCCTGATCTTAGAAGAGATGCTTTCAGCTTTTCACCATTGAATATGAGTTTAGCTCTGTATTTGTCATATATGGCCTTTATTATGTTGAGGTAGGTTCCCTCTCGGAGAAGGCAATGGCACCCCACTCCAGTACTCTTGCCTGGAAAATCCCATGGATGGAGGAGTCTGGTAGGCTGCAGTCCATGGGGTCACTGAGTTGGACAGGACTGAGCGACTTCACTTTCGCCTTTCACTTTCATGCATTGGAGAAGGAAATGGCAACCCACTCCAGTGTTCTTGCCTGGAGAATCCCAGGGACGGGGGAGCCTGGTGGCTGCCGTCTATGGGGTCGCACAGAGTCGGACACGACTGCATCGACTTAGCAGCAGCAGCAGGTTCCCTCTATGCCCACTTTCTGGAGAGGTGTTTTTTTTTTTTTTTAAATATAAATGGGTGTTGGGGACTTCCCTGGTGGTCCAGTGGCTAAGACTCTGCAGTCCCAATACAGGGAACCTGGATTCCATCCCTGATTGGGGAACTAGATCCCACATGCTGCAACTCAAGAGTTCAAGGGCTGCAACTCAAGATCCTGTGTGCTGCAGCTAAGGCCTGGAATAGCCAAACAAATAAATGGGTGTTGAATTTTATCAAAAGCTTTTCCTGCATCTATTGAAATGATCATATATATATATATATATATATATATTTTTTTTTTTTAATTGGGTTAGAAGGTACCAGGCTGGCATGTGAGTGGCTTCTCTGTCTGACAGAGTCAGTGAAGGCCCCACTCAAAATGTAAGGTGTGAGCAGAGGTCTGAGGAAGAGAGGAAGTATCTGGACTATATTGGAGTATCATATGGTTTTTATTCAATTTGTTGATTTGGTATATCACACTGATTGACTTGCAGACATTGAAAAACTCTTGAATTCCTGGGATAGATCCCACTTGATCATTGCGTATGACTTTTCATGTATTATTGGATTTGGTTTGCTAGTTTTTGTTGAGAATTCTTGCATCTATATTCATCAGTAATACTGGTTTGTAATTTTCTTTATTTTTTTGGCATCAGGGTGACGGTGACCTTGTAGAATTAGTATGGAATGGGAGTGTTCCTTCCTTTGCAATTTTTTGCAATAGTTTCAGAAGGATAGGTGTTAACTCCTAAGTGTTTGATAGAATACATCTGTGAAGCCACCTGCTCCTGGACTTTTATTTGCTGAGCATTTTAAAATCACTGATTGCATTTTAGTGCCTGTAATTCACGTGCTCATATTTTCTGTATTCCTGGTTCAGTCTTGGGAGATTGTCCCTTTCCAGGAATTTGTCCATTTCTCCTAGGTTGTCCATTTTATTGACATATAGTTGCTTGTAGTATTCTCTTATGGTCCTTTTTATCTCTGTGGTGTCAGTTATAACTTCTCCTTTCTCGTTTCTAATTTTTATTGATTTGTACTCTTTCCCTTTTTTCTTTAAGTCTGACTAAAAGTTTAATAATCTTGTTTGTCTTTTCAAAGAAGCAGCTTTTAGTTTCGTTGATCTTTTCTATTGTTTTGTTAGTCTCTATTTCATTTATTTCTGCTTGGATCTTTATGATTTCTTTCCCTCTACCAACTTTGGGTTCTGTTTTTTCTTATTTTAGTTGTTTCAGGTATAAATTTAGATTATTTGAGATTTTTCTTATTTCCTTATGTAAGATTGTATTGCTATGAACATCCCTCTGAGAACTGCTTTTGCTGTGTCCTATGGGTTTTGGATTGTTGTGTTTATGTTTCCATTTGTCCCTAGGTATTTTTTTTATTTCTTCAATGACTTTCTGATTTCTTCTTTGATTTCTTCAGTGACCCGTGGGTTGGTTGGTAGCATATTGTTTAGCCTTCATGTGTTTGTGTGTTTTTGCAGTTTTTTCCTTGTAGTTGATTTCTAATCTATAGCATTGTTTGGAAAAGACACTTGATATTATTTCAGTTTTTAAAAATTTACTGAGGCTTGCTTTGTGGTCCCACACATGATCTGTCTTGGAGGGAAGCAGGTAATGAGAAAAAGAAAAACTCTGTCTTATGTCCTGCTTCTTGCCTTCAAGTATAGATGTATGAGGATGTGAAGCTTGGAGTGGCCATCGTCGCCAGCTGATAATGATGAGAGGCCAGGAGAATCAAACACTAACCCAGAGCCTTGTCTGCTTTCCTGTGAGATGTAAGACATACCTGTGTCCCATAAGCTGCTGCTTTGCATCACCTGCTGCTATAGCTGAAGTCATTCTTAACAGATGCAGGCAATATGGAGAAGCACGAAGTTCTTGGTAGCCTTTGAGCTTTGCAAATCTCTAACACTACATACTGCGCCAGTGAAGGGTCTGTGTGGCAGTGAGGAAGCACAGGCAGTGAGGCTGGACCACACTTTTGAGAGGCTTGTGAGTGGTAAAGAGTAAGATGACATGGATTCCTGAGGGACGCATGAAGATTTGTTCTATGCCATTGATACTGTTGTTGGCTCTGGCAGAGGACTGAGGAGGGACATACTGAATTTTCATTCAGGCACATAATAGGTGCTCATCAAATAGTTGTCTTTCTTCCATGAGGTTACTCTTGGAGATGTTGTAATCTTTGAGTATACTTTAGATGTTCCAGAGGTATACTGGTCTGCAGACTGGTCCTTGATGGCTGTCCTTGAAAGCAGTAGAATCAGTGGAGAGGACCCTGGCTTTGCAGTGAGACTGAATCCACTTACTTGCTGTAAAACCTTGGGCTGGATTTCTGAGTCTCAGGTTCCTCACCTATAAACGGAGATAAGAATATCTACTTTATAGTTTTGCTATGAGAAATAAACGAGATAATGCATGAAAATGACTGGTACGCAGTAAGCACTGGGAAAACTGGAATGCTCTGTGGTGGGCCACTGCAGGTTGCCCTTCAAACATCACTTCTTGTTCCTTCTTCCTGACAGAACCCCCTCTTTGGTCCAGATGTCTCCCCCTCCCTGATGAAAAAACCCAGGCTCAGCTTAAGTGACATTTCCGAGGTTTCATAACCTAGTAAGTATCAGAGGCAGTACTTGAATCCAGGTGTTCTAACTTGCAGCCTATTGTTTTTTTTAAATTTATGTTTATTGAAGTATAGTTGATATACAGTGTGTTAGTTTCCAGCATCGGAGAAGGCAATGGCACCCCACTCCAGTACTCTTGCTTGGAAAATCCCATGGACGGAGGAGCCTGGTGGGCTGCCGTCTATGGGGTCGCACAGAGTCGGACACGACTGAAGTGACTTAGCATAGCATAGCATAGTTTCCAGCATACAGCAAAGGGATTCATATATATATATATATATGAATGTATATATATACACATATATACATATTTATATATTTTTTTCATATTCTTTTCCATTATGGTGTCAACTGAAAAAAAAAAAAAGAGCACACCCTAGAAGCTGCTGCTGCTGCTAAGTCGCTTCAGTCGTGTCCGACTCTGTGCGACCCCAGAGACAGCAGCCCACCAGGCTCCCCCGTCCCTGGGATTCTCCAGGCAAGAACACTGGAGTGGGTTGCCATTTCCTTCTCCAGTGCATGAAAGTGAAAAGTGAAAGTGAAATCGCTCAGTCGTGTCCGACTCCTAGCGACCCCATGGACTGCAGCCTACCAGGCTCTTCCGTCCATGGGATTTTCCAGGCAAGAGTACTGGAGTGGGGTGCCATCGCCTTCTCCTCTAGAAGCTGATAGTTCTGTCTTATTCTGTCTTTTGGAGGACATCGAGCCTGGGAGACAAGACTCTCAGGTCACTCTGAAGGACTCCTCCCAGGCAAATTCCGATCTTAAACAAAAGCCTTGTAGGGGGAATTTGCATTTCTCTTCCTGTGTCTTTGAGATGTAAATGTTCTACCTGATCTTAAGGTGTTGTGTGTGTGTGTGTGTGTGTGTGTGTGTGTGTGTGTATGTGTTTGAAAACTTGACTTCTGCCGTGCTATTTTGGGGAGTAAACTTTCTGGATTCTTTTCAGTTGACATAGTCCCCATTCTCTTATGGAGAAATCTCTTTTGTCTTAGTGGTTTGAGTCACTATTAATATATATCTCATTAATAGCCAGATGATAGATGCTTTAAATTAAACTGGAGAAACTTCTAAATTGGTAGCTTTTTAGAGAACTTTCATTATAAGCACCTGTCTTATTGGTGCCAATGAAAAAAATCAAAGGTGAAAATATAAATATGTCTGTATCTCTAATAGTTAACTTAAAAACTCCTTTAGTTTAAATCAAACAAGAAAAACTGGTTTTGAAAACCTTATAGTGTTCTTGGCTTCTGCTCAATGTGTCTTACAGATGCTAATAAAAACATTAAATTAGATCCATTAACAGGAAAGAAAGAACTTTAGGGAAGGTGTAGAGACATTTCCCCAAGAAGGAAGATATTTTAAAGGTACTTATCCCAAATAGATAAGAAATCTTTAGGTAGTTATTTTAAATGGGATAAATAAAATGGACATTTATGGGATTAAAACACAAGGTTTTGGTATTACACGTTTGGGTGCTAAGTCAATCATGTCTGACTCTTTGCAACTCCATGGACTGCAGCACACCAGCCTTCCCTGTCCTTCAGTATCTCCCAGAGTCTGCTCAAACTCATGTCCATTGAGTCAGTGATGCCATCCAATCATCTCATCCTGTTGCCCCCTTCTCCTGCTCTCAATATTTCCCAGCATCAGGGTTTTTTCCAGTGAGTCAGTGCTTCGCCTCAGGTGGCCAAAGTATTGGAGCTTCAGCATCAGTCCTTCCAATGAATATTCAGAGTTGGTTTCCATTAGGATTGACTGGTTTGATCTCCTTGCAGTCCAAGAGACTTTCAAGAGTCTTCTTCAACAAAACAGTTAGAAAGCATCAATTCTTCACTGCTCAGTCTTCTTTGTGGCCCAACTCTCACATCCATACGTGACTACTGGAAAAACCATAGCTTTGACTAGATGGACCTTTGTCAGCAAAGTGATGTCTCTGCTTTTTAATATGCTGTCTAGATTGGTCATAGCTTTTCTTCCAAGGAGCAAGCATCTTTTAATTTCTTGGCTGTAGTCACCATCTGCAGTGATTTTGGAGCCCAGGAAAATAAAGTCTGTCACTGTTTCCATTGTTTCCCCATCTATTTGCCATGAAGTGATGGGACTGGATGCCATGAACTTCATTTTTTGAATGTTGAGTTTAAAGCCAGCTTTTTCACTGTCCTCTATCCCCTCCACCAAGAGGCCCTTTAATTCCTCTTCACTTTCTTCCATAAGGGTGCTATTATCTGCATATCTGAAGTTATTGATATTTCTCCCAGCAATCTTGATTCCAGCTTGAGCTTCATCCAGCCCAGCATTTCACATAATATACTCTACATGTAAGTTAAATAAGCAGGATGATAATATACAGCCTTGATGTACTCTTTTCCCTATTTGGAACCAGTCTGTTATTCCATGTCTGGTTCTAACTGTTGCTTCTTGACCTGCATACAGGTTTCTCAGGAGGCAGGTAATGTGGTCTGGTATTCCCGTCTCTTTAAGAATTTTCCACAGTTTGTTGTGATCCACGCAGTCAAAGGCTTTAGTGTAGTCAATGAAGCAGAAGTAGATGTTTCTCTGGAAATCCCTTGCTTTTTCCAACATCCAACATACAAAAGATGTTGGCAATTGGATCTCTGGTTCCTCTGCCTTTTCTAAATTCAGTTTGTACATCTGGTAGTTCTCCGTTCACATACTGTTGAAGCCTAGCTTGAGGGATTTTGAGCATTACCTTGCTAGCATGTGCAATGAGTGCATTTGTACGGGGTAGTTTGAACATTCTTTGGCATTGCCCTTCTTTGAGATTGAAATGAAAACTGACCTTTTCCAGTCCTGTGGCTGTTGCTGAGTTTTCCAAATTTGCTGGCATATTGAGTGCAGTACTTCAACAGCATCATATTTTAGGATTTTATTTATTTTGTAAATAGTCTTTAAATTTTGTTTTATTTATTTATGGCTGCACTGGGTCTTCATTGCTTTCTCCAGTTGTGGTGAGCGGGGGCTTATTGTGGTGGCTTCTCTTGTTGCAGAGCACAAGCTCTAGCTGTGGAGGCTCAGTAGTTGTCCTGCGACATGTGGGATCTTCCTGGACCAGGGATTGAACCTGTGTGCCCTGCCTTTGCAGGCAGATTCTTAACCACTGGATCACCAGGGAAGTCCCCATCTTTTAGGATTTGAAGTAGCCCAGCTGGAATTCTATCACCTCCACTAGCTTTTTTTGTACTGATGTTTCCTAAGGCCGACTTGACTTCATACTCTAGGATCTCTGGCTCTAGGTGAGTGATCATACCATCGTGGTTATCCAGGTCATTCAGATCTTTTTTGTATAGTTCTTTTATGTATTCTTGCCACCTCTTCTCAATATCTTCTGCTTCTGTTAGGTCCATACCGTTTCTGTCCTTTATTGTGCCCATCTTTGCAGGAAATGTTCCCTTGGTATCTCTAATTTTCTTGAAGAGATCTCTAGTTCCTCCCTACACACACATGCACACACATACAGCCTTCCTGTTCTATTGTTTTCCTCTATTTCTTTGCATTGTTCACTTAGGAAAGCTTTCTTATCTCTCCTGTTCTTTGAAACTCTGCAATCAGATGGGTTTATCTTTCCTTTTCTCCTTTGCCTTTGACTTCTCTTTTCTCAGCCATTTGTAAGGCCTTCTCAGACAACCATTTTGCCTTTTTGCATGTCTTTTTCTTGGTAATGCTTTTGATCACTGCCTCCTATACAGTGTTACAAATCTCCATCCATAGTTCTTCAGGCACTCTATCAGATCTAATCCCGTGAGTCTATTTGTCACTTCCACTGTATAATCATAAGGGATTTGATTTAGGTTATACCTGAATGACCTAGTGGTTTTCCCTACTTTCTTCAACTTAAGCCTGAATTTTGCAATAAGAAGTTCATGGTCTGAGCTACAGTCACCTCCCAGTCTTGTTTTTGCTGACGGTATAGAGCTTCTCTATCTTCAGCTACAAAGAATATAATCAGTCTGATTTCGGTATTGACCATCTGATGATGTCCATGTGTAGAACTGTCTCTTGTGTTGTTGGAAGAGGTTGTTTGCTATGACCAGTGTATTCACTTGGCAAAACTCTGTTAGCCTTTGCCGTGCTTCATTTTGTACTCCAAGGCCAAACTTGCCTGTTACTCCAGGTATCTCTTGACTTCCTACTTTTGCATTTCAATCCCCTATGATGAAAAGGACATCTTTTTTGGTGTTAGTTCTAGAAGGTCTTGTAGGTCTTCATAGAAGCATTTGACTTCAGCTTCTTTGGTGTTAGTGGTTGGGGCATAGACTTGGGTTACTATAATGCCTGTAATGCAGGAGACCTGAGTTCAATCCCTGGGTTGGGAAGATCCCCTGGAGAAGGGAAAAGCTACCTACTCCAGTATTCTGGCCTAGAGAATTCCATGGAGTGTATAGTCCATGGGGTCACAAAGAGTCCGGCATGACTGAACAACTTTCACTTTTACTGTAATGTTGAATGATGCCGTGGAAGCAAATCGAGATTATTCTTTGTTTTTGTGGCTGCACCCAAGTACTGCATTTGGGACTCTTTTGTTGACTATGAGGGCTACTCCATTTCTTCTAAGGGATTCTTGCCCACAGTAATAGTAATGGTCATCTGAATTAAATTCACCCATTCCTGTCCATTTGAGGTCACTGATTCCTAAAATGTCGATGTTCACTTTTACCATCTCCTGCTTGATATTACACTACCTAAATGCTAAACAGTCCGAAAGGAAACCCTATTGGTCCCCAACACTAACGGCCAATCAATTCACTCTGTTTACTCCAGTTTAAATTATATAAGGGGCTGGAAAATTACACTGAGATACTTGACCAACAGTTACTTGTTGAGCAACAGGCCAGTTAACCAAGATTGACAAAAGGGCATGAGTTCCATGGTTCAACTCCTTTTTGGAGATCCCAGAGTCTTTTATATATAAACAGATAAAATGGACTAGGAAACAGAGACTTTATGATTCCTCTTGTAAGATCAAAAACTTGATTGAGTCCTATCCTAGTGAGAACTAAAGTTAAGGATATAAATGTTGATAGGATTGAGATAAAGTATATATCAATTTGTCTATGGGGTTTATATAAGATGATTACAACTCTTTTTAAAAACCTTTTTTATTTTTTATGCAAGTATAATTAAATTACAATGTGTTAATTATTGCTGTACAGCAAAGTGACTCAGATATATGTGTGTATACATATGGCACATTGAACGGAGTACTTTAACAGCATCTTTTAGACTTTTTTAATGATGGCTATTCTGACCACTGTGAGATGGTACCTAACTGTAGTTTTTGATTTGCGTTTCTCTAATAATTAATGATACTGAGCATTTTTTTCATATGCCTATTGACCATCCATATATCTTTTGAGAAATGTCTAGGTCTTCTGCCCATTTTTTGATAGGGTTGCTTTATTTTTGTTGTTATTTTGTTGTATGAGCTGTTTGTATATTTTGGAAATTAAGCCCTTATCAGTTACATCATTTGAAATATTTTATCCAAGTCTGTAGCTTATCTTTTAGTTTATGGCTCCCTTTGCTATACAAAAGCTTATAAGTTTATGTCCCATTTGTTTATTTCCACTTTTATTTCTTTTGCCTTGCAAGGCCCAAGAAAATGTTGCTACGATTTATATCAGAGAAAGTTTTGCCTATGTTCTCTTCTATGAGTTTTATGATGTCATGTCATGTTTAAGTGTTTCAGCCATTGTGAGTTTATTTTCATGTATGGTGTGAGGGTATGTTGTAGCTTCATTGATTTACGTGTGGCTGTCCAACTTTCTCAGCACCACTTATTGAAGAGACTGTCTTTTCTCCCTTGTATGTTTTGCCTCCTTTGTTAAAAATTGACTATGGGTGTGTGGGTTTATTTCTGGGCTCTCTATTCTCTGTCACTGAAACAGATGTCTGTTTTTATGCCAAGACCATACTGTTTTGATTACTATAGCTTTGTGGTATTGTCTGAAGTCTGGGAGGGTGTGCCTCTTGCTTTGTTCTTTTTCCTCAGGATTGCTTTGGCAATTCTAGGTCCTTTATAAATTCCATATAAGTTTTATGATTATTTGTTCCAGTTCTGTGAAAAATGTCCCAGCCTGCTATTTATTTTAATGCCTGCTTTTGGATGAATTAGCACATTTATCCAGCATAACAACTAGGACTTAGTTCTAAAGTGTAGTCCAAATAAAAGACAAAACCCACAATGGCTTTTATGGCCTAGACTTGTTGACTTACCATCTCTTCTGCCATATTCTAATGGCCACAAAACCCACAGAATGCAGAAGGGGACCACAGAAGGGTGTGAATACCCAGAGGTGCAGATCACTGAAGGCCTCCTTTGAAGCTGGCTACTACAAATTATGAAAATAGTTGTTACTCTATGAATCTCCTGAAAGGGACTGAGGACTCCTAGAGGTCCACAGACCATACTGTGCAATCCTCTGACCTTGATAATATAAGCTCTCATCAGTCTACATGATTTATGCTGTTTTGAAGATGATTCTCAAATCTATCTCTTTTGCAGTTTCACTCGAGTTTGTCAGAAGTCACTTTAAAAAGGAGTAAGCCAGAAAGGTCCAGAGACTCAGTCTACCCAGGATTTTAACCTCTGATGATGCCAGAGTGAGGGGCCTGGAAGAACATAAAAGTTGTTCTTTAGGATAGACCTCATAAAGTGTCACGTGGCCATTCATAGCCTCATATCACATAGCCTCACATCAGGCTTTTAATATCTATGGGTTCATCTTAAATTTTGTTTAAATTATATTTATTTATTGGTACACTATGGCATGTGGGAGTTTCCTGCTCAGGGATCGAACCCATGTCCCTGCAGTGGAAGTGCTGTCTTAACCACTGGACCCCCAGGAAAGTCCCTACATTTTTAAATACTTTCTTTGTTCTAGATTTTTTTTTTTCTTTTGATGTGTACCATTTTTAGTCTTTATTGAATTTGGTACAATATTGCTTCTGTTTTATGTTTTGGTTTTTTGGCCATGAGGCATGTGGGATCTTAGGTCCCTGAAGAAGGATCAAACCCTCACCCCCTGCATTTGAAGGCAAAGTCATAACCAGTGGACCACTTGAGAAGTCCCCTAAATTTCATTTTTTTTAAATTGAAGTATAGTTGATTTATAATGTTGTCCCAACATCTGCTGTACAGCAGTGACTCAATTACATGCATATAGACTTTATTTTTTAAAAATTCTTTTCCATTATGGTTTATCATAGGATATTGAACTTAGTTCCCTGTGTTATACAGTAGGACCTTGTTGTTTACCCATCCTATATAAATATTTTCAAACTGAACCACCTTCTTGGCTAATGCATTCCACAGATTACCTGTTACCAAGTAGTAACTTCTTCCATTTGTCCAAATCAGTCTCAGCTAAGTATCCCTGAAATAGGTTTGATTCCCTCATGCTAAGACTTGTCCAATACACACTCACAACATGTCCAAAATACAACAGTTGTATATACCACATGCAACTCTCCCAAACTCTTCATGACTTTTGAGACACCCATCTTTGTTCTTTTTCAAAAGAACCAGTTTTTTAGTGTGTGACACAGTTGTGCCACATCCCCTTGGTCTCCTCTGGATGGCTATACTCCTATGCTCTGTCCTTCTTGAGTCCTTGGCTGGCAGAGCTTCAGCACAGAGAGCCAGCCTTCAGCTACACTGAATTTTGGCCTAGGACAGGAACATGGTATCTCTTTTCCCAAAGTCTGTCGCAACAATGCTTAAAGTCCACTTTGGACCATTAAGTTATCTATCCACCTGGCTTCTTGTAGCAGGACACTCCCTCCCCTGGCCTTTACCTGTCCTCTATTCCATGACGTTCTGGTGGGCTTGCCAATCACACTGCCATCCCTTGAACCGAAGTGATGAATCCAAGAATGATAAACATCCAAGGCAGGCCCACCAGGATCCGGAATCGTTTTCAGGGAAGCCACAGGAAGCCCCATTTGCCTTGTCTAGAGTCAGAAAACTGCAAGAATAAGGCTGGAACTGCCTGCAGCCATGGTTCCTGTTACCACATTCAGGTCAAAATGTAGCCAAACACCACCAACAGAGCCAAGACAAGACAAATACAGAGAAAGATTGAGCCTTTGGATTCACTCCTGCTGGAGGCTAGTTCCAGCTCCTTTTTTCCCAGTGCAGTGACTCAATACTTGCCCGTAGGTTAGTTTTCCACCACTTATCAATGAAAGGAGCCATCAGACAATTGACTCTTTGGGCCAAATATTATCATAAGAAATTTGTTTCCTGAAGCAGCACATGTGGAGAGAAAATAACAGATGTGGTGAAGGTCTAGAAAGAGGACTGAGAAGCTGCCAGCCGTAAAATGCAGGCAAACCAAGGAGCTGTCTTTCATGGAAGCAGACAGTTGAGTGGTGGGGAAACACACTCCCAGATTTGGTGGGATGAAAATCAATGCAGTTTTTTGAGATGGCAATATTTCTTTAACATTTGAAATGTTCCTACTCTTTGAGCCAACAATTTGAAATCAATGCTGGTTTGTTTGTTGTGGTAAAGCTGGCAACAGCCTCAAACTGTTGCATCATAAATAGGGGATCGGTTAAGTAAATTATGGAAATGTGTTCAAGTTCCATTGTTAATAGGGAAAAGAGCATATAAGACTGTTGAACATTTGCTTAGAGATGTGTTTTGTATGTGTATGTGCATACTAAGTCACTTCAGTCATGTCCAACTCTTTGTGATACCATGGACCGTAGCCCACCAGGCTCCTCTGTCCATGGGATTCTCTAGGCAAGAATACTGGAGCTGGTTGCCATGCCCTCCTCCAGGGGATCATCCTGACCCAGGGATCGATATGTACAAAGCAAAAAGTTTGGAGGACCCTACATTGGATCTCTGTGGGGAGGTGACTTTAATTACAGAGAGCTTTCACTTTCTACGTGTGATGAGCCCAGAATACTGAAAAAGATTAATTTCTATTTTTGCTGCTGTTAGAAAGTGACATGTTGATGGTCTCCTGCTTACACAATTAGTGTCAATATTCTGAGCTCTCTGGGCTAGAGGGGTTCATTTATCAATTCATTTGTTTGTTCAAAGGATTGAGTGACTGAGTGCCAGCTAGTTAGACGCTCTTCTTGGTGCTGGGCATGTAATAGAGAAACAGAATCATCACCCTTGTGGACTTGTATACAGTTGATTGTGAAAACAAAAAGCAGATGGTGATCAGTGTTTGGAGAAGCATAGAGGAAAACAATAGGGGAATAGAATGTTGGGGTGGAGACAGGAGGGTTCTATTGTATATCAAGTGGCCAGAGACAGCCTCCCTGAGAAGGCAACACAAGGACCTAAAGGGATGAAGGAAGCCATGCAGCTCTGGCGGAAGGGTCTTTCAGGCCCAGGGGACAACATCTATAAGACACTAAAATTGAAGCATGCTTGATGAGATTGAAGCCAGAAGGACTTGTGTGGCTGGAAGGAACAATGAGAAAGTCAAAGGTAAGGAAGGGCAAGTCAGCGTCCACTGGACTTGAGGCCATTGCACCACTCTTGAGAGGAGCAGCCACCAGAGGGATCACACTGGTTGTTCTGTTCAGACTAAGAGGGGTTAGGGGTAGAAGCAAGGAGAGGACTAGCTGGAAAGTGATTGGATTGCAATGACCCAGGTGAGAAAATGGCTTGGACTATGGAGATAGAGCCAGACATCCTGGAATGTGAAGTCAAGAGGGCCTTAGGAAGCATCACTACGAACAAAGCTAGTGGAGGTGATGGAATTCCAGTTGAGCTATTTCAAATCCTGAAAGATGATGCTGTGAAAGTGCTGCACTCAATATGCCAGCAAATTTGGAAAACTCAGCAGTGGCCACAGGACAGGAAAAGGTCAGTTTTCATTCCAATCCCAAAGAAAGGCAATGTCAAAGAATGCTCAAACTACCGCACAATTGCACTCATCTCACATGCTAGTAAAGTAATGCTCAAAATTCTCCAAGCCAGGCTTCAGCAATATGTGAACCATGAACTTCCTGATGTTCAAGCTGGTTTTAGAAAAGGCAGAGGAACCAGAGATCAAATTGCCAACATCCGCTGGATCACTGAAAAAGCAAGAGAGTTCCAGAAAAACATCTATTTCTGCTTTATTGACTATGCCAAAGCCTTTGACTGTGTGGATCACAAAACTGTGGAAAATTCTGAAAGAGATGGGAATACGAGACCACCTGACCTGCCTCTTGAGAAATTTGTATGCAGGTCAAGAAGCAACAGTTAGAACTGGACATGGAACAACAGACTGTTTCCAAATAGGAAAAGGAGTACGTCAAGGCTGTATATTGTCACCCTGCTTATTTAACTTATATGCAGAGTACATCATGAGAAACGCTGGGCTGGATTAAGCACAAGCTGGAATCAAGATTGCCGGGAGAAATATAAATAACCTCAGATATGCAGATGACACCACCCTTATGGCAGAAAGTGAGGAAGAACTAAAGAGCCTCTTGATGAAAGTGAAAGAGTGTGAAAAAATTGGCTTAAAGCTCAACATTCAGAAAACTAAGATCATGGGATCCGGTCCCATCACTTCATGGCAAATGGATAAACAGTGGACACAGTGGCTGACTTTATTTTTCTGGGCTCCAAAATCACTGCAGATGGTGATTGCAGCCTGAAATTAAAAACACTTGCTCCTTGGAAAGTTATCACCAACCTAGACAGCATATTAAAAAGCAGAGACATTACTTTGCCAACAAAGGTCCGTCTAGTCAAGGCTATGGTTTTTCCAGTGGTCATGCATGGGTGTGAGACGTGGACTATAAAGAAGGGTGAGTGCCAAAGAATTGATGCTTTTGAACTGCGGTGTTGCAGAAGACTCTTGAGAGTCCCTTGGACTGCAAGGAGATCCAACCAGTCCATCCTAAAGGAGATCAGTCCTGGATGTTCATTGGAGGGACTGATGTTGAAGCTGAAACTCCAATACTTTGACCATCTAATGAGAAAAGCTGACTCATTTGAAAAGACCCTGATGCTGGGAAAGATTGAGGGCAGGAGGAGAAGAGGACGACGGAGGATAATATGGTTGGATGGCATCACCAACTCGATGGACATGGGTTTGGGTGGACTCCGGGCGTTGGTGATGGACAGAGGCCTGGCGTGCTGTGGTTCATGGGGTCGCAAAGAGTCGGACACAACTGAGTGACTGAACTGAACTGATGGAGATAGAAGTGGTTAGTTTCTAAAGGTATTTTGAAGGTACGACTGATAAGATTTGCTGAACAGGGTGGATGGCAGTACTGCTTATGACTCAGGGCTTAGTGTCAAGGCTGTCAGACCCCTGGAAGACGACCCTTCTCCTCAGACTATTGGAAGCTTAAGCAGGGGAAGATTCCAAGTCACTCCAAAGGGGTAGCAGTACAAACGGGTGCTTTGAGCTGAAACTGCAGAAGGAGGGTCAGTGTCAGGGAGGGTGGGAATTTGGGGGTTTCCTGTTATGGGACAGACCATAGTGTTGTAGCAACTTGCACACCGCCCCCTCCCCCCAAACCTGGCCCAGTGAAGATGCCAGGGGTGGCTGGATGTCTAATGCTGCAGCCTCGACACACTTGGTTTGGAAGTGAACAGAAGGATGGACTGCATCTTCACCCAAGTAGCAAGAGAAGACTCAGGGCCAGATTCAACATGTTTTGGAAAACTAAGTGCTGTCTCATTATTGTCTGTCCCCATGTCTTGTGGAGTAAATCTAGATCCATTATACATATGTTATAATGGTCACTTGTGCTTTTAAAGACATGTGCATTACTCTTATAATCAGAACAAAATTTATAAAGAATGGCAAAATGGTCAACATTAATCAATTCAGAGAGTTATCATGGAGTTAGCCTCTTGAGAGTAGAATAAGTGTTGTCTTCAGAGGGGGAGTGAAAATGAAAGTTGCTCAGTCGTGTCTGACTCTTTGCAACCCCATGCAGTCCATGGAATTCTCCAGGCCAGAATACTGGAGTGGGTAGCCTTTCTCTTCGCCAGGGGATCTTCCTAACCCAGGGATCAAACCCAGGTCTCCTGCGTTGCAGGCAGATTCTTTCCTGCCTTCGGTGGGGAAGCCAGGTGTGCGTGTGTACCTTTGAAGCAGTGAATATAAGCTTCGTTGGAGAAACTTGAAAGGGAAGGGAAGAAACAATGAACGGTAAGAATATGCATATGCCACACAATTTTGAATGAAGTTTATTAAATAATATGTACAGCCAATGTAGTAATTCAACATCTATTTGTCAAATTGATCCACTGCATAAAGAAAAATAGATGAACAGAAAAATCTGTGTCTGCATGGTACATGCTCTTGGTGTGTAATTTAAATGGCAATACTTTAAATTAATTGGTTATATATAATGTCAGTTATTTTCTTTCAGAATATGATCTTTTTTGTAGTAACTTAGCAATAGGACTTAATACTACTGCAGATAAATAGGACTGCTAAAAAAAAAAAAAAGAAATAAGAAAAAAACACTATAACTGAGAAAACAGTTACTTTCTCTCCCAGAAAGAATGATTATTTAAAATTATAACACTTTACAATGGTATTTTTGTGCTAAAAATCTGCAGGTACGTTTTTTTGGAATTCCTTCATTTAAATATGCAAAAAACTTCATGACTTCCTTATTATACCCCCCTCCCCTTCAGTTCAGATTTTTAAAATTATTTTTCTATACAAAGTAGGTACATGGGCTATACAAAGTTAAATATACATATTTACAGTCCCACTTCTTAAGCATGTGATTTTTTTCTCTTACTGATCCCAGAGAGACTGCAAAAGATAAGTAGTGTGGGGCTTGCTTTTACCCAGAAGCATGGCTAATCTATTAAAATGTGTTGCAGGGCATGCCGCCAGTTAGTTACACTTGCGATTAATAAACCTGTATAAATATCTCAGCATAAAAATAGGTATTTTGTATTACTAAATGTATGAAGACAAAGGAGCAGTTGGAACCCTTTGTTCCTCATTTTGTCATACATAGGCAGCTGAAGTTTGATGCAGATTTTAACAGATGAGTTTATTAAAGATGGGCAAACCGGTGAGGCATACCTGGGATTCCCGAGATATACAAAGTCGGGAGGCTGGCGTCATATGCAAATGTGGCTTTACAAATTGGTTTATTTTCTAGCTGTATTTAAAGAGGTGTTCAAAATTAATAAGCTACTTAATAAGCACCCCCTCAAAAAACAGATAAGGTCATGTTATGGTTTGCATCTAAGAAAGACTAGGAAACACATTAGCCAATATAAGAATTACATTCCAAAACACGTGAAACGCTGCTGTGCAAAGTGTATGTGAATATGCACAGGGTCTATATTCGAAGGGGGAGGACAGAAACAGAGCGCCCTTGGATGGTGAGGTGGACCTTCCAAAGCAATGAGTCTTACTCAAGGAATAGCAAGAAGTCCCTTTCTACACAGGGGGCTCATCCACCCTTACCCGCACTCCCCAGCCCCACCCTCCACCATTGGTTCCACAGCCTTTCCCCTTGGAATTAAGGCTCTGTGATCTGTTCTAGTTAAAAACCAATGTTTCGGGAAGAAGTAACACATTCTTCTCATCTGTCATTTACACTTCAGTGTGAAGGAGTCAGTGGCAGTTGCTTTCCTGAGAGCAGGATTTGAAGGAGAGGGAGTGAGGGTCCTGTGGCTGTCTGAAGGGTGGCCAGCTGATACGAGCTTCTAAGATGAGTAATGGAGACAGAAGCTGAGGCACTGTAGATGAACTTTGCTCACTTGGAAAGATTCCAGACTTTGGGACCTCAGGCCAATTCTGAGCTACCTGCGGAGAGCCAGGAGTCCTGTACACAACCCTATACCTGGAACTGCTTCTCCTGTTGATGACCTCGAATGTGGATTTGTGGGGAGGATCAGAGTTGGAAGACCCTGGAAGCAGGTCTAAATATTTCCAGCCACAAACTACCCTCGGACAAAGGTTCTCCCAGCATCCTAGTTGTTCAAAAGTGAGCTAATGGAGAGAGAAATATGACAATGCTTTCTAGGATCCCTACAGAGAAAATTCATCTCTTCCTCTCACACCCTTCTTAGCACATATCGCAGTCTCTCTTGATTCAGTATTTTTGTGTGTCTGTCTCTCCAATCACCTCTGAGTTCCCAGCAGGCAAGAAAATGGGTCATTTCTATCTTTTTCTCTCCAAGGTATGTAACAGAGGTCGATAAACATCCTTGAATTGGATGAAGTTGTGACTGTACACCCCAGGCATCACAGAGGCCTCCCTCCTTGGCTCTGGCCCCTCTACAAAAGACAGGCCTCCTGGAAGAAGCGGAATTACAGCCTCCAATGTAGGGCCACTGCGGCTGCACCTTCTAAAGAGAAGCCTCACAGGGTGTGTTAGGATTCAGAACCCTGGATTCCTACATTCTGAGTGGTCCTTGGGCTCCTCGGGGGAGACATGGTGAAACCTTTCTAAGGCCTGGAGCACGCCTTGCTCGTTGGTGGCCCCAGGCATCCAGTATACATCAGTGTGTATTACCTTGAGTCACTGAACACCATCCCTTGTTTTTCTAAGAATAAGCCTATCAACCCCCAACTGTCCCGGCCTAAAACAATCCAGAAAAGCAAGGGTAGAAATGGCATTCTGTAAATGACACTATGCTGCCCTGAAAGTGAATGCTTATACAAGCCAGTGATATGGAAGGAGCCATATGGCAGGGGACCTCAAGAGCTACAGGCTTCTCACCTTAATCACCTGGAAATACAAATGGAACTACCTGCCTGACCACCCTGCTCCGGGGGCAAGCCTTGTGTGCTTTTCTGTCTGAACATCAGGGGTGTCAATGGTAACGCTGCATGCATGCTGAGTGCATGGGGCGCCTACTTTGACTTCTACTTCCCCACCTACCTCGAGTCGGGGACTTGGCCTTGGGTTGTTTGGGGTCTCTACCACTGTTTAGGGATTGCCTCGGTGGCCCCAACTGATCTCTAGCAATGTTAGGGGACCAGGAGGCTCCAGGGCAACTGGGGGAGTCTGTGTGGAGCCTTAGAGGATGGCTGGGGAGCTGCCTGGTGCTCCGAGAGCACGTGCAGGCTAAATGACCCTTTTGAGCCAAAGCTGGTCAAGCCTGAAGCAGCAAGAGGCAGTTCTGGCTTAACTGCTCTCTGGGACCATGCTGCCGGTCAGGTTACCCAAGTTGGGAAGAGGAGGGCAGGGCTGGCGTGGCTCCCAGAAGCAGCTAAGTAAATACCGACTTGCCTCATTCCTTTTTTGCATGGTTCAGCCCTGTCCAATACACGCAGTAAGCTTCGACGGGCTCAGGTTTTAAATACAACACTTCTCTGTCCTCTCTTTTGCTTCTTACTTTATCCACTGCATTAGTTTTCCTACTGACTCAACGTTTAAATAAAGAGACCAATTCATGAATTATGCTTCGTCCTCCAATAAAAATCATCTCTGTGGTTTTCAGTCTTCTTATAGATACAAAGGCTTTACATAGTTGCCTGGGAAAGTACCAAACTGCCTTGTCCTTCTTGAAGTACCTATTAAAAACAAAAAAACACAGACACAATGAGAAGACTGACTCAGAACTGAGTTCAGAGAGAGAGCCCTTGATAACAATCCCAAAGCTTGTAGAAGGGCATATGGTTTCCAAATCACTTTGCCCTATCTTATCTCGTTTAGGCTGCATAATAGCTGGGTGATAAGCAAGACATTTAACACTCCCATCTTTTTCAGATGAGGAAGCCCAAACTCAGACAGGCAGACTTTAAACCCAGGTCCTCAGACTCCCAGCCGATGGCTCTTCCAGTACTTCTCTTTTATGGAAGGATGAACACAGCTATCCAACACACCAAGGTTAGGGGGATTTAGACTTAGAAACTGGCATTTCTGAAAGTCCTCTGGATATGACCACACAGTGAAAGGAAATTTCTCTCCTAAGCCTGTGCCTAAGCCCCAAATTGACTCCATGTCTTTGCTACCAACCTTGTCCAGGATTCCAGAACATTGAGCTACCACAAAGTCCTTCCTGGACTGTTTCACGTCCAGAATTGCTGGGTCCCTAATCAAGCTCCTTCCCTTGGAATTTTTTTTCAAGTAATCAACTTTTAAAAATTAATTTATTTGATTGCTCCAGGTCTTAGCTGCAGCATGCAGGATCTAGTTCCCTAATCAGGGATCAAACTTGGGCCCCCTACATTGGGAGTGCAGAGTCTTAGAAACTGGACTTTCTCTAAAGCTGGAGGGTGAGGTGGCAGATAGCTGTTGCATCATCATTACTCTCATCAGCAGACAGCATAATTTGATCATTGCATCCTTTCCCCAGTTGGCTTGGATAGGGCTTCAGAATCCTTTGAACACATTTCAAGCAGCCACTAACAGTGGGTTGGAGTTGTTGCACAAACTAAAATATCTAAAAGAATGTGTCAAAGCTGCTGCTGCTGCTGTTGAGTCGCTTCAGTCGTGTCCTACTCTGTGCGACCCCATAGATGGCAGCCCACCAGGCTCCCCCGTCCCTGGGATTCTAAGGCCATCTAAAACAGTTAGCTGAAGCCCCAGGGCAATGGTCAGGGAGGCTGCAGAGAACTGAGATGGTAAAGATTTTGAATCTGTGAAAAGAGGACTATTTCTGTCTTACACGCTGTTTGTTGAAAGAACTTCAGTAAGAAAGTATTATTAAGCATCTACTTTGTTACAGAATCTCAAATTCTGATCTTTCTCTGCTCCTATAAAGGTGACTCCTTTAATTCATCAGGTATTGCTTTGGTTAAAGTTATTAGAAGCCTGGAGTAAATGAGGCTTTCAGACTCTCTACATATATGCTTGCACTTCATGGCGGAAATCTACACGCACATGTTCTTGTGTTGTTCCACAGGAGTTTTAAAAATTAAAATTTCCAAATGTAGGACAGACAGATGCAGAATAGAAACAGAAACAGTGAATTCCCGGGCAGTCTGGTGGTTAGTATTTGGCTCTTTCATTGCTGGGGTCCAGGTTCAAGCCCTGGTCTGGGATCCCACAAGCTAGGCAGTGCCCCCACCACCTCTCCCCCCAAAAATACAAATAGAACTCAATAAATGCAACTGGCAACTGCCCTTCTGTGCAGTCGATGTTGGCATATTTGGTCCTCAGGTTCACAGTTACTATCATCCACACTGGTTTGAGGACAGACCTATACTGGGTGGCCCAGCATTTCTGACGGTGGTATAGGAACTGAGATGGCTCTCCTTCTGTGCAGAGAACGGTGCTCTTTTTGTGACTCATCACTCCAAGTTTTTCCTTCAGTACACAACAGATAAGAAAAGCACAATATCACTTACCAACAAACCACCCATCATCACATTTTTCCATGACATCAACAATATCTCCATCTCGGAGTTCCAATTCATCATCATTCTGTGGTATATAGCTATACAATGCTTGGTAGCTAAATCTGTAAATTTAAAAAAAATGATTAGTAAGTGACCCAAATGCTGATGGCATTAAATGAGTTTTAAAAACCTGTTTCAGTTAAATCAACATTTGGGTCGTGTTTCCTGCTCATCAGTGGGGAAAAAAGTATTTTAATGGCTCTTTAATAACTTAGCATTGGGGGAGATCCATTCAACATGTGATAAGTAAATTAAGATTCAGAGGGATGGAGAATCTGAGAAGCAAGTCATGATTGGTGCTTTCATTTAGTTTCATCTGGTTGCTTTAGCCAAGCTTTTTTTTGTCTAGATGCTCCCCCTTGAAAGTTAATCAAGTTCTTAACACAAGATAACACGTGTAGATTGTCAAGGATAATCAGAAGTTACTTAGGTCCAGAGACAGACATTATATACGAGTCACATACATTGGAGAGCATGAAGCAATTGTCATGTGTATATATATAATTTTTAAAAGTATAACCCAGTTACCACACTGTTTAGCAATACTGCCTTGAGTTTCTTTGCATGCCAACACATATTTTATTAATTGCTTTGAAATGTGAATGCCATTTTTCTAAAACTCCTGAAGGCATATCTATCCCAGTAATATTTGGGGTTAAAATTTTTATTTACTTGCTAGTTGGCCTAAGGCAATGTATGTAGTCTGTGCTGTTCTGACAGGCTCTAGACAAAGCTGGCAGAGAAGGCAATGGCAACCCACTCCAGTACTCTTGCCTGGAAAATCCCATAGACGGAGGAGCCTGGTAGGCTGCAGTCCATGGGGTCGCTAAGAAACATGACTAAGCGACTTCACTTTCACTTTACACTTTCATGCACTGGAGAAGGAAATGGCAACCCACTCCAGTGTTCTTGCCTGGAGAATCCCAGGGACGGGGAGCCTGGTGGGCTGCCGTCTATGGGGTCGCAGAGTCGGACACAACTGAAGCGACTTAGCAGCAGCAGCAGCAGACAAAGCTGGACTACTTATGAAATCGATACCTGCTTTGGCAACAAATAAAGCCTTGTTTTCATTTATTCTTTTGACAAATGCTTAAGAAGCACCTACTGGGACTTCTCTGGTGGGTCAGATGGTAAAGAATCCTCCTGCAATGCAGGAGGTGGAAGAGATGTGGGTTCGATCCCCTGTAGGTCAGGAAGTTACCCTGTAGAAGGGAATGGCAACCCACTCCAGTATTCTTGCCTGGAGAATTGCATGGACAGAGGAGCCTGGTGGGTTACGATCCATGGGGTTGCAAAGAGTCGTACACAACTGAGTGACTATCACACTTTCACTAAAAAACACCTACCAGTTCACAATTCTGTCTACTTGATACTTTGAAACATAACAGTAGCAGGCAAAACTTTCCAAATGAGCCAATCCTCTACCTCTCTCAGTGGATGTCAGTGAATCCCAGGGTGTGGGTGAGAGGGATTAGAAATAAGCGGAATCAGTTTCCAGAAACAAGAGGTTCGTTGTCCTCTGCTAGCAAGCCAAAGGGGCAGTTTAATTTTCCATATTTATCCAGATATCGTGAGACTTTGGCAGATGGATCTGTCTGCCAGAAGTAAGGTCTCTAATGCGGAAGAAGTGGCGCTGATGAACTCCCACTTGGTAACTGAATACTTTTCGGTGTTTCTGTATTTGCCTGCTGTCTCTTGCCCAAACTGGACTCCTGGCGGTGCCTCAGCCCCTTCACTGTTGTGGTGACTTCCTTGCCTGCCTCATCTCTGCGAGGTTAGTCCTGTCACCTGCCTCTCTGCTCTCAACCCAGACGGCGGAAACTGGCTGCACACAGTCCTGTGACTCTGCTGCTTGGGTCCCTAGTGGGCTCTGATTTTGGACGGGCCTCATGCTAACAGGGACACAGTTCTATAGAATCCTTCCCTCACTTCCTCTGCCAATTCTGGTGCCCAACTCTGAGCAGAACTTTAACTTTCCTCCCCTCCTGCCCCTGTTTCCATGTATAAGGAAGGGTTCCCGCTCCTGGCCGGGCTAAGCTCCCTCCCCTGGGCTGTTTCCTTGACTTACATCTTCTCTCTTATATCTTTGATTCTGTCAACTCCTCCTTAAGTGCTTGAGCCTCTGCATCCTGAAAACACCTCCCCTGTCCTGTGCTACTCCCTGACTCTCTAGCCCCCAATCCCCTAGCTCTTTCCACTCAGCATCACACTGACTCATCAACCCTTTTCTAACAGAGCATCTGCCTACACCCAACACTGTCACTGCAGAGATCACCAAAGACTGTTCCAACTTGCCACCTAGAGGACGCCTCTCATTTCTTACCCTCCTCGGCCTCTCTGAGGCAGGAGCACTCCTGACCACACCCTTCTTGCTCTGTTCAGTACCAATGAACACTCCTAAACCCTCACCTGTGTCTCTTGCTGCTCTTTCTCAGTCCCCTTTGCTGGCTGCTACTCTGTGGCCTTAAAGGCTGGTTCCCCAAGGATCCATCCTCAGTTCTCTTCTCCCTTTACCCCTGTCTCCTTGGGGAATCTTCTATACTTCCATGCACAAGGTGCCCAGTCTGTCCAAGCTCAGCCCCTCACCACTTTTTTGCTGTACTCATATCTCCAAATTACTATCTTTGTCCTTTGTCTCTGAAATCCACTCTCCATTCTATTGTCCAAGTTATCTCCCCAAAATGAAATCCAATCAGATACGTGTTCCACACATTTTTTGGGGCCATGCTGTGCAGCCTGTGAGATCTTAGTTCCCTGACCAGGGATTGAACTCAGCGACCTGGCAGGAAAGCATCAAGTCCTAACCACTGGACAGCCAGGGAACTCCAAGTATGTCCCTTATTTTAAAATCCTTCATTGGCTCCTGAGTGGACATAGACTAACACCCAAATGTATTTCTATTGCATTCTGGCTTCTACAATCTGGTCCCAACCTGTCCCTTGAACTTCATCTCCATTTCCTCCCTGAACTGCATCCTGTGGCTACAGGGGTCTCTTGGTGTTCTCCAGACACAACACCTACCCTGGGTCTTTGTACATTTGGATTCCTTGGCTAGGAAGACTTTTACCTCTTTGCTCTAACTCTCAAATCCAACTTTCAATGTTTATTCCAAAACCCCATTCCCCTGTGGATGGAGTTTGTGGAGTTTGTGCGTGGAATATAGGAGATACCCAATACTCTCCTTTTTTAATGAATGGATCAACCCTATTCATTCATCTCCAGTCAGGATTAACACTGCTTCCTCTCTATTCTCACAACACTAGGAATGAAACCAGTTAGTCCAGCTCCCCTTTGCCCTGTATGGCAGTTACACTTCCTTACCGCCTCTCCCTTCCCCGTAGAGGCCCCGACCGCCTTTATTCACCCCCCACCTGTTTTCTCATTGGCTGTTGGGAAACAGCCTTACCTAGAAGCCCTCAGAGAAGCTGGGAGTGATGGGTTCATTTCCCCTAAATGGCTGCTCCCACAGCCAGTCAACGACCCACTTCCTAAGGCCAACAGACTACGGACAATGCAAGAACCGGGGTTCGCCACATGTACTTACAAATCCTGGGAGGTTTGACTCCTGTCTGGGGCGACTCTTCGCTGCTGGGCTTGAGGTTGCTGAGAAATGATTAAAGATGATTTATTGTCAGAAGGGGATACCTTGTGATGAAAGTCAAGGGGATGAGAAACAGTGCTGCAGTAATGAACAGATTTTTCGGCAATGTTTATGATCTCATTGCAGACTGCTTCCTGTGAGGTGGCCCCGAGATATCCAGAAACCCCCATAGAACAGTCAACATGGGGACAAAAAAAAAAAAAAAGAAAGAGAGGAAGAGATGTAACATTCCAGACGAAGCACATAAGTCCAAGGAAACAACAGAGTTGAAGATCCAGTTTAAAAAAATAGATATTCCAGTAGTGGAGTGCAGGAGGGGTCCAGGCGAAAGCATGGAAAAAACAGGTAAGATACAGAAGAATTTGGGATTTAGTATGAATATTACATTAAAAAGGCAGCAGCATAAAGGCCTGTAATTAGTGAGTAACCGTTACAAATGGAGTAATTTCAGGACAGAGATGCAAGTATGTATCCCCAATCATGCACTAAAATATTAATCCCACATGTAGGCAG
Organism: Bos javanicus; assembly: GCF_032452875.1. Classification (NCBI taxonomy): domain Eukaryota; kingdom Metazoa; phylum Chordata; class Mammalia; order Artiodactyla; family Bovidae; genus Bos; species Bos javanicus. The sequence continues at coordinate 16,724,360 of NC_083893.1, forward strand.
AGTAGAAACAGTCTCTAAATTCCTCTGCCTTTTTTTGAGAGGGGAGGGGGTAGCCTAGCATCGCTCTCTCTACTACAATAGCCATAAAATTCTTAAAAATAATGGCTCTGTGAGTCAACCAGTCTACTCCAGTCTAGATTCTAAAAATCAGTCAGAATTCTCTTTAGAAAAGCTACAGTCGTATTCAATAGGCATCTTACCACATAGCTCTTTTCAGATTCTGTGAGATCAGGTCCTGCTCTCAATGAATGATGAGAAGGCTGTGATCACCAAGCAAATTATAAGGGAGACATTTTAGCAGATGTCACATTGAAAAGGATTAAAAATAAAAGTGTGAGCAAATACACATACCACACCATCACACTCGATGACACCGGACACTCGTGGCCTATGGCCACCGAGTTTCCATGACAACACGGTGGGTGCAGAGGAGACAGTGCAATGTACAGAGTTAGAAGCAAGCATCCGGGCGATGAGATGGGCAGTTGGGAGCATGGCTGCAGTGAGGTGAGAATGAACAACACAGGGACTCCAGACTGGCAGGGAAGAGACACAGAAGGGCTGCCTTAAGGACAGTCATGTCCCTCTGTGAGCACGCACGCCGGTCCCCTCACTCTTAGCGGTAAGCATCTATGAAAGGACTGATGTACTGAAAGCCCGTTCCAGTTATTTTGTTGACAGGGAGCCTCCTCTGGCAAAGCAGGCTCATAAAACTATCAGGTATGCCATTTTCTCGTACTTGTAAAAACCAAACAAGAGAGTAATGATTTTGAAAAACCCCCTGGTAGTACGTGGTGTATCAAAAAAGGCTGTTCTCCCAGGAAAAACCTGCAAATGATACATTCCAGCTACATATGAGATAGATGAGTTCCGATATCTCATAGAGTAGGGCTTGCTTACAGGAACAGGACCGTGTGTCCTGACACAGCAGTAGAAATGAAACCATCACTCTTCACTCACCAGCTCTGGTACCACATCATGACATGAAAATAAGGTGCAATCTGGCCAAGCAGACCTGTCTTTTAAGTAACAATCCTATATAGAGCTGGCCAGCCCTTCACTGGAAGAGTGTTGGGAATTATTTACCCCAGAGAGGATTCAATTCCAACTCTTAAGAAGTCTCCCTAATTGAACATTTGAAGAGCCGTCTTTGGAGAAACCCTCCAGGTTATATGCAATAATACTGATGAGCCACAGCAACTCCAGGGCCTTCTAGAAGAGCATTCAGATCTTTAGTGTGTGACCATTTGTTTCCCAGGAAGGCCCAGAGACACTGAGGACTTTCCCTGAGCTCATCCAGCAAGTTAGCGGAAGCCCTGTCTCCTGGATTCATCTACTATCTCGTTGGACCTTCTCTTTCATCCTTGAACCATTTCCCACATTATTAGTTGCCTCCACTGACATTATATTCAGTGAGTCCCACAGAAACCCTGGAGACTGGCAAGACAGGGTTATCATCCCATTTTCTTTTAAATCCTAAGAAGCTGATGCTCAGAGGGGCTTAGTGCATTCCCCAATGTCACACAGCCTGCAAGAGCTGACACTGCTCCACCACACCATCCCTTCCCATTCCCCTCTGCTGTAAATGTCCCATCCACTTGCATCCCCTGTGGGCCAGCTTCCATTCCAGACATCGCTTCCATACTCTTGTTCTTTGAAAAACTGCTTCAAGTTCTCCAAACCCCTCCAAACCTCAGTCCCTTAAACCAGCCTCCCTGGTTTCTGGCAGGATGCAGAGAAGAGATAGAACTCAATTAAAAAGAGAACTGCAAGGGGTTTGCTCCTTAGAAGATGTCTCAGGACCTGCAGGCCTTTGCCAGATGACTGGGAGCTGGCCTCACTGCCCATCCAGCCTCTGGATCAAGGCTTCTGCGTAACAAAATAATGACATTCCCAAGCATCTAATATGCGAGATTCTATGTGGCATCCCCGAGTGGGTGATCTCTACAGGCAGATTTTGACTTGACAGAAGGGAAAACTTTCAAAAGGGAGAGCTGTCCAATAGAAAGTGCTGCCTTGAGAGGAAGCGGTTGTTGGTCCCAGCAGCTGTTCAAGCTGAGGTTGTGTTGACAACTGCTACAGGGGAAACTGTAGAGCACTGCTGCCCAAATGCTGATGTGCGTCAGAGTCACCTGGGATCCTGTTAAAATACAGATTCTGGTCTGACATGTCTGGGGTGTTCATTTCTATGTGGGGATGCCCATACTGCTGGTCCACAGACCAACTTTGGGGAGCAAGGCTCTGGAGCATTTCATTTGTCTAACACTGAGCTAAGACTGGTTGGTCTGGATCACACCTCATGAAAATGAAAGTTCTCATAAAAAAAAATTTCCAAGCTCCAGCTGGTGGCCTACCAACCTCAGGTCAAATGTAGTACAGTCTACTGACATGACCTCCAGTTTACCAGGTCACAGTCAAACCAGAGGATAATCATCACTGCAGCCTTCACATCTGGACACACTTAACATCTAGTACAAACTTAACTCCTCCCTTAGAGTTGACTCGTTCCCTACTTAACGTCTGTGGAATCAATGAAGGAAGAAGGTGAGGTAAATATTTATGCTGTTAGCTAAGATTCAGTTTTTCCCTATTTGACATGCATTCCTTAGATTTAAACCAAACATCTCATACAGCTGAAATGTAAACCAGTTTTTTGAGGGGGATGAGTGGGTATGGCATGTGGATCCTTGTTGGAGATGGAAACCACTGATATCCACCATAGGGACTTCCCCTTCATTTTGAAGGCTGCTGACTTTCAGACTTTTTTTTTTCCTCTCTAGATGTATGTCTTTTTCTCTCCCTGGTCCTGTTTTCCAACCATCTGCAGCTTTATATATCTCTTCCTTTGATACTATGCTGCCTGGTAACCAGTAGCCTCACATATCTATTCAACACTGAGATGGGGCCAGTAACAAACGTGCTGTAGGTGTAAAATTATTTACACTTTTTACAAAAGTATTTTTTACAACGTTATTTCAAAACTTAGTATAAAGAATTTAAAATATCTCAACAATTATTCTGATTATATATTAAAATGATACTATTTTAGATATGTTGGGTCAATAAGTCAAATATACTACTAAAATTAATTTCACTCACTCCATTTTACTACCAGAAAATTTTAAATTACATACATGACTTATGTTATATTCCTGCTGGCCAGGGCTGCTCTAAACCCTCCCTGGGTCTCAGTGTACACCCTTCTTTAAGCCCAAAAGCAGACAAAGTTCTAATCACGATCTCAGCCAGGGTTAGGGATAAAAGGACTATTATCTCATGCTAAGGACATTTCAGACTCCTGAAAATACATCCCAGTTTTTCACATGTTTAGAAAAAGAACCACCAACCCCTCCACCCCAGCACATCCTGTATAGCCCCATCAACAGTTAGCAGGTGATAGCTACTGATCCAGAAACTGCTTTTCTTCCATATTTGCGCAGACACACACAAGCTGGCCCTTTTGGCCTGGAGCTGGTGTCTCATTCTTCTGAGAGAGCAACCTTGTGTGTGTCCCTGCGGCCCTTCCACCTCCAGTTCACAGTAAGCAGTCCCTCAGAAACCCAACACTGGTCTCTGGGGGCTGTTAATCCCTCTGGATCCACAAAAAAACACTTGGTGCTCCTATCAGTTACTAAGCGTTCTCTTCCAGCTCTGGGTGTTTGCCAAAGCCTTGAAGCCCAAAATAAAATGTCCATAGGCTGGAGGCCAGCAGGAGGTCCTGGAGCTGTGGGCAGGACAGAGAAGCCCCACCTCCACATGGCCTGGAGCCCTTCTAGGAGTGTCATGAGTCTCAGAGACGGTGAGCCGCTCCAAACCGTCTCCTTTCCTCAGACCCTAACTCTCTGGTGACTAATGCTGGCCTCCCAGGGGACGCTGGACTGGAAGGGAGGGTTCCAGGACAGACTGTTACACTAATTCATTGTCACTTGAGCAAAATGCTTAACTTTGGATTTCAAGTTCTCAGTAAAATAAGAGACTTGGGCATGATTTACATCAATATCCTCTTTGGCTCTGAAGTTCTCATGTAGTCATTAGTGTGCGTGCATGCCATGAACTGAGAACAAAGGCTGGGCCGGGCTGACCTGGTTTAGAAGGAGCAGCACTTCCTCACTGCTCACTGGAGACGGGGTGGAGGGCGGCTCTGACTGCAGCCTCCAGGGTGTCCGGAGGGTTCCCTTCTGGCTTTGTGGGAGGTGAGGGACTGCCCTGATGGCAGAGAAAGAGCCACAGCTCCTGGAGGACCACAGGCAGACTGCCAGAGGAGGCAGGAGACCTGAATGATTCGGGCTTCTGGCTCTAGGAAGCCTGGGCAGGTCTGCAGAATAGTCTGCCTCCCCTGAGCCCTTCTCTTGGGTGTACTAAGAAAAAGAACCCAGCTTGCAAACAAAACAAACGATAACCAATCAGTTCAACTGCTTACCACCTAGACTCAATCTCCTTGCAGTTCAGTCCACAGACAAGCTTTGATGTAATTTGAACCTGATGACAGCACTAAACTTACATGCTTAACCTTCTCATATAGTCTGTGGTGGGGTCTGTTTTTTTCCTAAAACAATGACACAACAGATGCCATGGAGACACCAAAACTTTCCAAGGGAATGCCTTTGTACTCAAGGTGAGAGAATAAGAAGCACTAATTTACAGGGTGAAAATTCTAAATTTTCTAAACTCTGGATTTGTGTGAGTAGAAATCAACCCTGAATATTCATTGGAAGAACTGATACTGAAGCTCCAATACTTTGTTCACCTTATGTGAAGAGCCAACTCATTGGAAAAGACCCTGATGCTGGAAAAGACTGAAGGCAAGAGGAGAACGGGGCAACAGAGGATGAGTTGGTTGGATGGCATCACTGACTCAATGGATATAAGTTAGAGCAAACTCCAGGAGACAATACAGGACAGGGAAGCCTGGCAAGCTGCAGTCCACGGGGTCTCAGAGCCAGACACGACTGAGAAACCGAACGACAACAGCAACAATCCAGTAAAAGGATTCTTCTATCTTCTACTTTCTTCTCTCCTCCAACCCCATCTTCCTCTCTTAGGTGAAATGGAGTAAGGAGGATAAACTACTTTTCTTTTCCCTGGTACCTCGATATCACAGAACAATATTTAATGAGTCCCAATTACATGCTCTGTGCTAGGTGCATTCAGCTCCAGAAAACCTCATTTAACTCAATAAATGAACTCCTCATAATATCTCAATAAAGGGGTCAATATTTACCTCATCTTATAAAACTAAGACCCAGTGTGTCTGAATTGGGAAGTGAAGAGCCAGAATTTGGACGCTGGTCTTTCTGACTCCGGGTCCCATGCCTCCTATCACGTTTGATCTCCCGGGCTGTGCTCTGCCAGAGGGAGATATCCAAATAGCTGGATGGATGTGCTGATCCAGAGGCCACCTTAGCTCACCCTATGCTCTGCAGCTGGCATGAGCTGGGTTTTTACTGAAATCCTCCATTTCTCTCCTAACATCTCTTTTAGGGGTGGATATTGAAGCCTTTGACTGTGTGGATCACAATACACTGTGGAAAATTCTGAAAGAGATGGGAATACCAGACCACCTGACCTGCCTCTTGAGAAACCTGTATGCAGGTCAGAAAGCAACAGTTAGAACTAGACACGGAACAACAGACTGGTTCCAAATAGGAAAAGGAGTTCGTCAAGGCTGTATATTGTCACCCTGCTTATTTAACTTATATGCAGAGTACATCATGAGAAATGCTGGGCTGGAAGAAGCACAAGCTGGAATCAAGATTGCCGGGAGAAATATCAATAACCTCAGATAGGCAGATGACACCACCCTTATGGCAGAAAGTGAAGAGGAACTAAAAAGCCTCTTGATGAAGGTGAAAGAAGAGAGTGAAAAAGTTGGCTTAAAACTCAGCATTCAGAAAACGAAGATCATGACATCTGGTCCCATCACTTCATGGGAAATAGATGGGGAAACAGTGGAAACAGTGTCAGACTTTATTTTTGGGGGCTCCAAAATCACTGTAGATGGTGACTGCAGCCATGAAATTAAAAGACGCTTACTTCTTGGAAGAAAAATTATGATCAACCTAGATAGCATATTCAAAAGCAGAGACATTACTTTGCTAACAAAGGTCCGTCTAGTCAATGCTATGGTTTTTCCAGTGGTCATGTATGGATGTGAGAGTTGGACTGTGAAGAAAGCTGAGCACCGAAGAATTGATGCTTTTGAACTGTGGTGTTGGAGAAGACTCTTGAGAGTCCCTTGGACTGCAAGGAGATCCAACCAGTCCATTCTGAAGGAGATCAGCCCTGGGATTTCTTTGGAAGGAATGATGCTAAAGCTGAAACTCCAGTACTTTGGCCACCTCATGCAAAGAGTTGACTCACTGGAAAAGACTCTGATGCTGGGAGGGATTGGGGGCAGGAGGAGAAGGGGACGACAGAGGATGAGATGGCTGGATGGCATCACTGACTCGATGGAGGTGAGTCTGAGTGAACTCCGGGAGTTGGTGATGGACAGGGAGGCCTGGCGTGCTGCGATTCATGGGGTCTCAAAGAGTCGGACACGACTGAGCGACTGAACTGAACTGATTGAAACTTCAGGTCTTAGTTCCCTGGGCCTTGACTATTGAGAGTATACATACCTGCTGGTGATTTTTCTAAGAACTGCAACCAGCGTCTCTCCCCACCCTGTACACTGTTGAACACTCTGTGTATATTTAGAGATTTCCCTTCTCAGTGAGTCAAAGGAAAGTGTTTCCCCTTATTAGGTAGGTGTTTTAACATTTAAATTTCCTTTTCATTCTTGTAAGTTGTATCACATGCTTTCCTTTTTATTTCTGATTTCTATGCTCAAGGCAGGCCTACACCTTTCTTCTTATCTTAGTTCTGGGAACTCACCTAGTTTCCATGTGTAAGGGCTGTTCCCTCTGAGTTCACCAAAGCTCAAATTTTCTGTCCTGTTTCCCTTCCCGCTCTCCTTTCTCTAAGGCTGTAGTGTTGTTCTTGTGCTTCTCAGAAGCTTTGAGGACACAGAGCTTTCCTGAATACTTTTATTTAAAAATTATTCCCCCAGATTATACTGTTATAATTATGCAAAATTGTGTGTGTGCCACCCTCTTTCCCAAACCGCTGGCCTAGACTCAGATAACCTCAGATTCTCAAAAGTTTTGTGATCCAGAAAATGTTGCAAGTCACTGGAGTGACTTTAAAGATTCTTTTAAAGTCAAAAATTCTATGAGGATCTCTTACACCAGTTATAGAAGCTCCTAACAACCAAGTCTGGAGGCTAGTCAGCGAACAGTACTTCTCTCTTGGGGAAGGCTCAGAAAATATTGATGAATGCTGGAGAATCCCAAGACCATCTTCCCCTTCACTTTCTTGACCAATTGTCCTAAATCTTCCTAGCCAAAATTATGCTCAACAAAACCCAAGAACTTGGTTGATAATTCCAAACTCTTGGGCATTTTGTATATGTTTGTCCAATTAGTTGTCCCTCAAAAAACAAAGGGAAACACTTATTTTTCCACTATGAAGGTGCACAGGTCTATTATAAACCCCCTTCCTTAAAATTTTGTATTTTTTCTTCTCTTTCCTTGTAACTGAAATGCACACAGGATTTTTAGTTAATCAGAGACTATCAAAACTAACAAGAAGTCAGCTTTGTCTGGATCTTTTGTCTATGGATGGTGAAGCCAGAGAAGGGAAGTGACTCACCCAGAGACACACAGCAGGCTCATGGCAAGGCAGGAGATAGAGCCCAGGAACCCTAAATTTGAATGCAGCACTCTTCCCACCAATCCTGGCTTCCCCTAAACGCCCCTTGCCCCTCATTCACTCCCTTCTGCTGTTCAGAGAACTCCTAGCTAAAAACATGCGCAACCGACCCAATGTCACACCAGCTTGGGAGTCTACAAGGAGTGAAAAGTCAAACCCTTTCACAAGGAAGTGCTCACACATCTGCAGAGTTGGGGGTCGTGGGATGGGCTGGACAGGTGACTCAGGAGAAAGAAAGCAGCAGAACAGGGACTAGCACCAAGTAGGGAATGCAGATGACCAGTTAGCAAGGGTCATAGGACCTGTGGAGGATGACCAGCCACTCTGTGAGGAGGTGCTGACCAGTATCCATATGTGCACCAACCAGCCCTCCAAGCTTTGCTCACAGCCCCTTCTACCCACCGGCGGACACAGAAGCCCCACCGAAACCAGAACTCACCTACCCTTTCACATTCTTACCCCTGGGGCTTAGCTAGGCTATTTGCTTGCTTCGAACGCTGCCCTCCTGCTGTTCACCTATCATAAAACTCCCAGTTCCTTAAACTCCAAATCAAAAGTCACTTTTCTTTTGAAATCTGTCCACCTCACCCCACACCAACCTCCCTTGCTTATTCTCATCTTGAACTCCCCAAGGAAACTGTTTGTGACCCTTCTTCCTGGTCTACCTTATACTTACTTTTGTGAACATGTCTTATCCCCCAGTAAAGACCTACACTCCTTTAGCTGGGGTCACTCATATTGTATCTCTGCTTTCACTCAACAAATACTTGTTGAGCACCTTCCTCAATCAAGTATCCTCGTCCCTTGCGCTCTGAGGGTGACAGATAAAGGGACAAATACAATAGAGTTGATAAGTGCCCCTAAGATCAGGTGCTGGGGGCTGTGAAAGCACAAAGTCCGGCACTTAATCTAGTCCTACAGGGGGAGGGGAAAGTTGGCAGGAAAGGCTTCCAGGAAGGAATGGAGAAGTAAAGGATGGGTGGAAATTTTCCAGACGCACAAGCAGGGGAGACTGAGGGGAGGGTGAGGCTGGCTTAGCTGTCAAAACAGCCAGTTCCATGAGGCCTTCTAAGCCCAGGAAGGAGGAGAGACTTTCCTGAGAGCAGGGGGGCCCCTGACAACGCTCACCCCTCTCTGCCTCCTGCAGCACTTCGCACAGTGCCTGGAACATCCTAGACACTCAAATAGAAGAGGAAATGGTCAAAACACTTTGGAATGTCTTTTCTTGCTCTCTGGTTAGATTCCCTTCACTTATAGATCAGAATATCTACCTAGGTTCCCAACATTGGTAACAAAGTTGAATTATTGGTTCAGCTCCTCACCCCCAGCAAGGACAAGAGCAGTTGACAGTTTTTCTGATAATACAAGCAAGTCTGGAATGCATTTGTTCAAGTGACACAGAGTGAGGTCACTGGGTCACCAGCGAATACCTGTCATTCAAGCCCTTCCCATCTTGTGCTCTGTCAGCACAAGACGGCCTCAAGAGAGGCAGAAAGCTTCCTTGGAAGGACCTCATTTCCCAAGCTGACTTCCAGGTCCCAGTTCTAGGACGGGAAGGTGAAGGAGCTGGTGAGGGAGTGGGTGGGCAGCAGCCGTTTTCACATAACCACCCCCCAGCTCTCAACATGGAGCAAGGCCAGGGCCCAGCTTTTTGTTGGGAGAGCAGGAGGGAGGGGATGGGAAGGGGTGCACCTGGGGTCTGGAGGCCCATCAGGAAACAGTTTTCAACAAGTTTGGCTTTCTGTATTGCCAGCACACCACCCTCTCCTAGTTAGGAATGGGAAGTGTCCACCCCCAGCCTCTTCCAAGCACCGTGTGCGCTTCCTGTCCATACTGGATCCTGGCATTGGGCCGCAATGACTCACCGCCAACCATGAGGAGGTCTCCAGGCCCCAAGGGCTGACTTAGAACCTTTCCAGAACTGTTCCTGTGTTGAGACATTGACTTCTTTTCCATCAGTCACTTCACTGCCTCTCCCCTAGCAAATTATTTCTTTCCTTGACAGGACACACCCTTCTCTCCTCACAGAACATGCCTTCCAGGAACACCTGCTCAGGCAAAGCCTTCCCCAGGTATTTCCTCAGCACTGGCCTCAGAGCTGGAGCAACATCCCGCTTCAGGGAGCCTTCCGGCCTGCCAGGCACCACACCTACCTCCTTTAATCCTTACACTGTCCTGTGATTGAGAGACAAATTCCACTCCTACTTTGGATAGGAGAAAGCCGGTGGGGAGGTAGAGCCTGACTACTGACCATTATCACACGCTGTCCTTCCCCACAGCAATGACGCCCCACTCCCCATCATCAGGCTGGGGCCGCAGGTGGGGCCAAATCTGTGCTTCAGGCCGCAGGCTCCTGCAGCCTCCAGGCAAACCTCTGCAGCTGTGTGTGCCAGTCTTCCTGAAGCACAGGGCTCCTCAAAGGCAGAATGGGAAACCCTGTATCCTGCCCAGAAGTAGGTATACCCTCAAATGAGTATCTGTTGAGTAAATGACACTTTAAAGGGAAACTGAGATTAAACATCATCATCTACCATGGGCATTGTGCACAGTAGATAATAAATGGCTTGGAGACATCTTCAAGAATTCCATCTGGTTCAAAAGACATTCTAGAATGTTCTCAGCTCCAGATGCTCCAAGGTGGAGAGCTTCCATTTATAAAGTGCTGATGTGTTCCATTCCCAGCCCCTATGCTTAGCACTTAACATGCATCAATTTGTGAAATCCTCTCAACCTGACTGTGAGGTAGTTGTTATCTCCATTTTACAGATGAGGAAACTGAGGCTAAGAAGGGGAAAGTAACTCAATTCCAAATCACTAGAGGGTAGAGGAGAGCAGGCATTCAGACTCGGCTACTTTGGAGAAGCTGCCCAAAGGCTCTGAATTCTGGGGTATTAAACAGCATAGCCAGTATTAGAACCATGATCTAATTGCCACGTTCACCTCCTCGCCACCTGCCCCCAATTTTTAAGCTCTCAAAACATCCTAGGGCCACCTCAGTCCAGACCCCAAAATCTTTGTAGTTGTCCCAGACAGAAAATGGGACAGTTGCCTAAAAACCTGGCCTGTCCTTCAAGGATCCCAGCACTGGGTTGATCCCCCCAAAACCAAAACGTATGTGCCCATCAGTGAGCAGCTCAGCTCCCACACAGACACAGGACAGGACGAGACCCAGCGGGGCTAAGTGCTGGCAGGCAGAGCGCCAGGGGTTATGGAAACACAGCGCAGCGCACACAAAACCAAACCACACGGAGCCAAACTGAAGCCTGGTGTTCTCAGCTGTGTTAGAGCAAGCCGAGGGTCCTCTCCCAGGCGCGACTGCGCCAGGAGGAAGGCCTGCCTTCTTGCGGGTTTTTGCACCAGGCCAGGAGGTACCCAACAGTGTGGCTTACTTTGGAATCACTTCGAGAGGCCAGAATACAGACTGTCCCTGGCCTCCAGCTGTTCCAGCCCTGACAACCTAATGGATGACCCCTCCATTCCCTCCTGGGTCATATTTTTGTTTCCAAACAAGCAAACGGGTCTTGTGGGCATCCACTTGGCTGTGGGTGAGGCTGCCCCGCTGCCCGAGATGCCCGGGCACACACGGTCATGCTGCAGGCCTACCTGGCTCGCACCCATCCGAGCGGCCGGCTCACCACCTCTCTGCAGCTCTGAGCACTCAGCCTCCCTTCCCGAGAAAGGGCCCCCCAGGGGCTGGTGGCGGGGCCGGCTCTCCTCTGGGGTGTGGAGCTCTGTGAGTCTCTGTTCGGTGCTCAGGCACCTGACCACGTCTGACGGCCTCAAGCAGCTCTTCTTAGAGATGGCGGGTCCACCTGGGCATCTCTCACCCGCCTCCCTCTCTGCTTTCCTCTCACGCGCTCCATTTCCATCTCGCCATGGCTGCCGCTTACCCTGGCTGCTAAAGGCGTCACTAAGCTCCGAGATGACCCTGTCAGATCGCCCAAGCCACGGCTGGGAGAAGCTATCCTGGAGGACCCCCGGAGGTGGCACATAGGTACCACTGTCTCCATTGACGTGGAAGGAGGCCTGGGCCCCAGGCGCTGGGGAGTGGGCTTTGTGCGGAGGCGGCAGGGCCAGCGGGGAGACCGCAGAATGTGGACTGGACCGGTCCGACCAGCCCGAATGGGGAAGGTTGAGGGGCAGCGAGGAGCTGGGCCTTGTGAACAAGGCCAAGGGGTCACTGCTGTAGATAGAAGCCTCGGGCAGAGGAGGCAAGGGTGGCGTCAGAGCCAGAGGACGCCTGCTAGGGACCCCTACAGTCAACGAGATCCACTCAGAGGTGACAGCGTGCATCTCCGGGGACAGGGCTCGGCGGGGGTGGGGCAGAGATGAGGGGGCCGGCATGAGGAGCTTGCTGTGACTGGGAAACTTCAAAAGAGAAGGAGAGAGAAGAAAACAAAAGAAGTAAAAGGCACAAGTGTCAGCACAGAGAATAAAGGAGGAAAATAATCACACGGGATGTCTGGAGAGGAACGAAATGGAGAGGATGAGCAGGGCACGCTGGTGTCCAGAAAGGAAATCACCTGGTCGGGCTGGGAGAGAACCTGGATGTGGATGCGGGTGCGTGCGTGTGGATACATGGGTGTGTGCAGGCGGGGGAGAATGGAGAAGCAGGTGGCATGGAGACGGGAGAAAGGGTCCCATCAGGACAGAAACAGATGCTGCCAGCTGGTCTGCAGAATCAGATTTAAAGGGACACACTGGGAGCTCCCTACCCCCACCCCATCCAACTGCCTCTGCAATGAAGCCTGACCCAGAGCCATGAGGAGAGAAAGGTGGCCTGGCTGAACCACTGTGTTGTACACCGAGACGAATATAACAGTGTACGTCAACTATACTTGAGTACAGAGAGTTTACAAAGGTCTGCCACCACTCTGGCCCTTCTTGGGCATTTATTCTCTCTAGGGGGCTCAGTGAAGAGCCTTCCAGAGAGGTGTAGGAGCAGTGTAGCCATCTTGTTTCACAGTTGCACTTGGCTACAGTCAAGCATAAAATCTAACTGTGTTCCTCATGCTGTGACCAAGCAGAGTGCCCTACGCCCGGCTCACACTCTCTCCCTGCGAGATCACCGGATCTAGATCTCACTGTGCAAAGAATCCTTGGGTCAGCCTGTCTCATGCTTTCAGCCAAGAACCATCTCCTGGGGTCAGCAATGGCAAGTGAGAGAGGAGGATGAGAGGAGAGAGGCCCAGGCAGGACCCTGGGCCCCCGGGTCCTGCTCTTGTTCCCCTGACCATCCTCTCTGTAACTTACCACTTAGGGTCAGTCTTTCACAGAAGTCACCCCACTGTGCCTCTCCTGAACCCAAGGTTTGGTTTTTTTCCTTGGCTTTGGGACAGTGGGGATGGGTTTGGAATAATTTATAGTTTAGAATAAGTTTGTTCATAATTAATGTTTAGGAAGCAAAGACCATATTATGCTTTTAAATCTACTTTCTTTCAGCCCAGTATAGACAGAGATGCTGTAAATTCCTTTTGCAACCCGGTTCTTGACTGCAAAGAATACTCTGAATCTGGTCTATGTGTCTGAGGATAAGGATGTGAAATTCTTTCAGTCTTTGTGTTCTGCAGGCCAATCTTGACCAGTAAGATGACTAAGAGAACCATACTGGCCATGATATGTATGGGATTGTGGTGGTACCCAGACAACCAGCTTTGGTCAACATGGGATGCTGCCAGAACAGAGTTTTGGACCATCTGATAATGACAGGTATTTCTCTCCCCAATCATCTTGTCCCCAGAGCAATCACCTTAAGTGCTTCCTTTTCCCTCAGATAATATTTCTCCCAGCAAATTCTTGAAAAACGCCATTTGTACACATGAAAACAAACCCTGGAATGCATACTCTCTGCACTGCTGCAGACCCACCCCAGAGGGGCTGTGTGCCATTAGCACTTAGATTTGTCGTGCTGAGTGTGAAAACCAGTGACGAGAAGCTTAGGTACCTGAGGGCTTGCAGTGGTGCTGCGACTTGGGGAGGAGGAGAAAGGCAGGTCGATGTAATCTGTGGGGTTTTTCACCAGTGGCCGTTTGATCACATCCACATAGGTGATGGGGAAGATGCCTTGCCGGGACGTGCCTGGGATCCTCCCTTCGTACCAGTTCTCGTCCACCTGTCGAAGCAGCGTGATCCTCTCGCCCTGCAAGACACAGTGAGGCAGTGGTCCTTGCCCTAGCAGACCTCAGCACGTCTGAGGTCCCTGCCTGTACCCTGTGCTCTCCTGCATTACTTCTCACGTTCTTTGGTCAGAAAAACCTTCCGTGCTCATCCTGGATGAAATTAATCACCACTGAGGTGGAGATGCTAACAGCAGTTAGAACTGCTAGGAGTCTGTTAAGCTTGGTCTTTACGTATTTCGCGAAAGAAGGTCAGACTCATTCCCCCAAGCTAACAGGAAAATGTAATGTCTCTCTCTTTTTTTTTTTGGCTGCATCACAAAGCTTGTAGAATCATAGTTCCTGAATGGAGACTGAACGTAGACCCTTGGCAGTGAGAGCATCGTCCTAACCACTGGACCACCAGGGAATCCCCCAAATCTAGTGGTTTTGACTCACTTAATGCAAAACAGACAGATATCCAATCTTCTTCTTTAAGGTAAAGGTTTTGGGGATTCTTTTTCTTTTTTAATATAATTGTATTTTTCCTGTATCATTACAGGAAAATTAAAACATAAACGTAAGGCAGAAAATAATCACTACCCATAATATTATCACTTGAGGGTCACCACTGGTAATATTTTGGTACAGATAATTCCATGGAATTAGACTTGAATATATTTTTTCTTATAAAAACAATATACACTGTATTCCCGTTTGTAATTTGCTTTTTTTGGTACTGAATAACATACAGTACACATCCTTCTTTATCAAGAAATATAATTCTGTTTTTCCTAGCGGTGCACAGCTTAATGGCCCACTGCAGGCGATCTACTGTACATAATATAATGGTTTAATTATTGGTCTCCTGATGTAGGGCAACTAGGTTGCTTCCACTGTTTCTCTTTTCTATAACATGGTTCATCTTTTTTCAAGGCATAGCCTCGCTTCCCTCAATCCTCAGTAAAATTCTTAACTTTAGTACCTTCAGCCAGCCAGAGAATTTTGACATATACAGAGTTTCTGAATTCCTAGGAAGAACAGTGTCTCTGCCTGGCTTAGTTGTGTTCAAAATAAGTACAAGCACCTTGAAGGCAATGATAACATTGTCATCTCCTGCTCACCGAGGGCCAACTAGGTGCCATGTGTCACACTGGGGGCTTCCCTGAGGCTGTTTCATTTAATCTGCCCGTGGCGGCTCAGGGAGAGGGCCATTTATCTTCACTTTACATAGGAGGAAATCACAGCTCTGAAAAATTATTTAACTCCCCAAAGGCTGCATGCCTGATAACCTATGACTGTTGGCTTCAAAGTTTTTCAGACTTCTGGTATCCTAGGACGTTCCCTTCTCCCCATTAATGCTGTATAACCTAGTTGCCAACACAGCACTTCTCACATTACTAGGTGCTCAATAAACACTGAATACAGTTTATAAAAGAGGTGGGTCTATGATTTCAGAAATACTACCTTTCATCAGTAAATTCAATGTATGGTCTGTTCTTTAATACTTCACTGTAGAAATCCCCCAATTGTCTTCAGTGCAATTCTTCATGGGGCACAGCTCTTGGGTGTGCAACAGCCCTGCCAGACTGGCTGGCACTGCAATACCCCATCCCCACGATGACAGCACCCCCCCAAGTGGGGGGTCCCCTGGTGCAGTATGAGAGGGCAGCTTACCTTTCTGAAGGACATCTCTACTTGGGTATCACCATTAAAATTAAACTTGGCGATGGCTTCGCCGTATTCCAGAACCTGTACTGGTGTCAGTTTTTTGGGCTGAGCCTTCTCAGCAGGAGGAAGAAGCTGAGAAAGGGGGGGGGCAAAAAAAGAGGCAAAGGAGAACGGAAAAGAGCAGAAAGCAAGGAGATGAGAGGAAAGGAGGAAACAAAACACAAGTTAGATAAATGGTGCTCTGGGCATGTGTGGGTCTTTCCTGAGTAAGAGACAGAGCCAGGGTACCTCGATGTAGGTGCGGGGGAAGATCCCCACCCGGCCGTGATGCTCTCCTTCGTACCAGTTCTGATCGATTTGCTTATAAATGTAAACGATGTCTCCCTTCTGCAGAGGAAGCTCCCTGTGGATAGAGGGTCATGGCATTTTAGGAGATGTTCCAATGAGTGTAAGACTGAGATGCTCGTGTTTTAGCAAAAGGAGACTTTGAGTTGGGTTAAAGGGGGCAAGTTACATCAGTATTTGTGACATCCTGATATCCTTTTGTCCTTCTATCCATTCAGCCATCCGCTCACCCACTCATTTCATTACCCATCCATCCATCCATCCATCCACCAATCTCATTATCCATACATACATACACTCTTCTAGCATCATGCAGTAGAAAGGCTCTGAAATTAGGCAGATCTGGGTTCAAAACCCAGTTATATCATTTACTAGCTCTGGTACCTTGGGCAAGATACTTAATTCCTCTGAGATGTTGAGCTGGCCAGAAACATCTTACATGTCTGTGTGAAAGTCGCTCAGTTGTGTCCAACTCTTTGTGATCCCATGGACTATACACTCCATGGATTTCTTTAGGCCAGAATACTGGAATGGGTAGCCTTTCCCTTCTCTGGGGATCTTACCAACCCAGGGATTGAACCCAGCTCTCCTGCATTGCAGGTAGATTCCTTACCAGTTGAGCCACCAGGGAAGCCAAGAAACATTTTATAGAAAAGCCCAAACGACTGTATTGGGTTTCTGGCCAACCCAATACTTTCTTTTTCAGAAAACAGGAGCTAATAATCAGAGTTTTTGGATAAATCAGCAATAAACTACAAATAGAAGACCTAGCCTGGTGCCTGTGATATAGTTAACAGTCAGTAAATGTTAGTTCACTTCCTTTTCAACACAGAAAAGGGATCTTGGAAAGAAAAGTGGATTTTCCCTCTTCATGCCCATTTTCAACTTTTCCATATACATCCCTTTGTTTGCCCCAATAGTATGTTAATCTCTAACCAGGACTCCATTTTTAAAAGTGAGACAGAAAGATAATAGATACATTTTAAGCAAAACAAAAACTGCAACTTGATTATTTTCTTGCATTAGAAAAAATGACCTGATCTTTTCCATGTGCGTCAAACAAACAGCATGGAAAGACAGGTCTCTGACTGCAGTGTGGAGGGGGTGTGCCTGCTTGGTGGTGTGCCAGGTGGTCCCACAGTACATAAAGGGGTACTGGCCAGACAACGGGGGCACGTCCAGAAAACCTCACACAGAGCCAGCCCTGTGCTGGATCAAAGAATAAGGCTGCCTGTGTGGGTCTCGCACCAGCAGGCAGGATTCTAAACCTAAAGAGGCCTGTGAAGGGAATCCAGGGCGTTTGTCTCTAGAAAAAAGAATGTCTTTGGTCAATTTTTTGCCATAGCCCTTCTCAGGGGAGTTCTGAATTTCCCCCCTCCATTTACCCTCAACTGCGGACACACAGATGAGCAGAATCCTCAGAATACCAACCCCTGCAGGAGATCTACAGCTTCTAAACTCTGCTACCCTAAGTGATCGCAGGTATGGAGGTGGGTGGGAGCTGTGATTCCCACCCCGCCGCCAACACTGCCACATCAGGTAAGCAAGGAGGGGGACACTCATGAGAGGCTGAGAGGTCATGTATCGTGGGGGGCTGGGGATGCCTTCTTCCTGCTCCATGGACCACACCCAATCCCCAAGGAACCAGTGGCAAGGTCTGATAGTAACAAGATTTGTGAAATGATAGTGTGATACACTTTTTAGATCTTTTCTGGAGACTCATCAGCACTTCAGCAGCCTGGCACCCTGGAGGAAGTCCTGTGGGACAGAAACCTGTTTAACTTGGTTGAATCAAGTGCTTCCCCAGAACACTTTTTTGAGTAACATTTATGGTGGAAAACAGAACCCAGTGACTGGAGGTGTTTAACATATTCAAGTCTATGGATCTCTCATTTTCTCTTTAGAAAGCGTTATTATTAAGTTTTTTGGGGAGGCAACATGGTACGATGAAAGCACAGGGCCAGGAGGAAGGCACCCTGTCCCCAGAAGAAACAAGCTGGATAATGGCACTTACTTTAGTGTCTGAGCTTTAAAGTCAAACTTGGCTCTGGCAGGTCTCATCTAAACACAAGAAACAATGACAAGTTAAAATCGCAATTCATGTACAATGAAAAGAACACGTTTACAAGTTTCCAGAAAGCAAAGCAGAAAAATCCACCCTAACCAGTTTACTCTGGTGTTGAAATATGGGTAGAATTCCACTTGTCTGACCTTAGCAGAGCACTAGATGAATATTCAGTCAGCTATGCCATGCTCGAGGATCTCCCTACGGAGGGCCAGATTTGAGGAAGAGATGGTTAGAAAAGTCCTAAAGCTGAAGTGCCGGTTCTCAAAGCTGACACCGTTATTTAAAAAACAAACAAACAAGCAGCTGGAAGTCCTGAGACATTCCTTATCTACTGTCTTCCTCTTTGGGGAACACATTCTGTTTGTGTGACTTAAATTATGCCCTGCAAGTAGATGAACCCCGACTGACTTCTCACATCACCTCCAACTCCATATATTTCTCAACGTCTGTGAAATCATCCAAAAAGCCAGATATACCGAGCCCTCAGCTCATGCTCTTCCTCAAAGGCTCCCATTCTTGTTGGGGAGCCCTCTCCTCCTAGTCTCCCAAGCCTGGAAGTCATCCGCAGCCCCGTCTCCACTTTCTCATCGAGTCTGTCATTAAGTCACGCCAACTCTCCCTCCGTCCCCTCCACAACCCCTCTCAGGTCCGACCTCTGGTCCCCACAAGCACAAAGCTTCCTTTGACTTCAGTTCTCTTCACTCTAATCTGCTGTCACTCAGAGGCACAAATAACATTCCTCAAATGCCTCCATCATATCACTGCCTCACTCTGAAGTTGGCCGAGTCTCTCAACTGTCCTTCAGGTCAACTCTCAATGCCTGAGGTGGGTTAAGGTCTTTGGGTAATTTCTCCCCACTCATATCTAACTGCCTTATCTCCTAGGACACTCTTCCTGTCCGAGTCAGGCAAATCTATTTGCTGCATCTTGTCTAGACACCCTTCTGTGTCTGGAATTTCTTCATCACCAATTCCAGCAAAGAGAGGAAAAGGTTCTTCTTTACTTACCATGTTTATTTGCACATCTTTCTTCCCCGCCACTAAAATAGTTACTTTTTTTTTTAAACAAAGACAGAGGGGAGAAATCAAGTGAGCAAGCTGTGCATAGCCGCCAGTATAATTCTGCCCCAGCTATGAGCAGCTCCAACCTACTCAACTGCTATGACGTTTTAGTCTAGGGAAATAATATGAAGTTACATACTTCCTACTTGGACATGGACAAAGCAGAGGGGAATATAGGTGAGAAAAAAATCACTTTCAGAAGCTTCATCAAGCTTAGTTTGAGATCCTGATCCCTCAGTGAAATACCCCCACATTATCAGGCTCCCCGAGCTGGGGTCTTGTAGGGACCTTCTTTAAGGCTATGAATTCTCTGCAGGAATTTTTTATTTTTGCATTTTCAAGTGCTGTTTCTGTCTATCTCCCATACATACTAGAAGTCAGCTAAATGCCAACCTTATAACCAATGTCAGAATTTCAATGTCTGCATCTGTGTCTGTTATGACCATAGAGCATAATTTAACCACTGTAAGCAAATAAGAAAAGAACAATCATGGAGTTATTTACAGATGACAAGTTCACAGAGAAGGCCAAATGACCAACATTTTAAGGACACAAATGTCACAGTGGTTCCAATTTAAAAAAGGGGAGGGGGCTGGTTACCTCATGACAGCCAACTGCAGAGCTGTGTGAAATTAAAAACAAATTTATACCAAAATAGCATGATATTCATACTCTGAGTGACAATTGAATTCAGGGAAATTATATCAACTATCAATTAGTAAAACCCAAGCCATGTGATGAACAGTCAGTGGTGCCTTCTGTCACTCAAAAGATTGAGACATGAACATTAACCAGCTCTCAATTAAATTAATAATTATCAAATAAAAATTGTATAGGTGTACAGGTTACTATTTAATCTGTAAATTGGCTTAGGTCAACCCAATTGGGCTGGTGAAAATTTGTCTTTAAAGGGAACCCATACATTATTTAAGACTGAGAAACAGATTGCATCAAATATAAGTCATCATTGCCTATGCTGCTGCTGCTAAGTCGCTTCAGTCATGTCCGACTCTGTACGACCCCATAGACAGCAGCCCACCAGGCTCCCCCGTCCCTGGGATTCTCCAGGCAAGAACACTGGAGTGGGTTGCCATTTCCTTCTCCAATGCATGAAAGTGAAAAGTGACAGTGAAGTCACGCAGCTGTGTCCGACTCGTAGGGACCCCATGGACTGCAGCCTGCCAGGCTCCTCCATCCATGGGATTTTCCAGGCAAGAGTACTGGAGTGAGGTGCCATTGCCTTCTCCCATCATTGCCTATATAAAGCATCATTTCCCTCTTTATCTTCCTCCATCCCCTTGAGGCTGAATCTATCTTTTCCTCCTCTGGTTCCCAAGGCATCGTGTTACCTACTACAACAGAGGGGTGCCTCTTCCAGTAGACTGCCCGCTTCCCAAGAGCACAGTCTGAGTCTTGTTTCTGTCCCTTCATAGGGTCCTGCACAGGATTAGTGGTCACCCAAACTCTACTGAATGGGACAGAGGTACATCTACACAGACTAGTACACTGGGACACATTGGTAATGGGACAGAGGTACATCTACATGGTCTGGAACACCAGGACTCATTGGTCTTTGTCTTCCGATGTCTGTCAGTCAGCATCTAGGGCCGAGATTCTCAACATGCAGTCCCTGAACTGCTCAAAAACACAAATTCTCAGATCACAACCCAGAATCAGAAACTTGGTGGATGGGGACCAGCAACCTGTATTTTAACAAGCCTTGAGGGGATTCTGACACTCTCAAGTTTGAGAACCTCTGCTCTAGAAGGGATGCAAGGTGGGTTAGGCAGAGTTCAGCTGCCTCTGTCTATGGTTACTGTGCCCTGGTTGCATTTCATTTGCGTGTATTATCTACAAGGAGTAGGCAGTCCTAGGTTGCCTCTGCATGTTCCCACCTCCTCCATCACTCACAACCAGGTAGGTCCGGGAACAAGGATAACCCGTCACCAGAACCTTCAGAGCAGAGTGGTATGGAGGAGCTGGAATGCTGAGGGCTGGGAGCTGTCTTTTCCTTGCATCTGAGTTACTCTTGATAACTTCTGCCTTTTTTTAAATTACATTTTATTTTTCTCTATCACTTTAGAGCCACTTTCCCCTCTCCAGCTTTCCTTTTCACCTGGTTCCCCTCTTCTCTGTCACAGTCACCTTCTATTCCTTTAAAAAAAAAACAAAAACAAAACCCAAACCATTTGAAGAATAACCAGTAGTGCTTCTGTCACTCGAAAGACAGAGACATGAATATTAATCAGCTGTTACACTGAACGATTATCAAACTGTATATACTTTGGTGTCACTCCCCCATTCCTCCATCCCCACCTGCCCAAACCCCAGACACACACACTTCCCCAAAAGGAGCTAATCATAGGCAGGGCTACTTAAGGGTCATGTGGCAAAACAAACTCTGACACAAAATGCAGCATTTGGCCAGCATGAGCATTTCAACATGCTGACCTTTGCACAGGAGGCCAAGGTCCAGATAATATCACTTTAAAGGCTTGTGCCTCTTTGTTCCTTGTATAATATTAAGTTTCGTAATCTCAGCTGAGAAATGTCCAAATTAAGGGAATGGAGGAAATGGCTCTCAGAGAGTTCTTACCCTCCATGGCTTGCCCTAACTGCAAAACTCTCTGGCTTTCAAAATTCCTCAGTGAGGTTTCAGTTCTCTTGAACACTTCAATTGTATCATTGTAGGATACCAAGCAGCAGTACAGCATGTAATACAAGTTTCACTAAACCATCTCTTCAAAGAAGCTTGTAATTGTCCACACCATGGCCACTAATGCATATGAACTAAGGTACAGGTTTCTAAGCAGAACGCACAGGCAACACAGTATCATGGTAAAATGCGGATGGAGAAGACGGGACTCATGAAGGCAGCCGATGCTCTAAGGCATGCATTCGGAGTGTGCGCCAGTGGATCCCAGTCCCGCAGCCAGGCATGCTTGGACATACAGAGCACAGGACATATACGGAATCATGTCCTCCGACCAGCCAGAGAAGAGCCAAAGCAAGCCTAAGGGAAGCCAGGATGACAGACGCTGCTTGGAGAACTAATTTGGCCTACAGAGGGCAATGCTGAGGGGAGGCAAATATTGCTTTGGGTCAAGCAGCAGATCGAGGTGACCAAAACAGACCTCTGACCCAGATTTCCTTTTTGCCGTATCGTCTATATTGAGGAGGTCCCCAAAGCGCTCATTAGTGATAAATTGATGGTGCGTTGGAATGACGCCCGTGTGGCGTCGAGCTGCGATATCGGCTTCTTCTTGCTCGCGTTTAAGTCGTCTCTGGTCCGCTAAAAGTTTCTGCCATGAAATTGCATAAAATGGGCAGTGAATCATCTGGTCCAGGGCATTGGAAAACTGCCAACAAAAACAACTAAGGAAAAAGGTGCTGGGTCAATAGAGAGGAAACAGATGTTGGAGGGGCTTTATGTTCCCACTGTAACCACCCACTGTGTGCTCTGTGTAGGGAGGAGATGGCACTGCAGAAGAAATCTAGGCAGCACTGAAGGCTGGTCCCATGTGGTTACAATGTCTGCAGACCATCCCTCAGCTCAGCTGACAGCGTCCTGCCTCCAGATATAAGGCAGCCGAGGCCACATCATCCAGGGGTCCTTCCGGAGCATTCATGAGCATGGAGCATGGCAGGAGGCCGGAAGTGCGATCCTTACCTTGCTTAGCCAGTGATGAGCTCCCATAGCGTATTCCCACAGTGGAACCAGGGAGGGCTCTTCCTCCTGCCCACATCTGGCCTGTTAAAACTGCTGTGGGCTTTTACTAAGGGGTTCTGTGGCAAGCAGGTCATTTTGTGCTTCCTATTTCTGCTAATTTGAATATGCTCAAGAGAGTAGAAATACCCATTTCAGAAAATATGGCACCCTTCCTCCTAGGCCAGCCAACCCTTCCTCTGAGTACAATTTTAGGAGGCTTTAGCATGTGCACCAAAACCTATTTATGTGATGGACAGAAAGCATCATTTATTATCCTAATGTACTTTTTATTCAACTACTTCTTCCTTAGAGAAATGAAGCTGAGTTTAAGGAAGTGCTGTGGACTATACGTACAGGAGATAGTAAACTAAGAATAAGGTACCTGAGTTTAGAAAAAATATTCTCTCCTAAATTAAGGAAACAGTCATTCATTTCTGTTTTTAAAGGCCTTTTAAAATAAACAATGTTACATTTAACTAAATGTCCTCACCAACTACTGAAAGGACCCTACAGAAGAGAATTTTAATGTTTTCTTACTCTAAACCAATCATGCATTCCCAGAATTAATATTGCTTGCAGGAAGGCATTCATTAGAACTGATCATTTTGAGCATTCTCAGTAAAGCATTAGCCTTCTCCTAGCAGGTAGTGAAATGCCTTAAGTGACACCTAGCTCTAAAGGAGGGTGGGCCCACCTTTCTATTCTTCTCTAGGGTCTACCAATGATAAAGCAGTAACTCGTCAAATAGCTATGGGATTTCCAGCACTCAGGTTAAGTTGTGGTAGATTCAGTGAGAAAAGACATGAGAAAGTGCTTTGTGAAACACCATAGGGCCCTGGTTTCCAGCCCTGCCTCTGTTACAAGGTAACTTTCTATGTGGTCTGGGGCTAGCCAGTACCCTATGGCAGTCCTTTCCTGGATAAAACAAAGGAATTGGCTGGATGACCACCGATGTCCCTTCCAAGACTGACAGGTTCTTGTTTTCTGAACTGCATTATCATCAATGTTAATAATAAGCCACTTGTGGGACTTCCCTGGCAGTCTAGTGGTTAAGACTCCATGCTCCCAATGCAAGGTGCACAAGCCATTCCTGGATGGGGAACTAAGATTCCACATGCCGCATGGCATGGCCTAAGTATAATATGAGTGGGTGCAAATGGAGCAGAGCTCCCCTCCCAGCTTGAATCTGACCTCAGTAAATCCATCATTTCCATAGTTTAAATATATAAGCCAAAAACCAGGGATAAGGACACCAGGATCTGTGAGCCAGTATATTCAGGAAACAAGCTGCTCATCCTCTGAATCACTGTATCAGCAAAGTAAAACCTGCCTCCCACATGGTAGGTGAGAATTCTATTACAAAACCTCCCATGTTGGATGCTAGGGTTTATACTCCTGAAATGGAATGTCACCTCCCTTCATCATTGCAGGCCAGGTTTCAATAGGTGGAATCTCATATCTCAGCGACAGTGACAAACAGAAGTCTGTTCTGTGGCCTGATGGACATGCACTGTGACCTTTTCACCTTGTTATCACAAATAATTCTGTTCATCAAATGCTTCCTTGATTATCTTTTCACAGACAGGTGCAAATGTTTTACTGAGTGCTGTCTGTATGGTGGCCCGAGAAGGGCAGAACTGTGGTCTTTTTTTGTCTTTTGTCTCTCCAGCTGACAGCATGACTGTTACCCTCCAGCTCTCTTCAATGTCAGCCCAACCCTAAATCCTTAATAAAAACCCCCCTAGACTCTGAAACCACCCCAACGAAACAGAACACAGGAAAAGGGCTTTGGACTTTACAGGGAAGGGGACACAGTTGTGTACACATGACCACCTTCCCCTCCTGCCACCAGCCTCGAAACAATTCTTCC
This sequence comes from Bos javanicus, assembly GCF_032452875.1. Lineage (NCBI taxonomy): Eukaryota > Metazoa > Chordata > Mammalia > Artiodactyla > Bovidae > Bos > Bos javanicus. Next base: position 16,748,928 of record NC_083893.1, read on the forward strand.
GTCTTTTCACTGCAGGAAAACGGTCCTCAGAGCTTGTTTAATCAATAGGACCCTTTCTTCTGGGAATGTGAAGTCTAGAAAGCACATCTTGTAATAACACTTCATCACAACAGCAGCTTGTGATTCTGCCCATTTAGCTGATATACAGAACCACCTCTTCCTAAATCCCAAGAGAATGTGCCCCTTTCCTGGCCCCACCAGTCAGATCACTGCTGTGCACGTGTTTCAGCAGCTGCAAGACAAAGGCTGATCCTGAAGTTCTTGGGGTATCTCTGAGTTAAAGGCAACTTCTTCAAAATGTTTTTATAAAGTGTATTTATCGTGGTCATTATTCTTTTTACATTTCCTCTTTCTCCTATTGCATCCTTCTCACAATATGAACTGTGCTTTGTGTCAATAGAGGGTAAGCTTCCTTGGAGAATAATAAAGTGGGGGTGAGGGTGCTTCCCTTTCGAGGTGCTGAATGCAGAGGTGGGCAACCTCTTTTTGAACCTCCTGGGCTGTAGGACTGGCTGGACGTGGCCTTTGGAAGTTAGTGTCTTGAAAAAAATCAGTCCTACTTTTGGGAGAAGTGGACTAAAAAAGGAGTGATCGAGCCTATGTCATATAAAAAGTCACCTGTGAAAATCCCTATGTTTGATTCTAACTGCTAGGTCATGTCACCTCCCTAACTATTTTTGTCTGCACAAGAGCTTAGAGAGTTCAAAGGTGGCAATTACCTCTTTATCATCATGACGCCGTCGAATAAATTCTTCTGTGGATTCCAAGTAATCAGCTGGTATAAAATGCCTTGGTGACTCTGAATCTTCAAAACAATAAAGCAGAATTAAAACAGGCAAAGATTTAGTGGGAAACCAGATTGGGAAAAGATTTCACCTTTCATCCATGATAAATATCAAGTTTTTACCATTGTCGTTTGGTGATCAGTATCCAAATTCTGAAGGAAAAAAAACCAAACCCCCTCCCTCCTGCTTTTTGGATTTACTTGTGAACTAGTTTCATACACAGAAAACTAATGAGAGGCCAAAAGTGAGCAAAGAGAGGACCATCTTAGAAAGGTGTCCCTATTAATAAGGCGTGCAGGGTCTTACAGGACACACACTACACTCACACACACACACACAGGGCCACCGAGAGAGGCTGCCTCTCAAAAAACCTCAGCGTGAGTCAGGATTGGTGTGAACTGCAAGGGGTTCAGGGAGTTCAAATCAACAAATTTCTCAGATGAGCTAAACGGCCAATTTTTCTTTCGAAACAGAGTTTGGTGGTTAGTCTAAATGACATGGGGGAATCTGTTTTTAAAGAAGAGCAGCCACTACGAGCCATGATTAATTGCCAAGCAAAACAAACAGAAAACAAAGGACGGACCAGAAAATGAGCACCAAGGGCACAGGGGAGGAGGGAACACAGCAAGCAGAATGGAGGGATGGGTGAGGCGAGACTGGTCAAACACACGGAAGGCCACCTCCGAGGGGCGCCCCCAGTTCCCCGCGGGGGTTGTTGTTTCTGTCCAGGCCCTGGTCTGAGTACGGCACAGAGTTCCCGTTACTAAAGGCCCGCGGGCAGACCTCCGGGGTCGCAGGTCTCTCCTGAGGGGGCTCTGAGATCCGGCTCAGCCGGGCCATGGTGAGCCGGGAAGACAGGCGTTTGGGCACCGAGGGCCTCCCCCCCGAGGGGGGTTCGTCCCGATGGGGCTGACTGGGGGGCTCTGGCTTCTGGCCCGAGAAGTCCCCAGGGCCAGGCTGTCTGAGAGGGTGCTGGAGGGGCTTTTTCAACCGAAAGGGGAGGGGGCTCATTAGGTAGATGTTCCTGAGGAGCGTGCCCTTGTCCCCCCGGGGATCCGGGCGCCAGTCGGGCCTCCGGGAGGCCTGCTGCTGCTCGTGCCTGCGGATGGTGGTGAAGCGGGTGTAGGAGGCCGGGCAGGTGCCCTTGCACTTGTTGAGGCGGTGTTTGGGGAAGTCCCCGTGAACGCTGCCGCTGCTGCCCTCTCGGCTGTCGCTGGACACGTTGGAGCAGCGGTCCAGCTCGTCCGAGCAGGCGGAGAGGGGCTCGGAAGGCACAAGGCCCCGGAAGCCCAAGGCGGAGTCCACCATCCGGCTACACGTCGGGGAGGCATAGATGATGCTCCCGGAGTTCAGCCCGTCTACCTCCCGGGGCCGGAGCTTGGTTGACTCCAGGAGGGACTCGGCCGAGCGGGCGGACACGAGGCCGCTCCGGGCCAGCACGGGTGTAGGGGACTTGCTTAGCCTGCCGGACAGATCCAGGGACGGCATGGACCGGGACCGCTGAATCAGCTGCTCGAAAGCCGTGATGCGGGAGGAGACAGTGTGCTTGGGAATGTGCTCCGAGCCCTCCTGGCTGGTGCCCAGCTCGCCCCGGGCCAACGCCAGGCCGCTCCTCTCGAAGTGGGAGGCCAGATCCCGCACGCTGGAGGAGGAGCCGGACCCCAGGAAGAGTCCAGCCCGGTTGATGTGGTGCATGTCGCGGTAGAGCATGGTAAACTGCGGGCCGGCCTTCCTCGAGAGCGGACAGGGCCTTCTGGCGGCAGCGCCGAACTCCTGCAGGCTCAGCGTGCTGCTCGAGCGGCCGTCGTAGTCCCGCCGCGAGCGCATGAGCAGGTTTTCCACGCTGCCCCCAACTGGCAGTGGGAGGCCTCTTCTGGAGTCGTTCAAAGAACCCGAGACACAAAGATTCTCGCAGCTCTGAGCCTTTTCTGACGGCAGAAGGATGCTCTTCCTATCCTGCAAGAGAGCGCTGGGAGCAGAGAGCCTGGGTTTGAATTTGGAGGGTAGGATTTCTGAAATGCAGGCTTTCGCAGCGGACAGGGGCTTCTTGTGCTTACACCCAGGGCCTAACGCACTGCTACTGTGAACTGCTCGGCTATGAGCTGAAGATGAAGAAATCATGTGAGCATTCCCACCTTTACGATCCACTGGAAGCATGCAGAATAAAATAAACAGACCCATTAGGTTAAAGCTGAAAGCTGCTACAAAAAAAAAAAAAAGAAAGAAAGAAAGGGGGAGAGGGAACATGCTTATTTGTCAAAGGGTTTTGGTGGGGTTTTTTTTTTTTTGGTTTCTTTTGTTTTAATTTCCAGTCGATGTCCGGAAGCAAAATAATCTGTGCTGCAAAGCAGGTACAAAGATGCAACAAAAAATGGCCACCCTGTTAGAATTAGGAAAAGCTCAGCTAATTTCTAAGAAAAGGGAACCAGAACAAAAAAGAGAGAGAGAGAGATGCTTCAGGGAGAGCAAGGTGGGGATTCAAAGGAAGGGAACTATTAAAACCAGAAAGAAAAATGGCCGGTGAGAAACTCAGGAAGGGGGCCGGGAGGGCTCAGTGACCTGGAAATGGATCTGAACAAGTCAACACTGATCCCGGTAGCTGGAGGTTTACTCTCGCTGCCATCACCCTAGGAACGGGTACAGATGGCCAAGAGACACCCCGATAACACTGTAGATGGGCCAGTCTTGCAGGCTACACCCCATTACCTTTAGTGGAGGCTGAGCTGGATGGCCGCTTGAGCCCACTCAGGCCCTGGAGGGGGATGTCTCCTCCTTCCAGGACACTTTTATAAATCTGCCTCTCATTCTCCAAGCTGGTGAGATCCCCCGGAGCCCCATCGGATTCCCTCTTCACCGCATGGAAGTTGGAAGAATATACACTGAGAACAATGAAATTTTTAAAAAGAGAAGAAAAAAAAAAAAAACCACAGCAATTAGTATTTTTAACAGTTTTCTAAAAAGCACATTACCAGCTGAGGATAAGGAAACATAGCTCCTGGAATCCTCACCAAGCACAGTCCTTCCTAAACGGCATTCTTATTTAGCCACAGAGCTTGACAGACAACACAGGCCCTCGGGGGCCCCAGAATGTTCAGGAATTGTGTCCCAACAGCAAGGTACTCTGAGATGACTGCATTTGTGCTTTCAAAGAATAACTGAGAATCACTGCCTGGGCACAGAGCAGGGTCAGACAGGAGGGGGTTCTGGGGCCCAATGACTGCACACAAGAGGAGAGAGTCAAGGACATAAGTGGAGCTTCTAACATGTCACCAGCCAGAGTTGGCCATTTCAAGTCCAGCACCTGCATAACTTTTCTAGGTTGTTCCTCACAAGTGCTTTGACCAATGAAGCATGAAATTGAACAACAAAAGGTAGTTGCCCAGCTGTCCTGGGTCTCCAGGAAAATCAGCCACCAAGTGCAACCGGAAACTGGCATTCTTTGTGCACTTATTCCATCCATTGCTTTCAAAATTTGTATCAGCACCTTAGGACATGCATTATGGAGTATCAACTATCACTTGTTTATCTTCATCTTGTTCAAAGTCTAGGTGTTTTTGCAAGTTACCACAAATCCTTTATGGAATGAGGTGGGGCACAGAAAAAATTAAGAGCACTTACTCACTGAACCCTCCCCTCCCCCTAATTCCAGTTTTCTATGCCTTCACCCACAGACACACTGACACGTGGGCATACTCACACATGTGTGCACACACACTCAGATCAGGAGTGACCCCCTTTCTCCCACAAAAGCACTCAGGCTCTCACTAGGCTGCTTTTCTGTCCTACCGAATTCCATTTACCAGTATCAGTATGGATTTTTCAGCTGAAAGATATAAAACAGCTTGATAACATTGATTCATTCCAATATTTTATTTATTCTCAGCCATAACCAGCTGCCTGACCTCACACCCCCTCTACCTCACCAATTATCAGGACCCACCCCTACCCACAGCCACCCCACCTTTGGCCGTTATCCAGCCGTTATCACCATTTTTTCCTGCTTCCATCAGAACAACAAACCAGTACTCAGGAAACCTCTCAGAATGGATCTGCTCTAGCCAATTGTTTTCTTTCTGATACCAAAGCCAACATGCTTTTTCCAGATGTGTACACTTTGCTACTGAGGGGCTCCTTGTTTAAAAACAATATCTAAAACCTCTTGAACAATGTTTTAAAATATATCATCTCTATTAGATCTCCTAATATTGGAAAGGCATATCCTCTGTCCCACTTTCTCCAAGGGAAAACCGAGGACCAGAGGGGTAAAGGTATTTGCTGATGGTCACAGAGTTGTTGGGTCTTGCTGTGTTCCAACAGATCAGAGAGGATGGGGAAACCAGTCAGACTGATCGAGAAAGGGCCAGTCAGGACTAGCAGCCACAGATTACTCAACAAAACAAGTCAAATTCAGAAGCTCAGAGGAATCTTCTGGTATCCAGTGGTTAAGACTTGGCGACTTCACTGCTGAGGCCTGGGGTTCAATCCTTGCTCAGGGAACTAAGATCTTTCATGGTGTATGGTAAGACCGAAAAAAAGAAGCTTAGCCCTTGGTAGTCTGAGTTGAGCCACTTTGGGTTCGGAAAGAACAAGCCAGGAGGAGATAGCGTGGGGAACTCACCCCCTGACTAAGATGCAGAGCTGACTGCTGAGCTTCAAGAGGGATTCAACAAAAACACTCACTAGAAGGATAAAGTGAGAGAACAGAGTAATCATCTCAGGGCCAACTGTTTCCAAACGTGCCACCAGGCGTGCTCTGGAGGAGGCAGGCTGGGTCCTGGCAGGCTGTGAGTCCAGCCTGGCACCCATGAGGAAAGTGATCAGCTGAGGCAAGCCTGCTATCTTGAAAAACTTGGAAACAATCCATTTCTCACAGCCTCAGTTTCTTTCATCTGCAAAACTAGTAGGTATGATGAGACTGTCCACAAAAATCCACCTTCAGATCCGTTATCTATACAGACATTTCTTTTGAGCTCCAGACAGACATTCAACTATCTTCTAGACATCCCCTACCGCATGATCCTCAGACATCTTGAACCCAGCCTGTTCCAAACCATCCTAGCTCTGTCCCTCCGTCTTCCTTCACCCAAGCCAGAAAGCCAGTAGAATCACCCTCCTTTTCCCTCCCCAGACCTAAGCAGTCCCAAGCCCTGCTTATTCCCTGTCCTGGACCCAGTCACATGAATCCTTCTGCTCTCTTCCCCCCTGGGACTGTCCACGACTGCTCCACTACACTTCTGCAGGAAGTACACTGCCACTGCCCAAGTCTCCAGTCCTCACTTCCTCCAGTCATCTCTGCAAATCACTGCCAATGATATTTCTAGAGAAGATCTCAATTTGTCATTCCACTGCTCATTTTATTCACTCTACAAATATTTACTGAGCACCTACTAAAAGTCAATCATTCTCCTAGGTCGAAAGTAAACAGAGGGCAAAACAAAGATTTCCTACCTCATGGAGTCACTGTTCAAAACAATTTAGTGTTTTCAGGGGAAAAAAAAAAAAAAAAAAAAACCTGTCTCTAGACTTTGGGGAATCTAGACTATCTTAGGGGCTTCCCTTTTAGCTCAGCTAGTAAAAAATCTGCTTGCAGTACAGGAGACCTGGGCTTGATCCCTGGGTTGGGAAGATCCCCTGGAGAAGGGAAAGACTACCCACTCCAATATTCTGGCCTGGAGAATTCCATGGACTATACAGTCCATGAGATCACAAAGAGTCAGACTCGACTTTCACTTTCAGACAATCTTAGAGTACTGCATGCAAAACATTTTTTGTATTTATAATATAATGCGACTGTCATTCACTTTTTTACAATATTTTTTAAACGTTTATCTATTTGGCTGTGCTGAGCCTTAATTGCAGCATGTGGGATCTTAGTTGCCATAGGTGAACTCTTAGTTGTGCAAGTGGGATCCAGATCCCTGACCAGGGATCGACGTTGGGTCTCCTGCATTGGGAACATAAAGTTTTAGCCACTGAACCACCAGGGAAGTCCCTGTCATTCACATTTTATTTGCTGCTGCACGATAGAACCTTTCTTTGATTTTCCTCTCAAACACTTCCTGGGCTCCATCTCTGAATTTACAACACTGCATTCTGATTGTCATGTGAAAGTGAAAGAAAGTGAAGTCGCTCAGTCATGTCCGACTCTTTGCAACCCCATGGACTGTAGCCTATCAGACTCCTCCGTCCATGGGATTTTCCAGGCAAGACTGCTGGAGTGGATTGCCATTTCCTTCTCCATGTACGATCATGTAATTTTCCAATGACACTTTTCCTTGAGGCCAGGCAGTTTATCTTATGAATCTTTGCATGCCTGGTGTCTAGCACTGTTGTTCAATAAATACACATTGGTGGAATAAATGATTCAATGCAGTTAAATGCCAACATGCACACAGATTTCTGACATTTTTAAGGCCCAGGGAAGTTTCTAATCACTCATGTAAATCTACCCTAATGATTTGTGTTTTGATCTAAAATTAGATTAAGGGGGAAAAGTGATTTCTCTAGTAGACCATCACCACTGAAGAAAGAGCAGCTTGTTCTTGAGTGCCACCTGCTGGCCAAATAAAATAAAGCTCTTCAGCAAAAAAAAAAAAAAATATTCGTGCCAAAATGCTAAGTCATGATGAAAATGATGAGTAGTCTACACTGTTGACTTACAGATCTGATAACTCCAGGGAAATAAAATTCAAAATGGGATATACACTATGATCACAAGTATGAAAGATACTTTTTGAGATGAAAGACTGACAGCTGTATTAAGATATTTGGGGTCATGGGTGAATTTCCTTCTCTCTCTTCCCAGGTTCTTTTCACATTGTGATAAGGAATCATGCTAATAAAATTCTAAACTGCAGTCTGCTCAAGATGTGAAAGTGGATTTAAGACAACACCATCACTTCTTACGGACTGACCACAGAATTTTTGATCCTGGGCCATTTGGTGACTTGTCTTTCACTGCTGCTTAAGTTAAGTCAAGTCTTGACAACATTTCTTTCACATATGATTCGTTTTCACAAGCTGCCTGCCTCAGTGCTAAGCAAGCTGGATTCTAATTAACTGAGATTTATAGGTGTATTCATTTATTCAGCAAACACTTACTGTACACTTTCCTACATGTCAGGCCCTGCACTCAGGCTGATTCGTGCCCAACTGCAAACACCGAAAAACCTTACTCATTTGAACAAACTGGGAGAGAATCAAGCCTGAATTACTGAAAAGTCCCCACAAGGAAGAACAGCAGGAGGGAAAAGCTCATCTATTTCTGTCAAGATGAGAACTGGGCTATGACTGAAAAACAGAGGTCTTCAGAGACCTATTTCCATGATACAAACAGAAAGTGAAAGTTGCTCAGTCGTGTCCAACTCTTTGCAACCCCATGTAGTCCATGGAATTCACCAGGCCACAATACTGGAGTGGGTAGCCTTTGCCCTCTCCAGGGGATCTTCCCAACCCAGGGATCAAACCCAGGTCTCCTGTATTGCAGGCAGATTCTTTATCACCTGAGCCACCAGGGAAGCACAAGAACAGAGTACTTGATAAATTAACACATCAAATAGCTTTATGTACACAAGTACTCAGAATGTCTGAGAGCAACTTTCTCTTTTAAAAAGCCTGCATGGAGGGGATTCTCAGAATGGCATTGAAACATGTATAATATCATGTATGAAACGAGTTGCCAGTCCAGGTTCGATGCACGATACTGGATGCTTGGGGCTGGTGCACTGGGACGACCCAGAGGGATGGTATGGGGAGGGAGGAGGGAGGAGGGTTCAGGATGGGGAACACATGTATACCTGTGGCGGATTCATTTCGATATTTGGCAAAACTAATACAATATTGTAAAGTTTAAAAAAAAAGAAAAAAAAAGAATCCACCTACCGATGCAGGAGACACAGGTTCAATCCCTGGTCCACGAGGATCCCACATGCTGAGGTGTGCCACAACTATCGAGCCTATGCTCTACAGCCTAGGAACTACAACTACTGAGCCCGTGTGCCTACAGCCTGTGCTCTGCAACAGGAGAATATACCGCAATGAGAAGCCTGCAAACCACAGCTACAGAGTAGCCCCTGCTTGCCACAGAGAAGTCTGTGTAGTAACAAAGACCCAGCACAGCCAATAAATAAAATTTTAAAATTATATATATTTAAAAAGCCTGCATGGAAACTTCCCTGGTGGTCCAGTGGTTTAGACTCTGTGCTTCCACTGCAGGGGATGTGGGTTTGATCCCTGGTTGGGGAACTAAGATCAAGCATGCCATAGGGCACAGCCAAAAAAACATTCTTTATGGCCTCAATCCTGCTCACTTACTATTACACAAATGGCTCCTTGTTTATTCTTTTTTTAGTCACTCAAAACAGTAAACTCTAGCATGCCTTTCTTTGGTTAATTTAACACCCAGTTTTGAATCAATATTGGTGCAGATGAGAGTTTATAGATGGCACCAGTAGAGCTCAGCAGTTCCCTGGCCTAGCATGTCATTGCTCCTACGCTGGTGGTAGCTCTGCCACACACAGCTATGGAAGCCAGGCACACGCTACCTTCATGTGCCTGTTTCCTCACCAATAAAATGCAGAATAAAAATAACAGCTGATCCGAGAATGCTGAGGACTAAATGAGGTGAAGTATAATGCAACGCTAAGCACAAGACTTGGCACACAGTTAAGTGTGCAAACAACCATTCAAATTCTTTCATTCAAGACCTGTTCATTGAAGATCTGTGTTAACAGCCTGTGGAAGCTGCCTTCTGAATACTTTTAACCTCTACAATCTATTTTATTCAGTTGCCACGTTGCCTTTTTATTTATTTATGTATTTTTTGGCCCTGAAACTATTAGGGGGCTATATGTTATGCTTCTATCAGAATACCCAGCATAAAGCCTTAGATCATTAGAAATTCACTCAGACAGCCACCTGAAACACACTCACCAACATACCCTAATCCCAGATGATTGACTTTCAAATGAAACTACTCTTGCAAAATGTCTTCCCTGGCCAGATATGATAGACTGGATACGCCCAAGTGACTGTAATATTTGACCCCCAAATCCATAAACTCAGCATTCACACCAAGTCAGGCTTCTATCTGCTGCACAGCTGAACTTTGCTCTGTGCAGAGTTACCCAACCCAAATGGAACAGGGAATAATAGTGAGCCTTTCCTCCCCGTCATATTTCAGAGTGAGATACAGTTTATAATCTCATGGTGACGAGAAGCTGCTTCTACCCAAACAGTCCCCACATCTACTGGGTGCACCAGGCACTACGGGTATGCAGTCCTTACCCTCATGGGGTTCACAGTTTATTGTAGTCACAAAAACACAAGAGCACCAGTCAGGTATACAGGCACAGAAGGAAGTGCCAATAAGAGGTACCAACACGTTTGTAAGGGGGTGGGGCAACAATGGAACATTTCCAGCTGGGTTGACAGCTGCATAGCTAAGTATGGAGACGAGAAATCTTGGAGAGGATGTAGGTTGGCTTGGGGGAGGGGGAGGAGAGGCCGGCAGTCACCCTATGAGGAAGTGCATGGCTTGTGCATTCACAAGCCAGGAAGAATTCCAAGAATTGGTATAGGGGAATAAACCCAGATCTCGGAGAATGAAACAAGTTGGCCCCATCTTTCCTGTGACAGGTCCAGCCTGAAGACTTCACCCCCCTCATTCCAGTCACCTTTATACCAGATGCACCTCAGTCACACACCCCTCCCCGCTCCCAGTAATCAGCTTCTCAATTCAGACAAATAAGCTTACAGCCAAAGGTAAAGAAGCCAACACAGGGAAAGGCTTATCAGAGGTAAGATGAAACATCACAACATTAATTCAGAAAAGGAAGAGAAAAAAATAATTTTAAGACTATAATTGCTACTTATCACCAAACTGTACATCATTCGAAGGAACTAGACTGAAACAAACGAAACACAAGCCTTCCCATTTTGGACATTTCATACATCAAGCCATGTAAACAATGATAACTTACTATCCAGGAGGCTCTGAAGAAATGTCTGGAGTCGGGCTGACTGCTGAGCTCTGTAAACATCAAAAAAAAAAAAAACTTACTTTGACTCAGTTATTTCAAGCCAAGGGGAAAATAGAGAAGTCGCTTTCTTGTCCTAGTTTAGATGAAGCCGTCTGGGAGGCAGGGAGCCAAACTGAGCTGGAAAGGGCTCAGTGCAGGTGGACAGCGGTGCTCTTTCTCTGGGAGGAGGATTTCCAGGCTTTTGCCTCCCGGGGGCTGCACCCAAGGCTCTCTGCGTGGGTCAGGAGACGGCCCACTCCTCATGGGTATCTCCAGTCGCAGGCCCACTGGGTGGATGGCCCACCACTTCGCAACATGCATTAGTGACATGGACAGCACCTTGCACCAGCTTATCCCCAGCCCTCGGACCCCTTGCCAAGCCCACCAGACTTCGTCATGCACCCAAGTGCCACAACCAGAGTGTCACCCAACACTTCATCAGGTACATAACAAACCAAAAAAAAGCATTTAAAAAGACCATACTTCTAGATCATTCATTTACCCCTGGAAATGGGGAGCAATGCCTGTTTCACTGAGGAGAGCGTGTTATCAAATGACAGGCCACTATGCAAAAGAGAGAAAACCAAGAGCTCTATGCAGATAAAAAGCAGCATAATTACAGAGCTTAGGGTGTCTATCATCTTGCAGAAGGAAAGGCAAAGGGTGTGATGTATTTGTTTTTAAAATAACATGGTAGTTGAATAAGTCAATGTACAGCTTCACTTTTAAAGACGCTCCGATCTCTGCTAATGACCACTTCAAGAACAAGCTCTCTGGAAGAGAAGAGGCACTTGGGGAAAGGAGAGAAAGAAAACAGCAGGAGGAGGAGAAGGAAGAGGTTGGGAAAGGAGGCGGAGATGGTGGGAGGGGAGGCAGCCTTCTTTGGGGGCTCACGCCGGCTGTCCTCTGGCCCTTACCCCCAGTGTTCCTGGGAAACCACTGCTCTCCCCTCCACGTCCAGCCCCGGTGCCCACACTGGCCTCTCCCACCCATCCTCTCCTGGAGCCTCCCACCCTCGGCACCTGCCCATGACAGGTTTCCATGGTGGAAGAGCTTCGGCACAACCCTGCTGAGTCCTCTGGAAACACCAGCTTCCTGCCTTCCCCCCTCACAGGTTGTCAGCCAGCGCCATACCTCTAGGGGCTCCCCTGATTCTTTACCACATAACTCTAGCTCCCATCAACTACTTTCCCGGGGACCTCTAAAGTGTTTAGAAGCCTGCTGGTTATCAGATGCACTGACTCTCCCTCAGAGTCTATTTTGGGGAGACCCTTCAGTCAGCTCTCACGTTTCCCCCACCTTTCACGTTTCCTCCTTGCTGTTTTTCTCTGATCCCCCTCCTCCGTTCTCTGTCAGACAAGATCCCCATGGGGGGCTATTGGTCCCCCATCCTCTCTCTCCCTTCAATCCTTGCTCCGCTCCCAGGGCTTCACCCAGCACTTCTCTTCGGGTGACTGACTGACTTTCAACGCCCCTGCCTCTCATCTATTTCCAACTGTTGCCTGGAGAGCCCCATATGATCCACAGCCAACACCTCAGACATACCTGAAACTACCTCCTTCATCTTCCTTCTGCACTTTCTCCCCATCTTTTCTTATGTGACATACTGACATCCCCATCCCTCCTGCTTCCTTCCCCGAACCCGACACTTGTGTCTCCTATCCCTACCCTCAGTTCTTTGTTCTTTACACCAGTTAGTTAAAATGTCTCACTGTGGGACTTCCCTGGGGGGGTTCAGACTCTGCAGACTCTGTGCTTCTAATGCAAGGGGCAAGGGTTCAATCCCTGATCTGGGGACTAAGATTCCACATGCTGTGTGCCCCCATTAATAAAAAAGAGAGAGAGAGAAATAAAGGAAGTTTTTTTTTTTAATTAAAATAAGGCATTGGCTAAATAATTCTTTTAAAAAAGGTCTCACTGCAATTTCCTCTGTGAGCTCTCTCTCATATCCACCTCCCCCTGGCTTCCCGCTGGTGCCACTGGAGCACAGGCTCTTGCCCCTGCACGCCCAGACCGCTGTGGCAGTCTCCTTGCCCTCTCAACCTTCAACTGGAGGTTTTCCCTTCAGTTCAGCCTCTTGAGAGTGATGACACTAAGCTTCCTAAAACACTTCCTGAATTACATCATTGACTGGAGGGAAAAATCAATCATCCCATTAACCATATTTTCTGAGCCTCTATAACCCAGGGTCAACCCTCTTTTCCCAAACCTGCCTCCCACTATTATCACCCAAAATGTTCTATTATAGCTGAATTCATCTACTTTATTCCTGAATCTATATTAAATATATTTTGTGCCTTCTACCATGCCTCCAATGGATGGCCCCCACTTTCACCAGGTACCTAAATTCCATCCATTCCTTAAGATCAGGCCTAACTCCTGATAAGTCTCCCCTGATTTTCTGGAAGATTTCCCCCTCTCCTGAGCCCTGAGAGCCCACAGCGGTCATTCTGCTCTTACCAGGCACTGCTATGTACTACTGGAGCTCTTTTATTTATGAGTGTGGTTAGCTGCTGTGTTCTTGAAGGTAATGCGTCCACTTTTGTGCCGACTTAGAACCTCTCTCAGCACATCTCACATGCCTTAACTAAGGGCCATGGGTAACACATAACTGAATCAGTGTCAAGATGACCCATCCATGCAACCTCTTCAGGCCCACCTAGCCACAGGCAGAGCTGTGGGTACCAGATGCCATCTCTGCCCAAGGGAGGCTGCCATGAGCTCAGTAACCTCTGGCTGCTGTCCATCCTGGCACCTGTTGCAGAACCACTCTCCCTAGGCTACTTTGAAAAGAGTGCCTGCTGACTGGCTGGGGCTCCCGTCCTGCCTCTTGGCTCACTTCAGGACTTACCTACAGCCACAATTCTCCTTCAAAACCAGCTCAGACCTCCATTCCCACAAGAGCGACAGCTGCTGCCAGTCTTTGCCCTGGGTGGAGACTCAGCCCCCTACCTTCCCCCCGGCCCCACCCCATCACCTATCCGCCAGGTTGCGAGCACTGTTGCTCATCTTCTGCACTCCCCTGGGCCTAACCCTGGGTCCCTGCAGGCTAACTCTGCCTTTCGGGACTCTGGACTCCCAAACGCTAACTCCTCTGCATCTGCTTACAGTTCCTTCCCCCGTCTTATCCTGGCCCCCTTGGCTGTAGACATAATCACCCGGTTTGAATCTCTGGCTCTACGTGACTTCACACCCAAGTAACCTATACTGGTGGCCTGACCCTCCTTGTCTCAGTTCTGTTTAAGAATAACGTGGTCTGCAAGCATTTTCCATGTCTCCCGCCACAGTCTGTGGATGTCCTAGCCTCTTCAGCAGTGTCCGCATTCCTTTTTTATTTTCTGTAAAGATACCCTTTCCTGGTAAGAGTCTCCTTTGTTTTGTCAGGCAGCCATGGGGAGCCGTTCTCCAAACATTTGGTATTTTTCTTTCCCTTGGGAGCCCATTTATCTTGGACTCTCTTTTCTCTCTGACACATCCCTTAATAAACCACACTGGGACATAGCTCCCTGTAAAAATATCAATGCAGGCTGAGTTTCAAATGCATGTGGCCAGGCTGTCTGGCCTCCGGAGTACATTTTCTCATTAAGAACTTTCTGACCTTGCAAATTACAAATACTACTACTCTGACGGTGCCGTCCACATAAGAGGCACTTGATTCACGGCGGCTATGTTTTTGAAAATGATCTCTGAGGTTTGTATCTCTGAGGTTTGTATCTCCCAGGCTGCAAAAAATATATGGAAGTTGCCCACAAAAGGCTCCCTGAAAATTCAGAGAAGGTATACACCCAAGGAGGCAGAGGGGAACTGTAAGGGTGACCCCTTGAAAGCAAAGAAAGAGGATGGTAAGGGCAGGGGAGTAGTTAAATCACCAGCCAGTCTGTGTATGTATGTATGTATGTATGTATGTGTGTGTGTGTGTGTGTGTGTGTGTATGTGTGTGTGTGTGTGTGTGTGTATATATATATATATATATATATATATATATATATATATATATATGAAAAATCCCCTGTAAGGAAAATGCCAAGCTCAAAAAAAAAAAAAAAAAAATCCAAGCAAAAATTAAGTTAGGAGGTAAGGGGATCTAAACCAGAAGTCAGAGAGCCATGCAGCTTAAAAATAACCAACATAACCATTCATCACCCTGACTACATCAAAAACCACAGAACAAAGAAGAGAGCAAAGGGAACTGAGGGCATGAGAAAAACTCAGAAATACCTGTGACAGGTTTGTACTGGGTGCTTTATTAAGCGTCTCCGTTTTTTCTAAATCTGCCTCTAATTCTGTTTGGCAGAGGTTGAGATCAGTTTCTAGATTAGTCTGGTTCAAGAAAGAAAAGATGGGAAAGAGCGTTTTAGTTAGAAGGAAAGGCAGACAGCATGGAAGGTTACATTAGAAAAATGAGTTTGTTTAGTATCATACATTAATAAGGCAAAGATGGGCATGACTAAAATACAAGAGCTTACTAGAAATGAGTTAAAGGCAGGAAAACTGAGAATGCAGCATTAGGCAGAGAGAATATAAATCCTGTGGCAATCAGAGCTCCAAAACGCTACTCTACTTGCTAAAGAGAGGAACTACATATACCACAAAAACCTACCTTTGAGGAAATACCTATTTTTCTCTCTTTTCAGAGTATGGTGACTCTGACACATACTATATGTCAGTAGAATAAGTAATTGCTTTTAAAACCTCTACGTATTAGTATAAGTCTTAGAGACTTTGTTAAACTGTTTTATCACCAAGCCAAAAATGAAAAGTTATAATCAAGTTTTTTCAAAAAAAAAACCAGGGGAGGGGGGAGTAGGGGATTTATTAAAAGAAAAACACCCCACAACACACACACACTAGTCAGGCCAGAGCATACACACAGCCCGCAGGAGGAGCACAGCGGAATTACCTTTCTATCCTCTCTAGGAAGGATAGAGCAGTCTCCAGGAGTATAATCCCATATCTTTTTGGGAGGCTGACGGGAAGCAGAGGAGGAAATGAAGAAATGAGCATAAAGACATAAAGACAAACATGGAGACCGGCTCAAACAAAGAGGGGCAACACTAGGAGAACTGTCTCAACACAGAAAAGTGAACTAAAAACAGAAGGAGCAGGCACTCCGCCTCCTGAGGCTGCCTGGGGACCCCACGGAACTCTTGGGAGCTGGAAACGTGAAGTGGGGGGTTTGTTTCTACATCTAGATCTCAGGGAAATCACTGTTGGATACGAAATAATGAAAATTTAAATAGAACAAAGAAAAAGCATTAACACCAATTTGAATGAAAATAGAAACATTTCAATTCCACATTGTTCTTTTCCAACAAAGACGGACACTGTGACCCTACACTTTGGAGGTAGTCTTTCCCACTGTAAACTTTATCATGTCTTCACAAATGTGTGAATTTGGAGATCTGATCAAGGGTCGGTAAATAGTGCTAAATGTGCTTTCTGTGATTTGTGGCAAGGAAATCCATGTACAAAACGGATGTTAAATGTTGTGCTGTATAATTAGACAATTTCATTAGATCATTTTTTTTAATCTTTTACAGTTTAACAAGACTTGATAACATTGCTGACGGTAGAGTCAGACCTTCCATCTCTCTTAGAAGAAAGAGTTTATACTTTGAATTTAAACAGTGAACTGTTAAGGTTATTTTCATTTTCTCCTTTCACTCTTCTTGTTAAAATGAGCTGCGTTCCCAAAGTAGCAATCTGCCAGGAGAACTGTTTTAAGGGGGATCCAGTGTGTGCACTTAGCTGCTTAGTTGTGTTCGACTCTTTGCAACTCCATGGACTGTAGCCCACCAGGCTCCTCTGTCCAGGAGGACTCTCCAGGCAAGAATACTGGAGTGGGTAGCCAAGCACTCCTCCAGGGGATCTTCCCAACCCAGGGATTGAACCCAGGTCTCCTGCATTGCAGGTGGATTCTTTACCATCTGAGCCACCAGGGAAGCCCAAGAATGTTGGAGTGGGTAGACTATCCCTTCTCCAGGGAATCTTCCTGACCCAGGAATCGAACTGGGGTCTCCTGCATTGCAGGTGGATTCTTTACCAGCTGAGCTACCAGGGAAGCCCCAAGAGGGATCCAGAGGAGAGGACATCTGGAAGTTACAAGGTACATCTAAACCTGCAATCTCTTTGCCACTCTGTAAACCTTTTTCTTCTGCCTGCTTAGACTTGAAATTTCTTACACAATGACCTCTGAGGACACGAGTTCATTAGTAACTCCTATCATTCTGCACATATTTCATCATAAACAACTCTATGGCAGCATTCAAATTAGTTTTACATTTCACCTTGAGCTTACTTACAGAAATCACATCAATTTTGTTGAAATTTTACGGGGGAGGGAGGAAGAAGAAAAAGCTGACACCCGGACCCTTTGTAATGAATTTATAGATGAAAAGTAACCTGATTCCAAGGTGCCTTCACCACTAACATCAGCAGGTCAGTAACGTGATTTCTGTACGCTTATATTCTGCAATTTGTTAAGTGTCACTGACAATTATCACTCATCTTTAAGCACTTAATACACTTGAATCTTATTGGGGATGGAGACTTTTTCAAGTCACTGATGGTAGCCCTACTCATTTACTTCCTGCAAAATATTAGACAGTGCTTACAAATAAAACTGGTTTTAAATCATCCTCCCTGAATGGTCCCTGAAGTCTTAAATCAATGGATACTCTACAATTCGTTAGATCTAAAAGGTATCATAGTCAGGGTTTACTGAAGCTTCAGCTCACTAAATCAGGGTGGCTCTAAGCGAAGGGGCTGAGGAAAAAAGATGTGCAGGGTAAACATCTACAGTTCTGGCTGGCTTTACTGCTGGGAAGTGGGTGCTAGGTTCACGTGGAATAAAAAGGAGAAACGATGATCCACACGTTTTGACTGGAGTTTTAACTTCATTCTGCTCCCAAATGACTAAAAAACCCTCCAAAACAACTTCCATGGTTTATACCCCTTTTATTTCTATCTCTTACTCTTTAATGGCACAGAGCTGATTGGGGTAGGAGAAGTGAAGAGAAGAAAACAATTTCTCCCCATCACATCGTCCTCTCTGGGGGTACTATCCAGGTATCAATCTGGTTCAACCAGGTAACAACCTCACCCTTATGCCTCACACCATAAGGACCTGTTCATCTCAATGCTATTCCTCAGGATATGGGCATTGATTAAGCTATTTTGGCAAGTCTTCAAAAGTATCATCTTTTATGACTTTAAAAGACCTACACAAGAAGTAGTCGTCCCATTTAAGAAGTCTAAGATCTATGTAAGGAACATTCTGGCTTCAGAGAAAATGGCATTTTGGAGAAAAGCATCTCTAAGTCTTTAAATAATTAAAAGTCAGTTGGGACAATAGGGTAGGAACACAAATTACAGGAAGGTCCCAGTACACAGATGGACTGTTTTCTCGATATTTGTCTGAATTGGCTGTGTGGTGTTCAGACTACCATTTCCCATGCTGCTGCTAAGTCGCTTCAGTCGTGTCCAACTCTGTGCGACCCCATAGATGGCAGCCCACCAGGCTCCCCCGTCCCTGGGATTCTCCAGGCAAGAACACTGGAGTGGGTTGCCATTTCCTTCTCCAGTGCATGAAAGTGAAAAGTGAAAGTGAAGTCGCTCAATTGTGTCCGACTCCTAGCGACCCCATGGACTGCAGCCTACCAGGCTCCTCCGTCCATGGGATTTTCCAGGCAAGAGTACTGGAGTGGGGTGCCATTGCCTTCTCTGACCATTTCCCATAGAAACAATTAATTCACTGAGCTATTCACAGAGCCTATCTAGGCACACTGTGACTGAAATGCTGTCAATTGCTAACAGAAAGAGTATTAATTACAATGACAGATTCAGTAAAACAATAAACCAGTCACAATTAACTAGAAAAAAATGGCTTCATAACTTTCCCTAAAAGTTAATATTTCAGTTAAACTAATTATTTGGCAAATGAGGAGATGGCTAGAAATTATAGATTCTCAACAGGGTTTAAAAAAATCAATGGCACAGGCTCCTTATTATCAACAATTTAATGCTATGACTTTCTCTTAATATTTGGCATTTTTTACTTTGTAATATAAATTAGTCTTGGTTTCCGCTGCCTCTAGGTGTTGTGCATGTGTGATGATTCCTCTTCTTTGACTTAAAATATAATGTTTAATTATAGCCTCACCAAAGACTTAAAATTCTGGTTTCCCTCAGGGGAAAAAAATACCTATAACTGGAGTTTATGAAAAATTGTTAGTTGTAGCTAATCCTGGATAATAAGTGGGATTTTTGAAAAAAATAATAAAGCTAATATCACTTTCTTTCTCTGATGAAAGTATGGCATTATTATTCCATGTACTAATCATTGTCTCTTTTGGGGGGACGGGGGGAACACATTCCCAAAGGTTTTTTCTATTGTGACACAACTGAGCAGGTTTTAATAAAAAGAAAAAGGTTAGGATATTGCTAAAGTCTGCACGTGGAAAAGACTGTGGGAGGTCGACTTCATTGATGTGTGAATGGTGGACAGCAGAGAAAAAACAGACAGCGGAGAAGTGAGGTGTGCACCAAAGCTTCGGGGAGGGGAGGAGACTGGGCACACTTTGGGTTGGATGCATCCCTCGCTTCTAACCACTAGGTGGCACTGTTCATCCAAGGCTGCCTGGCAGATAGTAGGTGACAGAGAAGACGAAGTGACTGCCTGTTCCTACAAATGGAGTGTTTACAAGTCAGGTGCTCCTAACTCTGAAAATGCCTGAACATTCCAACAAACCTCATCATGGCCAAATCAAATGAGCCACTTCAGAGCACCAGCTAAATTTCTCTGTCTTCATCTTCGTGAAAAGTATACTATGAAATTTAACATTTTCTTGAACTATAAAGTTATTGCTATCTACTAAAAAAAAAAAAACAAACAAAAACCCACAACTATTATTCTAAATCATGTGATTCAAATGCCAGATTCAGTGCTTAAAGTCTCACATAAAGATCTAATAAAATGTTTTATTTTTATACACTTAATCCCTCTACCTGTAAATTCTTTTTGCAGCTGTCATAATTGAGACTTTAAAGTAACTGAAATTTTAAAGTCAGTTTCCAGTCATGTCCAGTGGAAAAATGAGCTCAGTTCTCCCTTCTGTTTGATACTCCTTTGGGTGCAAGGCCAAGAAAATCCTCCCTGAAGTGCCAAAAATCAATTTGTACCAAAGCCAACTCAGATACATCACAGGAAATTTGCAGGCTATTGGGCTGAATACTAAGTTTGCTAGAAATCCTAACTCTCATCTTGTAATTTTGGGAAATAGTATCCCTACCTCATAGAGATCATTCCCTAAAAGTTGCCTGTAACAGGGTAGCATTCTCAGACCACCTGTGCACAGAAAGGCCCTTTTCCTTTTGCTTTGTCACTTCTCTTACATGTGTGTTTCTAAAATTTCTATTTAAAACAGGAACAATGTATATTTCTCAGTGTATATGCTTTTTCCTGCTTATCTTCAGCACACTGTGAAGCCTTTGTTCAAGGGACTGAACCGAAGCCTAATGCAATCTACAAGGTGTGTGATATTTGTTGCTAGTGGTGAGAGGTCCTAAGACAAGCAATGATTTAGCCGTGTCTCCCTGAAATCTTCTAGTAAGAAATATTTCCCAGAGCTCACTGTCCCTTCTTGGTGAAGTAAAGCAGTGGAAAGCTCACAGGTTGTAGTGAGAACAGACAATCCCACCACTGACAGCCAATGA
This sequence comes from Bos javanicus, assembly GCF_032452875.1. NCBI lineage: Eukaryota > Metazoa > Chordata > Mammalia > Artiodactyla > Bovidae > Bos > Bos javanicus. The sequence goes on from NC_083893.1 coordinate 16,769,446, forward strand.
AGCTGTTCCCCACTTCCTGAACTCTTTACAAACAGATCTGATTCTTTGGCAGCAAAAATGCATCAACAGCATTATTTAAAAAGGTGTCTATAACCACTGAAGCTATTAAACTTACCGGTTTCCCAAACTCCAATTCCGAAAAGAATTTATACCAAGGTTCATTCTTTAAATCTATCTCTTCTGGGCTTATATCCCGACTCTATAGGGGTTGGTGACAGGGAAATGGAAGAAAGAGAAGGATAACATTATGCAGAGATTACATAGGAACCGGCCAGTAGAGATGCAGTGGTTTCCAGAAATATATAGCACCTGCATTCAACAGCAGCAATCATTTTTTTTTTTTTTTTTTTACAGACATGAGCAAAATCAGGAGCTGAAACAGGCAGGAAAGGATGTGTTTATGAAAACAGGCACACTGAGGTAGGCAGCAGTGAAGGAATTGTTCATTGGTCTCCAGGCAGAGGGACGCATATGGAGAGCACTGTACCCCACGGCTGCCCTCTCAACACATCTGAACACGGGCATGACAGTTTTCCCTGGTAATTGTCAGAGTGGTGGGAGAAAAGAGAGCCCCTCTTTCCTCTTTCCAAAGAGCTAAGAGTTATAAGCAAATAACCCGGTGAACACACCAAACATTTAGCCATCTATGCCAGATGAGTAGAGCAAACACTTTTTATGGGCTAGTACAGTTTTAGTACTTATTTGCAAGGCTGTCTTCAGGTTTTCAAAAATCAACACCAAATACTGACAGTTTTATAAAAGCCAATTTGTTAATACTGCATCTTTAATGGCACATGAGTAGGTGAGAAACCAAGTCCCACACAGAGTAAAGTGAAAGATGATGTAAGTAAAAACAGAAGACACAAGTGAAAAAACATTTTAAACAAGCATCCATGGGGGATGAACACAGACAGATATACCTTGTGCTTTAAGAGATAAATGTTAAAGAACTGGGGGGAAAAAAAAGGAAAAAGCTGAACAAGACAGATAACAGTACAACACGGGGGAGAAACTTCTGGGTTATGTTACAAAAATAAGTTAGCTTTCTCATTTTATACAGCTCTAAGCGGTAATGCACAGACTGATAATTTGATTGCTTGGGATTTCATGTTTCGTCAAATATTTATAAAGTTCTGGTACCTTGCTCTGTGGAAGAGCATATGTTTCTGGAAATAATTAGTTGGAAAATGAGTGTCTGGAAAGCAAATCAGTTTCCCTTTAATAAACTGGAGATATGATCACATCAGATGAAAGTGTTAGAGGCTCACACAACTTAATTCTTATGTGTATGTGTTTCAAAAAATCTTAATAGTCACAAAAGAGAGAAATGGTGATATCCTGACAATATGAAATAGAAAATACACATTTTCCATTGAGATTGAAAACATCGTAAGAAACATCATGCCCTCGGGAACACAACATATAGAAAGGAAATCGCACGTCCTGTGGACACATCTCCAAGTGACTTCTTCACAAAGCAGTTAGTTGAAATGGCTTTTGCAGCTTGTTGAAATGGCTGTAAACTTTCTTAGCGACCTTCACCAGTCTCTAACATCCCTATAAGGATCTTTACTATTATTTCTACTTCTGCTTTAAACCAAGGAAGATCTGATAGATAACTTTTAACTGAGATTAACTGAATAGAAGTTAGTTGAAATCAAAGGAAGATATGTATTGAAACAGTCTGTCCTCTTGCATCCAGACTAAACCTTCTTCCAATTGTCTTTAGGGGCAGAGGAGCTTAAAATCTGGAGAATGTGTGTTCCATCTCAGTGGATTCTGTAATCCTGTAAAATACTGGAATCTATATTCAGCGAAATGAGGTGCAATCCTGACAAGGACACCACCATTTAGGAGGGTCAGGTTAGACACGGGGACACCCTAGGTCCTTGTATGATGGGGCTTCATGAAACCTATTTCATGTTTATTACTTTAAAAGACTACTTATAAACTGCTCCCTGGGAATAATTTTTTTTTTCCCTATTTTTTCAAAATAAAATGTACCAACTTTTTCAGAAAACTGCCTGAATGTCCTGGTACTCAGTTCTGAAAGAATCAACCCATTTTATTGTCAAAGGTTGTTCACAGATTGTTTTATTACCAAGGTTAATGATGGGTTGAGAATTGAATCAGGAGGCATGTCAATCAGCTTGCACCCAGAGCAGCCAACCTTAGCCCTCGGAGCTGCCCAGCGAGAAAGCTAAACAGGTAATAAATACCACGTAGCACTTGATTCTGCACTGATAACTCCTTTCTAGGTCCAAGCACAGAATGGACAGATAGGGGACTGTCCTTCCGGACGGAGAGCAGGCTGTCTGTTCTGGCAGGCAGAGCGGATTCCACAAAGCCAGGCTGAGGTCTCTGCGACAGGGAGCTATCTTTTCCCAGCTTGGCAAAATCCTCAGAAAAGGCAGGGGACTCATGAGGAAAATGCCTGATCGCTCAGAAGAATGGTTCTGCTGCTTGGACGGGAGCCGGAGACTAGCTTCAGACTGTAATTAAAGAATCTGAATGTGGCGTGTTCATTTACATGGCACTTTCTTATATTCACAGATCTTTTTCACCCACATTATCACATGAGTGACCCTCTCATTCAATGCTCCGGTGAGGCTGGCAAGCCAGATAATTCCATTTTACAGGTGAAAACACTGGTTGTTCAGAAAAGTTAAGTGATGCCCCCGGACATAAGGCAGTTATCTGAATTTGAACTTGGAACTCAGAAACCTTTCAATTCCTAGTCCAGTGCTGCTTACATTTCTCATACTCCCCAGGAGAAGGGGGTAGAGCTGCTGAGTTTGAGGATGATACCAAGCTAACATAAGGGCATGTCACAGACTTGAAAAGCCAGGAAGGAGCTCAAGGTGACTCTGAACTGGGAAGAAACTAAGTTGGGTAAATCCCCATGTTTTACACTTTCAAATAAATATTGTGCTTGTAATAATGATTTTTACATTTGTCCTTCTCACATTATCCCTATGGGAGCAGGAACCCCAACATCTAACCCAGGGCTTGGCACATAAATGTTATTCTACAAGCAGACCCTTGAACAACCTGGGCCTCAGGGATGCGTGCAGTTAAAAATCCTAGTATAATTTACTGGCCCTTAGTATCCAGGGTTCCTCCACATCCACAAACTCAACCAACTGCAGTCGTGCAGGGCTATAACATTTACTACTGAAAAGAATCCACAATTAGGTTGACTGTGCAGTTCAAACCTGTGTTGTTCAAGGGTCAACTGTACATATTTATTGAATTGAGCTGAGGTTCAGTTCTGTAAAGGACTTAGGAGGGAAGTATGTAAAAGGACCATAGCCTGAAAAAAACCTATTTCTGACAAAGCAGGGACCAACCAGTACCTCTCCAACTCCAAGACCAGAAGAGAAGAAAATGGGCCCATACTACAATAAGAGGGAGGCCAAACAGTAATAAACAACTTCATATGAGTTTGTCAAATAGCTCAACAGGTCACCACGGCTTTGAATCTCCTGCGAGTCTTCTGAAGGTAGCAAAGTGTTTGTCTGGGACGCTGTGGGTTTGCTGCAGGGACAAGATGAATGCTAAGGCAATCTTCACAGCCTACCCGTCAGCCCTCTGTGCGAACAGGACAGATGTGCCTGTGAGGTCCCAGTTCAAACCGCCAGGCTTAAGCAGACCCAAGCACCTCCAGCTGGAAAAACACTGGGGGGAAATAGGGATTCTCCCCCATAGAAAAAGATGTGCCTTTCTGGGAGAAAATTTAGATTCTCTATCTGTCTCTAGTTAGTACACTTATTCACAGCTCACCACCACAAAAACGTGTGCGCGTGCACAGGCGTGTGAGTGTGGTGGTGGTGGCTGGGGAAGAAGGGGCCCCTCAAATTCTGGCAAACCAAACACTGAAACCAAAAGGCAGGACTCACACTGAAACTCCCATTCCAACTTATCTGTTCGTGTGGCAAAAACAGCAGGAAGAAAAATTCAAAAATAAAGGACTGATTCCACCTCTGTGAAGAGCAGACTATGAAAAGATGAAGATTCTCTCTAAAATGAAAAACTACTCTTTGGGAAGAAACAGCTGGACAGCAATGTTCCTCTCCGGCCGGCCTTGGGTGTTATGTCCTAACTGGTTGGCCCAGGCCCTGGTACAGCCGGAGGGGCTTCCTGTGTGGGAACAGCCAGATGGTGCTTGACCATCCACGGGAACGGTCACCACAGCTCTCCAAAGTGGGGCCCGTGGGCAGAGTGAGCTACTTGTCAGGGTTTGGGAAAACAATATAAATGCTCCCAAGGACTATGATATGGAGGATACTGTGACCATTGTGGTATCGATGAGCACAAAACTACGGATTTGGGGGATTCCCCCCACCCCTCCAGTTTTGAGTAGTGGTCAAATTACTAGGAACCAAGGAAAGGAAGAGGAAACAAAGGAGAAATTAAGAGGAAAGCTTTCAGTAACAGCAATGACCATCTATGAATAATACTATCACCAGAACAAAAGCACGCAGGGGCCTACAGAGTCTGGAAGCACGGAAGTGTACGGATACATGATGTATGTCCCTGGCTTGTTATTCAAGTATCAGGAACATACTCAAAGGACATAACTTTCTTTCTAGGAAGACCTGTGTGGAAGGTTACCTTCTGTGTTTAGTACCTTCTCACAGAGAGAGAACCTGCAGTGAAGGGAGGAGACAGAGGCAAAATTCTCTACTCCTCTCAGAACTTTTTGCTTAAAATAACTTTGGTGCACAGTAAATGCTGGAGAATGACAACTCTGAAGCATTTTGGTGAACTGTTGAACCTTTTTTCCTAACTAAAATTACTTACCCCTTTGTGCTTTTAAAGATGTCACCTTTGTATTTTAGTAAAAGTCAAATCAATTATTCCTTAAAAACATGTAGAGCAAAAGAGGCGGAGGGAGAAGAATTTGAACCCACATTTCAGGGGCCTTCTTATTCTGGACTCAGTGCGGTAACCGCATTTTAATGAGAATCAATCCCCAGCATGACAATTCCCTCCTGCTTGAAAGGCCGGAGGGCTGCAGGTTTATGGAGCCTTGGAGGTCCCTTTAACCATGATCAGAATTCTGAAACCAGCTTGTTCTAATGAAGGGTGAATAAAAGGAAGTGTGATGGGCAGATATGAAACTCATCAGTTTGTAAAAATTCTCCCTTGCCTTTACAGGGCGGTCTCCTATGCCCACACAGGCCATTCTCCCCACTGATAACTGCTTGGAGATGTGAACTTGTGTAGGGAACCACAAATCAGATGGAACATGCAATGTGTCCTCTCTACTGAACTTGTCAGAAAAGGAAGATCTAAAAGCCACAGTCTAACAGCCTGGGGCTTGTTTTCCCCCCAAGTAACATCATCATATTAATTATCTGGTTTTTAATGATGTACTTGTAACTTCAACAAAATGTATGCGTGTTCAAATAAGAGTCACCTCTAAAACTACAATTTTAGTCCGGTTAGTAATAAGCCTGATAAACGAATGGTTAGATGTTTTTTAAAAAAAAAAAAGCAGCAAAATCAACCTTTACACTAGCAGATTTAAAATTAGTGAAAACCATGCACAAAAAGAACAACAAAGCCACAATGAGAGGATTCTTTCAATGCAGACTCTCAGCACTTATTTGGTGAACACCTGCCAAATGAAAAGGGTAAAAATACTTCATATTGTCACTGTCTTCTAAACAAAGCAAGTCTATCTCAAGGGAGAAAGAATGTAATCCAAGCGCACAATGCATCTGGATTAAAGAACTCGGGCAGGGTGAGACAAAAGCACTTTAATATGCACATTACCATCTTTTCGTTGGTCAGAACAGAGGACTTGCCCGGCTGATACTCGTAAATGCTTCTGGGCTCTGCGCGGTATTTTCTTGTATCCACTTTCTTATCTGGGGGCTCCCAGTCAGTCCTGTAGAAAGAAAATCCTATTAGAGCTATTCTCATGAAAATTGGCATCCGACAGTTCTGACGACTTTGGCCGACTGTAGTTTAATCAAGGAATTTTTATATCCGAGGCACAAAATGGGACTCTGCGCAAAGTGTTCAGTTGTGCTGGTTTCCTTCTTCAATTAACCAGTTAGATCCCTGTGTTTGCTTCACAAAAGGCTTGAGGTGTCCATACTCAAACCATGCACCGGGAAGCAGGGAGACAAGAAAGGGAAGAAAAGCAGCAGCTGCAGCTGCGAAGTGTTCTCTGGAAAAAATCCTTCACCTTGCTCTGCTCTCAGGGGCTTATCATCTCCCAGACATGCCTGTACTTCCCACTCAGGCTGGTGCAGTGAGAGAGAATGCAGGACCCAGAGCCAGGCAGCTGTGGTTCCAACCCTACTACAGCCCTTGCTAGCTGGCTCCTCTGGGCCAAGCACTCAGCCTCTACTGAACTGTTTACTCATCTGGTAAGTGCGGTTGTTGCAAGGATTAATGAGACAGTATGTCTCAGCATGTAAATCACTTTGCAAAACACCAGGCCCACAGTAACCACTCTTTAAACACTTTGGTTTTGTTTTGTTTGTTTGTTTTTGGCCACACGGTGTGGCATGTGGGATCTTAGTTCTCCGATCAGGGATTGAACGTGCAACCTCTGCACTGGAAGCATGGAGTCTTCACCACTGAACTGCCACGGAAATTCAAAACGTTACTAGTTTTTATAACCATGTTCTTCTTCCCTATTCCACACCCTACCCTGGTAATCACCCAAGATGCAGCCTTTGGCACAGGTACTTAACCTGATCCAGTGGGGGATTTCAGAGGATACATGAAGCCTTGGAAATTACTTGCAAAATTTTCACGTAGGCACATAATTGCATTTTGTACTGTGATTATAATCAGTTTTTCCTGCAAGGCTACAAACTTCTTGAAGTCATGGACAATGATTTATGTGTGCAATGTGCCTACATAGCATCTTCTTCAATCGCACACAGAATGCACCCAGCAGATGCTTAATGAATGCACTTGTAAGGATTTGCAGGTACACCCAGCCTTCCTCTCAGATTAGTTATCAAACTCTGAGGCAGATGTCATATACATATATGTGGGATTTCAAAAATAGCCATTCATTTGTCATGAAGATGGAAAAAGTTTGGAGGTATGAAACTGTGTGTATTTAAAGAGAAAATAATTTTGTTTAGCCAGAACCAATTTTGGGTTGAGAAGTGTTAGAAGATGGAGCTGGGAGATGCCTGGGACACTGGTCCAGATACCCTGGAGGCTGCTCCCAAGGGCATGCTGCTGCTGCTAAGTCGCTTCAGTCGTGTCCGACTCTGTGAGACCCCATAGATGGCAGCCCACGTCCCTGGGATTCTCCAGGCAAGAACACTGGAGCGGGTTGCCATTTCCTTCTTCATTGCATGAAAGTGAAAAGTGAAAGTGAAGTTGCTCAGTCGTGTCTGACTCTTAACGACCCCATGGACTGCAGCCCAAGAGGGTCCTCCGTCCATGGGATTTTCCAGGCAAGAGTACTGGAGTGGGGTGCCGTTGCCTTCTCCGCCCAAGGGTGTAAGACTCAGAAAAAGACAACTGGGTCATTTAGTGTGGGCATTAAGAGATGACAAATATCATATCAACCGTCAAGCCTTATGTTTTGATAGTGTGTTGAATAAATAAAGAGATACTAAAAAGTGTCGGAGAAGACGATGGCACCACACTCCAGTACTCTTGCCTGGAAAATCCCATGGACGGAGGAGCCTGGTAGGCTGCAGTCCATGGTGTCGCTGGGAGTCGAACACGACTGAGTGACTTCACTTTCACTTTTCACTTTCATGCATTGGAGAAGGAAATGGCAACCCACTCCAGTGTTCTTGACTGGAGAATCCCAGGGACCGGGGAGCCTGGTGGGCTGCCATCTATGGGGTCGCACAGAGTTGGACACGACTGAAGCAACTTAGCAGCAGCAGCAGCAAAAAGTGTAGCTTCATTTTAAAATTATATTCTCTGCTGTGGGCCCCATCAGTATGTATAGAGAATATTAAAACACATGACAAATCTTATAGTTCAAGATTCCTCTTGTGAAGACGGAAAGAGTGATGATAATTATTGTCAACATTATTTAAGCCCATCTGCTGAGCCAGGACTACAGGATATGTTACATGCATTATCTTGTGTTATCCTTGCAGTATCCCGAGGAAGGTAACATGTTTCCCCATTTTACAGATGAGAACATTGACAGTCAAAAAAATAAATCACTGCTAATAAGTGATAGAGCAGGGATTCGAACTCAGGTCTGCTTGACGCCTGGCTCCAACGCTGCCTGACTCAGAGAAAGAGATTGTGTATTAGAGCCTAAAATCATGGAGCTGATGAGAACACTTACCTCTCTGGGCTTGATTTTAGCGAGGAAGAGCGGGTCGGGAGGGGAAGTGTGGCCGACCTCTTAACTACCTTCTCACCATCAATGCAGCTCATCTCACTTTTTGAGCGAGGCACAGAAAGGGGAGATTTTGCTGGAGAAGGAAAAAGCGGGTGCAAAAGACTTTTAAAATGGATGAAAACAGGAAGATCCTTCCCTCGTCCACCACCCTCCCTTCCACCCCCACAACCAAGAAATTCTAAGCCACTTACTGTCTTCAGAAAAGGAGTATCGAGGAGAGTACAGATCTGAGTCATCATCTAGTGAACAAAACGAAACGTAATCAGGAGACATCCGGCTCAGGTAAGAGAACTGCGTGACAAGTCCCCCCACTGCCAGCATCCTGCACCGACCGTTGTCCAGCCACACCCGGGAGCCCAGAGGACAGAGGAGGAACCAAGCACCAGAAGCTACACCATGGCAAACCACACAGTTCAGAGCTGGGTTTGGAGAACCCACCCAACCAAACAGACCTGTAGTCAGAAAGGTACACTCACAAATCCTGGGGGAGGACTACCCCTGACACCCAGAAATGCATGGGGACAATGAGCCAAAGGTCCTCTCGAGAGAATTCCCACAAGCAAAGCTGGTCCCCAGCCTGGCCGAGTGGGAAACAGGCTGAGATGGATGCCTGCATGTTGGCGCTGTCTCTGGTCTATGCTGCTGAGTTTCAGAGTCCCCAGGCCTGCCCGGTGGGATGGGGAGGCCCCAGGTGTGGTCTCTAGCTGCCTGGCTCAGCTGTGACCCATTTCATATGCTAAGGTCCCATATACTGAGTTGGCCCCAAAGTTCGTTCTATTTCTTCCATAACAGCTTATGGGAAAACCTGAATGAACTCTGAGGCCAACTCAAAACAAAATCGTTTAGCAAAGTGGTAGTGCAGCTAAGAAAACAGCTTGAGAAACCCCTTGTCATCATTTGTTTTGATTCCACTGTAAACGAGTCCCTCAGATAGCCTTCCTTCTTGGAACCCCACAAGCCCTCAGCAGATCCTCACATAATCTGCTCTGCAGAAGTGCCACTCGGGGTCAGTGTCTAAATTGTGACTCTGGATCGAGTCACACTCAACCGGGTTTCTGTAGTGGGAGATGGCTCTCCTAGGGCGGGGGTGGGGAGATGGCTCTCCTAGGGCGGGGGTGGGGTGGGGTGTGTGTGTGCATCTGTTAAGTCACTTCAGCCATAACCAATTCCCTACGACTCTATGGACTTTAGCCCACCAGGCTCCTCTGTCCATGGAATTCTACAGGTAAGAATACTGGAGTGGGTTGCCATGCCCTCTTCCAGGGGATCCTTCTGACCCAGGGACTCAACCCGTATCTCTTACGTCTCCTGCATTGGCAGGTGGGTTCTTTACCACTAGTGCCACCATAAGCACAGGTCTCTAAATAAGCGGAACACCGACCCAGGCGCCAAGACTTGCAGAATCAAGACTTGAACCCTTCGTGGACATGGCTGCGTGGAACTAAAAACGAGACCACAGGTACTCTCACTGGAACAGGTTTGTCAGCTGGGACTGCCCTGGAAACCCAGGATATTTAGTCACTATATCCATGATGACCCCTCCAAAGCATTTCTCCAACAAGAGTTAGGCTGAAATAGCCTCTTATGTTTTCTAATAGCTCACTAACCTGAATTCCGAATTCATGAATGTGGAATAAAGACCCAACTCCTCTTAAAATCGGTATAGCTTTACATAACACAGCATGCAAACTAGCTTGCAAAGACAAGTCAGAGAACCCCATGTAATGTGTTGATGGTCAGTCCTTGTCTCCATGTTGTTTTAAGCTTCAGAGCAGAAAAGGCCAGAATATTTTATAAAATGTACTAAAGCTAACACTGCTATTCTTTCCAGTATTATTCAAAAACAGGATCTCTATCTCCCTTTCTACCTCCCCTCTCCTCTCCCTATTGTATCTGTCCCGGGTTTTCCAGCTCCAAAAATGGAAAGGTTTTGGATACTGAGACATCTTTTCTCCTCCCTCCCTTCCTCCTTTTTGCTTTGATATTGGCTAATTCTTATCCTTAAAGTTGAACAGAGCTTAAGGTTCTTCTACCAATATAGCTATGCCTTTCCCTGCTATAAACTGAACATGAGAGCTTATTTAACTTTTGAAAATAGGGCAGAAGAGATAAAGTGGGATCCAGAAATAGATGTTTCAGAGTACTCTTCTGAAGACTTCTGTGTTGCCTGCTTTTGTTTGTTTTGCTGCTTTTGTTTTTCAATAGAGCTTCTGATTATTATACAGATAAGATACCACAGCACCAAAGAAAACTAAAAATTAGCTTTGATTGTAGTGATTTGATTGGAAAAATGGTGCCTGCCAAATGAGAAATTAGCTTAGTTAGGAACCAATGTAGGTATTGTTTAAAATCCAGCCTAGCATTCTAGCTCAAAACCCTGTCTCTCTTTGAATCAGGGAGAAGTTACAACCTAGCAGCAGATGGTAAGGTGAGGGTTAATTTATAACTATTATCTGGTTCTTAAAGTAAAAGCAGAGTTTTCATGGGGAAAAACAGCACTTAAATATTCAAGGTTTTTTCTTTTTTTTTAATTCTCAGCTTTTTAAAGATTTTTGCTCCCTAGAGCTTTCTAATGTGGAATTCTAGAACACCCGTTAAAAGAAAATGAGAAATAGTTCTGAGATGGAAAAAAAAAATAAAAACAGAAAACAGCATGGCTGGGGGAGTTAATCTGTGTATTTTCAAAGTTTGAAAACGGAGGAAGGGGATTTCCCCGGTGGTCCAGCAGTTAGGACTCAGTGTTCTCGTTGCCAAGGCCCCGGGTTCAATGCCTGGCCAGGTGACTAAAATCCCACAAGCCGCACAGCAAGGCCAGAAAGAGAAGTAGGAAAGAAGAGGCGTGGAAGGGGGTGAAGACAAGAGAGAAGTCTGAATGCCTGAACATTCTTAAAGCAATTTCTGTATCTGGTGTAAGTGGAAAAAGAAATCTCTTCCATCTCAAGCTAGCACAGGGCAGGGGCATCTCCATGAACAAGCTTTTCATTTTTCCCAGTGTCCATGGGATCCACCTCTGACATGCGGATTTCAGTTCACTGACTTTCAGGCGGGCAAACTCAAGTTGCCCAGGGGGTGCATAATTTATTCCTTGAATTTTTGTCTTGCAAATCTAATGGAAGCAAACTTTACGTATGTTTACAAATAAAAATAATAGCTGCTCCCATTATCAAGTGCCTAATAGTAACTGGTCATTTACTAATATTGCCTCACTCAATCCTTGGAAAAACTCCTGGAGGTATGTAAGTATATATCTCAGAGACAAGGAAATTAGGGCCCAGGGAGGTTATGAAAATTTGCCCCTAGCACAGTGTGGAAGACAAAGCAAGAATGTATTCAGGTCTTTCCAACCCCACTTCCCTACCTCTGCCCAGCCCCATTTGCCTGACTCCAGGGAGAACTGTAGCTATTCCACTGTAATAGAATAGGCTCTTTATTGGGGAGGAGGCAGGGGAGGGTGTTGTGAAAGTCAAACACTGCAGTCCTGGCCTGGATGACTTCTAGCCCTGGAGGCCTTTGCTCTTATATTTTCCACATTACCCCTTCCCTGGTGACACTTAAGCAAGTTTTTGAGTTACCCCACGACCCGGCTAGCTTTCTTCCTGCTCTTCTGTATGGAAATGGGTAGAACTGAGTCACGCTTGCTACATCTTCCACTTGCTGCTTCTTGTACCTTCTCCTGGCAGGCTACGTCTATGCTGGGACAGATGGGGATAAGGTTCACCATTTCTATACACCGGAGCCAGCCAAATGTTTGTGTATTTAACCATGGGGTCGCTAGGAGTCGGACACGACTGAGCAACTTCACTTTCCCTTTTCACTTTCACGCATTGGAGAAGGAAATGGCAACCCACTCCAGTGTTCTTGCCTGGAGAATCCCAGGGACGGGGAGCCTGGTGGGCTGCCATCTATGGGGTCGCACAGAGTCGGACACGACTGAAGTGACTTAGCAGTAGCAGGACACTAAACGAAATGTTTCTCCAGTTGTTTATGAACACAGATATTGTCTATGCGTGAAATCCTGCTTTTACTATTTCTCCAAGAGTCCTTTCAAAGAAAGTCCCAGTGGGCTCAGTGGAGCTGGATCTTGTGATTCCTGCTGGTGGTGGAGCCACACGCTGTGTGCCCTAGAGCCCCAAGCAGCAAGCATCAAATCTTGGCAGCGACACCAAAACTCCCTGTGCCAGTGACTTGCAGAAAATTCTAACAGTATTTACTGGGTGTGAACAACTCACCCCAGGGCCCTGAAGACCCCTGCTGGGCTAAGATGTTTACACACCAATGATTTCCCTTTGGCAGTGTCCTTGGAGGTTCCATTTGGGGATAGCTACTCTCCTAAAACTGCCAGGAGGCACATAACTGGCTTTTCAACCACAGTACTTTAAATAGACTAAAAAAGATTTCCTCTGTTTATTTTTTTAAGATTTTATAATAATCTCAAAGACACTGGAGAAAATGCTGGTTGTTCTATTAAAAAAAGTATGTAATTGACCAAATTGAGAGGATGGGCAAAAAGCACTATTTGCATAATTGCTTGCCTATATCAGTTAAATTTCAATTTTATGCATTTGTTAGGCTTTAAACTTAAAATTATTTTTCCAATTATCAGTGGTTCATTTTTAACTCAATCTTTTCCCACAGCACACGTTAATTCTTTTTCCTGCTTTACCCCACACACTTAAGAGGAAGAAAGGGGTCAAGATAGACACAATACACCCATCCAACAAACAAAAATGGTCAAAGAAAAGCGTACACAGAGGCAGGTATACAGTCTGGGTGGGATTCGGGAGGAAGAATAAGAAAAAGGAGGAGTGGGGCAGGATGGTCAGGAAGAGTCCAGGGGGCTCGGGAAAGAGCCCCAAAGCTGTCTGTGCTCTGACTGCACGTGAGCGTGCGAAGTGACTTCAGTCGTGTCTGACTCTTTTCGACCTTATGGACTGTAGCCCGCCAGGCTCCTCTGTCCATGAGGTTCTCCAGGTAAGAATACTGGAGTGGGTTGCCATGTCCTCCTCCAGAGGATCTTCCTGACCAGGAATCAAACCCGTGTCTCTTAGATTTCCTGCACTGGCAGGCAAGTTCTTTACCACTAGCACCATCTGGAAAGACCCAAGTTCTGGTTAGACACAATCAAATTTTAAATAATGAAAAAAGAAAAAAAAAGATCAATATAGGATGCAGAGTAGCTACAGAAGACAAACTTAGAAAACAAAAAATTGAATGCAAAGGAGTAAAGAGAATGAGGTGGAACAGGACAGGAGCGGAGACAGCAAGAGTCTGGGAGGGCCAGAGGGCTAGAAGACGACTCACCGGCCTCATCTCCTAAGGCATTCGTTCCTCCCTTGAAGATGGAAAGGGACTAACGGTTACCTCGCTCCGCTAGCTCACAGGTCAGACTTCTGCACTTACTCAGTGGAGGCCTTCTGGGCAGCTCTGGTTAGGGGACAAAGGTGACCGCTGCGAGCACTCAGCTCCGCCTCTGGGCAGTACTCGCTGGGGCTTGGGCAGAGGATCCTGGCCAGCCAGCCTCACAACAGAACCATCTGCTTGAACTCAAGCAAAATAAGGGTATCCTAAGAAATGCTGAAAGGCCAGTGGAGGATTATTTTAACTCAGATATAGATATGCCTAAGAAAATAAGCCTCCTAAATCCTTGCCTGAATGCATCCTCATCTAGGAATGGGGAAAAGGTCAGTGAGATGGACGACTATGACGTGACGCATCCCCACAACCTGAGGATGCCTTGGGGTGGGGTCTGGAGTCACTTCACCAGGAGACGGCAGTGACCATCAGCCTGACAGCCTGAAGACACATCCACAGCAAGGGGAAAACATTGGTCTCTGGGACTTCACCCTTGGCTGGTATGACAGCCCTTACCCTGGCATGGTCAGACGGGTTCTCACTGGCCATGGACCACATGGTAACACTCCAGTTACTTGGTTTTGCTTATCAGGAGGCATCATTTGAAAATATCTCCCATCTTCTTGACGTGAAGCATGTCAAGAAAGCCAACATCATCTGGCTACGTTCAGAGCAGACAGGCTAGTTCTTTTCAGTCTGTATTCCTCACTCTCATTCTGTATTCAAATCCCCCAAACTGCACTGGCGAGTATCTGCTTCCTTTTGTGGAGGATGGAAAAGGGGGAGGGGGTCCTCCTCCACTGCAGTGGTCCCCAGTCCTGACCACGTGACAAATCACTTGGGGAGCTCTCCTAACCTCATATTCCCAGACACCACCCCTGGAGTTGCTGGCTCAGCTAAGTGGAGCATGACTAAGAAGCAGGCCAGTTGGATGCCTGAGTTAGGCATCAGAGAGTCCTGGCGAAGGGGACAGCCAAGAACACAGAGTGCAACAGGAAAGGGAAAGGAATCCGCAGAGTAAATAAACACCCATGTCTGGGGGGCCCCAGAGACCTGGGTTGAATCCTCACTCTGCCACCTGCCGTGAGATCTTTCACAAATTACTTAACCTTTCTGAGCCTCAGGCCCTCACAAACATGAGGACTTACCTCAAGGAGCTGTTGGGAGGATGAATATGAGATAACAATTGTGATGCAGCCAGCATGCAGCCTTGTATTCAGTAAGTGAAAACGGAAGTGTTAGTTGCTCAGTCATGTCCAGCAATTTGCGACCCCAAGGACTGTAGCCTGCCAGGCTCCTTTGTCCGTGGGGATTCTCCAGGCAAGAATACTAGAGTGGGTTGCCAGTGCCTTCTCCAAGGGATCTTCCCGACCCAAAGATCGAACCCAGGTCTCCCACAGTGCAGGCAGATTCTTTTACAGTGTGACCCAGGGAAGGGCTCAATAAATGGCAGTGGCAGCAGTTACTGCGGTGGTTGTGTTATTATTATTATTAATAGGATTATGAATGTGAGATGCAGAGGTGCTGGCCACCACACTGCTGTTTCCTAAAGCAGGAGGCAGTGGCGGGGCTTCTGAAGTGGTTTCTCTACATCATGTTCCTGTGGCTCCGCTTCAGAAGGAAAATGTGGGCAGGATGTCCAAAGACTCAGTCTAGCAGACCCTCTGTGGTCTGGGTAGCGCTGGCTCTGGTCTCTGTCAACATTCCCTCTCTCCGCTCTCACAATCAAAAGACCTGGTAGCATCTCAGATGCTAGGAAAGGACATGTGCCTTTAAGAGAGAGTATAGGCTGCATGCTTAGTCATATCCTCCGACTTTTTGTGACCCCACGGACTCTCTTTGTGACCGCATGGACTGTAGTCCACCAGGCTCCTCTGTCCGTGGGATTCTCCAGGCAAGAATACTGGAGTGGGTTGCAAATTCCTTTTCTAGGGAATTTCCCTACCCAGGGACTTAATCCAGGTCTTTTGCATCTCCTACACTGGTAGGCAGATTCTTTACTACTAAGCCACCTGGGAAGCCCTTTAAGGGAGAGGCTGGATGGTAGGTAATTCATAGACAAGTAGCTCTTAGGCAGGGGAGTGTGGGTCAGGTGAAGGTTTAAAAGAAAAGGGAAGTAAAACTCATTTGCTTATTAGCCTTACTTCAGGGTTATTCCCAAAGGATTTCTGGTAAATTATTTTTATTTTTGTAAGCTTTCTAGGGACCAGGCTATTACAGAGAAATTATAAGAAATAAGTCTCCTGAATTCATTCTACTCTTCCCAAATTTCCCAGCCTCAATCCCTCCCAGCTACCCCCTTGAAATAAGGAATGTAACATTGCTCCTTTCCCATACAGTGGTCTGAAAGATTAGCAAATGATTACAAGTGACTGCTCCTTGTTGGGACTTATGGCTTTTTAAAAGCACATTTTAAATCTCATTGATTAAGACATGATGATTCTACTTATCTTCTGAAAAGTCCAGCCAGAAGTTTACTTTTTCACTCTAGCTTGAGGGAAGGAGGAGGTGGCTAAGCTTGACATAAACTTTCACATAGTTCTTTACTATTTTGGAGAATCAGCTTTGAGACACTTAGAAATGTCTTTTATACTGTATAATCAACTAGAATTTAGAAAAAAAGCAGTAGCCCTTAGGCTAGGTTTTGATAGGTTTATTGCAAATAATTCTAGTTTCAAATTCTGCATTCAAACAAAACAAAAAAAAGCAGCAACAGTCTTCTTCCCTCAGGGGACAGACTCAGAATGACAGCTCACATTTCTCAGTAAATCTATTTTTTAAATGTTTGTTTAAAAAGGCTGCCCTTGTGGCTCAGCTGGTAAAGAATTCTCCTGCAAAGCAGGAGACCTGGGTTCGAACCCTGGGTTGGGAAGAGCCCCTGGAGAAGGGAAAGGCTCCAGTATTCTGGCCTGGAGAATTCCATGGACTGGATAGTCCATGAGGTCACAAAGAACTGGACACGACTGAGCGATTTACAGTTTCAATGCTCATTAAAATCCATGGGTAGAGCCTGCCTTGGTTAGGCGCTGTGCTGTGCTAAGTCGCTTCAGTCGTGTTGACTCTTTGTGACCCCATGGACTGTAGCCCACCACGCTCCTCTGTCCATTGGATTCTCCAGGCAAGAATACTGGAGTGGGTTGCCATTCCCTTCTCCAGGGGATCTTCCCGACCCAGGGATCGCCTCTTACGTCTCAGCATTGGCAGGCAGGTTCTTTACCACTAGAGCCACCTCAGTTATAGGTGTAATCTGTCTTTAACACTCTTCTTTGAAAGGTATGAATCTTTCCCATATTAAGAAGGGTGTGCAGAGCCCAGGGCCACTGACTGGCAGCACAGGGCTGGAGAGGCACTAAGGACAGGGCTGAGGAGGACCTGCCGAAACTCACAGATATCAAAACCACAAACCAGAGGCTCTCTCATTACTTAACAAAAAATTAAAATGAAAATAAAAATGCTCTACAGTGAGCTAGCTCAAACATTGCACTCGTTTGTAAAAAGCCTTCATCTAATTGAATACACCTGTAATCTACATCTGGCTCTGTCTTCTAGGCCAAGAGTGGGGGCGAGACACAACCAACCCTGTTTTTAAAAAGAATCTCCAGGCAAGAAGACTTCTTAGAAATTTGTGTTAAAGTCTAATCATCTTGGTTATTATGAATCTTTTATATCCAATCTAATTTTTTCCTCTTTATTCTTTAAGATGATTTCTTCCTTATGGGTCTTGGAAAATAAAACCTAGTAAGGTCTGCTTCATAAATTATAAGCGAAGAGTTATCATGTCATCCCTGTTTATACCTCATGGTAAAATAAGCCCCACTCTCTCCCTCGTACCCGACTTGACGTGAACCACCAAACAGACATCGTTGTCAGCCAGGGTTGCCAGGTGTGGCCGATGATGACATGGCAGCTCTGGTGTGAGGCTAGAAGGCAAAACCCTGCCTGCAGCTCAACAGCCAGACTGACTGGACACTGCTGGCACTGCCTGCGACAAGCTAAGGCATTCTTCCAGGCCAACGGGAGTCACTGTTTTCCTCCACAGGCCTCCTCCAAGTGGCCTTCCTCTGCCCATGTCTATGGGATTCTGCACCTTCAGGTATGCTCTGTGCTGGTCATCTTCCCTAGAAAGGAATCC
Source organism: Bos javanicus (assembly GCF_032452875.1). Classification (NCBI taxonomy): domain Eukaryota; kingdom Metazoa; phylum Chordata; class Mammalia; order Artiodactyla; family Bovidae; genus Bos; species Bos javanicus. The sequence goes on from NC_083893.1 coordinate 16,787,283, forward strand.
TATCTTATGAGAGGGTTGGGTACTCATGTCCAAAAAAGCACAAATCAAAAACTACAGTTGATTAAAAGTACCCTAAAGACATTTCCCACTGATCCTGTTCAGCCCACTGTTTCTAAAGCAATGTTTTTGCTAGAATTAGCACCCCAAAGCAAAAGACTAGGTTATCCCACACCAGAGACTCTTGCTGAAAATAAGGAGGTCACCGATTAAAATGAAATCATCAGCTTTAAATTTTTTAAGTATTGATTCCTTTGGCAGACTTTTCTTTTTGTTCAAAATAGGCCCCAGGCATGAAAGTGTTGGAAACCACTCATGAGCATATCACAGGGAGACTGAAAATGGAAAATAATAATTTAACTAAAATTGTATCTAACACAGCTCAGCACATCTTCTCATGTGCGTTAAGTGATCAATAAAATTTTGGTGAATGATCCAACAGACGACTTCGCCAAAGATGAGAAGGGTTGAGCAGGGTGATATGCTGAGCTAATCAGAACAGAGATGAACTGAGGAGGGGTTGGCACTGCGCTTCATCCTTAGGAAAGAACTCAGATTCTGTGGTCCAAAGCCTACACTCACCAACATTCTCCAGGCAGGTACTCAGGACCTACTGTGTGCCAGCAAGGTTTTCTGTGGCCTTCTGGACACGTGCTCTTGCAACTGCCACTACACTGGACCTAGTACCATGAAGTAGCCTTGTCTAATTCCCTGCCTAATGTGAACTTTGGAGGACAGATGATATATCTTACTCATGGCACTATCCTCAGTTCCCAGGACAGTGTCTGGCACACACAAGTACTCAATAACTACTTGATTGGATGAAGCTCAGAGCATTCAACATCTTATCCTAGAAGAGAACACAATCAAAGTGCCTCATGTCTACCCCACCCACTCCCCCTTTTCTGGGTCACTCATCTGAAGAGCAGACAATCCTTGAGACCAGAATAATTCTCAGAATGTTGCCCTTCATTCACCTTTCAGAACCTTCTTTGACACTTAGACTATATACTCCAGAAAAGAATATTTTCTAGATACAAGTGTGGCCATTCTCCCCTAGCAGGTCCAAATTCCTAGCCAGCTCTTTCATTAAAAGGTTTCTAGCTTGGCCAAAACCCTTATTATTTTTCAAGGGATATCATCTCCCACCATGACTGAATCCCATACCTGGATACCTCTTGGGGAATTCCCTACCAAGGAAATATACCTGGAGATACAGTGAGGACAAGAGGGGCCCACTGGAGAGTGAGTGCACCTGTGGGAACCCAGTAATGTTTCTCTTGCTAATGCTGGCTCGTCCAACTCCCGCCCATGAACCCTAATGACTCAGCTTCCCTTAGTCACTGCCCAGCCACCAGCACCACGTGACCACCCCAAATACAAAGCCCTGGGTAGCTGGGCGCAGGCAGCTTTTCCCAGAGCCCCACGTGTTCAAAGCATTACAACGAAGCCACACTGGTTACCCCATTAATCATGTCAACTTCAAGGGAACAGGATTAAAATACCATCTGGATAGACTCCAGTCACACAGTTAGCAAGGACTTGAGAACACCACAAAACACATGGTTACAGGGAAGCAAATGATGGGGAGACAGCTCTCAGCCACCAGCAAGAACCCCAAGGTGAAAAAGAAATAGTACTGCTACAAAGAAAGACACGTCATTTTCCTTTAATTACCTTCGGATTTAGGACTAGGAGTAGATGCAGGAAACTGGTAGGTGGGAGTGTAAGGATTGTCCTCTGTAGCAGAGAAAAGCAGTGGGTTTTGAAACTATCCACCACCAAGTGGAGGAAGTGACAAATCTCCAATTGACTCTTTCAAATGACCGATTACCTATTTTAGTGTTATTAAATAAAGCACACGGCATCACACTTGAAAAGAGATTAATGAATTAGAAAGGATTTGGTTATTTTCATATGGCACATCATGCAAATGAGTGAAATAAAATTTCTGGCAACCAAAAACAACTATAAAAAACAAAATCTAAAAGCCAAATCTTATTCCTAAAATGGAACTATAAGAATTAATTTAAGGCTAGATACACCCTCTAAGTTCATGGTACCTTCAGAATTTTGCTGGATTTCAGGAAGTTCAGGGAATTTGTACGTAGGGAAATAAGGGTTTTCTTCAGGAGTGTCTAGGGAGAGGAGAGGGTTTGGGAGAGAGAATAGAGGAAGACACAAATGGAGAGAATGAACAAACAGAAATCCACACACAATTCAGGCTCCTTGAATTCTGAAACATACTAAGTTTCACCAGTGATGGAAGAAACTCAAACTGCTTTTAAAAATCCAGTCCTTTTGCCTGAATTACTGAGACACCTTTAAAGACACAACATCGCTTTTCTTCTTAGACAAAGAATATATACAGGCTCCAAAAAGGAAGAGGCATTCAGTACAAAACTTCAAACTTTCACTTTTTATAGGCAAAAAAAAAAAAAAAGAAAGAAATATGCTAATAAACAGTGTGTCAAGAAAACACTATCATCAAATGATTTTTGTTTAAAAAATCAAAGCTTGTGCCATAGACTTTGGAATTGGGGAAAATAAGTGGATTCTTAATGTTTCAAACACCTCTCTGCCTACGGCAGGTAGTTTTGCTCAGAATCTGTAATTTAGGTTGAGTTAAAAGCTATAATATATGAGAAGACCAATGCTGCCTAAGGAGCAGAAATACATATTTTTCACATAGGCACCTGTGTCTCAGTATTCAGATCACCAAAGCTGGGTCTAAATGTGAGAGAGACACAGATTGCTGGAGGAAATGGACGTTTGCTTCTACAAGTGACCAGTAGAATGGACATCATCTGAGAGCCAGCATGTAGCATCTCCAACATGACTGAGCTCATCTACCCCAAAAAAGAATGAATTTACTCCTGGTTCAGAAACACTAAATACTGAGCATCTCAATATTTACAAAACGGTTTGAAGAGGGGCACCACCAGTTTCGTTCTGAACACTGCACGAGCTGGCATCCACAGTTAACCAGAGAGACCAATTATCTGCAGCACAGGCTGACCAGACCCTGACCAGAGGCTTTTCCTTTGCCTTCATGTGTCATCTGTGCCAGGCGGCCAGACTGGATTTGGCCACAGGGAAGGACAGGATGCTCTGCCCACCGTAGCAGTGGTACCCTTCCCATGGCACAGCTGCATCCCTGCCCAGCAGCTGACCGGCGGCATAGGAGAATGGGAGCTGTTTGGGAGTGCTGACCTGGGGTTCTCCCACCATGCTGGGTCCCCTGCCGGCAGGCCCCTGATTAGGAAGCACTACTCCCCCAGCTTAAGCAGTTTTGTAGTGTCAGCTCTTGACTGTCTCTTGGGGCTACCTGCCAAGTGCTGGCTCCCAGCCGAAGAAGCTGATTTTTCATATTAACACCACCATACAGGTGCACCATGCATCCTACTTCACAAGGCAGAATCTGCCCTCATTCGGACCTTGCAGCTTCCCTCAGAGGGAGGCAAAGGGGTCAACGCACAGAGAGGGGTACACGATTTGTCCAAGATCACCTGAGTACTTGGGGAACTAAACCCAGATGAGAACATTTTTAACTCCCAGTTCATGCCTTCTCAGCTCGCTCTGCCTACAAGGCAGTCATGGGCTGACACTGGGAGGTTACCCTAAAGCCAGAAGCGGGTGGGAGTCAAAGCTGCTCACAGCCCAGGCAGGCAGATGCTGAAGAGCACAGGCAGGATGCTGAGCTCAGCCTGCTGCATCCCCAACATCTGAGAGGGAGGACCTGGGAGCTGCCCTCAGCTCCTCCCACACGTGAGGCAGGCGCACGAGTTCTCCTGCCCACTCTGTTCTGAAGGTGCAAGGCTGGGCTCAGGCAGGTCAGGGCCTAATGAGGTCAAGCCGCAGGGCCCAGTCTGCCAGCCAAGTGAGTTTAGGTCCTCACTGCAATAGTCAACATATGGGCACAGCAGTTTCTACAAATGAAAATCAGTACCTCTGTTTAGTTTGTGGATCTGTTTAAACATGGTCTTGTACCAGTCTTTTGATCGCTCGGTGTTCTGGAGAAAAACAAAGAGTAAAATAAAATGAGAATCTCAGCACATTTCAGAACTTCCGGGATTATAGAAGCAAAATGCAAAATGACGACGTCTCAAGTCAAAATGCACGTAAGTCTATACATCTTTGTGATCGCTCATTAAAACCTTTCTGGAGAAGTGTATTTAAGCCACCTGTACAGGGCCAGGTACAGAACTCGTACATCAAGACCTAATCCCTTTCAGCATCCAATGCTGGAGAATTTCCATCCTAACCACAAAGCTGGGCAGTTTGTTAAGATAAAAATAAAACACGGAAAGAGACAGATAGGTGGTTAGATCAAATACTTTCACTTCCACTTAACAGATGAGAAAATGTGATAAAGAAAGTCAAAGCAATTGCCTGAGGTCACAGAGCAGGTGAGTTGGTCAGCGGAAAGGCTGCCAACCAGAGGGTTAGAAGGAAGGGTCTGCTCAGTTGTGCAACTGGGGCAAGTCATTCTTCCTTAGTTCCCATTTGCTTATCTATAAAATGGGAATGATATTAGTATCTACCTTGTATGGTGAATCCTGCTTAAATGAAACAGTGCATTTGGAAGTGAAAGATGCAATCATTATTAGCAACAAGTCTTCCCACCACTTTTATTATTTCTTAGGAACACATAACATTTTTTTTTTCTTGCAGTGGTGATAACATTTTTCCCCCCCTGTGGTGCATGGCATGTGGAATCTTTCGTTTCTCAACCAGGGATTGAACCTGTGTCCCCTGTATTGGAAGTAGTGAGTTTTAACCACTGGAACACCAGGGAAGTCCCATATAACAGTTCTTCTGAGGCTTAGTCCACTGTTGTTTCTATCAGCCTCCCCCAAAGGGACACAAAAACCTGTCCTTTGCTCAATGGAAATCACAGAGAAACACACCCCAGGCAGTGGTCTGGTCCTGGCACATGGAGAGGGATGGGATTCACCCCAATCCAGCTTCAAAAGTGAGGCATCCCTGGGAGCCCAGGGCCTGCAGGAGGCTGGTGGGTCTGCAGGGCGGGGAGGGTTGGGGCAGGGCTGCTAAGAGACCCACCCTGTCCGAGTCCCTGCAAGCTGAATGCACCCTGTGAGTCCCTGAAGAGTTTCCTACTTTCCCGGGATGATGAGGTTATCTCCCACCTCTCCACCAGGGGAACTTCTTCCTGAACGCGCTGTAGCAGGGACCCTAAGCCTCACACCCTGCCCAGAGTTCTCTAAGCTTGGACCACAGAATGATGATAAAGGAGACGGGGAAATAGGGCCCGCAACCTTCTCCTCTTGAACATGCATGTGCCTGCAGCCTCTCAACAAACAAATAGCCTTCCTGTTATTGCACAGAAACTGCTTTGCCATTGTTCCACCAGCTTCTCCCCACATTCATCTGACCACAAAAGCCTGTTCTCCTGGATTAAGTAACAGCTAACATATGCCTTGGGACAAGCTGTTGCCCAGCTCTTAGAGGCTCCACATGCCTCCGTGGGCTTGGAGAGGGGACAGTGGTGAGGATCCTTTTTGGGGTCTCTGCCACCCACAGAGGGAGTTCATGTGGACTCAGGGCTGTACACCTGTCACTGGCTTAGGGCAAAGCCTAGGATGGATTTCCAGGTCCACACTCGTACCCGGAGTGGGATGCCCACTTCATCCATGCAAACATCGCTTAGGTCCTGAGCGCTCTTGGCCACCCGCCGGCTATCATCCTTCGCCTTCCTCTCAGCAGCCCTGCCAGGGGAGGTGGGTTTTTCCTGAGCTGGTGCCGAGTCCTGCTCTCCCGCTCTTCTTTCCGAGACAGGATCTAGAAAAGAAAAGCAACCATTAACTGAAGCTCTTGTGGTAGAGCCAAATTCCCCCCAAACAATCCAGCTGGGGGAGAATGTGTTTGCCAATTTGCAACTGGAAGGAGCTGTGCTTTGAGCAGGGGTCAGCACACCAGGGCCCAGCCCCTGGCTCCTGTAAATAAAGTTTTATTAGAACACAGCCACAGCCTGCGCCAACACATTATTCATGGCTGCTTTGGAGCTACAACGGCAGATCCGAGTAGCTGCGACAGAAACCATATGGCCTGTGAAGCCTAACATGTTTACCATCTGGCTCCCCCTTTTTTTTTTTTTTTTTAATTTATTCTTTATTTATTGAATGAAAGATTCTTTAAGTTCTGCAGTGTTTTATAAATTTTTAAAGTTTCACACACATGATTTCATATAATCCCATAACTTTTTCCCCCTACCCTTAAATACTGCCCCCTCCCCACACTGGTAACCACTAGCTTATTCTCTACATCTGTTTGTTTTGTGTTTTTCACTAGTTTGTTGTATTTTTTAGAGTCCACATGTAAGTGATATCATCAGCATCTGCCTTTCTCTGACTTATTTCACTTAGCACAGTGCCGTCCAACTCCACGCATGTTACTGCAAATGGCAAATTTCACTTTTTATGGCTGAGTAGTATTCCACTGTATGCACACCACATCTTCTTCATCATCTGTTGATGGACACTCACACTGCTCCCATACCTTGGCAACTGTAAATAATGCTGCTATAAACACTGAGGTGCAAGTATCTTTTTGAATTGGTGTTTTTTTTTTTCTTCAGCCATATACCCAAGAATCGAATTTTCTGGGTCATGGGGTAGATCTATTTTTTAGTTTTTCCAAGAAACCTCCATACCATTTTTCACGCATTTGACCCTTTTAAAAAATATGTAGACAGTGTGCTAAGTGCCCTACAGAGGTTTGTACCTGGTGCTCTAGAAATCCAGGTAGTTCTGATTCTTCTAGAAGTCAGGGAACAGGTAAATCCACAACAGGGTGGCCAAACACTACTTGAAAGTTCTTGCTTCACCTAGGGGAAGTCACTTAACTTTTCCGTTCCTCTATATCCCCAGATATGGGGATAACACTTCAACTGGCCAGCTCACATCCATGTGGTAAGGCCCTAATAAGATAGCGTATACCAAGTGCTCAGAAAACAGCAAACCACTAAAAGGACATTACGGTTTATTTAATTCAATTCAGGATCAGAAGTTACAGAGAGCTAATAGATTATAAACTTGGTGTATTCTGTTATTCCAAGGCATGTTATTTATCTACAGAGAGCATTTACTAAGTAAGCACCTGCCAGGGGCTATGTGTTCACATGTACTGTGGATGCTATGCATTCACATGTGCTGTGGACGTGGGGGTGCACCTTTCCTAGCCTGGCCTTTGAGGAGCTCATGGTCTAGTGGCAGAAAGAGCAGGACAGCCAGCAATGAGAACAGAGGCGACCAGGGCTGACAGAGGAGTCTGCACCCAGGTCAGCCAAGGAACTGCAGTTCAGGGCCACCTCTCAGAGGAGGGTCAGTCAGACACATGCGGGAGGGGAACAGTGCTCCCAGTAGAGGGAACAGCATAAGCAAATGCCAGGGGTCCCTGAACTCCTCTGAGCTTATCCTGTGCCAGGCAGTGTGTTAAGCTCTTCAAGTTCATAATCTCATCTCATCCTTCCAATAACCCTGTGTGGAAGAAACTACCATCATCCCTCCATATACAGGTAAGGGGAACCAAGCACAGAGAAGTCAAGTTGCCTTCCTGAAGTCACACAGCAGCACGTGATCACACTGGGATTTGGCCCCGTGTCCACCTGACTTCATCGGTCCTCTCTGAGCCACATCCTGTCTGATCTTGCTCAAAGAGGGGACCGAGGTTTTGCACTTGAGAGACTGACCTGATCTCAACAGAGAAGTTGGGAAAGGGAAATGGGCTGGAGAAGGCAGGGAGATGGCTACCTCCACTCCTTCGACAGAGTAGAAATGCCATGGAGACCCTGAAGAAGTATGAGAGCAAAGCCCAGGAAGAGGTCCCAGAAGAGGGTGATCTTGGAGCCATCAGCACAAAAGTGATGGCCGAAGGCAAAGAGATGGATGAGTTCAGCAGAGGAGATAAGAGCAGAGTCAAGGGCCAACATCACATACTGAGGAATGTCATGGCTACAGGATGAAAAGCAATAAAAAAAAGGTATCCCAGAAGCTTACAGGAGTCATTGGAGGGATAGGAGATGAAACCAGAGAGGAACAAGCAAGTGTCACCGAAACCAGAGAAGACAGGGTTCCAAGAAGTGGGATGTTAAATGCGTCAGAGGAATAAAGAAAAATAAAGCTGAGGAGGCAGCTTTACCTTAGGCAAAAAAAGAGTCACAGGATCACTCTGGAGCAAATTTCAGGAGGGGGGTGAGGGGAGATGCCAGGTGGCAGGGAAAGGGAGGAATCCGGGAGCAGGAAGTGGGCAGTAAGTAGGAGCATGGGAGGAAGGAGCGCGTCAGGATCTGCCCAATCTCCAAGGAGCTTCTGAAACAAATACTCATTCTGGGGCCACAGAGAAATTTCTAAATGCTCTGTGTGAAACAGCTTTGCGAGTGCTTCAGAAAACCCCATCACCTTTTAAAAATTTTTTTTAAGATATAGGCATTTTCATTCATTAAAATGATTTCTCATAGCACTGATTTTTTTAAATTTTTATACAATTTTTAAAGGTTATCCTCGGCGGCGGGGAAAATGGCGGACGGGAAGGCGGGAGAGGAGAAGCCTGAGAAGCCGCAGCGAGCTGGAGCCGCCGGAGGACCTGAAGAAGCAGCAGAAAAACCTGTGAAAACTAAGACTGTTTCTTCCAGTAATGGAGGGGAAAATTCCAGTCACAGCGCTGAGAAGCGATCAGCTGAAGATGAAACTGCAGACCTCCCAACAAAGCCTACAAAGATCTCCAAGTTTGGATTTGCCATAGGTAGTCAGACGACAAAGAAAGCCTCAGCCATATCCATCAAACTTGGCTCAAGTAAGCCTAAAGAACCGGTTCCAACTCTTGCTCCAAAAACCCTTTCAGTAGCAGCAGCTTTTAATGAAGATGAAGATAGTGAACCAGAGGAAATGCCTCCAGAAGCAAAGATGAGGATGAAGAATATTGGAAGGGATACACCAACATCAGCAGGACCAAATTCCTTCAATAAAGGAAAGCATGGGTTTTCTGATAACCAGAAGCTATGGGAGCGAAATATAAAATCTCATCTTGGAAATGTCCATGACCAAGACAATTAAATGATGTGTTTTGAAATTGGGGTGTGGGGTGGGTGTAAAGTTAAAAGGAACAGTTTCCTTTTTTAAGGAATGGTATAAGACTATCTTTGGAGCCGCCTTTTTTTTCGTTTTCTTTTTTTTAAATATTGAGTGATACACTAATAAATGAGAATTTGAAATTAAAAAAAAAAAAAAAAATAAAGGTTATCCTCCATTTACGTGTGCTGAGTCACTTCAGTTGTGTCCGTCCGACTCTTTGCAACCCTTGGACTATAACTCTCCACGCTCATCTGTCCATGAGATTCTCTAGGCAAGAATACTGGAGTGGGTTGCCGTGCTCCCCCATTTATAGTTACTACAAAATATGGTGCGATCCCTCCTTGGAGCCTCTCTTACACCCAGCAGTTTGTATCTCCCACTTGCCCTCCTTCTCCCAGGCCACTATTAGTGGGTTCTCTGCTTCTCTGAGTGCTTCTTTCTTGTTTTATTCACTAGTTTGTTGTATCTCTGACATTATCACCTTATGCTTTAAAGGATGCTAAGATTAGACTGGTTTTATGGGATGAGTTCTCAGGCTCCCAGGAATTTCTAACAGGAGGTCTCAAGGAGTTGGCAGGAGGCCTGGGAGGGTGAGGGGATGTGAGGGTGGGTGGATGTTGCCTTACCAGAGTTCACCCTTCACATGGCTCTGCTGAACACTCTCCTCCCTCCTGGAAAAGCTTTGTCTAAGTGTGATCAGGCAACACAGATGAGGCTGATTTCAGGCTTAGAGACGCTCCCAGTCTACACCCTCATCTTTTCAGGGAAAGATCACAGATATGCCAATCTCAGCATTTCCAGACCCAGAGTGACTCTTTAAGAAATTGTTAGGGCAGGTGGCTCGAGCAACAATCACTTAATTGCAAAACTCAGGCTGACAGTCCATGGATTTGCTCCTAAGCTGCCAGCGTCCTTTTGATCTACAAAAATGAGCTCTGAATGATTTCATTTTAGAAGCCCGTGATCATGTGACTCATGATTAGTCAATTAGTCAATTGGGTTTCAATACACAGAGGGCTGAACTGCAGCCTCTAAAGAAATGTTTCTTTATACAGTGGAAACCCAAGGTGGCACTTCACTGTACCACGCAGGTAACAGGGCCTCCCTCTGACATCTTATGGGTTACAGTGAAGTCTTGCTGCTATTTCTCACTAGGCAAACACATGACATCCTGGAGCACTTCCTTCTAGTTTTATACTATGCTTTCAAAGGCAGGTCCTGGAAAGGGCCACTACATAAAGGATGCTGCTGACAACCTGGACAGGACATCTGTGTTTGTGAGAGGTGGAAAAGCATTCCTATTCTTCACACCCAAAGCTCTGTGATTGAGGAACACAGCCATACTTGCACTTTCCTCAGGGGAAGGGAGGGTGACTTCTCTGTACCCTATGCTGGCCCCTCCGTCCCAGCCTTTGTTTTCTGGTCTTTCTACCCAGTGGGCAAGAGCTTCATGAGGCCAAATCCCAGGTCTCATTCCTGGATGAATCTCTTTGAACATGAAGCCCCTTAGAGGTTCAATACAAAATCTGTTATGAGAGGGAGGCTGGTGGTCCTTTCAGGGCCCATAACCACTGAGGCGAGGGGCAAAGCCCCACTCTCCTTACTCCAGAGCACCAGCCCCACCAGCCCTCTCTCCTACAGGAGCTTCTGAACAAAACAGTGCTCTTTCTTTTTAAACAAAACTACTTTTAGTGAGTACCTACATCCTGTCCCACTCTATCAAACACGATTGGTGGATCTGTCCCAAAACTAGAGGATGGAAGTGCTGGGCTTATTTTAGAGAAGAGGAAGTGGCCTGAGTCTGCCAACATTAAAGAGAAGCCGTGACATTCACCAAGCACCTTCTAGGGTGCAAAGCACACGCCCCCCTCCTATCACACAGGAGCCCTTATTGTTGCTGTTCAGTCACTCAATTGTGTCTGAGTCTGCGACACTATGGACTATAGCCCAGCAGGCTCCTCTGTCCACAGAGTTCTCCAGGCAAGAATACTGGAGTGGCTGCCATTTCCTTCTTCAGGCGATCTTCCTGACCCAGAGATCAAACCCACGTCTCCTGAACTGGCAGGTGGATTCTCTACCACTGAGCCACCTGGGAAGCCCCACAGGATCCCTACAGTGCCTCTCTGAGGCAGGAGCAAGGATTACCACGCCTATTTCCCATATGAGAAAACTGGTTCAGAGAGGTAAAGTCACTTCCCCAGGGACAAACAGCTACTATAAAAGAAGGAAGAATGAAGACCAAACTCTGTGTCCCTAACTTGTGTTGAGGTGCCCTTTCAGACTCCCAAAGGCAGGAAGGTGCCCATAGGAGCTCCTTTTCAGAGCCACCCTATTCTCAGCCACCTGGGCTGGAGCCAGGGAATGAAGTGGGCTGGAGCAAGGCAGCTCCTGGAGGGGCCACAAAGGGCACCCGAGCTCAGCCACAGCTTGTCCCGACCCTGCGGCCAAGTCCCGATAAAGTGGAGAGGGTGTGAGAACCCTGTATCTTCTCCACTGGGCTCTCCACGAATCACAAGGACCGCAGTGGGAGGAAGGGACCCAGAAGTCATGGAGCAGCTGCTCAAGAAAACAGTGCTTCTGTTATCCGCCAGATCGGGGTCCTCAAGCCCTGAGTTCATGAGCATCTGCAAATCCACCACATGTCATGTGTTTGCATATGTGTGGTTTTTCCTTGAGACTGAAATCTACTACCTTGTTTAGAGCCTCCAAATGAGTCTATGACCAAGGTTACAAGCCATGATCCCACACCATAAGCTGCTCCAGGGAAGCACAGTTCCCTGATATAGCCCCAGATCCTGGCTTGGTGCCTGACGCCGAGGCGCTTAATACAATAACAAGTGAACCAATGGAGGCACCAAATGACAACAGTAACTCATGTCTATCAAGCACTTACGAGCACCAGTGCTAAGCTGTTGACATGCAGAACCCAGGGGCACTACTGCTTTCGTATTCAGCAGATAAAAACTGATTTCATGGTTTAGATCATCAGGAACCTGCCTAAGGTCACACCATCAGTAAGTGGGATAACCAGGATTCCGGCTACACAAAGTCGGAAGGAAATCCCTAAAACATTCCCATTCCTGGGTTCCCTCCCCACCCCAACCTTGTCCCAATTCTGCACACTTATCAAAGAGTGAGCCCTGATACATGATTATACTTGCAGTCACTCCCTGCCACTGTTGACCCTTGAAGAAACTTGCAACTCTGGTGCAGTCAGTACAGAGGGCAACACTAGAGCCACCAGGAAGTTGGTGAGAAATGCAACTTCTCGTCTATACCCATGACACCCAATCTCTGGCCCAGGAATCCGGGATTTGGCCAGCTCTCCAGGAGGGTCTGATGCCCCCTCAAGTTCAAGAGACAGTGCTCTTCTGCCCTCTTCCAGGCACTGCTGGTCTGGAGGCTCTCCCCTAGGTCCATCATCCCAGGGTCACCTACTAGGGTTGCAAGCCAAAAAGAAGAGGACTTACCCACATTCCCCAGCCCCAAACCTGTCACATCCTAGAAGACAGACAGAAGCAATAGGAAGGTGCCTTCTTCAATGACACTGGCCAGGAGAACTCCATCTAAAGCACAATTCCTTGTTGCTTTTATTCAGAATAGAATGTTCTTACCCATCAAGGTACTTGTCACAGGCCCACTGGACACATGTACTAGTTTGTACCATTAGGGTACAGCTACCAATCTGCAAGTTCCAGGGAGGCGGCAACCATGCCTATTTTGATCATCCTTGCAGCCAGCAATAAGCTGAGTTCCCAACACATCAGAGAAGCTCAGAAGACTTCACTGACTGAACACATCAGGTGGTGGCCAGAAGATGGCTTTAGCAGGAACACGTGTTAATGTGTAAATAAATATTTCTCACCTACCTGAAAGGCTACTGAGTCGTTTCTGCTGTTCTGTGATAAAACAAAAAAATACACAGTGTAAGTGAGGTTTACACAAACACAGTAAAACCAAGAAGTCCTGGCACAATTCGTTAGGATCCCCTAATCTGTGTCTCACTCTCCTTGAGCTTAGATGCTAAACTGGTGTGTAGTTGAGCTGAATACAGGGGTATTAATGTGGCTCCATCATCTGGGTGTAGTGTCTGCTGTCTCTCTCCCCCCAGGACTCAGAGAACTGTCACTGTTTTCGAGTTGTTTACATCCTGTATTAAGCTGATCTGATCACTGAAGGAGACCCCTCAGCTCCCCTGGTCTCAAGAGAGCAGGACCTTATACATCCCAGTCTTGGTACCTCTGAGGAAATGGAATCACAACCATGGCAGCTACCATCTGAGAGCTTCTATACGCCAGACACTGTTTCCAGAGCTTTCACTGATGTTAAGGCTTTTAATTTTCACAATAACCCTGGCAGGTAGGTCAGCACTGGCTGAGAGACCTCAGTCAAGAGGCACAAACTACCCAAGATGACGCTGAAAATCAGAGCTGTGTCTAGAACCTGGGTCCCCCAGGTTTCTTTTTAACTCTCTAATCACCAGGCCCAGCTATTTCTTAACATCAGAGGTCCACTGGTTTCCCATCCTCCCAGCACCCTCACAGAGGGGAAGCCAGCATCTCCTCTGGAGAGTTTGGTGTGTACGTGCTTCGGGATAAGCACAGAAATGACCTTCTACAGATGCTAAATATAAAGCAGCCACAGTATAAAAATAGAACACTTGCCAGCCCCTGGGTGCTGTCATCATCCCCCTTGGCTGCGTCCCCACCCTCCTTCCAGAACCAGCGTGGCAAGAAGTAAACAGAGCAGCAGGGGAGCTCGCGGCCGGTGGAAGCCACCGTGTTCATGTCAGGCACATGGACAAGGTTCGCACCGGCTGGACCAGAGAAGCTCAGCAGGGCCCCAGCTCAGCTCTGCCGGCAACCTGTCAGATGGCACTGACCAATCATGTGATGCCTCAGCCTCAGTTTCCTTGTCTGTTAAAGTGCTCATTGAATCTATGGTTCCTGAATGCTGGTCTCCAAGCTGCAGGCAAGGCCTTCCCCAGCAATCAACTGACATCAACTTCAACTGACGAGGTGACATGGTGTCCTGCCTCTGAGGTGTGGGATAGCCTTTCTTTCGGAGGAGGAGATGTGTGCAATGCGGATCACAGCAGTTGCTTTTCAGGAGTGTTATTTAGGGCAAAGTTAGAAATGAGCAATCCTAGGGTGGTCCCCAGACTATTTCACGTGACCATGAGATCCAGAAATTTGGGACCACCAAGCTCCTGTCTGCCAATGTGGTCCATGGATATGTCTTGCAAGCTTGCTAAAATATGGAGAACCTCTCCCCAAACCCTCCCCCTCACACACCAAAGACGTTCTGAATCCAACTCCCAGCATTCTATGTGCACTGTGACCAAGAGCCTCCCAGGCACCCAGACCCTCTCTCGGTCCTGAGAGTTTTCCAGTTCAAAGTCTCCTCCCCAAACTGATGGTAAGCCATCTGCCCTCTGGCACATGTGGGATGGGAAACTCCAGAGGGAGTGATGGGGGCTACGTGAGAGCCGAGCCAGAGGTGCAGCCAGGGTCGCTGTCACATTGTGCCCCTAGGCAGCCAGGGCAGGAACAAAGGGAACTTTTTCTACGATGACTACACCAGAATTCTAGAAGTGGAGCAGAGTTATCCTTCCCTCAGGAGACTTTGCAATAGTTAAACTGCTTTCACGGGTTCTGTTGATGAGGCAAAGCAGGGCTGCCAGGCTGGGTACATTCCAAAGCAAAGCCCAAAATGCCTGACCTAAAGCAAGCTTATGACTTGTGAGCCAAAGCCAGGCCCACTAGGGGCTTCCATTCTCCTTCACTCTTCCCGCCTCCTTAAGGAGCATATGGTTTACTCTTTACGGGAAGTTATCTTTTAATTCCAAACAATGAAGTTATTTGAACCCTTTTCGGAAGGACGTGTGATTCAGGCTGCATGGTTCTGATGTTTAAGCCCCCAGGCAGGACATGGGACAAAAGAGAAAGGCAAGAACCAAAGGCATCTGAGTAAACAAGAAGATTCTATTTGTTCAGGGAAGAAACAAAAAGAACTGCAGGCACTACTGTGCCCAGAAACGTCTCACTAGGTGTCATCAGAAGCAGCTGGCATTACACTTGGCATTTCCCAAAAACCAAGTTGCCTTGGGAATAAATCCTGTCTTTAGAGAAAATGCCTTTCCTTCTGGGGAACTAACTTGCTTGCTTCTTTTTGAGTGAGTTTTTTTTGTTTTTTGTTTAAAAAGATGAGTCATAAAGAAGTTCATAGAGAACCAAAATTTCACTTTGTCCTGCATAACGGACACTTTCTGGGCAGAAAAAGCTATTGCCAGTAAGGGGTATCCCACTGCTGGGAGGAGAATGGGCTCTTCTGTAGCTTAGTGTGGGGGTTGGGACTCTCTATCCTTTGAAGGACACAGATTCATGGGTGGAAATTAATAGCGGAGCCCCCAAAAATGAAAAAACAGGATTACTAAAATAACTAAGATTTGAGTGGGAAGATTTTAAGTGAGAGAAAATGTTTCATTCATCTGCTTTTCAAGTTAGAGACAGGAAACAGAAGAACTCCATTTAATATGGAAAACAATTAAAAATAGACTCCAGTCGATTTTCATCCAAGTTAACACAGAGAGGGAGGGGCAGGGAGGAAAACTATGAAGTGGGTGAGCAGGGAGTCAAGGAAGATTCGGTACTGAGCTGAGCTCTGAATAAAATGATTAAACCTCCAATGTGTTTTGAAATTCAGACTCAAGAGCCCCTTTTACATTAGGAAACTGCTTTAAAACTTGACATTTTACACTGAAAAGGACTTTTGTAAAGGGAAAGTTTATTCCTGCACGGAATTTCAAAACTGAAAACTTTCAGGACTTCCTAGGTAACCAGTGGCTAGAATTCCGTGCTCCCAGTGCAGGGGGTCCAGGTGTGTTTCCTGGTCAGGGAAATAGATCCCAGCGTGCTGCAGCTAAGACCCAGTACAGCCAAATAACTAAACTTTTAAAAAAAGGAAAACTTGGGACTTAGAATCATCCTCTGGAATTTTAAGGCAGAAAGGTCGATACATACAATGATCACCTCAAAGCACTCTTGTTTCCCCTAAGACACCCCTTCAGAGAAGGGGAAGAACCGACCAGAAGCAGTCAGAGAAACTCTGGAAAACAAACAGGAAAGCCCTCAGCAGCGCTGTCTGGGGCCACATAGCTTAAGGGGCAAAGACCCACCCCAAGCCCAGGTCCCCAGAGGGCACTGCTGAGGGAGCACCCAGTGCAGTGACTTCTGGGGAATGGAGGCCATGAGTCACCAAGAGAAAGTTCAAAAGCTTCTGTTGCAGAGACACAAAAACAGTTTCTATTTTAGAAAATTTCCCATCCGGTAGGTTTTCTTTTTAATTTTGGTGTTCGAAATTTTGCTTTCTAGAAATTCCATGTCACAGAGCTTCAGGGTTTAGAATGGCACTTAAAAGAGAGATGACGGCACCAAGATTTTCCCAGCAAAGCTCTGACTAGAATTCCCATGACAGGAATTAAGGGGCAGACATTGTCCTTTCTGTCTTTTCTCTCTTTTTGGAGCTCCCACCTGAGGAAAACTGAATACCCAGGCTTTGGGACACACGTCACCTACTTATTCAGACACCTGGCCTCATCCCCATAGGGGGCCTCTGTCCGCTGCTGCGATCTACTTTGTGGGTCGTTGAAGTAAGTGAGCTGGGGCAGGTAGCCTTGGGGAAGAATGGGATTTGTGAACAATTCTGTGGAACGGCAGAATCCTTGCTCCAGACATCACAGGACAGCCAGGCTGATTCTGGCCAGCGGGGGGCGGGGTGCCCCTCGCAGACCCCTCACCTCGGTTGTGTTGCAAGAGCACAATAGTGGGATTGACGATCGTTGTGGACGGGTAGGCAGATGATGGCTTGCTAACTGATGCAAAGGTCTGGGAATCAGTTCCAGCGTGGGATGAAGAAACTTCATTTAATAGAGGACTCGAGTCCTGAAAAGGAAGCAATCATTGTCACTCAGTGCAACTACATGAAACCAAGAGATAAGGCTTTCTAAAAAGAAGAGATTTAAAGCTTTACAAGGACCTTAACTATAAAAAGAAATGTAACCAGTGAGACATGTTGATTCCAGTTAGAAGTTTAATGTGGAATGTTTATTCTTTTTGTTGGGATTAGTAAGGGGAGAGAAGGAAGGTGAATGTTACTCGAACTCTCAGCAACATCATTCATTATTTTCATCTGGTCAAAACTGTGGCTCAATCCGGTTACTGAAAAAGCAAATTCAAATCAAAGTAGCATAACATGCGAAACTCATGCAATCCACAATGCAATTTGAGAACGAGAGCTGGTTTAATTGGGGGAAAATCAGGAAAGTTTAGTACTTATGTAAAGAAACACTGAGACGCCGTGAGGACGAGAAGCCATCGATGTATTAATAAGAACAGGGAAGAGTTAAGTATTGGAGCTCTTGGAAAGCTGTTCTCATCTGTACCACTGAACAACCCTACCAGCACTCACTTCTAGGACATTATTTAGTCCTACTGTGGCATTTTTTCACTCCAATATTGAGTCACAAAGATCTCTGAAGACTTATGAAAATCCTGATTTTGAGAGTCTGAGGTGTCTGCCAGAAGTACCAATAAAATTATTACTACTAACATTACAATCTGCATAATGGGAACCATATCAGTCTTTTTAGAGACATGAAAATAAGATCTCAAAATGTAGTAAGGATATGTAGTTTCTTCTATCACTCCTATAAATTTTGCAAAGTTTCTATTTTGAAGCTTACAGACCCTAAAGCCAGAACAAAAGGTTTGAAGAACAAAACTGATAGTTACCTTCTAGAAAAAAGTGTAGCTCAAAGCAATCAGTATGCTCCACCAGAGACCAAGGACTCTATAAGCACCTGTGGGACAGGGGCCTCGCCTCCCTTCCTGATCTTCCACCTGCGCCTAGCACAGTGGCCTGCAGACCCCGGTGCTCAGTAAATGCCCCATGAATGACAGGAGACATCTACCAGCTACACCTTCTGTGGCAAGGGAACACGTGCCCATCAAATACAGGATATGCGTGTCAGGACAGCTCCTGACACACAGTAGGGGCTTCCTTAAAAATACCGGCTTGGTCAGCCCACCTTTTCTGAAAGTGCTCTAACAGCTGTTAGTTATGAGTGGCAGCTCAATTTAGCGAATAAAACCTTTCCCCAAGACTCAAAAGACAAAATATGATCTTGGACAAAAGTGCTTCATCTCATTTCTTTTGCATAGTGGGAAAACAACCACACTTGTCCTCATTTACTTTCAAAGTGATGTAATAAAGACAAATGACATAGTGGTGTCAAAACTCTGCCACAATGCACCCAAAAAACACACAAAATATCAGGCATACAGCTCTTTAAAGTGTAAGTGCCTGGGTGGACCATGTGAACATTAAGCATCTCCTAGATTTTACTCTGGCATAAATCTTATTTCTGGAACATCACAAAAATGACTATTGACTAAAAGAACTTGGATCAATTAACATGAAATTTTCTTCCTTCTTACTCTTCAATCACTGCAAATGGAGCAGATATAAACCCATGGTTTGCCCACCATCCACAGGAGCTCCTGTTTCTCTTGATAATTCTCACTCAATGCAGGAGTCTGACCAGTTTCCTTTTTCACCTCTTACTCTGTACCCAAGGCCAAACCAGAAGTTTTCAGGCCAAAGGAAGTCCACCTGGGAGTCTATACCAGGCTGACCAGACAAGTTTGAGATACTGAAGATACTGGCCCAACTAATCTTTCCTGGAACACCTGAAAAAAAAACTCAATATGAAAATCTAGATCTAAGCAAATGACAAAGAGTAGAATCATCTTTGTCACCTCAGTCATGTCCCTCTCTTTGTGACCCTATGGATTGTAGCCCACTAGGTTCCTCTGTCCATGGGATTCCCCAGGCAAGAATACTGGAGTGGGTTGCCATGCCCTCCTGCAGGGCATCTTCCCAACCCAGGGATCAAACCCGCATCTCCTGTGTCTCTTATGTTACAGACAAATTCTTTTACTGCTGAGCCACCGGGGAAGCCCAAAGTGTAGAGTACACAGCACTACTCATGATGATACCCTGTGCCATAAAAACAAGACTTGCTTTACATGCTGCTCCAAAGAAACATTCCCTGCCTGTACTTTCCAAAACAAGAGTGGCTTCTAAATTCATCTCTAAGTTGAGCTGGGGTGAGGAAAGTGCATCCGTGAATAATCTAGCACCTTTCTCCAACAGAGCTGAGGGGCAAGGTTCAAAGCTAGGATATCCAAGCCCCCGGGCCACATTTGGCCAGGTCCTCACCTAACCATTGGGTTTCCCTGGTGGCTCAGACGGTAAAGAATGCCTGCAATTTGGGAGACCCGGGTTTGATCCTTGGCTTGGGAAGATCCCCTGGAGAAGGGAATGACTACCCACTCCAGTATTTTTGCCTGGAAATTCCATAGATGGAGGAGCTCAGCAGGCTATAGTCCATAGCGTCGCAGAGTTGGACACGACTGAGGGACACATTTTCCATTTAACTGCATCACATTGTATCTAGAGGTCTGAGCAGAGGACCAAGCCCGGGATGTAGTTCTTCTCAGCTTTTTACCCGATAGCTCACTGTAATTTCTCTTACAAGCTGAAATACAAGTTTACTCCCTGCTCTTGGCATGACTGGCTAATGTTTAATGAGCCACTGGAGCCAGTTTTGTAGGCATACCTCTTTAAGGAACATTTAGTTACATTTAGTGGGCCAATTGCATGACCCACAAGGTCACTACACCTTAAAATGTGGGCCACAGATCATCAGCATCAGAATTCCCCCCGATGCCTATTACCAAGCCTCAGTCCTCAGCCCCTCCCCAGACCCACTCAATCAGAAACTCTAGGAGTATAACCTCAGAGGATCCCATGAGCACTATACTTGAGCACCCACATACCACTCAGATAAATCCTGTTCATGGTTGTGCCCACAGCATTTAGCAGAATACCTAGAACATGACCAGAACTCAATGATGAATGGTTAACTAGCCAGATACTGATTTTTGAGGGGCTCTGGCTCGTTTGCTAGGGCACACCCTCAGCACCAAAGCTGACATTTCCTGAGCACCTCTCTGTGCTGAGCCCTGAAAGAGAAGCTTCTCTGTGCTTGGATCCACTGCACCCACAGCCCAACAGATCCATGTGTCCCCGTTTTATGACTCACACTGAGGCTCTTCCAGTCTCTCGGTTCCCAGGGCTCCTGAGGAGAGAACAGACTGGGTCCTTTGACTCAGTCTTTCCTCTAAAGCTCTTGGCTTTCCCACTACGATGGGGACGCATCCCTCGCAGATCAGGACCTGAAGTGTCAGGACACTTACTTAACTTCCCATGACCACTGGAGCACTGTTTTGCCTCAAAATTCCCTGGTGGCCACTATGCAGGGGCCTCAACAACGTTCTTCCTTTTGAGGAAACAGCGCTAACACTTGTACCGGGGCTTGTCTCTCTATGTACTCAATTAAACTCCTTTTTTAAAACCCGGTCTCTGCCATTGCTGTATATAAAAGAAAGCCTGCGAGCTTGCAGAATCAACAAGAGTGAATCTCTGCCTCCCCTAGAATCTCCCTGCTCCCTGCTAGAGAAACGGTGAGCACCGTGCCTGCTGCTGGCTTTTCCACGCGATTCTGCAGCTCTCCTCAGCTCTCCATACTACATCTGCCCGGCCCCTCAAAGAGCACAGCTAGTCCAAGGAAAGGCCACGGAAGTGGTTTTCTCTGCAGGAAGATGTGCATTCCAAACAGGACAGAGAGGAAGAGCGTCTAGACAGACTGGTGAACAGCCACGGGGGCCCACGGAACACACAGGGGAGGCATGCTCTAGTGAAAAGCAAACACAGCCGGTCATCACACAACACAGGGCGGCCGGCGTCTCTCTCAGAACTTAGTACTTCAGTGAGAAAGGGGTTGGGGTTGGTTTGCTGGTTTTCTTAACTGCCGGGAGCAGACATTCAGGAAAGCTGGGAGAAAGGGGATCCCGCAAGGCTTACGGTACTTGAAACAGCTCCCGTGAGGTCAGGCTCCGAGACTCTGCGGAGGCCCTCGGGGACCGGAGGGACCAGCGGAGGCTGCGGTGAGAAGGACGGTGGAGTCTGGCTAGCTGGGGGGAGGGAGCCAGGGGCGCTGGCTGGCTGGCTGTGGTGGGACCGCCTCTGCAGATGAGGGGGAATGAAATCGTCTAGAGTCGGGAAGGTCAGAGGTGAGCCGGCAGGGGCAGCCGCCGGGACCGGGGGGCCGTGGGGCCCCAGAGATGCTGGAGGTCTGTCAGTGCCTTCGTGCCCTCTGTCGGTATTAACCCGGTAGAGAGGGACAACTATGACCTCAGGCGGGGCTGGGCTGGAGGAAGTGGCGTCCTGTGGGAAACAAGGGGGTCGTTACGTGAAGGGGAAGCGCGGGGAAAAAGGAATTCCATATTTAAACAGTTGAGAGTGGACATGCAGTGAGGCACTCTGAGAAATATTTAATCAGTGCCCTTTCCTCCAAGTACACGAGACAATCAGCGCTAGCCAGCTGGCCTCCTGACACTCTATGACACAGAGGGAACCCCATCCAACTTTACTTTCCATCCATCTATTTTTGAATCCTTTTAACACTTGAGAGAGAGAGAAAAAGAACAACAGGCAGGCAGGCTGTGTTTAACCCCCAAAAAGGCTTGCAGAGCCTGAAAGCTTGGAAGTGAAGACCATTTCTCCGGCATCTTGATACAAAATGTATAAAACATATAATATCTCACCATGTTATTAGTCTACGGATTCCACGCTCCAGCATACTTACATATTTACAGGAAAGAGGCAGGGAGATCGAGAGGACTGTGCTGAGATGTTTAGAGTGAAGAATTTGAGATCAAGCTGCAGCATTATTAACAAGGAGAGGGAGGGTAGGGTGGCCCAGAAAACAAAAAAGAGCTGCTCACATGAGTTTTGAGAAGAGACGGTGGAGAAGACACACACACATTCCTAATTTCTTGCCTTGGCTGGATAACACAGCTGCAAAAGGTAAGGTTCTTTTTTCTTCCGGTTTTCGGGATCAGAGGTAACCTGGGGGCCTAGCCCAGGTGCTCTCACTGCGTCTGGGAACGAAGGCCAAGGCCCCAGGGAAGGACTCTGGCCACAGCCAACGGCATCTTTATGGATGTCAAAGGATAGCTTGGGAGGGTTGGGAGGAGCAGCAGAGGGTGGCGTCCCTGTGCCGGCTATGCGGGAGACAATGGTGGGAGCCGGTGCCCGAGTGCCTGCAGCTTCAGTGCCTTTGGCTGGGTCACGTGCAACACCAGAGAGGTTTTCCGATGCCACCGGGCAAACGTTGCAGGATAAACAAGGTACATATAAGCTGCTGACCTTTTTATTCCCAACTGCCTCATGACGTGGGTTAGAGCTCACATTCTCTCTATCAACTGTCCTGGTGGCTGCACAGCGCTGCTGGGGTTGGGACCAAGTGCCAGGGAATGTGGAACCTGGAAGCGGGGGCCCAGGACATGGCACACCTCGGGGGGCTGATCCGGCTGCCAGGGGCAAAGAGATGGGCCGGGGCAGTGAGGGGCTCTGCTGGCTGAGGGTGCCAGGTGGGAGGTAAGGCTTTGGTGAGCTCAGGTAGAGTGAGTCCCTGGAGGGACTGCGGGTGCTGGGAGGCTGCCATGCAAAGCGGTCCTCTTTGAGGAAAGGAGGGCGTGGGGGAGAGAGGACCTTCGTAGTATTTTTGAGACACAGTAAAAAGAAAGAAAGAGGAGGGGAAACGGGAAGAAGGACGACCATTAGAAACAGCAACACAACATGATCTGAAGAAAAAACAATTCCTGACATGACTGTAAGCAAACCCTCAGCTTAGACTCCTCCTGGCTTGTTTATTTCTCCTCAGAATAAAGTCAAGAACCGGATCATACTCACCTGAAGAGGCAGGCTGACGCCCCTCTACATCACACGATGCTGAGCTCAGCCCAGGTGCTAAGTCAGTCTGACACTAGTTCTGGACTGACCTGCACCCCCTGAGACCTCCTGACCCAACAAGGGCGCCCGAAGGCTAAGCGCCAGTGGAAGAAGCCTAAGAGCTCCCAGCCTTCTCCCATATCCTTTCCTCAAAGACTTTCCACTCCATGCCTTTGGCTTCCAAGGTTTGAGTTCCCTCAAATTCTTCAGCGTGTTTCATTCTTTTCCCTTAGGAAATGTAGGACCGGAAGAATCATTCAGAGCTGTGTTCACCAGAGGCAAACATCTCAATTGAGTCCCTAAGATTCAGCACTCAATCCCACAGGCAAAATAAGTTAAAGCCTACCAAGAAGAGACTGCTAAGGACTTAGAATCCATGAGTGCTCTTGTCTCCTAGGAAACAATTTGATGGAACCACTTATTAGAAGGAAGATAGTCATGAGATTAAAAGCATGTGGTCTCCTGTTTTTGATGCACCCAGGACAAAGGGGCCAGGCCATGAAGCAACTGACTAACCGGCTGGATTGGCATCTGACGGTGCCTGGTTTACCTGATTTCAGCTCATTTCCCATCCCCATCTGGCCACAAGGCACAGGCAATCCTAGAAAAGGGTGAACAGCCTCAGGCTCATGGTTTCTGTGCAAAGCTCTGGTTCCAGGCTCAGAGCTAGAAAACTGCAGCCCTCACCTCATTTCCTCTCCCTCAACACAGCCCCTAGCTCCTCCTTGGGGCTCAGTGGGGCAGAAGGTCGGAGAAAGGGATAAATCTCCAGATGATCATCATGTCAAGGAGAGACATCTATGAACCTGTGGTTCAACTGGGATTTAGGCCATAAGGAAAGTTTATTTCCTGGATGTGTGTCCCTGCAAAATTCATAAATTGATTCCCAAACCCCAAAGGATGACATTTGGAGGTGGGGCCTGTGGGTGGTAATGAGGGCTAGATGATGTCATGAGGGTGAGACCCCATGATGGGACTGGCATCCTTATAAGATGAGCCAGAGAGACCAGAGACCTCTCTTTCTATCAGGGAGAAGGTGGCCGTCTGCACTTCAGGAAGAGAGCCCTAACCAGAAACCTAATGGACAAGCACCTTGATCTCGGACTTCCCAGCCTCCAGACGTGACAAATAAATGTCTGCTGATCGAATCACCTGTCTTTGTTACTTTCTTACAGCTACTTAAGACACCCAGACTTTCTCCACTGGCCCCTGTCTTTAAAGATCACCCACTATGAGAAGAAAACCAGAACCTTCCACTAAACTGCACAGATGAGGCACAGTTTGGATGGTAAATGGATTATAACCCTAAACTGGGAGGGTGCAAGGGTGTGGTCTATTTGGGGGTTATTTTGTATTTCCTTTTAATTTTTTTGCAGAGTGCAGGCAGCAAGGGGAACGGATGTTAGTGAGGGTGAGTAAGTGAAATAAAGTATGGGTCTGGACTATACTATCAACCGAGATAGTTTACTGTAAACGATCTACCCCTTCAGTTAACTAGGTTAACTTGATGCCTATCCTTTCCACAGGGAGCCCAGGACAGTGCCCGCCGAATGTGGCCATATATCCACCAGTCAAAAATACAAAATGTATCTTCAGCCACAGCCAGGAGCAGAACCTTCCAGGTGTACACTCTCTTGGTGAACTTAGGCTGGAAGTCGGGGTGTGCTATTGGACTAAAACAATGCTCTCTAGAAACAAAACACTTGAGCGAGCATGTGCCGAGGCGAGCTGATGGTGGTGGTCAGGGAGGTCAGTAGAAGGCAATTTTGAGTGAGGTTCAGAATTATTTTGAGCTGCAGTGTCCCCCATGTGATTCCTTCTGGTCCAAAGATAGCATTTGGTTTCAGTGAGTTTTTAACTTAATGTGGCTGTGGCCATATAAGGGGCCAGGGCTGAATTACATCAGGCCTGAAGCTTCCCAGGGCCCTGACCCTGTGGAGAGGACGCTTCCCCAGAGTGCTGACAAACACGCTTGGAGCCAAGGCCCTCCTGTCCTGGGGCTCCTTTTAGCTCCGAGAAGGAGAAGGGTAGACACAGTCGCTTTACATGGAAGGAACTACTTTCTCCTTTATTGTAAACATGGTGGGAACCACCTAGGCAGTTGGCACTTCTCCCCAGGTATCTACTAATGAAATTCCATTTATCTTTTTAGAAGATGGGACGGTGAAAAACACAAGGCTGCTTAAAGAATCTGCCGTGATCCTAGTGTAGTTTCAGAAACTACAGTCCCTGCTCCACTGGGGCCCACTACAGTGATGCTGTCAGAGATGGGAAAGCCCTGGTTGCCAGTCCCCGGGGGTAAGGCGAGCAGGGCAGTGGGAGGAAAGGCAGAGGTGGGAGCAGCAGGACACGGGATTCCCCTCTGGCCCATGAGTCCCTGGACTCCTCCTTAGGAGGAGATGCTAGGCCTGCAGGGGTCTGGGAGCTGTCTTCGTCTGAAACCAAGCCAGGGCAGTCAGCAGCCCAACTACCCAAGCTCCATCTAAATCAGCATATTCTATTAGCTCCGGCCATGGCTATGGAAACAAGAAGTCATTTTTGCATTCAAAAAACAAATCTATGACCTAAAGACTCTTAAAAGCTGGATGGTCAACTTTACACTGAACATACAGAAAACCTCTTATCTCAGCAACCTGCCAGGTATCGTTTCAGACACCCCAGTACAAAGAAACTTCTCAGAGAGTAAGAGATGAGAAGATGCACACACAATCCGTAGGCGCTGTTACAGAATGGGCATCCTTGCTATGAGGTTCACCCTCACAAACTCCCTGAGGGCAATGTTTCACACAGGGATCTGAATTCAACAAATGCGCAACAAAGTTGCCATCAGTAAGTGTATTTAAAGGGGATTTTTGTTCACTTGACATGCTCTTAAAGTCCTCTCTTTAGAAGAACCGTTTTAGAAGCCAAAAGGACTTAGTGAGCTACCCTTTGGGCTAAGTCACTGATAGTGGAAGAGGCTGTGCTTCTACATGTGCCCGGGGTTAATTAGCACTATCTCCTACCCCGGGTACAGAGCCAACTGTATCCAACCTGGAGAGTGCTGAGAAGGAACTGTGCCCGCCACCAGCAGCAGACTTAGATGCTGGGAAAGGGCTTAGAAATGATGGCACATCATTTACTGGACAAGGGACCTCCCACGTCCCGAGTCTAATGAGGCCTTCAGGAGGCCAGGCCCATTGCAGCTCCTGGCTCTCATCAGTGGCCCTGCACCAGGGGTGGGGGCATAGGGGGCACTCTGATCAGGGAGCAGGGTTGCACACAATTCAGCAACCTCCTTTAAGCCTGCGGAGATGGGGTTCTGCAGAGGGGAGGGAAGGCATCATCTCCGACTCAATTTCATTCCAGGGACAAGCACAATTTTATGTCCCCACGAGCAGAACCCAGAGAATCACTGGAAAAAGCAGGGTGGGAAGTAGGAAGGCATGTGGATTCCCTGGGTTCCTGGGGAGTTCTGGGAGCACATGCACAGAAGGCAGGCGTGGGGAGGCGGACTGCGTAAGGAACACATTTCTGCTGTTTTTGAGCAGCACAGCTCTTTTTAAAAGAATGGATTGCTCCGTTTGATGGCTGTTACTCCGCTATGTAAAAACACTCTTTACGGACTGCCTGAATTACAACAGGGTCTATTCCTTTCATCAAGCTGGCAAAGTAGCAACAGGGAGGGGAAGAAAGAAAGATCAGGAAAACAACTTGGGAGAAAAACTTCAGCAAAATTATCCCTCCTCCCACGTGTACCATGTGGGGGGATTTTCTTTTGTAAGGTAGTGCTAGGCAGTTTAAAGCCATCTGAACTTCCGTCTGCTGCTTCTAGGTTGCGAGATTAAGTGCTGGCCGCAGCTCCCTAATCTAAAAGCCGTAAGGACAGAGCTGCTGGAACTCTCACAGTTCCAACTCTAGCAAAGTAATGGACTAAACACAAGAGCGAACTCTCTTTTTGAATATTATACTCAGACCTTTTTTCTGGCTTGGATTTCCCTCTTTCAGATCATTTCCACACACGTTTCAAACCTAGGAAACACTGGGCTGATATTTCTGATGCTCGGTATAGACCAGTGTCACCCCATGCTTCTGTTTTCCTTGACCCCAACTCTTGTCTAACTCTGCTCCCCCTGGGGCTTTCCCAGAGTTGACCAAAAGTGCGACTCAAAACTCAGTCCATCATCCAGCTGAGTGAGCAGGCAGGCACAAGTGTAAGCTATCCGGCTCAAGAGTGGTCCCCACCCCGCCCTTGGGCACACGCCTACCTGGGGCTTGCTGGAGGGAAGGCTGGGATGCACACTTCGGTAGCCCTTGGCAGCAAGTGAAGAGGGCTGGGCATTTCCATTGGCATCGGCATTGGAAGAAAGCCTCCACTCATCTGAGGGATGAGAAAAAAAAAAGAACCCTTCACTCTCAGGAACATTCCTTGGGTCCCTCTGATTGAAGGGTTCCCGGTGGAATGCAGGGATAGAACAGATACAAGAGAAACCATACCTGCTGAGGAATTCTCTGACTCCAGAACTACGTGTGGCGCAGAAAGGAGGCAAACAGGCAGAAAAGAGGGAAAACAGAAACGGTTACGTTTGCAGGGAAAAAGCACGCTGTGCTCAGAAAGACGAAAATCCAGTGCCCCGTTGCCTGACACAAAATGCCCTCAGTCACGATGGCCTAATTACCATAGGAACCCACTCTAAACCATGATGTGCTCACAGGCTCTGACCTTTGAAAACACAAGGCTCACATTCACAGTAATGAAGAAACAATTGTTCTTGACATTCTTACTTTACAGACAAAAAGGCCACAGAACTCTCCTGTCCAGTCCTGACTCGCTGACTTGAGCTCCCCTGTTTTTAAGCCTGATGTGGGCTCAGAATGACCTCCCCTCATTAGCAGGCTGGGCTCATGAACAGACCCAGAGAGGTCTGTTCATGAGCCCATAAGCACTTTTTCCACGGCTGCTGGCACTATGGGACTGGGAGAACGTGATTTAAGCCCAGAGGGATCTGCTGTGATAAGGGCTTTTCTCTCCCTGCCTGCCTTTTTTCTTTCCATTAAACGAACCCCATAAACATTTCAAAATCTCGTCATCCTGAGTTTTCATCAGACTACAAGGCACCCCTGTCTCCCGTCAGCCAGCTACCAACCTGCCCTCCATCTATCGCCTGGCACAGCTCGGAGACCCTAAGTCTCTTCTAACCTGACCCACTTAACACCACAAGGCTGGAGAGCACAGTGGTTCCAAGCTTGGCTGGGAAGGCAACTGGACCTCAATTCAAATTCTGGCTCCTCTGCCTATAGGTTCTATGGCCCTGAGCAAGTTAAAAGCCTCAGTTTTCCCACCTGAAAAATGGGGATAATGATATATTGTGCTGTTTTAAGAATTAAATGATATAAGCACAAGAAGTGCTTAGCACAGTGCCTGGCAGAGCTCAGCAATGTGTGTTATTTATCTCCATCTTCTGCATCATCTCTTGCGTCTATTCTCTATCTTCTATGTAGCCCAGGGGTCAGCAAACCTTTTCTATCAAGGGTCAGTTAGCAAATACTTTGATGTGGCTTTGATGGCCACATGGGCTCAGTCACAACTATTCAACTCTGCTGCTGTAGTACAAAAGCAGCCACAGATAATATCAAGTGAATGCGGTGGCTGTGTTCCAATAAATCTTCATTTATGGAAGCTGGAATTTGAATTTCATATAATTTTCACATAGCACATTCTTTGATTTTTCTTTAACCCCTAAAAATATAAAAACCCAGATGCAAGGAAAAAACATCCTTATGCTTTCTGTCCAATTGTGGCAGCCTAGTTTGAATAGGGAATTTTTTTTTTTTTTTTTTTTTTTGCAACTCAGAAGTAACCCTGTGAACAGTAAACAAAAGCCTGCTTGACTCCAAAGAAGAATTTGAGTTTACAAATATTGGAAAATTACTTCGCGATACCCTTGCCTTCTGATTGATTCCACTTTTAAAATCACAAGAGTTCAGTCTAATTAAAGGCAAGCCAAAAAATAAAAATACACACACACACACACACACACACACACACACACACACACCCCTTTCCAGGTTTACCAGCTGTACAAAAACCAGCATAGGCCAGATTAGGCCCAATCACCAGTTTGCCAACCCCTCATGGACTCAATCCCTCAGGCTCCTCCCCCTGGCTGCCACCTCTTATCTCATCCCATATAAAGAGGGAAATAATACACAGCAGCTCTCACAGCCCACGACCCCACTTCAACATGGGTCCCTCAGGGATTAGAGATGTGTCTTCTGGATGTCTAGCTGAGATTTTAAAAAGCTGTTGATTGAACACCTTTCTAAGTGTCCAATGCTGTTGGCCACTTTTACACATATTTAGTATTTAATTCAGTGTACATAAGTCTGTGAGGTAGGTATCCACTCTACTTCATGGATAAAGAAACAGAGAAGCCAAGTGACTTGCCCAAAGTCACAGAGCCAGGAAGTGACAAAGCAGTCGGCTCCAGTCTCTAGAATCAAGCACGGCGCTCTGCCCGCCACCCACAGCCACCAGTCCCACCATCTGCCACAAAGCAAAGTCTGCATTCCAGGGAGGTGGTGGAAGCCAAACGGTGTCAGGACAAAGGCCGGGCAGGAGAAAGGTTTCTAGTGATCTGCATCCATGTACAGCAGTCTAGTTGAATCAAGAACAACCAGGAGTGCCTGTTAAAACACAGTTCACAGGGCCCCATCCCAGAGTTTGTGACTCAGATGAGAAGTCAGGCTTGAGAATTTATATTTCCAACAGGTCTCCAGGTTCTATTAAGGCCACTGGTCCACAGCCCAGAGCTCCCTTTGAGAATCACTGCTATAATAAGGTATATTCAAAAACATCCTTATACTGGGGAAATGGTTATTTTTGCAAATTTCTTCCTCCTCTGAAGCAAAGTTTTTATAACCTTTTCCAACTGAATTATTTTTTGAGCAGATGGCCTGTCACATTTTTGCCACTACCTTAGGGACAATTCCTAGATATCTGTCTTCTTGTCCCAAACATGTAGCTGGGAAATTTATAGGACTTGATTTTTACTCATGTTACTGCAACATACAGGCTTGTGTGATCAAGGCCAACTATAATCCTCACCGCCTCGCACACCTCACAGGGTTGCTGAGGTCAGGGACGTGACACATTTTAAAAGTGACCATTTTTAACACTCACTGGTTTATCCACCCAGATCTCTGGCCCCAAAATTTCCTTGCACATGAAGGCCTTCAAACATCAGAGGATACATTGTGACAATGGTTCTCCTTCCACCCCTGTATCTGTCACTTTTACTTTCTTATTCTTCCCTTCTAGGTTCTTTCTAGTCAGGTTTTGTTACGTCATTCTACCAAATCTATTAGATTGACACACACATTAAATGTCAACAGATTCTGAAGAAGGGCTGTCAATAAAGGATGTGAACTTTGTCCATGGATGTCGGGGCAGGTTATTTTGTCCACTCTGCGGTTGGGTTGGTTCTATTCAGGTGATGCTGGCACACAGATGTCTCATGGGAAGCCAAGGTAAGTCTGTTCCTCCAAACCCCCAGGTATCATAAAGGGACCATCATTGTTGACTCAGACAGCCTTGTTTGAGTCCTGTTTTGCTCACTTAGTATCCTGAAGCAAGGGACAGAGCCTCCTATGTGAATTGGGAGATTATCTCTTTTAAATATTTACTTATTTTATTTTGGCTGCATTGGGTCTTCCTTGCTACTGGGGGACTTTTCTTTAGTTGCGGCAAGCAGGGTTACCCTCCAGTTTCCGTGCACAGGCTTCTCACTGTGATGACTTCTCTTGTTGCAGGGTACAGGCTTTAGGGCACAAGTGCTTCAGAGGTTGCAACCCCCCAGGCTCTAGGGCACAAGCTTAGTAGTTCTGGTGCACGGGCTTAGTTGCCCCGAAGCATGTGGGATCTTTCTGGATGGGGGATTGAACCCCTGTCCCCTGCAATGGCAGGAGGATTCTTATCCACTGAACCACCAGGGAAGCCCTATCTATCTCTTGAGTCACAAGGACTGAATGGAAGTATCTGGCATTAAGTATGTGCTTAGTAAGATTGGAATCCAAAATATAAGGGAAAAGAAATTTCCCAGACATAGAAATTAGAGTGGTTGACTTCCGCCATTTGATAGTCATAAGAACATAATATCCTCAGGGATCAACCCACTTTTTTTTTTTTTTCCCCATTCCAAGTCTTTAAGACTATTCCCCTATCCCCATCCCCAAAAAGGCAGTTCCCAGGACCCTATGGAACATTCTTTTCTTCCTTAAAAGAGCTGCATTCCTGACATTTCATCAGCCTTCATCTGGTATCTAGTCTTCTGAACCTTCAAAGCTGGTAGCAGCCCAGGGCCATTTGCGTCTAAGTGCAACAGGTGAAATTTTATATACATGATCATCAATTATTAACTCTTGGTTAGGCAGACTGTCAAAAATACTTCTCTCAATAATTTTTGGTGCAGAGTTCCGAGGTGGAGGAGGGGCTTAGAAAGCTGGATCCTCAGTAGGTTTTGCAGCTCTGAGGAGACCAAGCCTTTTCATGAGAAGTTTAATTTATTTTGCTTTATCTTTTCCTCCATCTGTTCTTGATATACAATCTTTTCTGGTCTGTGGGCATAGCTTACTTATTTTCCTTTATCTCATTCTGTGTTTATTTCATTTTGGTCTATTGTGAGGTTGTTTGGCTGATCACTTCTTGGGATCTCAGGACACTTTTCATTGAGTTAGTTCTGCGTTTCCCAGCAGGGTATCCAAGAGTTAGAGGAAAAGATGTTAAAAGTGTGTATAAGAGTGTTCCAAATCTTATTTAATTTTTATTAATGCTGTGTGGTAAAGAATTTACCTCTCTCCAAAAGGAGGTCTGGCCTTTTCTCTGGCTTCCAGGAATTAATCTCTAAGAGCCTAGGATGTCATCTTCACAGGACTGTGTCTGTGCTATGCCAACGGTGTGACTGAGGTTGGGGCACTTTTGCATCCACAGCTAAAGGACTGGAGAGTGAAGTGAACCACTTGGGCAGTGGATGTGTTGTGTGTTAGTCGCTCAGTTGTGTCCGACTCTTTATGACCCCATGGCCTGGAGCCCACCAGTCTCCTCTGTCCATGTGATTCTCCAGGCAAGAATACTGGAGTGGGTTGCCATTTCCTTCTCCAGGGGATCTTCCCAACCCAGGGATCGAACCTCACGCATTGCAGGCAGATTCTTTACCATCTGAACCATCAGGGAAACTCCAATGTAATAGAGCCCCAATAAAAACCAGGGACACCACAGCTTGGATGACCTTCCTGATCAGCACCGCTCTGAGTATGTTCTCACACGCAACGCTAGGAACTGATGCATCCTGACTTCACAGGCGAGAACTCTGCCAACACCATGCTTCCTTCTTCCCCAAACTCCACCCTATACACTCCTTCTTTTAGCTGATTTTCATCTGCATCCTCTCACTGTTCACCAGAACTGTGAGTATAACAGCTTTCAAATGAGTTTTTTGAGTCCTGCTACCAAATTATCAAACCTGAGGGTGGTTTTGGGAATCCCCTGACCTTGCAGCTGGTACCACAGTGAGAGTCTTCTCTTGTCAGGACTTTTGCCTCCACTAACTTCTCATCTGGCCCCTTTTATCACACATGAGCTCATGAAAAACACTCTTAGTTAATGCGGATAAGGAATGTCTAACTATTTAATGTCAATTTTCTTATCTTCTTGCTACTGCTATTTCTGGAGAGCAAATGTGAGGAAATGAGCTGGTTACAGGTCCAAGAATCTCTACATCCAAAGCTAACTTTGCTGTCAAGAATCAGACAGAAAGGATGAGAGCCAACAGGCACAGAATAAAGGATAAGGGTCCAACTGAAGCTTGGCTTTTGAGTCAGAACAAAGGGATTGATGGTCTCCAGGCCATACCAGACAGGAAGACTGGTATCATGCCCACCACCAGTTCAGGCTCCCCACCTCCTCTTGAGTAAAATCACCCTGACCTGGGGACAGAGGTGGAGCCACACCTGAACCAAGGGGCCATCACCCAAACCCAGCCAGGATGTCACACCAGCAAGCAGGAAGAAGCAGCTTCTCTCGGAGGCAGCAAATCAGCATCAAGATTACTATAGTTCTTTCCAGATGGTTCCGATCCAAAACCAAGGTCTACATTCAAAGACTAGGAGGGTGGTCAAGGATCCAGAGTCAAGCTACCACTGAAGGTGGGAGTCTGGAGGCTGAGTTCTGTTTTTTTGGTTTTTTGAGTTTTTTTTTTTTTTTGGTGGAGGTGCCAGGAATGGAACTGAGGGCCTCATATGTGGAGGCTGAGTTTAAACTGGGCAACTCTGAGGGCTCTGTCTGTCACTCTACCTCAGAGAGCATCTCCACCCTCCCAGCATTTACGTGGATGCCGATGGCTCCCAAGTCTGCAACTTGGATTCCAAATTTCCAAATGCCTATTAGAAACTTCCTTCTAGAAGTCCTTCTCTTGCCAAGAAACTCAATACATCAAGGAATGGAATTCAACATTCCTTCCGATTCCCCTCATATATCCAGCATCTCCATGAGTGCCACATGTATTCTCCTAGTCAACCAGGGAAGGCGCCTCCTGGTCAGCACGAGTCCTACCTCTCCACGCTCCTGAGACACTGCACCAACCCTGCCACTCCACTCTTCCAAATACACGCCTCACTTGGCCCCTCCTTTTCCTCCCCACGCCGCCCCCGATCACCACACTGGGTCTAGACCCTCAGAATCTCTCACAGGAATTATTGTAGGTCTTTCTGCAGTGGCCTCCTGATTTGCAGTAACTGGACTGGTTCCCATCCAAGAGCACCTTGTGCGTGCCTGGCTCTGGGCTACGTCCCGATATGGACGAGTCTGCGGAATCCCAACAACCCTATGAAGATCATCTCCACTTATAGATGGGAAACTGAAGCTCCCCAAGGTTAATTAGTAAGTAGCAGAGCTGAGCCTTAAGAGAGGACTGTGTGATTTGAGAACTAGACCACCTCTCACTGGGCAAGGGAAGCAGAGCAAGGACAGAGAATAGGGGACATCCCTGAAATGTGGATGTCAAGGGGCCATATAGAGAAGGAAATCAGGCCACAGGGGGCAGTAACTCAAGAACAAAGCTTGTAGTCCAGGCAAATGATCAACAACTTGGAGACTGGCAGGGATGGAAGAAGGTGGTAAAGCCAAGGAGCAAGGCAGAGAGGAACAGACCGAGAGGCTGGGGCACAGATGCTGGCCCTGGTGGTGCAGGCGGAGCAGCTGGTATCTGACATGCGCTATCTGTGAAGACACCAGGAACAGAAAGCACACCTAATCCTTAGCAAGAGCCAGGCAGGTGTCCTGCCTCATGCTTGGGCTCCCAGTCCAGGCTGGCATGGCTGCCTGCAAGTACTGATGAGAGCTGTTTTCATGAGGTGAGTCAAGGCCCAATGGCTTGGTGTGGGCCAGCAAGTTGTCATCCAGAGGCTCAGGTGAAGGGAGTAGGCAGGGGTAAGTAGGGCTGAAGAGCCACACACACCCAGCAGAGTCAAGATCTAGTAGGATGCTGACCAAGGACCCGAAGGATAAGAGAACAAGAATGTCCCTCCAGTCCTTAAAGTCCCACTGGAGCTGCATCCTCTTTTGAACTCACTCCAGTGCTAACTCACTCCAGCCTGTTGGACACCTAATCAGTGTATTTCTCCGGCCTCCCACTCAACCCCAGATTTTCCCTTTCCACCCAAACTGGCCTGGTATACAACCCTGAACTTGTCTCCAGTGAAGAAGACTCTGTATCCGTTTAATTTCCAAACTTCTAAATTTACAAAATATTTGGGAACTAGAAAGGCTTAGAAACCACTGGACCCGAGTCCTTCACCCTTCATTCGTGTTTCAAATGTGTGACATTATGCATTGTCAGAAAACAGTGAAGTAGGGGCCCACACCTGATTCTCCTGTTGGAATAAACTGCTTTTTATGCTTGCATAATGCACCTAAAATTTTTTCCCTTTTCTCCCCTTCTCATCACAATTCCTGGTGACTCCCAGTGATGTCTAGCTCCTATATGCTGCAGAATGAATGTCTGCTGATTTGGATTTAATGATCTCTGTTATCTGGCAGAAAATAATCTACAAAGATTAAATTTAGTGTAAGATATGGCTTCCCTGATAGCTCAGTTGGTAAAGAATCGGCCTGTAACGCAGGAGACCCCAGTTCGATTCCTGAGTCAGGAAGATCTGTTGGAGAAGGGATAGGCTACCCACTCCAACTCTTGGGCTTCCCTTGTGGCTCAGCTAGTAGAGAATCCGCCTGCAATGTGGGAGACGTGGTGGCTCAGATAGTAAAGAACCCGCCTGCAATGCAGGAGACCTGAATTTGATCCCTGGGTTGGGACGATCCCCTGGAGAAGGGAATGGTTACCCACTCCAGTATTCCTGCATGGAGAATTTCATGGGGTCGCAAAGAGTCAGACATGACTGAGTGACTAACATCTTCACTTTCATGTGAATGACTGAGAGCCATCCCCTAATCCTTCAAGGTATTTCCATTTTAAAACAAGATACTTTAAAATTCAAATTAGCTGTTACAAATCTGCAAGATACAGAATTATCTGGGGACTAGAAAGAGCTTCCAAAAGTGCCCAAACCACTGCATAGAACTGGAGTGCAAGCCTACAGATGGCAAGGCAGAGTATCGTTGGGGCTCTGTGTTGTGCCACACTATGACCACCAGGGGGAGCTCAAGGCCCCTTCTTTTCCCATTCACCACCAGAGGAAGGGCCAGGCAGTTGATTGGTTATTTTATCAGAACATGGGGCTGCAGGTATGTTCTTTCTCTTTAAATTATCCCTTAGGGTTCTCTCTTCCCCAGAGGACCTCCAGCTTGGGAGCTGGATCTTCCCAATGTCACCACCTTTCCTGAGACCAGAATGGCAAGCTGCAGAGGGGCAAGAGTTAGGTTCAGGAATACAGAGTCAAAAAGCTACCATCAGCCTACAGTGCTGGAGGCCACTTACACCTTCCCCTGAGCCTAGGGATAAAGCAGCTTTCCATAGGGACCAACACACCAGAATAGGGCTTGTACTCAAACCCCAGCCTGGATTTGTCCTTGGGTATCTGCTTTGGTACTTGTTCCACTGGCTGGGATGGACAGAAAGTCAGGTTTCCAGGATGCTGGGCACTGACCATCTCCATCCTGTATAATTCCATCTATCACAGCACACCATTCCCCACCATACCAAAAGAGTCTGCATGTCTCTGGCCCCAAGGAAGTGGTCATCACCCCAGTTCATTTTCTCTCTGCATTTCCTTCCTTCAAGAGGGGAGAAAACACCCATCCCCTATAGTAAGAGTTCTCAGATGTGGTCCTGGGACCAGCAGCATCAGCATGACCTGATGGCAAAACCTCGGACCCCACCTCTGGCCTACAGGTGGGAATTATAAAGCCTAACACTCTGAGCTAGGCTCTGGGAATTTGCCTCTCTACTCCAGGTGATTCTGATACGATCAGCTGAAGTGTGAGAAACACTGCCCTTCAGGTTGGAAAGGGGCTGCCCCAGCCTAAGGTAACAGTGCCTGTGGAACCTCAAAGTCAGCCTTTCCCAACTCCCAGAAACACTTGGGCTGCAGAAAGGGCTCCCCAGAGAGGCCCAAACAATCATAACCTGCTAAGAGCAGGTTAAGGTCTGCCAGCTCATCTCACGCCACTAGGTGTGGCGCGGAACGCTTTACACACTTCATCCTCACAACAATGCTGGGAGCCAGGTATAGTTCTCAACCCCATTTTTCAGATGCGTTCACCAGGGTTAAGAGAGACCACCTTCTCATCCATGGCTGAATAGCCAACAGGTGGTGGAGGCAGGACATGAATCCCATCTATAAGGTTCCAAAATCCCAGTTCTGGGCAGTGGCTCAGATGGTAAAGAATCTGCCTGCAATGCAAGAGACCTGGGTTTGATCCCTGGGTTGGGAAGAGCTCCTGAGAAGGGCATGGTAACCCACTCCAGTATTCTTGCCTGGAGAATCCCATGGACAGAGGAGCCTCGTGGGCTACAGTCCATGGGGTCGCAAAGAGCCAGACTCGACTGAAGTGACTTAGCATGCATGCACTTGTGTCTACTGTTTCATAAAAATAACCAAGCCAAAGTCCCAGGTCTCCACCACAATGTGGAGATCTAGGCACTCGGGTTTCCTGAGTGACGGGATGGGGCGGGGAGGGGGCTTCCTTTGTCTCCTCCTCGGTTCCTGGTCTACACTGGCCTTAGACACGCTCTGCAGACCTGCTGCCTCAGGTCAGCTCCCTGTCTTCTTGGGAGCTAATGAGGCCAGACAGCCACCTGCACTTCTCAGTCTCCCTGGGATTCTGCTCCAGCCCCAGCCCCACATGGATGGTCACAGCTGAGCTCCCAGAAGTGGGGATGGGCTCAGAGAAGCCTAACCTGGAGGCTATCTCAGCACTCCTTCCCGAGACCCCTAAGCCTTCTCTGTCCTCCTGAACACAGTCTGCAGAGGCGCAGACTGCCCACATTCCATCAAAAGCTAGAATACAGTGGTCGCTTTGCCTGAAGCCAGTGAGTACCTGTTCATTTAGGGCAGTGATCATCACCCACCACAGCGGGGACGGGAGCAGACTGTGCAGGGGCCCCTGAGAATCAGGAGGCAGCCAATGGATTCCGCGACCCCCCACTTTGGAGACCCTACCCCTAGGTCTCCAAAGCAGCACACCTGTTTTCCTCTCCTGCTTCGGGGTCTCCTGGGGGCTCACAGGGCTACTGCTTGGGATCTCCCTGTAGGAGGACGAGGCCCGGAGAGTCACCGCTCCCTTCCCAGTGCAGATTCTTGTAGGATCCATATCTGAAAAGGAAAGATCCAAAAGGGGAGACTGAATCCAGGGCGCCTGAAGAATTAAAACCATAATCAGCCAGCAATTTGGTCCAGCTGGGGAATGAGATGAACCTGGTTACAGACAGGCGATTGCAGTCAATGAAAATTAATCTGTGGATGGTGGAGAGGGACAAATCATATTTTCAGGGGTTTCCCACCCGTCATGAGGTTAGGAGGGAATGGAGGCACAGTGAGTTCTGAGTCAATGGATGCGTTACAATGTCGGCTGGGAATATTTCCAAACCAAAGCGGGTTGATTTCTTTTATTAAATGAAGTTTAGTTTGGTGAGCAGACTTCTGACCAATTAGTAAGGCACAGTTCAAGTAAGAATTTATAAAAGATATCTCAAGTTCCCACACCATCCTTCTTATAAAAGAGCAAGTTGACAGCACAGGGCATTCGGTGAAGGTTCAACAATCATTACTCAGAGCAGTCCCTCAGCGGAAAAAGCAAGACAATCTCCTTGTGCCAGCAAGCCAAGCCCCCTGCAGGGGTGAGACAGGATGTGCTGCCTGGCGAGAAAGATCATGAGGCCCGGAACCCCACATTCCAAACTTAATGAAGAAAATTCGCACCAAAGAAAACGGCTAGAAAGGCTAAATCCTTCGAGGAACAGTGTTTGCGGGACTTCCAGGCGAGTCTTCCCTGGGCCCTGACCCCTCCTACAGTTCACAGTGGCCTCACAGCAGCCTCAGGTCATCTTTCAGAACTGCACTGAGGATTTCAAAATGGGCTTCAAAACAGGCTGTTCACCCTTCAGGAAAATCTGTAAGGAGGAGGCAAGAAAGCCATGCAGACCACACAGTTTTGGGAGGCACACGTGCTGAATGTTTCTCTCCATGAGGCTGAGTGGAACTGAATTCCAGTTTTGCAAGTTGCTCACGGCACAGCCTGGATCTCAGGCCTAAAACTGTCATGAGTGGGATTGTGGGGAAAGTTAAAGGTGGGCAGCAGGCAGGATGTGTGCTCAGATGTCCAGCTCCTCCCTGCTCCTGTGCCACAGCTGAGAAATACCAAGTCTCTTGGCTCCTCCTTCCCACTTGGCAGCCCCCTTTTCGACAGCACAAACAGAACGATCATTAGTTACAAAACGGATTGATCAGCTCCATCAGCACCTCTTGCACAAAATACACATTCAGCAGAGCGGGCAGCGGCCCTGAAGAGCATCTGACTTGTCCAATCCTACCAGGATAAGTGACCAGTGGGAAAAGTGATTCATGGGCTTTTCAAAAGGGTGAGGGGCACAGTGCCAAAGCCAGCCCATCCACAGGGTCCTGTGTGCACAGCCAGGTAGACTCAACTCCTGAAAGCACCACCACTGGAATACAGAGCCACCTGGGCCTCACTTGTCCCATGCTGTACAGGAGGAAGCTACGAGCTACGAGCTACGACCTGACATCTGAACTGTACCAGCTCCAAACTGTACCAGCTCCACAGAGAGGAGAGGCAGGGAGCGAATGCAGGTGGGGCTGGGGGCGGGGGAGGGAGTGCTCAGGGAAAAGGCCCCGCCAGCATCCCAGAGACACAGCCTGATCGGGCAGCTGCTTCAAATCCAGCCCAGTTCAGAAATGCCCTGGGCAGCCACGTTAATTCCTGGGGACAGTGGAATTTTAAATAAACTCTGGGGAGCTGGCACCTCTAGGAAGAACCTAAGTCACCCAAGGGGCTCAGACCTGTACCAGCTGGAGTCAACGTTCAGCCTCTGGACTGACCTTCTCCCTAAGCAGGGAAGGGCAAAGCACCTGCCAGCCCCTTTTCACATTTGCCCGCGGCTCCCAGAAACACACACACACACACATACACAAAAGGAAACCAGCCAGAGAAGAGAGAGGGAATGGCCCCTAAACATGCAAGAATTAAGCCTCCGAGTCTTTGTTAGAAGGAAAGAAGATCATGCATGATCTGCTAATAATGAAAAAAAAAAGAAACCAACCCAAGGAGAGATACCTGGAGGGAGTACTAGGCCTGCAGAGTTTTTCACTGTCTTCACAGGGATTATTTTAACAGCAGAAATAGAGCGTGCACGTAAAGGGTCGGCAGTTGCTGAAAACACAAAAGGGTAAGTGGTGCATCCAGAAAAAAAACATTTGGGAAACCCTCAGGCAGTGGAGG
Organism: Bos javanicus; assembly: GCF_032452875.1. Lineage (NCBI taxonomy): Eukaryota > Metazoa > Chordata > Mammalia > Artiodactyla > Bovidae > Bos > Bos javanicus. The sequence continues at coordinate 16,827,240 of NC_083893.1, forward strand.
AACCGGCAGGGACAATAGGAGGAAGTCGCCCGCAGAGAACAATGGGAAGAGCAGTGGACGCAAGAACTTAAAATAACCCGCTTTCGCTCTTCAGTCCTGCGCCCGGGTGGGCAGAACCCTCCCGCCACTGTACCCCAAATGCAGCTGGTCAGAGCCTGTGCCTCCTGGCACACCAGGAACCTGCCAAGGCTCTGGGCAAAAGGACTTACAGAGAGGCAGATGGCCTGGCAAACAGGAAGGGGAGAGCAAGTGGGGCCCACGGGGCCCCTGGGAACAGGCTGGGCTGTCTGCGCTGGGAGAAGGCTCCTTGGAGGAGAGTTACAGCTCATGGGCCCCAGAGGAGTAGAGGAAGGACAAGTCTGAGAGTCGCCTGGTCCCTTCGGCCCTCATAGCTGCTACTCCAGGATCTTAACTCCTGGGGTCTTGGGCCTGCTCTGACAACCATGGCCCTCTGGCCCCAGGCAAATCAGAATGGCCATCTGTTGGGCAGCAGATGGTCTACTTAAACCCACCCCTTCCTGGGCAAGAGTTTGCCAAAGTGTCCGAATGCACACGTAAGACTCTGGGCAGTGCCCACGCACCTGGCCCAGGACGCTGACAGCAGCTGAGCTCCCTGAGCTGGGGTACTGCCTGGTATGCGGGCGGAGGCTGCTGACCTCAAATCCAGGTGCTCAGACCTCCCTGGGCCCCCTGCCTCCCCAGGTTCTGGAATCACAATGGTGGGCATTTTCCCAAACCAGCCTTCTCACAACAAGCATGTTGTGAGACCTCCTTCCGTCCCAATGGCAGCAAATAAAGAGATGGGCGCTCACACACTATGGAGCAACATCACACCAAGGGGTAACACCTGGAGGTCTCAGGGCCCCAGATCCACATCATAACTGAGGTGGGGGGTGGTTGGGCTGTTTGGGAACCAAGACTGTCACAGCTGCATCAATATCATGCTGACAGGCTTGCCAAGGGGACGGGGGGAAGGAGGTACCCCGGCAATGGGCAGTTCACCTTCCAGTCCACCAGGCTGCCATTTCATGAGGCGCATGGCAGTCATCTGGCCACCAAGAACTGAAGTGGTAACAACAATCCTGCACGTGTTCAGATACAAACGTGCTTTCACAGCACTCCTACCGACTGCTCCTTGGGCCACCTGGGAGGCTGGGTGGGAGGTTTTTGTTACCATTTTCAGAGGAAGAAGCAAGTCTGCTGCTCGGAGTCAACCAGTGCTGAATGAAGAGAGCGAGACCAGAGCCCGACAGTGACTACCCCAGGCCGCCCTGATGGCTCCGGGGTGCATCTGTCTTGACTTTCCAATCAAAGGTGGGTCTTATCGAGGAGAGAGTAGAGTGCAGAGCACCTCCACTTGCCACCCTGCCATACACCCCCAAAGTCTCCTGACGGATTCACAGGGCTGGGCTTGACGGTGAGCATAAGACACCACGTCTCCCCGCGTTCCTCAAAAGATGCTTAAACACTCCCTTACGGGCACTGCCCTTCAACATCCCCTTAGCAACCTGGCCGAGGTTGGGAACACTGCCCACACCAGGTAAGGAGAAGGGCAGCCAGCAGGGAGGCACGAAGGGCAGGACACCAGGACCCCTCCTGCATGGGGGTCCCCAACCACCCGGCCCAGGCTCCCCACCCCTCCTGTTCTCCACGCCTTCGCTCGTGGCTGTTCTTTCTGACTTTCCACTTCGCCCTCTCTCAAAGGTAATACTTGGCTGACCCAGACAGTAATTACAAAGTCCAAACATGTCAAACTGTAAACGTGCTCTGAGAGAGGGTGCACTGTGACTCAAAAGCCCGATGACAGGACTTCTACCCTCCCTCTCTGATACCATAAGACCTGTGTTTCAAGAAGGAAAAGATACTACAGATCATCAAATTCCTTCATTTTCTAGATAAGGAAACTCATATCCATAAAGACAATGGGCCTCCCAAGAGGTGTTGTTTCTGAGTGGCAGGCCAGGACTCGAACCCCAGCCTCCTCTCACTGCAGAGTGACATGGGAATCCCACTGCTTGGCTGTTCAGGATGAGAGACAGGATGAGAGACGGGACCTCAAAGGTCATCCTATCCATCATTCCTTTCACACTTGCATCTTTTGTCCTAAAATTTTAAAAATTCAAAACCTGGGAGGATGCCCATGAAACGAATGTCACCAAAATGATTTATTTCAGCTATTTAGGCTCTAGCCTCAGGGTCGGGATGCTGAATATGTCACTATTTATCACCGGTGAAGGTAAGATGCCAGGTAACAGACACTGCGGGCTGAGAAATGCCATATACATGAGGCCTCTGTGATTTGGCGGGTGGTTCGCAGCATCCTGTGAGCTGGGAACAGTGTGACATGTCACCTCACAGTGGGAAACAGCAGGCTCAGACTCAAGTCTCAGAAAGCCTGGGAACAGCTCTCCAGGTCACAGCCTAATTAGACCAGTGACTGTTCCCACCAGGCAGGTGGCCCCGGGCCCTGCTCTTTCTAAAAATGCCAGGCTTCCCTTCGAGAGCCTTACCTTTGTCTTGCCCATTGCTGCCCGGTGCCAACCCGTTCACCACAGCTTTGGAAGCACCCGCATCACATTCTGAAAGAAAGAAAGAATAAGAGCATGAGGCTTGTGATCACATCTCCCACCCTTTCTGAGTCCCGCCAGTGCAAAGTTCTGGGTCCCGGGGGCTCTCTCAGGCCTGAAAAGGGGCCTCGGAGCGTCATGGGAGAGTTCTGAGAATGCTTTGTGGCTTGAACCAGGGAGAACGCAAAAGCTGTTTGGATGGGAAGTGTGTTGTGAGTGATATTCTCTGGTCTCCTGGCTTGGTTTCACTTCTGACATTTAAAAAATGAAAATCTTAATTCCCTCAAAGTGGCATCTCCTACCTGACAAAGGCTTATCTACCATTCCAAGGCTGCTCAAAAGCATCCCTGTGAATCCTGAGAGCTGTCGGACAGTCAGGATAGAACCTCAGGCTCTGTGACACTTCCCTCCACCCCACCCTATACCTACAGCCACAGAAGCCACGCTGGCCCAGCCCCCAGACCACAGTCCCCAGCCACAGCTCTTGCATTCTGGTTGTGGAGATGACCTGGCTCCCTGACCGCTCTCCCTGGCTCCGTCCTGCCCCTTTCTCCACCCCAGCCCTCAGTCTGCATCACTAAGACCACCATCTATACCCCATAGGGCTGAAAATCCCCGGAGTGCATGACAAAACAAGATGGGACAAAGCAATGTGATTTTCTAAGACCCTCCACTTTAAATGTACTGCATTTCACTTCTAATTTGAAAATAAAAATACTACTGGAGTCTAGAGTTGGGAAGTCAATCTTTTTTTTTTTTTTAATTTATTGGGCTGCACTGGGTCTTATTGCGGCACTCAACTAAGGCTGTTCAGTTGCGACATTCGAACTCTCAGCTGTGGCACATGGGATCGAGTTTCCTGACCAGGGATGGAACCCAGGCCCCTGCATCAGGAGCTTGGAGTCTTAGCCACTGGACCACCAGGCAAGTCCCCTGGGAAGTCAATCATTTACATTATCATTTCTATGAGGAAAAAAAAATTGAACTTGGAATCAAGTTCCCCCAAATGTACAAATGATTGTTCAGAATATATTTTTTTTAGTAAGTGAGATGGCCTGTATATTGGCATAAGTGGTTATATTCAAATTAACAAACTGACCTTCAGGATGATTAAAAGCAAACTGACACGCAAGACCCGGGGGCCAGCAGCTACCCAGGGACAAAGCCTGGGTACTCACCCCCGACTCTCAGCCCTTCAGCCACTGGTCCCAGCCCTTTTCCGGCAGCAGTTCCCTCCTGCGCCTGCCCACCATGACGGTCTCCTCACAACCTCTTCAGTAAATCAGATACTTTCTGATCTCCAGGCCTTGGATCTTTAGAGGCCCTCGGCCAGGAAGGCCTGTGCCCCCTCTTCTACCTTGGGGAAATCCTCTGTACTTCAAGGTTTACCGTGAATGTCACCTCGTTGTTGGTGGAGACCTTTCAAAGTTCTGCTTAGCTGAAGACATTGAGACCCTCACTGCCCACTGGCAGCCTGAGCACCACCCAGTTCCCCATCCCAGAACTGATGGTGGAAGCCCAGAGAAGACAAGGGGGGCAGGGTACGTGATCAGCAAGGTTGGGGTGACTCCGCTGCAGCCAAGAGCCAAAAGTGTTAGTTGCTCAGTCATGTCCGACTCTTTGCAGCCCCATGGGCTGTAGCTCACCAGGTTCCTCCGTCCATGGAATTCTCCAGGCAAGAATACTGGAGTGGGTTGCCATTCCCTTCTCCAGGGAATCTTCCTGACCCAGGGATAGAACCTGGGTCTCCCACATTGCAGGCAGATTCTTAACCGTCTGAGCCACCAGGGAAGTAGCCAAGAGCCAGCCAAGCCACAGATATAATAGCCATGGTTTTATAAAGCCTCTATTTGCCTGATCTAAGGTCCTTGCTAAGCACTCATTCCATAACTAGCACCTGATTTTTATCCTAAATATCCAAGCCCCTAGAGCTAGGAGTTAAGAACTCTAATTTTATAGATAAGAAATCTAAAGCTCAGAAAGGATGCCAGGCTCTAAGATGATAAGAGGGGATATGAAATCTGTTCTGGTCCATCCTGTGACTTATCTTCTTTGTCCTCAGCTGGGATGAACACTTATTTTTAAAATAAAAAATGGCTTTTATATATAGAATACTCTCTACATATAAACCAAATACACTCTAATAATGGTTTATGTATATTCTATTTCCCCAAATGCCCCAAACCCCAGTAGCGCATTTGGCTGAGACTCAGTCATCCTACCTGGGCTCTTAATAATCAGCCTCCATGACATCAGCTACACCGACAGGGCAGCCCAGGTACTCCTGGATCCAGAGGCAAACAAGGCCGCTGCCCTCCCCCACCCCCTCCAACCATAGCAGCCAGGACCACCTGATACTGGCCCCACAGGCAGGCCTGTCCTGTTCACTGCCCCCAATTCATCTATAGAAGGTTAGTTCTCCAGACAAAGTTCCCTTTGCACCTACATTTCTGGGACGGATGGAAAGAGGGTGTTGGCAGAAAGCCAGAAATACAAGTCACAGAAATATCATCTGTTTTACTTCCCCATCTTTTCTCTCTGACTATATGTTCTTGGGCTCCAAAATCACTGCAGACAGTGACTGAAAGCGTGAAATTAAAAGACGGCTTACTCCTTGGAAGAAAAGCTCTGACAAACCTAGATAGCGTATTAAAAAGCAGAGACATCACTTTGCCGACAAAAGTCCATATGGTCAAAGCTATGGTTTTTCCAGTAGTCATGTACAGATGTGAGAGTTGGATCATAAAGAAGGTTGAGTAACAAAGAACTGACGCTTTCAATTGCTGGAGAAGACTCCTGAGAGTCCTTTGGACTGCAAGGAGACCAAACGAGTCAATCCTCAAGGAAATCAACCCTGCATATTCATTGGAAGGACTGATGCTAAAGCTCCAATACTTTGGCCACCTGATGCTAAGAGCCAATCATTGGGAAAGACCCTGATGCTGAGACAGATTGAGGGCATGAGAAGGGGGAGAGAGGATGAGATGGTTGGATGGCATCATCGACTCAATGGACACGAATTTGAGCAAGCTCCAGGAGAAGGTGAAGGACAGGGAAGCCTGGCATGCTGCAGTCCATGGGGTCACAAAGAGTCGGACACGACTAAGTGACTGAACAACGATCCCGTCCCTATGCACCTGCCCTCATTTCTCCTGATGGTCTCCTTCTTAGGACTGCACGCCTGGCTTTGAGCCTCCCTATCTGGTTGAAGTAGCCCCAGGGTGTGGGACAAAGAACAAAATCGGACGAGCATCCCCAAGCCAGCAGCCTCAGAGCTTCCACAAGGCCCAGATCCATGTTCTTCCTTTCCTGTGTTTTTTTCCCCCTTAAACTCAAACAACCAAACTTGAAGAAATTTGGAAAAATAATTCCATCACCACAGACTCTCACTTCTGCAGCACAGTATGCTAATGACCAGCCGCCTGGGGTTGGTTGCCTCAGCAGTCACTAGCCGGATGACCCCAGACAAATCATTGCCACACAGGGCCTCAGTTTCCCCATCTCTATAATGGGAGTGGTAAGCCGTGCCCACTTTTGTGGATCTGCAGGAGAACAAAATGAGATAAGCAGGTAAAGCCCTGCCCTGATGACTGGCAGCTCAGCTCAAACTAGGAATAAAAAGAATGCATTGCCTTCATGCTGCCCTTTCCATCAAAGGTTAAGAACAAGTGTTTTCTACATAGCTGCTTTCTTCCTGATGATCGTTTTTATGAGTGGTATAATCTCCCATCAAGTAAACACACAGAATGACCCTGCTCATTCCCCACCTTCACGCGGGTGATGTTTTTGGTTCCTTTGAATTAATACAGACATTCCCAAGAGGGGAATTATCATGTCAAAGGGTCCAGATTTCTTGGACTCTTCCTGGGAAATGCCTCCTTTCAGCACCACACGCCTAAGGGAAAACCTGGGGAGAAGTCCCAAGGGCATCTCCTCATCCTCCACAGCCCCTCCCTGCCCGCCTCTTCCGCCCTTATTTCTGCCGGGAATGGTGATGCCAGTTTAGGTTAATCCTGATATTAGAGGCACAAGAAACTCTGGGTGTTGGGGGGAAGTGCTGGCCTATTTTAAATTATAGCAAGAACAAAAAGCCCAGAGTTACAGAGCAGGGGCTACTGGCAACTCCTGAGCCCCCCTCGAGAGGAAAGGAAGGGATGCAGCCTTCTCATGAAGCAGAAGCATCATGGAGTCAAGGACCAGACCAGTCCTGCTCCTTGCAAGGCTGGAAGCTGGGCTGATGACCCACGGACGGGACACTGGTCAGGCCTTGGGCACAGAGCTCAGCACTTGAGAAGTGTTGCCTCACTTAATCCTCACAAACCCCCATTAGGCGATAATTTCCCGATGTCCATCTTACAGAGGGGTTCACTACAGGCCAAAGCCTGCAGGGTGGTACTTGTAGCCCTGAGCTGATCCACCTGGGGCCCTTCTCCTCCCAATAAGCCCACGCTGTCCGGGAAGGGTTGGGATTCAGCTGAAAGGGCGTGTGAATGTGAATACACGGAAGGATTGGTTTTCTCCTCCAGAGGTCTATGATAACACTCTGGAGACATCGCAGGATTTGAAGGCGCCTAAGTGAGCTATGCAGTAGGTCAGCCTGTGGCCCACCCCGCCTGCAGGCTTCAGGAAGTGCCAGGGAGCACTCAGTAGCCAAGATGGGCCTCGATCTCCAGATGGAAACTTCTCTGCCGCACATCCTGGCTGGAAAGCTGACAGCTCTTGGCTGCACCACAAGCAGGGACCTACCCATTCCCTTCTGTCTTCCCTAGCCCAGGTGTTCCACCCCAACTTTAAATTAAAAACTGCTCAGTTGTGTAGGTTTTGATTTTTACTACCAAAAACATAGCAAAAGGGTGGTTTTGCCCTGATAAAGGAAGCGATGGATTAGCTCATTCCTTGGGGCAATTATGGTCAATATGTTTACTTTTGCTATAGTCACTCAGATTAAGAAATGCCATCAAGGTGTATACACATGTCAGCATTGATCAAATAGGAGCCTGGTGGGCTACAGTCCATGGGGTCGCAAAGAGTCAGGCACAACTGAGTGACTGAACACACACACACACACACACACACACACACACACTTAAAATACCAAGTTTACTGTCAGTTCAGTTGCTGAGTTGTGTCCAACTCTTTGTGACCCCATGGACTGCAGCACGCCAAGCTTCCCTGCCCATCACCAGCTTCCAGAACTTGCTCAAACTCATGTCTATTGACACGGTGATGCCATTCAACCATTTCATCCTCTGTCATCCCTTTCTCCTCCTGTCTTCAATCTTTCCCAGTATCCGGGTCTTTTCTAAGGAATCAGTTCTTCGCATCAGGTGGCCAAAGTATTGGAGTTTCAGCTTCAGCCTCAGTCCTTCCAATGAATATTCAGGCTTCATTTCCTTTAGGATTGACTGGTTGGATCTCCTTGCAGTCCAAGGGACTCTCAAGAATCTTCTCCAACAACACAGTTCAAAAGCATCAATTCTTCACTGCTTAGCTTTCTTTATTGTCACATCCATATATGACTACTAGAAAAACCAAAGCTTTGACTAGATGGACCTTTGTTGGCAAAGTAACGTCTCTGCTTTTTAATATTCTGTCTACGTTGATCATAGCTTTTTTTCCCAAGGAGCAAGTGTCTTTTAATTTCATGGCTGCAGTCACCATCTGCAGTGACTTTGGGGCACAAGAAAATAAAGTCTGTCACTGTTTCCATTGTTTCCCATGAAGTGATGGGACTGGACACCATGATCTTAGTTTTCTGAATGTTGAGTTTTAAGCCAACTTTTTCACTCTCCTCTTTCATTTTCATCAAGAGGCTCTTCAGTTCTTCTTCACTTTCTGCCATAAGGGTGGTGTCATCTGCATATCTGAGGTTATTGATATTTCTCCTGGCAATCTTGATTCCAGCTTGTGCTTCATCCAGCCTGGCATTTCTCATGATGTATTCTTCATATAAGTTAAATAAGCAGGGTGACAATATACAGCCTTGACGTACTCCTTTCCCGATTTAGAACCAGACTGTTGTTTCATGTCCAGTTCTAACTGTTGCTTCCTGACATGCATACAGATTTCTCAGGAGGCAGATCAGGTGGTCTGGTATTTCCATCTCTTTCAGAATTTTCCACAGTTTATTGTGATCCACACAGTCAAAGCCTTTGGCATAGCTAATGTAACAGAAGTAGATGCTTTTCTGGAACTCTCTTGCTTTTTCCATGATCCAGCAGATGTTGGCAATTTGATTTCTGGTTCCTCTGCCTTTTCTAAATCCAGCTTGAATAGCTGGAAGTTCACAGTTCATGTATTGCTGAAGCCTGGCTTGGAGAATTTTGAGCATTATTTTGCTAGCGTGTGAGATGAGTGCAATTGTGCGGTACTTTGAGCATTCTTTGGCATTGCCTTTCTTTGGGATTCGAATGAAAACTGACCTTTTCCAGTCCTATGGCCACTGCTGAGTTCTCCAAATTTGCTGGCATACTGAGTGCAGCACTTTCACAGCATTATCCTTAAGGATTTGAAATAGCTCAACTGGAATTCCATCACCTCCACTACCTTTGTTGATAGTGATGCTTCCTAAGGCCCGTTTGACTTCGCATTCCAGGATGTCTGGCTCTGAATGAGTGATCACACCATCGTGGTTATCTGGGTGATGAAGATCTTTTTTGTACAGTTCTTCTGAGTATTCTTGACACCTCTTCTTAATATCTTCTGCTTCTGCTAGGTCCATACCGTTTCTGTCCTTTATTGAGCCCTTCTTTGCATGAAATGTTCCCTTGGTATCTCTCATTTTCTTGAAGAGACCTCTAGTCATTCCCATTCTATTGTTTTCCTCTATTTCTTTGCACTGATCACTGAGGAAGGCTTTCTTATCTCTCCTTGCTATTCTTTGGAACTCTGCTTTCAAATGGGTATATCTTTCCTTTTCTCCTTTGCCTTTAGCTTCTCTTTTTTCTCAGCTATTTGTAAGGCCCCCTCAGACAACCATTTTGCCTCTTTGCATTTCTTTCTCTCGGGGATGGTCTTGATCACTGCCTCCTATACAATGTCACAAACCTCCGTCCATAGTTCTTCAGGCACTCTATCAGATCCAATCCCTTGAATCTATTTGTCACTTCCACTGTATAACTGTAAGGGATGATTTAGGTCATACCTGAATGGTCCAGTGATTTTCCCTACTTTCTTCAATTTAAGTCTAAATTTTGCAATAAAGAGTTCATGATTTGAGCCAGAGTCAGCTCCCAGTCCTGCTTTTGCTGAGCTTGAGCTTCTCCATCTTTGGGTGTAAAGAATATAATCAATCTGATTTTGGTGGTGATGTCCATGTGTAGAGTATTCTCTTGCATTGCCAGAAGAGGATCTTTGCTATGATCAGTGTGTTCTCTTGGCAAAACTCTGCTAGCCTTTGCCCTGCTTCATTTTGGTACCCCAAGGCCAAACTTGCCTGTTACTCCAGGTATCTCTTGACTTCCTACTTTTGCATTCCAGTCCCCTATAATGAAAAGGACATCTTTTTTGGGTGTTACTTTTAGAAGGTCTTGTAGGTCTTCATAGAACCATTCTATGGAACCATAACTGATGATGGAAGTAAAGTTCAATGCTATAAAGAACAATATTGCATAGGAATCTGGAATGTTAGGTCCATGAATCAAGGTAAATTGGAAGTGGTCAAACAGGGGATGGCCAAAGTGAACATCAACATTTTAAGAATCAGTGAACTCAAATGGACTGGAATGGGTGAATTTAACTCAGATGACCATTATATCTACTACTGTGGGCAAGAATCCCTTAGAAGAAATGGAGTAGCCCTCATAGTCAACAAAAGAGTCCAAAATGCAGTTCTCGGGTGCATTCTCAAAAACAACAGAATGATCTCTGTTCGTTTACAAGGCAAACCATTCAATATCACAGTAATCCAAGTCCATGCCCCAACCAGTAATGCTAAAGAAGCTGAAGTTGAACGGTTCTATAAAGTTTATTGTATATCAATCATATCTCAATAAAGTTGTCAAATAGAGGGAAAGGGAACCCATTATAAAGATGAGAACATAGTACATGTAAAGCGTACAGTGTAGTTCTTAATATACAGTAGGTACTCAATAAATCATTACTAACAAAGGTGATGATGACAATTTATGACAAAGCTTTGGCACCTACCCAGCACTTGAAAAATAAAAAATGAAACACAGTTGGGGCCTTAAGAGTAAGTGGGAATTCTGAGCAAATGGTCCAGCTTTGTAGATTTGTCAAGAAGAGAAAGACAGGATTTTAAATGACTTACCAGAGCTCATGGTGGTGACAAGACAAGTCTTCTGCAACTGGGGCTCTGTACTGCTCTGCAGAAAAACACAAACACACAATGGAATTGATGAATGGCAGGTTCGAGATAAATCCCTATGGTTCACTTTAAAAAATGCAAATACCATATAAGCCTTGATAAAACCAGGGGGCTGAGCCAGGAGTCACTTAGCCAGGCTTCCGGTTCTTAACTGGCTGTGTACTGACATGACCTTGGACACATCAAACAACCTCCTTGACCTCTGTTTCATCACCCATACTTGGTTTTGATACTATCCAAGAATCCATTCCACCTCTAACATTCTATTAAAAACCTCAAGTTACACAAGTCCCTGTGGATCGGGGAGAAGGTGAAGGAAAGAACAAACTTTCAGGACAGAGAAGTAAGTCACAACACAAACTGGTTACTGGGGACTAATAATAAGATTATATATAGTTTACTATGCTCAAAGAAATGCCGTAGGTGCCTTAATTATATTAATTCACTTGATCCTCACAAAGACTCTACCAGGTAAGTACTAGCATTGTATTAGTTTACAAAGATGAGGAAAGCAAAGCATACAGAGGTGAACAGCTTGCTGCCCATGTGACAGAGTTGCTTCTGGAACCCAGAGAGCCTGACCTGAAGGCCCAGGCACGCAGGAAAGACACTCTACTGCCTTGAGGTGGGAATGCAGTCCACTTACTGGTATGTAAATGGTAACCCTCTCACTTAATAAGGTCCCATCCAAAGTCCCCCCAAAACCACTGGGCTGCTGTCACTATAGCTGTACCTCTTCTAGAATCTTATCTAAATGGTATCATAGTATATGTAACCTTCTCTACCTGGCTTCTCTCATTTAGCATAAAACAATTTAGCAACTGGCCATGCTCGTGTGGGTCTATCTCCGGACTCTGTTCCATGGATCTGTCTTTATCTAATCCATTGTCTTGATGACTAGGGCTTTATAGTAAGTCTTGACATCAATGTGAGTCTTCCAGTTTCATTCTTCTTCAAAACAATTTTGGTTCTTCTAGGTTCACATTTTCATAAAAATTTTAGAGCCATCTTATCAATTTTCACCAAAAACAAAAACTACAAAAAGCCTGCTGGAATTCTGAATGAGAACATGCTGAGCCTATATATCAATCTAGGGAAAATTAACATTTTAACAATATTGAATTTTCCAATTCATGAGAATAGACTCTCTCCCTTTATGCAGATCTCCTTTAATTTCCCTCAGCAGTGTTTTGCAGTTTTCAAGGTACAGGTCTCACACTTATTTTGAATACAATGTCTAGCTGAACATATCTAAAGGACAATCTGAAAAGCAAGTCTTCAAGAACTGAAGAAACTTGCTATTTAATATGTGGTCTGCAGACCAGCAGCACCAACATCAGCTGGGAACTTACTGAAAAATGGAGAAAGTTAGAAATCAAACCCTTCATCAGCTGCGTCAGAACATGCATTTTAACAAGATCTCCAGTTGGTCTCTATGTATTTTCAAATGTAAGACACAATGGTGTAGAGGCCATCAACTTCCCAGTTCATGAATTCTGTAATAAGGTCATGGTATGGTCCCAGGGTCTGCACTGAGGGACATGCTTTAATTTCCTTTTTTAACACTGAAGTCAGGCACTGGTTTCCTTTCTGGGCAGTTACTTTGTTCACTGCCCTTGGAATTGACTGCACAGAACCCAGGGGCAAAAGGGAAATCATTCGAAGTCCATCTCAGCTCAGAAGATCAGTAATTCTGCCTCTGTCGCTGTCAAGTACACCTGGGACTACCCGTGACCTTCAACTGCCCCTCCGATTGTTCTCTAAGCTGCGGAACCACTCACTCTCGCCGTTAAGAACACAACCTGCTGTGTTCTGTATACTCGGGTGGCTTCCAATCTTGGCTATGGTACCTCCATTTGCTTCCCAGGGCCAGAAAGGATGTCAGGATATCATCCAAATGTTTTACTTTTTAAATAATTGTAATAATTATGCCAAGGTTTTATTTAACTTTTAAAGCACAACTGAAGAAACGTTTTTGTTTCAACCATGCAGTTATCTTAATAGAGAGTATTTTTCTTTTGCAATCCTTTCTAACCTTTATCTGCATAAATAGTATTTACATAGTTGCAAACAATGTCTGGACAGCTTTGTGTTCCAGTTTTCAAATATTTCATGAACAGTTTTCTGGATTTTTACAGTCATACTCATCATTTTAATGGCTATAACATTCCATAATTCATTTATCAACTCCCTCTGCACAGTTTGTTTTAGTTTTAAAAATAAATACAGAAATGGAATACTACTCAGCTATAAAAAGAATGAAATAATGCCATTTGTAGAAACATGGAAGGACTTAGCATCATACTGAGCAAAGTAAATCTGACAAAGATCATATGATATTAATTTTATGTGGCATCTAAAAAACGATACAAATGAACTTATTTACAAAACAGAAATAGACTCACAGACATAGAAAACAAACTTATGGTTACCAAAGGGGCAAGTGGGGAAGGGAGAATAAATTAGTTTGTGATTAACAGACACATACTACTATATATGAAATAAAATACAGGGAGCTATATATACACACAATATACATATAAAACTGAATCATTCTGCTGTACACCTGAAACTAACAACATTGTAAATCAACTACAGTTCAATTTTTTTTCAAAAGTACATAGCACAATAGCCTTCTTTAAGCTGGAGAAGAAATTGGAGAATTGGAGAGTCTCCAACTGGAGAACTGGAGAAATGGAAATGTTTTATAAAGCAAATTAAAAGGATGCCTCAAATCATACGTGTTGAGTCTTGACCATCTGTTATATGTGGGTCACCCTTTGTACATTTTATATTTCTGACTACAGATACTAGTAGCTTCTAGATGTCAGCCCAACCCTTATTTAAAAAGTGGTCTAAAGTACATATGGGCAGAGACAGAGTCCCAAATACTAACCATCACTTTGCCTCAAACATCCACCAACCAGAGTAGATGCCAGGTGTAGCACCCTCGGTGGGGGCCGAGGGTGGCCCTCCCCAGGCCAAGTGTCTACAGTTTAGGGGCTGGATTGCAAGAAGATGGAAAGAGAATGGGCCCGGGGGGGGGGGGGCAGGACACAATTCCAGTACCTTAGGAACTTGTATGACAGTAGTAGGCGGCGATGGCAATGTCTAGGTAGCTACCAGCTCCGCACACACAGACTGTGGGGGTAGTAGACTCTGCTCCGCGCTCTCACTTGATTGTTTACATAGGCAGCAGGTGACACGAAGCAGGGGGTAGTTTAAAATAAAAACTGCAGCAGTGGCAGTTGTACCAAGGACGGTGCCCGGTATCCCGGCCACGGCGGTGGCTGCAACAGCAACGACACCCCACCCAGACTATTCTAGGGCCTGGTGTTGGCTCTGAGTCCACCAGCTCAGCCTCTCTGTGTTTCTGCCCCTGTTCTGAGGGTGATTCTCCTGCTTCTGGCTAACTCCAAACTACCTGAGATCTTGCCAGTAAATCCCCCTTTCAGTCTGAGTTAACCAGAGGCAATGTTTGGATGTTTGCAACCCAAGCAGCATGAGATGAGGGGGAGGAGGGGCCCCCAAGGTTTTGCTAGAGAAGAGAGGCATCATCCCTCTCTCCCGAGTAAGGCCATCCACAGCTGAACCCCAAGAGGCTCAGCAATCGGTTCTGTCCCCATGGACTGAAGACCTCAGAGTCGGGGCGGTGGGGATGCAATCAGGAAGCTGCACAAACTGAGGCTGAGCAGAACACTGAAGGCTTTGGAAGTCTCAATCTAATCCAGGCAGTTTATTTAGAGACAGTCCAAGTATTACCATCATATGTAGAATGTGAGAGTTTATTTTACATAAAAACCTCTGACACTTACTGTTTATTTAAAAATGAAGCTGTAAAGGGTTTGAGTCGGTTGAGAACATGATGGCACATCTTTGGAATTTCTCCCCCATCCCCTCCAAAAGAGGCAGAGGGCTTTTGGGTAAAAGCCAAAAAGATGGACAGTGCCGCCTAGTGGCAAAACTGGACCACTGCAAGGGAGCAGCAATTCCCTGGCGGGTTGCAGGAACCTAGCGTCTCAGCTTGGGTGGGCCAGGTAGGGTCAAGCCACCATTCCACCCCTTGGACTGTCGGGACATCTGTACTTGGTCAAAACACCACACATCAACACAGACATTCCACCAAAAGAACAAGATGTGAAGTAGCCCGTCTTGTTAAGAATGCATCCAAATAATTAATGGTTCTGCACCATCAGTCTCTGATTCCACGACCCTATAATTCTGGGATAAGTCTTAATGACACAGTGAATAATTACTAAAAAGCAAAAGTTATGCTCATGTTTCCAGCTGAAACAGAATCCAATAACTAAATATGGACTGTTTATTGGGAAAGGAAAAAAGGTCCTTCCTTATATGGATGATTCAGGAATATATAACAAGGGAGGAGTTGAGTTTGTCTGTAAAAATGAATTCAAGGTCCAGCAAAGATTCTTGGAAGAGAATGAGCCCCTGGGTGACCTCTCATACAGCATGCTCCCTATGACTTTTGGTGTTTTGTCTCCATTGCTTCTTTACACACACACACACACACACACCTGCAAGATACTGGAAGCGTGACACTGTGTCATCCTCGGAACTGAGCATTTAGTGTTCAGTTACGAACCTTGTCCCCATCTCTATTTAGGCTTCAGAACCTAACTTTCAAGTCTTATGTTCAAAATAACCAAAGACTGTCTTTAACTCCACTATAGCTTGGCTACAAGAAACTAGTTTCCCATTCAACCAAACTATGATAATACTGCAGCTTTACAATCCAATCTGGGACTTGATATCTATACTGATAATTATTTATCTAGAACTATCTATCTATAACTATGTTTGCAGGTACTTCCAATAGCTTGAAAAGAATAATATGGATAGCTCACAAAGCCCACAATACATGCTTGACCTTACTGCTTTTATACCTGCTGATCCACCAGCAAAGGCATGTTTCTCCAATTATTTGACAGTTCATCCTCTTCTCAACCTCTAGTTAAGTCATTTCTCTTCAAACGTATTCTCGACATTATTAGAGAGGGCGCAGAGACTCTTCAGAAAGCCAGAAAGGATAAACAATGAGTTGCTAACACTTCCTTTCAAGGGGAGGAAGTTAGGATAAACTTGACCCTGACATTAGCTTCAGCCTGGAATTCCATGACACAGTAGGGGGCTCAGAACACAACAAGCGCATGGTTTCTGTGAAAAGACTGATGCTTCTGGAGACAGAGCAATAGGAAAACACATCAGAAAGGCCATCCCCCACATCCTCCCATTTCCTCCTGGAAACCCTCCAATGTGGTTTCCGTTCTAACCAATTATCTAAAATGGCCTTCAGAAAGGTTTCCAGTGCACACACATGGCCAAGCCCAACAGCTTCTGCAGCGGTCGGGGCCTCACTGACCTTTCCACTGAATTTAAGACAGTTAACTCCTTCCTCCTCCCCCAAGCACTCTCTGGTCCTGATTTCTAAGTGTCGCAACAGACTCATAACACTGAGTCATGACGCTCTTCCTTCTACAATAGAATAGGACCTCTGTAGTTCTTCTAGGAGTTTAGAGACCTAGAGGACCCTGAGCTGTGTCCTCATTCCTTTCCAACTACATGCTCACTTCCTGGAGGATTTCACATGGACTGTTAGAACCAGAAGGATCCGTGCAGGTTACTTAGCGCCTTTGCCTGGTTTTCCACCTGTTTTGGAAGAAAGTTCCATGAGCCCCTCAGGCTACTAGGATAGCTGTGCTGTTATGGATTTCATTCATTTACTCTTGCTGAGCTTTCCTGGATGAATGGGCTCTATGGCTACTAAAGAAACAGAAATCTAACACACGCCCTCATTATTTCGGTGCAAAAACATTCAGAAAAAGTCTCCCGCAGTCTTGCTCTTCATTCCATCTACTAAGCCCTGTTTCCCTCCTACTCCTCTTTCTTTTCCTTTTGAATTTTTACTGGAGTCTAGTTGATTTACAATGTTGTGTTAGCTTCTGCTGTACAGCAAAGTGAATCAGTTACACACACACATATATCCACTCTTTTTTAGATTTTTTTCCATATAGGCCACTACAGAGTATTCAGTAGAGCTCCCTGTGCTATACAGCAGGTCTCTATTAGTTATATATTTTATATATAGTAGTGTGTATATGTCAATTCCAATCTCACAGTTTACTCCTCCCCCACTTCCCCCAGGTAACCATGAGTTTGTTTCCTATGTCTGTGAGTCTGTTTCGTAAATAAGTTCATTTGTGTTGTGTTGGACTCCACATGTAAGTGATATCATGCGATATTTGTCCTCCTCTATCTGCCTTACTTCACTCAGTATGACGATCTCTAGGCCCACCTATGTTGCTTCGAGTGGCATTACTCCATTGCAGCACTATTTACAATAGTCAGGACACGGAAGCAACCTAAATGTCCACTGACAGAGGAATGGATAAAGATGTGGTACATATACACAACGGAGTATTACTTAGCCTCATATCCTTCTTCCTCCTCAGGGCACCTTTGGTCTCCTGGCAATGGACACTGAATTCCAGATGAGAATCAACCCTCCACGGTTAATGCATGAACTGGTCAGTGCCCTTTTCCCCTTATAACTTCTGATGTCACTCACCAAACGTGTCCTGTGTCCTGTGTACTAAATGCTCACCAAACGTGCAACATGTCCTGGTAATCAGTTACAAATTGCCAAGGCTGTTACTCATCTTTTCCCACCCTGCCTGCCCAGTCTCCAGTCCTCCTATCAAGCCCTCTGGACAACGAGGCCCCTCCAGCAGGACAGGGTCTTGCTCAGCTCTGTCTCCTAACGTCCAGCAGGATGCCCAGCTCAGAGCAGGCACCCATTAGTGTTGGTGGGTGAGCCGGCCTGAGTGCACTGCTTTCTCTCCCTCCCCCTGACCTTCCAACCCACACCTGCTGCGTTGTCTAGTCAATTCTTCTGCCCTCATGACTCATGCACCCCAGCCACCTCTGCTTTTCCATCCTCACACTCACCATTCTATTCCATTGCCTCATTCCCAGACCATGACAATGGCCCAATAAGCCTCAGAATCACCTTATAGCCCATGGGAGAAAAAAAAAAATCCGTGGGAGAGGTCTATAAGCTCAGAGGGGCTGGTTGGGTGGGACAGGGCAAAAGGAAAAAAGGCAGTGAACCTCCTAGCGAAGAAAAATGTTTGTCTAAAACACAGGCCAGATGACACCAACCCAACAGCGTTTCTTTACACCTACTGTGCATCCGAAATACTGCCCAGCCCACAGGAGACCAATGTGAATCTGACAGCTGCTGTCCCTGAGGCCATCATGGAGTTGCAAGAAAACAGAGATGTCCCATTTAATGTAATATGATGGGCAGGTGTTCTTTGGAAGGAATGATGCTAAAGCTGAAACTCCAGTACTTTGGCCACCTCATGCGAAGAGTTGACTCATTGGAAAAGACTGTGATGCTGGGAGGGATTGGGGGCAGGAGGAGAAGGGGATGACAGAGGATGAGATGGCTGGATGGCATCACCAACTCGATGGACGTGAGTCTGAATGAACTCCAGGAGTTGGTGATGGACAGGGAGGCCTGGCGTGCTGCAATTCATGGGGTCGCAAAGAGTCAGACACGACTGAGCAACTAAACTGAACTGACCTGAACCCTCTGCTAGTGATCTGACCTAGGTTGTACAGGAACACAGAAAGAAGAGGAATAAATTCTGTAAGGAGAAAGAATCAAGGAATGATAAATACTAAAATGTTTAAATGTTCAATGGCACACCTTCTAAAATCACCTCAAATGCCACACTTTGGGAAACATTGGTCTAAATGTCCAATTCCTTAACCTACTATAAGGCTCTGTAAGATGAAGGCCCAATGATTTTTCTAGTCTCATTTCCCCTAGGTACTCAATAAGCCCTAAACTCCATGTGTATCATATTCATCATTCCCATGGAATCCTGAATGAGATCTCCCTTTTCCAAGTCATTAATCTCATTGTTACTTCCCACTAAAGCCTGCTCCCTCATTTCCCCAAACATTCAGACCAATCCTAGCCGCCAGATGCACTGACCCAACAAAAATGGAAGATTTTAATTTTGGTTTTAGTCTTCTTTTTAGTCACTATTAAGAGAGTCATGAT
This sequence comes from Bos javanicus, assembly GCF_032452875.1. NCBI lineage: Eukaryota > Metazoa > Chordata > Mammalia > Artiodactyla > Bovidae > Bos > Bos javanicus. Next base: position 16,846,228 of record NC_083893.1, read on the forward strand.
GATAAGGAATTCATTTAATAAGACTTATTTAGTAATCTTGGAATTCAGAAATCCCATGCCCAAGTTCCCACTAAATTCATCACACTTTCATCCCAGGCCCTTGCCAGAGGTAAGATCAAGCAAGATCTGGAGTTGGAAAGTTAGCTGCCAATAAATCTGCAACTACTTTTTTCCCTTTTATACTTATATGAAGTCTTTCAAGTAAACCTGCAAAGTGATTCTGCCAACAAAATTGGCAATAAGCAAAAGAGCCCAAAAGAGTTTCAAGTCTTATACATGTAAAATTATTTCATCTTTAGACAACAGAATTTAGGAGGTAATACATGATTACAAGTTATGTAATACAATGCATGGTTTAAAATAAACATAATAGAGAGGATTAATATCCTTGTTTTACAGTGTACTCAATACTTATAAGAAAAATTGTTAAAGGCATGAAGAAATTCCAAGGAAAAAATATGACTAACCATTTTTTTCCACTTCTTAAATCAGTCCACAAGTTTAAAAACATTAATGCTCAGTGTGAACAAATGCAAAGCCCCTGACATTTTCCTAAAGTCAGTGACACTGTAAACTGTTACCATGGTTTTCAGCGTAGAACATCAAGACTTAACATAGCTCACATCCTTTGTGCTTTAGGGGAATCTAGATCAGAGAATGGAGAAGGCAATGGCACCCCACTCCAGTACTCTTGCCTGGAAAACCCCATGGACTGAGGAGCCTGGTAGGCTGCAGTCCATGGGGTCGCTAACAGTCAGACACAACTGAGTGACTTCACTTTCACTTTCCACTTTCATGCATTGGAGAAGGAAATGGCAACCCACTCCAGTGTTCTTGCCTGGAGAATCTCAGGGACGGGGGAGCCTGGTGGGCTGCCGTCTATGGGGTCGCACAGAGTCGGACACGTCTGAAGTGACTTAGCAGCAGCAGCAGCAGCAGCAGCTCAGATAAAGAACACCAAATGACAATAAAGCTATGTAGACAGAAATGTTTACTACAGCTTTATTAATTATGAAAACCTAGAAACACTGCTGTGTTCAGTAACAGGGAGCCAATTACAATAGCCACTCACTTCCTAGGTGGACTGAATCATTATGAAAATAATGGTTATGTAGGACATACAACATGGGAAAACACTTCTTATAAGATTAGGTGAATATCACAATATTATAAAGTAATTAGCCTCCAATTAAAATAAATTAATTAATTTAAAAAGATTAGGTGAATAAAAAGCAGTAACAGGTCTGCATGACATTTCTAATTATAAATATATAAAAATCAAAACACATGCACATACTACAAAGAAAATATGACCAAATTCTAACAATGATGTGGTAGAGTAGAGTTACAGGTAACTTTGAAATTTCATTTCTGTTTTCCAAACAGTAGATAATGTGGTTATAAAACACTTCTTCTTTAATGACGGGAAATCGCTTTTTAATCTCATCCCTGGCATTTGATATGCAATTGGTTCATCTTTAGAACTTTAAAGAGCAAATTCTAGCAGACAAGCTAAAAAAAAAAAAAAAAAGCCACCAACAATCTTGTCCACTAGAACATGGCAGCCCCACATGATTTAATCTTTTCTCACAGCCCATAACAAACACCCCAAATATGGACTTACAACATTAATTGCCAGTGATCGCTTTGTTTAATGAAGCCAAACTACCCTCATGCAGTTCCTTATGAGGACAAGGGGGGCAATAAAATGACTAGAACATTCAGCCAGATTTCCTAAAGAAGCAATTGTACCAAAATATGTTATCTTAAAATAGTCCACAGAGACTGCCAGGTGGACAACACACACAGCACCCCATGGCTCCTCCTTGCTGCCAATTCCCTACTCCTAACTCGAGTCCATGGCATTCCAGAGCCCTGAGCTCCTCAAACTCTTTATATGTACAACTCTGGGCACACACCATTTCTGAAGCATGCATTGTTAACCAAGACAAGTCTTAAATACAAAAACTGGCCCATTTGTGTTTCCCAAATATGGCTGCGTGCACAGAACCAAAACAAAGCTGTCTCACTGCAGCATCCAGTACACTCGAAATCTTCCACTTAGGAGATCTAGATAATTGAAACAAGGGCAGATTCCCAAATTCGTTAGATAATAGCAAAATATCTTAGCTCCGCTTAAATTGTAAATACATAACCTCAAACTAATAGAGGCAAGCCCAGGATATAAATGACACCTTTCTTCAGAAGTCGTCACTACACAGTGTCTACCTGTGGAGACAGCGCAAATGAAAGCATTTTGAATTCTCAGGAGAGTGAAGGTTGACCCACAGGCTATAGGTAGAGACTAAGAAGTTACTGTGTGTGGCTGAAAAAAATTTTAAACAGCTGAAAAGGGGTCTTTTAGAGGTTGAGAACGAGAAAGAAGGGTGAGTTTGATACGGCAGGAGAGGTGTCCACTCTTAATCCCTAATTCCCACTCAACTTCTCTTTTAAACCACAAAATTCCTAAGGCTACATATTTACCACATCATATATCATACAGACATCTGCAGTGCAGGCCCCTACCAGGCTCAGGAATGAGGGAACAGAAGTTCCATTCAGTAAAAAGACTCTGGGTCTTTTGCAAATACATAACTTAAATACCTCAATTCATAATACTAGCTTATTCAGAAATTGCTTGTTTTCTTTAAATGTTCTGAAATTTTACTCACAGTATACTAACCTAGAAAAAAGCCAATAGAAACACTGAAAACATCACCTTTTCTGAGAAAACCTCTCAGCAGCATTTGTCTAATAACTGAGGTGGAACACATATAGTCTGACCAGAATCAATAACCCCTGAACCCAAGCCTTGGAGGCTGAGGACTGCATCAAACCCTTGGTGCCTAACAATAACATATGTGAGATGCTGATTTCCATTCATCATGCGGTGAATTGCAGTACTTTGGCTGCTTTTCTTTTTTAATTGCATTCTGAACTAATTTTAGGCAAATTTTTAGTTTATCAGATATAAAAGCTACACCCAAGCATTTGAGAATACAGTGCAAATTTCTGAAATGAGTTTTCCTCCAACTAAGCTAAAATCACTAAAAATATTCAATATAGTGTCAAGGTCATAGCAAACATTCAATAAAAAGTTTTTGGTTGTTTCTTTTTTTTTTTTTAACCTATGTTATTTCTCAGACAAGATTACCTGGAAATCAGTTGGTACCTATTATACATTTATATATTAATAAGCATTATATGTATGTATATATACACACACACTTATGACTTCAGTTGTTCTATGCGTATCCAACTATATCAATAATCACTTTGAATATCAATGTTCTAAATTCATCAATTAAAAGAGATTTATTGCATGCTTAGTCAATCCAACTGTGCAACCCCAGGCTCCTCTGTCCCATGGATTCACCAGGCAAGAATATTGGAGTGGGTAGCGGTTCCATTCTGGGGGATCTTTCCAGCCAGGGAGTCCTGCATTGCAGGTGGGCTCTTCACCGTTTGAGCCACATGGGAAGCCCAAGAGAGATTACTACTGCTACTGCTAAGTCACTTCAGTCGTGTCCGACTCTGTGCGACCCCATAGATGGCAGCCCACCAGGCTCTGGGATTCTCCAGGCAAGAACACTGGAGTGGGTTGCCATTTCCTTCTCCAGTGCATGAAAGTGAAAAGTGAAAGTGAAGTCGCTCAGTCGTGTCTGATTCTGGACTGGATCAAACAAGACCCACCTATGTGCTGTAAGAAACTCACTTGAATTAAAAAACACAGATTAAAAGTAAATAGATGAAGAAAAATATACTGTGTTAACAGTTTCTATATGTGTTTAGTGACTATGCAAAACAACCACACACACAGAAAAAAAAAAGTTAAAAGAACTGGATTTAAACCCAAATTCTATCAGCCTCAGTTTATTCACCTACAAAAAGAAATGAACAATACCTAATTTCATAAGGTGTTTCTAAATTTTAAAAGCTATGTGAAATATTGTAAAGTGCTGTTATAAAAGGAAAAGTATTCTGGTGAAGAGATGCCAATCTAGTCCTGTTATCCATTTATTGCTTTAAGAGATGGATGAATATCTTATCACAAAGTTGATATTACCAATACTTGATCATATAAAGCACCAGGCTCTATATACTGAAGTAGCATCCAAAAACCAAGAAATTCATCTCTGGTTCTGCCTTCCTATGCAAAGTCAGGCAATGAAGGACACTCCGCATAAAAGCATCGTATTTTAAGACACTTCAGAGTTGCTCTCTAAGGTCGGGTCTTAGGGAGCCACACCATTATTTCAAGACCCATTTTCTGTGCACGCATACCATGCAGGCCCTCTGCACATGCTTCAGAACAAATAGATGAACCATCTCTTCGTTTCCTAAATGCCAACTGTGAGCCAGACCCTTCTGTACATCAGTTCTACTCTTAAGAACCCCTTATAAGGTTTCCATACCCATTTTGCAAATGAAGAAACTGAGCCTCAACAGACATGAAAAGACTCACTGAAAAATCTTGAAGAAGTAGGAAAGATCCTGGCGCTGGCCCCCAAGCCTGGGTTCTTTCCAACCCATGATCCTCACCCAAAGAAGCATGACACAGTCCCTGCCAAAAGCAAGATGCCCCATGCGAAGGCTGTTCAGAGATCTGACACACCTTAAAAAGAGATGCATAATCTTCAGGGGGCATTTTTATCCAGCTGTGGTAATCAAAATATATCAATCAAGATAAGAGATGGTGCCTGCCCTCAGAAACTTTACATTCTAGTTGAGAAGGCTAACAGCCTTGAAGCCCTGATGAGGCACTAAAGACATCATGAAAGAACATTTCTGGATTGCCCTCCACTGTAGGAATATGCCAGCCAAGAGAATGCCAAGCTTCAAGACTCACCTGGGAAAGACCAGGGGACATGCTGACAAATACACCCTCTTCTGACTGTTTAAAATATCCTTGTAGTTCTTACAATATTAACTTCTCTGGAGAGGGTTCACTGGGGAGATTAGATCACACACAGTACTTGCTGGCAGCCTTCAGGAAGCAATGGCACCCATCAACACCCCCAACACCACACACACCTGTAAAAGACTCAGAGGGACTCTAGAATAAACAACCTGGCTTTCAGCTGCTGCTCTGCCACTTAACTAGATGCTTGAGCTGACTTCTGTCAGTTAATCTTGGTAAGACTCAGTCTCCTCATCTATAAAACAGGAATAACAGCCATCAGCCTCAGAGGCTCAAAGTGTTCAACAAATTCGAGCTTCTTTCAGGAGGATGAGCATCATCCGTAGTATCTGAGGCTTAAAACCACTTTCTCCTCAGCTGGTTTCTCTGAGCAGCAGCTGATGTTCTCTTTTCAACTGCAGGTAGGTTAGACTCTTCAAGCTAATTTAAATGAAAATCTCACCCAGTTCTCCTTTCAAGACTCGGCTCATTACATGCTCTTCCTGTCCCTCCTGAAGTTGCCTGGCCTGTCTTTTCCCAACATCACAAATCTCAACACCTCAGCTTCCCATAAGAAGCAAAGTAGTAGCTTACCTTTTCTCCAAATACTAAATTCTCATGGATAGTTATGTTACTGCCTAGATCACTTAATTTAATGATCATCTTCCATGTCTTCTGCTACTCACAAGGCTGTTTTCCTCACGAAGTCCCTAAGGTGGAGTTTCCAAGATGGGCTGGGTAGCACTTGGTACCCAGCACTGAGTGTACACAGAAAAGTGTATGGAGAGAGCCCTGGGTTGGCAGTGTGCCTCAACCACAAAACGGCCTTGAATGCAGGCCATGGCATCTTTGCTGGTCTCTACCAGGACACAGAATGCAACATAAATTCTTTGGAAGTTTCCTAATTCAGGATTAATCTGCCTGGATGGGAGGGGAGTCTTGGGGAGAATGAATACTTGTGTATGTCCACCTGAAACTATGACAACATTGTTAATCGGTTATACGCCAATGCGAAATAAAAAAATAAAATAAATTTTTAATGATTAATATGACTGAGGCATGCAGGATGAACCACAGAAGTGGGGGCACTGGAGCAGGGAGAATATGGGAGCTGACTTCTGTGAGCTGAGGTCAAGCCAAGGGAGGGGACAGTGACATCAGTGATTTTTTTTTTAAGCCAGCCCCCTCCAAAAAAAATTTCCCTCTACCGTGTACACCCTCTCTACCCAGGAAAGTCACTCCCAGAGAACTTGTTTTGCTCATCTGGCTGGGCAGAAAAGCTCCATAGAGGCTTCGGTCACACCAATCACAGGTAGCAACTTCTACATTCATCTTGTCTTGCTTATCTGCAGCAATAACTGCAGAGATTTTGATTTTCTGAGCTTACTCCTTACATCTCATTCTGCCACATTTGCCCACAGCAAATTTTCTTTTTTCTGCTCAATTGCTTTGGTGGCTGACAACATAGAATTATCAAAAAGTAAAAGATGTCAGAAATCCTTTAGAACTCAGACCAGCTTGCTAACCAAATAGGGACATAACAGCAACCACGAAAATAAAAGATGACCGGGGTGCTTAAGAGTTCATTTTCAAACAAATGTCAAAGAGAACAGTTCTCAACACAAAATGACCTTGCCTTCAAAACTCACATAACATAATGTATAAATAAGACACTGGAAGAAAAGAACGAGGTATTCAACTACACTCATTGTAGGACTGGGGGTAGGGGAATGAGATGACACTGAGCTCCTAAGAGAATATTAAATCCCTCACAGTCAACTATCAGCAAAAAGTTCTAGGGGTTCAGGCAGTGACTTTGACATTATGAACCTCAGCTTCTGCCACATGCAAAACAGGGATTAAAACAGCACTAACTTCCCTTCTCTAAGGATTAATTTCCCTCCTGTGCATTACCCACATAGCACAGTGAGAACTCAGTAAATGGTCACATTGACATAATTGGTCTATTTCCCATCTGTCTCACTCTCCCAATATTCGGAGAATTGGAGGTGAGTAGAAATATGGTTTAATAAAAGGCTTTAACTAGTCACTATTTTACTGTAACAGTTTGTTTACTGGGATTCTGCTTGAAGCGGGGAGGGCAATGCCAAGAAATGAGGCTTAGTGCCTTGAACAGAAAACACAGAACTTGTGGCAGCCCCATCCAGCACCCCACTTTTTCATAAAGCTTTGCAGGTTACAGAACATCAGTGCCAGCGGTGGCCTTGGCCGCCTACAATCTTTAAAAAAGGAGCAGGGTGGGTGGGAATGCAATATGATCTGTCTCTAACAAGGTTTCATGTGGCCGAGGGACTCAGAGCATCACAGAATTTCAGGGCTGGAAAGGACCACAATTTCCAAATGTTATGAGTCTTGAAGTCCAGACCAATCCATCAAGATGAGAGAATACTACAACCAGTCACACACGCTCCCTGAAACAAAGAATTTCCACCCTGCCAAGCCCTTCCAATAGGACAAGGGGGAAAGCCAAGCCAGCCATAGGTGTCACAGCTTCTGTGCCCGTGGTCCCGCTGTGCTCTCTAGAAGCTAAGCTCCCTGAAGCTAGGCATCTGTTACCACGTGAGTCTGTAAGAGATGAGGATACAACAATATTATTCCAAATTCCTTCTTAAAATTTCACTTTGCTCTTCCCTCTGAAAAAGCAGCAGTACAAAATTAACATCTAAAGTTTCATAACATTTATAGTAAGTCCAATGTCTCAAACTAAAGTAAAAAAATCTTATATACAAGTACCAGGTTGGGAAATAATAGCTTTCTCTTCACAAAAAAAATAAATCATTAAGGCAAATCTGCCATCAAATGCCCTTTGGTGTTTCTGAACCCATTATTTCATTCAATAAAAGTTCACTAATGCGAGGCACTGAATAGTGTGGTTCTTCTATTTTAAATTTACAGTAATCTTACATGTCTGGAAATCAATCCCTCAAAATTCCAAACACAGGGCATTTTAAGAAGACTGCAGAGATGGGAGAAAGGATAAAGGCCCCATGCAGAAATCACTCCCATCCTTTAAATATGCAACAAAAGTCTTTCATAAATATGTAACTTTAGAACTCTTGGGTTGGTTTCCACAAATACCAAAGCTCCCTTTTAGAGGACTGAGACTATAATACATTGGTGAATATAATTACACTTCTGAAGGGAATCTAGTTTAAGAAGCATATAATTATAGACTCTTCTTAACGAATAATAAAAGTGCAAAGATAAATAAGTTTTCTCTTATGTAAAAATGTAAAGCCAAGCTAAATACATTAGATTATAAGGGGGAAAAAAAAAACTAAAAGATGAGCTAAAACTCTTGAAACAAAAATGAAAAATACTTGAACTCTCAGCATGGTATGAAGCATTTCTAATTCCCATCTGCTAACATCACAGCTCCAAAAACTAGCCGGCAAATTTAAACGCAGAGAAATCTGGTGTAGTGAGACCTTGGGAAGCACAAAATCCAGGACAACGAAACAAAGTTCTCTGACAAGGCTTTGCTAAATTGTCAAGTCCAAAAAGCTGAACAGGGACAGAAAATCCCAGTTACATATACGTGGAATTGAAAATACTCACACTCCTACTTCATTGTCGGGAACACCGAAATCCAAAGAGAAAGGAGGGAGGAGCAGGAGGGCTCAGGAATGTGCCCGAGACGCTGACCAGAGGAAAACTGGCTGGGAAGGTCCTTTCTTGGGAGTCTCCCAGCAGTCGGCATTTACTCACTTAACATAGACAAGTAAGTGCCTGAGCCCTTCCAATGAAATGCCAGGCGGGAAACCCTTCTCTGGCCACTCAGCTCAGCTCCCTCATTAAATTCAGAGTGAAACCAGCTGCCAGGAAAGGCAAAGGGTGACCCCGCCAAGGCTCTGGAAATTCCTAGCCAAGAGTAGATTGAGTGCCTGGATCAGTGTTAGAAGGCAGATTTCAGGCCGGCTTACAGAAGATAAGGAAACCATCCTCAGAGTACTTGCTGTGCTCCTGGCTGCAAATAAAGTGTGGTTCTCTGTAGAACGTGTTGGGTCCACATGCCAGTCAGCTCAGCCTCACTGTCATCAGGGAAGAAGAACAGATGGAGGAAGAGGGGCAGGGAGAACCCAAAGATGAATAAAATGAGGCAGATGAACAGACCAGCCCAGGCAATATTTCAAGAGGGGAAAAAAAGATCAATTCTCTACAAGAATTATTTACATTATATAGACAGAAATACACACAGAATTCTTCACTAAATAGAAGGGCTTGTTTACTATTTGTTTTTGTGGGTTTTTTGATCCTTGCAGCCCCCCGTTTTTTGATACTCTAAGATCAGACGTTGGATGTTTAGTCACTAAGTCATGTCCAACTCTTTGCAACCCCATGGACTATATATAGCCCACCAGGCTTCTTCTCTAGGCAAGAATACCAGAGTGGGTTGCCATTTCCTTCTCCAGGGAGCTTCCCTGACCCAGGGATTGAACCCGAGTCTCCTGCATTGCAGGTAGATTCTTTGCCACTTACTTTTTAAAATTTATTTAACTGGAGGATAATTATTTTACAATACTGTGATAGCCTCTGCCATAATCAACATGAATAGGCCATAGGCATACATGTGTCCCCTCCCTCTTGAACCCCCTACCCCTCCTCGCTTCCCCACCACATCCCTCCAGGCTGTCACAGAGCACTGGCTTTAGGTTCCCTGTGTCATACATCAAACTCCCACTGGCTATCTGTTTTACATATGATAATGTGTATGTTTCAGTGCTGTTCTCTCAAATCATCCCACCCTCTCCTTTTCCCACTGCTTCCAAAAGTCTGACTTTCTTTTTAATTGAAGGATAGTTGATTTACAATATTGTGTTAGTTTCAGGTGAATAGCAAAGTGATTCAGTAATATATATTTATATATATATATATATATATATATATATATATATATATATATCTTTTTCAGATTATTTTCAATTATAGGTTATTACAAGATATCTGTCAACAAAGACCCATCTAGTCAAGGCTATGGTTTTTCCAGTAGTCATGTATGGATGTGAGAGTTGGACTACAAAGAAAGCTGAGCGCCGAAGAATTGATGATTTTGAACTGTGGTGTTGGAGAAGACTCTTGAGAGTCCCTTGGACTGCAAGGAGATCGAACCAGTCCATTCTAAATGAGCTCAGTCCTGGGTGTTCATTGGAAGGACTGATGCTGAAGCCGAAACTCCAATACTTTGGCTACCTGATGCAAAGAGCTGACTCATTTGAAAAGACCCTGATGCTGGGAGGGATTGGGGGCAGGAGGAGAAGGGGACGACGGAGGATGAGATGGTTGGATGGCATCACCGACTCAACAGACATGAGTTTGAGTGAACTCCGGGAGTTGGTGATGGACAGGGAGGCCTGGCGTGCTGTGGTTCATGGGGTCGCAAAGAGTCGGACAAGACTGAACAAGACATTGAACATAGGTCCCTGTGCTCTGCAGTAAACCCTTGTTGCTTATCTGTTTTATGTATAGTAGTTTGTATCCGTTAATCTCACACTTCTAATTTATCCTCCTCCTCCCTTCCCCCTTTGGTTTCTATAAGTTTATTTTCTATAGAAAATAAAACAGTCTTTCGGTCTGTTTCTGTTCTGTAAATAGATCCATTTGTATAATTTTTTTTAGATTCCACATATTAAGCGGTATCATATTTGTCTTTCTAAACAGAGGTTAAGTTTTATTTAAATCTTTATTTCATTTGTTTTGCCTTTGAAATCCACACAAATGACAGTAAGAAATTATATTGAAATATAGATATGTTATGTGAAATCATTTTGAAGTCAAAGAAACTTTAAGATAATCTAAGTGATAGCTTCTCTTATGTCTTGACCTTTTTTTTCCCTCTTAAAATAAAGATAGATCTGTAACCGAGTATGGCAAGACAAAAACTGACATCTTTTGGCTTTCATTTCATTACAATAAAAGCCAAAAATGCTGTTTTGTGTAACTATGTGGTTGGAAGACCTTAATAGAATGATCACTGCCTTTTTTGTGAAGAACTCTCTCTCCTTGTCTATCCCCAAATTAAATAAAATACTGGTTTTAGCTTTTGATATGAGGTAGCAATTTCCTCCAAATTCAGTAATTTCCTCCAAAGATACTTTTATAAATTCACAAGTGACTTAATAACTGATGATTTTCTTAAATGTAAGTTTTCTTCTTATGGCTATTGAGAAAGTATTTTAAAGTCCAACTTGCAATCTATTCCCAGTCAACTCAGTGAATTAGAAAATTCAGAAAAAAGCAGGAGGCATTTAAAAAGTGTTTCTCATATGTGCCTTTCCACCAAATTTTTAATTTGTATTTTAATTTTCATTATAAATTTGAATTATCTAGATTTAAAACCATTTTCAATTCTGGTAACTAAAATAATCTTTGCAGGTCTCAATATTGCCATAGGTTGATAAACAGGGGAGGTACCTGTTTAAAATGGAGACTGCAGGTTCTATTCTCAGATATGTTGACTGAGAAGTTCCAAGAAGGCCCCAGAATCTGCTTTTCTGACATACAGTTTCAGGCCATCCTTTGAGAAACACTGGTCAATGTACCCAGCTGAAGCTCCCAATACTCTGGCCACCTGATGTGAAGCGCTGACCCATTGGAAAAGACCCTGATGCTGGGAAAGATTGAGGGCAGGAGCAGAAGGGGGCAGCAGAGGATGAGATGGTGGGATGGCATCACCGATTCAATGGACATGAGTTTGAGCAAGCTCCGAGAGATGATGAAGGACGGGGAGGCCTGGTGTGCTGCAGTCCACGGGGTCGCAGAGAGTCAGACACGACTGAGCGACTGATCAACTGTATCACCAAGTGTGAGATGCCCACAGCTCTCGCACAGAGCTGACCACAAAGCCGAAAACCACCGTGAGCGTGTTACATCACTTTAAACATAATTTATAACTTGTACTGATTGTGTCAGAACTTCACTTAAGCAGGGTGACAGTTTTTCCTTTTATCCCTGCAAAATGTTCACAGTGAATAAAACAATGTGCAAATGTAATTCCACTTGCAGGGCCCGCCAGGCATGACTGCTCCCCATCTGCACACAGTCTGGCACGGGGTTTCCGAATGAGGAAGTAGCTCAGGATACCCGAGTCTATTAGCTTAAATATTCCTAAACTGGATGTCTGAGAAAGCAAAGAATTCAACTGTATACAAAAGGTAGGATGATTTCATACCATAACCCATAAAATGACTCTAACCTAGAAAAAGATGTATTTGGACACATCCAGCAACACATCTAAAGAGCAAATGTTTATTTTTTAATTAGACAGGCTTTGATTTCTAATAGTCCATTAATAATTTATTCTATCATGCTATTGTTAGGGGACATAATTTATAATTTGTACTGATTGTGTCAGAACCTTATATCAGACTCAAACTCCCAACTTCTAACATGTTTCCACTAAATACAGTCTTATTAATTATACAGCAACAGAAAGTTTCTTACAGAAAGCGATTAAAACCCCCCAAAAAATCAAAAGTGGTTGTTTGAGAACTCAGCTTTTTAAGAATTCCCTTTTCGTCTCATTTCAAGAGTAATTATTTTTTTAGATTTATCAAGTTCATTTTTTAAAACATGAAAGAAATGTAAGCACAGAACTAAACATCTGAACATTAAAGATCCAAAGTGTCAGCACCCAGCACCACCTCTTAATCTGTAGGACCAAACTGCCACAAATATCACTCATACCCGGGTGAACTTGGTTCTGAGCCAGGTAACTGCTTAGTATTCAGGACTGTACCTCTGTAACACATAAACTTTAATTTGGGGGTAAGAGGGATTCCCTGGCGGTCCAGTGGTTAGGACTCTGCCCTCTCACTGACAAGGGCCCAGGTTCAATCTCTGGTCAGAGAACTAAAATCATGTAAGCTTTGAAGCTTAGCCAAAAAAAAAAAGTAAAATTTGGGGATGGGGAGCATATATTCAAGCTCTGCTTCACATTTCTTTTCAGCCCAGTCTGATTCTTTTTCCTTAGTAATAAATTAAACACAACTAATGTTCTCACCAAGACCCCCCTCTTGAGCACGGGCACTATGCCTTGCATGTTACATACAACGGCTCATTTAACGCACTAACCTTATGATATATGGACTGCTGCTGCCAACTGTGAAAGCAGGCAAAGGCTCAGTGGCTTCTCCGGGGTCACACAACCAGGATGTGGTGGAGTTGCGACAAAAAACCCCACCTGACCTTAAATTCCAGGCTCTTTTCTACGACCTCACTCTGTAAAGGTCTGTCTTCCACTGCACTACGTTTCCCTGTCTACACTGCCCTGCTCATTTTAAGAACACCTTCCTAGTACACTCATTTTTGTAGTAATGACTTGAATCTGCTCAACAGCATTCTGCACAATCACCCTGCCTTTCCGAAGTGTCTGCTTTGTCCCTACACTGTGCTCAGTCTAGCTGCAGACGTGAACAGAGGCGCTGCCCTCGAGGGGCTTGCATTCCAAGCCGTGGAGGTGGCTTAAAAGCAGAACAGGGTTTGCTTTGGGTTTTTGTTTTTTTTTTTAAATGCTTGGCCCTGGTCCACTGCTGGCTGCTGAGAGTGTGACAGTGAACAGAAGCCTGGACTGAGGCCTGTGAGCAGAGACAAGGGACCCCTTTGGTCCACGACATGAACTGAGAGTTAATTAAGGACTCTTTACGGTGTTCACTCTGAGCCTTTCTCGGCACGAATTCCAAAACTAGAATTGTTTGTCTCTGCAAATTCCTGGCCACAAGCGGATTGAGTGCCTGGATCAGTGCTAGAAGGGAGATACTAAAAGGGAAACATTAAAGTAAAATCAAGTTTGTGGACATTTGAAAAAAAAATTTTTTTAACCTGTTCATAGTTACGATGCTGGCATCACCATCAAATCCCAAGTCCTGCTGTTTACTCCCTTGACTCTTGTCAACTCAAGTGGCAAAGATATCGAAAGTTCCAGTAAACACATGGCTCACTCTCATGCTGGCAGGAGTGCTGGAGGGGAGCTAGAAGGAGTGTCTATGGCCAAGCTTAGGCTACAGCCTTCACAGGGGCAGTATTCCCCACGGCCCAGCAAGGCAGTTACCAGTTATCAAGGGAAGAGAACCCTCAGGTAATAGGTCAGTGTAGGAAGCCCATGGTCATAAACGTCTGCATTTCCCCCCACCACTGCTGCTGCTGCTGCTAAGTCCCATCAGTCGTGTCCGACTCTGTGCGACCCCATAGACGGCAGCCCACCAGGCTCCCCCATCCCTGGGATTCTCCAGGCAAGAATACTGGAGTGGGTTGCCATTTCCTTCTCCAACGCATTAAAGTGAAAAGTGAAAGTGAAGTCACTCAGTCATGTCCGACTCTTCGGGACCCCATGGACTGCAGCCCACCAGGCTCCTCCGTCCATGGAATTTTCCAGGCAAGAGTACTGGAGTGGGGTGCCACTGCCTTCTCCGCCCACCCCCCACCACTAACTCTTGGCAATTCCATGCTTTCTTTAATGAGAAGCCTGTTGCCTCTCTACCCACACCCCTGCCTTCCCTCAGAGGCACTGATTAAGAATGCAGCCTCAATTTGCAGCAAAATGGACGGACCTAGAGATGATCACAGTAAGTGAAGTCAGAAAGACAAATGTATCACTTATACGTGGAATCTAAAATATGACACAAATGAAGTTATCTACAAAACAGAAACAGACTCACAGACATTGTGAACAGATTTGCCAAGGGAGGAGGGAGCATGGGGTAGGATGGACTGGGAGTCTGGGTTAGCAGATGCAAACTGTTATACGGAGAATGAACAAGAAGGGCCTACTGTATAACTGAATCACTCTGCTATACAGAAGAAATAAACACACTGTAAATCAACTATACATCAGTTAAATCTTTTAAAAAAGAATATAAGCTTAATGACAATTGTCATTTCCACTTAGTGGATGTGCAACTGTGGTCAAGTTACCTGGGTTCCTCATCTCAAAATGGGGTGATCGCAAGTGGCTACCACAAGACTCGATGGGGATTATACAGGTGAAGCACTTGGCACAAAGCCAGGCATAGTGCACGTGCTTGATAAATGCCCGCTGTCCCTCGGGATACAGGGTACCCACAGTCTTGTCCACTCTTTGTCCCACTCATGTGACAGCTCCTGTATCGTTTATTCTTCTGTAAACCAGAGATGACTCTCTGAAGGGGGAGAGGTTAAGAACTACACATTCTGGCATTTTCTCTGCTCTTTGCAGGGATCTATTCTTGCGGGATGGTCAACAGATGTTTTGAGTTTTTGCTTTATCTAACAAGGAAGAACCTTTTAAAACTCTCAGCAGACTCTCACTTCTTTGGAATTCTCTCAGTACCTTACGTAGTGGAAAGCATTCAGTAAAAATCATTGTCAGGTCTGTTTTGATATGAAGGACCTTAGAATCTTTAGAAATGATCTTTACTGTACTAGATGAGAAAACAGTTTAGGTAGGGAAGGAGAAGGCTGCCCATGATGTCAGAGTGAGTTGTGACCCAGACAGGAATGAAACTAAGGCTTTTAACTCCCATTTCAGCACTGCTTCCGCCCAAAAGATACTGTCCCAAGTCAAAACACAGCTAACCAGCTTTACCTTTCTACATACCAAATGGTAAGGTCAGTGTCATGCTAATGTCATGTTTCAAGAGAAGCAAAATTCTGGGAATTCCCTGGTGGTCCAGGCGCTTTCACTGCCAGGGCCCGGGTTTAATCCCTGGTGGAGGAATTAAGACCCTGCATGCTGCGTGTGGTGCAGCCAAAAATAAAAGCAAATGATACTAAGAAATATATCCTCACTATGAAAAATTCTTCAGATACTAACTTTCTATATACAATGAAATAACAGAATGCTCTAGATAGTGAAATATACTGATTGCTAAGATTTGCAATGTTCTGTTTCCCCGCAAAATTCACATATTGAAAACCTCACACCCACGGTGATGATATTAGGAGGTGGTGCCTTTGGAAAGTGCTTAGATTCAGGGCAGAGGCTTAATGAATGAGATTAATGCCCTTATAAAAGAGGCCCCAGAGAGCTCCCAGCCCTTTCTGCCATGTGAGGCAATAACAAGAAGCCTGCAACCTGGAAGAGGTGAGGGCCCTCTTCCAGGTGGAAGACCTTGCTGGAACCTTGACCTTGAAGTTCCTAGTCTCCAGAACTGTAAGAAGTGTCTGCTGTTTATAAGTCACCCAGCCTGTGGCATTTTGTTACAGCTGCCTAAGAAGATGAAGAAGTCCAACTTTTGAAGAATAAGAAGTATTATGAAATGAAATACTCTGGCATCCTCAGTACGATTGTTCTTTCTATGGGCCAGAAGGTATCTAGAGAGCATTACTTTAGGCGATGATCACAATCCTGGCTTGTGTCACATGTCCCAGACTCTTAGGACAGCACAGTCCCCAATCTTCTCTTTGGACCAACACGCAATGTAAAGTTCCACCCAGATTCCAGTTTTTAGTAACTAAATAAAATCAGATAAGCATTTTAATTAAAAATAAACATAAGATGCAAACAACGGGGAACCCATAAAGAGAAGGCTCACAAGCTCACTCCCAGCAGCATCCACCCGCGAACTTAGAACAGAGCCTGTCAACGGCTGTAGTTGCGACACATTATCTGTCAAAGCCCTCCACATGCAGCCCAGGTGACAGCAGACCCAGCTCGAGCAGCAATGTAGATTCCACAACCAGAATCTTTAATTACCTATTTCCATGAGAAAGAAGCAAACGACAAGGTGAGTATCACAGATTTCTTTTAAAAAATTTGTTTCTAGATATTTTTTTGAAGTCAGAAAACACTGAACTCCAACTCCTACACTTTATATGATTACCAGACTGAACCCTTTCGATGGCTCTTTTAATTCAAATAATAGTCAAGTATTGGATTATCACACTGATCTAACATGTGGCATTATAAGGGAACCCAAGATCTCGGTCATCAAGAAATAATCTTCCTGAAACCCTCAAGCGTGGTTTCAGGAAGATTATTTCATACTAACTTTCTTCAGTGAGTTCTGGGGTGGAAAAAGTGGGAAGATCTGGGGCTAACAGTTGTCCAAGTTACCAACAACTCCATTGACTAGAACTCAGAATCTCCTAAGCATTCCTATTAAAGTTTTACTGAGGAATAATTTATGAGAAGTCTGTGGCATGTTGTGAAAAAAAATACATCTGACATTTAAGACCATTTTATAACATCTCTCTTGTAAGAGGAGCTGGAGGTGCGGCAGGTTTCAGCCTCGCTCATGCCTGGGGGAGAGTTGAAGATTTTAGCAGTTCTGGGCAGGAGCCTGGCACTGCTTCAAAGCTCCGAGGCCTGGGCAGGCTCTCTGTACAACCTGAGGTGCTGTTGGGCAAACAGCATCTCCATTCCTATCTGGGGCCTCAGCACTGTTTGCCCTTCAAGGTTCCCCGCTGCCTAAGGAAACATGTGAAATATTTCTGTGAAGGACTGCTGTGTGGAAGCAACAGGAAATAAAGGTTTACTCCAGTGACTCCCTACTAATGCAGGGGCGGAGGTCGCATCTGAGAATCACAGTTTTCCAACTGACTTGTTATTTTTACCAGATGTGTTGTGCACACTATTTGAGAGGTGGTTTTGTTTTCTGGAATAAAGGGGACTTGATCATAAGCTATATTCTGGTTAAGCATTAAAAACCAGCCCAAATTCAAAGCGACAGGGAAGAAAGGAATCTCCTCAGAGACATGACTTTTATATTTTCTTAGGGTGTAAGAGATGTGAGACATTCATGTACTCTGTTAACTTCCTGAAGGAAGTAAAATGTCAGTTCTTAGAAAAGTCAACCTTTACCATCTTCTAATAAAGGTATTAGGCTAAAGAGACTTCATTGGACCAGTGTAACCCCAATATGAAAACTGGAGCCAGGGGCACCCTGAGAGGCCCTCATGACATCTCGTGCTTCTCCCAACCATTTGCCCACCTCCCACCACCGGCACCGTCTCCATTTGGATAAGGCCCCTATGAATAGAGCGCCCTTTCTTTCCACTCCTCCAGCCAAGCCTTTCCCAAGCTGCATTGTATGTCTGAACGTTCCTCTACCTTCTCCTGGCCCCTTCAAGCTAAGCTGCCTCATTCATGCCCTTCCAATGGTTCCCATATCCCCCCAAAACATTTTCTAAAATGGGACAGATCCTCCAAAAGGATGGAAGACAGACTTCCATAGCCCCAACCCACCTAGACATGGAAACTACAGGTTTACATCTTTCTTGCCCATATATGTAATCTGCATACTTTTCTTATTAATTTATATATTTGTCCAAAGCACTATTTTCTCCCATCTGCTGGTTCTGGCTCAAACACGAGCTTCAGACAGCAGTGTCATCAGCTTCCCCACATGAAGAAAGACTGACGACACAGGGATATTCTGCCTACAGAAGCGTGGAGCGGAACCCGGGGGCTGAGAGGCTGGCAGGGCAGTGTGGGTTTTGCCTCCATTTCCCAGCTGCTACCTCCGGGTAATATGCCTTGCCTTTATGAGCTTCACTTTCCTCCTCTGCAAAGTGTGAAATGGTAGGAACTTATCCTTGAGCTCAGTATGAGGGCTAAATGTAACATACATAAACCTTGCATACACAGAGGAATCTAAGTCCTGCGCTGACCAAAGCCGCTTCTCCCAAACTCTGCCTACACCTTTTATAAATAGTTCACTTATTTAGATCTTCTTAAATTACCAGATTTGACTGTGGTGTGTTTCCTGCCAGGACTCCAATATGCTCAGTAAGTGACATTTTCCTTAATTCGTCTTCCCTTGCTCTCCCCTGATATTTGGCTTTCTACCCTGAGAAAAACTTGCTGCTTTAAAAAATATACAACCCTGTATTCTTCAACATTTAGTTACTCAACACCTTGAACACTGACATGATGTGTAAGTCTGGTTGACTCAAACCATAAATTGTCACCACAGCCAGCTTGACCCCTATTTCAAGTTTCTGAATTCCTCACAGATTGGCAGGGCCATAAAATCTCCAGCCTTGAGGGACAGATCACCTAGACCAGCATCTCCCAAAACGTGTCCCACTAAACACCACTGCCAGAGAAGTTAGCAGGTATGTAAAAGAAAAGGTATTACAGAATCTAACAAGTTTGCAAAGACTTTCCATGTGACCCTCAATGACACTTAGGCATCTGAGAAGCACTGTCATAAAGAATCCTGTTGAAATTCACTAAAACAGCATTTTACTAACTTATCTGGCCACAGAACCCCTTGCCCATTTCTATTCTTGGAGCATCCAATAACATCGTGCAGAACAGATTTCTAAAAAACACCCCAGGATGGGGAAAGAGGAAAAATTCACTTTCCTAAAACAGGTCAGTTATAAAAGGCAGAGCTGGCTTCAAACCCACGCCTCTCAGACCCCAAACCTCTGCTCCCCCCACTACAACTGAGGCTCGCTAAGTTCACTGCCCAGCAGAATCACCAGGCATGCTTGTTAAACTGCAGATGGCCGAATCCCACTTGGAATTTCTAATTCAGCGAGATCGGTGTGGGTTTCCAACTAGCTTTCAGGCAATGCTCGAAGCAGTGAGAACCCCTGCACTACACCCACCCGTAGTGGTACAGGGGTGGAGAGGGCCTTGGCCTAGAGACTGAGGACCTAGTGGGGAAGCCAGGGCATAAACATGCGAAAACGCCTAAATGGCCACAAGGTTAATAGCTAACAGCTCGGCATACAAGGCTACATCTAACCCACAAGCAAATCCAACAGCCCAGAGTCCAGACTGAAAAAACTAGACATCAGGAGCTAAACTAGATCTTAAAGGATAGGAAGACCCAAGTGAAAAAGGAGGAGGGGAGCATTCCAAGTGGCAACAATAATTGGTACTGCCCAAATATTTGTTTGTAGAGTCACAGCCTTTCGTAGCTGGAAGGGACCTGGCCTCATATCTCTGGAGAGCACCCTGGTTCTTACATTTGAATATGGGTGTGACTACTATTTCAAAAATCCATAACAAAACACTTAACACAGAGAAGCTCCTCTCCAAGTAAGTGATTTGGAGGACCCAGCAAAGGTCTTCCGCTCACTTAGCGTGCTCGTCCTCTCACCTGGTACCCAGCAGCCCACCTCCAGGACATTAAAGCAAGGCCCAAGGACAGCTGGCCACTAAGCCTGCAAGCCAACGGGCTCATTCTTTTCTTAGTGGGTGTGAAACAGTCAAAACTGTTCATTCTCCTGCAAGTGCCATTCTAATGGGGCTTTGAGGACATGCAAGTTTCTAGACATTTTCTTCACCCCCACCCTTCAAATAAAAGACTATCTGGGAATATAAGCTTCAAAAGTTGGCTACAGCAAATTTCCTCAAAGGAATGCCCAAGAGGGAAAATGCCATTCTCTGTGATCAGGTCCAGGGCCACGTTAACTCACGTGGCCCCTAACTCTGGTCCTGCGATGCTGTCCCTGGCTGCTGTTCCCAGTGAAACGGCAAGGCCCTCACTGGGGTAGGGATGCAGCAAGCCGGCCTTTCCCTCCTAACGTTCAGTGAACCTAAGACAGGGTGCAAGGGACACCAACTGAGACACGAACCGCCCTTCCAGTTAAGGCAGAGAAAACACGGGATAAATCAGAGGGCAAGTCCTGAGGAGAGTGAAGATGAAGAGCTGAAGGTGGAGGTGGTGATTTCCAGAGGAGTGAGGAAGTGGGATGCAGGAGAGGATGGCAGATGGTTCATGAGCACCTGCCCACTCTCTGTCACCCTCATAAAGTCCTCTGTGGTGGATCAATGCTTCCATTTACAGAGGAGGAAACAAGTGACTTGCCCCAGGCCACACAGCAAGCAAATGCCAACATGGGGGTTTTAGCTCTGGCTTGTCTGAATCTAAATTGGTGGTCTTCGATGATGTAAGATGTACCGGTGACACAGACCCTGTGACTTCCAAAGTCAACTAAAACAGAGTAAGCGTATGCTCCAGTCTTTGCCAAAGATTGGACTTATAATTTAAAATACACTGAAATTAAATACATTTGAGTCAGATAGACATAGACACACACAAGCTATATATTTGCCTAAATGTAAAATGTTAAGTATTCGTTAAGTTCTACATTAGATATGTATGAGGGGAAAGTTTGTACCATTTGTTAAAAATTATCACCACTGGCAAAACATTCTATGCCTCTGAAGGGGTTTGGACATATTAGTATAATAGCCTGAACTACAATCTTCTGTTTCCTCCTCCAGGATACTACACAAAAGCAACACAGAATGGAGGGAGGGAAGGGTGAACATTTCAGTATATTTAGGAGAGAAGGAACCCACAGATTCAAAAACTATATTATGGCTTCTGAAAGCCACTAGGAGTGGTTCAGAAACATGCAGAGATAAGTACAGGATCCATGTGTTTCCACATCACACAAAATGATTAACATTACTAAATACATACAGACCTGTCTACATGCCCAGTACTGGGCTGTAAGCTTTACATAAATCAGTGTCTTTAGTCATTACCTCCTACCTATGAGATAAATACTATCTTAGAAATGGGGCACAGAAGGATAAAGTAACCAAGACAAAATAGTTCAATAGTAAATGGAGAAAGTAGGATTTAAATCCAGGCCTTTGGGCTTCAGTGCCCACACTTATCAGCACTGAGACAGGTTGACTATCCTACAGCAGATGTACAAGATAACACTATACCATGATTTCAGTGGCAAAGGATTAAAACAACCTAAATGACATTCCCGGGCCACTGTTTGTGTGTTATGACATCTATTCAATGGAAATAACAGATCATGAAGTAGCTCAAAATATAAGATGGAATGATTTCTGAGATGACGATTAAATAGAAAAGCCAAGTTCAAAACCCTGTGGACAGTATGTTGTCCTTTGTAGGAGGAAAACATACATACATACATATTTAAAATACAAAGAACATTTCCACAACAGTACACAAGAAACTGCTGCCCATAACTGACGCTGAAACAACAACAATGGAAGAGATGGAAGATTCACTTTTTACTACAAATCTTTTTCCAATTTTTGAATTCTGAACATGGTCATATCTCATCTATGTTTTTAAGGCAAACTCAAAAACAAAGATCGTTTGAAGAGAATCATGGTGAAACGTTTTCCAACCTAATTCGCAGTAGAAAGGGTAAGTAGAATATTCTGGGATAAACTATATGAGAAAAGAATCTAAAAAAGAATGAATACATGTATATGTATAACTGAATCACTTTGCAGTACACCTGAAACTAACAAACACAATATTGTAAATCAACGATTTACTTCAATAAAATTAAAATTTTTAAATAAATCATCTTAAAACTAAAAAAGAAAAAGGAAGGAAGGACAAATAAACAAAAAGTGATCAGAACAGTCTTTCTGACAATTTTCTATTCATTCCATAGAGAAGTGAATAACTTCCTGCAATTTTTCATAATAGAGATTCTGAAATGCTTAGAACTAAAAAAGAAAAAAAATGACACCATTCACTTTCTTCAACTCAGACTTTTGTTTCTTAAAAATGCAGTGCACACATAGCAATAAAGAATTCTTTGTACAGGTGGCAGTAAAAGGTGTTTCAATGCTTGGGTTTGGGTGTGCATGACAGCACGTGAGAAACCCCTAAAAAAATAAAGATGACACAGGTAGTGACCCAGCACAACCACGGTGTGGGCAAAATAGAAGTGGGCACGTCACCTCCATGCCACTAAAGAAACGGAGTCTCGCATGGCCGACAAAGCATGCAAGGCATCTTGCTTTGCCAAATTTAACCAGGGACATTATTTTTAAGTTACTATAATTAGTTCACATTTGTCTATGAATCAGCCTTTATGAGGCAATCGTATCTAAGCCCCATCAGATGAAACCTGAGGCGACATCATCTCTGTTTATTATTTTGAAGAGAAAGAAAGGGTGCCAAGTTTCCTGCAACACCCAACTCAAACCCTGAAATTTGGAGGACAGAATGTCCCGTTGTCCACGTTTGAAGATAGGAATATATTTTCATCTAATACATCAGTCCCAGGTTCAGCTGGCAACAGGAAGGAACTGAATTCCAGAGGTCAAAAATAGGACTTAAGTATTAAAGCACCTTTCAGTGCTCATATAGGATCCTATTTATGTTTTAACCCCTTCCACTGCAGCAGTTCTAAGAAGTGCTCATGCTTGTGAACAGACATGAAAATATTTCAATCTAAAGCTCTCTGCCTACAGATTGACAAGAGATTGGCAAACGTGAGCATTTTAAAGCTATTTTTACATTCCCTGATCCACGGCTTTCATAATTAAGTTTCTCACAAAGAATGAAGAGTTTCAACAGCAAATATAAAGGCAAGGGAAGGGGGAATGTTCCTATTTAGCCAGGGCTTCTGCTGAATGAAACGGCTCATCTAGGGGGCTCTGAAGTCAGGTACATAAATACAGCAGGATCTCCAAAAGGAGCCCAGCCAGGGAGCAGGCAACACTAAGGCAGTGAGCATCCGGAAGAGGTTTAAATGGGCTACATTAAGTCCCAGGACCAAACTGGAGGCTCAATGCTGTAATTCACAAAGAACATCAGTTAGCAGCATGGCAGGAACACAGCATGTTTGAGTGAGGCCAGAAGGTACAGGAGAGGGAGAGCTGCTATTCACTTGTCAGAAATTATACTGAAGTTTTAATATTTTCACGTACGCCCATGTGTCCTTGACAAATACATACATATGCTCTTTTACGGCAAAGACCATGGGTTCCAGTTTTGATATTTACCAGCCAGATTCCCTTCAGTAGACCATTTTAACCAAAAAGAATTTCATTTTTTTCCCCTCGAACATAACAACAAAAACAAATAAGCAACAGGGAATGATACCTGCCCTGTCTAATCTCACAGGAATTCTATAAGAACTCAAGTGAAATAATTTTACAGTTTTTTTAAAATTCACCAAACATTTATATGACACTATATGCCAGGCACAAGGTGCTAGACAATTCTTACTTTTAACAAACTGCTGACACAGGTACTATTATTATCCCTGTTTGAAGGATAAGAAAACAGAGGCTCAATAATGTGCTTCTGGTTGCACAGCTTGGAGGTGGGATCTGGGCTTTGGCAGACGCACTCTTTCCAGGTAAAGACTCCACAGGTGGCTCAGTGGTGAAGGATCTGCCTGCCAATGCAGGAGACGTGAGTTCGATCCCTGAGTCAAGAAGACCCCCTGGAGAATGAAATGGCAACCCACTCCAATATTCTTGCCTGAAAAATCCCATGGGCATAGGAGCCTGGCAGGCCACAGTCCACAAGGTTGCAAAGAGTCAGACACAATTTAGTGACTGAGCACGCACATGCAGACTAAGTCTATAGTATGTGCTGCTATACACTATACTATGTAGCCCATCATAATTATCATGAATTCCTTCACTTAATCCCAGTTTCACAAATGAGGAAAAGAATGCTCAGAGGTTAAGTCACAAGCAAGCCAAGATCATAAAGAATGCATGGCAAGGAGCCAGGATTTGAAATTGGGTCTGTGCCTCTCCGGACCCTGCACTTTCTTTCTTTGTTTTTCTTTTTATGTCACAAGGTAAGGAGATCTTGGTTCCTGGAGCAGGGATCAAACCTGTGGCCCCTGCAACAGAAGCTCACAGTCCTAACCACTGGACTGTCAGGGAATTCCCCAGACCCTGCACTCCTATTGAAGTTAAAAAATTTCAATCCACAAATATTTATTCAGCAACTCCTATGTTCTAACACACTTCTTTAAAATGGTGAGGAGGTGGTGGTGGAACTGAAAGGCTTTTGTTATCACCTCAGTACTAAACTAGCCCCACCCACACTCACCAAGTCCAGACCCTACTCACAGCAAGTGCCCAGTGATAGCTGATGCCACTGAGGATGAAGATGACGATAGGGGCATTTCAAGTGTTGGCATATAGCTTCAAAGGGGAATTAGACTGCTCAACCTGGAGGGGAAAAAGCCCTACAGGTCAGAATGCTGACAGTTATTAAGATGAACAGGTGTGACTGAGCTAACAGGTGGGACCTTTGTAGGTATTCTGTTAATTCCTACTCAGCTTTCAGCTCCAGAAGCCAGCTGACCAACTCATCCTGATCCTTCCTGGACTTCCCCAGCAGTCTCATGTCACCCGGGAGGGGTAAATATTAGGTTGGCCTTCCACCCCGACACCCCTGGTTCCAGCATAGGTACTTGCAAATAAAAGGCACTCACTCACACTGTGGATTAGATGCATGGAAGGAGCAGCGTTTTATTACTCCCAGCGCACTTGCACTCCACAAGAGTTGCCAAGCAGCAGTTCCCACACAGCAAAAGGACTATGTGAGAATCATTTTAATTAGCACTTTTATTGTTTGTATGCAAATGTACATTCCTAAAATGAGCCCTTTAAAGAGCTCTCCCCTAGGTTGATATCCCTGAGATTTTTCTGTAAATCCTTTTACATAGATAGTAAAGAGAAATTTCAATCTAGCTTGAATCTGTAATAACGGAGTTAAGGTGCTTTTCTTTACAGGAATGACAAGCCTAAAATGAGGGTGCCAGGACAGAGCTGCTTCTTGACTTACTCATCCCAAAATAGCAGGCACCTCAGAGCACTCTTCCAATACCTGGTTCCAGAAAAGTGACACACCACCCCCCCTCCACCTGCATCCCCCTGGATTAGAGAGCCCTCAAAGTTATCACAAGCAAACTTTCCAACCTCCCCTTCTGTTCCCTTCCCCGAATGTCCTGCTACAAGCTCAGGCAGTCCATTCTCTCTGCTGGCCCATTCCCAGTCTGTTCCCTTCCCCGAATGTCCTGCTACAAGCTCAGGCAGTCCATTCTCTCTGCTGGCCCATTCCCAGTCTGTTCCCTTCCTTTGGTTCTGACCCAGGGGCTGGGCAGCTTTGGTTCTATGCCTTAGCTCAAGGAGAGGCCCAGATGCTCCTTGAGAATCAACCCTGGCAGAGGGCTCCGTGGACCCAGCCCAGGCCTGCCCAGCCCTGGGTGGGTGTTCCAAAAAGTTCGTCTCTTGGGGAGTCAGGGTGGGAATAAAATTCTGGGTGGTCAGCATGGCTGAATCCTGCCGTGAGTCACTAACCCAGCCCTGTAGAGTTATACCAGGCAGCCCAGGCAGCCAGTCACCACTTAAAATTAGAGAGAACGTGACAGCAAGAAGCAAACTTCTCAGAAGGGCACACAGGGAAGGCAGAGGTTGCTTACCTGAGCTTGGAGGGAAAACTCCTGCAGTCCAAAAGGGTGGGGAGGACTGGAGTCAGGAAAGCCCTGGAAAGTTTTTTAAAGGGCTGCAAAGCACTGGGAATGCTCAATTTGCATGTCTGGGCCACAGGAGGAGGGAAGAGTTGATGCTGAACAAAAGGACAGTACTATCTGTCAGAAGATAAGTCCAGAGGCTAATGTCTGGAATGACTTAAAACACATGAGAAATGTGAATAACTGTGAAGGGTGTTTTTTTTTTTTTCTTTCTTTCTTTCTTTTTTTTAACTTACGATCAGAACCAGAAGCAAAGCAAAGAAGTAACAGGCCTGCTTAGGGAAGGCAGTGTAATGTGACAGCAAGCACAGAAACAGCTGCTGACCAGTACTGCGCACCTTCTCCATCTGAGAGATGGTTCCTCATCCAGGAAGAAGCACCTCTGGTAGGAGTGACTGAAAACTGAAGACAGGTGTGGAGCCAGGAGCAGAGCCACAGCCACTTTAAGTCAGGTCTTCAGGCTCAGATGAATCAGAGCCACAGAACTGACGGCCACAGTCGAAGTATCAGCAGATGTCAGACATGAATCACTTAATCCTTCAGAAACCTCTGAGAAAGGAATGGTGTTGAAAGAGGAGGAAGTGATTAACAAGAGGAAGGTTCTAGAAGATGCCCAGAGAAGCTCTAGCCTAGAGACTTCACAAGATCTGACACAGCTTCGCTAGGAATAAAAACCAAATTAACCATTCCCTTTTAGATTAGATTAGACTAATAGTTCAGTTGAGTGTCACTTGAGTCCCATAATGTCCCTGCAAACACCACTGAAGAAATGTGAGCAACTAGGTAGGTTTATATATAGACAATTGAACCACCAGGTCACACGCATGTGGATTTAGCCCCAACCTCTTCGTTTTGGACAAGAACATGTGTCTGGAGGTGATACAAATGAGGGAGGGACCATCACCTTGTAAGATGATAAAAGATGAATTTTCAAAGCTCACAGGTTATAAAATGAATCAAATCTAACAAAATGAAATTAAGGTGGAAACGTGAAGGCTACATCTTTTTGGAGGAAACTGGAGAAGGGGTAGTACTTTGGTTGACCACATGCTTCATGTGACCAACATCCTGAAGTGGTTACCAAAAACAGTAGCCAAGTCTTGGCTATCTCAGGGTCCTTATGATGAACCCCTCAGAGCCTCTGGGTAGGAGGTCCTTTGGCTTCAGCAACCAACCCAGCTCTGGAACCCCAAGAGAGCCCCTTCTCATGTAGGGAGTTCTTAGAGGAGAGCTCAGCTGTGGCTGGGGCTCAAGAGAGGCCCCCACTTGAGATACCTCTTAGGATACACCTTCAGGTAAGATGAGACGCTGCAGTGAGACGCTGACACCTTAGAAACACCTGCCAATCGACACCTGCTATCGTCAAGGCTGGTTCTGTCTCAAAGTGGTCATTCTCAAAACTGGCCAGCATAAGGACCACTGCTGGTGAGGGGATGGGTCAGGGAGGAGTGAGTGTCAGGAGCATTTCAAATTTGGTGACGTCCTTCTCACCCAGTGACCCTGACTAACAAGCCAAGATCCCTGAATGGAAACGCCTGGTTGGAATGCCTTCTTAGCTCAGTGAGACAAGCACCTCGGGAGTCATTTATTCCAAGGAAGGGGACATCCCTAAAGGAAATGAGTAGATGCTAAGCAGAGAATACAGCAAATCAAAAAACTTCTGACGCAGTCCAAACCCTTGGGTGATACACTTTCAGTTCAACACCTGGAACTCAAGACCAGCCCAGAGGGAATCCGAAACAGACTCCCAAGTGGCTGGGAGCCAAGAAGGTCTAAAGTGACTTCAGAAACCTCTAACATCAAAGACACTGGGCATGTCTGAAGCCAAAGGACCTCTGAGCTGAAGTAGGCTAAAGGGGGCATTGAGCACCATCTAGCTCTTACTATTAAAAGTGGGAAGGAGAATATGGAGGTGCTTGTGGGAGGCAGTGCTGGAGAGTTCCCTAAAGTAATGAATTTGAAGACCCTGGTCTTCAAAGTACTTTTTCCAAAATGAGCATTTTTTTCATCATGTACTATTTGGTTAGTTAACAGAGGAACCAAAAGGTTCAAACCGGTCAACCCATCCCTTGTGCTCAATGACTGGACCTTCCATTCCTGGAACTGACCCTGAGATACTTTGGACCGCGGGTGACGGGCAAAGAGTTCAGCTGATCCGCAGTGAACTGAAACCGACCTCACAAAACTGCATCATTCATGAACAGGCAGTAAGGGAACTAGCCACACCCCACCCTCTGTCCCGCCCAGACTTTAACCCTAAACAGAACGTTCTAAATCTCAGATACTGTCCAAAAGCTCAGAGACACATTTTGGAGATGGAAAATACACAAACAAGCATTTTTAGACACTTCACCTAGTATCCCATACTCCAGGGATGGGTCTGGAAGCTGAGAGGTAACTGTCTTTCTCTCCCCCAAGGCGCGTCCTTTCAGTGCCCTGGCGGCTCTGCTTGCTCCAAGAAGGAAACTTCCACCCAACACTACCGGTCTTTAACACGCGCTAAGGGCAATCTGGAGTCAGGCGCAGGAGTGACAACAGCCAGGAGGGACAGGCTGAAGCACAAGCACTGAGTATTTGAAACCACAAGCCCTGAATCTGCAATTCCTCTGTTTACTTAGAAACAGTTGCTGATGCTCACCCCAAAGATAAACAAGGACAAACCCGGAAAGGGAAGGGGAAGCAGTGAGGTAAGAGCTGCTGTAAAGCTGGCAGCACGCAGAGGAAAAGCGCTGTCAGGACGCAGTCTTCCTCCTGACGAGAAGAATGAGATAACAGACTGCTATGAATAGTGATTAGAGGCTGTACCCGGGCGCGAAGCAGACGCAGAGACTCACCACCTTCACACACTGAAAAGTCATCCGCAGACTATTTGGAGGTTGCTATGCTAGAATGGAAAGAACACGGCATGTGAAGTCAGAAGAGGTGACTGAGTCCCGGCTCTGCCTCGAGCAAAGCTGTGTGACGTCAGGCCTGGCACTCAACCTCTCTGAAACTCAAATGTGAACTGTGAACTGTAAAATGAAGGAGTAGATTTACACTAGCCAAGACATGCAAACAACCTAAATGTCCATCAGCAGATAAGTGCAAAAAGAAGACGTGGTATATACATATGAAGAAATATTACTCAGTCTTAAAGAACGAAATGCCATTTGCAGCAACATGGATGCAACTAGAGATTATCATACTAAACAAAGTAACTCAGGAAGAGAAAGACAAATACCGTATGATACATGGATTCTAAAATAAGACACAAATGAACCTATCTATGGAGAAGGCAGTGGCACCCACTCCAGTACTCTTGCCTGGAAAACCCCATGGACTGAGGAGCCTGGTGGGCTGCAGTCCATGGGGTCGCTGAGGGTCGGACACGACTGAGCGACTTCACTTTCACTTTTCCCTTTCATGCACTGGAGAAGGAAATGGCAACCCACTCCAGTGTTCTTGCCTGGAGAATCCCACGGACGGGGAGCCTGGTGGGCTGCCGTCTATGGGGTCGCACAGAGTTGGACACGACTGAAGCGACTTAGCAGCAGCAGCAGCAGCAGAACCTATTTATGAAATAGAAACAGGAGGCAGAGGGAGGGAAGGATTGGAATTTGGGGATTAGCAGATGCAAACTATTATATACAGGATGGATAAATGACAAAGTACTACTGTATATACAGCACAGGCAACTATACTCAATATCCTGGATGGAAAAGAATATATGTCTATAAGAAAATAGAATAAAATGAATGAGTTAGACTAGCTGCCATCATAGTTTTCTTCCAGTCCTTACATTCCATTATACTATTATACTAAATACTGCAGCTCAACCAGTCATGTCCCCTTCTACTGAATACCTTCTGTATGTCCAGTGCTCTGCTGAGTACTAGAACAGTCTTGCACTCAAGGAACCATCCAATCACTTATACTAGCAGCCTGTAAACAAGCTTCTACAGTATGCAGGGAGAGACACGCGGACAGGGAGAAGAGTCAGCTGACCCAGCATAGAAAGAGGGCAATCAGGAACAGCTTCCCAGAAGTGATGCCCAGGCCAGTAAGGGCAAAAGGAGTCTTATGTACAAAATGATCCCCAGGGAAGAATGGCCCAACAGGGCATGCATGATGGGAGGAGTTCAGAGATAAAGTAGTAAGAAACGCTACAGTCAGCACCCCAGAACTCCTACACTCCTCTGCTGTTCATCCTAACACCTCCCTATACAGCCACACTCTTAGGGTCAGCGCACGCCAACCCAAGGCCAGTCCACCAAGCAACCATCCAACTCCTGCCCCCAGCCTGTCCCTCTTCCCCTGAGTCACATGGCCAAGCTACACCTGCTTCACACACAGGCTTCCTCCCCATCACACAGCAGGCCTTGCTTTCAACCCCTGCTCAGTCCCTGGTGCCCAACCCACAGCAGCTGTTCCAAATAGTTTCCATCTTCCTCAGAGCCACAGCCACAGCCCACCCACCCCACTCATGCTCAGCAGACCACCCTCCCCACCTCCTCTGCTCCTGGGAACGCCTGTCCAAGCGCTGCTCTGTAGCAACCTTTCTGCCCATCTGTCTCAGCTCCTTCCTGCAGAGCCCAGGCCAAGCTGTGGGGACCTCTGCTCATCAATACAGAAGAAAGTAAAAGGAAATGGAAACCACAGTCATCCACTCATGCAGGCTGTTGCCCGTGCTTCTGACTGGACTCTGAAACAGCACACTTAAGTGGGATGAGGTCTATGTGTGTACCCGCGTGCCAAAAGGTTTTATGCAAATATTATTAGCTACTCCGTAACCATTGCTTGAAGAAACAAATACTTTTTTTTTTTTTTGGCAGCACCATTCAGCATGTGGGATCTTAGTTCCCTAACCAGGGATCGAACCTGTGCCCCCTGCAGTGAAGCACAGAGTTTTAACCACTGAACCACCAGAGAAATCCCCAAACAAGTAAACAGATTTAGATGCTGAGTTTATCTCCAGGCATGTGAACCAAGAATATAGTCTGCTGCTGCTGCTAAGTCACTTCAGTCGTGTCCGACTCTGTGCAACCCCATAGACGGCAGCCCACCAGGCTCCCCGTCCGTGGGATTCTCCAGGCAAGAACACTGGAGTGGCTTGCCATTTCCTTCTCCAATGCAGGAAAGTGAAAAGTGAAAGTGAAGTCGCTCAGTCGTGCAGGACTCTGCCAAAAACATCCTTTGTATTAACACAATGGCGAGGCCTTTACCAACTGGTCCCTGCTTTGTTCCTACACACGGTTCATTTAATGCCAACCCAAGAAGCACTGAATCATGGTAGTGCCATTTAGTTATGAAATACATTTCCTAAAAACACAATATAAATGCTTGAAATATAAAAAGCACACTCCTATAGGTTCCATATATTGTATGTATATTATACTGAACTGTGTGTACAGTTATTTATTTTTCCATGTTCTTGGTGCCAGCATAAGCTCTCAACCAATGGACAGCATAGCATGGCCTGAGCCAACTGCTGATCCAGCCCCAAGCAAAACACCATAGGGCCTCTAGGGCACCGCCCTGTGTTAACATATTTACCCCACTAACACCTGTCTGTCACTCATTTATTTTTTGTTCTGGTCAACAATTTTGACTCATAATGGCCAACAGATGGTTTGCAACTGGTATTGGACCTGCTATCATGAAATAAAGGAAAAGCATCACCCAGGATTAGTAAATTCAAGTGTCTAAGAGACTGACCAGTGAACATGGGCCAGCTTATAGGCTAGGAGCACTGATCAATGGAAATACTCTGTAGAATGCCAGGAAGATAAATCCATCTCCCCACACCATCTACTAAACAGAGCTAGAGAACTCTCTCGCAAGGTCAGGGTGACATTGTGAGCTCCTGAGTACAGAACTCCTTACACATTGTTCTCTCCTGTTTATTCCAGGTAACCATGAGGAAGAAATGGCATTAGGAATCCTCCTCCATTTGACAGGGACAGAGTTAAGGGACAAAACAGGTGATTAAATAGTTAATTCCACTAGGGAATTGGAAGTAAAAATATATATATATATATATTTATATATAATATATGGAAGATCCCTGAAGTTAATGATCACTCAGGAAAGCAGGGTTGCTGCTGCTGCTGCTGCTAAGTCACTTCAGTCGTGTCCGACTCTGTGCGACCCCATAGACAGCAGCCCACCAGGCTCCGCCGTCCCTGGGATTCCCCAGGCAAGAGTACTGGAGTGGGTTGTCATTGCCTTCTCCAAAAGCAGCGTTGCTTAGCAACAGAAGCACAAGACATGCCCCAAAACAGTAAGACAATGGTGGCATGAGACCCACATCCTACCCAGTGAGCTCAGTAAGTTAATGACCCCAGATCATGCTATCTGCACACATTAAAAAACAAATTTATGGAAAGGTGACATTTCAGTGTGAAAGACCTTGTCCATAGCCAGGACAGTATTAGCTTGATATAGAGACAAGAAAACTCCCCTGCTCAACCTCGAGGAGGAGCTAATGATGAAAGTGTGATGTCTACTCAAGAATGAGAAAGAAGGGGGTCTTCTCCCCCTCCCCACTTTTCCTTTGATTATAAAGGAAAGTTTTCAGGGTGTGGCACTCTCTCACCCCGATGGCTTGTAAGCTTCACGAATATCCTATTCTAACACAGCATTTCTTATCTACCACTTTGCTTCTCATTGAATTCTTTCTGCGCTGAGACATAAAGAACTGGAACTCCTCAGTGTTTCCTGAAACACCACCTAATGGTTTCACATTGAGATGTTGGTCTTCTAACCCCCTAGACCTGGTTGTGTAGTTGGTCTCCAGAGTTTCCCAGAACTCACGTGCAGCTCTGCGTGTGTGGGGCACGTGACAGAACATGACAATTCTAGACCGTTGGGGTTTGAGTGAAACTCAAACACGATCTCATTACATATAAGAAACAAACAAAGCCTGGGGAGGGTGGGTTGTCCCAGGGCAGGTGGCCAGTAAGGGCCCAGGAGGTTACCGGAATGAGAACTACTGTCCCGTCCTTGGCCAGTCCAGCAGACCGAGAGTGTCCGAAGAGCTTTCACCCAAAGCCAAGCAGCTAAAAATGAAAAAGGATTGAGAGGCTATCTCCATTCTGGCTAGAATTTAGTTTTCGGAAGTTTACAGGAATAATTTTAGGAGGAAAAGGGCGTTATTAGAAACAGACTGATCACAATAGCTTATAAAATGGGAATGATTTAAATTCACATGGTTATTAAAGTTTTAGGATTTCTTGTTGGCTTTTGTTTTTATGAAGCTCCTTTCCTATAATCTACTGA
Source organism: Bos javanicus (assembly GCF_032452875.1). NCBI lineage: Eukaryota > Metazoa > Chordata > Mammalia > Artiodactyla > Bovidae > Bos > Bos javanicus. Next base: position 16,879,574 of record NC_083893.1, read on the forward strand.
ATATTTTGGAAGGTACCAGGGACCAAAAAACTAACAGCTCTGCTTCACCAAAACATCAGGGACTTCTGTCATCCAGTTTTATATTTTTGTCTGCTTATTATAAAAAGGGAAACTAAGAAATGTTCAAGTTCCTTCAAGTTCAGTAGTTCAGCTCCATTTGAAAGAAAGAAAAAAAAAAAAACTGGAACTATTTAAGAGCAAATATAATTAGTAGATTTGTATAAATGTCTCCAACATGGTAATTTTATGAGCAAACCACATTATACAGAGTACATGATATGTTTCAAAATTAATATAATGATTGGATATCTGTAAAGAATACTGAAAAATTACATTATTGCTGTCTTTCCTTCCCCTCTTATTTAAAAAGGCATAAATCCCTTAAAGAAAAAAAAAATGTTTCACTCCACAGACAACTATTTTTCTATCACTGTAAATGTAGTTTCCACATTTAAAAAGGGGGATACCAAAATGATTCTTTGCTGAACCTCAAGATCCTTTGATATGTCAAGATAAGATTTTAAACTGATACTGAAAGTCAGGAGTTACAAAGGCTGGAGTTATATAGGCTGAGAGGGCCATCCAGATAACAGATGATGGTCTGGGGACTGCAATAAATTGGGACTCATATGCTCTCACATGATGGGTCAATGGCTGTTCCACTCCAGCCCATACCGTCCCATGTAAGAATATGGCTCAGCACTGTTAGATATTCTCACTGTGCACAGCAGCTAGAAACCCAATCATGTGAAATTTCCCCAACTTTGAAAATTCTGGTCACTTACTTTAAAATTTTTTTAAATACTGGTGTTTTATAGACAGTTAGTTTGAAGGACAAAATGCTATAAACATGATTAATTCAGGAAGTAAATTCAGTGCCTAGAAACACAAATTTATTGGAAAATGAAGAATGGATTCTATACACTTTTTTTTTAACATACTCTTTTTTAAACCTATATTATTCCCTTATAATAGCTTTTCTCTTGCCCAAGGGGAATGAGGATGGGAGAATACATAAATTTGAGGAAAAAGATTGAAATTAGCTGTTAGAAAGCAAGAAGGGTAAAGATACCTTTACTTTCTTCTTTAATTAAAATAATAGAAATTGATTTAAGAGTATTTTCAGCTTTTGAGTCCATGTTGGGACAATTCCAGAAGTTGCACATTTCATCAAAGTCAGGCTGCCTTGAACATAGCAATTTTCCCTAAAATTTTTGTCTAATCAGAAATGCCACCCAGAGGTACCCAGAGGCAGCCACTTTTATAATGGTATGCTAATGGTTTATGTGACTAAGTTAGAAGGCATGAAAACCAGATGGGGGAATGTCATCTATTTAAAATGTAAAAGTACTATCCATGCTGTGGGTACACGTGCATCTGGGGTGGAGGGGTGGTGTTCTTGACCCTTCTTCTCACAAAAGCCTAAGACCCAATACCTGATTACAAAACTGAAAGTTCAATTGTGCAAGTTCAAACACAGATAACGTAGTCGTTTTTTTTTTTCTCAAACATACTCCTGCAGGATCCTTTTTTTTTTTTCTTTTAAATCACTGATGGGATCAGCAGACCGGAGAAAATCTCTCTTACTGAGGAAAACAGAGTGAGTCATCTCTATGCTGATAAGAGACTGTGGACGAGGGCACTGCTGTGAAGCAGGTATCAGGTGGTGCCTAGTCTAAATGAGTCAGTGGAGCAATCAAGATCATTTCTTTCCATGACATTCAGTGATCACTGGAGATGATGTTGCTGGCCTTATCTCAGTAGCATCCCTAAGCACAATCTAACATTTACTTCCCCAAACCTGGTGAGGAGGAAGGGGGACTGAAAAATATCTGACTATTTGTAGTGACTAGATAGAAAAGGAGAAAGTATCTTGTTTTTACACATGGTTGGCTGGCAAATGTGATACAACTCCCTGTTTGTTTTAAAAGTATAAAATCAAATGTGTAAATCTCTTGGAGAAACATCACCACCTAAGAAACGTGGCTGCTGCACAGAACGAATGTCATGGCTCTGTAGAACACAAAAATGTTGGCCAGAAAACAGCTTTATGAACCTCTGGGAAGACAAACGAACATGCTAGCCCAGGAAGATACTTTTAGACAATGACCCCTGTAGAAACGGACCCGGAAAGAGCACACACTCCAGACAGTGTAGTGATCTGCTCATTAGTACTAGACACTGGATTCAGTCTCCGCTTTCAAAAAAAGTTACAACTTGGGCAAATTACTGACATTTTCTGACAGGTGCTGAGATTTTTAAAACAAGGAAAATGAGTTTGGGAAGATCATTTTGAATGAACTCTGGGGTTAGGGGCTATCAACCACAACAGATTCCAAATCCCATGTTCTGATCCACAATGCAATAATAAGACTTTGCTCTATAGGCGGCAGGGAGATGGCCCATTGAAACGAATATAATTTGTGCCTCAACTCATGGCAACTACACCCCATTTGAATTCACATTTGTCTAACGTGGATGAGTAAAATATTAGCCAGAAACAGCCTTGAATTCTTTTTGAAAGAGCCAAAGAGGAAATGAAATTGGCCTGATTGACATTTTTGTAACACACAGAAATGTGAAGGTCAAGTTAAAGAGGCTATAGGGGAACAGAATTTGCCACCTCAAAACATATCTCTTTGGCATATTAATTATGTTAAGCTGGTTATAGTTTCTAAGAAACCACAGACATGGGAAAAATTCTGAAAACCAAACAGAAGTGACCCTTTTAGAAGAAACACTTACAGGTAAATCTTCATTTGTAAGGGTGTGTCCCTGTTGTACCGGGTAGAGGAGGATGATGAGACCTCTAGAAACTCTTATCAATGGATAAGATGATGACTAATCTACATAACAACCTTACCTTAGCTTACAGTCCTTTTCCTGGTCAACTCCCATAACTGACTCTCATCCTCTTTTATCTAAGGACGGTATCGAAAACTAGAGTATTGGACACTTAGGGGAGTTACTTGAGTTTTCCTGGGTCTCTCCCTTGCATGCAGGTTGTTACACTTTTGTTCAGTTTTCTCCTGTTAATCTGTCTGATGTCAGTTCAAATCTTAGACCAGTCAGAAAGACCTAGAACAGTAAAGGAAAATTTCTTCCCAAAGCCTCACACCAAGTTGCTGATGAACATGAAGCGTTACAACAAATAAAGGCAATGGCAATTGAACCAACAATGACCTTGGTCAACATGCACATCAAGCAAGAGTCCCAATAAAAACAAGAAGTGAAGGAACTTTAGATTTTTCTAGGTCATTTGTTAGGCCGAGAAGAGGTACTATTATTCTTTTGAAAGATAATACATAAACCAAAAGATTTAGGACAAAAGGGTGGAGACTGAAAAGGAAGTTCCCTTCATATGCCACTGCCCTTCTCCAAGGTTACTCATCTCCAGCAGCTCCTCCTAAGACGACCCACATACACATGAGCAATGAAGCACTATTCTGCACCCCTGGCTATTTTTTACAAAACATAAGGGAGATAGTACCATTTATAAATGTCCCACCACTTAAGTCTCTGGGGGCATGGGAAGGTACCAAAAAAACAATTTTTCCCTTCATTCCTAAAACCACTTGCTGAAAAGGAAACAGGAGAAATCCTCACCCTATGACTGCCAGTAGGTTTCATTCTTTTTAATCTTATTTAGCTTCCACTCTGAGAAAAGATGACGAGTGAAAACCAAGGTTGCTGTCAATCGTCATGAACATTCCACTGAAACCTTCATTTTGCCATAAATCAGTGGTTTCAGATATAGAATACTACCCAATAAGTGCTCATTTTCCAGAGATTAGATACTCCCTAAGTCTCACTGAGAATATTTTCACTGAAACACAAGGGTCTTGAGATACACGGAAGAGCAAGTGAGGGCTGCCCATTACCCCGGGCAACTGGAAACAGCACATTTCAGCATGCTGCTTAGCCCACTGCCCTCAACAGCTGCACAGTTTTCCATGCTTTTTGTCATTTGCACAAAAGGCCTTTAAAAAACAAAACAAAACCAAGCCTGGAGAAAAAGTGGAAATGTTTCAAAGAAGAGAATCTTGAAGACATCCAAGAACGTCTGGGGAGGGCTAACCTGAGGCTCACAGGGCAGCCAGAGATGGTGGGACCCTAAACCCGGGAGAGGGAGGAGGCGCACAGGCTTTGAGTTGGTAACTTTGGGAAGGGGGCAAAAGTGTCTCTGGGGGCTGGAGATAACCAGAGTAAAGAGATTTCCCAGGTAATGTAGGAACAGAAAAACCAAGGAGCCCAGGGAGAATATGCAGGAAGCTCAGTGGGATGTTTTCTCTGGGAAGGGGACAAAACCAATATAGAGCTGTATTCTGTGCCAGAAACCCACAAATAGATGAAAATGGAAAATGTGCTTGCTAAAAAAATAATCTTCTCATGTCAGTGGCTGATGATTAAAGGTGTATGGGTGGTCCTGAAACACATACATCTACCACAACCATCACTGTCTATTTTTGCTGCTTTATTATCTTATAGCATTTATCTTTGGTATTTCAAAGATATCAAAATATTTCATAAATTGTGGTCCTGCAAATCAAGGTTGTCTTTTTGGCTTTTTCATAAAATTATATCACAACTTTCACCGCCAAACTACTGATTTTCAGGGACCGCTTTCCATTTAGCAAATCTTCATTTAATGAAATTTTGAGTGTGATCAGAGAATGAAAAAAATTTGCAATGTATTAACTAACAGTAAATTAAACTTCATCAAAATGGCTTGTAGAAGTTCTAGCGCATATAAAGAACAGTGTAACTTACGGGCTATTATTGGCAAAGGATGCTGGATCCTTCTGCTTGCCAGCCAAAGACAGCCATGTGCCAATTGCATAAATGCAGTTGATAATTCACTCAGCTGGCCAGATTTTAAATCATGCAATTCTAAAACTAATTTTCTTGATTTGGAGGAGTCACAGTATTTCCATTTTTTAAAAAAAACATAAGGTGAAGCTTTATTATATTTTCCTGTCATCTCACTTGAATCATTTCTATTTGTATTACATGAACTTATCCCTTATTCAGCAGTTTATACCCTGATGCTGGGAAAGATTGAAAGCAGAAGGAGAAGAGGGTGACAGAGGATGAGATGGTTGGATGGCAACACCAGTTCAATGGACACGAACTTGGGCAAATTCTGGGAGATGGTGCAGGGCAGGACAGGGAAGCCTGGCATGCTGCAGCCCATGGGGTAGCTAACAGTCAGACACGAATTGGCGACTGAACAAATCCCTTATTCATTAGAGATGTGTCTTCATTCACTTCTTAGTAGGAATTTTATATGGTAAATTAACCCTTTGCCTTTATTTTCTTTGTCCAAATTCTACCTATCTCTTCTTTTTCTCCCTGAATCATCATCTCCATCTCATAGCTTCAAATACCATCTACATGCTGATGACTCTCAAAGGTACCATTTCCAGCTCTAGCCAACTCTGAATTTCTAAATCTCTATATGAATATTGAATGGGCATTTCAAACTTAATATGCCCAAATGGAACTCTCAGGGTCCTCCCCAAACCTCCTTCTCTGTTCCCCATCTTAGTAAATAACAACACCATTCACCTAGCCAAAAACACTGGACTTACCCACTTTCCTTTTTGCTCATACCACACACTCAATCCAGCAAGTTCTATCTTCAAAATATACCCTGAGCTTGACCAGATCACACCATTTTATATTCACCATGTTAATCCAAGCCATGCCCTTATCTCTGGCCTAGACCAGAAGGGCCACCTACAGGTCACACTGATTCTATTCTTGCCCCCAAAAGCCTATTCTCCATTCAGAACCCAGAGAAATAATTTTAAAGCTCAAAGAAAATCATATCACTGTTTCACTCAAACTTCTCAAAAGGTATCCAATCACACACAAGGTTTTGGAGTAAATCTCAACTCCTTACCATGCCTATAAGATCTACCATTGACCTCATTTCATATCACTCTGCTCCCCAGAACCACTCCCCAGCTCAAGGCCAGCCAGACTGGCTGCCTTCCTGCCCCTCTATCCTGCCAAGCTCAGCCTACACCAAGGCCTTTCTTTTTGCCTTCTGTTTCCTCTGCTAACCACCTCTCTGCAGATTCCTTCACTACATTCAGATCTCTGCACACAATTTCTATCCACCCCTCTCCAAACAAAGACCTTCTCAGACCTCTTTCAAAAGGAACCCCTCAGGTTTGGGGCAAAATGGATACATGCACATGCATGGCTGAGTCCCTTCACTGTTCACCTGAAACCATCACAAAATTGTTCATTGGCTATACCTCAATACAAAATGCTGTTGGTGTTAAAAAGAACTCCTCACTTCTTTTATAGCACTTATCACTCCCTGAAATTGTATTATCTATTTAGTTATTTCCTTCATTCACAAAACACTTATTTCATGAGCACCCACCACCATGTACAAGGTGCTCTTCTAGGAGCTGGGTAGACAGCAGTGAATAAGCAAAGACCCCTGCCCTCATGGAGGTCACATTCTTGTCACCCCACTCAAATCCAAGCTTCAGTCCACTAAGTCCCCAGCGCCCAGAGCCGTGCCTTGGCACAGAGTGGGCATTCATGCATGTTTACTGAATGGAGGAAGGGTCCCACCCACCTGGGACCACTGGTTCCCTGAGAACTCCACCATAGACCTCTTCCTAAAAGATGAAGCTCTGAGGAAGCCAGAATGTCCACTGTGTCCCTTTAGGCACAGTAATGGGGACAGCCAGCCTCCCATGTTTCAGTTGGGTCCCTAACCTTGGGCCTGACCAACTGCCCTTCTTTCCCCGCCCCACCCCAGCAACCTGCATACTCCCCAGGCAGCCATGCCTCCAGGTCATGTCTCACTGGGTCCTAAGAGCATCTGATTCACCTAGTTAGGAGTGGACCAGGCAGTCAGCAGCAAACAAACCAGCTTCTCTCAATTAATAAAGAACGGCTGGAATCAAGACGCATGGGTCATACTGCCTTCCTGGTTCATGGTCCCCCCAGCTCAGAACTCACGTGAGACCTTCACCATCAACTAGCTGGTATGCCTCCAAGCACTCTTAGCATTAGAACCCACTTGTGTTAAGGACATATTTTTGCCTCTTTCAGCTGCCACAGATGCAAGACATTTACCTGCTGTGATGAGTAATTAAGTTTCTTTGGAAAGCGGAAGAACATTTGTTAACTGTGAAATTATCTGATGGCAAATAAAAATGAAGGTAATTGTGAAACAGAGTTAATTTATCTTTCTATAAAAGGGCAGCTGGAATGGTAGGATCAGATCAGATCAGTCGCTCAGTCGTGTCCGACTCTTTGCGACCCCATGAATCGCAGCACGCCAGGCCTCCCTGTCCATCACCAACTCCTGGAGTTCACTCAGACTCACGTCCATTGAGTCAGTAATGCCATCCAGCCATCTCATCCTCTGTCGTCCCCTTCTCCTCTTGCCCCCAATCCCTCCCAGCATCAGAGTCTTTTCCAATGAGTCAACTCTTCGCATGAAGTGGCCAAAGTACTGGAGTTTCAGCTTTAGCATCATTCCTTCCAAAGAAATCCCAGGGCTGATCTCCTTCAGAACGGACTGGTTGGATCTCCTTGCAGTCCAAGGGACTCTCATGAGTCTTCTCCAACACCACAGTTCAAAAGCATCAATTCTTCGGTGCTCAGCCTTCTTCACAGTCCAACTCTCACATCCATACATAACCACAGGAAAAACCATAGCCTTGACTAGACAAACCTTTGTTGGCAAAGTAATGTCTCTGCTTTTGAATATGCTATCTAGGTTGGTCATAACTTTCCTTCCAAGGAGTAAGCGTCTTTTAATTTCATGGTTGCGGTCACCATCTGCAGTGATTTTGGAGCCCAAAAAAAAATAAAGTCTGACACTGTTTCCACTGTTTCCCCATCTATTTCCCATGAAGTATGGGAATGGTAGGAAGGGAAAAAACGAAAATGCAAATCCCTTGAAGAACCACTCTGGAGGACTCGAAATATGTATTTAAAAATCCGTGTTTCTAACATACGCGTTCACTTCTCAACTTGCTTGCACAGAATCACCCAGCTCTACACCTCAGAACTAAACAGGATTACTCCGTATTTGCTCAGCATTTTATTCCCTTGGAAGCATTCTCACATAATCTTTCAGCAGAGCAGGAGTCATTTCACTGTCTGCAGGCCCAGGGAGGTAAAAAAAAAAAAAAAAAAAATGCACCTAAGAACCCACAATAAATAGCAGAACCAAGGAGGTAGCAGAACTCATATATGCCTAGGCCAGTCCCAGTTTCCTTCCTTCTATGACAGAAAACGCAGTGTGGTTCTCTGAAAATCCCATTCCATAGTCCACTGAAAACATGGCCCTCCCGTTGAATTACAGCAGCAGCAGCAACAAATAAGACACAACACATATTTACCAGTGGTGTAAGGTGCTGGAAAGATGCATTGGTCCTGGGGCTCCGGGCAGGGAGAAGGTCTCACAAACTCTTTCAACAAATGCCACCACTCCTGCAATGACAAACATACAAGACATCTGAAGCAGGCACCCTGCGGCCTCTCTCCAAGGAGGCCTTCTAAATACCAATGGCTAGGCACCCTGTTTAGACTCAAAGCCTCCCTCCTCATCCTCCAGCCCCACTTCCTTCTCACCCTGACCTCCCCTGGTAGAAGCTGCATCTTTAGTTCATTGGCTGAAAAGGTCCCATGAGAATCGATGGATCTCAGGCAGAAAGAAGCTCGTGAGACCATCTATGACAGATGCCAAGTGGGTCACCTCTAGCCTGTAGAGGTATTATAGTAATCTGCAGGATATGTTCAGAAAATTTGAGCCAAAAATTTAAAAATCAAAAACTGTCACATAAAATCCCAGACTTCTGGCTTCTCTTTTCAAAAAAGAGAAGATCTGTCAACATGGCCCCTGTTCATGTCTGAAAATAATCAGCTGGTGCTAAGAAACAGCTGCCCTTCACAGGCAGGCTTGGCTATTCCAATACGCCACAGTCCCTATCGCTCCCCATCATCCCAACACAGAGAAAAGCTGTGGTGATCACTGTCCTCGTGTTATTTTGTTAGAGATACAAAAATATTTCCCTCTCCCTATGATTCTAACAAAAGTGGAAAATTTTGTTCTAAGGGGTTGAGCTCTAAGAGGGGGGAATAAAGGTATAAGCACATATAGCAACTTAAGTTAGTGACCTCATTTCTGTAGACACTTGCAACCCTTGAACAAGAATATCACTCCCATTTTACATAAGTGAAAGGAGGAAACTGACTTACCTACTCCTACAGTTAGAACTGGCTCTGTCTCTAGAACTAAGGTTCAACCCGGGACTCGTTCACTATGCCCCCCTGCACAGCAGTCTTCTATTACAAAGCAAAAAGTCAGTTTTATATATATACATATACACACAGGGGGTGTGTGTGTTTCTCTCAAAGCTAAATACTCAATTCAAGGAAACACAGTCGAAGTAGCCAACCTACTACTAAAATGCTGGCCATACCTTCATTTGCCAAAGAATGTAAGAGTAAGTTATATCAGGTTCCCTACGGGCCTGTTTCCTAATGTGACATTTTCAATACAATTGTGCTGCTTTACACACAGAAGTAGTTCTCACAAATACCATGAATTGGCTACTTCAAAAGTGCTCGGTTAACATTCCAAACTGCCTGAAACACTCTTTATGCTAGACAAATGTCCCTGAATATGCGTCTAGAATACAAGGCTATCCATAAGCTTATATACAGGTACGACCACTGTAATAAATGAACAGTGTTCAACTATAAGGTCACGAAGGGAGTTATTTATATCGTTCCCCTCAAAGAATGTGTTGATTCTCTCACTCAGCAGGTATTTACTGAGTCCTATTACACGCCAGGCAGCAGGTGAAGTGATGGATACATGAAGAGATTCAGAAACTCAAAGACTTCTAAAACAACAGGTGAATATAAAAATCTGGGCAGGCGCAGGTGCCATGGGAGCCCTGAGTAGGGGCTCCTAGTGCAACTGAGGGGAAGAGACGCACCCTAACACGGCCAGGCGTCAGAGGAAAGCCTGAAGCAGGCATGGGAGTGCGGCAGGCAGGGGGCTAACCAAGGGGAGGTGGGAATGACAGGGACAGTGGAGCTGGAGCAAAACTTATGGACAGCCCCTTCAATTTATACTGTCCAGACCTTGTATTATCTTACAGGTCTTAAAAACTCCACCTTATGCCACCTGACCCAGCAGCATCTATCAAGACTTGATGCACAGCCCACATGTGCTCTCTTGAATGTTGACCTTGCCAAGTGCCCAGATCAAAAATGCCACTAGTTTCAGCCCCGCTGCCAGGCCACGCCCATCTGTCACTCCCTCAGGGCAATCAATGCTGTCCCAGAGTCTGCAGGACCCTAGAAACAAAGGGGTCGAAACACTCAACCTTCCTGTATTTCCAGAACCTCCATGATGTCTGAGAAGACAGTAAACAGATTTTTCCCTGTGCCATCACGAGATGGTCCTGTCTCTACCTCGAGACCTGGATTTCTACAGCCAGAATCTACTATGCAGTCGAGACTCAGGCAGCAAGTTTTGTGAGAAAACGTTCCAAAACATCTGCCCATCAAAATGCCCATGTATTTGCAGGGCAGCAATGGAGACAGAGGCATAGAGAACAGACTTGTGAACACAGTACAGGAAGGAGAGGGCGGGATGACTTGAGACAAGAGCACGGAGGCATATGCCTCCCCATGTGTATAACAGATAGCCAATGGGAATTTGCCGGGCGACACGGGGAGCTCAACCCAGTGCTCTGTGACAGCCCAGAGGGGACGGATGGGGAGGGACATGAGAGGGGAGTTCAGGAGGGAAGGGACACAGGGATGCCTATGGCCAATTCATGCTGATGTATGGCAGAGGCCAACACAATATTGTAAAGCAATTATCCTCCAATGAAAAAAAAAGAGAAAAAAAAAAAAATGCCCAAGTGGAGGTCCCCGCTTTCTTCAAGGAGAAGAAAGAGAGGAGCCTCCAGCCTTGATCCAGGTGTGGCAAAGCCAGGGCAGCATCCCCGAACGACAAGCTTTGGAAAAGGGCCATAAAGAGAAGTGAAGACCAAATACACGGCCATGGTTAGGGATCAGGGTCAAGGTCTGTACAAGGAAACAAGGATGCATCTCTGGATCTGTACCCGCTGGGCAGGTTCCCAAATCTGGCTGAAAATTAGAATCACTTAGTGTTCTTGCCTGGAGAATCCCAGGGATGGGGGAGCCTGGTGGGCTTCCGTCTATGGGGTCGCACAGAATCAGACACGACTGAAGCAACGTAGCAGCAGCAGCAGAAAACAAAAACCGCTTCTTGGGCCTCAGACCTATCAAATCAGAATCTCTGGTTTGGAGCTGTAGGAATTATATAGGTGATTCTGATGCCCAGACTCTGATACTCATTTAGAAAAGGGTCACCTCTCACCTTTTTCCAGAACAACCTTTCACTCTTCAGAACAATGTCAAGGTCATTAGTTGAGCATCTTTCTGGCAGGATTCAAGAATGTAGGCTTTGGGGGAGTTGCACATCCTTAGTCTGTTTACTTACTACCCTTACCTCATACTGTCACCACGATCACTTAACTCCTTTTTACTTAAAAATAGAATGGCAGCAGCCAGGATGGCAACTGGGTAAATGAAGCCAGCCTCCCTCTCTGCCCTAATCCCTGTATACCATGACCCAATGCCAGGGCACCCAGACTATTGGAGTTATCCAGTCTCAGCAAATCTGAGCCCTTTTACACCTATGTCAGCTCACCCTGACAGGGCAAAGGGTCTGGGAGCATCTGGTCACCAACATGGCCTTTGAGGAGCAGCTCCAAGGCACACAGTACTCTGATCAGGTCCCTACTGCCCACCAAAGAGCAGGCCACTGCAGATCGATGAGACGTCTGGAAACCTGCCAAGCTGGCCCAGCACTTCTCTTCCCAGCTTCCCACTTGCGGTCAAGAAACGGCCTGAACAATCTCAAGCCAAGAATGGCAAAGTAAATGCTGTGTACCACAAGGATGACAGATTGGAAGAAGCCTGTTTCCTGAATGGACCAGCCTAGACAGATCTCTTCTCTGACATCAACAGATGCTACTGGGTGACCTTCAGACAGCCCAGCACTGGAGAAAACCACAGCTGACCAAGGTCAGTCTCCCTGGCTGCAAGGCCCAGCAGCAATCCATCGTATCCTTTACCAGAACAAGGAGACAAGCAGCCCCTTCAGTCTAAGGGCTCTCCTCTCTGGTCATAATGCAAATCTGGAAGGGCCCAGTGGGGCAGGAAGTCTAGCAAAAGCACAAGATGCTTCTGGGGGGATAAGCAATACAAAATTTCTTGCAGTACCTTATATCCTTGCATAAAACAAGAGCTTTCTCTGACCTAATCCTCCAAAAGACATCACAAGAGTTGCTCAAAGCCCTGCCAAAAACCCTGAACCATCAGCTCCCTCATCTATATCCTCATCTCTAGCCCAACCCAAGAACATGGAACAATCCTGGATGTTGGGAAAGTCACCCTGGCCACCTTCATTCCTACTCAACACCAATCCAGACTGTCCAGCCAACTCTGGACCAACAAAAGCCCCTCTGGATACATTCATAACTACTGCGTATCTCTCCTTCAGAGCACAAATCATTTATTTTTATGTTGTTTTCCCACTAACATATGGATAAGGATCCATGCTGCTGTCTGTTTTGTCTTTGTGTTGTTGTTTAAGCTCTTTTGTTTGCTTGACTGGTGATCACTGTATCCCAAGTGACTTCAAACCCTCTAGGTTCCTTCAATGTATACCACAAATTTCATGCCTTTCAACTAAAGGATGACCAAGTCAATCCATTCCCTAACCACTGAGTCTTGCCACTGGCCTCTGGAATCTAATTAGTCACATCCATCAATTAGTCCACTAATTCAGTAGACTAGGAAGGACTTTGCTCAGAAGGTCAGTGTGGGATTGGTAAAGCACTAATCCAGTTGTATTCCCAAGGTCAAGTTCAACTGCAAACGCTAAAGTCAGCAAGGAAAGGTTTACCAAGTGATGAGGAGAGAAGAGTCAAGACATGCAATCTGAGTTCCTAATGGACCCTAACCCTCAACTTGATGCTCAAAGCACCTGTTCTCTGCCTTTGAGGGATGGTGGGGCCTGGCTCCTATCTCCCACCAGGAATCTGATCATAATTCTGGCTATGAGGCTTGATGTGACACAGCTTCAAATTTCTGGGACTGCTTGATTGCCAGAGCTGTTTCCTATTACTCTTCAGCTCCTATAAACTTCTGGGTCCCTGACCTTGCCTGGAATTCTGGTTTCACGCCCTCCCCAACCCCTGACACTTCATTCGTGTGTGTCCTAACTCCACCTGACCTTGAGGCATCCTGCCTATGACATTCACCCAGATCCTGGCTCTACCCCTCTGCACACACCCCTCCAAAGCCTGGCACACAGGAGTGTCCACTGAAGGTAACTCGAACTCCAAGGCCCAACTTTCTTCCCAAGCTCACGGGAGACTCTCCACCCTCACAAACTTTTACTCCTCCATCAATAAACCCAGATGGTCCAGGCGAGAAAAATCAATCCCCAACTGGCCTTGAGGCTGACCAGTTCAGGAAAGAAACAAACCACAATGATTATCTTTCCTTTTTATGCAGATTTTAAAAATCATATTGCATTTATTACTTTAAGATGTCTTTAACATATACAAAACGAACTGTTTTGACCTCTGAAAGCACTTCCCTACTTCTCAGAGCAAATCCCACTGGGTCCAGTGCCACACCCTCAGGACCTGAATGCCACTGAAGCTTCCAAGATGCTCAATACTCAGGTGGCTCCTACCTCCCAAACACTGCTCACCTCTGGTCTTATTGCCCCACTGTCCCCCTTCCACACCCAGTGGCAGAAGAAAGAGATCTTTGGGAGCTTTTTATAGCTCTCCCACCTACTCCACAGATTCAGAAGGAAGGAGAACGAAGTTTCCAAGTTCTCTGAATGACACAAAGCTCTTAAAGTAGAATAAAATTAGTCAAAAAATAGCAAAATGATTTTTAGCTCCCTTAAAAAAAAAAAAAAAAGCACACCTACTTTATTTAAATGACTCACAGTGACTTCATACTTTCTTCCACTAGGATAGGTTTTCCTTCCTCCCAAAGGTGGCGGGACCCTCCTTTCTTCCCATCCACTCCTAAGATAAGATATCTCCACAAGATACTTGGTTCGGATTTGGGGGCCCCCAGGGAAAATCTTGACAATGAACAAGTCAGGCAATATTCTTGCTCCCAGGATGTGATAAATAAGATAATCATGGATTGAAAGTAGTTTTTGTTGGTAGGACTAAAGTTAGGTAATCAGGGCTGCTGCTGCTGCTAAGTTGCATCAGTCGTGTCCGACTCTGCAACCCCACAGACAGCAGCCCACCAGGCTCCCCCGTCCCTGGGATTCTCCAGGCAAGAACACTGGAGTGGGTTGCCATTTCCTTCTCCAATGCATGAAAGTGAAAAGTGAAAGTGAAGTCGCTCAGTCTTGTCCGACTCTTCATGACCCCATGGACTGCAGCCTACCAGGCTCCTCCGTCCACAGGATTTTCCAGGCAAGAGTACTGGAGTGGGTTGCCATTGCCTTCTCCGAGTCAGGGCTAGGCTTAGTTAAGAAACGATATTTGACCTGAGCTCTCCCTGGTGAGAAAAATCCCAGCCACAATAAGAGACAGGGAAAGAGCTTTGCAGACAGGAGGAGGAGCAAATGCAGAGACTCACAGGAACGAGCCTTGGGCCACCTACAAGGAGACTATTCCAGCTCATCTCTCCAATACCCAGCTTTCCATGCATCTCCACAACACCACTAAGCTCACAGCTCAGCGGTGTGGCTCCACCAGGCCTAAAGTCTAAAAAACCTTTGCTCAAGGGCTTCCCTGGTGGTCCAGTAGTTAAGAATCCACCTTGAAATGCAAGAAATGTGGGTTCAATCCCCGGTCTGGGAACTAAGATCCCACATGATGCGGAGCAACTAAGCCCATGCACTGCAAGTACTGAGCCCAGGCTCTAGAGCCCACGTGCCGTAACTACTGAAGCCCATGGGTCCCAGAGCCCATGCTCCGCAACGAGAAGCCACTGCAATGAGAAGCCTGTGCACCCCAACTAGAAAAAGCTGGCACGCAGCAACGAAGACCCAGCACAGCCAAAAATAGCTAAATAAAAATTTTTTTAAATAAAGAAACCTTTGTTCAGGCAGCTCCCTCCACTGCCTTAGTAGCTGTTAGTTCCCTCTTGTCCCTCAAGGTCCCTTTGGTTGTGCCCAGTGCCCTTCCCCTCTATTCCAGGGTGATATATTCTGAAATCCTTTAGTCTGTTTCCCCCAACCAACTGTCCCTTGATCACTGGGGTCCAATCTAACTCATCCCTGTTGGCCTTAGACCTGGCACATGGGTGGTACTTAGTCAAGGTGCATGAAATTAAATCACCTCGCACACACACATAAACGAGTGCATCTATAAACTGGTGAGATCTGAATAAGGACAGCAGACTGCAGCAGTGCCCACTTCCTGGTTTGGATGCTGTGCTAGTTATGTAAGATGTTACCACTAGGTGGAAGGGCACACAAGAGCCCTGCATCTTTTGCAGTGGGGAGAAGGACAGTTAACTTCCTATGAGTCTGTATTTCTAAGTTTTAAAATTCTTTTAAAAACCTCAACAATTTTTACCTTTTACATACTCTAGCTTTGTGGTTTCTCCTTAAAAATGGCACGATCTGGTGATACTAGGTTTCAAGACAACAGCAGAGGGGACTGTGCAGTGACTGTTCTCCCTTAGATGGGCACAGCTCTCAGATTCATCTCCCTAAACACCAAAGCCAAGTGTCAGCTGCTATTCCTCGGGGTGCCTGCACTGCATTTCCTCCTAGAAATATTTCTCTATCAAAAGTAGGGAAATGAAAGGCCAAGAGGATCTTCTACTTCCAGAAAAAAGGGAGACTGCCACATTTTGGTGAAAAACATTCCCGTAAGTTTGGTTTTGAAACCCCTCCACCCTTAATGGCATGTTACCTGCCCAGCCTGAGGCACTTGAGGTTTGGACCCTGGACTTTCGAGGATCAAAGTTTTTACTCTAAGTCAGCAAATAAATTTAAAAACCAAACCACTGGAAAAGAACGCAGTTTAAATACACAGTATCCCCTTCTGCCCTAAATATCAATATTTTGCTTCTCTCATCTCACCTTTCCTGAGAACACAGGATGCTGCCCTCAGCCACCAAAAGAGAAGGTTCTACCTCGTATGCATGATCACACCCAGATATATAAGCAGCATTTTGTTTTTCCACTGAAATGGCAGTTCTGTTCAGCAGGGGAGGGAAAAGGCCCTTGGGGCATGCCTTCCCCCACCTTTCCCATCACACCTCCACCACCACCTCCCAAAAGGAACGTGCTTGGAATGCAAGTGTCCCTGAGAGGGGGTGGGGCCAAGGCACAGAGCCCCGGAGAACTGCCCAGCGAATGTTTTTAGAGCAGTAGTTTTCAGTCGCTACAGAGTCACCTGGGACTCTAGACGACGCTCCTCAGGTGACACTCTTGCAGACAAGCACAGCACTGATTTCATCCCTTGGCGTTTTGAAACTATTAATTTAGAAAAACCCCTCACTAATCTGGGCACCAGGGCAGAACACACCTCTCCAGCCAAAAGATGCCAGAGCTGTGTGGTCCGGTAAGGCAGTCACTAGCCACATGTGGCCACTGAGCCCTTGAAATGTGGCTGGTGTGAACTGAGATGTAAAAGGAACATATACCCTGGATTTTGAAGACTTGGTATGGAAAAAGAACACAAAATAGCTCACTGATTTTTAAAAGTACTGATTATATATTGAAATAATGTTTAAATACACTGGGTTAAAACAAGCATGCATGCTAAGTCACTTCAGTCATGTCTGATTCTGTGCGACCTCATGAACTGCAGCCCACCAGACTCCTCTGACCATGGGATTCTCTAGGCAAGAAAACTGGAATGGGTTGCCATGCCCTTCTCCAGGGAATCTTCCCAACCCAGGGATGGAACCTGTGTCTTTTATGTCTCCTACATTGGCAGGCAGGTTCTTTACCACTAGCACCACTTAGGAAGCCCAGATTTACAAGTATACAGTTAAAATTAATCTCATTTCTTTTTACCTTTTTAGTGTGGCTACTAGAACATTTTTTACTTTTTAAATGGAGGATTAGAAAATCTTAAATGGCACACACGGTTCACATCTATTACACAGCCACACTCAAGGAGACACTCAACATTCTAGGGTGGGGATTAGAATCCTAATGGAAAAATGAGGGCTCTGGTCAGGCCTGTCGAGGCCTACCAAGTACATGATACTCGGCAGGTTCTCGATGTCTCTGAAGCTCAGTTCCTCCCCAGATACAGGCATGAGAACACCCAGCACGCTGGGCCCAGGGAAGTAAAATAAGAGTATCTGGAAGCATCAGACTGATGTCTTCCTAAAGCTGGTACTCAACACTTGTGCCCTTCTTCCACCAGCAACATACAAGAGGGACCAGGGCAGGTCTTCTTTCTGTCCTTGCCTGGTCCCCCAAACACCAATGTTTCCTAGAACCTTCTGGATGTCAGGCCAACCCTTCATGCTCTTCTGCAGAAGTGTTTCTCCCATGTTCCTAGGAGCCCAGAGAAGGGGCCAGGATGTCCATGCGCAAACCTGCAAGTTCCAGCAGCCTTTTTATTCTTCTGCTACCTTCAGTCACTGAAGAAGTCATCTTAATGAACACGAACACCAGACAACTGAGAACAGGGATCAACCCAGCCCCGGGAGGGACACTGGCACGAGACAGCACGTTATCTTAACCAAACAGTCACTGCTCCTTCCCTTGGATTAAAAACCTCCCCTGTGCTAAGCCATCTCCATCTCAAACCAGCACAAAAGAGTAATTTCTTGAAGAACAAAAATTTAAATATCCTTCCCAGTATTTCTGTCAGTAAAATATGACCATGAAACTCAACTTGTTCTTCCTTCTTAGGGCAAATCTCTCTATGGGGGAAAAAAAAATACTATGTAAATGAATCACTACATTTTCCCCACTGAGTCTGAACTGTCTTATATTTTTTTTTATTGGAAATAGGGTACAAAGTGAATAAGCATCAAATCTGAAAACTCTGATACATTTTTAAAATTTTCAATGCAGAAAAATGATCGGGGTTTGTTCATTGTAATACAAACTACACGCTGACTCTGGCACATCAGCCCTAAGCCCCTGCACCCAAACCACAGAGCATTTTCCTAGATCACTCCTCCCAAGTCTGCTTCTCACATTCTTCTGCTCCATAGCTAGCCTCCATCTCCCAGATACAACATGCCGGAGTAGCATGACGTAACTGTCTCTATGTAGCCCTGACTTCACTTGGGAGTCATAATCACAATCACATAATCATAATTACAATCCAGCCCAAACAAAATTCAAAATGTTATTGATCTCTTGAATGCCAGTGGGAGGGAATGCAATTCTTAATACATTGGAAAACATCTTTAAAACCCCTCCTCCTTCTCTACCACTTAGTATCCCATACACAGCCAGTGGTCACCCTTCTATAGATTCTCCTCTTCATCTCCCTCCAACCCCCAGCTCATACACACTTTCCCTCTCTTTTTCTTTAGCCTCTGTTTCTTCTTCTCACCACAAGTATTGGGCCCTTCAGACGCAAATACAAGCCCACATACACACTCACACAAACTCTGACTGACCCATCTCTTAGTTCTCCAGCACAGCCTCCACTCGTTTTCCCTACATGAAAAAGGCCCAGGAACTGAGCTAACCAGGAGAAAATTCTCCTTAAAAGGTAGGGTAACTGGGAAGGCTGAGTAATAGACAACAATTTTGTTTAGCAGAGAGAAGAGAAAGTCCATGAACACTCACAGTGGCATGTGGCCAAGGAGTGTTAAATGTTACTCCTTAAATCAGCCAGTCCAATTTCAGAAAAGATGCTCTTTATTGACACCCAGATTATACTAATACCTCTGCTGGAGAGACAGCCCAGCACAGCCATGAAGCAGCCAGCCCACCTTGACCTCTAAAAGCTTCTAGCACATGTTGACTGTGTATATCGATCATTATACGAATGGGGGAAAGGAGCACATGGAGAGGAGGCGTTCCGAGGTCTCTGCCTACAGCAGAGAGTCATCCCGGTGCTTGGAGAAGTTACCATGACCTGAATGTGTGGAACAGGGGGCCGAGCACCATATAAAGGACTTCAGAGATAGCTCTGTTTATGCAACAGCTTTGCTCCTTCGTTCACATGCACAGAGGCAGCATCAGAAGCAGTGAGGAGGAAGACGGAGAAACTATGATGAGAACGACCCAGCCTCTGCTTTCAAGGAAACAAGCAGAGGGGAGAAGAGCTATACAAGGTCAAAACTGATGAAGAATTATGTCTGTTCATGAACAAGGTAAGAAGAGAGGACAGCTGTTGGCCAGGCACAACTGAAAGAACGCCACCCTACAGCCTGGCTCTGCCAAGGATTCGCTGTGTGGCCTTGGGCAACTTCCTATACCTCTCTTAGCCTATTTCCAAGCCTGCAAAATGAGAAGACTGGCCATAGGCAATTAGTGTTCCTTTCCAGCCCTGATGTTCCACAGTTCTCTGATTTCAAGGATACCTGCCATGCAGGTCATGAACAGGTGGAGAACAGAACAGAACAGCAGGCAGGACGAGGAGTACAAACAATTTCAAAAACCTTAATTACTATGATCACTGTCACTCTGTGAAAATACCCACTGTACCTTTTAGAGCTACAAGCGTGGTCAGAGTTACAGGTCCGTTTCTAGCCCTGTAATACCAGAACAACATGCACACTGTACCTTGAGTAGGCTGCTTGCTAATGGGCCACACTGAAGACACATTAAGAACATGGCCTTCCTCCCACAGTGGTGAGACCCTTCCTTGTCCTAATGAAAGTCAGAGTTCATCAAGCTCCCTGGTTGGCAAATGAGCAGAATGCCTCTCCAAGTCACTGAGCTCAGAGAGGCAGAACCAGGAGAGAAGCCCAGATTGTCTGACTCCACACCTACTGTTAAATGCCAGTAAGAAAACTGTGTGGGAGCCCTGCAAAGCTTGGACACTTAGAAACTCCACGTGGTTGCACCTAACTGGTCTAAGAGGATGGGGGAGGATTGTGTAAAGGGGAAGCCGGGAGCTGCCTCTCCTTCCTCCACCTCCTTGACAAGCAGGGTCATCACCAGCTGCAGGGTTGGTATCCATCTAATATCCTGTTACATGTGTATATATATCCCAATTTTCAGCAATGCAGGTGGTGACTTGTACTCTAGGACTGAGGTACCCCAGAGCCTGGGGTCCCACTGAAATCCTATGCAAATCTGACCACTTTCTAAATGCACATACACAGGCAAGTCATTAAACATCTCAGGGCCTCAGTCTCCTCATCTGTAGAATAGGGATAATAGAACTCTACACCTCACAAGGTTATGAGAAGGATTCAAGGAGGCGATACGTGTAAGTGCTTAGTACAATGCCTACAATCACATAAATGCTACAGTTATTATCACTGTACTTTTTCTGGGGAAGAGTCCACAAAGTTTTCATCAGCTTTTCACACCCAATAAAAATTAACGTCAACCCTCTTCCACATGCTATCCTTGGAACAGAACCGAGATCATCCTGTGGGAAGTTTCTCCCTTAGCTTCCTAAGACTTCCTCACTGTTTCAGAAGGAAGGGATGCAAGGCTTTCTATGCTTCCTATCTGTGGAGAGCAGGAGAAAAAGAACTCTGGTGAACTGAATAAGCATTTCTGTGGCTGGGAAATGCCTCCTCAGACCCTTAAGGCCCCACCCTAACAGTGGGAAATTAAAAAGGACAAGACCAGACCCCAACTCCAGTTTCTACACAGCTGGGAATAAGTCCACTCTGTCCTGACCCATTGGGGTGCAGGAGGAAGGTTACAGGTGCTGTGGCCCAGGCCCCCCTCCATCCCAGGTGTCAGACCATCTTTCCTACACCCCCTGCTAGGGAGCTGTGAAGACAGAAACAACTAACTCCAGGTACACAACAAGGTGATATACTTCACCCAACTGATGGGACGCCAAGAAGATCCGAAGCTGAGGCCCTAGCCCACGAAGAAAAGTTTGAGGAGGAAAGAGATGAAAGGAAAGTATAAGAGACGGGAAGCTACTCGGGTCCAGGCTTTGCAGCTCTCTGGTCTCACGACCTCAGACAAGTTACTCACCCTCTGAGTCTCGGCTTCCCTGTCAATAAAATGGGGGGGGCTGCTAATTAACAATCCTTGCTTCAGAGGAGTTATGAGGCTCAAATGAGGTCATCAGTGCAGACATTTAACACATATCCGGCACACTGGAAGTGCTCGCTCAGCTTGATGACCGTGAGGAGGATGAGGATGACGAAGGAGGAAGCAGACAAAGGTTAGCACGGCCGCAAACACTTACTGTCCTGCTGTTGTTCACATGTTGTATTAAAAACAAAACCAAGGCAGGCTTGTGGGGGAGAACTACCTGTACCAGAGGGACACACAGGGTCCTGAGCCCAAAATACAGAAGAGCTCTAACTGCAGAACCCCAGCCCACCGTAGGTAACAATGAAGGTGGAGAACACAGCGCCTAATGAAGGGCCTCAAACATCACGCTTTACCCTCAGCAGGAATAGCACCACTTCACAAAATAACCCAGTAACTCGCTAACAGGCATTTAGTCTTTGATCAACAATGAGGGAATTACTATCTAACAAACACGACGTTGGCTTACATGAAATCTTTTAAAGCAAGGCACATTTAGAAGAAAAATAAATACATGTAAAAATAAAAAAGGCACTTTTTTTTGACAGTAAGAAAGACTGGGGATATCAGTTCCCAGGGCAGTCCCAGCTCCCACCATCTCCACATTCCAATCTGTCATCCTTCCTGACTCCTCTACCTTGTTACCTCGCTGGCAGACAAGGAGTAAGTTTGGAAGCCACCACGCCTTCCCAAATAATTTCCTCCAATATAAAAGCAATACATGTTCATCCTATAAAGCTGGGAAAACAAAGGAAATCTCAAAGGAAATGATAACCCAACCCCCAGCATTACCATGTTGATCTATCGCTGCCTGTTTCTCAAAGTCAAATCATTTTTAAAGAATGATATCCTATGGCTTTCCTAAGATAGCCAGCACGTCTGAAGATCAGTAAAAGCTGTAAGAATCAAGAAAAGTTTAGAACTGGTTGATAAAAGGGAGACAAGGCACGTGCACACACGCACACACACACGTGTAAGACCTGCCTCTCAGAGATCTCTCAAGCTTACAACACAGGATGGTCACTGTGGCCACCCCTGAGCTAAGAAGTTTAAACTCAGAGGATCAAACAAGAACTCCACCCACTAAAACAATGCTCTTTAAGTATCAAAAAGTCTAGCATTTCAAACAAGTGTTTTTTAAACACACATTGGAAAAAAAAAAAAATCCCAAACCTAGGATGTGTTCCTTGGCACAAATCTGGGTCAGTTCCTGGTGGGGTTCCAGGCTAGAATTTCAAAAGATATGTAATTATTCCTCATGTCACTGATACCATTCTACCAGACGCAAATAAATCAAAATCATAACAATAAAGAAAAACAAAACTGAACCTCTCTGGCAAACACACTCAGTGCTTAGAAAACATGTTTTTACCAACATCTTTCATGGCTGCCTCTTAAAACCACTTTCAATATCACTTATGCCAAAAAAATAGGAAGAATAATTTGTTGACAAGTTTCAAGGTTGCCCTCATCCGTTTATTGGAGGGGCATCTCAGACAAGGTTATTAGTTCAGCAGGAAAGGACTTTGCAATAGATGAACACCCAGTATTGGAACAGGGCAGCTCCTGGAGTGAGCAAGCTTCTCACTGCTGGAGGCATGTAAGCAGAGTTGTACAAACCATGTGGCTTCCAAGGTCCCTCACAACTTTAAGATTCAGTCTTTGTTTCAGAGGGCACTGCCCTGTGGCCTTCCCTCATTCTGCATTAAGGAGAAAGATGGCAAGATCACTAGCATGGATTCCAGTAAAGTCTTTTCCAGAGCTCAGAAGGGCCTCAGAGACAGGCAAGAGCAAGAGGCGGGGGTCACTTCCCAGCCAGGAGGAGACAGGCTGGCCCAGAAGAATGGTCTCTAAGACTGAACAAAGAATTCAGAGGTGTCTGTGGGTGGCTCTAGAAACAGGGTGGAATGCCAAGACTTGGGAGTCCACAAGCCATATGTAACAGCTTTTCCGGAAAAGGCAGCACTGTCGGCACTTAATACAGATCCCTCTGGGTCCCCAGGACACAGGCAGCTCTGCCATTGCCCCACAAACCCTGGACATCACCAAATATAGGCAGAAGTCACTTCCTTGAAAATGTCCTAAAGCTCAGAGCTCAAGAAAGTTGCCTCTAAGACCCGCAAAATAACCAAGTCCAGCAAACAATGACATGCAATTAACCAGGATGGTGTGTTTTCTCTATAATCTACAGTAAAAACAAAGAGTAACAAAATAGTTATTGGTCCAAAAAAACCACATCCAAAAGATGGCCTAATTCAACCCAGCTTCTTGGCCCTTGGTTACAGTTGGTCCACGGAGCTAGTAACACATGGCCCAATTAAAACCTAAAACTTAGAATTTTGGACAAACTTTAAAGTTTCATTGGCAAAATCATATAAGGCCAAAAGGTTTGCATGTTATTCCATGTAGGGACCCTCCACGTCCCTTAGGATAAGGCATGACACTTGTGACTTTTGGAGAAGACAGGAATTTTTCCTCCGAAAATAAAGTGTGTGGGCACAGCACACAGGGTGGAGAAGAAGAGCAAAATCCTCAGGTGGAGTCAACAGATAATACCTCGAAGTAGCAAAACATGCAAGCTATTAAAAAAACGTGGAATACCAAAAGATGATGGCTATGATTTTGGTATTCGTGGCAGGTGAAAGTGAGGCGGTAAATAGTTCTTGTAAGACCTATCTGGTTCTTGAAACCATGCATGCACACGTGTGTGTGTAGCTGCTCCAGTTGTGTCCAACTCTTTGCAACCCCCTGGACTGTAGCCCATCTGGTTCCTGTGTCCATGGGATTCGCCAGGCAAGAATACTGGAGTGGGTTGCCATGCCCTCCTCCAGGGGATCTTCTTAGACCCAGGGATCAAACCCATGTCTCTTACCTCTCCTGCACTGGCAGGTGGGTTCTTCACCACTGCCCCACCTCGGAAGCACACATGAAACCACACGCATGTGTAAATTTGACAAAACTACAAGTTATAAAAAGAAGAAAATGGGGGTGGGACTAGGGTACCTTGGATGTATGTATTTCCCAACTTAAGTACTTTAGGGAAACGATAACACTTAACTGTGGTTTCTCCATATTTACTAACCAGAGTATTATATTCTAGTAACTTTTTCTTGATTAAAGAAATATTGTTCATTGTAAGAAAAAATTGGAAAGTAACACCCCCTCCCAAAAGTGGGGAAGGAGGAAAAACAATTATACAATCACTATCCAGAGAGAACCACTGGATGATTTGGAGGTAGTTTCTTTTTATACATGTGTATAGGTACATATATCAATAAAAAGAGAATTTGCTTGAACTCTTTGGAGTTATCCAATGACCATAAGGTTTCTGTTTTATTTTGGAGAAAGAACATTTTATTTTTTAAAGCATTAAGTAACTTAGGCCTTTGCTTCTTTTATTAGTCAAAATTAAGATTTTAAGGACAAGCATACCAGGTTATCATATTTTGTCTACAGGGTGCATTTACAAAGGAAAAAAAAAGTACTTTTTGGATAGTGGTGTGGCAATTTTCAGAATTCTTAGACATCAAATTGCAGCAGCGGGGTGAAAGCCTTACTGAAAATTGGTTTCACCTCGAAGGGTTTTCCAACCCTCTGCCTGTGTGCCCTGTTTCTCCCCATGCGTGTCTTGCTTCTCTCTCCCTGCCCACTGTCACCAGCTCTCCTCCCCACTCCACACCACTTTCCTGTTTCATTCATCTCACACCTATACCATTCTCCCTGAGACTCTAAAGCTGATGGAATATGGAATTGAAGTCATATTCTTATTACTCTTTGCATTTGCAGAATTGTCTTGAAGTTTAAAACAGGAACATAAAACATTCCATTCACCCATTTTCTAAGGTCCCTGCTGCCTTTTTTTTTTTTTCCCCCTTTTTTTGCACAAAGGCAGCTGTAAGTCTGACTAGAAAACCCTCAGAAATAAGAGCTTTGATCCCTGTCTGGAAAAGCCAGTGTAGGCACAGAACAGGCCTTGTGTGGGCAAGGGATGGTTTCCTAGAGAAGCCAGGGAGGAGGACTAAAGTCAAAGTCAACTCACACTTCCCCTGGGGACCTGCAGGAGGAAGGGCCAGGCTCCCCCACCCAGCACCACCCCCTGTGAGAACATCAATAGATCCAGAAGGCAAACCTGGGCTTCCCTGGTGGCTCAGTGATAAAGAATCCATCTGCAATGCAGGAGACTTGGGTTCAATCCCTGGGTGGGGAAGATCCCCTGGAGAAGGAAATGGCAACCCACTCCAGTGTTCTTGCCTGGAGAATCCCACTGACAGAGGAGCCTGGCAGGCTATGGCCCATATGGTCGCCAGAGTCTTAGCAACTAAACCACCACCAAAAGGCAAACCTAAAACCATCAGGGTATCCAGCTAAAGAACTACCTACTCCTCCATCCCTCTGAGAAGGACCTGCATGTTTCTCTGATCATCCAAAACATTTTGAGTCTTTTCTCCCCTACAAGAGCTTCTTCTAAAATCAGGTTACCCCCATCCTATACATATAAGGCTTTTGTAACTCAGATGTTGGATACATCTTAAAAGAACTTCCTAGTTCAGATTAATTGGAAAAATTCTAAGTTCTCTCTTCCAGCCCTAAGAGAACTGCATACTTAACACAGTTGACTTCAACAGCTACAAGGGTCTGATGAAAAAAAATATTAACCAGGCACAATCCTAGGACTGCCTCCCACAGAAAATACAAATCTGATCTGATAACCCTGCCAGCAGTGAATTCACCTGCAGCTTTATCATCCGGCCCTCACTTTCCATTTTAGCTTTAGGCTCCTAATGGGATCCTTCCCCTTAGATGTTTCACTGAGCTCAGGCCTGGGTCACATACACAGTAGTTACAGCATCTACTGCAGGTCCCTGAGTCCATGTCAAGAAACGAATAGATTCCATTTGACAGGCTTGCACTCTAGTAACTCAGAATGGTTCTTAGTCACTGCTGCATTCTTCTTGGTAACAGTTCCAAACCATTTCCTTGTGAAGATATATGAAAATATTTTAAAGAAAGAAAGGAGCATAAATGAGGCAGTTCTGCTTTCCCCCAAGTATTTCCTGAAAAAAGGCCATTGCTCCTATTCTGAGAGATATACCAGTAATTCCCACACCGTGAGTTTTTGGCAAATGAAGCCGGAAACTGGGGGAGGGGCACAGAGGGGCGACTAGACGAGGTAGTTTGGTTCTCAAAGAGCAGCAAGACGATACGAGTTTTTATACGGTGGCAAATGTTCCTGTTGGACTTGCTTCAAACCTGTGTGTGGGCTGATTCTCTGAAATAAACAAAATCCTCTTGTATAACAGAGGTTATGGGGTGACTAAAAGGGTGAAGATCCTGATGGAAAAGAAATCACCCACGAATCACCTTTGACTTTAAATAAGATCACCTTGTGCCTGCATTGGGTCTCAACTCGAAAAACCTGATTAGCAATGTGGAGGGATATCAAAGAGTCTATGTAGCCCTGGATGGATGGATGGATATTGTCCCACGCCCCGCTAGCCCCCGCTTAAGTCCAGTGACAACCTGAGCTTGTCTAGTTTTTGAGAGCATTGAAACACCCTGATCCATGCAGCAAAGAGCTGGGATGCCAACCCTGGCTCCAATCAGCCCCCATACGCCGCCAAGGGAGGCACAATGTCCCGAACAGCAGTTGGCCAAACACGTGAGAGGGAGGTGCAGCTGCCGAGCTTTCATATTTATCAGGAAGAAAGAATGTTGATTTTGCAGATTTTTGATAATGTTTTCCCAGCCAGTGTTATTCCCAACCCATTTAAAAATGCAA
Source organism: Bos javanicus (assembly GCF_032452875.1). Taxonomy (NCBI): domain Eukaryota; kingdom Metazoa; phylum Chordata; class Mammalia; order Artiodactyla; family Bovidae; genus Bos; species Bos javanicus. Next base: position 16,906,597 of record NC_083893.1, read on the forward strand.
TCAGAACACCACTCCTTTCCTCATCAGTCTCCTTGAACTTAAATGGTTCCATCCACCTCGGCCCTGGAAACCCTTCTCTCTCTACTGGCCACACCTCAGTTTGGCCGCGTGGAGAAGCAGAGGAAAACCAGGAGCTTTGCAATGGCAGTTTCGGGGCAGGAGGAAGAATATTAAATTCAGACTTGGGCTTAAGACCCTGGCAGCACGTGGTTGCAAGATCTCTGTGGGCTAGCCAGGTTTATCCACAAGGGACTCTCGCAGCTCTGTCGTTGGGTCTGTGGTTGTACTGAATCGCCGCCATGGTCTCACTGTAAATTTAGTAACCCAGATGCAATAAGCTACAAATTAAAAAAGACTAGAGTGAACCAAAAAGTTACTTTAGACTGAGAGCAAATAACGGGCCAAGCACCGACCATCTTGCCGGAGGGAGCTGGCATGCCACCGCATAAGGGATCCAGAGGAGAAAGAGCCCTTTAGAAAATGCTGAGACTTTGCCCAGGCCCTTTTGAAAACTGGGTTCTTGGGCCGTTTCCTGAATTCCCTCTCCACAATCTTGAACACTGACTATTATGTGGAAAAAAGAAACAAACATTTAAGAGGACAAAAATATATCCTTGGGAGACACAGGAATAAAGCTGTTTGAAGTAAGGACTTTTTCTCCCTCATACACAAAAACTCATACTCAACCAGCCTTCCGAGTAATCTACTGCCATGGTGGATGCCCGGCTAGCTCTGTCATAGCCAGCAGCCTCTGCCAACAAGTGATGCAGTGGAAGAGTTGTCTGTCCAGCTCCCTTCCTGATGCTGGTCTATTTTTGGTTAAAAACTTGGTCTTCGGTTAGGGACCAGACTTGCCTGAGGCTCCCTCCTTGGAAATACTATTTGATGATAGCAATCCTCAAGAGCCTGTACTAAAAATGGCTTTCCAGCTAAGAGGCACTATGGAGATCAAGCCAATTCTAGACCCTTACTGCCATGGTTCTCAGCTGAATGTAAGGATCAAGGGGTGACCAGCCCAAAAACATCATGGAAAAGCTACCTACCCCACCACTGATTAGATACCTGTATACCCATCACTATGCACACATCATATGCTTATAGTTTGAGAAAAAAATCAGTCCACTGACAGCTCATCAGACAGCCATATAAAGAAAAATTTAAAAACCCATTATGAGTCACAAAAAGCTGTGAGAATGGACCAAATGTGGGCTACAAAGGTCACCTAGACTTTGCACTCGGAGAAGGCAATGGCAACCCACTCTTGCCTGGAGAATCCCATGGACGGAGGAGCCTGGTGGGCTGCAGTCCATGGGGTCTCGAAGAGTCGGACACGACTGAGCGACTTCACTTTCACTTTTCACTTTCATACACTGGAGAAGGAAATGGCAACCCACTCCAGTGTTCTTGCCTGGAGAATCCCAGGGACGGTGGAGCCTTGTGGGCTGCCGTCTATGGGGTCGCACAGAGTCCAACACGACTGAAGCGACTTAGCAGCAGCAGCAGACTTTGTACTAAGAAATACACTCCAAATAAGCACTGAATATTCACTAGAAGGACTGATGTTGAAGCTGAAGCTCCAATACTTTGGCCACCTGATTCGAAGAACTGATTCATTAGAAAAGACCCTGATGCTGGGAAAGATTGAAGGCAGAAGGGAAGGGGACAACAGAGGATGAGATGGTTGGATGGCATCCCTGACTCAATGGACATGAGTTTGAGCAAGGTCTGGGAGTCAGTGACGGACAGGGAGGCCTGGCATGCTGCAGTCCATGGGGCCACAAAGAGTTGGACATGACTGAGCGACTGAACTAAACAGACCTCTCTTAGAGGACAAAACTGATATTCTGAGGTTTTCTTCTACTCCAAGAAGCTATAGCCCAGGTCATCTGTTGGTCGACCAAGAAAGCAACCATTAAGCAAACCGCCTCCCTTTCCAGCTGCAAATGTCTCCCGGGGCTAGAATACAGATTCAAAAAGGGGAGACTTTAAGGAGGGCAGATGGCCAGGCAGCACTCTGGGGTGATTAGAATAAAAATGGTGCCCACCACACATTAGCAGACTAAAAAGTAGGTTAAAATCTCTTTAGTTATTTCCTTAATATCTCTAATCTCTCTAGACCTGAGAAATCAAAGTCTTTGAGGGTGTGGCCAGGGAATCGTTTTTAACCAGACACTCAACATGGCCCACAAAGTGTGAGAATTGCTGCTAGCCTGTTCCAGCCTGTCCTCTTCTGACATAGGGGTAATTTAGGAAAAGGCTGGGTGCTTCAGTTAGGAAAGAGGTTTAAACAGAAACCATACATGTGAAGAGAGGGAAGAAGCTGGAACAATCAGAATCTCTTAGAGGGACAGAGAGAGAATGTGCTGATGAGCCATAAAGCCCAGCAGGGAGACTCTCCCTCCTCTGCAACCCTGGAAGATCATAAGAAAGAAGGTGATTTCTTTGCGGTACCAAAAAGGGCTGCAGTGTGGGTGGGTCTGGGCCAGCCTCAAGAATGGAGGAGCTCACCAATGTGGATGGGACTGTCCAAGTTAGGCCCAAAGCACCCTGCAATAAGTACCTTTTGCCCCACACACCGCAGTCCTGAGAAGCGTAACTACCAAGTCCAAAGGGATCCAAGGAACAGTGAAGATGCTTCCACCCAACTCAACACATCACAGCCACCTGGCCAATGCCCACTTAGCTCTGGCTACCACATGGCCTGGAACTGACAGCTACGCTCACCATTTCCCACATCTCTCTCTGTTCAGTTCAGTTGCTCGGTCGTGTCCAACTCTTTGCGACCCCATGGACTGCAGCACACCAGGCCTCCCTGTCCATCACCAACTCTCGGAGTTTACCCAAACTCATTTCCATTGAGTCGATGATGCCATCCAACCATCTCATCCTCTGTCGTCCCCTTCTCCTCCTGCCTTCAATCTTTCCCAGCATCAGGGTCTTTTCCAATGAGTCAGCTCTTCGCATCAGGTGGCCAAAGTATTGGAGTTTCAGCTTCAACATCAGTCCTTCCAATGAATATTCAGGACTGATCTCCTTTAGGATGGACTGGTTGGATCTCCTTGCAGTCCAAGGGACTCTCAAGAGTCTTCTCCAACACCACAGTTCAAAAGCATCAATTCTTCAGCGCTCAGCTTTCTTCACAGTCCAACTCTCACATCCATACATGACCACTGGAAAAACCATAGCCTTGACTAGACGGACCTTTGTTGGCAAAGTAATGTCTCTGCTTTTTAATATGCTGTCTAGATTGGTCATAACTTTCCTTCCAAGGAGTAAGCTTCTTTTAGTTTCATGGCTGCAGTCACCACCTACAGTGATTTTAGAGCCCCAAAAATAAAGTCTGCCACGGTTTCCCCATCTATTTGCCATGAGGTGATAGGCCTGAGGCAGTGGCAAAGCCAAGCAGCTCCGGATCTGAGTGGTATGTGCCAGTGGATCTCAAAATGTGGTCACCAGTATGGCAACATCAGCATCGTGTGGGGACATATTAGATATACAAATCCTCTAGCCCCAACCGAGAGAGAGCTAGTAAATCAGAAATTCTGGAGAAGGAGCCTAACAGTCTGTAGCTTAATAAGCCCTGAAGGTGATTCTAAGACAGCTGAAGTTTGAGAACAAGTATGGTATGCTATTGGAGAAGGCAATGGCACCCCACTCCAGTACTCTTGCCTGGAAAATCCCATGGACGGAGGAGCTTGGAAGGCTGCAGACCATGGGGTCGAGAAGAGTCGGACATGACTGAGCGACTTCACTTTCACTTTTCCCTTTCATGCATTGGAGAAGGACATGGCAACCCACTCCAGTGTTCTTGCCTGGAGAATCCCAGGGACGGGGGAGCCTGGTGGGCCGCCGTCTATGGGGTCGCACAGAGTCGGACACGACTGAAGCGACTTAGCAGCAGCAGCATGGTATGCTATTAACATGAAGCATAATGGTGAGTCAACAGAAGTGACATTCATTTACCTAAGCCTACAGAACACTTTCAAATTCGATATCTTAGGGATGCTCTCCTTTAATCCTAAGATCCTATAATTCATCTGAATCTCATAGCAATGCTGAGGTAGATAAAGCAGAATTAGTATCTCATTTTACAGGCAAAAGGATTGAGGTTCAGAGAGATGGGGTGACTGACAGAGATTACCTTACCCAGAGCCCTCACTGACAAGTCACTGGAAAGTCACCAAGATTCACCTCTAAGTAATTAAGAGTTACCAGCTCACACCAATTTTTCTTCCCATGGCCAACAGGGACACTGCTGGCAGCAGGAGTGATATTGACATTACTTTTTATCCAGCCCACTGTTACTTACTTCAAGTGACTATTTCTATGACCTCCCTCCATTAATTCTGGATTTGAACTCAAAAAGCAATTTTAAAAACACCGCAAGCCAAATTCACTTAGACTCAGTGCTGACCTGACACAGACAACAATCCTCAACTGATAAGTGGACCATGCACCAAAAGTTCCTGTACAGACTGAAAGGCTGGAATCCAGATTGCATTTTCCCACGGCCACAACACAGAGATGGAGCTGGATCCTCAAGATGGAATCACAAAAGTCCATCTACAGAGGGAGAGGCAGAAGAGCACACAAGCAGATCTGGCAACAGGCCAGAAGGTTTAAACCCAGTTTTCTCATCACTGACCAAAAAGAGACAAACCCCAAGTCACTGCGCCTTTCTGGGCCTCCATTTATTCATCCATAAGTCATAAGACTCGCCTGACAGGGTTGGTCAGAGGATTAGATGACAATGTATGTAAACCACACAGTAGATCATATGTATGCCATGTAGTAGACATGTAACAAATGCTTGAAGATTATATTAACTCCTAAAATAGTAGCCATACTATATCATTGTCCTGAAAACTATGCAATTTTTAAAAATACGCCTACATTTGGGACTTCCCTAGCAATATAGTGGTTCAGACTCCACGCTTTCACTGCCAGGGCCCTGGGTTCAATCCCTGGTCAGGGAACTAAGATCCTGCAAGCTAAGAGATGTGGCCAAAAATATAAATATATATAGCATACATTTGAAATTACAGAAGGACTGACTGCAGGAGGATTAACTGCCTCCTAAAAGACCAACGGAAAAGGGGAGGGTGACAGGCTCAGAGGGTGTCACAGAAGGTCACCATCCACTCCCCTAGACTTTTTTCAGCTCAGTTCAATTGTCACTTCTTTGTGAACCTTTACCGGCCTCCAGTCTGGGTTAACTCTCTCTAGTGTATGCTCCCATGGCCCCAAGTCCTCCTTCATTGCCTTACAATGATTAGAACTTTACCCTCACAGTCTTCCCCATAACCACATAAAGCCCATGCAGTCAAGGCCCAGGTCTGCTTCTGCTCCCCAGTGTCTTTCCCTGATACTCTGTCCTGTGTCTGGAACATACCGGGCACTCAAATGTTTGAGAAATGAATCACACCAGTCTATGCTCAGCTGGCTGTGCATGTGAACAGGTAAGTCACAGGGTCTTGAGTCATGGTTACCTGGAAAAGCATACAACTCTTTCGGCCCGTTAAAAGAAAAAAAAAATCAATCTGCCTCTGCCAAATCAATTGGCTAATAAAGGCTGATTATAAAACCTACACGCTATTAAACCCACAGGCGTCCTCTTCCAATGGGCACAGATCCCCCAGGGCCTTGGTTTGTTCACAGGACAAGTGCTAAATGAAGCCAAGATCGAGGCAGGTTTGGAATTCTTCCTTCCTCAGTATCAGTTACAGAGGGACAGATGACACAAACCTCATCCCGGCTTGAGCTCTGAAGGCTTGGAAGATGCTGCTGAGAGCTGCAGTGTTCTCAGTGGCTACATCCACGAACAGTCCAGGGTGGCCCTCAAAACCTAATGAAGCAGGTATGGGTCCCACTCTACAGGTGAGGAAACAGACCCTCGTCAGTCAGGCACACACCATGGTCGCATAGTTAATAAGTACCAGAGCTAGAATCAGAACCCAAATTTGATTGCAAAGGGTCTGCTATTAGCCATATTCAGGTTCCTCTCCCCACACTGAGTGTAAGTTTCTCCAGACTGAAGGGTATACAGGCTTCGGTGACTCAATGCAACATGGTTAAAATACACTTGCAGAAAGACAACTGTTCTGGGTCCTTCCATGACTATACAACCCAGGATAAGTCCTTCACCTCCCTGGGCCCCAGGGAAGCTGTTTCCCCAGAAATATTAAAGTGGGCTGGATGGTCATTACAAGAGGAGACCCACTGAGCACATAACCATGCCTATCAGTCAAAACCTATCACAAAATCACATCTGCCTGGCCCCTGCCACGACCCCACCATGCTGTGGCTCAGCCCTCCATCACCCGAAGTGAAGGTTAACTAGAGACTTTGAGGTTCCAGGTGGGGATGGAAGGAATGACAGGCCACAGACTTTCCTACTAGGTTCCCTGAAACTGACTTGGAATAAAGCAAGGATAAGCAACAAGCTGGGACTCTGGGGCTTCCCTGGTAGCTCAGATAGCAAAGAATCCACCTGAAATGCAGGAAAGCCAGGTTCGATCCCTGGGTCGGGAAGATCCCTCAGAGAAGGGAACGGCTACCCACTCCAGCATTCTTGTCTAGAGAATTCCACGGACAGAGGAGCCTGGCGGGTACAGTCCATGGGGCAGCAGAGCTGGACACAAACTGAAGCCACAAATACTTTCTTTTCACTTTCAAGCAACAAGCTAAAGGAGACTGTTTACCATACACTTAATTAAGCCAGAATCACTAGAACCATCAGGAAATTGAGGGGGAAAAAAAATCATATGCTGTGAAAGAAGCAGGTATATATCCCCAAGCTTCCCTTGGGCTCAAGCCCACCACAGTTTTCCATACAGCATCAGCTCCCTCTGAGATGTGTTCAACATATACTCAAGACCTACTGCAGAACAGCCTTCAGAGACCAAGGCCATCCACCTAAGCCACAGTCGCTCCCTAGCGTCAGCCCCAGCTGTAGCGAGTGATCTGGAATTTACAGTCTCTTCTACAGAGCCTTACAAGGTCAAAAATGTTCAAGCTGTATAATTCCAATGATGAAAAGGCTGTGGAACAGCACAGACTAAATGGCCAGTACAAACGACACTCCAGAAGCCAAAATACAAGAGCTGAAGGTGAAGTCAGCGGTGGGCACAGTGGGAGCCAAGGAGCCCAGTTGGCCAGGCCTCAGCGGCACTTGAGCCTATGCTGCTGCCGGCCCTGGTGAAAGTCACCACCCACTGCCGGTCCCCGCCAAGGGTGAGCACAGTCACCTCCCAGCACCAAAATAGGAGTCACAGGCAGCTGACATCCATCCTGGGGAAGGCTGCTGACCCCTGAGCCATCACCCTCTTTGCAAAACCCATACTGACTTCTACATGTATGGCAAGACGTGGGGAAATGGCCAAGGACATTATCTAAAATGTTCATCAAAAGAAAGTCTGAACTATGAGGAGGAGCAGAAGGGGGAGTGAAGGAAGGCACAGCCCCCTTCTTTACCACAAGCCTAGATGCAGGAAGTCCAATAATGTATACAAAGTATTTCAGCGGCTGGAAAAGTAGGAGCAACAAGGAACACACAGCAAGAACAAAAGAGAAGGGGGTGTTCCCTGGAGGTCCATGGTTAGGACTCTGCGCTTTTGCTGCCAAGGGCCTGGTTCAATCCCTGGTTGGGGAATTAAGATCCTGAAAACCATGCAACCAAAAACAAGAGAGAGAGAGAGAATAAAAAATAAAGAGAATGATAGTAACAGGAAGCCTAGTGTCAAGTTGCCTCCACCTGACGCTGCCTCGGTAGCCTTGGTCTTGCTCCCCTAGCCCTACTTTCCAAGGCTGTTCAAGAGGGCAGTATGTGATTCCCCTCAGCCTTGCTGCCACACAGCAGACATCAAAGACATAACAAACCTAACCAACCAACTCCATGACATCAGCACCCCATCTCCCGCAAAATAAGAAAAGCAAACTGACAAATGTTGAGCAGACCCACCACCCAGGAAGATACCAAACACAGAGTTCAAAGACATTTTTAGCATCTAAAACAAGCTTTTAAATGCCTAAATATACTTAGGCAAGGGCTTCCCTGATAGCTCAGTTGGTAAAGAATCCGCCTGCAATGCAGGAGACCCCGGTTCGATTCCTGGGTCGGTAAGATCCCCTGGAGAAGGGAAAGGCTACCCACTCCAGTATTCTGGCCTAGAGAATTCCATGGACTGTACAGTCTATGGAGTCACAAAGACTTAGGCAAAACCTTTCAAATGGAATGATAAAATACACCTTGATTTATAAAACAAACACTTTAAGTTATTTAAAAACAAATGAAGCATTATGTTTGTCCAGTGAAGAGCATGAAAAAGCGAAAAACACTTTGCAATAAATGCTGGAAGGTTTAAGAGACTGCAGTAAGACTGAGGATAGATCTAATTTATGAGATCTAAAGGTATGATTCTACAAATTAAGAGAAAGGGTAGTAGGCGGCTAAACTGAGACCAGATATTTCATTCTTTGTAAAATGTGTTAAAATGGACATTTCTACAAAAAGATGTTTGTTTATATGGATATATCTGTGTGTGTGTGTGTATATGTGTATACACACACACACTAACCTTAATACTCCAAACACCACCTACTCTGTTAAAAAACACACAAACAAAAAGTATGGTTCCAGTTCTATCCACACCCTGAATTTGATGTACTCACCGCAGATGGGTCCTGCACCGGATGAGAAAGAATGTTTATTAAACAGCTACTGTGTGCCAGATCTCAGAGCCAAAATTCTCCCTTTTGCTTGACCCCTTATTTTCCCAGTCTCCAAAGAGTAAGAATGGAGGGAGAGGGCTGAAGGTCACACCACGCCTTCAGATACAGCTGATATTTAACAGCAGGCAGAGGTAGAAGGCAAACACAGAGCTCGGCGCTCCAGTGACTGAATAGGTCAGCCCTAATTTAGAGATGACTTTTTCATCTTAAGAGGAAGACAAACAGACATGAGTTAACTCTTCCATCATCCTTTCTCTGGCAGCTTCTGAGCCAATCTTCTCACTCTTCAGGTTCTCCTGATAAAGGGCACACCTTCCTTCCCGTTGGAGAAGGCAACAGCACCCTTCTCCAGTACTCTTGCCTGGAGAATCCCATGGAGGGAGGAGCCTGGTTAGGCTACAGTCCATGGGGTCGCAAAGAGTCGGACACAACTGAGCAACTTCACTTCACTTCCTTCACTAGTTTGATCTTCTTTCTGGTCACCAGAAACACTGATTCTGGAATTCAGCAGGACCTCAGTGTCAGAAAAGTGAAAACTGGGGCTGATCCAGCAAAGAGTATGAAGTCATATCACTAACTTCAAGACAAGCTTCCAGTCCTCAAAGCTCAGAGCCAGGTCCCAATGCGGTGGCAGGTCAGAGACAGAAAGGAAGGAGGAATCTTTTCCATGTCCCAAGATCCAACCCACGGGGGCCTCCTTTTCTCCCTTTTCTATTGCTAATTATTCCCCTTTTTGTTTTTCTAGTCAATCGACACATATTTCTTGAGGCTTTACTTAAATATGCACATTTCCCATTTTAACACAGCTTTTATGCATGTAAACGGAACACCTGACATCATGAAGTCGCCCCTGGGGGATCTTGTAGAAAATCTTTTGTTTAAAAAAAAATTGACCTCTGAAGAGAAATTGTGCCAAACACTATTTTATGTTGAACCACAAATACTAGCACCCCACTCCCTGCCAACTTTATGTCAATATTCAGAATCGTGGGTGCAAAGTGCTGATAATGAGCGCAGGCCCAGGGTTTTTTCTGCATGACCACATACAGGACACACCTGAGTGACTGGCAATCAAATAATAATAATGAATAAGAGCAGCCACAATGTATCAACACCTGTTCGTAAGTCAAGCATTAGACCCGTGCTTAAGTACCTGGTTCAATCCTTACAACTGTGAGGTCAACTTTATCATCCCAATTTAATGATGAAAAGCTGAGCTCAAAGACCTTGCTTACAGTTTCACAGCAAGTAAGAGAAGCCAAAATGTGAATGCAGGACAGTCCAACAATTCCACTCTTCCTGGTGATGGAGAAAAATCAGACAGGACTCAATGTCTGGAGGACATGTGGCGAGACCCTTTCCAGTTCTGGGGGCCCCTCCCTCCTGTGTGTGGGTGGAAATCAATGCTGCGGGTGGGAAATCTGCATGCTAGAAATATCAAGGGAAATGACAGCAGTAAATACCTGTTCAATTTTCATGATTTTTGAGTGAGGGAAGGAGAAAAGGAGAAATCTGCATGGAAACATTCTCTGTGCCCCCAGTGACGTCACTTTCCTCCCCACTTACCTCAAGCTTTATCACTAGAACATCCTGAAAGTAACTTGCTTTGTAAAACTTCGGCACAGAGAAGCAAGGGCTGACCTTGGATTATTAGCTTTTCTACTTCAACCTCAGGTATCACCAATGGAAACGACAGGGCTGCAGGAGCACTGCCAGCCTGGTTCCCAGCTCAGCTCCCAGCTTTTGACTCTGCAGCAGGTCTCTAGCCAAGTTCTACAACCCTGAGTTGCTGAAGACTGCGCACATGTGCATGGTGTTAAGAAAAATACTAACAAGAGACAATATACTCCCATTTGAGAAACCAGAGAAAATAAAACCAACATTCCTACCATGGTATTATCTGGGGACATTTCCTGGCAGTTTTTTTCATCTACATTTAGCACATGGTTATGACTGTAGCTTACATAAAATTCTGTTGCCTGTTTCTCCACCTACCACCACTTCTGTTTAACTATCAAGGGTCCCCTGTTCTGTTTAGCCTTTCCTAGCCATCCCCTTGCCCAGGTGAAGCTGATCCCTTTCTTCTCTTTCGATGCTTCCACTACCCTCTAAACATACCTGAGTCACAGTCCTCTAAAATTTTACTAACAAGCTTACACATCAGGCTCCCCCTATAAACCACATAGTCATTTCAAGCAGTGTGATTGTAAGCTTTGATTATTTTTCACATAGTTGGAAGAAACAACACCAAAATGTTAACAGAGGCTGAGCTGCAGGGTCACGCCATGACTGATTTGTTTTAGCATTCTTTCCACTTTTTGATGTGGTTCCAAATTTCCCTTAGATAACATATAATTTCCTTCGTGCATATTTAACTGACTATAAAACTTTCTTAGAACCGCAACTGATAAACTTCAAAATCAGACAAAGGAGAAAGGGGTCTGATGGCACGAGACATGGGCAAATGTCCCAATTTCAAAGCAAGAAGGAAGGCAATGCTGACACCTACAAATAAAAAGCCCTGATAACTGCAAACCAAGAATGATTTCTGGCACAACTATAGAACAAATGGTTTGAGGACTTTTAGAAAGGAATGAACGCTGGGAAAAGGTACTATGGGCCCACAATGGCCAAATGACCGAGCTATATCAAAATGCAACCAGTTGTTTCTTGTGATTACCAAGCTCACAGGTCAGGTGAAATGAGATTCTATACATACATATCTTATATATGTTGATTTCAGCAAAGCATCTTAAAAAACTCCCATGATTCACTTGTGGATAAGTTAATGAAATAGTCAAGCATCTTGACCATTCATTCAGCTGAACAACTACCCCAACAGAATGCTCATCACTCTCTCTTTGGGCTGTCACTGTACTTTGTGTATGTCTCACAGCACTTACTACACCTGGATGAGCTCCGGGTCTCTCTTCCTATTAGCCCTGCGGTCAGCACTCTATCAGAGAAGGCAATGGCACCCCACTCCATACTCTTGCCTGGAAAATCCCAAGGACAGAGGAGCCTGGTGGGCTGCCATCTATGGGGTCACTAAGTCGGACACAATTGAGCAACTTCACTTTCACTTTTCACTTTCATGCATTGGAGAAGGAAATGGCAACCCACTCCAGTGTTCTTGCCTGGAAAATCCCAAGGACAGAGGAGCCTGGTGGGCTGCCGTCTATGGGGTCACTAAGTCGGACACAATTGAGCAACTTCACTTTCACTTTTCACTTTCATGCATTGGAGAAGGAAATGGCAACCCACTCCAGTGTTCTTGCCTGGAAAATCCCATGGACGGCGGAGCCTGGTGGGCTGCCGTCTATGGGGTTGCACAGAGTCGGACACGACTGAAGCGACTTAGCAGCAGCAGCACTCTACAGATGTGTACCCTGGTGTCTCCAATGGCTTGATGATAAGCTAGAGAAACAAGCTGTCAGCACAACACAGTGTTTTATTCTTCTCCGCACCTTGTCCAATGTCTTCTCAGCAATGACTTGACTAAAGATAGACGCAAGAGGCAGGTTCATCAATGCCCCAGATGGCCCAGGACAGGAAAAAAGAGTTAATGCTTTAGATAGCAGAATCAAGATTCAAACGATCCTGACAGCCCAGCATTCTGGGCCAAAAACAAAGCCGGTTGTGCCAGTCCAGGGTGGGTGGGAGCACTTTGAAACTTCCTCGCGTCCGAGACCTGCCCTGGCAACCATCCACGTGAAACAGAACTGGGTGCCGTCTCTGACCGTGAGGTTCATCGGAGCCCACAGCGCCAAGAGTAATGCAATCTTAAATGGCATCAAAAGTAGGCCAGTGTCCAGTTCACAGGAAAATGGCAACACTCCCACTGTACCCCACAGCGGTCAAGCTCAGGATTAAGCTCAAGATGTCACACTTTCAATGATACTCTTTAATGGGTTAAAATCACATAATGTGAAAAGCACCCAATGGTTTATCATGCAAACTCTCTATTCCACCCAGCCCAGCAGTCCCCTAGTGTTGTCCTCAGAGGCAACCAACATTACCCATTTCTTCTGTGCTCCAAAGACACGGCGTGCATGTACAAGCAAATAAGCATGCTCTCCTCTTTTTGCACAAACGGCAGCACACCGTATATGCTGCTCCATACACTGCCTTTTTCACTTAAACATATTCTAGGGCTTCCCTGGTGGCACAGTGGATAAGAGTCTGCCTGCCAATGCAGGGGACATGGGTTTGATCCCTGGTTCAGGAAGATCCCCCATACCAAGGGGAAACCAAGTCTGTGTGCCAGCAACTGTTGAGGCTGCATGCCTAGAGCCTGTGCTTGTGAGAAGCCACCGCAATGAAGAGTATCCCCTGCTCACAGCAACTAAAGAAAGCCCACACACAGCAGCAAAGACCCAGCACAACCAAAAATAAATAAATGAAGATATTAAAGATACTTTTATATATATATATATATATATATATATATATATATATATGTATATATCCTACAGAGTTCTACACCAGTGACCTGAGAAGCAGTCTCACTCTCTTCTGTGGCCACACAGGGTTCACCTGCTTGGAGACCCTAGCCTGATGAGCACTTACGTTATCCCAGCCTTGTGCTACTGCAAACCACGTTGTACGAAACAAACATCATTTCTCACATGTGCGGACATAAGCATAAAACAAAGAATTGGAATTACAAGGACAAAAAGTGGATGCATTTGTAATTGTGATGGATATTGTCAAATGGGACATTGCTTTTTTTAACCTTTTTTTAAAATGTATTTTTAATTGGAGGATAATTACTTTACAATATTGTGCTGGTTTTTGTTGTACAATGTGAATCAGCTCTAAGTATATTCCCTCCCTCTTAATTTATAAAATCTTTTTGAGTGGGGAGGGAGGTGGGAGGGGGGTTCAGGATGGGGAACACATGTACCCCCATGGCTGATTCATGTCAATGTATGGCAAAAACCACTACAATATTGTAAAGTAATTAGCCTCCAATTAAAATAAATTAATTAAAAAAAATCTTTTTGAGTAGCTGCAAGATTTATTGAGTATTTATGGTATGGAGAAAATATTGGTTGGTGTCAAAGTTGATTCTCAAAAGCTGGAATATGGGACATTGATTTTTAAAGAGAGTCATGGACAAAATAGAGTTTTCCAAAAGAGGGGGCTGGAAATTATGAAGGAAGTGGTAAAGAGGCTTAGTGTAGAGAGATGAGCACCATCAACTTCAAAACCCCAAGACCACCACCAAGAAATTCCATCCTAGCTCACTTACCACAGCCCAGACAGATCCTCGGGGACATAACACACATCATCTCGCTTGACTGTTACAACCCTGAGGGATAAGCATTTTTATCCTTATTATGAAAACGAGGAAACTGAGGCCAGAGTCCTCTTGCCAAAAGCCACAGAGCTGGCAAGGGGCAGATCGGGGACTCACATCAAACTGGGCAGCTCCACCATCCGTGTTCCTCACCCTCCCAACCTCTGGCCCCTCCAGCTCCGGCTGCACAAGTGAATCACACAAGTGGCTTCCACAGGAGCCCTGCCCAGATTCTGACCTAACTTGTCAGGACACAGCACGTACAGGCTTAAATGCCCTCCTCTCAGGTGACTCTACTGTGCAGTCAAGACTAAGAACCACTGCCCTAGTCTACAGTAGTTCTTCAGTGAGGGCGGGCATCGGACTCCCCTGGAGCCCTCGTAAAAACTCAGGCCCCACCCACCCGGAGTTTCAGAATCAGCAGGTCTGGGGTGGTGGTTGCACCTCTAGCAAGTTCCCAGTGATGCTGATGCTGCTGGCTGGAGGACCAATGCTTTGAGAACTGCTGCTCTAGAAGCAAGAGCTACCAGTGCTCTTAGTAATAGACAGCAATTACCATTTTACAAGGCACCATCACCCCAGTGAACTTCCACTGTTTTGGAAGGTCCAATGGGATAATATTCTCTGCAAGATGAAGTGAGAACAGATGCTCAAGTGTCTTAGCCAAGTTCATACAGGTTGCAAGTGATAAAAAACTTTCGTTTCTTTTTTTTTCTTTTAGTAAATGTCTTTGCCTTGACTTGCTGACATTTAGTTTAATGATCCTTCTACTACACTAACATCAGACTCTAGGAGGTAAGAACCTTGTCTCTTGTTTACTCTTTTTTTTTAAGGCTTTTAAAAATTACTTATTTATTTGGCTGCAGTGGATCTTAGTTGCAGCATGCGGGATCTTTAGTTGCCAAATGTGGGATCTAGTTCCCTGACCTGGGATCGAACCCATGCGCCCTGCATTGGAAGGGTAGGGTCTTAAGCCACTGGACAGCCAGGCAAGTTCCAACCTCTTGTTTACTCTTATTTCTGAACTTGAAACCATGCTGGTGCTCAACACATACGCCTGAATGAATGAAGTAATTAATCACGGTGTGTAGATACACTGAGATATGGTGCCCAAAAGAGAAAATTATGAGACAAGTTGATAACAGCTCATATTAAAGAATTATAATAATCAGAAGTATTCAAAAATTAAATGAACTGCCTCAGTGAACAGTGAACTCCCCATCCTCAGAGAGACCAGCAAAAACCAAAAAGCCAAGGCACAGAATGTCACAAAGTGACTCTACATTCCAAGGGGACTTCCTTGATCTCTAATAACTTTTGTAAAGCTAAATTTTGATTCTGGTGCATTCCAGCAGAGAAGAGGTACCCTCTAAATCATTCTTTAAAAAAAAAATTTTTTTTTTTATTTTTAGCTACACTAGGTCTTCATTGCTACACTTAAGCTTTTTCTAACTGTGGTGTGAGGGGTCTACTCTTCATCTCGATGCACGGACTTTTCACTGCAGTGGCTTCCTTTGTTGAGGAGCACGGGCTGTAGAGCCTGAGCTCAGTAGTTGTGGCACACGGGCTTAGGTGCTCTGAGGCATGGGGAATCTTCCCGGACCAGGGATCAAACTGGTGTCCCTTGCATTGCAAAGTGAATTCTTAATCACTGGACCACCAGGGAAGCCCTCTAAATCCGTCTTGATTATGGGTCAACTAGCCTGCCAATTAGAGAAGGCAATGGCACCCCACTCCAGTACTCTTGCCTGGAAAATCCCACGGACGGAGGAGCCTGGTGGGCTGTAGTCCATGGGGTCGCTGAGTCAGATATGACTGAGCAACTTCACTTTCACTTTTCACTTTCATGCATTGGAGAAGGAAATGGCAAGCCACTCCAGTGTTCTTGCCTGGAGAATCCCAGGGACAGCAGAGCCTGGTGGGCTGCCGTCTATGGGGACACACAGAGTCGGACACGACTGAAGCGACTTAGCAGCAGCAGCCTGCCAACAGCTACACTGTGTAAATTTAGAGAAGTTACTTCACTCCTGTGCCTCAGTTTCCCTGGACACAAAATGAAGGGATGTGTCAGTTAGTCCCTCGGGATTATCTAATAAAATGACTGGCAAATAATAAACAACGAACAGATGAACCAAAGTACTTAGAATGCATGCAACGTCTGCCTCTTCTCTCCGCCATTCTGCACTGCAACTAATCGGGCATCTAATTGGTATTTCCATGAAAATTAAACTTCACAAAGAACCAAGGGCAAATTCAAAATCAAACTGATTCCCCCTTCCTTTGAATTGCACGCCTTCGTCAGTTTAACAACTGATCTATTATATTTTTTAAATCCATTCTTCCAGCAGCCACCTATTGGACAGCCACTGTGGGCAGAGAATTGTGCAAGACCCTTGGGGAACACAGGAAAGAGTCACACCAGCCCTGCCTTCTGGGGTACACGCCCACATCCACCTCTTTTCATAGTTTCAAGACAGCTCTGCATTTCTCCCAGCTGGGTTGTGTGGAGGGCTTCACCAGAATTTACTAGTATAAAACTCTGTGTTTACAGATCAATTTTGACAAAGAAAACCACAGCACAGAATAACAAGATGAGAAATGAACTAAGATCCAGAGGAAAGCTTTTAATTTTTTAAGACCTAAAATACTAGGTGTCAAGGTTTCATCTTTATGATGGAACAAAATACAATGTCCTCACTTAAGACCACTGCATTCATATCTGAGTGATATGAAGCAGTCAGGCTGAGAATATTTTCAGGAAGCAGCTTCTCAAAATCACCAACACTGTGGAATCCTAAGGGCTTTTAGGAGATTTCTGAAGGGAAAGGATAAGAAACTGAGGGAGACTCCCAGCAGACATATATTACTAGCCCTTAGTCACTGGCTTTGAACACTAAAAACTGTGTTTTCAGATACATCACCAGAAGAATGAGGACTGCTATTAAAGCCTTGTGAGCCTCCCTTAAAAACCTCACAAAGATGATCGGAGGCGACCCAGAGCAGAGATGTCATTTATCAAACAGAGGATGAAACCTTTGGCTCCAAGTTAGACAATGCAGATGACCCCGTCAGAATGCAGGAGCCAAGGGAGAATGACTCAGAAGAGGGAAGCCGGGCAAACACTGCAAAGCCAGAGATGAAAAGTTAAGATGGGTGTTTATTGTAATGATTCAGCTCATAAACAGATTCTGACAGCCACGTGCAGGTGCACGTCAACAGGGCTTTTCTTCCTCAAGGAATATCAAAGCCAGCCTGCTGATCCACTCACAAGCACACACCGTCAAGATTCGGGACACCTAAACTAAGGAGCAGTTTGCTGAAGGCATCAGAGCTAGGATAAAACATCAAGAGAACTAACATTTTATTTTTCCAGTTCCTGTGGCCATACCTATGGCTGAGGAGCTTAGGGCTGGAAAGAATAGAGGCTGAAGTCATGGAGCCCAGCTCCCCAAACTTTAAGACGTCCAGGCATCACCTGCAGAGCCTGTTAACAGCAGAATCCCAGGCCCCACTCCCAAGAGTCTGACTGAATGAATGGGGAGAGGCGCTACCCCCACCCCCCAGGACTCGGTATGTCAAGGAGCACCCTAACATTCTAAGGTAGGTGATCCCTAGGCTGCTGCATGGAAAACCTGACCTAATCCAACGGCTGTTTTTTCATTTGTTTTTTTTTTAAATAAGTGAAAGTAAAGCTCAGAGAGGTGAAGTACCTTGCCCAAGTCCAACTTCCTAAATCCAGGGCTGGCTCCACCAGGAACAGATCCATAAGTATAAAGAGATGCCACAAGTTGTGGAAAGGTACATCAACCCTGAGGGTAGCAGGCAGCAAGCTAGCTTCTTAAACAGAGCCTTTCACTGGTGAGAAGTAATGAAAGAACCTGCTAAGGGACCCCCGGCAGGAAGACTGATAAGCAAATACAACTGAGTTATATGACTGAGGGCCTATCTGCTTCCACAGGACTCTGTCCACGTCCAGTCACACTGTCACCTGCATGATCATTTCCTGTGAGCACCTACAGGGCAGGGACTGAGTCTCTTCCACTTGAGCATCACCCTCTTAAACAGGGTGAACTTGGTTATGAACTTGGTTACTGTCAGATGAATACTATTACCCACCTCTGCCTAGAATGCCTTCCAAAGGGCTGGGCCACTTGGCACATGCTCTGCCCAGCTTTCAGCCCCTTTCTGGTATCACGGCCTCTGAGAAGTAACTGTCCTTCCCTCCTACCTCTCCCAGAGGACCCTGTGATGCCCATTAGCACTCAGGTTTGTAATCACCTTTGTTTACCTAGGAGACTCCTCGAGGGCAATGATTTTGGTCTTTGAAACCTGGGCCCCAAGCTCAATTTGCCAAGCATAAGTTGTTCTAAACAAATGTTTAGAAGCTGTCAACAAAGGAGGAGGGGCAGGAAGAATGAGAGAGAGAAAGGAATCTGAAATACTTTGCTGCAGACTCAAAACCCTACAAAGTTGCTGATGTACTTCCCTGGGAAAATGAAAAAAATCCCTATTATTTGCTCTGTTCATATTCGAAAAGTCAAGTCACTGTCTCTCCAGTGCCACCACCATCAGAGAGGTGTGGTGGCTGTACTGGGAAAGGGCCTCACCTGTCGATTCTCCCAAACCCACACACACCTGTGGTCCATCCTCAACACACAGTCAGCTCCCTCCTCCCAGTGTATCCATGGCTCCCAGAGCCCCCAGGGTCCTCCTACACCACTCACGGTCTGTACCTTCTGAACAGAGCCTGGGGAACTCACCTCTGCCCACTTGGTCCTGCTGCCCTCTCTTCCCAGACACCTGTGGGCAATACTCCCCAAGGCACAGGCCAGGCAACGCACCCTTGGAGGGACTCCAAACATCCAGAGCTTAAAAGGGAGGCTTTTCAGGCAAAGCTGATCTCTCCTTGAAACAAGGCCACAGCCAGACACCGTCCCCCCACCGGCTGTGAGGCGTCCCTGTGCTGGACACAACTAACAGCTCACCACCTTAAAGCAGCACTAAGTTTAAAACTTCAAGGTTTACTCTGTCCTGACACCCTGACATTCTCACCTCCACAAGCCCTGCCCAGCTGGCAAGGCTTGCCCCACCCTTTACCTCTCTGCTCCCTTGGCCTGGGGAGCTGCAGCTAGGACCTCATCTTGCTCTGAGAGGCTAAGTGACTTGCCCAAGGTCACACAGCACGAAAGCAAGACGGGGGCGGGGGGGAAAGCGAGGCATTTACACTCAGACCCTACAGCCAGCTCTCTTCCTCGCTATCACACTGTCCACCACTGACCTACCATCTCCTGAAGCCAGGGTGGTTCTCCTACCCTCTCAGTCAGGACCTTCCTTTTTCTTTTTTTCTGACTGCACCACGTGGCCTGTGGGATCTTAGTTCCCCAACCAGGGATTGAACCCATGCCCCCTGCACTGGAAGAGTGGAGTCTTAACCACTGAACTGCCCAGGAAGTCCCTAAAGCCTTCCATTTTCAAATCCAACAAACCTTTGGGTTCTTTGGAGAGTTTATCCTATTCGCATTTTAGCGGTTATACAACAAAACCAGATTTCCTGTTTCTTTCTTGTGTTTATTATGCTCAGGATATTTTTCCTAATGCCCTGAGAATTATTCCCATAGGAAACATTCGGCTCCTCTGAAGCTGTTTGGACGCTGAAACCCCTTTCCCTGAGAACTTGCCTTCAGGGGCATAACAGGGCTGGCAGCTGCTGATAAGCTGCAGCATGGAGCAGGGAGCACTTGCTCGGACGCTGGGTGTTGACCATCCTAGCTCTGCCACCACCACCGCTAGGACCCACCAGCTTCTCCTTCCTGAGCCTCAGTGCCCCAGCCAGAAATACCCAGATAACACAACTTAACTGAAGAGGTTGCTGCCAAAATTCAAGATGATGTAGCCACTGTACCCAGCACAGGGACTGACAGGCATAGCCCCCCAAAACTGGAGCTGAGATTATTTTTTCAACTGCTTTCAGGCACTGCCCACATGGACGTGGGGGAAGCACAATATACAGTTTTCCTGGTGCCCAGAGAATTCTTCCTACAGGCCCCCTGCCATGTGTAATTGCAGTCGGAGGAGAAATCAGAAATGAAAGGGCTGCTTTGACACTTCAGGAAGGCAAAATAGGATGATTACGTACTCTCCTAGGGCTAAAAAGGCCTCACAAACACCCCAGTTCCCTCACTCCCAGCCCACAACCTTCTGGCGGTGTGTTATCTACAAGTCACTGGAGCTCAGTTGAGTCTCATTTCCTCATCTGCAAGACAGAGATAACCTTACCCACAGCCCGAGCCCTTCAGGATGATGGGAGGCAGTGTTTCTCAGTCTGTGATCTGCAAACCACCTGTGTGCTGGGCCCCGATGGACTCCTCCCCAGCCCCTAGTCCCTGGTCCTTCTTCCTTCCTACAGGAGACTCTGCTGTATCCGGATTCCCACCGCTGCTCCAGATGGCTCCAGGAGTGTGGTCACCCCCAGTGAACAGTGACTGGCCCACTCCAGCCAAGGAGGCATGGTGGAAGAGAGCTGGGGGTGCCTCTGTACCTGAGAGCGAGCCAGGAGTCGACCTGTGTCCTTGTTCCTCCTCTGGATGTGCCTGTGTCCGACTAAAACGTTTGGAAGTGCCACAGCCGGCAGATGAAACCAGCATCCAAGATGACGGAGATGGGAAGAACCTGGGGCCCTGTTGACATCATGGAGCCCCTGAGTCAACTCCAAAGCCCACCCTACCTCTGGATTCAGAATCGCCCCACAGCACAGCTCAGGGGAGGGGGGCATAGTCACACTGCAGGTCACGTGAACAGCGGTCATGCAGCTCTGTGGAGCACCCCTCCTGTCTGAGAGACAATGAGTTTCCCTACTGCTGGCCAGTCTGAGTTGGAGTTTGTAACTTGCAGCTGAAAATATTCAGAGAACCTGTACAAACCTAGGGGACAGCATGGAAAATACAGATTCCTGGGTTCCCCTCAGAGAGGAATATGCATTTTTAACAAGAACCCCCCAAGAGATCATGATGCTCCCCAAAGTGGAAGAGCTACTGCTTTAATGGAATGTTAGACATGCAGAGCAGGGCTAGGCACACAGGCAAACTCTAAGTCCCAGTTCCTTTTGGGTCACACCAGGGCCCTCCTATTTCCTGTGTAAAGCAAGTTGTCAAACAAGCCTCACCTCTTCCCACGAAAGGCTGCTCAGCACAGTTTTAGGGAAACGTCTGCTGACATTCGGCCAGAACCCTGTCCCGTGACTATTGGTTTCCTGTGCAGCAGCGGCCGGAGCCGTTACCTGAATCCCCTTTCAGTGCCACGCACACCACACAGCACAGCGGCCCACGGCCCCTCGCCCCACCATCCCCGCGCTCCCCGTGGCCCTTTCAACTTTATTAGAAGGTCTGGCTATCTCTTACCGTGCACCAATCACCCTCTGTGGCACCAGGAAACTGCAAGGGAAGCTGGACTTATTAGGAGAAGATAAAAGAAGGCGCTGGCAGAGTCCTGAAAGCATTGTTTCTGAAATGTCAGAGGTGCAGTGTCCTCAGGGGTCGGACCCCAACCCGCTCCTTCCAACGAGGAAACTAAGACCCAAGAGGGGGTGAGACTTGGGGCTCTATTCACGCAGCTCTTCAGCATTAATCAGAGACAGGGTAGAGGCAGTGGAGGAAGTGGGGACACAGAAGGCTTAGTGTGGGGGAAAAAAAGGACTGAAGGGAGGGGCAGGCACTTATTTAGAGGGGCCTTTGAGGATACTAGTTGCCTAGATAAACCAGGATGGCCAGGTCTGTTTTTCACTTAATATCTGAGTGGTTATTAAATTCAGAGCACTTCACCAGGGGTAGAAGTGACAGGAGAAGGGTCTAGAGCTGAGAAGATGAAGGACCTCAGTGTACCAGTGAAAATGAAGCAAATACAGCAGAAATTAAAGGTAAGTCCCACTAGAAGAAGTGTCTTCAGAAAGCCTCCCCAACTCCCCCAAACTTGATAGTAATCAGGTGTCCATCTCTCTGTGCTTCCCCACAGCTGAGCAATGACGATGCTATCACCCCAGCTAAGACCCTACACTGTAATCGCCTGTTTGCTCATCTCTCTCCGTCTCCGACAGCAAAGAGGCTTGTCACCTGGTTCATTTCTAGCACGGGTCCTGGCACAAGGAAGAACTCAGTAAAGGCTGCTTCATGAAATGGATAAATGGATGGATGGATGGATGGATGGATGGATGGATGGATGGATAGATAACGGGTGAGTAAGTGAATGTGTGCAGATGTCAAAGAGTTCTGGCTGGGGAATCAGGGAAGGTTTCATGAAGAGCTGAGGCATCTGAGCTGGATATTGAAGCATGTGGGCACGTGGCAATGAAGGGGAGACCCACTTCATCCCAAGTGCCTAGCACCATTTTAGGCATAAAGCTGGTACTTCATAAATGCTTCCTGGATAAGTTTACTACTGAACTGGCTTTCCTAAGTGAAGGAAGCTCGTTTCATTTCCCACAGCCTTTTGTTTCTCCTTAGGTAAACAGAAGCAACTCTTAAAGAGCAGTTAAACTGATAAACCAAGAGAAAGGTCATTGCCTACCAGTCTGCAAACATTCCTATCCAAAGACAGTTTAACAGCATAAGGAAATTCCATTTCTACTGATGTGGAGTTTTCCAGGATATACTGTTCCGTAACAAAGGCAATGTATATCACCTCCTATGTATCTGCATATAGAAAAATTGGGAGGAATACATAAGAAACTTCAAAAAAAAAAAAAATTACCAACCTTTAGAGAATATATCATTTATCACCTAAACAGGGAGGATGAAATCAGTTTTGCCAGTGAAAGAGTTTGTTATTGATGATTCCCGGGGACAAAGACCCTAAAGTAGGACTGCTGTGGCAAGCTGGAATGTATACTCAGCCCACCTAATGGGGACCAGGTCTGGGAAGAAAGGGAAGTGGACCTGGCAGGGATGAGAATGAAATTTTTCAATAAACATTTTTATAGTAATATTTTTACTTCTGAACAAAGTATATGTATCAACCATTTTTTAATGTGATTATCTTTTCAATGGGAAAAAAAAAGCCAAAGAATTTAACCTTCCAACTCTCCTGAACAAAGGAAGCAAGCTCATTTGGGGGCACCATCAAATAGCCACCCTGAAGAGCAGCCCTAGAGATTAAATGAAATCCCTGCTCACAGCACAACCCTTTTTCAACAGACAAGAAAACAGCCCTGAGAGAAGAGCGCTGTGCATGGCCTAAAAAGGCTTTGACTGCATTCGGGGCCAGCTGAGATGGGGAACACTGGGGGATATAAACAGTGTGTCAGACATAAAGCAGTTCAGGTTTTACACAATCACGGCAACAAAGTGAGATTGATTCGGGTCTGAATTAAGCTCTTTATATTGTTTCTACTTAAAAAGGAAATGTATTGACTACAGTCCTCCTCACAGATTTATCTTCCCTGACATCAGGCACATTCATAACCTATTTTAAATTCCAAGGAACAATGCTGGGGTTTAGGAAAATGAATACCAGTGTGTTGCACCAGAATGTTTTGGAGGCTGGGAAGAAGCTTCTCTGGCTTTTAATTGCTCAGGAAACAGGCGCGTTGTAGATGGTTTTCTTATCAGCCCTAACTTCCAGTTAGAAGACCACTTGTCCAGGATGCAGGAACTTTTAGAGCGGGTCTGTCTTTGGAAGATTCGCTTTGGAGTAATCTTAGAGACCATGTGTGGTATCACTTCAGCTTTTCTCCTCTCTCGTAACCATCTCCTTCTTTCAGATGTCACCACAATTCGTCAAGCTCAGGCCTGAATTACCTGAACTTGGGATGTCTCATCTCCCGCCTCCAGGCTTCACCAAGGACTGTGGGCACTGATCTCCCCAAGGCCAGCCTGACCATGTCCCACCCAGGGCTCCTCACAGCCTTTAGGACAGCAGGACCATCTGACCATCACCCAGAGAGGGACACCTGAGAGATAGGGGGCTCCATTAATAATCACATTGGAGTAAGAGGCAGAGCCACCCTAGAAGCAAATTGGAAGGTGAGGTCATCAACTGTAGAACAAATCCAGTCTCTTTACCATAAGCTTGAATTCAAGACTCTCCACCCTCTGGCCCCAGCTTACCTTTCCGGTCTTTCTGCATTTTGCAGGTCCAATTCCAATGGACCTGTAGTTACACTGCACACCCTGGGCTTTACTATCCCTGTGCATTTGTTCCCAGCATTTCCTCCTCCTGCCTCCACCCGACCCCAGCGCTGGCCAGAGCACCATCTACAGAGGTCTAACTCCTACTCTCCCTGCAAGGCTTTTGTGTGTTAGTCACTCAGTCATGTCTGACTCTTTGTGACCCCCATGGACTGTAGCCCGCCAGACTCTCCTGTCCATGGGATTTTCCAGGCAAGAATACTAGAATGGGTTGCCATTTCCTTCTCCAAGGGATCTTCCCCACCCAGGGATTGAATCTGGGTCTCCTGCGTTATAGACAGATTCTTTACCATCAGAGCCACCAGGGAAGCCCTACTCTCCCTGCAAAACCCAAGTTAAATGGTGCCATTCTTGACTGCATTCATTCAACAAGTATTTACTAACTGCACATTATGTGTTGGGCACATAGTGAAGAAGGCTGAAAAAGTTCCACCTCTTATGGAACTTTGGTGTATGTGGTGGGGGGTGGTGTACACAATTGTGACAGCAGGTAGTAAGGATGGAAACAGGGTGATATGCTGGAAGCTCCTTGGTTAAGTTTTTGTACCCCAGTACCCCACAGGGCTGGGGCTCCTTAAAGGTCGTGCCCAAGAGACCCAACGTACAGTCCTGTTGAACCCCCCACACACCTCTAGACACAACAGGCACTCACCAAACATTTGATGAGCAAAGAATTACTATTAGAGAAGTTTCCTCATTTAGTCTGGAGACAGCATTCCGACAAGGAGTTCCAAGTTCTCCACAAATCTGTATGGGATCCAAGGGGAGCCTAAATTTCCACCAACCTTAGAGAAACGCCCCACATCCAAGAGCTGTGCTTGCCCTTCCACACTGATGCTAGGAGGGGACTAAGGTTACCTGCTTTGACATTACGTTGCTTCTCCAGAGGTTAAGTGACTCACCCAAGCCCACACCACTAGGGAGTGAACCCCTGGAGAGGTCAGAAGATGACACAGCAGCAGTAGGATGTAATGACCGGATAAACGACCAGAGGAGTCACTGGGCAGAGGGTGTCTGGAGTGGGGAGGTGACTCTGGCAGCTCATGTGGCCAGAGAGCTTCAGAAAGGAGGTCTTGGGGCGGGGCCCAGGTGGTAGAAGGCTGGGAGGGCCAGCAGGGGAAAGGCGCTGCGATGGAAGCTTGGCAACGGAGGGAGAGCCTGACACAGGGGTCACAGGGGAAGGCCTGCTGAGGCCAAAGTCTCACCTGGTGACATATACCACGCAAGACAAGAACACACACATGCTTTGCCTGTACCTGACCTGGAAGAGGGGGCTCCGCCACTGACAATGTGCAGATAAAACTGCTCAGAGAAGCTCAAGTAAGGGCCATGGGTGCCCAGGCTTTCCCAGACATGTCTGCAGCTCTACCCTGAGTGGCCCTGGCGGACAAGAGTCCGATTAAACAGTAACTAGTAACAAAGGAGCTTGGCAAGCGTCACGGTCACTTCCAAGGGCAACTGCAACATGGTACCCCCTTCTCAGACATTCCGGTGGTGAGTGGTCATAGTGACCACTTCCTTTTACGAAGGAAAAAAATAGACAATTAGCTGCATCTGTTCTTATTTCGGTGATACCCAGAGACAATCGAATGAGTTTCTGGCAGTCAGGACTGGACCCACCCACCTCTCACCTGCTGCAGCTCCGCAGCCCTGGGCCACCCTGGGCTTACTGGAATTGTTCCTCTAGGCCTCCACTCTCCACAACCACCACGCCAGCCCCTCGGGAATCAGTGAGGAACCCAAACTGCAAACATCCCCTAAGGTACAACACAAGTCCCTGAAGGCAAGGGAACAACTCAGGTGGGCTTTCCAGGTGGCCTTCTACTCACCCTATGCCTGAGGTAAAGACACACCCAGGCCCCCCAGGGGCAGGAGTGCTCAGCCTCAGAGCACTGACATCTGGTGTGGGGTAACTTGGTGGTGGGGCCGTCCTGCACTCCAGGATACATGAGGAGCATGCCGGCCTCTACCCACCAAAAGCCAGGAGCACCCCCTACATGACAAGCGAAATCTCTCCAGACATCACCAAATGTCCCATAGGAGTAAAACTGCCTCCACAGAACCATGGCTGAAGGGCTCGCTCCCTAAATGTGCTATTCTGTATATCCCCAAATATTCAGACTCCTGACGCTCCCAGTACTATAAAACACCTTAGGGGTTACAGGCAGAGCTTTTGATCAGGTGGATCTGGGCTGGAGTCCTGGCTCTACGTCTTACTATCTCTGTGACATGAGGCACATCACAGCCTCTTGGAGCCTCAGTTCCTTCATCTATAAAATGGGAGCAATCAACAGCACCTCGGCCATGGAAGTTACATAAAAATGACACATAAAGACTGCCAGGCACAGTGGGGATCTGATAAACATTAGTGAGTTTTTACAGGCCTGGAAAATTCCTTTTAGCCAAGCCTAGAGTTTAATCTTCTATTTCTGTGGTTTCTGATCTTCTCCCCCCACCCCCCCCCCCTACACTTCCTATGCCCTTTCCACCTGTTAAATGCCTTTGGTCTTA
Organism: Bos javanicus; assembly: GCF_032452875.1. Taxonomy (NCBI): domain Eukaryota; kingdom Metazoa; phylum Chordata; class Mammalia; order Artiodactyla; family Bovidae; genus Bos; species Bos javanicus. Next base: position 16,933,318 of record NC_083893.1, read on the forward strand.
ACCTTTGGTCTTAAGGAATCCTTCCTGCTGGTTCAAAGGCATCTGAGGTTAAAGTGAAGGAAAGAACACACACACACACACACACACACACACACACACACACAGAATCTTTCAGCTCCAACCCTGCCCAGACCAACTCTCCAGACAAAGGGTTCCATTGTTGTCTAAAAACAAACTTTTCCACAGGGAGGCCTTAAAAGAGCCATAACAGTCTCGAAGTCTCCAGACTCTCCTAGTTTTCATCCCTATTCTGCTCCTGACCCTGGCATAGCCCTTCTCCTGGGCCTCAGTTTCCTAATCCATAAAGTAAGAGATTTAGACCCTGGAGATCACCAAGATTCTGTGCTATACTGGAATGCCGCAGCACAGAGGGCGGCTGGACCCACATTTTCAGTAAGTGCTTAAGAAGGAATAAGTGTTACAAAGACACATCTTTCCCCCTTTTCCCTAGGTTCCCCTGAGAAATGAAATCCTGCCATTCTGAGACCTTGGGCAAATTAGTTCATCTGTCTTATCCTGCTGCCTTATCTGTAAAATGGGATAATAGAGGCAGAAATGAGGTAAAGATTACGAGACAACGATCATGAAAGCACCTGGCACAGAGCTAACACACACACTAGGTATTCAAAATACGTCTGCTTTCCGTTCTGGGCTCTCCATCTGAAATCCTGTACTGTAACTCTGGGTCACTCTCCTTCTCTGGGAAGTCCTTCCATCTGCCCTTTCCCCAGGCTCTATCCAAGCCCTCCTCTGTCAGGAAACCTTCTCCACACAAACTCTTCTTTCTAAAGGTCCAAGGCCACAGTTTCCCAAAAGCTGACTTGGGGAGTGGGGTGGGAGGGGCAGGTGGAGAGGAGGGGGTAGGAGTTCACTAAAAGCCAGTTCCCTGCCCTGAGAATTTCCTTTCTGTGAATCCAGGAAGATTAACCCCTCCCCTGCTCCACTCAGAATGGAGCAGAGACCTCAACACTGTCCTGGCTGAGATTTTATACGCCCCTTATGTCAGGGTCTCATAAGCACCCTGAGAGGGCAGGGTGAGTCTGAATATTCTTCTCCCCCAAATTCTTCATCCAACCTGATCACCCAGAGCCTCTCCCCTACACCCACTGCCCACTCCAGGAAGATGTTTCTTTGCTCACCCCCATAGGGCAGCCTCACAAATTCACAGATCTCCAGCCCAGATCCTTCCCCTTGCCATAAAGAGCCCAGGAGATCAGGGAATTGGCCCAAGATCTCTCAGCTAGTTCAAAGGCAGGGCTGGGTTAGGACCGGAGACTCAGGACTCTAGACACACCAAGCCTCTGCTCACAGCCTCTTGCCCATCAGCCTGGCCCTCTCCTGTCTCAAGCGTCACCATCCTCCCAGGCTGGGAAGCTCACGGTCACCTCCACCTCTCCCCCTGCCTCGTGTCGCACCTCCTTCTCATCACGAAGACCAGGAACCCTGATAAACGGCCACCGCCTGGTCCCTATCACATCAGGACAAGGACAACATGCCTTTTTCATGCCACTCTCTTGTTTAAAAACCTGCCACAGCTCCTCAGTCCCACCAGATCAAACCTTTCCTGCCCTACAAGCCTTGGACCCCACGCACCAGTTCCTCCAGCTCCTTGGCCCACCCGGCCTGGCCCTGCTCCCCTCCGAGGCCCCTCCCCTCTCTCTTGGATCCTCTTGGCTCCCTCCCCAGACTCTGGCCTGGGAGGCCAAGGAGTCACAGGTGACTCCCCTCCTTGGAAAGTCTTCCCTTCCCGCCCTGGCTCCCCATCCTGTTGCCCTTCAAGGCTCCCCCTCCAGACCTGAGACCTCGGCCTGGCATTCTCTGGCATTCTCCTGGCCCCCAGGGTCACCGCACTGCTGAGCTGTCTGAGCTTACCTCCTCACCAAACCACAAATGCATCACCCCACAACCTGGCTACATTCCTTCCACCTCCAACCTCAGCCTGGCATTCATTCCACAATCATTACCTGAGTGCCTCTAAGGTGCCAGAAAGTTCTTTTACCTTTAAAGGTAAGGAGAGTTTCAAGAGCAAGGACATCTTAGATGCTACCTACTCTGTGACTCCCCCCCAACCCACCATCCCGTCACCCCCAGGAGTCCTCCTATCTCCACTTTGGGACATCCTAGTTGTCCTCGAGCCCATGTCCTCCCGGAGTCCTCCCTAAGCTCCAGACCTTCTCTTCCTTATTCATGGCCAGACCTCCTATGATACCCACACCAGGAGGATGCTCACTGAATGGCTTTCACAGGAAACTGAAGCATTCTGTCCAGCAGGCCAGTCCGGACTCCTGCGTGGCCTCAAGCTCTGTTCATCTAAGTGACCTCTCACTGTTCTTCCCAGATTGGATTGGGGCCCAGAATGAGTCAAATGACCTCTTATCATTCTTCCAAAATTAGGCTTTCCTCTTTAATTACACCTTATCTAGCCATACTATGTGGATTCTAATTACATAATTACTTCAAGCCCTGGGACTTAAAAAAGAACGGAGTGCATAGAATTACACAGGTAAGTGAATGCACCAAATATTCATACTTATATATACCATGTGCCATGGTGTATACAATGTGTACAATTATTCATATACAATTTTATAAGCCAGAAAATATAGCCCATGAGTGGGTATCTAAATCACATTAAGCAAGTCAGAGTAGATGAAGAAGAATATCATGGAGAAGCCTAACCCTGAGGGGGTTTTTGAAAGAGGCTGGAAGTCAGTCCCCAGCTCTCTCCCCTTCCCCTTCTGCAATGAAAAGAGGGAGTGGTGTGACCTTCATAGGAGATTTTTCAAAGTATAACCAGACCTGATCTCTCCTAAACAAAATACCCACTCTCTTCTGAACTCCAGGTACCCACTGTTTGTCTCCTAAGGCATGTTTTGTACAGTTCTAGTAGAAGACCCCACCCAGACTGTGTCCATCCTGCAGACAGGGGCTGCATCTCACCCATTTCAGTATTCCCAGTTCTCAGCCCCCATCAACACCAGGAGGGCCATCCAGTAGGCCCACCTCCTGTCTTTACTCCAGCCTTATTAAAAAGTCTTTGCCCCTCTTACACCACCCCTATCTTCACCAGGAGTGCCCTTCCTTAGGCTGGGCCCAGCTCCCCTTTGCCCACTGTACTTGCCCTAACTTGTTGCTCATCACATGTTGGCATAAAAACTCTTCTATGTGCCAACCTCTCCTTTTAGACCAGTGGTCAAAATCCGTTTGATCATACCTTCCTATTAGTAAATAGCTTTGAGCATATTTACTTATAAGTTAACGATAAAATCTGGACTACTATAAATAGGAAAGCTACGTCTTGCTCTTCTGTTTGAGTTAAAGAATAAACAGAACTTCAACTGATAATGTTTTCTCTGGGTCCTTCAATACCGATCCTGAGAGCTCACCCACTGTTCTAGGCCAGGAATTCTGCGAGGACAGCAGGAGTGTTTGATTCCCTTTGTATTCTCAGAATCTGGGACAGAACTAAAAACTTAATAAAGGAATTCATTTGCCCCACAGACAGGGAGCACCTCCTGTGGGCCCGGCACATGCTAGGTAGGCACCAGGGATAGAATGCCCGGCTGCTGGCATCTGGGTCCTACAAACTGCTGGGTGGGCAGACAAACAGGATCAGCCAAACAAGTGTGACAAAGTGGCTGACGCAGATGCTATGCAGAATGCTCTGTCTAAAACCACTGAATCAGGACAGTCTCAAATGGGGGGGTGAACATGCTCCAGAGGGTCCGAGAAGGCTTCCCCCCAGGAATATGCTGCCTTCAGCTGAAACCTGAAAGATGAGCAAAGCTAGCTGGGTGAGGGAGAAGAGAACACTCCAGGGTAAGGAAACCACATGGGCAAAAGTCCTGAGGCTGGACAGAGACGTGTAAGCACCAGGGGCCAACAGAGGCCAATAAAACAAAATGAATGAACAAGCCCCTAAAGGATGGCGAGTTCCTCCCTCTCACTCCTCTCTACTATCAAAACAGATTGCCCCCAGCTTCGTGCCTCTGAAAGGGTCACTCAGCCCTGCTACGTGCCCAGCCTCTGAGCCAAACAGAGCAGGTGGGCTCTCTGCCTCCCAGCCAGTCCTGCCAGTGGCAACCGCCCCCTGCTTCTGAGGAGCCCCAAAGCCACAGGAAGACACTCCTGAAAACCATACATGTTGCCATGGACACCACCAATCAAAGGCTCCTGGGCAGTTTAATTTTTTAAAGAGAGTGTTAAATATTTTACATCTTCTAACAGCACGGCTTCTTCCTTGCCCACAATGCAAAAGAAAACCCTATACTCCTTGAACTAAGGATTCACACAAAATAAATACCAATGTGTAAGACAGCCCTCGGAGGTGTGTACCCACAGTCAAGGGCATCCTCTGGGTATCCTGGCTGCCTAGGTGTATGTTCCTTGCAGAAGCAACCTGGACAATCCAGAAAGAAGCACAGCCACCAAACCTCTTCCCTACTGGAGCTCTTCTGATCCCAAGAAGGGAAAATTATTTACAATGATGCTTCAGGTGTGTTTAAATAGCCCATGACTTTAATAATTAAAGATAAAACCAAGACCGTGGATTGTAATGCAGGCTAGCGGCTGCGGGGCCTCCTCTCGCAGCAGCTGTCCCCAAGAGAAGCCGTATCTTCTATCAGTGCTCAGGCATGACTAATATTTCCCAGTTCCTGGGAGGCCTCACCCCCTCACACCTGCCAGGACTGGCTCATTAACGTACCATGTCCAACATAAAAGCCCCACAAAGCAAATGCAAAATAGTCCTCAAAGGCCTGAGACCAAGTTGGCCTAGGCTCATGGGCCTGGCAACCAGGTTTTCAGCAACTACCACCAAAGCCTGCCTAGGCCCTGGACTCTCCCGAGTCCCAGCTTTCTCCAGCTACTCTATTTTCTGTCCCGATTGGGACTGTGCTTTCTCCAGGGCCTGATTCATTCTGTCCTGCTTAACGTAGCCCAGTTCCTACTTTTGCCTTGGCTTCACCATCCAGATGTCTGGCTTGCTCCCCAGCCTATTGCCCGGGCACTGGGGCAGCAACTCAAATCTCCCAGATCCAGTTCCAGTCTTTCTTACCTCATCCCTGGCTTCCAGATCCAGCCTCCTGTGTGCACTGTCTACAAAGAGAGACCCAAGCACAGACGAATCAGCAGTGTGTATGCTACAGCAGCCTTGCAAAGACCCCCAACAGCAATGCACCATGAAACTGTTTCCATTTTCTCTCCTGTTAATTTGTTATCAGCAACTACAACCCCTGGCCATCATTCTGTCCTGGTGAGAAAGTCACCCAACGCTGGATCTGCCCTGACTAAAGACAAACTCTGAGTAGAGAAGAACAATCGGCAAATGAACTGTATTTATTTACAACGTCCGAAACTGTTCACGTGCACAGCCACAATATAGACACAGATTCTAGGCAACGAGAGAAACAGGATTTCACACATTATGTCCTAGTGACCCTTCATATTGAGAAACCAAGCTCAAAGGTGGCCCGCAGGCAGATGGGAATAATCAATTCATGTAGGGAGTTCCCTGGTGGTCCTAGTGGCTAAGACTCCACGTTCCCAATGCATGGGACCTGGGTTCGATCCCTGGTCAGGGAACTAGATCCCACATGCCATAACTAAAAAAAGATCCCTCATGCCACACCTAAGACCCAGCGCAGCCAAATAAATATTCAAAAATAATAATCGATGTTTAAGGCATACTAGAAATGAGGAATGAGTTTCCTCATCTGGGATCAACTGAGTGCCTGTTCCTTATGGCAGTTACAGCTGCCATGAGCTAGAAGATCCCTCTGATGATGAAAAGTCAGGGCCCACCTGGGACTGACATGGGCAGAGCCATGTACAGGTTAAGGTACAGTAGTCAGTACTCCTGCTCACTGGTGTTGGAACTCAGGCAGTATCTTTATGCCATGTTGAGAACCCAGGTTGCCAGGAACAGACTCCTCACAGTCATTCCTGGGTCGGTCATGACTACACGCCTGACTTCAGGTCCATCACTGGCCTCTCTCTACTACCTGCCACGTGGGTTATATGCATGTCTAGAGCATCCTCACTCCCCCGACGCCCCACACACTTGTCACCCAAAACCTTCCTACTCACAACCCAAAACAAACTGGAATGCCTGCTGGGGAAGACAAGAGCCCAACCCTCTGAGTGTTAATGAGGAAATAAACTTGAGGAGGGTGGGGTCTATGTCTACACTGTTCACTAGTATTTGTTTAATGAGTGCAATGAGACTGTGGTTATTAAAGTACTTCTTAAACAAAAGTTCCACATGTAAGCAGGGACTCACCTCACAAATGGGCACCCTCCCAACCCTGGGGCTAACAGCAGAGCTCTCTCTTCATCCAGCAAAGTGGGCTGGATGGACATCAGATGGACCTCCCTGCAAGGCTGAGCTATAGTGGGAATGCAAATCACCAAGGGATAGAAACTTCCAAGAAAAGACCAGGATCCCAACCGCTAAATTACCTGGCTCTGTTCCTTTTCTCTTCTGCACTCCTTTGGCATATCCCTTTGCTCCATGGGTAATGGTCAACATCTGTGACCTCATCCTTCCAAGAGGGAGATGTCGGCAGAGGGGGGAGGAATGTTTGGGGACAGGAGAAAGGGTTATGGGTAGAAGCAGACCAGAAGGAAGGGGACATCAAAAGGATTCTTGCTCTGAGTACCAGTGACCAGTACTGGGGCTTCGTGAACATGCTGGCATTTTCACATCAGCTCACATGACTGAAGAGGCTTAGAAATACTCAGTTCTATGTCCCTCTCCAGATGGTTGGTCAGCTCTACAAATACAGCTTCACTGGCCAATGTTCTTTTTCAACTCCATGGTTGAAAACACCCCCTTGACACTACCAGTAACTTCTGACCCATTCTCATTCTCAATACAGCCACCAGCATTAGAGTGATGACTATGCGTCAGGCACAGCTCTAAAGACTTGTGCAATCCTGTGAAGTGCGCACTATTATTTTTCTCCATTTTACAAGTGAGGCAACTGAGGTACAGACACATAACTTATAGAGCGAGGATGGGGACCCAGGCAGCCTGAGCACAGAGGTCACCCCTTCATCACTCTGCTCCCTGATCTCACTTCCAGAAGAGGCAAGCCACGCTCCAGCTCAGGCCCATCCAGCTGCAAGACCTTAAACTAATGGCCTTTCTGTGCCTCAGAGGCGTGTGAAGCAAGGCTGATCACAGACACCTGGTCTGCTGTGCACAGGGCAGCCACTAGTCTCACGTGGCTATGGAAGACTTGAGACGCCGCTAGTGTGACCAAGAACCCGAATTGTACATTGTACTTCATTTTAGTAACCCACTCCAGTATTCTTGCCTGGAGAGTTTCATGGATAGAGAAGCCTGACGGGATATATAGTCCATGGGGTCACAAAGAGTTGAACACGAATAAGTGACTAGCTTTTAGTTAATTTCAACTTAGAGAGTCATATGTGGCTAGTGGCTACCAGATTGGAAAGTTCAACTCTGGTCTCTAAATTCTAGGATACCGGGTGCCATTTCTTTTGGTCACTGCTATAGTCACAGAGACCAGCACAGACCCTAGCACAGCCTGTGGTTGGAGCTCAGCAACTATTTGTTGAACAAATCAAAAGCAAAGGGCTTTTCAGGTGCCACAACTTCATTGCCACACAAGGATCGATTGTTCAGGTTCTCTGCTCACTGGACATCTAGCCTCAGCTTGACCAGGAGCTCAGGCCTCCCAAAGCAGATCAGGAGGGAGAGGCTCTCAAGATGAAAAACTATAGAGGCAAGTCTTCTAAAGGTTCAACAGAAATAAATCTACCTCCCTGAAATTTCCACTTACTCATCCTGGCACTTCAGCTCACAGGTCTGGGAAAACCAAAGTTATAAGACAGCACTTAAACATTTTTAAACACTATAAATACAGTATAATACCTCTAATTCATTTTCTTAATTAGTACAAATACAAATCTTAGTTCACTGTGAGGCTGGTTAAACAACTACATGACTGAGATCTGTTTGGGGGAACAATCCCCTACTGTCAGAGCTATGGCCCAGGACTGCTGTCTCCACTGACTTAATGCATTCACATCCCCCCTCTCCATGAGACAGCCAGGGCGTATACAGCTAAACTCCCAACCAGTGAGGCCTCATTCTGCAAACAAGGTTTGGGGATCCTGGCAGAGCAACTCACATTTTCATATCTCCTTGATGTACTCTTTCTAAGTGGAAAAATCTAAGTCTGCACACATCTCCTATGAGCTGACTGTAGCAGACACAGGAGATACTAATACAACTCCATGCAGCCCGCACCAAGAGCCCACATCTAGAAAGAGTAAGAGGTGAAATCTGCAGACTACTTACCCCATCCAAGTCACTGAACTAGATCAGGAGAAAGACATATAAACCAAACAAGATCAATTCAGTGTGACACACGCTGTAACAGACACAAGTACAAAATACTGAACTAAAGAGATACCCGGAGGGACCCTGCACCGTGGCTCACACACAGCAGGCACTCGGGGCAGTGAACTCAATCAAATTCTGACCAACAGCTCAATTGAAAGCTGAGGAAACCACAATCCAGACAGGTTAAGTGACTGCTCAAGGTGACCCAGGTAGTTAGTGACAGGGCTGGACATGACAGGTGGGCCTCATCACTTACCCGCCGAACAGTCTATAATCCATCTCACAGTGCTTCTTATCTGACCCCTCATGGGGAGGGAGCCAGGATCTGCCTGCTGCTTGTTATCACATCCATCTCAGGATAAACAATGGATACATTTTTGTAAGATGGTATGTTGGGCACTCTCTTGAAATATGAGGAGTTACTGTGTGCATGCCATCTTAGAAACATGCATCCAATCATCTAACAAACATTTCTTGGGAATATACTATGTTTCAGGTGCCTGTTTAGAGGCTTGGATAAAGAGATGAAACAAACTCCTAGTCAGATCAGAACACCCACATTTATCTCTGCTCTCTCCCAGAACCCCACGAAAAGGACAGCAGAGGAATCTGCTTTTTAATGGAAAGGAGACAATGGCTGATGAGATATGTTAACAGAATTCTCAAAGACAGAGAGCCAATTGCCAGGCAGTCACTGATACAGGTTTCTGCTTCATCTGCTCTGCTGAGTACAAGCAGGGTAGAAAACCACTGAACAAATGGTGCCTAGGCCACAAAAACAGGAGAAGGCTCGGGAAGGGAGGGGGGCACCAGGGATTGTGAGGGGAGAAGGGGAGGGGACTAGGAAGAGGGGAGCCTGCTGAAAGTTGGCGCAGGGAGCAATCAGACTCCAGGGTCCCTCCTTCAATCTGCTCAGTCTGGCGACCTCCCTCCCTGGGCCAGCAGGATGTGGAGGATCACAGTTCAGGCAAATTACACCAGACATTCTGATTCAGATTCAGACACAGCTGAGGGAGAGATACAGCTGAGGGAGGTAGGGAAAGCACGGAGCAACTTTCGGAAAACAGACAGACAGAGTGAACGTCTGCATACCAACCAGGGTAACCCTGCCTCCTTCCCCATCAAGGCTCCTGGAAGGAACAACACACAGCCTGTTACACCCCCCAGGCACACTCCTCTCCAGGAACACCCAACATTCCCCGAGAAAAGATCTACAGACACCAATATCTAGGTGTCTCCAGTGAAAAAAGGAGAGGCTCTCTACTGAATGACCCTCCAATGAGGTTCACAAGCCCCCTTCCTTGTCCCACAGATCCCCAATCAGCATCTTGGTGTCCACTCTTAAAATATAAACCATCAGTGATCAGCATGCATGGAAAGATGGTTCCAATGGGAAATACAATAACCAAAAGAAGCGGAAAAAGGGACTTGACAGAAACAAAGACAGCACAGGAGAAGCAGAAAAATAGCAAAAGCAAACAAAATACAACATATATAAGTGAATTCACTGCACCCATGAAGCAAGAACAAGATGCTATTTAGAAAAAAAAAAAAAAGAAAAATGAATCTTCAAAGTAAAATGGAAAACAATAAAAGATTTTAAAGTTACAAACTTGACCCAGGATGTCCAACATCTAAGTAATGGGAGTTCCAAAGACAAAACACGAAAAAGGACAAAAGGAAATTAACAGAGAAAAATATAAGAAAATGTCCCCAAAATGAACAGTGTGAGTCTTCAGATCAAAAGAACACAACAAGGACCCAGCATAATACTTTTCAAAGCAAGAACAATCCAAATATAGGGAAAGGGAAAGGATCCTAAAACTTTCAACAACAACAACAACAACAAAAAAAGGTTATCCATAAATGATCAAGAATCAAAATAGCATTCAAATTTTGACATTAATATTGGAACCTAGGAGACAGTGGAGCCACGCCTTCAAAATTCTAAGGGAAAATGGCTTTCAACCTAAAATTCTAAACAAATCAAAACACCAATCAAATGTGAATGCAGAGTAAGAACAGTTCAGACAAGCAAGTTTGAGGTGACTGACTTGTATAGACCCTCTCTCAGAAACTCCTGAGGAATAAATCAACAGAAAATGGAGGCTCCAACCAGAGTAAAGTGAGGGAATCCCCAGGACGAGCCATGCCCTAAGCCTAGAAGTCAGTCAGCTCGGAATAAAGGGGAGGAACTGAGGCCTCTGGGAGTGAGACCTCCAAGGGAAAAAAAATTGCAGTAAAAGAAAAAGGAACACGTGTATAAGACAGAGAGGTTTTCAAAAGCCTCTCAGAAACTCTGGGATAACCACAAAGGAAACTAAATCAATAGGAAAAAAGCAATTATTAACTCAAAAAAATGTACAAGAAATTTCATTACAGTACAACTGTAAGGCTCAGCCAGGAACTCTATCTACACAGTCAAAATAATATAAGTATTGACTATCAGTGTAACAAAAAACTGTGACAGACCACACTGGGAGGACATGAAGGAAACCAAGCATGTGGGGAGAAGAGAGAAGAGGGGAATGAGGGCTCCTCTAATCCACAGCAGGACAACAGTACTATCAGCATAAACAGCCAAAAGGCCTGGAAGTGACTACGGAAGGCAGAGTAACGGCCCCTCCAAGATGAAGACGCCGATATCCTAATCCCCCAACCCACAAACATGGTATCATTACATGGCAAAAGGGAATTAACGTTGCAAGTGGAAGAAAGGCTGCTAATCAAATGAACTTCAAACAGGGAGATTATCCTGGATTATCCAGGTGAGCCCAAAGTAACCACAGGGTCCTCAAAAGTGGAAAAGGGAAGGGGAAGGCAGTCAGGAAGGTGTGACTATGTTAGAAGGTCAGTGATGGACGGAAGTACTCAACTGGCCATTGCTGGCTTTGAAGATGTTGAAAGGTGGCCATGAGCCAAGGAATGCAGGCGGCTTCCAGAAAGTGGAAGATGCAAGGAAGAGAATGCAGCCCTGGCACCATCTTGACTTTCACCCAGTGAGACCCTTTTCGGATTTCTAAGCCAGAGAGCTGTAATTTAAATTTGTGTTGCTTTAAAGCCACTACGTTGGTGGTAATTTGTTCCTGCAGCAACAGAAAACCATGTTCCATGACCAGCCCTGGGGAGTGGGTCATCAGGATGGGTGACACAGCCTTCTTCCTGAGCCTTGCAGTGTTATTTGAATTTTAAAGTCATATATATGACTTTGATACAAATTAAATTTTAATTTTAAAAGAGCTGAAACACAAATTCTCTCTTGTCAGAGCTCATAATCCGGTAGAGAAAACAGGGCCCCGGCTACTGCTGATAGGCAAACACGGGAAGAAAGCACCTCTTTGAGATGTGAGGACATCTGAAAGGAGCGGGCGTTCACCAGGCAAAGGAGAAACAGGCCTTCTGGAGAAGGATCAAAGACCAGGGGGAACATGAAGCAGTTCTGAATGATGGCACATCAGTGGGTCTCGCAGAGGCAGCAGGAAAAGCTGGGTGGACAGTTCCCAGCACCACAGGTGTGACACCTGCCCCACTGCTGGCTTCTCTGACTGGTCTGGGACTTGCTATGCATATTTAGGGCTGGTATGGACAAGAGAAGACCCCAAACACAACGTTTTTCTGGAACATCAATTGCACCCAACAGTGAAGTGTTTTAAATGCTTTTACTCTAAAAACCAGCACAGATGTATTATAGAAGACAAAACTCACGTGAATTTTTAACATAAAAATTGGTGACTTCTTGTTTGAGAGGCCCACTGTAGACACTAAGCTATTTGCTGACCGCTGAGCATCAAGATTCAACCATCTCTACAATTATTACAAGAGTCAGAAGAAAGGTTAAAGTGCCATCACATGTATCCATCAAAGCACCCGGGACTTCACACCAGCAACCTCTCAAGGGCTGCCTACCCTCCCTGAGTTGGGTCCCAGCATGAATGGGAAAGTTGAGAAGCATGTCATTCTTTTCCAAAGTGGTCTAGGGCCTGCTATTGCTGGGTAACTTAGCTCTGCCTGGGGAAACAAACAAACAAAAAAAACTATCACACTGAGTGTTTCCTACATATCTTCTCTTGGTCATAAGCCTGTCCATCTTTCTCCCATCCCCTCTCTAAAGATTACCAGGATCACTGATAAAAACCCAGCTCGACCATCAGCACCTCCGATCCCCTATAGCCCAGGCCTCCATTAGAGAATACATTGCAGACACTCTTTCCATGGAAGGAAGTCAAGTAATAGGGCACATCTCTTGGGAGAGGGTGTCCCCTGTGTCCACAAACAAGGGTGGAAACTTTTTCTATTGTTGTGGCTGTTTTTGTGATAAAAACAATAATATCCATGTGACAGTGAACTGGGAAATTTTTTTTTTCTGTAAAGACTCACTACTGACCACAGAAGAGGATCAGAGAGGGGAAAAAAAAAATATATATATATATATATCTCTCTCTCTCTCTCTCTCTCAATGGAAGACCACACAGAAGTAAAAAGCAATTTAATTGGGTTTAGTTTGTTTTTTCATGTGTAAAACACATACACACATTCAAAAAAAGTGAACTCAACTGATTTCAAACAGAGAGGATGAGATTTTAATAACACCTTAAATATATTACAATTAGTTATGTCATTGACAGAAAATAAAAGATGGGAGAGGAGATCAAAGAAAAAGATACAATAGAAGGAGAGAAAAAGAAATGGATAGAGGGGGGTATGGGAGGAAAAGGACGGGAAGACAGCAAGACACAGGGACAGACAGACATGAGTAACCACACACAAAAAGAAGGAACAGCTAAAGGATTCACAGAGACACTTCCTGCTGCTGCTGCTGCTGCTGCTGCTAAGTCGCTTCAGTCGTGTCCGACCCTGTGCACCCCAGAGACGGCAGCCCACTAGGCTCCGCCGTCCCTGGGATTCTCCAGGCACTTCCTAGGCCAAAATAAATGACACTGCATATGCCAGGGTAGGCTTGGGCTACAGACTTCAAAGTATTATCACCTTTTATCCTTGCCTTCGAATGGTTACTAATCTGGCTAACCACTGTTCACAGCTCTTTAATTGCTCATTTAAACATTCTGAGGCTTAGCTCAGGTCAAGGGCCAGAAGCTCCCTTCAGACATGCCACAGTCAAACAAATCATTTACCTCCAAGTATCTCCTCTACAAAGGGAGTACATGAAACACTCTTACACAAACCACCATCTCAGAAAATGTACAAAGCATCAATAAGAGACAGGAGAAAATGCTGTTTGCATTGAAAAGAAATTCCATGGAAAACTTTTTAGTTTTGCATTTAAAAAGCAAAAAAAAAAAAAACAACCCAGAACTGGTACTTCAGCAGAATGGGTTCCCACCTCAGCATTTTCCAGCATCACTCCCAGCACATTTGACTTTCCACATGTTCAAGTTCTGCCTGCCCCACTGGCTTCAAAGGCCTGAGTTGGCTCTGAAACCAAACACTGCAAGCTAAGGGTCAACAGAGAGATCCCAGGGGACTGACTCCCAAGTCAGTCTCAGCCCTTCCTGGACTCTCTATCCATCCTCTCCAATGACTGTCCAAAGCAATCCCTTACTTCACTCTAAGGGCTGCAGAAATCTGCTATTTCACAGCTGATAGAGCCTCCCCCTTCCAGCTCCATCTCTTCTTCCTCCAAGTCAGGTGTCTGTTTTCCCCTTCCTTACCTGACCAGCCCCCAATTTCCTACCTGGTCTACTTCCCCAACCTCTCCTTTCTGCCCCTAATCTCTCCTTGCTCTTCTCTACCCTGTCTTAGTATCATTGCTCTCAGAGGAAGAGGGGGCATAGGAGGTATATTTAGAACACAAAACCTAGAGTCAATCCACCTGAGTTTCTGCCCAGCTCTGTATCTTACTAGCTGTTTGACCTTGAACAGCCAAGCCACCCAATTCCTCAAATTCCCCAGTGAGAGGGGGATGAACCTGGCAACCACAGACGTCTTGTCCAACTCTCAGGTCCCAGATATTCAAACACCCACCTGTATAACCATAAATGAAGCAGTGAATTAAACATACACAGAAATGAATTATAGAAATTCCCTTTCCTCAGCATTCTGTCACCCCAGCTAGAGTTCCAAGCCCCCCACACTGAGGGGCTGTACCTCACTCTGAGATGTTCGAACTCTAAATTACTTAGATACAGCAAAGCCTTCCCCAATCACACTAATCAAGGAACAGATGAATCTGAATATCCAACAGAAGTCTGAGTCCTGGAATGTTTCTTTCATGGCATCGAGCAATACTGTGAATTTAACATCAGCTTAGCAAACAGAAAAGAATCTAGAAATGCCATCGAAAACTGTCTTGTGAATCTAAGAACAGTTATGTGTCGGGAACCCTGGAATATAATCTACTCCTAAACCCTCTACTTTCCCAACAAGGGCAGAGGCCCAGAGAGCAGAAGCCACAAACCCAAAGCCCAGAGCAGATCCATGACCAGATCAAAGCCAGAGGTCCTGCTTCTGGCCCAGAGGACTTTCACTAAAGCTTTTTGAGACCATCCGTTTCCTTTTTCAAAGAGACAGATTAAACCCCAAATTACCAGTGAGGTCTCTGTACAACAAATCTATTTCCAAGTCCAGGGAAGCAGACCAGAGCTAAGTTTGGATGGCCAGATGATTACTAATACTACCTAACAAGCTTTCTCCCCTGAACCTTGCCCATTCATTCTCTGCAGAGAAAACCCCAGACTCTGCTATCTATATGGAACTCTATTTTGGAGAAGTGGGAAGCGGAAACCCATACAGTTCTTTGTTCTGACACCAAGAAGCATCTGCTTTCCAAAAACTCCTACCTCACCTTCCAACATTCCAAGTACCTTCAGAAAAGTTCACAGAAACTCTCCAACTAGAATAAAAGAAAGCAGGAGGTAACAGGAGGAAAGGTCCAACCGAGGGTGGGTGTGTAACAGACAGTGGGTGTGTAACAGACGATGATAATACCCTCCCAGCTCTTCACCCTAGGGGTAGAAAGCATCTCTTTTCAGCTGCCAATACCCTGCACCAGAGATAGTCACCAGAGATAGTGCCACTCAGCGCCCTCCAGCAGAGAAATGAGCTCTCTGCAACCCCTGAAGAACTAACCCTTTCCTAACCAACCACTCTAACAGTGCCCAGGACAGAGGTACCAACAGACCAATCCTCCCAGCCCTCCTCTCCCACTAAGAGCCTGAAACATCAGAGCTCTGATGGCAAGGAGCTATTTAAGGCAGCATCAAGAGGGTGGGGCAGAAAATTGCTGGCAATATCCTCCTCCGCCACCCCTCCCTCCCTCACAGCCAACAGACACAGACACACACACACACACACCTTCTGGCTCCATAGACAGCCATTAACCTCACCTATGTCTCTAAGGTCTAGAGATCTGGAGTCCCCAAACGTTCAGCATTTGTTTTCTGTCACTGAGGCTGCTCCACCCCCTTCTCTTCCACCACCACCAAGCCACCTTTACAATCAAAAACACAAAATTTAATCTAGAGTTCAACAACCAAGGGGCTTGGAGATAGACAAGCCCTCCCTGGCCTTCACTTAGGAAAGAAAAAGGGCACCTGGGGTGTGGGGGGGAGGGGTGATGTCAAAAGCCTGCCAAGCTAGATAGGCTCCATGCTATCTCTAATTGAACCTCCCTCCTATTGATGGTGAAATCAATTCGGGCAATTTCGGCAGGTCGGCCCTGTGACAAGAGGGGCATCCCAGCGCTCAGTTTACAACAAAAATTCAAAGGCTCAGCCAGAACATGCTGGGAAAATCCAGGGTCTGGATAAAACGAGCTACACTCAGTGGGATCCTTTCTGCTTTTATGTAGCAATGTAATAGCGTAATAAATTCTGTCTGCCTGAGGAAAGCATGCACTGGTGAATTTCAAAGCCATTTTAAGAAAGCGGATGCACCGGGATGCAGAATTCAACAGCACATTCCCTCGTGGGGGGGGGGGGGGGGACGTAATGATTTCAAGCTTGTTTTCCCCTCTATCTTGAATGGCGCTAGCGCTTATCAAGGAAGCCACCTCGGAAAACCTCCAGAAGAGAGCCGGGGATGCCCGGGGAATCCAGAGAAAGGAGTCGCTTTCTGTTCATCTCGGTGAGGAGCTGGCTAGCAAGAAGCTGCCAGTCACTCTGAGGGATGAAGGATGAAGAAGCATGGCCGGATGAGCAGGCACCGGCGTCCCCGGACACACATACACACGTACCCGCTCATTCTGGCGGGTCCTAGGCCAGGCCGACAGTCCTTGCTGTGCTCCCGCCGCCCTCTCCTCCAGAGGGATGCTAATGAATGAACACACCTGAGAAGCCTCCATCCTGCCGCTCGCTCCCTCCTTCTTCCTCTGGCTGCTGCAGAGGAGCCTCTCCTCGGTAGTTTCACTTTACAGCGTAAACCCACTCGGGCTTTGATGTCTCCTCCACCCACCCATATTGCAGCCAGCCTGAAGCAGGCGGACGTTCTCCTTGCAGAGGCCATGATCGCACGTACCCCCACCCACCAAAAAAAAAAAAAATCTGGAATATCCCAAACCCCGGCACACTGGGAAACTTTCCCTTAAAAACTGAGGATCCACCAAGCAGGCAGGAAGGAGGGTTCGACCGAGGGGGGCCACGGTTTCCCCCGCGACCACGGGGGATGCTCTGGGGGGAGGGGGTCCCCCAAGTCCTTCCAACAGCTGGCCCTTTAAACGCACCTCCTCCGAGCGTGAGACAAAGGCGCCGCCCGCGGGGGCTGGGCTGGCGCACGCCCCCAGCGCCGGTGCTGGTGATCTAGCAAGCGTCGGCCGAGGGGCGGCTGGCGCGGGCTTACCTTGCGGGTCTCCGGGCTGGCGGGCCGGCGGCGCGCGTCCTGCCCCACTCGCACTACACGCTGCAGTTGGCCCCGCTCTGTTTTTCTGGGACTCGGCGCTGACTTCACCGACACTCCGCGGCCGGCCAATGGGCTGCGGCGGCCGCCCCCTTATTAGCATGCGTCTGGAACCGTCCACTCCGGGGGCGCCTGGGAGGCGGGCGGTGCTAGGGGGCGGTGCCGGGCTCCGCAGTGACAGGAAGGGGCGTGTGCGCCAATGGGAGGCGATGAAGCGCCCCCCACCACCCCGCCCCGCCCCGCCCCGCTGCATTGTGAGCCGGGCGCGCGGGCCCGCGGATCTCCGGCCGAGAACGTGCGCGCGGTCCCAGTAACCCTTTTTTGTCCTGGGTGGCCTCGGGCTGAGCCGGAAGGTGGCCCGGCGCGCCCTCTGATTCTTCTGAGGGATCATCCCAGGGGAGCTGGGAAGGAATCTTAGGCATTAAAAAAAAAAAAAATCCTAACCTGTCTTGAGTGCATATAACTTAACCCCTGTACCCCAGTTTGCTCATTTTTAAAATGGTCTAATAACCAGTACCTATTTCGTAGGACACAGAAAAGACGAATATAGTTAAGGTATGTAAAGCTCTTCCCAGGTGGCGCTAGTGGTAAAGAATCTGCCTGCCAAGGCAAGAGACAAAAGAGACACAGGTTCAACCCCTGAGTCGGGAAGTTCCCCTGGAGGAGGGCATGGCAACCCACTCCAGTATTCTTGCCTGGAGAATCCCATGGACAGAGGAACCTGGCGGGCTACACAGTCCATTGGGTCGCAAAGACTCGGACACGACTGAGGCAATTTAGCGCACACACACTCATTCGTGTAAAGCGCTTAGATCGGTGCCTGGCGGTCCCGCAGCGTGTTTCTACTATCAATACACCTGACGCCAGCCAATATGCTTAATGCTTCCTAGTTTTTCTCTGTTTTGATCCTCATAGTCCTACAGGAGAGTCGCTATTACCCATCCATATTTTTCAAGTGAGAAAACTGAAATGGTTTAA
This sequence comes from Bos javanicus, assembly GCF_032452875.1. Taxonomy (NCBI): domain Eukaryota; kingdom Metazoa; phylum Chordata; class Mammalia; order Artiodactyla; family Bovidae; genus Bos; species Bos javanicus. Next base: position 16,951,520 of record NC_083893.1, read on the forward strand.
GTGGCTTGGTCAGGGTCACACTGGTGCAATCAGGATTTGAAGCCAGGCTCTGAGACTTCATTCGTGTGATATAGTATTCAGCGGTCCCACGGGAGATATATGTTAGGCCCTGGGGTTACTGCCAAAAATGAAACAGACAAGCCTCCTCTGCTCATGAAGCTGCCATTTTAGTGAGGAAGACAGGCAAATAAACGAGTGAATAAATAAACAAGATTGGAGGCAATGTGTCAAGCAGCGTGAATAAAACAAAACAGGGTCAAGCGCAAGTGGAGAGACAAGGTCTTTGCTAGATGAGTTCAGAGCTAACCTCTGTGATATCATCCTGACCTCTTCCAAGCCCTCTCAGTGTTACAGAAAGAAAACAGGGAATTCAAAGAGGAGAAACCCTCCTGCCCAAGGTCAATGCCGGCAAGTAACCAGCCTGGAACTTGCTCCTGCCACACCTAGCTTCCTGCATCCCTGGGGCATCCTTGAAGGTGGGGCAACCATCCCTTAGGCTAAACACCACTGATTTTTGTCACTGCCCTTGGCAAGAATCTTCAGTCAGAGCATGTTCCCAGTTAGCAGACTGTGTGTGTGCACGGGAAGGAAAGACTTTGATCACTGCACAGTCTCATGGGAAACACATCTGCTAAGATGCTTGGATATCAAGGAACAGTGACAATTGTTTGCTGAGCACTTGCTGTCCTAGGCTGCATAAAGAAAAAAAAAATTCGGAGTCTCCTAGCCGCCCGGGAGTTTATTCTACAGTCGAATAAACAAGAAACCACTAGAAAACTTATTAATCTAAGGAACCCCCAGGCCAAGCCTCCCCCAGCTTGCACCTCATCCTCTTGTTGTGCAAAGAACATTAGACTAGAAGTCCAGCTTCCCTGGCTCTGCTATGAACTTCCTCCATGATCTAGGTAAGACAGTTCCTCCTGGGCCAGTAAAGTAATGAAACAGCTAATACGCTTGTCCCTCCGTATCTTTGGGGGATTTGTTCCAGGATCCCTCTCAGATACCAAAAGCTGCAGATGCCTCAATTCCCTTATCTAAAATGGAGTAATACAAGGAATGGGATTCCCTGGTGGCTCCAGTGGTAAAGAATGCAGGAGATGTGGGTTGGATCCCTGGGCTGGTAAGATCTCTGGAGAAGGAAATGGTAACCCACTCCAGTATTCTTGCCTGGGAAATCCCGTGGACAGAAGAGCCTGGCGGGCCACAGTCCATGGTGTCCCAAAGTGTTGGACAGGACTTAGTGACTAAAGAGTTGGACAGGACTTAGTGACTAAACAACAACAAATTATACAAGGAATACAGTTGACCCCCCAGATCAGTGCATTTCACATCTGAGGATTCAATCAGCTGTGAAGCAAATTTCATCACACCTGATTTGGTTGAATCTACAGGTACAAAATCACTGACACCACATTGCAACCCCAGGAGGAACTGTTACTATTATCTTGAATTTATCCACAGAGGAAAAGAATGACAACTGGAGAAATTAAGTTAACTGCCTACCCAGAAAATTCTGGGTAACACCACTTAGAATAGCTTAAAAAAAAAAAAAAAAACCCAAATATTCAATTTGAGAGGTTTAGTTAAGAAAATTACAGTACAACCAAATGACAGAATATCACACTGCCACGAAAAATGAAAAAGTATAATGACTCATTAACGCACAAAGATGCTCATATCACTGAATAGAAAAGTAAGTTGAAAACTCATTTTGTACTGCAGTCTCACTAGAACTATTTCTTATGGGTTTATGAACATCTTCTCCTCATCTCTATTTTTTCTCTTTTTTTTATCATGAACATCTATCAAATTGTTCAATGAAAATAAAACAAAAGAATCTTACAATAAAAGACAAGACTCTATCCATGGAAATTTGATCTCTAGGCAAAGCCTTCCCCTGTAAGTGGGAAACTGCCTGGAGGAATCTTTAATGAGGCCTCAGTCTTTGAGTCATCCCTCAAGTGTTACACTCCTCTGCTAGTTTCAGTATGTAAGTCATTAGGGTTTATGAGATAAATGAGAACATACTGGAAGGACAGACAGGAAGGGGAAAGGATAGACAAAAAGAAGTAAAAATCTTACTACCCCGCAACACTCATCTAAAATGTCTCCTCCAAGAAGTGTTCAGGTAAAGGCGTATATGGGAAAAGAATCTAAAAAAGAGGGGATATATGCATATGTATAATTGATTCCCTCTGCTGCACACCTGAAACTAACTCAACACTGTAAATCAAATATACTCCAATAAGCTTTTTTTTTAAATAACAAGTGTTTAGAATTATGATCTAATAACATTTTGACACTGAACGTGACCCAAGAAATCATCATGTAAATTTGCTGTTGTCTGCAATCTTTCACTGACTCATCTAAGTATCAGGCCCTGTGCTCAATGCTGGTGAGACCTGCCTCCCCACTTACCAAAGGTAAACCCTGGGGTAGCAGAGGCCCAAGGAAGTCCAGCTTCACTGGGGTGCTGAGAAGGTTCCCACACTTGGTTCTTTACTCTCACCATCCTGAAATTCTTCATTTTTAAACAAGAGACCAAGTTTTCATTTTGTATTGAGTCCCATAAACTATGTGGCTAGTCCTGGAGAAGAGAAATACCAAGACCTCATTAGTAGCCTATCAGTGATCAAGCCTGGAGTAAGGCTCGAGGCTTTCTACTCTGATCCCAGTCACTCTCATATCATACGGTCTCATTCCTTGGTCCCAAGAGAAATGTGAGCACTCCCTGCTTTCCAGTCTATAGCGCTTCATTTATTCCTTTCTCGTGGAATTTACCATATTTGGCATGAACTTATGTATATATGTGCGTAATCTTATTCCTCACCCTCTCTTCCCACCAGATTGTAAATTCCGTGAGGACCGTGAGGTCCTGGCTTGTGTCCGCTCATCTCAGACAGTGCTTAGCACTGTGCTTTACACACTGGTAAAACTGTGCTTACATTTAATTTAATCTTATTAGTAACTCCTCGTTTTCTCTTCACTTGCATCAGATTATTCCCAGCAGTCCTTCCGCTGTTGGAGAGAAATTAAAATATCAGGCAGGAGGGTCGAGCACATAAACCAGGATCATAAACACGTTGTAGGAAGTATCATTCAAGCAGGCCATAGGGTGAGGAATTGGGAGAAGAGCTGGCAGGATTTTGTGGAGGGCAGCCCAGAGATGTCAGTCTTTCCTCCATCTTCAGGGTCACACATCCTGGGAGAGGGGGATAGAAAAAAGATGATCCAGAGATACCAGAAAGCATAGTTAAGCCTATGGGCAGAATCCTGGCTCCAGTGCCTAATGTGGAACTCTTATGCAAGTTCTCAGGTCCCTCATCCCAAACAGGACAGAGAGATAACTCTCCTAAGATTTACTTGTGAGCTGTATATGACAGCGTGTGTGTGAAATGCTCGACATATAAGCACTCACTAAGCAGATATTATTACTAATATTACTAGGAGGCCAAGTGGTGAATGATGCTTCTTAAAATGTGTTGATTTGGGTAACTTGTTTTTCCAGTTACCTGGAAGATTGATCATAGTCATTTTCAGACATATCAGCTGGAAAACACCAGGAGGGAAGAAGAAAATTGAATGAGAGAAAAGGAATTATGCCTCAAAGAGCTTAGCTGTTAAATCACTAAAATCTCTGGTGGTTGTTGGTACCTAATTTCTTCTGTATCACCTTGAAGAAAATGAAGCAAGTAGTAGAAAGAGTAAAACTCCCTTAAAGAATGGATTTTCTTGCTTCTTCCTAATGAATTACTAAGAAAAAGCAAATCTACACAGTCATGCCTGAGGGCACACAACTGATTTGAGTATCATGGAATGCTAGATCCAAGAATTCCGCACAATTTTGAGGTCAGGGCTGGCAGATGCTGCATTTGGGGATTTTGGAGAGATGAGTGGAGGCTGGTCAGGAGTGGGGCCACGCAGAGAATGAGAGGAGGCAAGGATCAAGGACATCACTGTGGTTAGGAAGCAAGGTCAAGATAAGAATGAATCAGTCACCCCAATGGTCTAGCCACCAGGCCTCTGTTTATCAATCTAAAAATGCTTGCTCCAGCATGTCTTATTGTTTGCCGTTGTTGTTCAGTCGCTAAGTTGTGGCTGTTTCTTTTTGACCTTATGAACACCATGCCAGGCTTCCCTGTTTGTCCTTCACAGTCACTCGGAGTTTGCTCAAACTCATGTCCCTTGAGTCGGTGATATCATACAACCATCTCATCCTCTGTCTCTCCCTTCTCCTGCCCTCAATGTTTCCCAGCATCAGGGTCTTTACCAAAGAGTTGGTTCTTCTAAATGAGGTGGCCAAAGTATTGGAGATTCAGCTTCAGCTTCAGCATGGGTGTATCCGGTGAATATTCAGGGTCGATTTCCTTTAGGATTGACTGGTTTGGTCTCCTCACTGTCCAGTGTAGAGGGGGTGGGGATGGGGGCAGTGCAATTCCAGCCCTCCAGAAACTCACATGGGTGGAGAAAGAAAGTAACAAAGAACTGTATTAAATGGTTCAAAGAGTGAGATGATTGCCAAGGAGTTTTGCGTCACAGGATGGAGGAGCTGAGAGCCACTTTCAGATCCTAGAGTCTTAATGATTAATCTACAGATGGGGAAATAGAAGGAGAAAGAAGGAAATTGATTTGATCTTGTGTTGTTGCTTAGATGAAAATATGTGTACATAATAGAATCCCAGTTCTATACATTTGTGTTTTATTTCCAGGGGCATAAAGTTTGGCTTTGAGACTGCTTCACACTTAGATAGCGGAAATAAGACATTTCAGTGTTGACCTGGGTGGACCTTTGGGAGTAACCAGACGCACAGCACGCACTTCTGACCGCTTCCACTGTATTAATGGAAGGGTCTGTCCTAGGTTGGGGGTTTGGACGCAGGACAAGAAGAACGGGCAGTCTGAAGGAAGCTGCTAGGAGATCATGTTTTCCTGACTAGGCAGGGGATTCATTGAATACAATATGCTGTGTTTACTTGAGAAAGACTCACTATTCTAAAGTAATTCAGTTAGTGAAGCGTTTACTTGAGAAAACCATTTTTATAGCTGGTGGATAGACCTGACCATTCTGAGAGATGCATTCTGGCTGAGGTTGGAGAGATCAAAAGGGGGAAGCCAGAAAGAGGGAAAAGAAGCTGGCACAGGAGAAGTGGGGGAGAACAAGAGAACCTGAGAGAGAAATACAGATGGTTTTAAATGGCCTGAGGGAAAACATACAGCAATTGCAGAAATGGGGCAACAAATCTCAGTAAACTAATGTAGCCTTAACAAGGTTAAAAAATCAACAACAATGGTGTTAAGGGAATAACTGACATTCTGGAAGCTGCTGGAAGCTTGTCAGAGGTGATTGGAAGAGTTCACTGAGGGAACTCATTACACAAGGCCAGATTGAGTCACATGGGTGCCCTGGGCAGGTTAGCAACACTTTGTCAGCATTCACCAATAGGAGACACCGAGCCCTGGGGAAAGGGCAGTAGGGAAGATGGCGGGCATGCCTATCAGGTATCAGCCCTTCTCCATTACCTCAGCAAGTCTGTCCTGTCTCCAGACTTGCTTGCCCTGTCTCTTAAACCTGTCTTCTAAACCTTCGGTTACCTCGACCCACTTTGTGCATGGTATTTTAGTGACTATCTCTAGTTACTGGGCCATGTCTCTAAGGGATCTTTCCACCTTGCTGCCCCAACTGGCTAAACCAGACAGTTCTCTCAAGCATGTGTGCCTCTCTGTGAGAGGAGGTCTTGGAAAATCACCCATTCCAGGGATGTTTGGAACCCTCTTTCAATGGGTAATCTAAGCTGTGCTTGCTTGGGCTACCTGTTTATCTGACTCTGTCTGTAGAAAGGAGATAATCTGAAAGAATCACGTCCTTTGGCTCATGGAGTGAGGGCAACTGGACTTTATACAAGGAGAAGTGGACAGAGATACATATACTCCTCCCTTAGGCCAAAAGAACCAAGGGCTTCTGTATTTGACATTTATTAGAAATAGGGAAGCCCTAGAAATAGAACAGAACCAGAGAGCATGCTAGACTCAGTTTCTCAGAATCTGTTGCCACCAGTCTGCCACCTCCAAAGATGGAAAGCCCTCTATCAAAAAGAAAGTGAGGACCCCAAGGAGTCAGTAGCAGCCCCTCTGTCTGACCCAGTGTGACCCCTGGACTAGGTTCAATGGGGTTAAACAAGGTGATTCCACCAGTTAGTATTTCAACTGTAGGCTGAGGGACTTCCCTGGTGGTCTAGTGGCTAAGACCCCCACACTCCCAATGCAGGGGGCCCAGATTCCATCCCTCATCAGGGAACTAGATTCCACATCTCACAACTGAAAATTTTACATACTGCAAGAATCTCAAAGATCCCAGGTGCCACAACTAAGACCTGACACAGCCAAATAAATAAATAGTTTTAAAATAAAATAAAAATAAACTGTAGGCTGCTCCAGTCTTGGGTTCCAGAGAATACTATACCTGGACTAGGGCTTCTAACACTCAAGACAGTTCATTGAAGGGGAGAAGAGCCAGCTAGGTAGCCCTGGGATCGTGGGAAGAGAACTCTCAAATCATTCAATTAACAAATCATGTGTCCACTCTGTCCCAGGTCCTCTACTCAGGGTTGGAAAACCAGAGAACAAGGATAGGCCCTCATCCTCAAAATGCTCACAGTGAAGTGAGAAAGACTGATAAAGACATGGATGATTACAAGACGGTGCGATAGACACACTCTTTTTTTTCTAAATTGAGATAAATTCACATATCAGAACATTTACCCTTTAAAAGTATAGAGCTCAGTGGTTTTTAGTGTATTCATGAGGTTGTGCAACCATCGCCACAAACTAATCCAGAACATTTTCATCACTGCGGAAAGAAACTTGTATCTATTAGCAGTCACCACCCCTGGTCCCCTGCTTCCCTCTTCCCTAATCCCTGCTAATCACCAATGTACTTTCTGTCTCTATAGGTTTACCTGTTCTGAACATCTCATATAAATGGAATCATACAACATATGGCCTTTTGTGTCTGGCTTCTCTCACTTATAATAATGTGAAAAAAGTGCATCCTCACTGTAGCATGTATCAATACTTTGTTCTTTTTTATGACTAAAGAACATTCCACTGTACATATATACTACAATTTGTTTATCCTATCATCAGTTGATGGACATTTGGTTTGTTTCCACTTTTTGGTTATTATGAACAATTCTGTTATGAACATTCACATACAAATTTTTGTATGAACATATGTTTTCAATTCCCTGGGCTTTATACCTAGAAGTGGAATTGCTGGGTCATACAGTAACTTTATATTTAACTTTCTGAGGAACTGCCAAACTAGCTTGAGTTAGTTTTCTGTTATTTTAACTGGCATAACCAGTACACCTTGCTGAATGAAAAGCTTGGGCCAATTTATTACTTTATGTACGTATTATTACCTTAGATATTTCAATAAAATTTTTCTGAGGATAAATATATGTGCAACTAATCATTTTAGGCAATTTTGAAAATGCAGAAGAGTTTAGAGGAAAAAGAAGGCATCCATATACCCAAAGTCCAAAGTACCACTATCCCCATTTGGCTTGCTTTTTTCCTTTTAATCTTTTTTTTTTTTTCTATGCATATATATTTTGTATACTTTTTATAAAATGACGTCACATTGTATGTTCAGTTTTATATTCTGCTTTTCTCTCTAATCATTATATTGTAAGTAGCTTGGCACTCACTGTTTTATAAACTGGTCTTCAGTTTTATTTATTTCGTGTTTTTCTTTTGAAAATGTTATCTTTATTTTTCTTACATTTGAAGAGGGGGCTAAGACTGAGGATGGGGAGACTTAGGGGAAAGAGGAGAAAGAAGACATGGAGAGAATGAAAGAGAAAGAATGACAAGAGTGGAGATGGCCCGTGTTTGCTTTCTTTGGGTCCCTATCTAATCCTATCTGCTTCCAGGAAAAGTTTAAGGCAATGCTGTCCTCCTGGCCGTAGCTCAGCTCCCCAGGCTCTTGCTGGTGGCTGTACTGCAGGGGTGGCTGCTGCACCCTGTGCCTGTGCCCTGAGGCTGAGCCAGAGCTGGCTCCTGCGGGCTGCAGTGTAAGACGGCCAATTCGCAATCCTAGCAGAATCAATCTGTTGGAAACTAATGAGGCACAAATAGTTCATGCACTCTGAGGCTGATCTGCCAAATGAGATGAACAGGGCTCAATCAGCGGGGAGAATCAATGATGCAGACATGCGTTTCGATCTAGCATTATTCCCCCCTGAGTTGCCCACGACATCACATTCTATTGTTTTGACGCTTCTGTGGCAGTTCTTGCCTAAGCTTCTGTGGGCCAGGCCAGGAGAACTCCCTTACCCAGAGTTTCATGTGTCCAGGGGTTGGTACATGCCAAGATTTGGCAACTGTGACTAAGAGGGCTGGACAGCCAACAGAAATGGGGACTTTCAGTTGTGCAATAAAATGCTAAATTCTATGTTTCTAAACCACCCTTTGTAATAGGTGATGTAATTAGCAAGGAACAGCATTCTGAACTTTCCAAGAGAACAAATCTCAAAAGCATTGTTCTATTAATTCATTTATAAATGAATTTATATAATTCATTTATAAAACACAAAATATAGTGATATGTTTTAAAGTTCTATCACTTCTTGTGCCACCAAGCTCATTTTCCCTTAAATAATCTGCTAGGAAGATGTGATCATTGTGAAAAAATTGGAAATAATTGATAAGCGGGAAGAAAAAATTTAAATCATCTCTATTAAATTTCATCTTTCAAAATTTTCTCACCATGCAGAATTATTTTGAAAATAATCCGTGGAATCCATTTTGTTTCACAGCCTACTTTTTATTCCAGTCAGGCCTTTTCCACAGTCACAACATTGCCTGGGAATGTCTGATGCCCTCTCTGTTTGGTAACCTACTTGGCCCTTGGGAGGCCTGACTGGAATGGTTTGGCTTCAGGTAAGTGTGGAAGGAACTGGTTAACATAAAATCTAACCACTGATGGGAGGTGGGTATCCTGCAGGAATTGGGGCCCAGGCAAAAGGTGAGCCCCATAGGCCTGGCTACTCAGCTAGCTCCAAGGCAACCATTAGGAATAAACAATGGCCAGTGTCTCCTGTTGGAGAAAGGAGTGGCAACCCACTCCAGTATTCTTGCCTGGAGAATTCCGAGGACAGAGGAGCCTGGTGGGCTACAGTCCATGGAGTTTCAAAGAGTTGGACATGACTGAGCAACTAACACACACACAATGTCTCCCGTGCAGTCAGCAGGTTAAACCTAAGAATGGCTAGAAAACCAAAAAGGCCCAGACTGAAGGCCAAGTCTGACCAAGAAGGTTCAGGGTGAGACCATCCCAAGGTCCTGGAGGGATGACCTGAAATGGCGAGTCTCACCCTGAGAGGAAGGACTAGATCCATTTATGCCAGCCCAGCACCCAGAAGGGTGGAAATTTAGTAAATATTTGTTAAATAGAGGAATGGGACTTCCCTGGTGGTCCAGTGGTTAGGACTTCACCTTCCACTGCAGGAGGTGTGAGTTCTATCCCTGGTCAAGGAACTAAGATCCCACATTCTGTGCAGCATGGGAAAAAAAGGGTTTTTTTTAATTAAAAAAAATTTAAACAGAGGAATAGTGGTTTTACTTCTTCTTAGTCACACTTCTAGTTTTAGCTCAGATATTACGTACCCTGGAGAACAGATCAAAATGGGAACATCATTTCCCATTTCCCACAGGGAAATGGCCTGGGGATGGTCATGGAGGTGGTCAAGTACAAGATGCATGAGAAGAGTACACAGGGTTTAGAAACGTGAGTAGTCTTAGGTAAATGGTTAGAGATGTTAATTGAAGCTAGAATGTAGTGGCCTTGAAGCCTAAGATCATGAATTTGAATTCTATCTGGTAGCCAGTGAGGAGTCACCGAAAGCTTTTCAACAGGGGAGTGGTGTGATGTAAGTGGCAGGTAAGCATGACTTGCCTGGTGGTGACAACAGGATGAATTGAAGCCTGGAAAGATGGGAGGCAGAAAAATCAGTTGAGAGGTTACAGCGATAGTCCTGGTGTGAGGTGACAAGGGCTGGGAGGTGACCATGGGCAATGGAAAGGAAGAAATATTTCATTCATCTTTTTGTTCATTGTTTCAAAAAATACTTAGTAACCACCAAGAGCCAGGAACTGTGCTAGATCCAGGAACTGAATTCATAAAGGAATTCAATGCACAACTTGCCTTCTACTGAGATACAGAGTCCTAAGTAAAAGGAGATGATTCCCTCCCCCTCAGATGGCTAGGATCATAGTGTTGCCATTAAGAGAAATAGAAAAGTCAGGGGAAAGATCTAGTTTGAGCTGTTAAGAAGAAATCATTCTGAATTTAGTTTGATGAGACAGCAGGACAGGAAGAGGGAGCCATTCAGCAGACAGGTGGAAATGTAGGACTTGAGGTCAAGAGAGAGGCCAAGGCAGAAGGTGGGGAGCGTGGGTACCTCTGAGGAGGGGGCCTTCAGGTCCACAGAAGTGCTGTGACTTAGGAAGTTCTGAGCAAGCCTGGCCGAATTCCATTCCAAGCTCAGAGCAGAGAAAGAATAACACAGACCTGGTAAAACCTGCTGCCTCTCCCCTGTGATTCCTGACACTCTGGCCCCATCACACATGTTGAGATGATTTTTGGGATTATTTAAAGCCTCCGATCTGACTCCCATTTCACCTCTGGCTTTGATAGTGCTCTTCCCCCTCTCAGCTAGGAAAGGGTGTACCGCAGCCAGATGGCAAACTGTGAACAGAAATAAACTCTTTTCACATGTAGCAAGTATATTTATATCCGATCCTATAATATCACTGCAAGCATAATTATAACCAATCCCGTAATTGCATTGCGGGTATCAGGCATCAAAAACCAGCTCAATGTTGGTGATCAGGAAGATGTGACTACTGGAACAGGAGCCACAGGGCCAGTTGCTGCCTCTCTGTGAGACAATAGGAGTTCATAGGGCAGGGCTGCTTACAGAGCGTCTGGGGGCTCTGCCAACAGAGGTGGAGAGTGAGGTGACAATTTCATGGGATACAGAGCTCAAATTCCTATGTTAGTAGGGCTGCATGCTTTTAGTCTTACTTTTTAAAAAATTATTAAATGAAGGCTTATCACTGTATACGTTTAGGAAATATGAGAAACTATCTATAATCCCACAATCCAAAAGTAATATTGTTTATATTTGTAACATTTTTGTTTGCCATTGCAGCATTTTATTGTGTATATACGTGTTTTATGTCATTGTTATTGTTTAGTCACTAAGTGGACTCCCATGTTTTTGAGAGCCCATGGCCTGTAGCCCACCAGGCTCCTCTGTCCATGGGATTTCCCAGGCAAGAATACTGGAGTGGGTTGCCATTTCCTTCTCCTGGGGATCTTCTCTGACCCAGGGATCAAACTCACATCTCCTGCATTGGCAGGTGAATTATTTACAACTGAGTCACCAGGGAAGTCCCTTTTGTGTCATACTCTTAAGTAAAATGTTTTATCTCTTTTTTCTCACTTAATATCTTGAGTACTTCCCTATATCATTAACATATGTGTATGTGTGTGCTAAACTGCTTCAGTTGTTTCCAACTCTTTGCAACCCTAGACTGTAGCCCATCAGGCTCCTCTATCCATGGGATTGCCCAGGCATGAACAAAGGAGTGTTGCCATGCCCTTCTCTATGGGGTCTTCCTCACTCAGGGATCATTCCTGCGTTGTCTCCTGTATTGGCAAGCTGCTTCTTTACCACTAGTGCCACCTGGGAAGCCCATATCATTAACATATATCCCAAAACATTACTTTAAACCTTTTCATTATTTTGGTATATTTTGGAATAGTATACAGTAGTTAAAGTGAATGAATTGGAGCTTCATGTATCAACACATAATTCTTACGACAAGATTAATAAAAAGGTAAATTTCAGAGTCAAATATATAATCCCATTTTTGAGAGGTAAAATATAAAAATAATATATATTATTAATGTTGACAAGCATGTAAAAAAAAAAAACAGAAAAATGGGTGGAAGGAATTTTCTCTGGTGAGGGAGGAAAGAAGTTGAAATTAAATGGAAGTGATGTAAAAAGGCCTTGTTTCTGTAATTTCTTTAAAAATTAATCTAAAACAAATACGCCAAAATCTTAAGGCTTATTAAATCTATGTGGTAAATAAATCTGTGTTCACTATATTCTCTGTATTGTTCTGCACATTTGAAATATAGAATAGATTCCACTTTTTAAAATAATAGACTGAACTTCCCTGGCAGTCCAGTGGGTAAGACTCCACACTTCCACTAGCCGGAGTGGGGATTTGATTCCTGGTCAGGGAACTAAGATACCACGTGCCCCATATGCTGCCAAAAAAAAGAAAAGAAAAGAAATTAATAGACTTTTTCAGAGCAGTTTTAAGTTTACAGAAAAATTAAGCAGAAAGTACATGAGGTTTCCATATACCTTCTTACCCCCATCCCCAACACTTACATACAGTTTTCCCTATTATTAATATCTTGTCTTAGTATGGTCCATTTGTTACAATGGAGTCAGTATTGATATATTGCTGTTAACTAAAGTCCACAGTTTACATGAGGGTTCATTCTTTGTGTTGTATATTCTATAGGTTTTGACAAATGTATAGTGACATGTATCCATCATTACAGTATCACACAGAGTAGTTCCACTGCCCTAAAAATCCCCTGTGTTCCACCTATTCCTCCTTCATTCCTCCCTACCTCCACCCAAACTCCTAGCAAGCACTGATCTTTTAGCTATCTCCACAGATTTGCCTTTTCCAGAGTGTCATGTAGTTGGGATGGTACAGTATGTAGTCTTTAGTCTTCTAAATACATTATTTTAAAATCAAATCTTTCAAGCCAATCATAAGATGAAAACAAAATCCACCAAAAGTTTCACTATTTCGAGATAATCACTATTAACCATGCATGATATGCTTAGTCACTTCAGTCGTATCCGACTCTTTGCAACCCCGTGAACCAGAGCCCGCCAATCTTCTCTGTCCATGGGATTCTCCAGGCAAGAACACTGGAGTGGGTTGCCATCTATTCTACCAGAGGATCTTCCCAACCCAAGAATCGAACCTGTGTCTTCTGCATCTCCTGCATCACAGATTCCTTACCACTGAGTCACCAGGGATATCTTTTTTCCCATGTAAATGGCATCACAATTTGCAAAATGTTATACTACCCCCCTACCCCTGCACTTCTCAAAAATATATTATGAAACCCAGGTGATTCAGAATCCTTCTTAAGGACTTTGAGAATGTCTTGTGGTGTGGAGAAGTACAACATATGAGTGAGTTAACCAGTCCTTTATTATCGGACATTTATTACCTTGCCACACATTCTTGTGTGGCAAGAATCTTTTCCGGCTGTCGGTAAAGAATCTGTCTGCATTGCAGGGGACCCGGGTTGGGATTCCTGGGTTGGGAAGATCCCCTGGAGAAGGAAATGGCAACCCACTCCAGTATTCTTGCCTGGAGAATCCCATGGACAGAGAAGCCTGGCAGGCTACAGTCCATGGGGTCACAAGAGTCGGACATGATTTAGTGACTAAACCACCACTACCTCCCTTCTTAAACTAGAAAAGGCCCTTCAAGTCTCTACAGAATTGGGAGTATTCAGCCTTCTAGACGTGTGTCACTTGGATGATGTGCTTGACACTTGATTTCCTTGCAGCCAAAGACACAGATTGTTTCTTTCTTTTCCTTGTCTCATTCCCAGCCGCAGAGCCTAGCACAAAGCAGTTACTGGGAATCATGAGTTGAATAGATCTCAATGCCCCTAAGCAAGCTATGCTGGGGTCAACTCTAACGAAACTCCTGAAGCCCAGAAGGATGGACTTTTTCAAGAGCATGTGTTGCTCACTAGAAACCCAAGGAAGAAATCAGGGAAGCCTGTTTGTAGAGCAGAGCTAGCTGGGCTCCCTGAAGAACTGGGACAATGGGATTGGGCAGGAACAGAAGGCAGTGGGCATGGATGCTGAGTGGCTCTGGTGTGTGGGACAGTGAGAGTCAGCTCCAATGCCGTGGGATGACTGAAGTTTTGTGTAAGCAGAGGAAGTGCTCAAGTTCCCCTAAGAGCATTTTCTTTTCTTCTGTCAGTTTAATCATTAAACTTAACAATTAGAACTTGGGGTCTGGAACAGGACTTCTGGTTCAGATCCCAACTCAGCCACCCTCAACTATTTGACTTTGGGCAAGTGGCTAAGCCGTGATGGCTTCAGCCCCCAAAGGAGAATCAAATAGAAAAGCACCACCTGAAAGAGTCATTGTAAAGGGTAAATGAACCGCTAAGCAAAGCATCATCGATTCAGTGGAGACGCGTTTGAACAAACTCCAGATAGTGAAGCATAGAGGAGCCTGGCATGCTATGGTCCATAGGGTTGCAAAGAGTCAGACTTGACTTAGCGACTGGATTCCAGTGGGAACAGGAAATGGAAATCCCTTACAGTAGATAATTCAAAAGAAATTTGTTATAATACTTTAATGATTTTTGCAAGCTACCTGCCAGTCTTTGTATACTCCCTGTGTTTTTTATGTTTATTCTCAGGTGTTGTCATCTTTAGCTCCCATCTCATTTGGTTGCTAAATCCAGCCATTGCAAATGGATTTTCCAATGGATACATGGTTTGAATTCATCCAGTTCTACTTCCCACTCAGCGAGGGGATTTCTATCTGTATTATCCCTACATAGCCTCATTTGATCTAGGAGATATTTTTGATTCCTTTCTTTCCTTCAGTCATTTCCAAGCAAACCTTGTCAATTCTTGTTGAGACCCTAAATCTCTCCTCTTCCTGGTATCACCCCTGGCATCCACCTAGAGCCAGCCTCCCTCATCCCTCACCTGGATTGCTAGGACCCTAACTGGTCCCCTTACTTCCACACTTCCAGTCTCATAGTCTATTCTCCCCCAGGAACCAAGTTATCTTTTAAAATGTCAATCAGATCATAACTGTGTCCTCAACTTAGGTCAAGTTCCTCAGATGCAGATCCCAAGACAAGGATTCATAAGCAAGTGTTTTGTTTTAAAAGTGCCCCCAGGAGAAACTGGTTAGGGAGTGGGGGGAGCTGCACAGGTGAATAGAAGACCCCGCAGGAAGAAGCCTAGAAGAATATTGTTCCTGGGCTTCCACACTCCTCTCTCCTGACTAAGTCCTGGGCTAAGAGCAGTTTGAAGTCGCTCTCTGCACATACAGGCAAACAGCTCCAGTGGCCCAAGGGCTTTCCTTGGAACTAAGTACCAAGAGCTGAATCTTACAGCAGAAGTACACAGAAAAAGTGCCAGGGGACTGGCACGCAGTAACCACAATGGGATCCAGGAGCACCCACAAGAACCACTTCAGTTTCCTCCCTTATCGCCTGTCTCAGGCCCTTGTTTATTTCCTTCATAACACATGTTGTGATTTATAAGCAGTTCATATAATTATTCATCTCTATATTTTACTTATTGCCTGTTTTCCCTACTGAAATGCAATCTCCAGGAAAGGAGTGAGCCAATTTGTCTCCCTAGAATAGAGATGGCACGTTGTGGATCCCCCGCAGGAATCAATATGACTGGATGAATGAACAGTGGGCACCCTCAGTATCAGGGAGCTTCCACAGCCTAAAACAGCTCATCCCACTTTCAGAAAGTCTTGACTGAAAGTCTGACCCAATACTGAATTGTAATCCACTTCCCGTCAGCCTCACGGTCTTCTCTCTTGAATGACTCAGGAGAAATTGCCTCTTCCAACTCAGTCCCTCAAATATCCAGTGTCTTACCTTTCTATCCTCAAGACTAATCAACCAAGCCTCTCCAAAGACTCCTCTTTTGACATGGATTTTAAAGCACTGGCATCTGTGATTCCATAGAAAATTCTTCCTACCTGCCTACTTGATGCATTGCAACCCCTTCATTCTACCGTTCGAATACACCCAATCTTGGGTGGCAAACTAGGTCAAGTCAGATAAGAATTTGGAGAAGCGAAGCTGAACATCACTCAGCCAAGGCTCCGGAATTAGCAGTCTTGGGTTGAATCCCAACCTACTTTTTCTTAAATGACTGATCTTGGGCAAATGACTTAATTTCTCTGAACCCCAGTTTCTTCACCTGTGCAAAGGGGAAAACTAAGAGCACCTACCTAACAGAAGTGGGGTAAGGGTTAAATTGAATGACCCAGTGGATGTAAACCACTTAGCAGAGTACCTGGCACGTCTCTAAGGACTTGGAGCTTCCACAGACTATACTTAGGATGTAATAGCACTCTACTTTGCCAACAAAGGTCCGTCTAGTCAAGGCTATGGTTCTTTCAGTGGTCATGTATGGATGTGAGAGTTGGACTATGAAGAAGGCTGAGCACCAAAGAATTGATACTTTTGAACTATGGTGTTGGAAAATACTCTTGAGAGTCCCTTGGACTGGAAGGAGATCCAACCAGTCCATCCTAAAGATCAGTCCTGAATATTCATTGGAAGGACTGATGATGAAGCTGAAACTCCAATACTTTGGCCACCTGATGCAAAGAGCTGACTCATTTGAAAAGACCCTGATGCTGGGAAAGATTGAAGGCGGGAGAAGGGGACAACACAGGATGAGATGATTGGATGGCATCACCAACTCAATGGACATGAGTTTGAGTAAACTCCAGGAGTTGGTGACAGACATGGAGGCTTGGTGTGTTGCAGTCCATGGGGTTGCAAAGAGTTGGACATGACTGAGCGACTGAACTAACTAACTAATAGCACTCTATGCCTCTGCAAGCTACTTTTTCCCAGTCAAATCTTCCTGCTAACCCAGCTCCAAATCAGAACCCCCAAGCTCCTTCAGTCAAGATGAGACATTAGGTCCTGCATCCAGATGTATTGCTGGCTCTTATTTCTTCCCATTTTCTCCTGCTCAGTCTCCAGCTCAGGCTTCTACATCTCCATCCTACCCCTGGCTACTCACCCATCATCCACATGTCCATTCTCCTTTTCTTGTCCTTCTTGCTCAATTCTTGCTTTTCGTTTTTCCTCCCAGCTTTCTGGTATCTTGGAAACTAACCAGTAAAGTCATTTTTTTTCTTTCTTTTTTTTAATTTTCCTTTTCTATTCTGTTTCCTCCCTTGGCTCCAGACAGCCAAGAGGAAATGATCAACCTGGTAACAGTGAAGTCGGGAAGTGCTAATAATTGCTTTACCACACAGGCATCTTAAACTATGGGCTGTTTTCCATCTGCTCCTTGCCACAGACTGAGCGGTAAAATCAAGACTGGAGAGGAAGCCATCAGCAGTGAGGATGGAGGGGAAACAGGAAGCCCTCTTTCCCTCTCCCCTGTGCGTGTGCTTCCTGTTCCTTTCCTTGTCCACTTCGTTACCACACCACAGTGAGTTGCCTGTCTTGTTCCTGACTTTAATGGAAACCCTTCAAATATTTTGCTATTATGATTTTTTTCTAACTCTTGTACCAAATAACTTTTATCCAGTGGAGATAATGGACTCTTTGATATCCAGTTTGCTAAACTTGTATCATAGGCAGTTGTGAATTTCTAGATTGGAAGTAAAGCAGGAAAGTCAGGGAGACAGGGTGATAAGTAGGTTGACCTGCAAGGTGTCCTGGGAACATCAGAAGGCAGAATTGAGGCCAAGCGTGCAGGCTGCAGGGTGACGGAGCATCCTGTCCTGAGGGATTTTTCCTAGTACTGATAGTTACTCCTCATACTCAGCTCTTAAACTGTGACGTTGGGTTTCAAAGACTCTCCTGGACCCTTGAGTGTATGAGGGAAAAACTTGGCTCTACTTATAGCTTGTGTTTCTTCTTTCATTAATTTAAATAAGAAATTCTGGATTTTCGAGAAGATTTTGGACCTTCTCAAATTGGAGCAGATAACTGAAACTTCATCCCTTTTCACGTGAGAGCTTTTTGGAGGAGGATCTGATCCTGGTTTTCCATTCCAATCAGCTGCTGTGAAAGCCACTTCTTGTTCTGGCTGGGGGCAGATCAAGCCTCTTTTTCTCCTTGATAGAAATTCAGGAAGGAAACCAAGTAATTCCCAGAAGAGACAAGGGCTGACCACAGTACCATCCAAAAGGGCTTTTAAAGATTTCAATCTTGAATATGAGAACACTGGCACTCAAGGTTGATTATTGGCTCTACAGAGTCAGCTACATAGAGGCTTGGGAGGAGGTGTGTGATCCTGCCATTTTGAGAGGAAAATCTTCTTCGATGGAGAAGAGGTTGCAGCTGAAGCTTTGCTAAGGTGCCCTTTAACACCAGAAAACTTCAGTAAAAGTGTTTGTGACAAGCATCCAAAATAAAATTCTGAATTCTCATATACAGACATTTCTCAGTAAACCAACCTGTACGCAGTGTGGGACTGGTGAAAGGAGGACATTCTAGTATCAAAGTTAATCCATGTGACATCTATTGATTGCTGTACTATGCCTATTGTATGGTGGCTCTAGGAGTTTTTTGTTTTGTTTTTACCATGATTGACAGAAAATTGGCCAACCTGCCCCCAGATAACCAAGAGTTGACTGTGCTTGACGTCTTCACTTAGTTCCACTCTTAACTGAAGAGGAGTGAGGAAAATAAGTGCTAAGAAACCTGCCATGGAGGAAAATTTTAAACAAAGTGGTAATGTGTCAGACAGCCTGAAACAGTATGAGAAGGTGGCGAGTAAATAAAATCTATGAGGAAAAGTTGAAAAAACTGGCATAGCTGAGCTTTTAAAAAAAAAAAATGACAGGCTCAAATATGACTGTTTCCAGTACAGTAAACTAGATAATATACACACTCCAAAAATACCTCTGATGGTACACTGGATAAAGTAGTGGACTTAGGAGAACTAGGCCCCAGTCCCACGTCTGCCAATCTATGGCCTTAGCAGCCTCATCATCTACCTCATTTCCATCTCCTTAAAATTTTAAAGCTGGACAACTTTGTGGTTCCCAGCCAAGGCTTCCTTTCAGGCGCCACAGAGCAGAAATGTTTGAACACTTCAAGCCATTCAAGCCATTTTTATTATTTATTTACTTACTGAAGTATAGTTGGTTTACAATGTTGTCCTTATTGTTTATTTTATACACAGTAGTGTGTATATTTTAATCCCAAACTCCTAATTTATTCCCCCTTTCCCCTTTGGTAACCATAAGTTTGTTTTCTATGTCTGTGGTCTACTTTTGTTTTGTAAATAAATTCATTTGTTCATTCATTTGCCACATTTTAGATTCCACATATAAGCAATATCATGATATTTGTCTGTATCTGACTTACCTCACTTCATATGATAATCTCCAGGTCCATCCACCATACAGAGATACAGTAATTTTAAATTATTACATGATAAATAGCTTTATTTAGTGATCAGAATCATTTGAACATGGGGCTTGCCAGGATAAAGAATAACAGAAAAGGTGCTTGGTGGTAAGAGTTTGGGAACCAGGCTGTAAGATGCTCTAGAGGAGGGATGGTGTCTGCTTCATCTCAGAGTCCGCAGTGCTGGCACATGCCTCCTTAAATGCTGGCACATGCCTCCTTAAATGTTAAGTTTCGAACATACACAGTACAGAGAACACAAAATCAACTCACATGTACCCATTACCCAGTTCCAAGAATCATCCCTTACGGCTTATGTAACTTTCCAGTGCTCCTATCCAACTGACCCCTAAATCTTCTAACAGATTATTTTGAAGCAAGTCTTGAGACATTGTATAATTTTACCTACAAATATTCTAGTATGTCACTCTGAAAGATAAGTCTTTTATAACTACAACATTATCACATCTAAAAAATGAACAATAATTCCTTAAATATAATTAGGGACTTCCCTGGTGGTCCAGTGGCTAAGACTGCACTTTAAATGCAGGGGCCCTGGGTTTGATTCCTGGTCAGGGAACTAGATACCACATGCCTCAACAAAGATCAAAGATCTCACGGGCCACACTACCTGTGCCAACAAAACAGATAGATACAAAAAAAGAAGAAGAACAAGAAGGATCTTAGACATTATCTAGGAAATTGAGTCCACAGAAAGTAAGAGCCCAACAAACTCTACTGGATTTGGGCCAAGAGGGATTAGGAACAGATGGGAGGCTCCCGCAATCCCACTGGCCAATGATGGCATAGTCAATAAGTATTATAACTTCATTGAACCCATCTCCCTAAATATGCTTAAACTTATGAGTTCCGAACAGCACTTAACAAGCAAACAAACAAAAATACCCTTTTGAAACACTCACACCAATGGCATGAGGTCCACAGATGCTGACAACAGAGGTGTCATAATTATTCATTAATTAATTATTAACAACTAATGGTAGGTGTCCTAATGTTATTGTCCTAATTCCTTCCTTAACTAAATTTCCTTTGTTCATCTCTTTCTTCATTTAGGTGACATAATCCATAACCTTCAAAAAATCATTTTTTGTGTATTGGTTTGAACTAAACTCTGTCAGTTTCTATTGCCTTATGCACACATACCAGCAAAGACAAACTCTTAACTAAAACCATCGTTAGAAGGACCATTGGATGAGGAGTCAAAGTACCTGGATTCACCTCCCTTCCTATGACACCCTCATCCCTATCATCACATCTTTAAATCCCAGACTTATTTTTCTCTGCCTATAACCAGAGCTGAAGCAATAAGGTGAAATAAAATAATAATGATACTGATGATGGTGGTGGTATAAAAATAAGACCTATTATTCTTTTGAGCATTTTTGAAAAATTTATTCATTTATTTGGCTGCATGGGGTCTTAGTTGCAGTGTGTGGGATCTAGTTTCCAGACTAGGGGTCAAACCAGGGCCCCCTGCATTGTCAGCATGGAGTCTTAGCCACTGGGCCACCAGGGAAGTCCCTTAAGCACTTTTTATACCAGGAACTATGCTAAGTGCTTTACACAAATTATTTGATTTAATCTAATCTTCAATAACACAATCCTGAGTTCATTAGGAAGCTTTTGACTCTGCATAAGAGAAATCTCAAACTCACAATAAGGAAGTTATTTCATATGTAATAGAACTTCCCTGGTGGCTAGGTTGTAAAGAATCTACCCGCCAAAGCAGAAGACGTGGGTTTGACGCCTGGGTCAGTAAGATCCCCTGGAGAAGGAAATGGCTACCCACTCTAGTATTCTTGCCTGAAAAATCTCAGGGATAGAGGAGCTTACCAGGCTACAGTCCATGGTGTCACAAAAGAGTCGGACACAACTTAGTGACTAAACAACATATGTAACAAGAAGTCCATAGCAAGGGCAGCTTTCAGTTTAGTTCAGTTCAGTCGCTCAGTCATGTCCGACTCTGCAACCCCATGAATCGCAGCACACCAGGCCTCCCTGTCCATCACCAACTCCCAGAGTTTACTCAAACTCATGTCCAGCAAGTCAGTGATGCCATCCAGCTATCTCATCCTCTGTCGTCCCCTTCTCCTCCTGCCCCCAATCCCTCCCAGCATCAGGGTATTTTCCAATGAGTCAACTCTTTGCATGAGGTGGCCAAAGTATTGGAATTTCAGCTTTAGCATCAGTCCTTCCAATGAACACCCAGGACTGATCTTTAGAATGGCCTGGTTGGATCTCCTTGCAGTCCAAGGAACTCTCAAGAGTCTTCTCCAACACCACAGTTCAAAAGCATCAATTCTTTGGCACTCAGCTTTCTTCACAGTCCAACTCTCACATCGATACATGACCACTGGAGAAACCATAGCCTTGACTAGATGGACCTTTGTTGGCACAGTAATGTCTCTGCTTTTGAATATGCTATCTAGGTTGGTCATAACTTTTCTTCCAAGGAACAAGTGTCTTTTAATTTCATGGCTGCAGTCACCATCTGCAGTTATTTTGGAGCCCCAAAAACAAAGTCTGACACTGTTTCCACTGTTTTCCCATCTATTTCCCATGAAGTGATGGGACCAGATGCCATGACCTTAGTTTTCTGAATGTTGAGCTTTAGGCAAACTTTTTCATTCTCCTCTTTCACTTTCATCAAGAGGCTTTTTAGTTCCTCTTCACTTTCTGCCATAAGAGTGGTGTCATCTGCATATCTGAGGTTATTGATATTTCTCCCAGCAATCTTGATTCCAGCTTGTGCTTCTTCCAGCCCAGCGTTTCTTATGATGTACTCTGCATAGAAGTTAAAAAAGCAGGGTGACAATATACAGCCTTGACATACTCCTTTTCCTATTTGGAACCACTCTGTTGTTCCATGTCCAGTTCTAACTGTTGCTTCCTGACCTGCATATAGGTTTCTCAAGAGGCAGGTCAGGTGGTCTGTTATTCCCATCTCTTTCAGCATTTTCCACAGTTTATTGTGATCCACACAGTCAAAAGCTTTGGTATAATCAATAAAGCAGAAATAGATGTTTTTCTGGAACTCTCTTGCTTTTGCCATGATCCAGCAGATGTTGGCAATTTGATCTCTGCTTCCTCTGCCTTTTCTAAAAACAGCTTGAACATCTGGAAGTTCACAGTTCATGTATTGCTAAAGCCTGGCTTGGAGAATTTTGAGCATTACTTTACTAGCGTGTGAGATGAGTGCAATTGTGTGGTAGTTTGAGCATTCTTTGGCATTACCTTTCTTTGGGATTGGAATGAAAACTGACCTTTTCCAGTTCTGTGGCCATTGCTGAGTTTTCCAAATTTGCTGGCATATTGAGTGCAGCACTTTCACAGCATCATCTTCCAGGATTTGAGATAGCTCGGGATTCCATCACCTCCACTAGCTTTGTTCGTAGTGATGCTTCCTAAGGCCCACTTGACTTTACATTCCAGGATGTCTGGCTCTAGGTGAGTGATCATACTATCGTGATTATCTGGGTCATGAAGATCTTTTTTGTACAGTTCTTCTGTGTATTCTTGCCAACTCTCTTCTTAATATCTTCTGCTTCTGTTAGGTCCATACCATTTCTGTGCTTTATCGAGCCCATCTTTGCATGAAATATTCCCTTGGTATCTCTAATTTTCTTGAAGAGATCTTTAGTCTTTCCCATTCTGTTGTTTTCCTCTATTTCTTTGCACTGATCGCTGAGGAAGGCTTTCTTATCTCTCCTTGCTATTCTTTGAAACTCTGCATTCAGATGCTTATACTGAAAGAGGAACTCCCCAGGTCAGTAGGTGCCCAATATGCTACTTGAGATCAGTGGAGAAATAACTCCAGAAAGAATGAAGGGATGGAGCCAAAGCAAAAACAATACCCAGTTGTGGATGTGACTGGTGATAGAAGCAAGGTCCGATGCTGTAAAGAGCAATATTGCATAGGAACCTGGAATGTTAGGTCTAAGAATCAAGGCAAATTGGAAGTGGTCAAACAGGAGATGGCAAGAGTGAACGTCGACATTCTTGGAATCAGCAAACTAAAATGGACTGGAATGGCTGAATTTAACTCAGATGACCATTATGTCTACTACTGTGGGCAGGAATCCCTTAGGAGAAATGGATTAGCCATCATGGTCAACAAAAGAGTCCGAAATGCAGTACTTGGATGCAGTCTCAAAAACGACAGAATGATCTCTGTTCATTTCCAAAGCAAATCATTCAATATCATGGTAATCCAAGCCTGTGCCCCAACCAGTAACACTGAAGAAGCCGAAGTTGAATGGTTCTATGAAGACCTACAAGGCCTTTTAGAACTAACACCCAAAAAAGATGTCCTTTCCATTATAGGGGACTGGAATGCAAAAGTAGGAAGTCAAGGGCAGCTTTAGGACTGGTTAAATTGGAGGCTCGATGATGTCATCAGGGACCCAGGTTCCTTCCATCTTTTTATTCAATTGGCTTGAATCTCCAGGCCAGCTCCTCTCATGACTATAAAATTTTTGCTGAATTTCCAGGCATCCAATTGGACAAGACAATGTTTAGCAGAGGCACGGGCTCTTTTAAGTACAAAAAAAGCTTTCTAAGAAGCTTTTGGTTGATCACCCCTCTCATCTCAATGACTGGAACTGGGTCATCATACACACATGCTTAATTCAAGCACTGACCAGGGTGTAGAATTACTACAATGGCCTAGACCAAGTATGATTCACCCCTGAGTTGAGAGGTAAAGAGTGAAACACTCTGAAAGAACGGTGAGGCCTTTATCAGCAAAGAAGGCAGGAAACTGTTAGGCAGTTAACCACAGTGCCTTCCACCAGCCTATGAGACCAACAGGAGAGGGAGAGTGACTCGCCCAAGGTCAACCAACCAGCTGATGGCAGGCGTGCATTCTGAACCCAGAATTATCTGTTTCTAAAAACTGCTCTCTGGCCCTGCACTCTGAAAGGCATTTAGATCTCACCAGATTCTCCTGCCTTTGAGGAAACTCAATTCTCTGCAGCTCTCCTTAGTATTCCATGAGTTGAACTGGTGTGTGAGCTGTCACTCAATCAGATTCCAGAGACCAAGCAACATAGCAAACACATCTAGCTAGTCCAACTCGTCGATCAACCTCTTCTCCACAGCTCATTCCATTCTCCTTGGCCATGGTAGATACAAAATTTAGCACAATGTAAATTCAGCAAATAGCAGCCTTCGGTTCCAGATTTTTGGCTCTGTTAGTGAACATCATAGTGAAAAAACACCCCTTTCTATGTCCTTTCATTTTTCCTTTTATTCTAGTATTATCCCCTTTGGGGGATTCTTTCTTCCCAACTTCAATCACTTGTTTCTGGTGGGGCCTTTCAATGACAGTACCAAGTAACATCGAAAGTGAAAGTGAAGTCGCTCAGTTGTGTCCGACTCTTTGCGACCCAGTGGACTGTAGCCCACCATGCTCCTCTGTCCATGGGATTTTCCAGGCAAGAATACTGGAATAGGTTGCCATTTCCTTCTCCAGAGGATCTTCCCAACCCAGGGATCAAACCCAGGTCTCTCTCATTGTAAGCAAGATGCTTTACCGTCTGAGCCACCAGGGAAGTCCTAAGTAACATCGAAGCAGTTGACAAATGGGAAAAGCACACACACCAGTCAGTCAGAAGGAATCCTTGCAGCAGTGGTAACGCAGGGTCCTAGAAGCCCCAGGCTGGGTCAGCAATAAACATTTCAGTTGTTGGATCATGGGGAAGTCCAGGGTGGTCCAGGAAGGGCCAGGTGGCCATTGAGGTTTGGACTGGTAGGTATTTACCAACTGGTAAGGAAGCATTTCATTTAGTGAGTTAATTTCAGATATTGCATTTATCAGTTCTTGAATGTCTATTTGATTCTTTTATATATATATATATATAGATACTAGTTCTGCTGAAATTCTTTCTCTTTTCATATGTTGTGTTCTTTTCCTTTGCTAGATTTTCTCTCACAAGTTTATAACACTTATTACACAGTCCTAGTCTGCTAACTCAAATGTCAGAATCATTTGTGGGTCTGCTTTTATTCTCTACTTTTTGTTTTAATTATTAGTCACATTTCCCTGCTCTTTGCATGTTTCTTGATGGTATAAAAGACTGATCATCTCAGTCTAGTCAAGGATTCAGCTGAGCCGGGGCTGAATTGCTGTTGTATTAGTCCCAGTACAACTCTGGGTCATCTTGTTCCTTGACGGAGCCCACTCGAGCTTTTGATTGACAGTCTGGTGGGTCTCTGTCTTCCCAACTCTGAAAGCCTGTGGAGGATTTAGTTCTGCTCTTAGCTCAGCTCTTTGTTCTGCCCCACACTGTTTCAAAGTTCAGCAACTGTCTTGAGGGGACAGCTGCCATATGTGATGTGGCCCTCATCCCTCTTTGTTTCATCACTACTGCAAGTCTGTGGGAAGTTTCTCTCTTATAAGAAACACTTATAACCCAGTCTCTCCTGATGCATCCCAGAATTCAGCAAGTGCTACATGGGGAAAACTGGCCATGTGTTTAGAGCTCCTCTAGATTCCAGCGTTAGGCCAGATCACACTGATCATCAAAAGCTCTATGAGTTTTTTTGTCCCAGGAAAGACCTTATGCCTGGGTCAAGCTCTATCCTGCTGCTGCTGCTGCTAAGTCGCTTCAGTCATGTCCAACTCTGTGCGACCCCATAGACGGCAGCCCACGAGGCTCCCCCGTCCCTGGGATTCTCCAGGCAAGAACACTGGAGTGGGTTGCCATTTCCTTCTCCAATGCATGAAAGTGAAAAGTGAAAGTGAATTCGCTCAGTTGTGTCCAACTCTTAGTGACCCCATGGACTGCAGCCTACCAGGCTCCTCCATCAATGGGATTTTCCCAGCAAGAGTACTGAAGTGGGGTGCCATTGCCTTCTCTGCAAGCTCTATCATGCTGCTGCTGCTGCTGCTGCTAAGTCGCTTCAGTCATGTCCGACTCTGTGCGACCCCATAGACGGCAGCCCACCAGGCTCCCCCGTCCTTGGGATTCTCCAGGCAAGAATACTGGAGTGGGTTACCATTTCCTTTTCCAATGCAGAAAAGAAAAAGCGAAAGTGAAGTCACTCAGTCCTTAGCGACCCCATGGACTGCAGCATACCAGGCTCCTCCATCCATGGGATTTTCCAGGCAAGAGTACTGGAGTGGGTTGCCATTGCCTTCTCCTAGCTTTGGCAAATATCTCCAGGGAAGAAAATGGTCAGGGATCCCATTTAGAAAAAGCTCTTTCCTCTCCCGAATCTTACCAGTCTTTGTTGCTGCTACACCTCTCCAATGTCTTTAAAAATATAATTTTTGTAGCTTATCTAGTTTTTTCTGGTTGTTTCAGCAGGAACATTGGATTATTGTTGCATATTACATCCTATCAGAAAAGGAAGTCCTATGAAATGATCTCAAGATTTAATAATGGTACAGGTAAACAGGTATGTTTGGTTGAATCACCCCAGACCATGCCAGAGCCCCTCCTCTACAGAGTCACTGCGTGGGGGGATAAGTGGCCTGAGTAGACCAACCAGAGTCTTTCCACACTGAAACTGGGAGCTGAGAGTCTTTTTATTTTTGTGGCTGGCAGGGAGAGGGTGGTGAGACAGAGTTGTGAGAATAAGTCTGCAAGCTTTCACTGGCTATGTCCCGTGTTCATGGAAGTCTCTAGTAGGAGGAAAGGAAGCCCTCGTGCAGAAAGAAGATGCACGGGAGCATTGAGGGGATGCTGGGACCCCTGATTCTAGTCACTCACCTCCACTGTGGATTGCTTACCTGAGGCACGAATTTCTCTTTTTTGCATGAGCTAGTTTCAGTCTCTTGAGAGGGTGGGCCAGCTCTAAATTTTTTTTGCTTCTGGGCTTTGTGAGACACCCCTTGTCCATATAATACATTATCCTTCTCTTCATCAGCAAGTAGAGGTGGTTTCTATTACCTGTAACTCAAAGAGTCTTAACTAAGACTGCTTCTTTAATGACAGGCAGGTTTAGCAGGGCCTGGTGAAATGTATCTCCCTCACTGCACAGAAGGAGGACAGGGAGGATGCATGGTGAAATCGCTGAGACCTCACCTTTGAATCACGAATCCTCACCACAAGGGGAAGTGGATGCTTTTAGATTCTGGATATCCAACCCATCATCGCAGGAATTTTGGACTTACCTAAGAAGTCGGCTGAGTCTTCCTGCCAAAGCCATGCTGTTTCACTTTAACCAAACTGGGAAACTGCATTCTTACCCTCAACAATAGTCAAAGATGGGAGAGAATGGAAAGAGGGACATTCCTGTGTTTGCTGCACATTTAACCTACTCCTGGGGCTCTGACTTGCAGACAAGCCTGAAGTTTACACCAGAGGGTAAACAAGATAGCTATTTGGACATCACACACCACTTTGCCAGTTTCCGTTCTCTTGAATTATTTACCATCTAATTGTCTGCATGGAAACAGAATCTGGCAACACAGAGATGTAGTCTTACTTGTGAGTTAGGGAAGGAAAACTTGAGTTCAGTGAAGGACCTGAAGCAGAAACACTTCATGGTTTTGGACGTTTCTTTGCTTTGGGAAGGCTCTGAGCATGGGATTAAAACCAGCACAGCAACAGGCAAACCAGCAGCCACTGGTTGGAGGTGCCCAAGAGCTGACAGTCTCTCTAGCGGGCAGAGGCCCAGTTCCAGGACTTGGCCCCCTGGGCCTTGATTTCTTCTCTGCAAAAGACAGACTACAATGTGGGATGGGATGGGAAAAACAGCTTGGAGAATCCCAGGGACAGAGGAGCCTGATAGGCTACTGTCTATGGGGTCCCAGAGAGTCAGACACGACTGAAATGACTTAGCAGCAGCAGAGTTAAAAGACTGTTATCATAAATTTTATTTGCCATCATACCACTAATTTCCCACAGGGATAAATATTAGTAGCTATGAAAACAAGAAAAATATTCTAAAAATATTTCAAGTAGTAAAACAGAAACTTTGGAAAATGGAAAAATATAATGATGAGTAAAACTCACTATTAGTCCCAGCGCAGGACAGGGAAGCCTGGCATGCTGCAGTCCATGGGGTTGCAAAGAGGCAGACATGACTGAGTGACTGAACAATAAAAACAACAACTCAGCAAGAATCACTCACAATAGAGAGTGTGGAGAGAAAGGAACCCTTCTACATTGTCGGTGGGAATGTAAATTGGTGCAGCCACTATGAAGAACAGTATGGAGGTTTCTTAAAAAACTAGAAATAAAGTTACCATATGATCCAGTAATCCCACTCCTGGGCATATATGCAGAGGAAACTCTAATTCGAAAAGATACATGCACCCAAAATGTTCATAGCAGCACTATTTACAATAGCTAAGACATGAGAACAACCTAAATGTCCATCAACAGATGAATGGATAAAGAAGATGTGGTATATATACATAGTGGAATATTACTTATCCATAAAAAAGAATGAAATAATGATGTTTGCAGCCGCATGGATGGATCTAGAGATTATCATACTAAGTGAAGCAAGTCAGAGAAAGACAAATAAATCACATATGTGGAATCTAAAATATGACACAAAGGAACTTATTTAAAAACCAGAAATAGACTCACAGACATAAAAAACAAATTTATGGAGAGAAAAAGAGGGGGAAGGATAGATTGGGAGTTTGGGATTAAAATATACAGTACTATATATAAAATAGATAACCAACAAGGACCTACTTTATGGCACAGGGAACTATACTCAGGACCTTCTAATGACCTATGATGGGAAAGAATCTAAAAAAGACTATATACATATATATAAAAAACTGAATCACTTTGCTGTATACCTGAAACTAATATGACATTGTAAATCAACTATATTTCAATAAAAATAAAAAAGAATCATTCATAATATGTTGATACATTTTCTTCCAGTCTTTTTCCTAATTGGGAAATTTTAACTATCCTCTTTAGAGCCAAGTTTTTCTTAATTTTTTTAAAAAAATACTTATTATTTACCTACATTATTCCAGGCATTATAATAGGGATATAAGAAAATCTGATAAAATAACTGGGTTAAGATGTCAACATGAACAATAAATATCTTTTCACTGTGCTTTTTTAATTGTGAAAGAATTCAGAGAGAGTAATGTAACAGTTATCACTGTTATATTACTACCCAACATCAAGACCAAATGTTAAAATTTTGCCATATGTGCTTCAAATATTTTTTTTATCAAAGATAAATACTATAGATATGAACCTAGAGTAACTACAGTCAACCTTCCAACAACATGGATTTGAATTGTGCAGGATCACTTATACACAGGTGTTCTTCGATAGTAAATACTACAATACTATATAGTCCATGGTTGGTTGAATCTGTGGATGTGGAGGAACTATGGATATGGAGGTACAGACAAGTTTTTTCTTCAACATTTTGTAGTGAGCCTCTTCCCCATGTCAATCAATATTCTTTATAAACAAGGTTTTTAATGGCTAATTGTTTTCAAATAGTTCACTATAAAGAGATAGATACTTAAAATATTAAGATTCAATGGTTTCAGCTTAATTTCACATTAAAATCTAACTGGGTTACTACAAAATATATTGAAAACAACACAGATTTACAGATTAGATACAGAGGATCAGGAAGAAACTTGGAAGCAATTCTTTACCAGGACAATTTCAGGCTGCACAGTGACCTCACTCCTGGCCTATGAATAAGAAATGAGAGAACGGAAGTGATGGATGGATGGATGGTCCAGGTAAGAGGTGCATGTGAGGGGTACATAAGGATGTATGAGTGGAGAGCACACCCTATTACCGGAATCACTGAATTCATTAATAACTGCCATCATGTTATTCCATATGCTAATACTGTGTAAAAACTATAGGCCAAGTGCCACTTTGTATTTCCTTCCAGTCTTTTTTCTAAGCATAGTTTTTTTTTATGTGATTGAAATCCATAGTATATTTTTGTTACCTGTTTTTTTTTCCATTTATTCAAATTCAGTCTTTTGGTTTGACTTGTACAACTTTAGGATAGAGGAAAATGCACTGTGTGTGTATCAACAGAAAAAGACAACTTATCCGTTGACTAGTTAGGGTTCTATTTACATAAATTTCAACTCAAACCAACAGTATTTTGAGATTTTCAAGGAAAATAGCCTACTTCTTACGGAAAATTTTCAGGATAGAGAATGAAGGAGGTAGACAAACAATGTGGGAAGGCTGATGCTTCTTTTTTTCCTCATAGGCAACGAGGGGAGGCTGAGAGGGTCAGTAAAGGCATGTTTGGGGGAAAGTTGGAGGAGCATCCACACCTGCTCATTATATCAAATGTCTAGGCACTCTCTAAATAATTCAGATGCACTCGGCTCCCTCCAGGGCCAGGTGTTGAGGAGAATTTCCAGACAAGCATCTCCTCTTGCAAAACTGGAGCAGACCTAGGATCTGATTACTTGAAAAGGGGGCTAGTTAGTAGCTCTGGCAACCTCTTCCTTCTGCCTTACAACCTGCCTTGGGGTAAGGTGCAGGAACTTCTAGGAAAACACTACTACTGTAGCCTGCCATGGTGGTGAAGAGCTTTGAAGCCCACTTACCTGGTTCTAATCTAGGTTCTGCCACTTCCTAACTGTGTGACCTGGGAATTTACTCAGACTCTCAAGGGCTTCCCTTGTGGCTCAGCTGGTAAAGAATCTGCCTGCAATGTGGGGGACCTGGGTTCGATCCCTGGGTTGGGAGGATCCCCTGGAGAAGGAAAAGGCTACCCACTCCAATATTCTGGCCTGAAGAATTCCATGGACTGTATAGTCCACTGGATCGCAGAGTTGGACATGGCTAGCGACTTTCCCTTCTCTGAGCCTGTTTCTGAGCCTAGAAAATAGAGATAATTCATTCAGATTGCTGTGGCATCATCTGTAAGGCTCTTGCTATAGTGCCTGTTAAATACTAGATTATCTCCAAGAGTGTCCCCCACTTCATTTCCTAGGAAGAGATGTTTGGACTTAAAATAGAAATCTCCAGAATTAAGTGAAAGCTAGAACAAAATGAATAATACAGCTAACAGTGTTGACAGTTTACCATAGGCTGGCCACTGCACTGAGTGCTTTATATATAATTTCACAAAGCCCACTTACGGATAAGTGTTATCAAAATTCAAAGACACTTTCCCCAGCTCAAACAGCTAGCAGGTGGTGCAATCAAGGCCCAGACTCTGTTCTGCTTCTTATCACCTGAAGCCCATGTTCTTACCTTCTAAGTAGACGGATTTCTGGAAGTCACTGGGCTGTGCCAGCACTTCATCTCCAGGTGGATAGTCTGAGGATGCTGGTAGAGTGCAGCTCATCCAGACTTGAGGACAGACCTCCTCAGGTCTGTGGACCCTGATTGCCCTCTAGTGTCAGAGCATTCTTGGGGCCAGCTGGAACCCAGAACCAGGTGTCTTTTCTCTGAAGTGGTAGGGAACCCGCCTCCCCTACAGTCCAGAGCAAATCTGTCTAGTCTGGTGTCTTCCTATTGGCTAAAGGGTTTCTCCTAGGAATGGGGGTAAGATAGGTGGTAGAGATTGGAAGTTAAGAACTACTGGGGGTAGAGCAGTAACGCTGAGGTTAAGTGTTGAACCACTGGATGGGGTGGTTATTCTTATACTCAGCACACAACACACAACTGGTGCTCACTGAATATTGAATGAAGTTTTACCTCTGATTCTCACTAAAGGGCGAGTGCTTCCAAAAGAGCAGTTACAAAGGTCTTCATTGATTTTTGCCAGAAACACCAGCAGAAAAGATACTATAACATTAACCCCACCTTCCACTTCAGTAGACTCCAAGGCATGTTTATGTCCATGGCTAGGCAAGAATGAAGATGCTGCTTAGGAGATGAGTTGGAGTCAGCAACGACATATAACCAGTTTAGGCTGCCAATGTCCCGAATGGTCCATGGATCTCAGCGAAGTCCCCCTCCACCTCTGTAACTCTGCCCAGGTAGTCCATGTCACCAGTGGTCAGGGAGCACCTGGGCGCACTGTTCATCAATGGATAGCAGGGAATCCAAAGACAGGCTCACCAGGTGGCTTATCAGGGGCAGATGACCGCCCCCCCCACCGCCGGCCCACCTACCATGCCCCTTGAATCACAGGAACTCAGCAAGGTTACTGCAAAATAGGGGAGAGATGGTTTCGTAAAATAAAGGATATAGAGCAAACAGCACCTTTAAGAATCCAGTCTTTGGCTGCCCAATTTTGTTTCCATATGAATATTAATAACTTTGTAAATGCCCCCATAATGTATGACTATATTGCAGACATTATTTTTATTACAACTACCTTTATTATCATTATTTTTAAGTAATAGGAAACCTAAACCCAAGTAAACTTGGTTTGATGAATAAACACATTTGTTGAGGGCTTTTCAGCCTTCGGTGGGGAGGTGGGAACTTCAGGACTGGTTTGCTCAGCAGCTTGTGTTGCCAGGAGTTGGTGGCCAAGAAAGAGAAGTAGGAGGGTAGGGCCACAGAAAGAATTTTGGAATAGAAAGCTGGCTTCCTAGAGCAAGGACAAGCCAAGGGCTGGAAGACCGTCTGGGTGGGAAAACTGGTGACGCTACGGCTGCTCCCTGGTCTTCTTTGGGGAATCACTTTGCTTTTGAGGAAAGAGGGAAGAATTCTGACGGTCCACAGTTTCTGCAGAAATGGACTAAGGAGGCTCCCTGTGGCTGCACAGGGAGAATGGGCTTATGGATGACTAAACTTTAGCTGCACTTCCTGCACTAAACTCACCCCCGTCCCAGGCCCTAAGAAGGGTGAGGTTACACCTCCCAGCTGTCTGGGATGTTCTGTCTTGTTTATCCACATGAACTTCAGCTCCAAATTTGTATATTCATTGCTCTCTGACTTGCATTTCATCCCCTCTCCAGCTTTTGCTTCCCCAGTCCCTGCCTGAATGCTCTGGCCTCTCCTTATCCTACAACTTGTCTTTCTCAGGGCCCAGTTCCAGGCCTGCCTCTTCAGTGGAGTCCTCCCCAAGGGCTTGGCCTTCTTGGGTCACTTTCTATTTTTGATTCCAGGGGCATTTGTTGTCTGGTTGGGAGCTGATTGTGGTACTTGCCATACAGTTTCAGGCAGCTATGTTTATTGCCTTTTCAGGCAAGCTATGCCAGAACTCCCCACTCAGGGGGCAGGGCAGGCAGGGTAACGTGGCCGACCATGTAAGGGTCTGGATGAGAGGTAGCATCTGGAGCCAGCCTGGGAACATGCTCCCCATGACACCATAATTCTTGTGCTCATAAAACATTCTCAGAGGATAAGAAGAAACATGTAAGTGAATGCTTATTTCTTTGGAAGGGCCCCCATGAGAGAAGAAATCTTTCAACTGCAGACTATCAGGCACCAAGGGCGTTAAGAACAGGATGGAAGGAGGGAGAGATCAGAACTGTCAGCATAGCAGGCGACCCTAAGGCCGTGTGGACCCAGCACGAGGACAGCACGCTCAACTTCAGACCATCACCATGTTTTCAGTCCCTAGGGTCCTGGGGCTTCATCTCTCCTTTCCTCAGACTAAGTCCCTCCCCGTGGGGATCTGCCTGTGCTGCTCCCACCAACACCTGACACCGCTGAGGCCAATCAGTGTTCAGAGAAGAGGCTGTGTCAGAGCAGGGTGTGAGAGCACAAGGGAGGGGAGAGGACGGGGGCAACAAGGAGTCACAGAACTTAAATAGTGCGCACAGGCTTTTCATAAGAACTTTATTTCTCAAAAAGGGGTGAAGAATCCAAAGTATTAAAATAATTCTCTAATTTTTTGTTTCAGAGAGAAAGGACAGGATGACAAAATAACTCATAAAAATTTCAAGCACAATGGCGGTAGGTACTTCATCCTCCAACTTGCACCTCCCATCCACAGCTTTGGCTCCAACCACGTCACAAGTAGGACTGAGCTCTGGATCCGGAGAGGCTACCAAGCAGCTAGAAAGCTTTTTATATTCACTCCACAAATAAATACAGAAGGCCAACCTGCCCAGTACAAATGATTCAGTCCATCTCTGTGACTGTTTCGGATGAAAATGCTAATAAGAACTGCCCCTCTCCAAATTCCAAATCTCTCATTTTTAAAGACCAAGAATGTGAAAGAAATGAAATGTGGAGAGACTTGTCAGGTACGACTGGCTCTTGTAACAACCACATGCCAAGAGAGACTCTACCTCATTGAGGTGATAAAAGGTAAAAAGCGACTGTGATTTTTCCATTGCCTTTTATGTGGGAAAACCGCACCTTTCTATTTTTATCATCAAAAGGAATTGCACTATGTGAAGCAAAGTCCCTCTCTGCAGCAACTATGCAAAATCCCTATCTAGAGCAATTATTTTCTAACTTAAAGAGAAAAGAAAAAAAGAGAAGGCGGGGGGGGGGGGGGGCGCTGGAACGTGAGTGCTTAGCCCAGACTGATCTCGCCACACAGCCCAGAAGCATGGAGGTGCACTTTCCAACAGGCAGGTCCTACCAGGAGGTGGGAGACAAGACCGGGCTCACCCCCCAGATGCTTGAGATGAGCTTCACTGTGAAGACCCCTCGGAATACACCCGGCTCTCCTCTGAAGGCTCTCAGTTGGTGTTTCGCTGAGGAATAGGGAGGTTCTCATGAAGGTACTTTAAACTTCCGTGCTCTGAGAAGTCCGAGACCACGTGGTCCTGCCCTCGAAGCAGCCACTTGGTAGTCAGTAGTCCTTCTAGTCCCACTGGCCCCCGGGCGTGGATTCGAGATGTACTTATTCCCACTTCAGCTCCTGCAGGAAAGCAAAGATTGAGGAAGCAGCTTTGCCCAGACTGCTTCCTGTCTACCCACCAGACCATCTCTTCCTTCTCCTCACTTGGCATCCTCTCCCTTTCCTCCGCTGACCTACCCTCCCTAGGTTGGCCTGACTTCCACTCTCCCCGTAAACATGTTCTCTGCTCACTGTAAATCGTGGTCAGGCCCCTTCTTCTAATGAAACAGACTCCACGGGTTTCTCTTTCATATTTTATTTGCAGTGCATTTTGACAACTCCACAAGTGCTGTCTCTGACATCTGTCTTGTGTCTGGATTGCATACCATTATCTGATATCTGGGCATTGTTTGAAGTGTACAACAATGTACAGAGGTTTTATCTCCCTAAGTATCCTTCAAACCCTAGATAGTAAGGGACATGCTCTAGATATTCCCCAGAATGCTCAGCTGGTAGGTGCTCATAAGACAGTGACTGAATACACGAAAGGACACTGTTCCTTTCCCTTCCTCCTGCTCCAGCCTCAGATGTGGGGCATCGAGGCTTTTTCTGGGTCTGGCGTGGTGGTCTGCACTGTATGCAGTGGAGGCAGAGCTCCCCTGCTCATCCCAACTTTACTGAGCAGGCACTGGGCTAGGCCCTGGGGATAAGCTATGTGAATAACTGATGCAATTCATGGAGCTTGTATTCTTGTAGGCAAGGCAGCCAGAGAACACCTCAGCAAATAATTGCATGTGGTGATGGGGTGCAGTGGAGGGTGCTGGGATAGAGACTGGCAGGGTGGCAGCACCTGGGACAGGGTGGTCAGGGGGAGCCTCCCTGAGGAGCTGTCTTTGGCTGAAACCCGAACAATGAGAAGCAGCCAGCTAGTGGACAGCAGTGGAGTGGTGCTGCAGGCAGCAAAGAGGTGCCTAGGGCACTGGCTGGCAAGGAGACTAACCACTGGCTTCAAACTCTGGTTTAACAGCATAGAGACCACATGACTATGGGCATACTGCCTAACCATCTCTTGCTTCAGTTTTTTCTTTTGGAAAAGCAGGAAAATAATAGAATCCATTATGTAGAACTGAGATAATGCATGTGATGTACTTATGCATGGTGTTGGAAATCTAGTAAATGCTCAGTAAATATCATCTGTCACTATTATTCATGCATTTCACAGGAATTTACTCAACCAGAGTCTGAGCTTTTGCTCTGAGTGACTGATGGGAAGACAAGGCAGTGGTCTTTGCTCCTCCCCCATTTTGGACCTTCACTTGAATGCTGGGAACCTCAGCCCTTACAAGTGTGTTATTTCTTCTTTAAAAACATGGGAAAAAAAAATAAAAATAAAAACATGGGAATTAAAAATAAAGAGCCCAAGGACTAAGAATAACTAAGCAAAATTCCCTTTAACGTTTCATAATTCAGTGAGAATTATTCCTCTAGGCAGTTCTCTATTCAAACGTTCAGAGGAGTTAAAATGTTTTAAGTAGCTGAAATAATTGTCAGATGTGCCATAAATGCCTTACTGGAGCTTTGTATAAGGGTACCCCTGAAAATCAGAGACTGTCTGAAAAATCCTTATACTACCGGGGGAATGGAGATTTTACTAGTAATGACAGAAAGGGGGAGGGTGCCTTTCCAAAACCTTGTATTTCAAAGTCTGTTTTAGAAGTCAACCTTGCACCTCTGGGCTTACCTGTTTATTTCTGATGCTTATACTTCAGCCCAGCATAGGCAGTAGTAATGCCTTCTTTTTTCCTATCCTTGGGGGGATTCCTATCTCTAAGGCAACCTGGATGTGTCTCTCTGAAGGAGTAAGCCTGCAGTGGCAGTGCCCTCATGGGACCCTGGATGCACACCTGTCACAACCCACGCATGCAGACATGTTGTGGTCTGCCAAAAGAGGAGGGAGTGAGCCAGGCTCTGAACTCAAGCAGCTCTGGGTCTGAACACCAGCTGCGTGACTTTGGGCAAGTTACTTCATTTCTTTAAATCCTAGCATCCTCATCCATGAAAAAGGAAATACAAATACCTGCCTTCTTAACCTGTGAAGTGCGTGGAACACGGGACTTCTACCCGTTCATGGCAGCTGTGACCATTCTCTCTCATAAACCCACTTTCCCTCAGTCTGTCTCCATCATCCTGACCGCATTTGTGACTGTAAACGCCAGGCGGCTCCTCCACCTCACTATGCTCCTTGGGCCACAAAGTGATCCACAAGGGACTGCTTTCTCTCCGACCAGACTCGTTCTTACCCAGTCCGAAGCGGTAGCCATCAGAGAAGCGAGTGCTGGCATTCCAGAACACACAGGCACTGTCCACATGCTGGAGGAAGAACTCAGCTGTCTTCTCTGCAGCATAATGAGAAGAAATTGAGTTAGGATGGCTGGGAAAACGATCCCTGCTTCCAGCCACTCAACAGGGCCTGACTAGGTCAGGGCCCAGGCCCCTGGGGTACTTCCCTGAATATTAAACATACAGACTTGTGAATATCTGAAACAGGAAGACAGCAAACCTGCTTCATTAGTCATGCTGCCAAAGCAGTAGGTACATGAGACAGACTGGATTAAAATCCAGATCTCCCTGCAGACATACCCTCAGAGTGGCAATGGCCTGTCTACACTGTTTCTAGGCTCTGAGCCAAATCCTTAAGTCTCAACTCCAACTCCACACCCATTAGCTGGGTGACTGTGGGCAAGTCTCTGAACCGATGCCTGAGATCAACGAGGACTGACACCATTACCTCATTCCCAGCTTGTGGAGAGGACATAATGAACTTACAGCTGGGGAGTACTCGTCCCAGACCTAGCGGATGGCAAGCGCTTAGTAAGCACTAGCTGTTCTCACTGGTGGTGCTGTGATTCCTCAGTAAACTGACTGGAAGTTCCCTGAGGGGCCACACCGGCTTCTCCTTGACCATAGGTCAGTCTCCCGTGCCTGACACCCAGGCGTGCCTTTCAGTGATCACATGGGGAAGGAACGAGTAACTGTGTAGAGCTGGTTTTGTCCTATGCTAGTTGGTTCTCTGCCTAACCTCTGGAATCTTGGTTTCCTCACCTGCGTGCACGTGTGCTAAGTCACTTCAGTCGTGTCCAACTCTTTGAGACCCCATGGACTGTAGCCCGCTAGGCTCCTCTGTCCATGGGATTCTCCAGGCAAGAATACTGGAGTGGGTTGCCATGCCTTCCTCCAGGGGATCTTCCCTGACCCAGGGATCAAACCTGCATCTCTTACGTCTCCTGCATCAGGCAGGCAGGTTCTTTACCACTAGTGCCACCTGAGAAGCCCTTCCTCAGCTATAAAATGGGCTTATTCCAGCAATCTGGAAAGACTGCTGCATGGGTTAAACAGTGATGACTCTGACACATGGTGAACCCTGTTTGAAGTGGAGCGAATTACTTCTTCCCTGTTTCCTCCCAGGGCCACTGTGACAACACAACAGGGTAACAGATATACAAGCACTCAGTGAACCAGCAAGTGCCGCCAACCCTGGGCACTATCAGCAGCCCACTGAGACTGTGTTTTCCTGCAGGCCCAGAGGGGCTGAGCGGAGCAAGGCTGGCTTGGAGATCAAGGCAGACACAGCAGACCCTGAGTGCTGTTGCCTTTGCGCACTGACCGTTCTCCGTGACGATGACATCCGTGTGTGAGCTGCCATACTTGTGGATGTGGTCGATGGCGTCCTGCACGCTGTCCACCACTTCAATGCACAGCTCCAGGTCCCCGTACTCAGTTCGGAGGGACTTCACTTCAGACGGGCTGAAGGTCAGATAAGAGGCGAACTTGGGGCCTGCATGAATCTTCACCTGGGGCAGAGGAAGTTGGGGGCAATGACATAAACACAGCAAAAACAGGCAGTGCATACTCCTCCTTCTGGATCCAACAGCAAGGTGAGTCTAGAGATGATGAGCCTAGGGATCATGGGGCCTAGAAACCAAAACGGCCCCTGCTTCCTTTTAGAGGCAGCCTCCATCCTCCAGAACGCTCTGCTTTGGAAAATGCTGACGGTCACTTGCTAGCAACAGCCCCCAGTAAAAGTGGAGCAGGGATTTAAGCAGGACGTCTCGTAAGCCCTTGACTGCTGGCATTTTACAGAAATGAACACATAACTAAAGAAATACCAATCCCCTGCATGTGGGATTTAGGCACTGGACTCAGACGGAAAGAGGGAGATGCTCCAAACACACTTCTCTTCCTCTGCCAGAGAAGTCCCAGGTGTGCTTTAGAGGAGAACAATACTTGGCTGGGAACCACTTCAAACTGTGGTGAGTTGTTAGATTTCTGACTTTGTTAGGCTGGATGCCATATCCAGGTTCAGCTCAGGCCCAGATTTGGGGCTAATCCCGCTCCTGGCTAGAGGAATTTAAGGATCCTGAGGGCTGGTCACTGAGGACGCAGTCACAATTCTTCAAGATCAAGCACTGGCTCAAGTACCAACAAGCCCCATTTGTCTGGTCCCTATTGCTCCCAAGGTCCTGCAGTTTCCCATTTGGGGCCCCACATCCTCCAGGCCTGGGATCCAACCAGGTTCCCTAGGGGCCGGAACCCTACCCCTGTGCAAGGTGCCCTCTGCTTTACTTCCTGCGTTACAAGGTGCTTTGAGAAGTACACACCCGGGCTCATTCTGACTAAGGAACGTCCAGGCGACGCTCAGAAGCACTGATGTCATTGTGGGTCTGTCTGAATCAGAACTGGAGGTTTGACTCCTGGATACAAGAGAGCTTTCCTCTTGTCCAGTCCAGTCCAGCGTGGTGCCTGGCACACACCAGTGCTCAAACGGGCCACTAGTGTGCAGTCAGGCCCCAAACATAAGTGGCCATGTGATCTATCTCCCTTGTAATTTGTGGGGTACATCTTCATTTTCTAAACTGTCCTTGCAGGTTCCCATGCCACATCTGTAAGCTGATTGAAGCCTTCCTTTCCAGCAAAATGATGGAAGGGAAGAGACACATGCTCAGGGTCAAAGCAACCAAGGCTAGCAGTCACTCTCTCTACTGCTGTGCCAGTTCACACAGTTCTGAAAGGACGCCATGACACCAGATATTAAAGCTTAAAATGTGTCCTGACAGAAAATTTAACATTGTCCATTTTTACCTGGAGAGTGTCTATTTCTTTGCAATTAGGATTTTAGGATGGAACACACATTTATATTCAAAACTTACTGGCACTAGTTTATCATCTTAATGATACAGTGAGAAAATAATCCAGAGCAGACATTATACAAATTGCTCACTGCTAAAAATCACTGCACTAATAAGCACATTAATATTGGTAACTGAAGACATTTGTGGAGGGGAGGATATATGTAAATTTTTGGCTTGAAAACATTTCTGCATAATCTTTCCAAGTCAAACCCAAACAGGAATGTGTGTTCAGAAACATAAACTTTATGCCAGGAAAGAGTCCATTCAGTGGGCTGCCATGTGATAAGCGTTATCTTTGAACCCTCTTAGCCCTGAACACACTCCACTTTGGAATGAAGCTATTTGTGTATGGGTTTCTTCCAGCCTCTAGAGGCACAGGCGTGTCTCACTCACTCTGTGTACTCAGCACACAACTTTGTATATGGCAGATGCTCAAAAACATTGCTTCTCAGATGGCCTTAAATGGAATGGCAGCTGCTCCCGGTCTAATCCCAGAGGCTTCTAAATCTCGGGAGTGAGGACAGGAAGTGATGGCCTTGTCCTACCTGTTCCACTCTCAGCATGTCAATGATCTGGTCAAATAATGGTGTTCTCAGCAGGTCTCGGTGGATTAACAGAGTCTCTAAAGCATTACAGGCAGCTGGATATTCACATTTGGAGTCTCTAACTGAAAGAGAATATAGAATTTTTCCATTAACATGAACCAGGGCCACTGAGGACATGAGAACTACTTTGCGCACGTGAGATGGGACCTGATGGAGCTCACCTAGCCTGGTGACCTTGTCGACACTGGCCTCTGAATCCACGTACATGTGGCAGATGCCTTCACTGTGCCCCATCACTGGGATGCCCTTAGCAGCTTTCTGGATGTCTCTAACCAGCTGAGAAGAGCCTCGTGGAATGATCAGATCTATCATTTTGTCTAAGCGGCAAAGATCTTCTACTTCTTCTCTGGTATTCACCTGAAGAGGTAGAGAATAAAAAGATGAAGATGACTTTTGATCACACAAATTGTGCAAGTAGCAGCATCCCTTTCACAGATAAATGCCTGTACCTCCTGAGAACTAAGTCTGATGCTGTGAGAACTTATTCCAAAAACAAGGAATCATGGGAATTGAAAAGTTGTCCAGCAAATGCTTATACTCTGCATGTCAGGTGCTGTGCTCCACATCACAAAACATGCAGAATAGGATCCCTGCCCTCAGAGAACTCAGGAGTCTGGTAGAGAAGACAGGCCTAGGCCACAGTGAGCCAAAACACAGGATGGATACTTTTAAAGATGACAGAAGAGGTACAAAGTGTGATCTCTGGAAGTTCAAGAAGATACAGAGTATGCTAGGCTATGAGGGTGACAAAGGGAGGTGGCTGCTCCACTGGCTCCCTGATCACAGCCTAACACATGCTGCTGGGTCTTACTAGGGAGTCACGGTTCTCCATGACTTGGGCTGACAACCTACCCCAGGATGCTGGTTGGACTGACTGAAGTGCTTGTGTTAGACCTTGAAGATTATGTGCATTTTTTCCCTTCTCTTTATTTTTAATTTCCCCCAATATGGTTGTGTTACTAACAATAGAAGTACATTTACAAGAAGGTTCACAGCAACTTCAATCTGCATCTCCCCAAACTGGAAACAACCCTGATGTTCATCAACAGAAGAAAGGACAAGCTGTAGTACATGCTTATAAATGGAATACTATACAGCAGTAACGGCAACCCACTCCAGTACTCTTGCCTGGAGAATCCCATGGACGGAGGAGCCTGGTAGGCTGCAGTCCATGGGGTCGCGAACAGTTGGACACGACTGAGTGGCTTCCCTTTCACTTTTCACTTTCATGCATTGGAGAAGGAAATGGCAACCCACTCCAGTGCTCTTGCCTGGAGAATCCCAGGGACAGGGGAGCCTGGTGGGCTGCCGTCTATGGGGTCACACAGAGTCAGACATGACTGAAGCGACTTAGCAGTAGCAGCAGCATACAGCAGTAAAAAGGAAAACTACTGCTGGGTGAAACAATGAGAATGAATTTCGAGGACATAATGAATAAAGGAATACAGATGAAAGACTGCATTCTGTATGATTTCACTTACATGAAATTCAAGAATAGGCAAAAGAAATGGAATGTGAAAGAAGTTAAAAAAAAAAAAAGTTCGATGGTGGGGGGTGGGGCATGCTGATGGGGAAGGGCAAAGGGAAACTTTCAGGTGTTGGCAATGTTATGTGTCCGGGTGGTTTATACATGTGTGTATATATATATATGGACACAATGGGTTTCCCAGGTGGCTCAGTGGTAAAGAAACCACCTGCCAATGGAGGAGACACAAGAGACGTGGGTTTGATCCCTGGGTCGGGAAGATCCCCTGGAGTAGGAAATGGCAACCTGTTCCAGTATTCTTGCCTGGAAAATTCCACAGACAGAGGAGCCTGGTGGGTTACATACAGTCCACAGGATCACAAAGAGCAATGAGCATACATATACATCACATAAGATAAGGATTCTTTATATACGTTACACACCAACAGGAAGGAGGAGAAGGAGGAAATCTGTCACATTAAATGAGGATATGGTGCAGCCAAGACCTAAACCCCTACAGTCTGTGCTCTTTCCATCCACTATGTTGCTGTAAGAATAGCCCAGCTTCTTGGCAGGGAGCACATAATGAGGCAGGTTTGTAGATACACCAACCCCTCTCCCCACCAGCAGCCAACAGTATTCTGGAATGTACACACGAGTGGGCCTCAAGGGAAAAGGAGAAGGATCTGGAGTCTGCTTGGATCCAAATCTCAACTCTGAGTGATTCTGGGGTGTTATTTTACCAATGAGCCTATTTTTCTTCCATCTAGAAAATGGACCTAATAATTAATGGTATCCTTTTCACAGGGTTGTTGTGAGGATTAAATGAAATGATGGATGAAAGTGCTGTGTCCACAGTAGGTGCTCAATAGTAGTTCAAAACCTCCACTGGACGGTTGAGGAGAGTGACACAACTGTTAAAATAATGACCATAACAATAACAGTGTTAATAGCATGACCTCATAAAAGCTGCATGATGGTTTCTGACAAACTTTCATAACACATATCTGGCCTACATCACTGCCAGTGAGCAGAGCACAGGCCTCACACTCTAGGTCTGGTATTCCTGCTGCCTATGACCTCAAGAATGATTCCTGTCAATCAGTGGTACCAGAACACAGCTGTGTGAGAGGGACCTTCATGAGCCACCCAACCTGGGCCAAGGCAGCACCAGCGCTGTCCAACGTCACAGGCACACAAGACCTGCTGCTCCTCCAGTCAAGCCTGCCTAAACAAGTGGCTTGGCCTTCTGCAGCCTGAGCTTTGCTTCAAACACCCAAAGACCTGGCCCGGCTCCTCTGGGCCTGACCTAGCTCATTCCCAGGAACCTACCAGCTGTACAGCTTCCTTGACTCCATGGATTGAGAGGGCCTCCTGGGTCAGGAGGTGAAGGATTCGGTTGCTGTGCGAGGCCTCCTTCCCTCCTTTGAGTAACAAGCCATTACCACTTGCTATAGCCAAGGCTGCCACCTGCAGATCAAAGAGGAATGCAGTGAAACACTGAGCATATTTTCTGTGCCAAGCACTGTGCTGATCACTTTATAAGGTCTACCGTGTTTAACCTTTACAACGTTCCAGTGAATTAAGTCCCTGCTTTATCCACTGCTTTACAGACAAGGACACTGGAGGCCAGAGAGGTTGGTAATTCCTCAAGGAC
Organism: Bos javanicus; assembly: GCF_032452875.1. Taxonomy (NCBI): domain Eukaryota; kingdom Metazoa; phylum Chordata; class Mammalia; order Artiodactyla; family Bovidae; genus Bos; species Bos javanicus. Next base: position 16,995,357 of record NC_083893.1, read on the forward strand.
ACACACAGCTTATAAGTGGCAGGGCTGGGGAACTTTACCCCAGAGCCAAAGCACAGATCTTAAGAAACTGTACTATACAGCTCCCTTAGCACCGTTACGAAGTAACCCAAGTTAAGTGCCCAGGGTCACACAGGCCCTACCCTCTCCAGCCACAGGTGCTCAGGAGCCTAACTTAGGTGTTTCTCCACCTGAGTCAGCAGCACCTGAGGCTATGCAGCATCTCTGGTCACACCCTACCATGGCCCTATCATTGCTCTGAGAGCTCTAATGTCTGGTGCTGAGCCCCTGCACAGCTGTCGCAGAGACTGCTGGCAGGACAAAGCAGGCCATCTAGAAGGAGAGTTAGTTACCCTTTGGGAGTGAAGGGCTAATGACACTGATGAGGCCTGAAGCTGAACCTTCTGAATGCTCTAGGGATGAATGAAAATCTTCGGGCTTTTGTAATATATCAAAAGAAACTTTACAAAATAAAACTTGCTTGAACATGTTTATCTCCAGAATAATAATTCTTACTCCTTTTTTGTTTTTGTTGCTCATGAACCTCTTCCAAAAATTATGTTAACTTTTCCCAGATAAATGCAGAAACACACAGCATTCTGCATGTAATTTTCAGGATTCATGGATTCCGTGATGCTGTCCAAGGTTAAGATCCCAGGTGAGAAATCTCAGCTGTAACTGGATAAGAAGAAACTTTTTCCTAGTGAAGTATTCGTTAGTATGGATAAAAGGTGGCAGAAAAACTTCATGGACATGGCCTGTAGAGCAACTTAGGACCCATTTCTACCAGCGGACAGTTATCTCTAGGGGTTCTTCATGAGACAGATACGCACACAGAGGGGACTGTGTGGCAGCACCAGCCACAGGCTGAGGACAGACCACAACGGTATGAGAGCCCCTTAGTGGACCGGCTGGTTTTAGATCACGTCAGGGAGCAGCCTCCACAAAGCATGTGGGACTCCCAGGGTCACATACGCCCTAGAAGAAAAGGTTCTGTTTCTTTGTTTGTTTCTAAACAGAATCTCTCTTTGAAACTTTGGGGCTAGTGCAAAGAAAGAGCTGGTATCATCCTGTTGTCAGTCCAGTGGGGAACTGGTTCCAGATTTCTGGGAATTATTTAGGGCCACAAACAAGCCACCCTCTAATTCCATCTTATACTTCAGAGCATGGCTGCTTGGCAAGATCTTTGCCACATGGTTTCTCCACAATTACAGACTGTGATTTTTCAGATTTCCTAAAGGGCTCACATGTTAGGCTCCATCAACTACTGAAAGTTCTTCTTCCTAAGAGATGCACCTACAGGAAGCCATCTGTGTCACTGATATTAAATGGTCTTTTTCAAATGCGCAAAACCAGCTATTAGATGAATGAGCCTACAGCAGGGTGGCAGACACTCTGTGGTCAGGGAACAAGGTGCTCCGGTGAACTAAGTTTTTATCTTTTTGGCTGTACTGTGCAGCATATGGGATCTTAGTTCCCTGACTAGGGATTGAACCTGTGCCCCCTGCAGCAGATGCATGGAATCATCACCAAATGGGAGATTCATCTGGGCTCAAGGTTTAGCTCCATCCTTAAAAGTGTGACAGGAGTATTGACTTCTATAAGCTTAAGGTTTTTTCTACTGTAAAATGGACACATGAATTATTTTTAGAATTACTGGAAGAATCAAAAATATAAATTGCCTTAAGGGCAACATGAGAATAAAGTCTCAAAAACTATCTCTAGGGAAAGAAAGGAAGGAAGGGAAGGAGGGAGGGCGAAGGGGTGGAAGGAAGGGAAACGAAAGATATCTCTAGGAGATTTTTTTTTTTTTTCCTCTAGGACATTTATCTCGAGTCCTGAAAAGACATTCTTCCTCCAATTCCCTACTCCAATGGCCAGCATTAGTCACATACCTGGGGCAGGCAGTCAGGGCGAGATTCGAAGATGACCAATAAAACTCCAATTGGGACAGTGACTTGTTCTAGTTCCAAGTCTTTCGCAATTCGAGTCCGGCGCAAAACCCGCCCCACACTGTCCTGGGAGGAGGCCGCAATCTGCCGCAGACCGATGGCTAGGCTGTTCAATTTAGATGTGGAGAGGCTCAAACGTTTCAGCAGAGGAGTTGCAAGTCTCCCTGAAGAGGTGTGAAGAGTACACGATGAAGCAGTAGACCTGGGTGGGTTACAGCTGTTTTACTGAACACGTGGCACTGTGTTAGGAGCAGACAAGGAACTCAGGGGGTCTTGGGGAGACAAGGACATGTCATTTACAGAGCTTTGCTGGGAGGGGCAGTTTGGCAGCTTACATCCTCATGTAAAGGTGTGGACACCCATGAGCTTGGTGGCAGCAACTTCAGTTCCAGAAATTTATCATTTTCATGAGCAAATCTGCATGTAAGGTGGATACTTACCACAGCATTTTTATAGTAGTGGGAACTGGATTCTACCCATAGATTCACACAATGGGCTACAATGCAGTTGCTATACTGATATGGAAAGCTGTCTAGTAAAAGGCAAACCATAAAAAGCATGCATGATATGACCCTAATTATCACATATTTCACATATATGTGCACAGACACGTCAGAAAGCTTTAAGAACAGTGATGATCTATCTGTTTATAACAAGTGAATTTGTTTTATAATAGGTAGAAGTAAAGATGTTTTCTTTTAAAATAAAACAGAATTATGGTAAGTTTAAATTTAACAGTATGCATTGTTTGATTATCTCTCTTAACACACACATACACACATTTATATATATACACGTATACACATGCAGTCAGGAAAACCATTTGGAATCACATATCACAAATAATCACTGGGCTTCCTTGGTGGCTCAGATGGAAAAGAATCTGCTTGCAACGCAGGAGACCTGGGTTTGACTCCTAGGTCGGGAAGATCTGGCGAAGGGAATGGCAATTCACTCCAGCATTCTTGCCTGGAAAATGCCACAGACAGAGAAGCCTGGCGGGCTAGAGTCCATGGGGTTGCAAAGAGTCATACATGACTAAGCACACACACACACCACAAATCATTATTATGATTAACGTTGAATGACACTATGAAAAATTTCCCCTTCTTTGTTATAGTCATAACCACCAAGACAAAATAATAAAAAGACTTTTACTTTGGAGTGGAGCAACCAACCTTTTATTAAGAAAAAAAAAAATGAAACCATAATTTCATCAACCAATTATATTAATTTTCTTCATTTTCCCCCATGTGCTAAAAATCAAGTTTTAATTGTACTGCATATTAACTATTACACTCTAGTTTGTCACCTCATAGTGCATATGCATTTTCCATGTTGCCAAAATAATTTAATTACTACTTAACATCCCATTGACTTGATACAGTTCAATGCACATAACTGTACCAATGTTATTAAACACTCAGATTGTTTCCAGTTTTCATTGGGATAAATAATCCTGCTCTAAGAATCTTTTTTTTTTTTTCTTTTTTAAAGAATCTTTACACGCAGAGCTGTTTTTTCCTCTTGCGATCTTTTCCTAGGATAAATTTCCTAAACTGGGCTCGCCGAATCAAAGGCAATTACTATGCTCATGTATACGCTAGGCTTTGTTCTTAGGTCATGTGTGTCCTTATGGATTTCTAGAGAGAGAGAACTGGGATCAGAAGTCAGAGCTCTGCCGACAACTAGGTGTGTGATCTTAAGCAGCAGCTTTAATCTCTGTGGGTTTTAATTCTTTTAAACTAAAGATTTCAGTAAGATGTCAAAAAAGATTTCTTCCATTTATGAAATTTTTTGTGGTTTTCCAATACTGCAAAATTTCAAAAGACCGGATGTAAAGTCCAAAGAAAGTTCCAAGGTAATGGCTCAAAAATGTTTTAAGGAATGAAAGTAACATTGATGAGCCCTGCAAGGTTTTTTTAAAGGGAATCTATCATTAGGACCTCCAGGGCATTTCTGGATGGCAGACTACATGCTGGTTAAGGAGATAAAGCTATCTGTTACCACAGGCTGCACGAACTATTTCCACTATTCTTATATACACTGTCCATCTGGGTTTGGTTCCCAGATCTGTCACTGACTATGGTTTTAGGCATGTTAACAACTTCTTTCTACTTTAGTTTTCTCCTCTGTATAACAGGGATAATAAATAGTAGCTACTTTATAGGCACCATATTCTAAAGAGAAAATGAGATCCTGCCTGTTAATTCCTTAGCATAATACCCAGCAACACAAAGGCCTCAGTAAATGCTATCTGCTATTAGCTGAATGTCTAAAATAGTGCGGTCCTCAGTCTTTTTCCTTTCTGACTTGTGATGTGTGGGGAATGCAAAAAGCCCCTCAGCAGGTGAGGGGTGGGTGGGTGTTGTACAGAATATCTAAGAAAGGGGGTGGAGGTAGTAGATGTACTTAAAAAATCCCAACGAATACCAGCCACCAACCCGCAATAAAAAATGATGTGTAATATATAATTTCTTCCATAACGATCTTATCTTTGGGCAGACTATGATGTAAGAATTATTGGTAAAACAAAGACTAAAACCCAAAACAAATCCCTCCGTAACACTGACTCAGCTGCCTGCTCTTTACCTTCGGCCTCCTCCAAGTCTTTTTTGTTGGCTAACAGGATCTCATCTCGCTGGTCTGTCAACAGATCGGCCAGGTGATGGATAATCTCTGCTCTCTAGGAAGAAAGGTAAAAGATTAACACAAATAAGCAAACATGTTAACTCATGAAGAATGCACATTACACTTTTAGACTTACTCTTCTGAGTGTGCCAGGCCTTGCTCCTAAATCCCATTAACAATGACTGAAATCTCCTTACTTCATTCATTCATTCCCTACCACCACTCCCCTCATTTTTCCTTCCTCTCTCAGTACTAATCTTTCCACTTTTCTTCCTCTTGTACCACTCCTGATCATGATGATTAACAAACCGTGGCCTTGTGTTTGGGGAGAAGGCATGCATTATTTGGTTCACTGATGAGATGGGCCAGCACTTGGAATCAGCATGATATACACACTGCACTTATTTAACAGCACAAGCTGTATACCTGATTTCCCAGGTTAAGTTTTTGCATCTAGTTCTTTTTTGACAATTATTAATGACAATTAATGTAAAAATCCAGTCCTGAATGCTGGAGGAGACCCCAATCCTTACCCACCTAGATGAGAAGACATAGAAAATCAGAGTAGTGATTATTGAAGGAGTAAAAGAAGTGACTAAAGAGAAAGAGAAACTAAGGTCCTCTTGGGCTTTCCTTTCTTTACTTGTAGTTATTTCAAATTTTCTTTTCCATTCTCAGGCCAAAGAACTCCTCAGAAGAAACCTATATACATCACTTTCAAATCTAGCCTTAACATCACAACTGTCAGGGAGCCAGCCCCCGCTTCCACCCAACTTTCTCACATTTTATTGCATCTGCTACTTCAACTGACTGAATCACTGCAGACAGGGCAGGGCTAAGCTATGGAGCAGACTGAAGCTTCCATCTTGTAGGTAAGCTACGTGATTTGGGTGAGTTGGGATAAGTTACTTTCCTACATTTCCCTGCCCAGTATGTGGCAGGATTAGGGATCCTCTCTGGTCTCATGATTTTCATGATACTTTTGATCAAAACATCATAATGATGCCAAGCTACCTCAGACTTCAGCCTATAAAAGACAGAGGAGAAAATGAAATCGAGAAAAAGGGCAAAATAAATCTGAATCACACTTATTACCCAGATTTAAGTCTATGGGACCTGAGGAATAGATGGAGAAACAGCAGGCTTGACTGTGCACTAAACCTCACAGCATGACTTGCTCTGAAAACCAACAGAACTATCAGCAAAGATTATTACCTGCTCAGGTTCCAAAGTGGCCAACATCCTTCCTCCTGATCGAGCCATTTCTCCCTGCTGCTCCACAGTAGGGCCTGTAAGAACATGTGCAGACATCAGCTCACGGTCATGACATGCTTGTTTCACATCCAGAGATCACTCTTACCAATAAACTGGCAGATGAGCATACCAGATTAACTCAGGAAGAAACACAAGAACCTGTCAATAAGATTTACATCTTTTGGAGTTCTCTATTCCACTTTGGCTTAAATTTTCTAATGTGTTTGCATTGCTGAATGTAGATTATATGACAATGCTGACGTTTTGAACATCTGAGAGCACACACACCATTTGTTATGCATCTTTGCATCTCTAGTGTTCCCTAGCACCTGGCATCCAGCATGGGCCTAGCAAATGTTTGTTGAGAAAATGGATACTTATATTCTTTAACTTGATGATTTTAGCAAGAAAAGGAGGCTTAGTTAGTCAGGTTAGGTAAGTTTTACAAAAACATAGGAGAATCCAATTTTGCAAGCAGTGTTCAAAACTACACCATGTTTCATACTATTAGCACATCAATTTTGTGAGCTCTCCTCCTAGGAGAGCTCTGTCTTCAGCCCCATCTAGGCCGTGGAGGCACTAGCTATCATCCACAGACCACGGGACACTACGAAGAACTACTTACCTGCAGGTTTTACTTCGGAAAAGAAGGTACCAACTTTCTTTCCCTCCACAATGTCTGTGATGACATGCCCGGACACCTTGGGGTGGGTCCCATTGGCAATGACCACAGAAGTACCACCTTGTAAAGCCCAGAGAGCCGCTTTCACCTAATGGGAGAAGTTAGATCCATGGATGAGATTCAGACCTTTAATTTATTTTTACCAGTAAGTATAGAAACAGATTTTTATTCCAAATTATATCTAGAAATTTTACTAATATTTAAAAAGAACAATTAAGATGATAATAATACATCCAAATGGCATTTATTCATTACTGACTATGAAATTCTGGTTAGGTACAAGTATAACACACATGATGATACAACCATTAATCACACAGGTTCAGGGATATCTGAAACGGCACTCACTTAAGTATTCAATACTTCGTGATCCAGACCTTTGCAGGGTCTAGACCCCTGCACTTTAAACATGTAAAAACAAAGAAAATACAGTGTGATACTAAGCAATTTAAGTATGTGCAGGAAGGTTTTCAAGTAGCTCGGAAGCTCTGAAGACACACTCAGCCCATGTGTTTGTCTCAGCCCAATCCTGGCATGTGTTGTCTAAAAAGGAACCAATCTGCTCTTTGTGCTCAGTGTGTTCTCCACGACACTGGTACTGAGACACGTGACTTCTACGTTTGACTTGTTGTGCCTCAACTCAAGTGTCCAGCCTGCTGCTTGACCAGAATATGACTGAGTACTCTGAGCTACATACATGGGGTTGTGGTCTTCACCTCTGCCATTGCTACAAATGATGCTATACCTGAAGGGTGTAACTTCTTAGAAAAATTAATGGGAGAGAAGAATATTGTAAAAGATTTTATCAGAAAATATTTGAGCTCTAATAAAAACACTTAAGAGGATTTGTGAATTTTAAAAAATACACACCCTGTTCTTTAAGAGGTTATAATATGAACACATTCTTTATACATCACTAATACATACATAGAAAGACATGACTAAATACAGGGACACAATATTCATGAAACCTTTATTTAGACATGCATCATCTTTGTATATATACATCAGCCCTCAAACAATTACAAAAGCAAGAAGGATAAAATACTGTTTGGTTTTAAAATTGTTATGGGCAGTAAAGGCAACAGAGTCCTACCTTGGCTTCCATGCCACCCATTCCAACTCTGGACTTGGTTCCGAATGTCACAGACTGCTGATCACCAGGATAAAATATATCAATGAGCTTTGCATCATCTGACCCTGGGGGGCTGTCAAAGAGGCCTAAAAAGTAAACAAGAGTCAGTAATACTGTTTAGCAGAAGTGAGCAACCCCCAAGAGAGACTTCCCCGGGGACCTCCCAACCACTCTGTACTCGATTTATCCAGGTAAATTCTGCTATTTGGCCAGCTCTGATGAGAAAAGAGGTTAAGAGGTCCATGGAGCCTACCCACACTGAAAATCAGCTCCAGGAGAACGTACCTTACATACTTTTATTAACTTTGCCTGGTAAATGAATGTTTGCCAGCATCAGAGCACGGCATATCCCTGGCACAAAATTTACCAGTCCTGCCTATAGTCTACAGTGAAGCTGTCCTCACCTTTGCCATTGCTACTTATGATACTGAACCTTAAGGATGCAACTGAAAAAGGTGAGTGGCTTTTGCGCAAGCAATGCAGCAGCCGGATACTTTTTAATGAGACTATTTCCAAGGACATGAAATATGAGAGGTTCTCATTCACTCTCAGAGTACCCTTTCAAAAAGTCACACTGCACTCCCCACATTATGGGTAAGCCTCTGAAGGTCAGGCTGAGTTAGCAGAAGAGCGCAGATCTGTCACCATAAAGCCAATGTCCTCTTTAAAACTGAGGAGACTGACATAAAATGAGAGTTACACAAAATGTTATATGCATACCATCCAAGATTAAAAATCTTCACAATTTCACTTTGAAAAAGAGTGTATCTGAGCCTTGAAAGGCGAGGTCTAAGGGGAACACAGGCAGAGGGAACTGTTAGCAGTCAGAGGCTGGCTGACAGACATTTAGGCAGTGATGTTCTGGTTTCAAGTTACTGCTTTTCTTGTGCTAAAATACACCCCTCTGCTCCCAATCTTTAATACAATCAGGCCATATTCATCCTCCCTGAGAGAGTAAGGGAGTCAGAGTGGTGAGAATGGCTAGCGTCCAGTGCACAACAAAGCAGTGCAGACCACGAGCAGCAATTACACACAGAAAGAGGAACAACCGCTCAGAGCCCCTGTCTGCCCCAACCCAGCAGCCCACAGCTCTGGGCGCTCAGGGCTGGTTCTTCTCAGAAGGCATTATGCTATGAGATCATAAATAGTATGTGACAATTTAAGCCAAACCTCTAGACACCTCGAGTTCCTAGCATTCTGATATTTCACCTACTTTTCTTTTTCATTATAGCAGCCTCTCAAACCCACTAAGAGTGTACTTAAAATTCTGGCATCTTTCTAAAAATCAATATTCAGTGGATAACTAATCACAATTAACAGCACAAGCCTGCCAATGGCCAGTTTTGGTGTTTCAGGCTGCATTAAAACTAAGGTTTACTACAGTCTAGTTCAAACTGGGTTTTATTTTTATTATTATTTTTAAAAATAATTTTATTTATTTATTTCTGGCTATGCTGGGTCTTTACGGATACATGCTGGCTTTCTCTAAACCAGGAACAAATCCTGCCATATTAACCTGCCATGGGTGTGGGGCAGGGAACTAAATAGGTTTTTTCCTAACTTGCTGAGAATGTAGTGGGGGACTTATGGGATCCTGTAGGTTTGGCCCACTTTAGATACCTCTACCATATTCTCTATGGATCAAAATGGGAGCAGGCTAAGAAAGTGAACAGAGTGAATGGGAAGCCAAGTTGGAGCTGGGAGGGCCCCTCCATGAGGAGGGGGAAAGCAGAGAGTAGAGTAACACACAAGAACACAGAAGTCACATGGAATTTCCATAGTGGAGCCAGTTTTAAATAATGTATCTCACGATTTACATTAAAAACTAAAAGTGATCAAGACCACAAGGCGGTACCACTTCACACCCACCAGCGTGGCTATAATCAAAATGCCAGGTACCAAGAAGGAAGGGCTGGTGAGGATGGGAGAAGCTAGAACCTCATACACTGCTGGGAAAATGTAAAATGGTGCAGCTGCTCAGGAAACAAGCCTGGTACTTCCTCAGAAGGCTGAACAAATGATCCAGCAATTCTACCCGTAAGTAAAATAAAAAGTATGTTCACACCAAAACTTGTGCACAAATGCTCACAGAATCAGTAGTTATAATAGCTTAAATGTCTACCATCTTGACAATTAGGAAAATAAAACTTACAAATAGGTAGTGTATCTACATAGTGGAGTATTATTTGGCAATAAAAATAAATGAAGTACTAATATGTGCTATAACATCAACGAACCTTGAGAACAGTAAACCAGTCATGAAGGATCACATTCACATACTGTATGATCACACTTATATAAAATGTCTAGAATAGGCAAATCAATAGACAGAGGGGGGGACTTCCCTGGTGGTCCAATCGATAAAACTCTGCGCTCCCAATGCAGGGGGCCCAGGTTCAATCCTTGACTGGGGAACTAAGATCCCATATGCCACAACTAAACCCATGCACCTTAACTACTGAGCCTACGTAATACAGGCCCCATGCAGCACAGCTAGAGAAGCCCACATGCCGCAATGAAGACCCAGAGCAGTCAAAATAAAATAAAAAAAAAAATAGAGACAGAAGGTAGATTTGAGGTTGCCAAGGGCTGGAGGGTTTCAAAGGATGTGAGGAGTGACTGCTTAAGGGTTTGGGTTTCTTGTTGGGGTGATTAAAAATGTTCTAAATTGTGGGGAGGGTTGAACAATTGTATGAATATACTGAAAATCATTGAACTGTAAATTTTAAAAGGTAATTATATGTTATGTGAATTATATCTCCATACAGCTGTTGTAAAAAACAAAATTAAAGTGCCTGGAAATGACAACATTTCACAGCATTCAAACTTCATCTCCCAGGTGCCTCCCCTCCACCACCACCTTTTTTGAATCATAATCATAAAACCCTCTTCAGACCATATGGGCTCAGAAAATAATGGTCTACAGTGAAAAGATCAGGGGAACTCATGCTCACATATACAGTATTTAAAAGACAGGATATAAAGAATAGGCATTTCTTTGTACCTTCTACATCTGAAAGAACAATTAAGAGGTCAGTCTTCATTTCCACAGCCAGACGGGCAGCCAGGCTATCATTATCTTTAACACTAATAACCTAAAATACAGGTATAAAAAGTTGTGAGTAAAGGACCTATGCAGTTCAAACAGAAGTTCACAGAAGTACTCAGCTAGGCTCTGGCAGGCAAAATGAACGAATCTGAGCATGTGCATGATAGCTCTTAAAGGCCCTTTCAGTCTGCAAAACACCATGCCAACTGGCAACCCCCTCTCCAAACATGCCTCCTTCTCTCCACTGACACACACAAGCCATGCTCACAGCACCACCTTAAATCCTTATTGCGCCTCACCAGTTGAATGAAACCCCCTGATTTTACAAGAGCTTATGCAGCCACTGCTCCAGGAGGCCAGCTTATCTCCCATTTCTCCATTTTGTTTATGCCCAACATCTGGTGTTAGTACATGCAGCATAGCATGGCATTAGTGTCTACAGCATGCTCAACCCTCATGAATACTTTACCCACATTTACCCCCTGGAGATCGCTATTGGGCTCTGCTGGAGGGACAACAGCATCGTTTGTGTTGACAATGGGGACGATGTTCATTCGGAGAAGCTCATGAAGAGTCCCATTGAGGTTCCGGCGCTTCTGCTCATCATGGAAATCCAAATTGGTCACCAAAATCTAAAAGGATTAAAGAGAATGAAAATGTGGGGGAGAGGAAAATAGTGAACTTCCTAGGAATAGCATTCATACAAAGGATGCTAAGAGTATAGGAGTTAAACTTGAGGTTTCTTGGATCCTGAAAAGTTAAAAATGGAACACATCTTTGGAGACTTGTCTAATTCTTCTGGCGATGAGAGAAAAGAATCACCTGGAAGATTTTAGGATGCTCAAGCCATCTTGCAAAAGTACTTTAATCCTTAGAAAGCTATGAAATCTCATCCATTTACAAAATTAAGAAAATGAACGTACCTACTTTAGAGGGATCTGGGGACAGTAATAACTGCCATTTCTAAACAATCTTTGTGTCCCAGCATTTGATTCAAAGTCTGGCCATACACACAGTAGGTGCTGAAACACGTGAGTGAGTGAATGAACCGTTACTCTGCCTGAAACGTGTACTGAATAAAATGGAACAGGCCGTACTGTCCCTATTTTTGCTCTGTGGCTGACCACTGTCGGAGTTAGCCAAGACTGTATCTGAGCAAGTGGGATGAGTCTGAGAGGCTTATGGAGATGAGTCTTTACACACACTGAAAGAAGGGCTCGACATAACTAGTTCAGGGACAGATTTACTCAAGCAGCTCAAAGGCAAGAGTGGAGAGCTGGGTGTGGGCGCAGGCTAACAGCCCCCCCTTGCTGGAATCAGAATATTAGGCAATGTTTAGCAGGAGAGAAAGATAAATGGGGATGATAGCAGGAAACAAAATGGTAACAAACTCCTAAGCTCATGAATTAAACGTTTCAATGAAATCCCTCTGATGTTCATGGAAGAAGGCTCCTGTGGTACAGGACAGAGCTGAGGTAGGAAAGGCTAGAGGCAAATGGTCAATAAGGAAGGTACTGAAAGAGTACAAGTGGGAAGGGTTAAGTCCTGAACTAGGGTCTGGCCATGGTAACTGAAAAGATAACAGCAGCCTTAATGATATGTGATATTTGGGCGATGAAGACAAAAATGGTAACATCACCAAGGGAAGTAATTTACTCACTCATCTGATAAATTGTTTGCATACCTCTGAAATGCCAGACCCTGTACTAGCTGTTGGGATGGAGAATAAATATGCTGATGATTTGGGGAAGATGGAATAGGTTAGATCATGAATGTCTTTTCAGAAAGTTTAGTCCTGCAGGAAACAGGTCTGGGTCAAAGGTGAACATATAGATTCTGGTCCTGGTGGTGGAAGGTCAAATAATAAAAGTAAACACATGTGTAAGTAGGAGAGGCAAGCAGGAGGTATAAAGGTCCAGTGAAAATATCAGTTGCTCAAACAGATTAGCAAGTAAGAGATGGAAGACAAGAAACCAGAGAGAAAAGTATGTGTTTGGAGAAAGTCAATCTGTTAGGATGCAAATCAGGTTCATTTCTATGAAGAAAAAATAGCTGCTGTTCTTGTTTAAGTCTTTAACCTGACAACTTCTGGGAAACTTTCAAAAGCCCCCAATAATGGTCTTAAGAACAGGATTACTAAAGAAAACAAGGAATCATGGGATAAGGCGCAAAGAGCGAAGATTTCCTACAGATCAGATCTTAGGCAAGGCAAAGGTGTTGGGAGTGAAGGGGCCCCTAGAGGAAGGCAACAAAAGCAAAGTTCCTGGACTTTACTTTCCTCACCTGGTTCCAGGCACTTTGAAAAAAAAAAAAAGACTAAAACTGTCATTGGACTATGGAGGAAAAAAGAACTGATAATAAAAGGTGCCCAAAATTGAGATTTCCATTGAATTTATGTGACTGAAAAAAAATCTGAGACTTCAGAGTGGGGTCCCAGACACAAGCAAAAGTGAACAAGTCCACGCTTTTCTGTTTCAGCTCCCTTACTCAATGACACTCTGAACATCACTGTGGATAACAACTGCGAAAAAGATGGAAAAACAGAAAAAGTGACAGGAAATACAAGAGCCAAACCTGAAAGGATGTATAATAACATCATCTGTATATAAAAACATCTGTGTAAATGACAGGGTCAGAGGCAGCAAATCTGAAAATAACTTGGGAAGTTAGGTTTTTTTTTAGTTGTTTGGTGATATTTAAATGTTTCTATTTGGTGTACAGTTGTATAGTTGATTAAAAAATACAACTGACAAGAATACTGTAAATTAGGGTAAAAAAGAAATAATGTAGAAAGAAGATTCTAGAACATTCAGGCGGTAACCTCATGTTCCGTGAGGACTGGAACATGGCTGATTTGTTTGCTGCAGTATCCCCGATGTCTAACAGACTCCTCAGTACACAATGGTGCACAATAAACATTTGCTAAATGAATTAAAAACCAACGAACCAACAGCAATATCCTTCACATATATAATACTTCTTATACACATATATATGTATATACTTCTTATACTATATATAATACATAGTAGATATGTATTATATAAGGCAATCAGACGTAAGGAGAAACAAGCCACCCGAAGTCAAAGAAGTCAATGAAATAAAGACATCTAACCTATCTTCAGAGGAAGTATGGGTTCTTGGAGTAGTTCTAAGAGTTACAAGTATAGCAACAAGAGCTCACATTACTGAGAAAAGTATGTGTTGTACCAAACACATTAAATGCTTTTCATAAATTTTCTCATTGAGTCCTTCTGAAAACCCTCTGCAATAGGCACTGATGACATCCTCATTTTTCAATACGCAAACTGAGGCACAAAAAGGCTAAAGACTTTCTCAGATCTTCCATCTAGCAAGTGCTGAAGCTGAGACTGTATCCTGTCAGTCTGGCTCCAGAGCCCAGCTGGCAATCACCTTATTCCACAGGAATCACCCTCACAGGTCCCATCCCCTTGCAAAGGTCAGCCTCTCACCTGGGCAGCACAGATGCTGTACTGGGTAAACATGGCTTCATACAAGGCCATCAGCCCACTCTGTCCAGCAGCTGCACAGGCTCGGGCTTCTAAGACTGGAATTGCCTGTAACATGCCAACAGACAAGGTGTGGTTGGGAGGGTGGGGAGGAGGCCTAAGGACCCAGTTATAGGGGGTGGGGAAGCCACACTCACCATCTCTTTCAGGTGGTTCTGCCCTGAGTGTAGGGCCTGCCTTACACTCTGAGACAGAAGGATCTCATGGCGCAAGCGTTGCTTGCCGAAGGCTACAGCTCCACTCGTCACCAGCATCATCTCTCGGCCTTGATTCTGCAGCACTGACACCTGACGATGACAAAGGAAAAGGCATAAGTCCCTGTAATATCTCTTTCCTCTCGTCACAAGAGATTCAGTCAGGGTAGACTAATGAGTGGATCCCAAGTGCCGGCTTATAGATCAGCACTGGGCTGGCTCTGGAAGAAATCACCCAGGTTGTGTGATAAAAATACAGAGTTCTACACATTTCCTCAAATCTGATAAGTAGATGGCAGACAGAAATGACAAGTTTTAATAAGGGGATTCTGGTATGCAGTCAGGTTTGGCACCAACAGGACTTGAAGATACACGGAACAGTCTATAATGTGGAAGGCCTAGCTGTTTGAGGAAATGAAGCCCAGAACACAAGTTTGGAGCCAGGAAATGCAACATAAACTTAGCAGATGGCTTCTCAAATTCTAAGGCATGCCCTGGGGAGATGATGCTGTTTCCAGGGCACGTCTGACTCTTGTGGGCAGCCTCTGGCTAGACCAGGGACAGATGCTGCTGCTCTTCTGCTTTGTCTGCCTAAAACAGTGTTGGTTACTTTGTTTCCCACCTAGGAGGGATCCACATGAGAGAATCAAAGAGTCGATATTCCTAACCTGTCCATTCCTCCTGATGCTTTAACCCTAAAACCTGGATCAGGAACTTATGAGACAGCTACGATAAATCATAATCTAAAAAATTTATTTCTTACACAACATAGTAAATCAACTGTACTTTAATAAATTTTTTTGAAATGAGAAAAAACTTTTTATCATAGAAAACTTCATACTTAGGTAAAGTGGTAAGAATCAAATGATAAATTTCCATGGACTCATGATCCAGCTTCAACAACTATCTCACGGCCAATTTCTCACTCTCCAATATTCCTTTTATAGCTCCATTGTTATTTTAATATGAATCCCAGACTCCAGACACATTTGCTGGTTTGCAAATATTTCTGAAAGTAATTGCTAAAACACAAAGTAAACGCATATATCCACAAAACTAAATTTATTATCTAAAACATTTCAATAATTCCCTAATATCAAATATCCAGTCAGTGTTTACATTTCCCCACTTTTTTAAGCTTGCTTAAATTGAGATGCAAATTAAGCCCACACACTGCAATTAGTTGAAGGGTCTCTTAATTCATTTTTAATCCATAGGTTCCCCTTTATCATTTTCTTCCCTTGTAATTGTTCGTTAAAGAAACTGGGTTGTCCCTCAAGGTTTCTCAACCTTGACTTTCCTGCTTCTGTCCCTGTGATACAGTTTAATGCTGTATTCTCTTTGCTGCAAACTGCTGTTAGGTATGGAGGTTTGATCTTTTATGTCAAGAATTCTTTACATGTCATGGTGTCCATCAAGGGGATACAGAAGGCCTGCACTCTTTCTGTGATGTTAGTTACTACTGATGATCATCACCAAGACCGGTTAATTCATTACGGGCTACACTGATATTCTAATTCATTCATTTCTTCCCTATTTAAAGGCTGGAATACTTCCATAAAGGGAAACTTTCCTTCATCAACTATATGGCTACCTTGAGGTATGACTTATATGTGAAAGGCACCACAGATGTGTCTTTCCCTTTATTCACCAGTTTCCTAAGTGAGTAGGTTCTCTGGTGCCGGGAGCCAGTGTGAGGAACTCCACCCGTGACAAAGGTCATGAGGAAGGAGGCTGGGCATACGCAAAGGCGGGATTGAGCCTCAGGAGTCCCCCTGGAAATTCTCGAGCACCTACCCCCAAAACCAGAGTCCGCCTACTTTATTGCTTTGTGCTCTCACCTACACCTCTGACTTTACGGGTGGCTGTCCCCCACCACCTCTCTCTGAAAAAGTTAATTTATAGCTCCAGTTGATAAAGTTCCTGGGCGTGACAAGAGTGTTTCAACCTACAAACTCCTTTGGAAGTCCTCTAGCCTGCCTGAACAGGTTCTTCCAGCCACATATGATTGTTCACAGCCTCCCAACCGTGAGAGGCATGAGATGTTCTAAACTGTCTAAATATAGATTCCTGTGAGCAGTTAAAAGATTGATTAGAAACTGTATTGGTGAAGGGTTTTTCACTTGTTGGGCCAATGTTTGCTGCTAAGTCTCCATATCCCTTTCCTACTGTGTCCCTGGCAGTGTACTGATTAATATAATTGGTGTATAGCTTTAATGCTTGTAACCTTGGACCCTTGAGTTAATTCTTTTCTTGTTATAGCCCACCACACCTTTGCCCTACAGGAATGCAACTTTATCTAATGCTTTCAGAGGGTGGCGCCAGACTTTAGAATAATCACCTTTAGAGAAAAATAAGTTTTCTGAAGTAAGGGTCATAAAATGTTAACAGGCCTCCTGGCCAGAAAATGATGTAAATCACCTAAACTTTTGCATGTGATAAGTTTGCAGGAAGAAAGCCTGGCTTACTACTGACTCTACCCCTTCCCCCATTATCCTCTATGCACAACTTAAGGTATAAAAACTACTTTGGAAAATAAAGTGCAGGCCTTGTTCACCGAAGCTTGGTCTCCCCATGTTGTTCTTTCTCTCACCTTCTGGCTGAATTCCCTTCTGGAGCATGGAGGCTCCAAGACTCCTAATTATGCCTGGGCTTCTAAGATCTGACCAGGGAGGCCTTAGTGTCTCCTCTCCTTCGGGAGAACGGGAGGACACTTGCGGCCTACGTAGGTGACACAAATTCCTTGTCTTGGAATTTTATTAGCTTTCCACGTAAACCAAGTTATTCAGCCTCTTTTCTCCACTGAATTTTCTCACTGAGCTATCCTTATTTAACCACTCTTTAATTAACATTTAATAAGCTATTGTTTCCTGATCTCCAACGCCGTCCCCACTTCGAATTCCCTGGATCCACCGGGGCTGGACCCCAGCACTCTGGAATCCTTCAAAAGTAACCAATGAATATTTTTTAAGTATCATTGTCATTCATAGATTTAAATATATTTTACGTGCTTAAATTCAGTGCAATAATTATCGATATTCAGATATTTCCATCTTTGGCCAATGGAATCTACTTTAAGTTGGCTCCTGAGTCTACCTAACATGATCAGATCCTTGGACAAGATAGTGGACTCTGTATGTCAGGACTGCCCTGGCCTAGAAAACTGTTCCTTAAGGTCCATGGGTGTCCCTAGAAGGAGAGCTGGCAACCTAAGCAAACCATTACCAGGTTCTCCCCACTTCATCAGGTTTCTCCTTTGCTCAAAATCTTCAATCTTCTTTTAGGCAGAAACTCAATTCCTCCACCCAGTGTCAAAGTCTTAACTAATGGAATTAGACACATTCTCCCTGATGAAATCACCTCCACTGCCTTCAAGCTCAGCTCCCTCCCTGACCCATCAGCATGCCAAACTCATTCCTGCTTTTGTTTCCTGTCTGGAGACTACTCCTGGAGCCTTCCTGTTCCCAGGACCACCAGGCTACACAATTCCAGGGGCACCATTCACAATGTGCACTTAGCAGCATGGAACACTTCCCCTTTGCTGTTTCAAATCCTGTCAGTCACAAAGGCTCACCCTGAGGTTCATCTCTCTGAGGAAGTTCCAACAGTGACCACATTCATCCAACCTTCCCACCTCCGGACCTGTCAGTACCTCTCATTTGGGTCCTCTCATTTGGATATGGTCTGCCTTGAACAATCACCTAATTATTTTGGGAGTCCCAGTTTATTCTGGTTTCCCAAGGGGAGAGACTACATACAGTTAGAGGCAGCCCTCTATTTACACAGGGACCAAACTCTGTCTCCAGATTGAATTACCAAGAGATCTGTGCAAGGAATCTTGGCTGTGGAAGGCCTCAAAGCAGAAGTAGCCCTTTGATAAACATTTGTTAAACTGAACTGAACTGAGGGACTCAATCTCAAAGGCAGATCTCATGATAATTGCTGAGTACAGAAAACATATGATGAAAATTCCATCAAGTTTTAGCAGTATTCTAATACCCACTTCAGTAAAAATGTTTTTTAAAACTGAAAACATAGCTATGGAAGACAGAGCTGAGTTACAGCTAGGACAGAAAAACTCCAGCTTTATCTCAAGGATATTTGGATGTCTGGGTTTTTGACTCTTGGTCAAGAGTTTACAAACTATGACCTGCAGGTCAACTTTGACCTGCGCCTGTTTTTGGAAACAAAGTTTTATCAGAACACAGCCACACTTGTTCACTTACATACTGTCTAAGGTTGCTTCTGTGGTACAATGGTATGTGAGTAGTTGAGACGGACACTGAATGGCTTACAGAGAGTAACACATTCAGTACTGGTCTTTTACAGGAAAAGTTTGCTGATCCCCGCACTCCCAGAAAAGATACAGGTAGTGGGATTTGTGATGTGATGTTTAAAGTCCAAAACTCACATGTTGGCCCCTTAAAGTCAGCTTCTTTACTGATAAACTATCAGCAGTCAGTCTGGTAAAAAATTCCCACTGAAAACTCTGCTTGAGGCCTTGCAAAGCCAAGATTCCTTGCACAGACCTCCTGGTGATTCAATCTGGAAACAGTGTGTCCTATGCAGATAAGGACCCTGGGGGGCTTGTGCACAGGATTTCTTTCAGCCCCTCAGTGCTTGCTTACCTTCCCTTCTGTGGCCTTGCATCCCTCTGCCTTTAAAGGAAAATCTTATATGGGTATTCTCTGTGGAGTCTGGTGAGTCTTTTCAAATATTTGAACTTGGGAAATATTTGCAATGACAGCTTCTACGTATTTCAAGATTACTGGGCTAATTAAAAAAGATAAAGCCTAGCAAAAGGTGGGGGGAAGCTCAATATTCACACAAATCTAGAGTTGGGTACTCAACTCTGACTATGACTACCTGGGGAACTTTAAAAACACAGAGGGGTGAGCCCCATCCCATCTTTACTTATTAAGTGGCTGAGTGTGAAGCCCAGGCATCGCCAAGCCCCTCGGTGATTTTAATGTGCAGCCAGGATTAAGAACCACTGACATACACAGCTCCTTCTCCCTAAGATGCCTGAGGGATGAACTGCACGAAATCAACTCTGCTCCTTGACATTCCCTCTGCTTGCCCTGGGATGCTTGTCTCCTGGTGGCACCTTTTCAGGAAAGGGAGTTTTCAGATCGGGTTAAATCTACTGTAGTCAAATGAGGATTATTTTTACAAGCTATGAAATCTGAAATGACAGCTTAAAAAATGGACTCTGTTTTAGTTCAGCTGAATTTTCCATCTTGGGAATTACCTGCTCAACAATAGACGCCAGGCGCCCCAGGGCCAGGCCACATTCATCCCCTCGGGTCACCACGGCACTTCCGAGTTTCACCACAATTCTCTTTGCATGCTTCAGCTCACTGCGGTGGGCAAAAGACTTGCCATGTGTACGACTGAGGGGCACAGTGATAAAGGGGATGTTGCTCCAAGAACGAACATGTCTGATGGCTGAGGGCTGAACATGACCTGCAGAACCCAAACAAAGTCAAACGCAAGAAAAAAAGAGAGAAATACATGATATACTTTCTCATTGAAAATATGCATGCAAAATAGTAACCAGTTCAGCCACCAAAAAATAGTTTTACCATTCTCAACTGAAGAAAACCAGTATATCAAAAGCCACATCAAGCATGTTTTAGTCCAGTATTGTGTGGAGTTTGTATCCAGTACACAGGTACACTCCAATATTGCTGGTCAAGAATTTATACAAAATCTTTCCTGAAGACATGTTGGCAAAATGTATTAAAAACCTTAAAAATATTCACATCTTTGATTCAGCAATTTCACATTCAGGAAATTTAATCTAAGGAACTAATCAGAGATAGAGACAAAGAAATTAATCAGCAGGCTATTCATCAGCATTATTTATAATAGGAAAAATCAGAAGCAGAGTAAATGTTCAAAAACAGGCAGGAAGATTTAATATTTTTAGAATTTTTAATAATATGGGGAAATGGTCATGATATGTTGTTTCACATGCATTTCTAAATGCATACAAAAAGGTAAATAAATAAAAATATTAATCTCATTTTATCTCATGATGATATTATGGGTGACTTATTTTTCTTTATTCTTATCTATGTTTTCCAAACTTAGGCAGCAAAAATGTATTGCTTTCATAACCAGAAAAATATGTGTGCTTTTAAAGAAACCACACTGCTATAAAAGTCTGATTAGCTAAGACAATATAAAGTAACTGGTATAAGTAATAAAAAATCATAACTAATCTCCCTATAAATTTTCTCTCAAACATGGCAGCAAGAATTCAGATAGCTGTAACAAAGATAAAAGAAACTGGATAGCTTTCTGAAGGAAAAATAATGTTGGAGTCAGATCCTTCTTTGTATCCCTGTGGACATCTGCCCCTAATCAATTCTTTCCTGATTCTTCTTGTAACACTGAACAAGATTTCTAAGAAACCAAACAAAAACAAACAAATAAATAACCCCAAAAAGAATCCTCACCACAACAAAACAAAAAACTTGATTAAAAAGCTGAAAGTAAGTCACACCTGAACATCAGGCACTGAACCTCCTTATCACTTCTCGTGAATCCAACTTCCTGCTGACTGCCTTCTCTCACAGTTTTCTACCTATCACCACAGACCTTAATAAATACTGGAATGAGTTACTAAAGTAATCATTCTGAACCACCTTTCAGACTATTCTTCTATAATTCTATTATTACAGTAACCTCCTTCACTTGAATCAACTATTCTCACCTCCCTTTATATTTACAGATTTCTCAGAATTTCTCTACCCAGTGCCTCTATCTCCCGACCACTGACTCCTCTAACTGTAACTGAGCGTCCGCTGTCTCTGTCTACACTACAAAAATTAGGGTAAAGCAGGCAGATCCCTATTCTCATGGACCAGAAGATCACTGTGTGTTCTCCTCCCTCTCTACCTCCTTCACACACAAACCTGAGAAAGAACATTTTAAATGAAGTCATAAAGAGTCTTTTCTCTCCTCTCTTAAATAACCATTTCTTTAAGTGACAATGTTTCAGATCTGTGGAGATTAAACAAAGACGATATGGTCTTTTTTCACAACAGACTTGCAATCTGGTTTCCAGCAGACAGCTGCACAGTAAGCCCATCACCTGGGATAGAACTGGAGCTTGACACCCTTGCTAGACCTGTTCCTGGTGAGGGGGTCCTAGGAACCAAAGGACCGGTGTGTTGTGGGGGCTGTTCCCTGGACAGCTCTTTCTTCATCAGGTTCATTGATATAGGTACCCTGGCCTAATCTTTAAGGATACTATCTTAAGCAATATACACACCTAAGTCTAAGCATAAAAGCTGTATACCTAATAGTTTTGGCCCCACTGACCTGATGGAGGAAGGGGTGTAGAGGGAGAGACTTACTCTCCTGGAGTTTGGACCTATGATCGTCAGTGGCTGTATGCAGCGCTCAGAGCTGTACCCGTGCAGCATGCATCTCTCTTAATGGCTTTCAAGGCCCGGTGGCCACTTTTCTCTCCTGTGCATTGTAGCACATGTCCTGGCCTAGAAAAGTGCTGCGCATGGGTGGGGCAATCTGAGAGGGCACCTCAGGGACACAGGTAGTGGCAAGCAGGTGAGTCCTAGCAGGCCAGGTTAGCATGAATGAAACTCCTGATCCACAGTCTGTATCAGCAGAAGAGGGTGGCATGGCTTGGTGCCAGGCAGTCAAGGGTCACTCTGGCGACAGGCAACTGGGTCACAGCACATCAAGTTTAAGGAAAGGTTCGAGAAGAGGCCACATCTATGAACAAGGTTTTAAGCAAATAAAAGCTCAGTCACATCTAGTGGGCTCCGCACCAAGGAGCATT
The DNA here is from genome assembly GCF_032452875.1 of Bos javanicus. NCBI lineage: Eukaryota > Metazoa > Chordata > Mammalia > Artiodactyla > Bovidae > Bos > Bos javanicus. The sequence continues at coordinate 17,017,594 of NC_083893.1, forward strand.
CTATGGGGCCCAGGGCTTTCCCAGGTTTCCTATTCTGTGACAATGTGACAATGCTGTCACCCTTCTAGATTGACTCTATCTTCCTTGAGGGCATTTTTTACGTTCTGCAGTGTATTATACTTTTTGGGGTTCAAACGAAGAACTGAGAAGGCCTTGATTAGTTAGGAAAAATCCACGGCTTCTGAATAGGTAATCTCTTCCCATCTTCTAAGGACCTTTAGGCCCCAAGTCTCAAAGAAAAGCCATCTACTCCTGTTAAGGATGAAGGGATACCAAGGTACATATGTACACACATGTGCTGGGGGGAGGGGTTGCCCATATTCATCGAAAGTGCCACGAGTCACACTTCAAGGGAGAAGCCCTTTAGCTTTTCAGCCTCAGAGTCCTAATACTCAGTAATGAAGCTGTATTTCAGGCCTGAACAGGAAGGGACCTGGAGATGGTTTCTATCTCCCTTCCTGCCCTTCCACTTCCCTCTGTTTGTATCTATATGCTTTCTCATTTGCCTTTTCTCTTGTTTGCTCTTCTGCTCATCATGGTCAGTGAACATGGGGCTCCAGAAATAACTGAATACAAAGAAAAATCTAGGGATAAGATTACAAAGTGTCTCCTGTGAATGAGTCTAATAAGAATAAACAATAATATCAACAATAAAAACCCTAAAGTGAATACTATATAGCAGGAACTGTGTTAAAACTATTCCTACACCTTATACAGAGGCACAGGAAATATGAAGGGAGTGTCTGACTCTGGAGTCAGACTTTCTGGGTTGGAATCTCAACTCCTTCACTTACTTGCTGTTACCTCATTTTCCTCATAAGGTTTTTGTGGAGGATGAAATGAGTTAATGCATGAACAGGGACTGGCACAAAGTAAACACTTAATAAATATTAGGTGGTATATAAAAATGTGTTAGCTATGACTATCATCATCTTTGTGAATTCTCATGAGTTAAGACTCAGAAGTTAGGTATTGCTATGCGTTAGTTTTTATTATTTAGTTCAGTTCAGTCGCTCAGTTATGTCCAATTCTTTGCGACCGCATGGACTGCAGCACGCCAGTCCATCACCAACTCCCGGAGTTTACTCAAACTCATGCCCATTGAATTGGTGATGCCATCCAACCATCTCATCCTCTGTCGTCCCCTTCTCCTCCCGCCTTCAATCTTAGCCTCATTTTATACATAAGGAAGCCGCGGCTCAGAGAAGTTGAATAACTTATCAGCATTATCAGACTGCAAAAACGGCCACAATACTTGAAGCTGTTCCCATCCACAGGTGGAATCTATTTTCTCCTCTCCTGGCCCTCTGACTTGCTTTGACCAATACAGTGCAGCAGAGCCCGCACTGTATAAACAAGCCTAGCTGTTTACAACACTGTATACAAGCCTGTTTTAACTTCGATGAGATCCAATTTATCAGTTTTTCATTTTATGGGCTGTACATGTGTGCTAAGTCTCTATAGTCATGACCTACCGTTTTCTAAAAGCCTGTTTAAAACACTATATACAAGCCTAGCTCTGTATAAACTCTGAGCTTAGGTCACAGAGACCTTGTTACTCCCAAGCCTGCTGTTCTTGGGAAGCACCATGTGAAGAAGCCATGGATAGCCTGCTGTAGGATGGGAGACCATGTGGAACAGAGATGGTCTGTCACCCCAGGAGACTCCCCACTGGCCTTCAACAATCAACCCTGACCTGGGCCAAAGTTGAGAGCTGACAAGGACATGGAACCACTGTGTAGCTGAGCCTGATCCAAAATGCCAGCTCATGGAATTATGACCTAAATCCATAGCTGTGGTCACTAAGTAAGTAGCAGAGGTAGTTTTCAAACATAGGGAGCCTAGTTTCAGACCCTCAGCTTTTAAACTTTACACTCTTCTTTGCATGAAAGCTTCCCTTGTGGCTCAGACAGTAAAGAATCTGCCTGCAATGTGGGAGATACAAGTTTGATCCCTAGGTCAGGAAGATCCCTTGGAGAAAGAAACAGCAAACCACTCCAGTGTTCCTGCCTAGAGAATTCCATGGACAGAGGAGCCTGGCAGGCTACAGCCCATGGGGTTGCAAAGAGTTGGACATGACTGAGCAACTATACTTGCATGAATGGGAAACAGATTTTTCCAATGGTGATAAGCTTGATTAGCTGGTAAGCAAGTCCTCTCGCAGAAAGGTTTTGAGATTTGTTGATAACATTTAGGTGTTATCAAGGAGACAGGTAATTCAATATATCATAAACAGCCTTTGTAACTAGACCTCTATAAGCAAAAAAAAAAAAAAAAGAATCTTGACCTAACTATCACACCTTATACAAATTTTAATTCAAAATGGATCATGGGACTTCAATGTAAGCACAAAACTTTTAGGGAAAAAAACACAGAAGAAAATCTTCAAGATCTAAGGCTATAAAAGAGTTCTCAGATTTGAGCTCACATGTACAATCCATGGGCTTCCCAGGTGGCGCAAGTAGTAAAGAAAGAATCCGCCTACCAACACAGGAGATCCCAGTGACTCGGGTTCGATCCCTGGGTCAGGAAGATCCCCTGGAGGAGGGTATAGCAACCCACTCCAGTATTCTTGCGTGGAGAATCCCACGGACAGAGGAACCTGGTGGGCTACAGTCCATGGGGTAAAAAACAGTAGGTCACAACTATAGGGACTTAGCACACACATACAATCCATAAAATGAAAAACTGATAAATTGGATCTCATCAAAGTTAAAAAAACAAAAATCACTTTCCTCTATGAAAGACCCTGTTAAGGGACTTAAATGGCAAGCCACAAACTGGGAGAAAATATTTTCAAAGCACAAATCCAACCAAGGACTAGTATCTAGCAGACGTTAAAAAACTCAAAGTTCAACAGTAGAAAACCAAACAATCCAATTAAAAACGACATTTCACAATGAGGATATTCAGACGGCAAATGAGCACATGAAAAGATGTTCAATCTCATCAGCCAACAGGGAAAAGGAAAACCACAGCGAGATATCATTATGTATCTATCAAAATGGATAACTAAAAGAGTGGCAACATCAGATGCTGTTGAGGATGAGGAGAAAGTAGATCACTCATACACTGCTGGTGTGAACGTAAAATGGTACAGCCACTGCAAAAACAGTTTGCCAATTTCTTATGAAACTAACTACCACATTGCACTGAGCAGCTTCAACTGCAAGCAACAAATTCTGGTAAATTCTCTTTTCATTTCCATTCTGTTATGAATATTTTCTAATTTTCCTTCTTTTTTTAAAAATGTTTTTAACTGAGACAGACCTAAAATCACAGCTTCTGGAAGAACCATTTGTTCTTGCCGGTCTTGTATCTCTCCTCATACTTGACCTTGGCTTCTCGTCGGGCCTTGCGTTTGAGAGCAGGGTCTCTGAAGACATCCTTGTTGACAACAGTTTTGTCCAAGGGGATATCCACAGAGTACCTTGGGGGCATGAGGTGATTATAATTATAAACTTTCACAAAAGACTTGATCTTTGAACTCTTGGCAATTTTCTTCTTGCCCATGGCAGCTGTCATTTTGCGTGGATAGCGATCAATTCCAGCCACCAGACCACGGCTGTAGGGTCGGTCTGAGGTGCCATCATCAGTGTTCTTCACGATGACCGCTTTGCGTCTGGAGTAGTGACTGGCCAGGACCAGCACCACCTTTCCGGGTTTCATGAACTTACCCATTTCAGCAGCTACCACTCGAGACTAAAGCAGAAAGGGTCCAATTTTCCTTCTTATGGCTTAGATATACCCATCATTTAAAAGTGAACATTTAATTTCCAAATACACGGGGTTTTTAAAGTATCTTTAATATTAATTTCTCATTTTGATACTAATTTCTCACTTAAATGTTTTCTTCTCTGCAATCATCCTCTGTGTTTTTTCAGTCTTCTAGCTTTATTGAGGCTTTCAATGGCTTTCAGTGTGATCTCTTTTGTCACACTTCATTTGAAAATATGTGAGTTATTTTCAAATATCTTTTGATATTGATTTCTAACAGAATTCCACAGAGATAAGAGAACAGACTCTGTATGATTTAAATACCTTTAGACTATGAACTTTTTGCACCTTGTTTTATATTCCTGGATATCTTCCAGTGTCTCCTAGTTATAGTCTATGGAAACTTGAACATGATTTGTATCCTACTATTCTGTGAAAATTGTGTAAATGTTAATTATGTTGAATTCATTCATGGTGCTTTTCAGGTGTACCATATCCTTCTACTTTTCTGTATATTCACTCTATTAATTTTTAAGAGTGATACTGAAATTCCAACTAAAAATTTATCTACTTAAAAAAATTTTTAAATATAATGGAACTACAAGTAACTTTGTTCTATATTTTCCAAGTCTCCTGTAAATGTGTTAAGCATACTTTCTTTTTTTTTTTAATTAATTTATTATTTATTTGGCTGTGCTGGGGTTTTAGTGGTGGCACCCAGGAATCTTCAATCTTCACTACGGCTCGAGGGATCGTGGCATATGGGATCTAGTTCCCTGGGCAGGGATGGAACCCGGGCCCTCTGCTTGGGGAGCGTGGAGCCTTTGCCTCTGGACCATCAGGGAAGTCCCTAAGCATACTTTCATAATTTAAAAAAGAGAGAGAAAAAAATTAACTACCACATGCAACCAACACACAACCCGGAAACTGAACTATTGGACATTTATGCCAAATAACCACAACTATATTCACACAAAATCCTGTACACAAATGTTCACAGCAGTCTTATTCACCACAGACCAAAAAAGTAACCAGATGTCCTTCAATGATGAATGGTTACACTAACTGTGGCACCCCCATACCACTAAATACTACTCAGTCATAAAAATAAACAAAGTGATACAGACAATAAGAATCTCCAGAGATTTATGCTGAGTAAAAAAGGTCACCCCCAAAGGTCAGATACTGTATGATTTCATTTACATAACATTTACAAATTATAAAAATGGAGAACAGATTATAGGCTGTCAAGGGTTAGGGACAGGAAGCAGGATGGTTAGATAAGAGAAACTGAAGGATTCCATAGTGATGGAAATCTTAACCCGCTTCTGTCCACATTGATACCCTGGTTGAGACACCGGGATAACTAGGTATAAGTGCTCTCTTTGTATTTGTTCTTAAAGCTGCAAGTGAATCTATAATTAACTCAAAATTAAACACTTCATTACAAAAAAGGGAATGAACAATAATAGCCTGCAAAAAATCTGGGGGGATTAAATAAAAGTAATATTTTATCTTTAAAAATCTTTTTAAATTTTGAGGGTTTTTTTTTTTTACATAGCAGAAGCTGTAAAATTAATGTACACAACTTCATGAGTTTGCAGGTAAGTATACACTTGTGAAACCAGTGCCATAATCTATGCCATAACCTGTCTATCCCCTCCAAAAACTTTACATTATTGGTAAATACAAACACAGCATTTCAGCAGTATGCTGCTTCCCTGCTTATTGCCTTTGTCCAATTCTGCCAAATAAGTTTTTTTCCTCTTTAAAACTTTGTTTTCAAACACACTTGGACCAAACCTCCCACATACTTATGTTTCCTAGGATACCTACGAGATCTGGAGAGTATTGTGGGCTGGACCCAGGGCAGGAGACGCTGGGTGAAGGACTGGGACCCAGAGCGGCAGACTTGACTCAACATGCTGTGAGGTGGTCACTGACCAAGGTACCTGCAGAATTCATTTTTAAAAAATAAATAATCAAAATACTAGACAGTTCATTTTACTTTCATCCACCTCCCCACACCGAGAGTAAAAACTTGACTCTCCTGATCCAAACTCTTCTATATTAGAGGAACTCCTACCTCTTCTACATACAGAAAACAGAGAAAAACAAACGGCTCCTCCCCCAAGCTCTGACTCTATTCTTCCTTGCTTAGGACCATCTTAAGTTTTTTTTTCTGTTTGTTTTTAATAAATTTATTTCTATTTTTTGGCTGCACTAGGTCTTCACTGCTGTGCATGGGCTTTCTCTAGTCGTGGCGAGTGGGGGTTACTCTTCATTGCAGTGCAAAGACTACTCATTGTGGTGGCTTCTCCTGTTCGGGAGAGTGGGTTCCAGGCATGCAGGCTGCGTTAGTTGCGGTGGCTTCTCCTGTTCGGGAGAGTGGGTTCCAGGCACGCAGGCTGCATTAGTTGTGGCATGTAGGCTCAGCAGTTGTGGTGCACAAACTTAGATGCTTCGAGGCAGGAGGGATCTTCTTGGACCAGGGATCAAACCCATGTTCCCTGCATTGGCAGGTGAATTCTTAACTACTAGACCACCAGGGAAGTCCCAGGGCCATCTTAGTTTTTATAGAAAAAAATAGGAACTAAGTATTATGAATATTTTGAGTGACAAAAAACATCTTCAAGGTATAATGTTTATCTACTGATATTAAATCTTCACTACAATTTCTACACCATTAGGGAGTGTTCAACCAATCAAAAACAGATTCCACATTCCATAAGCAGCCACCTCCACCTTCCTTCTCTCATCTCCCAAAAGAAGTCTGAAAACCACATATTTGAAGTATCAGCTTGATCCCTGCTGACACAAGGAGAGGGAGGAAAGGTCAGAGATGGCGGCTTTGTCTTTCTTCTTGCTATCCAGAAGAGTCCAAAGCATACTCTTCAATCCCTGGGAGGGAGTGGCAACACCTGAAAATGGCTGGCATTTGGAACGACCCTGGGTACACCTCATGGAGGATGAACACACAGCTAGTTTTCAGACCTGGGTTGTGGCCATTTTGCCACTGCAGGTCAAACTTAAGATTTTAGAAAAAGAATAGTTTTTTTCATAAAAAGGCAGGAGGCTTCTTCCTATGTGTGTGTATATTAATATATAAATATACTCACACAGAGAGACTATGCCATTCATTATTGCAGCTCTTACACTACAGGGACATGGTTTTCATGAGATAAGAAAAATCCTTCATCTTGCTTCTGGGCCTCCTTTTAACTTCTGCTCTACGCATTAACAGATATATTCCAACTGTCTTACACATGCCTCACGGTGTTTAAACATGCCTAAAAAGACTAGCATTTTGCCCGAAAGTGAAGAGAAACAAGGAATGGTTAATGCTCTTCAATTTATACTGCACAAAGGTATAAAAAGGAGAAGAGACTGGCAGGATACATCTGTCTTACAAAATACGGCATCTGCATAAGCAAGAGAAAGTGGTAAGTGCTGTCTTTGTTGACTTCAGTGTTTGTGACAGTAAGGAAGGTTCCAAGAGAAAATTATTTGCATAATACTGAAGCATGCTATGAGGCCATGATCTATGTTTGCTGCTTATACAAATTCCTTCTGAAATTGCTGCTAAACAATTATTTATACATGAATTCACCCAAATAATTCTAGAAGAGCCAAAAGGGTAAAACAATCAAATAATGACCCTAAAATTCTAATTCCATCACCTTCACAAACTTTCCCCAGCAACTCTAGCATTCAAAGTTGGATATATTCCTACAGGTTAGTTTCCAACTGGTTCGTGCCATTGTTGACTTTCCCAAAAGGATTATAAACTTCCTACTGAAGGCATGGTAAACATGGGAAACAATCAAGCTTTGCGCTCGCTAGCTGTATGCCTTGCAATCTTTTAAAGTCTCAGTCTCCTCATCTGTAAACCAGGGACAATAACAATAAGGACCTCGTGGAATTATTTTGAGAGAATGTAGTAACTGCATTCCAAGAATGCAATGCCTGGATACAAGAGATGCTCAATAAACATCTACTCTCATCCATCTGTCTTTTAGGCACTAATGTTATTATATCTTACAACCACTTTCTTCCTTATTTCTTTCAGGACCTGTCACTGGAACAAAGAATTTCATAGCCTCTGATGGGCAGACATAGTCACAAATTATACTTATTGACTATTTCTCTCTCTCTTATCTATGAAAAACCAAGAAAGCTCTGAATGTTTAAGGTCAGTCAGTTATCACGTTGAAGATTGATGTAGAAACCAGGCCTCCTGGCCTCTCCCATCACCTCTGCCTGACCCCGCCCTCACTGCAAAGGATAGTTCATCCTCCCAGAATTTATTATGCCCTCGTAAAATAGATAGCTAATCTCAGGGAGCAAAGGGTATGTGTGTCTGTCTAGACCCCGTGTAATCAAATGAAAAGTTCCCATGTTTTGACTCAGGACATTTCTCAAGTACTTCTTTACAGGTTCCGAACAGATAGTCCTTATCTTACTTACTTGAATAGAGAACTGAACTTTAGTCTCAGCAAACTAAATACAGAAATACAAGCTTCCTATATGGTTCACCAGTTAAAGACAAAGCCCCAATGATAAACCTCACCTCCTCTAGAGAGGGGAACCGAGACGGGGGAGGGGGATGGATCTGGGTCCGCCCAGCCCTGATGAGCCACGGAAAGAATTATCCACAGACCTCCTGCCACACTGCAAAAGGCAGTCGTGAGCGAGCTCTCCTGCTGCGGGGTCGAGGGGGCAGGGGCGGGGGAGGTTTTCAAGAGGGGATCACGAAGGCCCAGGCAGGCCGCGCGGGACTGCACACATAGGCCCCTGACAGCTGTGTGGACAGTTACAAACACGGCGAAACCCCACCACTCAAGCAGGTGCACTTGAAGCTGGTTCCGGGATCCCGGGCCGAGAAGGCATCAGGCACTGGGTCTTCAAGCCTCCATATGGATCAGTTTCTGCATCTGGGTGTATCCGAGGGGGTCGGGGAGTTCGAGTGCGCACAGCCCCCGCAGCCCTCGGGCCTCCGCGCGCCGGCGGCGTGTGGCGATGCAGCGCGCTCTGGGAGGCCCAGCCCGCCGCCATCCCTCTGCGCCCACACCCACTTACGGGTCCGACCCCCATCACTCTGCTCCCGCTCAGGCCGCGCGGACCTGCAGTCCCCACGGTCGCCCGTGACCTGGTGCGCACCCCTTCCCTTGCCTCAGCCCGGGTGCCGCCTCCGCCCTCACGCAGGCTCCGGCGCCTCGCCATCCCCGCCACCGTCCCCGTCATCCTTGTGGCCCGCTCATACCTGCCTCGCCTCAGCCGCTGGGCCCCACCACCCGGCCCGCACTCCACGCCACGCGTCTCTCGGGCCGGCTTACTCCCCTTTTTCTTCCGTCCACGTCCCGCAAGATGACGTTACGTCAGCAGCGCTGGAGTAAACCCAGGCCGCAAGGACTCCGCTGTTGACGCGAGGCGGCTGGCTGACCCCGAGCTGCGCTGCGGCAATGGCGTAGGTGCGTTTGGAGAATCGGGCCCGCGCTCCACGTGGCGAGCCCCGCCCGCTGAGGCCCGCAGACGCCAGGGGGCGGAGCTCGAGTACTCTGTGTGAACGTCCGCGTCCCAGCGGCAGACCCGGACAGGGGCCACGGAGAGTCGCCCCTCGGACCTTCCCCGGGAGGCAGAAAGGACGCCTGGATTCCTCAGCTGCTGGTAGATCCCATACGATGTGTTTGCCAGTATTGATCATTGTATCTCAGCCACACCTCGGAAATAGATTGGATCAGTTTGCACGTATTTGAGGATCCCGCACTCCAGGCAAACAACTAATGCTGTTAAAATGGAAATATTTTGACAGAGATTAAATGATTTGCCCCCTAGTCGCCTTGAGCTTCCCTCAGGGGTCCCAGCCCAACTGTTGTTTAGCAAGGGCATTGGTGAGGCTACTGTATTCTAAAATAGTAGTATTTAATCTCTGACAGTTGGATTCACCCTTAAAGTTAGAGTTCGGACTCTGTCCTTTTCTACTTGCAGTGTTTTCCTCAAAGGGCATGTTTCTTCATAGACAGGCCTAGACGTATCGCCGGGCACGTAGGTGGTTGGGGTTGCAAGAACACTTTGGTGGAGGTTTGTTAGGAAGGCATCTTGCCCCTTGTGGGGTAGTTCCTGAGAACAATGCTGAGCCTATTCCTCGTTCATTAAACTTCGGCTACTTTGTGGCAGGCATTCCCTAGGTTCGGAGGAAAACATGGTCACCTTATGGGAGAGACAGACCTGTGAGCAAATGGTTACACTATTTGATTAATGTTAGAGGAGCCGTGTCTGGGGATTCAGGCAAGTCTGAAAAGAGTAGACATTCGAATTGGGGGAAGCGGGGAGCAGGATCGCAGGAGGAAGAGGGAATGGAATGTCTGGAGGCAGGAGACGCCTTGTGAGGAGAGGCTACATGTGGGACGTGACAGGAGAGGTGTTTGGGGGAGGGGGGAGAAGGGGCTTGTAAAATTTTTGTGACAGGCCAAAGAATTTGAATCTTTTCATCCTCAAAGTTAGAGAACCCTGACTTTCAAAGTACTGGAGTGACATGATCAGCTCTGTGTGTCTGAAATCAGTAGAGAGGGGTTTAAGCTGGGAGCTCACTTAGCCTATTGCAAAGGCCCAAGTAAGAAATGATGGCTGGGGAAAAGGCTCCAGCAGCAGACAGGGAGCATAAAGGAGGGAGAGCTGACTTTGTTCACTACTTGGAAGAGGGAGAATGAGAGACAAGGAGGTGGTTGTTGCTGTTCAGTCGCTGAGTTGTGTCTGACTCTTTGTGGCCCCATGGACTGCAGCAAGCCAGGCTTCCTTGTCCTTCACCATCTCCCTGAGTTTGCTCAAACTCATGTCCATTGAGTTGGTGATGCCATCCAACCATCTCGTTCACTGTCATCTCCTTCTCCTCCTGCCTTCAATCTTTCCCAGCATGGGGGTCTTTTCCAATGAGTTGGCTCTTTGCATCAGGTGTCCAAAGTATCAGAGCTTCAGCTTCAGTCCATCCAATGAATATTCAGGGTTTATTTCCTCTAGGATTGACTGGTTTGATCTCCTTGCTGTCCAAGGGACTCTCAAGAGTCTTCTCCAACACCACAGTTCGAAAGGATCAATTCTTCAGTGCTTCTTTATGGTCCAACTCTCACATCTGTACATGACTACTGGAAAAACCATAGCTTTGACTATATGGACCTTTGTTGGCAAAGTGATGTCTCTGTCTGTGTTTGTCATAGCTTTTCTTCCAAGGAGCAAGTGTCTTTTAATTTCATGGCTGCAGTCACCATCTGCAGTGATTTTGGACCCCAAGAAAATAAAGTCTGTCATTGCTTCCACTCTTTCCTCCATTTATTTGCCATGAAGTAATGGGACCATATGCCATGATCTTTTTGAATGCTGAATTTCAGGCCAGTTTTTTCACTCTCCTCTTTCACCTTCATCAAGAGGCTCTTTAGTTCCTCTTCGCTTTCTGCCATAAGGGTGATATCATCTACCTATCTGAGATTGTTGATTGCAAATCTGGTGGTGCTACAACATTTAGGAAATAGATGAGGGGAGTAGTTCTTTTGGGTGAAGGATGAAAACACCAAACGTGTTAAGTTTTGAGCACTTTGGATTTAAAGTAGAAGAAACAAAAGAAATAAAACTGCCCTCCAGAAGTTTCAGTGGGTACTTCAGCTTTTAAGAGTCTCACTATGAACTTAGAACAAAATAGGTATCTGCAGGTATAGCTAAAGCCACTAGGGACAGAGGCTTTCTCCACTCAGGAAGTTCTGTTCTTAATGTGTCCTGATGGTTTAGACAGTAAAGAATTTGCTTACAATGCAGGAGACTAGGGTTGGATCGCTGGGTCGGGAAGATCCCCTGAAGAAGGGGATGGCTACCCACTCCAGTAATCTTGCATGGATAATCCCATGGACAGAGGAGCCTGGTGGGCTAAAGTCCATGGGGTCGCAAAGAGTCAGGCACCACTGAGTGACTAACATTTTCACTTCAAACCACATATCACCTTAAACAATAATTGTTTGTCTGCCTTTCCTGCTAGAATATAAGCTCCTTAGAGCAGGAAAGTATATTCCTGGCACATAATGGCCAATAAATATTTGATAAATGAATGAATTTAATTTCTTTGGGCCCAGTAATACTGTCCTTGTCTACTTTCTATACTTGCCTATATTCTATATAGTATATTCTGCATATACTAGCCTATAGCATTGCTAAGATCAAATATGAAAATTCTTTAACACTGCCCAAACATTTTGTTTATTTTCATTACTATTTTATTGTTAATATTCTACTCCACCAATAAAGTTGAGTGGGATACGTGACTGTGGATTGGGAAAATCAAATACCAGAATTATAATCATTTGCCTTTTGAAATAAATAAATAAAAATAGTGAATATAAGTTAAAAAAAGAAAAGAAATCAAGAAAAATATTTCAGCCATGGTCTCTTTCCTGCATGTGACTTAAATTAAAAAAAGATTCTCTTTTGATTGGAGGGATTTTTGTCTCAGCAAGTGGAAATATGGCTAGATATGACCAGAAAGTTACATAGGAAGTGGCTTATTTAGAACCCAAGTATAAGAAGGCAGGGTTGAGGACTGCTTCTTCACATGCCAGAGAGTACTAGGTTAAAGCTATCTTAGTCTCATGCTCTTTACTTGTAACAGAAACTTATTCAAACAAAACAATTTACTGGAGAGAGTAGTTTCCAAAAGCAGGAGGTAAAATTGGATCTCTTAAGAGGTGGATACAAGGAACTAGAATCTGGGAACCAAGACTCTCCCCTATCTCTGGGTTTCTTCTTTACATTTATATCTGCACATCTGCCTCTTTTTTTCTCTTTTTAAGATACACTCTTCCCTAGTGAACATTGGTTAAAAATGGCTTCCTCAGCCCTAAAATATCTTCAGTGCCTATTCCCCACTGACTTTTAGGCTTGGTCCCAGTTTCATATTCCTCGAGAGAAAACCTTACTGGCCTAAGTTGCCCCAGGTCTCCCATTTTTGGTCTAGTCAGCTGTGGCAGGGAGAGGAGGGGTCATGCAGATAACTCAAACACAGCAGAGCTCTATGTGATGGGGGATTCTCAGAGAAAAGGGAGTAGGCTAGGCCAGCAGACATGTTATACGAGCTGGCAATGTTAGGACAAACACTTAAACCAGTTTCGGCCAGACTATGGAATATCCTTTGTAGTTTCACAAACCAGGCTGAACATCAGAAGCACCAGAAAGCCTTTTAAAAAGATACAGGTTCTTCTAGCAGGTGAATTAGAATCTCTAGATACAGGGCCTAGGAATCAACATTTTTAAAGAACCCCAGATTTTGATGTGACTACTTTTGGGAACTCCTGCTTTAAAAGACAAGCTTAAATGTCAAGCAAACAAATACATCAACAGAAATGGGAAGTTATTCATAAATAAGAAACCCTATATATGATAAACAGGGAGGGTTTTTTTTCCAGAGAGCAAATTCCTTTCTTTAAAATACAGTTTTATTTTCTGATCATAAATATCAGAAATGCTTATTAAGAGAGATTCCCATTTTAAACATGCTAGTCTTTCAGACTTTTGTTTGTCTAAGTACATACGTATAAATATTTTTGTTTTACAAAATTAGGACCATAAAGTATATGTACTATTTCATGGCCTATTTTATTCACTAAAAATAGATCATGAGTATTTTCATATGGCAATAAGGACTGGTCTACTCAGATGGTAAAGTGTCTGCCTGCAATGTGGGAGACCCGGGTTTGATCCCTGGGTGGGGAAGATCCCCTGGAGAAGGAAATGGCAGCCCACTCCAGTACTCTTGCCTGGAGAATCTCACGGATGGAGGAGCCTGGTAGGCTACAGTCCACGGGGTCGCAAAGAGTAGGGCACAACTGAGCGACTTCATTTTAACTCAATTTTCAGTGGTTGTACAACATTTCAATCTATGGTTGCATCATAGTTGATTTAACTAATCCCGACTGAGCGACTCCACTTTCCACTTTATTGTTGGGACATCCCCCCACCCCATAATGTTTAATAAGTGGAATTGTTGGGTTAAAGTTTATGAACATTTTTAAGGCTTTTGATACATATTGAATGGAGAAGACAATGGCACCCCACTCCAGTACTCTTGCCTGGAAAATCCCATGGACGGTGGAGCCTGGTAGGCTGCAGTCCATGGGGTCACTAAGAGTCGGACACGACTGAGCAACTTCACTTTATGGTATTGAACTCCCCCTTCACCAAAACCTTATATATTTCTTTTTCCCACTGCCACTTTGGAGCAGTCTCTCAGAGCTATCTGAGATGCTGCCTCTCCGGCTGCAGTCCTCATTTTCCCCAAATAAAACTTAACTCACAACTCTAAAGTTGTAAATCTTTTTTTAGTTGACAGATCTCATATACTATAGTTTAAAAACGTATGGTAGATCACAATGAGACCATTTTACACCCATTATCCAGGATGGCTAAAATAAAACAATAGCAAAAGGATGTGGAGCAGCTGGAAGCCTCATATACTGCTGGTGGCACAGCCACTCTGGAAAGTAGTGTGGCAGTTTCTCAGTAAATTAAACATAAAGTTGCCATATGGCCTCCTTCCACTCCTTCAAATAGGTCCTCTGTTTTCCTAAATGCTGTCCTCTGGTCATGAGTAGGTGGGGATCTGTTTAGCCAAAATAAGTAGGCTGCCTCAGAACTTCCCATGGGGAAAACTGAAATCTGATTCTTCTCCTTTCTTCACTTAGTCTCTATGGTTGAGAACTCCAAGCAGTAGGAGACACAGGATAATAATGGGAAAGATGGAGCCTTTTTGAGAGCCTTCTCCTCTGCTAAATGCCATTTTGAAGGGAAAAAAGAAGTCGAATGGATATTTCCAGTCCATTCTGGGTTGGCCTCTTGGAGGCTCTGGCTTCTGGGTAATGTCCACAAAGGTCACCACCGTTTTCAAAGGTACTTCTGTTTTGGGCTGGGAATCCTGCAGGAAGAATGTCCATGACAGGTCAGTGCTTGGCACCCATTCAAATAGCCCTCCAATTTGAATGTTATTATTACTACCCTGAATAAAGACCCATAACAGACTGCTATGCAGTTCACTTTCTGAGACACAGGAAATTACTTACTTAGCAACAGTTGGACCAAAACTATGAACACTTACACCTACCAAAAGACTAACTCCAGCTTCCCCTAGCTGGGGAGCTGGCCTGATAACAGAGAAGCCACTGCTCCTGTTACGCGTTTAGCAGCTCTACCTTATCATGTCCCAAATGGCTCCAGGCTCTGAAACAGTATACATGTACTAGTGTATGTAGTAGCAGCAATTTTCTTCCTTCTTCAGTTGCAAGAAGAAACATGAAACTTCATGGAAAAGGCAAAGAACTTCAGCAATGTAGATTTAAAAAAAAAAAATCAAGATTCACAGAATCTCAGGGTTAGAAAGGATCCTCCTAATCACCCACCAATTCAAGTCAAATGAAAACGATGCTCCCAAGAAAAGGGACCTTGTCAAGCTGACTCATGTAGCTTTGGGTAGATATGGTTGCAGCCTGATGACTAGAATCATGTTTGTCTAAACTGAATTAACTCCCTTTGTTCCAACTCTTCACCAGGCAAACTTTTGATTATAATTTGATAGTAAGTAACTATCTTGTTTCTGTCTTCACTCTGATGCCACATATTATCTCGGCTTTTGCCTTTGGCAACAGTAAATGTCAGGTTCCAGGAACATAATTTTGCTTGGTATAACCCTTATATAGATATTTTAAAAATGAATGTGGGGCCAGTGCTGTGATAATTTTGCATGTCATACTAACTCTTTGGACTTTTTTTTTAAACAGTGACGTTCATGCAGGGCTTGGTATACAATTAATGTAACTTCTGTGGCTCTGAAAGCCCCACATGCATTCTAAGTATAGCCAGCTTAGGCTGAAGATGCCAGGGTTCCCTGATTCCAGCCAAGACTGGCTGAGACTAACCAGATTAAAAAAAACGGGGAGGAGTTTATTACTGAAGGATAAGCAATAACCTATCTTTAGACTATAACTTACAAAAGGATTTCCTGTTCGGACTTTAATTTTTCCCTAGGAACTTCATAATGGGGAGAGGATGTATTCAATTTTTGGAGCAAATCTTTTGCAGTTGACATTACTGAAATATGTTAATACTGTTATTTAACCTCACTGCAGAATGCCTGATGAGCTATATAAGCTGGGATGGCTAGAAATACTTTAGGATGGAAAATAGAATAGAGAATGGATTTTCAGCCTTGTGTTCAGTGTTACCTAAGAGTTGATTTAATTAATGTATTGTTCTGACTCATTTCAGAGCCTTTGGGGGAGGGCAAGTTTTAAACTGCCCACAAGCAGGAGGAATTGTGGTTAAAACTGGGGTATTGAACTCATAATGGAAGAGTGCAGTTGTACATTAGGAAGCTCCCTGCTGCACACTCAAGTCATAACCACCTGCCTAGTGTTTATTAGTGATAAAGCTGGAATTCTGATCTCCATCTGACTCTTTTTAATTGGTTTCAAACTCAGGTAAGGAAAAGTGTCATTAGCTCTGCAAACTCCCAAATCAGGGAACTTTTGGTCATTCTATGAACTTGAGGTCATTCTATACTGAGAACAGACCTTTAAGATAGCTATGAGCCCAAGAAAGCAACTTTTAGTTTCATGTATGAAAGTGAAAGTTGCTCAGTCGTGTCTGACTCTTGCAACCCTATGGACTGTCCATGGAATTGTCTAGGCCAGAATACAGGAGTGGGTAGCCTTTCCCTTCTCCGGGGGATCTTCCCAACCCAGGGATCGAACCTAGGTCTCCTGCATTGCAGGTGGATTCTTGACCAGCTGAGCCACAAGGGAAGCCCAAGAATACTGAAGTGGGTAGCCTGTCCCTTTTCCAGTGGATCTTCCCTACCCAGGAATCAAACTGGTGGATTCTTTACCAACTGAGCTATCAGGGAAGATATCCACTTGAATATATATTTAAGTCTACAGTGGTGTTTCACAGCTGGGAAATCCTGCATGTTTTTTGTAAAAGTTATTTGAATTGGTTGTTTTTTTCAGATTCACTGAGGATATAGGCTCATCAAGAGCTACTACTAGACTTGATTTTAGGATGGCAATGTAAAGGCATGTCTTCTTTCTATATATCCTAAAACCACTCTAATAAGAAACAGATACAAAACTCCATCTTCACTGAAATGGAGAGATAACATAATACATGAATACAGAAAATAGATGGAAGCAAGGTTTCACAGAGGGTTAGAAGGCCAAACCTAAAAGCCTTCAGAAACTAGAAGAGGATCTCTGTAGAACCCTGACTCAGTAATAGGAGATAACAGGGAGGTAGGGATGAGGCAGGGACAGAACATGGTTACTGAGTGATATCCTCCTCAATGAAATCAGACAACCACCCTTTCCCTGTTTCAATGAGAGACTGGAAAATTTAAACCAGAGAAATTCTGGATTTCAAGATATATAGAAAGGACAGAGTGAAGTATGGAACCCAAAATAGGGAAATTACTCTGCATAATGAAATACCTTGCCCCAGTCTGGCTTCAAAGTGCTGAGAGATGCTCTTACCACATACCCTTTAGTTAGGAGCCAGCAGGGTTGTTTTGTTGTTGTTTTTTTCTTTAGAAAAGTAATAGTCCCAACAAAAAGACAAAAAGCTACTGACATCTGGCAGTCCTATAATCTTGTAAAGGCCCAATTAGTACAAAAACATAAACAGCAGAGTACCATGTAATAAACTGTATTTACTTAATGGGTTTGTTGCGATAATTCAATACTTATTTAAAAAATACTTATAAAAGATATTACCAGTGCCTGTCATATAGTAAATGTTCAATAGATGTTTTTCTATTATTATTATCAGACAAGAAGATGTAAGTCTACACAATGTTTTGCTTAAATTCTTCTTTATTTTGTAGTTTGTTCTTGGGAACATTCCAAAAATGTTGCTATTTTACTTTTTGTAGTGAGAGGAATTTAAAGTGTTTCTAAAGCTACATTTATACAATGAAAAGTCATTTTGACAGTTCAGTTCAAACTTCAGACAGCCTTCACTTCAAGGTGTAGAAACATAAATATCCTACCAGGCTAAGCAGATAACCTAAATGAGAGAAGTGGGGCAGGTAAGGGTGGGTAGCTGCAGGCTGTGTGAAGGAGGTATTTTATTAGTGGCAATCACCATTCAGTATGGCTTCCCTGATAGCTCAGTTGGTAAAGAATCTACCTGCAATGCAGGGGCCCCTGGTTCGATTCCTGGGTTAGGAAGATCCACTGGAGAAGGGATAGGTTACCCACTCCAATATTCTTGCTTCCCTTGTGGCTCAGCTGGTAAAGCATCTGCCTGCAATGTGGGAGACCTGGGTTCGATCCCTGGGTTGGGAAGATCTCCAGGAGAAGGGAAAGGCTACTCTCTCTAGTATTCTGGCCTGGAGAATTCCATGGATTGTATAGTCCATGGTGTTGCAAAGAGTCAGACACAACTGAGTAACCTTCACTTTCACCAATTGGTGGTAGATTTTATGCCATGAAGGAGTGTAGGATCTCTTATCACCAGATTTTCAAGACAAGTCAGAGATCTGGATGTCAAGGTAAAATTTCTTGATTTTTAAATGCTGACACAAATTTTAAAAAACAAAATGCTTTGCAAATCAAACAAGTCCACAGGCTAAACAGGCTACAGGCTGCTTGTCTGCTACTCAGCTTTAGTTTTATGCCATCATTCAGACACACTATGCTGACTGACACAGCCTGGGTGAGACCACTGTCAACTACAAACTTTCAAAGGATGGCCCATGGGGTAAGGAGAAGAACTGCAGAAGATATACCTTCAGCAAAATGTCTCCTTAATTAGCTCCTCCTTTTATTACTTTAGACACTTTGGAACATGTATACTAGTTTTCTTTGAATAGGCTCTTGCCTAATGAGAAAAAATTGCACAGGAAGTCCTGAGAGACAGGCCTGTGTGGATAAAGGGAAGTGATTTAAAATTAAGGACAAATAATCAGTATAAACATATAAAGAAAAAATGAGTACTTATGTGACTTCAGGAGAAAATTTCCATTCAAGACTGCAGTAAAAAAATTTCAATACAGATGATAAAACTGTCTGTTATAGAATTATTTGCATTTGCTATTGGAAGGACTGATGCTGAGGCTGAAACTCCAGTACTTTGGCCACCTCATGAGAAGAGTTGACTCATTGGAAAAGACCCTGATGCTGGGAGGGATTCGGGGCAGGAAGAGAAGGGGACGACAGAGGATGAGATGGCTGGATTCGATGCACATGAGTTTGGGTGAACTCCGGGAGTTGGTGATAGACAGGGAGGCCTGGCATGCTGTGATTCATGGGGTTGCAAAGAGTCGGACACGACTGAGCGACTGAACTGAACTGAACTTTTTGTGATATGACACTATTGATTCATAACTCCTTTTACTTTTACAAGGGCATAGTATCTTTCATGGAAGCGAGCTTCTCAAGTGAACATTTTTGTATAGTCAAAATTACCTTTGCAAATCATTTAAATCACACTAAGTAAGGGCACATGATTTGGCATATCCCAAATCACCCCTCAGTATTAATAAATTCAACAGAGTTAATTTTTGCTCCATCACTAGAATAGAAATTGTGTCTTCAGTTATGCACAAATAAAGCACAACTGAAATTCTCAGCTGTTAACCACTTAGGACAGTTAGATGTGAATGACTGTAAGTGTGATTTTGTAGAGGGGACAGACTAACCTGAAAAGCTGCTGCTAAGTCACTTCAGTCGTGTCTGATTCTGTGCAACCCGGTAGGTGGCAGCCCACCAGGCTCCCCTGTCCCCAGGATTCTCCAGGCAAGAACACTGGAGTGGGTTGTCACTTCCTTCTCCAATGCATGAAAGTGAAAAGTGAAAGTGAAGTCGCTCAGTCTTGTCCAACTCTTGGCAACCCCATGGATTGCAGCCCACCAGGCTCCTCCGCCCATGGGATTTTCCAGGCAAGAGTACTGGAGTAGGTTGCCATTGCCTTCTCCAACCTGAAAAGCTAACCTCTATTAAATACTAGAAAAATACAATGATTAAAAATACCTGGAAAAGACAGAGGCACTGGGTAGCTTCAATGCCTAAGAGAACCAGAGATTCAGGAAAATAAAAAGAACAATCCTGTAGGTATATTCCCAAACTACACAGGTATTCATGAATAAAGATACAGTTCATAAATATAAAACAATAGATTCAGTGCCGTATCTGTAACAGGTTAAATGAATCTTACAGAAAGAGTTCTGTTTTATTCAGTAAGCCAACACAGAAAGAATGGAATGTTCATATTAACACAGTTTCTGGTAACGAGTTTGAACACATTTATAGGCATAAAGAGCTAAGGTGCTCAACTTGTGTGAGGGAAGAGCTAAAGGTATTTTACTTCTGACTTAAATGTAGTCTCTAGTTTCTTTCTTTTCTGGGAGGTAAAATCAATGACTTACAGGTAACAATTTCAATTAGTTTTAATTTCCATTAAAAAATAATAATCTGGCATATCAGTTCATACATGAAGTTCACCAGGACCTAATCATTTTATTTTTGAACTTCCCATAGCTGTAGGCAGTTGCTAAAACTGTCCTATGGCACATCTTAAACAGCAGGTATATGTTTACTACATATTAAAATTATTTATTTTAATGGAGTGCAATCAGCCAAGAATTGATGATTACAAACTAGCCACAGTAGTAACTTTAATAGCAACCAATTGGCCAGAGACTAACAAATGTGTGACTGTCACTGAATACATAGAATGTCATAGAATATCTTTTCTGTGGTTGAATCAAACTGTATAGTAATTATAGTATGATAATTTAAAACAAAGTAACCTATACTGTAGTCATGAAATTTAAAAAAACACAGGGAAAAAACATAGACTGAATTTACCATGAAAACATGTTAATTTCAGTAACCAGTTAGGGAGGATCTACTTGAAAGTTAATTGTTTCAGCTCATTCTGACCAAACATTAGAATTTTGGCTGGTAGCATAAACTGACTTTCAGGAAGTTAAAAAATTAACTGGTCATCAAATGACTGATATAATAATCTAGGCTTTGCAAGGCTTACCTGTATGGACTGGAGTTGGTATAGAAATCGGGCTCCTGACACATGAGCTTGTGGGTTGGACTGGAGGCCTATATATGCCCACAGTATCTGGATCTCCAGGGAAACTGGTATGACACAGCAGGAAGTACAGTGCATAGCCTGCAGGAGAGTAAAGAAGCACTTGATGGGTAATTGCTGATGGTTGCCTGTAGTTATTAATATTTATCATGCATTAAGTAGCTGTTGTTTCTTAAACATTACACAATAACAGAGAAGACAATGTGGCTTAGGGAAAGGACACAGAAGTTCATAAGAGGTCGTATTATTGTTCAGTTCAGTTGCTCAGTCATGTCTGACTCTTTGCCACATCATGGACTGTAGTACAACAGGCCTCCCTGTCCATCACCATCTCCTGGAGCTTGCTCAAATTCATGTCCATCAGGTAGGTGATACCATCAAGCTATCTCATCCTCTGTTGTCCCCTTCTCCTCCCACCTTCAATCTTTCCCAGCATCAGGGTCTTTTCCAATGAGTCAGTTCTTTGCATTAGGTGGCCAAAGTATTGGAGTTTCAGCTTCAGCATCAGTCCTTCCAGTGAATATTCAGGACTGATTTCCAACCAGGATGGACTGGTTGGATCTCCTTGTAGTCCAAGGGACTCTCAAGAGTCTTCCCCAACACCACACTTCAAAAACATCAATTCTTCAGCACTCAGCTTTCTCTATGGTCCAGCTCTCATATCCATACATGACTACTGGAAAAACCATAGCTTTGACTAGACAGACCTTTGTTGATAAAGTAATGTCTCTGCTTTTTAATATGCTCTTTAGGTTGGTCATAGCTTTTCTTCCAAGGAGCAAGTGTCTTAATTTCATGGCTACAGTCACCATCTGCAGTGATTTTGGTGCCCAAAAAATAAAGTCTCTCACTGTTTCCATTGTTTCATCATCTATTTACCATGAAGTGATGGGACCGGATGCCACGATCTTAGTTTTTTGAATATTGAGTTTTAAGCCAGCTTTTTCACTCTCCTTTTTCACTTTCATCAAAAGGCTCTTTAGTTCTTCTTCGCTTTCTGCCAAAAGGGTGGTGTCATCTGCATATCCGAGGTTATTATTGTCCATGATCTTAAAAAAGATAATATTCTAAAATGGAAAAACTAAAATAGAAAATAAAATGGAAATACTAACATAGAGATAAATAAAACATAAATAAGCCCATGTACAAGGGTTATAAGAAGTGCCCAGTGAGTGGTGGAGTCACTATTGTGGAATGCCAGAAGCAGCAGCCATTTCTGGTTGAGGATGGCTTCATAGAACCGGGATGAGTAATGTGTGATGGAGGAAATGGTGTTTAAAGGAAAATTTAGGTAGAGAGATGGCACATAAATGGTATGCAACTAGAATAGCACATGATGCCGTTGAGGGGCAGTTACTGATTAAGTACAGTTGTTACGGTCTCCTATGTGCCAGGCATGTGTGAGGCACTGGCCCCGAGCTGACCACTTGACTGAAGCAATGGATCTGAACGCACAAACAGTGGAAAGATTAAGGAAGGATGTTTCAGGGTTAGATTATGAAGCCCAACTAAGCAGTCTGACTCCAGGACAATTAATTCTAAGATGCAGGAAGGACTGGTGGAAGTGAGGACATAAATCAGGAAGTTATGATAACTTAGCAAAACAAACTATGCTCAAATATGCCTTGCTTTTCTAACTTCACACTTTTTATTTATAGTAAGACTTGGCACCCCACTCCAGTACTCTTGCCTGGAAAATCCCATGGACGGAGGGGCCTGGTGGGCTGCAGTCCAGGGGGTCGAGAAGAGTCGGGCATGACTGAGTGACTTCACTTTCACTTTTCACTTTCCTGCATTGGAGAAGGAAATGGTAACCCACTCCAGTGTTCTTGCCTGGAGAATCCCAGGGACAGGGGAGC
Source organism: Bos javanicus (assembly GCF_032452875.1). NCBI lineage: Eukaryota > Metazoa > Chordata > Mammalia > Artiodactyla > Bovidae > Bos > Bos javanicus. Next base: position 17,040,297 of record NC_083893.1, read on the forward strand.
CTAGTGGGCTGCCGTCTGTGGGGTCACACAGTCGGACACGACTGAAGCGACTTAGCAGCAGCAGCAGCAGACATAGGCAATAACATGTCTAAACTAGGAACAGGGGAAGACAGACCATGTTTACATTCAATTTATTCAGGAACTGTCAAACTCTTCAAATTGGCTCTACTATTTTGTAGTCCCACCAGCAATGTCTGAGGGTTCCAATTTCTCCACATTGCTGCCAACTCTTGTTTTTATCCATTTTTAAAATTATAGCCATCCCAGTGGGTATAAATTGGTATGTCCTTGTGGTTTTGCATTTCCTTAATGGCTAATGATATTGACTAACTAATGACCTTTTCATGTGTTTGTTCCAAATATTTTAGAACACTTTCCCTTTCATTTTTTCTATCTATATTAGGAAAATTTTTCCATGTTATCAAATATTCTACAAAAATGTGATTTAAAAATGTAAATAGTAGGTTTAAGAATCATAAAGAGTAAATTCCGCTATAATCTCAGTCCTGGTCACTAACCATTTCTTAATACTCAGCTATGTATCACCCCAAACCACGCTCCCTAGGTATGGCTTTATGAGGTTTAAGAAAACTTAATTTGACTACAGTTGTCCAAAGACTGGATCAAATGACTGATACAATAATCTAGGCTTTGCCTAATTATCTAGGCCTAATTATCTATTTGCCTAATAATCTAGGCTTTGCCTAATGTTCTGCCTAAATAAATTAATTTACGGTTTATCCATATAATGGAATAAAATGTACTTGGATCAAGTACATGTATCTACATGCATCTACGTATCCCCCAAGTCTCACTAAAAGGAAAGAAGTATACAGGAATAAAGTCATAATAGTGCTGAGAAAGGGAAAGGGGGCACTTTAAAAATAAAATCTAAGAGGAAAGGCCTTTCAAAGTCTGAACCAAAATTCAAGAGTTGAAAAAAAGACTGATAAATCTCACAATATAAAAATCAATTTCTGTATGGCATAAAAACCATAAACAAAGTCAAAAGACAAATGACAAACTGAGAAATAATGTCTATAAATCAGATAACAGAAAAGAGACAATTTCTCACATACTCAAAGATTTTCTACAAGTCATATGGCTAGTAATTCAATAAAAATGGGCAAGAGATATAAACAAATCATAGTGAAGAAAATAAGAATTATTCAACTGTATGTCAAGATACTCAACCTTACTCATAGTAGGAGAAAAAGAAAACTACATTGGGATACTATTTTTCACTTATCAGATAAGCAAAGATTAAAAGCTTGATAACCTAGTATTGAGGGTATGGGTAATAAGCCATCCCATAGATGGATGGTGGGGCTTGTAAATAGGTACAACCTGTATGGGAAATAAATTTGCAATATTTATTAAAAATTTAGATGCATATACCTTTGGATCTAGCAATTCTACTTCTAAGATTTTTCATATAGGCTTATTTTCACATGTACAAAATTGTGCCTGAACCAGGTTATAAAATGCCACACTGTGTATAACAGCAAAAGGCTGAAAACAACCTGAATGTTCTGCCTAAATAATTTATGGTTTAACCATTTAATGGAATAAAATGCAACTATACCATGCAAAGGATGAGGAAGCTTATTATATACTGATATGGAACAAACTCTCAAGATCAAGAGAAAAAAGCAAAGTGCAGAGCAGTATTTATGATCTTATATCATTTGGATTAAAAAAATATGAGTATTTACTTGTGTAAGCATGTAATATCTCTGGAAGGAAAGAAAGTAATAACTCAGCCTCTGTGGAAGGGAAGAGCTGTCTGAGAAAGTTTCATTTTTGTACTTTTGGAATTTTGAGCCAAGCGTATGTATTACTTACACAAGAAATAAAAAGCTTAAGTGAAAGGAAATAAAGATACAGTTGATTAAAGCCAGGAGGGACAGTGAAAGTGAAAGTCACTCAGTCCTGTCTGACTCTTTGTGACCTAATGGGCTATACAGTCCATGGAATTCTCCAGGCTAGAGGGGGCAAAAGAGGAAGTAGATTTCTTTCTTTTACTCTGACACACAGATTTCGCTATTTCACTTAGACCGGAATCAAGAGGTACACCGGCTAAGCACTGATGTCGTGGCCACCAGAAAGAATAAAAACAGAAAAGAGCTGAATGAGATTTCGTCAGGGGTAGTGGGTATTGAGGTTTTTATTTTTTCTTAATACTATTCTCTAAACCTTCTACCTTGAGATTTTTCTCTAAGTAAGGAAAGTTATATATATATACCTGACCTGAAATGATGACTTCAGATGGCCATGATTTCTTATAGTCTTTCTTTTAGGACAACCACATTATCTTTCTTCTGTGACAACCAAACCAACTATGGAAACAGGTCTGGTTTTAATCTTAATAAATAAAGGCGGAAAGTAAGCTTTTGTCAGAATGTGTATTTCTTTCCTTACTGAAACACTGTAGTTCCTGCTGAGGATCCGGGTCCACTCTCCCTTCTGGGCTGGGTCAGCATTTCCAAAGATGGCAATGTGCTCTGGTCTGGGACTTCCATGGAGAGCCTGATCAAGCTCCTGCTGCAAATGGCTGCAGTCCACCCTTTTCAGCCTGAAATGAAACAGCACGGAGTCGAGTCCAGGGCTAACATCATAATGTAATTCATTCAAACATCAGAAATAATACCAAAAATAAATTGTGGGAAACAATCCTTCACAGGTATAAAAGACTCAAAAAAAACACACAAAAAAACAAAAAACAACCCCTCTTAGCAATATTATTTAAAGACTATTCCTAACATTCTCTGAACTCTAATTCAAAATATAAAAATTGCCACATCACATATTCCCTACAGGTAGGGACAAATTTGTTAAAAATGATGTGGAAGCAAAGTATTACCTGAGATTGCATCCAGATATTGCATTCACTCCAAATTGTACTTCGTGTCTCTTAATAGAGCAAGTTCCATCACCCTGGCTCTGTAAGAGGGTCATCTGAGGTGGAAAGTGATGGTCAAGGAGATCATAAAAGAAAAAGTAGGCCGATTGGAAAATGTATGCTTAATATTTGCTTAACACTATTGGTACTTTACTAATATCATGATATTATTCAAGTAACATTTTTGCTTCCCTCTGGCAATGAAAACAGAGAATTATTGTTTTTCCAAAAATGACCATATACCTTAAATATCTCATTAAAATAAACACAATTCAGTCAGGATCCTCACCTTCAGCCAGTCTAATATAAGTTCGAAAGCCTTTGATACCATCTGCGTTTGAGAACATAATATATTAATAGTTCGGTAAAGGAAGTCCTTGGGGATTCCCTAGTGGCTCAGTGGTAAAGAATCTGCCTGCCAATGCAGGAGACATGGGTTTGATCCCTGGGTCGGAAAAATCCCCGGGAGAAGAAAATAGCAACCCACTCAAGTATTCTTGCCTGGAAAATCCCATGGACAGAGAGAGGAGCCTGGCAGGCTATAGTCCATGGGGTCTCAAGAGTCAGATACAGCAACTAAACAACAACAAAGGAAATCCTCACTACCTAAAAAATGGGGAATCACAGAATCGGAAAATCCAAAAGATCAGTAACTAAAGCTTTTGTCATTAGGCTGTAGTAGGCCACCCAGATACCCAAAAAGGATACTGAGTGTCTCATATCACCAGTTAGAACCAGGAGTGGCTTTCCGACAATATAGCCAGGATTCCCACTTCTAGACCCAGTAAGAGAAGCAGCTGTGCTCTGTTGGAAAGCCTGCAGAAAGAGTGAAGGAAAGTCAGTATGGAGAAAGTCATGCTCGCTCACTTTTCCGGTGTGGCCTCATGCCCTTCCTTAAGGCAATGCTGCAGGTTAGCTGCACTGAACAATCTGGCTTCCTTCCACAGTGTAGCATTTTGCAAAAATTGCTCCTCCAGCATCTTTTACTTTTTTCAATTCACTAAAATAAATCCTTATTCATATCCATCTGAACACTCCTTCTACCAAGGATTGCAACTAAAGATCTATCAAAGCTCTCTCAATCCTGTTTTCCAAAATTACTATTAACTCAGGGCTATGTTCAGTGTAGCTAGAATCAGAGGAGTTTAAATGTAATTTAGAACTATATTTTAATTAACTATAGATGTTCCACAGATGAATACTCTGAGTGACATGGGATTTAGTGAATCACTTGAGGGTAGAGTTGAGAAGAAACTGGACTCTGCTATGTTCAAAAGGAAAGAAAGTAGAAGCAAGTCAAAAGGTGGTGATCAAGACTAGAAACTTAAGCCGGACATGAATAAAATGCTGAATGTCCAGAAACATGAAAAAAGCTAGTTAAAGAATTTGTGTGGGATGTTAGCTAAGTTTATGATTCAAAATGACGATTTAAAAAAAGTGTTTGGCTTTGTGCGTGAAGTCCTGCTTTGCTGGGGGAATATGTTAATGAATAAACCTTGCTGAATCCTTATCACTCGAAGTTAAATTACAGAATATTAAATGTTGAGACTTCGGTTGACAGACTGAACTAGGCCTTCATATTCTTATTCTATCTTACATGTATTATAGAAGCAGGGGAACTATTTTTAACCCGATATTTCTTTCTTCTTGGTCCCCTATAAGAGAAGAACCCTAACCCTGAAGTGAATGATGAAATCTTGCTGTAATGAAGTGCCTGGCTCAACAGTTAGGTTCGTTTGTTCAAAACTGACGGAGACTTTCTGGATTCCAAAAGTCCCATTGGTCTCTATCTCATAGATGACCTGAAATACAAAAGTAGAATCAATTAATAAAAAATATTTTGTGGGCCAATTATGTTTAGGACAGATTTCTTGTTTTTAAGGGTTTTCCTATAACTGAATAAGTCAGAATGGTGACTATAGTTAACAATACTGCATTGTGTATTTGCAAGTTGCTAAGATAGCAGATTTTAAAAGTCTTCATCACAAGAAAAAAATTGTAACTATGTGTGGTGATAAATGCTAACTTATTGTGGTAATTGTTTCACAGTATATACATGTATCAAATCATTATGCTGTACACCTAAAACTAATATAATTTATATATCAGTTATATCTAAATTTAAATAATAACTGGATAAGGGAGACTAAAAGTGTTATCTTAAAAATGCCAAATACAAATACTATGAAAAGATAAAAGTTGACTTCATATTATATCAATACATGAAAAAAGAAATTGAATAGAGCTCTTTGAAAGCGTTCATGGGAGAGGTGAATTTATGATAAGAATTGAAAGGGACGAAACATAAATTTTGATTGCATGCAGAGAAAGTGAGTAGGAGCACAGGCAGAAGTGAACATGGAATGGAAATCTGGTTTACTTCGCTTTCACCATGTCTGAGGATGAGTTAAGATAGTAGCTGGAGATGGAAGTCATAAAAAGGTAAAGGTAACCTTAGATTTCTGAGCATAGGTTTTAAAATGATGCTTTCCAATAATTTTTACTTTTGTTTGTTGCTTAGAACAGAGAGAATAGAGGAAAAGAAGTTGACAAGTCTATTTCAGACTTTCAGGTGATACTGATTTTGTCAACAAAAGAAAGTGTGGTCAGTAAAAACTAAACAGACTGCACATGAGCAAAGAAAGAAGAATGATAAATAATCTTAATATTCGGGACACGAAATGACAGAGGACAGTAACGATGGCAACGACTGAAACACGCTGGGAGGTAGGTGATGGGCTCAGCTTTTGGCATGTTAAATTTCAGATAATGCACAAAAATTCACGTGGGGTTGGTCTGGTACTTAATGGAAGATGAAGCACCTCTGGTAATGCTGATCAACATACATTAGTCCCGAATCTGATGTCAGCACTCCTACCTGGGCAACAACATTCTGACACGTGTTTCCAGCCAACACAGGAGAGCCAGCCTGTGAGACAGGTGTTACAGGCACCTGGAGCTGGAACGGGAAAGAGGCAGAAGAAAGCATTTCCTCTTCTAGCTTATATATTATGCTGAAATGAGTATTTTTCCTTTCTGACAATCACCTTCCTTTCTCCTTCCACTGCCAGTCTACCACTTCAGGTCAAAAGTCATTGTTATTCAACACTTCCCAAATGTATTTTGGGGAACATTACTTGTATTAGATATAAAACAAAGGCTCCTCGGTCAAATAAGTTTTAGAAATACTGTATCTGACACATCCCTCTTAGAGATTGAGAAGGCTTTCTAGTGTATTAAAAACTTTAAGAACTCCATCCTAAATATAAGGTTTAACTTTATTTAATCCAAAGTTTCTCAAACTTAGCTAATACTTATGAACTCTTCATATGATACTTATTAACACACAGACAGTTTTAGACTCATACTTGAACAGCTTGATACATCACACATAATTCTCTTTTACCATTACAATCTAGAGTGAAACTGCCTCAGATGCAACGGAATCAAATATTCTCTTTTTCTTTTTCCTGATAAAAAGCATCATACCTCCATGTTCTGCAGATCACTCATACCTCTTGGAACCTGGTATAAGAGAACAGCAAGGACATGAGTGTGCGTGTATCTTACATAAAATCTCCAGGAGCTTGTGGTTTCACATTTGTGGGAGGAAAAAAAAAAATCAACTCTTTTTTTCTACCTGATTCTTCCTTACACTAAAATGCCAGGAGCAGATTGAGGGGAGGCTAGATGGACTGCGATGCCCACCTCCTCTGAGCAGAGCTCTAACAAACAGCAAAAGCAGGAACTTCTGGTGAAACAGTGATGTCCCCTTCTCCTACCTCCCCTAGCGAATTCCATTAGCTGGGAGGGTGAGAATCTTTCATCCTGGCTACCTAACCCTACTTCTTTCATCTTTCTTCAGATGATAGGGCTTCTTGGCCTTCTGCCTTTTACGTAGCTCTTAGAAGGCGATGGCACCCCACTCCAGTACTCTTGCCTAGAAAATCCCATGGACGGAGGAGCCCAGTAGGCTGCAGTCCATGGGGTCGCTCAGAGTCGGACAGGACTGAGCCACTTCACTTTCACTTTTCACCTTCATGCATTGGAGAAGGAAATGGCAACCCACTCCAGTATTCTTGCCTGGAGAATCCCAGGGACAGGGGAGCCTGGTGGGCTGCCGTCTACGGGGTCGCACAGAGTCGGACACAACTGAAGCGACTTAGCAGCAGTAGGCATTCTGACTTCCAGTTCAGTGCTTTCCCCACAACCCAAAAGTGGGAAGCATGGTGACTTTTAAGTCCACAGTGGTGACAGTGGGGAAAGAAGGGACACCCACCTTCAAGACTGTGAAGTTATAGTAAGAGGCAGCATTGAGGGCAGGATCCGAGGTACAGCTATCTGCCAGATTCTTGAAGAAACGAGCACAGGTTGTACTTTTACTCTCCAGGAAACCTTAGAATTAAGGTAGTGGTAAATAACAAAGCCTACTTTTAAGTTGAACGAAAAGGGTAGCCCTGGTGTTCTGGACTCACCTGCAGGATTGCTCTTAGCACAGAGCCCCCCAGCTCCAACTCCTGCAGGCTGCCTCAGCAAGCTTATTACAGACCACTTGGGGAAGTAAGTCAGAATGGGGTCGCCAGCCTAAACAAAGGAGAACAGAAATTTATTCACAGTGAGACTGGACTGAACTCCACCAGAAAAGAATAAGAAACAAAAGTTAACTCAGTAGCTTGTTAAAGTGGACAATACTTCCCTCCAAGACAGCTGACAATGGCTTACCTAGGTAATGGCTAGGTAAAGGTAATGGCTTACCTTAACTTTGAGGTGGGCACCTCAAAGATACTAGGTCAGTTGTCAGTATGAGAGGAAAAACCAACCAAACAATCCCTCCCCTTCCCCAGGCTCACCCTGTAGAAAGATGGTGGTGATTGGGTTTGGGATGTTGAAGTGAATGATTCACCTCCAAACTCTGTAGCCAGGGCCTGAAAGTTGGTTGCATTGACCTTTTGGAGCTTCTGGAGATAGTTTAATCTTGCTAAAATTTTTTAAAAGAAAGGTGGGTTAGATAAAAGAAAATCGTTCATTTTTATGTATCTGGAATACCAAGAAACTAATCTTTAAAAATATTTTTATTCAGGCATAAGATATACACAGTGAAGTATGCAAGTGCACTAATCTTAAGCATAAACTCAAGAAGTTTTAAACATTTATACACTTTTTTTTATTACTACTCAGATTAAGTTATAGATTTTCCCCAGAAGTTTCCCAATCAATGTGCCATCTTCAGAGACAATAATGATTTTGATTTCTATCACCTTATAGTTTATTATTAAGATCTGAGACAAGAATATGACCAAAGAGTGCCAGTCAGTTCCAAGTCTCTGATGTCAGGAATATATAAGGTTAGCAGTCTGTGATGAAAATAGGAGTCTCGGTAATGTGCACATCTGTCCCATTCTAGGTGAGTCTCTAGAACCACAAAATGGTACTGTTTCCATAGGAATATGGCAGAGTTGGAGACAATATCTGACTTGTCCTCTCCAAGTCTTCCAGTTTCCTCTAAACTTCAACTGACTAGTCCTCATAATAAAGTTTCCATCTTTCAAATATATGGATTTGTCATCTTTTATTCTTTTCACATTATAATTTCTACATTCAAGTTTTTCAAATACCCACCCAAAGGGTATTTTGGTAACAATTTTGTAATTTATATTATAGCAATGTATAAATCTTTCCAAACATCTGCAGCCATCTTCTTATGGCACTTCAGAACCAGGAAAGAGATGCAGATAAAGGCCTCTGATATTGTCCCCTGCCCAGAGCATGGCTTGTGATGAACACCACTCTGCTTTACCGTCCAAGTTTTCTGCTAACTTGAACAAAGAATGTAGCAGACAATGGTCCATACTAGTTTGTTTCATTCTTCATAATTATGGTCATTTGAACAGATTCAAAAGGAAATCAAGATCTGCCTCCCCAAAAGCTAATGAAGATGCCATATTACATAAGCCTGACCTTTATCCTCTGTGATCATAGGGTCCTAATCATTTGACTTTTCAGCTTTCTGATGGAACAGGAAATGAAGAAAACTCTCAATTGTGGGGCCTTTCACACTACTCACTTTCTGTGTATCTCCTAGGTCTGTATTACTCAAAGTCCAGTGCACAGACTAGCAGCCCCAGCATAACCTGGAAGAGTGTCAGAAATTCAGAATCTTAAGACACACTCCAGACCTACTGAATCAGAACGTGCGTGTTAGCAAAAAGATCTCCCAGGTGATGTGTGTACATATTAGAGATCGAAAAATCTTTGCTCTGTAACAGGTGATGCTAAAGTTCCTGGTCTGCAGACTATCATCTTCCATCTCTGATCTGAAATGTTCACATTTTGAAGCTTCCGGAAGCTGTTTAATATACTATTTCTTTCAGAACTCATACCCTGAAAACCACATGGAAGAAATACTTACCTCACTAAAAAAAAAAAAATGTAGTTATATGTATCTTTAACAAATGAAAGAACAAAAGTTAGAGTTAAGCTAAAAAAAAAGTTGAGATAGAAAATATCCATCTGGACATTTTTTCATGGCTTAACTGAGTAAGAGAAAGTTAACCTTTTGTCTCTCGCTTCAGTGCAGGGATATTGGAGGTAGTGATGGTAAGCAGGAATCATGCACCTAAGGGGCATGGGTGAGGATAGCAATAGAATTTTTGCCTAAAATTTCCAACATCATATATGGAATATTACACATAACAGGGCTTAAAGGTATTTAGACTTAGACTGATACAATTTCAGGTGTGGAGGGAGGCTAGAGGTCCTGTGGCCCAATCCCATTGGGAAATTCTGACCCTGAGAGGTAAATGAGTTTCAAAAGGTCACAAAGTCATCTGACAGGGCCAGGAGTAGGTCAGAGATCTTCTGATTCCTGGTCTAGGGTTTTCCCCACTTGGTCAATGTTGTACAGTCTCTGACTAATAATGTCTGTTACTGATGGTCATTATCAGCAAATATTAAGCACTGTGGACAAATTCATGGTCCATCCTTTCTATGTGCTGACAATTTACCTGGGGAGACACAACATTCATATAAAATGACAGCAATGCAAAGTATTCTATATGTCTAAGGGACTGGCTCTCAGGTGTTGTTGGGGAAACAAAGTACAGAAACATTGGTCTGGAAACTGTGCAATATCGCATGGGAGGCAGGAGGGGGTTAAAAGCAGGAAGCACCAATTTGGATGTTATTGCGATATCCCTTGAGCGTTTTCACAAGGCTGGAAGTAGAAGGTAATAGGAAATTTAGGAAGTACGGTGTAGCTGCAGCCTTATTTTATACCTTAATTTTTTTGGTCGCACCTCAAGACATGCAGGATCTTAATTTCCTCACCAGGGAACGAATCTGGGTCCCTGCATTGGAAGCACAGACTTTCTACCACTGAACCACCAGGGAAGTCCTGCAAACTTACTTTAAAATGGAGCATTTGCCTTGCTCCCTTTATCTTCTCACAACCTGAATGGCAGCAAGGCTCCTGATAACTGCTTCCAAATTCAAGTCCCCCAAACCCAAAACTGGTTGTTTTAGGAAACAAATATAGTTTTGCAGTTTATTTTCTAACAGTGAGATGAAACCAGGAAAAGCTGACTTCAGAGTATAAGGGACATTTAAGTCTTTTATGTAAGAACATCATTTTTCTTCTTAGACAATAAATTTTAAAAAGATATGTCAAATGTATATCTTTAGAAATGTTATTGTTATCACCAGCAAATTTCTAAGTCTATTTAAAAACTTTAATACCAACCACTTTTCATGTTTATTACACTCTGCAGTTACTGAACACTTTCACATTTAGGATTAGTGATATTTCTCATTTTCCTGTTGAAGAAATAAGCCTGGAAATGCTAAGGGATTTGTCCAAGTGTGCATGTCTGCTAAGTTGCTTCAGTCATGTCCAACTCTTTGTGACCCTATGGACCATAGCCCTCCAGGCTCCTCTGTCAGTGGGATTCTCTAGGCAAGAATACTGGAGTGGGTTGCCATGCCCTCCTCCATTGGATCTTCCTGACCCAGGGATCAAACTTGGGTCTCTTGCAGCTCCTGCATCACAGGCAGATTCTTTATTGCTGAGCCACCAGGAAAGCCCACCACGTCTGTGCAGCAGTAAGTAGATGGAGGGCTGAGACCCAAGTTGAATGTTCTTTCCCCTATGCTGTTGCCTCATGAAATAAAAACAAGGTTGATACAGACTCATTTGTCAAAGACATTCATTCAAATAGTATTTGTTGCCTCCTATGTCAGGCACTGGGAATTCAGTGAGTGTCTTCATAGAGGTTGTAGCAAGTCAGGGATATAGTTTATCTGTAATTATCTGAGCTAAGAGGATGGACAGAAATTAAAGTTCTCTATGGGTTTTCTGATCCACAGCCAATAGGGCAAAAGAGATTGCCAATGTTCACCAATAAGAGAAAAAAGAGAGAGTGGGGGACAGGTAAAGGATAGGGAGGATGATAGACATCCAAGGGGGTGAGAAGGGAAGGTTTAAAAAACAAAGAAAAGGAAAAAAGTCAGAGACTAAGCTAACTCTCAAAAAATATTAGGCAATACAAATAGCCAGCATATTTCTACTCACAATTGTTCACATGGACACAAAACTGCTTGATTCCATTTGAATCCATGAAAACTCTCGAAGGAAATGGGGAATTACTCCTGAAGATAAGAGAGTTGTCTACACACACCCAACTTGCAGACCTATAAGGAAACAGGAGGAAGAACAAGTACATTTAGAAGGAAGATTATATCCAAAGAAGGGTGCCCCACCTCTGTCAGTCAGATGCCAAAAAGAGGACTCCTTGGGCAGCCACGGGACAACACGAAGGTTCTGTTCTATTGGGCAGCCCTGCTTTAGCGCATCGGGAGAAGGCAATGGCACCCCACTCCAGTACTTTTGCCTAGAAAATCCCATGGACGGAGGAGCCTGGTGGGCTGCAGTCCATGGGGTCGCTAGAGTCGGACGCGACTGAGCGACTTCACTTTCACTTTTCACTGTCATGCATTGGAGAAGGAAATGGCAACCCACTCCAGTGTTCTTGCCTGGAGAATCCCAGGGACGGGGAAGCCTGGTGGGCTACCGTCTATGGGGTCGCACAGAGTCGGACACGACTGAAGCGACTTAGCAGCAGCAGCAGCAGCTTTAGCGCATCAGAAGAGGGACAGCGCTCCTGGGAAAAACCAAGGGAGTTCCATTCCTTGGAGTGGACGTGGGGGTGGGAGGCACGACGGCAAAACTCTTCCTACTTCCAAGTATTACTTAATCCCCTTTAGGATTCAACCTGAACATCGCAGCTCACCTCACGCTGCCTGGAAGGCAGAAGGAGAAAACTGTCCTCGGATGGAGAAGATAGCAGTCACTGTCGCAGCAGCAATTTATATCGCAGGCACCGGGTGTCAAGTCACAGACACAGATCGGTAGGACTATGAGAGTACAACATAAAACACAGCGAGTGCGGTGAGGATCCCTAAACTCTTCCAAGGTTCTTTCGACAGCCCCACTCCTTACTTTATGGGAATTCACTTGGATCTAAGTCGCTAGTTTCCATCCCCACATCCTTTCCCCTCACCTGGGAAGAGGTCCACGGTCTTATTCCCCGGTGTCGAGGAGGTCACGAAAGTAGGACCCGCCGTAGAGATCCCAGGCACCTCCGAGGATTGAAGGGTCCCGCCCTGCGTCCGTGGCCCCAGGTCCGAATGGGTGGGCATTGCCCTAGACGGAGACGGAGAGGGCTGAGAGAGGACCCTCTCGGGGACCATCAGGAAGAACACCTGCAGTAGCGAGAGCTTCAAGCTAAACATGGGGCAATACAGACCACCCCCACCCCGCCCCAAAGGGTTTGAGGCGGGTTTCGGCGGTCGCTAGACGCGTCGCTAGAACGTGGGTGGGAGGAGTCGCATGGCGTCTAACGTCATCCATATGCGCCTACTCATTGGCTCAGGGCGATGGCCGGGAACTCTTCAGCCAATGGAAGCCGGCGCTGTTACAAATCCTAAGCATCTTTCTGTCGGTGCCCTCCTCCTGCGACCAGGCCCTCCCAGGTCTCCGTCGCTTGGCAACCGACAGACAGGTGAAGGAGCCCTTGCCTCTTCTCTCCGCTGAGTGGCAGTAGGAGTTCAGCCAAAAGCCCGTGCGGCTCTGACTTCGCCTCCAAGAGGGCCGAGTCCTTCCTTGATAGAGGAAGCCCCAGAGGCTAAAACTAGAATTGCATCTTTTCCACTCCGGATTCTAACGCTGAGAATCCTTTTCTAAAGGATATTCTCAAGGAAGAAAGTACACTGAAGGTCACATACCTTAAAAAAAAAAAAAAAATCTCATCTATAATATTTTTGGGAAAAACATATTAGAAAGATTCAGCTCCTTCAGTTTTAACATTGAGAACATTTTCTTTAAATTTAAAAAATAGCCAAGGGACAGAGAAGACTTTTTTGCTGTTATTATAAATCGCAACTTTTTTTTTTTTGCGCCGTGGCTTGAGGTTCTCTGACCAGGGATGGAACCCAGGCCTATTTGATAGCCAAGGCCCACTGGACTGTCAAGAAATTCCCTAAATTGCCACTTTTTGTAGCCCTCTTTAGAAAATTTTGTTTCTTTCCCTGGAGTGCTGTGCCTCTTCTGACTCCCTAGTGCAGCGCTGGCCAATAGAACTTTCTGCAGTGTGAGAAATGTTCTGTATCTACACTGCTCAGAATGGCAACTTCAGGCTGTATGTGGCTATTGTGCACAGGAAAAGATAGTGAAAGTAAAAGTCTCTCAGTCGTATCGGATTCTTTGCGACCCCATGGACTATATAGTCCATGGAATTCTCCAGGCCAGAATACTGGAATGGGTAGCCTTTCCCTTCTCCAGGGGATCTTCCCAACCCAGGGATCGAACCCAGGCCTCCCTCATTGCAAGTGGATTCTTTACCAGCTGAGCCACAAGGAAGCCCAAGTGTGACTGCTGCTGCTGCTAAGTCGCTTCAGTCATGTCCGACTCTACGACCCCATAGACGGCAGCCCACCAGGCTCCCCGTCCTGGGATTCTCCAGGCAAGAACACTGGAGTGGGTTGCCATTTCCTTCTCCAATGCATGAAAGTGAAAAGTGAAAGTGAAGTCGCTCAGTCGTGTCCGACCCTCAGTGACCCTATGGACTGCAGCCTACCAGGCTTCTCTGTCCATGGACATGTTGCTGCTGCTAAGTCATTTCAGTCGTGTCCAACTCTGTGCGACCCCATAGACGGCAGCCCACCAGGCTCCCCCGTCCCTGGGATTCTCCAGGCAAGAACAGTGGAGTGGGTTGCCATTTTCTTCTCCAGTGCACGAAAGTGAAAAGTGAAAGTGAAGTTGCTCAGCCGTGTCCGATTCCTCGAGACCCCATGGACTTCGGCCTACTAGGCTCCTCCGTCCATGGGATTTTCCAGGCAAGAGTACTGGATTGGGGTGCCATTGCCTTCTCCATGGACATGTTAGATATGCATTAAATATTTAAAAAAATATTGTTTTGTTGAACTCTTTAGATTTAGCTCCTATGAATATTTAATGTTTATATTAATTATGAACTGCATTTCTTTATATACAATTTCTATAACCAACTGGAGACTATTCTAGATTTCCAAGTTTGCATTTTACTCTTTAATTCTAATCAATGATAAATCAATGATGTTATTAGTGAATTTATTCGTGTTGAAAAAAGAGTCTGTTGATTGAAGTAGTTTCAGGGTTGAGTGTAGGGAAATAATATTAATGGATTACTGAGTTGTTTTTTCTTATTTTTGGATTTTAGCACTTCACATGCTTTTTAAATCCTTGTTTTCTCTTTTTTGTTATAGTGGAGCAAAAATATTATTGTACTTTTGTTGTGATACGTTTGTAGGAAACTCTGTAATACAGAACTCTCAGTTCTTTTGAGATATTAAAATCTGGAAGATAATTTTGAAGGACAGGAAGTCTATTCACATGTTTCACACAGATGCTAATTTTAACATGAGGATTATATTGAACTAGCTTAATGTATCACCTCAGAAGCAGAGATTTCCAAAAAAGATCATACAATACTGGCAGATGTCTGGGTTTGGTACTAAAAGAGTTCAGTGTGTACTTAGAAATTTAACGAAGAGATTGAATCAAGATGGCAGATTGAGAACAAGTTCTAGTCTCTCCTGACTCTTCCCCTCTTTAGACTATCTCCAGAATCTTTAAAAATTACAAGAAAGTTACATGAGCACACACAGTCGTGTGCATCCATGCACATACATTGATACTGAAAAACATGAACGAGTGCTCTCAAAGGACCAGACATTATGACAATCTTTGAAAAATAGAAGGCTCACAGGACAGGATTATAGTTGGATAAACAAAAGCTGTATAAGCAGAGGCTTAATATTGAAATAGGTGTGACTCCTGGGGATGTTCTAAGCACACAAAAAGAAGCTATTGATATCAAAGGGCCCTTGGACAATAGAGTTACTGATTGAGGTACCACTGTAGGAAGAGTCAGGTAGGTCAGCCTTTCAGCCTTGCTTCCATGTGCAAACAGTGGATACAAGAACTTGCTCCGAAAGAAGGCAGGGACAGCCATGTACGCACTTTTATTAAAAAGATAGGACAGGGCCCTGGATAGTTTTTGACATCGAGGAGGAAGAGAGGCCTCGCATCTTGAAGGCTGGTATCAGTTCCCCTTCTCAAGGTGCACATCCAACATTCCCTCCTCCACAAATCTACCAAAGACATAGGTTAAAAATGATGCACTACTTTCAAAAGAACAATAATAAGACTCACAGCTGACTTTTTAACAGAAATAAGGAAAGTGGAATAATGTCTTGAAAGAAGTTAACCTAGAATTTTAAAGTAACCTTTAAAAATGAAGATGCAAATGTGTTTAGAAAACAAAAATTAAGAAAAAAATTTTTATTACAGATCCTCACAAGGAATTGCTAAAGAGAATTGTTCAGGCTAAAGGAAAAATGATCCCAGATGGAATGCAAAAATGCTGGAATGTATTAAGAGCAATGGAAAGGACAAATACAAGGTGAGTATATAAAACAATTGTATTCTGATATTATAGAAATTAAAAATTAGAAAATAAAAAGCTTTAGGGGATAAAATTTATAACATAAAAAATGAAATCAGTTCACTTTAGTTTCAGTCACTCAGTTGTATTCGACTCTTTTCAACCCCATGGACTACATACAGCACACCAGGCCTCCCTGTCCATCACCAACTCCTGGAGTTTACTCAAACCCTTGTCCATTGAGTCAGTGATGCCATCCAGCCATCTCATTCTCTGTCGTCCCCTTCTCCTCCCACCCTCAATCTTTCCCAGCATCAGGGTCTTTTCTAGTGAGTCAGTCCTTTGCATCAGGTGGCCAAAGTATTGGAGCTTCAGCTTCAGCATCAGTCCTTTCAATGAACATTCAGGACTGATTTCCTTTAGGATGGACTGCTTGGATCTCCTTGCAGTCCAAGGGACTCTCAAGAGTCTTCCCCAACACCACAGTTCAAAAGCATCAATTCTTCGGCACTCAGTTTTCTTTATAGTCCAACTCTCACATCCGTATATGACTACTGGAAAAACCATAGCTTTGACTAGACAGATCTTTGTTGATAAAGTAATGTCTCTGCTTTTTAATATGCTGTCTAGGTTGGTCATAACTTTTCTTCCAAATAGCAAGCGTCTTTTAATTTCTTGGCTGCAATCACCATCTGCAGTGATTTTGGAGCCCCCCAAAATAAAATCTGTCACTATTTCCATTGTTTCCCCATCTATTTGCCATGAAGTGATGGGACCAGATGCCTCGATCTTAGTTTTCTGAATGTTAAGTTTTAAGCCAACTTTTTCACTCTCCTCTTTCACTTTCATCAAGAGGCTTTTTAGTTCCTCTTCACTTTCTGCCATAAGGGTGGTGTCATCTGCATATCTGAGGTTATTGATATTCCTCCCAGCAATCTTGATTCCAGCTTGTGTTTCATCCAGTCCAGCATTTCTCATGATGTGCTCTGCATAGAAGCTAAATAAGCAGGGTGACAATTTGCAGCCTTGATGGACTCCTTTCCCTATTTGGAATCAGTCTGTTGTTCCATGTCCAGTTCTAACTGTTGCTTCCTGACATGCATACAGATTTCTCAGGAGGCAGGTCAGGTGGTCTAGTATTCCAGTCTCTTGAAGAATTTTCCACAGTTTATTGTGATTCACACAGTCAAAGGCTTTGGCATAGTAAATAAAATAGAAGTAGATATTTTTCTGGAACTCTTGCTTTTTCGATGATCCAACTGATGTTGGCAATTTGATCTCTGGTTCCTCTGCCTTTTCTAAATCGAGCTTGAACATCTGGAAGTTCACGGTTCACGTACTGCTGAAGCCTGGCTTGGAGAATTTTGAGTATTACTTTGCTAGCATGTGCTCCTGCTCTGTTGCTGCTGCTAAGTTGCCTTAGTTGTGTCCAACTCTGTGTGACCCCATAGACGGCAGCCCACCAGGCTCCCCCATCCCTGGGATTCTCCAGGCAAGAACACTGGAGTGGGTTGCCATTTCCTTCTCCAATGCATGAAAGTGAAAAGTGAAAGTGAAGTCGCTCAGTCGTGTCCAACTCTTCACAACCCCATGGACTGCAGCCCACCAGGCTGCTCCATCCATGGGATTTTCCAGGCAAGAGTACTGGAGTGGGGTGCCATTGTCTTCTCCGTGCTAGTATGTGAGATGAGTGCAATTGTGCAGTACTTTGAGCATTCTTTGGCATTGCCTTTCTTTGGGATTGAAATGAAAACTGACCTTTTCCAGTCCTGTGACCACTGCTGAATTTTCCAAATTTGCTGACATATTGAGTGCAGCACTTTCACAGCATCATCTTTTAGGATTTGAAATAGCTCAACTGGAATTCCATCACCTCCACTAGCTTTGTTCGTAGTGATGCGTCCTAAGGCCCACTTGACTTCACATTCCAGGATGTCTGGCTCTAGGTGAGTGATCACACCATTGTGATTATCTGGGTCATGAAAATCTTTTTTGTACAGTTCAGAGAAGCCTGGTAGGCTATAGTCCACGGGATTGCAAAGAGTTGGACACAACTGAGCGACTTCACCTTCACCTTCTGTGTATTCTTGCCACCTCTTCTTAATATCTTATGCTTCTGTTAGGTCCACACCATTTCTGTTCTTTATTGTGCCCATCTTTGCATGAAATGTTCCCTTGGTATCTCTAATTTTCTTGAAGAGATCTCTAGTCTTTCCCATTCTATTGTTTTCCTCTGTTTCAAATAGACAGAAACTCAAATTCTTAATGAGCACAATGTAGCCAAAAGATGATATTTCAGCTCCTTTGTAGCGAGTTGGGGTTATGTACATAGTTCTGATCCATGAGCTATACATTAAAGAACTGATGAGACTTTAGGAAAATCTCTTTAGAAAATAAAAGTCCTTTTCCTCCCTTCTCAATGTTGCTACTTTAATTTTGAGTGAAATGGCTGGAGCTCTACCAGTCATTTTGGAACATGAGAAGAAATATAAGCAAAGATAAGCAACAAAAGGGAAGAAACCTGGATCCCCGACAACCATGGAAACTTCATGCTTGCCCAGGACTTCCTATCCCTGGATATCTTTCATACAAAGAAATAATTTTATAAAAGGGGTTTCCCTGGTGGCTCAGATAGTAAAGAATCTGCCTGCAATACAGGAGACCTGGGTTCAATCCCTGGGTTGGGAAGATTCCCTAGAGAAGGGAATGACAATCCACTTCAGTATTCTTGCCTAGAGGATTCCATGGATAGAGGAGAATTTTATAAAAGACCTCAACTATTTAAGTCATAACATACTTTAGTGGCTTACCCATACTTGTAATAATTAGAACTCTCAAAGATTGATTTACATGATTGCTTTAAATATATTTACGTATTTAAATTAGAATTTGTAGAAAAATCGAAAGCAGAATTCAAACTAGAATTAAACTAGAATCTCTGTTGGCATTTGTTATTTTTTTGTCATTCGGTTTGTGATCTTCCTAGTTGTAGATATGATGGATTTTGGGTCAAAACGTGAACATTTTGGATATTATGTTATGGGTGGGGCTCTGTATCTTAATTAACTTCTCTTTTAGCCAGCCTCCTCTGACACTGCTCTGGAAGGGATGTGTACACCCTTGGCAGCACACTTCCATTACTACCAGATGGTAGTGAAAGCCCCAGTTCCCCACCCAGCCTCCACTGATAGTCCAGGGAGCAGCACCTCTTGTTACTGCTGGGTGGGGGTAAGAGCCAGCTCTCTCTAAGTGTGAGATGTATAAGGCAAAAAGAACTTTTGTTCTTTGTGTCATTTCTAGAGTTTCTAGGTTGCTAGCCAGTCTGCCTTCTTCTCTCCAGCTTTTAGAATCTCTCTCTCTCTCTCTTATATATATATATAGGCTTCCCAGGTGGCGCTAGCGGTAAAGAACCTGCCTGCCAATGCAGGAGATCTAAGAGACATGGGTTCAATTCTTGGGTGGGGAGGATCCCGTAGAGGAGGCAATGGCAAGCAACTCCAGTACTCTTGCCTGGAAAATCCCATGGACAGAGGAGGCTACAGTCCACAGGGTCGTAAAGAGTCGGACAGGACTGAAGTGACTTAGCGCATGCGCATGTTTATAGTGTACGGAGTTTTCAGTTGTACTTAAGCAACAGGAATATGGAAAAATATATCTATTCTATCTTCATCGAAGCATATATTTGTTTTATTACAGAGAAGCATTGCTGAATCCCTCATGCTGCCATAACTGAAAGTCTCTCTACTTTTCTCTTAAACATTTTTTCCTTCCCTCTACTTTTACAGTTTCTATCACCCTGCTTATTTAACTTCTATGCAGAGTACATCATGAGAAACGCTGGGCTGGAAGAAACACAAGCTGGAATCAAGATTGCCGGGAGAAATATCAATAACCTCAGATATGCAGATGACACCACCATTATGGCAGAAAGTGAAGAGGAACTCAAAAGCCTCTTGATGAAAGTGAAAGTGGAGAGTGAAAAAGTTGGCTTAAAGCTCAACATTCAGAAAACGAAGATCATGGCATCCGGTCCCATCACTTCATGGGAAATAGATGGGGAAACAGTGGAAATAGTGTCAGACTTTATTTTGGGAGGCTCCAAAATCACTGCAGATGGTGACTGCAGCCATGAAATTAAAAGATACTTACTCCTTGGAAGGAAAGTTATGACCAACCTAGACAGCATATTCAAAAGCAGAGACATTACTTTGCCAGCAAAGGTTCGTCTGGTCAAGGCTATGGTTTTTCCTGTGGTCATGTATGGATGTGAGAGTTGGACTGTGAAGAAGGCTGAGCACCGAAGAATTGATGCTTTTGAACTGCGGTGTTGGAGAAAACTCTTGAGAGTCCCTTGGACTGCAAGGAGATCCAACCAGTCCATTCTGAAGGAGATCAGCCCTGGGATTTCTTTGGAAGGAATGATGCTAAAGCTGAAACTCCAGTACTTTGGCCACTTCATGCGAAGAGTTGACTCACTGGAAAAGACTCTGATGCTGGGAGGGATTGGGGGCAAGAGGAGAAGGGGACGACAGAGGATGAGATGGCTGGATGGCATCAATGACTCGATGGACGTGAGTCTGAGTGAACTCCAGGAGTTGGTGATGGACAGGGAGGCCTGGTGTGCTGCGATTCATGGGGTCGCAAAGAGTCGGACACGACTGAGCGACTGATCTGATCTGATCTGATTACTAGTTTAACTAATAATCATCCTCAATAATCTAAGTTAAAAGATAGAATTTGAATGCATTCAGAACACTCTAATTATCTCTTGGTGCATAACAAACCATACCAAAATTCTGTGGCATAAAATGACAACTGCCTTATAATCACTATGGATTCTCTGGGTCAGGAATTTGGACAGGGTACAGCAGAGATGGCTTATCTCTGGTTCATGATATCTGGGATCACTGCTGGCAAGACTTGGATAGTTGGGGGAGACTACTGGATGAGGTCCAGAATCATCTGTAGGTCTATTCACTCACATGTCTGGTGGCTGGGCTGGGAATGCTTGAAGGTTGGGCTTAGTTGGGCCTGTTAACTGGAATGCTGATGACATGGTCTCTTCTTGTGGCTTAGGTTTCCTCACAGTATGGTAGCCTCAGGATCGTCAGACTTTTTCAGTGGTGGCTCAGGGCTTCAGGAAAGAGTGTTCTAGTGGACAAGGCAAAAGCCGAATGGTCTTTTTGGATCTAGCCTTAAAAGCCATTTGACGTTACCTTAGTCCATTGGCTGAGACATCCCATCCTCGTCCCCTTGACCTCGCTATGGAAGGGCTGTAAAAAAAATTGAGGCCAATTTTTTAAACTGCTGCAAAATGTATAGAAACTTCGAGTATCTTTTATATAAAAAGTATAAAATAAATGTAAACAAGTTTACAAACAATGGCTTAAAGAAATTATTTTTCTTCTAGTATATTCAATATTGGGCTTCCCTGGTGGCTCAGAAGGTAAAGAATCCACCTGCTATGCAGGAGACCTGGGTTCTATTTGATCCCTGGGTTGGGAGGATCCCCTGAAGAGGGCGTGGCAGTCCACTCCAGTATTCTTGCCTGGAGAATCCCCATGGACCAGAGGAACCTGGTGGGCTGTAGTCCATGGGGTTGCAAAGAGTCGGACATGACTGAGCGACATATACATATACATATTCAATATTATCTGCTAAGTACAAAGGCCAAATATAATGATAATTAATGACAATCAAAATTTAAATTAATTTAAATATAATCAAATGTTTTAACTGTTTTCTGAAATTTAAGTAGGTATTATTATTATATAATATAAAGTTTATATTATTATAAAATTATATTATTATATTTTTAATAATATTTATCATTATAGCTACCAATGTGAAGAATAAGTGTTGTGTTTAATACATGTTATATCTAGACTTACATATATACAAAGGCAGGAGGAGAAGGGGCCGATAGAGGATGAGATGGTTGGATGGCATCGCCAACTCAATGGACTTGAGTTTGAGCAAGCTCCAGGAGATGGTGAAGGACAGGGAAGCCTGGAGTGCTGCAGTCCACAGGGTCACAAAGAGTCAGATACGACTGAGCAACTGAAAAACAATTGTTTAATATTGTTAAGTTTTCCTCAGATGCCACGTGCAACTGTTGTAAAAACTGTTAAATATTGGATATAAAGAGTTTAAGAAAGTGAACACTCTGCTTTATGACGTATTTTACTATTCAAAAACCTACTGTGGTCATGAAATTTGAGAAGAAAGATACAGTGAGCTAAATGTTTTCTTACCTATTTCTCCAACTCAAATGTTCCTCATGCTTTGACCCTTTGTCCATCTCTGATGTCAGCAGTGCCACAGTCTTCTCTTCTTCATTTGGACACATGTGATTTTT
Organism: Bos javanicus; assembly: GCF_032452875.1. Classification (NCBI taxonomy): domain Eukaryota; kingdom Metazoa; phylum Chordata; class Mammalia; order Artiodactyla; family Bovidae; genus Bos; species Bos javanicus. The sequence goes on from NC_083893.1 coordinate 17,062,534, forward strand.
GCCAAATTTGTTATTTGTGGTTTTCTGGTTTACGGGTCCCTCTAAGGTGCAGAACTAGAGCAGGGGCCCTTTGCCCGAGTTTGAAGGCGTTAACCACTTCTCTGGGAGCATGAACTTTACAACTCTGTCTAATCACTCTCGCTGCTATCTCCAGTTCTGAGTTTATAATCCAGGGAGCTTCCAAGAACATGAAGTTCTTTCAGTGGTGTTTCCACAGTAAATTTTGCCCCAGCTCTCAGGTTCAGAAGTTGATGGGATGCCAGTTTGACCCATAATGTGGAGCTCTGACATCTGGAGGGTGTGATCACACTTGGTACTCACAATGTTTCTTGACCTTTAGAGGTGAGTCATAGCTTCAGTACATTGAATTTTCTTATTCTAGGGGAAAGAGGGATTCATTTAATCAAGCAGAACCCTTGTATCAGTGAGCCTAGACAACCTCCAAAACGTTAAGGCCTCTATGTGTATTTATTCTCTAGAATTTCTTCTCCATATCTGAGAACTTTGGTCAGAATTCAGTCTAGAGATGATCTCAAGGTCTCTACCTCCTATTTGGAAGCTGTCTAGGGATTTCTTCCAGAGAATATGTTTACAGTTCATACTTTACAGTAATAGAGATTTATTTGAATGAATACCCATCTCTTTGGGAAAGAGCTCTTTCACTAGTCAGTCAGCTATAGAAGAGCTCAAAATGTGTTGTGCAGAGAACACAATCTCTCTACCCCTCTTTCCCATTCATTAGTCAGATCCATATCATCCACATCAGTATCAGTATTTGTAATTCATTTAAGTGTATACATTCCTTTTTTAAAAACCTGGAAATGGTATCTGATGTTACTTTTCTCATGGCTGTTTACAACTAATTGTGGAGTAAATAATTTGTCCACATTAAAGACATCTAAGATCCCAGGGACGGGGGAGCCTGGTGGGCTGCCGTCTATGGAGTCGCACAGAGTCAGACACGACTGAAGCGACTTAGCAGCAGCAAGATCTCAGAAGGCAGTGGGCAGAAGCACTTAAATTTTGATTGAGGCTCTCTTAACAGTACACTGAAGATGACACCCAGATAATGTCTGTCTGATTATTCCTAGCAGTCTGATGCCAAAACCCACGCCAGTCTATACAGTTTCCACATTTGGAATGGCAGTTATATAAGTAGTAGAGTATTTATATAACCATCCTGTAGAAATTAAATTATCTGAATATCCTTTCCATCCAAAAAATGTTTTAAATTTTAATATGTTTGTTGTTTTCAGTATTACAAATTGCAAAAATCTTTTAGTAAGTTTATGAATATAAAAATAATAGCTTATTAATGCCAGCTAACCACTGAATATATTTGATTTAACTTGTACTTTCGATTCTTCTCCCCATCTTATCTCTCTCTCTTTTTTCCCCTCCCTTCTCTCTCCCTTTTAAAACACATGTCAGATATTATAATGTTTTAAATGGAGTTCCTAACAATTTTACTCAGAGAGCTGTAAATATGGACAATGGAAATTACCTACATGGAAAATGGCTTATTATTTCATAGAGAATTTTTTTAAAGTAGTTTCCTTTAATCTTTCTGGGAGGAGAGTCTATGCAAAAATTTTCTTTCCTGGAGTAGTCATTTCTGAGCTGTTATGTCTGTTACGCTTCTTGCCAAAGTTCAGAAGGGCAATAGCTCTTTCCTCAAGATGGTGTGATAATGGGATGTTACGTTGTTCTTGATGTGAAGCAAAGCGGTAATGCCCAAAGGTTAATTAAAATAGAGTTAATATGCTTTAAGGAAAAAGGCAAAGCCTTTTCCTTCCCTCTACTTTTGAGTCTTCCTGTTCCCACCTACCACAAAGACTTGAAACAATAGAGTCAGCAAAAATAATATTTTTATGTTCACTCTTTTTAAAAAAAATTTGTTCATTCTTCTGATATATCTTATTTTGTTTATTTAATGACTGTCTCCACCTTCTTCTACCCTGTGGATGGGTAACAACTATTAACTGCTTATTTTCCTAGTGGTGGTAACTTTGAAAACAGCCTCCCCTCTCCCACAGTTCCTTCGTGAAAACTTTAGGCCAGTCAAATGAGTTACTACGGTGGTTTTGAATCCAAGGCAGTAACAGTGTGATAACCCCAAGGGAAACACTGCCTTTTGTTTCATGAATTTCTCTGGGTTACTGATAATCTTGATTTCTGATTTTCAGCAAGGGAGCAACTCTGACATCTCCATTTAGGGGCAATAATTGTAACTTTATTCATTCCTTAGACTGATGACTGCACCTAGAAGATTTTCTATCTAGTATTTTTTAGTATAATCTAATGGTGCCTCCATCATTAGGCTTATTTTCTACATTAAAAGGGAAGTGAAAAGAGAAAAGATGTAGAATTGTGATCTTGGGCATGATTACTGGGTCATCAGAAATGCTGAAGCATGTAAGGACAGAGAGGAAGTCGTTAAAAGGGTCAAAAGCACACTGTCAAAAATAAAAGGAAATAACTAGAGAAAAATGACTGACTATTAGAATAGTAACTGATGTAATTAAAATGAATGTAGATTTTTTTGGTTGGGGGATTAGTGGTAAGAAAATCACTGTAAGTAAATATGTGTTAATTATTATGCCTTGTATAATTAAAAAAATGTTTGTGTGTGGTGGTAAACATGTAAATATCTTCCTAATTGAAAGAAACACATACAAAAATCGGGGCATTTCCTTCCAAAAAGTGTTTAAAAGTGGTATGGCTTCCTTTCTGTCTGGATGGTGAAGGGAGTTAATATTAACTCCTCACTGTATAACCCTTTTAACTACAGGGTATTTTATATTCTTTCGATTTTCATAACAGCTTTGTTCAGTCAATAGGAGCTTGCTGATTATAAGGATGAGGAAACAGTTTGAAGTGCAAAATGACCTAGTCAAATTGTCATTATTCATAATTATTAGAACCAGAACTAGAACTTCAGTCTCCTCTCATTTTCCCTGCGCTCTCTCTACTGCTTGGACTCACAGAGATGTTTTCCAAGGTCCTTTCCAGTCACACGTTTCTTCAGTTTTAGTGAAGATATAAATGTATCATGATATTTTTATAGTCAGAGCGTGTTGTCCTAGATTTTAAACACAGACATTTGGAAACAGTGGAAGGCAGATGTCCTGGATACTCTCTGCTTGCTCCACAGGCACTGTCCCTCCTCCTCCACCCAGCTCTGCGCCACGGGAGACTGTCCAGAGTGAACTGCATCAAGGGGCCTCTGATTAGGTTCAGCAGGAGATTAGGGGGATGGGCCAAGAGCGAGGTCAGGTGTTTATTTATTCTTCTGCTCCTTCTCTGTGGGGCCAGAGTAGCAGTGGCTACGGTCCTTAACTGAAGGCATAGCAGATGCCATGGGTCCCCCACTCAGGTTCCTTCAGCCATCACCACCGCTGATGTCCAGTGGTCCTTAACTGAAGGCATAGCAGATGCCATGGGTCCCCCACTCAGGTTCCTTCAGCCCTCACCACTGCTGATGTCCAGTGGTGGCTCCTTCCTGTGTAAACACCTGCCACTCTGCCTGAGGGCTTTTTCTGGCTGTGGAAACATGCCTACTCTATGTTCAGGGCAGGCTGAAGGTGCTGGACAGTTGATGGTCTCAGGGAGCAGCCATTAACCACTGTTGTATGGGAATTGGTGGGTAAACATCCCCATATCTTCTCCCCTGGGTTGGGACAACTCTAAGCCGTGTTCTTCATCATCTCCTATGTCCCTATGGAGACTGAGCCACATTTGCACTCAGTGGCAATCTCTGCCAATCAGTGCACACTGTCTTGGCCTCCTTCCCTGCCCTGTCTCACTTACCCATCCCTTTCCAGGACCTCCTGGGATTGCTTCCAGATTAACTACTTGTGCTGAAATCCTACTCTTGAGAATGGCTTTGGGGGAACCCCAACCCAAAGTAGAAGCCACCATTCTTGTCAAGCAACTGTCTTCTGTAGCCATCATTACCCTGTGGGTTCCAGGAACCTCTTCCTTCCTCCTGCTGCCCCTTTGGGCCACGCATAATCATGGATACCCATCGTTGCTACTCCCAGAGTGAGTCACTGCTTTTGTACACACAGCTGCAAAATAGGTTGCAATGTCGTCTTTATGCCAGGTGTCTAAACAATGGATATTCTTTTAGATAGGAAGAAAATGGGAATAAGAGAAGTGAACATGTAGAAGACTTCAGAAGAATACTTCAAATTCTAGAATTTTTGAAGCCACAATAATTAAATGATTGACAGCAACGCTAGTCAGGCCAGCAGGGATTATAATGCAATCACCACCATAATGTCAATAAAGGTATCAGGGTCATCTATGGGGTGCTCTTCAGGGTGATTGCTATTTGAAGAAGAGCTGGTTCTGTCCTGTCTGTGCTCTTTGGAGGCAGAGTTCTTGGAATTCCTCCGTAGTCCTATCTGATGACATGCTAACCTCATACTTCTTAGTTACAGCAAAGCTGCTCCACACTCAGCTGCCTGATGTGCTTCATTTCATGTCTCAGGCATTGCTGGGATGTTATTGATACTCACTTGTAGGAAAAGAATTTTTTAAACATGAATAAAAAATTTGGAGGGACTGCTAGGCAGGGATTTGATTTCTTGTGTGCCCTGGTTGAGAATTCCCATGTGAGATATTTTAGAGGACATAAAATGAGTAATAACCTGTCCTTTTCCTGCAGAACTCCAAGTCTAGTAGTGATGGAGTGTGGAGGGAGGACTGGAGGGAAATTTGGGGTGGGAAGGAATGACAACACGGGTGTAAAGTGGCGGGATGCTTTGCTAAGGTGTTAGTTATTGTGAGTCCCCAGTCCCTTCCTAGCTTGTTGTTGAAATTGCACAAGGTGCCCTGAAGCGATAGAGTAATAGATAAATAGAGTAATAAGGGGTAGACCTCTGAGGGCCAGGGAAGAGTGGAAATTCTGGAGCATTGGGGAGGGGATGGAGGTTGGTGGGTAGTGGGCACCCTTGCTTGTCCTGTGGTTGTGTCCTGGTCAGCAGGATGGTTATACAGTGCCTTACGGAGACTCCACTCTAGACACCAGAGCTTCCAGCAAAGATGAAGCCCCCTCACCAGACCACCTCCATCCCCACTCAGCAATGGAGCGGAAAGCCTGTCATGTTTCAGGGTTGGACAGTGAGAATTTCAAAAGGGCTCAAAGCAGAGGAGAGATTAGGAGTCCTCCCCCTATTTTCTAATCTATGTACTTCTCCCTGATTGTGGTGTGAACCAGGGAGGTAAGGGGATTCCAGTAATGATTGTGATCGCCTTTTTGCCAGCTCAGAGGGAACCAAGATGGGCTTAAGTTAATATAAAGAAAATGAAGGTAGCAAAATTTCTTAGGTGCCTAAACATGATGGTTTGAGAAGCAATCTGCTCCATGCTTAAATAACCAAAACAAAAAGCAGAAAATGACAGGGGCTGGCACTATGGGAGGCTATGGGATTTAGCATAGCTGTGATAAACCATGGTGTATTATTTTCTGTTTGGGAGCAGTCTCTTTTTCACAGGGCTTTTTCCAGCTAGGCAGAGGAAGGTACTGGAGGGAAGTTAAGTAGAGAAGGAGAAAGAATTCTTTTTCCTTATTGGTCGTCTTCTAACTTACTCCCTTATTATAACACAAAGCACAAGAACATAACTGTACATGTGGTAGCTGGTTGTATATGAGTCAAGTGTTAATGAAGTTTTATTTCCTGGTAATTTCTTCTCCTTTCCTCTAGGTACATGTCACACTTGAGTATATCCTGTGTTGTCCATGCTGTCCATTCTCTGGATTATGGCGGCAGAAGAAGCACTGTCTCATCAAACAGACATTGCTGACACACAGAACACAGACCCTCGTGCTCCCCTGTCTGTCCCTCCCACAGATACTTTTCTCAATCAGCAGCTTTCTCTTTGCCATTGCAGAGGCTCTGGAGCAGGGAGCTCTATGACATTTCCATTTTTCCTGGAAAAAATTAAGGTGAATGGTTGCGTGGATAGGCATCGCGAGATACATTTTCTATATGTAGTCTGTATATCCTTAATTCTAAAACACGTGATAAAAACAGATTTTTAATGTTCTGAAAGTAGGCATGTGTCTTGTAATTAAATGTCAGAAGAAACCCGTCTGTTTCCAGGCAGAACTGTAAGTTATGCTGTGTTTGTCATTGAGCACATATGTGCTCAGTTGCACGGAAGATCTTTTTATCTGATCACCAACTCAACATTGATCGCCAACTCAACAAATTTATAACAATGCTTAATGTAGGTGTATTTTAATTTACATTCTTGATTCCCAGTTGGCTTTCAAAACCTTTTAAAGATTACAATTCAGCAAACCTAACCTTTTTTTTTTTTTTAATGTGGCAGGTTAGCTGTCATATGCCGAGTAATGAATTTAGGAAACAATAGGAATTGTTACATACTTTGGACTAGATCAGAAAATTTCAGAGTTGGGAGAGATTTGTATGACCAAGTCATGGGCTGAGAAGGAGTTTTATTTGAGAATGGTTCATCTAGTAAAAGGTTCTAACTTTTCCCCCTAAAATTTAAGCACATATGCAAAACACTAGCTTGGGTGCTCTGGGATTTTAAAGGATGTGTATGGGGAGGAGAGAAAAAGAATTTGTAGTCAGGCTCAAGAATCTGAAGTCAGACTCTTAAGTTGTGTATATGAGATACAGTCATGTTAGTTGCTCAGTTGTGTCCGACTCTTTGTGCCCCCATGGACTGTAGCCTGCCAGGTTCCTCTGTCCATGGGATTCTCCAGGCAAGAATGCTAGTGTGGATTGCCATTCCCTTCTCCAGGGGATCTTCCTGCCTCAGGGGTTGAACCTGGGTCTCCTGCACTGCTGGCAGATTCTTTACCATCCAAGCCACAGGGAGGCCCTTGTGTATGAGATAGATCACACTTGAAAAGAAGCTGGAAATGCAAGGCATTAAGCAAGTGCTGTTACTTAACAACTTCCCTTGTAGCTCAGTTGGTAAAGAATCCACCTGTAAGGCAGGAGACTGGGGTTCGATTCCTGGGTGGAGAAGATCCCCTGGGAGAAGGCAATGGCAACCCACTCCAGTAGTCTGGCTTGGGAAATCCTATGGACAGAGGAGCCTGGTGGGTTATAGTCCACGGGGTCGCAAGAGTCAGACATGACTTAGCGACTAAACCACCACCAAGTTACTTGGCACTTTGAGAGGAGAATTATGCTCTCAGAATTTGGAGGAGCTTGGAAGCCTTTAAAAATATAAGGTTTGAACTAGACCTTGAAGGATGAGCTGGGATAACCACGCGATTAATAATCTCAAAAGTAGAAAAAGCACTGTTATCTTTCTCTACTCTTTATTTTTTTGGGCTCTGCTGGCCCGGGATGGATGAAGGGCCTAATGTAAAGGAGTGCAGGATGCCTGGCTTTGGCTTTGTCTCCAGTTAGTCACCCCCACTAAGCTCTGCAGAGGCAGAGACATTGACAGCAACATGATACCTCTTGCTTCAGACTGGCCTGGTACTGTGGGCTATTACTGTCTTTAAAAAATGAGTGTGTGAGCCACCATGTTAAAGTCTTGAGCATAAGACTCTAGAAGGCACGTGTTCTATAAGAGTTTCTCCTGCCTCCTAGCACTAGCAGTGTCCTGAATTAGAAATTTGTGTCCTTGGCAGTCTTGATTGCTTAGCAAGTACAGTCCAGCACTTAGGGTCAGTTAAGTGTGGTGAATTTTTCTTAAGTACAACTTGTCTCCTTCTCAGAGCTACTTTAAGTTCCCCAGGCAATGTTCCCATATGAGGGTGGTCGTCTGCAGAAGCGTAGGCATTCTCCTCCCTTTTTTATTATTTTTTCCAGGTTCTGGAACCAGCAGTCAGTTCTCCTTCCTGCCCTCCCCTGGCCCCAGGGTTTGTGACTTCTCCCCGGAGACACTTACTGGAAACTTTTTGAGCCAGTGAGGCCTGTTTTCCTTTAGACCAATGGGAATATTGTCATGGATGAAAAGATTTGAGTACTACCATTATCACATGGAGTCTATGTAACAAGACTGTTTCCGTGTCTTGGCACAGAGCCCCAGTTAACTTTGCTTTGCTGGATGTAGGGACAATGAATTCTGTTTGAACAAGACATCATGTGTAACAAATACTTTTGCAAAACCATGTCCTTTTAGCAGTTATTTTAGTAAAGATGTCCTTCAGCATAAGTTTCAGCACAATAGATGCATTTAAATACCTATACAATGCTTAACAACATATTTTTTAAAAATCAACTTTTAATTTTAGAATAGTTTTTGGTTTACAGAAAAGTTATAAAGATTGTACAGAGACGACTCATATACTCCATATCCAGTTTCCTCTATTATCTTAGTGTGATCGATTTGTTACAATCACCCCTACCCTCGCCTGTCTGTAACCTTCCACTCCCACGATAAGAACCCTTACCCATATTGTCATCTGTTTACATAATTGTCCAATGCCAGTATACATATGTATATGAACTATGAACCCGTATCCCCGTGGGAAACAGCTGTATCAACAGAGTCATATGTTTTCGTATGGTTCCTTTAGCCTTTAGTTTTACAAACTTCACTCATTTCCAAAGTGACTCAGGGCAGTACCCTTTTTCCTACTCTCTTCAATGAGGTTCTTTCATACATTTGTAATAGAGTTAGATTCTTTTGTCATAGCCGACATTCCATTCAGGGATCCCTTAACCTCATGGATAATTTCTTTTTTTAACTGTGTACCACAGGTTTTGACAAATATTGTCACGTATCCATCATGATACCATACTGAATAGTTTCACCACTCTAAAAAAATCCCCTAAGCTTCACTTATTCAAGACCTTCTGCCCCAGTAGATCTAGGGCAGCCACTCATCTGTTTACCATCTCTATCTAAATTTAACAAATATTTTAAAATTAAAAATTTTTTTAATAGTTGGAGATTTTATAAATCAAATGGGTTTCCCAGGTGGCCCTGGCAGTAAAGAACCTACCTACCAATGCAGGAGATGAAAGAGACATGGGTTCGACTGGGTTGGGAAGATCCCCTGGAGGAGGACATGGCAACCCACTCAACTATTCTTGCCTGCAGAATCCCATGGACAGTGGAGCCTGGTGGGCTACATCCTTAGGGTCACAAAGAGTTGGACATGACTGAAGTGATTTGCTGCTGCTGCTGCTGCTAAGTCGCGTCAGTCGTGCCCGACTCTGTGCGACCCCATAGACTTAGCACAGCACATAAATCAATCGGACTTTCATAGATAGTACTTTCTTTAGAAGTGAATATCTTTGACCTTAAAGATATTATGTTTTTTGTTGTTTGTGTTTAGTTGCTAAGTCGTGTCCAACTCTTTGCAACCCCGTGGACTGTAGCCCACCAGGCTTCTCTGCCCATGGGATTTCCCAGGTAAGAATACTGGAGTGGGTTGCTATTTCCTTTCCCAGGGGATCTTCCTGACCCAGGGATTGAACCTGCGGCTTCTGCCACATCTCCTGCATTGCAGGCAGATTCTTTAACCACTGAGCCACTGGGGAAGCCCAAAGATATTATAGCTGTTATCAGTTATTATACCTGAAACTCATGGATTTGGGGCTGGCCTCTTGAAGTAGCAATACAATTTTCTCATTTTTAATGAAGGAACATTTCACTCATTACATCTGCAAATGTCTGAGACATTTAGAGGAATCAGGATACTTTACATGGGGGTAGAAGGATGAAAGAGGTAAAGGGGATGTTTCAATAGATAATGTAAGAGATTTCAGCTAATGCAGGAGAAGTGATGGGTAGCTGTAGCTCAGAATAGAGTGGTTATGAATCAGTTGTTCAATATGTGCTATAAACAAAGATAATACCTAGACAGCAGAGACTTTATCAAGTACTAGGATCAGGTTAGGCATTTACCTGTAGCTCAGGATCTTTATTTTAATTCTTCAGATTCCTTGTTGAGTGTCTGCTCTGCTTGATTTTGATGTGCCATATGCTCGAAGCGTGCCTTCTTCTGGTGTGACTCTTTGGTCATGTACTTCCCGTTTGGAACAGCTGGTCCCATTCTGCAACATTCAAGGGCTTCCCTGAACTCAGAGTTCAGGGCTTTCCTCCCTGACTTCCAAGGCCATTTGCTTATCCTTGAAAGAAAAAGGCATGAGTGACCCTTGGTCATACTTCACTCCCCAACCCCCTATTTCAGCATGTCCCTAGTCCCACGGTTGCTGTTGAATATGTAAGATCACAGTAAGTTTGGGGAAGGGAGGTAGACAGGTCCTATGTACTGGAGGAGGGAAGGGACTTCTGTTCTCTTCAGGGTAACTGAAGTTGCCGTGGGGTTACTTCTGAAAAATAAATGGAAGGTGTTAGAGCGGGGAAAGATAAGGGACACAAGAAGAGAAGACAATATTTTATTTAATCTGAACCATATACCTAGCGAATAAGTGAAGAGGAAAGAAACTGAAACTTGGTGAGTGCCAATTATGTGCTGGGGTCTGTGATGGGAGTTCTTATATATTTATTTCCTCCTTTCCCCTACCGTGACTCTGTGAAGTAGATTTTTTAAAGAAAACTTCAGTTCACAGATAAATAGGTTCAGAGAGGCTCACCAACTTGTCTGATTTCACACAGTGAGGATTTAAATCTAGAGCTCTTTAACTCTAAAGCCCTGGCAGCACATTAAAATGACCTGAGCCCTTAAAGAGAAATCCTTGCTTGAACCTTAGACCAAATTCCAATCTCTGAGAATGAGGATGGGCATTCGTGTTTTTAAAGCACCGCCATTGATAACAATATGTATAATGTGCAGCTGGGGTTGAGAGCTCTGGCTCTGCTCTGAGCAGAGCTTTTCCTTGTACTCAGTCGGTCAGTAGTGTATGACTCTTTGTGACCCCGGTGAACTGTAGCCCACCAGGCCCCTCTGTCCCTGGGATTCTCCAGCAAGAATACTGGAGTAGGTTGCCGTGCCCTCCTCCAGGGGACTCTTCCTGGTCTCCGGAGTTGCAGGCATATTCTTTACCACTGAGCCAGTACCTTTCCTACTCTCCTAAAAGAAGGGAAGGGGCATTTTCTGAACCAGTAGGCACTCTAAATACTCCCAGAGTACTTTTAGATCCACCCCATGCCCTGTTTCCTGTCCCTCACTGTGATTCTTATCATCTCTGAATAAGCAGGCAGATGGAGTGGGGGCAGAGGTTGTTATCAATGAGAGAGAACTACAAATATGACTGAGTTAATCTAATCCATGTTTTTTTTTTTAAATAAGACATGTGCACGTGGTGCTGATAGACTGTCAAGGTACAGTATCCGATACTGGCAAGAAACTATAATGATGGATATATGTCATTAAATTTTGGCAAAACCTGTAAATGTACAGGGTTTCCCTGGTGGCTCAGATGGTAAAGAATCTACCTGCAATGTGGGACACCCGGGTTTGATCCTTGGGTTAGGAAGATCCCCTAGAGAAGGGAATGGCTACGCACTCCAATATTCTTGCCTGGAGAATTCCGTGGACAGAGGACCCTGGTGGGCTACAGTCTATGGGGTCGCAAAGAGTCAGACGTGACTGAGCGACTAACATACATACACATAGAATGTAACATCAAGAGTGAACTCTAATACAAGCTATGGACTTTGGGTGATAATGATGTATCAGTGTAGGCTCATCAGTGGTAACCAATGTCTCACTCTGATGGGAGATAGCAAGCAAGGCTGTGGAAGTGACAGAATTATATATGGGAAACTTCTGTACTCTCTGTTCACTTTTGCTGTGAACCTAAAACTGCTCTAAAAAATAAAAGTCCATTAAAAGTGAAAAAAAAATAGTGTCATGAAAATTTGATATGATTTTCAAAAGGTGCTGGTAAATTTTGTTTGTTGAATATTCTTACAGCAAATGCCAAGTAGTGCTGATTTAGTATCTCGGTTTATAGCAGGTGTAAGAAGATGGGCTTTGGGTGTATTCCTGGTGGGAAAAATTTTATAAATTCCTAAGATTAGATTTTAAGAAGAACTAAAGAGCCTCTTGATGAAAGTGAAAGAGGAGAGTGAAAAAGATGGCTTAAAACTCAACATTCAGAAAACTAAGATCACAGCATCTGGTCCCATCACTTCATGACAAATAGATGGGGAAATAATGGAAACAGTGATAGACTTTATTTTGGGGGGCTCCAAAATCACCGCAGATGGTGACTGCAGCCATGAAATTAAAAGACACTTACTCCTTGGAAGAAAAGTTATGCCCAATCTATGGGCATAACAGAGTCGAACACGACTGAAGCGACTTAGCAGCAGCAGCAGCAGACAGCATATTAAAAAGCAGAGACATTACTTTGCCAACAGAGGTCCGTCTAGTCAAAGCTATGGCTTTTCTAGTAGTCATGTATGGATGTGAGAGTTGGACTATAAAGAAAGCTAAGCGCTGAAGAATTGATGTTTTTGAACTGTGGTGTTGGAGAAGACTCTTGAGAGTTCCTTGGACTGCAAGGATCTCCAACCAGTCCATCCTAAAGGAAATCAGTCCTGAATATTCTTTGAAAGGACTGATACTGAAGCTGAAACTCCAATACCTTGGCCACCTGATGCAAAGAACTGACTCCTTAGAAAAGACCCTGATGCTGGGAAAGAAGGAAGGCAGGAGGAGAAGAGGACGACAGAGGATGAAATGGTTGGATGGCATCACCAACTCGATGGACATGAGTTTGAGTAAGCTACTGGAGTTGGTGATGGACAGGGAAGCCTGGTGTGCTGAAGTCCATGGGGTCGCAAAGAGTTGGACATGACTAAGTGATTGAACTGAACTGAACTGAAGATTAGATTTGGTAATTGCCATACAGCATTTAACCTTTTACTTCATGTTTCTTGAAGTATGATTTACCATGTCTAGGACATCCCTATCAATTATAAAACCCCATCCTTTTGCAGTCTCCTTTTAGCCTTGAAACCACCCACAAGTAAGAACTGTTTAATATCAAAATGATATAACATTTTGAACACTGTGTCAAATGTTATGAAGAACATTTTGGTCTGTTCAAAAATAATAAAAACTGCATAGATAAACACAGGCATTCTTGAAATTGGGGAAACATGTCATTTTGCACAATAGTTACCCTGCCCATTTCTTTTAAGATACATAAAAGCAGAGTACCTCCTTTCATGAGTTTTATCAATAGACTTTTGTTTTAGTGGAGGGTTAGAAACAATGTCAAGACCAGAATGCCCATTCTCCACCCTATCCCAACCAGCTACCCCTGCCCCCCCCCCGCCCCCCCACGATGCAGAAACTACCATCATTACTCTGTCTAATTAATGTTATTCCTATTTTGTAACTGTTGGGTGTATGGAGAGTGCCTCAAGTAGTCAGAACACGCTGTGGATATTTCATGTTGGATAGAGTATATAGTCCTTTTTAAATTCTATATCTAATGTTATGTTCCACAAAGAAATCTAAGAAAATCCTGATATAGCTGCCTGATTACTGTGCCACAGGGGAAAAAAAAATGCATAGTGAATATGCTGGCTTATGCTGGTATAACAACTTTTTAGCTTTGACCAGTTTGTTGTTCAATTACTTTTATTTTTCAAATAACTCTTACAAATAATCTCTTTCATCCGACTATTTGCTTCTTAAATGAAATGTTGAGGCTTCAAATTATAGCAATTAAAAAAACCCAGCTGAACCTTGTCCTCTTTCAACCCCCAAGCTGATTTTACATATTGCTACTGTCTCAGTAAATATTAAATCATGTCTTTAAAACTCTGGAACGATTCCCTGATAAAACTATTGCATATCATCAGTTTCCCACTTTTCCACCTAAGAGTCTTTCTTATCTTTTATTGCAGAAGTCTCAAACATACAAAATTGAGAAAATAGTAAATCCAATCCCCATGTACCCACTATCCAGCTTCCACAATTATCACTTCATCTGTAATCTTGTTTTATTTATACCTAATCTACTACTCCTTTTTGAAGCTAGTCTCAGACTTCTTCTGTAGATATTTCAGCATGTATTTCCAAAAGATATGTACTTTTGGAAAATAACCACAATATTATATGTGTCTTTAAAAATAACAGCTCTTTAATATTATATAATATCCAGTGTTCAAATTTCTTCAGTTGTCCTGAAGTTTCTTTTAAATTGGTTTAAATCAGGATTTCAAGGCCCAGTTACTGCATTTGATTGGTATATCTTTTCAATTTCTTTTACTCTATGGGCGCCCCATCCTCTTTTTTCTTCCCTACAACTTCCTTGTTAAAGAAATTGAGTTATTTTATAGTGTTTCCTCCAGATCAAGTTTTATTGACTGCATTCCTGTGGAGCCTTTTAACTTGGTTTTCAGTGCCCCCAGGCCTCCTGTGAGCTGGTAGTTGGATCTAGAAGCTTCAATGTTGGCAAGACTGCTTCAGAAGTTGTGCTATATACCTCCATCAGAAGGTTGTCAATGAATGTTCATACCTACTTTTGTGATATAAACAATCATTGGTGATTATGCTTAGGTTTATTCCTTTTTTTTGCAGGGAGGTTGTTTGCACAATGGTTATACTCAAATTTTTTTCTTTAATTATCTGGAATACTTGAGGGAGAAACTTCTCCCTCTTCATCAACTATTTGGCCCTTCTATTGGTGCAGTTTGTGCAGCAAAGGCAGGTTGAGTGTTGATATTTTCCGTTTTTATTTACATTTTTTTGGAATAATGAATTGCTTCCAAAGATGAACAATGATTTCTTTATAGTACCATCATGAATACATGAGTGTCAATATATCTAATGTGTTTCAATACATTTCAGTTATAACTTATTATTGCCACTCAAATTTTTTATTACTTTGGCCAGCAGAAGCCACTTGAAGTTGGCTCCTGAGTCCTTTTGGAATGACCCTAGTAGTTTTAGACAGTGTCCTTTATTTCTGGTACGACAAGATGTTCCAATCTCATCTTACACACTTCCTGCCTCAGACTTGGAATTTGCCGTCTTTCCAAAGAACCTAGGTTCATTTTCGTGGAAAACACTAGAGGTCACTATCTTGTGCTAGGATAGAAGACAGTAATCTATTAAAGATTTAGGAATGAGCTCTGTGGGTATTTGGGAGAACAGTACTGTAGGCAGAAAGAGCAAAGTGCGAAGACTCTGAGGCTAGAGCAGGGGCAACATGAAGAGAACAGCAGGAAAGTCAGAGAGGTGCTGGGGAGCAAGCCAGGTAGGAACTGGTTTATGCTTGGAGTGAGATGGGAACCCTGGGAAGGTTTTGAGCAGAAGAGTGATATGCTTGGTTTGGTTTTAACTGAATCACTGTGAGTACTGGGTACAGAATGACTGAGCAGGATTGAGAGCAGCATCTGGGAGACCAGTGGGAAGGCGATCATAATAAACCAGATGCGAGAGGATGTGGCTTGGCCCAGTGTGGAAGCAGGTAATGAGAAGAGGGCATGTTCTGGAGGGGGCTCTCCTTGACATGTTCAGATGCTTGTCTGTTTCTCCCACATAACCTCTCACTCACTGTGAATCTTGATCATTTTTTTTCTCCTTCTAGCTTTGACAGTCTTTTTGCATCCTATAGTTCACAGGATATTTTGTAGACATGTTCTTTTTGGAACTTTTCTCTGAAACAATGATGCCCAGACAGTCATAAACCCATTATAAAATTGTTGGTTTTTACAGATATATCCATCACATCAATTAAAAGCATTTTCACCACAATAGGACAAATACCAAACCAATGTTTCTTATTAGAAATCTTGGTATCTGGAAAAGGCATCCACTGGATTCTCATTTAGTATAACTAGTTTTTATTATAAATGGCAAATGCTTTAACTCTGAAACCTTTAGTAAGGTAAAGAAAGAGTCTTATGCAAACTCAGATTTATTAAAGCACTAAACTTTTTGGGGCGGGTGGGGTGGGCGGGCGCTGTGCCATTAGGATCTTAGTTCCCCGACCAGGAATCAACCCCGTGCCCCCTGCAATGGAAGCATGAGTCCTAACCACTGGACCACCAGCAAAGTCCAGCATGAAACATTACTGAGCACAGAGTATGCTGCTGAGCACTGAACAAATAACAGAAACACCTAAACTGAAAAAAGAAAAAAAGCCCCTGCCTTTATTAAAGTATGATTAAAAGTATAGTGGAGAATATATTTTTATAGAGTAAAAAATAGCCTTTAGTGGTCACCAATTTAATAGCTTATGGAATATATTTGGAAGTAAAATGGTAGCTCAGCTGGTAAAGAATCTACCTGCAATGCAGGAGACTCTGGTTCAGTTCCTGGGTTGGGAAGATTCCCTGGAGAAGGGATAGGCTATCCACCCCAGTATTCTTGGGCTTCCCTGGTGGCTCAGATGGTAAAGAATCTGCCTGCAATGCAGGAGGCCTGGGTTCAATCCCTGGGTTGGGAAGAGTCCCTGGAGAAGAGACAGCTACTCACTCCAGTAATCTGGCCTGGAGAATTCCACGGACTGTATAGTCTGTGGGATTGCAAAGAGTCAGACAGGAATTAGCAATTTTTCACTTTCACTTTCAAAATGTCTTATGGTGTAACTGATTTTAGATACAAATTCTCATGCGGAAGAAACAATGTAGAAAAAGCATGAACTAGGAATCAGTGAAATCAGATTTATGTTCTGCTTTGCTGCTATTTATTAACTCAACCATTCATCAAAAATCTACTAAGCACCTACACTGTGGGAGAAACTGTATCAGGTGCTGCAGAGCATAGTAGCAAGTAAGAGAGACCAGCTCCCTGCTCTCAAAGTGAACATGAACTTGTAGCTTAACATCTCCACATCTCTATCCTCGCTTAGACTACATGTCGGGTCTCTTTGAAACCTAAAGTGCTAAAGTTTGACAGTCTCATGGAGGGAGAAGGTGCCCAAACAGGCTGCCTTAAGACTTGGAAACTTACCTTCCTGTGGGTTGTCTCTTATCCCGATTTCAAAATAACTTCATAGACACCGTTTTTTAAAATGCTTTGGTCAGTCTGTATTTGGGTCACCGTGGCAAAGCATAGGTGTGGCAATTCCTGCCTATAAGACTTCGGAGGTAGGAGGTGAAGGTTTGGAAAAGGTAGACGACTTGCATCAGCACAGCCAGACAGCTGTTCCCAGCGAGCAGCCTTCTCTGCCGTCCCACCATGCCTTCCAACCAATACCACGGTTTCTCAAGCGGCCGCAACCTTTGCTTGGGTGACCCAGTGCTCTTCTGGAGTAATGAACTCCAAAAAGGGATTGCTCATCAGGGAATCAGAAATAAGCGGATTTGTGGGGCCAGCACAACTGTTCTTGAGTCCCGTCCTTTTTCCAGTGAGTATCAAGGTAACAAGTTTCTTGCTTCAAAGTTGCAAAAAGTAAATCGCTTTTTTTTATTTGCTTGCAGACAAGATACATTTTTCAAGGCTGGGGAGGGGGGAATGGATTTCTGTATCAGAGAGAGAGGGAAAATCTGAAGAGAGATCTGAACACACATTGCCTCAAGATAGAAAAAGTTACAGCCCGGGCAAGCTTTAAGGGAATGAGCTGCTGAACTCCTCGGCAAGTCTGTCCTTCAGTCAATGAAAAAGACATAGGGTTTGAGGTTCCTTCCGAAACGGGGCAGGCTAATTTAGCCCCTCCCACGATCCCGAGGGTCTGTTATATCTCTGTTCCTTGAGTACCTCTTTCACTGAGACCGACCACAGCAAGCAGAGGCTGAAAAATAGAGCAAAGAGGAAGAAAACAAAAGCTGCCAGTTATGGAAGATAGAAGGGGTAAGAGCAAAATTGATTTGATCTGAATCCTTAAGACCAGGAAAAAATAAAAATAAAAAACAAAAAAAGGAAACCAAAAGCCCAGACCAAAAGCAAGTACTTGAAAGAGCAAGAGGCAAAAAGCCCTATATACACTTTCCCACCCTCTCCTTCCGAGAGGAGGCAGAGAGAAAAAACTTTGGGGAATATTTTACAAAGCCAAGCTCCAGGGTTACAGTCAAGGGTGACTCCTGAGCAAGCTGGAGCGGCTCATGAATATTTATGAGCAATTGGTATTCAGATCTGGTTTTTTAGAGGCAAAAGACTTCTTCCGTCCCCTCACAGTTTAGGAGGCAGCTGCCTCTTTTGCAGTCCGGAGTCGTCTTGCTTCGGGTCAGTACCTCACTGCGGCGTTTGCTGGAAGATGCTGGGCTGCCTGTGTAGATTTGCTTTGTTCTCGAATTTCCTGTGTGCTTTCCTGTTGTGAAATTAGCAAAGGCTTCTCTGCTTGGAATTAGAGAAGTTAATGTGGCAAGAGGCTGTCTCAACAGGACCCCAGAGTATGTCTTGCAAAACGCTAAACCTTTCTTGGGAGGTGTGGGGGAGTGTGCATGAGTATGCGGAGTGAGGGGAGGGAAGTCTCCAAGAACAGTTTTATCTTTAAAGAGTAAGGCTTATCTGACTGACTGACTTTAGATTCTGTCTGAAAACTAGGAGAGCAGCCTGGTTTGCACAGATGGTGTGCGGTCTCTGTCTTTTACCTCTTTTGGGCATTTTCTGCCAGGACAGAGAACACAGAGAGCCAGCTGCTTGCCAGCCCATGGGAGCCAGGAAGAATGTCTGCAGCGGCGTGCTTGTGTAGGATTGCAAACCTTCATTATCTCCGGTTTCTAGTATCCCCACGTGTTTTTATCACATCGAATGTGGAGGGATGGGATGAGTAGCCAATAGAGTTCTTAATAATGATAAAAATGATAGCTGTTAACATCGTCTTTCCTCTGTGCTGGGAGCCGTCCTAAGCCACTCCCTGCGACTTATAAAGTGAGTGTTGTCATCATCCCCATTTCCCAGATGATGGCGCTGAGGTAGTGAGAGAGTAGCTTGCCTTGGCATCACACAGTAAGTGGTGAGTTTGGATGCAGGTGATGGACACAGGGTCCAAGGGGCTATTTCCCCATTCTGTTGCTCCAATTCAAAGTCTCCTGCTACTGCCCTGACAGTGTCGATTCGATTTGCAAATCTTTAAAGCTACTGGGGAAATGATATTGATGACATCTCAAGTCTGGGAAGCAATCTGTGCTTTGCTATCAAGTTTACATGCATTTTTTTCCCATTTGGTGCCTGTGGCCATTCTTTATGGTAGAGTCCAGGCATTTTTATTATTGCCTTTTATGAAAGGGCAATTACTGCCTTTTATGACTGAAGCCAAGAAGGGTTGGATGACAGGAGTCACACAGCTAGTTTTCAGAAGTCCACAGCAGACTGTCCCCTGCCTCTGGTTTCCCTTCTAACCTGCAGATGGAGCTGAGTCATCTTGGAACTTCTGTCCCCACCCCCAGACACTTTTAGTTCCTCAAGGCACTTGGGGAGCGTCTTTCCTGTTCTAGGTCGTTGCAAGACACCTGTCTCTGCCTTTAAGGCTGATTTAGCTCTCTCTTTCCCGTTTAGTCTGGAACCAAGCTGCTCCAGCTTGGTTTGAATCTAGCTCCACTGTTTACTTTAAGCCTCAGTCTCCTCATCTTTAAAATGGGGAGAATAATGTTATCTACCTCACAGGGTGTTGTGAGGACTAATGAGGGTTCTCAAGCAGGGTTCTCAGAACAGGGCCAGATGTATATAGTATGTGCTAAGTAAATGTTAGCTGTTGTGCTCACTCCTTGGTTTATCTTGGTTGTTCGTCCCTCCTCTAAGCCTCTTCCAACCCTTTGAGCCTTGATTAGCCATCTGTTGGATGTTTCTCCTGCCTCCGTACTCACACCTACGCTGGTCCTCCTTGTACTTGTCCATATTCCTGCTTTCTGCATCACTTCCCAACCTTCCCCGACTGCAATTTCTTTATTCACCTTTGGATCTGTAGGGTCAGGCACAGTGTTTAGCACATAATGGGTGCTCAGTAAATAGTAAACAAAGTGACATTATTTTAGTTGATATTCATCCGAGTGTCAGTAGGCTGGTTTTCAAGGGGACCTCTGAGTTTGCAGTAGAATCCTACTGGTACAAACAGCTCTTTTGTGCAATATGTAAAGACACCCCTCTAAGTGAACACACTGAGAATCAAAACACATCTCTTCTAGGTGGGTGATCCTCAGAGCTGATGTGACCCTGTGCTAGCTAGGGCACCCAGTTTAGCCAGTCCAGCTCTGGCTGAACTTCAGCCCCCAGCTCCCCTTCCAGCCCAGGACCAAACTGGAGATTTCAGATGCCTCGTAGCACTACCTCATATCGCTGAACAAAACATCTGGTTGCAGAAATAGTGTTCTTCCAGCCCCATTTACAGCAGCCAAAGTCTGAGACAATGTGCTCTGGAAATGGAAGACAAACAAGTATCGCAGAGCTTGGTCCTGGATAAAATCATAAAGTACATTAAACTTGTTTCCAGCACCCTCCCTTTCTTCTTCCTGGCATACCTTCAAACTCATTTGACAAATATTATTGTATCTTCCATTTGTAAGTCCCTGTGGCAGATGTGGGGTGTAAACAATTTGCTCACAGTCTAGCAAGGAAGGCAGACATACACACAACCAACTCTAACTGAAGCCAGACTCTGCGAAGTGCTAATAATCATAGCTAACATTTTTTATTATAATTTATTATGTGCCAGGCACTGTCATTTTTATATGCATTGTCTCATGTAATCTTCACAAAAACTTCCTATGATACAGGTTTCTCCATCTGACAGCTGTGGAGGGAAGTTACCTGGCCAAGGTCACCCAGCTAGTAATATTCATAGGCAAAGGGGGGAATTTAGACCCTTGGAGTCCAGTGGCAAAGCCTGGATTCCTAATAGATTAAGTTCTCCTACTTTCCTAAGAGCCATATTAAAAGTTTCAGGAAAATCTCCTGAGAACCAGAATAGGGAGTGATGATTTTGGGGTAAACTTCTCAAAGGACGGGACACTTCAGTGGGACCTAGAAAGATGAGTAGAGTCTGGAGCCCACAGTAAGCATCTTCCAAGTCCCTCAGTGCTTAAAGACCAGTTTTCTCTCTTACCTAAACTACAGGCTAGATTTAAGAGTAAAAAGCTCTTTTCCACATTTCTAAGTTTCAAGTAGGGAACCTATTTACATGTTCATCCTGGAAATTTGAAGGCAGAAATCCAAAGTTTGTCTTGCATGATCATTGGGCCCATTTGATAAACAGTTTTTACAAATGGCAGTGACTAGTCTTGCTTATACTTGGCCAAACCACATTTTAAGTGTATTTTCTCCCTTGTGTGGTCTTTTGCTTGCTTCTGATTCCATAATCAGTGGTATGCCCAAGAGAATTAATGTTTAATCCCACCTGCCTGTGCAGAGTGAAGGTGAAGACTGGGGCACATCCCCTCGTCTGTTTCCTGTGAGCTCCATTCCCTGAAAAAGTTTGGAGGGAGACCAAAATTGAGGGCAGCCCTTGCAGTAAAGAAACCTCAAACCTCTGCATGGTTTGATGAAAGCGCAAATTGGCTGAGATACTAGCTTTGTCTTGGTGAGTGTGTGTGTGTGTGCTGAGACAGTGTTTCTTATACATCAATGAGCAGAGCATGTACATCACTGTGGACCTTGTTAAAGCACAGTTTCTGGTCCAGCATCTCTAGAGTGCTGGCCTGGGATTCTGCATGTCTGACAAGCTCCCAGGTGGTGGTAAAGCTGCCCCTACTTAGGCCCATTTCAACTACCATGTCATAAGGTCATTGCATGTCTTAGTCTCAGGACTTATTTTGGTACCGAACAACCAAGCCCTCCCTCCCCAGACCTCCACCCACTGAAGCTACCACTTTGAGTTACTGATCAGCTATGTCATTGCAGGATGATAGGAAACCTAATTCTTTCTTTCATCTGTTCTTTCAGTAAGTGTATATCCCAGAATTTTGCCACACAAGAAACAAATCTGAATCTGAATCACATACAATCTGTTATTACACAAAAAAGGCCCTGTGTTGGATTTCCTGAATATCTCCCACCTTTCCTCTGTGTCTCCAAGATTCCTTAAGCTGCTTTCATTCTCTGCCTCCAACCTGGGAAGTACTGGCTGCCCGAGTACTTTGCTGGGTGTCTGGAGTGCCAGAGAGCTGGGGCTAGCAAGGATCCAGAACTCTGAGACCGGGAGCAGCATGGCAGGGACACTGTCTGCACCGCAGAAGTGAGGTGAGAAGGACCCCAGACGCAAAGGAGGAAAGTGAGTGCAGGGAGGACGGATGGAATTTCTTTAGGTTTGGAAACTTGAAGGGATTATAAGGAAAAGAGAAGTTGTGGGAGTAGAGAAGGCAGGAAAGAGTTTGCCTAACATACTTCCATCCCACAGTTTTTGTGCTGGAATTTCAAAATGAATTTAGAGACCCAGGAACATGCCCTTCATAAAGAAGTATTTCCTTCTAATCCACAGAAAGGATGTGGACAATTCCTTTATATCCGTGAGGATGTAAGAAATATGGCACATACTTGCTTTAAAAAAAACAAACACATGAAATATGAATTAGAGAAGAAAAGAAAAACAATCACTCGTGACAGTATTTTGGTGTATTTCCTTGCAGTTCCTTTTTCTAGCCTGGGTTCTCTCTCTTTTAGCACTTACTAGACTAGGACTTTGCAAAATTAAGAGATGGCACTCTGATTGTGAGCTTGTGTATACAATTTTAAAGCCAGACTTCTAGTGCAGTAATAAAGGACAGGTATTTTCTGCCTCATAGCATAGTCTTTGTTAGCATAATTTTTATAGTCACATAGTTTAACAATTGGAGAAGGAAATGGCAACCCACTCCAGTGTTCTTGGCTGGAGAATCCCAGGGACGGGGGAGCCTGGTGGGCTGCCGTCTATGGGGTCGCACAGAGTCGGATACGACTGAAGTGACTTAGCAGCAGCAGCAGCAGCAGCAGTTTAACAATGTGTGTGAAGTTTTTCCGTGTGTGGGGTTGCATGCTGAGGATAGATTCCCAGAAGCAGAATGACTGGATTAAAATTTGTAAAATTTTTTCAAGTTCTTGATTACTGTCAGCAAGTTGCTTTACCAAAGTGGGACCCTTCGTGCTTCCACAACAGTTCCTGTTTTGCTACATCCCTGAGAGATTAGGTTTTGTTTTTTTAATAGTCTTACCCACTTTTATGTTGTTTTAGTTTGTATTTGTTTAATTGCCAGTGAATTTGACATTTTACACGTAGTGTTCTCCTTTTGTATGCTCTCTCATTGCCTGTTTCTTACTCACTGGATTTTATGTTTGAAATTAATGTATGTGAGCTCTTGATATAATAAATATATTCAAGTTTTTATGCTATATTTGTAACAGTTTTTCTGAAATCTTAATGTTTTTATACAGAGATTTACAACTATGAATAGATCCAATGCATTTCTAATCTGTGGTGTTATATTTCCAAAAAAGTTTGATATTGCATTTATTGTCTCTTAACCCAGAATAATTTTTCTAAAGTGCCAAGTAATTGTCATTTTTATTTAATTCATTACTTTTAATTAATTTTTCATTTTATTTCACAATGATTAGAGAAATGGCTTTAATATTTCTGAGGTTTCTTTGAACCAAAGCATGTAGTGAATTTTTACAAATTTGTGAATGCTTGTGAATAAGATATATTCTGTTTATAATATATGAAATTGGATATTTGTAAATCTATCCAGTCATTTCAATTATATGGTAATCCCTCCTCAACCATAATTTTCTCCTATGTGAAATTATAGTGTATGTGCATTAACTTTTATATGCTTTTATTGTTACCTACACATTTTCATTCCAGGAGAAAGAATCCAGGGAATCACTTTTTATTATGGCTTATTAGAAAAGGATGGGGAGTGGTGATGGAGACTTAGGACTATAAAAAGAAGTAAAGTAGATGCAGAGAAGGAGTAGTTCAATAAAGTTTTGAGAATGATGAAAGAAGAGGAGACAAAGTTCTCAGCATCTTAGGCAGAAGAACTTTATATGGCTACATAACCTTAGGAAGTATTGAAGTGTGGTGTGAATGCAAATTGCCAGATCTTTCCCTTCCAAATAATAATTGCAGGCCCCAGGTGGCTAGAGCCAAGAGGTGGATCTGGTTGGCAAGATTTAGGAGGTGAGGGTCAGAATTTCTGAACTATAAAATTGAAACAGGATTGCTCAAGTGGATAAAGACTCAGACATACATGCACAAAAGACATCTGAAGCCAGGTGTCATCAGCAAAATAATCTTTTAGGCATTGCTCTGAAAAGGCAGGATACAGAGGACTTTAAAAGCGTCCAGTGGACAAGGATTGGTAAATGGAAAGTAATCGTGCAGTGGGCTTGCCTGGTGGCTCAGCTGATAAAGGATCCGCCTGCAATGCAGGAGACCCAGGTTTGATTCCTGGGTCAGGAAGATTCTCTGGGGATGGGATAGGCCACCCTCTCCAGTATTCTTGAGCTTCCCTGGTGGCTCAGATGATAAAGAATCTACCTGAAAGGCAGGAGACCTGGGTCCAATCCCTGGGTTGGGAAGATTCCCTGGAGAAGGGAAAGGCTACCCACTCCAATATTCTTGCCTAGGGAATCTCCATGGACTGAGGTGCCTGGTGGGCTGCAGTCTACAGGGTCACAAAGAGTCGAACATGACTGAGAGACTAAGCACAGTGTACAGTACTTATACTTTCTAATGTAAGCTGTGTCAAATGTTCTTGATACCATCTTTTGCTTAATGTCTTCTTTTTTTTTTTGCAAATAATCATAAGGGCTTTTTCATAGATTTATTTTCTTTTTCTTCTTTTTTGGTTGATATAGTAATGGTGGTAGGCTGCAAAGATTGCAGCGCTGAATCCCTGGAATTTATCAATGTTTCCTTATATGGAAAAAGAGTCTTTGCAGATGTCATTAAATTAAGGAATTTAAACCAGGGAGATTATCCTAGATAATCACAGATGGTCTAATAAGAGAGAGGAAGAAGGAGACCTGACACAGGAGAAGGCAGTGCAATCACTGTAGCAACATGTTCTGCTACTGGCTTTGGATAGGGAGAGAGGTCCACAGCCAAAGAATGGGGAATGCACAGAATGCCATCAAGCAGATGGAAAAGGAAAGGCAGCCCTGCCCACACTTTATTTTAGTTCTGTGAAGCCAATTTCAGACTCGGTAACTTCAGAATTATAAGAGTAAATGTGTGTTGTTTTAAGCCGTTGAGTTTATGGTAATTTGTTATGGCAGCCATTAGGAGACTAATACAGTAAGTATTTGATACCTGGATGTGGTGATGGCTTAGTTCATTAACCCACAGGTTTATAGAGTGTATTGAGCCACATGCTGTTCCAATCAACAGCCACGTGCTGTTCCAGTCAACTTGCAGTTCTCAAACAACTATTTGAAGTCAGTGCTGTCCTGCTCTTACAAAATGGGAGACCAAGGAATAAGTAGTTAATTGACCTTCCTAAAGTCTCTCAGTTGGTAAGTGCTGAGGTTGAGATTTGAACCCATAGTCGTAGATCTTATTATTTTGAAATATAGTTCACATACCATGTAATTAACACATTTAAAGCCTATGATTTTTTTTTTTTTTTGCTGTCTCGCATATAGGATTATCGTTACTATCTTTCTAAATTACATATATATGTGTTAGTATACTGTATTGATGTTTTTCTTTCTGGCTTACTTCATTCTGTATAATAGGCTCCAGTTTCATCCACCTCATTAGAACTGATTCAAATGTGTTCTTTTTAATGGCTGAGTAATACTCCATTGTGTATATGTACCACTGCTTTCTTATCCATTTGTCTGCTGATGGACGTCTAGATTGCTTCCATGTCCTGGCTGTTATAAATAGTGCTGCGATGAACATTGGGTTACATGTGTCTCTTCCAAATCCAGAACCCCCCAGCTATCCCTTCTTTCCACAGCTCACTTATCTGAACGTTTCAGCTCTCCCTGGAAGACCTTGCATGTGTTGGTCTCCAGAGCCCCCACACTGGGGTTTCTAATGAGGAGCTGGCCTGAAGCATGCTCACTCCTTGGAGTTTTTTTTTTTTTTCCTTGGAGTTTTAAAATACCTGTATATAAGCTTGCTTAAACAATTATGGAAGTGATACTTGCTTTTTTAAAAAAAATGATTCATTGTAAATGAACACATTTACAGAATTGTACAGATATCACTATGATCAATTTTAGAACATTTTATAACCACAAAAGGAAACCTGGTACCCATTAGGGTGAATTTAACTTCCATGTAGTTCTTTTCTCACTTTCTCTATTTTTGACTTCTTAATTTTAGTTCCTTTCATAATGATCTGGTACCTACGAAAGTAATTTTTTAGAAGGGCATCAGTGTGGTAAGAGAGTGACAGCTTGTCTAAGTATAGATACCTTATCCCTTTCAAGTAATTGGAGGTATTCCTCTATTGTTTTGAGGAGTTTGATTCTGTAAAGAAGTTTGAGGACACTGTTTTTCAGCTTGAATATTTTTCTATTCTCTATTCCTGACTTAATTTTCACAGTAAGACAACTGAGTATAGACTTTCTGTTATAGATTTTGCTTAGAAAATGGTAAACCCTCTTGATTTCCAAATTCAGAACTTCTTTAGGGCAAGAAAGATTTCTCTGGTCATAACTTGAATCAGTGCTTGTATTTTGTTCATTTGCTTTTCTTCTTCAGTGACTTATTATTTGGATCTCTTATCTCTGAACTTACTCCATCTTTCTTCTCTTTCTTTCTTTCTTCCTTTCTTTCCTTTATTTTTCTTTGTATTTTGACAATATTTCCCTAAGATTATTCTCTATATCACTGATTCAATTTTCCTTAATTATCTCTAGTATGAACTTCCATTCAACTGCAATATTTTAGATTTCCATGAAATCTTCTATCTCAGAGTGTTCTCTTCTCAGAGCAACATCCTCTTATATCCAACCAAAAAATAAATAAATATTTTCCTCTCTTTCCTGCATCATATCTATTTTTGGAAGCAGGCTTTCCTGCTACCATTTTTTCTACCTTATTGCAAAATTTATTTAATCTAAGGCCTTACCCTTGAAAGAAAATAGATATTTTTTGTATGTGTGCACAGATGAATGTGTTTGTTGTAACTACAAATTGGCCCTTGCCATCTACCTCTACAAGCCTAAAACCATGTGCTGCTGCAGCTGCTGGCTTTTAACATCCCCTGAAGGGAGTTCAGAGAGGAGAGCAGAAATGAGGCTCTGGAAAAACTGGCAGAACAGGTCTTCAGATAGATACTTTCAGAAGCTGATTTTATGAGCCCAGTTCTTTTATCTCATCTAGAAAAGCACTAAATTTCTTCTTGGGGACTTCTGCTTCTTTTGATTAGCAGAAACCTCTGCAAAAATATGTGCTTAAGTGCATGTACTCCCCCTTCGCCAAAATCACATATATGCTGACCTTCCACCTAACTCTTTGGAGCAGTTTCCCAGGGCTGTCTGACATGCTATTTCCGCATCTATATTCCTCTTTTGGCTCCAAATAAAACTTAACTTGCAACTCCCACGTTGTGCATTTTTCTTAAGTCAACAGTGTTTTTCATCTTATTCTAAAAGGAGTTTAAGGAAGCATTAGGGGAGATTCACCCTGGTTCAGTGTTAGAGATGAGGAATGAGTGGTCTCCCCCTTGATTCCCTTAGATCCATTTGGATCCTGGAATAATACAGTCACCAAATTCTAACCCCCCTTCTGTGAGTGGGAAGATGTCTCAGTCCTCAACCCATAAGATCTTACTAGGATCCAGGAAAGAACAGTTCTGTTGCCATAGAGTCACATTTCAGAGGATAGCGAGACTAGTGGTGTCAGGATTCTGTCAATATTTTTGTCCAGAGGCATGAAGCCATTCAGGAAGAACCCTTCTCTGGGCCCATTTTCTTGCTTTTCCCCTTTTCTGCTGAGAACAAACCTCCATTAAACTGCAGAGTGAGCTCCTGTCCTACTGCTTAGTATCCTGGCCAAGTAATGCCGATTTTGGAGAACAGTTCTAAGTCTCTGTATACTCATGGTAGACCTAAGATTACCAGTTCACAGAGGCAAAAAACCCCACACAAACAAGCAAAACAAAGCAAGACGAAACAACAAACCCGGGGGCTTCCCAAAGAGTTCCCTCTCCCCTCCCATCATGTCCCGCTTCTCTTCTCCCATAGTGCACTTTAAAAAACAATTATTTATTTATTTTTGGCTGCACTGAGTCTTCATTGCTGCAAAAGGGCTTTCTCTAGTTGCGCAAGTGGGCCTCTCATTGAGACCAGGTCTAGGGTGCACGGGCTTCAGTAGTCGTGGCTCACAGGCTCTAGGGTGTGGGCTCAGTAGTTGTGGTACATGGGCTTAGTTGCCCGGCAGCATGTGGAATCTTCCCAGACCAGAGATGGAACCTCTGTTCCTTGCATTGCAAGGCAGATTTTTAATCACTGCACCACCAGGGAAGCACCTATAGTGTGCTTTGGTTGGCTCCAAGTTAATGAGTATCGTGAGGGCCATGTGAGACGTCTGCTTATTTGCCCTGGTCACGCGGTCTTGTCTCAGAAGAGGTGATGTTTGCCATTAATATCATTTCCTAATACTAATGCACTGACATTTTTTGAGGGAAAAAAATAATTTTTTTAGGATACAGATTTTCACAAGAATGTGAGAGCATATATCAAAGTATTTTCAGTTATGCAATCGTCATACTTAGTGGTCATAAGACTTGGCTTTGTGAGATACTCTGGCAGGAATGAACCAAGAAGTTGGTGAGTAATTGGAAGATACTTGTATTGGGCTTTGGCAATAGTCCATTTGGTGAGAGATGATGGGGACCTGCCCTAAGGCATTGATGGTGGGGAGGGGAGAGAGTTGGGTTTCTCTGGCTCAGCAGTAAAGAATCCACCTGCAATGCAGAAACTGCAGGAGATTTGGGTTTGATCCCTGGGTTGGGAAGATCCCCTGGTGAAGGGCATGGCAACCCGCCCCAGTATTCTTGCCTGGAGAGTCCCATGGACAGAGGATTTTGGCAGGTTACAATCCATGGGGTCGCAAAGAGTCAGATATGACTGAAGCAACTTAGCACGCATGCACACAGGGGAGGGGGATGGGTGGGAGGGGCTGGATTTAAGCAATATGTATAAGGTAGAGTCTGAGGTAGAGGGTGGGTGGTTTTTTGGGAGAGAAGAAGATGGAGATGTTAAGATTTATTCTCAAGTTTAGCGGTGGATAATTGGGTTAATACATATTTATGGATAAGACTAGGAATGGGGGAGGGAGAGTGGGTTTGGCAGGGGCAGAGAGAGATAATAAGTTCATCCTGGCACATGCTAAATATGAGATGTTTATAAGACATCAAGGCAGAGCTATTTTGTTGGTTGCTGGAAATTTGAGTCTAAAGCTTGGAGAGGTTTGAGCAAAATCAAGAGATAATGGGAGCTGGAGTTGGAGCACAGAGTCAGTGGTTGAAAATATGAGCTTTTAAAGTATGAGTCACTCTGGAAACTATAGGGAATGGAAACAGAGAGGCTGAAGAACGGAACCCAAGGAAACACCAACAATAAAGGGATGGAAAGAGAAAGGACTTAAGAAGAGAGATTCAGAAAGAAAGCCTAGAAAGGTAAGAGAAAGCCAAGGAGAGTCTGAACCTGGTAGCCAAGAAAGAGAGTGTCGTGAGACCAAAGCTTCTAGAAGAAGTGCCAAAGCTTCTGATTAGGCAAGAAGGAGAATGAGAGAAAGTATCGTATTTTCTCTTTTTCTAATACACTTCCCACCTCTACCCCTGCCCCATAGTGTAATGTTTTGGGGAGTTGGGGGGCACTCTATAGTATTTCCTACCCACAGATCCTTAATCCTTCCAGCAAAACCCTTCAAACTCTAATGTTACGTTTTACAGTGGAAGAGATGTGATCAGGTTTGGGAATTTGGAGCTTATGAATATTCTTGGTGGAAACTGAGTTAGTAGAATATTAAGAGGTTAAATAGGAGATATTAAGAAAGTAGGAACATTGAGCTTATTACATGACTCAGGAAGTGAGGTGGTGGAGGGAAAGAGAGCTGACTTGAGGGATGAGTTAGGTCAAAGGAAGAATGTTGCAGACTAGAGTGGACTTGATTATGTTTAAAGGATAAGAGCCAACAGCGGGGGATTCCCTAGCAGTCCAGTGGTTTAGGATCCTGTGCTTTCACTGCTGAGCCAACCGAAGGAAGATGGACTCATTCGTTCAAATTAGCAAAGAGTATATATCAAGCACTATTTTAGGCACTGAGGATACAGTGGATAGCAAAACAAAATCCTTAACCTCACAGGGTTTATGTTCTGGGTAGCATACAGATAATAAGCAAAGGAAAAAAGTAAGATGTATTTTAGTGATGATAAGTAATCTAATTAAAGCAGGGAAGAGGACTGAGAAGTCTAGGAAGGTTATAATTTTAGATGAGGATTTTAGATAAGGATCTCTTTGAGTAGATCCTGATTTGGTACTTTTTGTGTTCCCTGGACCTGGAGGTTTGTTTCCTTTCCCACGTTAGAGAAGTTTTTAGCTACTGTATCTTCAGATATGTTCTCTGCCCCTTTCCCTCTCTCTTCTCCTTCTGGGACCCCTATAATGCAAATGTTAGAATGCTTGATATAGTCTTGATGCTGCTGCTGCTGCTGCTTAGAGAGAAGTCTCTTATTTAAACTTTCCTCATTTTTTAAATTCTTGTTTTGTTCAGCTTCAGTGATTTCCTCCATCCTTCTCGTTAACTGATCCATTCCTCTATATCACTTAGTCTATTGTTGATTTCTTCTAGTGTATTTTAAAATATTTATTTGGCTGCCTTGGGTCTTAGTTGTGGCATATGGGCTCTCTGTTATGTCAATGCACTCTAGTTGTGGTGTGCGGGTTTACTTGCTCTGTGGCATGTGGGATCTTTAGTTCCGTGACTAGGTGTCAAACTCACATCCCCTGCGTTGCAAGGCAAATTCTTAACCACTGGACCACCAGCACAATCCCTCCTCCTGTATTTTTCATTTCAGTTATTGTACTCTTCACCTCTGTTTCTTATTTGTGTTTTCTCTTTGTTAAAACCTTCTAGCTTCTCACTCTGTCATCCATTATTCTGAGTTCTTTGATCTTTGCAATCATTACCTTGACTTCTTTACTGAATGGATTGCCCATCTTCAACTTCACTTAGTTTTTCTTCTGGGATTTTATCTTGTTTCTTCCCTTGGAACATGTTCCTCCATCACCTCTTTTGCCTAACTTGCTGTTTTTATTTCTATGTATCCGGTAGGTTGGTTATATTTCCCGACTTTAGAGAAGTGGCCTTTTGTAGGAGACGTCCTATGAGTCCCAGCAGTGCGCTCCCCTCTGGTCACCAGATCTATATGCTCTAGGTGTGCCCCTGGGTGGGCTCTACCTTCTTTTGTTTGTGGCAGGCTGACTGCTGTGGATGGTCTGGTAGATATGGCTGGCTCCCAGTCTGGTTGGTTACCAGGTCCCGCTTTGTGTGGAGGCTGCTAGATGCTGATTGGTGGGGCTGGGTCATGAAGCAGCTGATTGCAGAACCCCAGGAGTCTCCAGGCTAGTGCTGGCTCAGTGGTGGGCAGAGCCAGGTTCTAGAGTAGTGATTGTGGGGTCAGGGTTCCCTGATCTAGAGTTGGCCTGCTGGCAGGTGGAGCTTGTTCCTGACATGGCTGGCTGTGGGTTCTGGGGTGTCCAAAAGCTGGTGCTGGCCTGCTGGTGAGTGGGGCCAGAAACTGGGGCAGCTAGTTGAATAGCCAAGGTATCTCAGAGCCATCATTGTTCTGTTGGTGGGGGAGTGGTCAGGGCCTAAGGGGTCTCAGGGCTAGTATTGACTTGATAGTGGGTGGGGCTAGAGCCCAGGGGATCCAGGAGATCCTGGATCCACTAGTGTGTGGACCTAGATTTCAAAGTCTCTGGTTATAGGGTCCTGAGGGTGTCCAGAAGCTGGTGTCAGCCTGCAGGGGGTGGGACTGGATCTCAGGGTATCTCAGGTCTGGTGCTGGCCCACTGGTAGATAGGACCAGGTTCCAGTGTCTCTGACTGCAGAACCCAGGAGTCTGAGAGCAGGTGTTGGACTGCTTGTAGGTGGGGCCAGTTCTTGACACAGTTGGCTACAGGATCTGGGATGTACTGAAATTTGTATTGGCCTGCTGATAAGTAAGGCCCAGTCCCAATATGGCTGGCTGAGGGGCTCAACTTGCCCCAGAGCTGGTGTTGATCTGTCGGTGGGCAGATCTGGGGCCCACATTTGTTTCTCTAGTACCGTCTTCTCCTCTGAACTCCAGACTTGTATATTCATCTGCTTATTTCAAAATCTCCACATCAAAGAGGCGCTTCTTTTCTTTTCTTTTCTTTTTTACCCTGCAATGCGGCATGCAGGATCTTAGTTCTTTGACCAGGGATTGAACTTGTGCCCCCTGCAGTAGAAGTGCAGAGTCTTAACCACTGGACCATAGGGAAGTCTCCAAATAGGATTTCTTAGCAAAGGCATCTCAAACTGAAAACATCCAAAACTGAGATCCTGAGCTTCCCACTCAAACTTGTTTCTCCTACCGTCTTTCTCAGCTCAAGGCCACTCCATCCTAGTTTTTGGAAGGCCCAAAACCTTGGAATCAAATTTACTTCTCTCTTTGCTTTCTATCCATATCCAGTCAGGAAATACTGTTGGCTCTCCCTTCAAAATCCAATCACTTCTTGGAAGAGTTCTCAAGATGATGGAGTAGGATGCTCATATCCTCCCAAAGGCACACCAAAATTACAAGTATTTACAGAGCAACTATTGATGAGAAAGGCCAGAACCCTCCAGAAAAGATCTTCAACAGCTAAAGATATAAGGAAGGAACTACAGCAAGATGGGTTGGAAGGGCGGAGCCATAGTATTGTCAGGGCCCATGTCTCTAGGTTGGTGACCCCCAAATGAAAGAATAACCACAATTACAGAGGTTTTCCCCCAAATGCGAGGGATCTGAGCCCCACATGGGACACCCCAGCTGCAGATCCCGTTCTGGAAAAGTGAGCCCCCAGAGTATTTGGCTTTGAAAACCAGCAAGGCTTACTTTGGAGAGACCCAGACAGCTGCAGGAAATGGAGGCTACAATCTTAAAAGGCTCACATAAAATATCATGTGCTGTCAGACCCAGGGCAGAAGCAGTCATTTGAAGAAGCCTGGGTCAGATCCACCTCTTGATCTTGGAGACCTCTCAGAAAGGCAGGAGACAACTTAGATCTGACCCTGGGGCCATAAACACTGGTAGCAGGCATATTGGGGATCTCATTCTGTGAATGGACACTAATGCTGGCAAGTGCCATTTTGGAACCCTCTCTCTACCTTTTTAGGGTTTCCCTGCTGGCTCAGACGATAAAGAATCCACCTGCAATGCAGGGGACCTGGATTCGATCTCTGGGTCGGGACGATTCCCCTGGAGAAGGGAATACTCCAGTATTCTTGCCTGGGAAATCCCATGGACAGAGGGGCCTGGTGGGCTACAGTCCATGAGATCGCAAAGAGTCAGACACAACAGCAACTAACACTTTCTCTACCTTATTAGTCTTGGGACCTAGCCCCAGCCCTGCTTAATTCAGGGCTGTAAACATGAATACTGGAATGCCTTGGGCCAGACAACTAGCCAAGCAGGGACACAGCCCCACCCACAGCAGGCAGGCTGCTTTAAGATCCCCTAAGTCCAGACCCATCGCTGGACACAGCTTTGTGCAGAGGGGACCAGGACCTAGCCTCACAGACCAGTGTGTGGGCACCAGTCCCAGGACGACCACACCAGCCCCAGGAAAACCACAGCTCCGCATCTGCCACGGAAGGACCCAGCCCACCACAAACAGGTAGTCACCATCCCCAGTGTGTTAGGTGGTGTTGAAACTCAGTGAGACTGGATTTTAATGCAGTGAGATTGGACGAGACCACCATGGGAGTGCAGATAGAAAAGCGCTCCAAGGACGGAGCCTTGGAATGCTACAAATTTAATGACTGGGAACAAGAAGAGAAATCATCCAAGAAGATAGAGAAAGTGTGTCTATGTGTGTGTTTGTGTTGGGGTGGGGGGAGGGAATAAACTAGGAGAGTATGTTGTCCTGAGAGCCAAGTGTGTTAAGACGAGAAAGGGACTTTCCTGATGGTCCAGTGGTTGGTAATCTGCCTGCCAGTGCAGGGGACACAGTTTGATTCCTAGTCTAGGAAGATTCCATGTGCCGCAGAGCAACTAAGCCCATGTACCACAACTATGGAGCCTGCGCTCTGGAGCTGGCATGCGGCAGCTACTGAGTCGCCACAACTACCGAAGCCTGTGCACCCCAGGGCCTGTGCTCTGCAACAGCAGAAGCCTGTGTACTGCAACTAGAGAATAGCCCCCACTCACCACAGCTAGAGAAAGCCGATGAAGACCCAGCACAGCCAAAAATAAAATAAATAAAGAAATATTTTTTTTTTTAAGGAAGAGGAGGGAGTGGTTGGCTGGATCTAATGCTGCTCATGGGTCAAATAAAGTGAAACTGAGAAGTGACCATTGCATTCAACACAGTGGAGGTCCATGGTGAGCTCCGTAAGAGCCCGTTTGGTGGAGTGCTGGGAGCCAAATTCTCACTGGACTTGATCCTGTTGCTTCTCCTCTCCCCAGTGATATCTGGAGAACATGGTTGAGTGTGAGAGGGGCATGGTTCCTCAAAGGAAATTCAGAGTCCTGTTACCAGAAGAAGAGGAAACGGATTTTTGGCAGACAATACAGCAAATGTTCACTTTGGCTAGAAATAGCCAGTTTCTGTCCCGGGTATCCTATTTACAGCCTCTATCATCAGCTCTCTGTAAAGTTTTTTGAGAAAGGCAAATTTTATAGGAAGGCTTATAACTTGGTGCTGATAAACCATCCGTATGGCAGTCATTTTCTTTGAAAGGCGGAAGCCCTACAGGGCCAAGAAGTGTGTACTCTTTTACACATGTGTCTTTCTCAGTAAGCTCACTCCAGGATTCAGACTATGAAGACAGCCCAAACACCAGGCTCCTAGTCACTGTTGCACTTCCAGAACTGCCTTATGGTTTCATATGGTATATCTGTTTGCAAAATCCAATGATTTGGAGAATTATGCACCCTAAGACAAGATAAGGGCAGGATAGATGTGAAGAAAGTGTCAGTTGCTCAGTCCTGTCTGACTCTCTGCAACTCCATGGACTGTAGCCCACCAAACACCTCTGTCCATGGGATTTCCCGATGAGGTGCCATTCCCTTCTCCAGGGGGTCTTCTTGACCCAGGGATTGAACCCGGGTCTCCTGCAGGGATTGAACCCGGGTCTCCTCCTGTGTGAACCCGGGTCTCACACAGTTCAAGTGTGGTCTAGATATTTCTGCATTTGGCATTTTAAGAAGACTCAATGAATGTTCGTGCTGGAAGGCCCCTTGAGTATTCTCAGATCTCTTCATTAAAATATAATTAATTGTATTGCTGCCTTTTAAAATTACACAAATAATACACGTTTTTTTATGGAAAACCAATACAATATTGTAAAGTAAAAAAAAAAATAATTAAATATATAAAATTTTTACTTAAAAAAATAAATAAAATTAAGTGCTTAAAACAAAAAAATAAATAAATAAAATTTGGGATATATAAAGAACAAATAAGAAAACAAAAATCCTCTGTAAGCTCACTGTTCATACATCATTGTCATTTAACTTCCCTTTTGTTCTGTTTTCTCCTACTTATTGTTATTACTTATTTTCTAAAAATTTGGAGCCATCTTATCCACACTGATTGTAATCTTATATTTTACTTTATAATTTGCTAGGACAATCAAATTGTTTTGGGGTAAGATTTTTTTTAATCAATTAATTTATTTTGGGCTGTACTGGGTCTTCGTTGCTGTGCATGGGCTTTCTCTAGTTGCACTGAACGGGGTCTGCTCTAGTTGCGGTGCATGGGCTACTCGTTTCATCGGCTTCTTTTTTGTGGTGCACGGGCTCTAGGAGAAGGAAATGGCAACCCACCCCAGTATCCTTGCCTGGAAAATCTCATGGACAGAGGAGCCTGGTGGGCTGCAGTCCATGGGGTCGCAAAGACTCGGGCACGACTGAGCGACTAACACACTTACACACACATGGGCTCTAGGGTACACAGGCTTCAGTAGTCATGATGGATGGGTTTAGCTGTACCTCAGCATGTGGAATCTTCCCAGACCAGGGATCAAATCCTTGTCTTCTGCATTGGCAGGCAGAGTGTTAACCCCTGGACCACCAGGGAAGTCCACCATGATTTTTAATGACCATGTATAGTACTCCATTATTTGAACATATACCATATATTTATTTAACCATTACCTTTTGTGGAATATTTAGGAAATTTCCAAATATTTTACTATTACAAAAACTGTTGTGGGTCATCTCACAAGATTTCTTTAGGATAAATTCCTAAAAGTAGAATTTGTAAATTGATCTCCAAATTGCAGCAGTATCTGAGTGACAGAAGTATTGAAGTCCTGAGTTGGGAAAGAATGTGCCCAAGCCACCTTGTCAGTGGCTGAGTGTTTTGGAGTCCAGCTGCTCTGTCTTTTGAAAGACTGCTTTCCTTGACACCATGCCTCCTTGTTAGTGATGTCCTGCAGAACTTCTTGACATTGATGACATATACTTTTTCCCTGCAAACTCTGCAGCTCCCACTTATGCCACTAGTTCTCTAATTCATCTGTGCACGTGAACTCTGAACGGTTAGAGACACTTTTTTTTTCATGGGAGACGATGGTACTCCTCAGGTGCCTTCCCCTTTGGGGCTGTAAATGTTTCTTTATTAGTCAAGAGCCACACCCTCTGGACATTCCTTCACACACATGAAGTGTTACTGAGGTTTCTCTGACTTCTTTTTACCCTTCCTGATTTTATACTTTCTTTCTAGAATGCTGCTTCACAGTAGTGCTTCTCTAAAGCAAAGCCACCTGTCAGTGGACTCCATGACCGAGTCCCCCTCCTAAGCCAGTCATGGTTCACTTTGACTCAGCCCACCCCATCCAGCCAGTGGGCAGAAACGCAGCAAGGCCTTTACATTAGAGCAGGTTGTACTGGTGGCTCTTCTGTAACTGAGACACTTTTAAAAGGCATTGGCAGTTTGGTCAGTTCTTAACCTAAGAGACCTTCCCCAATTGACAAATAAATTTATTAGGTCGAAGCTTTTGAAACTGACTGTTTTCTAAGATCAAAAATTGTCAACTCTTGGCACTTTCTTATGATTCATCCTAATATGTAAAATGATCTTAGATGTCAAGGAAACATACCACTTGCATATCCCAGAAGATCCCCAAGACAGATTCTAGAAGGTCTTCCACTGACTCCTAAACACCCAACCAGGGCTGCATTTCTCACATATCAATAGGAAAAGTTTTTCATTTAAAAAAAATGTTCATTGTTGTTGAAGAGGTGGGAAAATTAATATTCCCAAATTGTTGGCCAGAATGCAGTGGGTAAGCTTTTCTAGAAGGAAATGTGGCTATAATTATTCAAAACCTTAAAAATGTGTACACTTTGACCCAGCACATCTACTAAGCACATCAGAACTTACCCTAAGTGAAGCAACCTGGATATGTGCATAGATGTACCTTCAAGGATACTCATTAGAGCATGGTTTGTGACAGTGAACGATTAGAAATAACATAATGTACATGCCTAGGTGAAACAATCAAATAATTAAATGATATAGTAAAAGAATTTCCAAGGACAAAAGGAAAAAAGCATTGTTAAGAAAAAAACAAGTTATAAAGTTGAACAATCAAGACCCATTTTGTTAAAAAATTTATAAATGTAGACATTAAATATACACAGGAGGAAGACTGGCAAATATGTAATGAAATATTAAAAGGACTATTTATGAGTGGGTTTTTATTTTCCTCTTTTATTTCTGTATTTTCCAAATTTTTAAAAGTAAGCATATAATATTTTGCAATCATAAAAAATTGTTACGGAAAAATTTTAATGTTAAATGGAAAGTAACTTACTGACTACTAAATAATTAAGCAGGTAAGAAATAAATCTGAATTTCAAATAACAGGAGCAGATGAAAGTAGGAATGAAAATGAAATGAGAAAGTTATATTGGATTAAAAAAGAACAGGTGTTTGCAAAACTGAAAACCACTAAACTCTTAGTGTCATAATAGTAAGATTGGCTACAATTCTCCTTTGTCTGCCTTGTAAATGAAGTTTCCCAGCACAGATCAATAGCTCCACTAGGGAACATGAGGACATCAAATATGTCTCAAAGAATTACAGACCTTGATAATCAACTAGTTCAGTGGCTGCAGGAGTTTTTTAATTTGATGTACTGGCAGGATTTCTCTTTAAGAAGTCAATATCAAATTTTATCAAAGTAATGCATGCATATAATTAAAGTGAAGTGAAAGCCACTCAGTCCTGTCCGATTCTTTGCATAGTCCATGGAATTCTCCAGGCCATAATACTAGAATGTGTAGCCTTTCCCTTCTCCAGGGGATCTTCCCTACCCAGGGATCGAACCCAGATTTCCCGCATTGCAGGCGGATTCTTTACCAGCTGAGCCACAAGAGAAGCTCAAGAACAGTGGAGTGGATAGTCTATCCCTTCTCCAGCAGATCTTCCCAACCCAGGAATGAACCAGGGTCTCCTGCGTTGCAGGTGGATTCTTTACCAACTGAGCTATCAGGGAAGCAAGTCAAGTTTAATAATCGTAGCAAAGAACTGCAGTCACCCATGCCATCACTTTCTGCCCGCCCCCTTACCCTTAAGTCCTGTTCTGCAGATTAACCCTTTAAATCTTTTTAGGATTTCTTTTGGCATTTGTGCTTACTCTGCTAATTTATTAGTAGATGTTATCTGTTGCTTTCCTGTTGTGGCAGCTGAGTGCTTTGCTTTCTTACATTCCCCCAGGGTTGTTCTCTCCATACCACCACCACTATATGGTGATATCACAATTTCTGGTTCAGTCAGTATCTGATATTTACCTTAGAAATCTAAGTTAAGTGTTGCTTGTGGCTTAGATTTCCTTTCCTGTGTGACTTTTCATTTTTACTGGTGTTAATAAGGTCTCTTTTTTTGTTGTTTTTTAAGTTTTAGTTAAAACTTTATCTGGGCCAAGTACATGTTTGTAAGGAAATGTTGATTACCATTTTCCACCACTCTTTGGATTCAGCTATACTAGGGTTGGGGGTTGGGGGAGGGGCGAGACAGTATAACTAACATGTTAGCACAGCCAGTGAGCTAATGCATGCATAAAAGAAACGTGGCGTGAAATATTCCATTCCATCATTGCTTGGTATTCTAAATATAACTCATTTCCTTTCTGATGATATTTCCTTTCAAATGAAGTATTTTTTAATATTTTACAGAATTAATGTATTCATAATATATTCATAGTTTCATAATTTCACATAGCACAGAGTTAAACAAAGTTGTTTTATCTTCAGCTTTCATTTTTAAGTCCAATAAAGGTAAAAAGGACAAAAATAAGCTTTCCTTTTTTTCTTCTCATCAGTTCAAAAAAACTCATAAGCATATGTTTATAAAACCTGGAATTTTAGGAGTACCTTAAAGTGGCTCCTGTTAATAATAAGTACTCTAGCAAGTCTCCTAGGGTTACCATAATGTAATGAAGAACCATAAATCGGGGAGCTTAAAGCAACAGTTCTGGAGGCCCAATGTTTGAAATGAGGGTGTCAGCAGCTCCCCTGGAATCTGGTGGCTACTGACAATGCTTTGCAGAATTTGTCTGTTGCTTTGCAGCCATACAACCCCAAATCTCTGTCTCCATCCTCACATGGCATTCTCCTCTCCATGTGTCTCCCTCCACATCTCCTTCTGTGCATGACTATCTACCTCTTCCTTTTTTTAAAAAAAATATATTTCTATTCTTTTATGTTTAATTATTTTTGGCTACACTGGGTCTTCATTGCTTTGCATGGGCTTTCCCTAGTTGCAGTGAGCAGGGGCTACTCTCTGTTTGCTGTGTATGGTTTTCTCTTTTCTATGGCTTCTCTTGTTGCAGAGCACAGGCTCTAGAAATCATGGGCTCAGTAGTTGTGGCACATGGGACATTTTTTCATCTGTGTCTCTGATAGCAATTCTTTTTTGGTAAAACTTTTGATATAATTTCCTGTATAGTTAGTAAATCTTTTCTTTTTTGTCCCTTTTCTTTTCCTGTCTGTTCTTTTTTAACCGCCACCCCCCCCCCCCCCGCCCCGCCTGCCTTCCCTGCCTTTCTGAATCCATTGTCTTGTTCCAGTCTAAGCTGGCTGGTCTCTTGGCCTGCTTCATAGTTGTCCTCCTGGACTTCCCTTGACCTTTCTCCTGTGTTGATTCTTGGTTTGTACTATATCTCTTCCTCTTTCTAGGTTCACTACCTCATCTGGGTGGAGCACATCCTTCAGAAACTTCCTGAGAAAAGGTGTACTGGGGGAAAAATGTCGAGGCCTTTGTGTATCAGAGTTTTGAAGTTCAATGCGATTCTAACTCCCAATTATTTTTATATCACTTGTTCCTTCCACCCCACCCTTCGTTTCCAGGAAGCATTTAGGATTTTTATTTATCCGTTGTGTACTGAAAATTATGCTGGTGTACTTTGGTGTGTGTTTTTCATCCATTGTGTTGGGCATTCAGCCCCTCCCATCTGGCAGTTCAGATCTTTCAGTTTGGGGAAATTTTCTCATATGTTTTCTTTGATAATTTCCTTCCCACGCTGTTCTCTGTTCTTCTTTTCTGGAAGGCCTATTAGTCAGATGTTGTCTCTCATGTTAATTAAATTTCGTTTGTTTTCTCTCCTTTGACAGTTGGCTCTACTTTCCAGGGTATTTCCTCAACTTTATCTTTCAACCATAACATTTAAAAATTTCTTATTTCAGCTTTTATGGTTTAAATTTCTAAAAGCTTGTTTTTATTTCCTGGTGGTTTCTTTAAACAAAGCTGTACACTCTTTTGGCCTCATAGATATAATATTTTCTTATTTCTCTGAGGCTAAAAATTGAAGTTTTATTCTGTTTTCTCTTTTTATCACTGTTGTTTGTTTTCATTTCTGCCTTTCATGTTGAAGACTTTTTTCTTTATGTATTATTATTATCATCACACAATTCTATCAGATTAATATTATTATTATCCTCATTTTATTGTTAATGGTTCTTAGATCATTGTTTTACTTTTCCTACTGTGGATGTCTGGAAAAGTTATCATGGTCTGGGCATATCCACAGTCGAGCTTCTCAATCACATTGGGCTTTCTTTTGAATCTTTAAGGTTTCTTCTTACTCTCCTATACTTTACCTCCCCCACCTCCCAGAGAAAGTTGTCTTACTATATTAGACAGCTCTGTTAGAAAGATATGATCGTTATAAAGTCTAATTGAAACATTTCTCCTTCCCTGCATTTTTCCTCTGTCAGTAGCACCAGTTCTGTCCTGTGGGCCAAAGAGACGGACCAAACCTAAATCTCCCTCCATAGGATAGACCCTTAGATATTTGCAAGGATATCATGACTCTTCCGTGTCTGTCATTCTCCAGTCTGAAGAGGCCCAAGTCTCCTACTGTATTTCCCTCTTCCGTCAAGCTCCAGTTGGCTAATGTTTTGGAAAGCTTTGGATCAGCTTTTAGCTGTCCAGATCTCACTCTAAGCATAGTATCTGTAACTTAATGCAGACTCCAGATGTGCTTTGAAACACTGAAACTTGAATGGGATATTCTCATTAATGTTTCCTACAATTGGTTTAGTTTTAACCTGGGAAGTTTCATGTGTTTCTTTTCCTAGTAGGTGATAGTTTTGAGAAGTTTCTCATAAATTTAAATTTCTGGGCGGTTTTTGATTAGGGTTATGGGTATGTTTATCCCTTTTGTTGATTACTATTTTTTTGTGGGAGTGCAGGGAGGTATGGGTACCAGGGAGGTGAGGGTCAGGGAGGTGAGGGATAAAGAGGTAGAGGGCATAGGGAGGTAAGAGGGTGCAGGGAGGTGAGAGGGTGAAGGAGAGTGGGGACAGGGAGATGGGGCACAGAGTCTGCATCTGAGTCCTGTCTCCACAGGTCATCCAATTATTGGTGTAAAGCCTCTATGGGGCTAGAGGCTCAGGGTCTGTTGCAAGGACTGAATAAGAAAGTCCATAAAAGCAGTCATTATAGTGTCAGGAGAACAGCAGGTACCCAGCAAAAGTGAGGTACAATTAAGTGAAGTGAAGTGAAGATCTAAGAAATGAGAAGGCAGAAGCTGGGTGAGAATGTGGCAAGGGGAACGTAGAGCAGAAAAAGGGAACAGCACGTGTCAAGCTCTGTGTCAGGAAGAGGCATGGCTTGTTTAAGGAACAGGGAGGTAGTCAAGGATAGAAGTGTCTAGTGAAGGGTTTGGGGTGGGAGACTCTGTTGGTTACTGTTTTAACTTCTTAGGATTTTCTTTTCAAGGCCAGTTGCACTTGACCTTGTTATTGTTGTTTAGTCTCTAATTCATGCCCATGAACTCTTTGTGACCCTATGGACCGTAGCCCATCAGGCTTCTCTGTCCATGGGATTTCCCAGGCAAGAATACTTCCCAGGAGTGGGTTGCCATTTCTTTCTCCAGGGGATCTTCTCAACCCAGAGATCGAATCCACATCTCCTGCATTGTAGGCATATTCTTTACCATTGAGCCACCAGGGAAGCCCCTAACCTTAGATATTGTTAATCCCAAATGGAGGTGCTAAGATAAAATTGAAAAATGGAAAGATCTTGTTAATATTAAGTGCATAAATAAAAGTATAATATGCATATCTGAAGAGGAAAACACAACAGAAACAGGGTTATTCCAGGCACCATGTTGAGCATTTTGTATATATTACCTCATTTGCCCTTTATAATAATCTTATGAGAACTACCATTATTCTCATATTGGAAGTAAGAAAGTGAGGCCAGTGCCTGGTATAACTAGGGGGGCCAAAGGTGAGATGCAGACCTAGAAACGCCAGATTCAAGGCTAACGGTACTGTCACTAAAGAAATGAAGCTCACACATGACATTTTGTGCTAATTATAGCTGATATTGTTGAACGGAATTCTCTAATTTACTAAAGTGTACTGCATCTTTCTCTTTTCTCTAACAGAGCACACCAAGCATTTAAAAATATATTTAATAGGTCAAGATGATGACACTGACATTCTGAGCATTAATTTTGTGTTCTTTAAGGGCAGGGATTAAGTCTTATTCCTGTTTATGTATCTAGAACCACTCACATTCCAGGCAATCAAATATGATTCAGATCAGTGCAAGCATGAGTGAGTGCATAGTGAATGAATGGATGAATGAAATTATAAAATAGCACCGATCAAAGTTTTTCTATTAATATTTTTAGACTTATTTGCCCCTGTACTAAATCCTAAATTCCTGGCTTTGCTCTATGAGCTCACATGTCTGCCCTTTGTATGTTTTTTCCTTCCTGTCAGTGTTCTAAATGGAATATCTGTTGACATGAGATTTGCCTCATCTCTGCAGATGGGAGAGAGTAAAAGGAAGTTGCCCTGATTAGTTCAGGTCATGTCCAAGGGAGGGGAATAAACTCATGTTTGATCCAGCCCATGGCCATGTTGAAGGGTTTGGATCTGAGGAGTGGGGTCCAGCTCTGGGGTGTCTGGGAAGTACATTCTTGGTCTGTGGCCACATTGTCAGGTAGGGAGATCTGTCTGCATAAGCACAGAGAGAACATCAGAAACTGAATTTAGGTCCTATGTAAAAGGAGTGGACCAGTAGAGGGAGTCAGCCCCCTAACAATTTGGTCAACATATATGGCCAGACTCTAGTCCTCGGGTGGAAATGAAATGAGGACCAGTACCTGGATAGCCAGACAGACTGTTACAGACTTTGGGATGGATTTAGCTAGGGAAGTTTGCCCAGATTCTTCCAGAGGGGACATGAGATTCTTTCCAGAACAATTAACACCAGGCATGGGAGCAATCATGGTTTTCCAGATGCTCTCCCACTAAGGTGAAGAAGTTCCTAATATATTCCAGAAGTTAGATGGGGTTCCTAATAAATTCCAGAAGTTTTCATCCTCAGGATGAAAACCGATATCTTTCCCAGAGCAGGG
This sequence comes from Bos javanicus, assembly GCF_032452875.1. Taxonomy (NCBI): domain Eukaryota; kingdom Metazoa; phylum Chordata; class Mammalia; order Artiodactyla; family Bovidae; genus Bos; species Bos javanicus. The sequence goes on from NC_083893.1 coordinate 17,106,348, forward strand.
CAAAGCTGGACAGGGCAAACAGAGAGGGACAAAACGCTGGTGGAAGCTCAGTGAACAAGAGCTTCTTTCTTTTCTTTGGACCTTCTTTCCTCCAGTTTGTTAAAGTCTTTCTCCAAATACACTGCTCTGAAGTGTGTAGGTAACACTGCAGAGATAGTGCCATGAAGGCACTGATTTGAAGTGATGCATAAAGGAGTTGGGCTTCCCCAATGGCTCAGTGGTAAAGAATCTGCCTGTAATGCAGGAGATGCAGGAGATGGAGGTTCAATCCTTGTGTCAGGAATATCCCCTGGAGGATAGCACGGTGACCCACTCTAGTATTCCTGCAGGGAATCCCACAGACAGAGGAGCCTGGGGGGCTGCCGTCCATGGGGTTGCAAAGAGTTGGATACTACTGAAGCAACTGAACACGAGCACATAAAGGACCCTTTTAAGAGCTTGACGTCCACTACGTCATTTACAACAGCCCTTTTTATCCCCATCAAGATATAGAGCATTCCCATCACCCCCAAAGTTCCCTCGTGATTCAGTACATACCAATTTACTTTTGATTGATTTATGGAGTGAAGAACTGAAAATCACATTATGGGTGGTACATTTCCTCTGTGCATCACACTGAAAGTGAGATGTTGACAAAGTAGGTGGGTGGATGTGTCCAGAATGGGGAAGGATCCAGAGGCCATGTAATATAAGGGACATCTGTCAAAGGAGATAATGACATGAATGTGACTGGTACTGATATGGTAGTTCCAAGAAAACATTGGAAACTTGCTCCTGGTCAGTCAGGAAGGTTAGCCAGAGGAATTTAAGAGACTATCCAATATTGGATGAAAGGGTCATTTGGGGAAGTCCTGAATCTTAGAATAGGCCCTTTGAGGAAGTTCTGAGTAGGGAGGACATGAAGGAGGAAGAGAGAGAGAATTTCCCTGTTGCCTTATTGACTTCATCCTGCATTAGTTCATCTGAACACTTCCTGTTTGTTTCCCCACAATCTTTCTGTTGTTTTACTTCTGCACTGAATTCTCTATAAGCTCTAAGGATGGTTCTTAAACTTCCAGTCCTCTGTGTCACAAATTCTATTCGTTTTGGGATTCTTGGATGATAATGGGAATGGTGAGGTGGAGCCATAGAGAACATCTAAGGTAAAAGGACGTGGGGCTGGACGTGGAAGCCTTGGTTGACTTGTACAACCCTGCCACGTACAGGGTGGACAAGTCCCCTTGCTATTTAGCCTCAGCTTTTACATACCTGAATATGGGATTTGTGTGTGTGTGTGTTTCTTCTGTGTCCTGTAGAGTTTCTCTGGAGATCAGAAAAGAGAATGGACGTAAGTGCGTGTTTGCAAACTCTTGTCAAGACCATCAAAATGTAAAGTTTTGTGAGTATCACTGTTGCCATTGTGACAATGCCATTTGTTGAATCTCATTTAATTTGAAAGCTCCCTAATTCACAATAATTTGTGTAGTGGGGTCATTACCATGTTGGAGCCTTAATAGAGACTCTATCCATTATTCCCTAAAGGTCAACCACTCCAGAGTCACATGAGAACAGAAAACAAATATTGTTTGTGAATTGGTTTCAAGTACTGTCAGCTTCAAATGGAGGTCTTTGGGGGTCCTTGGCTGGCACATCAAGGGGGCATTTCAACAGAAAGAGGCTAAACCTTGACTAGACCTCAGAGCAAATGTTCCCTCTGCTCTTCGCCTCTCCCTTTCTAAAGGAAAACATTTTCTACTTGTTTGGGTGCATGTAAACTTTATCTGCTTATTCTAATCCATTTCCCCCAAGCCTTCTTTTGCTTGTTCCATTTTAAACATGGAATAATCTTCTAACACACCCAGTTTTTATATTATTTTCTGTTTTAGGAGTTTCACAGTATTCCTAGAAATTTTGCCCAAGTGGCATTGTGCCTTAGTTATTTCATAGGTATGCATAAAAAAACCAATATCCATTTACATTCTTCCTGTCATTTTGATGGTAGGAAAAATATCTGAGTTTATTTTTAAGGCAAATCACATGACAAAAAGAATAACAAATATTTGTGGTTGTCTTGGGAACTCAGTTTCTAGATATTGCTGATTATGGAAAGGAGGAACAGATTTGAAGATGGGACAGTTTGGTAACCAAGAAATAGAACAGCAGAGGACCCTGGAATAGGGGTGGAAGGAAATAGACCGTCTATGTAAAAAAATATATATATACAGGTTCCTAGTAAATTTTTTCCTTTTTTTCTGTTTCTGATTACTATATCCTGTCTTCCTGAGGGTGGAATGCTTTATATAACCAAGTGATTTTCTTGTTCAGTTTTGTGTGTGTGTTTGTTTGCTTTTCAGTAGGAAAGATCTGGGTAGCAATTTGTCCCTTTGCCAAACTCTTCATAAAACAGAGTTTCAAAGGGAAGAGACCTGAAGCCAAGAAATCCTGCTTTTTGTATTCCTGGATCTTTCTTGGAATAGCCCATCGTGTGTGGTATCTGAAGACGCAGTACCAGCACCAGCTGTGTATACAAGATCCTTAGAATACACAGACTTTATGGGAGCACTAAAAATGCACTCCATGGTTTGTTGTCAGCATTTCCAGCACTTACTCTCACCAGTAACTCTTCACTCTGGCCAACCTCAGAGATGTGGGGATGTCTGTGAGCTCTGAGGTCTCTTGTAGAGAATAGGGGCTCTACCTGCAGGTGTGAAAGCTGGGGAAAGATTCTGGATTTACTCCCCACCACCCCAAGACCCTGGTAGACCCAGGAAGTGGAAATGCTGGAGGCCAATACTTGTATGGCCTTCTGAGTTGCCCACTGCATCCAACTTGTTGTTCTTCCAGGAAACCTTTGATGTACATCCAGGGCACCGAGGGCCTGTTGAAAGCACCCTAGGCCTCCATATCCTCTTCCTGAAGCTGGCAGACAAAGAGGAAGGAGGCAAGAGTTATTATCGGGAGAGGAAGTAAAGCTGGAGGCTGGGGTGAAGGTAGGACTCAAGGATCAGGATCTGCAAGGTTCCAAGATCACTCCATCCTTCAGACCAGATTTGGGATGGGGTGTGTTGCAGGGAGTTTAAGCCTAAAGAGTGTGTCTGTGTCAGGCACAGGTGATAAGGACTGGATTCGTTTGCCTGTTTACTTCCCCATATGGATTAGTCAGGAAATACAGATAATAGACTCTACTGCTACATATCAGCTGGATTGGGGACCCCTTTGATGAAGGTGTAGCACCAGCTCACATGACAAGACCGCTACTGTGGAGGTATCCCCCTCCGATCTCTCTTCCACGGAAAACACTCCTCTCTTCTCTGATTCTGTTCTCTGCTGTGGTGGCTGGACAACTCCCCTCTGTTGTCACAAATTGATTTCAAGAGGGTTTCTTGTTCCAGGCCAACTCCATTGATCTTTCTTCCGAAAGGAGATAGAGCAGATGAACCAACTTCCAGTCCTAGTTCTGCCCTTTACTAGCTGTTTGACCTCAGGTTGGTAACTTAACTTCTCTGAATAGCAGTTTTCCACCCATACAATGGGATTAAAATATGAGTACTTAGTTTATAGTTTTGTTATAGATATTAACTGAGATCATGAAACCCAGCCTAAGCTTTGGCTTAAGCAGAAATTGCTGGAACAACCTATTGTGGTCAAGATCATAAGATCACAGGATATGAAGGTCAGCCACAAAACCCAACCTAACAACTTATGAGACAGAAATAGTTCATTGCAACTTTTCTCAGAGGATGGCTACGTAAACTGGTTCTGCTTGGCTGAAGGAAGTGGGTGGGTAGTAGGTGGGGGTGGGAGGGATAGAAGAGAATTAGATGATTATCAGTTCCTCCTGATAATCAAGAGCGTGGACTTGCCAGACTCAGACAAGCTTGTGTTCAGATTCCAGCTCTGCACTCAGTGTCTGTGTGACCATGAACATATTCTGACTCCCAGTTTCCTCAAGTGCAAAAAAGGGTCTGATGGTATCTACAGTGTTGGAGGCTTTCACAAATAATGCATGTAAAGTGCTTAGCACAGTCCCTGGTACCCAGCAAACACATAAGAAATGATGCTGGATGTGACTGTGGGGGTGACGGGAGCTTTTCTGGTCTGTAGTCCTTCTCTTTTCACCTGAGGAGGTAGGAAGGAGACAGGGTGAGTGCTGGGTAAAACTGGGTGCTGGTGAAGTAGATGTGATACCTGAGGGCCTCATTTCTGAGCCTCTCATCTACCTCTGATCCTGTATGTCTTTACCACTGAGCCACCTGTGAAGCCTTCATTAGTGCCCTTCTTCCTGGATTTAATTCTGATTGAAATGAAAGATATGGTTAGAAATGTAGGAGAAATAACTAGTTTATTTAGGCATTAATAATCCTAAAGGTGAGAAATACAAGGCAACCAGACACGTGGCTTCAATTTTTAAGAAGGCAGATTAAAAAAAAAAATCAGAAAGATGATAGGTGAGATTCCATGGCCAGATTTGGTAAAGAATATGGCTCAAAAAAGTTGAGTCTAAAAATGAAATAATCAACTAAATGAGAAATCTACTTACATAATCACAAGTAATCTTAATAGATAAGAGAAGATAAACATTTAAAACATTCATTTGACCAGAGGGAGTTTGATAAGGAGCTCAGAAATTATGGGTGAGTTTTTTCTTTTATGTGTTTCTCTATTTTCTAAAAATGTCTATGAGGACCATAACTTTTATAAAAAAAAAAAAAATTTCCCCAGATATTGTACAATAGAGGAAAAATAGTGAGTAATTGAGAAAATGTTTAGAAGCTAGGAGAATTCTTTTAAAAATAGTGTCACTTGGGCCAAGTATCATCTGGAGATTAGGCATGCAAGAAAAAATGCTAAAGATAACAAATCAAAAAAAAGTTATTTTGGTTATGATTCAGTTCAAGAACATGAGCAGGAAGGGAGATGCACAATGACAATGGATTTCACAAAGGAATTGGAACTCTGAACTTCTATTTTGCTTCAGTCTAGAAAAATGCAGTTGGATCAATTCAAACTAAAACTTGCATTATTAAGTTATTAAGAAAGCCCCTGACTTTTCTAAATGAGTTTAAAGAACATGACAGAGATGACCTTTAAACTCTCAGAGTTAGCAATCTAAGTTATGAAATACGGGAGAGATTGGATTCAGGAAATTCCACATGAAGTTAATTCTTGGAAAAATCTTAAAATAAATATGGAAGATTTGTTAGAACCTAGGAAGAAAAGATCCCAACCACTTGAGCTGGCATGGAGTTTTTAAATCAAGTCATATCAAATCACCCCCATTTGGGAGATGGATAGTTGGGGGCTAGAATTAATAAATTTTGGCAGTCTCTCAAATTTATAAAAATAGTGTACTCTACTTCAGCAAAAGATTCACAAAATTTTTAGTTATAGAAAACATCAAACAAAAAACAGTGTATAGTATAATAAACCTCTGCATACCTATTACCCATCTTCAACAATTATCAATACATGTTCTGAGATTTTTGTTTCCTCTGTTACTCTCCCTTCCACTAAGTCTTTTTGTTGTTGGTACTGGAATTTTTAAAGACAAATCCCACATATTGTATACTTTTATATGTAAGAATTTTAGTATGAGAAAGATGTATAACAAAGTCTTTCATGATATGCTTAAAGATGAGATGGAGAAATATGGACTGGATAAGAATGAACTAAGAGGATTAGCATTAGTATGAATCGTGGCTAAATCATGTCAAATGTGTGAAAGTGTTAGTCATTCAATCACGTCTGCCTCTTTGCGACCCCAGAGACTGTAGCCCACCAGGCTCCTCTGTCCATGGAATTCTCCAGGCAAGAATATTGGAGTGGGTTGCCATTTCCTTCTTCAGGGGATCTTTTCAAGCCAGGGATCAAACCTGGATCTCCTGCATTGCAAGTGGATTTTTTATTAAAAACTTTTTTTTCTAATCCTCAAAGACAAAACTCTTTATATACAAAACTATGTTCTGTTGACTTGGAGAAGGAAATGGCAACCCACTCCAGTGTTCTTGCCTGGAGAATCCCAGGGATGGGGGAGCCTGGTGGGCTGCCGTCTATGGGGTCTTATAGAGTCGGACATGACTGAATCGACTTAGCAGCAGCATGTTCTGTTGGCTAATCACACTTTCTATGTTTTCTGAACATAGATTGGTCTGAGCTACCAAATCATGTCAAAGATGGTATGAAATCCACATTGAAGAAAGGTTATAGATCAGCAGTCCCCAAATTTTTAGGCTCCAGGGACCGGTTTCATGGAGAACAGTTTTTCCATGGACTGGGGACAGGGTAGGAATGGTTTCAGGATGATTCTCATAAGGAGTGTGCAACCTGGATCCCTCTAGTGTGCAGTTCACTGTAGGATTCTATCTCCTATGAGAATCTAAAGTTACTGCTCAGGTGGTAACACAAACGATGGGGAGTAGCTATATATACAGATGAAGCTTCACTTGCTCACCTGGCGTTCACCTCCTCAGTTCAGTTCAGTCGCTCAGTTGTGTCCAACTCTTTGCGACCCCATGGACCATAGCATGCCAGGCCTCCCTGTCCATCAACAACTCCCAGAGTTTACCCAAACTCATGTCCATTGAGTCGGTGATGCCATCCAAACATCTCACCTTCTATTGTCCCCTTCTCCTCTTGCCTTCAATCTTTCCCAGCATCAGGGTCTTTTCAAATGAGTCAGCTCTTCACATCAGGTGGCCAAACTATTGGCGTTTCAGCTTCAACATCAGTCTTTCCAGTGAGTATTCAGGACTGATCTCCTTTACAATGGACTGGTTGGATCTCCTTGCAGTCCAAGGGACTCTCAAGAGTCTTCTCCAACACCACAGTTCAAAAGCATCAATTCTTTGGCACTCAGCTTTCTTTACAGTCCAACTCTCACATCCATACCATGACTACTGGAAAAACCATAGCCTTGACTAGACGGACCTCTGTTGGCAAAGTAATGTCTCTGCTTTTTACTATCTGTGATTTGAATGAGAACATAGAAAGTGTGATTAGCAAATTTGCCAACAGAACATAGTTTTGTATATAAATAGCTTTGTCTTTGAGGATTAGAAAAAAAATTAATAAAGAAGTAAACATACTCTGTGTTGCTTCATAACTCATTGGGATCAAGGGATAGAATTTAGAATGTAACAAAGCTTGAATCAAGATAAGAGCTTCTTGATAATTACAGATGTCTGTCAAAGGCTAGGACTACATGGACATGTAGTGTAGTCCTGACTCCAATGACTGTCCCATCAACGGAGAAGTTTACTGAAGAGGTTAAATATCCATCTTTCAAGAATTCTGTAGAACTGTTGCCACTTAGGAGAATTTTGAAACCTTGGTTGTGCATTAGAATCACCTGAAGGGCTTTTGAAATGACCAGTACCTGGGCCCAGTCCCAGCAATTCTGATACAATTGCTCTGGGTACGACTGGAAAAAGTCCCAGGTGAGTCTCCTGTAGTCAGGGCTGGAACCTTGAAGTGCAGAAACTCTAAGGATCCTTTCAACTTTGAGATTCATTTTAATCTGAAAAAGATAAATCCCATTCATTCCCCCAAAGCCTGAATATGGCGCTGAAATCAGACACAAAAATTACTTCAGGGAAGGAAAAAGAATGATTTAAGTGAAACTAAAATTGCTGGAGGTTACCAGGAGGGAGTGTGTCTTAGAGGAGAGGGTGCCTATGTGGTTGTGGAGAAGGTAGGAGTGAAGCTGAGTGGGGATGGTACAAGGGGAAGGGAGTGGAACTGAAAAGACTGAAAAAAGGTCTGAAGATATACTAAAACCAGGATGGTCCTGGGCACCATTAGAGTGCCCCACCGGCCCCCAGATTAGGACAGCACACAGAAAACCTCTGTTGTTCTAGTCGTTCCCCTTGAAGAGAGAAGATGTCTTGTCTGTACATCTGAATATATCTCACTGACATGCTGAGCAGTTGCTAAGGCTAAAATCTATGTGCACTCTAGCTATTTTTTCCAGTGATAGTGTCTTGCTTGCTTGCCTGGCATCTTGCCAGGGTGCTGGTGCTGGGCTCAGTAGCTTGCTTTGGCATACCTTGGAATCCCTTATCCTACCCCTCCCCACCAACCTCTGCTGAAACTTCCTAGAGTGACTGTGAAGTTTGTTTCTTTGAAGAGCTTCTTAGCAATTCCCTCACTGCTACTTTAACCCCTCTTCCACCATTGTGTTAAACAATCCTGAAGGTGGCTTCACAAATCTGGCTGGCTGCAGAAATGGTGAACCAGGGCTGCCTTTAAAAAGGAGCCTGGAGGTGTTTCCTAATTTCCCTGTGAGGAAGAAACTGGAGGCATGCTGCCCCTACATATCTTCACAATCTCTTCTAAAAAGAGAAGTATACGTGTGGTATATGTTGAGTTGTTTGCAAAATAGCACAGAGAAAATCCCTCTGAAATCATGGGAGAAAGACCCATGGTTGTACATATTTTTTCTTTATATTTATAAAGACTACATTGGATACAGTCTTTACCCACTGTTACCCCTAAAAGCCTTCACAGCTTCTCTCTCTATTTTAAGAAAATATCAGCCATTACGTGGGAGGTAGCAGTGATTTTCAAAGTGTGGCCCCGGGACCAGCATTACCTGGAAACTTGTTAGAGCTACACATTCTCTGGTCTCACTGCAGACATACTGAATCAGAAACTCTGAGGGTGGGGTCCAGTGGTTTTCCTTTAACAAACCTTTCTGGTGATTCTGAGCAGGTTGATGACTGAGGCCTGGGCTATAGGACTATAGAAACTATATCCTTAGAAGGTTCTCTAAAGGAGTTAGTTATACAGAGTTTGCCCTCTGACACAGGACTTAATAGGAAAACTGCAAGCAGAAGAAACTTCAACTGCCATTGAGTCAGGGTGGTGAGTGGGTTTGACATTTGCTTAATAAAAAAAGGTCATGTGGCAGGAGAGAAAAGCTGCTAACAGAGAAGAGTAAAACAAAAAGAATCAGAATGACAAAGCAGTGGGCAATCCAGTTAACTCTTGTCATTACAAAACTAGAAAGTTCCTATTCAAGTGACTATAATTGCTAATGTATATACATACATCGAAAAAAATTTTAAGCTATGAATTTTTTTAATATGCTGTATTTTGTTTCACCTTGGAGACATAGCTTGTTGTGAAAATATTTTGTCAAGTAAGTCTAGTCAGTTCTTAATTGACGCTCTGTGTTGACAGGAAAATAGAAATTTGCTGAATTTTAAAAGCATGATTTTGCTGCTATTAATACGTAATTGGGATTTTGTGGTAAATGATCACAGATGCCAAAAATGTGAAAAGAGTTATAATCTTAATCATAACCATATTGGCCATAACAACAATAATAATAATCATAGCTACATTTACCATTTATTGAGTGCCTACTGTGTGCAGACACTGCCGTGTGCTTGGCTCTAGGGATAAAGTTGTGGATACGCAGACCTGGTCCTTGCCCTCTGAAGCAATGGTTCCCAACCTTGCCTGCATATTAGATGCACCAGGGAGCCATTAAAAAATAGCAATGCCCAGGCTCCACCTTGATGATTCTGATTTAATTAGTCTGGGATGGGATTCGGGGGTTGGTATTTTCACAAAGTTCTCCAGTGACTTTAATGTGCAGCTAGAATTGAGAATTACTGAGAAGGCAATGGCACCCCACTCCAGTACTCTTGCCTGGAAAATCCCATGGAAGGAGGAGCCTAGTGGGCTGCAGTCCATGGGGTCGCTGAGGGTCGGACACGACTGAGCGACTTCACTTTCACTTTTCACTTTCCTGCATTGGAGAAGGAAATGGCAACCCACTCCAGTGTTCTTGCCTGGAGAATCCCAGGGACGGCGGAGCCTGGTGGGCTGCCATCTATGGGGTCTCACAGAGTCGGACACGACTGAATCGACTTAGCAGCAGCAAAGGTAGAAGATTTCAGCATGTAGCTAATGGATTGATTGATTTTTGTTTAGTCGCTAAGTTGTTTTTGACTCTTTTGTGACCCTATGGACTGTAGCCTGCCTGGCTCCTCTGTCCATGAGATTTCCCAGGCAAGAAAACTGGAGTGGGTTGCCATGCCTTCCTCCAGGGGATCTTCCAGACCCAGGGATTGAACCCACATCTCTTGTATTGGCAGATGGATTCTTTACCACTGAGCCACCTGGGAAGCCCAGCTAATTAATTACAACAGCCTTAAGCGATGTGAAGAAAACATCTAGAGTGCTGTGAGGAGTGCCAGTTGGTGTGGCGTTCATGGACGGGGTTTCTGAGGCATCCTTGAGGAGGTGACTTTCACCTGCACTCTAGAGAGAGTGGGAAGAGAATGTTCCAAGCAGAGTTAAAAAATTGTGCTAGGAGCCTGTCGCAGGGGAAGGAAGGTGAAGTGAGAGCTGAAAGGAGGCAGAGTGAGGGAAGAGAGGAGATAAGAGAGGCTGGAACCTGAGGAGGGGCAGAACCTATGAGATACATGAAGGATTGTGGTCTTAAAGTAAAGGGAAGCTATGAAGGGTCTTAAGTAACTAATGGGTTTTGTGATCCTATAGAGACTTTGAAAAGTTCACCCTGGTTGCAGTGTGGAAAACAAGTTGTTGAGAGGCAGGAGTGTATGCAGGGCGGCCAACCTGCCATGGGAGGAGGTGGTGGTTGAAGTAAGAAGGTGGCAGAGTGGTGGGGGGGGAGAGGGCATCAGAATCTTTGGGCGGTCGAATCCCAGGACTCGACACAACTCTCAGTTACATTTGCTGAATGGGCAGCTCTTTGGATGTGGGCAAGGATGAGGAGGGAGTGGAGGATGATGCCATTACTCTTGGTTCACAACTGGATGAGTGGTAGAGATGCTCACCGAGGGCTATGGAAAGCTGGGTGAGGAACAGGGAAGGGGAAAGCATGAATTCCGTTTGGGCAGAATAGATTTGAGGTGCCTGTGTGTCAAGGAGACAGTTGAAATATCAAGAATCCGTATGTCTGGACTATTTCCCACATATGGATAGTAGTAACTGAGCCCATGGGGCTGGTTGGGATCACTCAAATCATTTTTTTCATACAGAGCTCACTACATCTTCACATCAGCTTCCCAAATTAAGTGATAGATGTTTTAAAATTTTTAGTCTAGAAAATGAAGACTTAGAAAGGTCAAGGAAGTTGCCCAAGTCACAGAGCTAGTTAAGAGGCAGAACTGAGAGTCCATCCTGTAGGATGATTATATAATCAAAAACAAGGAAATAGATGGATTGTTACCTAATCGTAACCATTAGGTAATCGTAAAATACTTTTCTTTACTCAGAATGACTCACTCTCAGGGACAATGTAGTTAACCATGCTAGCTTAGAAAGGACAAACTAAATGTGTAGTTCTTTCTACTACAAACAAATCATTTGAATCTATTATTCTTGGTAATTCAGCGAGAGAATATTCCATGGAGTTTATGACTAAGCTCTGGGATCCAGATTTGGGACTTACTGCCCAAACATCTGTCCTCTTGCTTCCTACAATACATACAAACTGAAGTTGAGTTGCCTGGCAGCTCACTAAAAATAGTCAGAACCATAGAGTTGAGAAGTTAAAACACATTTGGAGAGATCAAATAAATCTCCCCTTTTCTTGAGGAAAAACACTGTGTACTAGAAATTCAAATCAATCTTATCCATTCATTTATTCAACTGACATATGGAATACTGACACAGACCAGATCCTTTGCTGATTTCTGGAGATCTAAAAATGTGTAGTGTTCTCAAAGTGAGTTAGTCTCATAGAGGAGACGGACACAGACAGATGCCGAGGAGGGTATTTAATCTGTCATTAGAGAAGGGTTAAGAGACTTTCAGGAAGACTTCCTGGAAGTGGTGACATGTACACTAATTATCCTCAACTCCAATTTCTTCATAAGTTAGGAAAAGATAAAGAAGAGAGGAAAGAAGAGTGCTTCAGGCAGAATAAAGAAGCAAGACATTTGGCAGGAGGGAAAAGCTATGAAGATACAAAAGACATGAACATACGAAAAAGAAGGGCCAATTTAAAAACTAACACTTTGAACTACACATAATTGTGTGGGACTTGACCTTTAAATTGTGGTTAAAGAGTTTAACTTTTATTTTGAGACATATGGGAATCATTGAAGAAGATCACACTGGTGGCCGTCATATAACTAGGTTTGCATTTTAGGATGATAATGCTAGCTTCAAAGTAGAGGATGGCTGGGAGAGGAAGAGCCTAGATGTGGAAAGGCCTCTACAAAGCTATTGTAGAAGTCGGGGAAGAAATAGATAAAGGATTTGGGAGATATTTAGTGGGTAGAATCAATAAAAACTTGAAGTTTGATTGAAGGGAGAAGGGAGAGTCTAGGGAGACTGGGGGCATGATGGTGATGTTCATGGAGCAGATCATGCAGAAGAGGGAAATTTAGTTTTAGGCATGGTGATTTTGGCTGTCGAACATTAAAGCAGGTATGTTCAGTAAGTGACTAGAATTACAGATTTGGAGCTCAAGACAAAGTCCTGGACTGGAGAGACAGATCAGGAGGTCATCACAATAAAGCTTGGGGAACCATCACCATTCAGCTGGTTGTATGTGTATGAAAGAACATGAGCCAAGTTTCCAAGATGGAACACTGTGGCACATCTCTGTTGAAAGAGTGTGATGAGAAAAAGATGCCAGGAAAGTAAGGGTCAGAAAGATAGGAGGACTACAATAAGAGTCTGGTATCATGGGAGCCAAGAAAAGGGAGAGTTTGTGTAATTAACACTATCAAATTCTATAAGAAATGGAAAAACATCCATTGGATACTTGTGTGAGTGGCTTTAATAGAATGGTGGGACAGAAGCCAGGTGTTGTGAATCAAAGAATAAGTGGGTTGTGGAGTTTGGCATGCACAGAGTACAAGGAGGCAAAAACAAACAAACAAACAACAAACAAAAACAAGTCAGAAGTCAAATCTTTAGAACTGGTGTGGCATGGATCAGTTCACTGGGGATACTAAAGGCAAGAGAAGTGGAATAAATGTATCAGCACTGTGTAAAGGTCTAAGAAAGGAAGTGGCCTTTCTCCACCCAGTCCTGAGAGACAGTGGTAAGCCAGCCCAGTGGTGTCTTTGTTATCTAATTTAGCTATCTCCCGCCTAAAGATGGGTCTTACTAATGTGGCATTCTCAGAGGTCATTTCTAGGAAACAAAGACTTTAGCAGAAGGTGGAGTAAAATTTTCCTCTTCAACTCTTGCGTTCCCTAGAGTCTTTGGGTTTGTAAGAATCTTTATAAAGAATTCAACTATCTTAGCCATCATTTCCAAAGACCATAATGTATGGTTCCTAGTATGGTATCCTTATGTGGTGTCCTGAGCTTTTGCTGAGTGAGAGACACTTTCCCCTCCATTCAGCACATTATTATGATTCCGGAAAAGAGAAAGCACATGGGATCTGTCTTATCTGTTTTGAGCCCCTAGAATTGCTTCCTTGTTTGGCTGCACCCCTCCTACCTCTGTGAATCTGAGCAAATAAGAAAACAGACCTCTTGGGTGTGAGCAAGAAGTGCATAGACGGTGCTGTATCCATGGTCTGTGGTCTCCGCATTGCATCCATATTCTACAGGAAGCCTGTGTCTCATTGTTGTAGTTCAGTGGCTAAGTTGTGTCCAACTCTGTTCCACCCCATGGACTGCAGCACACTGGGCTCCTCTGTCATCCACTAACTCCCAGAATTTGCTCAAATTCATGTCCATTGAGTCAGCGATGCTATCTGTCTCACTCTCTGCCACCCCCTTCTCCTTTTGCCTTCAATCTTCTCCAGCATCAGAGTCTTTTTCAGTGAGTCAGCTCTTCACATCAGGTGGCCAAAGTATTAGAGTTTCTGCTTCAGCATCTGTCCTTCCAGTGAACATTCAGGGTTGATTTCCTTTAGGACTGAGTAGTTTATGGCATAATACCACTATTGTTTAACAATGATCAGCTCATATTTTTTTACCTTGTAGAAAAATCATGGCAAGAAAACTTGGTGAACATGAAATCATAGTGGGGGGTTAGTTTGATTAACTTAGAGGAATTATCCTTCGTCACTATGGAGAAAGAACTTTCAGGGAAGTGACCATGACCCAAGACGTCGTCTCCTCCCAGACTGCGCTGGAGGGACCCTGCACTGACCGGTTCTTTCAGTTGCCTTTTCACTGCATGCAGATGGCCCTGCCTCACCATATTCTCACATCTTTCTTCATCCAGGATACAAAAGTGAGTAGGATGCCACTTTCTTAGTTGCATTCTGGATTTGAGGAAATAGTCAAGTCACAGGACTGAACATACATTTTTTAAAGTGTGGGTGGTTTTGGTAGGAGCTGTTTTCATCTGTTATGGGTTTATCTTATTAGTTTTGCTCTAAGGAGGACACGCCTTTCTCCAAGGCCCAGGAACCTTTCTCTAACTCCTGCCTTCCACCTCACTAAATGAGTACAGGAAATATGCTTTGAATAATCTAGGGTACTCTCAGATTACCCCTCCCAAATAAGTTGTTATCTGTCACTTCCTTGACAGGAACTACATATTAGTCAATTTAGGATTGAGTTCTCACATTACCATCTGAAGTGCAGGTACTCTGTGTTGATGGTTGAAGAGAGTTGCTTAGATACCAGATGATCTGTGACAGAGTTACCATGGATATTTAGAAGCTTGATCATGCCTTATCCAGAGAGCTGTTCCCTTTTGTATTAATACGTAACAGCAGAGATGCCTGAGCATGTGCATACTCAGTTGTGGCTGACTCTTTGTGACCCCCATGTATTGTAGACTGCCAGGCTCCTCTGCCCATGGAATTTTCTAGGCAAGAATACTGGAGTGGTTTGCCATTTCCTACTCCAGGGGATCTTCCCGATGTCAGGGATTGAACCCGTATCTCCTATGTCTCCTGCATTGGCAGGCAGATTCTTTACCATTGGGCTACCCGGGAAGAGATGCCGGAAAAGAGATGCCAAATTGCCCTCAGAATAAAGTTTTTAATCCACCCAAAGCCTGGTGAAATGAGATCTGACAATTTTTCTGTAAAGACGACAAAAGAGATGACATTGATCTGGGAAGACTGAGTGAGTGGGGACCCAGAGATGGCTGCTTGGACTAGTTACGTTAGTGAGTGGCTGGCAGGATGGTAGAGAGGGCAGAGAATCAGCAAAGGTGACATCAGATCTTCGACACATCTCCTCCCATTTACCCGATGCCCACTTTCCAGGCTCCTAGCATCTTTATCACTTCAACTGGAAACCCTCTGTAAATTCCTTCTCTTCAACTCAGAACCTTTAGGTTTTCAGGAATTTTTCCTAAGAATTTTTAATTACTAGAGAATAAACAAGGAAGAAAGAGAGGGAAGGGGGAGAGGAAAGAGAATCGAACAAACGTATGTAGTTTTGTAATTACCACCATGATCCAGATGCAGAGTTCGTCCGTCATTGCTGAAAGTTCCCTCCTGGACTTTTCAGTCAGTCCTCTGTCCCTGAACCTCTGCCTGCTAATCTGATTGCTGTCCTTCGTTTTGCCTTTTCCAGAATATCGTATAAGTGAAATCATACGTAGTCTTTCGAGTCTGGCTCCTCTCACTTAGCATAATGCTTTTGTGACCCATCCATGTGGCTGCACTCATGAACAGTTTATACCCTGTTCGTTGCTGAATAGTATTCTGTTGTATTACAGTTTGTGTGCTTTCACTAGCTGATGCACATTTGGGGTGTTTCGAGTTTGGGGTGATGAACAAAACTGTTATAAATAATCAGGTACAGGTTTTTGTGTAGAGACATCTTCACTCTTTTTGGGTAAATACCTAAGAGTAGGACTACCTAGTTATATGATAAGTGTATATTTTAACAAGGGGCTTCTCAGGTGGCGCTAGTGGTAAAGAACCTACCTGCTAATGCAGGAGACGTAAGAGACGTGGGTTCGATCCCTGGGTCAGGAAGATCCCCTCGAGGACGGCATGGCAACCCATTCCTGTATTCTTGCCTGGAGAATCCCCCGGACAGAGGAGCTTGGTGGGCTACATTCCATGGGGTCACGCAGAGTCAGACACAACTAAAGTGACTCAGCATACACACCCACGCACACGCACACATGCAGACACACACGTGTGTTTTAACTTCAATAGAAACTCCCAAATTCTTTCCAAAGTGGCTGTTCCATTTTGCATCCCCAGCAGCAGTGTATGAGACTTCCAATGGCTCTGCATCCTTGCCAACATTGTATTTTTTTTGCCATTCTAATAAGTATGTAATATTATATATTAAAAAGCTTTGTTAATATCAAACTTTTAAAAAACATTGTTATTCTGATAAGTAATAAATAGTATCTCATTTTTCATTTAGTACATTTCTTTAAGATAAAGTAATTAGAATGCTTCTAATATGTTGACAGTATTTCTTTTTCTTTAAATTATTTATGTTCTTTGCCCTTTTTTATTTTTTTAATTTATTTATTTTTTAATTGAAGGATAATTGCTTTACAGAATTTTGTTGTATTCTGTCAAACCTCAACATGAATCAGCCATAGGTATACATATGTCCCCTTCCGCTCGAACCTCCCTCCCATCTCCCTCCCCATCCACCCTTCTAGGTTGATACAGAGCCTCTGTTTGAGTTTCCTGAGCCATACAGCAAATTCCCATTAGCTATCTATTTTACATATGGTAATGGAAGTTTCCACGTTACTCCTTCCGTACAGCTCACCCTCTCCTCCCCTCTCTCCATGTCCATAAGTCTGTTCTCTATGTCTGTTAAATTCTTTGGTACCATCTTTCTAGATTCCATATATATGCATTCAGTTCAGTTCAGTCACTCAATCGTGTCTGACTCTTTGCGACCCCATGGACTGCAGCATGCCAGGCTTCCCTGTCCATCACCAACTCCCAGAGTTTACCCAATGTCCGTTGAGTTGGTGATGCCATCCAACCATCTCATCCTCTGTTGTCCCCTTCTCCTCCCACCTTCAGTCTTTCCCAGCATCAGGGTTTTTTCAAGTGCGTCAGCTCTTCGCATCAGGTGGCCAAAGTATTGGAGTTTCAGCTTCAACATCAGTCCTTCCAATGAACACTCAGGACTGATCTCCTTTAGGATGGACCGGTTGGATCTCCTTGCAGTCCAAGGGACTCTCAAGAGTCTTCTCCAACACCACAGTTCAAAAGCATCAATTTGTCAGCGCTCAGCTTATATGCGTTAGTATATGATATTTATATTTCCTGGAGAAGGAAATGGCAACCCACTCCAGTGTTCTTGCCTGGAGAATCCCATGGACAGAGAAGCCTGGTAGGCTGCAGTCCATGGGGTCGCACAGAGTCGGACACGACTGAAGCGACTTAGCAGTAGCAGCAGCATGATATTTATCTTTCTCTTTCTGACTTACTTCAATCTGTATAAATAGGTTCTAGGTTCATCCACCTCATTAAAACTGACTCAAATGTGTTCTTTTATGGCTGAGTAATATTCCACTGTTTATAAATTCCACAGCTTCTTTATCCATTCATCTGTTGATGGACATCTAGGTTGCTTCCATGTTTTAGCTATTGTAAATAGTGCTGCAATGAACATTGGAGTACGTGTGTCTATTTCAATTTTGGTTTCCTCAGGGTATATGCCTAGGAATGGGATTGCTGGGTCATATGGTGGTTTTATTCCTAGTTTTTAAAAGAAATCTCCATACCGTCTTCCATAATGACTGAATCAATTTACATTCCCACCAACAATGCAAGAGGGCTCCTTTTTCTCCACACCCTCTTCAGCATTTATTGTTTGTAGACTTTTGGATAATGGGCATTCTGACTGGTGTGAGGTGATATCTCATTGTAGTTTTGATTTGCATTTCTCTAATAATGAGCGATGTTGAGCACCTTTTCATGTGTTAGTCATCTGTATGTCTTCTTTGGAAAAATGTCTGTTTAGGTCTTTTCTCCACTTTTTGATTGGATTGTTTATTTTTCTGTACTGACTTGTGGTAATTCTGAGGGGTTGTCTTGATCATTGTCTTATCTATTGTTAATGGCTTCATACATTAAGGAAACCAACTATTTCATAGTTGTTACAAACATTTCCCTCAGTTTGTCATTTTTATTTTGTTTATGGCATATTTTGTTGCAGAAATATTTTTATGTTGCTTCTGACTTTTGTACTTCATAAGTGAAAAAATGAGGAGGTAGAAATAAGATAATTTACAAATGAGATGTAGAAGACAGAGGTTGGGGGGATGGAGGGGTGGGCTGTGAGGCTGGGCTACCTGGGTGAGTCGGTTCACCCCATCCCCACTTTGACCACCACACTGGTGATGTATGGCCAGCACAGATTTTCTGTCTTTCTCACCAGCAACACATAACCAAGGCTTGTTGACAAATGCAGCTGCTTTGAGAAAGGACAGAATCCCCAGGGCACAATTCTTCAATTTCAGATATGGGAGAGGATTTGTTTAGTGGAAGCAGTGTGTTTATTGCAGAGACCATCAATACATGAGGTTATTATCCTTGTTGGCTGGGTCACAGGGAATTCCTGTCTGTGATCTCAATGATATCACTCAGCCGGAAACAACTCTGTACTTGAATATGGAAATCCACGACGTCCACAAAGATCTATTGTTCTCCATGCAATCTATGGGCAAAAGAATTCAGGAAAGGCCAAAAGGGGGTGGGTGAGGAGGTAGCTGGTATGGTGGGAGGAAGTGAGAAGGAGAAAGGGAAGGGGATTCCTTTGCTTCCTTATTTCCCATACGCAGATCCTCTGCTATTCTTTGATTTTTGCAGTTATTAACATGTTTAGAGTCAGGCACACCAGTGCAAAGTCAATCAGTTTCTTGCTGGTACCAATCTGAGAAGAGCACAGCCCACAGCAAGAACGGTTGGTGATGAGCTTGAGGTTGGCAGAGTCTGACTAGCAGGAAGAGCTTATTCTGTTCCCCACCCCGGTTCCACTGCCCAAGGTCACTCAATGGGCTCTTCTCATCCAAAACTGAGCCTCTTCAGGGACCACTCAGGATTAACCAGGCTACTTTGTTAGGATAAATGCATTCTTTTTCTAACTAAAGTACTGTGAACTGAGACTAACCAGCTAAGTAACATTTCAAAGAGCAGAAACAAAGGATTATAAACAAGTCAAGTAACTTTCTCTGAGGGCTTCCCTGGTGGCTCAGATGGTAAAGAATCCACCTGCCATGTGGGAGACCTGGATTGATTCCCTGGATTGGGAAGATGCCCTGGAGGAGGGCATGGCAACCTACTCGAGTATTCTTGTCTAGAGAATCCCCATGAACAGAGGAGCCTAGCAGGCTATAATCCGTGGGGTTGCAAAGAGTCAGGCACGACTGAGCGACTAGGCACATATAACTTTCTCTGAAGTCTGTGGTTCAAGAGATCTGTGGAACAGGACTTGGGTATTTATTAACCTGTCTCTGTCTACCTCTCTTTCTGTTCCCACCCCTGTCTCCCTTCCACTCATATTCTCTGTGTCTATATGATTTCCCCTCCTCTCCTTTACTTTTTACCCTTTAACTAATTGACCATCATTGAGGCCTTGAAGTGCATTTTTAGCATTTGTCTACTGACATTATACTGACTTCTTTGACTTAAAAATAGGCAGGAAAAAAACCTCACCAAATTAAACTGCTTTATCTTCAAACTGACTCTGAATTTATCAGTTGGGAAAATATGGGGTGGGGGTGAAATTTAAGATCTATTTGAACAGAACTTTGGGTTCTTTTGTGTTGTTTCAGCCAAGAAAGAATGAAGCTGAGTAACTTCTATGCGTCTCATGCAGGACAATAGTTGAGGCAGTGGAGTGGAGTTGGGAGACTTGGATCCAGTCACTGTTCTGCCACTTACCAGCTGTGTGACTTTGAGCAAGTCCCTTAACCTCCCTGGGAACCATAATCCCAGCCTCTGTCTCTTAGCTGCTAGCTTCTGACCATCAGGGACCAAAAGACTCTATATTTGAAAAAGTGTGACATTGTCTGATGTCCAGACAACCCCTTCAGCCAACTCCTCAAAGTCAGTCACGGTTCGTTCCCTTCTGGATAATGAGATTGGCTCCCACATTCAGCATTTGTACTGCACAGCAGGCACAGTCCTATAGTTTAGGGTAACTCGTGTGTGCTCAGTCGCTTCAGTCGTGTCCAGCTCTTTGTGACCTTATGGACTACAGCCTGCCAGACTCCTCTGTTCATGGGATTTCCCAGGCAAGAATACTGGAGTGGGTTGCCATGCCCTCCTCCAGGCAATCTTCCTGAGCCAGGGATCGAACCCGCATCTCCTGCATTGCAGGCGAATTCTGCAGAGCCACTGAAGAAGCCCCGTGGTATAGGGTAGTGAAAGTGAAAGTGAAGTCACTCAGTTGTGTCTGACTCTTTGCTACCCCATGGACTGTAGCCTACCAGGCTCCTCAGTCCATGGGATTTCCCAGGCAAGAGTACTGGAGTGGGTTTGCCGTGCCCTCCTCCAGGCAATCTTCCTGACCCAGGGATCGAACCCACATCTCCTACATTGCAGGCAAATTCTCTGCAGGCTTCTGCAGAGCCACTAAAGAAGCCCCATGGTATAGGGTAGTGAAAGTAATAGTGAAGTCACTCAGTTGTGTCCGACTCTTTGCGACCCCATGGACTGTAGCCTACCAGGCTCCTCAGTCCATGGGATTTTCCAGGCAAGAGTACTGGAGTGGGTTGCCATTTCCTGTGCCAGGGTATCTTCCCGACCCAGGGGTCGAACCTGGGTCTCCCACATTGTAGGCAGACCCTTTACCATCTGAGTAGAGTGGTGGCTAAAAGCTTGATTTCTGGACCCAGAATGCCTAACTTTAATTCCTAGTCCCTACATTTATATCAGTGTAATTTTGGGCAATCTACTTAACCTATTACTCAGTTTCCTCACCTGTAAAGAGAGAGCAACGAGGATAATAATAGTTCCTGAGACTTCAATCTTATTTGGAAATGAAGTCTTTGTAGATGTAGTTAAGGATCTTGAGGTCATTCTGGTTTTAGTATGGGGCCTAAATCTAATCACTGGTAGATAAGAGAGAGAAAGGAGAGGAAGATCTACTGCGCACAGAGACCGGGGAAAAGGTCATGTGCAGACAGAGGCGGACAGTGGATGATGTAGCCATAGCCAGGGAATGCCAGGAGCCGCCAGAGGCTAGGCAAGGCAAGAAAAGAATCTCTCCAGCGCCTTTGGCCCCATTGACACCTTAATTCTGGACTTTTAGCCTCTGGAATTGTGAGAGAATAAAATTCTATTATTGTCAGTCACCCACGTTGGTGGTAACTTGTTGTGGCAGCCATAGGAAGCTGATACAGATGATGATAATAGTACCTGGAAGGAGTGTTGTGAAGGTTAAATGAGTTGCTGTGTGTAGAGTGCTGAGAACATAATCTGGAATACCGTGAGGGCTCTTTTGTAGGTTGTTATGTATTGTTAGCTCATTGACTCTTACCTAGCAACCCTATGAAGTCTGTACTATTATGAATCATCTTGCATGCAGGGAATTGGAGGATTAGAGACTGAGCAAAGGTGAGGTTATCTGGACTCTGCTCCAGGTTGAGCCACCCCTCAGAAGTCTGTGGAGTTTGGCTTTGGGGTGATGGATCCAGGTGACTTTTGGTTTGGAGGCCCCTCATAAGGATGTACTCTCAGCGAAGATTTAGCAGCTCTGAGCTACCAACGAGAACAGAAGGTATAGAGAAGATCTATCATGATATGGTTCTTACTCCTCCTGGAAGTGTCTTCCCAGCCCTGGTCTTAGCATAGGCTCTATTCTAGCAGAGCCAGGCTCTATCCAAACTTGACTGAGTGGTTGTCCTATGAGCTGACTTCACTGGGGTGCCTCAGCACCTCACTACAAGAGGCAGAGATCTGCCACCTAAAAGACCACACCCTCCTTCTTTGGCGTCTTCAAAGGTCCCTGGTGGTCCCTGATTTACCGTGGTGTTGAATATAAATTATACCAATGATTAGAAAGAAGTCAGATCACTTAGAGTAAGACCAAACCCTCACCAGAACCTGCAAAGCCCTATGAGCAAGGCACCCAGTGACCCCACCCCTGACCCTCTCTTACTCTTTTCCCCTTCATTACTCTTCCAGCCACACTGGCCTCATGCCCAGGTACTGTTCCACCCCTGAGCCTTTGTACA
Source organism: Bos javanicus (assembly GCF_032452875.1). Taxonomy (NCBI): domain Eukaryota; kingdom Metazoa; phylum Chordata; class Mammalia; order Artiodactyla; family Bovidae; genus Bos; species Bos javanicus. The sequence goes on from NC_083893.1 coordinate 17,128,404, forward strand.
TGCAATTCCAGTTACCTTAAATGCTCTTGGCCAAGTGGTGTGCTTGCTGTCTCTTTGTCCCTATCACTTTTAATATCACCGTCTCTGCCTCTTTACCTGCCTTTTCTCATTTCTTAGTGCTTATAATTATTAACATAGTATAAACTTTACTTGTTTTATTTTTTCAAACTAGAATATAAGCACCATGAAATGGAAACATTTGTTTTGTTCACTGCTGTAACTCTAGCCTCAGGCAGGACTAGTGAATAGTGTAAAGCATTGAATAAATAATTGTTGACTGACTAATAGAACAATGAATGAAATAACAACTACAGAACTCCCAAACCAAAATAGGCCAATCCGTTAAATATCTAGAGGTAAGCACATGAAGAGAGGAGTACAGGAACCACTGAGCTTTGAAGCATATGGAGGGAAGCATAGCCTCCTATTGAGCTTGAGTTTGAATGTGACAAGGAAAAAGATTTGGTGGAGAAAGAGGGGAATAGAATTCCAGCTGAAGGAAATCTCATGTTGAAAAATATCAGCATCCAAAATTCATTGATTCATTCAACTAGGACTATAGCAATGAACAAACCAGAAAAAAGTCGTGGCACTTAGGGAGCGTACAGTCTAGTGGTCGTAATGTCAGGCAGTATGATCTCGGACACACACATCTGCTTATTGGAATGGTGAGATGAGAAGCGCTTAAATTTCTAAAGGGCTGAGAGGGCTAGGTAGACAGTGAGGCTTTCATCTGGCAATCAGAAGGAAACTACCTTCATTCTTAATCAGGAAGAGCCCTGGGAATATCAATTATGGAGGAATTCTGCAGGTGCATGAAGGATGGATTCTGATAGGAAAAAGAATTAGGGAGATACCAGAAAGGGTTATTATAGAGAAGTGGTGGTGATTGGAACAGAGGGATGGGTGTTGCCATAGAAGAGGTTGAGTCTAAGGGACCTGGAAGGAAGCAGCTGAGAAAGGATCTTAAAGCCCCTGAATGTGAGAACAATCTAAGTATGTGTCACCAAGAACTCCCTGATGGAGAGGAAGGAAGATGGCAGAGAGGGGGCAGAGACTCTAGGAGCTGGAGAAATGGCAAAGTCAGATTAGGACCAGTCCCCTGAGCTTCAGTGATTGTCCCATCACTGCGCTGTGTAAACACAGGAAGGGACCACAGCACTCCACTGATGTTTACTCTCCAGTGCTTGTCTGTATTGGCTGTTTTGTTCTCTATACGACAAGCCAAGCTTGGTCTGGATGTAACCCATCAGAAATTGGAAACAATTTGAATCTAATGCATCACACTGAATCTGCAGAGCAAAACTTCTGGGTTTTTTTTTTTTTTTTTTTGCCTAAAATCCACCACATCTGCCAACACCCCAAATCTTTCTTAATTAATAGAGTGAAATTTTAAGATAAAACATCTTGGTATCATAAAGTAGAGAAGCTGGGATTTCTCTGTATTGCAGAATTTTGACTAAGGACAAATTACGTAATTTTAATCTTTAATAGGATGCCAGCTCTGGATGTCATGATAACTGTTTCTATTAGAGTTAAAAAGAATCAGCTTTTTTGCCTCTGACGTAGCTAATTGGCTTGAAATCAGCCTGTTTTGTCAAAGCTTGGGTTTCCTTCAGTTTTGTCTCTGTTAACTGAAGAATTGACATTTCTACCTGGCTCTTAGCTCAAACAGAGAAGGTTTCTCATTCGTCCTGTGACAGGAAGGGAATAAGAGGGCAGGGGCAGTCTTGAGTTCCTTAGGATAGTGGGAAAATTCAAAGCAATATAACACTTCATCATTAAGATATTTTTGGTAAAAATGTTTCTTGAAATTGTTTTTTAAAATATAATTTCACATTGTATGATACAAACCACATTTCTGTTATCCACAAGGGAAATGAAGAGCTTTTCACGGAGATACAGTCATTGTGAATTTTCCGTAATAGAACTTGACTGTAGCAGACATGACATCTGAAAGAGCTCTGGGGCCTAGGAAGAAGGGCAAGTTACTAAAGTGGTTCCCTGTTAGGAATACGTCTTAGATAAGTTCACCCCTGGACCCCCATATCTGTTGTTTTGCTCAGTCTGTTTAGTCGTGCCTGACTCTTTGCGACTCCGTGGACTGTAGCCTGTCAGGCTCCTCTGTCCATGGGATTCTCCCGGCAAGAATACTTGCGTGAGTTGCCATTTCCTTCTCCAGGGGATCTTTCCGATCCAGGGATCAAATCTGTATCTCCTGCATCTCTTGCATTGCACATGAATTCTTTACTGCACCGAACCACCTGGGAAGCCCCCACATCTGGTACCACTTCCTAAGAAGAACCTGGCTTCCTCCCAAGTGATAATGACTTCTGAAAACTATCTGCATAGTTCATAGAAAGCATAGTATTTTAATTATTCCTCTCTAAGTAACTTAGTTCACATGAAAAAGTCATTATTTTTTTGATAATACAGCTTTTGAAAAATTCCTAAATTTCCTCTCTGATTTAAGTTCTTTTTGTTATCATATCTTTGATAAGACAAATGTGATGAAAGACTTGAATATATTCTAATAATATGGATATCACTGCAAAAGCTGGGCAAATGTGGGAAAGTATACTTTCTTTTTAAAATTATTTTTTATTGAAGTATAGTTGATTTACAGTGTTGTGCTAATTTCTGCTGTACAGCAAGGTGACTTAGTTATACAATATATACTTTTTTGTTTTAAATATTCTTTTCCAGTATGGTTTATCCCAGGAGACTAGATATGGTTTCCTGTGCTATACAATAGGACCCTGTTGTTATCGATTCTAGATGTGACAGTTCGCTTCTACTAACCCCAAACTCCCAAACCGTCACTGTCCTCTCGCCCCTCCTCCTTGAAACCACAAGTCTGTTCTCTGTGAGTCTGTTTATGTTTTGTAGATAGGTTCATTTCTGCCATATTTTATATTCCACGTGGAAGTGACATCATATGGTATTAGTCTTTCTCTTTCTTCCTTACTTCACTTAGGAAGATAATCTCTAATCCTATTCATGTTGCTGCAAATGGCATTGTTTTGTTCTTTTTATGGCTCAGTAATATTCCATCATATATACCACATCTTCCTTATCCATTCATCTATTGATGGACATTTAGGTTGCTTCCACATCTTGGCTATTGTAAATAGTGCTGCAATGAATATTGGAGTGCATGTATCTTTTTGAAATATGGTTTCCTCGGGATATACGCCCAGGAGTAGGATTGTGGGATCCTCAGTTCAGTTCAGTTCAGTCACTCAGTTGTGTTCAACTCTTTGTGACCCCGTGGAATGCAGCATGCCAGGCCTCCCTGTTCATCACCAACTCCCAGAGATTACTCAAACTCATGCCCATCGAGTCGGTGATGCCATCCAGCCATCTCATCCTCTGTTGTCCCCTTCTCCTCTTGCCTTCAATCTTTCCCAGCATAAGGGTCTTTTCAAATGAGTCAGCTCTTCGCATCAAGTGGCCAAAATATTGGCGTTTCAGCTTCAACATCAGTCCTTCCAAAGAATATTCAGGACTGATTTCCTTTAGGATGGACTGGTTGGATCTCCTTGCAGTCCAAGGGACTCTCAAAAGAGTCTTCTCCAACACCACAGTTCAAAAGCATCAGTTCTTCAGTGCTCAGCTTTCTATATAGTCCAACTCTTACATCCATATATGACTACTGGAAAAAACATAGCTTTGACTAGATAGACATTTGTTGGCAAAGTAATGTCTCTGCTTTTTAATATGCTGTCTAGGTTGGTCATAACTTTCCTTCCAAGGAGTAAGTGTCTTTTAATTTCATGGCTGCAGTCACCATCTGCAGTGATTTTGGAGCCCAGAAAAATAAAGTCAGCCACTGTTTCCACTGTTTCCCCATCTATTTGCCATGAAGTGATGGAGCCAGATGCCATGATCTTAGTTTTCTGAATGTTGAGCTTTGAGCCAACTTTTTCACTCTCCTCTTTCACTTTCATCAAGAGGCCCTTTAGTTCTTCTTCACTTTCTGCCATAAGGGTGGTGTCATCTGCATATCTGAGGTTATTGATATTTCTCCCAGCAGTCTTGATTCCAGCTTGTGCTTCCTCCAGCCCAGCGTTTCTCATAATGTACTCTGCATATGAGTTAAATAAGCAGGGTGACAACATACAGACTTGATGTGTTTCTTTTCTTATTTGGAACCAGTCTGTTGTTCCACGTCCAGTTCTAACTGTTGCTTCCTGACCTGCATACAGACTTCTTAGGAGGCAGGTCAGGTGGTCTGGTATTCCCATCTCTTTCAGAATTTTCCACAGTTTCTTGTGATCCACACAGTCAAAGGCTTTGGCATAGTCAATAAAGCAGAAGTAGATATTTTTCTGGAACTCTCTTGCTTTTTTGATAATCCAGCAGATGTTGGCAATTTGATCTCTGGTTCCTCTGCCTTTTCTAAAACCAGCTTGAACATCTGGAAGTTCACGGTTCACATATTGCTGAAGCCTGGCTTGGAGAATTTTGAGCATCACTTTACTAGCGTGTGAGATGAGTGCAGTTGTGCAGTAGTTTGAACATTCTTTGGCATTGCCTTTCTTTGGGATTGGAATGAAAACTGACCTTTTCCAGTCCTGTGGCCACTGCTGAGTTTTCCAAATTTGCTGACATATTGAGTTTAGCACTTTCACAGCATCATCTTTTCGGATTTGAAATAGCTCAACTGGAATTCCATCACCTCCACTAGCTTTGTTTGTAGTGATGCTTCCTAAGGCCCACTTGACTTCACATTCCAGGATGTCTGGCTCTAGGTGAGTGATCACACCGTCGTGATTATCTGGGTTGTGAAGACCTTTTTTGTACACTTCTATGTATTCTTGCCACTTCTTCTTAATACCTTCTGCTTCTTTTTGGTCCATACCATTTCTGTCCTTTATTGAGCCCATCTTTGAATGAAATGTTCCCTTGGTATCTCTAATTTTCTTGAAGAGATCTCTAGTCTTTCCCATTCTATTGTTTTCCTCTATTTCTTTGCACTGATCATTGAGGAAGGCTTTCTTTTCTCTCCTTCCTATTTTTTGGAACTCTGCATTCAAATGGGTATATCTTTCCTTTTCTCCTTTGTTTTGTCTTCTCTTCTTTCCACAGCTATTTGTAAGGCCTCCTCAGACAGCCATTTTGCTTTCTTGCATTTCTTTTTCTTGGGGATGGTCTTGCTCCCGTGTAATTCTATTTTTATTTTTCTGCAGAACCTCCATACTGTTCTCCATAGTCACTGCACCAAGTCATATTTCCACCCACAGTGTAGGAGGGTTCCCTGGAAAAGTACACTTTCAACTGTTCAGTGATAATAATGATAGTAAATATTCTCATTTTAAAAAGGAAGAAACAGAGTCACTTCAAGCTATTTTCCATCTCAGGGCTTTTTCAGCTTGTGCTTCCTCTTCTTGAAATGTTATTTCTCCTTCTCATAACTGGTGTTTTCTCTCCTTTAAGGTCTAAGCTTAAATGTCATCTTCTCAGAGAGTCTTTCCTGACCCTTAGTCTCATCTCCCTACCCCAACTCTGCTGCAAGTCACTCTATAACATTTATTGGTTTGAATTTCTCCTCCATACTTTTCATGACCTCAAGTCCTTATCTGCAGACTTCTTTTCTGACTTATCTGGGCTTCCCTGGTGGCTCAGATGGTAAAGCGTCTGCCTACAATGCAGGAGATCCGGGTTCAATCCCTGGGTCGGGAAGATCCTCTGGAGAAGGCAATGGCACCCCACTCCAGTACTCTTGCCTGGAAAATCCCATGGATGGAGGAGCCTGGTAGGCTACAGTTTATGGAGTCACAAAGAGTTCGACACGACTGAGCAACTTCACTCACTCATCTTCCCAACTAGATGCCATTCCAATGAGCAGGGACCTTTTTGGTCATTTTCATTGGATTAGCACCCAAATTGATGAAAGGAAAATGAAATAATCAAAACTGTCATATTTACAGAAACAAAAGAATAGGTAGACCTTTTGAACAGTTTGAGGGAGTATTCACAATTCTGTTATAGTAGAATTATTATTGCAGTGTGCAATTTTTAGATTAGATTTCTAAGTTTTCATCTAAAACACATGCTGCTTATAAGCTGTGTTTGTCAATATCACCACTTTGGGAACCAAGATAGGTAAAATTAGCTAAGGGGCTCTTTTCCAGATTCCACAGCCCTGGCAGCAAAAAGGACATTCCTGTCACAGTTGTATCAGGATGTTTTAGCTTCAAGGTATTTAAATCATCACTCTAATTGGATCAAAGCTTGAGTCTCATGAGAAGATCAGATCAGGATAAGTTGTTTCAGCAGCTCAAAATGCTTCAAGAACTCAAATTCTTTCCATCTCTCTGCTCTACCATCATTGGCTGGACCATGTCTGACGAAGAAGAGAGAATGCTTCCTTTCTTTTCCTAAACTTGCTCCAGCAGTCTTCCTTCAGGGTCTCACAGGCTGTTTTGGTGGTATATGCCCACTGTTGAACCAGTTACTGAAGAGGGAAGGAGATTATGCAGAACAGTCAGCCCCTTCCCAGGAGGTATATGGGCTGCTTGGGGGAGCGGCAGGCATCTGAACAAAACTGAGATTCCTTTGGGAAGGGAGGAGGGGGACATTTCATTTATTGTGTATTTCATTCATTGTTCCTTTGTTTGGTAGAAATAGATAATGGTGTTGCTAAAACTTTCCCCCCTAAGTTTTGTACTGTTTGGCTTGATGGAAACAGACTGATTCAAGGTTCTAGAGGTAGATGCAGACTGGAGACCCAAGCAATTACCACCCTTTGGATTAAGTCCAAGCTTGTGCTCAAGAGCTCAAGGAGGAGCTCCTGTGTTGGCATAGCTGCCACTGCTGAGCAAGAGAGAAAGAGGAGGAGGGGACTCAAGTTCCTCTTTCAGTTGCTTCAATCCCTTGCCTTCTCTCTTAGAGAAGTGCAAACTATTTTGGAGAGCCCATCTCATTTCCACATGCTTTTTTTTTTTTTTTTTTATGCGACCCTGTCCTTCTTCCCCAGAGGCTTAGGAAAAGGTTTGGGAATAGTTTGGGAAGCTAGAGTGGAAGGATGAGAGTGGAGGGAATGGGGTAACCATCCCATTTCCTATTCACCACTGCCGCAGCCTCTGTTTATCCTGATCAAAGTAAATTTGCCTTTTATAGAATTCTCCTTCTGGAACTTTTTTACATCCTGTGATGATGAAAGTATCTACAGGATAGATAAAATAGTACAAATGATGAAATGTTTAAAACTCCACAGCCCCTATGTTATTACCTGCAGTTATTTAACATGTAAGGGTGGTTGAAGTTGAAGGTCAAGCCAGGAAATGTCATGAAGCAAAGGGACTTTGATGTTTGTTTGGTGATACATTCTGAATACTTTTTAATATTGTACTCATATTTTGGTAGATTTTAAAAATGAGGAAGGCCATCTTTGCTTTCTTTGTTTCTTTAACCTTGATAGATCTATGTGAAGTAGTGAAGTGAATGAAGTCGCTCAGTCATGTCCGACTCTTTGCGAGCCCATGGACTATAGCCTATTAGGCTCCTCTGTCCATGGGATTTTCCAGGCAATAGTCCTGGAGTGGATTGCCATTTCCTTCTCCAGGGTATCTTCCCAACCCAGGAATAGAACCCGGGTCTCCTGCATTGTAGACAGACGCATTGTAGACAGACGCTTTACCCCCACCAGGGAAGTCCATATAGATAGATCTATATGACCTAGTAAACAAGCTGCCAGTTTGGGATTTTTCCTTCTTATCTTGTATCTCATCATTGACCTAAGTCTGCCCATTCTCCTTACCACAGCCACTAACTCAGTTTTGGCCCTCATCACAGTACAGAAACATACTTATGTTTTTTAACTTTTACCCAATTACTTTGCAAGTGCCTCTTGGATAAAGATCACCTGTTATCTGTCTTTGCTGTCTCCAGAAAGCCAGCACAAGGCCGTACAGAAAGGGGAGGAAAATCAATGTCTGTTCATTTTTTATTGATGTTTTCTCTTCTTCTTTTGATTTTAGAATCTGAACTGAAGGTATTTTGCTCTAAAAACATACTGAGCATACTTGGTTTCTCCTGCATCATTGCTGTGATAGCGTTGCTCGCTCTGGGGCTGACCCAGAACAAAGCACTGCCAGAAAATGTTAAGGTAACTCAAACCCCTGAGTATGTGTGTGTGTATGTGTGTATACATGTGTTTTAGGGTCCTTGGATGGGGCAGAGGGAAAGGGAAGTTATGGTAAATCAAAGCAGTAGGAGTTGAGGTTCTGGAAGCCCAGGAGCAAGTCAGTCTCCATTGAACTAGGTGAGTAAAATGGTAGCGGATGCTTATTCTGGAGGAGAGAATGCCTTGGATCAATTAGGGATGGAAAGACAATTGTCTTTACGATTGTTCAGCAAACTGATTAAATCAGTATTCTAACAGAGACAAACACTTTATTCACCACATCCAGATCTGTGATATATTGTGTTGGTTTCCATAACTCTAGTACTATCTCTACTTCCTACTCTTTGTTTCCTTGTGGAAACAATGAACTCTTTGTTTACTGAACACTGCATTCTTTGTTCTTACTCCATTATTATCACTATCACCAAAATAATAAACTTTACTAGACAGCTCTGTATAAAGCACTTTGGAAGTCAAAGAGTCTGGAGAAGACTTGTTCCTCATCTCTAAAATATTAAAAAGAAATCAATTTAAAGGTCAATTTTTAAAAAGCCCCTGGAGACCACATACATGTATTGAATATAGTAATTTGAAATGAATTCATGGCTGTATAGATTTCTTGTAAAATCTCTACATTTGAAGAGCTTGTGTGTGTGTGTGTGTGTGTATCATTAAAAATAATTAAGGTCATTAACTCTGCTGTGATTTATTTCTGCTTCCTTTCAAATTCATCAAAGTTCAATTTCAAAGACATGAATATCTCACTAATACCTTGTAATATGTTCATTATTTAAGCCATTAATTTAAAAGCATACAGTAAGTTTAAGTTTTTATTGTAAACACATTGATTTTAAACTTTCATTTGAATTATAGTTAATAAATCTTCAAGGGCCCAGAGACCAGTGTGCTAATAAACACAAACATATGTGTGGGCAGTGACATATCCATGGAAGCCCTGAAATGCATATGCAAAAGTATATATATTTTTGCATTTGAATATACTAAATTTGAGCCACTTACTCAAATCATTTGCTCTATAGCAGAGGCCTGCATGTTACATTGGCCTCTGTTCGCCACACACGTTCAACCCAGCGGGGCTGCGCACAGTAGTCCCTTTGTCAGCACTGAAGGCTGATACTATCTCACTGTCAATGGTCTCTTGACTTTAAGTATCCAGCGATGCTGGCTGTCTTGGCTAAACTTCACTCACAATTGAAGCCTCATGACATTTTGGTTTTGCTGTTTGTTTACCAGCTCTGAAAGTATGTGATTGCCTTCTTGATTTGACCTTTTTATATGTTCATTATTGCATCACTGGTGAGGGAGATGGCTTAGGAGGCAAATCCATGACAGACTTAGACTCTGTTCTCAGTGAATACTTGTGGTCATGATGACTTTTTGTTGTTCATGATGCTTGTCTTCAAAACTGTTGTGATTCTGTGTTACTGTGTTGGCCTGGAAAAATGGAACAAGGCCTTTGCATCTAAAGTGAATCTTTATAGTAGTATGATTGGCCCGATCCCACTAGGACCCTCTGAAGAGCTGTGGAGAAAGCACTTCTGAATTACTGCTCTAGGGATTTATCCCTGGGTTCTCATCCCTGTTGGTCAAGGGTTGCCCCAGAGGTTAGCTCCTTGGCACTTCCAGGTTGGTGCATATGTCAGAGGGGCTGTGTGGGACTACCAGGTGGTAGGAGAGAAGACCCTGTGAAGAAATAGAGAGATAAGATGCAGGTTGAGCTAGAAAAATGCTGGTCAAAAAACATGAAGTGGCCACCAAAGTTATCTGAAGCATCACTGTTCTGATACCCTTTTGTAGGAGAGAGAGTCGTTTATACACATAGTTTCAGAACAATAGAGACATGTGAATACGGAGGTAGGTGTAGTGCTACAGCTGCCCAGAGGAAGGAGGCACCAGTTGTGCCTGGCCATGTGAAGACTTCACGGAGGAGGTGGCCTTGGAGCCAAGTAATGAAGAACACTAAGGAGTTTGACAGGAGGTGAGCTAGGACATTTTCTGGACAAAGACCATACCATTTGTTGCAGAGGGGCAGCTAAAAATAAACAGATGATCCTGGAGAATCACCAACAGTTCATCATGGCTAGAATATTGAACACAGGGCAGGAAGGAATGGTGGGAGAGGAGACTGCAATCTGAGTATGCCTAGCTCAGTGATGGATATCTCATTCAGCTGTGGCAGTGCTCAAGATTGGCTCCGTATTAAAAGCTCCTGGGGAGCTTTTTAAAAATACTCATTTCTGGACTCTACCCTGGGTCAATTAGAATCTTTGGGGGTGAAGCCCAGGCATTGGTATGTTTTAGAACCTTCCCAGGTGATTTTAATGAGCAGTCATGCTTGTCAACCACTGCTTAGATTTCAAACAGGGTGTGTGCATGCATGCTCAGTCATGTCTGACTCTTTGCAACCCATGGACTGTAGCCTTGCAGACACCTCTGTCCATGGAATTCTCCAGGAAGAATATTACAGTGGGTTGCCACGCCCTCCTCTAGGAAATCTTCCCAAGCCAGGGATAGAACCTGCATCTCTTGTCTCTCCTGTGTTGGCGGACAGATTCTTTACCATTGAGCTACCTGGGAAGCAAACAGGGAGGTGGGGCACAGATTGTGTTTCTGAGATTCTTATTGGCTGGAGAGCAGATTAGAAGAGGAGAGACCAGGTAGGATATTCCTGACATTGTGTACACAAGGCAGATTAGGCTGGAACTAAGGCATTGCCATGGAATTAAGTTATTAAGGAGATACTGTGAGAGACACTGAGGTCCACCAGATCTTAGTGATTAGATTCCTTTCAGTTCAATTCAGTCTCTCAGTCGTGTCTGACTCTTCGCAACCCCATTGGACTGCAGCACGCCAGGCTTCCCTATCCATCACCAACTCCTGGAGCTTACTAAAACTCATATCCATCAAGTCAGTGATGCCATCCAACCATCTCATCCTCTACCATCCCCTTTTCCTCCTGCCTTCATTCTTTCCCAGCATCAGGGTCTTTTCTAGTGAGTCAGTCCTTTGCATCAGGTGGCCAAAGTATTGGAGTTTCAGCTTCAGCATCAGTCCTTCCAATGGATATTCGGGACTGATTTCCTTTAGGATGGACTGGTTGGAGCTCCTTGCTGTCCAAGGGACTCTCAAGAGTCTTCTTCAACACCACAGTTCAAAAGCATCAATTCTTCAGCACTCAGCTTTTTTTTATAGTTCAACCCTCACATCCATACATGACTACTGGAAGAACCATAGCTTTGACTAGACGGACCTTTGTTGGCAAAGTAATGTCTCTGCTTTTTAATATGCTGTCTAGGTTGGTCATAGCTTTTCTTCCAAGGAGTAAATGTCTTTTAATTTCATGGCTGCAGTCACCATCTGCAGTTATTTTGGAGTCCCCCAAAATAAAGTCTATCACTGTTTCCACTGTTTCCCCATCTATTTGCCATGAAGTAATAGGATTGGATACCATGATCTTAGTTTTTCGAATGTTGAGTTTTAAGCCAACTTTTTCACTCTCCTCTTTCATTTTCATCAAGAGGTTCTTTGATTCTTCTTTGCTTTCTGCCATAAGGATGGTGTCATCTGCATATCTGAGGTTATTGATATTTCTCCTGGCAATCTTGATTCCAGCTTGTACTTCATCCAAGCATGATGTACTCTGCATATAAGTTAAATAATCAGGGTGACAAGTAGCCTTGACATACTCCTTTCCCAATTTACTTATTTATAATTATCTATCATTAGATTCCTTAGAGGACCTTTTAAGATAAAGATGGAACAGCTTGGATGTCATGTTGAGAACAATCTCTCCATGCTTCTGTTTAAAGAGGGTGGTGGCCATATGCTTCTGAACGGGAAGGCTTTTGGCTGTCTCTACACATTTCCTGACTCTTCATCCCTGTCTGATTGTGGGGATCATTGATTCTGTCTGCTTGGAGTGCAACACAGCAGGGGCCATGGATTCACACCACCTAGGTTTAAACCTCAGCTCTGCTCTTATAGAGATAGGACATAACTTCTCTGAGCCTCAGTTTCTCCATTTGTAAGACAGAGCTGATCACTGATATCTTGTAGATTACTGTAGGAATTGAGTGGGATAAAGTAAACTTAGTGTGGAGTGCAGAACAGGATGCTGGCCCACCACACACCCTTGTTGTTGGTAACTTATGTGTTGTCATTATCATCTTTGCAGCCTGTCTGCCTGGTGACAAATCACCACTTATCTTTTTCCCTGCCTCTTTCCATCTGACTCACCCTCTTCTAGCCCAGTTCAGGTTAGCCCTCCAGTTCCAAAGATCCAGTCTTGTCATCTTCCTGCCTGATCCACTTTGGGTTCAGCCTGGTTGGAAAGTGGTTGCCTCATGCCTGACCATATCTCACAAAACACAAGAACTCTCTTTTGTACTGATGGCCTTACTTGCCCAGCCACCCAGGTTGTAAGCATTCTGAGGCAAGGACTGGGTTTCATTCATCATTGTATATATCGATATTTTTTTAACCTTTCACTCCATTCATTCATTTAATAAATAGTCATTGACCATCTACTCTGCTTTAGGCCCTAGGAATACAGCAGTGAGCAAGACTGGCCAGGTCCTGATCCTCATGAAGGTATAGTCTAGTGGAAGAGACAATCATTAACCAAACTGTCAACAGAATAAATGTTAAATTACTGCCAGCACAGCATCTGACTGGGGTGGCCTCACAGCAGTTTGCTGACTCAGTGAGTAGAGTGGGCTCCCTGCTTGGATGTGAAGAGGATGTGAAGAAGGAGAGCAGAATTTGTCAGCGTGGGAGGCAGGCCTCTGCCTCAGGATGCCTTCTGGGTCCTGGCTCCCCATTCTCATTCCCAGACCTCCAGTGTGTAGGGCCCAGGAATCCACACACGTAACAGGCATCCTGGGCTGTTCTCATGACATTAAAGTCTGGGAACTGCTGCTGGGTAAATTTGCAGTGACCACATTAAAACAAACAAACTTGGACCTTAATATACTGAAGAATCATTAGCTGTACCTAAATGTCCCCTGGGAAAGTGTTTTTGTCCTGTGGACCTGGTGGGGAGGTAGCTTTGAGGTCTGTTTGGCTCACCACTTCCTAAATCGCTAGCTTGTCACCGAACACTGGCAGTTAGCAACCTGTCAGGATATTGCTACAGCACAAGCATTGCACATTCTGGCACACACAGAACCCCACAAGTTTCTCTCTAAGGCACCAAACTGACCCTGTCCAAAACCACATGCCTTCATTAAAACCTGCCACTTCCCTGGAATGCTAGCTCAAGGGCCAGACAGCTTTGATTTCAACCCCAGATCTGCCATTTGCTAGCTTTGAGACTTCTGGCAAGCAATTCTCTCCACACATCAGTTTCCTTATATGTAACATGGTGATAATAGCTACTTGGAAGATGGCTGTAAGGATTAAATGGAATGGGACTGCCAACTCACTTACCAGAGTGCCCAGTGTATCAGAAGCTCTCAGTGGAGGCCAGCTGTCCACACTGCTTTGGGGATGAGTTTAAGGAAAGACCCTCAGCTCTTGGTGTGTTGTGGTCATTGGGCTGGTGCTCCCAAGGTTTCCAACTGCTGCAAACCTGTGCGGGGCATCTGCTTTTGTCACTGGGAACTAAGATGCTATTTTTAGGACAGCGCTTGCAATTTTATCTTTTTTTAATGGAGAATTTGGAAGAATGTGCATCAATTTTCAACCTCAAATACTCTTGGAAAATAACTATAGTATTTTCACTCCACTGGATTTAAAAACAAAACAACAAAAACAAAGCAGCAACACCTGGAGATGAGAGGTGGTGAATGTACTTAATGCCACACTTTACACTTAAAAATAGTTAACATGGTCAATTGTAGGTTCTGTGTATTTTACCACAATTTAAAAAATAAAAATAATAGACAACAAAACTGCAGTTTGTATTAAAGGTCTAGTAACTCCAGCTAAAGAAAAAAGAAAAGAAGAAAATGGTCCCTAATTGTTTCCAGGTGCTTCCAGCATCACTGTAGCTAATGCAGACCTGATTTGTTTATAGAGAACTAGAGTCATTCAAAAGGACAAGCTCTGTTTATTCTAAAGGGCTCACAGAAACAGAGCGATGAGGTTGCTGAAGTTACCGTTAAAACTACAGGGCTTTTAAGAAAGATTCTGAAGGACCAATATGTGTGAAGAAACCAAAAAAAGTGAATTCACATGTTACCTGACTTCTGGGGGTTTTGTTTGGGGGAGGGTTGGAACTCAGCCCCATGGTATTACTTTATATTAGACTATGCATATTCATGTCTTTTAGGACTGGAAGGAGTTTAGGGACCATATAGTTCTAACTCCCCTCATTCGTCCATGTGACTCAGCAATTGTCTGTTGAATTCCTTCTTTGTACTAGGAATAGGATCTACAGTGGTAGGTACTGGATATACCGTAGTAAGCAACACAGACTTGCCCTAACATGGCTTAGAATCTAACCGGGAAGACATATTAATCAACTAGTCACATAAATATGTAATTACACATTGTTATAAGTACTGTCTTTAGAGGAAAAACACAGGCACTCCGAGGCGTGAATTAAGAGGGTAGATTCGAATCTGAGAAGGTCAAACAGGGCTGGGTCTCAAGTGAAGGGCTCTCGGGGCCAAGGCTCTGGAACAGAAATCTCATGGCCAGTGGGGAACTGAGACTAGAATAGCATGAGGGCAGTTGTTTTCTGAGCAAGGAGAGGGTTGAACATCCCGGTTCTGCCAAGTCAAGGGTAGAAGCATGTCATCTGATGTTCCAATTTTCTCTTTCTTTTCACATTGAAGGAGACTTACTCAGAAGCTGGGCTTATGACATTTGCAGAGGTAGAATCATTTCCATCCTAAGACAGGATCTTCCCCACCTCCACATGGCCTCTAGTCTCCCTGAGCTCAGGCTTGGCTGCTACCCCATCTCCGAATCTTCACCAAGGCTCCAACATTCATGTCTCATGAACCAACACCCTCTTTCTAGACCACTGCTTCTATTCACTCAACATAGCTCATCAAGACCAATTATGATTGATAAAATCATGTACATGACCAAAAACTAGCTTAAGATCAGGATTTACACAGTCTGATCACAACTATATAAAAATTACCATGAATTGAAAAAGATCAGAAGGGAATAAAGGAACAGTGATGTCTAGTTGGTGAAATCGTAAATGTCTTTTTTCCTTTTCTCTTAATTTTCTAGATGCTGTTTAATAAACTTGTAGTACTTTTTAAAAATGAAGTAATATTGAAAATAATATTAAGAGGACGTCAGATCTCTAGCTCACTACTCAAATCTTTGATTTTTCTTTGATGTGAAGGACATACGGGCTTTTAGAAATGTCTGAAATATGAGCTACAGAGAAACACTGGGTAGAGTGATAACATGGCAAGCACTTCACAAAGCATTTCTATAGGGTGGAGATTGTATTTAAAACGTAATTCTGTTGTCACCGAGTCTGGGGGATGCCAGCTTAAACGAGGTTAAGCGGGTTTCTCCACTGTCAGACTTCTCTGAAGCAGTTACTACATAGTGGGTTCGTGAGCCCAGGATGGGGAGCAAGCATTCCCCAAACTTCTGGGAAGCTTTCTTCGCCCAGGTCCTTGCAGGCTTAGTGCTTTGGAAAATGCTGGTGTGAGGAAAGAGGATAAAAGCTAGTGGCTCCTGGGGTTCTAGATTGGTCAGGTGAGGTACAACTATGTAAGTACCCATTCAAGTCAAACTGCTCTGGAATGAACTGTGAAATTCATTTCAGTTAGGTGAAATGGACTGCCAACTCTATAATGAGCCAGCAATGAACGGCAAATGAACATGCTTTTAGTGTTGCAACAATGAAAGGCAAACGCCCCATATGTTCAAACTTAAGAATTTCCAGACAATCAAGATTTACCTATCCATAAGACAGCAAGCGATGCCAAATTTTTTTTTTTTTTTTTTGTGCAATACATTTTGGAAGACAAAAAACATTTAGTACAATTCAACAGTTTAGCTGCTATATATATAAGGTGAAATGTGTATGTCAATTCCTGTGTTAAAGTCGCTCTACCCGCCCTTCTCAAGCACTTGTCAAATGAAATGTGGTGAAAGTTGTCGTTTCTCAACCACCTCACTGTGCAAGGCCTTGGTGAAACAGGCCGATAGGATCAAGCCCGGTCCCTCTGTTCTACTGGAAGAGTAGCTTTCATGTCAACAGAGTAGACAGAATAGAACATCCAGCTTCCAGAATAAGGCTGCTTGCGCTGCTGCCTAGCTAGCCTTTATCATGTCCTTCTGTGGTTAGAACATTTTCTGGCAGGGAGAATTCAGGGACCCTGCTAGGCAAAAGCAGGGTTTTCTGCCGTGTAAGCCCTGAGGCTCTTTCTCCACGCTGGGAGGTTTCCCATGGGTTCAAAGGCCCCAGACCTCAGTTAGATTCCTCTCTGTGCACAGAGGTCACCACCTCAGGCGATTCTTTGTTTGATCTCACTGCAGAGGCTTAGTTGCAGAGGAGTCTATGCCGTTTCTTTCTTCACCGTGCCCAAAACCAGAATGCAGACCCTTTTCTTTATAAGGGTGTAATGCTGGTCACCAAAGGGAAGTCCCACTGTGCCAAAGGGGGCAGAGAACACTGTGGAGGTTATGCAAGGTCAGGGAGGCTCACACAGCAGGACAGCGGCACTCCCTGGTGGCGAAATGGAAGAAAACTCGACACCTCAATAAGCTTGACATTTAGCTCTGCAGTGGTTCAGCTACTCTTGCCTGGAAAACCCCATGGACGGAGGAGCCTGGTAGGCTGCGGTCCGTGGGGTCGTGAAGAGTCAGGCACGACTGAGCGACTTCACTTTCACTTTTCACTTTCATGCACTGGAGAAGGAAATGGCAACCCACTCCAGTGTTCTTGCCTGGAGAATCCCAGGGACGGGGAGCCTGGTGGGCTGCTGTCTATGGGGTCGCACAGAGTCAGACATGACTGAAGCGACTTAGCAGCAGCATCAGTGGTTCAGGGAGGTCAGTTAATTCTAATTCTTCTTTTCTCCCTGGAGGCTCTTAGGTTCTTCCCAGGTGATAAGACAATATGAGGCGATAGATGTAAAACAACTGCTGACTTAAGCAGTATCAAGGGGCAGACCACACTGTGAGGTCCGCAGCTCAGATGGGCAGCAAAGTGTGACTCAAGTGAGTGGCTGGCTCACACTTGAGAAGCGCCTCCGTGGTTTCTCATCCTTTTCCTTTCCTTTCCCTTCCATTTATTTTGCTTCTTGTTTCTTTCTAGGATAGCGGTGACAAATAAAAGTCACCCGAGCCACCATACTCTCTTCACAAGCCTGTGGCAGACACTGATAACCATGTCATTTATTTTCCTGATTAAACCCAGGGGTGTCACTAAAGATGAGTATTAATTGCTCAAAATGGGCATTGGGCAGTCTGCTTGTGTGCTAAGTTGCTTCAGTCTTGTCCAACTTTTTGTTACCCCATGGACTGTAGCCCACCAGCCTCCCCTGTCCATGATATTCTCCAGGCAAGAATACTGGAGTGGGTTGCCATGCCCTCCTCCAGGGGATCTTCCCAACCCAGGCATTGAATCCACATCTCATATCTCCTGCATCGTCAGGTGGGTTCTTTACCACTAGTGCCGTGTGGGAAGCCCATTGGGCAATCTACTCCTGGGTAAATACCTGAAATAAATGGATGCTTAAGCCCACAAAATGTTTTTCACATTTGGAAACCACTCCAATGCCCAACAATGGAATGGATAAACATACAGTGCATGCATACAATGAAGCACTCCACAGAAACGGCAAGGGACAAACTATGGATCCTCACAACCTGAACGCATCTTAGAGACATGCAGAATTAAAGAAGTTAGACATCAGGGACACATACTGTGTGAGCCCATTTACTGCAGTTCAAGAACAGGCAGAACTCCTCCAAGTGACGGAAGTCAAGACTGGCTTCCTGTGGGGGAAGCTGGCTGAGAGGGTCACTGAAAACAACCTGGGGGCTAGAAAATGTTGCGTACCTAAATCAAATCCCTTATGTTTATACAGTGGAAGTGAGAAATAGATTTAAGGGACTACATCTGATAGACAGAGTGCCTGAAGAACTATGCACAGAGGTTTGTGACATTGTACAGGAGACAGGGATCAAGACCATCCTCAAGAAAAAGAAATGCAAAAAAGCAAAATGGCTGTCTGAGGAGGCCTTACAAATAGCTGTGGAAAGAAGAGAAGTGAAAAGCAAAGGAGAAAAGGAAAGATATACGCATTTGAATGCAGAGTTCCAAAGAATAGCAAGGAGAGATAAGAACGCCTTCCTCAGCAATCAATGCAAAGAAATAGAGGAAAACAACAGAATGGGAAAGACTAGAGATCTCTTCAAGAAAATTAGAGATACCAAGGGAACATTTCAGGCAAAGATGGGCTCGATAAAGGACAGAAATGGTATGGACCTAACAGAAGCAGAAGATATTAAGAAGAGGTGGCAAGAATACACAGAAGAACTGTACAAAAAAGATCTTCACCACCCAGATAATCACGATGGTGTGATCACTCACCTGGAGCCAGACATCCTGGTATGTGAAGTCAAGTGGGCCTTAGAAAGCATCACTACAAACAAAGCTGGTGGAGGTGATGAAATTCCAGTTGAGCTATTTCAAATCCGAAAAGATGATGCTGTGAAGTGCTGCACTCAATATGCCAGCAAATTTGGAAAACTCAGCAGTGGCCACAGGATTGGAAAAGGTCAGTTTTCATTCCAATCCCAAAGAAAGGCAATGCCAAAGAACGCTCAAACTACCACACAATTGCACTCATCTCACACGCTAGTAAAGTAATGCTCAAAATTCTCCAAGCCAGGCTTCAGCAGTATGTGAACCGTGAACTTCCTGATGTTCAAGCTGGTTTTAGAAAAGGCAGAGAAAAAAAAAAGGCAGGGGAAGCAGAGATCAAATTGCCAACATCCGCTGGATCATGGAAAAAGCAAGAGAGTTCCAGAAAAACATCTATTTCTGCTTTATTGACTATGTTAAAGCCTTTGACTGTGTGGATCACAAGAAACTGTGGAAAATTCTGAAAGAGATGGGAATACCAGAGCACCTGACCTGCCTCTTGAGAAACCTGTATGCAGGTCAGGAAGCAACAGTTAGAACTGGACATGGAATAACAGACTGGTTCCAAATAGGAAAAGGAGTACATCAAGGCTGTATATTGTCACCCTACTTATTTAACTTCTATGCAGAGTACATCATAAGAAACGCTGGGCTGGAAGAAGCACAAGCTGGGATCAAGATTGCCAGGAGAAATATCAATAACCTCAGATATGCAGATGACACCACTCTTGTGGCAGAAAGTGAAGAAGAACTAAAGGGCCTCTTGATGAAAGTGAAAGAGGAGAGTGAAAAAGTTGGCTTAAAGCTCAACATTCAGAAAACTAAGATCATGGCATCTGGTCCCATCACTTCATAGATGGGAAAACAGTGGAAACAGTGAGAAACTTTATTTTTTGGGGTTCCAAAAATCACTGCAGATGGTGATTGCAGCCATTAAATTAAAAGACGCTTGCTCCTTGGAAGGAAAGTTATGACAAACCTAGACAGCATATTAAGAAGCAGAAACATTACTTTGCCGACAAAGGTCTGTCTAGTCGAGGTTATGGTTTTTCCAGTGGTCATGTATGGATGTGAGAGTTGGACTATAAAGAAAGTTGAGCACCAAAGAAATGATGCTTTTGAACTGTGGTGTTGGAGAAGACTCTTGAGAGTCCCTTGGACTGCAAGGAGATCCAACCAGTCCATCCTAAAGGAAATCAGTCGTAAATATTCATTGGAAGGACTGATGCCGAAGCTGAAACTCCAATACTTTGGCCACCTGATGGGAAGAACTGACTCATTTGAAAAGACCCTGATGCTGGGAAAGATTGAAGGCAGGAGGAGAAGGGGACGACAGAGGATGAGATGGTTGGATGGCATCACTGACTCAATGGACATGAGTTTGGGTGGGCTCTGGGAGTTGGTGATGGATGGGGAGGCCTGGCGTGCTGCAGCTCATGGGGTCGCAAGAAGTCGGACACGACTGAATCACTGAACTGACCTTCCTCTTGGTGATGGTTTATATGGATTGCGTATGTGCAAAAATTCATCAGGACACTCTGCTATAGTCATCCCTCTCTAGAAGTCCTTTCAATGGGGCACCAATTGGAAAACTATTGTCCCAGACCTTGCTCCTCTGTTCCTCTGTATTAGAAACACAAGGCCTTAGTTAGGTCTAACTCTGATCCAAATCCAGACTGTGTCACCTAATCACTCTGAATCTTGAGGAAATTACTTAACCTCTTTGTACTTTCTTTTCTCATCTGTATATTGGGGATGAGAACAGTATGTACTTTATAGCACTGAAGGTTAAGTCAGATAATTCTCACAGAATACTCCTCACAACACTTGCTGGTGCATTTCCCATCCTCGTAAAATACGAAGTGGCAACTTTCTGTTCTGGCCACCTCATTCTTTCTCATATTGTCTTCTTACCCTTCCTCCTCCACCCTCTTCCTTTGCTTTATTCTTCTTTCCATGCCTTCTATGTTTAAGACCCAAAATCATGAAATCAAAGTACAAATCTTTTTAAATTTATTGAATACAATTTATAGTTATATTTGTAATAAAAAAACAGGTACACTTAATATTTTCGATATCTCTCTTCCAGACCTCATACATACCAGACCAATCAAATCACAAATCTGGGGGTCAGACACTGGCAGCAGTAGCCTTTGAAACTCTTCAGATGATTCTCACATGATTCCAGGCTTGGGAACTGCTGGATTAATTACTTTCTATTCCCTTTCTATTTTCTCAGCTACTTCAGTATATTGATCACCTGCCATGCTATGCTAAGTCACTTCAGTCATGTCCGACTCTGTGGACCCCACAGACGGCAGCCCACCAGGCTCCCCCGTCCCTGGGATTCTCCAGGCAAGAACACTGGAGTGGGTTGCCATTTCCTTCTCCAATGCATGAAAGTGAAAAGTGAAAGTGAAGTCGCTCAGTCGTGTCCGACTCTTAGCGACCCCATGGACTGCAGCCTAACAGGCTTCTCCATCCATGGGATTTTCCAAGCAAGAGTACTGGAGTGGGGTGCCATTGCAGGCCCCTCGTTGGGTAAAGCCTGGATGTTGCTAACGTGCAGCCAGCACTGAGAGCCATAGTTCTAGAGGGACTGGTGTGTTGGTAGATCTTGTGATCAGCACAACTCCAGGCACTCACTCCCCCAACACCCAACCCACCCTCACCATGAGTTGAAATACTTTCTCCTCATGTTTCTGAAAGCCCCTGTCTTTTGTATCCTTTGTGTTGCAAGCTGAATGTGGAGAAGAATGAGGTAATGCTGACAAGTTCTTGGTTTGTTTTGCCCTCAGTTTGGGATTGTGCTGGATGCGGGCTCCTCTCATACGAGTTTGTACATCTATAGATGGCCGGCAGAGAAGGAGAATGACACGGGGGTGGTGACTCAGATAGAAGAATGCAAGCTTAAAGGTAAGAGAAGAAAAAGGGATTGGGAGAGAGTGGGCACAAGAGAACAAGAGGCATGTGACAAGTGAAACACACGAGGAAAAGGGAAGTCAGGTGAGAACGTAGTGGAGCTGCTATTGTTGCTATTTTATAAATAATTTATTATCATTATAAAATAGTATTGGAATCAGTCCTTAATGATAAAGCCCTTGAAAAATAAACTTTAGAATAATTGGGTAATAGCTCCCGTCAACAGGACACTTCTTTGTGCTATGCACCAAGTACTGAAAATGCGTTATTTCATCCTCACAATCTCCCTGTAAGGAATGTATTCCTGTTTTTTTTTTTTTTTTTTTTCAATGAGGGCACTGAGGTTTCAAGAAGTTATGCCACTTGTTTAAGGTTACTTGAGCCAGTAAGTGATGGAACTGGAACTCAAACTGAGATCTCCAATTTAACTAAACCCTTATCGGTCATCTCATTAGCAAATATCTCCTCCTATTCAGTAGGCTGTCTTTTTGTTTTGTTGGTGGTTTCCTTTGCTGGGCAAAGACATGCACAACTTTAAACCCACGTGTTAGACAGTGGTTCTCAAATTTGAGCCTGTATCAGAACCACAGATGCCTGTTCTCACCCCAGAGTTTCTGGGTCAGTAGGTCTGAGACAAGGTCTGAGAATTTGCATTTCTAACAAGGTCCCAGCTGATGCTGATGCTGCTTGTCCAGAGAACCGCTGCTCTCAATCTTTGTCCTCTAATTTGAGGCTTGGAAGAAATTTCGAAAAGCCTTTAGCTTCTGTATAGGCAGGCAAATCATAGACCCTTAGGGCTGCAAAAAAGACCCTGTGGATCACTGAAATCTTGCTTTACAGAAAAGGAAACAAAAAATCTGAAAGTCCAGTGACTTGCAAGTAGAAACAGATCTAGGAAAAGAATCTCGCCTCCTAATTACCACTCCAGTTTTCCTGCTACTCTGAGTCACTGCACTGCCTGCTGAGTTTTTTTCCTAGTCAGTTTTCTTTTCAGGTCACAAAACAACACAGAGTTGTTGACAATAGCTCCTTCTGCTCCCTCCCATCCAACACTCCAGCACGCACTGAATGTTACCACACGGCACTGCCATCTTTGGACTTCTCTCTTGGCCTTTGGAGCCAGGGACCTACTGTTCAGTTTTAGTCAGACGGGTTACCTACGCCCCAGATAATTGACTTTTCATAGTTTGTCAGGAAAGCTGTAAATAGGAGGTGTTTCTAAGACAGCGAGTCATGGTATCCAGTGCCTGATGTCCTCAGTTTGGTCCCATAAATTCTGAGATAGTATTTCAAACATTTCTTAAAACCCGAATCCCTCATTTTATTGACTTCTATTTATTCATTGCCTTCCATTTCTGAAAGTAGTGTTGCTGTGTTAACCTAGCAGCTATCTATGGAGATTTATCCCATGCATATTTGGTCTAATAAATGGAGTAATTTTCCCTTCTCAAAAAGAGAGAGAGGGAGAGAGTTCTCTAATCAAATATTTAAACAGAAAGGTTGAGTTGAGAGCCACTAGTTACTGAAGGCCGGACTTTTTGGAATCAAAACAGTTAGCTGATAACTTGGAGCTGATTTTTCTTATTACAGTGAAGTAGACAGGCTGTTTAAAATTTGGCGAATGATACCGGTGAATGATATGGATGAGATAGAGGCCTCCCAGGTGGCTAGGTGGTAAAGAATCCCTCTGCCAGTGCAGGAGATTGAACCCAGGTTCAATCCCTGGGTCGGGACGATCCCCTGTAGAAGGAAATGACAACCCACTCCAGTATTCTTGCCTGGAGAGTCCCATGGACAGTTGAGCCCGGTGGGCTACAGTCCACAGGGTCACAAAAGAGTCAGATACCACTTAGCAGCTAAACAATAGCAGCAGCATGGATAAGGTCTGGATACTTACTATTAAAGCAAATCCTCATTAGAAAGCATTGAAAATGTACATTTTTAGCTTAAAATGAGCCAAAATTGTTGTGCTAACTTCAAAAAATTCAAGGAATCTTGGCTCTAATCCTCTCCATAGCAACAGTTTAAAAGGCTCTAAAACTGGATAAACAGTTTTGCAAGGCAGTCAGGATATCAGAATGGGAAAATTGCTGAGGAATCATGAATACTATTCCTGTTTTTTCTAACAAAGGAAGAAATTTTGCTTCAGAAATTTTAGGGGACTGGCCACAATTACGAAGCCATTCCTATCTTTTCAGTAGAAGCCCATGTGCCTGGTGCATATTTTAAATTTTATTCTTTTTTAGAAAAATTTTAAATATAAATTAATTTATTTTAATTGGAGGCTAATTACTTTACAATATTGTATTGGTTTTGCCATACATCAACATAAGTCCGCCATGGGTGTACACGTGTTCCCCATCCTGAACCCTGCTCCTCCCTCCCTCCCCATACCATCTCTCTGGGTGCCGGGCTAGCTCAGTCGGTAGAGCATGAGACTCTTAATTTTTATTCTAAATGTTACCTTTCACCTTTCTGGTCTTCTAGGAATTAGTATTTTTAACTACAGCTTTGTGGAAGAAATGTCATAAAGCAGCTATATATAGAGTAGTTATCTATAAGATCCCCATTGCAATCCGAGAGCCTGTTTTTAGGAAGGTTAGGTCATTGAATGTGAAAATTGCACCACCCAGTGGCAAAATTATTGAACAGCAAACAAAACCAGCTCGAGGTGTGACAATAAATCCTATCAAGGGTAGATTCAGTGAGTTACCCTTTAAGTACCAAAACCTAATATTGTTGTTTAGTTGCGAAGTCACATCTGACTTGCAACCGCATGGACTGTAGCCTGCCAGGCTCCTCTGTCCATGGGATTTCCCAGGCAAGAATGGGAATGAGTTGCCTTTTCTTTCTCCAGGGGATCGTTCCAGGTCAGGGACCAAACCTCGGTCTCCTGCTTGGTCTCCTGCTTGGCAGGTGAATGCTTTACCACTGAGACACCTGGGGAGCCCACCAAAACCTAACGAATATCAAAAAAAGAAGTGATGTGCTTGCATTTTCTCAGAAAACATCACTATTTTCTCTAATAATGTGACGATATGTCCTTTACTTTTAAAAACGATTTTCATCTGCTTCTACATCTTTCTCTAGGTCCCGGAATCTCAGGCTTTGCTAAAAAAGTAAATGAAATCAATGTTTATCTGACGGCATGCATGGAAAGAGCCCAGAAAGTGATTCCGTCAATCCAGCACATGGAAACACCTGTGTACCTGGGAGCCACGGCCGGCATGCGGTTGCTCCGGTATAGCAGCCCGTAGGGACTGAGAGCGGCTGGGAGCTGGGTTTGGTTGCACTAGAGCCTCTGAACTATGAGCAAATGCCACACTTCTTAACACAATTCTAGATATGCTAAACGTCTACCCCTTCCACCCCTAAGAAAGAAAATGTCAGTGAACAGATAATATTCCCAAAGTCTTTGTATGTATAATAATGGGAGTGTACATATGTAAAAAAAAAAAAAAAAAAGCCCTCGTGCTGATCTCCCCACAGGGAATTCAAGGAAGTGATGGCACAAAGAAAGATTGAGCCTGTATACTCTGATATTTGGGGTAACAGATTTAGCCATTCTATATCTGGGAGTAGGAGACCCAGAGGAGATAACAGATGTCCCAAGACACGAATTGTCACAGCACATCATTACTGGTCACCACTTAGTACCTATAGGCTTAATTTTTCATTGGTTTGTTCACTCATTCATTCAGTGTGTAGTGACAGCCTCCTCTGTCCCAGGACATAGGAGTAGACTATTCATCTCCCAAGATCTGAGTTTTGATACAGGGTGACCAATTCTTTGCTAGAGGAGTGCTCAGAGCTGCTATGGGAACATACCTGTCCCTGCCAAGGATGGGAGAAGATAAAGAAGACTCACCAGAGGAGGAGTACATGAACCAAATCATTGAGGGCTTGTTGGAGGTTGGGAGAAGGGCATCACAGGCCAAGTAGATGTTATGTATTCCATAACCTATGTTTGCTACTGCTACTGCTAAGTCACTTCAGTCGTGTCCGACTCTGTGCGACCCCAGAGACAGCAGCCCACCAGGCTCCCCCATCCCTGGGATTCTCCAGGCAAGAACACTGGAGTGGGTTGCCATTTCCTTCTCCAATGCATGAAAGTGAAAAGTGAAAGTGAAGTCGCTCAGTCGGGTCTGACTCTTAGCGGCCCCATGGGCTGCAGCCTATCAGGCTCCTCCATCCATGGGATTTTCCAGGCAAGAGTACTGGAGGGGTGCCATTGCCTTCTCTGATAACCTATGTTTATTGGACACCTATTACATGTCAGGCACAAGTCCCTCCTTTACCTGGATCTTGTGTTCTAATCACTGTACCCAGGAGGGATATGTGAGAGACCAGGGCCTGTTCAGAGGACTATAGATGGTTCTGCACAAATGGAACACAGGGTGCATAGGGCAAACATCAATAGTGACAATAATAGTGGTAGAAGCTTGTATTTGTTGGGCCCTTTCTATGTTCTCAGCACCATGTTTTAATCTCCATAACTCTACAAAGTAAGAGGTACCATTAGCTATTATTAACTACATTAAGAAAGCTGTGGTGTACAGATGTTAAAGAACTCACCAAAGGTCACACATCTGGCAAGTGGTAGAGCCCAGGTTCTGAGTGGGATTCCGAGAGGGCAAGGTTCAGAGTGCCTCGTGGGCCATGCCAAGGAGTTTGGAGTAATCTGGGAAATAATGGGAAGCCACGAAAGGATGCTACACAGCTGGTGACGCGGGTTGTTGTTCGGTTACCCAGTCGGGTCTGACTCTTTGCGACCCCATGGACTGTAGCAGGCCAGGCCTCCCTGACCTTCACCATCTCCCGGAGCTTGCCCAAGTTCATTGTCATTGCATTGGTGATGCCGTCCAGTCATCTCATCCTCTGACACCCTCTTCTCCTTCTGCCCTCAATCTTTCCTAGTATCAGGGACTTTTCCAATAAGTAGTCTGTTAGCATCAGATGACCAAAATACTGGAGCTTCAGCTTCAGCGTCACTCCTTCCAGTGAATATTCAGAGTTTATCTCCCTTAAGTTTAACTGGCTTGGTCTCCTTGCTGTCCAAGGGACTTTCAGGACTCTGCTCCAGCACCACAGTTCAAAGGCATCAATTCTTTGGTTTTCTGTTTTCTTTGTGGGCCAACTCTCACAATCGTATGTGACCACTGGGAAAACCATGGCCTTGACTATACGGACCTTTGTCGGCAGAGTAATGTCTCTGCTTTTCAACACACATCTAGGTTTGTCATAGCTTTCCTACCAGGAAGCAAACGTCTTCTGATTTCATGGCTGCAGTCACCATCCACAGTGATTTTGAAGCCCGGGGAGAGGAAATCTGTCACTACTTCCACCCTTTCCCCCTTCTATTTGCCATGCAGTGTGCCATGCACATTGGTAGAGGTGGATTGGAAGGGAGGAAAACTAGAGATAAGGAGGCCAGTTGGTAGGGTATGGAAGGCATTCAACTGAGAGATTATGGAGTCTAATGCCAGTTGGAAGGCAGCATTTTCTGACCCAGAGACTCTCAGTATTTTATCACCTAGATCTTGGAAGGGCTTCCTAGGTGGTGCAGTGGTAAAAGAATCCATCTGCTAATGCAGGAGACAAAGGGACATGGGTTTGATCCCACATTGGGATGATCCCTTGGAGAAGGAAATGGCAACCCACTCCAGTATCCTAACCCGAAAAATCCCATGGACAGAGGAGTCTGGTGGACTACAGTCCATGGGGCCGCAAAGAGTCGGACACGGCTGAGCATGCAATCCTTGGTAAAAGCAGCTATAGTCCATCTTCATTATGACAACCCTGGAAGATTTCTTCTTTAGATCTCAAGATTGCAAACCCGAAAACCAAGGCACAATATGAGAAAGTTTTTTTTTAACCAGTCTGGCACCAACTGAGTTTGGGTATCTGTCTCGGACGTTTACCACCTGGAATTTACTAGAGCCCTAATTAAAAACCTCAAGGAGAGTCCTGAGGCTGTGTAAGCAGCTCAAAGCCTCCATTAATAGCTAATGTAGCACACCTCAGCTCTAGGTTTGGTGATCAAGCAATATCCAGCTACCACCATCACAGTAGTTAAAATTATTCTGATAATTTCCTGGAGCCAGGCAACAACAATGAAAATGGTCTTTTAAGAGGACCAACCTATGTATGGATTGAAAGAATTTGGATTTGGAGAGAGGGGGCCAAAAGAGGAGTTATGCCTCAGCCCAAGGGAGGGCTCATCAGACAGCCATGTGTGGGGATCTCATCCATCTGCTTAGTCCATGAGTTTGTGGTTCAGCTTCTTCAGCTTCCTAGTAGAACAGGCTGGAAGCTCTGGCTGCAGTAGGTAGTTGTAGTTATTCAAACAAAACCAGTAACCTCAGCTCTTTGTGCAGGATGGAAAATAAACAGATGGCAGACAAGATCCTGGCTGCAGTTGCAAGCAGCATCAGCAAGTACCCCTTTGACTTCCAAGGTGCCAGAATCATCAGTGGCCAGGAGGAAGGTGCCTATGGCTGGATTACTGTCAACTATTTGCTGGGCAAATTCACTCAGGTGATTATCTCACAGCACCCAGGGAGGTGGCTCCATGGGGGTCAATGCCATTGATATATCTTGGAAAGACCTGGATCACTAAGCAGAATGAATGATGGATAAATGAGCAAATTAACTTCCTCTCATATTTGCAAGGGTCACCAGAGGTATAGTTCTCTTACAACTACTCTTACTGTTGGAGAATAAGGGAGCCGTATCTTCACGTTACAGAGACAAAGAAAAAATAAAAAAAATAGAAATGTAGAAAAATCGGTCTTACCGGGTGGCACTAGTGGTAAAGAACCCGCCTGCCACTGCAGGAGACATAAGAGACATGGGCTCAATCCCAGGGTCTGAAAGATCCCATGGAGGAGGGCATGGCAACCCACTCAAGTCTTCTTCTGGAGAATCCCATGGACGAGGAGCCTAGTGGGCTACAGTCCATAGGGTTGCAGAGTTGGACAGGACTGAAGCGACTTTGTATGCACACATGCACACATAGAAAAATTAAAAATCTATCATTGAAAATAAAGATATCTGTTATTTTCCCGATGCTATGTGTCTTGTGCTATATGCAAAGCATTTTTCATATACCATTTGATTTAATCTTCAGAATACTTATGGGAGATGTTCTCTCATTGAAAAGCCACAAATGGAGGCCTAGAGAAGGTAATTGTTCTGCCTAAGGTCCCATGGCTAATGAGCAAATGAGTGGGGATTTGAATTTTCGTCTTTCTGGCCCCTGGTTGTAAACTGGCCCTGTATTGCTACAATCTGAGCTGAGTCTCTGAAGCCCCTCTTTTCTTGCTGTTGATTTGATGCATACTCAGGAACCTCTGGTAAGCTTGGTGTCAC
Source organism: Bos javanicus (assembly GCF_032452875.1). Taxonomy (NCBI): domain Eukaryota; kingdom Metazoa; phylum Chordata; class Mammalia; order Artiodactyla; family Bovidae; genus Bos; species Bos javanicus. The sequence continues at coordinate 17,157,422 of NC_083893.1, forward strand.
CCTTATGCTCCTATGCCTTAGGAAGTCCTTGAGTCCAAGAAATCCTATGAAAAGGGAGATGTACAGAGGCTTCTACAGCTGGTGACTGTACTCTCTTTCAGAAATTGAGTTGGTTTAACCTGAAGCCAAGCAAAGACGACACTCAGGAAACCTATGGAGCTTTAGACCTTGGGGGAGCCTCTACACAAATCACTTTTGTGCCCCAAAATGAAACGACCGAGTCTCCAAACAACAACCTGTACTTCCGCCTCTATGGCAAGAACTACAGTGTATACACACACAGCTTCCTGTGCTATGGGAAGGACCAAGCACTTTTGCAGAAACTGGCCCTGGGACTTCAGGCAAGTATAACTGAATCCAGACCACCCTCCCAACAACTGGGGGCCTCCAGCCCCCACATCTTGTTTTCTATTTCTACTGCATAATTGGTCTGAAGTTGGTTGCTATACTTTCCAAACTTTTTCAGGGAGGAAATCTAAGAACATCTGGTCAATCCCTGTGAACTGTCCACTCTAGACATCACCTCCTATGTTTGTTTACTGAACTGTCTCCAAGAACACGACTCAAATCCTTTCTTTGGAAATAATTTCTCATCCCTGTAGAGCTGACAGTGAAAAGCCTAGAGTATTTTGTGTGTGTGTGTGTGTGTGTGTGTGTGTGTGTGCATGCTTTCCTCCCAAGCTTTCCGCACTATCAGTAAGATGACTGCCATGGGTAGAGGGGCTGCTGCCCTAAGGCTCCACTAAGCCTCTCATCCACAGCAGCCCCCTTTCTTCTCTTGAACAGACTGGGCTGTGGGCTGAGAATCATTTTGATACTCCTATGTCAATATGATTTATGGCACTTCTAGTTCTTGGGATTTTTGCTTCTGGCTTAGAGGTGGGGGTGGGAAGCAGGCGGGAAGATAAGCAGACCCCCAGAGAACTACCTCAGGCTCAGAATTTTGAGACCCTTGAGAGTGTTCCTTGTGGATCTGCTTCTGACCTAAGCACTTGGGGCCAATCCAAACAAGTGGAATCTCTGGGCCCAGCTTCAACCACATTAGCTTCCTATGAGTAGCAAAAGTTCATTTACATCTGATACCATTTCTGGTGCCTGTTAAACAAATACGACTATTCCCAAGGGTCAAAAAGACAGAGCAGGGGCCTACTGATGCCAGTGCTGAGTGCCTGGATGTTGCTCAGTTGCTATACATTAATGAAGCCAGACTGGTGCTTTTGTCCAAAGCATTTGCACGTGATGCCTTCAAGTGATTTTTTCCCCTTCAGGGTACAAATGGAATCATCCATGAGCCATGCTTTCACTCAAGATACATGAGGAAAATAAAGATGAGCGTCTTAAACGAAGGTTTCTGTACCAAGAGACATGAGTTGAATTCTTCATTTTATCCACTCGTTGACATTGAAATCCGTGGCGCTGGAAACTTCCAACGATGTCAGCAAAGCATCATTCAACTCTTTAACACCAGTTACTGCCCTTACTCCAGTTGCTCCTTCAATGGGGTTTTCTTGCCGCCACTCCATGGGCAGTTTGGGGTAAGTTTGTGAAATAATGATATACTTGTTAGAATGATTTTGGTTGCAAATTATAGAATATGTGCCTCCAAAGGGTTTAAATAACAGGATTCTTTATCTTCTCACATGGTAATAAGGCTTGAGATAGATAATTCTGGGCTAGTTCTTTAGCTTAACAATATCAGCTTTTCAATTATTTTCTTGGCTTTATTGTGGTGCTAAACTGGCAGCTACTGCTCTGTGCAAAGCCAATGCAGGAAAGAAAGAAATTTATCTTGCATATATCTCTCTCCAACTCTGCAGAAGTGTCAACAGACATCTTTTTAGATACCATTAGCCAGAATTTGGTAAACCAACCTGTGATAAAGGGGAATGGGTTACCATGGTTGGTTTAGACAATCACTGATCATCCCCTGGAACCAGGGAGTCTTCTTAAGCAAATTGCTTTCCTCTACCAGGTAAAATCATGAATCTGTAAGCCAGATTGTAAGGAATCTGTTAAGGCTGTTGGGTAGGCACCCATTAGAATCTGCCACAGGTGGCGTCTCAGATGTCAGAAGAAGAAGCAGCAGTTAGATGTCTTAGGTAAGGATTTCCCTCTATAAAGACACTTAGGAAGTAGAAACTGAGTAAGTCCCAAGGAAACAAGAAGATAGTGTCATTTTCATTACATCTTGAAGAGTTGGGGGACCATTTGAATCCTGACTCCAAATTCCATCTTTTCTTCATTGTTCCAGAATAAGAAAAAAATTTAAGCACAGGCTGAAAGAAGTGTCCCTAGATCTACTCATTATTTCAAATGTCATATGTTGGTCCTGAAGACCAAGAATTATAGTACTCACAGTTTATAAGTATATTGTTCCATTGCAACCCCATGGACTGCAGCACTCTAGGCTTCCCTGTCCATCACCAACTCCTGGAGCTTGCTCAAACTCATGTCCATCGAGTCGGTGATGCCATCCAACCGTCTCATCCTCTGTCGTTCCCTTCTCCTCTTGCCTTCAATCTTTCCCAGCATCAGGGTCTTTTCATATGAGTCAGTTCTTCCCATCAGGTGGCCAAAGTATTGGAGCTTCAGCTTCAGCATCAGTCCTTCCAATGAATATTTAGGACTGATTTCCTTTAGGATTGAGTGGTTTTATCTCCTTGCTGTGCAAGGGACTCTCAAGAGTCTTCTCCATCACCACAGTTCAAAGCATCAATTTTTCGGCGCTCTGCTTTCTTTATAGTCCAACTCTCACATCCATACATGACTACTGGAAAAACCATAGCTTTGACTAGATGGACCTTTGTTGGCAAAGCAATGTCTCTGCTTTTTAATATTCTGTCTAGGTTGATCAAAACTTTCTTCCAAGCTACCATCAACTGAGTTCTAATTATTGACTAATATACATGTTATCTCAAATACTTAAGATTACCTTCAAAGAAACAATGGGCTTTTGTCTGCCTTCACACTCTCCCTTTTTCAGAAAGTAGATCAGCATGTGAGGAAGGGGGTTCAACTCCTCTCTCAGACCCCAACAGAAGAGGTTCCTCCAAGGTCTCTTGGCCCAATTCAATGTCGCAGAAAGAACTTCCTGGAGAAAGCACAGGCTCTGTAGTAACCATACCTGGCTTAAAATCTGGCGTTACCATTTGCGAATGATATGGAGGTCTTCATTCCCTTGGTCTCTGGAAAACAACAATGGGTAAAATCATGGATCCTGCTCACCATGGCCTAGACCACAGTTTACCTGTCTTTCCAGTTTTCTGAGGGAAATACATGACTGCACAATGACTGGCAAGGTAATATTTGGTCATTAGTTGGCTCCAAATCCAAATTCAGAACAAACTACACTCTCACCTGGATGCTCCATAGCTGAAATAGGACTGGCTGCCTGTTTTGGGTTTTTTTGAGCCAAGTTCCTTGCCTTGAATCTAGCTGCTGGAAGAGAAAGGAGGGTGCCACAAAAGGGAAGAAGGTTGCCAGAGATGCTGGGGCCAGCCAAGGGCCCTTTCCATTCCACTCACTCCTGGGAACTACATCTGAAGGAAAAAGGGTATATTATTTTGTATTTGCTTTTTAACTTTTCTGAAACCTTTCCCTCCTGAATAACATGGCCCAATTCTTGCTTTCAAGCTTGACAAACCCTTCTGACTTACCACAGTTGGGGGTGGAAAGATGGGGGTGAGGGTGGAATTTCTTGCCTTTGAACGTAATTCCCCCAATCAAGGTAGGACAGGGCCAGAAAAGCATGGAGGAGCCTTGAGCTTCTCCTGGTAGCTTTTCTGTTTGATCCCTTCGTTCCTCAGAGAAAGACTTGTACACTGAAAACCACAAAGCACTGATGAAAGAAATTAAGGAAGACACAATGGAAAGACAGCTTCTGTTCATGAAAGACTTAACACTATTAAAGTACTCATACTGCTAAAAGTGATCCACACATTCAGTGCAATCCCCATTAAAATTGCAGTGGTGTTTTTTACTGAAAAGAAAAAAATACATATAAAATCCATTTGCAGTACAAAAGATCATAAAGCCAGAACAATCCTGAGAAAGTGAGAAAGTAAAACAAACCTGGAGGTATCAAGTTGTGGATTTTTAAATATATTACATTTAATTTAATTAAAGGTGCTGTAATAAAAACAGCATGGTGCTGGCATAAAGACAGACATATAGACCAATGGAACAGAATAGAGTCCTTAAAAAAACCCCACATATATATGATTAACTGATCTTTGACAAGGGTGGCAGAGTAGGGAAAGAATAATCCCTTCCAGTAAATGGTTTCAGGGAAACTGTATCAGTTCAGTTCAGTTCAGTCACTCAGTCGTGTCCGACTCTTTGCGACCCCATGAACTGCACAGCACGCCAGGCCTCCCTATCCATCACCAACTCTTGGAGTTTACCCAAACTCATATCTATCAAGTCGGTGATGCCATCCAGCCATCTCGTCCTCTGTCGTCCGCTTCTCCTACTAACCCCAATCCCTCCCAGCATCAGGGTCTTTTCCAAATGAGTCAACTCTTCGCATGAGGTGGCCAAAGTATTGGAGTTTCAGCTTCAGCATCAGTCCTTCCAGTGAACACCCAGGACTGATCTCCTTTAGGGTGGACTGATTGGATTTCCTCGCAGTCCAAGGGACTCTCAAGAGTCTTCTCAACACCACAGTTCAAAAGCATCAATTCTTCGGCGCTCAGCTTTCTTCACAGTCCAACTCTCACATCCATACATGACCACAGGAAAAACCATAGCCTTGACTAGACGGACCTTTGTTGGCAAAGTAATGTCTCTGCTTTTAAATATGCTATCTAGGTTGGTCATAACTTTCCTTCCAGGGAGTAAGCGTCTTTTATTTATTTTTTTTTCCTTTTTTTTTTTTTTTAAATTTAATTTTATTTTTTAACTTTACAATGTTGTATTGGTTTTGCCATACATCAAAATGAGTCCGCCTCAGGTGTTACATGTGTTCCCCATCCTGAACACTCCTCCCTCCTCCCTCCCCATACCATCCCCCCGGGTCGTCCCAGTGCACCAGCCCCAAGCATCCAGTATCATACATCAAAACTGGACTGGTGACTCATTTCATATGTGATATTATACATGTTTCAGGAGAAGGCAATGGCACCCCACTCCAGTACTCCTGCCTGGAAAATCCCATGGATGGAGGAGCCTGGTAGGCTGCAGTCCACGGGGTTGTGAAGAGTTGGACTCGACTGAGCGACTTCACTTTCACTTTTCACTTTCACGCATTGGAGAAGGAAATGGCAACCCACACCAGTGTTCTTGCCTTGAGAATCCCAGGGACGGGGGAGCCTGGTGGGCTGCCGTCTACGGGGTTGCACAGAGTCGAACACGACTGAAGTGACTTAACAGCATACATGTTTCAATGTCATTCTCCCAAATCATCCCACCCTCTCCCTCTCCGACAGAGTCCAAAAGACTGTTCTATTCATCAGTGTCTCTTTTGCTGTCTTGTATACAGGGTTATTGTTACCATCTTTCTAAATTCCATATATATGTGTTAGTATACTGTATTGGTGTTTTTCTTTCTGGCTTACTTCACTCTGTATAATAGGCTCCAGTTTCATTCACCTCATTAGAACTGATTCAAATGTATTCTTTTTAATGGCTGAGTAATACTCCATTGTGTATATGAACCATAGCTTTCTTATCCATTCATCTGCTGATGGACATCTAGGTTGCTTCCATGTCCTGGCTATTATAAACAGTGCTGTGATGAACATTGGGGTACACGTGTCTCTTTCAATTCTGGTTTCCTCAGTATGTATGCCCAGCAGTGGGATTGCTGGATCATAAGGCAGTTCTATTTCCAGTTTTTTAAGGAAACTCCACACTGTTCTCCATAGTGGCTATACTAGTTTGCATTCCCACCAACAGTGTAAGAGGGTTCCCTTTTCTCCACACTTTCTCCAGCATTTATTGCTTGTAGACTTTTGGGTCGCAGCCATTCTGACTGGCGTGAAATGGTACCTCATAGTGGTTTTGATTTGCATTTCTCTGATAATGAGTGATGTTGAGCATCTTTTCATGTGTTTGTTAGCCCTCTGTATGTCTTCTTTGGAGAAATGTCTATTTAGTTCTTTGGCCCATTTTTTGATTGGGTCATTTATTTTTCTGGAATTGAGCTGCAGGAGTTGCTTGTATATTTTTGAGATTAGTTGTTTGTCAGCTGCTTCATTTGCTATTATTTTCTCCCATTCTGAAGGCTGTCTTTTCACCTTGCTTATAGTTTCCTTTGTTGTGCAGAAGCTTTTAAGTTTAATTAGGTCCCATTTGTTTATTTTTGCTTTTATTTCCAATATTCTGGGACGTGGGTCATAGAGGATCCTGCTGTGATGTATGTCGGAGTGTTTTGCCTATGTTCTCCTCTAGGAGTTTTATAGTTTCTGGTCTTACATTGAGATATTTAATCCATTTTGAGTTTATTTTTGTGTATGGTGTTAGAAAGTGTTCTAGTTTCATTCTTTTACAAGTGGTTGACCAGTTTTCCCAGCATCACTTGTTAAAGAGATTGTCTTTAATCCATTGTATGTATATTCTTGCCTCCTTTGTCAAAGATAAGGTGTCCATATGTGCGTGGATTTATCTCTGGGCTTTCTATTTTGTTCCATTGATCTATATTTCTGTCTTTGTGCCAGTACCATACTGTCTTGATGACTGTGGCTTTGTAGTAGAGCCTGAAATCAGGCAGGTTGATTCATCCAGTTCCATTTTTCTTTCTCAAGATTGCTTTGGCTATTTGAGGTTTTTTGTATTTCCATACAAATTGTGAAATGATTTGTTCTAGCTCTGTGAAGAATACCGTTGGTAGCTTGATAGGGATTGCATTGAATCCATAAATTGCTTTGGGTAGTATACTCATTTTCACTATATTATTCTTCCAATCCATGAACATGGTATATTTCTCCATCTATTAGTGTCCTTTTTGATTTCTTTCACCAGTGTTTTATAGTTTTCTATATATAGGTCTTTAGTTTCTTTAGGTAGATATATTCCTAAGTATTTTATTCTTTTTATTGCAATGGTGAATGGAATTGTTTCCTTAATTTCTCTTTCTATTTTCTCATTATTAGTGTATAGGAATGCAAGGGATTTCTGTGTGTTCATTTTATATCCTGCAACTTTACTATAATCATTGATTAGTTCTAGTAATTTTCTGGTGGAGTCTTTAGGGTTTTCTATGTAGAGGATCATGTCATCTGCAAACAGGGAGAGTTTTACTTCTTCTTTTCCAATTTGGATTCCTTTTATTTCTTTTTCTGCTCTGATTGCTGTGGCCAAAAACTTCCAAAACTATGTTGAATAGTAATGGTGAAAGTGGGCACCCTTGTCTTGTTCCTGACTTTAGAGGAATTGCTTTCAATTTTTCACCATTGAGGATAATGTTTGCTGTGGGTTTGTCATATATAGCTTTTATTATGTTGAGTTATGTTCCTTCTATTCCTGCTTTCTGGAGAGTTTTTATCATAAATGGATGTTGAATTTTGTCAAAGGCTTTCTCTGCATCTATTGAGATAATCATATGGTTTTTATTTTTCAATTTGTTAATGTGGTGTAATCCATTGATTGATTTGCGAATATTGAAGGATCCTTGCATCCCTGGGATAAAGCCCACTTGGTCATGGTATGATCTTTTTAATGTGTTGTTGGATTCTGGTTGCTAGAATTTTGTTTAGGATTTTTGCATCTATGTTCATCAATGATATTGGCCTGTAATTTTCTTTTTTTGTGGCATCTTTGTCAGGTTTTGGTATTAGGGTGATGGTGGCCTCATAGAATGAGTTTGGAAGTTTACCTTCCTCTGCAATTTTCCGGAAGAGTTTGAGTAGGATAGGTGTTAGCTCTTCTCTAAATTTTTGGTAGAATTCAGCTGTGAAGCCGTCTGGACCTGGGCTTTTGTTTGCTGGAAGATTTCTGATTACAGTTTCAATTTCCGTGCTTGTGATGGGTCTGTTAAGATTATCTATTTCTTCCTGGTCCAGTTTTGAAAAGTTGTACTTTTCTAAGAATTTGCCCATTTCTTCCACGTTGTCCATTTTATTGGCATATAATTGCTGATAGTAGTCTCTTATGATCCTTTGTATTTGTGTGTTGTCTGTTGTGATCTCTCCCTTTTCATTTCTAATTTTATTGATTTGATTTTTCTCCCTTTGTTTCTTGATGAGTCTGGCTAATGGTTTGTCAATTTTATTTATCCTTTCAAAGAACCAGCTTTTGGCTTTGTTGATTTTTGCTATGGTCTCTGTTGTTTCTTTTGCATTTATTTCTGCCCTAACTTTTAAGATTTCTTTCCTTCTACTAACCCTGGGGTTCTTCATTTCTTCCTTTTCTTGTTGCTTTAGGTGTAGAGTTAGGTTATTTATTTGACTTTTTTCTTGTTTCTTGAGGTATGCCTGTATTGCTATGAACTTTCCCCTTAGGACTGCTTTTACCGTGTCCCACAGGTTTTGGGTTGTTGTGTTTTCATTTTCATTCATTTCTATGCAAATTTTGATTTCTTTTTTGATTTCTTCTGTGATTTGTTGGTTATTCAGCAGCATGTTGTTCAGCCTCCACATGTTGGAATTTTCAATAGTTTTTCTCCTGTAATTGAGATCTAATCTTACTGCATTGTGGTCAGAAAAGATGCCTGGAATGATTTCAATTTTTTTGAATTTACCAAGGCTAGATTTATGGCCCAGGATGTGATCTATCCTGGAGAAGGTTCCGTGTGCGCTTGAGAAATAGGTGAAATTCATTGTTTTGGGATGAAATGTCCTATAGATATCAATTAGGTCTAACTGGTCTATTGTATTGTTTAAAGTTTGTGTTTCCTTGTTAATTTTCTGTTTAGTTGATCTATCCATAGGTGTCAGTGGGGAATTAAAGTCTCCCACTATTATTGTGTTATTGTTAATTTCTCCTTTCATACTTGTTAGCATTTGTCTTACATATTGCGGTGCTCCTATGTTGGGTGCATATATATTTATAATTGTTATATCTTCTTCTTGGATTGATTCTTTGATCATTATGTAGTGACCTTCTTTGTTTCTCTTCACAGCCTTTATTTTAAAGTCTATTTTATCTGATATGAGTATTGCTACTCCTGCTTTCTTTTGGTCTCTATTTGCATGGAAAATCTTTTTGCAGCCCTTCACTTTCAGTCTGTATGTGTCCCCTGTTTTGAGGTGGGTCTCTTGTAGACAACATATGTAGGGGTCTTGTTTTTGTATCCATTCAGCCAGTCTTTGTCTTTTGGTTGGGGCATTCAACCCATTTACACTTAAGGTAATTATTCATAAGTATGATCACATTGCCATTTACTTTATTGTTTTGGGTTTTAATTTATACACCCTTTTTGTGTTTCCTGTCTAGAGAATATCCTTTAGTATTTATTGGAGTGCTGGTTTGGTGGTGCTGAATTCTCTCAGCTTTTGCTTGTCTGTAAAGCTTTTGATTTCTCCTTCATATTTGAATGAGATCCTTGCTGGGGTACAATAATCTGGGCTGTAGGTTATTTTCTTTCATCACTTTAAGTATGTCTTGCCATTCTCTCCTGGCTTGAAGAGTTTCTATTGAAAGATCAGCTGTTATCCTTATGGGAATTCCCTTGTGTGTTATTTGTTGTTTTTCCCTTGCTGCTTTTCATATTTGTTCTTTGTGTTTGATCTTTGTTAATTTGATTAATATGTGTCTTAGGGTGTTTCGCCTTGGGTTTATCCTGTTTGGGACTCTCTGGGTTTCTTAGACTTGAGTGATTATTTCCTTCCCCATTTTAGGGAAGTTTTCCACTATTATCTCCTCAAGTATTTTCTCATGGTTTTTCTTTTTGTCTTCTTCTTCCGGGACTCCTATGATTCAAATGTTGTAGCGTTTAATATTGTCCTGGAGGTCTCTGAGATTGTCCTCATTTCTTTTAATTCATTTTTCTTTTTTCTTCTCTGATTCATTTATTTCTACTCCTCTATCTTCTAATTCACTAATCCTATCTTCTGCCTCTGTTATTCTACTATTTGTTGCCTCCAGAGTGTTTTTGGTCTCATTTATTGCATTATTCACTATATTGACTCTTTTTTATTTCTTCTAGGTCCTTGTTAAACCTTTCTTGCATCTTCTCAATCCTTGTCTCCAGGCTATTTATCTGTGATTCCATTTTGATTTCAAGATTTTGGATCAATTTCACTATCATTATTTGGAATTCTTTATCAGGTAGATTCCCTATCTCTGCCTCTTTTGTTTGGTTTGGTGAGCATTTATCCTGTTCCTTTACCTGCTGGATATTCCTCTGTCTCTTCATCTTATTTATATTGCTGAGTTTGGGGTGTCCTTTCTGTATTCTGGCAGTTTGTAGTAAGCGTCTTTTAACTTCATGGCTGCAACCATCATCTGCAGTGATTTTGGAACCTAAAAAAATAAAGTCTGACACTGTTTCCACTGTTTCCCCATCTATTTCCCATGAAGTGATGGGACCAGATGCCTTGATCTTAGTTTTCTGAATGTTGAGCTTTAAGCCAACTTTTTCACTCTCCTCTTTCACTTTCATCACGAGGCTTTTAAATTCCTCATCCCTTTCTGCCATAAGGGTGGTGTCACCTGCATATCTGAGGTTATTGACATTTCTCCCGGCAATCTTGATTCCAGCTTGTGCTTCTTCCAGCCCAGCATTTCTCATGATGTACTCTGCATATAAGTTAAATAAGCAAGGTGACAATGCCCTGATGTACTCCTTTTCCTATTCAGAACCAGTCTGTTGTTTCATGTCCAGTTCTAACTGTTGCTTCCTGACCTGCATACAGGTTTCTCAAGAGGCAGGTCAGGTGGTCTGGTATTCCCATTTCTTTCAGAATTTTCCACAGTTTACTGTGATCCACACAGTCAAAAGGCTTTGGCATAGTCAATAACGCAGAAATAGATGTTTTTCTGGAACTCTCTTGCTTTTTCCATGATCCAGCAGATGTTGGCAATTTGATCTCTGGTTCCTCTGCCTTTTCTGAAACCAGCTTGAACATCTGGAAGTTCACAGTTCACGTATGGCTGAAGCCTGGCTTGGAGAATTTTGAGCATTACTTTACTAGCGTGTGAAATGAGTGCAATTGTGTGGTAGTTTGAGCATTCTTTGGCATTGCCTTTCTTTGGGATTGGAATGAAAACTGACCTTTTCCAGTCCTGTGGCCACTGCTGAGTTTTCCAAATTTGCTGGCATATTGAGTGCAGCACTTTCACAGCATCATCTTTTAGGATTTGAAATAGCTCAATTGGAATTCCATCACCTCCACTAGCTTTGTTCATAGTGATGCTTCCTAAGGCCCACTTGACTTCACATTCCAGGATGTCTGGCTCTAGGTGAGTGATCACACCATCATGATTATCTGGGTCGTGAAGATCTTTTTTGTACAGTTCTTCTGTGTATTCTTGCCACCTCTTCTTAATATCTTCTGCTTCTGTTAGGTCCATGCCATTTCTGTCCTTTATCGAGCCCGTCTTTGCATGAAATATTCCCTTGGTATCTCTAATTTTCTTGAAGAGATCTCTAGTCTTTCCCATTCTATTGTTTTCCTCTATTTCTTTGCATTGATTGCCGAGGAAGGCTTTCTTATCTCTCCTTGCTATTCTTTGGAACTCTGCATTCAGATGCTTATATCTTTCCTTTTCTCCTTTGCTTTTTGCTTCTCTTCTTTTCATAGCTATTTGTAAGGCCTCCCCAAACAGCCATTTTGCTTTTTTGCATTTCTTTTCCATGGGGATGGTCTTGATCCCTGTCTCCTGTACAATGTCACGAACCTCTGTCCATAGTTCATCAGGCACTCTGTCTATCAGATCTAGTCCCTTAAATCTATTTCTCACTTCCACTGTATAGTCATAAGGGATTTGATTTAGGTCATACCTGAATGGTCGAGTGGTTTTCCCTACTGTCTACAATATAAGTCTGATATAACTGTGTATATCCACATGCAAAAGAATGAAATTGGACCTATATATTACAGCATCCACAAAAATCAACTTAAAATGGACTGAAGACTTTAACACAAGACCTGAAACTGTAAAATTTCAAGAAGAAAATATAGTGAAAGAAAATGACATTGGTCTTAGCAATGAGTTCTAGATATGACACCAAAAGCCCAGTCACCAAAAGCAAAAATAGATAATTGAAACTACATCAAACCAGAAAGTTTTTGCACAGCAGAGGAAACAATTAGCAGAGTAAAAAAGCAACCTACAAAATGGTAGAAAATATTTGCAAACTGTATATCAGATGAGAGGTAGATTTCCAAATTATATAAGGAATTCCAACAACCCAACAGCAAGAAGAATACTAACTCGATTAAAAATGGACTAGAGAGTTCAGTAGATATTTCTCTAAGGACTACATACAAATGGCTAGTTGGTATACGCAAGGGTGCAGAACATCACTAACAATCTGGGTAATGCAAATCAAAATCACAATGAGGTATCACCTTATACCTGATAGAATGGATATTATGAAAGAAAAAGCAAAAGACAAGTGTAGTGAGGATGTGAAGAAAATGGACCCCTTTGTATATTGTGGATGTGGCCACTATGTAAAGGAGTATGGCAGTTCCTCAAAAAAAAATCTATCATATGATCAAGCAATCTTTCTTTTGGGTGTTTATCTGCCCAGGTGTGGAAACAACTTCAATGTCTGTTGATGAATGTTGAAAGAGGAATGGATTTTTTAAATGTGATAAACACATACAACAGAATATTACTGAGCATTAAAAAGAAGGAAATTCTGTGACATGAGACAGAAATGAACCTTGAAGACATCATTGTTGCTTCTGTCTGACTCTTTGTGACCCCATAGACTGTAGCACACCAGGCCTCTCTGACCCTCACCATCTCCTGGAGCTTGCCCAAATTCATTTTCATTGCATCGGTGATGCTATCCACCCATCTCATTCTCTTACACCCTCTTCTCCTTCTGCCCTCAATCTTTCCAAGCATCAGGGACTTTTCCAATGAGTAATCTGTTCACATCCGATGACCAAAATACTGGAGCTTCAGCATCAGTTCTTCCAGTAAATATTCAGGGTTATTGACTGGTTTGATCTCCTTGCTGTCCAAGGGACTTTCAGGAGTCTTTTCCAGCACCACAGTTCAAAGGCATCAATTCTTTGGCCTTCTTTATGGTCCAGCTCTCACAACCATACATGACCACTGGGAAGACCATATAGCCTTGACTATATGGACCTTTGTCAGCAGAGTAATGTCTCTGCTTTTCAACATACTGTCTAGGTTTGTCATAGCTTTCCTACCAAGAAGCTATCATCTTCTGATTTCATGGCATTTGAAGACATTCAGTTCAGTTCAGTTCAGTTCAGTCGCTCAGTCATGTCCGACTCTTTGCGACCCCATGAATCGCAGCACGCCAGGCCACCCTGTCCATCACCAACTCCCGGAGTTCACCCAGACTCACGTCCATCGAGTCGGTGATGCCATCCAGCCATCTCATCTTCTATTGTCCCCTTTTCCTCCTGCCCCCAATCCCTCCCAGCATCAGAGTCTTTTCCAATGAGTCAACTTTCCGCATGAGGTGGCCAAAGACATTAGCTATGTGAAATTAGCCAGTCACAAAAGGACACATAATGCATGATTCCACTTACATGAGATATCTAAAATAATCAAACTTATAGACTTAATCAGAGAGTAGAATGGTGGTTGCCAGGAGCCTGATGGAGGGGAGAGATGGGGAGTTACTAATCAATAGGCATAAAGTTTCAGCTATGCAAGATGATTAACTTCTAGAAATCTACTGTACAGCTTTGTCCTTCACTGTATACATTAACATTTGTTGAGAGGGTAGATCTCATGTTAAATTTATTTATAACAAAAATATAAAGTTTACAGTAAAAACTTAAGTCTTTCCCTCCTTCCTGCCCGACAATCAGTTCACTGGAGGAAAACACTCTTAATAGTTTTAATTAATAGGGGAGAACCTTTTCAGGCATCCACTATGCATATTATGCTTCCCCAGTGGCTCAGCAGTAAAGAATCCACCTGCAATGCAGGAGACTTGGGTTTAATCCCTGGGTCAGGAAGATCCTTGAACTAAGAAATGGCAATCCACTCCAGTATTCTGGCCTGGAAAATTCCAAGGACAGAGGAGCCTGGTGGGCTATAGTCCATGGGGTTGCAGAGAGTGGGACACAACGGAGCATACATGCTTCTCAGAAAAGAGATTTGTCAAGTGTCTCTTACATTCTAGCCAGTGCTCTAGGAATTAGAGAGAGGGTAGTTTCCTGCCATTTACACATTTATAGAGCTCTTCCATGTGCCAAGTGCCATGTTGGTGCTGCAGATTCATCTGAGAGCCAAGGCAGATGTGGTCCTGACATTATGGAGTTGGTGTTCTAGAGGTCAGGCAGACAAGAGACCAGAGATACAGACAAAGCAAGTCAAACTCTAGCAACTGCTGGAGAGAAAAAAAGTACTATAAGAGGGATTAATAGAGCATCCTAGTCTAGGTGGGTGATTAAAAGATCTCTCTGAAGAGGAGCCATGGAAATTAACTCGAATAGAGGGAAGAGCAATTATATAACTGAGGGGGAAGAAAAGTTTGGCATGCTTGAAGGCCTGGGTGGCTGGGATGTGGTGGGTGGGTCAGCAGTGGTATGGTATGATATTGGCCTAGAGGGTGGGGTTAGAATATGAGTGGCTTTGAGACTTCTGGTAGAATTTGGTCTCTGAAGGCTTTCAGCAGAAGAGTGATATGATCAAATTTGTTTTTAAAAGATTCCTATGACTGCCAGTTCAGGATGGGTTGGGATAGAACTAGAAAGGTAACATGGGAGACCAACAAGAGGTCATTGCAGTGTCCACACAGGAGCTGATGACGGCTTGGGCTAAGATGATAGAAATAAGACTATACCATGATCTTGTTCTGTAACTAGCATACAATATTTAAAGTGTCGAATTCCCGACTTCAAAGTATGTAGAGGCTGCCTTTTCCTACGGAGCTCATCTTCCACTGAGGGATGAGCGTACCAGTTCACAAGCTATATGTACAGAGGTATTGACAGCAACATTGCTTATAGGAAAAAATACTGGTATCAAAGGAATGCTCACCAGTAGGGAGTTGTTGAATGAACTGTGATACATTAATATTATGGACTCTCATGTAGCCATTAGAGTGTTCCCATTAGCCATTAGAGTGATTTTATTTATATATAAATATTCTTTTTCAAATTCTTTTCCACTATAGGTTACTATAAGATACTGAATATAGTTCCCTGTGTTCTGCAGCAGGTCCTTGTTGCTTATCTGTTTTATATATAGTAGTGTGTATATATTAATAACAAATTCCTGATTTATCCCTCCCCGTCTCCCCACTTTCCCTTTTTGGTAACCATAAGTTTGTCTTCTATGTCTTTTGAGCCTATTTCTATTTTGTAAGTAAGTTCTTTTGTATGATTTTTTTTTTTTGGATTTCATATATAAGCGATATCATTTGATATTTTTCTCTCTTGTTCTGACTGACTTCATGTAGTATGATAATCTCTAGGTCCATCCATGTTGCTGCACATGGAATTATTTCATTCTTTTTATGGCTGAGTATGTTTCCATTGTGTATATATACCACATCTTCTTTATCCATTCATCTGTTGATGGACATTTAGAGTGTTTCCATGTCTTGGCTATTGTAAACAGTGCTGTTTTGAACTCTGGAGTGCATGTATCTTTTCAAATTAGAATTTTCTCTGAATATATGCTCAAGAGTGGGACTGCTGGATCTTATGGTAACACCATTTTTAGTTTTTTTAAGGAACCTCTTGACTGTTCTCCATAGTGACTCCACCAATCTACATTCCCACCAACAGTATAGGAGAGTTCCCTTTTCTTCATACCCTCTCCAGCATGTATTATTTTTAGTGATGGCCATTTTGACTGGTGTGAGGTGATACGTCATTGCAATTTTGATTTGCATTTCACTAATAATTAGCAATACTGAGCATCTTTTCATGTACCTGTTGTCCATCTGTATGTTTTCTTTGGAGAAATGTCTATTTAGGTCTTCTGGCCATTTTTTGACTTTTTTTTTTAATATTAAGCCTTACATTTGTATATTTTGGAAGTTAATCCCTTGTTGGTCACATCATTTGCAAATATTTTTCCCAGTCTGCAGGTTATCTTTTTGTTTTGTTTATAATTTCCTTTGTTGTACAAATGCTTTTAAGTTTTAAGGTCCCATTTGGTTATTTGGGGTTTCATTTACATTACTCTAGAATGTTTTCCTTTTAACTCACTTTTAAACTTTTTATATAGTTTTCACATATGATGATGATGATTTTTTTAAACTTTTAAGTTGTGCCTAGCTTGTGATAGACCTGCAAAAATTATCTGTTAAATAAACATTGGCTATTTAAAGAAAGTACTTGTACATTATAAAAATAGGCCCAAAATTGCATAAATAAAAAGAAAAAAAATCTTATAATTTTGCTAGAGATCACTCCCATTACCTCTATGTAGAATTTTCCAGGCTTTATTTATTAAAAATTCATACATAATAGCTTTTTAAAGATGGGATTTTTCTGACCTGTTCCTCTCTCTTTTATCTTCTCTTTTCCCTATCTTTCTTTCTCCCTGATTCTCTTTCTTTCTCCCTGATTGTAGAGAAAATTAGCTACCAAACAGCTCAGAAATGCCTGTCAGTGGCAAAGTGACACCTTCTAGGAAGGAAGCAGTTCCCGGGTCTGGAATATCACCTGATCGATGATTTATTCCTCAGAGATTTCTAGGCACTTTCCCTAGGGGTTTGGCCTTCTGGAGAGTGAATCAATGCCCCTCTGTGTTGGACACTGCACCAAACTCAGCACTTTTCTCTTGTAGGCATTTTCAGCTTTTTACTATGTGATGGAGTTTTTAAACCTTACATCAGAGGAATCAGTATCTGTGGAACAGTTGACTGAGAAGTTGGAAGAGTTCTGCGCTCAGCATTGGGAAGAGGTAAGCAACTGGAAACAGCAGCTGTTACCATTGTTACCATTTCCCTGTGCGTCTGCTCTTCAGGTTGTACTAATGTGACCAAGATTCAACACACATGTTAGAGAGGCCCAGATGGCACACTCAGTTAGGAATAAACTAACCGGCATTCCATGATAACTGGCCATACAATGGATTAAACAAAAAAGGTCTTAATGATTTTCACCTAATTTGAAGTGTGGCAATAGGCAGTTGCTGGCATGGGTCCAATAGCTTGACTATCTTCAATCATTCTTCGATCATTCTTCGGCTGCTTTCCTCATGGAAATAAGGTTTAGCTTCAGTGATCGCATCCAGATACATCAGTTCCTTTTTACAGGAAAGCAAAAGTTAGCCCAGAAGCTCCTTAGTAGTCTTTTCTCTTACATCTCATTGGCCACGGCTGGCTGAGAAAGCAGGATGCAGGATTTTACGACTGGCTTTGAGCCCTAGATCCACCACGAGCTACTTCCTGGAGCTGAGCACATTGTCTTCTACTACTTCCCTTAACCCCCGAGGAAGACAGGCAGTTCACAGAATCTGCCACAGACACCACTGTGGTCAGACCATTTTTCCATCAAACAGGTTCAATATATATCCTGCTTATGACAGAAGCACAAGTTTTCTTCTGGTCTGAGGCACTGAGTCATTCAAGATCCAGTGCCACCTGATGAAAATTTCCAGGGACGCAAGGGAAAGATATGGAATTTCAGTTCAGTTCAGTTCAGTCGCTCAGTCATGTCCGACTTTATGCGACCCCATGAATCGCAGCACGCCAGGCTTCCTTGTCCATCACCAGCTCCCAGAGTTCACACAAACTCATGTCCATCTAGTTGGAGATGCCATCCAGCCATCTCATCCTCTGTCGTCCCTTCTCCTCCTGCCCCCAATCCCTCTCAGCATTAAGGTCTTTTCCAATGAGTCAACTCTTCGCATGAGGTGCCCAAAGTATTGGAGTTTCAGCTTTAGCATCAGACCTTCCAATGAACACCCAGGACTGATCTCCTTTAGGATGGACTGGTTGGATCTCCTTGCAGTCCAAGGGACTCTCAAGAGTCTTCTCCAACACCACAATTCAAAAGCATTAATTCTTCAGTGCTCAGCTTTCTTCACAGTCCAACTATGAGACCACTGGAAAAACCATAGCCTCTACTAGACGGACATTACTTTGTTGGCAAAGTAACGTCTCTACTTTTCAATATGCTATCTAGGTTGGTCATAAGTTTCCTTCTAAGGAGTAAGCGTCTTTTAATTTCATGGCTGCAATCACCATCTGCAGTGATTTTGGAGCCCCAAAAAATAAAGTCTGACACTGTTTCTACTGTTTCCCCATCTATTTCCCATGAAGTGATAGGACCAGATGCCATGATCTTAGTTTTCTGAATGTTGAGCTTTAAGCCAACTTTTTCACTCTCCTCCTTTACCTTCATCAAGAGGCTTTTTAGTTCCTCTTCACTTTCTGCCATAAGGGTGGTGTCATCTGCATATACTCTGTTCTAAAAATAAACAGATCATCTAGGAGTGGCCAAAAACAGCAGCTGTTTTAAGTCGACACGGTTGCAAAATGCATGGTGCTTTCATTCTGAAGATATGTGATTATTTGAAAATGGATGCTATTCTCTTGGGCACTGACAACCGAGGAAGGAAGATTGTACAAGAGCCTGGACATTTGAAGGTTGTGCAAGAGCCTGGACATTTGGAATTTTCTCTTAAGTATTTTGTCTGAGTTGGACATGAAGGAGGTATTCAGGGCTTTCAGAAAGAGCAGATCAGATATGCCTCAGCCCTTTCCAAGAGGGGAGGCTTTTTGCAGCTGCTGGTGATCTGTGGAGAAAGAGGAACATCTTGGATTCTTGAGCAAAATGCTTCCTGAACTGGGTTCCAGGGCAGTGTTTGTCGAACGTAACTGTGCCAACTCACTGGAAAAGACCCTGATGCTAGGAAAGATTGAGGGCAGGAGGAGAAGGGGAGAAAGAGGTTGAGATGGTTGGATGGCATCACTGACTCCATGGAAATAAGTCTGAGCAAACTGTGGGAGATAGTGGAGAACAGAGGAGCCTGGCGTGCTGCAGTCCACGGGGTTGCAGAGTCAGACACGACTTAGTGCCTGAACAACAACAAGGGCAAGAGGCTGAGACGGTATGGATAGAGTCAGGGCTCCAACCCTAGTTCTTTTGATTCTACACGTTGAAATGTCTTAACAAAGATCAAATTTTCCCCACACTTAAAGACCTGTAAAATGAAAATACAGACACTATATTTATTGAATAAATGTGTGTATAAGTGGACAAGCTCATTAAACAAAAATTAATGATTTCTTTCATGTAACAGTTTTTCAGTTTTGAATATATGTGGAAAATGTTTCACAAGGGATGAAAAAATATAGTAAAATTCAGTGTTGTTGAACCTATTAGACCGCAGACACTAGATTTTTTTTTTTTTCCTGCTGGAGCACTTATTAATGTGTCATAGCCTGTGGAGGAAAAGATCCCTTAACAGACCCTGAAGTATGAAGCCCTGCACCCATGGAAGGCATGCAGCGCCATTCCCAAAGCCCTCTGCAGAGGCCAACCCTCAGGCCCATGTGAGCTGGGGCTTTCTATTCCCTTGATCAGCTCAGTAGGGAACATGGCGGCTGTGGAGAAGGGCCTGTTGTACAAGCATCATGTTTTCCTCACTTTGCTTCCAGGTGCAGAAGAATTTTGGTGAAGTGAAGGAGAAATACCTGAGTGAATACTGCTTTTCTGGCACCTACATCCTGGTTCTCCTCCTGAATGGCTACCATTTTACAGCTGAGTCCTGGAAAAATATTCACTTCATGAACAAGGTTTGTTGGGTTAAGGGCGAAATTGGGTGGTAGTGACTGAGACAGCTTTGAGTTTGAAAGAGGTAGGAGTCAACCTGATTTAAATTTTGGCCTGATGTCCTGTTCTGCCACCTCACCTCTAACCCAAGCTGGCATTTTGTGCCTGGCTCTCCTGGCATGTTGACCAGCCAGTTGTGGGCATCCTGTCTAAGGAGGTCTACTTGCATCCTCAGCCTCACCTTTCTGCTCATATAATAGTGACTAACCCCTTATAAGACAAAATATAAGATATTAAAGTAATATAACAGTATTTCAACAGCCACAGTGATTCTGTGTGCTGGCTTCAACATCCATCCCAAAGGCCCCTTCCTGAATCCAGAAAGGATGATCATGGTTTCTTATAAGGGGTGAAGGCCTTGTTGGCTGCAGCTTTAAGAATGACCAATCTGAAAGCTCACTGCGAGGAATGAGAGGAATGACAGGAATGACTGTGCATGGGGGCCTTTGCTTAAGAAATCAGGCTTAGCATAAGCCTTAAAGAAGCAACCTCATGGCTGTGCATTACCAAAGCATCACCTGCAGGCATTCAGGCCTGGAGCAACATTTACACTGGCAGTGAGACAGATGAACACACTTGTGGCTGATAAAAAATATTAAGGACAGTGTTTCTCTACCTTTTAAACTCATACCAATTGATGGCAAAAACAATTTACCCCTGACTTCAAGCAAAACAAA
Organism: Bos javanicus; assembly: GCF_032452875.1. Taxonomy (NCBI): domain Eukaryota; kingdom Metazoa; phylum Chordata; class Mammalia; order Artiodactyla; family Bovidae; genus Bos; species Bos javanicus. The sequence goes on from NC_083893.1 coordinate 17,177,937, forward strand.
GCATTAAGGCAGAGCACTGTGGTGGCCTTGAAAATACTAGTTTCATCGCGCTCTTGTCAATATTGCCTTTGCTAATTTGAATCTTTTCCTTGTTTTAACATCCAAATTTTCCTTCTGTTCCATCATGGTTTGTCTGTTTGAGAGAGATGTCTATGTCAGACTTATATTCTCTGAGGTACCAACTATGATCTGTTATTTCTAAACCCTAGGTGATAACTCCAGTAACTCTGGAGGCTTCTTTGACACAGGCAGTCAGATAAAGTTCCAGTTTCCCATAAAAGGAAGCGGGCATTTTACAAATTATTAATTCCCAGGACTGGTAAAGGCGTAGGGGAGAGGAGCATTTCACATGCTATTGGCTGGGATGTAAACTGGCATAACCTTTGGGAAGACTGTTTTGGCAATATGTGCTAGAAGCCTTAAAATATGTACATCACTTTGTCCAACTACTCCATTTCTAGGGTTTATAAATAATTGAATAAAGTGAGTAAAAATGACCATATAAGGCAGTTCATACCAGTCATGATGCTGCAGAAATCCCTTAAGAGATGTGGGATAATATTTACAAAGAGTTGTTAAATGACTTCTACATGCAATTTAATTCCACTTTTTTCTGTGAAAAACATGCACAGAGAGATTGGTAGGATATGACACAAAATGATAATAACAACAACTCTGAGTGACGAAGCAGAGATGGTTTTATCTTCAAAAAAGAAGATATACGTACTTGGTGATTTTCCTACCATGACCACATACAACTCATGTAATAGAAACATTTCCACAATTCTTTATTATTCACAGACTACCTATATTTCAATACATTTCGAGGTGATTTGAAAATATCCCTAGGCTGTGGCGGATTCATTTTGATATTTGGCAAAACTAATACAATTATGTAAAGTTTAAAAATAAAATAAAATTGGGGAAAAAAAAATAAAAATTAAAAAAAAAAAAAGAAAAAAGAAAATATCCCTAGGAAGATGGCAGGGTTGGAGAATGTTTTTTCATTTGAGAATATCCCTAGGAAGATGGCAGGGTTGGATAATGTTTTTTCATTTGAGAATAATCCTTTCTCATGCATATGCAATGTCTTTGAACATCCGTCGAGTAAGACTGACTTGATGGGGATTATTCCCCAGGTTTTCCCTAGTTGAATCATAACAGAAGTCCTGGTTTTGTATGGATGAGATTCCTGGGCCTGACATGGATGTAGAAGGACAGGGACAGTCAGTCTCTCATTTTTTGCCTGCTTCCTGTCAGCCTCCAGCCCCCTTCCCCACCCTATCACCCACATTACACAAATATCAAAAGAGGAATGCAAACTTCCAAAGGCCTAATTTGAATTAAGTTCTTCTTGGCAGGAGAACTGAGCCATCTTTCACCAAATTCCTCTGTGAATCTGGGGAATACAGTAGTGAGGCCCCACACTCTCCTTCTAATCACTTGCTCCTGTTTCCTCACAGCCATATTCCCAATTCAAAATATAGAAGTAATCCCTTTAGAGAACCGAACGTGGTGCTTTCACTTCCTGGTGGTTTAGTGTTATGGGTAGTGTTGAATGAAAGCTCATTTAATCCTCAAATCAGAAACAACACTTTCCCCACTGTTTGCAGGTCCGGAGCACCAGCGTTGGGTGGACTTTGGGCTACATGCTGAACCTGACCAACAAGATTCCAGCTGAAGAGCCAATGTCCCCACCCCTCCCCCACTCCACCTATGTCTTCCTCATGGTCCTCTTCTCCCTGATCCTGCTCGCAGTGATCATCGTAGGCATAGTTGTCTTTCACAAGCCTTCGTATTTCTGGAAAGACATGGTATAGCAGGAGCAGCTGAAATCTTCTGGCTGGAGTGAGAAAACTCGCCCAGGAAGCACTTACCTCCACAGTGGGGCCCAAGGTCACCACTCTTGCTCACCAAGGCCAGTCTTGACCAGCATGAGGCTTCCTTGGCTTCTGCTAAAGCCTCTCCGTGGGAAGTATTCACCACCCTCTGCTTCAAGGACTTCCTGGCAGACACTGTCTTTTCTGTGAGTCTTTCCAAACTTCCCCCCTTTCTCTTTTGTACTCTTTGTGTGGGTCTTAAAGATCTGCCTCCTTTCATGATCATTGCTTTATAAAAGAACAATATTGACTTTGTCCAAAAGAACTGAGAATCTCGAGTCCTGTGCTGGGAAGCTGCCCTGCCTAAAAGAAGAATCTTGGGGACTAATTCAGTTGTGATCTTACAGACCTGTTTCCCATTTATTAAAAAAGCCATACAATGCCTTTGGAGAAGATAGACACACACCCAAGCCCAGCCTGCCCTTTCCATGGGAAAATTGTCTAGACTAAGCAAATGTGTACTAGGGCAAAAGAGTCTTGCAAAGGAATTTCTGTGCTTATGCAGTAAATAGTTAATCCAAGCCAAAAGAGGCTTTTTGCCTAAGTCACATATTCCTGGGTGATGCCAAAAATGCTACAGAGTGGGACACCCATACCAGAGATTATTTTAAAAGCTGCTGTACTATATATATACATAGGCATTCAGATATCAGGGCGTATTATTTAGTTAGGTGTACACATGTCAGGAATAAAAATAGTTACAACATAAGGTTGGAAAAATGTGTCCTCCAAAACATCTCCTGGGGTTGGTTTTTATTGTGGTAAAAGGCATAGAACCTAAAACTCACCATTATAACATAAACAGTTTAGTGGCATTTAGTACATTCACAATGCTGTGCGACTGTCAATGCTATCCAACTCCAGTATATTTTCATCACCAAGAAATTGGCTGGGCGTAAGGCCATCCTGAGGTAGACATGAACCGTCAACCTTTCCGTTTTGCTAAACATGCTAACCAGTTGCACCACAAAGATGCTCACTGAGATGTCACTAAAGCCATGCTGTATCTTACTGTCCCAGGATCTAATTTAGTGAGAGAACTTCATGAGTGAGAGTGGCATGCCTTTTTGGTGTCATGGTATTTACACAACAAAATGTGCCAGGGATCACATCTACAAGTGTTACTGCTGGTTCTAGGTACTTCTGCTTAAGCATCTTTGCCATAGACATCTTTGCCACAAGCACTTGTGGCCACATTTTCACTGTAGTAATTGGCTTGGAAGCAATTTTGCCATAAAATATAAGATAATGGAAAATAAAAGAGGGGCAATTAAAGGACACAATGAAATGAATAACAAAATTCAAGACACTATGAAATATAAAATGTTTGAGTACATTTAAAATGTGTGTAGATTCATGGCAATACTGTACAAATAGCTTATTTTATTTTGCAGGTGGTACCTAAGCACTTGTCTTCCAAGTCTTTCATTCATAGCATTTTATACGGGGTTTATTTTTTTGGCTCATTGGTTTGTCTCCTCATTCTGCATCATACTTTTTCTTGTTCACTGAAATGTCTTCCTTCATAAAGAGCGATGTACGTTTCCAAGTCCTTAGAGGCATCTTTGTAACTGAGCTTTGTGCTGTGCTGTGAAAGCTTCTACACAGTTGTTTGTTCTTGGCATATTGTCACGTGTCCGTTGATAGACATTCCAAAGTCATGTGGGAAATGTGGGTTTCCCTCTCCACCTTCTAGGACTGTGGCCTCTTTCTCCTCCAAAGTAGTGTTTCAAAATACGAAACCAACTCTTGGGACAAATCAGTGTCATATGCCAGCTCAATAAAGCCATCAATAATGTTGCCAACTAGAAGAAATGCTAACACATTTCAACCAGTTGAAACCAAACTGTCAAACCAAAAACTCCTACCTCGGTTATTTTATCTTTCATGGAGAACGTGCCTTATAGGCAATGAGTTATTTGATGAAAATGTTTGCCGCAAAAACGCTTGTGGCAGAGGTGTCAATGGCAAAGATACTTATGGTGAAGGTGCCTAGAACTCATTTCAACATGTAAGTAATATGTAATTAATGAGATTTCTTATTTTTTAATATTAAGTTTTTGAAATCTGTTGTGTATATTACACTTAGAGCACACCCTAATCCGGACTACATTTTAAGTGCTCGATAGCCATGTGTGACTAGTGGCTACCATATTAAACAGCACATATCAAAAAGTACATTCAAAGCTAAAAAAACACAGGCAATAGTATTTTGTCTTTCTCTGGGTGGGGGAACTTCTTTAAACAGCTATAGATGCTATAACATCCTTGCTATTATTTATTATATATGAAGTTTAACATTATCCTTAACAAGCTTTTAACATCCCAGCTCAGAGTTTCACATTATTCCTCAGGTTTTGTTGCATTTTTTTGTGACAATAGAGATGCCTGTCATTCAGACCAAGATGCTTGATGATTAACCCTAAACTTTAGAAAATTTAATCTGGATTTAAAGATGATACAAGATAATTTGGATGCTTAAATTCTATAGTCAAAGTGTAAATTTGAATACTAAAATAAAGATTAGTCTCTTAAGAGCTCACAAAGTTTACCATATAATAGTAAAGTTACTATTAAAATATATTCTCATGTATTGTTGGTTTGAAAGACGAGTTGAATTTCACCAAAATGGTTTCATCGCTCTCTGATTCAGAGTCTGATAATTGCTATCTTGTTTGAACATAACAAGTTGCTCACAATTAGCCTGCACTAGCCAGGTATTTCAGTTTGTACTATTTTTTTTTTTTTTTTTTAATTTCTTATAACGACCTCAAAATTTCAGTGGCTTACCACAATAAACATTGATTTTCATGTTCATGGGTCTCAAATCAGCTAGTACCTCTATTTCCGGCAGTAGGTCAAGTTCAGGCCTGCTCCATGTATCTCCCACTCTCCTTGTCTGGTGGCTTCCTGAGCCATGTTCTGAGTAGAAGGGACACAAAAAGGACAGAAAATTCAGGATGCCTCTTCAGGTCTTGGCCCAGACATGGCCCTGTCACTTCCATTCACATTCTACTGACCAAAATAAGTCATATGACCAACCCCAACTTTACCAATTGAAGAAACACTGGGGAAAATGGCAGAGTCATGTGGCAAAGGACATGAATGACTAATTGTAACAGAAAATTCATGAAACACTGGGCACAATGATTCAGTCTACCACAGTTTCTCATGAACTAAAACATAAAGTATGTTTTCCATGAACTGAAATCTACTTATCTTGCCAAAGAATAGTCTTAAAAATATGTCATTTCCTCCAAGACATCATCAATTCCATCTTCTTTCCACAGCCTTAACCAGGATGCTCTGGCACCTCCCACATTAGTCTCACATTCTAAAATGACAGATTAACTAAGAGACCATCTATTTATTTTCCTTATATGTTTAAGCCAGTGTATAGTTAACTACTCAAGTTTTTATTTGCACAAGAATCTAATACAACTGAACATAATTGGTTTAATCACAGGTACAATAGTTATTTTAATTAATTGGGAAAAGAATGTCTCCATAAGCCTTCTTCTTTCAAAGTGGCATTTAAGACTCCATGTTTTAAAAGTGTTGTTATGCCTTTTGTATTTCTCTATTTTAAGTAAATGAATTTCTAAATTTATATTGATGATATAATGATGGAATCACCCTCATCAGCACCTGAGTTGACTTTTTATTTCTATATCCCTTTTGCACGAAGAGTATCAGAGAACATGGATTAGTCAATGAAAAGTGAGATACAGTTTCCTAAGAAACAACATCATTTCTTTTTTTTTCTTTTTTGACTTGATCCTATTTAATTACATTAATTTTAAGGAAAAACCAATACAATATTGTAAAGTTAAAACATAAAATAAAATAAAACAACATCATTTCTTATAGCAAGGTTCTAAGAAGAGAGGGGAGGAAAGGCCTGTGATAGGGAACAGTGTGTTTTAGGATGACTTATACTGAGCTCTACCTTTCCTCATAAACTTGCTCCTCCTCCTGCATTTTATCATGATTAACACCACCACTCCCTTAAGGAACCAAGATTAGAATCAACTTTATCAGTGTTGAAGTGACAGGGGCTTGTCCTGGCCAAGACCTTCCCATTCTGCCTTTACAGCATTTTTCATTTTGATTCCTCTTTTCAATCTTGTGATTACCACCCCAATAGAAACCTGATATCAAGAACAATGATCTTGTCTCCAATATATTGCTTTCAGATTAATCAATATTTGCTAAACAGTTTGGAGACAATTAGTGTCCCATGTCATGTTAATGCTTGTCCTGTGGGGGAAACAAGAGTTCTGTGCTCAAATAATTTGGGGAAATTCTGGGTTAAATAAAATTTAATAAATTATTTTTTTTAATGTATTGAAGTATAGTCAATTTACAATTCGTGTGTTTCTTGTGTGTGGCAAAGTGATTCAGTTATATATATTCTTTTTCATATTCTTTTCCATTATGATTTATTACAGGATACTGAAATAGTTCCCTGTGCTATACAGTAGAATCTTGGTGTTTTTCTATTTTATATATAATAGCTTAATAGTATATAATAATTATATAAAATATATGATAGTAATTAGCATCTTCTAATCCCAAACCCTCAATCCATCACTCCCCCAACCCCCTCCCCTTTGGCGACCACAAGTCTGTTCTCTATGACTCTGAGTCTGTTTCTGTTTCAAAGATAAATTCATTTGTGACATTTTAGATTCCACATGTAAAAATTTAACAAATCCTTCAGGAATCCTAAGGGCTTTTTATAAAGTAATGCTCATGCTGATTGCAGTTTGCATTTTCAAAATTTATTTGACTTAAACACTTTTTACTCCTGTACAACAAATAATATCTCATGAAATACTAGTTTTCGATATGCTTATGATGCATCTTAACAAAAGCTAACTGATCTGGTTCAATTGCTTTAGGTTACAAATTAAACAAGAGTGGCCTGAAAGGTTATGTCACTTGTTCTAAATTATATACAATTTCTAAGCGGTAGAGCTAAAGTTTTAACGCACATTTCTTGATTCTTAGTAAATATGTTTCATAACATTATAAAATATTAATATAAAATCATGTCTCTTTTACCCACGAAAGTCTTCATTTTGAGGGTCAATCCATGATTTCATCCATAGAATTGGATGGGAGATTGGCTGCTTCATCAGAATCCCAGATATCCACTCCAAGATTACTAGAGGAAAAATATCAACTCAAATTTTAAAAATTCAATCAGAAAGAGGGTTATAGGCTTTTAGGCATAAAAGCTGAGCACAAAGTAAGAAAAAAAAAAAAAAAAAGCAAATCGGGGGTGGGCAGGTGGGTTGCGAGGGAGGCAGGGAGGGGCGCCAGGGACGGAGGGCGGGCGCCTAACCAGGAGCAGGTACACATTGGACCGGCGACACACACCCTATAACCGCTGTAACCGGGACTAGGTGCCCCAAAGAGGACCTGCCCCGGCGGTTAGTCCCAAGTCTACCCCAGACGAGGGCATCCGCGCAGATCCCGGCGCAGAGTCTGGTTCAACCACAGCGCTCAAGACTGGGGCCTCGGCTGGAGGCGGGCGGGGAGGAGGGCGCAGCCTGATGATGCTATCACAGCCTGGAAGACCGGGAAGAACCGCATGATACGAAGCCTCCCATGGTCTCAGGGATGGTAGTGGGAGGAGAAGAGGAGGAAGTGCGGTAGAAACCGGGACCCGGAGGAGGACGGAGAGGCGGCCAGAAACCCAGGAGGAAGCAGCAGCAGCAGCCGGAGCTGACCGCCCAGGATCCGGCCCTAAAGGAAAGAGCTTGCAAGGCACATGGATGAGACTGCAGCCAGGGTGCAGATGGTGACTGCAACCATGAAACGAAAAGACGCTTGCTCCTTGGAAGAAAAGCTATGACCAGCTTAGACAGAATATTAAAAAGCAGAGACATTACTTTGCCAACAAAGGTCCGTCTACTCAAAACTACGGTTTTTCCAGTAGTCATGTATGGATGGGAGAGTTGGACCATAAAAAAAGCTGAGCACTGAAGAAGTGATGCTTTTGAACTGTGGTGTTAGAGAAGTCCCTTGGACTGCAGGGAGATCAAACCAGTCAATCCTACAGGAAATCAGTCCTGAATATTCATTGGAAGGAGTGATGCTGAAGCTGAAGCTCCAATACTTGGGCCACCTGATGCAAAGAACTGACTCCTTGGAAAAGAACTTGATGCTGGGAAAGACTGAAGGCAGGAGGAGGAGATGACAGAGGATAAGATGGTTGGATGGCATCACCAACTCGATGGACATGAGTTTGTGCAAGCTCAGGAAGTTGGTGATGGACAGGGAAGCCTGGTGTCCATGGGTTGCAAAGAGTTGGACATGCCTGAGCAACTTAACTGAACTGACATACATTATCTTAGTTTCAGGTGTACAACACAGTGATTTGGTATTTTTATACACTGTGAAATGATCACAGTAAGTCTAGTTAATATTGTCACCACACCAAAATTTTTCTTATAACGAGAAACTAACGACTTTCAAATAGACAACACAAATATTATTAACTGTGTTACCACACTACACATTACACATCCCCCTATGACTTAAGTTTGTACCTTTGAACCCTTTCACCATTTCTCTCTCCTCCGGCAACCACCAATCCAATATGTTCTGTTGTGTGAGCTCTTTTCTTTAATTTGTTTTTGGCTGATTGTTGTTTGTTTTTGGAGTCCTCCATGTAAAAGTGAGATCATACAGTATCTATGTTTCTGACTGATTTCACTTAGCATAATGCCTTCAAGGTTCATCCATGTTGTAGCAAATTCAAGATTTCTTTTTTTGTGGGTGAATAATATTCCACTGTATATACAAGCATATCTCATTTATTGTGCTTGACTTTACTGCACTTTGCAGATATTGTGTTTGTTTTTTACACATTGAGGTTTGTGGCCACCTTGCATCAAGCAAGTCTAGTGGTGCCATTTGTCCAAAAGCATTTGCTTACATCTTGGCTCTGTCACATTTTGGTAATTTTAGCAATATTTCAAGCTTTTCCATCATTGTTCTATTTGTTGTGGTGGTCTGTGATCAGTGATCTGATACTACTGCAAAAATATTACAACTTGCTGAAGGCTCAAAAAAAAAAAGCAAATGGGCTCATCATTTGCATCTTGGAAAAATTGACAGATATTTTGCCTTAATGGAAAGAATAAAGCTTAAGAACCACACGGTAAAGGTCATCAGCCAAGCCTAATTTTAGAGAGGATTTTCAACTGTTAAGATATAAATATTATTTCCTGTGGCCAAGAGATCACAAAAATTAAGGGCTTAAGTTTAAGAACAGGCACTATGAGGAAAGGGTGACAGAACAGATAAAGGTGGAAAGGGAGTAAGGTCAGGAGTACTAAAGTACTGGACATCAGACCTCCCTGACTCCACCCATCCATATATTTTCTCTGAGTACCCACTCTTTACTATCTGAAATTACCTTATTTGTTGAATCAGCACTATCCATCTATTCATTAGTTTGTCCACTCAGCAAATATTAATACTTATTAGGAGCCCTAAATGTGCCAGGCACTGTTTAAACACTTGTGTGTGTGCTCAGTTGCTAAGTTGTGTCAGACTCTTTGTTACCCAAGAACTGTAGTCCACCAGGCTCCTCTGTCCATGGGATTTCCCATGCAAGAATACTGGAGTATGTTGCCATTTTCTTCTCCAGGAGATCTTCCTGACCCAGGGATCAAACACGGATCTCCTTCTTGGCAAGCAGATTCTTTACCACTGCACACCACCTGGGAAGCCCGTTTAAACACTTAAAAGATATAGAACGATCAAACAAGGCTAAGTCCCTGTTCTCAAAAGAGAAGTAATAGTTACTTTGTAGGAAATTCAAGATAATGCAGTAGACAGTGACTGGTGGAGAAGGACAATATTAAATAAGACAACCAGGGAAGGTTGACTCTAAAGTGCTGATATTTAAATTAAGAGGTCAGCCATGCAAAGATAGAACATTCTAGGTAACGGGAACAGCAGTGCAGAATTTCTTCATATAACGCCTTGCTAGTCCACACAAAGATAAGATAAAAGAAGGGATCTGGCCTTTCTTATTCAATATTGACTTCTCAGAACCAAACAGAGTTCTAGGACACAGTGGGTGCACCATAAATTCTTATAGGATGAAAAGGAATAGGTAGTGTGTCCTGTCAGAGAAGGCAATGGCACCCCACTCCAGTACTCTTGCCTGGAAAAGCCCATGGATGGAGGAGCCTGGTAGGCTGCAGTCCATGGGGTCGCTGAGGGTCGGACACTTACTGAGCGACTTCACTTTCACTTTTCACTTTCATGCATTAGAGAAGGAAATGGCAACCCACTCCAGTGTTCTTGCCTGGAGAATCCCAGGGACGGAGGAGCCTGGTGGGCTGCCGTCTATGGGGTTGCACAGAGTCGGACATGACTGAAGCAACTTAGCAGCAGCAGCAGCGTGTCCTGTATTATAGCACCTACTCTATTATATTTGCTGGTTAACTTACCTATTTGAAGGTAAGGGCTCTTCCTGACCTCTGTAGCCATGTTTAGTACTATATCTGACAGGTAGCGATCTTAGAAGAACTGCTAAGCAGCATATAAAAGATGCTGAATGAATACTATATATTTATTAAAGAAGAGAAAATTAAACAGAAGATATTCTTTAGGAATGCCTACTGAAAATATGCTAAGATACATAAGATTTTTGGACTGTTCCAATGTTGCTTAGGTTTTTTTTTTTTTTTTTTTTTTTTTTAGGGGGTGGGTGTGAGTGCTGCACCACACAGTTACAGGATTTTAGATCTGGGACCAGGGATTGAACTGGGCTCCCAGAAGTGGAAGTGCAGAGTCCTAACCATTGGACAGCCAGGGAATTCCCTGTTGCTTAGTTTCAAAAAGAAGAAAACTGACATCTGGACATGTTATAAAGGAAATTTTCTCAGAGATAATGCCTAGAGAAAAAGATGGGAAGAATTATATCTTAGTTTAGAAATAGCAATCACTACCTTAACAGAATACTGAGTTCAAAAAGTGACTTTTCTAAATTCTAGCAAGCAAAAGGTTTCCAAGAGAAGAAAAACATGAGAGAGATTTAATTGAGGACTTCTTATAAGAAACAGAAATGAGTTAGCCAGTAAATTTTCCTTGTAGAATACCTGAATAAATACTGAGAAGGAAATTTCTAACTCCCAGGCAAAATTCAGTTTCTAGTTAAACTTTATTTAGCCTGGGTGTGCTAAGTCGCTTTAGTCATGTCCGACTCTGTGACCCTATGGACTGTAGCCCTCCAGGCTCCTCTGTCCATGGGGATTTTCCAGGCAAGAATACTGGAGTGGGTTGCCATGCCCTCCTCCAGGGGATCTTCCAAACCCAGGGATCATATCCAGTCTCCTGGATTGGCAGGTGGGTTCTTTACCACTAGCGCCCTTTATTTAGCCTATTAAGTGCTAAAAAAAGACTTTAGTGCATTATAGAATAAAACAGATGTGGTCTCTAAAAACAAATACGAAAGTCATTCTTCTATGAACTATTAAATAAACTTTACCAGATACTTATGATTTGAAAATAAAATGTGATTTTAAAAATTGAGAATAGGAATAAAAGCACAAAGCCAAAGACAGAGTCTATAAAATATCTACAGTGAGAAGGAAGAAGAGACAACTTAAGGTGATTGACAACTATCAGAAAATTAAGAGACAAGCTTGAATAATAGTGTGCAAAACTAAAAATGTAAAGTATACATGGAGAGTGGTTAATGATCCCAGAGATCATTAACAAAGAAAAGCTGCAGGATTTGACTGGATTGTTGGTGATCCCTGGGAAGGCAATTTTAAATGGTAAAAGCAAAGTAGATACAGTTCAGTTCAGTTCAGTCGCTCAGTCGTGTCCAACTCTTTGCAACCCCATGAATCGAAGCACACTAGGCCTCCCTGTCCATCACCAACTCCTGAAATTCACCCAGACTCACGTCCATCGAGTCGGTGATGCCATCCAGCCATCTCATCCTCTGTCGTCCCCTTCTCCTCCTGCCCCTAATCCCTCCCAGCATCAGAGTCTTTTCCAACGAGTCAACTTTTCGCATGAGGTGGCCAAAGTACTGGAGTTTCAGCTTTAGCATCAGTCCTTCCAAAGAACACCCAGGACTGATCTCCTTTAGAATGGACTGTTTGGATCTCCTTGCAATTCAGGGGACTCTCAAGAGTGTTCACCAACACCACAGTTCAAAAGCATCAATTCTTCGGCACTCAGCCTTCTTCACAGTCCAACTCTCACATCCATACATGACCACAGGAAAAACCATAGCCTTGACTAGACGAACCTTTGTTGGCAAAGTAATGTCTCTGCTTTTGAAGTAGATACAGTAATCCCTGCTTATTTGTAGGGAACACATTCCAAGACTCCCAATGGATGTCTGAAACTGTGGATAGTACTGAACTATATAGATACTATGTTTTCTCCTGTATCATATATATGATAAAATTTATAAATTAGGCACATAAGAGATTGACAACAATAATCAATAATAACTTTTATTACAGTATATTGCTGTAATTGTTTTATTTTATTATTGGTTACTGTCAATCTCTTATGTGCCTAATTAAAAAATAGAACATTACAGCAATATACTGTAATAAAAGTTATGTGAATGTGGTTGGTCTCCTTAACCAACTTCAGTTCTGTTGGAAATGTGGCAGTGCTTCTTCACTAGCAGGCGCAGCCTCTCCAGTAATTGTTACATTTTTCAGTACAAAACTGTTCCTAAAACTGTATAACCATCCGTTGCTGCTGCTGCTAAGTCGTTTCAGTCGTGTCCAACTCTGTGCGAACCCATAGATGGCAGCCCACCAGGCTCCGCCGTCCCTGGGATTCTCCAGGCAAAAACACTGGAATGGGTTGCCATTACCTTCTCCAATGCATGAAAGTGAAAAGTGAAGTGAAGTCGATCAGTAAGTGTCCCACTCTTCGCGACCCCATGGACTGCAGCCTACCAGGCTCCTCCGTCCATGGGATTTTCCAGCCAAGAGTACTGGAGTGGGGTGCCATTGCCTTCTGCAGTAACCATCCGTTACTTGCAGTAAATGGCTTGGTGTCATTTGTTTAATGGGTTCTTTGCTGAAGTCTTTGTACAGACTACATCACAAGAGATGGTACAGCACGTTACTCAAGTTGTGATAAGACAAAGTGCAAATTCATTTTGTCTCAACCCTGAGGAAGCAAATAAAATTAACCCACAGCAGATAGGAATTGTATAGAACAGGGGTTGGGCAGCTAAGCGGTATGTTTTTGTAAATAAAGTCTTACTGGAACACAACCTCGCCCATTTCTTTATGTTGCCTATGATGTCTGCCACGATGGCAGACTTCAGTAATTGTGATAGAGGCTATATGGCCAGCAAACCTAAAATATTTACTATCTGGCTTCTTAAGAAACATAATCTGTTAACCCTGTATAGAATATGCTGTCTTTACTGCCAAACTAGGTTCACACTGGGGCTTCCCTGGTAGCTCAGCTGGTAAAGAATCTGCCTGCAATGCAGGAGACCCTGCTTCAATTCCTGGGTCAGGAAGATCCTCTGGAGAAGGGATAGGCTACCCACTCCAGTATTCATGAGATTCCCTGGTGGCTCAGATGGTAAAGAATCTGCATACAGTGTGGGAGACCTGGGTTCAATCCCTGGGTTGGAAGATTCCCTAGAGGAGGGCATGGCAACCCACTCCAGCATTCTTGCCTGGAGAAGAATCCCATGGACCGAGGAGCCTGATGGGTTACAGTCCATGGGGTCACAAAGAGTCAAACACAACTGAGCGACTAAGCACAGCACAGGTTCACTCTGAGACAAAGACTCAAATGGAAAAGAAAAGAAAAATAACTAGCCCATAATGATGGTGTCCTATGTGAAGAGTTTCTGGAGTATTCAAAGCTTAACCTGAAGAACTAAGTGGACAGGATTAGGAGCTGATGAACTCAGAAGACATCATATTAATATAATAATAATTCCAGGAGTTAGGTATACTTAAGGAACACCACAGATTACATATTATTTGCACATGCCCACATTCTCCATAACGTTGCTATTTAAAGGAAGTATTTCTAGACTTTTTCTCTCTTTCTCCACTATCATTTTTCCTAAATTCCTATACAGAAGAGCCCTACAAAATCAAGATGGGAGACGCAGTGAGGATTTTATTCAGAATGACAGTTTGGCCACATGATTTCGAGGTTTGGACACGTTTATCTGTATGCATTATTTCAGATTATTAGGTGAGTAGAACTTCAGGTCTACTTCTACTTATGTCATAATGTACCAGTATAACCTGGAACATTAGCTTTGCAGCAGTTTCTTTACTTCCACATCTCCCCTCCCCTAAATGTACAAGGTTTGTTAGAAGTTTTCAACACTTTCTAAGTTTCTGTAGAATTAAAGCGCTAAGCACAATGCCTTACAGAGAAAGCAGCTAATAAACAGTTGCTAAACGTTTGAATGAACGAAAGCGTACATCGATAGCACCGCCGTGCGGCTTTCCATACTAGCAAGTTTCCTCACTTCCCCCCCGCCCCCGCCAAGAGTTTGCCAGGACAAATTTCCAACCACAGAACATTTTATTTAACTCTTTCTTTTAACACGGCGGTCAATCACTGGGAAAAGAAGATAAAACAATGTAAAGTTTATTATTATTATTAAGCAAAGATGGCATGACACGAGTGAGCGTGTCCAGCATGCCCTATTTTAAGCTTGAAAAATAAACTGGTTACACTAATAGCAGTCTCCGGAAGAGAAAGACCCGCCCCACCGCTTGCATATTCCGGGCGGTCTTTTGAGAAGCCACACCCAAAGCGCCTGAACTCAAAGAATCTCTCCTCGCGGCAAGGCAGAGGCAGCGCAGAGCAAAGCAGGTCGCAGGCTCCCAGGCGCGTCTGGACGGCGTGGGCGACCGCACTTCCACGGGCAGCTGGAGAGCATCCTCCGCCAGGAACACTTGCTCAGAGGCGACTCGGGTGGTCACCGCGGGCCCGCGCAGGCCGGGGAGCGTGCGGCCGATACTTACCGGTTGGGGATACAATTCTTCACCAGGACGAGAGATGTGGGGCTGTCACGATCCAGGCCAGCCTGCTTTCAGATCTCTTCCAGAACAGCGACCAGGGCAATTGCGGCTACTGAGGCACAAGCTCAGCGGCGGGTGATCAAAACCCGCGGCTCCCACCAGGCACGCTAGGCTGAAACGAGGGTGAGTCCCAAGCCCTGACAGCCAGGTGAGCAGAAATAGCGCACCGAAGATTCCGGAAGACTCAGGCTCGGCGCGCGCTCCCGCCAGGCTGGCTGAGAGGCCACATCGCGCATGCTCCTGGACCGCCTAGATGTCCAGTCCTGAGGAGGAAGAGCTCTGCAGGCTTGGGGTGCGTGGGGTGTAGACGTCGCGAGCGGTGCGGGGCGGTTGGTGACAGCTCAGAGTCCGTGGTGAACTGCGCGTCCTGACTTCGCCGCCCAGGCATAGCAGAAGTGCACCGACCATCCAGGTGAATGTCTTAATAACTCATAAAATGTCCTTACCCTTCCCTGTCGGACACTCCAATATTTTGTCTGGTTGCAGCCCTACTCTGTGAAAAGAGCCCGCGGAGTCCCCAGACTACCAGGTCCAGACCCGCATGGGCCACTGAGACTTGTAGTCCCTAAGATCTGGCCCATCCATTAGTCATCACCTTTGGGAATTGATAAGGCTGAGAACCATTCCATTATACAGCGTTTGAGAGCAGTGCTTGATTTGTTTCAAATCCAAGTTCGTATTATTTATTGAGTCCCTACTGTGTGCTGAATACTTTGCTAGGATTGGTGGAGGGCAGATGAGTTCAGTGCTCAGCTCTTGTCCTCACTTGAGAGCAGGCGGAAAGTGAGCTTGCAGGGTAGGCTGTAATGAACAAAAAATACGTTATTATTAGTGCTAGTGGAGATCAGGAAAAAAAAAAAAATCCTGGAAGATGTGAGGTTTGAATGAGGCTTTGAAACGTGGAATGCTCTAGATTAAGGGAAAGGTGGAAAAATCAAACAATGGAAATGCCAGGAAATATAAAGAAGAGTTTGGTCTGATTATAGCTGAAGGTTTATTTTGGAGAGTGGTGAGCAGGGCTTAAAGTGGGGAAGTGGACAGAAGCTTTCTTGGCCTCACTTAAAGAAAGGTGCTCCGTTTTGAGTTTCTGTCCAGCAGGGACTGTAAGTACAGGCACCAAGATACATGTATCTTAGTTCTGAGAACAATGGATGATTTAATTTTGATGCCTTTCAAAGACATGTTTGAGTCATGGATCAGAAAATCCTTTGTCAAGACTTGGTTCCTAGGTTTTCTTTTAGAAAATAAGATCACAGTTAACTAAAAGACACTAATTTTCAAACTTAGATAATGGAACACATGGAATTCACGATAGTTTTTGTGAAACACTGTGAAATAATGCTGTCTCACACTTAATTGTAGAATTTTTTGGTTAAGTTCCACCTTTTCCATATGCCAGTACCAGTAAAGATTAAATATTACGATGATCAATAACTAAATAGTATTAAAAGCAATAGTGTATTTCTTAGTTTAGTTTTTAGTTAAATTAAAAAATTTACATAGCATAAGTTTATCTTATGCATCAAAATAGTTGTTTTCTCTCAGTAATGTATCATTCTTTAAAATATTTCTTATTTATTTAGAAAGTGGAAATGAGAGAACCATCATGAAAAAGATTTCAAAGAGAAAAGAAGATATTTTTAGAAAGGTATTAATGGAGTATTAATGGAGTTTATTAAGGATTTTGATTATACAAAATAGCTCAATTATAAATGTAGGATAATCTTGGAAAAAATGATATATTTGGTTTTATATACAAATCATACAGTTCATATGTTAAAAAATAATATAAGAATTTAAGGGTGATATACTGTTTGATCTGTCAATTATGTAATTAAGAGTATTAGAGGTGAATTATTTATATATTTACTTACTTATTTGTTCCCTTATTTAAATATTTATTTATCTGTTCTCTCAGCCAGCCAGCAGCCAATTCCCTACTTTGCTAAGAAAAAAAAATGTGTTTTTTTTTTTTTATCAGCAACTGAAACATTTTTAGGACTGGTATCTACATGTCACCTACAGTAATTCCAATTAAGATTCATATTTTATTCCTGTCTTCTAAATGGGGATGGGCAGTTATGAAAAGTATATCCAGCATGTTGGGTGATATTATTAGGAATTAAAGGAGACCTCCATCACTCACTTGGTGGCATTGATGTTCCATCACACCTTCACGTTTTGCTGTCCCCTTGGTCAAGAATAAAATTAATTATTTTTAATTTTGTTGAGGAAAATGCTGAAGGTTTAATAAGAACAGAACATCTTAATTCGTATTGACCTTTTTCAGCAATTCTTAAGTGTGGTACAGAATCCATTGATGGATTTTGGAGTTCTTTCAGAAAGTGTATAGACTAAGCTTGTAACTACAGTCATGTCAGTACCCTCATGTCAATACCCTGCTTTGGCTTTTGACCCGAATCCATGTTTTTACTGTGATTATAAATCTGAGGTATGTCTGCTTGCTCCTCCCACTCCAGCTGCACACTAGTTTCGTTAGCATGTACAGTTGTTGTTTAAAGAATCTTTTGCTATTCTATTTTTTTAACTTAAAATGAAAACCATACTTATCCATATTGTGCTGAACAAGAGTTTAACATTGCTAGTATGGTTTTATTTTGGAATATTGAGGTTTAAAAAGTGGTGAAGGAAATAAATGCTGATTTTAACATGTTGAGTTTTTGGTGATGGTAGGATATTCAATTAGAAATACCACTAGGCAACTAGAAATATGGTATTCAGGAGAGCAGTCAAGGTTAGAGACACATTTAGGAAGTCATGGGAATATATACATTCTGCAAAGCCTTTGAATGTACTCACATTTAAGCTATTAAGAGAAGTGTGACCAATGAAGGATACAAAGAGTAAGTGACCAGAGAGGCAGAATGATAGAGGACAAGGATCTGGAAAGCTTTTAGAAAGTTATCACATGCTAGGTACCCAAGTAGTAGCTAACATTGATATAGTGTTGAGTTTCAAAGTATTTTTATTTGTTTGATCTCATTTGATCTTCCTAAAAGATACATGAAGTAGGCAATATATGAACACTAAGAACTAACTACTGGATTTTATCATTAAAATGTCCTTTTAAATATTACAGAGAGCAATTTCTTAATTTAAAAGTCTCCTATGTGTAAAGAGCTCATGCCTGCATGCTAAGTCACTTCAGTCATGTCCAGCAATTTGCAACCCTATGGACCATAACCTACCAGGTTTCTCTCTGTATGGAATTCTCCAGGCAAGAATACTGGAGTAGGTTGCCGTGCCCTTCTCCACAGGATCTTCCCAACTCAGGGATTGAACCTGTATCTCTTCCTTCTCCTGCATTGGCAGATGGATTCTTTACCATTAGCGCCACTTGGGAAGCCATAAAGAGATCATACCAACTGATAAAAGAGTGAAATTTAATAAAATGGGCAAAAGATATGAATTGTCATTATAAAGGCACTAACTTTCAAAGGACTGCTGCTGCTGCTGCTGCTAAGTCACTTCAGTCGTGTCCGACTCTGTGCGACTTCATAGACAGCAGCTCACCAGGCTCCTCTGTCCCTGGGATTCTCCAGGCAAGAATACTGGAGTGGGTTGCCATTTCCTTCTCCATTCAAAGGGCTGATGAACTTATGAAAAGATGTTAAATGCCAGAACAAAAAGATGCAAGGTAACCCTACCCCTCTTTTCTTGCAGATGTCAGAAGACACAGATAACGTTGCAGTAGAAGAAAATGTAGACAAGCATCTTCCAAAAGGTTCTCAATAAGTATACCACAGCTCTGATACTGCTGGGCTTTATTTTTTTAATATAAATGACTAATCCTACCCCACAGTTTCATTTGGGAACACAGTTTCTTAAAAGATGAGTTCAAACAGAAACTAAACTTCCTATATAATATTTAATACAAGTGGGCATGAGGAAATAATGGTAAAGTCAGTGCATGTAATAAAATTATATTTTGTTTCCTCTTTTTCTCTGCAAACATGGAAAATCTCCTCATAATTCAGACTGTGTTCAACCATAAAGATACAGAGATCTAGAACATGCTTTAGGAAACTTCAGATCTCAGGAAGAAAGATATATAAACAATGGTTTATCCCTGTTTCATTCATCAGCACATATTTATTAAGCACCTACTATATGCCATCTGTCATTCTACGTTCTGGGAATAGAGTATAAACAAACCAACTAATAATTTTTAAATTATATCACAGAATGCTGCAGTTAAGAATAAAGATGTCTGGGGACTTTCCTGGTGGTCCAGTGGTTAATACTGCACTTCAAACTGAAGAGTGCATGGGATTGATCCCTGGTGGGGGAACTAAGATCCCACATGCCTTATGGCCAAAAAGTTAAAAGAAAAAGAAGATTCTCATGACCTATACTGATTTAGTTTTATGCTCACCGTTTATTCCCACCATTTTCTATTTATCATTAAGTACTCAAAGGCACCTCATGCGAAGAGTTGACTCATTGGAAAAGACTCTGATGCTGGGAGGGATTGGGGGCAGGAGGAGAAGGGGACGACAGAGGATGAGATGGCTGGATGGCATCACTGACTTGATGGACGTGAGTCTGGGTGAACTCTGGGAGTTGGTGATGGACAGGGAGGCCTGGCGTGCTGCGATTCATGGGGTCGCAAAGAGTCGGACACGACTGAGCGACTGAACTGAACTGAACTGACTGACTCAAAGGCAGGGAGAAGAAAAAGAAAAATACAAGGCAAAATGACCATTAGGTCCTCCAGTTTCTGTACTTAGGACTGCATGACTCCTGTCCTTCTCAGTCCATATGGTAGATCATCTGATGGATGAATCAAAAATAATATGTGGCTTAGAGTGTACTCAACAGCTGGAGCAGTCTTGATACTCAACAGGATTGTTTCATTTCTTGTAGGAACTGGTAGGAATTGGGGTCAGCAGTATTACACTGAATTTTCAAAACTGACATAAATGGTTAAAAATGAGTACTTGAAGACTTACCTCTCTTTTTTTTCAGATTCCTTCCTCCTCAGTTTAATCAAGTTGAAATATTGATATTTATATATTTTGTAGACTATAGAGCAGCTTATATAGAATGGCTTTGATATTTATATATTTTGTAGACTGTCTACAGTTT
Source organism: Bos javanicus (assembly GCF_032452875.1). NCBI lineage: Eukaryota > Metazoa > Chordata > Mammalia > Artiodactyla > Bovidae > Bos > Bos javanicus. The sequence continues at coordinate 17,198,002 of NC_083893.1, forward strand.
ATATAGAAAATTACTGTTCTCATGGACTTTTTTTTCTCTAAAAGGTAAAAAAGGTTTCTCAACAATTTTTTTTTTTTTTTTAGCCTCACTGCAAAATTCAGTCCTCATCATGCAGGACTGTTCCAGATGAAAAGGAGGAAGGTTCTAAGCTCTGTTTCCTAGATTCTGAACTCTCCTGGGGCAGTGATTTGGTCTTCATAATTGTCAGGATCCAAAGAAATGCATATTAGCTAGCTATTTAATAAGTACTCTATTGCTGTTGAGTTATACTTTAAAGAAAGTGTCATGAGCTCTGTATTATGTTGGCTTCTTGACAGATTTGAATGTAGAAGAAAATCGAAACATAATAGAAACTCTGAGAGGCAAAGTAAGAGAAAAGCTAAAAAATGCTAAGGTAATGCTGATTTTTTTTCTTTCTTATTTTCAAATTTACTGTTTAAATGCAGCATGTATCATGGTGAACTTTTCTTTGTCAGAAAAGAGCTAAAATTCGGTTTTAACATAACTCCTCAAATCCAAAAAGCTTTAGATTCTTTTCCTTGCTTTTTTCCCTTCAAACCTAAAGCCAAGAAAAATTAAATGATTTACTTGTGGTCACTGTATATGACATCTCAGGAGAGACCATGTATATACTTTTTTAAAAAGAAAAACATTGAGAAATCTTTGTTTTTATCCATTTTTGGCCAAAGACTTATATAAGCATGATTAAATCTATATCTGTAGAAATTAAGTTTTCCATACTCTTCATTTGCATTGTGTTTCAGATTAATCAAGGTGAAAAATCGTCAACTCAACTGCTCATTGATAATAAGGTATATCAGTGGTCTAAGGGAATAACTCTTTTTTAACCTTTTTAAACAGCTTTATTGAGATGTACTTTACAGAGCAAAAATTCACCCATTTTAAGTGTACGATTCAGTGAATTTTAGTAAACTTACAGAATTATGCAGTCAACACTATAATCCAATTTTAGACCATTTTTGTCACTCTTATGCCAGTTTTCAGTCACTCTCTATTTCTACTTGACATCATTTTTTATCCTAAAAAATTGTAATACAATATTTTAGGTGATCCCTGACTTACAGATTTTGTTCTAAAATCCAATGTGTAATCATATTTTGAAACTTGAAATGACAAAACAACTCACATTTTGAAAGAGCTGTGTTATTTAGAGTGAAGGCAAAGCAGCTTTAACAAAAAGATTCAAACTAAAATGTCTTCTTTAAGATAGAAGTTTTATTCCTCTTTAATATAATAGATAAGTAGGAGCTGTGTTATTTAGAGTAAAGGCAAAGCAGCTTTAACAAAAAGATTCAAACTAAAATGTCTTCTTTAAGATAGAAGTTTTATTCCTCTTTAATATAATAGATAAGTAGGAGCTGTGTTATTTAGAGTAAAGGCAAAGCAGCTTTAACAAAAAGATTCAAACTAAAATGTCTTCTTTAAGATAGAAGTTTTATTCCTCTTTAATATAATAGATAAGTAGGAGGAGCCATGGAGAAGGCAATGGCACCCCACTCCAGTACTCTTGCCTAGAAAATCCCATGGATGGAGGAGCCTGGTGGGCTGCAGTCCATGGGGTCCCTACAAATCAGACTCGACTTCACTTTCACTTTCACTTTTCACTTTCATGCATTGGAGAAGGAAATGGCAACCCACTCCAGTGTTCTTGCTTGGAGAATCCCAGGGACGGCAGAGCCTGGTGGGCTGCCATCAATGGGGTCGCACAGAGTCTGACACGACTGAAGTGACTTAGCAGCAGCAGCAGCAGTCCAGTCTGCTAGGTGGAGAAGGGCATGGCAACCCACTCTAGTATTCTTGCCTGGAGAATCCCATGGACAGAGGATCCTGGCAGGCTACAGTCCATAGGGTCACAAAGAGTCATGCTGAAGCGACTTGTATGCACACACGCCAGGCTGCTAGGAGAGTTCTGCCTCTTCAACACTTGGTCTCCATCCCTGAGTCCAGTGGCAAACTCCAGAGTTTTCATTTGCTGGCCAAAGGCAAGGCAGGAGGAAGAGAGCCATAGGATTGCAGATTGATCTCTTGCAGGACAAGACCTGCAACTTGCACACCTTATTTCCACTAAAAGAACATGGGTGCATTGTCTAGATATCTAGTTAAAAGATCTATTATTAGAGATAGGAAAAAAGACAATCATGAACAACTAGTCATTTTTGCCATAAGCAATGAGAGTATTAAACCCTACAAGCTTTAAAATGCAATGATCGTTTCTGGGGTTTTTACAAAATTCATCTTTGTTCTCTTTGTAGGGTCCTTCTTGGACTCTTAGTACAAATTATTTTAATTAACTTTAAAGTAAAAATAGACTAAATAAAAGATGTTTGTATATATGTTATTCATTCAACAAATGAATAAAAGTGTGCCTAGATTTGATATAATTTAACTATATACTTAAAAAAAAAGTAAATTTGTCAAGATCACTTCATTGAACGTCAAGAAAAGAGGTGAAAAGGAAGAGAAATTGGCTTCTAAGAATTTCCATTACAAACTACTAAATTGGCATAGCTGCTCAGGAAGTTGAGAATTTTAGCAAATGATTTTGCAAAGAGCAGAGACAAAGGGAAGTAAAAGTATATACTGACAATTTATATATAAGTATTGTTGAAAGTTAATGAGCCAGCTAAGTTGTAGATACAAATATATAGGATAACCTTTTATATTTTGCATTTTTTAAAATTCTTTGGCTCCTAGAAACTAACAGTTTGATTGATTGATTGATAGATTGATTCTTCTCCCAAATCTCTCTAAAAACAATCCATTACATGTACGTGAGAAAGAAGCGATAGGTGATTTGCATTTAAAAGATTCCTTTATGATATTGAAAAGTGAGCATCTACTTATATTCATTTCAACACTGAATACAGGCTTACTGTTGTTTAACCCACAGGCTGAAGTTCCACTGGATGAAGGTCTTTCATTTTTCATTCTGAGTGGTGAAGAAGACTCAGCTATAGGCCAATCTGCAGAGCAGGTTGGATTTGTTCCTCCTGAAAATATAGGCAGATTCAGTAGGATAGGGTTTATGAAAGAGATCTACATAGTCACGAATAAAAAGCTGGGATTTAAGATGAGAGCTTGATGTTACTCAGCTGTCAGGGCAGATCTCAGCTCTGAAGCCAGGTTTAAAGCCCTGCCAGGGGTGCAGTAAAGGTAGCTTGGTAATGGGAGCTCTGGAAGGTACAAAGAGCCCCTCTTTGTGGTTGAAATCTTCAAAGAGATCCCCTATGTGAAGATACCTCAAACCTTGCTTGAGGTGTCAGTGTCATATCTTGTTTGGCTTTTGAAAAAAAAAATGCCACAAAATTTCTGATTTTAAAATCTTTTTTGATTTCATGACAGAGATGTATACAGAAAGTATGATGATGCGATGACGTGATATGAACCTAGATGATACTTAACCATGTTACTCAGTTTTGTCAGAGTTGATCAAGGCCATGTACAGTTATCTATTCAAAGGAATTCTATGATTAATTCTTTTTATTTAATTATTTGTCCCTAAATGTATGTTTTCGAAAATTAAGGGATTTTTATTTACATGACTCGCATACTCTGTCTCCTTTCTTTCAATATATGTAGATTTTAAGTTAGACAACTATAGTCATCTAAAATGGTGATTTTTTTGTGTGTGAAGAGACATATAAAATTTCTGATATGATATAAAAGTATACGTTTTTACATTTAGTAATATATCTACTTCAATATCACCATTGTTTGAAACTTTTATGTATCATATTTCAGAAATAATTGATCATCTGTCACAGACTTCTACTTGTGTTTCTACTTTTCTTTCTTTTTTTCTTAAATAGCATCCAGAAAAGAATATGACTGCTCCACATTTCCTTAGGTAGTACTGCTTTCTGAATGGTGAAAAAAATGGGGCTGAAGACCACATGGCTTGATGTCCCTAGACTTTGCCCTGCACTGTGAATTCTCAACCATTGGACTATCATAGACCAATATCTCAGAACATTTTTCCATAGGAGAGGAGAGACTTGAATTGTAGTTTTTCTTCAGTAGTATTTTGTTGAGAATTGCAATGAAGAGCTGTAGGAAGATCATAGTTTATGATATTAAGCCTTAAGTGAGTTCTTCAATGTTCAATGAAAGTTCATTGTAACATGTTTTCATCTTGAACTTGAACTGGGTGGCATAGATCAGAAAGACTTCATGGCAGGATTTTAGTACATTTTATTTATCTGCACATTAATCATTAGGGACAAGCATGTATACTTATTTTTCTTTTGGGATCAGTAATGGTAGTTACCACAAATATTTTTCACTTGGTGATGATTTACAGAACTTTGCTGAGGGCCAAGATGAAGATTTTGTGGAAGAAGTCATTTTCCCAGATTTACTTGAAGTAAAGGCTGCTGATTATGAAGATGACCAAGAACAAATAAAAAAACAACAGGCAAATATTTTTGTTCCAAGTAGTTCTCCAGGTACAGAAGATTTTTTTCATGATATCATTTTTTTCATGATAAAATATTCAAGTCATTAATGAATCGTAGTATAGGATAATAGCTTCTTTGTATGGTGGATAGATAAAAATTAATGATCTAAAATTATAGAAGGTTTTCTGTATTTATTCTTTGTGCGTTCTCTGAGTTTAAGGGAATTGGTTAAAAGAGCTCATTCATTGTCGTGTGTGTGTGTGTGTGTGTGTGTGTCTGTGTATTTGACTTTCTGGTAGACTTTCAGTTCAGTTCAGTCACTCAGTCGTGTCTGACTCTTTGCAACTTCATGGACCGCAGCACGCCAGGCCTCCCTATCCATCACCAACTCCTGGAGTTTACTCAAACTCATGTCCATTAAGTCCATGATGCCACCCAACCATCTCATCCTCTGTCGTCTCCTTCTCCTATGCCTTCAATCTTTCCCAGCATCAGGGTCTTTTCAAATGAGTCAGCTCTTTGCATCAGGTGGCCAAAGTATTGGAGTTTCAGCTTCAACATCAGTCCTTCCGATGAACACTCAGGACTGATCTCCTTTAGGATGGACTGGTTGGACCTCCTTGCAGTCCAAGGGACTCTCAAGAGTCTTCTCCAACACCACAGTTCAAAAGCATCAATTCTGTGCTCAGCTTTCTTTATAGTCCCACTCTCACATTCATGTATGACTACTGGAAAAACTGTAGCCTCGACTAGATGGACCTTTGTTGGCAAAGTAATGTCTCTGCTTTTGAATATGCTATCTAGGTTGGTCATAACTTACCTTCCAAGGAGTAAGCGTCTTTTAAATTTCATGGCTGCAGTCACCATCTGCAGTGATTTTGGAGTCCCCAAAAATAAAGTCAGCCACCGTTTCCACGGTTTTCCCATCTATCTGCCATGAAGTGATGGGACTGGATGCCATGATCTTAGTTTTCTGAATGTTGAGCTTTAAGCCAACTTTTTCACTCTCCTCTTTCACTTTCATCAAGAGGCTCTTTAGGTCTTCACTTTCTGCCATGTTATCTGCATATCTGAAGTTATTGATATTTCTCCTGGCAATCTTGATTCCAGCTTGTGCTTCTTCCAGCCCAGCGTTTCTCATGATATACTCTGCATATAAGTTAAATAAGCAGGGTGACAATATACAGCCTTGACGTACTCCTTTCCCGATTTGGAACCAGTCTGTTGTTCCATGTCTAGTTCTAACTATTGCTTCCTGACCTGCATACAGGTTTCTCAAGAGGCAGGTCAGGTGGTCTGGTATTCCCATCTCTTCAGAATTTTCCACAGTTTATTGTGATCCACACAGTCAAAGGCTTTGGCATAGTCAATAAAGCAGAAATAGATGTTTTTCTGGAACTCTCTTGCTTTTTCCATGATCCAGCGGATATTGGCAGTTTGATCTCTGGTTCCTCTGCCTTTTCTAAAACCAGCTTGAACATCTGGAAGCTCACAGTTCACATATTGCTGAAGCCTGGCTTGGAGAATTTTGAGTGTTATTTTACTAGCACGTGAGATGAGTGCAATTGTGTGGTAGTTTGAGCAATCTTTGACATTGCCTTACTTTGTGATTGAAATGAAAACTGGCCTTTTCCAGTCCTGTGACCACTGCTGAGTTTTCCAAATTTGCTGGCATATTGAGTGCAGCATCATCTTCCAGGATTTGAAATAGCTCAACTGGAATTCCATCACCTCCACTAGCTTTGTTCATAGTGATGCTTCCTAATGGCCCACTTGACTTCACATTCCAGGATGTCTGGCTCTAGGTTAGTGATCACACCATCATGATTATCTGGGTCATGAAGATCTTTTTTGTACAGTTCTTCTGTGTATTCTTGCCACCTCTTCTTAATATTTTCTCCTTCTGTTAGATCCATACCATTTCTGTCCTTTATTGAGCCCATCTTTGAATGAAATGTTCCCTTGGTATCTCTGATTTTCTTGAAGAGATCTCTAGTCTTTCCCATTCTATTGTTTTCCTCTATTTCTTTGCATTGATTGCTGAGGAAGTATATGGGTATATCTTTCCTTTTCTCCTTTGCTTTTTGCTTCTCTTCTTTTCACAGCTATTTGTAAGGCCTCCTCAGACAGCCATTTTGCTTTTTTGCATTTCTTTTTCATGGGGATGGTCTTGATTCCTGTCTCCTGTACAGTGTCACAAACCTCCATCCATAGTTCTTCAGGCACTCTATCAGATCTAGTCCCTTAAATCTATTTCTCGCTTCCAGTGTATAATCATAGGGATTTGATTTAGGTCATACCTGAATGGTCTAGTGGTTTTCCCCACTTTCTTAAATTTCAGTTGGAATTTGACAATGAGGAGTTCATGATCTGAGCCATGGTCAGCTCCCTTTCTTGTTTTTGCTGACTCTATAGAGCTTCTCCATCTTTGACTGCAAAGAATATAATCAGTCTGATTTCAGTGTTGACCATCTGGTGATGTCCATGTGTAGAGTCTTCTCTTGTGTTGTCAGAAGAGAGTGTTTCCTATGACCAGTGTGTTCTCTTGGCAAAACTCTTAGCTTTTGCCCTGCTTCATTCTATACTCCAAGGCCAAATTTGCCTGTTACTCCAGGTGTTTCTTAACTTCCTACTTTTGCATTCCAGTCCCCTATAATGAAAAGGACATCTTTTTTGGGTTTTAGTTCTAAAAAGTCTTGTAGGTCTTCATGGAACTGTTCAACTTCAGCTTCTTCAGTGTTACTGGTTGGGGAATAGGCTTGGATTACTGTGATATTTAATGGTTTGCCTTGGAAATGAACAGAGATCATTCTGTCGTTTTTGAGATTGCATCCAAGTAGTGCATTTCAGATTCTTGTTGACTATGATGGCTACTCCATTCCTTCTAAGGGATTCCTGCCCACAGTAGTAGATAGAATGGTAGACTTTAGTGGTAGAGTATATGATAGTCCTCTTTTGCATCTTGTTTGGTCAGTCCCAGTTTACTCTTTTGGACTTGAAAGTAACATCTAGGTTTTGTTATTAAGTGATCAACCAGCTTAAACTGCCAGAAGATATGATGCCACGCATTTTAGAAGAAGAAGGATTCTATATTCAGAAAAAGCCAGAAATATATAAAAAGACCTGCAACAAAATGGAAAATCGTCTGCTTAGACTAGAAGAGGCAAGTTCACTACCTGATAAGCTAAATCACTCACTGGCAGTAAAGTGACATTTGTTTTTAGTGTAATATTTAATTACTACATTCTTAAGTATTTTTAATAGGGAAAGTGTTGGTTTGAAGAAAGTGGAGAAATAATGTCATTACCTTCACCTATTAGACGGTCATGGAATTTCAGACTAAATATAAGCAAGGAACCTTTAAATCCAGCACTGAAGACCATGTATAGAAAGGTAAACAACAGTTTATTTGTGATTATGTTTAGAATTCTTGTAACATAAATTATAACTTGTATATTTACTTGTATACTTATTTTGTTAATTCACCTTTTGAGGATATTAGTAAGTCTAGTAAAGGCAAAGCTATGATGAAGTATTAAATAGCCATTAAAATTATGTTTTCAAGGAATATTTAATGATCTGGGGGAGAGCTCAGAATGTGAAGTTAAAAAAAAAGGCGGAATGTGAAATTTCATATGATCCTATCTTTATAAAAATAGATAATGAGTGAAGGAATTTATCAATGAATAAGTACAGACATGTGTGTATATAGATTAAAAGTCTGGGAAATATATAAGAGTTAATACTTATCTCTGGATGGTAGGACATAGGCTTATTTTTATTTTCTTTCTTATACTCTCTTCTAGATTTCAGAAATGAATATATATTGTACTTAACAATCAAAGAAACAAATTTTATGTGTATTTCAGAGCACATTATAAAAATTAGCAGTTCATTAACCTAATGAAAAGAAATATTTAGACAGAAATAGTTATATTAAAAATTTGGCATGCTGCTGCTGCTGCTAAGTCACTTCGGTCGTGTCCGACTCTGCGATCCCATAGATGGCAGCCCACCAGGCTCCCCCATCCCTGGGATTCTCCAGGCAAGAACACTAGAATGGGTTGCCATTTCCTTCTGCAATGCAGGAAAGTGAAAAGTGAAAGTGAAGTTCCTCAGTCATGTCATAAAAACATTTAAATAAGAATTATGTACAAAAACTTAATTGCTCAGTCACCTGCCTTTGTTGTTGTTCAGTCACATAATCGTGTGACTCTTTGCGACCCCATGAACTGCAGCACGCCAGGCTTCCCTGCTTTTAACTATCACTCAGAGTTCACTAAAACTCATGTCCATTCAGTCGGTGATGCCATCCAACCATCTCATCCTCTGTTGTACCCCTTCTCCTCCTGCCTTCAATCTTTCCCAGCATCAGAAACTTATCCAGTGGTGGCCAAAGTGTTGGAGCTTCAGCTTCAGCATCAGTCCTTCAGGGAATATTCAGAGTTAATTTCCTTTAGGATCAACTGGTTTGATCTCCTTGCTGTTCAAGGGACTCTCAAGAGTCTTCTCCAACACCACAGTTCAAAAGCATCAATTCTTCAGCGCTCAGCTTTCTTTACAGTCCAACTCTCACATCCATACATGACTACTGGAAAAACCATAGCTTTGACTAGACAGACCTTTGTTGGCAAAGTAATGTCTCTGCTTTTTAATATGCTGCCTAGGTTGGTCATAGCCTTTCTTCCAAGGAGCAAGCATCTTTTAATTTCATGGCTGCAGTCACCATCTGCAGTGATTTTGGAGCCTCAGAAAATAAAGACTGTCACTGTTTCCATTGTTTCCCCATCTATTTCCCATGAAGTGATGGGACCAGGTGCCATGATCTTACTTTTCCTCTTCTAGTGATTATATGCCTTTTGTAGTCAATGCTTTTTCTTAAAAGATGCCTTTCTGTATTTCTTTCTTTTTTTTTAATTAATTATTTTAATTGGAGGCTAATTACTTTACAATATTGTAGTGGTTTTTGCCATACATTGACATGAATCAGCCATGGGTGTACATGTGTTCCCCATCCTGAACCCTGTTCCCACCTCCCTCCCCATCCCATCCCTCATATTCCAGTAGCTGCAACATTTTTATTTTATTTTTTAACTTTACAATATTGTATTGGTTTTGCCATATATCAAAATGAATCTGCCACAGGTATACATGTGTTCCCCATCCTGAACCCTCCTCCCTCCTCCCTCCCCATACCATCCCTCTGGGTCGTCCCAGTGCACCAGCCCCAAGCATCCAGTATCGTGCATCGAACCTGGACTGGCGACTCGTTCCATATATGATATTATACATGTTTCAATGCTATTCTCCCAAATCTTCCCACCCTCTCCCTCTCCCACAGAGTCCAAAAGACTGTTCTATTCATCAGTGTCTCTTTTGCTGTCTCGTATACAGGGTTATTGTTACCATCTTTCTAAATTCCATATATATGCATTAGTATACTGTATTGGTGTTTTTCTTTCTGGCTTACTTCACTCTGTATAATAGGCTCCAGTTTCATCCACCTCATTAGAACTGATTCAAATGTTTTCTTTTTAATGGTCCATTGTGTATATGTACCACAGCTTTCTTATCCATTCATCTGCTGATGGACATCTAGGTTGCTTCCATGTCCTGGCTATTATAAACAGTGCTGTGATGAACATTGGGGTACACGTGTCTCTTTCCCTTCTGGTTTCCTCAGTGTGTATGCCCAGCAGTGGGATTGCTGGATCATAAGGCAGTTCTATTTCCAGTTTTTTAAGGAATCTCCACACTGTTCTCCATAGAGGCTGTACTAGTTTGCATTCCCACCAACAGTGTAAGAGGATTCCCTTTTCTCCACACCCTCTTCAGCATTTATTATTTGTAGACTTTTGGATCGCAGCCATTCTGACTGGTGTGAAATGGCACCTCATAGTGGTTTTGATTTCCATTTCTCTGATAATGAGTGATGTTGAGCATCTTTTCATGTGTTTGTTAGCCATCTGTATGTCTTCTTTGGAGAAATGTCTATTTAGTTCTTTGGCCCCTTTTTTGATTGGGTCATTTATTTTTCTGGAATTGAGCTGAAGGAGTTACTTGTATATTTTTGAGATTAGTTGTTCATCAGTTGCTTCATTTGGTATTATTTTCTCCCATTCTGAAGGCTGTCTTTTCACCTTGCTTATAGTTTCCTTTGTTGTACAGAAGCTTTTAAGTTTAATTAGGTCCCATTTGTTTATTTTTGCTTTTATTTCCAATATTCTGGGAGGTGGGTCATAGAGGATCCTGCTGTGATGTATGTCAGAGAGTGTTTTGCTTATGTTCTCCTCTAGGAGTTTTATAGTTTCTGGTCTTACATTTAGATCTTTAATCCATTGTGAGTTTATTTTTGTGTATGGTGTTAGAAAGTGTTCTAGTTTCATTCTTTTACAAGTGGTTGACCAGTTTTCCCAGCACCACTTGTTAAAGAGATTGTCTTTAATCCATTGTATGTATATTCTTGCCTCCTTTGTCAAAGATAAGGTGTCCATATGTGCATGGGTTTATCTCTGGGCTTTCTATTTTGTTCCATTGATCTATATTTCTGTCTTTGTGCCAGTACCATACTGTCTTGATGACTGTGGCTTTGTAGTAGAGCCTGAAATCAGGCAGGTTGATTCCTCCAGTTCCATTTTTCTTTCTCAAGATTGCTTTGGCTATTCGAGGTTTTTTTGTATTTCCATACAAATTGTGAAATTATTTGTTCTAGCTCTGTGAAGAATACCATTGGTAGCTTGATAGGGATTGCATTGAATCTATAAATTGCTTTGGGTAGTATACTCATTTTCACTATATTATTCTTCCAATCCATGAACATGGTATATTTCTCCATCTATTAGTGTCCTCTTTGATTTCTTTCACCAGTGTTTTATAGTAAAGTTGCAGGATATAAAATCAACACACAGAAATCCCTTGCATTCCTATACACTAATAATGAGAAAATAGAAAGAGAAATTAAGGAAACAATTCCATTCACCATTGCAACGAAAAGAATAAAATACTTAGGAATATATCTACCTAAAGAAACTAAAGACTTATATATAGAAAACTATAAAACACTGGTGAAAGAAATCAGTAGCTGCAACATTTTAACAGCATTTCACTCCTTATAGTGCTGATACTTCTCAGCCTACACAGAAAATAAGGTTTCTCCCTAAACTGAAGAGATTTATAATTTCAGAGGTCTCCTTATCTTTCTTTAACACGTGAGAAGCTTCTTTCTACATAATATACACTCTCTTTTCTTCTCCACAGTCTCTGTTCGTTTCTTAGAGAATCTAGAAAAATTTAAAAAAATTCCTCATATCATAATATGTCTTTAATATCTTTATACCACTTATGAATTTATTTCAGGATTTTCTAAAAATACACCAAAACTTCTTGCTGCTAAGAAAATCGTTTACCATTTTACCATTAAAAAAAAATGCATTTAAGGTTTAATTAGTTGTCCTACTTTTAAAATTAAGACAAATACAAGAGTTTTTTATCATGAATGAATGTTGGTGTTTTTACCAAAATTCCTTGCTGTTACCATACTTGGAGTAGACAAAACCCATAACAGTTTTACCTTCTTTTTTTAAATTGTTTTTAAATTGTTTAAATTTTTTTACTTTCTGGTGAGTATCTGTTGGCTCTTTCAGTTCTCTTAACAGGATGGTCAGATGTTTCATTGCTTCTTTCGACTTTTATGCAGTCACCAATACTATGCAGATCTTGCTGTTAGTGGTTTTTCTCTACCCACTTGTATTTTGGATTCAGTGGAGATGTTTTCAGATGCAATTTTGTTTAAAATCTTGTCCCTGGATTTTTGGTCTTGCTATCTAGTTACCCTGCTTGTTTTATATAGATATTTGGAAATACAGGCATATCTCTAAGATATTGCTGGTTCACTTCTAGACCACCACAGTAAAGCAAGTCAAATGAATTTTATGGTTTTGAAAAATGTCAAAAGTGCATGTAAAAGTTATGTCTACACTAATCTGTAGTTAATAAACTATTATTATGTCTGAAAAACCCAGTGTACGTATCTGAATTAAAAAACACTTTATTGCTATTAATAACTGTCATCGGAGCTTTCTGGTCTTTTCTAACTTCATTCAAGCTAATTTCAGTGTTTCATGGACTCTTAGAGTTGGGAATAAATATAAATGTCACTTCACCAAGCATGTAAACTTGAGTATTAAAATTCATTCTGTACCACCATCCTTAGCAGGTAATATTCTGGAGTTAGTGTCAGACAAATACCTTTGCCTGCCTTTCCCTTCTGTCTTCTCTACAGTTTTTATTATGCACAGCCAGCTATGGAGGCAAGGTTCATTTGGGGTTTCTCACTGGGAAATAAAAATCTCAGTGCTGTAAGGGCCACTGAAGCAGAGATAATAGTTTGCGATTTAAGTCTGGCTCCAGATGATTATTAGATCATCATCTTAACGAACTATTGACCCACCAATTCTAAACACCATTTTTTTTATCGCAATCCTTTAGGAAATTACTTGGGTGCTTGTAACTTGAAAGTTAGCCTCTGCCAGCACATAGTAGTAAAGTAGATGACCATTTATAGTAAGGCGATTAAAATGCTCCAATATAAATATATGAAATCAAGGGCTATAATCAGTTTTAAGAAAGAAGGAGCAAATAATTGTTTTTTTGCTTTTCTGTGTCTTCATTTTCTTACAGTTAGCGTGTTACTTTTATAAGGAGTTAACTTGTAATTAAAAAAATAGAATTGAATTAACATTGTGTAAATACTTTTCTTTAAAAGGCAGTGAAATCTGATCTAGAAAGCTCTATTAGGAACAAAATGGAAGGTCAAAGGGAAATGTACCAATTAGATCTCAATATAGTGGGTTTGCAATTCAGTCACCATCCTCTCTTCAATCAAGAACAAGTATTATGTGCTAGGCTGCTCCAACTTTATGAGTGTTTTCAGGACAGGCAGCAACAGAATTTACCACAGCTGCTTTATGAGAAGGTAAGCATGGTTTTCATTACATTTACAGAGCTGAACCTTTAATATTGGGGAAAAAAAAAAAAAAAACAGTACGGAGCAAGTTATGGTGGAATATTCCCTTAGCACTTCAACTATTTAACCAAATAAAACAAAGCTTGATTTCAGTTTTTCTGAAAAGAAATTGTAGGAGTTAACTGGCCAGGGAGACAGACTCAAACATATCCTGCAGGGTACTTAGCATTTATAAATAGTTTGCTAATCAATGGTATTTCTTGATCCTATGAGTCAAGAAGAATATTTGAAATGATTACTATTTAAAAGAACCAAATGACTATTTCAAGTCTTGTAAGAAAGTATTTTTGATAAAAATATTAATGATCCTGAACCTTCTACAGAGTTTCGTATGAGAATGATTTAGCCAACTAATCGTCTACTGACACGCATGCATGTGCACGCGTGCATGTGTGTGTGTGTTTGTGTGTGTGGTGCATGCACTCAGTTGTGTCCAGCTCTTTGTGACCCCGTGGACTGTAGCCTTCCAGGTTCCTCTGTCCATGGAATTCTTGCATACACGCATGTTAAGTAGCTTCAGCCGCGTCCGACTCTTTGCAGCCCAATGGACTGTGGCCCACCAGGCTCCTCAGTCCATGGGATTCTCCAGGCAAGAATATTGGAATGGGTTACTTCAGGGGATCTTCCAGACTCCGGGATCAAACCTGCATCTTTTATGTCTCCTGCTTGGCAGGCAGGTTCTTTTTGGAAGCCCAGTGACATCGTAAAGGGTACATAAAATCTGAGGAGAAATCAAAGAAATATACCCACTGACTACTTTTATAAATTTGTACCTCTCGTTTAGACTGTATGCTGAGTTTTTGATACATGAATATTTTGTTAACTAGTGTTCTTTCTGAAAAGATATTCTGATAGGTCTCATTCAGCTAATTAATACACTTAAATATTTAGTGAGATATTTAGTTAAATAATCAAGCCTAGTAGGGTCACCAAGACATTCCAATAAGCTAGAAATGAATTGTACTTTAATATATTTGCTTCTTAAAGTACAAGTGCAAAAACAACAGGACTTAATCCGTTTGATTGAGTTTTCATGTGGCAAATGTGTGGGAGTACTTCCTAAATGAAGCCTATGAATTAATAAGGTCAGAATATGTCCTGAAACAAAAGTTGAATATTCTAACTTTTAGTTTAATATGATCGTTGTTTTTTTTGAATGAAAGAACCAACTCTGAAACTAAGATGTAGGTCATTGAAAATATGATTTGTCTATTTAATAGTTTTCCAACACTGTTGTGTAATCTTTGAAGCCTGGTCTAGCAATAGCAATTTTGTTTCACTAGAATACTACCTATTACTGTACATAAAAACTCATTTGTTTTTCATGTAGCATGGCTTTCTGTGTAAAATAATATTGAGAGATCATTATTTGCAACATTTTTATTAATGATTCTTAGGAGCCAAAGGTAATTTCTTGGCTGCTTTTTACTTCACTTTATTTTAAATGTGCACATAAAAATGTGCACATTATTTATTTATTTAAAATGTGCACATAAACATTTTCTCCAGTTTCCTGGTAAATTGTAAAAAGAGAAATTTGATAGGGCATGTGTATGCCCTTCTAAAATGAAAGAGAACTGTAGGAGGGAGGGGAAAAGGCCAAGGGTTGCAGGGTGTGACCATTGGTCTTCTACCAAAACACTGATTTATAATTTTTGCATCCTTTTAGTCCCTTGGTGTGAAATATATGGCTCTGCTCGTTCTCAGTGTGTTCAAACCAGGTTCAAAGTAGTAGGAGACTCAGTGACGTCTATGGATTTCTTAAACTGCAAAATGTCCTGTTAGGTGAACGTGAATTCCACTTAAAGAACACGGAGAAATGTTGTAGACAATATAAAAGAGTAGAATGGATCCTCAGTTTTGTAGAGTTCTGCTGTTGTTCCCTCTAGTTTACACAAGAGGGAAATTGCACAAGTAATTCAGGAGTTCATTCCCACTGTAAGAGATTCAGTGTAGACGTTTCATACTGTGAAAGTCCCACTTCAATCTTCACCTCATGGTTTAGACTACAGCTTTAAAGATCTCTTTTCCATGTTTCTCTGTATATACATATGCCATGATAGATTTTAAGATAAATTGGATCTTCTATATGGATCTATGTATTATTTGGCAACTTGGCTTTTTAAAATTACTTCTTTTTTTAAAGTAATTTAATTACTTTAAAATTACTTGTAATTGAAAATTACAAGTCTTGGAGCTTGTCCCATATCACTATATATAGACCCATAATATACATGTATTTTAATATGTTCAATCACTCCTCGTTCTTGACACTTCTTATGGTCATGAATGACTTCATAAATGACTTCTTAGGTCATTTCCATCTTCTTATAATTACAAGTAATAAAGCAGTGCACATCCGTGTATCTATGTATTTGAGCACATGTGTGAAAACTTCTGTAGGCTAGATTTGTAGAAGTGAAAGTTCTTGGTCAAGAGTAAGGGTGCATGAAGTTTACATTTTTATCAGAGAGTAATGAATTGCCTTTCCAAGAAAGTTTTTCAGTTTGAATTTCCACTGATAGTACAGGACAGAGCTTACTTCCCAGAGCCATAACTAATAGTTGATATTACTTGCCCAGTTTTCTGTATAGCTTTGTTCATCTTTATAAGAGTTTTCATATATATATATATATGTACAAATATATATACACATATAACTATTTACACATGTACATACACACACATTGCATGTACAAAATGTATATCTTTCGAATATGTTTTAAATATTTTTATCCCATTCTGTTACTTGCCTTTTTACTTCATTTTTCCTATCTCTTGGAAATATTTAAAATTTTATGAGGTCAAACCTGTCAGTTTTTTTCTTTGGGGACTTTAGGTTTTGTTCATTTATTAGATTTCCTAGATTTTTATCAGTTAGCATATCTTTGGTTACAATTCACAGAGAGCTCTCTCAGTTGCTTTAAACCATAGGGAAAAGGTATGACTTTCTATATCAAAAGTTCTAAGTTAGGGCAGTTCTGTAGTTCGTTAATTTGATGGCTCAACAATATGAACAGCCCTGACTTTTCTAAGGACGAGTATCTCCTCATTGGTTTTTTCCTAGAATAAAATTCTTACAGAGTTGACCTTCCATATGAACATTAGAACTAGCTTGTTAACTTCTATTTTAAAGATTCTCCTACCATTTTTACTGCAGCTTCTTTGAAAATGAGAGTGTTAGTCTCTCAGTCACGTCCGACTCTTTGCAGTCCCATGGACTGTAGCCCACCAGGCTTTCTCTGTCCATAGAATTCTCCAGGCAAGAATAGTGGAGTGCGTAGCCATTCCCCTCTCCAGGAGATCTTCTGACCCAGGGACGGAACCTGGGTCTCTTTCATTGCAGGCAGATTCTTTACCATCTGAACCATCGGTTATTATATTAATTGTAAAAGAAATTTTATCTTTAAAAATTTGGGTTTCTGCATCCAGGCATGCAGTATGTCTTCACAGTTGTTGAGGTCTTCCCTTGTGTCTTGCAGTAGAAGTTTATATCCATTGACTCCAGTCTTGGAGTTCCCACAAACTGTCCCTAACTGTGATAGGCTTTTTCTGCCTATCCCTGTTATAGAGAACAGTTTCCCCTGGTTTTATTTCTTTGTCAGTATTCTCTGTGGATATTTCTCTTTGTTTTGTAGTTTCTTCAGTACATTCTGTTGATTTTATTTGACTTCTTTTCCTATGTTGCTATATATTTATTCTTTTATAGAGAGATATAGATGTAGATATAATTATAAAATATGTATATAGATATGGTTGTGATGATGGCAGTGGATATGGATAAAGACAGATAGATGTCTTTTCTGTAACCATTGGATATTAGGTAGAAGATAAAATAGATTCCTGTGTTCAGTCTTCTATCTTGATTGAATGACATTTCTTTATGTTAACTGATCAAATGACTACCTAGAAGTTGCATGGTATAAGGTTTATCTCTTAGACAAATATTGAGGCTCTTTTTCAGTTCTGCCCCAGGGTACTTTTATGAAATATATTTTGAAAAACAAGACAGTAATACAACAAAAGTATACACTTGTGTTTCTGATGCACATACTTAGACCTACAGGTGAATTGGAGTGATAGTAACAGGTGGATGAAGTGTACCAAAAAAGCTCTTTTGTTTTAGCTTAAAGCACTGACGGATGCTACCAAATTAGCAAATGAAAATTCGGAAATAAGCCAGCTGACCAGAAAGTCTTTGCAGGATTATTATTGGCAGATAAGGTAGGTTTTAGGACATTCTTGTATTCATCAAGCATTTATTAAGGAGCTTGTTTAAACAAAGTATTGTACTATGCTGTGGAAGATGTAAAATAAGAAACTAACAATATCCTTACTATTTTTAAAATTGAAATATAGCTGATTTACAATATTTTGTTAGTTTCAGGTATACAGCCAAGTGATTCCATTGTAATTTTCAGATTATATTCCATTATGCTGCTGCTGCTAAGTCGCTTCAGTCATGTCCGACTCTGTGCGACCCCATAGAACGGCAGCCCACCAGGCTCCCCCATCCCTGGGATTCTCCAGGCAAGAACACTGGAGTGGGTTGCCATTTCCTTCTCCAATGCATGAAAGTGAAAAGTGAAAGTGAAGTCGCTCAGTCATGTCCGACTCTTAGTGACCCCATGGACTGCAGCCTACCAGGCTCCTCCATCCATGGGCTTTTCCAGGCAAGAGTACTGGAGTGGGGTGCCATTGCCTTCTCCAATATTCCATTATAAGTTTTATCAAATATTTGCCATTATGAGATTTATCAAATATAATTCCCTGTGCTAAGCAGTAAGTCTTTGTTGCTTATCTATTTTATGTGTAATAGTTTGGGTTAATCCAACACTTCTAATTTGTTCCTCCTTCCCTCCTTTTCCCCTTTGGTAACCTTGTTTCTTTTCTATGTCTCTGAGTTTCTGTTCTGTATACAGATTCATTTGTGTTATTTTTTAGATTCCACATATAAGTGATGTTATATAGTATTTGTATACTCTTTTGACTTGCTTCACTAAGTAAAATCCTCTCTAGGTCCATGCATGTGTGCATGCTAAGTCGCTCCAGTTGTGTCTGATTTTTTGTGACCCTGTGGACTGTAGCCACTAGGCTCCTCTGTCCATGGGATTCTCTAGGCAAGAATACTAGAGTGGGTTGTTATGCCCTTCTCCAAGGAGATCTTCCTGACCCAGGGATCAAACCTGCATTTCTTACATCCTCCTGCATTGGCAGGCAGGTTCTTTACCACTAGCGCCACCTGGAAAGCCCCTGTAGGTCCATATGTTGTTGCAAGTTATAATATTTCATTCTTTTTTATGGCTGAGTAATATTCCATATTTGTGTGTGTGAGGGGATATACACACCTTAAACCAATCATCTGTTGATGGACCCTTGGGGTTTGTTTCCATCTTCTGGCTGTTGTAAGCACTGCTGCTATGAACATTGGGGTGCATGTATCTTTTCCAATTAGAGATGTCCTGTTTTCCGGTATATACCCAGGAGTGAGACTGCTGAAGATTCATAGCCTTTAGGCAGTTAAATAAATGGTTCCAACTTTTTGTAACATTTTTGTGTAAAAATATTTAATAGAAGTATCACATGAAAGTAGCTGTAGCTTTATTAATATGATCTATTTATTTAAAAATATGTTGACTAAAAACTATTACAAATTTACTGATACCTTTCAATTTACTTGAATCATGTTTATCTGAAGTGTTTGTATGTTTGAGAACTAGTTTGCATACACATATGTGCAAGATATATTACTAATTTAACCTAAAAGCAATACTCAATGAGTATGTAGAGTTAAGGACCCTTATTTTAAAGAATGGTCTACAATTTGGGAATCATTAGCTACTAGACTGGTTAGGAAGAGAAATTAGGAAAGTATAAAATAATTGGAAAAATAATTTAAAGACAATACATAATTATGTGCGTAGGAATCTCCAAAAGCAGGAAAGCTCTCTGGGAGGTACTTATTGGGTAGAAAGTTAAACTTGCACAAAGATATGACTACTCTGAGTGATTTGATAGTTAAAGAATTTCTCTGACTCCCTGCCCATTGACCTAAAATGGCTCTACAAATTCTTAACCGCTGGAGGCAAGTTGTTTTAAATAATTGGGTTTCCTAGAATAGCCTGCTGCTGTTGCTGCTAAGTCACTTCAGTCGTGTCCAACTCTGTGCGACCCCATAGACGGCAGCCCACCAGGCTCCCCCATCCCTGGGATTCTCCAGGCAAGAACACTGGAGTGGGTTGCCATTTCCTTCTCCAATGCATGAAAGTGAAAAGTGAAAGTGAATTTGCCCAGGCGTGTCTGAATCCTAGCGACCCCACGGACCGCAGCCTACCAGGCTCCTCTGTCCATGGGATTTTCCAGGCAAGAGTACTGGAGTGGGGTGCCACTGCCTTCTCCAAGAATAGCCTAGTTCAGTATAAACATTGTTACTTGTTTAGTATAAACACTGTTACTTGAGGAAGCTGACATATGCCTTGTACAAGTACTGGCATATAATGAACTATCTCTGTAAATAGTAGTTGAATGAATGAATAGAAACCATCAGTATATACAAAACAGTAAATTACTGTTGTTTATAAGCTGAAACTCCAGTACTTTGGCCAGCTCATGCGAAGAGTTGACTCATTGGAAAAGACTCTGATGCTGGGAGGGATTGGGGGCAGGAGGAAAAGGGGACAATAGAAGATGAGATGGCTGGATGGCATCACTGACTCGATGGACATGAGTTTGAGTGAACTCCGGGAGTTGGTGATGGACAGGGAGGCCTGGCGTGCTGCGATTCATGGGGTCACAAAGAGTTGGACACAACTGAGCAACTGAACTGAACTGAACTGATAAGATTAACTAAAACTTAAAGCCAAAAACACTCATTGACATAAAGAATGCTGAGGAAGTAAGGAAAGACTAAGGAGTAAAAAGAGTGGTAAGTATGTGGATAAGTCTCAGTGAGTAGTCATGTAATGATGTTTTACAGGCATAAAATTAGAGAGTTCACAAAATGGCTTAGACTTAAAGGTAAGACCTAATACCATAAAACTCCTAGAAGAGAGCATAGACAAAACATTCTCTGACATAAATTGTACCAATGTTTTCTTAAGTCTGTCTCCCAAGGCAAATAGAAATAAAAAACAAAAGTAAACAAATAGGCCCTAATCAAACTACAGACTTTTGTACAGCAAAGAAAACAGACAAAAACAAAACCAAAGAACCCCAAAAAGACAACTTACAGAATGAGAGAAAATATTTGCCAATGATGTGACTGACAAGGGCTTAATCTCCAAAACATATAAATAGCCTGTACAATTCAATAACAAAAAACCAAAAACCCAACTGAAAAATGGGCAGAAGACCTAAATAGAAATTTCTCCAAAGAAAGTGTAAAGATGGCCTGTAGTCACATGAAAAATACTCAACATCACTAATTATTAGAGAAATGAAAATTGAAACTGCAATGAGGTACCACCTCATACCAGTCAAAGTGGCCATCATTAAAAAGTCTACAAGTAACAAACGGTGGAGAGAGTGTGGAAAAAGGGAATCCTCCTACCTTGTTGGTGGAAATGTGTGTCGGTGTAGCCACTATGGAAAACAGGATGGAGGTTCCTCAGAAAACTAAAAATAGAATTACCACATGATCCAGCAATCCCACTTCTGGGCATATACCTGGGTAAAGCTATAATTCAAAAAGATGCATGCACCCCTATGTTCATAGTAGGACTATTCACAATAGCCAAAACATGTAAATAACCTATAATAAATGTCCATCGACAGATGAATGGATAAGGAAGGATGTGGTACATATATATACAATGGAATACTACTCAGCCATAAAAAATGATGCCGTTTGCAGTTTCATGGATGAAACTAGATTGTCATACTGAGTGAAGTAAGTCAGAAAGAGAAAAACAAATACCATATTGTATCACTTCTATGTGGAATCTAGAATGTAGAATCTATCTGCAAAACAAGCTAACTCACAGACATAGCGATCAGACTTGTGGTTGCCAAGTGGGGAAGGAGAGGAAGGGACTGGGAATTCGGGGTTGGTAGATGCAAATCATTGCATTTGGAATGGATAAACAATAAGGTCTTACTGCATAGTACAAGGAACTGAATATAATTTCTTGGGATAAACCATAATGGAAAAGAATATTTTAAAAAGAATGTATATATGTGTAAAACTGAGTCACTTTGCAGTACAGCAGAAGTTGGCATTATAAATCAACTATACTTCAATAAAAAAACAGTAAAATATAAAACTTTTAGAATGGAGTAAAGAATGGAGAAGAGTAAAAGTAATTAAAGATATTTGCATTAGCGATTAAGACTTTAGTAAATCAAGGACTTAAATTTTAACTTATAACCTCTAAAGGAAGAGGATAAAAAGATATAGTTTCCAAATCAAGAGGAAAATGAGATAATAAAAAATACTCAACTGATCCAAAAGAAGGCAAAAAAAAAAAAAAAAAGAGAGGAAACGGAACAGAGAAACATGAGACAAGGAGAAAGCACAAAAGAAAATGGTGATGTTAAGCCTAAATATATCTAAATGGGTTAAGCAATCCATTTTTATATAGACTGGATTATATTACTTTGATATTCAAGTAGTATGCTCACTATCCCATCAGGCAAAGTACTTCTAAATTTGAAGCAGTAGTTCTGATTGTTAATCTGAAAAAAGTATGATAAATATACTACAGAATGTTAAGAAAACCTGGAAATACATGGATTTTAGTAGAGTACTTTGAATAGTGAAAAATCTTAAAGATGCATAAATTTCTCAATGGAATTTCATTCTCTATATGAAGATGTGAGTAAAATGGGAAAAAAAAAAAAAATGAGGTGGGGAGCCCAGAAGAGTTAGTGCAATAAATTGTTTGAAGCCATTTGTAATGACTTGTAGCTCTAATCCACTAACATGATTTGTTTTTTTTCATTGGAGTCTGGTTGCTTTACAATGTTGTGTTAGTTTCTACTGTACAGCAAAGTGAATCATATATATATATATCTCCCCTCTCTTGGATTTCCTTCGCGTTTTGGTCACTGCAGAGCACTGAGTAGATTTTCCTGTGCTATACAGTGGTTTCTCATTATCTATTTTATACACAGTATCAATAGTGTATGTATGTCAATTCCAGTATCCCAATTCACCCACCCACCCTCCTTTTCCCCTTTGGTATCCATATGTTTGTTCTGTACACCTGTATCTCTATTTCTGATTTGTAAATAGATTGCTTATACTGTGTTTTTCAAATTCCATGTATTAATATATGCATTCATATGTGATATTTGCTTTGCCTCTCAATCCATCCATGTCTCTACAAATGACCCAATTTCACTCCTTTTGTGACAGTGATACTCCACTGTGTATATGTACCACATCTTCTTTATCCATTCCTCTGTTGATAGATTTAGGCTGTTTCCATGTCCTGGCTATGGTAAATAGTAGTGCATGAACATTGGGGTGCATATGTCTTTTTGAATTCTAGTTTTCTCTGGGTATATGCCCAGTTCACTAATTTTTAATCTAACATTATTGTTGTAGTGATACAAAGCAACTCTATGAATTAGAAAAGGAAAAGGACTTTTCCCTGCTACACAGTATATTACGGACTTGGAAACAGATAAAATCCCTTCGACAACGACAAGGGTTTACAAGCACTTCAGTAAAGTTACAGTTTCAGAGGTGAGTGGCTGCTCTGTTTGTTCTTATAGGTCTCCTGAGGAGTTGCCCACTAATCACTGGGAATTAACAGAAACTGGGAAAAAATCCAGAAGTTAGTCAACTGCTTGATATAGTCAACAAAGAATTTGTATCTTGAATATATAAACAGTAGTTACAGCTTTAAGACAACTGTTTTCCAGAGCAACTGCTGCTGCTGCCGCTGCTGCTGCTGCTGCTGCGTCGCTTCAGTCGTGTCCGACTCTGTGCGACCCCATAGACGGCAGCCCACCAGGCTCCCCCGTCCCTGGGATTCTCCAGGCAAGAATACTGGAGTGGATTGCCATTTCCTTCTCCAGTGCATGAAAGTGAAAAGTGAAAGTGAAGTTGCTCAGTCGTGTCCGACTCAGCGACCCCATGGACTGCAGCCTACCAGGCTCTTCCATCCATGGGATTTTCCAGGCAAGAGTACTGGAGTGGGGTGCCATTGGCTTCTCCGCAGAGCAACTGCACCATTTGCTATTCCCAACAGAGTATATAATATCAAAGAATCTCCTTTTTAAAAGATTAAAATTTAAAGACTGAACTTTTTGCTGAAAAGTGTAAACCCCTGCCATCTGAAAGTGTTCCAGATAACTGGGGTTTTGCTGGACTACTAATGGAAGAGGAATAATAGTAAAACCTACTTCGTGGGGTTGCTGTGAGAATTAAGTGAGTTAATACGTGTAAAGTACATAGAACATTGCCTGGCATGTACTTCGTAAGTACAATGTTTGAGTTAGCTAGTGGTAATAGTAGTAGTTGTAGTAGTAGTTGGTGGTGGTGGTGGTAGTAGTTGTAGAAATAATAGTAGGACAGCAGTAGTAGTTGGTGGTGGTGGTGGTCCTCATAGAAGTGGGAGTAATACAGAGTAGTTGTGAGTGGTGGTGGCAGGAACAGTGGCAGGAGTGTAGTGGTGCAGCAGTAGTAGGTGGTGGTGGTGGCGGCAGTCACTGTGTTGGTAGTAGTAATGTCATGAATTCCTTACTGTTTATGCATAAACCCCAAGGAGTATACCTGATTTACCACTTACTGTTGCTATAGTGTCTTGCCCTTACACATGCTCATGTTCACAGCTTAAGAAATACGAGAGGGACTTGCTTTGTCCACTTGGACTACCACTTGCTTGGTGGTCCAGGGGTTAAGACTCCATGCTTAACCATGCAAGGGGTGTGAGTTCAATCCCTGGTCGAGGAACTAAGATCCTACATGCTACCTGTTGCGGCCAAAAATTAAAAAAAAAAAAAATGAGAGGAAGCATGGGTTATGCCCTTAAATTTATATCTTCCATCCCCATTGGTTCCTTATTCTCATCAGAGAGGTTTCTTAATATCCTTAGAAAGGGCATAAAAATACTAACAGTAAATTAACTGGGCTTCCCTGGTAGTATTTAATAAGTAGGGAGAAATCTGTGAAAACTGAGAACAAGCTTATGAAATATTATATTTATATGCATATATATGTATGTGTAGGAGAAGGCAATGGCACCCCACTCCAGTATTCCTGCCTGGAAACTCCCATGGATGGAGGAGCCTGGTAAGCTGCAGTCCATGGGGTCGCTGAGGGTCGGACACAACTGAGCGACTTCACTTTCACTTTTCACTTTTCATGCATTGGAGAAGGAAATGGCAACCCACTCTGGTGTTCTTGCCTGGAGAATCCCAGGGACGGGGGAGCTTGGTGGGCTTCTGTCTATGGGGTCGCACAGAGTCAGACACGGCTGAAGCGACTTAGCAGCAGCATATGTATGTGTATCATACTGACAAATTCCTTGGGATGTAAAATTATTTAATGTAAGAGATTGTGATGTATGTGTGTAGTGTGTTGGCAATATCTCTAACAACTCAAATAATTCCATATTTCTGTTTTAAATAATTCTATTTTTTTATTAATTAGGTTGAAAATGAATAAATGTGATGAACAAAAACAAGAATTGTCAAAAATGTCTGGGACTGAGAAGAAAACTGAAGGAAAAGCATTTAAGAACAGGAAGAAACAGGAGGTATTTACACTGCAAAATAACATTCAACTCATCCTAACTGGTTATAATATTTGTTTGATAGAATAGTGATAGAATAGGAAATCTTGATATTTATAATAGTTACCCAACGAAATGACAAATAAAAAAGTTTAATTTTAAGAATAATTGTCCTAAACAGTGAATTTACATTATAAATTATTTATTTTTCTGTTTCTAGAGCTTCTCATATTTAGCTTCAGAATTTGAAGAAACAGATACTGAAATAGTAAATCCAATTACCATGATACCACAACTTTCTTTCACAGCAGAATTAACAAACTTATCTAGATGTTCACTGTAAGCATTTTCAAAATTATTATAAGCACTTTCAGATTATTTTTCTTCATTATATGTTATCTAGATACTGTATTGTTTAATAATGTTAGATTTCCTGATTGCTAAGTTTAAAAAATGAATTTGCACTTTTAATTGCTACCATAGTTCTATGATATTATCCTCATTTTAGAGATGGGTATTGAACTTCTAATTTATGACTGAGGTGGGACATAAACCAGTTTGGTGTGATGATTGGTTTTTGTTTTGCTATGGTAATAATTTTTGTTCAGGTATAAATAGGTGGACTATAAAGCCACTGTGAAAAATAGGATTATTTGGTCATCCTTGCTTGTTGAAGGATCTCCTGGCTTTCATAGAAAATGTTCTGATTAGAAAGGACCCTCTGGAAAATTTTTCTACTTGGACAATACAAGCTTCTTTCTTTCCCAGTTGTGACTTCTTCCTTGACCTTTAAGGTTTTCTTTCTATTCCTAGGAAATTCATGCATAACAGATATCATGCCGATCCCCATTTCTCCCATCTCTAAGCCTTTGGATCTCATCTCCCTTAAAGAGGATGTAGCAACTTAGAGCACTGAACTAGGTACAACTTTCCAACCTCTGTCCCATGAAACATTTGGTACCAGTTCATCTTTGAATACTGTGAATGTGCATCATTTAGTGCAGTGTTGGAAGATAGTGGGTGTCCAGTAAATATTCATGTTCATTAAATGAATGAATAAGTGGTTAAACTTTTAAATGAACATAAAGAGTGGCAAACACAAAGGCAAAATCATCATTACCTTCTTTCTGACTAGAGAGGTAGAGCAGTGAAGCAATTTTTATTTGTTCTACACCTACTTCCAAAAAGGGGCCCAAGATAATTTCTTGTGTAAGATGCCCACAAAAGGACCATCTAAATAAGGATAAGAGAACAGCCATAAAATGGAAGTTGGAAATAAAGAGGAGAAAAAGAAGGAAGAAGATATTTGTGCTGGAAAGGCTAAGCTAAAACTTAGAGGAAGTCAAGGCAAAAGGAAATTAAATGCTTTATATCTTTTCACAGCTATTGCTGTCATGGGGCATTGCTGTCATTATCCACTGAAAATGTCCAGTTGAATAAGAGTTGAGTCTTTAGAAAAGAATAATATGGTTATGTCAAAGAGAGAGATAAAAGGAGTACATGGATTAAGGGAACATTAAAAAGAGTTTCGGAGAAGGCAGTGGCACCCCACTCCAGTACTTTTGCCTGGAAAATCCCATGGACGGAGGAGCCTGGTAGGCTGCGGTCCATGGGGTCGCTAGAGTCGGACACGACTGAGCAACTTCACTTTCACTTTTCACTTTCATGCATTGGAGAAGGAAATGGCAACCCACTCCAGTGTTCTTGCCTTGAGAATCCCAGGGACAGGGGAGCCTGGTGGGCTGCTGTCTATGGGGTCGCACAGAGTTGGACACGACTGAAGCGACTTAGCAGCAGCAGCAGCAAAATGAGTTTACAGGTGCGAAAAGGCAAGATTTCGTGAAGATGAATATAATCCCGAATTAACAAATTCTCATAATCAGTAGATAAGCTCATTATTTAAACTACTTTCAGAGGATAACGTAAGGGACATATTTTATGAAACTATTACTATTTCTTTAAAGGTAATTGGGAGGAAGTTAAAAAAAGACCACCAGGGAGATAGGAAGAATAAGTAATCTTTTGTCCCATACCCTTTTGAGAAGATTATAGAGAAGATGGGCAGCTATGCTGGCCAATAGGATGATCAGGGTGGAGAACAGAAGGGAATTTTATGTTTCAGCCTATGGCTTATCTTCCAACTAGTCTTTTACCTTCTGAAAATCAGGATCAAATCTTACCTGTCATTAGGTCAATTGACTTGTATCTGAGAAGATAGTCAATAAATGTTGGTTGAGAGAATGAATGAATGGGTGGAGGGAAGATGCCTTAGGAGTTCATATTATTGAATGGATCCATTTTTTCCCCAAAAAGTGTTGTCATAGTAGCCCCAAGAAGTTAACCTTTCTGGCTGGCCTCTGATCTTTGGGTTCAGAGAAACAATGTCCTGGAAAAAAAGAATATATAACCTAAAGCCTAAATTGATTCACAAAGACCTTTAAGAGGACACAGCAAGGCTGTTGTCTTAGAGGCACCTGCTTGAGGTTATTGAAAACATAATGTGTGTGTGTGTTTTAAAAGTTTGAAAATATTTTTGAATTCTTGATGCAAGCTCCCTCACCCTCATTCCTAAGTCCCTCAGTTTTTTCCTCTCATAAAACATTTTATAATGGGTGTGTTATAATCTCTTGAAGTTATAATTTAGTAAAATAAATAGTTGAATGATTTATGGTACTTTAATTTAGTTCTTTTTCTGTTTTTGAGTTAACATCTTTTTAAAGAAATTTCTTTATAGGAGAAATTTCTTGTCTGTGGATAAGAGATAGGCAAATGTTATTGGGCTTAAAGATAGCATTTGTCCTCTAAAATTACCACATTTTAATATGTTGAGGTATATTTTGAAAAGAATAATATTTTATATCTGGTTTGCTTTTCAAGGGTCTCTTAAAGGTTTATTTAATTTTTAGGTACGAACAAAAGAGGAGAGCCAAAATTCAAAAGCTTAAATATTTTATTAAAATCTTATACAATGATAAACAGGTTTCTTGCACTTCAGTATCTCCTCTACAGTTTGATTTTAAAGTCATGTTTCAGCAAATTTTCAATATTCAGTTAATATATTGGCCTGAAACAATTTGCTTGGAGGTATGCCATTGTCATTTAATTTTGTATATTATTTTATACAATACATAATTTAAAATTTCTTGTTAGTTACTATTATGTTTTTTATATTAAGATATATTAAGATAAGATATTAATATTTATAGAGAATATACTTATAATTCATCAGTAGTCTTTTATGCTTTAAGTACAAAATTATTTGGTTTGCAGTTGTTCTAAATACTTCTTTCCTGCTATAATTCTTGCCAACCCTAGACGGGCAGCATTATTCATTTATTAGTGAGGTGGAAGAGGTGAAAGAAAGAAGGTTGTTTAAACTATGAGTAGTATAGCAATTGTCAGTGTTGAATAATTTCTTCAAATTGCCCCAACCTTGGCTTGGTGATTTCAGTCTCTTGATATATTTGTTCATCTTCTAAAAAATTTTTTTTAAAAATCTGATGAAGAAACACATATGTAGCAGACCCCTGATCCCTTCCCAAAGACCCCATCATAAGAATCCCGGCACTAAAAGAAGAAAATATGATGATGAAGACAAATTAGAAACAGTAATGGAATCTAGACAACAAGTCTTGATGGCTGATGCTTAAGAGTTAAACTTGAACCTAAACCTGGAAGAAAAGTTAGGAGGAGTAAAGATTTGTGTTATATGAGTATGGAGTGGAGTCTGAGACATGGGGAGATTATTATTACAAATCTAAATCAGTTATTTTTCAATGCCTAGAATAACTTTGTGCTATCCCTGATCAAAAGCTGTATTCATTTTATTCATCTGTGCTATTAAGTTACTATCATTTTAAAATGTACCTCTGTTGACATTTTTTTAATTAATTAATTAATTTTAATTGGAGGCTAATTACCTTATAATATTGTAGTGGTTGTTGCCATACATTGACATGAATCTGCCATGGGTCTACATTGTTGAAATCTTTATTTTGAAAATATACTGACTACACTTTCCTACTATTGTATCTAAAATAAATTATGATATTATAATCTAACCTCTTGAAGTTTAAAATTGCCCCCTCTCCCAAAATAGGTAGGTGTAGATTTTGAATCCTTCGTCATCATCAATTAGCACATGATCCTAACAAACTAAGAGGCAGAGAAAGAAATGAGTCTATCTAGGGATAATTCACACCATTAACAGCTGCATGAATTGCTAAATGAATCTATATGCCCTTGATGAACACATAGGAACCTACATTTCTAATTTTATTATTATTTTTCTTTCCTTCTTCAGTTCAGTTCAGTTCAGTTCAGTTGCTCAGTCGTGTCCTACTCTTTGCAACCTTGTGAATCACAGCACGCCAGGCCTCCCTGTCCATCACCTGGAGATCACTCAAACTCATGTCCATCGAGTCCGTGATGCCATCCAGCCATCTTATCCTCTGTCGTCCCCTTCTCCTCCTGCCCCCAATCCCTCCCAGCATCAGGGTCTTTTCCAATGAGTCAACTCTTCGCATGAGGTGGCCAAAGTACTGGAGTTTCAGTTTTAGCATCATTCCTTCCAATGAACACCCAGGACTGATCTCCTCTAGAATGGACTGGTTGGACCTCCTTGCAGTCCAAGGGACTCTCAAGAGTCTTCTCCAACACCACAGTTCAAAAGCATCAATTCTTTGGCGCTCAGCTTTCTTCACAGTCCAACTCTCACATCCATACATGACCACTGGAAAAACCATAGCCTTGACTAGACGGATCTTTGTTGGCAAGTAGTATCTCTGCTTTTGAATATGCTATCTAGGTTGGTCATAACTTTCCTTCTAAGGAGTAAGCGTCTTTTAATTTCATAGCTGCAGTCACCATCTGCAGTGATTTTGGAGCCCAAAAAATAAAGTCTGACACTGTTTCCACTGTTTCCCCATCTATTTCCCATGAAGAGATGGGACCAGATGCCATGATCTTAGTTTTCTGAATGTTGAGCTTTAAGCCAACTTTTTCACTCTCCTCTTTCACTTTCATCAAGAGGCTTTTTAGTTCCTCTTCACTTTCTGCCATAAGGGTTGTGTCATCTGCATATCTGAGGTTATTGATATTTCTCCCGGCAATCTTGATTCCAGCTTGTGCTTCTTCCAGCCCAGCGTTTCTCATGATGTACTCTGCATATAAGTTAAATAAGCAGGGTGACAATATACAGCCTTGACGTACTCCTTTTCTAATTTGGAACCAGTCTGTTGTTCCATGTCCAGTTCTAATTGTTGCTTCCTGACCTGCATATCTTCCTGATCTTCCTGACTCATCTCACATGCTAGTAAAGTAACGCTCAAAATTCTGCAAGCCAGGCTTCAGCAATATGTGAACTGTGAAATTCCAGATGTTCAAGCTGGTTTTAGAAAAGGCAGAGGAACCAGAGATCAAATTGCCAACATCTGCTGGATCATCAAAAAAGCAAGAGAGTTCCAGAAAAACATCTATTTCTGTTTTATTGACTATGCCAAAGCCTTTGACTCTGTGGACCACAATAAACTGTGGAAAATTCTTCAAGAGATGGGAATACCAGACCACCTGACCTGCCTCTTGGAAACCTATAGGTCAGGAAGCAACAATTAGAACTGGACATGGAACAACAGACTGGTTCCAAATTAGAAAAGGAGTACGTCAAGGCTGTATATTGTCACCCTGCTTATTTAACTCATATGCAGAGTACATCATGAGAAACGCTGGGCTGGAAGAAGCACAAGCTGGAATCAAGATTGCCGGGAGAAATATCAATAACCTCAGATATGCAGATGACACCACCCTTATGGCAGAAAGTGAAGAGGAACTAAAAAGCCTCTTGATGAAAGTGAAAGAGGACAGTGAAAAAGTTGGCTTAAAGCTCAACATTCAGAAAACTAAGATCATGGCATCTGGTCCCATCTCTTCATGGGAAATAGATGGGGAAACAGTGGAAACAGTGTCAGACTTTATTTTTTTGGGCTCCAAAATCACTGCAGATGGTGACTGCAGCTATGAAATTAAAAGACGCTTACTCCTTAGAAGGAAAGTTATGACCAACCTAGATAGCATATTCAAAAGCAGAGATACTACTTTGCCAACAAAGGTCTGTCTAGTCAAGGCTATGGTTTTTCCAGTGGTCACGTATGGATGTGAGAGTTGGACTGTGAAGAAAGCTGAGCGCCAAAGAATTGATGCTTTTGAACTGTGGTGTTGGAGAAGACTCTTGAGAGTCCCTTGGACTGCAAGGAGGTCCAACCAGTCCATTCTAGAGGAGATCAGTCCTGGGTGTTCATTGGAAGGAATGATGCTAAAACTGAAACTCCAGTACTTTGGCCACCTCATGCGAAGAGTTGACTCATTGGAAAAGACCCTGATGCTGGGAGGGATTGGGGGCAGGAGGAGAAGGGGACGACAGAGGATGAGATGGCTGGATGGCATCACGGACTCGATGGACATGAGTTTGAGTGATCTCCGGGAGTTGGTGATGGACAGGGAGGCCTGGCGTGCTGTGATTCATGAGGTTGCAAACAGTCGGACACGACTGAGTGACTGAAGTGAACTGAACTGACCTGCATATAGGTTTCTCAAGAGGCAGGTCAGGTGGTCTGGTATTCCCATCTCTTGAAGAATTTTCCACAGTTTATTGTGATCCACAGAGTCAAAGGCTTTGGAATAGTCAATAAAGCAGAAATAAATGTCTTTCTGGAACTCTCTTGCGCTTTCTATGATCCAGCGGATGTTGGCAATTTGATCTCTGGTTCCTCTGCCTTTTCTAAAACCAGCTTGAACATCTAGAAGTTCGCGGTTCACATATTGCTGAAGCCTGGCTTGGAGAATTTTGAGCATTACTTTACTAGCGTGTGATATGAGTGCAATTTTGCAGTAGTTTGAGCATTCTTTGGCATTGCCTTTCTTTGGGATTGGAATGAAAACTTCAGCCAAACTGAACTGTTTGTTTTTTTCCCATATATTTTTGCAATTCCCTACTTAGACTTTTTAAATATTACAGTTTCTCCACTTATAATGCCTATTTTTATTCTCTACACGTCATCTCAGCTACACAGGTGTTGATAGCTGCCACTGGGGACAAGTTGTCTCCTGAGAGATTACAGGTGTCATTCTTTTCCTTTACATCTGCTGCTGTCCAGGATCTGGCCTCCAAAGTGAATTTGACAGTTCCATGAGAATGCATGGACATACCCTGAACAAGTCCGCATGATTGATGTGTAAAATCAGAATGCCAACTGAATATTTGAATATATTTGTCAGTTCATTGTCTCTTTTTATTTATTTTTTTAGTTTTCTGTTTTTTTTTTTTTTAAACTTTACAATATTGTATTAGTTTTGTCAAATATCGAAATGAATCCTCCACAGGTATACATTTGTTCCCCATCCTGAACCCTCCTCCCTCCTCCCTCCCCATACCATCCCTCTGGGTTGTCCCGGTGCACCAGTCCCAAGCATCCAGTGTCATGCATCGAACCTGGACTGGCAACTCGTTTCATATATGATATTATACATGTTTCAATGCCATTCTCCCAAATCATCCCACCCTCTCCCTCTCCAACAGAGTCCATAAGACTGTTCTATACATCAGTGTCTCTTTTGCTGTCTCGTACACAGGGTTATTGTTAGCATCTTTCTAAATTCCATATATATGAGTTAGTATACTGTATTGGTGTTTTTCTTTCTGGCTTACTTCACTCTGTATAATAGGTTCCAGTTTCATCCACCTCATTAGAACTGATTCAAATGTATTCTTTCTTTTTTGTTGTTGTTGTTCTTTTTTTTTCTTTTAATTTTTTATTCCTTTATTTCTCATGTGTTCCCCATCCTGAACCCTCCTCCCTCCTCCCTCCCCATACCATCCCTCTGGGTCGTCCCAGTGCACCAGACCCAAGCATCCAGCATCGTGCATTGAACCTGGACTGGCATCTCGTTTCATACATGACATTTCACATGTTTCAATGCCATTCTCCCAAATCTTCCCACCCTCTCCTTCTCCCACAGAGTCCATAATCCTGTTCTATACATCAGTGTCTCTTTTGCTGTCTCGTATACAGGGTTATCGTTACCATCTTTCTAAATTCCATATATATGCGTTAGTATACTGTATTGGTATTTTTCCTTCTGGCTTACTTCACTCTGTATAATAGGCTCCAGTTTCATCCACCTCATTAGAACTGATTCAAATGTATTCTTTTTAATGGCTGAGTAATACTCCATTGTGTATATGTACCACAGCTTTCTTATCCATTCATCTGCTGATGGGCATCTAGGTTGCTTCCATGTCCTGGCTATTATAAACAGTGCTGCGATGAACATTGGGGTACACATGTCTCTTTCCCTTCTGGTTTCCTCAGTGTGTATGCCCAGCAGTGGGATTGCTGGATCATAAGGCAGTTCTATTTCCAGTTTTTTAAGGAATCTCCACACTGTTCTCCATAGTGGCTGTACTAGTTTGCATTCCCACCAACAGTGTAAGAGGGTTCCCTTTTCTCCACACCCTCTCCAGCATTTATTGCTTGTAGACTTTTGGGTTGCAGCCATTCTGACTGGCGTGAAATGGTACCTCATAGTGGTTTTGATTTGCATTTCTCTGATAATGAGTGATGTTGAGCATCTTTTCATGTGTTTGTTAGCCCTCTGTATGTCTTCTTTGGAGAAATGTCTATTTAGTTCTTTGGCCCATTTTTTGATTGGGTCATTTATTTTTCTGGAGTTGAGCTGTAGGAGTTGCTTGTATATTTTTGAGATTAGTTGTTTGTCAGTTGCTTCATTTGCTATTATTTTCTCCCATTCTGAAGGCTGCCTTTTCACCTTGCTAATAGTTTCCTTTGATGTGCAGAAGCTTTTAAGTTTAATTAGGTCCCATTTGTTTATTTTTGCTTTTATTTCCAATATTTTGGGAGGTGGGTCATAGAGGATCCTACTGTGATGTATGTCGGAGAGTGTTTTGCCTGTGTTCTCCTCTAGGAGTTTTATAGTTTCTGGTCTTACGTTGAGATCTTTAATCCATTTTGAGTTTATTTTTGTGTATGATGTTAGAAAGTGTTCTAGTTTCATTCTTTTACAAGTGGTTGACCAGATTTCCCAGCACCACTTGTTAAAGAGATTGTCTTTAATCCATTGTATATTCTTGCCTCCTTTGTCAAAGATAAGGTGTCCATATGTGCGTGGATTTATCTCTGGGCTTTCTATTTTGTTCCATCGATCTATATTTCTGTCTTTGTGCCAGTACCATACTGTCTTGATGACTGTGGCTTTGTAGTAGAGCCTGAAGTCAGGTAGGTTGATTCCTCCAGTTCCATTCTTCTTTCTCAAGATGGCTTTGGCTATTCGAGGTTTTTTGTATTTCCATACAAATTGTGAAATTATTTGTTCTAGCTCTGTGAAGAATACCGTTGGTAGCTTGATAGGGATTGCATTTAATCTATAAATTGCTTTGGGTAGTATACTCATTTTCACTATATTGATTATTCCAATCCATGAACATGGTATATTTCTCCATCTATTAGTGTCCTCTTTGATTTCTTTCACCAGTGTTTTATAATTTTCTATATATAGGTCTTTAGTTTCTTTAGGTAGATATATTCCTAAGTATTTTATTCTTTCTGTTGCAATGGTGCATGGAATTGTTTCCTTAATTTCTCTTTCTGTTTTCTCATTATTAGTGTATAGGAATGCAAGGGATTTCTGTGTGTTGATTTTATATCCTGCAACTTTACTATAATCATTGATTAGTTCTAGTAATTTTCTGGTGGAGTCTTTAGGGTTTTCTATGTAGAGGATCATGTCATCTGCAAATAGTGAGAGTTTTACTTCTTCTTTTCCAATTTAGATTCCTTTTATTTCTTTTTCTGCTCTGATTGCTGTGGCCAAAACTTCTAGAACTATGTCAAATAGTAATGGTGAAAGTGGGCACCCTTGTCTTGTTCCTGACTTTAGAGGAAATGCTTTCAATTTTTCACCATTGAGGATAATGTTTGCTGTGGGTTTGTCATATATAGCTTTTATGTTGAGGTATGTTCCTTCTATTCCTGCTTTCTGGAGAGTTTTTATCATAAATGGGTGTTGAATTTTGTCAAAGGCTTTCTCTGCATCTATTGAGATAATCATGTGGTTTTTATTTTTCAATTTGTTAATGTGGTGTATTACCTTGATTGATTTGCGGATATTGAAGAATCCTTGCATCCCTGGGATAAAGCCCACTTGGTCATGGTGTATGATCTTTTTAATGTGTTGTTGGATTCTGATTGCTAGAATTTTGTTAAGGATTTTTGTGTCTATGTTCATCAGTGATATTGGCCTGTAGTTTTCTTTTTTTGTGGGATCTTTGTCAGGTTTTGGTATTAGGGTGATGGTGGCCTCATAGAATGAGTTTGGAAGCTTACCTTCCTCTGCAATTTTCTGGAATTAGCCAATTTACTAATTTACAATAATAATTTTTTTTCAGAGATGTGAATGCTTAAAATCCATTAGCTATAATTAGCTATAGCCCCTGCAAACCTTTCTGTGTTAGTAATGCCTTTGGCAAAGGGACCAGTGTGTTGGCTTAAATTCACTCTTATAGAAACAGTATTTAGATGACCAGAAAAATATTTGCCTCTTTGTCTTGCGTTTTTCTCTGCCTTCTTGATTATCAACTGTCCATTTGGTTGGTACATTCTTTTCCATTTTTTAAGGGGCATTTGCCCTCCTTGATTTTCTTTTCCTTAGAGCACATATCACTGCTTCCCCAGACACTGATAACAGAGTATAAGTCAAGATAAGATTTTCCTGTTGAAAAAATTTGAGTTTGTAGTTACGGCAGTGATGGAATTCTAGTAGAAAGCACAGCAGAATCATAAGACCTACTCAGTAGATGTCTGAAGAACAGCATACTCAGCGCCTCCCTTACTCCTTCTTCTGGGACTTTTCCTCCCTTTCCTGCTACATAGCTTGTTTAATCTGTCCTTGGACTCCATGAGCCAACAACTCTCCCTTTTTTTTTAGGCAATTCAACCTGAGTTTCTATCACTTTTAATAAAAGTTAATAGAGTTTCATATAGAGATTTCATTTCTTCATTTATAAAATGGGAAGAGTAATGGCCATTTCTTGTAATTTTTATCAGGTTTAAATAAGATAAAGGACTTTTAAAGTGCTACACAAAAGTAAGTTCTTTGGGTATTGTGTTATATGTACTGAATTCCCAGAACTATATTTCTAATCCTTTTATTCAAGTGATTTTCTTTGAAACCAGTGAAAGGCACTATACTTTTAAACACATAAGATTACCTAATTTTATCATAGTCATGTGGATCAAAGGCTCTAGGTAAATACCTATTTTACATTCTAGTATTTTTAAAAGAATTATGTTAGTGATTATCTTTGTTTTAGTTTTTTTCTATTTTGTACTTTCAGTGAGTTATCAATCATTTCTTTTATATTTAGGTTTATGAAATAAGTAAAAGGACATGCTTATTGGCAAAACTATATTTACCCTTACCTAACAGCACAGAGTTGAAAAGCAAAACTATTTTGGAATATCTAGAATTTAGCTCTGATAAACTGGTCATACCTGCATATGGAGAAGTAGGAAGCAGTAAGTTTATTAAAAATATATCTTCCCTCCTATTTCCTTCATGAGTTCTGTTTCCTAAATGACCCTGGGTCATTCATATGAATAAAGAATCCTATTCATAGAGTCATAAAATATGTTGGTAGATGCCAGGGGCTGGGGGTGGTGGGTTGTGGGGTGGGAAGGGAGAATGAGGATTTAGTGTTCAATGGGGACAGAGATTCAGTTTAGGGAAGTGAAAAGTTCAGGAGATGGTGAGAATTGCACAGCTATGTGAATGTACTTAGTGCCACTGAAATGTACAGTTAAATGTTGTTAAAATAGTACATTTTACATTATGTGACATTTACCACAATTAAAAAAAAAACATTCAAAAGGAATCCTGTATTCACAGTGTTAGGTTAAAATGAATTAAGTTCTTCCAGAGAGTAAACTAATTTTTAAAACTTTGACTTGAATCAGATCTTTGCAAAATCTAAACTTTGGGACAAGCTCCTTTGCTTTTCCTAGGGCATCTGAGACAAGAGCACTGTGCTTTGTATAATGTGAGTGCCACACTTTGAAGTGAAGTCAAAGTCCCTCAGTCGTGTCCAACTCTGCAAACCCCATGGTCTGTGGAATTCTCCAGGCCAGAACACTGGAGTGGGTTGCCATTCCCTTCTGCAAGGATCAAACCTGGGTCTCCAGCATGGCAGGTGGATTCTTTATTAGCTGAGCCACCAGGGAAGCCCACCAAATGGTCTGAGCTTTAGTAAAGCCTGAAGATGCTCCAGGACATGTTGATTCATCTTTGAACTGAATAGGGGAGGAAGGAAGAGGAGAGAGAAAAGAAGAGATAAGAGAGAGGAGAGAAGAAGGGACTTTTTTTTACTGGCTTTCAGTTGATTTTCCTCCTCCTGCAATTTACGTTAGCATGTCTGCCAGAATGCTGTCATTCCTCGTCTCCCACGGTTGCCTTCTCTCTCACCTTCCCTGGGGTGTTGTAATTGCTGTGTCCATCTGGTGAAAAGAAAGGGAGTATGAATGGGTGAGCAAGGAGGGGAGAGAAGGAAATAAGCAGGCAAAGGAGCAAGGAAAGTAGAGAAAACGAGGGAGGAATGTAGTCTGCTTAGATAAAGTCCAGATGGAGCAGAAAAGCAGGTTGTGGAGACCCAGGAGAAAAGACTTAGAAAAATTTAGGAGGCACTAAGCACTTGGCAGAAGTTTCAAGAAATACCACTGAGCTCTCTGGAGACTGAGAAAGAAGATGAGCAGAGGGATAAAATTGAAGAATGTAGGAAAGGAGCCAAACGGCAGCTCTTTCTCTGCCAGCACGCGTGCTCAGTTGCTGGTTGTGTCAGATTCTTTGTGACCCTGTGGACTGCAGCCCCCCATGGAGTTTCCCAGGCAAGAATACTGAAGTGTGTTGCCATTTCCTACTGCAGGGGATCTTTCCCCCCACCCCCCAGCCCCCTGTCAGGGATCAAACCCACATCTCCTGATCCTACATTGGCAGGCAGATTCTTTACCACTGAACCACATTGGAAAGCCTTTTTTTTGTTGTTGCCAATGTTTTTTTTCCTTGCTGGCAGCCACTCCCAGAAAGAATGGTTTGAAAACGTGTTCAGATAAATTCTTTCCCCTCTTGTTTGTAGTCTGTTTGAAACAGTCTGCCTTGAGGGATTTTGGGTAGGAGTTGAAGGAGAGCTGTAAGAATAGAGCCTGCAGTCAGCATAAACTTTGTATTTCTGGGGTTCCAGGAACACGTAAAAGGGGAAAAAAAACTGTAATGTGCTCAAATATTCCTATGTTTTTAATACCGTTTATAAACAGATGTGCCCTTTCTTCTTGAGGAAAATGGAACTGAAGAACTTTGTCTTTTGACGTCAGGAAAACTAAGCTATTCTCTATCATGGGCCTTAGATGAAAATGGTGTTCCTCTGACACCTGTGTCACAGTCATTACAATCTGCTTTCTGCAGGTAATAAACTTTATGCTTGAAAAATAATGCCAGTCCTCAGCAAAGCATCACACAAAGCCTACAAAACGGAAACTCTAGATAAATGGTAGGAACAGTTTAGTTTACTTGGATGTTGCTTTATTTTTATTTGTATTTGTAAATATATAAAATATTTATTTCATTTGTAATCACTCCGCTAAAGCAATAAGTGTCTTTATGTGTAAGAGAATGTGTCTCTTCAATGTTTAGGATTAGAGCCACATGGATGATGACAGAGGCGGTTCCACATTCCTTAGACTGTGTAGGCAAAGGCCAGGACTCCCAAGAATTTGATTTCTGGGACCTTTATCTCTCCCAGTCATTCTGGATTATGTAAAAAAAAATGATTTTTTGCATTATCAATTTTTTGGAAGAAATTGCTGGACATAGAAATTTCATCTATATCCCACAACTTCCTAGAGAAATTGGAGTTAACTTCTAGACCCTATCCACAAACAGTATTACTAGAAGTACAGTAGAATTATATAAAAATGATGATAATGCTGGCTTATATACTGTGCTATGTTTGAGTAAGATGACACATTTAAAGGGCCAAAAGATCTCATCATTAAAGAAATTAATGAATGATAATAACAAAAGGATAGCCTTTTCCCTCCCCATCTAAACACATGTTTGTTTTTTTTTTTAAATAAAACACATATTTTTTAAAAAACAGGCTAGATCCAACTATATGACATTATGGGAAAGGTAAAACTATGGAGACAGTAAAAATGTCATTGTTCACCAGGAATTAGGAAAAGGGAGGGATGAATAGGCAGAGCACATGGGATTTTTAGGGCAGTGAAACTACTCTGTAAGGTACTGTAATTGTGGGTACGTGTCATTATGTGTTTGACAAAAATCCGTATAACATAGGACACCAATGGATTTTGAGTCCTAATGATGGGTTAGTATAGGTCCATGGATTATAACAAGTGCAACTCTTTTATTGGCAAAAAACATAATAAATTATAACTCTGGTGCAGGATGTTGATAGTGAGGTAGGCTGTGTATGTGGAAACTGTACTTTATACCAATTTTGCTGTGATCCTAAAACTCCTTTTAAAAAATTCCTATTTTTAAAGTAAAATAATATTAAAAAATAATTCCTATAAATAATGTGGATTAAATAGGAAATCAAAACTGAAATTAGAGACCATTTTTAAAATAACAATGAGAACACTATCTACAAAACTTGTGGCATATAGCCAGAATCATAGCAAAAGTTCATAAGTGGTCTTCTTGCATACATGAGTGCTAAGTTGCTTCAGTCTTGAAGGAGGGTTGCCTTGACCTCCTCCCGAGTGGTCTTCTTGGTAAATAAGAAAGAGTTTTAGAAAAAAAACCAAACCAATGTCAGTAGTACTCAACAACTGATGTTGAAGAAACAGGAAGTGGATGTAGGTTACTCATCAAAAAGCTTGACAGTAAAAAGAGGCTGAAAATAAGAGAGAGAACAGAATCAAAGTATGGAGTGCTTAAAAATTGGGGGCAATACTTATCTTCTAAAAGGAAGTGATGAAACTCATAGGAAAAGAGCCAGAATGTATTAGAAAGAATATGAGATAAAGAAGCCACCTGCCAATACAGGCAATGCAAGAGACTTGGGTTTGATCCCTGGGTCAGGAAGATCCCCTGGAGGAGGAAATGGCAACCCACTCCAGTATTCTTGCCTGGAGAACCCCATGGACAGAGAAGCCTGGCGGGCTACAGTCCATGGAGTTGCAAAGAGTCAGACACAACTGAAGCAGTTAGCACATGAACTCCTTCAGAGTCAGGATGATATTGAACCAGAACATAAGTCAATATGGTTCTAGAGAAGAGGAAATATCTTTTCAAAACAGAGAATGAGACAGAAATCACAGTACACACAGAAATATAATTTTGATGGATATCCCTGTTTTGCTAAGTAAATCAGGTCATCTTAGAAACCTGGAGCCAGGGCATTTTAGGAGAAAAATGGGTTGTCATCATTCAGTCACTCAGTCATGTCCAACTCTTTGTGACCCCATGGACTGCAGCATGCCAGACTTCCCTGTCCATTACCATCTTCTGGAGTTTGCTCAAACTCATGTCCGTTGAGTCAGTGATGCCATCCAACCATCTCATCTGTGAGCCCCTTCTCCTCCCAACTTCAATCTTTCCCAGCATCAGGGTCTTTTCCAATGAGTCAGTTCTTCCCATCAGGTGGCCAAAGTATTGGAGCTTCAGCTTCAGCATCAGTCCTTCCAATGAATATTCAGGGTTGATTACCTTTGGGATTGACTGGTTTGATCTCCTTGCCGTCCAAAGGACTCTAAAGAGTCTTCTCCAACACCACAGTTTGAAGGCATCAGTTCTTCAGTGCTCAGCCTTTTTTATGGTCCAGCCCTCACATCCATACATGACTACTGGAAAAACCATAGCTTTGACTAGACGGACCTTTGTAGGCAAAGTAATGTATCTGTTTTTTAATTTACTGTCTAGGTTTGTCATTGCTTTTCTTCCAAGGAGCAAGCATTTTTTAATTTCATGGTTGCAGTCACCATCTGCAGTGATCTTGGAGCCCAAGAAAATAAAGTCTGTCATTGTTTCCATTGTTTCCCCATCTATTTGCTATGAAGTGATCGGACCAGATGCCGTGATCTTAGTTTTTTGAATGTTGAGTTTTAAGCCAACTTTTTCACACTCCTCTTTCACCTTTCTCAAGACGCTCTTTAATTCCTTCTCACTTTCTTCCATTAGAGTGGTTTCATCTGCATATCTGAGGTTATTGATATTTCTCCCACAATCCTGATTCCAGCTTGTGCTTCATCCAGCCTGGCATTTCACATGATGAACTCTGCATATAAGTTAAATAAACAGGGTGACAATATACAGTCCTTCCCAGTTTTGAACCAGTCCACTATTCCATGTTTGGTTCTAATTGTTGCTTCTCGACCTGCATACAGATTTCTCAGGAGGCAGGTGAGGTGGTCTGGTATTCCCATCTCAGAATTTTCCACAGTTTATTGTGATCCACATAGTCAAGGCTTTAGCGTAGTCAATGAAGCAGAAGTAGATGTTTTCCTGACAGTCTCTTGCTTTTTCTATGATCCAATGGATGTTGGCAATTTGATCTCTGGTTCCTCTGTCTTTTCTAAATCCAGCTTTTACATCTTGAAGTTCTCAGTTCACCTGTTATTGAAGCCTAGCTTGAAGGATTTTGAGCATTACTTTGCTAGCATGTGTTGCTAAGTCACTTCAGTCATGTCCGACTCTGTGTGACCCCATAGACGGCAGCCCACCAGGCTCCCCCGTCCCTGGGATTCTCCAGGCAAGAACACTGGAGTGGGTTGCCATTTCCTTCTCCAACGCATGAAAGTGAAAAGTGAAAGTGAAGTCGCTCAGTTGTGTCGGACTCTTCGAGACCCCATGGACTGCAGCCTACCAGTCTCCTGTGTCCGTGGAATTTTCCAGGCAAGAGTACTGGAGTGGGGTGCCATTGCCTTCTCCGTTGCTAGCATGTGAAATGAGTGCAATTGTGCGGTAGTTTGAACATTCTTTGGCATTGGCTTCTGTGGGATAGGAATGAAAACTGACCTTTTGCAGTCCTGTGGCCACTGCTGAGTTTTCCAAATTTGTTGGCATAGTGAGTACAGCACTTTCACAGCACCATCTTTTAGGATTTGAAGTAGCTCAGCTGGAAGTCTTGGAGAAGGAAATGGCAACCCACTCCAGTGTTCTTGCCTGGAGAATCCCAGGGACAGGGGAGCTTGGTGGGCTGCCGTCTCGGGGGTCACACAGAGTCGGACACGACTGAAGTGACGCAGCAGCAGCAGCTGGAATTCTATCACCTCTGCTAGCTTTGTTTGTAGTGTTGCTTCCTAAGGCCCACTTGACTTCACATTCCAGGATGTCTGGCTCTAGGTGAGTGATCACACCATCATGGTTATCCGGGCATTAAGATCAAAATGGGTAATAAGGGTAATTTATTTTGGAGCCAGTGAATAAGCTTATAATATGCTGAACCAGAATTTTCTTGTGTTACTCAGTATTTCCCTAGCATAGTCCCCCACTGCAGCTGTTTTTTTTTTTTTTTTTAACTTTACAATATTGTATTGGTTTTGCCAAATATCAAAATGAATCCGCCACAGGTACACCAAAAACATTTTGGGGGTATAGCTGATTAACAGTTTTGTGATAGTTTCAGATGGCAGCAAAGTGACTTCCAGCCATACACCCACTGCAGCTATTTTTAATCTTTGCCACATCATTCTTTGTCTTTTTCTTAAAGTCAGATGTTTGCTCTCCTCACTCTAAAGCTAACTTTTATGCAAGTAATTTGGAACTTCCCTTGGTCTCTTTTAGGAATCTATTGACATATTTATATCCTTTTCTTACATTTTCTTCAACTTTTCCATCTCCCTATGCTATAAATCTTTCATATCCAAGAAGCTTTCTGTGCTTTAAAACAAAGAAAAATCCAAGCATTTGATTAAATCCTAAAAACCTTTTCTGGTTGTTTTCCCTGCCCAGGTTATTTATTATATGGGTGCTCTCCTGGTCTGTATATATTGCCTTTACTTTTTGTTCACACATTTCATCCCTAAGCCAACCCATTTACTCCTGAAGGCTACGAAGGACCTTCTGGTCATATTTATTGACCTGTCCTCATCTTTTTGCTTCTTGATGTCTCTTCTCTCATGGTTTCTGTGATGCTGCACTTAACAGTTCCAGTCACTTGGGAACTCAAGTTTATAAAAGGTTGAAAGCAGTTGTGCAAGATTGGAACAGATGAAAAGTGTCAACAGAGAATGAACTGCAGGAAACATTTTCAAAGTTCAGAGCCCTTTCTAAAGTGAACTTGAAGTAAAACTTTACAGTTGGGGATTCTGAGATCAGAGAGGGAAATTGCAGAGCTCTCCTCATCTACAGCTGTGGTGGCCCAAGGACTGGTGAGGAGCAGTGGTTTTAGGAGCCTGGGATGGGTGCTCCAAAAGGCAAGACTGACTTGTGAGAGTCCGAGCATGAAGCCAAAGGAGATCAGAAAGAGTTTGTTTATTCACTCACTCATTCATTCATTTATTCATCAACTACTGACGGAACTAGAAACGGAGGAGGATCTTAGAATGCTTTATATTATAAAAGTCATATCTCTCCAGTGTCAATTAACACTGTCTAGAGTTTTTAACACATTTTAAAAACAAAACTGTTTTTCTTACACTCAATAGTTGATTATTTGTGACGTGGTTAATTGAGTTTTATGTTTGACCTTATTTCTTATCTCCCATAACTTTCATTCTGGATTTACTCTTCGTGCTGAAAGTTGTTCCCTTAACGATTCAGTCCTTTTTTAGCTTTTTCTTTTGTACTGGGGTAGAGCCAGTTGTGATAGTTTCAGGTGAACTGCGAAGGGACTCAACCCTACATACACATATTCATGAAAATGATTGTTTTCATGGCTAGAAAGCTTGTTTAGTCTTTATGTATTTGAAAATGTATTTTTTTCCTCATTCTTGAATAATTGTGTAGATGGGCATAAAATTTGAGGCTGATACTTATTTTCCCTAAGCACCCTGAAGCTACAGTTGCATTATCTTCTGGAATTTATCATAGCTGTTTAAAAGTCTGCTGTCAGTCTAAATGTTAGTATTTTTTAGATAGTCTTTTCTCCCTGATACCTTTGAAATTCTTAGCTTAATTCTTAGAGACAAAGCTCAGGCCTGAGGGCAGGGAGGAATGGGGAGCTATTGCTTAATGGATACAGGATTTCTGTTTGGAATGATGAAAAGTTCTGAAAATAACATGGTTATGGTGACTGTACAACACTGTGAGCATACTAAATGCCACTGAATTACATTAGATGCTTAGCATTTGTTTGTGAAGGAGGGTTGCAGATGACAAAGGAATTTAGCTGTAGTCCACAGCTGAACACCTGTAGGGATGACAGAAGGAATCATTATAGCAAAGGCAGGAGATGTTCTGAGGTTTTTATTACTTCCCCTGAGGCAGAAATCTGGAGACTATGTTGAAATATCATTACAACCAAATTTTTTTAAGGCTATAATAGGATAAATTTCTCTCCATAATGTATTCATTAACATTTAGACTGTACCTGAGCCTTTATTCTCTGAGGGTCCTGGGCTAAGATTCTTCCCGTGAGAAGGAACA
Source organism: Bos javanicus (assembly GCF_032452875.1). Taxonomy (NCBI): domain Eukaryota; kingdom Metazoa; phylum Chordata; class Mammalia; order Artiodactyla; family Bovidae; genus Bos; species Bos javanicus. Next base: position 17,242,800 of record NC_083893.1, read on the forward strand.
TTTGTCACGTGATGATGTTAAGGGTGTCAGGCCTTAGAGATCTCTTATGACAAAGATATTAAAACAGTTCAAATGAGAGGGCAGACATAGGAATTGAAGAAGGGAAGAAGACTCAAGCTTTACCTGTTTGTAAAAAGGAGTACGTCAAGGCTGTATATTGTCACCCTGCTTATTTAACTTATATACAGAGTACATCATGAGAAACACTGGGCTGGAAGAAGCACAAGCTGGAATCAAGATTGCCGGGAGAAATATCAATAACCTCAGATATGCAGATGACACCACCCTTATGGCAGAAAGTGAAGAAAAACTAAAAAGCCTCTTGACAAAAGTGAAAGAGGAGAGTGAAAAAGTTGGCTTAAAGCTCAACATTCAGAAAACTAAGATCATGGCATCTGATTCCATCACTTCATGGCAGATAGATGGGGAAACAGTGTCAGACTTTATTTTTCTGGGCTCCAAAATCACTGCAAATGGTGATTGCAGCCATGAAATTAAAAAATGCTTCCTCCTTTTAAGAGAAGTTATGACCAACCTAGACAGCATATTAAAAAGCAGAGACATTACTTTGTCAACAAAGGTCCGTCTAGTCAAGGCTATGGTGTTTCCAGTGGTCATGTATGGATGTGAGAGTTGGACTATAAAGAAAGCTGAGCATCGAAGAATTGATGCTTTTGAACTGTGGTGTTGGAGAAGACTCTTGAGAGTCCCTTGGACTGCAGGGAGATCTAACCAGTCCATCCTAAAGGAGATCGGTCCTGGATGTTCATTGGAAGGACTGACGTTGAAGCTGAAACTCCAGTACTTTGGCCACCTCATGCAAAGAGCTGACTCATTTGAAAAGATCCTGATGCTGGGAAAGATTGAAGGCAGGAGGAGAAGGGGATGACAGAGAATGAGATGGTTGGATGGCATCACCGACTCAATGGACATGGGTTTGGGTGGACTCCGGGAGCTGGTGATGGACAGGGAGGCCTGGTGTACTGCAGTTCATGGGGTCGCAAAGAGTCGGACACGACTGAGTGACTGAACTGAACTGAACTGAATTTTGCTTAACATTGTATCAACTGGCTTTGTTAGGAATAACTTCCAAAGATTTGATAGCTTACAGTGCATGGTGTCGGATTCATGATCTCCGAAGAAGAAAATTGAGCTTCCGGATCAGGGATCAGACTTGACCACTTAGAGCTCTTGTGTGGGCAGAAGTTTTATTATAGGAAAAAGGACAGAGAAAGCTGCTGACATAGACGTCAGAAGAGGATGGAGAGTGCTCACTAGGCTTAGCAAGGCAGGTATATACTTTTTCAATTGGTTATTAACAATAAATCAAAAAAATGTTTCAAGTTTGTAAAGGTCTTACTAGACCCACTCCCACAATTTACATTTTAAAATGATGGATTAGAACTAACAATGGCAAGATCTTACGAGTCCCACTCCCACAATAAACATTTTAAAATAACAGGATTATCTTAATGTGCTTCCCTTGTGGCTCAGCTGGTAAAGAATCTGCCTGCAATGCGGTAGTGAGTGAAGTCGCTCAGTCGCATCTGACTCTTTGCGACCCTATTGACTGTAGCCTACCAGGCTCCTCCCTCCATGGGATTCTCCAGGCAAGACTACTGGAGTGGGTTGCCATTTCCTTCTCCAGGAGATCTTCCTGACCCAGGGATTGAACTTGGGTCTCCCGCATTCCTGGATGACGCTTTAACCTCTGAGCCACCAGGGAAGCAATGCAGTAGACCTGGGTTCAATCCCTGGGTTGGGAAGATCCCCTGGAGAAGAGAAAGGCTACCCACTCCAGTATTCTGGCCTGGAGAATTCCATGGACTGTATAGTCCATGGGGTTGCAAAGAGTAGGACACAACTGAGTGACTTTCACTTTCACTTTCACTTTCTTAAGAAGGAGAAACATGTCCTCCAACAGGATACATTGTTGTTATATAATCCTTTGTACAGAGTTTAAGATGAGTTGTTTTGTTGTTATCATCAGCTCTGGGCTTAAAGAAAAAAAAAAAAGGCTGTAATGGTATAAGTTTTATGTGACTAAGACTAAGGAATGTAGGAAAAAAAGTTTGTTCTTTTGTCCTCTTTGATAACCCCAGACCCCTATCTCCTCCTCGGGGACCCCAGACTTCTTATCAACCTACCTAAGGATTGACTCTCTCAGATTCATCATAAAAAATATGAATAGATACTGATGGAAAGTGGACAGTGTAAAATGTATGTCCGTGTTTGGGCTGACATTGTGGAATCTGAGTCAGACTGTATTACTGAAATCCTAGTTTATAGACTGGAATTTTCCCTGAGTACTACATAGAAAGGATCTTAGAAATCTTTCAGTTTGAAGCGTTCTAATTCCACAAGGTGAAATGAATTACCCATGAAGAGAGAGATTAAGTAACTGGGATAATTGATGGCGGAAAAGAAACCCTTTCTGTTTAGGGTTGAATTTCCTCTGCACTTTGCCTGTGGTTGAGGTCACTTAAGATTGCACTCCCAGGTGTGCTAGTGGTAAACAACCTGCCTGCCAGTGCAGGTAGACATAGGAGACGTCAGTCAGGAAGATCTCCTGGAGGAGGGCGTGGCAACCCATTTCAGTGTTCTTGCCTGGAGAATCCCACGGACACAGGAGCTTGGGAGGCTGCAGTCCATAGGGTTGCACAGAGTCGGACATGACTGAATTGACTTAAGAATGCACTTAAGAATACATTCTAGCCTGTCCTTCATAGCTCTCCAACTTCTAAAGATACGGCCTCATAGGACCAAACAATGATATTCTTCTGACTCATACTTCCCAGTTAATTGTATTACATACCCTATATTGTGTTTCAACTATAAAGATATAGCCTAAAGATTCTTTTTATATTGTATATTTTAGATAGCAAAGAGGAATATTTATGAGCTTTACCCTTAAAAAGCTTGTCTCTTAAGGGAGGGGTAGACATTTATCAAAAAACTATCATGCAGTTAGAATGTGAGAAGAACCAGGGAAGATAGCACATCTGAACCTTCTGTTTTATCCTTAAATACAGAGAATGGATAAGCTTAATCTTTAAATACCTGTAATGGGTCGGTTTTACCCCATATAACAGATGTATCACCTGTATATTACGTACAAATTCACAACATATTTTTCCTTATGTTAGTGTGTTAAGGAACGTAGATGCAAGAGGTGTTCCTGAAATTCCATGGCTTATTAATGCACAGAAGCTTTTTGAATGGGCCAATGAGGTCAGAATTGACCCAAATAACCCAGAATGTTCTGACTTAATGGAATTTATTATGGTAAGTTGTGGCAAAATATCTGTACTGTAAATATATTTATTAAGGTCTATACTCTTATGCTCCTCCACAGTTTGCAGTGTATTTTTCTAGGCACTAGGAGTCATTAAAAGTAAAAAAGGACAGAGTTTTCAGCCAGTTTACAGTACTATGAGGCAGTTAGAAATTCAACAACTGGGAAAATGATTGGTACTCTGCTGCTATTTAGCAGCCCTTGCTTGGTGCATCCAGCAGAATAATCTCCAGGTTGACATCAGTTGTACATCTACTGAGTACCAGCCGTATTATTAATTACTGAGGACTTTAAAGATGACTCAAAGACATCCTCCTTCACTCAAAGACTATTCACTTCTACTCCTGCTCATAGCCAACTGAACTGCTCTTTATGCTCCAAAAATGCTTTCTTCATACTTTTATCCATGCCATTCCCTCTGCTTAGAAGAGCACCTATATCAGCTATCTTACCCATCCTGCAAGTTTGGTAAATACTTCCTTGGCAACCTTGTTACAGAGTCCAAGCTCCCTCTGCTCCCCCACAGGATAGGCCAGTGAATCTGGGAGATAAGGTGTTGAGGCAGGAATATGGCTTTGTTTGGAAAGCCAGCTGACCGAGAAGATGGCAGACTAACATCTCAAAATAGCCATCTTGTCATCATCTAGATGCCAGTTTCTTTTATGGATCAGAGATGGAGGGTGGACATAAGGAAACAAAGTAAAAAGGCCATTTAATCTTGCAAGTATCTCCTGGAATGGCAAGCCTCAGGCAGGGGGATGTGTTAATTTCTTTCCTCCTGCCAGCCAGGTGGACAGGGTTATGAACAAAGGCAATTTAGCTTAAGTCAGGCAGAGGGGCAGAGTTCTTTGAGGCAGGCCATTATGTGTGATTATAATAACAATATCAACGGAAAGCAAGTCAAAGAAACAGTTTCAACATGGAGTCAAAATTGACTTCTCCCTGCAACAATTTCAGTTAGATATGGGCTTTCCTTTTCTTGCCCTCCTGTTCTTTCTTTTCTTTTTTTTTAATAACTCTTACGGATCTATTTATAAGACAGAGTTTGAGCAAGCTCCCGGAGATGGTGAAAGACAGGGAAGCCTGGCATGCTGCAGTCCATGGGATCGAAAAGAGTCAAACACAACTGAACAATAGCAAATGGACCTATCATTCTGCCTTTACTGCAGTCATTCACCCATGTGCTTTATCTTTCCCAGTGGAACTACAGCTAGTAAATCTTTGTCTCTCTTATGGCACCAGCACCTTGCCTCTCATGTACTGTGTACTCACGTTTGCATTTACTGAATAAAGCAGCGCATGCTGCTGCTGCTAAGTCGCTTCAGTCATGTCCAACTCTGTGCGACCCCGAGATGGCAGCCCACCAGGCGCCCCCATCCCTGGGTTCTCCAGGCAAGAACACTGGAGTGGGTTGCCATTTCCTTCTCCAGTGCATGAAAGTGAAAAGAGAAAGTGAAGTCGCTCAGTCGTGTCCAACTCTTCGCGACCCCATGGACTGCAGCCTACCAGGCTCCTCCGTCCATGGGATTTGCCAGGCAAGAGTACTGGAGTGGGTTGCCATATTGCAATTAAGTTTCCTCAGATCATAGCTTCCCAACTGACATGCTGAATTGATTACTTGTACATAGAACTATTGAACTTCTCTCAGCTCATAGAGCAACCGGATATAAAAAGCATCATCTTTGAACCCATTGTACAGTAACATGTTTTCATTTTCTATATAAATCATGACCGGGAAAAGGTTGAGAACCTATGCAGGCTAGATTCTGCATTTTTTTTCAGATTTTCTATTACAGATTCAGTTGTTCCATTTCCTATTTATATTGCAATTCTCATATCTCACAGTTTCAACTGTTATGAGGTCTTGAATTTAAAAAAAAATTATTTTAAGTAAAGACTTTACATTATTTGTGTTTTACAGTACATAAAACATAAAGGACAGGATATCCCAAAGTATTTTCGTCTTGAACAGTTGCAAGATGAATTTAACTTTGTTTCTGAAGAAGAAATGAAAAAGAGTAAACGTTTCCAGCTATTGCAACTTAGAAATGCTGGTCAATTAGATGTTTTCCTTCTGCAGCAAATGCCCCTTTATGATAGAGAGATTCCAGATTTAGTCTTCCAGGTACTTGGTTTCTATTTGAATATTGCTTTTTCTATGATAAGTTAATGTTTTGCTGCTTTAAATCTGTCTTAATTTTTATTTTTATTTTTTTAAAGCTGTCTTAATTTTTAAAAAACTATCTGTAGACAAAAATTTTCCCCTTTAAATTTTTTTTACTTGAAGTATATTTGATGTGCAATATTTATAAAAGTTTTACAGGTGTATAGTATAGTGATTTACAACTTTTAAAGGTTATGTTCCATTTATAGTTATTCTCCAAGAGAGAATACGGAGTGGGTTGAAAAGGAAATGGTAACCCACTGCACAGTACAGCACACCAGTATTCTTGCCTGGATAATACCATGGACAAAGGAGCCTGGGAGGCTACAGTCCATGGGGTCGCAAAGAGATGGATACAACTCAGTGACTATCACTCACTCATAGTTATTATAAAATACTGACTATATTCCCTGGGTTGTACAACATATCCTTGTAGTTTATTTTATACATAATAGTTTGTGCCTCTTAATTTTTTATCCCTCTATTACCCCCCAATAAAATTTCAACAAATCAAAAAGCAATATATTATATATAAATATATAACTGTACATCATAATCTAGTAGGGTTTATTTCTGGGTAAGAGAGCTAACAGAATTAAGGAAGGAAAAGATATGCTCCTCTTAATAAATGCCCAAAAGGCACTTAATAATTTCAGTGCTCATTCATGGTGAAAGCTTTTAGCATCCTAGAATTAGAAGAGAACTTCTTTAAACTGATTAAAAATATTCAGGATTTTGGATTTTTCTGCTGATGCAAACTGCTTTGAAAAGAAGTGTTTCAGGTCAATTGTAGAATTGCCGGAATGGGAGGAGAGATAAGAAAGGACACCTACACACCCACTGGATAATTAGAGGGAGTTTCAGAGTTAATTAGCCAGGAATGCAGAAATATACGGAAGTCGGGCAAAACACAGGGCAGGACAGTGCAGCGAATTTTGTGTTGGTTTTTACTAGACTCTGGTACTACGGTGGGGGTCTGGGAATATTAAACTTCTTGTGACTTTTCCACATAAGAGTAAGGTTTTGCAAGAGCTAAGAACAAAACAAAAAACAAACCAAACCAAAAACCTGTACAAAATAGGCAAGGTTTACCTTACCACCCCAGAAAAATTAATATGTTCATGGTAAATGCACTTCCATTTAAAGGAATGTTTACAAATGTTGGACTCCTCTAGTTCTTGAACCCAATTCAAGGTCAATAAGGCTATATCATCCTTCAAGAGAAGAAATAGAGCCAGTGCCTAGGTGTCCCTGAGCAAATTCTCTGTCTCCAGCTTTCCAGCATTCTGGAAAACCAGTTCCTTATAAACTATCCCTTGATTTGATTCAGTGCCTTATTATCTGTGTGGCTCTGAAACTGTTTGGTATAATGATCACTATTAGAAATCAGTTTCCTCATAGACTCCTACACAAACATTGTATTTAGTAGCCAAACATCAGTTTTCCCATTAATCTCAACAACTTGAAAATGCCTGCTATCATCTCTACCAGTAAGAGCCAATGCATTAAGCCAGAAAGAAGAAAGGAAAGAAGAAAATTAGAATTGGAATAGAAGACACAAACTATCCATGTTTGCAGAAAATTCATTTGTCTATGTGGAAAACGTAAGAGAATCTACAGCTAACTGTGCATGCTGACTGTGCTAAGTAGCTTCAATCGTGTTCGACTCTTTGCACCCTTATGGACTATAGTCCTCCAGGCTCCTCTGTCCATGGGATTCTGCAGACAAGAATACTGGAGTGCGTTGCCATGCCGTCCTCCAGGAGATCTTCCCAGCCCAGGGACTGAACCCGTGTCTCATGTCTCCTGCATTGGCAGGCAGGTTCTTTACCAGTAGTGCCACCTGCACATGTAATAAATTTGCTGAAGATGATACCCACTTTTAAGAATAAATAGCTACTTTTTTTATTTTAAAAGGAAAATTGTACCTCTATAATAGAGAAATATAGTTGTTACCACCTTGACTTAGTGATCCAGCTTAATCTTATTAAGTGTGGTAGGCAGAATAATGGCTCCCTAAAGATGTCTACTCCCTGAGGCCCAGAACCTATGAAAATGTAATGTACCTTGCTTAAAATAGGGAGATTGTGGTCGATTATCTGGGTGGACCTAATTTAATTATATGAGCCTTTACAAGCAGAGAAAACTTTCCAACTAAGAGCAAAAGAAAGATCACTTTTGCAATAGCAGGAGAAATCAGAGGAATTCCAGTCATGAGAGGGACTCAGCATGTAGTTGCTGGCTCTGAGATTTAGTGGTCCACCTGTGAAGACTGGAGAGCTATCTCTAGACGCTAAGAGTGGGCCTGAACTCACAGCCAGTGAGGAAATGAGACCTCAGTTCTGTAACCGTGAGATATTAGATTCTGCCAACCATCTAGATAAGCCTAGAAACAGATTCTTCTCAGAGTCTGCTAGTGAGAACCTAGCTGGCCTAAACCTTGGTATTAGCCTTGTGAAACCTGGAATAAATAGCTAACACCACTGTAAGTAAGTCCATTTGTATCATGAGACAATCTAGGCTTCTAACCTACAAAACTCGGAGATAATAAATTTGTGTTGTCTGGAGCCACTAAATCTGTGATAATTTGTTCCAGCAGCAATAGGAAACTAAAACATTGATAAAGGACAGGCAGATATTATTGCCTCCTAATGTGATACAACATGAAATACACAGCACTACATGTTTGAAATACCCTTGTCAAAAATGTATTACCCGAATCAAATTAAGACTTGGTTTTTTTTAATGAGAAACATAAGGAATAGAGAAACAAGTTAAATAGCACCACAAGGAACCAGTCAGACAAATATGAAATGTGGGACTACTGGCTAGGAAGTGCAGCTGTTTTTCTGTTACATTTTGATCCCTTTAAAAAGCCATCATTTTTAGACTTAAATAGACATTTCTCCAAAGAAGACATACAAGTGGCCAACAAGTACATGAAAAGACAGATGCTCAATATTGTTATATGTTCAGTTCAGTTCAGTCGCTCAGTCGTGTCCGACTCTTTGTGACCCCATGAATCGCAGCGCACCAGACCTCCCTGTCCATCACCAACTCCCAGAGTTCACTCAGACCCACGTCCATCGAGTCAGTGATGCCATCCAGCCATCTCATCCTCTGTCGTCCCCTTCTCCTCCTGCCCCCAATCCCTCCCAGCATCAGAGTCTTCCAATGAGTCAACTCTTCGCATGAGGTGGCCAAAGTACTGGAGTTTCAGTTTTAGCATCATTCCTTCCAATGAACACCCAGGACTGATCTCCTTTAGAATGGACTGGTTGGATCTCCTTGCAGTCCAAGGGACTCTCAAGAGTCTTCTCCAACACCACAGTTCAAAAGCATCAATTCTTCGGTGCTCAGCTTTCTTCACAGTCCAACTCTCACATCCATACATGACCACTGGAAAAACCATAGCCTTAACTAGACGGACCTTTGTTGGCAAAGTAATATCTCTGCTTTTGAATATGCTATCTAGGTTGGTCAATAACTTTCTTTCCCAGGAGTAAGCGTCTTTTAATTTCATGGCTGTTATATGTTAGAGAAATGCAAATCAAAACTACTATGAAGTATCACCTCACTCCAATCAGAGTAGCCATCATTAACAAGTCTACAAATAGAAAATGCTGGAGAGGGTATGGAGAAAAGGGAACCTTCCTACACTGTTGGTGGGAATGTAAATTGGTGTAGTCGCTATGAAGAACAGTATGGAAGTTCCTTAAAAAAACTAAAAATAGTGTTACCATATGATCCAGCAGTCGCACTGCTCGGCATATATCCAAAGAAAACTCTTAATTCAAAAAGATACATGCGTCCCAATGTTCATAGCAGCAGTATTTATAATAGCAAGGCATGGAAGGAACCTAAGTATGCATCTAATGGATAAAGAAGATGTGGTAGTGTATATATACACTTGGCCATAAAAAATAATGAAATAATTCCATTTGCAGCAACATAGGTGGATCAAGAGATTATCATACTACATGATAATCGTGTAGTAAGTCAGAAGGAAAAAGACAAATGATACCATCTTCAATTTAGGAAATGCATTTCAAAGTCTTAAAAAAGAGCTGTGCATTTATGTGCTCATACATGTACATCCCTTGATTTGCTAGGAATTTCCAGGCTGTAATCAGTAGCGGTTTTCTAGAATTGTGTAAAGCTATCGTTTGGCCATCTTATGTAAAACATGTTCTCAGTAAAATAAAATGAAAAAAATATATATGATACCACTTGTGGAATCTGAAGAAAAGATAGAAATGAACTTATTTTAAAAACAGAAATAAGACTCATGGACATAGAAAACAAATTTACCGGTACCAAAGGGGAAAGGGAATGGAGGAGGAATAAATTAGGCATTTGAGATTAGCAGATACAAGCTATGCTATGCTAAGTCACTTCAGTCGTGTCCGACTCTGTGTGACCCCATCGACGGCAGCCCACCAGGCTCCCCCGTCCCTGGGATTCTCCAGGCAAGAACACTGGAGTGGGTTGCCATTTCCTTCTCCAATGCATGAAAGTGAAAAGAGAAAGTGAAGTTGCTCAGTCGTGTCCGACTCTTAGCGACCCCATGGACTGCAGCCTACCAGGCTCCTCCGTCCATGGGATTTTCCAGGCAAGAGTACTGGAGTGGGGTGCCATTGCCTTCTCCGAGATACAAGCTACCATATAGAAAATCAATAAACAACAGGTTCCTACTGTATAACACAGGGAACTTTATCCATATCTTGTAATAACTTGTAATGGGAAAAAATTTGAAAAAATATGAACAGTGATTGGTGGGAAAACAGCAGCAGTTGGTAAAATTTGGATATTAGAATATTAAGTATATTGATAATTGAATTATAGATATATTGGGAAATTGTTAATTTTGTTGTCTGTGATTATGGCACTGTGAATGTGTCCATAGTATTTGGAGATTCATACTGAAGTATTTAAGAGTGAAGTGTCATCATGCTATAATTTACACTGAGATATTTTAGCCAAAAAAAGAAAAGAAATAGATTAAACAAATGTGGCAAAATGTTAATTACTTAACCTAGAGACTAAGTACATAGATTTTAACCGCCTTTCTCATTTTCTGTATGTTTGAAAAACTTAAGGAAAAATTAGAGACAAAAAATAAATAACATTCTATACACCAATAAAAACCCACTAAAAATGTAATTTAGCAAAGATACACCTTACAGTAGCAATAAAAACTCTTAAATACACAGGAATACATTTAACAAAACATGTACAAAACTTAATGGAGAGAATTGTAGGACATTTTGAATGATGTAAAATTAGATTCAGACTTCACAAGAGAAATAAATACCATGTGTAATGAAGATTACCCATGAAATCCGAAACTCCATTTTTTAAATTAATTTTTAAAATACTTTACAGTATTGTGTTTCTACTGTACAGCAAAGTGAATCGGCTATACGTATACATATATCCCCTCTTTGTGGGATTTCCTCCCCATTCAGGTGACAACAGAGCATCAAGTAGAGTTCCCTGTGCTATACAGCAGAGTCTCATTAGTTATCTATTTTATACATAGCATCCATAGCATATATATGTCAATCCCAGTCTCCCAATTCCTCCCCTCACCCCACTTCCCTCCTTGGTATCCATACATTTGCTCTCTACATCTGTGTCTCTACTTCTGCTTTGAAATGCAAAACTTTAAATGGATATCTTAATCTTGGACAGGAAAGTATTTCTTAAACAAAGCACAAAAAGCATAAATTATAAAGAAGTAGAATAATTAACTTGATAATATTAAAATTTAAACCCCACAAATTAGGAAAAGATATTTGTAAGTTCAGTTCAGTTCAGTTGCTCAGTCGTGTCCGACTCTTTTCGACCCCATGAATCGCAGCACGCCAGGCCTCCCTGTCCATCACCAACTCCTGGAGTTCACTCAGACTCACGTCCATCGAGTCAGTGATGCCATCCAGCCATCTCATCCTCTGTCGTCTCCTTCTCCTCCTGCCCCCAATCCCTCCCAGCATCAGAGTCTTTTCCAATGAGTCAACTCTTCGCATGAGGTGGCCAAAGTACTGGAGTTTCAGCTTTAGCATCATTCCTTCCAAAGAAATCCCAGGGCTGATCTCCTTCAGAATGGACTGGTTGGATCTCCTGCAGTCCAAGGGACTCTCGAGTCTTCTCCAACACCACAGTTCAAATAGTTAATAAAAATTAACATCCAGAGTATTTAAGTAAATCTTACAATTTAATACTTTTTAAAGAAAATACAGTGATATGAAATAATAATATAATATTTTGTTTGTTTAGTCACTCAGTCATGTCTGACTCTTTTGTGATGCCATGGACTATAGCCTGCCTAGCTCCTCTGTCCATGGGATTTCCCAGACAAGAATACTGGAGTAGGTTGCTGTTTCTTTCTCCATGGTATCTTCCTGACCCAGGGATGGAACCTGCATCTCCTACATTGGCAGGTGAATTCTCTACCACTGAGCCACCTGGGAAACAGTATAATGGGAAATAATATAGTGTTGTTCGTTCACTCAGTCATGTTCGACTCTTTGCAACCCCATGGACTGCAGCACGCCAGGCTTCCCTGTCCTTTACTATCTCCCAGACTCTGCTCAAACTCATATCCATTGAGTCGGTGATGCCATCCAACCATCTCATCCTCTGTTGTCCCTTTCTCCTCCTACCTTCAATTGTTCCCAGCGTCAGGATCTTTTCTAATGAGTCAGCTCTTCGCATCAGGTGGCCAAAGTATTGGAGCTTTAGTTTCAGCATCAGTCCTTCCAATGAATATTCAGGATTGATTTCCTTTAGGATTGACTGGTTTGATCTCCTTGCTGTGCAAGGGACTCTCAAGAGTCTTCTCCAACACCACAATTCAAAAGCATCAGTTTTTCAATGCTCAACCTTTTTTATGGTCCAACTCTCACATCCATATATATAATATAATATATCCTTAGGTAAAAGTGGTTACTTGCCAACAGAATTAATTTCAAGGTTTCTTATGGATAATTAGAAAATAAATTACTTTCAGATAATTTGTCTACTGTAAAGATACTTCATAATTTTTGTGGTGTCTTTAATGTTCTCTAAAATATAAAATAATTTTTATGTGCTTTAGGAACGTATCCCAGACATGCAGATGTAATAGATGTGGATTTATTTTAAATTATATAAATGAGGCATCCTGACAAATAATCATACCAACTGCTATATGTAAAATTAAAGTTATTGATTATGGTCAACATATTTTGATTACTTACTACATGCCACACACATTATAAATATTGTTTTAGCTAAATCTCACAGCAATCCTGTGACATGTTAATAGTAATTATATTATTACAAAAGAGGAAACTGAGATCTGCAGTAGTTAATCAACTTTTCCCCAAACCACACAGTTAGTAAATGTCAGGGCCAACTTGAATCCAGGACTATGACCTCCAAAGCCCACCAACTTGAACATTATATATACTCTAATGTTAATAGTTCCCATTTCTTTTGTTTCTAATGATACCAGGTAAATAGGCACATGAAGAATAGTTCTCAGTTGTCTTTACATCTTCTTACCATTTTCTCAATTGCAGTTTTTTTTCCTCAATCATTACTTAGTTTTAAAAGATGAATGAAACTCTTCCTAGAAGAAAACAAAATATAACGGTTCTTCGCTAATTCTCAGAGGGAAGAATCTTAAAGAAACATTCTCTCCGCCCAATTCCAGAGTGTTGCCAATATCTCCTACACATAAACTGAAATGAGTAGTTAATATTTCATTGCAGCATATCATAGCTAAACTTTGTTACATTCAAGAAGTGAAACTAGGATATTACCCTGGTGGTCCAGTGGTTTAAGATTCTGCACTTCGCGGGCAGGGGGCACGGCTTCGATCCTTGGTTGGGGAACTAAGATCCTGCATGTTGCATGGCATGGCCAAAAAAAAAGTGAAACTAATTTAATTTCTCTACTTACAGGAATATGAAAGTCAGATAGAAAAGGATTTGTCCATTTCAGATGTGAATTCTATTACTGCACAAAGGATTAATTCTGCCAATTTTCTGAAAAAGGTAACAACAACAAAATAACATTGTCAGTGTGTTTGAATTTACTTTTGTGAAAACTAGTCTGCTGGATGCATAGCATAGTACTATACTCTTCCCAGAGAGTCAGACGGGCAGACCTGGTTGCTCCTCACCTCTTTCTGATCACTAAGGGGTTTTCTGTTCCATTCAGACTTCTTTTTCAGAGTTAGTTACTGACCATCTGTAAATGTGCACAGTTGACATGTATTATTGATGCAACAGTTACTTCAGTTGACAGCAAACTCATTATTAGAGAATATTCCAACTTTTTCTGTTTACACCCATCTCTTCTTGACCCTGAAAATTCACCTTGAGAAATACAGCAGCATTTTGTTGGATTCCCTAGTTTTATTAACAACTCATAATGCCACACACCACAGCAGTTCAGTGGACAATAGATGGAGGACCTGCTAGGAGACAGAAAATAGTAGAGAAAGACATGCTTCAGATATTTACAGAACACCCTGCCAAAGCCTAAACCAGGTTTGAGGTGGAACCCCTCAATCAAATTCACTCCTGATTTCTTTGCACTGACCCCTCATCCTTCCACACTAAGCTTCCAGAGCACAGGGACTATATCTACAGATCCATGATGCCCAGCACTGTGCTCTTCACTCAGGAAATGTTGAGACACGTTTGAGCAGTTAATGAGGTTAGGAATAAAACCACAAGGCTGAGGAGATTTCTAAGATTTCTGCAAGAGTAGAATTGATAGCCCTTGCTATAGAGGACCAGAGAAGCCTTTCAAGATAACTTGAAAGCAGAGAGCCATGGAAAGATCTAAGAGATACACACCAAATACCTCGTAAAGACATGAGAGAAGTGACCTTGTGTGACTAGATGAGGCCTAGGCAGGTATGTGCAGACCTGTTCTGACCTCCCCATTTGTCTTTGGGCGAGTAATCTATGCACTGAGTCCTGCTTTATTGTTTTATAAAAACAGACAATAAAAATGCCTGCCTTGCTTTTCTTCTGAAGTAAAATGATAAAACTGCAAGTGCTGTGCTAGTTTGTACCCTGTTCGCTGAGAGCATGCTGGAAATGCAGACCTCTGTAGCTATCCTAGTCTGTTTCAGTACTTCCTGTTTATCATTGGCAGGTGTTTTCTCCCACTCACCCTTGCCCCTCCTACACTGTCTTTATTAACTCCATGTGTGTGTGCCAAGTCACTTCAGTTGTGTCCGACTCTTTGTGACCCTGTGGGGTGTAGCTCACCAGGCTCCTCTGTCCATGGGACTCTAGGGAAGAATACTCTAGTGGGTTGCCATGCCCTCCTCCAGGGGATCTTCCTGACCCAGGGATTGAACCCGCATCTCTTATGTCTCCTGCATTGGCTGGCGGGTTCTTTACCATTAGCACCACCTGGAAAGCCCTACCAGCTCCGTATTTCTTTTAAAAAGAGTTGAGAGGTGATTTAATAATGAGATTTATGTCTTAGGAAATAAAGAGGTATTCCTATAAGAAAGGGAACACATACCCTACTCATCCCTTCTCTTCTTTTTGATGGATAAGGAAGCCCAGGAGGGAGCAGAGGATCAGGAAGGTGGTAAGAGCACAAGTGTCTGAGGATTCTGGAACTTCATGCAGGATCCTGCAAAGGAGTGTCAAGAACATTTTGTGATTGTGTTTCAGTTCCTTGTGAAGACTTTTTTGTTATCCGGAGATAGTTTCACACACAAGTTGAAGGATACTGACTCTAATTATAGGTGCTGGAATTGTGGTTTGACATTGGAGGCCTCATAGGGCCATGGGTGTTTAAATCTGATTGTGAGTTATATGGGTTAAACTCCCTACTATGTTACTGGGGTCAGTGGTACCTGAGGCCAGGGTTGGAGCAGTAAAGTCCCAGCAGTCTCGTGGATTGCTAGATAAAGTTTTGCTGAAATATTTGTGTCTAAGAGGCCTGTAGCTCTCCTCAATTTGTCCCTTCCATTAATTTACTCAATAAATACTTAATGAGCATCTGCTGTTAATCAAGCATTATACTAGAGATTGAAATTACAGCAGTAAACAAAAGAGACTAAAATCCTTGACCTCCTAGTCATTCTAGTGGGAGAAGTCAGATAATGAACAAAATATTAGTGTATTAGATTGTGATATGTGCTCTAACAAGTAAAGTTGGAAAAGAGCACAGGTGTGTGTGGGGGGGGGGGCGGGGGGATGTGGGGTACAATTTTAAACAAGATAGTCAAGGAAAGCCCCTGAGTAGGTAACACCAACGAAAGACCTGAAAGCTGAGGGAGCTGGAGTTGAAGCTCCAAAAAGTTAGAGTTTTCATGGGCGAAGAACATCGCAGGCTGATGGAACCACATGTGAAAACTGAGAAAGGAATATGCGTAGCCTGGGGCAGGAACAGCAAGGAGCTCAGTCTGTGTGTCGCCAGTGGAGCAAAGGAGAGAGAGAGAATGAGAGAAGGGGTGGGAGAAGGGAAAGAAAGAGAAGGAAGGGAGGGCTCCAGCACAATAATGGGGTCAGAGGGGAGAGGGATGTGGTTCACCTTCAAAGCAAGCAGTTTGTTGCCCATACAGGCTTCCCTGCTGGCTCAGACGGGAAAGAACCTGCCTGCAATGGAGGAGACCTGTGTTCAATCCCTGGGTTGGGAAGATCCCCTGGAGAAGGGAATGGCAAACTACTCCGGTATTCTTGCCTGGGAAATTCCATAGACAGAGGAGCATGGTGAGCTACAGCCCATGGGGTCACAAAGAGAGTAACACACACACACACACACACACACACACACACAGCAGAGTAATTCTTAGGAATTCTGTTTTTCCCATTCTACCACCTCATTTTCCTATATAATTTAAGCAGATCACTAGTCTCTAGGTTGAGCTTCCGAGGTGGTGCTAGTGGTAAAGAACCCTTCTGCCAATGCAGGAAAGGTAAGAGATGCAGGTTCGATCCCTGCGTTGGGAAGATCACCTGGAGGAGAGCATGGCAACCCATTCCAGTATTCCTGCCTAGAAATCCCGTGGACACAGGAGCCTGGTGGGCTACAGTCCATAGGGTCGTAAAGAGTCAGACACAAGTGAAGCGACTTAGCACACATGCACATATACACAATTATCTCCAGGATGATTTGTGGCAGGACAGAAAGCAGAAATTGGCCTCGAGACACGCTTCTTCCTGGTTTCATTTCTAAAAGTCTACACCTGACGTGAAGGATGGGATTAGAGTAGAAAGGGAGGAATGTCCTTAGACTATATAGAATTTCAGAGTCCTTAGAGGAACCAATTTCTGTGGGTTCTACAAGCAGCATAGGCTTAGGGGAATGGCTCTGTTGAAGCACTGGATATCTAACCAAGCAGACAGAATGAGAACTTAAGGTCAGAATAGGATGAACTCCAAGGACATACAGAAATGTGATCACATTTCTTTGTGGATCAAGATTTGTGTGAATACAACTGACTGCTGTAAAAACACATTCACAGGTAATCATCTTCTTTGGTGAAGACTGATTCTGTCTATGTGAATACTCTGAGTTAGGTTGAAAAAGAGATGAGAGGGTCATAATGAGAGTGTTAGGAATGATTTTGATAATGGTAGAAAACCGAACCATACTTTCAGTTATCTAATTCCCCTTCCCATTCCTTACTTACAAAAAGTAAGAGTAACAAAAGAGTGACACCAGTAGCATTGTGTATACTTAATCTTAAAATATGAACTCTTTATTTCTTAAAAATATTTTTTGTAGATGAGAAGGTTGGTAATGAGAAGAATTGTCAAAGTTAGCAAATTTAACTTATCAGATATTGTGGCTGATTATGAAGAAATTGTATCCGCAAGGTATATATTAAAATTATTATTATTTAAGTCTGAAATATAAAGCTATAAGCTAGTTCCTTCAGAGTCCTCAAATAAGTTCTCTTTTTATATTAATGTCAAAATCCAGTTACAAAGCATAAAATGAAATATAGTGATTTAAATATTTTTAATAATTTAAAAATTCCATTTTGGACATATCTGTATGATTTATATTTTCAATTGTATAGTATTTTAGTTTTTAACCCTCTCCTTGTGGCAAGAAAAAAAAGAAAGCAAAACACCTTTGTCCCAAATTAGTTTTGCTCTCAGATCTCCCTGTCCTGGGACTGATTCTGGAAAAATCATTGGTGGTAGCACCATGCTCTAAGCCTATAATCTCCCCCTTTCAAAACTGAATCCTCAGCAAGGACTGACATAAGCACTCTGTGATCCACAAGCAGCTGAGGGGGAGCCTTTTGCTGAAGGAACTCAATTCTCATACTGTCCTATCTGTGAGACTTAAGGGTAGGAACAGGAAGTAGGGATGCTACATATCTGGGAAACCACTCTAGGGCCACTTGCAGATTCTCAGTATTAACAAGAAGGTTTTAATTGGTTTAGGATGCTGAGATATATTTGGGGGGAGGGGTTTCCATTCTAAAATATACCTTGAAGTAATTCTTCTATGAGCAAGTGTTTTTAAATGAAAACGTATTTAAAAAAAAAATTTATTGGGGTATAGTTGATTTACAATGTTGTGCTAATTTCTGCTGTACAGCAAAGTGAATCTGTTATACATATACGTATATCCACTCTTTTTTAGATTATTTCCCCATATAGGCCATTACAGAGTGTTTAGTAGAGTTCCCTGTACTATCCATAGGTCCTTATTAGTTATCTATTTCATATTTAGTAGTCATATATAGCGGTGTGTGTGGTGATGGACCGGGAAGCCTGGCACGCTGCAGGCCATGGGGACTGCAAAGAGTCAGGCACGACTGAGTGACTGAACCGAACTGACCGTGATGTGAGTGTGTCAATGATGAAAACTTATTTTTTAACTTTTCATCTTACATTGGAGTACAGGTGATTAACAATGTTGTGTTAGTTTCAGGCGTACAACAAAGTGATTCAGTTAGACACATACATGTACCTATTGTTTTTCAAATTCTCTTCCTAATTAGGTTGTTATAGAATATTGAGCAGGGTTCCCTTTGCTGTACAGTAGGTCCTTATTGCTTATCCATTTAAAATATAACAGTGTGTACATGTCTATCCCAAACTCCCTAACTGTCCCTCAACCCTTCCCGGCTGGTAACCATAAGTTTGTTCTCTAAGTCTATGAGTCTGTTTCTGTTTTGTAAATAAGTTCATTTGTATCTTTTTTTGGATTCCACATATAAATGATATTACACAACATTTCTTTCTCTGACTTACTTTCCTCAATATGACAGTCTCTAAGTCAATCCATGTTGCTACAAATGGCCTTATTTCATTCTTTTCAATAGCTGAGTAATATTCCATTATATATATATTAAGAAACATATATATGTATGTATGTATGTGTGTATATATATATATATATATATATATGCCACATCTTCTTAATCCATTCTCCTATATATGGACATTTAGGCTGCTTCCATGTCTTGGCTATTGTAAACACACTGCAATGAGTACTGGGGTGCATGTTCCCTTTCAGACCATGTATTTCTCTGGATACATGCCCAGGAGTGAGGTTACAGGATGATATGGTAGCTCTGTTTTTAGTTTCTTAAGGAACCTCCAGACTGTTCTCCATAGTGGCTTCACAAATTTACATTCCCACCGACAGTGTAGGAGGGTTCTCTTTTCCCACCCTCTCCAGTGTTTATAGTTTGTGGGTTTTTTGATGATAGCCATTTTGTCTGGTGTGAGGTGATATCTTCTTGCAGTTTTGATTTGCATTTCTCTAATAATTAGCAGTGTTGAACATCTTTTCATGTGCTTCTTGGTCATCTATATGTCTTCTTTGGTGAAAATGTCTGTTTAAGTCTTCTGCCCCTTTTTTGATAGAGTTGTTTGTTTTGACGATGTTAAGCATCATGAGCTGTTTATAAATTTTGGAGACTAATCCCTTGGTCACATCATTTGCAAATATTTTTCCCAATCTGTGAACTGTCTTTTCATTTAGTTTATTGTTTCCTCTGCTGTGTAAAAACTTTTGAGTTTAATTAGGTCTCATTTGTTTATTTTTGTTTTTCCATTTCCATTACTCTGAGAGAGGGATTGAAAAAGATGAGAGTGTTCTGCCTGTGTTTTCCTCTAAGAGTTTTATAGTGTACAGTCATACATTTAGGTCTTTAATCCATTTTGAATTTATTTTTGTGTATGATGTCAAAGAATGTTCTAATATCATTTTTTGCTTGTAGCTGTTCAGTTTTCCCAGCACCCTTTACTGAAGAGACTGTCTTTCCTTCATTGTATATAGTCTTGCTCCTTAGATTAATTGACCATAAGTACATGCATTTATTTCTGGGCTTTCTGTCCTGTTTCATTGATCTGCATTTCTATTTTTGTGCCAATACTATGCTTTTTTTTTTGTGCCATGCTGTTTTGATGACTGTAACTTTGTAGGGTAGTCTGAAGTTTTTATTTTCAGTCTTTAGAGGAAAACAAGTGTGACCATAAAGTTATAATTCCATATAACTTTGTGTTTCCATGTAGGTTCCATAAAGGTTTGTGTTGCCAGGAGTTGCAGCACTTATAACTAACTCCTACTCAGAACTATGTAGAAAATGATCAAGAGAATGATTCCTAAAAAATGAATAATCTTTTGAAATAACATCATGTTTCATGGGATTACGTCTCCATGCCCTATCTCTTCTTGGACCATATACCCAAAGAACATGGAGCAATCAGATGCTCTCTTAAAACTCAGAATCCCTTCCACACTCCAAAAAAGATTATTTTCTTGGATCTAAGACAACTCTGTCTCCCCTACACAGTAAAGAGAACATGGTTCAGAATAATGACTTTATTTATAATAAATTTTAAAAATCGTTATCTTTCAAATCTTATTATTTTATATCAATCTGATTGACCACTTTTTAGCCAGTTGACATATGCAGTTTGTAAGCTTCTTGAACAACGAAGAAAGTTAAAGCCTCAGAGGAAAGAAAGGAAAAAAGTGGCAGTACAGACTATCTGTGATAGAGATATTAAGATTCTTATCAGAATACTGAGAGCTTATAATATTCCTACAAGGAAAACAACAGTTAATAGGTAAGGCAATTGCACCAATTATTGGAGTTACAAAAAATGTCTTAAATGTAAATTTCTAAACTGTCTTTTTAATAAAACTTTGTACTTTATTGATGCTCTACATACAAAAGCTGAATAAGAGTTGAAATCTTCATTTGAATAGTCAAACTTAACTGTCATTTCTATGTAGTAAAAGTTTGCAGAAGTTTGAGATGCCTGAAGTATCTTTAACATGTATATTTTTGGGTGCTTTATTAAATAAATGCCTTCTGTCCATATTCCCTATTTTGAAAACTTAAGCAGCTATTGCCAATTATACTGTCCACTCACAGTGTTGGAAGTAGAATAGTAGAATACAGGAGAGAATAGGCTCCATTTTGGACTTGTCATTTTATGTGACTTCTATAAAAATCAGATCTTACCATCTCTTTTGCAGGCACGCAGAATGATGTGTTTTATTGATGTTTCTTGGGCAGAGGATATGTGGGGTCAGAATGGTCAAATGAAGTCAT
The DNA here is from genome assembly GCF_032452875.1 of Bos javanicus. Classification (NCBI taxonomy): domain Eukaryota; kingdom Metazoa; phylum Chordata; class Mammalia; order Artiodactyla; family Bovidae; genus Bos; species Bos javanicus. The sequence goes on from NC_083893.1 coordinate 17,263,815, forward strand.
CCTGAATATTTAGTATATCCTCAATATCAAGTGTCATATATTTAATCTCATATATAATCTATATATTGTGACTGTTTCATACCCAGGTACCTAAGGGATACTGAGTGTCCCTCTCTATCTACATTTAACACAGGTGTGCTCTACTTTCGTATTTTATGTTTATCCCGTGAATTTTACCTATGAGAAACATTTTGCTTACTAGCTACTAATCTACAGTTAAAACCTCTTCAAGATTTTGCCTGTGTTTTGTAAATATGATTTTATTTATGATACACTTGATATTCTCAAAACAAATGCACATTTCAAGGCTGTTTTGTGAAATAAGGACATTTTAAAATTACTACCATTTTTTACAATAATTGGGCTTATTGGGCTTCCCTTGTGGCTCAGCTAGTAAAGAATCCACCTACAATGGGGGAGACCTGGGTTCAGTTCCTGGGTTGAGGAGATTCCCTGGAGAAGGGAAAGGCTACCCACTCCAGTATTCTGGCCTGGAGAATTCCATGAGTGTATAGTCCATGGGGTTACAAAGAGTCGGACATGACTGAGTGACTTTCACTTTCTGCAATAATTAATCTGTAAAAGAAAGAATACTATAACACCAAAAATAGAAATAATATAACTCAAAGTATTACCTACCCTATTTTTCCCTTTTTGCTGAGGATCAGTGAAGACTTTGCCACAGACTGGTTCCCATCCATAGCTCAGCACTGAGGAGCTACTCTTTCAGAGCAGTGATTGTCACATATTTATCTCTAACCCCCTATGATATGAAGACCCAAAGCAAACTGTAAGATCCAGGGTAACTGTCTTATCTATCTCTATAAGCATAAGCAGAAACCCAACAACACAGCACAGAAGCATAAGCAAAAACACACCTACTCGCACCAAAACAAATATTGAAGTTAATTAAAATGTATGTCTCTATTTTGTTTTTCCTGAAGGTCCTTGGATATGCCTACTTATTTGATATCATCCATGTCTCGCCTCAGACATAAAGAAACAATCAAATCATTAGCCTCAGATGAACTCTTAAATGAGATAAGTATTTAACACTTCTCTAAAGTGCAGTTTTGATCATATTTTCCCTGAATTGCAACTGGCCCCTAACTGGGGCTACTCTCTTGGGCTTCTAGTTTACTCTCCATAACATAGTGATGGTGCTGTTTACAAAATGTAATTCTAACCATTTCATTCTCTACTACCCTGCCCTCAGGGTCTATAGCATAAAATGCAAGCTCCTTAGAAAGTATACCAAAATCTGTATTTATCTGGTTGTTATCTACCAATCAGTCAGCCACATTTCCCTCCACCCCACAGCAGTGTCATATACACTACTGCGTTCTAGCAGTCCTCCATTCTTGCCCTTTCTTTTGCCTGGAATGGCCACCACACTTCATGTTCATGTGTTACTGGCCACATGAACTACTATTTAATGTTTCAAAGCTCAAGCCCACGCTATGTGTTCTCTATGAAGTTCTCTTTGTCCTCACCCCCCAAAGTTTAATCATTCTCTCTCCTGAGTAACTGTTATATCCTGAATATATTTCTTTTGTTTCATTGCCATTATTTGCTTAACTGTCCTTTGTTTTCTCCTGAGAGACTTAAGATAAAAATCTTTACCGATATCCATGTATTTTTGAATCCTAGAAAAATCATACCTGATATTAAATAGGATGAAATCTTAATTGAATGAATGAATGAGTAAATAATGGTTGTTTGAAAAACTAGAAAAACCAAACCATCTAGTTATCAGCCAGTAACTAATTTCTACCTTTTATCAACTATATAAAATATTACAAAAACCTAGTCGGGGTTTATCATGTGTTTCAGGATACTGTACACCCCTTTGTGGAAGTTTCCTTTCAGCACACTGTATACCAAACCAGCGTTGCCAGTGGATCTCATCCATGTTGGAACGAAGAAATTAAAGTAGATTTTATGTAAGTTGGAGTCCATTTTTCCTTGACTTCTAAAATAAACCAATAACAGAATTGGTTTCTTGAGCCATTTATTAAAAATAATGATTGATACAGGCTTAATTTTTAAGTTTTTAAATTATGAAGTGTGTTTACATAGATAATGTATGCTTGCGTGCTAACTCGCTTCAGTCATGTCTGACTCTTTGCGACCCTGTGAACTGTAGCCCACGAGGCTCCTCTGTCCATGGGATTCTCTAGGCAAGAATACTGGAATGGGTTGCCCTGCCCTCCTCCAGGGGCTCTTCCCGACTCAAGAATTGAACTCGCGTCTCCTGTGGCTCCTGCACTGCAGGCAGATTCTTGACCACTGAGTCAGCAGGGAAGCCCCTATATAATGTATATGTAAATATAAGTTCTGAGGGAAAATGAATATTTGTGTATCTACCATTTAGCTTTAAAAATGGAGTGTTACCAGGAACGTTGAAGGCTCCACTGTGCCAATATCTAACTGTATCCCCCTCCTCTCTCCCCAGAGATAACAACCGTGGTACCCTTGTGTTTATCCTTCCCTCTCTTTCTTTATGACTTTAAATCATAGATATTCATCCCTAGCTATGTTTTATTTCTTTATGGATGCTTTTCAACTGTATATAAATTGAATTATCTTTTGCAACCTGTTTCTTTATTCTTCATTATTTTTAGAGATTTATCCATATTCATAACTATTCCTTCCTTCATTTTCACTTCGTTATAGTATTCCACTGTTAAAATTTATTTATTCTTTAAATTATTCCATAATTTATTTATTCTTTACCCTGTTGATGCACATTTGCCTGATTTTAGTGTTTTGCTATTATGAATAGTGTTGCTCTGAACATTCTTGTACTTGTTATCTGGAACACACATCTAAGAGTTTCTTTTTAAGACATTAGTTCTCAAGCTATTTTGTGCACTGAAATCACCTGTATGGCTTCTTTAAACAAATTGCTGGGCCCAACTCCATAGTTTCTAATCCAATAGCTCTAGAATAGGGCTCAGAGAAGGCAATGGCAACCCACTATAGTACTCTTGCCTGGAAAATCCCATGGATGGAGGAGCCTGGTAGGCTGTGTCCATGGGGGCGCTAGGAGTCGGACATGACTGAGCAACTTCACTTTCACTTTTCACTTGCATGCACTGGAGAAGGAAATGGCAACCCACTCCAGTGTTCTTGCCTGGAGAATCCCAGGGATGGCGGAGCCTTGTGGGCTGACGTTTATGGGGTCGCACAGAATCGGACACGACTGAAGCAACTTAGCAGCAGCAGCAGCAGCAGAGTAGGGCTGATACATAATTCCATTTCTAACAAGTTCCAGGTGTTACTGATGCTACTAGTCAGGAGACACTTTGAAACCCTCTGCTCTAGGATCCATATCCAGGAGTGGAATTGCTTCAGCTTTACTATGTAATGTCAATTTTTTTCCCAAAGTGATTGTGCCAATATACACTCTCAATATATAAGTTCCTATTGTGCCACATCTTCAATAATATTTAATATTTTTTAAATTAATTTTTCTAATATGGTGGATCTAAAGTGATATTCTTACTGTGATTTAATTGACATTCCTGGATTTCTAATGAGATTGAGTTTCTTTTTCTTCCATTTTAAACAAATTGATAGACTTTATCATTTTTAGAGAGTTTAGATTCCTAGTAAAATTGAGCAGAAAGAAGAATTCTTACATATCCTCTCCCTTCAACACACACACACACACACACACACAGCTTCCCTAAGTGTCAGTGCGGTACATTTCTTATGAAACGGACCATATTATGAGACAAAGTCCACAATTTACATTAGAATTCATTCTTTGTGTTGTACATTCTATGCGTGTGTACTCAGTTGCTTCAGTCATGTCCAGCTGTTTGTGACCCTATGGACTATAGCCCACCAGGCTCCTCTGTCCATGGGATTTCTCCAGGCAAGAATACTGGAGTGAGTTGCCATGCCCTCCTTCAGGGGATCTTCCTGACCCAGGGGTTGAACTTGTGTCTCCCACATCTCCTGCAGTACAGGTAGATTTTTTACCACTAGTGCCACCTGGGAAGCCTTGTATGTTCTAAGGGTTTTGTCAAGAATAGCAAGGAGAGACAGGAAAACCTCCTTCAGTGATCAATGCAAAGAAATAGAGGAAAACAATAGAATGGGGAAGACTAGAAATCTCTTCAAGAAAATTAGAGATACCAAGGGAACATTTCATGCAAAGATGAGTGCAATAGAGGACAGATATGGTATGGACCTAACAGAAGCATAAGATATTAAGAAGAGGTAGCAACAATACACGAAGAACTATGCAAAAAAGATCTTCATGACTCAGATAACCATGATGGTGTGATCACTCACCTAGAGCCAGACATCCTGGAATGCAAAGTCAAGTGGGCCTTAGGAGGCATCACTATGAACAAAACTAGTGGAGGTGATGAAATTCCAGTTGAACTATTTCAGATCCTAAAAGATGATGCTGTGAAAGTGCTGCACACAATATGCCAGCAAATCTGGAAAACTCAGCAGTGGCCATAGGACTGGAAAAGGTCAGTTTTCATTCTAATCCCAAAGTAAGGCAATGCCAAAGAATGCTCAAACTACCACACAATTGTACTCATCTCACACGCTAACAAAGTAATGCTCAAAATTCTCCAAGCTAGGCTTCAACTTTACATGAATCATGAACTTCTAGATGTTCACGCTGGATTTAGAAGAGGCATAGGAACCAGAGATCAAATTGCCAACATCCGTTGGATCATCAAAAAAGCAAGAGAGTTCCAGAAAAACATCTACTTTTGCTTTATTGACTATGCCAAAGCCTTTGACTGTGTGGATTACAACAAACTGGAAAATTCTGAAAGAGATGGGAATACCAGACCACCTTACCTGCCTCCTGAGAAATCTGTATGCAGGTCAAGAAGCAACAATTAGAACTGGACATGGAACAACAGACTGGTTCCAAATAGGGAAAGGAGTCCATCAAGGCTGTATATTGTCACCCTGCTTATTTAACTTATATGCAGAGTACATCATGCAAAATGCTGGGCTGGATGAAGCACAAGTTGAAATCAAGATTTCTGGGAGAAATACCAATAACCTCAGATATGCAGACACCACCCTTATGGCAGAAAACAAAGAAGAACTAAAGAGCCTCTTGATGAAAATGAAAGAGGAGAGTGAACAAGTTGGCTTAAAATTCAACACTCAGAAAACCAAGATCATAGCATCTGGTCCCATCACTTCATGGCAAATAGATGGGGAAACAATGGAAATGGTGAGAGACTTTATTTTAGTGGGCTCCACAATCACTGCAGATGCTGACTATAGCCATGAAATTAAAAGACGCTTGCTCCTTGGAAGGAAAGTTATGACAAACCTAGACAGCATATTAAAAAGCAGAGACATTACTTTCCCAACAGAGACATTATTTTCCCAAGGTCCATCTAGTCAAAGCTATGGTTTTTCCAGTAGTCATGTATGGATGTGAGAGTTGGACTATAAAGAAACTTGAGCACTGAAGAATTGATGCTTTTGAACTGTGGTGTTGGAGAAGACTCTTGAGAGTCCTTTGGACTGCAAGTAGATCCAACCAGTCCATCCTAAAGGAAATCAATCCTGAATATTCATTGGAAAGACTGATGATGAAGCTGAAGCTCCAATACTTTGGCCACCTGATGCAAAGAACTGACTCATTGGAAAAGACCCTGATGCTGGGAAAGATTGAAGGTAGGAGGAGAAGGGGACGACAGAGGATGAGATGGTTGGATGGTATCACCAACGCAATAGACACGAGTTTGAGTAAACTCAAGGACTTCGTGATGGACAGGGAAGCCCGGTGTGCTGGAGTCCATGGGGTTGCAAAGAGTCAGACACGAGTGAAGAACTGAACTGATACTCACTCCAGTATTCTTGCCTGGAGAATCTCATGAACAGAGGAGCCTGGTGGGTTACATTCTGTAGGGTCACAAAGAGTTGGACATGACTGAAGAAACTTAGTGTGTGCGCACACATGGGTATGTGCCCATAAGTGGGATTGCTGGGTCATATGGCAAATCTATTTTTGATTTTTAAGGAACCTCCATACCGCTCTCCATAGTGGCTGTACCAATTTGCACTCCCACCAACAGTGTAGGAGGGTTCCTTTTTTTCTACATCTTTTCCAGGATTTATTGTCTATAGATTTTTTGATATTGAGTCTAATGAAAGTCATCTTGAAAACACATAGGTTTTCTTAACTTACACTTTAAAAAAGAAAATAAAACAGGTAATTTTATAGTCCTCTATGAATAATGATTTTATAAAATCAGTTAAACATCTGAATATGTTTTCTTATTTACAGCTTACCAGGACATGATTGTAACTTCTCAAGTTTATCTAAAATAAAAGATAATATATATATCAACATTTTTGATGAAATGATTATTGAAAAGCATGAGGTAAAGTAGAATAATTATAATAATCAATGTTGAAATAATTCTAGGTTCAGACTGAATGAAGTCTGTGAACGTATTTGTTAATTTGCTTTTAGATGCAGTGTCTACAACGTTTTCTCAAAAGGATATGGAGCAACATGAAATAAAATCAGACATGTGACAAGTCAGTTCAAAAATAACAGAGCTCATAAACCACACATAGGAAGAGGAGGGATAAATATACCAAGAATTTGGGGAAACTAGGTTTCTGCAATTGAACGTTATATCTACATGTGAACTTCCTGGTAGCCAAGCTTTACCATATTTTCAAGGTTTGCTGCACTAAGCATATTTGCTATGATATATACTATGATACATACTTAATGTATATATTATAGTAAAAGTATGTACATTAAGATGCTTTACATTGTTTACTGAGATGTAGGTAAATCTCAAAAGCAGTGGCTATGAACTGAAGAGAGGAATCAGGTGTACTGGTAGCTTTTTTCAAACTTCAGTGCTTCCCCAGATTCAAGTAAACAGCAGCAACACACCCAGGGCTTAGAAACTGAATACCATGGCTTCCTAGTTGGCGTGTGATCACTAGAATCTCAATATTGTCTATTATGACCCTTACCTCCCTGGCATTTGTTCTTCTTAGAAGAAAAGAGAGATCAGATTAAAATGGGAGCCAGCATATATTGCGTTTTCTTTTACAAGGTTTTTACATTTCTAAACTGGACTGTCTGCAAGAGGACCATTCAGTGAATTTTCTTAGTCAAGAAATGGCCCATGTTAACCTTTGTTGTGGTGGCTGTTCAGTCAATAAGTTGTGTCCGACTCTTTGTGACCCCATGGACTCCAGCACACCAGGCTCCCCTGTCCTTCGCCATCTCCCAGAGTTTGTTCAGATTCATGTCTGGTGATGCTATGTAACTGATGCCATTATTTCTTGGCAGTAAGCCAACATGATCCATAATTATGACAGCAAGGGAAAGGTGGTTGATGGAAAAGCATAAAATGAAGCAGAAAGCAAGACAGTATATGGGAAAAACCACAATGAATTGTCCTTTTTATCTCCCTTCTTTTTTCCTAGCTCCTTACTTCAGCCCAGGTTAATAGTGTATAACTTTAATATTAACAGAAATTTTGACTCTATGGCTTTAAAAGAAATCACATTAACATAAATAATTTAAGGTCTTATTCTTATTCTACCTTCTACTCACAAAACCTCTATCAGTCCGTCGCAAAATTTTCTGGAAGCCTCCAAGAAGTCCTCATATATGTGCTTAGACATGACTGTTAGCTACAGTTGTCAGTATGTGGGTTCTTTTGACTCAGCCCCCAAAGCTCTCAGTTCAGTTCAGTCGCTCAGTCATGTCCAAAGAATCTCACCACCACCACTGTTGACATTGCCCGTGATTACGATGCCACCATCTGTGCCAAGGGTGTTATCCCTCCAGTTATCCTTGAGCCCAGAGTTATCAGAATACTCAAGAGGCACTGGATTCTGTACAAACATGGGCAGAACGGGCCTATTTTCTCTGAATCCATACCACATATTGTGTATCTAGACTTTAAAGCAATAGTATTTGTACACAAAATCTCACCGTAGAAGAGCTTCTCCAGCCACTGACCCTAATCGCCAGGCCAACCCAAGGACAAGGGACCCAGTGGGGTTCAGTGTGCGCCAACCCTTTCCACGTCTTCATTGTCCTTTCTCTCCTTCTTGATTCCTAAGCTCAACCCAACTGCTCTCATCTTCCCCAATTACAAGTAAAAATCAGTGGATATAAGTATATACTGGTACTATGGAGCGGTTTGTTGCCTATGCCCGTCTTAACTCAAACAAGTGACATGCCAATCCCAAGAACTGTTCTCTAACACCTTTCCCATATTCCCCCTATTTCAGCACTTCGGCTGATGAAATGAAAAACGTAAATGGCTAAAAGTGAAGTGAGTTACAGAGTAAATGCCAGTGGGGTTAGTGGTATTGGTGGTGAATGCCAAACCCTTTTTTGCCTAATACCCCACTACACTGTCTCTAATTTTTAAAAATAGCATTATTGAGGAGTAGTTGGCATACAGTAAGCTGCACATAAAGTGTGTATTTTGACAAATTTTGACATATGTATATATATACATGAAACCATTATCAAAGTCAAGGCAATGAATATATGCATCACTCTCAAAGGTTTTCCTCTGTCCTGTTAGAATACCTCCATCCTTCCCTTCCTTCTTCCCACCCCAGGAAATGATTCATCTGCTTTCAGTAACTATAGTTTGTATTTTCTGGAATTTTATAGAAATGGTATCATACAGTTTTCACTCTTTTTTCCTTGGCCTGGCAGCTTTTGTTCAGGGAAAAAAAATTATTTTTAGATTTGTCTATGTTGTGTTATTTATCAAATAGTTCATTACTTTTTACTGTATAGTGGTAGTCTGTTGAAAACACACGTTGTATTGTATGTTTAAATATTCACCTGTTGATGGACAAGTGGGTTTTCTATGGTGGGGGTGGGAGGGATATTATAAATAAAACTACCATGAGGATTTGTGTAGAAGTCTTACATACAAATGCTTTAATTTGGGGGTGGTAAATACATAGGAGTGAAATGACTGGATCATATGGTAAGTGGACATTTAAGAAACAAACTGTTTTTTCAAAGTGATTGTACAGTTTTTTATTTTCACCAGCACTGTATGAGACTTCTAGTTCTTTCACATTCTTACAAGCATGTAGTCAGACTTCAAAATTTTAGCCATTCTAATAAGCCTGTGGTTGTATCTCATAATAGTTTTAATTTGCATTTCCTCTTGATGAAGGTGAAAGAGGAGAGTGAAAAAGTTGGCTTAAAGCTCAACATTCAGAAAACAAAGATCATGGCATCTGGTCCCATCAGTTCATGGGAAATAGATGGGGAAACAGTGGAAACAGTGTCAGATTTTATTTTTCTGGGCTCCAAAATCACTGCAGATGGTGACTGCAGCCATGAAATTAAAAGACACTTACTCCTTGGAAGGAAAGTTATGTCCAACCTAGATAGCATATTGAAAAGCAGAGACATTACTTTGCCAACAAAGGTCCGTCTAGTCAAGGCTATGGTTTTTCCTGTGGTCATGTATGGATGTGAGAGTTGGACTGTGAAGAAGGCTGAGCACCAAAGAATTGATGCTTTTGAACTGTGGTGTTGGAGAAGACTCTTGAGAGTCCCTTGGACTGCAAGGAGATCCAACCAGTCCATTCTGAAGGAGATCAGCCCTGGGATTTCTTTGGAAGGAATGATGCTAAAGCTGAAACTCCAGTACTTTGGCCACCTCATGGGAAGAGTTGACTCAATGGAAAAGACTGATGCTGGAAGGGATTGGGGGCGGGAGGAGAAGGGGACGACAGAGGATGAGATGGCTGGATGGCATCACCGACTCGATGGACGTGAGTCTGAGTGAACTCCGGGAGTTGGTAATGGACAGGGAGGCTGCTGCTGCGATTCATGGGGTCTCAAAGAGTCAGACACGACTGAGTGACTGAACTGAACTGAACTGAGTAACTAATGATGTTGAATGGCTTCCCTGGTGGTTCAGATGGTAAGGAATCTGCCTGCAATGCAGGAGACCTGGGTTTGATCCCTGGGTTGGGGAGATCCCCTGAAGAAGGGAATGGGAATCCATTCTAGTGTTCTTGCCTGGAAAATTCCATACACAAAGGAGCCTGGCGAGTCGCAAACAGACACGACTGAGCAACTAACAACACACAATGACGTTGAGCATTTTTTCATGAATTGCTCTTGGTGTCATGTTTTTTAGCTCTGATTTTATAACTCTTTATTAGAGTTACAGGGCTTCCCAGGTGGTGCTAGGGTTGTAAAGAACCTGCCTGCTAATGCAGGAGACATAACAGACTCAAGTTCCATCGCTTGGTAGGGAAGACCCCCTGGAGGAGGGCATAGCAACCCACTGCACTATTCTTGCCTGGAGAATTCTCATGGACACAGGAGCCTGGAGGGCTACAGTCCATTGGGTCACACAGAGTCAGACACGACTGAAGCAACTTAGCACACACACACACACACACACTGTTAAGATTATATTCCTTCTTCATGAATTGATGGCTCTATTATTATGAAATATTCCTCTTTATCCCTGGTCACATTTCTTAAATCTACTTTGTATGTTATAAATATAGTCATTTCGGCTTTCTTTTCATTGGTGTTTGTTTTCTTTCTTTTCTTCTTATTTTTTCTTTTAACCTGTGTCTTCATATGTAAAATGAGTTTACTTTCAGTTCAGTTCAGTTCAGTTGCACAGTTGTGTCCGACTCTTTGCGACCCCATGAATCGCAGCATGCCAGGCCTCCCTGTCCATCACCATCTCCCAGAGTTCACTCAGACTCACGTCCATAATTGGGTCTTCCTTTTTCATTCAGTTAACAACCTCTATCTTTTAATAAATGGGTATTTACGCTTTGTGTAATTACTGACTTGGCTAGGTTCCATCTTCCTGTTTGTTTTCTGCTTGTCCCGTCTGTTTTTTGTTCTTTTTTTCTTCCCTTTTTTGGATTAATACTTTTATTATTCTACTTTATTTTCACTATTGGCTTATTAGCTGTACTTTTTTTATTTCTTAATTGTTGCTCTAGGTTTTATTATATATTATTGCACTTATGACAGTCTATAATATTATGCCACTCCACATGTAGTGTAAGAACAGGATATTATTACACTTCCATTTCTACTCCTATGCTTTGTGTTAATGTTATTTTATCATATATTTTGCTTTTATATATGTCATAAACTCTGCAACAGGTCATTATTATTGCTTTAAATAGTCAATTATCTTTTAGAGAAATTTTTGAAAGTGAGAAAAAAAACTTCTCTATTTACTCTTTGGTTTCTTTTTAAAATGAAAGAGAATTTATTATACTTACCTGCAAGTTTGTGTGAAGTTATTCATCACATGATATAGAATAGTAATAGAAAACTTATTTATTTTAATAGGATCGCTGTTTCAAGAGCTGTAGTGGTCATTCATATATAAGAAAGAATTGGCTTGGATCCATTGTCTTCCCTTTCTCTGCTCTCCTACAACAATCTGAGGTAACAGAAACTGATTTTTTGCTAATTCTAAATTTTTGTCTCTGGCTAATAGAAACACTTACTGTTTTCTTTGAGTCAGATTTTGATTGGCATGTTGATAAGTCAGTTGAAATGATCCTGTATGCAAGTGCCTCTTAGGTGTTGGAGTATTTGAAGATTTTAGCTGTCTCTAAGAGATACCCACAAATTTATTTCATATATTTTTTGTATTCATTGATGAAGAAAAGGTCAGCTAACTGTAGGTCTTAAAGCAACATTCATATTTGTTTATAACAGTTACATAATTCCAGATTCATACATTTTCTGAATAATGACATTGCTTCGTAACCATGGGTTCCATGAGTCTATGCAATCACAGCATGTCATGAGGGAGCACGTTACAAATACAAGTGCTGCGAATAAAGAGCAATGGAGATTTTAAGCTGTTGGAGGTATAGGGCCTCCTCTTATAAATCCCTGCAGTTACTTCTCAGTCTCAGGCCAGATGCTAGGATAGAGAAGTAGTTAAGAAGGTGAGCTTCAAAGGTAGACTCGTCTGCATTGTAATCCTGGCTCTACTACTCATTGGTTGTGTGACCTGTCACAACTTCCTCACATGCTCTGAACTCATTTCCTTATCTATAAAATGGAGATTAGTGGCGTCTACCTCATTGAATAATGTGATCTATATCAAGCACTTGGAAGAATGCCTTATACATAGTAGGTGCTCAATAACTATTAATATTAGTTATGTTATTATCAGTAGTAGTTATTATTTTAAATTATCTCCTCACACACACACACATACACACACGGTCCCTCCTCCAGTGGACTTTGGGTCATCTCTCCTTCTGTTCCATTTTTTTTCTCTTTCCAGACCCAGTGCAAAATGTAACATGGTCTTTTAGCATTTTTCTCTGAGCTTAAATTTTATTCTCTAAGAGTTTCTATCACTCTGGTATGTTAACTTCCTTCCTCATTTCATCCCTTTCTTACTTCTGCCTTTTCCACATACTACATATTACAGAGGGACCCAGGGTGTCAAGGTTGCTTGTGAGCAGATCATCATGGAAAACTTTATCATTCTTTGCAAGTCCCTATTAGTCGAATCAGCATGAACCCATGCAAGCCTATTTCCTGCAATAGAGTAGACTGAACTGAGCTATCTTTGACTGATGTTTATTTTTATCATGCAGAATCCATTCTGTTCATATACTCTTTCAGATTAGTGGAACATTTCAAGTAAATATTCCACCTGTTTTGCTTGGGTATACTTGGAGTAAGACTTATGTGTCTCCTAAAGAAGATTATAATGGACAGAATTTAAAAGAAAGTACCTTCTTAAATATTTTTGCTACTATTGAACCTCAAATATCATATGCCATCTGTAGTCCAGAACTAGACAAGGTAGGCTTTCCACTGAATTATTTTCAGATATACTATCAAAGGAGTGTTAATTCCAAAGATGACAAAAATGAATGTTGGTTCTTGATATTTTCCTGTGGGAACAATATGGTAGCAAGTTGAAATATTTTAAACTTGATTCTAGTTTTCAGATCAAATAGACATTTTGGAGAGAGCACGGATTTTTACAAAAAATTGTAAGGCATTATTTCCTAAACGAAGAATCACCACTACTGTTTTTAATGATGAAGGGATACAGATCTTAGTAATAAGATACATCAAAGCATTGAATCCACCTCAACAACTCCTGGATATGTTTCTTCATGATTCTAATGCAAGACTTGTAAGTGATATTTATGTTAGTAAATTTATTGAGATATTCACATACCATATAATTTGCCCTTCTAAAGTATATAATTCAGTGGGTTTTAATATATATACCAAGTTGTGCAGCCATCACCACAGTAAATTTTAGAACATTTTGATCACTCTAAATTTATATTTATTTTAATTGGTTTATTTTTTAATGTTAACTTTGAGTAAAACTTTCTTATTAAAATTGCTGAGACAGTTTCCTGAGAGAGATAGCATCTGTGTTGCAATGTGTGCTCCTGAGTGTGTGGTGGAAGAAAACATTTCCTCCTGTTGCCCTTCACTCTGCCCACTTGTACTGAAGGTCACTGTTGCCACATCACTTCATGCGACCATACCAACTTCATAATCTTTCTGTCAGACTTTGAAAAATGATGCAGAAAAATTCCTTTGATTTTCAGGCAGAATTGAAAGTTGTATTTCTAAAGAGATTGTGTGCTTCTAAGGATTGCTTCTTGTTGTCAAGAGGCTATGTTATCTTTTGCTCTGTAAACTGCCAACATAACACTGCTACTGTAAATCAGTGAAAATGTTGGTGAGCTTTCTGTGTTAACTCTAACCTGAGTCCTTATCTCCAGCCCCGTAGGGGTAGCAGTCCACAACAGAAGTTCTGTTGTTTGTAAAAATAGGCTGCACCAATATCTTCTTGCTGCAGCAACTTATAACTGGATATTATTAATAAAAATAATTCTTATGGATTTTGAACCTAGAAGAAAATCAAACTTTTGCTACTCTTCTACACCTTTTTTCAATTTTCTTAAACAGTTGTATTTTAAAGTATACATGTAATGTATCACATTTAAATTTTTAATTTATTATAGTGAAATGTAATGATTAATATACATGGTCTGGAGTCATGCTAACTTGGGCTTATTCCCAGAGACCCATATGTTGTGTTAGTATGTGACCCATATATTATGTTAGTGTGTTAGTGTGTGTGTTAGTGTGGGCAGGTTATCTTAGCACTCTAAGCTTGTTCTTCTTTTGTAAAATAAAATTAATAATAGTGTGCATTTCAAAGGCTTGTAGGATGTACTAAATTTGGTGACAATGCATGTAAAGCACTGTGCTTGGTGATGGACATATAGTATGTTCTTAATAAATCTAAGTTAATATTATTTTAGGACCTTGTTGCTCACTTTGTATCTTTGATTCCTATTATGCCTGAGGCACTGGATGAAAATAATGGTTTTGATATATGGATGACATCAGAGGTAAGCAATTACAATTTACAATTTAAATGTATAATGTTTGCTTTTCTTGTAAAGAAATATTCAAAAATATTATGCACTTATGTAGTAGCTTTCCTTATGCAATTTGAAGACATTTGATAATTTAATACACTGTTTTCATTCAGCTCTGTAACAACCCATAAAATAATTCTTAAAGACCAAAAATCTTGTTCAACTCTTTAAGTAGCTCATAATATTCAGATTAAGCAGGAATTCCAGGAGTACAATATTATGACATTCTCCAGAGAGAAATATGAAATATGCCTTGTTCACTATAGAGGTGGTTAGACCCTGAAATCTAGGGGAAATACCATCATTTCCCAGAAGCTTTCCCCAGTTTTCCCATATCTGAATGAAGAGCTTCCTTGGCACTTGGATTAAAATTGTATTTAGACTGGTTGCCATGCAATATTTGGGACATATTTAAACTAAAAACTATTTATTTGAAATTTAAATTGCTTTAGGCATCCCATCCCTCCCCCCAAAATCTGGCAGTCCTAATTAGATTGCCTAACTTTTTCCATTTCACCTTAAATTATATTTAGTTGATTATACACTGGCCCTGTACTCACACACTATACATATACATCCCAAGTTTAATCTCCTTGAATGAAAAGGCAAATTTGCACTTATCTAGAATGTTTAGAGGCTGGATTTGAGGCCGAAAAGGATTTAGAGAGCACAGGACTAATTTAATAGGTCAGTTACCCTGCCTTCTGCTAAATAAGAATAAAAGAGACACAAGCATGTGGTTTGTTTCAGGACCCAGTGATTCAAATCTGGTAAAACTCAAAGAGTTTTTGAATTTTACTCTAGACTCTCTGAGACTCTTCAAACTAATCAGAATGTGTTACAATCCTGCAGAACACTGAAAGATAGCCTCTAAAGTAGCTAAAAATAACTATAAAAATAACCATTCTGGCAAATACCAGTGCTTCCAAGTGCCCTCCAAGCCACACAGTACTCATAATCAACAGGTCACCACCGGCGCAGGCTTCCTTTTGGCTGCTGTCTTCCCATTGCCATGAACTCTGGACTTGGGATGTCCCTGAGTGAATGACTAATTAAATCGTCACAGGAGTTATTTCCTCTACCCAACATACAGTCTTTGAACAAAACTTGGTTCAAATCCTACTTCAACCACCTGATACCTGTGTGACTTAAGTTATTCAGCTTCATTAGACCTCACTTTCCTCATCTGTGTCATACAGGGATTTTGAAAGGACAGGCAGCTAGAACACAGTATGTTAGTTACCTTGTTGTTGTTAGTCGCTAAGTCGTGTCCGGTTCTTTGCAACCCCCTGGACTGCAGCAACCAGGCTTCTCTATCCTTCACAATCTCCTGAGTTTGCTCAGATTCATGTCTTTTGAGCTGGTGATGCTATCGTGCTAACTACCTCATCCTCTGCCACTGTCTTCTCTTTTCACCTTCCATCTTTCCCAGCTTCAGAGTCTTTTCCAATGTTAGTTACCTACTCTCATTCATTCCCTCCTTCTCTTAAGAGATGCAGTCAGGGGAACCTCCTTAGCCTGACATTGAAGACTACTCATGTTCTGCTCTTAATTCTCCTGTTCATCACACGTATCGTTCAGAAGAGCCGTGTTACCATTCTTCCTAACCTCTATCCCTCACTATCACATCCAGCCAGTGCGTACTGATGTGGCCACATCTGTTGTTAAACCATTGAAATGGGGGAAGATGGCTGAGCAGGTGACCAAGTCGGTGCTGTTCGTGTGTCTGGGTAACATCTGTCGATCGCCCATCGCAGAAGCGGTTTTCAGGAAACTTGTAACTGATCAAAACATTTCAGATAATTGGATCATTGACAGTGGCGCTGTTTCTGACTGGAACGTGGGCCGGTCACCAGACCCAAGAGCTGTGAGCTGCCTAAGAAATCATGGCATTAACACAGCCCATAAAGCAAGACAGGTTACCAAAGAAGACTTTGTCACTTTTGATTATATACTATGTATGGATGAGAGCAATCTGAGAGATTTGAATAGAAAAAGTAATCAAGTTAAAAACTGCAGAGCGAAAATCAAACTGCTCGGGAGCTATGATCCACAAAAACAACTTATCGTTGAAGATCCCTATTATGGCAACGACGCCGACTTTGAGACCGTCTACCAGCAGTGCGTGCGGTGCTGCAGGGCCTTCCTGGAGAAGGTGCACTGACCGGCCGTCCCGCTGTGGCCCAGGCTCGTCCCCCCAGGCCGTGTGTCCAGTGTCAACAGTGTCACCGTTCCAAGCCAAGGCCGCAGCCCTCTCTTCAGTTGACTCACTGTTTCTTACCTGAAAAAATAATTGTAGATGGAAATCAGTCTTTGTGTTTGGCGAAAGAGTAAATAAAAAATCTTTATGTAGGGTAAGAGTTCCTTAGACTAGCTAAACCTCCCACTATGCCCCAGTTACAAAAACAGTGGAACAGTCGAAATAGTGGAGCAGCACAGTAGACCATAGTGAAGGGAAGTGAGACGCCCCCGGGGGCCTGCGCTGCCCCCCCGCTGTGGACGGGCCCTACCGCACCGCCTCTCCACGGCTGGTGCCCAGCGGCGGTGAGCTGCCAGGCGCGCACTCTCAGGACAGGAAGGAGCGAGGGTCGTGGGACTCATCCTCAGCACCTTCACTCCTTAGTTTGTGTCTGTGTGGTTCGTTTCATAAGGAAGTCACCTTATGTGTTCCCACTGGAACCCCTTTGCCTCTGGAAATGTAGTTATATCCAGGAGAAGGACGTGTGTGCTGGTTTGTATTATGGTCAGCTGGGGACTGTGTCTGCTTCTACATGCGTACAATTACCTGAATGTCAATTACAGATCACCTTGTGTGGGAAAAGTATTAAGTTGGAAAAAGTCCTTTTATGTTGGAATGCTTAAATATCAATATATTAAGTATTGTTTTGTCAGTGCCTGGTTATAGGGAAATATACATAATTTGTGCACACTTTGAAATAACTAATCTAAAATTCATATGAATATATGTCAGAAAAAATTGTTCTCAAATAAACTGGGGAAATTACAAAATTCAACTGAAAAAAAAAAAAAACAACCATTGAAATGCTTCCAGACTGACTGGTAAATAGTCACTCTGAGAGCTCCTGAGCTCCCCCTCCCCAAGCTCCCTGGCCACCACAGCCCTTTCTCTGGGACTAATGAATTGGAAGCACGTGTCCAGTCTAAATGGTGCAGCCGAGTCTGCATGTTATAGCTGCTACTCAGCAGCAACACATTATTGCCGTATGAACATTTGGGCCCATATATTTTGTTAGATCCTTTGATTCTTCAAGAGAATCTAGAAATTCAGAGTTGTATGTGTGATCTTCCAATTTTTAAAAGCATTTTGGGGCCAAGCAACACACACCTATAGACTGGAGCTAAATCATAGGCCACTGGTCTGCCACCTCTTCTGTGCTTTTTCTCTTCTGCTACAACTGCTTTACTAGGCACTCTGCATTTGATTACACCTACCCCTGCTGTTCAGGTCTTTCAGTTAAGGAAGTTTCCATCATTTTCTTGATTTGGCTCCAACTCAGATCTCTTCTAAGTTGAGAGCATTGTATTGGAACAGGGCAGAGAGTGACTCCATTGACCAAAGGATACTTTCCTCCAAAAACAGGTGTGATTTCCTATCAGATGAAGTTCCTTAAAATATTAGCCAATTTTGTTATTCAGTCACTGAGTCATGTTCAACTTTTTGTGACCCCACAGACTGCAGCACGCCAGGCTTCCCTGTCCATCACCATCTCCTGGAGTTTGCTTAAACTCATGTCCATTGAGTCAGTGATGCCATCCCACCATCTCATCCTCTTTTGTCCCCTTCTCCTGACTTCAATCTTTCCCAGCATCAGGGTCTCTTCCAGTGAGTCAGCTCTTCACATCAGGTGGCCAAAATATTGGAGCTTCAGCTTCAGAATCAGTCCTTCCAATGAATATTCAGGATTGATTTCCTTTAGGATTGACTGGTTTGATCTCCTTACTGTCCAAGGGACTCTCAAGAGTCTTCTCCCACATCACAGTTTAAAAGCATTTATTCTTTGGTGCTCATCCCTGTTTTCCCAGTGTATTTGTCCCAAAAAAAAAGCCTGCCTCATTTTGGATGATAAAATTATTGAATCACACAGTATCCACATTAATTGTCCCATAATAAAGGTGACCCTTATGTTCCAGGTCAATGTTCTCTCTTTCTAATGCCCTAAAGTTTTAACAGGAAAAGTGTGTCAGAGTTTTAGACTTTGCAGTCATCTTAGTGACCTGGCAAAAATGTGTGTGTAAGGGCGTGGAGGGGCCCTGAATCTGTTGGATGTTTGCACTACTCAACTCTCTCTCCTCCCCTCCCTTCCTTTTTTTTTTTTTTCCCGTCCTTGTTGCTTTTGTCTCACCTTAGCGCTGCATCAATTTAGCTATTGGAAACAAGGAGGAGCATGCCATACTTCTCTGTAATTTCTTCCTATATTTTGGGAAGAAAGCTTTGGTCCTTCTAGGAACCTCAGTGTTGGAAGTAAGTGTTGGACTTAATATTTAAATAGTGTAAACAAAACTAATTAGCTTTCAGTTGCAAGGTTTAAAGACTTCAACTCCAAGTTTCCATTTTTTAACAAATTAATTAGGAAATTTCATAGGCAAACAAATATTTACTTAGGAGAATAATGTTGTATCATCAAAACTTCCACAATGTAAAGAATGACTTCCTTTTGTTTTTCTTCTTTGTAAAGTAGTGCAAATAATAGTGCTACTTCATGGCAGCAAATTTGGAAAACTCAGCAATGACCACAGGACTGGAAAAGGTCTGTTTTCATTCCAATCCCAAAGAGGGACAATGCCAAAGAATGTTCAAACTACTGTAAAATTGTGCTCATTTCACATGCTAGCAAGGTTATGCTCAAAATCCTTCAAGCTATGCTTCAGCATTATGTGAACTGAGAACTTCCAAATGTACAAGCTGGGTTTCAAAGAGGCAGAGGAACCAGAGATCAAACTGCCAACATTTGTTGGATCATGGAGAAAGCAAGGGAGTTCCAGGAAAACATCTACTTTGCTTCATTGACAATGCTAAAGCCTTTGTCTATGTGGATCACAACCAAATGCAGAAAACTCTTAGAGATGGGAATACCAGACCATTTTACTTGTTTCCTGAGAAACCTGTATGTGGGTCAAGAAGCAGCATTAGAACTGGACATGGAACAATTGACTGGTACAAAACTGGGAAAGAAATATGACATGGCTGTATATTGTCCCCCTGCTTATTTAACTTCTGTGCCTGAGTACATCATGCAAAATGCCAGACTGGATGAATCACAGGCTGGATTCAAGATTACTGGGAGAAATATCAACAACCTCAGATATCCAGATAATGCCACTCTAATGGCAGAAAGTGAAGAGGAACTAAAGAGCCTCTTGATGATGGTGAAAGAGAAGAGTGAAAAAGCTGACCTGAAACTCCATGTTAAAAAACTAAGATCATGGCATCCAGACCCAATACTTCATGGAGAATAGATGGGGAAAAAGTGGAAGCAGTGACAGATTTTCTTCCTTGGGCTCCAAAATCATTGTGGACAGTGACTGCAACCATGAAATTAAAAGACGCTTGCTCCTTCTTGGAAGGAAAGCTATGACAGACCTAGACAGCATATTAAAAAGCAGAGATATTGCTTTGCCAACAAAGGTCTGTATAGTCAAAGCTATGGTTTTTCCAGTAGTCATGTACAGATGTGAGAGTTGGACCATAAAGAATACTGAGCGCTGAAGAAGTCTTGCTTTTGAATTGTGGTGCTGGAGAAGACTCTTGAGAGTCCCTTGGACTACAAGGAGATCAAACTAGTCAATCCTAAAAGAAATCAACCCTGAATATTAACTGGAAGGAATGATGCGGAAGCTGAAGCTCCCATACTTTGGCAACCTGATGTGAAGAGCTGACTCATGGAAAAGACCCTGGTGCTGGGAAAGATTGAGAGCAAAAGGAGAAGAGGGTGGCAGAGAACGAGATGGTTGGGTGGCGTCACTGATACAATGGACACGAGTTTGAGCAAACCCTGGAAGATAGTGGAGGAGAGAGGAACCTGGCATGCTGTATGTAGTTCATGCGGTCGCAAAGAGTTGGACATGACTTAGCGACTGAACAACATGGGGTTACTAGAAATACTAAATTATGTAGTAAATATATGACTCTGAGAGCAGCACCTGGTTTATGGAAAATGCTCAATAAGTGATGGTGGTAGGTGATGTAGTAATAGTTATTGTAGTAATAGTTATGTAGTGGTTGTTAACCATCTTCACCATCATCATCTTTATATGTTCCTAGAATTATATTTTAAGATAATTAAGATGTACCTCTCCTATTTTTCACTGCTCAAATTTTAATTGTGCAAGAAATGGGCCAGAAATTCACTAATTTGTACAACTTAATTATTGTACAACTCCTGTATTCAAACCTCCAGAAAGCTGCCTTATTAGGACTCTATTTCTATTCAATAATATGAACATATTGATAAGCATTTAAAACTTCCAGATTTTTTTTGTCACAATCATTTATTTCTCTGTATTTCCTTTCCAAAACTTATTATTTCTGTGTCCTGTTTGCTAGCTGAAAGTTCAGTTCAGTCTCTCAGTCGTGTCCGACTCTTTGCGACCCCATGAATTGCACGCCAGGCCTCCCTGTCCAAAGTGAAGTGAAGTCGCTCAGTCATGTCCGACTCTTTGCGATCCCATGGACTGTAGCCTACCAGGTTCCTCTGTCCATGGGATTTTCCAGGCAATAGTACTGGAGTGGATTGCCATTTCCTTCTCCAGGGGATCTTCCCAACCCAGGGATCGAACCCGGGTCTTCCGCATTGTAGACAGATGCTTTACCCTGTCCAAAACCTATGGCTAATTCCCATGTGATCGCTCCGCTGTAGCTTTGAGCACCACTAGATGGCAGTAAACAGTGAACAATATTTTAACAAACACTTGTATTTGTACCTGTGAGTCCGCACTGGGTGGCAGCACTTACCTATACGTTTCACCTTGGCTGTGTGGTTGAGGTGAAGCCTCTTTGCTTGGGAAATCCCATGGACAGAGGAGCCTAGTGGGCTACAGTCCGTGGGGTCACAAAGAGTCAGACACGACTGAGCAACTTTCACTTCACTAATAATATTTACTAACTGTATGATCTCAGCATTATTTATTTCTCTGAGCCTCATTTATCTGCCCTGTCAAAGTGAAAGTGAAAGTCGCTCAGTTGTGTCCGACTCTTTGCAACCCCATGGACTATACATTCCATGGAATTCTCCAGGCCAGAATACTGGAGTGGGTAGCCTTTCCCTCCTCCAGGGGATCTTCCCAACCCAGAGATTGAACCCAGGTCTCCCACATTGCAGGCGGATTCTTTACCAGCTGAGCCACAAGGGAAGCCCCCGCTCAAAGGAATAATGCTATTTACTGTTACCCTAGACATGTTGTTAACCTCTTATTCTTCATGTGAAAGGTGGGCATGATAATCATACCTACCTCACAGAATTTGGAATTAATTAAAGTGAGAAATTAAGTAGAATTAGCATGAGCACTGAGTACAGAACCTGGGGTACATAAATGATAAATGTTAAGCAGTTATTATCATTACCCGAGATTTTTATTTTTTGCTAAATAAGAAAGGTTTACACTTCAAAAGTATGTGCAGAGCAAAATAGTAACATAGTGACTACTTTTATTCCTCAAATGATTTTCTGTTTAATTTCTCTCTGGCCTCTAATTCTAGATCTTGTTCTCAAAATTAATTTGATGGCTTTTTAACTTTACCTAGCTTTTCAGAGCCTTGGACTAACACCATAACTCTCCATGGTGTTCACCCTTGATTTCTAAGTATATTCTGCTTGCTGCTGCTGCTGCTGCGTCGCTTCAGTCGTGTCCGACTCTCTGCGACCCCATAGACGGCAGCCAACCAGGCTTCCTCTCCCTGGGATTCTCCAGGCAAGAACACTGGAGTGGGTTGCCATTTCCTTCTCCAATGCATGAAAGTGAAAAGTGAAAGTGAAGTCGCTCAGTCATGTCCGACTCTAGCGACCCCATGAACTGCAGCCTACCAGGCTCCTCCATCCATGGGATTTTCTAGGCAAAAGTACTGGAGTGGGGTGCCATTGCCAGCAGGGCTAATCCATATACCACCTTTGTGTGAGTTATACAAAAGTACCCCTACGCATTAGCACTAGCTATTGGGAAATGTTCTTCATATACTGATTTCATCAGAACAACATATTTTATTGCTATGAGGGTGGCAACACTGGCTCATAAGTTCTCTCATTTGAACCCTCATGATAGCTTGGGCCTGCGGATTTCTATTGCTTTGGTTTTTCCCTTTTCAAAAAAATTGTAAATATTCTATTTTTTTAAAAAATATTCTAAAAAAGGCTTTTAAAAGATCAGAGATACCAGGGAGTTTCCTGATGACATAGTGGTTATGATTCTGGGCTTTTGCTGCTGTGGCCCGAGTTCAATCCCTGGTCAGGGAATGGAGAGCCCACAAGCCGTGCAGCATGGCCAATAAATACATAAATCATACAGAATAAAGAATCTATAAGGTGACTGATAATATTATCTGTAAAAAGTCAGAGATAGCATATGCTTACACTACAATTTCCAATACAAAAATGAGTTAAATCAATCATCCACCAAAAATAATTTTAACTCTTTCTTCGGACAGGGGCACGTGGCGTATGTATTAACTCAGGAAACTGATGAATATTTGCTTTGGAATCCATTAACTGGACGGTGTCATAAGCAGTTCGACCCATTTTGTCCGTTACAAGGTGTAGATTGTTTGTTTGATGGTGAAAACGTAAGTGTGTTGGGTGAGGAGGGAAGATCTTGAGTTCCCTCCTCAGGAGTCCAACTTGTGGCTCTCCACCCTGACTATACATTAGAATCATGTGGAAACGCTGAAGAAACCATAGATGTTCAATTAGAATCCCTGGGATGTGGGGCCAGGGAAATCCTCTATCCCCAAAGCTCCTTGAGGTGATTCTGTAGCGCCTCCAAGGCTGAGAACCAGTGAGCAGTCTCGTGTTCACATGCCCCTGGAATTGTCTGTGCCTCCTGCCTCAGAGCTGTCCTTGGCTTCTGCCACTTCACTGGGTAGTAAGACCGTAACCCACAATGGGCTTCGTACTCCCATGGGCCTGTGTTGATTCTTTGTTGATGTTTTAATAGGTCTGGTTTAATCTTCAGCAGAATAATTCACCAATGGCTGTGTATTTTGACTATTCAAAGGAAAGTTTCTGGAAACAATTGCTTCCAAAAAATTATCAAGGAACAAAAACACAAAGCATTCAGGTAAATCACACTTTTCCAGGTGTGTCTCTATGAAAGTTACCATTGGTTCCGACCTTAGAGTTGTGCCAGCAATTGTTACATTAATATAGCTGATTGCTTATTGAATGGTTTATCAATATCAATAAAACCCAGTTTTCTCTGCCATCCAGCCTGACTTTGGGCTACTCTGGTCCTTTTCCTCTACTTGCAAAAGAAGAATTGAGAAGAAGGCATCATCTTAATTGTGAATTTAGGTTTTAGAGGAAAAATTTTAAAGTGTTCATCATGAAACAGAAAATATAATGTCCAGATGGCGTAATAAGTTCTCACTTTGACCTTGCACTTCTACTACACATCCATGACAATAATAAAGTATACAAATTGAAAAACAAAAGGCTTATCTGGGCTCTGAACCATGATGTGTATCTTGTGGAATAGAAATAGGACAGAAACACCATCGGTGAGCAGGGCCCGAAGAGGATGGGAGCAAAGTCTAAAAATGAGTCATGAAATCCAGGAAACCAGAGCCAGTCTCACTTTTTGAAGCCAGTACTGTGATGGAGCTTCCCTACTTTGCTCCTCTTGAGAGAAGATGAGAAAGGTAAGCTGTAAACCCATTACCTGGAGCTCAGGAGGTAAGAGACCAAAGTACAGATCAGAGCATCAGGAACCAATCTAACCACCAGATGACTTGGCCAGGGAATCTGTGGTGTGCTCAGTATCACTTTGGGAAGACACCCAAATTTCATTTCAACAGCCATTTCTGGATTGACAGCCATGGTATGTCAATGTGCAGGCAATTGCAAAATTCAAAAACTGGGAGCTATGACCCAGAGGAAGAAAGAGAGGGGGGATAAGGAAAAGAACATTGGAAAAATAGGAAGAAGACAATTCATAGAAGCAGAAACTCCAGAGCTCAACCTCACTTGTACTGAGGGAAATATAATTTAAAACAAAACATGATTTCACATGTATAAGATTGGGAAACATTTTTTTAAGTGTGATCACATCAAATATTGGCAAACAGGCTGAGAAACAGTGGGAGTGTAAATTGCTATAAACTCTTTGAAAATCAATATGGTAAGGCTGGTAAAGTTGAAAAACCTCAACCTTTGATCCACCAATTCAACTTCTAAGTATGTACCCTAGCACAGAGAGATGAGCACAACAATAGTCATTACTGAATTGCTTGAAATAGAAAAAAAAAAAAAAAGGAGACGATTTATAAACCAGAAAATGGGCACATAAGTTGTCAAGAACCCACACTATGAAATCTTATATGTATGTATGTGTACGTCACTCTGTCATGTCCGACTCTTTGCGACCCCATACATTATAGCCCACCAGGCTCCTCTGTCCATGGAATTCTCCAGACAAGAATACTTGAGTGGGTTGCCATTCCCTTCTCCAGGGGCTCTTCCTGACCCAGGGATCAAACCCAGGTCTCCTGCATTGCAAGCAGATTCTTTACTAAGTCACCAGAGAAACCCAAAATCTTCTATACAGTAGTAAAAAAGAATATATGAAACTAATTTACTGTAGCTCTCAACTTGACTGTACATCCATGACATCAGAATCTCTGAGTGAAGAGCCCACACATTGGTGTTACTTAAAGCTCCCCAAGTGACTCCCACATGTAGCCACAGTTGAGGACCACTGACCTAGAGCTGTTGTATCAACGTGAGTGAATATAAAAAATGTAATGTTGAGCAAAGTAAAGAAGATGTGAAATGACACATATATATGAAGTTTGAAAAATATGTGTTTATATATACAGATATTTAAGTGAAATTGCTAGTTGCTCAGTCATGTCCAACTCTTTGTGACCCAATGGACTGTAGCCCTGCAGGCTCCTCTGTCCATGGATTTCTCCTGGCAAGAATGCTGGAGTGGGTTACCATTTCCTATTCCAGGTGGTCTTTCCAACCCAGGTATTGTGCTAGTGTTTTCTGCTTGGCAGGCAGAGAGAATACCATCTGAACTATCAGGGAAGCCCATAGATACATAGTGATAGTATAAAAGCTTGCATGAGAATGATAAACATCAAATTTAGGGTAAAGGTTACCTTTGGAGAGAGAAAAGAGGGGAATGAGATCAGGGAGCAGTATATAGAGTACTTTAAGTCTATCTGTAATGTTTTACATCTTTTTTAAAAAAAAATGTTTTACATCTTTACATTTATTTATTTGGCTGTGCATATGGGATCTAGTTCCCTGGCCAGGGATTGATCCCAGGCTCCTTGTATTGGGAGGGCAGAGTCTTAGCCACTGGATCACCAGCAAGTTCCTACATCTTTTGGGACAATCTAAAACAAATACGGAGGAATACAAAGGTTACATATGGCTAGGTGGTATGTATGTTGGGTGGATGTTCATTACTTTATTCTCAGTGCTTTATCTGTATGTTTGGCATAGTTCACAATATCAAAAAGAAGGAATGGTGGTTGTGGGGGAAAAGAAATCAAACAGTACCCAAGTATATAAAATGAAGAGTTTCTTCCCTCTTTAGCACTTTCCCCCCACGCTCTAAGAAATAACCACAGTTAGTAGTTTCTTGTGTATTCTTCTAAACATTTTCCTTGCAGATGCAAGCATTTGTACGTCTGTAAAGTCATTTTAAGTTAAGGGGAAATGTGCTTATCTCTGTTGAGCAGGCCACATTTACAGCACCCACACAATGCCTTGCTTGCCCATCCCAAAGTTGTGACCAAAGCATTTGGTTGCAGCCTCCTAGGGGGAGAACAGTATATTCAGAGATGAGAATTTTTGTTTCTTTTAATCATTCTCTTATTAATTCAGGTAACATTTATTGAGTGCTGCAGTGGGTCAGCACTGTGTTAGGTATAGGTACCACAAGGAAAAAGAGTTTGATGTTGGGAAAGATTGAGAGCTAGAGGAGAAGGGGGCAACAGAGATGGTTGGATGGCATCATCAACTCAATGGACATGAGTTTGAGCAAACTCCGAGAGATGGTGAAGGACAGGAAAGCCTGGCATGCTGCAGTCCATGGGGGTGCAAAGAGCTGGACACAACTGAGCAACTGCACAGCAACCATATTCTTGGAGCTTGTGTTCTAGAAGGGGAAACAGAAGGAAACAGCACTTGGAGTAGAGAGAGATAAATACCACTAAGAAGAAATGAATGTGCTTTGGGGAGCACACAGCAGGAAACCTGAGGGGAAGGGGAGCTTCAGGGGCTTCCTGGGGAAAAAAGTGATGACCAGCAGCACAGTGGAGAGGGGTGAGCAGCAGGAGCTGGTCTAGATGAAGATTAGTGAAGAGAATAGTCCCAGCACAAAGCGGAAACAGCAGGCTTGAAGACCTGCTGTTTGTGTGTTAGTCGCTTAGTCATGTCCGACTCTTTGCAACCCTATGGACTGTAGTCTGCCAGGCTCCTCTGTCCATGGGATTCTCCAGGCAAGGATACTGGAGTGGGTTGCCATGAGACCTTCTCCAGGGGATCTTTCTGACCCAGGGATTGAACTCAGGTCTCCTGCGTTGCAGGCAGATGAAGACCTGCAGGGCCAAGTGTCTGTCACAGAGCTGAAAGGTCAGCTTGGCTGCTACCAGGGGGTGAGCGGAGATGAGCTGAGGTCCTGGTCAGGATTTTGGCATTTATTCTTTATTCAGCATCACCAGGGCAAGGGCTGCCGTAATCAAAATTGTATTTTTAAAAGCCACTCTGACTGAGAGTGGAAACTAAACCTTTTGTCAAGTTGAGTAATTAAACAGAAAACTCATAGTTGCATTTGACTTTCATCTTTACTGATTTCTTCCCTGTGGGCCAGTGGCCCTTGATCCTCTGCCTTGTCACACACATACCAGAATAAACCACCGTCTGTAGTGAATGCTGCGTTGTTTTTTGTTTTTTGTTTTTTTCTGTTAATCACAATTGAGAACATAAATTTGAGTGTGTGTGAGAGAAATGGAGTTAACAGGGAAGTCCTCTTCAAGTTTTAAAGGTTATGAATTCCCTGCAAGGGGCCTTTGCCCTAATGGGAAATAGACTAACACTCCATAAACGTATTGGGTCGACATAACCCAGGCCTCCTTTTCAGGCCTGAAGGTGGTCTAACTGATCCACAGGAGTTGCCGGGTTAGGGGCGCAGGGCAGTGTTTTGGGGCAGACAGTAATTGAGGACAGCAGTCGGGATTTGGTTACCTGCCCTGTCTGCAATAGTTGGTGACCTCTGCAAGATGATGCTGGGTTTTAGACTTTACTTTCTCCAGTATTTCATCTTCTGCCATGGTCTACTCTGGGCAAATTCACTGTGTCTGAGCATGTTCTCTAATCTAGTGGTTCTCCAACCATCATAATCCTCTAGAGGGCTTGTTAAAAAGCAATGTGCTTGGCTGTACCCTCATATTTTCTGAGTCAGTAGGTCTGAGGCTGCTGACTCAGCAACATTTTGCTGAGGGGGGCATTACATATTGGGAGCCACTGACTTAGATCAGGAAATGATAGACTGAGCCTCCTCAAATCACCCCTGAAATTTTCTGAGACCTAGAGTCCCCCAAATGTTTCCTCCCTTACACTCACGAGGGGGAAGCATCTGTCCCTGTCTCTACAGAGCCTCTATTTCTCAGCTCATAAATATTCAAAGTAAAGACTCTCTAAACCCAGTCCCACTCCTCCATTCTTGTCTATGTGAGCCCTGCAGGGCATTTGGGTAGGAGGGAGGGGGTTGGAGAAGTCCTCTCCTTGTCCCAGAAAATCCGGCTCAGCCGAGCAACATGGGGAAACACAGTAGAGCTTTGCTCTCTGCTGTTGCTGGGGTGCCTGAAGCAAAGACTTGAAGACAGCAGAGACTGAAATGGACTCTGTGTGTATGCTTGCGTATGTGCGCATGCACACCTGTGAACATGGAGACCTGGCTCCTGCCTGCTGAAAGGAGGAGGATGATAAACCATGTTAGAAGAGTAATATCTGACCTTAGTTGAGCAATATGTGCCTTTATTTTAAAATCTTCGCATGACCCCAGGGAAGTAGATGCTCTTACTGTCCCTCTTTAGAAGATGTGGTAACCGAGACTCCAAGCGGTTAAGTAATTTCTCCAAGGTCACAGTTAATAAGTGGATGAGACCAGTACAGCTTCCAAGGATTGTCTGATGGAATGAATAAGTATGCCAAGTTCTTATTTGAATAAACAAACAGCAGATCTGTCTCATGAGAAATATCTTTCGTAAATCCAGTTCCCCTTTCCTGCCCTGGTGAAGTAGTATTGAAGTCAAAGGAAACGCTGTGATCTGTGTTAGCTTTGTGCCCCTATTATTGAGTGTTTCTGCCACATGAGACAGGTTTAGGTTGCCCGCCCGCATTATGATCAGCACTCCAAGGGGTGACTGATATCAAGATGGCCTCCCTAGAATCTTTTCTCACTTTCAGGTTTCTGTATTTCAGCCTGAAGAAATAATTTATTCTGATACTAATAAGAGCATGGTAGAAGATCTAAAGAACAGGTATGATCTCTATTTATATGCTATGATTATCATGTTTTCTCCCTAATCTCCCATTCAGCCACCCTTCAGTCCTGTTACCCAGTCTCTCAAAATACCCATTAGACTCAGCAACAGAAGCATGAAATGGAGATTTAATAGTTCCATTGAGTCATCTGCCTCTTGGCCCTTGTGTAAAAAAAAATCAGCCCCTCTGCTATCCACAATACTCCTTGAAAAAACATGCCAAGTTAAATACAGTTGCATCTGGACAACATTGTGGGCTGCTATTGGGAAGTTCTCAACACAGACACCTGTTGAGCCTTATAGCTAACACTTCTTGAAAGAACAACGGGGGTATGGTCAAAACATCTGAGCTGGTAGTAGAAATATCAGTACTGTCCCTGGTAGCCACCCGCATACACATACTCCACACACACACACACACACACACACACCCTGAGGAGTTGCTCAGTCAAGCCCAAAGTGTCACAGCCTTCGCAGCAGACCTTGCTCCTACTCCAGATATGTCAGAAGCTTCTAGATCTGACTACTTCCAGTGACTCATGCTGACACAGCAGGCTGGCATGTAAGCCGCTACCAACTAATCAAAACAGAAAAGGACAAAAAGCATTTTGCCACTCCCTTTTCTCACTAGCACATGACCCCCACCTCTTACTCCCCTTCTTCTTCCCCAGCTCTTAACCAAAAAAAATAAAAGGAAGAAATGCACTAGGAAATTGTCTCCAACTTTCAGTTTTCATCAGAATTGCTTCTGGAACTAAATATAGGTGCCAGAGTCCAAGATCAGACCTGTTGAGCCACTACCTGGAGGATAGTGCAGTATTTTGATAGAATCCTACAGGTGATTCTGGTGTGTAGCCATGACTGAGACTCTTTGCAAACTCAGAACCACTTACTTTATTAGACTCAGCCAAAAGGAGAGGCCCAGCACACAATAATCCTCTGCAGAGAAAAGGCTTTCCACCAACCAGCTCAACTGGGCTCCACTTCCTCCCTGGAACAGTTCCTCAGCAGGCACTGTTTCAGAGGCGGGGTAGGTAGGTGAAACTCCCTGCTCGCGTAGAGCATACATTTGGGGGGAATGATCAGATCAGGGGAAACTGATCATCATACTGATCAGCCCAGTGTCTCATTTCCTCCCAATTCCACTTGCTGGATTAACTGATCTAATAACCCCATTCCTGCTAACGCTACCCCAGACAAGATACCTGGATTTTTATAAAGCATTTCTTGGAAACAAGACATCTTTTGTCAGAGGAGGGTCTTGGAGAACAAGAATGCCAACCCAGTAATCAGATGGTAGCAAATCACACCTAGTAGGCAGCTACCTACACACAGGGAACTGGAAGAAAGAAGTGTCTTTGAGAACTAATTGCTGGCTACCCCAGGAAGCATCTTGCTTCCTCAAGCCAAGCAAGAGCCTGATCTCTCCCAAACCAGATTAATATGGTTGATGGCAGATATCCCTCACCATGGAGGTCTGGTTTTCTCCTACATCAAAAATGTATCATTGTTTTAAATTGTGAATGACTATATATTTTAAAAATTTATTGTATTTATTTGGCTGTGTGGGGTCCTAGTCGCAGCATGAGTTGGGTCATCCAGGATCTTTGGTTGCAGCACACGGCCTCTCTAGTATTAGCACACGGGCTCCAGAGCGCTCGGGCATCTTACTCATTTTACTTAGTTCCTTGACCAGGGATTGAACCTGCATCCCTTGCATTGCAAGGTAGATTCTTAATCACTGGACCACCAGGGAAATCCCCACAAAATAGCATTCTCATACTTGAGTAAATGCAACAAAACTCTTTTGTTTCGCATTTATTAAATGAGTTGTATTTTATCGTAAGATGACCGTTGCATTCTTACTAATGCAAGAAACCCCCAGGGCATTACCCCAAAGTATTATTCTCATACTTGAGTAAACGTGACAAAACTTTTTTTCACATTTATTACATGAGTTGTAATTTATCATAAAATGATCTGTGCATTCTTACCTTAGGATCGAAAGAACTCTGAAGTGTAAAATAATGGAATGGCGGCCTAAACAGCCGACACGTTGGAATAGACAGTGTACTTTCATTTTACGACAGATTCTTCCTAAGTTAGAACTTGGTACTGGAAGCTTTGTTTCATCTGAAGAAGAGAGTGAATTTGAAAGACTACTACAATTTTATTGGGTTTGTATATGATTTAATGCATTAATGACATTTGTTTTACCTATGATGTTAATTGCCAGATGATCGTAATCTTAAAAACCCCTGAGATATCTTTTATCTTGATCATTGGGCTTCCCTTGTAGCTCAGCTAGTAAAGAATCTGCCTGCAATGAGGGAGGCCTGGGTTCGATCCCTGGGTTGGGAAGATCCCCTGGAGATGGGAAAGGCTACCCACTCCAGTATTCTGGCCTGGAGACTTCCATGGACTGTATAGCCCATGGGGTCGCAAAGAGTCAGACACAACTGAGCGACTTTCACTTCACCTTCATGTTATACATGGTATGTCATTAAAATCCACTTATGTTTAGACTGAGACTTTTCAAATGTAGTGAATAACTAGTACTGTGACCAGATTGCATGACATTTTCTTGGAATCAGTTTTATGATACACAAACCACAAACTTTGGAAAGAGATGCCCAAAAGGAAATTACTTGCAACTAAAAAACTAAGAAATGATCTCTAGATGGTAGTAATAGGATGGATTCCCTGTCCTTGGTTCTGGCAAGAGGACTTCAGGCAAACTTTAATACCTTCCATATGGAAAGTATTCTCAAATTTATACATCATAGCCTGGACTTCTGTTTTAACCTCCTCTCGTATATTCACCAGCACATTTGACATCATCCTTCATGTAAAAAGGCCTATCAAACTCAAGTCCATAATCAAACATGGTAGGCATTTGGTGTAAAGTCCTTCTTTTCTTCCCCTGAGTTCTGAGAATCCTGAGTTCTGAGAATCCTCTCACCTCCTCTTGCCTATGAATTGTTGGAGTAGTTTTTGGAAGCCCCAGCCTCCCAAGAGTGATATTCCTTCCCCCTTCCATCTTGGAGATCAGAAAATGTCCCCGAGAGAAAGCCTTGGGAAGAGGAAAGGAAGCTATTTGTTGAAAGTTGATACTTAGGCTGCCAGGGAGGGGTCTGCAGGCACTATTCATGAATAGGGAGGTAGTTGTTTTGTTTTGCTTTCTTTTTAATTGAATTAGGGGGTAAATAGATAAGCAAAGTATTATTAAGTATAAGACAAGGTTTTAAACTTAGAGTTCCTTTGTAAAATTATCTGCTGTTTAATAACACAGATTCATAAATCTAGACTGAATCCTGCAGCTTGGGTTCAAATCCTGCCTCAACCACTCACTAACTTTGACCAAATTACTCAACTTCTTTATACGTTCTTATCCTATTGCACAAGATAAACAAAGATAAAAATAGTTAGGTATTTTGTGGTTGTGGTGAGGATTGAGTTGCTTAACCATAGCACCCAACACTTACTAAATGTTAACTATTATTTGTATTCCATGTGGCAATCATTGTGCCATTCACTTGAGGTTATGACAGTAAGTGAGACAGATAACATTTTGAGCATTCACAGAGACAGTGGTCTTGTTAGATCAGAAAATATGTAACTGCAGTGTAATTTATTAAGTAAACTAGGGAAGGATAGTGTACTATGCAGTCACAAGGGAAGAGCACGTGAAGAGATTTAAAGATCAGAAAAGTAATCAATCTGAGGCTTGAAAGCAGCTTATGATTGTCCTTTGTAAATTCTTTAATAGGTAATTTTACATGAGACCCATGTCCCATATCCTTTAATCCTGTCATCAGAGAAAATGAAAGTGGAAGTCCTGCAGTCATGTCCAACACTTTGCCACCCCATGGACTATACTGTCCATGGAATTCTCCAGGCCAGAATACTGGACTAGGTAGCTGTTCCCTTCTCCAGGGGATCTTCCCAACCCAGGCACTGAACCCAGGTCTCCCACATTGCGGGAGGATTCTTTACCAGCTGAGCCACCAGGGAAGCCCAATCCTGTCATGCTGCTGCTGCTGCGTCGCTTCAGTCGTGTCCGACTCTGTGCGACCCCAGAGACGGCAGCCCACCAGGCTCCCCCATCCCTGGGATTCTCCAGGCAAGAACACTGGAGTGGGTTTCCATTTCCTTCTCCAATGCATGAAAGTGAAAAGTGAAAGTGAAGTTGCTCAGTTGTGTCCGACTCCTAGCGACCCCATGGACTGCAGCCTACCAGGCTCCTCCATCCATGGGATTCTCCAGGCAAGAGTACTGGAGTGGGGTGCCATTGCCTTCTCCAATCCTGTCATAGATACCAATAAATATAAAGTAAATCAATGTGAAATAAATTCTTCCAAAATGCTCTGTTAAATCATTTATATGACCAAGAATTTTCCTTGTTGGCACTTTGTCATTGCAGAAAAAGTGCAGGTATGTGGAATGTTAAATGTGTAGCCTCTGGCATTAGACAGACCTGGCTCTGCTGCTCTTTCTATAAAGTGGGGTTATAGCAAAACCTGCCTCAAAGGGTTGTTTGAGGATTAATCATATATGTGAAGTATTTAGCACTGTGCCTAGAACATAGTACATTCTCAGTCACTTCAGTTGTGTCCAAGTCTGTGTGACCCTATGAACTGGAGCCTGCCAGGCTCCTCTGCATGGGATTCTCCGAGGCAAGAACGCTGGAGTGGGTTGCCATGCCCTCCTCCAAGGGATCTTCCCGGCCCAGGGAGTGAACCTGTGGTGTCTCCTGTGTCTTCTTGTCACAGGCAAATTCTTTACCGCTGAGCCAACCAGGAAGTCCCCTAGAACTTGGTAAACACCCACAAAATGATAACTATTATTATTATTTTATGACGTCCATTTCTTTGAGGCTTCTGTAATCTCTTTTCATACAGTAATTCCCAACCACCTGCATGATTGTACTGTGGGTTTATGTATTATTGTCTTTGGTCCAGGTCACAGGATTTCCTATCCAGATGCCATACACTGATGTACAGTCAGTCATTGATGCTGTGTATCAAACTGGAATTCATTCTTCTGAATTTCCACAGACAGAATTTGCTCTAGCTGTGTACATTCACCCCTACCCAAACAACATATTATCTGTGTGGGTCTATTTGGCTTCATTAGCTCGACATCAGTGAAAAGGAAAAAGATAGAAGGAGAAGATGGTACATGGGCCCCCAACCAGAAGACAGATGTTTCTGATGCTTGGGATTTTCCTGTTTATCCTCAATTCCAGACAAGCGTGAGTCCAATTTTTGGCTCACTTATAGAGTAGGGGACAAGACTCACTGCCTGAGTTTCTGGAGACAAGTATAAATGACCTCCTCATCAGAGACCTCATCAAGGAGGACCCTTTGGAAAGTCTGGCTCCTGGGGTCACTGTCTACAGTAGGTTTATTCTGGGAAAGAAGCAATTCTGGCCTCTCTGTAAAGCCAGTGTTGCTCTAATTGGGGGGGGGGGGTCCCACCACCTCCATCAAAATCACTTGGAAAGCCCTATTGAAAATGCAAGTTCCCACATCCCATCCAGGACCTACTGAATCAGGATCTCTGAGAGTACAGCTCAAGAACCTACATTATTTAAAACAAGCTTCCCAGGCAATTCTCTTAACCAGTTAAGAATAAGAACCCTGCCTTACAGAATGCTGTCATTACTAAAGTGAGACTGATAACTTTGATGATGGTTCTGATGGAATTCCAGGCAGGAGTTATTCAAATAGAAACCCATGAGATTAAAAAAAAAAAAAAAAAGAAACCCATGAGATAAAAGATTATTTCACTGGTTAAGAATAAGAAGGAAATATGCCATGTTGGGTTAAGGACAGCTTCTGAGGGCTTCTTAAAAGTTTTCTCTTTATATACTACTGACCTAAAGTCATTTCACCTCCAAGTATTTAGAAGGGACTCTCAGGAAACACTACCTAAATTCTTTCCTAATTTTGTGAGAAAGGGAGATAAAGGTCTTACGCGAATCTCAGAGTCCTCTTTAACTTAATGAGCAGCTCCCCATTCTGCCTCTGGCACTTTCTGCTGCTTTTCTTTTACAATGGTGCCCCAAGGAGACCCCTCCAGGGCCTCAAGAAAGAGTGGATAGGGATATAAGTAGAAAACACTGTACTTTATTGTATTTGATTGTTCTGTACTTCATTGAGAAAAGTGTTCAAATAGTTTATTTAAATGTTACATAACAACTTATTTTTTAATCAAAGGATAGATTTCCAAAGGTTTATGAGAGCAATTTTATATGAGGTTAAAGTAAGAAAAAGAAGCTTTACTTCTCCCACTGTAGTAGCACTGGGGCTCCTTGAATCACTCCCAGAGAAGCAGAGAGCAAAAACCCCAAATTCATCCTCAGGGAACCCTCAACCTAAATCCCCTCTCCCAATATACCTGCAGAGGCCAGAGAAGACCTCATTTATTTGCAGGATGTTAGTCTCAGACCAAACTCAAGATTACTAGAAAGAAAGGGTATGTAGGTAAAGAGAATGTTTTTCCTGCAAGGTTAACACTTTGTTATGTATGTCTTCTGGCATGCATCAGAAAAATGATCAGAATTGTTTTTATTTGAATGTTTGTGTTTAAATGCTGTAGGAGGTTTTGTTATTAATAAGTTTCCCACATCAATTGGGGTAGCACAAAATGATATCTGTGGAAAGACAAGTTTGCCAAATAAAGGCTGAACTCATGCAATTCATTTCTGTGCCATGCTGAATGTTTACATAGCTATTTTGTTAACTTTGTTTGTAGTTTTAGAATTGATAGAGCACTTAAGAGTAAGGTGGAAAATGTTCATAGGCAAGTGTGCATTATATTCTGTATTGTATTCATTTTAAAATATGTGTATGTATTTCTCAAAAATTTTCCTAAAAGTTGTATGATTGTAATGAACTATGTTTTTTCATTTGACTGTTTTAAAAGTACATATTAGATGTAATGTATAATTTTTAAATTTTTTGTTCTTCAGTCACTCAGTTGTGTCTGACTCTTTGCAACCTCATCCACAAATAATTACAAAGCGTCCATTATGTACCAGACACTTCAGTATGTGCTAGAGGACAGTGTGAAGACATTCTTACAAGGAAAACAGATCATAAGCAAATAAACAGTAAGAAGGTGAGATAATTCCAGGGTATAATGAGTGCTATAAAGTAAACAAAAATGTTGGTGTAATGGAGAAGGACTTTGATGGGGATGGAGAGTATAAGCAGAGTAGTGGAAGAAGGCCTCTCCACAGAGAGAATGTTTTGAGCTGAGATTTAAAAGATGATTTATCAGTTAGAATTGCATTCAGTTGCAAGGAACAGAAACCTAATCACAGTAACGTAATCAAATAGGGATTATAGAACTGTCAAGTGCAAAGGAGGCAGCCCAATTCTAGTGCAGTAGCTCTGTGATGCCAGAAGTACATTAGCCTTCATCCATCTTTGTCACCATCTGTAAGGAAACTTCTGTCTTCTTCCTCAGTGGCTCTCAAACTTCAGAATGCAGAGGAATCACCTGAAGAGTTTGTTGAAACACACTTCTCTGGGCCTGACCTTCAGAGTCACTGATTCCCTGAGATCTGGGGTGGGGCCTGAGAATTTGCATTTGTAACAAGTTCCCAGGTGATATTGAGTCTGCTGACCTGGGAACCACAGAGGCTCTAACCTTACAGTCATTTTCATTAAGAAAACGCAGACAGGGAGGGAGGAGGTAGAAGAGGCAGCTGGTTTAGCTCTTTTAAAAAGTTTTCTAGGAGACTGTGCCTATTAACTTCTACTTACATCTTATTGGCCAGAATTGCATCACTCCTAGCCACAAAAGAGGCTGGAGATCAAGTCTTTTAAATAGACCCATTGCTCTCCCAATAAAATCAGTATTCTCTTGGTGAGGAAGAGAGGAGGGTGGCTATTGGATTAGGCATCTGTGGCTTCCATAGTTAAGAGGAAGCCAATCATGCGAAGACTTTTAGCAAAAGCATTTCAGGCAGAGGAGACCTATGATTACAAAGCCCTCTAGCCCAGAAAAAGACTCACATGGAGAAGGAGTAGTAGCCCATAAGGTTGGAGAGGCAGACAAGGACCAGATCACACAGGCCGTGGTAAAGAGGTCATATTTTATTCAAAGTGCAATAACCAATCAATCAAGTAACAGAATAAAGTAGTAGTTTTTCTTTTTTATATTTGAGAATATAAGCCCCGTTCAGATGCAGATCCCAGCTCTGTTTTCCACAACTCTGTTTTCCACAACTGCCCACTCGCCTTAGTACAGCAGCCTTCGCCCTAGTGGGCAGCTGCACTAGGGGTAGAGGTGCCAGAGTGGGTGCTTGGCATGCTAGGGTGGTCATGAGAAACTGACTGGGGTCCTGGATAGTTGCAATCTGCCTCCTTCACCATTTCCAGTAGTAAACAGCATAGGCGCACTTTTCTCAAGCAGAGTCTAGGTTTCTTAAAGCCCTCCTGTTAGTCCACTGGTTTTCAAACCAGCTAAGGGGACTCTTCCTGGTGTCAGACCCAAGGACTGGGATGCCCATATGTGGTTCAATCTGTTCCCTCCAGAGGGAAGCTCTCTCTCTCTCTGAGCCCATGTAATCCCCTCCTCTTCTGTGTCCCCTCCTAGAGGGACAGGTCCTGATTCTCTTCACACTGACCTAACTTAGTAGGGACCCTTCTTTACAGCCTTGATTGTATAAGAGACTTTCTGACACTCTTCAGGTGTTTTCAATGAGACTGCTCCACAGGTCAATGTATTTTCAATGTGTACCTAAGGGGAAGTGAACTCGTTGTCCTTCTATTCCACCATCTTAACCTCAGGCCACCTTGATATACTTTCAATTTAAAACCTTTACACCTGGATAATGATCAGAGTACATTATGAGAAACACTGGGCTGGAAGAAGCACAAGCTGGAATCAAGATTGCCAAGAGAAATATCAATAACCTCAGATATGCAGATGACATGACCCTTATGGCAGAAAGTGAAGAAGAACTAAAGAGCCTCTTGATGAAAGTGAAAGAGAAGAGTGAAAAGTTGGCTTAAAGCTCAACATTCAGAAAATGAAGATCATAGCATCTGGTCCCATCACTTCATGGCAAATAGATGGGAAAACAGTGGAAACAGTGGCTGACTTTATTTTTGGGGGCTCCAAAATCACTGCAGATGGTGACTGCAGCCATTAAATTAAAAGACGCTTACTCCTTAGAAGGAAAGTTATGACCAACCCATTAGCATATTAGAAAGCAGAGACATTACTTTGTCCACAAAGGTCCATCTAGTCAAGGCTATGGTTTTTCCAGTGGTCATGTATCGATGTGAGAGTTGGACTGTGAAGAAGGCTGAGCACCGAAGAATTGATGCTTTTGAACTGTGGTGTTGAAGAAGACTCTTGAGAGTCCCTTGGACTGAAAGGAGATCCAACCAGTCCATCCTAAAGGAGATCAGTCCTGGATGTTCATTGGAAGGATTGATGTTGAAGCTGACACTCCAATACTTTGGCCACCTGATGCAGAGTTGACTCATTTGAAAAGACTCTGATGCTGGGAAAGATTGAGGGCAGAAGGAGAAGGGGACGACAGAGGATGAGATGGTTGGATGGCATTGCTGACTCAATGGGTATAAGTTTGGGTAAACTCTGGGAGTTGGTGATGGACAGGGAGGCCTGGTGTGCTGTGGTTCATAGGGTCACAAAGAGTCGGCCACAACTGAGTGACTGAATTGAACTGAACTGAGAGATCAGAGCTTTATGAGGAGTGTTGGGCCTCTCTCATTGTACAGGACTCTACAGAATGTCAAGTAACAGTGGCCTGCCATAGGAGCAGGGGCTCTGGGTGCAGCAGACCTGGATCTGGCATAAGCCCTCATAAGGGAGACCGCCATTAACCTCACCACAGAGCTGCCAGAATTTACACAGGACTAGGGAAACAGACTCTTGGAGGGCACAAACAAAACCTTGTGCACACAAGGACCCAGGAGAAAGGAGCAGTGACCACACAAGAGACTGACTCAGACCTGCCCCTGAATGTCCAGGAGTCTCCAGCAGAGGCATGGGTCAGCGGTGGACTGCTGCATGGTGGGGGGCACTGAGTATGGTGGTGTGTGCATGGGACATTTTGGAGGAGGTCGCCATTATCTTCATTACCTCCACTATAGTTTGGCCTCAAGTCAAACAACAAGTAGAGAACACAGCCCTGCCCATCAACATAAAATTGGATTAAAGATTTACTTAGCATGGCCCCAGCCATCAGAACAAGACCCAGTTTTCCCCACAGTCAGTCTCTCCCATCAGGAAGCTTCCATAAGCCTCTTATCCTCATCCATAGGACGGCAGACAGAATGAAAACCACAATCACAGAAAACTAATCAAACTGATCACATGGACCACACCCTTGTCTAACTCAATGAAACTATTAGCCATGCCTGTCATGGGTCATGGGTCATGGTGGAGAACTATGACAAAACGTGGTCCACTGGAGAAGGGAATGGCAAACCACTTCAGTATTCTTTCCTTGAGAACCCCATGAACAGTATGAAAAGGCAAAAAGGACACTGAAAGATGAACTTCCCAGGTCAGTAGTTGCCCAATATGCTACTGGAGAACAGTGGAGAAATAACTCTAGAAAGAATGACGAGATGGAGCCAAAGCAAAAACAACACCTGGTTGTGGATGTGACTGGTGATGGTAGTAAAGTTTGATGCTGTAAAGAACAATATTGCATAGGAACCTAGAATGTTAGGTCCATGAATCAAGGTAAATTGGAAG
Source organism: Bos javanicus (assembly GCF_032452875.1). Classification (NCBI taxonomy): domain Eukaryota; kingdom Metazoa; phylum Chordata; class Mammalia; order Artiodactyla; family Bovidae; genus Bos; species Bos javanicus. Next base: position 17,303,743 of record NC_083893.1, read on the forward strand.
TGGTCAAACAGGAGATGGTTAGAGTGAACATGGACATTGTAGGAATCAGTGAACTAAAATGGACTGGAATGGGTGAATTGAACTCAGATGACCATTATATCTACTACTGTGGGCAAGAATCCCTTAGAAGAAATGAAGTAGCCCTCATAGTCAACAAAAGAGTCTGAAATGCAGTCCTTGGATGCAGTTTCAAAAATGACAGAATGATCTCTGTTTGTTTCCAAGGCAAACCATTCAATATCACAGTAATCCACGTCTATGCCCCAATCAGTAACACTGAAGAAGCTGAAGTTGAATGGTTCTATGAAGACCTATAAGACCTTCTAGAACTAACACCCAAAAAAACAGTTTTACCAAGAGAACATACTGGTCATAGCAAACACCCTCTTGCAACAACACAAGAGAAGACTCTACCCATGGATATCACCAGATGGTGAATACCAAAATCAGACTGATTCTATTCTTTGCAGCCAAAGATGGAGAAGCTCTGTACAGTCAGCAAAAACAAGACCAGGAGCTGACTGTGTCTCAGACCATGAACTCTGTATTGCAAAATTCAGACTTAAATTGAAGAAATTAGGGAGAACCACTAGACCATTCAGGTATGACCTAAATCAAATCTCTAACAATTATACAGTGAAAGGGACAAACAGATTCAAGGGATTATATCTGATAGAGTAACTGAAGAACTATGGATGGAGGTTCGTGACATTGTACAAGAGGCAGTGCTCAAGACCATCCCTAAGAAAAAGAAATGGAAAAAGGCAAAGTGGTTGTCTGAGGAGTCCTTACAAATAGCTGAGAAAAGAAGAGAAGCTAAAGGCAAAGGAGAAAAGGAAAGAAATTCCCATTTGAATGCAAGGTTCCAAAGAATAGCAAGGAGAGATAAGCAAGCCTTCCTCAGTGATCAATGCAATGCAAAGAAATAGAGGAAAACAAAGAGATCTAGAGATCTCTTCAAGAAAATTAGAGATACCAAGGGAACATTTCATGCAAAGATGGGCACAATAAAGGACAGAAACAGTATGGACCTAATGAAGCAGAAAATATTAAGAGGTGGCAACAATACACAGAAGTATATTTTGTATACAACTATACAAAAAAGATCTTAGTGACCCAGATAACTACAATGATGTGATCACTCACCTAGAGCCAGACATCTTGGAAAGTCAACTGGACCTTAGGAAGTAACAGTACAAACAAAGCTAGTGGAGATGATAGAATTCCAGTTGAGCTATTTCAAATCCTAAAAGATGCTGCTGCTAAAGTGCTGCACACAATATGCCAGAAAATTTGGAAAACTCAGCAGTGGCCACAGGACTGGAAGAGATCAGTTTTCATTCCAATCCCAAAGAAAAGCAATGCCAAAGAATGCTCAAACTACCGCACAATTGCACTCATCTCACACGCTAGTAAAGTAATGCTCAAAATTCTCCAAGCCAGGCTTCAACAGTACATGAACTGTGAACTCCCAGATGTTCAAGCAGGATTTAGAAAAGCCAGAGGAATGAGAGATCAAATTGCCAACATCTGTTGGATCATCAAAAAAGCAAGAGAGTTCCAGAAAAACATCTACTTTTGCTTTACTGACTATGCCAAAGCCTTTGACTGTGTGGATTACAAAAAAACTGGAAAATTCTTCAAGAGATGGGAATACCAGACCACCTGACCCACCTCCTGAGAAATCTGTATCCAGGTCAAGAAGCAACAGTTAGAACTCGACATGGGACAACAGACTGGTTCCAAATAGGGAAAGGAGTACATCAAGGCTATATATTGTCACCCTGATTATTTAACTTAAATGCAGAGTACATCACGTGAAGTGCTTGGCTGGATGGAGCACAAGCTGGAATCAAGATTGCCGGGAAAAATATCAATAACCTCAGATATGCAGATCACACCACCCTTACAGCAGAAAGCAAAGAAATAAGGAGCCTCTTGATGAAAGTGAAAGAGAGTGAAAAAGTTGCCTTAAAACTCAACATTTAGAAAATAAGATCATGGCATCCAGCCCCATCACTTCATGGCAAACAGATGGGGAAACAATGGAAACAGTGACAGAGTTTATTTTGGGGGGCTCCAAAATCACTGCAGATGGTGATTGCAGCCATGAAATTAAAAGATGCTTACTCCTTGGAAGAAAAGCTATGACCAACCTAAACAGCATATTATAAAGCAGAGACATTACTTTGCCAACAAAGGTCTGTCCAGTCAAAGCTATAGTTTTTCCAGTAGTCATGTATGGATGTGAGAGTTGGACCATAAACAAAGCTGAGCACTGAAGAATTGACGCTTTTGAACTGTGGTGTTGGAGAAGACTCTTGAGAGTCCCTTGGACTGCAAGGAGATCCAACCAGTCCATCCTAAAGGAAATTAGTCCTCAATATTAATTGGAAGGACTGATGTTGAAGCTGAAGCTCCAATACTTTCACCACCTGATGGGAAGAACTGACTCATTGGAAAAGACCCTAATGCTGGGAAAGTTTGAGGGTGGGAGGAGAAGGGGACAACAGAGGATGAGATGGTTGGATGCCATCACCAACTCGATGGACATGAGTTTGAGCAAGCTCAGGGAGTTGGTGATGGACAGGGAAGCCTGGTGTGCTGCAGTCCATGGGGTCGAAAAGAGTCGGACATGACTGACCAACTGGACTGAACTGAACTGAACTGTAAAATGTGTATGGCAAGAGCAAAGAACCTAAAATGGTAAAGTCAGAAGCAATCTCTGTCATCACTCAGTTCACTTTCTAGAGGAGGAAGGAACTGCCCTGCCTTAAGGCCACTCCAGTAAGAAGTAACAAATCAACAGCCAAGAACCAAAGCCCAGGGCTTCTGACTTTGCATCTTGTGGAATAGGATGTAGTCTTGAAAGGAATTCTGAATGTTCTGTTATGGAAGGGTCACCAGTATATGTTGAATGACAAAAACTAGGTACACAACAGAGTGTAGTGTGTTCCAATTTGTGACAAAATGGAGCAAGGAGATTAAGTGCATCAGTTCAATAAAGTTGTTCAGTCGTGTCTGACTCTTTGCAACCCCATGGACTGCAGCACACCAGGCTTCCCTGTCCATCACCAACTCCCAGAGCTTGCTCATGTCCATAGAGTCGGTGGTACCATGCAACCATCTCATCTTCTGTTGGCCCCTTCTCCTCCCATCTCCAATCTTTCCCAGCATCAGGGTCTTTACAAATGAGTCAGTTCTTCACATCAGGTGGTGAAAGTATTGGAGTTTCAGCTTCAAGTCAGTCCTTCCAATGAATATTCAGGACTGATTTCCTTTAGAAGTGACTGGTGGGATCTCCTTGTAGTCCAAAGGACTCTCAAAAGTCTTCTCCAACACCACAGTTCAAAAGCATCAGTTCTTTGGCACTCAGCTTTCTTTATAGTCCAACTCTCACATCTGTACATGACTACTGGAAAAAGCATAGCTTTGACTGGATGGACCTTTGTTGGCAAAGTAATGTCTCTGCTTTATAATATGCTGTCTAGGTTGGTCATAGGAGAAGGCAATGGCACCCCCACTCCAGTACTCTTGCCTGGAAACTCCCATGGACGGAGGAGCCTGATAGGCTGCAGTCCATGGGGTCTCGAAGAGTCAGACACGACTGAGCAATTTCACTTTCACTTTTCACTTTCTTGCATTGGAGAAGGAAATGGCAACCCACTCCAGTGTTCTTGCCTGGAGAATCCCAGGGACGGGGGAGCCTGGTGGGCTGCCATCATGGGGTCGCACAGAGTCAGACATGACTGAAGCGACTTAGCAGCAGCAGCAGTCTAGGTTGGTCATAGCTTTTCTTCCAAGGAGTGTCTTTTAATTTCATGGCTGCAGTCACCATCTGCAGTGATTTTGGAGCCCATGAAAATAAAGTCTGTAACTTTCCATTGTTTTCCCATCTATTTGCCATGAAGTGATGGGACTGGATGCCATGATCTTTATTTTCTGAATGTTGAGCTTTTAGTCAGCTTTTTCACTGTCCTTTCACCAAGAGGCTCTTTAGTTCCTTTTCGCTTTCTGCCATAAGGGTGGTGTCATCTGCATATCTGAGGTTATTGATATTTCTCCCAACAATCTTGATTTCAGGTTATGCTTCATTCAGTCCCGCATTTCACATGGTGTACTCTGCATATAAGTTAAATAAGCAAGGTGACAATATACAGCCTTGATGTACTCCTTTCCTAATTTGGAACCAATTGGGATTATGTAATTGGGATTATGTACATGCATGGTTATAAATATCTGGATATCCCTGGAAGGAAATGAAAGCAAATAGTAATAATGTTGCCTTGATGAAGAACTGGGATCAAGGAAGAGAGGGAGAGCTGATAGTCACTGAATACAGTCTTATACTGTTTGAATGTATTACCTTTTGCATACATTCATTTGAATGATGAGTGAATTGTTTAAATAAATATATATAAATATAGTCACTTTACAATGTTGTTAGTTTCTGCTAACAGTGAAGTGAATCAGCTATATGTATCCATATATCCCCTCGTTTTTAGATTTTCATAAGTTTTGCCATTTTAACTTCCATCCTCTTACACCCTTACTGATCACTGCTTTTGAGATTTATCTCTTCATTCCAGGTATCCCCTGCCCTCCAAATGCACCTTCTTATTACAGCCTTTGCATTTACTGTTTCCCCTGCCCAGAACACAGCCTCCAGAAATCTGCATGCTCCCTAACCTCCCTCAGGACTTTGCATACCCTACTTGTCATAAAACAGTGCTCACCCACTGTCATTTCCTAGTCTCTTTTTATGTTCATTTATCTTCAGCACTTATCACTATGTGACTTTGTTGTTGCTGTTCATTTATCTCTCCCCATTGGAATATAAACTCTATATATTCTATACAGAGAGCAGACTTTTATTTAGGAATTAAGCAAATACCTAAATTGTGTCCAGCTTGCTCTAAATGAATTAATGAAGAAATATAATAAACCTGGATTTAGGATTTTAGGGACACACTGGGCAGGTTATATATTCCACCCCCCCCCCCACACACACACACTAAAATCAATACACAAACCAGTCCTTTCATCATATCCAGAAATCCAACAGAATGATTTCTGAACAATAGCTCTCAATGAATAACATCTTCAAAGGAGAAACCATGAGAGACAGCCTACTTATTAAACTGATGATTACAGTCTGTGACCCATTTTTCTGAAAGAGTTCTTAAATAGGCTTTGGACATTTAAGTCATTGGGAAGCCAAATTATTGTCATAAAGTTGCTTAGTGCACATGAATTGGAGCCTGAGGAAGCAGGTACTATTTAAGTGCCATCATAAATTGCATGGAGCTTTCAGCCTGATGTGGCCATCTCCTCTCTAGGGAACTAAGATGGGCCAAGAACAGCCTCTCCTCGGATGATGCTGGGCTGGACTGGGCTCTGTCAAATTCTGCTTGAGTTTTCCTTGTCTTGTCATTGGTTCCTGTAGCCTGTGTCACATGGCTTACATATTGCACCTATTTGTAGCTGTTCTTTAAGTATCTGAAGATGTTACTGTGATAGCTAAAACTCAGATTCATGCAACATACATTTCTCACTTAATTGTAGATCTTCATCATGTATCTTCCGGGGCAAAGGATTCTAAGAAAAAGAATTAAGGCTTCATGATCTATTTTTTAATATTTAAAGAGGTTGATGAACATGTTCAGAAGTGAGGATCACGGTCCTGGGCTGACCATCTACTTCTGGTCTGATATTCCACTAAACAGATTAAAGCACAATTGACTAGATTTTTTTCTAATCACATTTCGGGGCTTATATCGTTTTATCTGATGTTGGAGTGTTTTCATAGTTGTGTTGTTTTCCTGATTTACCACCACAGATGGTTAATTACATCCACTACAGACTCGACAAGCCAGGTTATTAAAGGTAATCTTGGGCTGAGTCGCTCAGTCGTGTCCGACTCTTTGAGACCCCATGGACTGCAGCCTTCCAGGCTCCTCTGTCCATGGGGATTCTCTAGGCAACGATACTGGAGTGGGTGGCCATGCCTTCCTCCATGGGATCTTCCCAACTCAGGTCTCCCGCATTGCAGGCAGATTCTTTACGGACTGAGCCACCAATCTTAACTCCTTTCATTTAAAGCTTTGGGAATTTCTAAAGCAAAGGAAATAAGGCGGGGGAAGAAATTACTTGGGTTTCTAGAAGAAGGGATAAGTTTTGATGTGGAATCTAAGAGGCAGAGAAAGCATTTTAGGGGTTTCGGAAACGGGTAAAGCACATATGGAGGGACTGATAAGCCTACTGAGCAGCCCCCTCAGAGATATGGGTCTGTTGTAACGTGAGATGAGGCCGAATCAATCCTTGCCGACAGGGTTTTAAACGCCAAACTGAGGCATCGGAACTTTCCTCCTCCGCCTGGGGAGCAAGCGGAGGTTCTCAGCAGGTGAGAAGCATGACCGGATTGGCCAACGGATGGATGATCCGCATTATAATTTCTCCGGCGCGCTCTTCCGACCTTTGCCCGCAGCGCAGGCCGGCTTCGCGGTAGGTGGTGTTGGGGCTCTCCGGTAAAGCGAACCGCAGGGCCAGCCGGAGATGCTGCCCGGTCCGGCTGGGGCCCCCAAGCCACTGCCAGGCGCTGCACCTGGGCCCGGCCCGGCCGCCGATTGGACGACTCCGGGTGACCCGGCTGTATCGCGAGACGAGATTGGCAGCGGCGGGTCCGCATGTGCCCCCGCGCTGGCTTTGTACGCGGAGCCGCCTGCCGGTCCTTTAACAATGGGCGGCGCGAGCGCCCTGGCGCTGGGTCGGAGCTGAGGCCGGCGCTTTGCTGCCGACTGTCCGCAGCATGAGCGGGGTCGGCGTTCCCCGCATGTCGGCGGGGCTGGGCCTGTGAGGGCCGCGGTTCCGGGTAAGGGAGGCCGCCGTGGGAACCGGCAGGCCTGGGTTGGTGGCGGGGCACTGGAGCCGCCCGGCCCGGCCTTTTGTTCGCCTTTCTGGGGCCGCGCGATCCCGTGCGCTCCTCCGGATGAGGAGGCGGGGGCTTGGGTGCGCGCTGGGCCCGGCCTGGCCGCGGGGAGGCTACGGAGGAGGAGCGCGCGCCCGATCATCTGCAGCGGGCACCCGGAGCGGGGCTGGCGTTCGTCTTCGGGCTTCTCGGCGGGAGGTTTTTACCTCAAGGGGTCTGTGAGTGCTGTCAAATCTGCGCTTCTCGGGGCTGAAGAATTCGAACCCGGGGCGCGGGGAGTCCGGGCCTCCGGTCTAGCTTTTCCGAGTACGCGCCCGGGTTCGCGCCTAGGGAACTCGGGCCCCGGTTGGTCCCCTTTTGCCTGGCACCCGGTCCGGCAGTTCATCAAACAAGCTGGCTCCTCCTGACCGGGTAGCTTGGGCCTTCCGTGAGGCGTCAGGGAGTTGGTTTGGTCGGTGCTGGTTTTCGGACGAGTCAGGTGAAGATGAACAGTCACCCTGGGTGGCCTGAGGTCACACCCCTCGGGCGGGGGGCGCGGAGGGGCGCGTGGAGGGAGCTGGCAGTGACCGCGTCTGGGGTGTGTCTTACAGACTGAAGTTGCCTCGTCTGGCCAGGCACGCCGCCGGGTCCCATGGAGCTGGAGGCGCAGTGGTGGCGGGGACAGCTGGCTGCCGACATCCATCAAGCTCTTCGGTACAAGGTAACCGCTACGCCCCGACCTTTCAGTTCGGTGCCTCAGTGCCAGTTAGTGTGAATCTCGGCTCCCTGGAAAGCCTGGTCAGGGTCTTTAACCTCTAGTTTCCAAATCAGAAAAGGCGAGTTTGCTTATTTGCTCGAGGTTAATTAACTTCTTGGCTTCTTCCCTGGGGTGTATCAGAAGAACCTGAAACTTGAATGAGGAGGTGGGTGGGGCGTGGTAGTTGAGAGAGGGAAGATGTGAAGGGACAGTCTGATGTTCTTGTTCCCAGGTGGAACATGGATTTGATATTGTATTTTGAAAGATATGTGTGCAGGCTTTTTATTGGGCAGAGCAACCCTGCTTTCTTCTATGGCTGCTGTTGCATGCAGCTGTCTGTTATGTCACATTTGTACAAAAGTAAATCCCCCAGCCTTTCCACTAACTTGCTGTGGAACTTTGGACAAGTTACTTCATTTTCTGATTCCCAATTTCCTTATCTGTAAAATGATTAATAATAGAACGTGCTCTATGGAACAACTGTGAAGATTAAAATGAGGTAATACTTCAGATGTGCTCAGAACAGTGATTGGCAGATAGTACGCACTAAGAAAGTGATAATTTTGTTATTTTCTTCCCTTGAAACCCCAAGACTTGGGGGGTGTTCACAAAACCTTAAGATAGGAGTTAGCTGCTCTTTCAGCTCATATCAAACAGGAGGAGTAGACCTAGTGTATTTAAAAGATATTGGGGGAAAAATACACCTTTCTGGCACAATGCAAAGTTTGTTTATTGTTGCTGTCATATCTGTTTAACATGTCACCTCCGAGTCTTTTATAACTTTAGTAGAAGAGAGCCCAGATCCAAAATTAACTCTAACTTGACTTAATTTCACTGTGAAATTAAATAGAACCAATGTGAAATAGAAAGAACCATTATTATGTATAGAAAATTGGAAAGAAGCAAAACAGCTGACTCTTTAATAAAAAGGCTGCTGACTGTTGGAGTTTAGAGGTCCTAGGATGACAAAGAACTTGTATCTTGATTTTTTTTTTTTTTAAAGAAAAACAGGTTAAATAGATTAGAAAACCTAATTCTGACTTAAACTATTACAATTGTACCCTTTTCTAAAGTTTGAGATTTCTAAACGCTGGTTGTTAATTCTGACATTCAAGTCTCTTAGACACACTAAATACACCTCAGCTCCCTAATTGTACCATAGAAAAGTCTCAAGTATGGAATGGTTCTCTGGAATGTTAAGAGAGTTGCAGGTTTTCCACCTTGAAAATTGTTCAAATACTTTTGATTTTTTTGTTGTTGTTGTTGTTTTTTATTTAGATAGTATCTTTCAGTTTTAAATGGTCCTGTTTTCTAAGTGTCAGTTCTTTATTTCTCTGGTATGTGGTGAAATTAATATCTGATGTTTAATGATACATATGTTTTTTAATGACATGAAACTTAAGATTTTTCATGGTGATTTCCATGGTTTTTGATTCTTATATTTTATGTGTAATTTTAATCCTGGGTGATTATCTGAATTAATTTTATTAGCTGAAGTTGGAAGTGCATTTTTTTTCCAGCAGATTTATTGATGTTTTTGTTTATTGGTCTCTGGATGCAAGGAATAAGACACAACCTGTACTAAACTTATGTACAAACTATCAGAGGACGAGCTAGAACAGGGCCTGAAAGAATGCCACTGAAAGTTGTGTTGGGCCACCTGCCGCCTGTGACTGTGGGTTGTTTTTATTTTATCTTTAAGCATTGTGTAAGCCACATTCTTGTGATTTGACACAATGGCCACACTTGGTAAAGAATTTGTTAATCAGTAAAACTTGAACCTGTGGAACTGGAGAGACCACTCTTTGTAGTACACTAAAGTCAAGGAAAATTAAAATGGACTTTTCTCACAGAGAATACATGTCAATTCCAGGCTACTAATTAGGTTATTTAGTTGGGTAGTCATATGCTTATTTATTCAACATATTTGTATGCCTACAGTGTACAAGGTGCTGTCAGCATTAAAATGGTAAAATGAGATAGACATGATCCTTGCCTTTAAGTAGTCTAATTTCATCTGAATTTAGGTCTTCCGTTGGACAGTTGCCATTTAGGCACAGTGGAAGGTGTTCTGTTTAGACCCAAGGTTTGTGGAGGAATAATTGGTGTGACCAGCATTGAATCTACTAGGGAAAAGGAAAAATTACAGCAAATGAAAATCCTCTTCAACCCCAAATGCCAGCTATACTGTTTCCATTAAATACAATCACTTTTTCCTCAACAAAGCAGCTGTCCTCTAATACCCTGTGTCTTCTCTTTCTTCTCATTGTTTGGCTATGTATACTAGTGTCTTAGGATGCTTGGGGAAGTATTTTTAGGAGCCTTTATGACAGATAGAAACGATGCTAACTTTGTGAGAAGCATCAAGACAGTATCCCACAGAGTTGTGAGTATTCCTTCTATGCCTTAATTTTCATCCTGGCTGGATAGTTAACCCATTCTGGGAACGGGATGGCATTTAGGGTGGTGAGCTAACAAGGACCTGTGATTGGAGATGGAGATGACAGATTTAGATCTTTCTGTGCTTTGGTCCTGTGGGATCCTGAGAAGCAGACAGGAATAAAAGTGTCAATTGTAGGGAATGAGGAATAGACATTAGGAAAAACTCATAAGCTGAAAGAAGCGTAGGTCATTTTCTCATGTGTGTAACTGCACTACATGGACAAAGAACTAAATCTGACAGCCGTGTGATTAGCCCATGTCCTTTACCATTTGCAATAATATAAAGAGAGTGTATTGGATACACTGGTAAAAATCTCCTAGTGGTGCCCCTCAAGTTCTTGCTTTTGTCTTCTTTTAGCCAAGTTAACATAGTTAAAGTCCACCAGTGTCTTCAGCTACGTTCCCCTGTGCATCTGGCAAAACTGTGGTTTCATTACCACAACTAGGGTAGTATTGACATTGATACAGTCAAGATCGAAAACATTTTCTGTACATTTATCACCACAAAGATCTTTCATCTTATCCTTTTATAGGCACAGCCTCTTTCCTCCCATCGTCATTCTCCCTTAACCTCTGGCAACCACTCATCTGTTCTTTATTTTTATAATTTTGTCATTGCAGGACTGTTACACAAGTGGAATTATATACTACATGATTTGGGGGGATTCATTTTACCCACTCAGAATAATTCCCTGGAGATCCATCCAGGTTTTTGACATTAAGCTCTTTTATTCCACCCTCTTGCTACTAAAAACAGTGCTGTAATCCTCCTTATATGTAGGATAAATTCCTAGACCTGGTGTTGTTAAGTTAAAGGGTATCTGCAGTCTGCATTTTCAAAACTGTATATTATCTAATTGCCCTTCAGAAGGTTATATGAGTTTTCAACCTGACAACTCAGTAATACATGAGTTTCTGTATCCACTCTTGATAACATAAGTGAAAATTAATGAAATATAAAAAAATAATTGAAAAAACTATATAGTCATCCCTCAGTATCCACGGGAATTGGTTCCAGGATCCCTGTAAATACTGAAATTTGAGGATGCTCAAGTCCCTTATGTAAAGTGTAGTAGTGTTTACATATATCACATATATCCTACACACATCCTCTTGTATGTTTTAAATCATCTCCAGATGATTTAATCATCCATGTTGCAGCATATATCAGAATTTCATTTCTTTTTAGGGCTGAATAGTGTTCCGTTGTATGTATATACTACATTTTGTTTATCAGTTCATCTGTTGGTGAACACCGGAGTTGTTTGTTTCCACTTTTTGGCTCTTGTGGATAATGCTGCTCTGAACATGGTTGTACAAATATCTGTTTGAGTCCCCACTTTAACTTCTTTTGGATATATATCTAAAGGTGAAATTTCTGGATCATGGTAATTCTGCATTCATTTTTGGGGGAATTGCAATCCTGTTGTTCACAGTGGCTACACAACTTTATATTCCTACCACTACACAAGGGTTCCAGTTACTCTACATCTTTGTCAATACTTGTTAGTTTCTATTTTCTCCATTTTCTTTTGGGGGGATTTTTTTTTACAGTAGCAATCCTAATTGGTATGAAATGGTATCTCATAATGGTTTTGATTTGCATTTTCCTGATCATTAGTGATTTTGGTCATCATTATAGGTGCTTATTGGCCATTTGTAGATCTTCTTTGGAGAAATGTTTAGTCAAGTCCTTTGCTCGTTTTTCACTCTAGGTGTTTTGCATTTTGTTGAGTTGTATGTATAAGAGTTCTTTATGATCTGGATATCAACACTTTACCAGATACATGATTTGCAAATATTTTCTCCCATTCTGTGGGTTGCTTTTTCACTCTGATGAAAGTGTCCTTTGATGCATAAAAGTTGTTTTTTGGATGAAGTCTTACCTTTTTTTTTGGCCTATGCTTTTAGGATCATATCCATGTTACTTCCTTCTATTGTAATACCTGTTGGGTTTACTGTGGCATTGTGCTGAGCTCATAAATTGAATTTAGAACCCTTTCATCTTTCTGGAAATTCTTTAATAGTATAGAAATTTTCTTATTTTTAAAAAATGAGAAACCTGATTAGAAGATACTAGTAGATCTTCAACATTCCTACAAGTATAACACAATATGTATTATACTAGAAGCATGTCCATTTATTCATTACCTTCTAACTAAAAGCTTTGAGCATCTTTAGGGGATATGTATGTATGGTTTGATTAGTATTTTGGTAATGATGTTTTTTCTGAAAACACGTGGTAGGGAAAACAGGATTCCATTATTAAAAATCTTGCTAATATACATCTATTCCATAATGTTAGAAATACCTATAACTGGTAATGTCAGATGTGGTTAAGAATAGGAGAAACGTTTAGTTCTTAATTTTAAATGCCATTCATTATCCTTCCACTCAGCTTTTTCATTTTTGTGTTTTACTCAAGAAAAGTGTTTTAGGCAATGGTAACACTAGTATATTGGGGGGAAAGTGTCATCTTTGCTTTGGGGGGATAATTCTTCTAACAGCCTGTATTAGACTAAACGTTGTTCTTGATTTAGGAGCTGAAGTTGCCTTCCTACAAAGGCCAGTCCCCTCAACTAAGTCTCAGAAGATATTTTGCTGACTTGATTGCCATTGTGAGCAATCGTTTCACACTCTGCCCTTCTGCCCGACATCTTGCTGTCTATTTGCTGGACCTGTTTATGGATCGTTATGACATCTCTATCCAGCAGCTGCATTTAGTTGCACTTTCCTGTCTGCTTCTAGCAAGTAAGTACGAGTACAATCTACATGACTGGAAAATTCTAGTTTATAATTAAATAGATTTACGTAGAACTCGGTAAAATACCACCAAATTCCTTTCATTCTAGTTTACTAGTATTGGAAAGTTTATGTTGAAAGTGCTTTTTGGCATGGCAGTTCTTAACCAGACATATTAAAAAGTGGCTCTGAAATCTTTCAAAAACATGTGTACCTGAGCCCTACATCCTGAAGATTCTGATACAGATGTCTGGGTCATTCTGGATCTACTGACTCAGAATCTGCATCATGGGACCTGGATATTTTTTAACTTCTTAAAAATTTTAAAGGTGATTCTCATGTATCTTTCCAGTTGGGAACGATTGCCTTAAAGCAGTGGTTCTCAACCAAGAGCAGTTGTGTCCCACTGGGGGATATTTGGCAATATGTGGAGACGGTTTGGGTTGTCGTTACAACCGGGGAGGAAGCTAAACATCTGCAGTGCACAGGGCAGCCCACACAACAAAGAATGATCTAGCCAAAATGTCAGTGGAGCTTCGGTTGAAAAACTCTGATAGGTATCATAGTCTTGTGTTGTTAGAATACCTTCTGCTGACTAAGTGGTGATTTAGATTAATGAACGGAAGGTTCACATGCAGTAGCTACACATGTGAAAACACTTGCTCTTACAGTAGGCAGAACTGCATAGTAAGGGTAGGGGAGAATCTGTTAACGGGCCTTCTGGTGCCTCTTTCTCCTAACATCTTCCTGTGACATATTTCATTGTTTGTTAGTATCTTGACTGAAGAGAAAGAGGGTGAGTAAAAGCATTGAAACTGAAGTTTTCTTCTCTTAGTATTCTGAAAAGATGGTATTTGTTACTGAAGTTGAATCCATTATGTAGTGTTTTTTGTTTTTAATTATTCATGTCATTACAGTGGAAACTTAAGTCCCACTTAAAGTGACATGTAGAAATACCGACTGCCTTCACCTCTAACTCCCACTTGAGGATTTAGGATCCAGTGTGACTGCTATCTAAGAAACATTCCTTCTCTACCCTACCACCAGAATTCTTTCTAAAACACCTTTGCATTTGACTGCAAATAAACCTAAAACCAAATTCAGGCCTGTGTGGTATCATTTATGATACTAGTCTTTTCTGCTTTTCTTTTCCTGTCCTTATTTTTTCTCTGATGACTTCAGCTCCCTATTTTATCTCCTGGAAGGTCTTTTTGTAAACTATTTCAAATCTTTTGTGGACCAGGTTGAATATATATAAATACAGCCCAGTGATGACTTTCCACTACCTGTAGGTTAAGGTAGAAACTCCTTAATGTAACATTCAGAACCGTTCATCTGGACCCAGCCATCGTACTAGACTTTTCTTTCAACTCTGTCCCCATGTAACTTGAGTCAAATTCTTACCAGAATGATATATTTCCTGAGTATCTTTCTCCTTTAATCTGTTGTCCTCTAAGATCTATTCATATCACCTGCTCCTCTTGCCACCATCCAGAAAGCCAGAGGTAATGTTTGTACATTTATTAACCTTTAATTTAACCTTTAATTAAGGTTTTATCCTCATAAGCAGTCATGTGTACAGTTCTGTGTTTCATCACTATGATGATTTGTGATTTAGTAGTTTGCATAGGGTTGGAAAAACCCGTACTTGGCATACCAAAAATGTGTGAGAATCTACATGGAATGGCTTCCCAATATCCTGTACAATATTAGTTTATTATAGGATCAGTTATAGTTGAGAGACACAGGAAATCAAACATGCAAGTTAGGTTATTTTAAAATCTTGGGATCAGTAATGGAAAATTTTTTGCCTGCTGTGGCCATCACTGTCCTTCAATCACTACCAAGCCCTACCTGGTCTGTGCCTATGGATTGTGAAATTATGAATGATGGATAGTCAGTTCATGGACTGACTTATATTTGTGACTAAAATTTACTAGTACCTTACAAAATGACTTGGGGATTATAAACTAGATATTTATAAACTACATATTACTATCAGAGTTCACCAGGGTCTCTAGTTGAATAATCTAATAAGAACTCTGGCCACCATGCAGAGCTTGGCATTGGTACCAGGTTTCTGCAGTTTCTACAATTTGGGGAAAGGATCTTCTATTTATGCACCACCTTAGGTTGATTGGAATGGTATTTTCAGTTCTTTCTAAATTTTCTGTAACTGTCAGTTTAAGGTCGTGATCAGTTTATTTTACTGAAGATTATTTGACTTAATCTGTGGTACTATATAGTTACTTTTGACTCATTTTCTAGGAACTAGGCTCTAGGATTTGTGTTTACTAAGTTCAGATGAGAATTGTTTACTACCTATTTCTAAAAGAGTCAGATACCTCCTCCCTTTGTTTGACTGACCCCACCCTATTGTCTCTGAGAGAGAATTGCTTTTACATTGTTGTTCTTCCACTGGAGAGTGGGAAACTGTGAGATAGGTGCCCCTCAGGGTGTCAGCTCCTCCCAAGTAGTCACTGGTCAAACGGAGGTCAAGCTGTCAGCTCTTCAATGGGGTAAGGAATCAAAGAGGCTGGCCCTTAGTAGCCCACTGAAATCTCTTCTTCCAGTTAGTGAAGTCTAACTTTACTCCAACAGAAATGCTTAGGATGCTTATATATGACGTATGTTTTAAATTTGTGGAGTTCTTTCTACTGTTTCTGACATTCTTATACTATATCTTTTTATATTTGAATTCCAGTGTCAAGTCTCCAGTTAGTTATCATAAACTTTACTCAAACGTTGCTTCTCTTGTCTCAGAATGATTAGACTCTGAATGTCCCCCACCCCCAGCTGCTCCCTGCTTTGGGATGGGCAGCCTGTTGTATAAAAGTGAAGAACAACTTACAGCTGACAGGACTCGGCGACAGCTGTATTTTAGTTATTAAATAGGTTGGAAGGCTGTGGTAGTTTGGTTAAAAATGGAGCACAGCTTGTACGTTTCAGGTACTAATGCATATCCAGCTGCTTGGATGTACACTATTAGAGGTAGGAAGAAAGGGCCTACAAGCTGGAGAGTGGGATGTAGTATTTTTACAGCAGGGATTATGGGAAATCTATCAGATCAGATCAGTCGCTCAGTCATGTTCAACTCTTGCAACCCCACGAATTGCAGCATGCCAGGCCTCCGTATCCATCACCAACTCCTGGAGTTCACTGAGACTCACGTCCATCGAGTCAGTGATGCCATCCAGCCATCTCATCCTCTGTTGTCCCCTTCTCCTCCTGCCCCCAATCCCTCCCAGCATCAGAGTCTTTTCCAATGAGTCAACCCTTCGCATGAGGTGGCCAAAGTACTGGAGTTTCAGCTTTAGCATCATTCCTTCCAGAGAAATCCCAGGGCTGATCTCCTTCAGAATGGACTGGTTGGATCTCCTTGCAGTCCAAGGGACTCTCAAGAGTCTTCTCCAACACCACCGTTCAAAAGCATCAATTCTTTGGCGCTCAGCCTTCTTCACAGTCCAACTCTCACATCCATACATGACCACAGGAAAAACCATAGCCTTGACTAGACGAACCTTTGTTGGCAAAGTAATGTCTCTGCTTTTGAATATGCTATCTAGGTTGGTCATAACTTTCCTTCCAAGGAGTAAGCGTCTTTTAATTTCATGGCTGCAGTCACCATCTGCAGTGATTTTGGAGCCCAGAAAAATAAAGTCTGACACTGTTTCCACTGTTTCCCCATCTATTTCCCATGAAGTGATGGGACCGGATGCCACGATCTTCATTTTCTGAATGTTGAGCTTTAAGCCAACTTCCAGAAAAGACTGATTTGTCCTGAGAAGTTCTTAAGCTCTTAACTCCTTGACACGTAATACCCTGGTTCCCTTGGCTTCTGTGATCAGTACTGAACTTGTAGAGAGCATGGAAGTGGTCTTAAACATGAGACTTTTGATAATCTGCTCAAGGTATTGTGTGTGCTTAGTTGCTCAGTCATGTCCAACTCTTTGTGAGCCCATGGACTGCAGCATGCCAGGCTCCTCTGTCCATGGGGGTTCTCCAGGAAAGAATACTGGAGTGGGTTTCCATGCCCTCCTCTAGGGGATCTTCCCAACCCAGGGATCAAACCCAGGTCTTCTGCATTGCAGGTGGATTCTTTACCATCTGAGCCACCAGGAAGCCTGTTCAAGGTTTTGTGTAACTAAGAAAAGATCTTAAAGTCAAGACGAAGTCAAAAGAGAGATTATAGGCTTTTAATAGCAAAGATTTGTGACAAGTGCTTGTTTCTTCTTGCTCACCAGTACTGGGTTGACACAGCTTTTTACTATTTGATAGGTGAAAAACTGTATGTCACAGTTGATTCTATTTATATATCGATTTTTAGTGAGAATAGAACCTTTTTTTTTCCCTCCTCTATGAATTCTGTCTTCTGGTTCCTTATCCATTTTTTTTCTTATTAGACTGGTAGTCTTATAAATTTGTGAGAATTCCTAGTAAATATTAAGGATGACTTTTTTCTCCTTAGTAATAAAAGACAAAATGTGGGTTGGCAGAGATCACAGTGACATCTATCTGATCCATGCCCTACTGCCACATACCTGCCATTCCCTCCTGACTTTGAATATGTGCTGGTTTCCATGGCAGATCTGAGCATTTCCTATAAAGGAAAGACAACCTGATGTTTTGTTTCTGGGGCTCCTGATTCTTTATTTTCTGGGAAGCAGATGTGAATTTCCTGTGCCCTTATTTCCTGTTTGGGACCTTTATCAATATAATCACATGGCTTCTGGTATTTCCTTTCAATTGAAGAAAACTGATCTTTGTGATCTGTATGTGGTATTATGGATAAGTAGATTTAAAATAGTCATGCACATAGCATTCAGCACGATAAAAACTGTATATGAATGCAGGTACTCGTGACATTGTGTCACATTTTGAATTCCTTTAACATCCATGTATCTGAGTATATTACTATATATAATGAAAAGTTTCCCCAAAAAACTAAACCTCAATTTAAATATCAAGTATGGTTATTTATGCAGTATGCAGGTTATTTTTAACTTTGCAAATCAAGATGCAAAGACCTTCATACTTTTAATAGCCAAGTACTTTATAAATATGGAAACCCCATGGATCCTTAATAATATAGAAGCCTGTCTATTCTAGGAGTCCTCATGTAGCTTTGGTCTGGAAGCAGATTTGGGAATTCAAGCATAAATCTTCCATTTTTGGTTTGACTCAACTTAATTGACCTTAAATGAATTGGCCAGCCTTGCTAACTTGGTTTCTTGAGCTGTGAAATTGGTCGTATACAATTTTGTTTTCTGTGTTGAAAGGTTCAAGGAGATAATATGAAACATTTTCTTGATCCTTGAATTAAACAGTGAATTGTGGTATATTAATTTCTCAAAGGAGCTTTAAACTCATTAACTTTTACAGCATTCTTTTGAAGTTCAATGCCAGTATTGCTGCTGCTACACAAATAGAGTACTTTGAAAGCCTTAATGATTCATCCAGAGGGATTGAACTAAATTCCTAAGTCATTCTCCTTCTGAAGAATTCCACTCTGTTATACAGAAAACAGTGGGTTCCACTCCTATATTTATGCAGTGATCATACTGGATGACTGTCATTAAGACCACTGTAGTGCTTTCAGGTCTGCTAATAAATGCCATTGGCAAAACTTGGGAAATTCATCTTTATGTGATTTGAACTGGGAAGCATTATCTAGATTATTGAAAAGTCTGAATTATGTAAGTTTTTTGGATTAACTCATACTTGCAGCAATATTAGGAGAAGGAAATGGCAACCCACTCCAGTATTCTTGCCTGGAGAATCCCAGGGATGGGGGAGCCTGATGGGCTGCCGTCTATGGAGTCGCACAGAGTCGGACACAACTGAAGCAACTTAGCAGCAGCAGCAGCAGCAATATTAAGAGTGGTTTAAATCTAACAAAGTTCAAAATTTCTGGAGTGGGAGTGAAATTTTAAACTCTTTGGACCTAGACTCTTAAAGTCATGAGCTTAGAGTTCCTGGCATAGGAGACAAACCTTCTACCCTAGTTCCCCCTCCCTAAGCCAAGACCAGGGTAGTTAGCAGTGTTTTTTCCCACCCCCTAAGGCTGGAGGACTTGAACAGACCTCTCTGACTCCAGTATACTGAGCATCTGGGCTGAGTGGTTCTGGCCACTACCATTTGTTGTCAGAACTTCAATGTATGGTTCTGAAAGAGAACCATTCCCAGTTTTAACAGGGAAACTGGTTTGATTTCTTCTGGTTTGGCAGTCTTTCTGGTCTTCTCCAAAAAATGTTTTTAAATGGATAAAATAAAATTGTAAGATTTCCAAAGTAAACAAATATATTGAAATAAATATCAAAATAGTAAAACAAAAATTTTATGTAGTAATATATAACATTCTAACAGCTATAATTATGAACAAGTGTAAAAACTATTGTGAGAAATTATAATAATTGCAGTATAATATGATGATTTTATACCTTACTATGAAAAAGAACATAAGGCTAGGAGGTGGAAGCCTTTAGTTTTAATTTCCCTTCTTCTTTGGACAGTCATGGAACAAAGACCCAACGAAACTTGAAGATAATTCTTTTGGTTCTATTGCTGCATTTGAAGAATCATAATAGTACTTGATACTTGAACTTTTCTCCAGCCATGACTTTTAGAAATACCTAAAATGAATAATTTATATATAGTAAAATACTTGAGGGAAATTAAAGTGCAAGATGATATGTAATCAGTAGAAAAATCATTCAGGGCTAGAGGGGGCATTCTGTTCCTCAGCTGTACATATGGATGAGTTTCATGAGAAGAAGTTAATGCCTTCAGATAACCAGGTTCAATATTTATGCCTGTTCTGCCTTGAGTAAGGGGATATAAAAGTGGTATAAAGTATCTTCCACTTTTTTAAATAACAGACTTGGCTAGATTTTTGGTTTAATTCAGAAGAGGAGGATTAGGGGTTTTTTGTATAGTGGTAATGTTTGTGTTAGATGTTCACCTGTTTTTTTACTTTATTTATATCTCTCTGAGATTTTGCTGAAAATATGCTGAGATGAAACTCTTGAAGCTTAGCTGTTTTTTATTTCAGATAATTTTATGACATTAAATACTTGAAACTTTGTCCTAAAATAGTTTTTTTTTACCAACTATCACCTGCCCTCATAAAGAAATTTCCTGAAAAGATTCAGCTGTTGAGATGAAAGTTATTTTTTCAGTGGCACATAGAACTGTTTTCCTTACACAATAGGACATAGATCAAAATGTTTATACATTCCTTTTTTTTTTTTTTTTTTAGGAGAGGGTAAAGGGTGTGGAACAGAGACACTGGGAGAGAAAACATGCAGATTTGAGAACCATAGAGTTCTGGCACAGTTGTATCTACCCAGAGTAGGGAGAAAATGTCTTTGGATCTAAATCTTTGCACTAACATAGCAGATCCCATTTAAGTGACTAGACTTAACTTTAATCATTTGGCCTAATATTTTCTTTCTCTTGCTTTTATTTCCCTTTGCATATAAGGTAAATTTGAAGAAAAAGAAGATAGTGTGCCTAAGCTGGAGCAGCTCAACAGCCTGGGTTGTATGACTAATATGAATCTAGTATTAACAAAACAAAATTTGCTACATATGGAACTATTATTATTAGAAACCTTTCAGTGGAACCTTTGCCTTCCAACAGCTGCCCATTTCATTGAGTATTATCTCTCTGAAGCAGTACATGAAACAGATCTTCATGATGGCTGGCCAATGATTTGCTTGGAAAAAACTAAACTCTACATGGCCAAGTATGCAGATTACTTCCTGGAAGTATCCTTGCAAGGTGAGTTGTTGCAGATGCCAGTGAGTGACGTGTGAGCTTGTGACTTGTGTGTTCTGTTGCTTAAGTTCATTTTTGATGTCTCCACAGATTATGCCTTTCTAAATTATGCACCTTCTTTAGTAGCTGCAGCATGTGTGGCTTCTTCAAGGATTATACTTCGTCTCTCTCCAACGTGGCCTACAAGACTGCATCGTCTTACTGCTTACTCCTGGGATTTCTTAGTGCAGTGCATTGAACGGCTATTGATGTAAGCCTCTCTGTTCTTTTGTTTGTAATTTCTTATTAACATTCTTCATGTAAAAGGGGCCTTGGAAACAAGTTCTCAGAGGCCGAGAGCTTTTAGGATACTTGCTCTGACACGTTCCTGCTGCCATAAGCAAGCCCCTGGTGAGCAGTACTCAGTGGAGTACTGAGTGAAAGGGGAGTTTCTTTGGCTGTTATCCAGGTAGAGGCTGTCATTGCTAGTATGATTCTGGGTACATAATAAGGAAAGGAGCTGCTCTTGTGTGCGTCCACAACTGTGAGATCATCCAGGTAAATCTTGCTCCAGTCCCCATTTCCACATCTTTGGGGATATCCTGGTGGCCTCAAAATTCAAAGAGGCAGTCATATTTAAGTGCTCATTGTGAACATAGCTGCCAAGCTGAAAAGAGCCCTCAAAGCCACTAGCAGCCAGTCCTCAAGGGTTATACCAAGGGAAGGAGCTTTCAGAAGGCTAAGGGTGAGTTCTGTTGTTGAAATTATGGTTGCACAGACTGCTACCTGGGCAGTGGGGCAGTCCAAGGAGCCAATTGTTAAGGAGTTGGGGGTGTGTGTGACTTTCTAGCAGATTTTTCTCAAGTAACATTATTAACAAGATTCCTTTCTGTCTGTGTTGCAGCGCTCATGATAATGATGTGAAAGAAGCAAACAAACAGAGAGGACAGGCAGGACCTCAGCCAGCACAGCTAAGTGTGTTCCAGGCAGCCTCCCAGCCCTCTCGGGCAGTTCACTTTCAGCAGCCTCAGTATCTCCATCAGACTCACCAGACCTCACTGCAGTATCGCCATCCTGTATCGGAACAACCAAGCTGTCAGCAGATTGTATCTACTACACACACCTCATCTTACACACTACCAACATGTCCTGCTGGCTTCCAAACTAGCGTTCAGGGCCTTGGGCATGTGCCAGCTGGTGTTGGGATGTCACTGGCAATACCGGTAGAAGTTAAACCCTGTCTGAATGTTTCTTACAACCGGAGTTACCAGATAAATGAACATTACCCTTGCATTACTCAATGCTTTGAAAGGTGATTTTATGTGAAGGTAAGACCTGACCCAGACTGTTTATGACTTGAAGCTCTGGGGCAAGCTTTTTGTAAAACTTCTCTTCAAAAGGAAAGGGATCCAAATTTCATCAGAACTCTTCAGATACCAGCACCAGGAAGACTGATTATCCCTTCCAACACACCGTGAATATCTGGGAGGACTAAGGTAACACTGCAAACACTTTAACAGTGTATATGTCAAAACCTGTTACAACAAATTTCTATATGACACATTTTAAAGCCCCAAGTGATGGTCCAAATATTTCAAAAATATTCAACCCAACAGAAAATTTGGACAGACTCCAAATTTGCTGTTTCAAGATTTGACCTGTGGTGGCTCTGGGCCTAATGTTGGCTTATATGTCAGAGATTAATGTTTATCTGTGGACTTGCCAAACATTCTTTTTATGAAGGAAAGTTACAGTATTAATTTTTGAAGAGATCCTGTTTTAAGTCTCCAGTTTTGATTTATATTTTTGATCTGCATCTGCAAATGAACTTCTGACTAAGTTTCAACTCATGAATTTCTTTGCTATACCAGTCAGTGTGGTTAAAAAAAATTTTTTTTAGATATTCTAAATAACCCCTTATCACAGATAGTATAGGTATCTGGATTTATGTACTAAAATTAAGATTGGAGTAGATTTCTTAAAATCATGGTCATACGTTTTTCTTATTTTTCCCCTGTGGTCAACCTCAAGTCTTTAGAATTAAACACATTTAACTCAGGGAATTTGTACTACTTGGAAACACTTAACTGTAATGCAACATGCTTTGGGAATGTTATAGTATGACTACCTTAATAACATAGGTTAGTAGACTCCTGCTAGAGTGTGTTTTCAAATGAGAACATAATTGTAGCTTAGAATGAATGAAGTGGTGGTTCCTGTCATTCATAATACACATACAAGTTTTGCATTTCTCAGTGCAATCAATGATTTATACTCAGATTTGATATTATTCTAAAAAAGTTTTTTCAAGGGAAGGTGTAACTGTAAAATGTCAGTACTAGAATAAAGTCCCGTAAGTTTGTTTTGAGGTGGAATGTGGCCAGGGTAGTTCTCAGGTTGTGCTAGAGCAGCACTTTGTTACATGGAAGACAGGTTTTATAAGCAGCCTTTGAATCCAGCTAGTCAAGTGTAACGGAGAAGGCAATGGCAACCCACTCCAGTGTTCTTGCCTGGAGAATCCCAGGGACGGGGAGCCTGGTGGGCTGCCGTCTATGGGGTCGCAGAGTCGGACATGAATGAAGCGACTTAGCAGCAGCAGCAGTTAGGTGTAAGTAGGCAAAGGTGACTTTCATTGGACTGGCCCCAGAACTGCCCTGGGACATTTCACTATATTGGTAATGAGTGAAAACAGCAATAGGTCATTACAGCAAGGGCAATTTGGGGGTAAAGAGTTTGGAGGAAATAAACTGCAAAAAGTAAAAAGAAAAAAAAAAAACATTGTAATAACTGAAACTATATACATTGTGCTCTTATCTGTGGGAGAAGAGATTTGGTGGAGGGAAGCTTTCTGATAGAAAAATTAGTAAAGTGTGTCATTTTGTTTGTGTGGTTTTTTTTTTAAAGATAGCACTTGAATAGAAGGGAAACTGCATGGCAGGTATGTGACTGCCGTAATATGCATTGAAGACAAGCTTATTATAAAGATGTTATGGGTATGCAGCAGGAGTCTCAATAATCAAGCCAATGGCTTTTGTTAGGAAGGGAAGGGACTCATCACAGCAATGGATTGATCCAGATGGCTCCAGTAGGTGGATGTGGGTGGGTGGGTTCTGTCAGTGTGAGTTCTTACAGAATATCCTTTCCTTAAATGAAAGGTAACTTTTATCATTAGAGTACATAGGGCATGACATGGATTTATTAGTCTGGTAGATAAAATGAAAAACTACTCAGGTAAGAACACTCACTCGTGGCAGATTTTTCAAGCATGAAAATTGTTTTCTGAAAGTATCATCACTTTTCTCTTTACAGAAGGCTGCTTATTGGATTTTAGTAGTCCTTACCTCAAGAGAACTTGAATTATCTGGGGGAAAGTGGGTTCAAAAGAGAATATATCATTCACATTCAGAACCTAGCAACCTGGAGTCCAATTTTCAGTATTTTAACTACCTCAATAATACTATGAATGTAAGATATTGGGATAGAGATCCCAACTTGAAACAACAACTGGTGCCTATGGTAATTTAAATGTCTTGTCAAATGCTTTTACTGATTGGTTTAAATGTCATTCTTGTTATAGAAGAATATGCCTTTTTAAAAAGCCTGTAACACTTTCCCAGTTTATATTTTAAAAAGCTAAAGAACACTGGACTAATTTGGGTTGCGGGGGGGAGAGTAAAATAAATAATTGGTTACTATTGCTGCATACCCAGGGTAGGGTGGGATGGGGTGGTTGGAGAAACCAGTACTATTTTTAAAACATTAGGTTTCAGTATAAATACAACTCACAACTGCTAGCTTTGGGGGGCTATGGGTGGGGGGCGTTGTGTGGGTTTTGTTTTGTTTAATTTATTAATTAGTCTTTAAAGCAGGTTTTTTGTTTTTTGAGATTACCGGACCATCATTAAATGTGTACTGTGAAGAAATTAATGATATGTATAAGGGGCTTTACCAAAGTCCACTAAATAAACACTACTCAAATATAGACTGCAAACCAAAATGTATCTGTTATGACATTAATTGCAAATAGCAAGTATGGTGCTAAAGTCCACACCAATGGAATTAGATGAGTGCTATGCACTTAATTTTAAAATAAAACTAGTTTTCGTTAAAGTGGTTTTGGTGTTTTGTTTTAAATATAAATTTGTATATTTGCAGCTTCATTAAATCATGTCATCATGTAAGTCAGACTTGGAATCATAATTACACTTAAGAAGTAAAAAGCTGTCCCAATGGAGAATATCACCATAGTGGTGGGAAACATTTGTCCATTCTTTATGTATTCCATACGGCGGAGACCAGAGCCCACAGAAGTGTATTTGATACTACCTTTCTGGCCTTTTGAACTTAAAGTAGTTGTTAGTATGTTAGAATTGCAGTGTATAATTTGCAAAACAATAATGCAAGCTGCAGAAAATTTGAAGTCTGATTTCAAAAGTAGGAACGTGTAAAATGGCCAAAGGTGTGAGAAGGCACGGGGTTGACAGTGAGTGAGAATGGTCTGTTCAGTTAAGTATCATTCCTACTTAATTCAACTTAAAATTTAACATAAAATTTGTTTTGATGAGTAAAATTTTTAGCAGAGTTAGGAATTCACATCCCTCTAGAGTATTTCTTTAATTTGTTCTATGTAATGTCACTTATTCTGGCACAGTGGCACGGTTTAGCAACAGTCAGTATACATTGTTTGTTTTCACATTGTTAATACACACACACATTGTTTTTAAGGCTGAATTTAAATGCAACAAGCATTGCAAATCGGGGCAGGTAGCTTTGCATTGAGGTGATTCTGAGTCCCATATGATAAGTTTATATTCATCAATAACTCAGCTTATTAAGCCCATAGTGATAGACTTATCTCCCTAGCCTCAAGCAGCTTACATTTAGCTTGCCACTTGAAGAATTAGAATGGTTTATCGTCCACAACTCAGTTTAAAATTATCTTGGTTAAAGGATCACTCATCTTGATTTTTAAAATCTCTTATATTAGGGGAAAAAAATAGTTAAAAGCATCAAAACCAGGCTCCTGCTTCCTATGAGAAGGATACCTTCTACCCTATTCCTAACCCCACCACCCCTTTTTTAATTAAAAATTTTTATGACTCTTTAAGAGCAGTTTTGCATTCACAGCAAAATTGAGAAGATAGAGAATTTCTTCCTGCCCCTACACATGCACAGTCTCCCCCATTATCAACATCCCCCCTAGAATGGTGTGTTTGTTACAAGTGATGAACCTACACTGAGACATAGTCACCCATTATGAACATTTTGGTTTACTCTGGGTGGTGCACATTTCTACTGTCACCACTGTAAATTTATGAAGGTGCAATGGCACACAGTTACAAATGTGTAACAGCATCTATTCCACCATGTAGTCTCACTACTCAAGTCTGCTCCACCCACTGGTTCTTCCTCATGCAATCCCCACCCCTTCCCTACCCCTAGGTAACCACTGATTTTTTTCTTGTTCCATACTTTGCATTTTCTAGAATGTCATAGTTGGGGTCATACAGTATGTGGCCTTTTCTTTCACTTAGTAATTATGTATTTAAGTTTCCTTCATGCCTTTTCATAGCTTGATAGTTCATTTTAGTGTTGAATAATATTCCACTGTCTGGGTGGATCACAGTTATTTATCCACTCACTTAAAAGGACATTGGGGTTGCTTCCAAGTTCAGAAATTATGAACAAAGCTGCTATATACATCCATGTGCAGGTTTTACTATAGACATAAGTTTTCAGCTCCAAGGCATGAAACTGCTGAATCTTAGGATACGAGTGTGTCTAGTTTGTAAGAAACTACCAAACTGTCTTCCAAAGTGCTCTAGCATTTTGTGTTCCCACCAGCAATGAATGACTTCTGCTCCACATCCTTGCCAGCATTTGGTGTTGTCAATGCTCCAAATTTTAGTCATTCTAATAGGTGGGGGTTAATTTGCATTTCCCTGATGACAATTGATGTGGGACATCATTTCATGTGCTTATCTGACAACTGTATAATCTTTAATGAAGTATCTGTTAAGGTCTTTAGCCCATCTTTAAGTCAGATTGTTTACTGTATATTTTGGGGAATAGTCCTTTATTAGATGTATTTTGCAAATATTTTCTCCCAGTCTGTGGCTTGTCTTCGTAATCTCATGACATTGTTTTTTGCAGAGCAGACGTTTTTAATTTTAATGAAGTCTAGTTTATCAGTCTGTCATCACTTAGAGAATTACAGATGCTGAAAGGCTGGCTCAGAATTTGCTGGCAGTCCAGTGCTCTGGACTCTATGCTTCCAACACAGGTGGCCCGGGTTTGATCCCTGGTTAGGGAGCTAAAATTCCCACAGCCATGCAGCATGGCCAAAAAAAAAGCAGTTTGACTAAATAAATAGGTAATGGAGGATATTATAAAGTCAAGGTATTAGAAATGTAAATAACCATGGGAACAAAAATACAAACCTCACAGAAACCTACACACAAAAAACAAAGCAAGGAGTCTATAGTAAAATTCTTTAAAAGGTATAAATATGGAGAGTATAACTATGGCATAACTAAGACCAAATATATCAAACTAATAAATGTAAATGAGCTAAACTCAACTATTTAAAGAAAAAGAATTTCAGACTGAATCACAAAGCAAAACTCAAATCTATGCCATATAAAAGACCTACAACAACAAAGTGATTCACAAGGGTTGAAGATAGAAGGATGAGTAAAGAGATAAAAACAACCAGCAACTTCTTAATAATAGATGTGGCTGGATTCAGGCCTAAATCAGCAGGAAATGGGGTGGAATGGCATTCTGTAATGCTAAAGGTTACAATTCAAAATAAAGGTGAACAGTTATGAACTCTCTGGATCAAATAACCTTGCAACAATATTAAATAAAATCTATAAAGGATATAAGGAAAAATAAAACACAGAGAGGAGAAAATTAATTCATCTTGGTCCATGAGAGATCAGTAATTTAAAAAACAAGAGAGAGAAAATCTTAACATATTGTGGTAGACTTAATTGACATATGGGCTTCTCTGGTTGCTCAGACAGTAAAGAATCTGCCTGCAGTGCAAGAGATGTGGGTTCGATCTCTGGGTCGGAAAGATCCCCTGGAGAAGGGAATGGCTACCACTCCAGTGTTCTTGCCTGGAGAATTCTATGGATAGAGGAGCCTGGGGAACTACAGTCCATGGGGTAGCAGAGTTGGACACAACTGAGCAACTTTCAGTTTTTCATTGACATATTTAGAAAGAAATGCCTTTTGAGAAGGGAAATGGTACAAACCTAGCATAACTAAGATGGACAGTATAACAAAGGACACTGACAGAGCCTGCACCCATGCCAACAGCAAAGTTCAGTCTTCTGAAGAGGCCTTAAACAACTGGAACTGTTCTTTTTGACACATCAAAGTGCCTAAGGTCAGAATACCTTGACTGGTCTTTTTGTTGGCTGCCAGCTCATCTGCAGCTCACCCCCACCCACAACTAAAAATCCATGGTTTCCAAACTATACAAGTTCTCATTTTTTCCTTTGCTAGATGAAACTGATTCATTACTGGTTTCTTGTGTGTACAATAGTGTACTAATAATTATCTATATCTAAGTTTTCTTTGATAATATTAAGCTCTAATGTGAACTTTTATGAAATTTAACTGTATTAATTAATCTATAAAGAAAACAATCAATTCCAAAAAGTAGAATTAAGATAGAAAACATAACTTTTCTCATGAAAGAGAAATGAACAAAATGTATATATAATAGGACCTCCCCCCAAATCTCAAACAATTCTTGGATTAAATAAGAAATCCAAACCAAAATTTCAGAGTATCTACATAATTGCTATCATGAAAATTCTAGAAACCAGGAACTCCAGAATAATGCCAGGAACTCCAGAATAATGCTAAAACAGTGCTCAGAAGAAGTTAACATCCAGCTGAAAAAGTATGAGATATAACAAGTAAACCAAACAAAAACAGAAGGAAAGAAGTAAAAGCAGAAATTAATGAATTACAAAAATGGAAAATAAACATATGCTTGCATGCATTGCAACCAGACTAAAGAAAATAGTTTAAAAATTGGAAAGGAGGAGGTAAAATTAGCATTATTTGTAGATAGGATTGAACACCTGGCAACTCCAAGATCATCAACTGAGAAACTATTACAGAGAATAAGCGAATTCAGTACACTGTCTAGGTACATAATTAAAATAGCTTTCATGTATACAAATAACCAGCAGTGAGATTTAATGAAAGATGTACTCAATTATAATGGCCACCAAAAGAAGGTAAATGCCTAGCAATAAATACAAGAAATGTGCAAGATTGATATGAAGAAAACTTTGAAATACTTGTGACACATAAGAATACTTGAACAACGAATACTATATACTTGGATAGGAAGAATCAGCATCATAAAGATGTCAATTCTCCTTAAGTTAAATTTAACAATCTCTCAGGCTTTTTTTTTTTTTTTAATGAACTGAACAATTAAGAAAGGGAATTTCTGAAAAAAGGATAATGAAAGGAGATAAGCCCTCTGGCACATTAAAACATATTACAAACTTGCAGTAGATAAAACACTATGGTACTGGCAAATGAGTTGGTAGATAATGAAACAATAGAAATTCCAAAAATAAACCTAAATATATATTGAATTTAATATGTGATAAACAGAGCACCTGAAGTCAGTGGAAGAAAACATGGATTATTCAATAAACTGAGTTGGGTCAGTGGGTTGCCACCTGGAAAAAAAAACTGATACCCATCTCAAAAAATATGTATAAGGAATCTAAAAGCAATGAAATTTAGCTATATAATTTAAAATTTTTCAGCATGGCAAAAATCACCATGTGTGCTATGTGCTAAGTCACTGCAGTCCTGTCCAACTCTTGTGACCCCACTGACTATAGCCCACCAGGTTCCTCTGTCCATGGGGATTCTCCAGGCAAGAATACTGGAGTGGGTTACTGTGACCTTCTGCAGAGGATCTTCCTGACTCAGGGATCAAACCCGAGTCTTCGATCTCCTGAGTTGGCAGGCAGGTTCTTTACCACTAGCTCCACATGGGAAACCCCCAAACACCATAGTTAAAGTTAAAACACAAATAATCACATGGGTCAAGTATTTGCAACTAATCTCTAGGCAAGGACTAATTTTCTTAACATGCAAAGAGGGAGAGACATGAAGAGGCAGTTACCAGAAAAAGAAATACAAATATCTCTGAAGGAAAGATCTTTAAGCTTATTAAGTTTGATGACAGTGTTGGTAAGGGAATAGGCTTTGTCTTACATGACTTATGATAGTGTCTGATTAAATAAAATTCTATGAAGGGCAACTTGGCAATCTGCATCAAAATTACAAACACAAAAATATTCTAACTCAGAAATTCCACTTCTAGGACTTTATAGGTAGAGTTATATACATGTGAAATGAGCTAGGCACAAATCATTTATTTTACTATGGTTGATAAGAGCGAAAGATTATAAACAACTTGAATATTCATCAATAAAGGATCTCATTTTACTATTACAACTGTATTTAAAAGAACAAACTTTTTCTATATAAACTAATGTGGACAATCTCCAAGATATATCAGTGTGGAGTATTCTACCATTACACCAGTTCTCACAGGATAACATGAGGTGTCTTTTTGTTTATTAATGTTCACAGCTTTTTTTTTCCTGATTGATCAACATGGAAAATTTTAAAAACAAAATATAAAGCAAAATAGTATAATTAATAATCTCTTTTTGGTATCTTTCCTGTACACACATATATATTTACATGGTTTGCATATTGAATATGTAATTTCTTATTTTTGTGTTTCATTATGTGTCAGCCATGATTTATGAAATTAACATATATTCAAGTTAAAGTATATCCAAATATATTTTAGAATTGTTGGGACTGAATCATGTGAATACAATATATTTTAATCATTCCCAATGTTTTGAAACAATCAAAAAATGCTCTAATGAACACATATTTTACCACTTTGCCTACAATGGGTATTATTATCAAATTTTTCATCTTTGTAAATATAACAGATGGAGATATCTCATTTTTATTAGCATTTCTGAAATTCTGAATGTAGTTCAACAGCTTTGAATAAGTTTATTGGCCACTTATAATTCTTCTACGAAATGCTTGATTTCTTTGCCGATTTCTCTTTGGTTGTTCTAATCTTATTCATATAGTCAGGAATTAGCCTGTTAGCTATTTTATCTATAACAAATATTTTTACCAGTTAAAATTCTCTTTTAACTTAGTGTATAGTGTTGAGGGTACATCTTCCTTCACACAGTAAGATACTGTATACCTTTCTATGTACTAAAATCTTTGGTGACTCTTACTACAATTTTTGAAAGCTTTCTTCAGATAGATCCTACACATTTCTCATATTTACTTCTGAGTATCTTTAAAAAAAAATGATCACAACTGTGAACGGGAATCATGAACCTGCATTTTGGAACTTCCTTGGTGGTCTAGTGGTTAAGAATCTGCCTGCCAATGCAGGGGACATGGATTCGATCCTTGGTCCAGGAACTGAGATCCCACCTGCCTTGGGGCAACTAAGCCCACGCACCACAACTACTGGAGCCCACACACCCTAGAGTCTGTGCTCTGCAACAAGCTATCTCAATGAGAAGCCTGCGCAGCGCAACTAGAGAAAGCCCGCTCAAAGCAACAAAGACTCAGCACCGCCAAATTAAAAAAAGAAAACCTAGAACCCTGCATTTTTATAAGGCAATAGAGGGAATTCTGGTGCAGATAGTCTTGAGATTGCACTTTGGAAAACTATGCCTCATATAATGCAGAAACAAAGTACTTTTCCTATACATGCATTTCTTTTCCTGAAGGTTCCCAAGACAGCAGGTGACATCCTTTAGCCATTAGAAGGTCACCTCATGGTAGAAAGGGCAGCGTTTAGTGGCGAAGGGCTGCACATTGCAGCCGTACCCTTGTATTGTCTTTGGGTTATTCCTATACCTACCTCCATTCCTAGTCGTTAGGTTATTGGGGCTAGCATCACACCCAGGAAGGTGACAATCACAGCTAAAGTCTGGATTTCTTTTATGGTTAAGTGGCATCAGAAATGAGCTAGTGTCAATATATGTCCTCAAGTGCTCTTTGATGATTATTCTTAACACCACTGCTAACACTCTTACTCTTGTTTAGTCACTATATCGCATCCGATTCTTTGCAACCCTATGAACTGTGGCCCGCTGGGCTCCTCTGTCCATGGGATTTCCCAGGCAAGAATACTGGAGTCGTGTGCCATTTCAGAGGATTTTGAGGGGATCTTCCCAACTCAGGGATCAAACCCACATCTTCTGCATTGCAGGCAGATTCTTTACCACTGAGCCACCTGGCAAGCCCAATATTCTTATTAAATACGATTCAACTACTAGGCTTCAGGCACTGTGTGGTATTAGAGGGAATACAAAGATGATTGCCCCAGAGGTCTTCATGTCTTCATAAGCAAACACCACCACTAATGTCCATTCTGACACACCAAGGTAATAAAGTGGCTCAGCAAATGTTATGTGTCTTTGCTTCTGGCATGGACCTCATGGATTTCAGAAAGCAGGGAAGTGGCTGCTATAATCTGAGATGATAGGACCATATCCTTCAATGTCACACTTCTCTCACACAGCAGAGGGAAACGTGTTCATGTCTTTAAGGAAATAATGCCTCTACTGCTCCCATTATCAAGGCATCAAAAAAATGTCATCCTAGAAACCAAATATCTCCAAAAAGTATTAACAAACACATACTGAAAGGATTGCTTGGGTATGTGCTGAAGATTAGCAATTAGTACATTTAGGAAGACTCATGTTTTACAGATGTTCCTTCCAGCGAAGTGTGAAGTGCGAGCAATTCTTGGATAATAGTGAGGCTAAAGCCAGCCCTTCCTCTCCCCTGCAAAAACCCTACCCACAAATCACTTTAGGGTATCCCACTGGGTATGTTTAACTAGTTCAAAGACAATTATAATTTAATTTGACCATCTCAAAGGATGTTTGTCAAAGGGTTTAACATTGTTATTGCTGGGGAGTGGGCCTATGGATGATTTTTATTTTTTCCTTTGTAATTTTGTCTGTGTTCTAACTTTTTCTATAATAAATATGGATTACTTTTACAACTGGGGAAAATGCATTTTGTTTATCTAGCTTTTTAGAGACAATAAAAAGCCCCTCAGATCAAGTAGACTGACTTCTTCATTATCCCTCAAAGAAGTTATAGATGAAAGCCTTAGTAAATATTTCTGTAGGTTTCTTTTTAATATGATCCCATTCTCAAAGTCCAAAGATGCATTACTTAGCAGCAAAGAATCAGCAGGCATCCAAGAAAAGTCATTTATACATAAACTTCACAATAAATCAATTCATTCTATAACTATAGATACTCTAGATGACCCAAAACACATAAAACCCAGATGTCTCTGGTTAACGTGATAATAACATCATCAAATAAAGCCCTCAAGAAGATGATGCTTTTCCATTTTGGAGAAGACACATTTCAGCATAAAATAGCTTTGAAGTAGGGAAGCCCACGGAGAAGGCGATGGCACCCCACTCCAGTGTTCTTGCCTGGAGAATCCCAGGGACAGGGGAGCCTGGTGGTGCTGCTGACTCTGTGGGTTACACAGAGTCGGACACAACTGAAGTGAGTTAGCAACAGCAGCAGCAGGGAAGCCCAACAGACAGACATGTGCTACCACTATTTCCACAAAAGCAAAATAGTTTTTGCCAACTGTCAGAAACACAAAATCATAGTGTATAAATTGTGTAAGTAAAACATGTTCTTTTTGCTCCATAACAGTATAAAATCATGTCATTTCCATCCAGATAGAAAGTTTTACCCCTCTAAATTCAAATAATCTAAGACCCCACATTCCACCCTAATACTTTTTAATAATACCTATTTATTCTAGTTTTTGCCTGCACTCGGTCTTCGTTGCTTCATGATGGTTTTTCTCTAGTTGAGGTGTGTGGGCTTCTTATTGTGGTGGCTTCTTTCATTGTGGAGTGCATCTAGAGTGCATGAGCTTCAGTGGTTGCAGCATGTAGGGTCTTCCTGGACAAGGGATGTACCCTGCATTGCAAGGAAGATTCTTAACCACTGGACCACCAGGGAAGCCCCAACTCTATTATTTTTTGATGTGAGATATATAACCTTTTGTAATGACCTCTTTTCTGGGCATCTATAAAGCAGTGTGTTCTGTGGATGCTTTTGAACTGTGGTGCTAGAGAAAACTCTTGAGAGTCCCTTGGGCTGCAAGGAGATCACACCCATCAATCCTAAAGGAAATCAACCCTGAATATTCATTGGAAGGACTGATGCTGAAGCTGAAGCTCCAATACTTTTGGCCACCTGATGGGAAGAACTGACTCATTGGAAAAGACCCTGATGCTCGGAGAGATTGAAGTCAGGAGGAGAAGGGGACGACAGAGGATAAGATGGTTGGATGGCATCACTGACTAAATGGACATGAGTTGAGCAAGCTCCGGGAGTTGTTGATAGACAGGGAAGCCTGGTGTGCTGCAGTCCGTGGGGTCTCAAAGAGTTGGACGCTGAGCAACTGAACTGAACTAAGTTTGGGGGGGAAAATCTGCTCTACAGCAATATAACCAGAACTCTTGCTATGTGACCTGAAATTCTAAGTTGAAGAATATCCTCTGATCTTGCATTTTGATGTTTCTACCTTATGCTGAGCTAATGTGTGGCTTCACTTATTCTTCAGTTCTGCTGAAGCTGAAGTTCTAATACTTTGGCCACCTGATGCAAAGAGCCAACTCACTGGAAAAGACCCTGATGCTTGAAGATTGAAGGCAAAAAGAAAAGGGGGTAGCAGAGGATGAGATGGTTAGGTAGCACCACTGATTCAGTGGACATGAATTTGAGCGAAGTCTGGGAGATAGTGGAGGACAGAGGAGCCTGGCATGCTGCAGTCCATGGGGCTGCAAAGAGTTGGACATGACTCAGTGACTGAGCAACAACTCCAAGTGCTCTGTAGAAACCATTTCTGCGTGATTGTTTTTATGACTTTGGAAGACTTTCTCTTGTATCTAGATAAGTACTTTGATAACAGATACTAAGAGATCTTCAATAAGATTCAGCCTATCAAGAATCCTTTGGAGATGGTCAACCAAGGCACCATTTACTCAAATATCACCATTGTCAACTTTAAAAAAGCCCAGGTACTGTGGAGACAAGCATTTAGAGGAGAAAAAAAACCTAAAGCAAAATATTTAAAATCATCATCCCTATTTATTTTGAATTTTTACTGACTATCATGGTAGAAAAAGTCCATGTTTACACTTCATTCCCCAAAGTGCTGTCATCACTAGAAATGTGTTAATCTCAGAATCTGATCCATAACTTTGCCAGCCAAGCCACCAGGGAAGCCTAAATTTGATCCAGAACTTTGGAAGAATATGGAAAATCAAACATGACAAAAGAAACCTGAAATGGCAGCATCCTAAAAATTTGGAGGATGACACTTTTTGTCAATGCTAACAGAAGTTTACACAAGCTGTACAGAGACTCCTTGGACTTTAAAGTCTGGTTTCTCTCACATAACTTTATCATCATTAACTCCATGAGGCACGTTTCCAAGCAGGTAGCTGTGACTAAGTTCAGTGTCTGGTTTAAAGTATTAGAACTTCAGCTTCAGCAGAACTAAATAATAAGTGGAGCTACACATTAGCTCAGCATAAGGTAGAAACATCAAAATGCAAGAGCCTATTCCAGGGCTCAGAGAATATTCAGACAGGGCTGTAGATAAGAAAGGTATAACAAGTTGTGTTTCCTACCCCATCACCCATACCCTCCTGCAGCATCAGTAACAAAACCCCAGTTTCCACCTGGGCACATGTGTCATCTAGCCTAACCTCCCAGCCTCCCTTTCAGTTAGGTAGACCCCTATGACTGAGTTTCAGCCAATGAAATATAAGTGGAAGCACTCTTTGAGGCTTCCAGAAAATCTCCTTTAAAAGGGAGGGGGGAGATACATGCCCAAGGCCACATAACCAGTAAGTACTAATGCACACAGGATTTGAATTCCTGTGTGACGCCACTATAACTTAAGGGCATAGCAAAATCTTGTGAACCATCTACAGCAGAGTTGGGCAAGCTTAGGCCTGAAAGCTAAGGATATTTTTACTTTTTTTAAAATGGTTGAAAACTTTGTGTTTCCTGGCTTAGCTGGAAAAGTGTCAAGAGAGTTACTTACTGAACCCAGGGCTAAGATGAGTACTTTCTATACTCTCCATCTAGCCAAACCGACTCTGTCCATAAAATGGCTCGGGGGGAGAAGACAATTGGTTTGGAAGACAGTCTAAAGCAGTAGTTAAGAGCTTGGGTTCTAGTGGAGAACTGCTTGGGTTCATATTCTAGAGACATTACTCAGTAGATAGAAACTGCACTTTAGTTCCCTTATCTGCAAAATGGAAATAATAAAAATACCTACCTCACAAGGCTATTATGAAAACTTAAAGAGACAATTCCTTAAACTTAGAAAAACATCTGGAATACTGTGTACTGTCAGCACACAGTCCACATTCAGTTCAGTTCAGTCTCTTAGTTGTGTCCGACTCTTTGCGACCCCATGGACTCCCCCACAGGGCTCCCCTGTGCAACACCAACTCCTGGAGCTTACTCAAACTTATGTCCATCAAGTCGGTGATAACCATCCAGCCATCTCATCCTCTGTCATCCCCTTCTCCTACTGACTTCAATCTTTCCCAGCATCAGGGTCTTTTCTAATGAGTCAGTTCTTCCCATCAGGTGGCCAAAAGTACTGGAGCTTCAGCTTCAGCATCAGTCCTTCCAATTACTAGTCAGGACTGATTTCCTTTAGGAGTGACTCATGTGATCTCCTTGCAGTCCAAGGGACTCTCAAGAGTCTTCTTCAACACCACAGTTCAAAAGCATCAATTCTTCGGCACCTCAGCTTTCTTTATGGTCCAACTCTCACATCCATACATGACTACAGAAAAAATCTTAGCTTTGACTAGACAGACTTTTGTCAGTAAAATAATGTTTCTGCTTTTTAATATGCAGAATATTGTTTAATATTATTATTAATATGCAGAATATTATTTAATATGCAGGTTGGTCATAGCTTTTCTTCCAAGGAGCAAGCATCTTTTAATTTCAAGGCTGAAGTCACCATCCACTGTGATTTTGGAGCCCAAGAAAATAAAGTCTGTCACTGTTTCCACTGTTTTCCCATCTATTTGCCATGAAGTGATGGGAACGGATAACATGATCTTAGTTTTTTGAATGCTGAGTTTTAAGTCAGCTTCTTCACTCTCCTCTTTCACTTTCATCAAGAGGCTCTTTAGTTCCTCTTTGTTTTCTGCCATAAGGGTGGTGTCATCTGCATATCTGAGGTTATTGATATTTCTCCTGGCAATCTTGATTCCAGCTTGAGTTTCATCCAGTCTGGCATTTTGCGTGAGGTACTCTGCATACAAGTTAAATATGCAGGGTGACAATATACAACCTTGACGTATTCCTTTCCCAAGTTGGAACCAGTCTGTTGTTCCATGTCTGGTTCTAACTGTTGCTTCTTGACTTGCATACACATTTTTCAGGAGGCAGGTGAGGTGGTCTTGTATTCCCATCTCTTAAAGAATTTTCCACAGTTTATTGTGATCCACATAGTTAAAGGCTTTAGTGTAGTCAATGAAGCAGAAGTAGATGTTTTCCTGGCAATCTCTTGCTTTTTCTATGATCCAATGGATGTTGACAATTTGATCTCTGGTTCCTCTGCCTTTTCTAAATTCAGCTTGAACATCTGGAAGGTCTCAGTTCACATACTGTTGAAGCCTGGCTTGGAGAATTTTGAGCATTACTTTGCTAGCATGTGAGATGAGTGCAATTGTGCGGTAGTTTGAATATTCTTTGGCATTGCCTTTCTTTGGGATTGAGATGAAAACTAACCTTTTCCAGTCCTGAGTTTTCCAAATTTCCTGGCATATTGAGTGCAACACTTTCACAGCATCATCTTTTAGGATTTGAAATAGCTCAACTGGAATTCCATTGCCTCCACTAGCTTTGTTCATAGTAATGCTTCTTAAGGCCCACTTGACTTTGCACTCCAGGATGTTTGGCTCTAGGTGAGTGATTACACTATCATGGTAATCTGGGTCATGAAGATCTTTTTGTATAGTTCTTCTGTGCATTCTTGCCATCTGTTCTTAGTATCTTCTGCTTCTGTTAGGTCCATACTGTATCTGTCCTTTATTGTGCCCATCTTTGCATGAAGTGTTCCCTTGGTATCTCTAATTTTCTTGAAGAGATCTCTAGTCTTTCCCATTCTATTGTTTTCCTCTATTTCTTTGTATTGATCACTGAGGACGGCTTTCTTATCTCTCCTTGCTATTCTTTGGAACTCTGCATTCAAGTGGATATATCTTTCATTTTCTTCTTTTTCTTTCTCTTCTCTTCTTTTGTTAGCTATTTGTAAGGACTCCTCTGACAACTATTTTGCCTTTTTGCATTTTTTTTCCCTTGGGGATGGTTTGATCACAGTGTCCTGTACAACGTTACAAACCTCTGCCCATAGTTCTTCAGACATTCTGTCTATCAGACCTAATCACTTGAATCTATTTGTCACTTCCACTCTATAATTATAAGGGATTTGATTTAGATCATACCTGAATGGTCTAGTGATTTTTCCTACTTTCTTCAATTTAAGTCTGAATTTAGCAATAAGAAGTTTATGATCTGAACCACAGTCAGATCCTGGTCTTGTTTTTGCTAACTGTATAGAGTCCATGTTAGCTATTATTATTATTTCTGATGTTGGGTTGGGTTTTATTGGATAGGTGCAACGAAAGGACAAGAGTGCAAGACTGTAGTCTCTGAAGGGATGGAAAGTGGAAAGCAGAAGTAACTAGTAGGGAAAGAGTAGTGCAATCAAGGGCCTGGAGTCCTTGAAGCTGAAGTATAGATGCACTGGAAGTTATTCAGTTAGAAAGTTGGGAAAATGGGCAGAAAGTAGCGACTGGCATCACAGAAAGGTAAAGGTCATTGAATTTAAAGAGGACAGGCAAGTGAGAGGCCAGAATATTGGCTGGATTTGTTGTTGTTTAGTAGCTAAGTCCTGTCTGACTCTTTTGCCATCCCATGGCCTGTAGCATGCCAGGCTCCTCTCTTCATGGGATTTTCCAAGCAAGAATACTGGAGGAGTCCCACTTGTTTATTTTTGTTTTTAGTTTCATTACTCTAGTAGGTGGGTCATAGAGGATTTTGCTCTGATTTATGTCATAGACTGTTCTGCCTATGTTTTCCTCCTAAGAGTTTTATAGTTTCTAGTCTTATATCTAGTCTTTAATCCATTTTTAATTTATCTTTGTATATGGTGTTAGGAAGTATTCCAACTTCATTCTTTTACATGTAGCTGTCCAGTTTTCCCAGCACTACTTATTGAAGAGACTATCTTTTCTCCACTGTATATTCTTGCCCTTTTTGTCAAAGGTAAGGTGCCCCTAGGTGCGTGGGTTTATCTCTGGGCTTTCTATCTTGTTCCATTGGTCTATATTTCTGTTTAAACTTAAAAGCTATTGCACAGCAAAGGAAACTATAAACAAGGTGAAACAGCAACCCCCAGGAGAAAATAATAGTAAATGAAACAACTGACAAAGGATTAATTTCCAAACTTCACAAGCAGTTCATTCAACTTAATATCAGAAAAAAGTCCAATCAAAAAGTGAGCAAAAGACCTAAATAGACATGTCTCCAAAGAAGATATACAGACGGCAAATAAACATATGAAAAGATGCTCAATATTGTTCATTTTCAGAGAAATGCAAATCAAAACTACAATGAGATATCACCTCACACGGGTCAGGATGACCATTATCAAAAAGTTCTAAAAACAATAAATGCTGGAGAGGGTGTGGAGAAAAGGGAAGGAACCCTCTTGCACTGTTGGTGGGAATGTAAATTGATACAACCACTATGGAAGACAGTATGGAGATTCCTTTAAAAATTAATAAAACTACCATGTGTGTGCATATGTGCTAAGTCGCTTCAGTCATGTCTGACTCTTTATGACCCTATGGACTGTAGCCT
This sequence comes from Bos javanicus, assembly GCF_032452875.1. Taxonomy (NCBI): domain Eukaryota; kingdom Metazoa; phylum Chordata; class Mammalia; order Artiodactyla; family Bovidae; genus Bos; species Bos javanicus. The sequence goes on from NC_083893.1 coordinate 17,343,414, forward strand.
GCCAGGCTCCTCTGCCCATGAGATTCTCCAGGCAAGAACACTGGAGTGGGTTTCCATTCCCTCCTCCAGGGGATCTTCCCAATCCAACGCTCAAACCTGCAGCTCCTGTGGCTCCTGCATTGCAGGTGGATTCTTTACTGCTGAGGTACTAGGGAAGCCCTAAAACTACCATATCACCTAACAATCCCACTATTGGGCACATACCCTGAGAAAACCATAACTTTTGAAACAGATACATGTATCCCAATGTTCATTGCAGCACTATTTACAATAGCTAGGACATGGAAGCAACCTAGATGTCCATTGACAGATGAATGAATAAAGAAGCTGTGGTGCATAAATGCAATGGAAAATTACTCAGCCATAAAAAGGAAAGCACTTGAGTCAGTGCTAATGAGGTGCATGAACCTAGACCCAATTATACAGAGTGAAGTAAGTCAGAAAGAGAAAAGCAAATACTGTATATTAACACATATGTATGGAATCTAGAAAGATACTACCGATGAACCTATTTGCAGGGCAGCAGTAATGGCACCCCACTCCAGTACTCTTGCCTGGAAAATCCCATGAACTGAGGAGCCTGGTAGGCTGCAGTCCATGGGGTCGCAAAGAGTCGGACACAACTGAGCAACTTCACTTTCACTTTTTCACTTTCATGCATTGGAGAAGGAAATGGCAACCCATTCCAGTGTTCTTGCCTGGAGAATCCCAGGGACGGGGGAGCCTGGTGGACTGCCGTCTATGGGGTCGCACAGAGTCGGACACGACTGAAGCGACTTAGCAGCAGCAGTGGAGACACAGAGATAAAGAACAGACTTGTGGACATGGGGAGGTGGGGCAGGTGGGGAAGAAGAAGGTGGGACGAATAGAGAGAATAGCATGGAAAAATAAACACTACCATATATAACATAGATAGCCAGTGGGAATTTGCTATATGACTCAGGGAGCTCAAATAGGTGTTCTGTGACAACCTAGAGGAGTGGGATGTGGTGGGAGGTGGGAGGGAGGTTCAAGAGGGAGGGGACATATATACTCCCAAGGCTGATTTATGTTGATGTATGGCAGACTACAACACAATATTGTAAAACAATTATCCTTCAATTAAAAATAAATAAATTGGGACTTCCTTGGTGGTCCAGTGATTGAGAGTCTACCTTCCCATGCAGGGGACATGGGTTCAATTCCTGGTCGGGGAACTCAGATCCCCAAGTCGCAGGGCAACTGAGCCTGTGTGCCACAACTAGAGAAGAGCTTGCATGCTGCAGCAAAGATCCTGCATGTCACAACTAAGGCCTGATACAGCTATAGATAATAAATTTTTAAAATAAATTTAAAAAATAACAACAAATAAAGAATACTGGAGGGGGTTGTCATTTCCTTCTCCAGGGGATCTTCCCAACCCAGAGATCAAACCCACAGCTCCTGCATTGGCAGGCAAATTCTTTACCACTGAGTCACCAGGGAAGCCCCATTGGCTGGGTAACCCATACGGAATTTTCAGTCACCTGGCTTAAAGGTGGGCTTGGGGAAGGAATGGAAACTGAAAGCCAGATAGCAAAATCTTTGGATAATGAAAGGAAATGAATGAGAAAGACATGAACACAAAGAGTTAGAAGGTGATAGTCAATGTGAGCACTGGGGAGGGAGTGCCATATAAAGATGAGAACTGGGGAGGGAGGAAGCCATAGGTGCCTCCTGACCCCAGGGAGTTGGTGGGAAAAGACCACTGATACAAGGTTGCTAAATATCTTGCAATGCTGAGGATCCAGTAGTGATGACCTGTCCTCTCCTGTGTTAACACCGTCCCTATTGAGAAATACAGCCACCATGTTGTTTAGTCTCCTCAAAGGAGCCTGGCACTTCAAAGTAGCAAAGTTCTATGAAGCACCTCTCCCCCTGCCCCAAATTTTAATATGCTCTGGAACTTCTGGGAAGAACCATCAGTGTCTCTCTCTACTCCATGCACACCTGCATCACAGGATGGATCATCATCACACTTGGGTTTAAACATCACTCTTACATAGGTACTGCCAGGGCTGCCACAAGGTATGTCATCTTTCATCTCTTAACCCTGAGTAAGCACTTCATAAGTGTCATCTGTTAAACAACAGGCTTCTCGCAGTCACCAAATTAGGAGGCAGAGTATAAAAATAATGTTCTACCAATTAAAATGGGCCATAAGCATTTCAGCAATTAACTATAAAGACTGATTTTCTAGGAATGGTTAGAAAGGAAATGTAATATTTCTTCACTAACTTGTGGGATAAATTTATGAATACTCCATATTAAAAGAATTCATGGCTGAGACCTCAAAGGAAAAAAAATGGAATCTGAGGAATAAAGTTATTAGGGAATCTGTAAAATCCTTTACCTTCAATATACTAAATTAAAACCAAGATGGTGTTAAATTAACATTCCATTCCATTTATATTCCTTGTTCTCTAAAACCTTTAAAGAATTTACTTGCCTTAGAGATTAAATGCAATGCTTATAAATTCACATTTGCTGAAGGCAAATAATATGAAAAGCTTTTAAAATTTTGTTTCCAGTCCGCCTTTCAAGTGTCCTGTGCCTTTCTGATCTTATTATTTTGTGTCACTGAGATTCTTGCCATATGCCAATTTTTCAAGTCATTTATATTTGATATAAATTCTTAAAGATACAGAAAATATGCAAAATAAGGGGAATATATCCTATGATTTCAGTCTAGATGAATTCACAGCTGGCAGGATAAGGGAGAGAAGTTTACTGTGACTTATTTACAGGAAAACAGAAAGATGGAGAAAAAAAGCTTCTGGAAATAGTAGAAATTTTAAAGAAAAAACTTTGAGGTAGTACAAAGCAATCATTAGGTGTATCCTAAGTTGCTTCAGTCTTGTCAAACTCTTTGCGACCCCATGGACTATAGCCCGCCAGGCTCTTCTGTCCATGGTATTTTCCAGGCAAGAATACTCGCATGTTGCCATTTCCTACTCCAGGGGATCTTCCCAACCCAGGGATCAAACCTGGGCCTCTTATATCTCCTGCATTGGCAGGCGAGTTCTTTACCAGTAGTGTCACCTGGGAAACAGGGGGTACTTAATAAATTCTTCAGTTACTAAAGTCAAAGAACATATTTGCTCCAAACTTAAAATGATAAATATCACTCCTTAGAGAACTTGTCAAACCTTTAGAGGAATAAACCTTTAATCAATCACTTTTTTTAAAACCTCAAAAAATGAACTGTTCTATTTGGATTAATAAAACAACTTCCTGTGGGCCCTTGGGCTTATTCTTCTTTGGGCTTTCGGATTCAGGAAGGTATACATTGATACAGCCTGTGAAAGGAAAAAGGTACTAAGAGGGGTGAACATAATTCCCTCCTCATTAGCACACAAGCAGTAACCTATAAAGGAATAAAAAAAGTATTTTCTGTTAAAAGGGTCCTCTAAAAAGCAAACTGATTGTAGAAATTCAGAGAAGTTACTGGTTAACGTTTATTCAGTAATAATGTGCTTAATTATATACAAAGAGTTTATTTTACTGAGAGGAATTTTACTAGCTATGTAAGTGACTTTATTCCTATTTAGGAATATTAGTATTCAGTCTTATAAGTTAGATATATAGGCATACAGGCTTTCCAGAATTCTGTGAGGAAAATTATAGCTATAGTCATATTTAAGAATTGAGGGAATTCCCTGGCAGTCCAGTGGTCCTAACCAACTCAACTCTGTCATTGCCCAAGGGCCCAGGTTCAATTCCCAGTCAGGAAACTAAGATCTCACAAGCTGTACAGCCAAAAAAAAAAAAAAAAAAAAACTGGAAGAACTGAAAGGATTTTGAACATTCTGAATCTATCCATCGTGAAAATAAAACAACTTAATGTGTCTCACATTTAGACAGACCACTTTGTTGTTTGAGGTAAGATACTGTTTGCTGATTTTCCTAAATGCCTTTCATGATACCTCATATTTTGATGGCTTTTCTGGCTACAGCAGAACACTTAGCTGATCTCCAGAGAACAGTCTATACAATTCTATAATGATCCCTGTACCCCCCTTGCTGGTTCTAACTGAAAATACAGACATCCGTTGACATAAATATAAATATAGTTGGAGTAATTTCTTTAGTTACATTATTTTACACTTACCCACCTCCAAACTTAAAAAACACTTTTCTGCCCATTCAAAATATGGTGCAGTTATAGTTTATTTTCATCATTCATAACTCAGACATATTTGAACATTTGGAAGAATGGCATGCTTAATCACCTCTAGAATACTCATAAAAAATTAATAAACACATCAAATACCATATTCCAGCTTCTGTTAAAATGAAGATCTCTATGATTCTTTGTTAATAAGCCTATATGTTGGCATCTCAATGTTCATCATCCTCTTCAAGAAACAAAACATACTCCAAATTAACACAACTTTGTGAATCAACTATACTTCATTGAAATAAAAAAAAAATACACCAGATTTGATGACAATCAACAACAGTAAACAGAAAAGATGTCTGGAAAGAAAGACCACTATTTTTTAACAGTGCACTTCTGCATTCAAAAAATGTTAGCAAAATTTGTTTTTTACTGCTAATACTATTATATTTTACATCAACTTCAAGTAAAACACAATTTTTAAAAGCTGCATTTGTAATATGAAAAGATGATTTGCTTAATTCATTCAGTAAATATTTCTTGAGTATTTACTACATGCTAGGCATTGCTCTAGGTATTGGGGATTCATAGGTGAAAAAGACAAACTTGGTTCTTACTTTTCTACTTTCCAGAAGTGTTTTGGTACACGTTATCTTGAATCATTTACGTTAAAAAATACATAAACTAGTAATAAAATGTTACAAAGCCACAGATGTCATAGAACTGGGGTTGAAAAGGAGCTCAGAGATCATCTATTGTCATCAATTCCAAGATGCACATTATTTTACATTTTGGCATCACTGGTATCAGCCACATATTACAGTGTGGTCAGACCAGGGAGCCAGAGAGTTGTCACTGCCTGCACATGTGCATCAAAGCTTAGGGAATGAGTGTCAAGGGCTTAGAAGAACATCCAAGAGATGGTGGTGAAGTTACCCTTTTAAGGATTTTTGATGATTCAGGATTCAATAAAATATAATAGTTCAAAGTGCTCATTTATTACAGCAGAGGAGAATGAAAGTCATAGAGGTTAAACGATTTGCCCTAATTCACAAAGTACGGTGGGTAAAACTAGAGTCCAGGTCTGAGTTCCATTCTCAGTTTTCTTCTAAGGGTTTAGCTAATGGAAGGGAAGTCTCTAGAACATGGCTATAATTTTGGGACCACGGGCAAAGACCTTAATCCCTCTTTGCCTCATTTCTCCATCTGTAAAACAGCAAGTTTAATAGACCTAATTAATGTGTTACTGTTAAGTATTAAGTGAGATAATGCATGTAGAGTACTTAACACAGAGATTAGCACATGGTAAGGGCTCAAAAAAAGTTAACTATTTGAGATCAAACTTTACATTTGGTAGGAAATAAAGTTATCATCAAATATCCCACAAATACTGCTCACTCTATGAAGCCCACATCTAGTTCAGTTCAGTCACTCAGTCGTGTAACCCCATGGACTGCAGCATGCCAGGCTTCCCTGTCCATCACCAACTCCTGGAGCTTACTCAAACTCATGTCCATCGAGTCAGTGACACCATCCAACCATCTCATCCTTTGTCATCCCCTTCTTATCCTGCCCTCAATCTTTCCCAGTATCAGGGCCTTTTGAAATGAGTCAGCTCTTCACATTAGGTAGCCAAAGTACTGGAATTTCAGCTTCAACATCAGTCCTTCCAATGAAGACCCAGGACTGATGTCCTTTAGGATGGACTGGTTGGATCTCCTTGCAGTCCAAGGGACTCTCAACAGCCTTTTCCAACACCACGTTTTAAAAGCATCAATTCTTTGGCGCTCAGCTTTCTTTATAGTCCAACTCTCACATCCATACATGACTACTGGAAAACCCATAGCCTTGACTAGAGGGACGTTTGTTGACAAAGTAATGTCTCTGCTTTTTAATATGCTGTATAGGTTGGTCATAACTTTCCGTCCAAGGAGTAAGCATCTTTTAATTTCATGGCTGCAGTCACCATCTGCACTGATTTTTGAGCCCCCAAAAATAAAGTCAGCCACTGTTTCCACTGTTTCCCCATCTATTTCCCATGAAGTGATGGGACCAGATGCTGTGATCTTAGTTTTCTAAATGTTGAGCTTTAAGCCAACTTTTTCACTCTCCTTTTCACTTTCATCAAGAGGCTCTTTAGTTCTTCTTCACTTTCTGCCATAAGGGTGGTGTCATATCTGAGGTTATTGATATTTCTCCCATCAATCTTGATTCCAGCTTTTGCTTCATGCAGCCCAGCGTTTCTCATGATGCAGTCTGCATATAAGTTAAATAAGCAGAGTGACAATATACAGCCTTGATGTATTCCTTTTCCTATTTGGAACCAGTCTGTTGTTCCATGTCCAATTCTAACTGTTGCTTCCTGACCTGCATACAGGTGTCTGAAGAGGCAGGTCAGGTGGTCTGGTATTCCCATCTCCTGCAGAATTTTCCACAGTTTATTGTGATCCACACAGTCAAAGGCTTTGGCATAGTCAATAATGCAGAAGTAGATGTTTTTCTGGAACTTTCTTGCTTTTTCGATGATTCGGTGGATGTTGGCAATTTGCGCTCTGGTTCCTCTGCCTTTTCTAAAACCAGCTTGAACAAGTTGAAGTTCACGGTTCACGTATTGCTGAAGCCTGGCTTGGAAAATTTTGAACATTACTTTACTAGCATGTTAGATGAGTGCCGTTGTGTGGTAGTGGAGGTGCTGGAATTCCAGCTGAGCTATTTCAAATCCTAAAAGATGATGCTGTTAAAGTGCTGCACTCAATATGCCGGCAAATCTGGAAAACTCAGCAGTGACCACAGGACTGGAAAGGTCAGTTTTCATTCCAATCCCAAAGAAAGGCAATGCGAAAGAATGTTTAAACTACCACACAATTGCACTCATCCCATATCTAATTGCTTGATTAAAATATTAGAAAACTAAACAGACAGGTCAAGTGTTTGAACCGATAAGTGTAATAAAAATTTCCATCTTAACAATGCTTTGTCCAGTCCGTGTGGCACTGTGCCAAGAACCCAGGAGACCTACCTGTAAGAAATCACACAAAAAGCAAAAAGTTAGAACATACCCCCTATCCATGACCATCAAATTACTCTAATGTGTACAAATGTGTTTATAAATACAATCTCAGATAACACATAAGCAAGGGAAAACATTTAAAATGCATTAACAGAGCATTCATTTTCAGTTCCTTTAAAATACTATTACAACCATATCTATTAATACTAGTGTAAAAATAAAAGGGTTCTGGAGCTTAAAATACAGCACAGGGAGACATGACTTTGCCAGAAGAATGAGAGTAATAACTGTTCATGATTTATATATTACTTTATATATCACAAAGCACTTTGTCATCCAATATCAACTCAGTGCTTTGCACACAGTATGTAATCGTAAAAACAAATCCCAGGTGCTTTCTAATGTCATTTTATTTTCTGTTCAAATAACAGAATATTTAGAGAGGTGGTAAATATTCAATTTCTTTTCTTCTTCATTTTTAAGACTTTTCTAGGTCAGCTCTTCTAATTTTGACACTTTAAGTGAAAATTCAAATTATAACACATTCTCAAATAACCTTGTTTTATTATTTCTGGAACCCTTCCAATTAAAATGTGTAAACTACAACCTGGGGTTTGATTTGATTATTTTTAACCGGAAATTATATAACTTTCTTGTTTATGTGGCTGGGAAGTGAAAATTTGGGCTGTAAGATTCAATTAAGACGAGTCATTTTATAAAAGATTTGGCAATGTTCTTTCCCTGAATGATGCTTCAGTAAAACTGCTTCACAAGCAATGAACACAGAAGACTGATTTGGTTGTTGAAAAGTGAATAACTGGAGAAGGAAATGGCAACCCACTCCAGTACCTTTGCCCGGAAAATCCTATGGACAGAGAAGCCCAGTAGGCTACATACAGTCCATGGGGTTGCAAAGAGTTGGACACTACTGAGTGATTTCACTTAAAAAAAAAAAAAAGAAAGAAAAGTGAATAAAATCTGTATCAAATTGCTCCAAAAAAAAAAAAAACAAAACCAAAAAACCCACTGTAATACCTTATATTACACCCAACCTTCTTTAAACATTAGTTTCCGTATTTTTGTTTCTATAATAATAGTAATATTCTGTGTTTACACATTATCAGCTCATTACATATTTCAAACAAATAAAAATGGTTTCAACTGAGATTCTGAATCCAATACATACACAATTAAGCATTAAAAAATAATTTTAACTACTAGGACATGTTTATCAACTTACATCTGTTCCTGTTTCACTCGATGACAAAACTTATAGGGCACTCTGTGAAAGAACTAACTCTAATATACGTACACCACCTGGAATTATTGTTGCATTTTCTGAAGCTTTTAGCAATTAAAGCTATTTATCTTGAGGTATAATTCTGGTGTCCCGTGTTTCATCATAACTGCGCAGCAGCAACTTTCAACAATTCTGAGTACTTTAAATATTAACCTGTTTTCTCATACCGGTCATTTTAAAAGAATGCTTTCGGTAAAAATGTCACAAGCATGTTATCCAAATTTAAACGTTAAAAGAAAACCACCAGGTGACTCATCATGCGATCTTTCCCTCTTAAACTTACTAGTTTGCTTGTATTTGGGATGTTAAAAAAAAATTCTACATGTCCTAGATATTTTCGAGGATCAAAGTCTACTGTTGAGTAAGATGGGTCGGCAGAGAACAATCCTGTGGTTTATTCTGAGAGCTCCTTGGTGAGGAGCATGTCGGCCTCTAGGGAAACAGGCTCCAGAGGGGGCGGCAGTTCGGGGCTGCACTCTGGAGCGTACCCAGCTTGGCCGCCTCATAAGTCCCCAGGGCTTCCCACTTCTCTCTCTTCTAGCCTCCCGCTCGCCCTTTCCTCTCTGGCCAGTCACTGCACTACCCACTCAGCTCCTGGGCAGCAGGGCGTTACCGGAACAAAATCCCGGCACACAAAGTGCTGGGTAGGAAGCGTGTCCCCACCCTGCCAAGAGGAGCGACCCCTCTAGGAAAAACTTCCGTGCGTGCTAAATCGCTTCAGTCCCATCGGACTCCTTGGGATTCCCACAGACTATAGCCAGCTAGGCTCCTCTGTCCATAGGATTCTCCAGGCAAGAATGTTGGAGTGGGCTGCCATGCCCTTCTCCAGGGGATCTTCCCCAGCCAGGGATCAAACCCGGCTCTCTTATTAAATCTGCTTTGGAAGCCGGGATTTTTTACTACTACCACCTGGGAAGCTAGAAAAACTTGGCGGCAAGTTAATGGGAATCGCAGAGGCGCAGTTTCTAGGACCGTTTAGGACATCCTGCTGCCCAGCGATCTCATCCTTTGTCCTTTGACTGACTTCCTTGAAGTTCCAAACTCTGAGTGCTTTGCGAGCAACTCTTGACTTGATCATCGCGATTCCCTCACTGATGGCAGCCATGATAACTGCATCCGGGTGTTTCGAAGAGCCGCACGCACATTCCCCCGGAACTGACGCGAGCGCGGAGGGATCGCGTTCGGCTGAGAGGGGCTGAGGTGAAGAGACTGCCGGGAGCGGGCGCGGTAGGGAAGCTGTTTGTGGAAGCTGTTTGTGGCCGGGAAAGGTTGGGGACTTGGTGACAACCTACTGCCTGTAATACAAGTCACGTGTCTGGCATTGTGCTTAACACCAGCATTGCCATACCACTTAATGGCTTCTTCAACAACAGTCCCAGGAGAAAGAAATATTACCGTTTCCATTTTATATACGAGGAGGCTAAGAGAGGGGAAGTGATTTAAGATCATAGAGCTAGTATTCAGTGAAGCTGGTCTAACTCCATCAGTTTGGCTGCAGGACCTGTGTTTGAAATCTCTCGTGCTTCCCTTTTAAAAAGTTCAAACCCCGGGTGCTTGTTATCCTGGTAAGCCGCTTCTGCAAGTGCTATTCACCCTCAGCTCAGCGTCCTGTTGCCGTTGAAGTGGGGCCAAGTCACAGCTCTTGTGCATTTTACTGTGGGCAGGAAGCTGAATGTATGCTCGGGTCACCATCACTCTCCCAATGACCTCGGGTTTCGCTTGGTCTCGTATCCTTGGCCCTACACTTGACCTCACAGCGCAGGGTAACTGAGGAAACTCACACTGGCTACTCACCTCAGGGAAACATTTTAACTCCTGTCAGGTACTCGTAAATTCAAGACTGTTAAAACAACTGGAGGTCACCATCACTGAATAGTCTCTGGCCTTGACAAAGGGCTGACAAGTGTTATATTGAACTTTACACCAAATCAACTATTTCTTCTGGTTTCCATTTGTTTAGACTGTAACTGAGAATCAATCCTTTGATCTTATGTCTACATTAACCAGCCCTCAAATAACAAAGTGTGAATAGCCACTAAGGTCACCATTATGCATAGAAAAAGGCACTAACAAATAATATAAAATTTAACAGTGATAATACTTGAAGAATGGCAATTCAATCATTTCATCTTTTTTATATTTTATTTCCGTATCTGCTATATTATTTCTATTAATATATACAAACTTAATATAGACAAATAATAAAACCTTTTTGATTCCCTGTTATTATAATGGAGACAAAGTTATGTTGTCACATTTTGACAAATGTCAGTCCTTGGTGGAAGTCACAGAGGGAATCCTCTTTTCTTGGAAGAGTGTTGAGGTTTTGTTGGGGTAAAATACAGTTTGGGTCAACAAACCTCACAGGAAAAAGGAGGCAAATGAGTAACAACTGCTGTTTTTCACACACCGTAGAACTTTTGTATAAAAATATACTACAACCAGAAGTTTTTCTTCTAAAGAAAAATGAGGGGAGGGAATTTGGGTTATTTAACATTTTGGAGAAGAAATGTAGGAAGCTATTTTTATTCTGCCTTCTTTGGGGTACAGATTTAAGCAATTTATCTTTTTCAGACTAAGCAAAATAAAAGACTTCGTTCTCTGTTCTCTCTCTAAATTCCATTTCCTAATATTGCTTTTTAGTGATCTCTAAAGCAGTGGCACAACAGGAAAGATGGTGGAAAGAAGAGAAAAATGAGAAAGAATCAGGGGAAGAAGAAAAGGTAGAGGAATAAAAGAAGAAGCTGATATTGGCATTGAGGTTACTTTGGAATTCCAAGGTGGCATGTAGCAACCGTCTCATCCAAGTCCTGGCACAAGCCCAGTTGCCCACCCAAAGGTAGATTCACATATATAGTATCTACACTCACACATTCAGCACCTACCGTGTTAACTCTGGCCAAAAATCACTCTGTACTCCTACAGATTAAACATATATTTTAACAAAACTGGACATTGTTGAACAACAAGAAATGTAAAATCCCATCATTTTCCCTGGTGCTCCCTCTTACCATACTATTTCATTCATGATCAATAGCCTAAATGGATACTGAACTGGAAGTTTTGCTTGTAGCATTATAGTGCAATAACTATGAAACACCAACGTGAGGTGCTGCCCAGATGCATGTTTTTGAAGGAAATATCTTTGTATTAGTCTGGGTCCTCTGTGGGATGGTTGTTATGATGAAATTAAATGTGCAAGATTTTATTAGAGGAAAACACTTGTGAGGGAGATTGGGGGAGGGAGCCTGGAAGAAGGGGAGGCTGGAAGAGCCATCAGACTGTGATGAACTCTGAAACTGAGTGAAGGAAAGAGGGAAGGAAGATTGGTGGAAGTATCCTAGACTTCTACACAATCTAAGGAAGATTTAGCAAGGCTGTTGAGAATCCTTAAGCCAAAATCACTGTCAGAGGAGTCCTAGGAAAGAGCCTGCCTCATTGTCTATGCTGCAGTCAGTCATTGGCTGGAGTAGCCCATGAGAAGCTTGGCTCTTAGTGCAAGAATCTAGGGCTTTCAGCTTCCAGGGCTTCTGGTCAATCTTGCTTCCTGTGTTTGGTCATCACAATCCAAGAACTGATTTTTCAGTGGTTGGAACTTTTCACCTGTTTCAGGCTTAAAAGAAGATTTTGAAAGAGAGGATTTCATGACAAGCAGTTTAGGAGAGAGCCATTGTTATGCTTTCCCTCTCCCCTTCAGGTCTGGTGAGTGAGGCTTCAGCGGCACTACTCAGAGAGCTTGGTATATGTCCCCTTGCTTTTGGGAAGTGTGGAGGTATATGACTGCATCTGGGAAATTGTAAGGGTGGGAGAAATGCATCAGTTAGAAGTTTTGGCACAGGAGCAAAGGAAGTTGTAGTCCCTCCCATCAGGACAGATGATGTTTGAGTGTTTCTCTTGCACTACATGTGGGCCATGTGAAAGGGAGAGCTTGCCTGGAGACTTTTTTACTCTCTCAAGAGGACTGTGTAGAAGGGATATGAGACTTCAACAGAGAGAATCTGTGTAGTGTGGATTATTAGAAAATCTAGAGCTGTAAATGGAGCAGTTAACTGGGGGGAGATAGAATACATTGCCCATTTAGGGTGATCAACTTGTCCAAGTTTGCCTAGAACTCTCCTTGTTTTAGTACCAAAAATCTTGAGTTCCAGGAACCCTTCAGTCCCAGGTAATTCAGGATGATTGGTCATTCTACATGTCATAGGAGGAGGTATAGTCAGAAGGCACCCTAGCAGGAAGCCTCCAAGACCCCAAAAAATTGCTCATGAGAGTAAGAGTCAAGTTGAAATATCAAGCAGGTCCAGAGTATGTGAAGCTAGCTTATGAACATGTTGGTGTTAAAGTGGATTTTATCAGAGGATAATCGGAAAATGACGCTGAAGTAGGATCTTCTCCCTTGTGGAGTGTGTAGTAGTCTGCTCGAACTGTGTAACAAAATACTGCAATTTGGCTGGCTTAAACCACAGAAATTAGTTTTCTCAGTTTTGGAGAAGGAGGCCAGAAGTTCAAGATCAGGGTTCTGGCTGTTGTGTTTCTGGTGAGAATTCTCTTCCTGGCTTGTAGATGTTCACCTTCTTGCTGTGTCTTCATATGGGCTTCCCTGAGTGTGTGTGTGTGTGTGTGTGTGTGTGTATGTATGTATGGAGAGAGAGATGTCTCTGGTGTCTCATCATATAAGGACACTAATCAGATCAGGGTCTCACTCTTATGACCTTGTTTTTATTGATTAATTGATGTGGCTGCAGTGGGTTTTTTAGTTGCAGCTCTCAAAATCTTTAGTTACAGCATGTGAACTTTTGGTTGCGGTATGTGGGATCTTAGTTCCCCGACCAGGGATTGAAATCACATCCTCCTCATTGGGCACACAGAGTCTTAGCCACTGGGTCACCAGGGAAGTTGCTTATGACCTTATTTAACTTTAGTGATTTCCTCAGAGGCCTCATCTCCAAATATGACAACACTGGGGGTTGGGGCTTCAACATATAAATTTTAGGAGGACACATTTATTTTATAACACAGAGATACATTTTTTAGTGAGGAGCATAAGAATATTAGGTCTGTTCCATGCCTCACACCCTTATGGAGAAGATACGCTATATAGTGTATCTGTACCTTTTTGTGAATGAAGGTCAACATTATATTTGGAAATCTTTTCTGACACTTTAAGAGCTCTTCAGACATTATTTTAATCTTGTCAAGGTAAAGCAGGACCCGCTCAGAGAACTGTTTTCTTCTGTCCTATAGAGCAAAGTGAGTCACAAGCTAATGCTAACACTACCTGATCTGTAGAGAAATTCACAACAGACTGTATATATGGTGATCAAGACTTGGACTAAACAGGGATTTAGCAAACCCTGGGCCTGTTCTGTGTGGTCCTGCTTGTATTTGTGAAATTTGACATTTTTTACAAAAGTTACACAGGAGGGAGAGAGTAAAAGAGAGAAAGAGAGAGAGAAAATGAGAGGCAGAGAATTGGACATCTGTGTTCATAGAATTGGATATTGGATGTCCATAACATTCTCTTGAGCCCCTCCAGGAAGTCTGGCTGTTTAATTCCTTAAGGGTTTTAGTAGTTGGTACAAGGCACAGCTGTGAGCACAGAGTAATGGAAGGCTCTAAAATAAAAGTTATTTAAACATGACATACATTTTTTTTTCTTTCAAGAAATCTGGATGAAATCAGGTTGGGGTTAGTATGATGATTCATGGGGTGAGGATTCCAGGCTCTTGCTGTCTTGTGGCCCACTGTGTGTGGCTTTCATTTTCCAAAGTCATTTCAGTGTCCAAGATGGCTTCTAGAACTCTGGCCATTCCAGTGAATAGGAAGGACAAAGGAAATCAAAAAGCACACCTTTTCTACTTAAGAACAATTCCCAAAAGTTGTATACAAGCTTTTGCAAGAGAAGCTGGGAGAGATAGCTTTTTTTTTTTTTAATTGAAAATTCTCTCACTCTAGAACAGAGGTCCCACTTGTTTTTATAAATACAATTTTATTAGAATACAGCCCTACACATTTTACCTATCGTCTGTGGCTACAGATTTTTAAACATATTATTAATGTAATTCACATGCCATACAATTGACTCATTTAAAATGTACAATTCAGTGACTTCTAGTCTAATCACAGAACCATGCATCTTGCACCACTTTAGAATATTTGCATCACCTTAAACAGAAACCCCACACCCTTTCGCTATTCTCCCTGAATCTCCCATCTCCCTTTCTCCTCCAAGACCTAAGCAACCAGTAATCTACTTTCTATCTCTATAGATTTGTCTATCTTAGACTTTTCATATAAACTGAATCATACAATATGCAGTCCTTTGTGACTGGCTTCTTTCACTTCGAATAATATTTTCAAGGTTCACCCTAGTCATAGCATGTATTAATGCCTCATTTCTTCTTGTGGTGAAATAATATTCCATTGTATCAATATGCTGAGTTATCCTTTCATCAGTTGATGGAAATTTGAGTTGTTTCTATCTTTTGACTATTGTGAATAAACCTATCTATAAACATTCATCTACAAGTTTTTGTGTTGATGTATGTTTTCAGTTCTCTTACTATATCTATCTCTTACTACTTCACCTTCACTTTTCACTTTCGTGCATTGGAGAAGGAAATGGCAACCCACTCCAGTGTTCTTGCCTGGAGAATCCCAGGGACGGGGAGCCTGGTGGGCTGCATCTCTGGGGTCGCACAGAGTCGGACACGACTGAAGCGACTTAGCAGCAGCAGCAACAGCAGGAGTGAAATTACTGACTAGTATGCCATTTGAGGAATGGCTAGATTATTTTCCAAAGTGGCTATACTGCTTTACATTCCCATCAGCAGTGTGTAAAGGTTTTGATTTTTCCACAGCCTTGTCATGCTTATTATCTTTTAAAAATTATAGTCAACCTAGTGGTTATGAAATGATATCTTACTGTGGCTTTGGTTTGCATTTCTATAGTAACTAAAGATATTAAGCATCTTCTTTCTCATGAGCTTATTGGCCATTTGCATGTTTGCTTTGGAGAAAAGTCTATACAGATCCTTTCTCCATTTTTCACTTAGATTATTTGTATTTTTGATATTGGATTGTAATAGTTCTTTATATATTATAGATATAAATGCCTTATCAGAAATATAATTTTCAGATCTTTTTTTCCAGTCTGCTGACTTTTTTTTTTTTAACTTTTTGGTGCCCTTTGAGTTACAAATATTTGTAATTTTGATGCTGATCAGTTTATCTTTTTTTCCTTTTGTTGCTTCTGCTTTTGGTGTTGTCTAGGGCTGATTTTGTGCTACAATAGCAGAGTTGAGAGTAGTTGTGACAGAGGTCCAAAGAGTCCTCTGACCATATAGCAAGCCTAAAATATTCAATATCTGGTCCTTTCATAAAGATTTGCCAACTCCTGCTCTAGAAATGGAGGGGAATGAATATATTGGGGAACTGCTAACAGTCTCTGTTATGAGGGATAGATTTTGACTCTGTGAAACCTTTTCTAAAGCATTCTAGTATAGTAATGTGCTAAGTATTTAAAGTACCTCTTTTAATCTTATAATAAAAAGCCCTATTTTGCTTCATTGCCATTGAGAGGGTGCCAAATGCAACCAAGATTGTAGATCTTCTATAGCTTCACTCTTCTGCTAGACTTTTAATCTGTTTTAAGTATTCATAGAATCATTGTCTTTACCATGATAGCAGTAGAGAGAGATGAATGAACTGGTAAGTTACTTAGTACCAAAGTAGCACATTTTCAATTCTGCTCATATGAGCACAACACCTGGTGAGCCCAAGCTCAAGGTTAAGAGAATCACACTGAATATTGTGAATGACTCCTGTACTCATTGTAGTCCATTAGAGCCACTTCTAGAACTAGAACTGGTTATAGAGATATTTGAATCTGAGTATGTGTCTCCCAACACATGGATGTACAGTTTTAAAGAAAAAAGCCTAAGAGAAAAGTAGAGATTAGCAACAAAGAGAAAACCCTATTGTTATTCTGGTTGTCCCTAAGGTTGGCTCTATGCCTCTACCATCTGAGATTTGCTTATGTGAGCAAATAAATCCTTCTTTTCATTTACTTGTTTACTTTGGATTTCTGATATTTGCAACCAAGAGACCTTCAACTGATATATAATGGGAATCTGCTGAAGCAGTTTTATTATTCATGCTAATAAGAAGTAACTTTTAGAAATAAGCATCTGAAAAATACAATAAGCTGTTTAATGTCAACTATTTTGGAAGTAAATATCAACTACCAATATCCATTTTCTTCTGTTCCTCCTGGGCACACAACCAGACTATATTTCCCAACATGCCTTGTTTCTAGATGGATTTATAAATTACCAGTGGAATTGGAAAGAAGTAATGTGCATTATTTTTAGATTGTGATGATTAAGAATAGGTGTTGGCTTCTTTATTTTTCCTAGTTTTCTTTTTCTGAAGTCCAAATGTGGAGAATTTGGTGGACTCTGAGCCCCCTGGGGGAAGTGGAGAGCCTAGTTATAGGAAACCTAGATCCCTAAGTGTCTGCATGGAACACTCCTCTCTCTCTTAACCCACATTGGACTGAGACATGAGAAAGCAATAATCCTTTGTTCTGTTAAGACACTGCAAGAAAACAAACAAACCTACTTTGACTAATACATCAGCAGCTTTAAAATGCTTCCTTATGGATTTTGATGGAACTGACTGATTTGGGAAAAAACATTAAAGATATCAAGCATCTAAATAAATGTGATTAAGATTTAACCACAATTTATGAGAAATAATATTGTACTACAGTTGGTGGCAGTCCCTTCTGCTACAGGGCTTTGGGGCTTCCCTAGTAGCTCAGATGGTAAAGACTCTGCCTGCAATGCAGGAGACCCAGGTTTAATCCCTAGGTTGGGAAGATCCCTTGAAGAAGGGAATGGCAACCCACTCCAGTACTTTTGCCTGGAGAATCCCAGGGACAGAGGAGCCTGGCAGGCTACAGTCCACAACTGAGCGACTAAGAACCCATTCACAGCTACATACTAGTTCCCAGTTTGTGGAAGGATTCCCAGCCATGCTTAAAGATTAGTTGTTACCTACAGACTGTGTGAATATGAAGACATGGATGACTTAGACAATATTTAATAACCTTGATGACAGTGCGAAAGTTTTCACTGTGGATGTCTGTCACTGGAATCTTTCATCATTTATCTTGTTCTAAACATATTCTCTTGAGGCAGGAGAATTCAGAGTACCGATCTGAGTGCCACATATGTGGTTTTTTTATAAACCATTTCCCTTACTACTTCCTTCTCCACCTAGAACAAACAGATAAGTACATAGGCTCTATGGATAGTTCCGTGAAATTTCTGATAAAGCCACAGGGGTCAGCTTTCTCTAGCTTATCCACTATCACTAGCCCTAGGCTTGGGTAGCAGAAGCGTAGCAGTGAAATAGTGTAAAGGTGACATGTAAACAGGAACCAAAATAAGAGATGGATAGAAAAAGTTATGAAAATTTTTATTTTTTTTAATTTATTTTATTGAAATAGTTTTACAATATTATTTCTACTGTACAGCAAAGTGATTGTTATACATATATATGTATTCTTTTTCACATTCTTTTCCATTATGGTTTTTTACAGGATATTGAATATAGTTCCCTGTGCTACACAGTAGAATCTTGTCTATCCATTCTGTACATAATAGTTTTCAGCATCAGATCAGATCAGATCAGTCACTCAGTCATGTCCGACTCTTTGTGACCCCATGAATCGCAGCATGCCAGGCCTCCCTATCCATCACCAACTCCTGGAGTTCACTGAGACTCACGTCCATCGAGTCAGTGATGCCATCCAGCCATCTCATCCTCTGTTGTCCCCTTCTCCTCCTGCCCCCAATCCCTCCCAGCATCAGAGTCTTTTCCAATGAGTCAACTCTTCGAATGAGGTGGCCAAAGTACTGGAGTTTCAGCTTTAGCATCATTCGGTTAATCCCAAATTCCCAATCTATTCCTTTCCCATCCTCCCACTCCCTTGGCAACTGCAAATCTGTTCTCTGTGTCTGTTTCTGTTTTGTAGGTAGGTTCATTTGTGTCATATTTTAGATTCCACATATAAGTGATTTTATATGATATTTGTCTTCCTCTTTCTGACTTCACTTAGTATGGTAATCTCTAGGCCCATACATGTTGCTGAAAATGGTATTATTTCATTCTTTTTTATGGCTGAAAAGTATTACATTCTATATAGGTACCATATATACATTTGTTTCCTTTATCCTCTCATGTGTTGATGGACATTTAGGTTGTTTCTATATCTTGGCTAAATAGTGCTGCAGTGTACATTGGGGTGCATGTATCTTTTTCAATTAAGGTTTTCTCTGAATATATACCCAGGAGTGGGATTGCAAGATCATATGGCAACTCTGGAACCTCTATCCTGTTCTCCATAGGGGCTGCACCAATTTACATTCCTCCCAACAGTGTAGGACAGTTTCCTTTTCTCCACACCCTCTCCAGCATTTGTTATGTGTCGGCTTTTTAATGATGGCCTTTCTGACTGGTGTGAGGTGGTACCTCATTGTAGTTTTGATTTGCATTTCAGATCCGAGAATTTTTATATCTCTTGATTCTGAGAGTTTCTGAGACCCAGTAACATTCCTGTCCTTCCAGTAGTTGTGTGTTTAACTCTTGCTTTCATTGCAAATGATATCATATCTTAGTATTTTTTCCAATAAATGTATCTTTTTCAAACTAGCTTGTTTGTTTGAAATAAAAAAAGAGACAGTACATACATAATCACTGAAAAAAAAAAGTATTATGCAAGAAGTGAGGGATTTCTCTTTCCATCTTAGTATTCCCGTTATACTGAGTAAACTACTCTTAATGTATTTGATTAATATCTTCTCATATTCTTTGTAGGCATGTTACACATATGAAATCATATCATCATATAATTACTTTCATTTACATTTCACTGTTTTACTTAGAAATCTATAGTGTAATTCTTTCTAATATTAACATACATACTCTTTGTGACCCTATGGACTGTAGCCCACTAGGCTCCTTTGTCCAGGGAATTTTCCAGTCAAGAATACTGGAGTGGGTTCTCATTTCCTCCTCCAGGGGATCTTCCCAGGGATCTAACCCACATCTCTTATGTCTCCTGCATAGGCAGGTGGGTTCTTTTCCACTAGCACCACCTGGGAAACCCCAAGATATATACAATATACTTCATATTTTTAATAGGTATGTAATATTCTGTTAGATGGTCATACCCCCAGTTTATTTAATTTCCTATAGATATTCAGAAGATGTTAACAGTTACATGGTATTATAAAACAAAGATATAAAATTCTTTCATTCATTTATTAATTCAGCAAAAATTATGGTGCCCATACTAAGTGCCTGGCAACTTTCTAGGCACAGTAATTTCTATAGTTTCTATTTGTGGGAGGGGAAGAAATAAACAAGAGAACAAGTAAATGTGAGCTAAATAATTTCATCTAGTGATAAGTCTTGTGAAGACAATACAACATGGAGATTTGAAGGAATGAAAAGTTTGGGTACAGAACTTACTGAGTTTGGGGGATCTGGGCCTTTTGCTCATGGGTGACATTTGACATAAATCCTGAGTGATATAAAGGAAGCAGCCCTGTGAGATCCCAGCAGAGGGCACACCAACAGCACAGATCCTATGGGAGTTAAGAGGAGAAGAAATGAGGCCAGAGTATCAATTACAGTTCTCAGTTAAAACTAGTAGAAACCAGTGTAATAGATAAAGGAGAAAAGGAATTTACTGAAAAATATCTGGCAGCTCACAGAATCTTTAGGATTACCAGACTGACTCAGCAAGATAAACTCCCCCAAATCCTACCACAGAACTGGTCTAGAGGGGATGTGACTGCTGTGACTGCTGGTTATGAACCAGCAGTGAGTGTATGGACCACCAAGACCATATGGTGTCTTGCACCAATGACAATAATTCTACTTCTGGCTCTGAAATTTCAATGTACCTGCCACCATTCCCCCCCTGCCCTGCTGCTGTCTTTATTTGCAATACTAGTTTCTAATTTAAAGCTTGTAGAAATGATATACTCATGTAAATCCTAAATATGTTTCTTTCCACATTTGTAGTGATACTTCTATAGACTAAATTTCTAGAGCTGTTGGGTTTAAAGGGAAGCACATCTAGGTTTTTGATAGGTACTGCTAAATCACCTCTCCCTAAAATGTTGTCATGATTTATACTACGAACAGTAGATGAGTATGTCAATTTCCTCAAAGCCATATCAATTCTAGATCTGTGTTTTACGATAGTTTTGTTAATTTGGATCCACCTGGACATGATTCTGGCTGTATGACTTAGTAATTGTGTGTCATTGGGTAAATTAGTCCATTCTCTGAGTTTCCATTACCTTGTAGATATGACGTGGAAATAATGACCACATTGCTGAGACTTTTAGTTGTCCCTTGATATCAATTTCCTCTTCTGCACTCATAGAACCCAAATTTTTACTTAGATCTAGAGCCGTCCAGAGTCAATACTAATTTGCCAGTTTCTTTTAGTCATAGCCAGCATTAAAACCTGCAGAATGGGTATCAGCTGTGTGCAATAATATCCTGCAGCTAATAGTGAATCACTTTTTAAAGAAATACTACATCATAAACATTCTTTATTGTACAAAGAATGACACTTGATAGAAAAGCTCAGATATTTATGCTTCCAAGTTAAAGTCATCAAGAACAGACTCAGTGTAAAGAGAATTTTTAAATACCTGGGATGATTTATTTTGCTTACATATTCCTTTTTATTTATACACAGAAGTGATATGTAATTAAGTTCATGTGTAAGTAAATAATAAAAATTGTAAGTGATAAGCGTTCAGTTCAGTTGTTCAGTTGTGTCTGACTCTTTGAGACCACATGTACTGCACCATGCCAGCTCCTGGAGTTTGCTCAAATTCATGTCCATCAAGTTGGTGATGCCATTCAACCATCTCATCCTCGACTGTCCCCTTCTCCTCCTGCCTTCAATCCTTCCCAGCATCAGGGTCTTTTCCAATGAGTCAGTTCTTCCCATCAGGTGGCCAAAAGTATTGGAGCTTCAGCTTCAGCATCAGTCCTTCCAATTAATATTCAGGACTGATTTCCTTTAGGATTGATTGGTTTAATCTCCTTGCAGTGCAACGGACTCTCAAGAGTCTTCTCCAATGACATAGTTCAAAAGCATAAGTTCTTCAGTGCTCAGCTTTCTTTATAGTCCAACTCTCACATCCATACATGACTACTGGAAAAACCTTAGCTTTGACTAGATGAACGTTTGTAGGTAAAGTAATGTTTCTGATTTTTAATTTACTGTCTAGGTTTGTCATAGCTTTTCTTCCAAGGAGCAAGCATCTTTTAATTTCATGGCTGCAGTCACCATCTGCAGTGATTTTGGAGCCCAAGAAAATAAAGTCTGTCACTGTTTCCATTGTTTCCCCATCTATTTGCCATAAAGTGACGGGGCCAAATACCATGATCTTGGTTTTTTGAATGTTGAGTTTTAAGCCAGCTTGCCAGCTTCTTCACTCTCCTCTTTCACTTTCATCGAGAGGCTCTTTAATTCTTCTTTGCTTTCTGCTGTAAGGGTGGTGTCATCTGCGTATCTGAGGTTCTTGATATTTCTCCCGGCAATCTTGATTCCAGCTTGTGCTTCCTCCAGCCCAGCATTTCTCATGATGTATTCTGCATATGAGTTAAATAAGCAGGGTGACAATATACAGACTTGATGTGCTTCTTTTCTTATTTAGAATCAGTCTGTTGTTCCATGTCCAGTTTTAACTGTTGCTTCCTGACCTGCATACAGACTTCTCAGGAGGCAGGTCAGATGGTCTGGTATTCCCATCTCTTGAAGAATTTTCCACAGTTTATTGTGATCCACACATTCAAAGGCTTTAGCGTAGTCAATGAAGCAGAAGTAGATGTTTTCCTGGCAATCTCTTGCTTTTTCTATGATCCACTGGATGTTGACAGTTTGATCACTGGTTCCTCTGCCTTTTCTAAATCCAACTTGAATATCTTGAAGTTCTTGGTTCATGTACTGTTGAAGCCTAGCTTGGAGAATTTTGAGCATTACTTTGCTAGTGTGTGAGATGAGTGGAATTGTGCAGTAGTTTGAGCATTCTTTGGCATTGCCTTTCTTTGGGATTGGAATGAAAACGGACCTTTTCCAGTCCTGTGGCCACTGCTGAGTTTTCCAAATTTGCTAGCATATTGAGTGCAACACTTTCACAGCATCATTTTTTAGGATTTGAAATAGCTCATCTGGAATTCCATCACCTCCACCAGCTTTGTTCATAGTGATGCCTCCTAAGGCCCTCTTGACTTCACATTCCAGGATGTCTGGCTCTAGGTGAGTGATCACACTATCATGGTAATCTGGATCATGAAGATATTTTGTATAGTTCTTCTGTGTCTTCTTGCCACCTCTTCTTAGTATCTTCTGCTTCTGTTAGGTCCATACTGTATCTGTCCTTTATTGTGCCCATCTTTGCATGAAATGTTCCCTTGGTATCTCTAATTTTCTTGAAGAGATCTCTATTCTTTCTCATTCTATTATTTTCCTCTATTTCTTTGCACTGATCACTGAGGAAGGCTTTCTATCTCTCCTTGCTATTCTTTGGAACTCTGCAAATAAGCATTGTCACAATTTAATTAGGAATTTTTTTATATTCTTAGATTCAATTAAGAAATAAACAATAATGGTCTCAAATGTCCATTCTTGCCACCTTCTACAGTAATTGAAATTATCCTGTGCCTGTACCAATTAATCTGTATTTGGTGTGGTGTGTCTAGCTCACATGCCTTCAGATTAAGAAAAACAATACTCAGGGAGCTTCATTAAGGTCCTGCATTAAGGAGACTCATACATACCTAGTCCTGATCAAGGTATAAAATTTTGGACTTTGAACTCATGCTGTAATGGGATGAATCTTTTGAGGGTGAGTGTATTTTGCATATGAATGGGACAGAGGATGGAATGTAATAGCCAGCTAACAAGATGGCCTCCAGTTGTTCTAGTCTCTTAGTATTAATACATTTAGGTAGCTCCCTCCCACACTGAATACAGTTGACCTCTATAACTTGCAGGATATTGCTGAAATGAGGGAGTATGACTTCTGAGACTTTGCCATAAAAGACAATGGCTTTCATCTTGTGTTCACTTGGATCAAGTTCTTTGGTAGAACCCAGCTGCCATGCCAGGAGGGCACTCAGGCATCCCTAATGGACAGGATCACGTAGCATTGCTTGAACTAAATTGAAGTATTTTTTATTTCTGCACCTTTCTCTGTGTCTCTCTTTCTCCTCTCTCTCTCTATATATATGTGTGTGTGTGCTGCTGCTGCTAAGTCACTTCAGTCGTGTCCGACTCTGTGTGACCCCATAGACGTCAGCCCAAGAAGCTCCCTCGTCCCTGGGATTCTCCAGGCAAGAACACTGGAGTGGGTTGCCATTTCCTTCTCCATATGTGTGTGTGTGTGTGTGTGTGTGTGTGTATATATATATATTTATATATATATAAAATATATAAATATATATATATTATAATATATAAAACATATATATATATATATATTTTTTTTTAGAGACCATACTGTGCAATGCATGCAGGATTTTATTAGTAGTCCCCCAACTAGGGACTGAACCCACACCCCCTGCAGTGGAAGAAAAGAAGAGTCTTAATCACTGGACCTCCAGGGAAGTTTCTGTTTTTAAAAAACATTTTGTTAAAAAATTTTAATGAACTACTCTTAGGACAACAGCTACATAAAAACACCAGTTCTTGGCAGCTATGTTGTGGCAGATGCACTGAAGACAGTTTCTGGGTTGGTACTTGTCTGTCCCTGTGGAGTCATTTTTCTCTGCTCTCCATTTGGAATTGTTACCCCTCTACCTTATCAGCAATATTTTTTTTTAAATATAAAACATTTTTGAAATTTTATGCAGCATTTTTCAGGATTTGTTACTGGGAGATGTCGCTCTACACATAGACTCTACCAAAAATTTTTCAGGAGACGTTCAAATGTTTAAATTCTAAGTGTTTTCTCTGAATTCAGATTCACTGTTACTTTTATGAAAACATTGGTGTTTCTTCTAGAAAAGCTGGCCATTGAAGCATGCTTCTATAAAATATAACTCTTGCTACAAATGTGACTATGATGTTTGCAGTGAGAACACTGATTCTGTAAAAAATCATCTCTTTCCAGATAGATATACATATATGCCTCTTTAAAATGTTGGGTTAAACAAATTTCACATTTTAAGTTTGTGAAATCTCCATATTCTTCAAGAGGAAGAGGGAAATAGCAATCAACATAGCAAACTTTCTATTTTAAGATTATTTATTACTCCGGTCAAAGACTTTCCTAACAATTGGAATATGAATAGGGCAGCATTGAAATGAATATAGATGACTTTCAGTGAAACCTCATTTACATGAGATGAAATTAAAGAATATGCAAACTTACTTGGGGAACTTTCCCAGTGGTTAAGACTCTGCACTCCCAATGCAGGGGGCATGGGTTCAGTCCCTGGTCTGGGAATTAAGATCCTGCATGCCACAGGGTGTGGCCAGAAAATTTAAAAAAGAAACTTCAGTTCAGTCGCTCAGTCATGTCCAACTCTTTGCGACCCCATGAATTGGCAGCACGCCAGGCCTCCCTGTCCATCACCAACTCCCGGAGTTCACTCAAACTCACATCCATTGAGTTGGTGATGCCATCCAGCTATCTCATCCTCTGTCATCCCCTTCTCCTCCTGCCCCCAGTCCCTCCCAGCATCAGTCTTTTCCAATGAGTCAACTCTTCCCATGAGGTGGCCAAAGTACTGGAGTTTCAGCTTTAGCATCATTCCTTCCAAAGAACATCCAGGGCTGATCTCCTTCAGAATGGACTGGTTGGACCTCCTTGCAGTCCAAGGGACTCTCAAGAGTCTTCTCCAACACCACAGTTCAAAAGCATCAATTCTTCGGCGCTCAGCTTTCTTCACAGTCCAACTCTCACATCCATACATGACCACTGGAAAAACCATAGCCTTGACTAGACGGACTTTTGTTGGCAAAGTAATGTCTCTGCTTTTCAATATGCTGTCTAGGTTGGTCATAACTTTCCTTCCAAGGAGTAAGTGTCCTTTAATTTCATGGCTGCAGTCACCATCTGCAGTGATTTTGGAGCCCCCAAAAATAAAGTCTGACACTGTTTCCACTGTTTCCCCGTCTATTTCCCATGAAGTGATGGAACCAGATGCCATGATCTTCGTTTTCTGAATGTTGAGCTTTAAGCCAACTTTTTCACTCTCCTCTTTCACTTTCATCAAGAGGCTTTTTAGTTCCTCTTCACTTTCTGCCATAAGGGTGGTCTCATCTGCATATCTGAGGTCATTTTCGTCAAGATGGCCGGAGGATATTTCTTCCGGCCATCTTGATTCCAGCTTGTGGTTCTTCCAGCCCAGCGTTTCTCATGATGTACTCTGCATATAAGTTAAATAAGCAGGGTGACAATATACAGCCTTGACGTACTCCTTTTCCTATTTGGAACCAGTCTGTTGTTTCATGTCCAGTTCTAACTGTTGCTTCCTGACCTGCATACAGGTTACTCAAGAGGCAGGTCAGGTGGTCTGGTATTCCCATCTCTTGAAGAATTTTCCACAGTTTGTTGTGATCCACACAGTCAAAGGCTTTGGCATAGTCAATAAAGCAGAAATAGATGTTTTCCTGGAACTCTCTTGCTTTTTCGATGATCCAGCAGATGTTGGCAATTTGATCTCTGCTTCCTCTGCCTTTTCTAAAGCAAGCTTGAACATCCGGAAGTTCACGGTTCAGGTACTGCTTTGGAAATGTTTTCTTTGAAATAAGACTACAGCAATTTGCATATAATAAAAATTACAGACTCAGGGTCATCAAATAGAGATGGCATTATTTGACAGTGAAGGAGAAGAAAAGATTTGACGTGACTTATAACTCCCTTCTTACCATTTTCCATCTTAGAATAATTTACCTTTCTAAAAATTACTAAATGTTGCTTCATTTTTTGTTTTTCATTTTAAATTAAATTTTTATCAATTTTGAGGTGAGTGCTTAGGTATTTTTCAAGAACTTATTTTTGGCTACCACTCTATTTGTATTTAAATGATAGGTTTAATGATTATATTTTCTAAAAATTGTGTTTTGCATGCCATTTTATGACGTTTTTAGGTTATTATATTTGAAATGTATTTATATGTAGTTTCTCTATTTTAAAACTTTTGTTAAACTTGAAAATTTTAAAGAAAATACCCATCCTAATACCCATATTTCAATACTATGTGAAGTGAAATACACTCCTATTTATATTGTCATTTTATCCTAGTTTTGGAATTAGGTTGTAGGGTATTGATTCTAGGAAATGTGTTAGGACTTTCTTTATGTCTTAAAATATATTCAAGTTTTCTATCCCATTTCTCTATTCTTAGCTTTTTAAGTGGAGGAGTACATAAATTAGATAAAGTTTGATGGTTTTATTTTCAAATCTATATCCTTACTAATTTTCTTTTGCTTGCCCTATCAGTTTTTGATAAAGGAATTTTGAATTTTCTCTCTATGATTGTGGATTTCTCAGTTTTTTGTTATTTTTTGCTTTAAAAATTCAAATTTAAGTGGTTATGTGTAAGTTTAGAAATGTGATATCTTCTTGGTTGATTGTTCCTTGTATTATTACTTATAGTGACTCTTTAAATGATATTTTGGACTCATGTTAATATTTTAAGTCTATATTTTTTTAGTTTAATATTTTCTTGGTGTATCTTTATATTCTTTACTTTCAAACATTATAGTTTTGTTTTAGATTTTCTTTTGTCAGCAACATAAAGATGAAATTTATTTTTGTGACATATTCTGAGAATCTCTCTTTCTATATGTAAACAATCTGTTGAAATTCTTATTGATATATTTAGACTTATTTTTTACCATAGTACTTGCCTTTTTATTTATCACCATTAATCTTTGTATTTCTATATTTTCCTTCATTATGTTGGATTGAAAGAGTTTTACTGCCTTTTAATCCTTTCCTGATTTGGAAACTATGGACTGTATCCTATTCTTTTAATAGTAATGCTTAATTTTTCATGCATGTACATAGTATGTAATTTTTCTGACAATGCCTGTAATTACTCAGTATTTCTATCTTTCTTCTGAATACCTTATAACTTTATCCACTGAACACCAATCCTGTAGTTGTTGCATAGGTTGTTTCAACTTTTTTCAAAGCTAAGATTTTTTTAAGAGTTATTAATTTGCAGAAATATGTTGTAAATTTCAGAACTCACCATTTTTGTTAAATCTCACACCTTTCCTGTAGGTTTACTTATCTTCTGGCTAAAATTCATTCTTTTAATAGTATTTTTAGAGGGGACATATGGTGAATAAATTTACTTAATTTTCATAGAATGATAAATATCTTTGTTTTGCCTTTTTATAATAGTTTAGCTAGAATCCTAGGTTAACATTCACCATCTCTTAATATTTCAAAAAAGTCGTGCCATTGTTTTTGGCATTAAGTATGTTATTGAAAAATTTGTCTTTAGGTTGTCATTCATTTTTATTTATTCTGTCTTTTTTTACTGAAAATTCTAAGCAATTTTCTCTCTTGATATTTAAAATTTTCAATATATCCAGGTATGTTTTTATTTATCCTATTGAGAGTTTGTGATACATTTTTAAATGAAGGGCTCATATTTGTTCAATTCACAAAAATGTTTAGACTTTATCCTTTTAAATACTGCTTTTCCAACATTAACAC
The DNA here is from genome assembly GCF_032452875.1 of Bos javanicus. NCBI lineage: Eukaryota > Metazoa > Chordata > Mammalia > Artiodactyla > Bovidae > Bos > Bos javanicus. Next base: position 17,371,640 of record NC_083893.1, read on the forward strand.
ACTTGCATATTTTTTGTACTGCTCCAACAGATGTATGTGTTGGAGAGACTCAATTTATTCTCCATGTCCATTATCTGTTTTTTCAGTGGAGAGTCCCTGAGACTCTTCACTGAGACTGACATCCTGACCACTCAGGGTACTTACGGACCAGCTTGCCAGCCGATGGGACCAGACCCCACTGCTGCAACTGGGACCCTTTTGTCCCTGGTCTCCTCCTGGCATGGACAACAGGTCAGAGTACCCTGACCAGGTAAAGAACAAGAGACTTTACCGACCTTTTTCTCCTTCCTTCTCTCTTTCCTCTTCTTAACCCTTCCTGTCCTACTTTTTTTTTTTTTTTCTCATCTCCCTTTCCTGGACTCAGGAGTCCAGTTGAAGGACCTCAGCCTGAGCTGAGAGTTGGAGGCCTATCACCTTCACTTGGCAGATAACTTGAATTCTGGTTCTGTTCTGGTCTGGTTTCTGGTTTGAATTCTGGTTCCATTCTGGTCTGGTCTGGTTTCTGGTAGGGCTGAGTTCCAATCCTCCCTTCCCCAGAGCTCCAGGGTAAAGTCTGGTAATGCCTGGGTATCTGCAGGTGGCAAGAGACGTCTATAAGGCCACCCCTTTTGACCACCCCCCCACCCCGCCTTCCTCCCCCTCTGCTTTCAACGTGGCCTCCATTCCTCCCTTTGAAATCTTTGAAGACCTGAGATATTTTCATTTACTCTGTTCATACTTGGATCTGAAGTTCTGCGTCTCTATAGGAGGTTTTCTGAGAGACTGCAATCTTGTATTTTAAGGAGTGTCTGATTAGAATGACTGGGCATGTATGTGTGTTCTGTGTTGTGATTTGTGATGGCCATTTTGCTTTGTGTGGCTGCCATTTTGTTTAGACCTGCTGCCATTTTGTTAGAGCTTGATTTTCTCTCCCTGTGCCTTAAGATCAGGCCTCTCAGAAATACTAATCTAGACCATCTCTAATTCCTGAGACTAAGGGGAAAATGGGAAGAAGCTTTTAAAAATTTTATTTATTCCAACTGTTATTTATAAACTGTTGAATTTTATATTGTAATATCTGATTCATGACTAAGTTTAGAAAATGAAGTTAAATCTTGCATTGAGGCTGTCTGGATAGTGTGTGTCTCAGTGTGTGTCTTTGTCTCTGGATAATATTATTGAGATTAATTAGTAAATGTGCTCTATTTAATTGGCTTAAAGAAAAGTAAGTGCTTACAAATCAACAATTACAAATTAAACTAAATGAATTTCAGGTTCACGTGAACTGGAAAATGTTCAACATTGAATTATTACCTGGTAATATAGACATGTCTTTAGAACCATCAATAGGTAAAATACTTCTGTTGTACCTGGATTTACTAGAGGTCAAATTAGACTGTATTCTATCGATTGCAAATTTGTTAACAAGAAAAGGAACACAATGTGGGAAAAACTTTTAAGGGAAGTGTTTTCGGTAAAAGAAGGTATGAAAAATGGAAAACTGCTGAAATAAGTGAGTTTTGCATCATGAGGGGCTTTCCTGGTAGCTCAGCTGGTAAAGAATCCACCTGCAATGCAGGAGACCCTGGTTTGATTCCTGGGTTGGGAAGCTCCCCTGGAGGAGGGCATGGCAACCCACTCCAGTATTCTTGCCTGGAGAATTCCCATGGACAGAGGAGCCTGGCGGGCTACAGTCCTTGGGGTTGCAAAGAATCAGACGTGACTGAGCAACTAAACAGCGTTATTTGCTGCATTTGGGGGAAATTCCTCAGAGCTATCTTCACATTTATTCTCTTTTCTATTGTAGCCACTGCAGACCTTGCTGCTGCTGCTGCTAAGTCACTTTAGTCGTGTCCGACTCTGTGCGACCCCATAGACAGCAGCCCACCAGGCTCCCCCATCCCTGGGATTCTCCAGGCAAGAACACTGGAGTGGGTTGCCATTTCCTTCTCCAATGCATGAAAGTGAAAAGTGAAAATGAAGTCTCTCAGTCGTGTCCAACTCTTAGCAACCCCATGGACTGCAGCCAACCAGGCTCCTCCATCCATGGGATTTTCCAGGCAAGAGTACTGGAGTTGGGTGCCATTGCCTTCTCCGAGACCTTACCCTGTCTGTATTATGTTATTTCAATGGCTATTCCAGGATTTTCTAATTGTATTTTAAAATGATTCTTTTAAAATATCAACTTGTTTGTGTTTCATTTCTTTCTGCTTCATAATTCTTTGCCTGTTCTTAGTAACATCATTCCTTCATTAATTTTGGTGTGTGAGGCAGTTCATTTTCTTCCAGAGTGAATTTATGTACTGAAGTTTGATCTTAAAGGCTATTTTTATAGCATTTAGATGGAGTTTGGAATTTAATTCAGTGAGAAGGTTATCTTTTGTTTGTTCTCTCTCTCTCTCTCTTGCTCTTTGCTCACATTTTCCTGCCTAGTTATTTTGAAGCTGTCTTTTTCAGCCAATCCTATCCCTGTGGAATGGAACAAGATTTTCTATTACAGATTACAAGCCTTTGGTTCCAGAGTAAATTGAGACTATCACAGTTCCTGCATAGAGCCAGTGGAAGATTTTGTTTTCTCCCTGGGACTTTCTTTTATTATTATTTAGGATTTTCTTCTTCTTTCTCCTGACTTACATCCACTATGTCCTGATTTCCATGTCTTACTCTTTTTTGGTTTACTCCCTCATTTTAGTGAATCATTACCTTTTTGGGAAAGAGTACATGTTCTGAAAATGTACTGATTCTACTCACATGCTTAATTGATAGTTTGGTTGTAGAACCCTATGTTGGAAAAAAAAATTGAAAAGTATTTAAAATTTGAAGGTATTAACTTTTCTTTAGCCATTTGTGTTATCATTGAGGAATCCGATTCTATTTTTATTCCCAATATTTTGTATGTGACCTACTTTTCTCTTTGAAAGATTTTAGGCTTTTTATACCCTGATTTTCTGAATTTCACCATGATTTATCTTGGTATAGTCATTTGGGTGAGCATTCAATGAGTAATTTCAGTGTAAATTCATGCCCTTCAGTTCTGGGACATTTTCTTATATTTTTAACATAGTGATTTCTTCTCATCTCTCTTTTCTAATTTTCTGGAGTTCCTGTTAATTGGATGTTAGATTTTAATTTTTAAATATTTTTCATTTTTTAATTCTAAATTTTTTTCTGTTGGGGGGAAGTTTTTACAATTTTATCTTAAAACAATTTATTAAATATTTAAGAGCATTCTTTTAATTTTCAAGAGTACCTTCTTGGCCGTGGGATATTCCTTTTTTATAGTATTTCTGCTCTTCTTTCACTATCTTTTCTTATAAATCTGAGTATAAAATAGTGCTTTTGTTTTGTTTTGCTTTCTTCTGCCTGCTGCATTGTCTCTCTTCTGTTACTTTTTCTGTTTTTTTTTTTTTTTTTACCAAAAAATATTTCTTTTAAAAAAATCTATATTTTGGGAGCTTTTTCTTAAATTTCTTACTATCCTTGGCTCCCTAAAGTTTTTATATTTAAAGGCAAGGCGCTTGAACATTAATTGGATTGCTTACTGATTAGTGGGCTTTATTGAAAGAACCTAAACGTCAATCTCGGTGAGCATTTTTCTTGAATTTTTCCATTTCTTTCGATCCCTGGGTCAGGAAGATCCCCTGGAGAAGGAAAGGTAGTACTGAATCTCCAACAACAACAAAAAGAAAAAAGGAAAACCCTATACTTCTATTCTTTTAAAATTTAAAATAGTGAAATGTACTATTCATATAAAAGAGTATACAGAGGAATATATATAACATATATATGTACCAGGTTTGTTCTTAAAAGAAATATAATTAGCTACCTTTCAGTTCCCTCTTTTAATTTTTCTAAGGCCTTGAGTTATCTGTACCCTCTGTTCTGTTACCCTCAGGATACAGAGCTTCTTAGAATTTTATATAATTGGGGACAGGAAAAAGTGCCCTAAAATATTTATGTAAGGCCAATATAGTTTATATAGTTTAATTTTTCTTCAGAGTCAAATATTCTATCCACTGAAACTAAGAAAGAGGGACTTTAATATCTTTAATAATAACTTAATAAAAATAGCAGCATATCCAAAGTGTTGGTCATCTAGGAAGTATGAGTTGCAAGGAAATTGGCAGGGATGCCTACTCCAGCAAAATCTTTCTCATCACCTGTGATAGTGTCTGAAGTCCCACATTTGTATTTGCTCTGTTTAATCTTGGAATCTTTTAGACATTCAAGATTCTCCCTTCCTACTGGTTACTCCATGAGGGATCATGTCTTTTTTTTTTTAACATTCCAATAAAACTTTATTTACACAGACACGTAGACTAGATTCGATCCGTGGGTTTGCAGACCATGCACTTGGCTGTAAAGAACCTTGAAGCCATCAAAACTGGTGCACAGGTGTCCCAAAGATTGATAAGGGCTCCATTCTGTCCCCTCCAAGAAGGACAAAAGTCAAATTTTATTCTAATTATTTTGTATGGTGCTTTGGTGTTTTGATGTGCTTTTGAATGAGTGATCTTAATCTTTGCTTTTGTCCCTTCTCCCCTCTTTCTGTGTATATATCTCTAAATGTTTCCCATTCTTCTTCATTCTTTCCCTTGAAGTCACCGAATTGGGTGATTTTAGAGTGAGGCTCGGAGAAGGCAATGGCACCCCACTCCAGTACTCTTGCCTGGAAAATCCCATGGATGGAGGAGCCTGGTAGGCTGCAGTCCATGGGGTCCAGAAGAGTCAGACACGACTGAGCGACTTCACTTTCACTTTTCACTTTCATGCATTGGAGAGGGAAGTGGCAACCCACTCCAGTGTTCTTGCCTGGAGAATCCCAGGGACGGGGAAACCTGGTGGGCTCTGTCTATGGGGTCGCACAGAGTCGGACACGAGTGAAGCGACTTAGCAGCAGCAGCAGCAGCAGAGTGAGGCTCTTCCACATTCATCCTTGCTAAAATCCTGGCTTCCTTTTAGGGCCCTCATCTATACAGGGTAAGAGGCAATGTGCACTAGTATAAAGAGCACTTCTCTGGATCATTGGGCAGAGCATGCCACCAGATTGCTGTGTGACTGAGTAAATTACCTAACCTCTCTGAGCCTTCCTTTGCTCATCTATCACATGAAGGAGTGGTTAGTAATCTCTAGAATCCTTCCAGCTCTAAGCTTGTGCATTTTAGGAAGCTGCAGCTTAAACTCTTGACAACTGTTTGAGGTCATTAAATAGGATGTCACTCACAGACCTTAATGAAACTGCCAGGAGGCCACAGAAATTAGTCACATGATCTTCTGTAGTTGGCACCCTTCTGAAGCTGGGTGGGTAGGGTTACCAGCTAACTTCAAGAAATCTGAGAGCATATCCCACTAAGGGAAGAAAAGGAACACAAATGACTCCAGGAGGGGTTATATCTTATCATTAGTACAGTTTCTGGCACATAGTAAGTGTTCAAGGAAATATCTGCCGAATAAATATTAAGTTAACAAACTTTGCAGAGGACATTGGGAAGGATAATACTTGAAGCTCATGTTAAACTAACACTTGTTTGATAATTGAAGAGAGTAATCAACCTATAATTTTTTAACCAAGAAATGTGAGCACTTTAAGCTAGATCATCCAGGCTGTTGGTATCTCTATTTTTCCAATTCTGGTTGCACTAGATTTTTGTAGGTAGGAGTTTGGACTTAGAGATCAGCAAAAAGGGAGACAGTCGTTTTAAAGAGAAATTTTCTCTTTAATACCGTTTATTTCTTCAATTATGAATGTAATAGTTATTTGTATAATGCTTATCAATTACTAGAAGTGTGCTTACATTTTTTTAAATGCATATATAACCTTGCTATCCCTAGAGTGAAATCCCTAGAGTGAAATTTAATTTCCACTATATATTAACTCTCTTCGTGAGGTACAAAATATTCCAGAATCCTTTCTTAAGCTGTTTCAATATTCTCTATATTCTGTCTCACTCTTTTAACCATCGTCTTTCCTTCCTTTCTGTTTCCTTCCCTTTTTGTGTGCTAACATTAACGTTCTAAAAAGAGGGCAAGAGTGGATGGTGGTTGTGTGATTCAGATGGAAGAAGAAAATATGGAAGAAACAAGTTTGGGATCGTATAAATACACAATCTAATTCTTTCACAACATGCAGATTTGCAAGGTTTTTTAGGTGAATATATAATGCAAGAGTGAAGTTGTAATGTGTGTACTTCAGAAAAGAGGAGTGAACTTTTTTAATGTGGAAAAAAAGCAAAAAATTACGTCGAAACACAAAATAACTTCATCTTCCCAATTATCGTCTTTTTTGCTATTAGAAAAACCCTAGCTTCTCTTTCCTCTGTGATGTGTGCCCATGTCTGACCTGTATGAAAATTAAGATGGGTGAGAGGAGGACAATGTTTAACACAAAATAAAATCCACGTTGTGAACATGTTCTTCATTCCATATTGGCATTCCTTTCTGTATCTATGGAAGATTTCTGTTTGTGTTTTATACAGGCATACCGGTAGAAGATATATAAACACACCGAATGTGTACTACCACTCATTTGCTTTTTCCAGGAGGAATCATGTAGACTAGTAGAGAGTGATAAGAAAAGTCCTTAAAGGTAAAAGGAGGATTCCACAGAATACATTTTTATTAAAGGATGGAGACAGTCTTGTGCTACGGTTACATGTCTATGTTTTCAAAAGCACACTCTAAGAGGATGAAAAAGGTTTACAATAAACATTTTAAAAGTTTTTTTTTTTTTTTTTCCAGTCATAAGCAGCAAATGTGCTTCCTAATAATGTATGGAGCATAAAAGACAAGAAACAAAAATTCGATCGTAGTATCACTTTTACTATTTAGGCATATCCCTCCGCTCCAGTCGGGTTATTATTGTTATTGTTATTTTTTTCGTTTTTAAAAAGGCAGTTTCCGCCATAAAAACCTCCACCCCCTCCCGAGGAAAGTAATTTATGTAAAAAAGTGAGGTCAATTAATAGGCTTAATTTCAGAAATCCACTAAAGGACACAAGAGCCATATTGGCCCCTGGGGTAAACCTAATCATATTAATTGACCTCTTTGTCCAGCCCTATATGGGGGAAGGATTCCTTTGATGGGGATGAGAGACTTCCTTGTTGAACGCTGCTTTTCAGATACCTTATTAAATATGTCATGGTTGGGGTTGACTATGTCTTCCAGAGCTGCTTGTAGCAGCTTCCTTCATTGACATGAGCTGCAATGGCTGCTACACTCTACGTACCAAAAGCAAAGGGTGGGGGAGACGCCATTTGCAAAGCCGGAAATGATTAAAATCTCAGGTTGAGACCATTCCCAGTAAGCAAAGGTTTGCCCAGATCCCAGTTCCTGCTTCTGGTGTCTTCTCTAAAGAGCATAGAGTGGACGTGTGTCTCTCACTCCATTGGCAGTAGGCTCTCCCCACCGCCTGGTGAGCCAGAGGGGGAGCGAGCCACTGCTGTGGCAGGCACCCGGGAAGCGCGCTTAATTAGAAAGGTCAGCAGCAAGCCCAGTTCAGTGGCCTAGTCTAACCAGGGTGAGGGGCGAACCCTGCCGGCCTCCGTCCTCTTCCGCTCGACTCAGGTGGTGCGCGGATCCGTCCGCGCAGTAAGCGCTCCCGGTAGCGCTCCGATCGGCTTTTCGGCAATACCCGGATGGAAGCATAATGGCCGCCATCAGGGACTCGCAGGCAATGGGGACCACGACAGGTATTCCCAGTGAGCGGGGCCGCTCAGGCCTGTTAGGATGCCGGGACTTGTAGAGAACGAGTCAGGGGGCAAAGGGCGAGTTTGTGGGGGCTGCAAAGCCCCCACGAACTCGCTCGGGGCTCCGCCTCTTGTGATAGGAAGCGTCTGTTAAATAGTCCCGGCCATTCAGCGTTTCCGCCTAACTTGTCGCAAAGTTTTTCTAGAGAAGTCAGTCCTTTGACTCGGCGCTCTTGCAGCCTGCCAGAGCTAATCTTCAGCGTTTTAGCCTGGGCTTGCTTTACGTCGGGGCTTTTTGAACTCCGCACTGTCCCCACAGTCCAGGAGCTGGAGCGGGAACGCGGCCCAGTGTGCCTCCGCGCGCCCGAGGGGTAGCAGAACCCCGGAGGAAGGGGCGGATCGGGCGCGGTGTTTGGGACGGAGCGGGGCGCGCGGCGCTCGAAGCACTTACTCGGCGCGTTCCGGGACTGGTGGAGACTGCATGGGTACCCCTCAGACTGCACCCTTCGAGCTGTAGGTTCGCAGGCCCAAGGCAGCCGGACTCGACGGCTCCCCATTGTGGGTTCAGTTTGTGGTCTTCGGAGATCTTTTTTTTTTTTCTTCCAGATAAGCTCACCTCTCTAGCGCGGGTTCCCTTTTCCAGAGTTGGCCAAGGGCGCTCTTCCGTGCAGACCCCAACCACACCCAGTGGCAGATGGATTTCTTTGTAACTGGCTTTCTTACTCGTAGGGTCCATTTTGAGTCTGTTCTTAACATGATGGTCCTCATTGTCAAGTAGACAGTCTTCTTAGAAGACTGTGGTAATTGAAGATATATAAGGTGACTGTATATAAGGTAAATGTTATAACTCTTAAGTAGACCAATGAAGCAGATACGGTAGCTTTAAGGTTCTGAGTGCAAAAATTAAGGTTCAGTTTTTTTTAAGGTTTAAGTTTGGGACCATTTAGTGTTTGTGAGCTATTAGCGAAAACATTCGTTGGGTATGTTTGGCTATAAAAACTTAAAAAAACTGTAGAAAAATAAATTAAGTCAATGTTTAAAGAATACATAATAATGTTGAACTTTGTACGGTTGTCACAGTGATGAAACGTGCCACCAAACTGTATATAAGGGTGAGAATTTTCTTAACTTTGAGCGTCTATGTTTTGGGCTTAGTGTACTGATAAAGTTGAATTGTTTTTCAGGCAGGAAGGGATCTGACTTCAGTGTATTCTAAAGTTTTTGTCTTCAAGTTGAACATTTAGCAACCACTTAAATTGATTCAATGAGATACCCTAACGTCTTTCAGAGTTTAACTGCAAAACAGTTGAAGTGGATTCATTATCTTTCAGCAAAACGGAATTTCCTTGAAATTCAATAAGACATTGCCTTGTATTAACATTTTCAGGGGGTTAGCATTTCACGAGGACGGTAAGCGTAGTAGACCATGTTGATTTTTGTTAAAATTCTTGTACATAAGTTCCAGATTCAGAAGATTAACAAGAGTGTGGAGAAGGAGAAAATGTAGGTATCTAACCTGTTTTGCACGTCCAAATTTTTCTTTATTGTTGCCATGGAAGTATAAATATCAGTTCAGAACGTTTTATGTCTTTTTAGGGAAGGATAAAAGGACAGCAACCAGAGTAAATATCTGCTGTGCACATTGATAATGTATGAGCTTTTTAAATGATTGAGATTTTTATCATCACACTTCAGATCCTCTCCTATCCTCTCTGGTAGCAATATGGTGTATTGTGATCCCCAAAGTGTTTATATTTTGAAACATTCCAGACGGGATATATTTTAGAATAAGTCTGCAATTTGACTTTGCTCTTTTAACTTACTTTTATTGTTTACTTTTCTGTTTGTAATTGTTCATGTTGAAGCATTGTGTGCTGTAGATCACCTAATACAACGTTTTTTTTTTTAGTGGTAAAAGACTTGGACCTTTCCCAGTTTCCTTCAGTTACTCTACTAAAAGTTTTTGGCAAAACACTATAAACAAAAGAAAAGAGTTAAAGTTGAAAATTTTCTTAATTATCTTATCCCAGGTGTGTAGGCTATGAGTATTTCGCTTCTGTGTGGGGTATTGACTTCACATGGTGAGCAATTTTCATGGACCTTAGAAATGAGAATTAAGAGGTAGCATTGTCATGGTAGGATATCTGGGTTGGAATCAGATCCAGATTCTAATTCTCGCTTTGTGAGTTGGGACAAGACATTTTCCCTATCGTGTAATAAATGAAGATAATGAGATTGATTTTAAGCTCCCTTCTAAGCTTTGAGTTTTGTGACTTTTGTAAATTTATGACATGTTATCACTGAATGTCAATGATAGGTTATTTAAGTGCAGAGATTTTTTTTCCCCAAATTTATATACCTATGTTGACTATGAAGCATAATTGAATCAAAAGCTTAAGAACATTTTACTGAGTGTTTTTGCAGTCAAAATTTTAAAATTTTGGTCTTCATTTCCAGATATCATCTCTCCTTTTGATCACTGTTCCTGATTGTGGCTTTATCCAAGCATTAAATTGTGTGCCTTTTGTTCCTTGAAGAAAGAGGTATGGTGAAGATTGAAGTACTATACTATACAATCTATTAAGTAGTAAGTTAATATATTTTAATATTAGACTGAATAGAATAATTATATGAGTTAAGTTATAGTTTTGTTTTTGGCCTAAGTGTAATATACACATGGGTTTTCATGTTAATGTAAGCAAAAAAAGTAGGTTTTTCATAGTTGAAATTTTAATATCTCACTAGAAATCTAAAGATGATTTTAACTCTTATCATCCTTCTAAATGTAAAGGTGATGTTATAGGGCTCCTGGGTAATGAATGATGGAGATAAATACGGTAGGAAGATGTTTTGAAGCTGTATAAATGGTCAGAAGAGTGTTTGTGTTTTGTTCTAGTAAGTGCGAAGTAATGCACCCAAAGAAAAATTATCTAATGTATATTTGTATTGTGATTAATGATATCTGAGTCAGAAAAGGGACACTACAGAGTTAAGGCTGGTTTCCTGGAAACAGTCATCTGAGTATCCTCTTGTGGACAGAAAGAAGGAAAAATACCTACCAACAAATCCATGGTGATGTAAGGAACGTTTTGCACTCAGTGGAAAATACCGTACCCTTGTACAAAAACATGGCTGATCTGTCTGTTGAAATACAGGTGTCTCTGCTGTTTTGTATTCAGTAGGTTTTGGGATATCACAGTATCATACAGTTCCCCTCACCAGATGTATACCCGTAACTCTAACTCTGGTGTAAATGATACCAGGTTATCATTTATGTTCTTTACCTGTGTCATTTCTTCTTATATGGTATTTGTTTGATCTCTTACCATTTGAGATTCTCATGGATACTGTGCTGCTCCTGAGTAGAGAAAGTAAATACTGAGTGCCAAGAGTATTCTTTACTAAGTATGAGCCGAACTACTCAGAAAAAGTAACATGATGAACAATGAGAGCTTCAAATATAATGAATAAGAGACTGCTGTATGGTGATTGACCAAAATGATTTGAATTATTTGAACTTAAAAATTGTGAACAAAATCTTAAGATTGTGATTGGTATGATTGCTTGAAACAGATGTCAGAATATTGGAATGCAGGTTCATGACTTAAAGCTTAGGAAAATTAAGTGGGTTTCACATGGGTCTCATTTCAAGAAGTACTAATAGCTGAAAACTTATATTGGCCCTTTGGAAAGTCAAATCGTTTCAAAATAATGGTAAAGTCATCACCAATTCCTAATTAATTGCTAGTTGTTGGAGGTTATGGCTGGCAGAAGATGTGTATATGTATATATATACATATATGTGTGTGTGTTTGTGTGTGTGTGCATGTATGTTGTTTCATCAGCTCAGTATTTCTTCATTTGGGAATCATCTATTCCCTGTTATGAGTAGTTAGTGGCTTACCTTATCAGTCCGTCTTACAACTCTGCCCAGTCATCCTTGTTGCAACAACGATTACCTGTTACTCAAGCAGAGCCGATCAAAATCCTTAGAAATTGATGTATGAATGCTGGGAGAACGGTGATCCCTTTTCTCAAACATTGTTAATCTGGGAGGATGCTAGTGACTTTCTTTCCCATGTATATGAGAATCCTATCTGTAGTAGATGAAAGTGAAGCCATATAGAGATGGGAGATAGATGGAGATAGAGTACTACTTTTAGTCTCAGGAATGATGGTATCAGATATGTGTGGTTTTCTTTTGATTCTGTCTGCTAGCTTGGTGTCCTTTCCAGTCCCTGGGACCAAAATTCTGCATATAAATTAATTTGAATTGGATTGTAGCAGAAAACATCCTGATGAATATATGGCCCTTAGGAATTTAGGATCTGTAACTTCAAGTTGGTCATTCATATCCATCCACAATTTGCCCTTTTCCTCTACCTTAAGAGCTATCCTTTAGTCATACATGCATGCATTCATTCACCGTACATGTATTTAGTTCTTTGTTCAACCTACAAATATTAATTGAATACATAGTAGTATGTACAAGTATGTGCGCCTGCCTGTATAGGTGAGGATTATACATACTAGACTGAGTGGATGGTGGGCTTTCTCTAATACAGCACATTTTTATGTAATAGGTTACATAGATCAACAAGCATGTGTTGAGAATAATCCATGCTGTACTTGGCTTTTTAGTAATATATAAGTATAAGAGGATGTCTTTGTCTTCAGAGTGCTTATAGTTCAGTTAAGGCATCCAGATTGATGTACATGAAACATAACACAAACAGCTTAAAAGGATCAATGAACGCAGTTGTATGGGTTGTAAGTCTGAGTTCTGATAGAAGGTTAGTGAGGGCTGGCCCAGTCTAGGAAAGTTTTTTGAAGGAGGTATAATTTCAAATGGATTTTGACTTAAGAATTGGGTTTTGATAGACATAAAGAGTAATTGAAGAACAGATGGAATGATTGAGGGCTGATCCGAGATGGGTAGGAGATTGGTTTGACAGTAACAATTTGTATTTTGGGAAAATGAGAGAGAATGGGAAATAAGGCTGGCTGTTTTAGGTAAGCCTATATATGAGGTATTTGGAAAGCCAGGCAGAAATTTTGCTTCTTTTTACTGAACTGGGGCTTTCTTTGAGTAAAATGCTTGTATTTCTTTCAGTGTGATGCCATTTTGTGATGCTAAGATATAAAATAAGTTGATTCAAGTGGGTGTACATTTATTTGTCATGGAAAAGATCTTGTTGCTAATCCATCCATCTGCCTTGAAAATTAGAAAAGTAATGAACCTGAAATGCTGTTCTTTGTTTTTATGTGCCACTAGTTTATTTCTTCTTACTGCCTCCTTTTTGAAAAATGCCCTTAGTACAGTGATGAAACACACCCCATCCCTAGAGATAAAGCTGGTTCAAAACTAATGTAGCAGTAGTTATAAAAATATTTGAAAAGAGATAAGGAGTGAAATTAATGTTTGATTACTCCAGATATTAGGAATGATGTATAGGTTAATGTGTCATTCTCATTAAATGCTGTCGTATTCTAGTATGCCAGGGTGGCCGACTTTGGCTGGAAATGACTAGGTGGTATATACTTTAGGTTTTATGGGCCATACAGTTTCTGTTGCACCTGCCAGTTGTTGTGTAACACCAAAGTAGCCATAGGCAATATGTAAATGAATGAATGTGGCTGTGTTCCAGTGAAACTTAATTTACAAAAACAGGCAGCAGGCCAGAACTGACTGTTGACTATAGTTTGCCAACCCCTGTCGTAGACTTAATGAAACATTTCATTCCACGAAAACATTTCATTCCACGACCTCTCACAATAACATCTACCCACCTGCTGACATCTTTTTCCTTCTCTCCAGTAACTGTAGATGAATTATCTTTATTCTTTTCTAAGTTCAACTCTCCCACTTGCTCACTGGATTACATTTCTTCTCACTTACTGAAGGAGATTACTTTGTTCTTGTTCATTGTTCAGTTGCTCAGTTGTGTCCAACTCTTTGCTACCCCATGGACTGCAGCATGCCAGGCTTCCCTGTCCGTCACCATCTCCTAAAATTTGCTCAAACTCATGTCCATCGAGTCAGTGATGCCATACAACTATCTTGTCCTCTCTGCCCTTCTCTTGCCTTCAGTCTTTCACAGTATCAGGGTCTTTTTTAATGAGTCAGCTCTTTGCATCAGGTGGCCTAAGTATTGGAGCTTGAAGGACATTGCCACTGCATTTCTTTTCTTTCTCTCTTCCTTCAGTGATTTTAACAATTTTACTGGGTCATTTTTTATAAGCATGCAATCCTACTATCATTTCTTTTACCTTTAAAAACAAACAAAAAATTCCCAGCTCCTCTGTTTCTTGGTCCTTTGTAGTAAAATTCCTTGAGTTATCTGTACTACATCTCTGCGTCTCTTAAATGCATCCCATTTTCTCTTAATACTTGTGAGCCTTTCTCTATAACTCCAGTTGAAACCATTCTAATCAGTGTCACTAGCACTCTTGGCATAAAGTCCAGCGGTCAGTTCTCAGTCTTCATCTTATTTGACAGAGTTGATCGTTATGATTCTGGAACCACTTTCTTCAGTTTGCTTTGAGGGTACCAGTCTCCTAATTTACTTTCATTCTCACTGGTCTTTTCTTTCAGTCATACCAGCTCTTCTCTTTTTCCTCTAAATGTTAGAACATCTCAAGGCTCGGGCCTTGGACTTCTCTCTTTTTTTACTTATCCTTTGGTGATTTCATCCAGTTCTACCTATAAAAATAACACACACATGCACATTATACACACACTAATAATTTCCAATTTTATCTTAGACCTAGAGCTCTGTTTTCAGTTATACATTCCATGTTTCCACTTGGATGTCAACTAGATATCTCAGATTCTGATGTCAACTAGATATTTCAGATTCTACATGGCCAACACCAAACTCTTGATATACTTTCCAAACCTACCACCCTCACACCATCTTTCCTTAGTAAATAACAACTCATTTCTTCCAGTTGGTGAGGTCAGAACTTTCAGAGTTATCCTTGATATGTTTCTTTTTCTCATGGACCAAATTTAGTCTGTTAGCAAATCCTGTAGTCTCAGTCTTCAAAGTATGTTCAAAATCTGACCATTGCATCATTGTCTTTACTAAGTTACCGTCTCTTACCTGGGTAATTGTAGTCTAATAATCTCCAAAGTGATCTCCTTGCTTCTGTTTTTGTGTGTATGCTAAGTCGCTTCAGTCACGTCCAACTCCATGTGACAAGTCACATGTGACTCCATGTGACTGCAGCCTGCCAGGCTCCTCTGTCCATGAGATTCTCCAGGCCAGAGTACTGGAGTGGGTTGCCATTTCCTCTCCAAGGGACCTTCCCGACCCAGGGATCGAACCTGCTTCTCTTACGTCTATCTGCCTTGGCAGGCAAGTTCTTTACCAGTAGAGCTACCTGAGAAGCATCTGTTTTTAACCTCCTTCTCAAATACCATGTTCTTAACATAGCAGCCAGAGTGATCTTTTAAAAAAACAACTTAGCTCATGTTACTTCTCTACCCACAATGCTCCAGCAGCTGTCTTCATTGTTTCGTTGACCTCATCTTCCTCTGGTTGCTTTCCCGATGGTGCTTTCTGTTCCCGTGGTACTGACTGTCTTGTTGCTATTCCCCGAATGTGTTAGGCATGTTGCACACTCAGGATGTTGACACTTACTCTTTCTTTTTTAGAATGCTGTCTGCTTCAACTCCTTAAGATCTTAGCTCAAATAAGACCTTTTCAAGTGAGGTCTCCCTGACTTTGTATTTAAAATTGGAATTCTCTGGTTCTGCCTCTCCTTCCCTGCTTTATTTTTCTCCACAGCACTTGTCACCTTTGACTGTATTATATGATTTACCTACATTGTTTATTATCTAAATAATCAGAGTGTTAGCTCCATGACGGGAGGGATTTTTGTCTGTTTTTCCATTCACTGCTGTATTCCCAGTGTTTAGAACAAAGACTGGCACATATTTGGTGCTAGCTGCAAGCCCAGCACTGTACAAGATGCTGGCCATATGGCCAAAAACCTGATAGATATAGTCCATATACTTATGTGGCACTTATTCCAGTGGTAGAGACAGATGGGAAATAAATTGACAAATACATAAAATATTTCCAGAGGGGAAAATGTTATAGAAAAATAAATATGAGGGGGTAAAATAGAAAACAGTTTTTTTGTTTGTTTGAGGAAGGAATGGCTTATAGGTTGAGGAAAGCCTCTCTGAGATGATGACATTTGAACCGCCTAAAAAATAAGAGGAATCTAGTCATTTGAGGAATGGAAGAGAGACTGTTTTAAGCAGGGAGTAGCAGGTGCAGAGAAAGGCCTGAGATAAGAAAGATGGGAGAGAAGTATTTGAGAAACTGAGAGACTCTATATATGGTGGCTTGTACTGTGTGCTTAGTCGCTCAGTCATGTCCAACTCTTTGTGAATCCATGGAGTGTAAGCCGCCAGGCTCCTGTCCATGAGAATTCTCCAGGCAAGGATACTGGAGTGGCTTGCCATGCCCTCCTCCAGGGGATCTTCCCAATCCAGGGATTGAACCCAGGTCTCCCGCATTGCAGGTGGATTCTTTACCATCTGAGCCACCAGGGAAGCCCTGGAGTATATTTACAGATGGGGAGAGTGGTGTGAGATGAAGTTGAAGACAGAGGTCCAGGACCGTATATCACTGTTCCTTGCAGGCCTTGGCCAAGAGATTGTATTTTACTTGCTAAGTTCTTTGGGAAGCCCCTAAGGAATTTTAAGCGGAGAACACCGTGATCTGTTTTATATTAAGATGACTTTTGCTCCATTGTGGAGAATAGATTCAGAGAAGGGTGATGGGCAAGGGGCAAGCATGAATGCCAGTTAGGAAGACTATCATTTTAATCCAAGTTAGAGATGACAGTGGGCTAAGATTATGCCAGTGGGGATGGAGAGAAGAAAATAATAAGCAAATTAGAATTTGTTAGGTCCCTGTGTACCCAGTCTTCTTGGGTTTTGTGAGGGATAAATATGAAATAGAACTTGTCTTTAAGAAGCTTATAAATTTTCTTGGGACGTAAAACTTGTAAAAGGAAATGATGTAACTATAAAACAGTTGGCAGTAAAATGATGCACAGTGGCTGTCCTTTAAGTGGATATTCAGAGAAGGGAGAGATCGGTGTATGTTGCAGAAGATTTCATGTCTGTGTAGAAAGTAGAATTAGAAAAAAAGTTTGACCAGAGTTGAGTGAAGAGGCAGAGAAGGGGATGACAAGCCTGGTGAAAGGAAACAGTATGAACATAAAGGAAAGTGGATATGTAGAGGAGCAGAAAGCATCATGTATATTGGCTGTGTGTGTATTCAGTGAGCAGTTGTAGTTTCAGAGAGTAATAAGAAGTAAGATTCATCTGAACCAGGAACTGCTTCTGTGTTTTAATTTTTATTTTAAACTCCTTCATTGTATACCAGTGTCACCAGCCTACCTTAGTGGTATGTGGCTCATATGTACACTAGCATTTTTAGTATTTCTGTATCTGTACTTGATCACATTTGTATACTTAACCTTTTTTTCCCCCTCTTTTTTTGTGTTTAAGATGGTCATTAGGCCACAATGATTTGAAGGGAACCAACTTCAATATAAATTTCTACAAAATTTAATCTTTTACTTTTTCAAAATATGATAGGCATTAGCTTCTGGGGTAAACTTTTGAAAAACTTTAAACAGCTACAAAAAGAGTAAGCCCAAAATGTTCTAAGTCATGAAAAGATAATAGCTATTATTTTGAAGACACTAAAATAGATCCTGCTTTGAAAATAAAAGTTTTAGTTTTTTTGTGTGTTCTTTACGTTTTTCAGTAAGCTCTTCCTGCTGCATGCTCTTGGTTTTATCTCTAGTTGCATATTTATATGACCATTCTGCACTCGGTTATCTCTGCAGAAAAAAAATTCAATTAAGTCAAGAAATACAATAGTTTTAAAAAATAATGACTAGTTTTCCTAACTGTGTAATGTGACAAGTTACAGAGCTACATGCTGAGTCACAAATAGGGTCAGTTAAACTCAAGAGGTTTTTAGTTCTTTGTTTAATGTTTAAGCAACTGGAATGTTGTAAGTAGCACATAGATTCTTCCTTTTTAATACGTTTACACTAAAACTGAACACTGTAGAATGTCTTTGCTTTTTAATCTGTTGTAGAAAATAAAACTCTCTAGGAATTGTTCTTTTTATTCACTCTAAGTCTTTATCCTTGGCATTTTACTTTGGGAATCATCTTTTTAAAAGTTTCTCTGTACCTACTGTGTGATTCCTAATGTATGCTAACACTGCCAGTTCTCTGGTTCCTCTCTTTATTTGGATTGTCACTTAGTTCTCTTAGCTTTCTCCCTTCTGTTTTTACTCTCTTCCTCGAATATATCTTGCTTTCTGTTTTCTAGTAGCATTCTATACTATTTCTAAAATACTGCTTCTGTAACTCTGCTCATGAACTGACAAGAATGGCTCCTTGTTACCTTTCAAGTTCAGATTTGTCCTCTACGGTCCTCTTAATTAACCTCCCATTTTCTCTGTAATCTAGATTTTACAGTTCTTGCAGTGTTTCCTTTTTGTTTTTCTGAACTTGATAACCTTTGCTCCTTTCTTACATGTTTAAGCCCTGCTACTCTCTAAAAGATTGTCATAAAATCTACCTTTCTGTGAAGTAGATACAGTCAACACTGATCTGTTAACTTCAAGTCTTAAGAACCTTTGGTTACAAGTAATACCTAGTAGCTTAAGTCAGTTTACACTAGTGTCAGCTGAAAAGTGAGAGTGAAAGTCGCTCAGTCGTGTTTGACTCTTTCCAACCCCATGGACCCATGGAATTCTCCAGGCCAGGATACTAGAGTGGGTAGCTGTTCCCTTCTCCAGGGGATCTTCCCAACCCAGGGATCGAACCCAGGTCTCCTGCGTTGCCGGTGGAGCCACAAAGGAAGTTGTGGCTTTACCAGTTGAGCCACAAGGGAAGCCTATCAGCTGAATAGGGGGAATGATATTGGGTTTGACCAAAATTATTTGTTCAGGTTTTTCCAGAACATCTTACCGAAAAACCCAGGTGAACTTGTTGGCCAACCCAATATTGAAGGTGAAAGTGAAGTCGTGAAGTTGTGTCCGACTCTTTGCGACCCCATGGAATGTAGCCTACTAGGATCCTCAGTCCATGGGATTTTCCAGGCAAGAAAACTGGAGTGGGTTGCCATTTCCTTGTCCAGGGGATCTTCCCGACCCAGGGGTCGAACCTGGGTCTCCCACATTGTAGGCAGACGCTTTACAGTCTGAGTTACCAGGGAAGCCCATTTCCTAGAATTCAAGGGCAGGAATATGGGCTGCTGCTGCTAAGTCGCTTCAGTCGTGTCTGACCCTGTGCGACGCCATGGATGGCAGCCCACCAGGCTTCCCCCGTCCCTGGGATTCTCCAGGCAAGAACACTGGAATGGGTTGCCATTTCCTTCTCCAATACATGAAAGTGAAAAGTGAAAGTGAAGTCGCTCAGTTGTGTCCAACTCTTAGTGACCCCATGGACTGCAGCCCACCAGGCTCCTCCATCTATGGGGTTTTCCAAGCAAAAGAGTACTAGAGTGGGGTGGGAATATGGGCAGGTCTCAGTAAAAACTTGTAGTGATATTACTCCCTAGGTTTTAGTCAAGGTTCTTAGGAGATCTGATGATTACTTTCCTGTTGTTTTGGTTTGTTTTGTTTTTTGTTTTGTTTTATCTTGTTTTGCTTTGCTCTGCTGTCATTCCTTAAAAAAATTTTTTTAATCTGTTATCATTAGCTTAAAGGGTATCTTTACTATAGACTTGTTTGTTTACAAACATGTACTCATAGAATCTTTCCTTCTGATGTAAAAATGAGGATTTCCCTGTTAATTTAAAAATATATTAAATGCCTTAATCTGCAACTTCCTTTTTTGAAAACTAAAAAAATTTCACAAGTCAATTCAATACATACACCTCATTCTTTATGTTGTTTTCATGTGGATATTCCATAATTTACTTAATAATTTTCTTATTCATGGGCATTTAAGTGCTTAAGGTATGTATTTAAGGTACATATCTATATGTTTTGCTTTTATTTCTGTAGGATAGATTGTTAAAAGTAACTTTTCTGGGGGAGTATATTTTAAAAATGTGAAGGAAGTTGATTTTTTTCAAGGAAAACATAAACTGCCAAAAGTGATTTAAGCAGTAGAAAACTCAAAGATCCCAGAAACCATAGAAGAACTTGCAAAGATTATAATGTCTAAAATTTAAAGATGTCCCAGGCCCATATGGTATATTTGCACAGTCTGTGTAATTTTAAAGAGTGGGCATGTCTCATGTTTATTGAACTATTCCAGAGCAGATGAAATGATGGAAGGTATCCTCACTGATTTTACAAATTCTCCATACCAAATCAAAACTTAATGAGAGGACTAAAAAAGAAAATAAAAATAGATAAAATTTTGTCAGATTAAAACCAGTGCTTTATTAAAGAATAATATACTTAACTAATACAAAACAGTTCAACATTATACTTGATATTTATTTTTTTGTACAGTATATAGAAAAAAATCAAATTTAGATTGATGTTATAATTTTTATTCTTTTAACAGTATACCTAGATCAGGAATCATATTATTAACTAAATACCACTTGTTTTCTATATAAAATACATAAAACTTTTTTTGTATAATGACAGTGCATATATAACTGCTATTTTGGTGGTGCCAGCTCCCTTTACTTAACTTTTTAGATAACTTTATGGCTCTCAAATTAATTGTTAAAAGAAATTTCATAGCATGAATTTATGAAGAACAGTAACATCTGATAGCATAGTTCTTCATTATCTGAGTATTACATTTGCCATTAGCTTTGTAACTGTTAACAGTCTTTTCTGAAGGGATGTGATTGGGTACTTCTGTGTTGATAAGAGGAGTACGTTGAATATACCTGTTTTGTTTTAACTTCTTGTCCACCTTTAGTGTCAACATTCAGGTTTTTTTTTGGTGTCAAGTTTATTGTTTTGAGTTTGTTCAAGAAAAACAGTTTGTTTACCTCAGACTCACTTGCTTTGAGAATTCCAAAAGTTTCATGGATTCATGCTGCTTTTTCTTAAAATTTCATAATAGTGTGGTCTTGGAATTATTCTTGTTACATCCAAATGTTAGGCTATTTGCTTGTGCTATGATAAGGAAGTATGCCAGTGTGGAGGCCATAGTAATCCAAGGACATTTTAAGAAACACTGACCCAAGGATAACCAGTGATCACTATAAACACATTCTATGTATATATTCTTGACTACTAAGAGTGTTTAGAGCTCCATGTGTCTGTTTATTCATCTGTTCTCTACCATCTATTAACAGTTGAACAAAGTAAATCCTGATATGGCTACTGTTTTGATTTTTTTTTTTCACTTAATGTGTCTTCCCTATTACTAAGCGTGGGTTTACAGTGTTGTTTTATAAATTGAAGAATATTCCATTGAATAGAAATACCATTATTTATTTATTGGTAGGCTTTTAATTATTTTTAATGTTGTGATTTTGTAAACAGTGCTCCCATGAACATCTGATTATTACTTTTAGGATAGATTTCTAGGAGTGAATCAGAAGTTAAAGTACTTTCTCCCCAGGCATATATGTAGATGTAGATATATTGTGTTTATATTATTTTATGAAATTATAATGTTTATAATAAATACATATATTTTACAAACTGTTTTTATGAAAGTTGTCAGATTATTCCTATCGTTAGTATCTCATAGTATATCACTTACCGGAAAATAAAATTTTAAAAAGAAAGCATACAAACAAGTTCAAATTTTTATTGTTGGATTCAACAGACAAACTTACCTTGTAAAATTGCTGTTTTAGTTTCTAAATGCTTAATCTCAGTTTCTGTACAAATATTGTAATGGACTGGTGGCAAATGGCTCATGTATTATCAGCAGACCGCATCTTTAGTAGCAGTGTTTTAGCCCTGTTTTAACTGGGGCATGGCATGGGGTTTGTGTCTCATATGTATATGGTCATTTAATCCTCTAGCTTTTGGTGTGGTGCCCACTTACTCAGCTGTGCTGGTATCCTGTATATCAGAAATTCTGTTTTACTTTTCCACAGAGAATACCTGTGACTTCTGTGGTGGGGGAATAGCAGTAACCTAGCATGATGGAGGAGGAAGGCAATGGCACCCCACTCCAGTGCTCTTGCCTGGAAAATCCCATGGGCAGAGGAGCCTGGTAGGCTCCAGTCCATGGGGTCCAGAAGAGTCGGACACGACTGAGCGACTTCACTTTCACTTTTCACTTTCATGCATTGGAGAAGGAAATGGCAACCCACTCCAGTATTCTTGCCTGGAGAATCCCAGGGACAGAGGAGCCTAGTGGGCTGCCGTCTGTGGGATCGCACAGAGTCGGACACGACTGAAGCGACTTAGCAGCAGCAGCAGCAGCATGATGGAGTGGGGAAGAGAATCTTAGCATCCAACCAAAACTCAACCAGCTTCTCCAAATTTCTGTTTTAGCCTCCTCTTCCTCTTTTCTTCCCATCTCAGAGTTACTTGGTGCTTGCTAGTTCCTAAGTCTTTTGGAGATTCAGAGTATAAAATGGGTTAGTTCTTAGCTTCCCCCCCTGTCTGCCTGATTGTGTCAGGTCATTTACTATCTACTTATCTGCTTTCCAGTATCTAGAATTTTGTTATTGTCACTTCTTCTGTTTCCCATTGTTATTTTTTAAGGGCTTCTTATATATTTGTTATTTTTCTTAACTGTACTTACCAAAAAATTATACTTCTCTTTTGTAGATGTTACAGTTGACAGATACTTCTTCTATATCATATTATTTATTTATAGTCATTTTTCTGACTAAAATTTGATTTTTGCTGAAGTATTAGTATTTACTTAAAACTTCTTTCTAGAAAAAGTATATATGTAGTGTATTCTCTGAATATTCCGATATCTAAAATTGTGTTTTTCTCCCATATGTGACAGTTTTCCTGGGTATAGAATTAATTCTTGAGTTAATTATTTTCTCTTGAACTCTAAAACTGTTATTTCATTGTCTTCTAGCATTTAGAATTGTGAGTAAAATATCTGATTAATATTGTTGTCTGCTTTAAGTTGGTGTTGGGAATATCTTTTTAGATAACTTTCTGTCCACCTTTTTTTGGTAAAATTTCATTTTTACCTTTTAAACTGAAACATTTTACTAGAATAAGTTTAGATATTGAGTTTTATTTTCTTATACACTAATAATATTGCCTGGCATTTGGGGAGCCTTTGATTTTGAAAATTCAAGGCTTTAAAAAAAACAAGAAGAAAGCAATAACTCAGTGTAATTTTTTCCTCTTGTTTTCAAAACCATTATTTCTCCCCCATCTACTTTGTTCCTTTTCCTGGCAGTATTTTTGTTGTTGTTGTGTTGTTTTTTTCCCCTCAGTATCCTAGCTCAGGTCTTACTGAGATTGCCAATCATTACTTGATTTTTTTGGTAAATCTTTCTCCTTTTTCCTGCAGTAACTTTTAACTGTAATTATGTTTCTCATGCTGGATGAGAGAATGGGTGAGGTTTCTCTGAGTGTTTCAATTATTTTCCCTTGTTTGAGCTGCTGCATCCCAGTGATTTTCTGCCAGCTATCTTTTTAGATGGCACTGGGAGCTGAGATGTATTGTTGGAGAATAAACCAAGATTTTCTTAGTGTTTTTGGTTAGACAGAGTCAGGAAAGTTAACATAATTTTTTCTGACAGCTTAGAGATACTAATTGACTTACATGTAGGAAGAGCACTGATTCAAATGTATTCTTTTTAATGGCTGAGTAGGCACTGGCGACCCACTCCAGTACTCTTGCCTGGAAAATCCCATGGACAGAGGAGCCTGGTGGGCTGCAGTCCATGGGGTGGCTAAGAGTCGGACACGACTGAGCAACTTCACTTTCACTTTTCACTTTCATGCACTGGAGAAGGAAATGGCAACCCACTCCAGTGTTCTTGCCTGGAGAATCCCAGGGACGGGGGAGCCTGGTGGGCTGCCGTCTATGGGGTCGCACAGAGTCGGACACGACTGATGTGACTTAGCAGCAATACCCCATTGTGTATATGTACCACAGCTTTCTTATCCATTCATCTGCTGATGGACATCTAGGTTGCTTCCATGTCCTGGCTATTATAAACAGTGCTGTGATGAACATTGGGGTACACGTGTCTTTCAGTTCTGGTTTCCTCAGTGTGTATGCCCAGCAGTGGGATTGCTGGGTCATATGGCAGTTCTATTTCCAGTTTTTTAAGGAATCTCCACACTGTTCTCCATAGTAGCTGTACTAGTTTGCATTCCCACCAACAGTGTAAGAGGGTTCCCTTTTCTCTACATCCTCTCCAGCATTTATTGTTTGTAGACTTTTGGGTCGCAGCCATTCCGACTGGCGTGAAATGGTACTTCATTGTGGTTTTGATTTGCATTTCTCTGATAATGAGATGTTGAGCATTTTTTCATGTGTTTGTTAGCCATCTGTATGTCTTCTTTGGAGAAATGTCTGTTTAGTTCTTTGGCCCATTTTTTGATTGGGTCGTTTATTTTTCTGGAATTGAGCTGCAGGAGTTGCTTGTATATTTTTGAGATTAATTCTTTTTCAGTTGCTTCATTTGCTATTATTTTCTCCCGTTCTGAAGGCTTTCTTTTCACCTTGCTTATAGTTTCTTTTGTTGTGCAGAAGCTTTTAATTTTAATTAGATCCCATTTGTTTATTTTTGCTTTTATTTCCAATATTCTGGGAGGTGAGTCATAGAGGATCCTGCTGTGATGTATGTCGGAGAGTGTTTTGCCTATGTTCTCCTCTAGGAGTTTTATAGTTTCTGGTCTTATGTTTAGATCTTTAATCCATTTTGAGTTTATTTTTGTGTATGGTGTTACAAAGTGTTGTAGTTTCATTCTTTTACAAGTGGTTGACCAGTTTTCCCAGCATGACTTGCTAACGCATATATATGGAATTTAGAAAGATGGTAATGATAACCCTGTATGTGAGACAGCAAAAGAGACAGATGTATAGAACAGTTTTTGGGACTCTGTGGGAGAGGGAGGGGGGGATGATTTGGGAGAATGGCATTAAAACATGTATAATATCATATAAGAAACGAATTGCCAGTCCAGGTTTGATGCAGGATACAGGAAGCTTGGGGCTGGTGCACTGGGATGACCCAGAGGGGTGGTATGGGGAGGGAGGTGGGAGGGGGGTTCAGGATGGGGAACACGTGTACACCCGTGGCGGATGCATGTTGATGTATGGCAAAACCAATACAACATTGTAAAGTAAAAAAATAATAATGATAATAATAAAAAAATAAAAAAACCTTGAAAACTGAAAAAAAAAAAAAGGAAGAGCAGCACTCCTAAACAGAACAAGATGGTCATGGGTTTAGGAAGATGTATTTTTATTCAGAAATGATGCCTCTTTACATCTCTCCTGACAGCTGGTGCTAGCAACTCTCAATTCCGTCTCGTCTCTGGACCCAGCTCAAAGCTCTGGATTTGTTCTCTTCCCATACCTGAGCTGGAACCTTCTGTCACCCCAAAGTGCTTCATGCAGTCTTCCTCTCAAGCCCTCACTTCTCTCCCAAGGTATGTATAGGAGAAGGAGTGGCTGGAATCAGTACTTCTCTACTTAGAACATGATGGACACTTACTGCATATTGGTTGAATGAATGTCCTTCATTCAACCAGGGAAGTGTGCTTCCTCTTTGAAAGTATTGCTTTAAAAGGGTTGCTATTTCAGCATTTGTTTTCACTTTTCTCTCTCTGGACCTTAACCTTCCAAACACCTTGTGGCATCTCTATGGAATATACTTTAGATTCTTGACATATTATAGAACCTTTAAAATTACATTTTTTAGTTTATATTTCAGTGAGCAGCTGGGAGAGGAAGACCATCAAATGGCTTGAGTTGCCATCTTGATGCAGCAAACACTCTGGGTTACTTTTTAAAAAGGGCCAGTCGTACTTTAAACAAATAGTATTATTTTAAGGCTTGAGAAGATGTTGGTTGTGTTATGAGATAATAATACATATATAGAAGGCAGTAATTTAAATAAGGGATTTAAAGTCAGTAGTCCTTGTTGGTAAGATAGAGAGTGGTCTGTAGTGAAAAGAGTATTAGCTAATAGGTTGAAAGATTAAAATTTCTTTCCTTTTTTAAAAAATGGAACACATTTTTTCCCCATAGGTGGCAATCCTTATAAAATTTGGTACCAGATGTCGTGTTTGATTGCCTTCACAGAAAACAGGTTGAACATAGTTGAAGATTTGACAAAAGAGATTCTCCAAACTTAAAATTTGAGGGCAAATAAACCCCAAGATACGTAAAATACTAATCTCTTTTGGTGCTATATTATACATGTCATATATTAAATATAAAAAATAATCACATTCAACATTAATTTATTAGCAGTTATCAGACTTAAGTAAAAGCTAAATGAATTTCTTAGTAAGGTGGTTCCTTTTTTCAGTGTTGTTTTGTCTGTGTGGAAAGGACTTGCACTCTAATGGATGAACTGTGTGGCATCTGTTTTGGCTGCCGTGTATCCTATTTATTTTCTGCTTTAAAAGTTTTCTGTTTTATTCCTGGATGGTCAACTCTGAATAAGCCAAGTATTAACATAAGTATATGCCCCACCTCATCCTTTAGATTACAAGCTGCAGTTAAGGGTGGCAACCATGTTTTTGGGATCTCTCAGTAGCACTCATCAAAATGTATCATAATAGATTTTTTTTAGTATTAGTTGATTGAATTATTTAAGTCATATACTTGTTGTCGTCCTTTGGGATATGTGTTTTCATGAGAAAAATTTTAAATTATATAGGTATTTTGAAATGAAGTTGATGATCTTTAGAAATTTTATCAAAATGTGTGGTTTTTAGCATTACGTACACATTTTTGGACATGTAACATATACTATAAGAAGCAATTTGCCTTTTGTAATGAAACCTGTGATACAGACTCCTCTTGATTATATATAGAAATAGAAAAGCCTGGGTATCGATAGTCTGGAATGACCACAATATGATATTCTGGCAAATGTGGAAGACTTATTACTCAATGTATTTAAGAAGTTTCACATATTTGAGCCCCATGCTCAGAGTCTGGTGTAGTGAAAACACCATAGTTGATTATGATGCTTGTCACTGTTGAGAATGTGACACTCTGTAGATAATTTTCTTAGTTGTTGTGAAGTATCCACCAGGTTATCACTGAACTTTTTTCTAGTCCTTTATTATTTTTCTCACTTTTGAAGAAAAAGTTTTACATTTAGCTTTAAATAATATAGTAAAAGTTTCACATTTTTTTTTTACTGTATTAGGAATAGTATGTAAAAAAAAAATTTCAGTAAACTCAAACGCTTCTAATGAATTCATTTTCAGGTTAGCATATATATATATATTTTTTTTTTTTTTTTTTTTAAATACTGAAGGTGTTTTTTTAGACACAACCAAATTTTTAAGTTTGAGAAATACTCAAAGGGCCTCTTAATAGTAATGTAATGTAACTTTTAATTATAGTCCCTCAGTGAAGGATTTTTGAAACAGTGAAGTTCCTAGTTACTTAGATTAATTGGAATTTAGAGGTGAGACCTTTGGATAGACATTGTGGATGAAGCTTACTGTGATTTATACTTTAGTTTTTTAGCTTATCTAATTATTAGTCATATACATATTTAAGAACATGAAAGTAAGAAAATATAATTCTTGTAATACACCATTTGATATTTTTGCTACTGAACCTTTGGTGCTCAGATTCCATTCTCAGCAATATATTGTCTATCTATTTGTTTATTTTTTGGCTGTGTCATGCAACATACGGGATCCTAGTTCCCTGACAAGGGGTTGAACCCACACCCTCTACATCCAAAGGTTGGAGTTTTAACCACTGAACCACTGAACATCTTTTTAATTCTACAGTTTTTTTGTCCTCTGCACCTTGTCATAATGTCTCATACATGGTAAGTACATACAGTAATGGTGGTAGCTACAGTTTATATGGTACCTTACAGGATGCTGTTACATAGGTAGGGGTAATTTTCTTCTTCTTTTTTTCATTTTATAGGTGAAGAAACTAAAACACAGAAATTGAGATTTGCTTAGAGTAACACAAACCAGTAATTTTTAAAATTAATGGAGGCAGATGGTAATGAGTACATTCTAAAATGCCAAGGACTTTCCTTGCTGCCATCTGCCTTAGTTCTAGGGATAAAAAAAGAAAAAGCCAAAATGGTAGGGAACCAGAAAGGTAGTAAGTAGATTTAGGAGTACCCCAGGGAAATGTACTCCTCCTTTTAATTTCTACTTTTTTTAAACCAGTTAGCCATGATAACTTGAGAGAGTAGATAATGTCTTTTTGTTATTGTTGTTGTTAGATGAGTGAAACTTTTATTTTAAACATAAATTATCCCTGAGGCACTAGGGAAGTAGAAAATCTAGAGAGAAGTCTTTTAATTCTCACAAGGTAAAAGCTATGGGTCAACTAAGTAACTGAGAAAGTTAATGGTATATGTGTATAATTAAGTTTATAGGGCTCTCTTATTGAGATTTTAAAAATCTTGTTTAAAAACTATAGTGTCAAGTTAATATAAAATCTTAGAGCTTAAAGATGTTTATCCAATTGTGGTTTTCTTTAGATGAGAAAACTGAGGTGCAGAGAAGTCAAACCTTGCCCAGTGTCACAGAGCAGAGCCGAAAGTAAAGCTTGTATTTCCTGAGGTCCAGATTAGTGTTATTTCTACTTCAGACTTACTTTTTGGTAAGCTACTTTTAAATTACTTAACAGGTCTTTTATATCTTTTATTTGTTTGATCAGCATTCTTGCTTTGTGTCAAAATGAACTTTAAAATGAATTTTACTGATACTTCTGTGATGAAAATTTCAGTTCTTTGTTTAATTTTAGGTGAGTTAATGTGGGGAAAATCCTGGTATTCTGAAGATGTTGCGGCACAGTATTGTTTCCTGTTCAAATTACAAGTAACTTCAAGAATTTTCAGGAAGAAAAGAATTGAGATTGTTTTGTTTTATTTTTAAATCATGCCATCTGAACAGAAACATCTATTTTTTGATGAAAAACAAAATACTTTAAAAAAAGATTATGATGTGAAAAATGAGGTAGTTGATAGTCTGAGATCAAAAATTTCAGAACCAAAATTTCAGAACCAACTTAAACCAAACATTTCAGAAAGTAGTTTTCATTATGGATTAAAAAATGTGAAAATTGTTTTGCCGAAGATACATATTCCAAATGAAGTCCTATTAAAACATGAAGTTGACAAATACAGAAAATTATTTCAACATAAGCCACAGACTGCAAGAAAATCTATCAATGTAAAGACTGTAAGCTCTGTAGAAGAGTGTATGTTGCTTCATCAATCTGAGAGAGTTGACGAAGGTATAAAAATGTCTGCAAAAATACTCAATTTCAGTTGTTTAAAGTGCCGAGATAGCACCCGGTATAGCCCAAATGATTTGCAGAAACACTTTCAGATGTGGCACCATGGTGAATTACCTTCCTATCCTTGTGAGATGTGCAGTTTTTCAGCAAATGACTTCCAGGTATTTAAACAACACAGACGAACTCATAGAATCACTTTAGTAAAATGTGACATTTGTAACAATGAGAATTTATATACTTTATTAGACTTAACAAAGCATTTTTCATCCACACATTGTGTAAATGGTACTTTTCAGTGTGAAAAGTGTGAGTTCTCCACCCAGGATGTTGGCACATTTGTTCAGCATATCCATAGACACAACGAAATCCTTTATAAATGTGGTAAATGCCATTATATATGTTTAACCAAAGGAGAGCTTCAGAAGCACCTTTATATTCATTCTGGTACATTTCCCTTCACTTGTCAATATTGTAGCTATGGTGCTACCAGGAGAGAGCACCTTGTAAGACATGTTATAACTTTGCACAAAGAACATTTATATGCGAAAGAAAAACTGGAAAAGGACAAATATGAAAAAAGGATGGTGAAGTCTTCGGCAGGACTTAAACTAATACTGAAAAGATACAAGATAGGTGCATCAAGGAAGACATTCTGGAGACGCAAGAAAGTCAACAATGCAAGTGACAGAAGTATAGAAAAAAATACTCAAGTGCTTAAAAAAGTGAACAGAACACAGGCTACATCTGAAGACCCAGGCCATCTTGTTCAGGAACATGTAAATGAAGAAAAGCATGAAAGACTATACTGTGAGAATAATGATAAACCTGCTGAGTCAGAGTTGGGAAAACCAACTCTTGTGTCCACTGGACAATGTAATGGAGCTCAAGAGGGATCAAATTCTACTTCAGGTTTCTTGAAGACTGCTGTACAAGGACCTACAGTGTTAATGGTAAAAAACAACAGAATAACAATTCCTGCTAACTACAGTGCTAAGTTTATGGGCTTCAAGATGGTGGATGGAAAACAGCATATTGTAATAAAACTGTTGCCTACCACTAAACCGAATCCATGTGTACCAGGCTCACAGTCAGGTGCTGCAAGGGACAGTACTGCAGTTTTGCAGCCCCAGACTTTGGATGCCACTGCATTTTTAACAGGAGTACCAGCTGAGTTAAATGACACAGTTTGCATGAAAGCAGCTCCTCCATTTTCACCTTCATCTCCTGTACTTTCAGGGAAGGTAATTTCAGAAAAAGAAATGGCTTTGCTGTCTCAGACAAGTAATATTATTCCAGCAGTGGATGATGAAAAAGGTGTATCTCCTTCACCAGTAGAGTCAGACTTGATTACAGCATCAGTGAATTTGACCACAAAAGTAGAAACAAGAGATAATGTTGACTTATGGGGCAGTCATATTACTCAGTGTCACCCTGAGGTGTTAGGTACTACAGTTAAAAGTCCAGATAAAGTCAGCTGTACTGCCAAACCAAATTCATACAACAGTGGAGATATGCATAATTATTGCATTAATTATATCAACTCTGAGTTACCTGTTGAATCTTCCAGTCAAGGATCATTACCTTTTCATAATTACTCAAAAGTGAATAATTCTAATAAACGTCGTAGGTTTTCAGGAACAGCAATGTGTGAAAACCCTCAAAGAGAATCTTCATCCAGCAAGACAGTTTTAAGTGAGTCAGTTTTATCACCAGTGAAGAAGGAGAGCTCAAACCCAGATAGCCGGTTAGCATCTATTAGTCTTTTAAATAGTAAAGATGGAACTTTAAAAACACAAGCTGAAATCGAAGAACAGTGCGTTTTAGAAAAAGGACAGAACATTGATGGACAAAACCTATACACTAATGAAAATAAAAGTTCAGAGAGCATGACTGAAAAGCCTAAATGGGATGGCATTTCTAATGTTGAGTCACCTATGATGCCTAGGATCACATCTGTTTTCTCACTCCAGAGCCAGCAGGCATCAGAACTTCTGCCACCTGAACTAAACCAGTTACTTCTAGATGTATTAAAAGCAAAACCTGATGTGAAACAAGACTCTAGTAACATTCCAGATAAAGATGTTCCGCTTCAGTGTGCCCAGTCTTTTCAGGAACATGGGGGAGAAAACAAAATAGTTGAATCTTCAAAAGACTTGAAAGTACAAGGCCTTTTCCCGATTCCATCTGGTAGTATGGGGACTAGTAGGCCTACAGATGATCTGAATTTAAACTGTAGTGGAAAAGAAAAGCAAATGCTGTCACAGGATGTGAGAGATTCAAAGACCCCTAGAAGTTTCGGTTTTGGCACATTGCCTAAGACTCAGTCAGATGCAATAATTACACAGCAGCTCGTCAAAGACAAACTACGAGCCACAACACATTCTTTCTATGTGCATAATCCACTAAATTCAGAACCAAGAAAGGCTATATTTGTTCAGACTCCAAAATGCTTTTTGGTACCCATGCACTTTACTAATAAGCCTAGATTCCATGTTTCAAGAAGACCGTTGGTTAATACACAAGGTATCCCTGCTCCTCTCCTTTTAAACAAGAAACCGGGGATGATTTTAACATTTAATAATGGGAAACTTGAAGGTGTTTCTGCTGTCAAAACTGAGAGTGCTCAAGCTTGTGGAACTACAACTAAGGAACCTTGCAGAGCACCTTTCTTAAAAGTAGAACAAAACAGTAATTGTCTGACCCCTGCACTTTGTTCCAGCATTGGCAGCTGTGTGAGCATGAAAAGTAGCCCAGAAAATACTTTGTCATTTAAAGGCCCTTATATTATTAAAACGCCAGCAAATTCTTCAGTGAAAGCTGTTCCTACTCATATAATACCTGAGCATCAGGGCACTAAGTTGAATATCTCCGATTCAGTAAAACCACAGAACAAGATTTTTCCAAAACCACCTCTTTATACCTTTTTGCCTGATGGCAAACAAGCTGTTTTTTTAAAGTGTGTGATGCCAAATAAGACTGAGCTGCTTAAACCTAAATTAGTCCAAAATAGTACTTGCTTGAAAAATATACAGCCAAAGAAACCTGAAGGAACACCACAAAAAATATTGCTGAAAATTTTTAACCCTGTTTTAAATGTGACTGCTGCTAGTAATCTGTCAGTAAGCAACACTGGATCCTCATTGCAGAAAGACAGTGTACCATCTAACCAGACTACAGGACAGCAGAAAGAGCCAGAATCTTCTAGAGATGCCTTACCCTTCTTACTAGATGATATGATGCCAGCAAACGAAATTGTGATAACTTCTACTGCAACATGCCCAGAATCTTCTGAGGAGCCAATATGTATCACCGACCATTCAGAGGCCAGGGTATTAAGGTGTAAAACAAATTGTACAATTGAGAGAAACTTCAATAAGAAAAACACTTCGAAAAGAAAAGTTTCAAGAATAAAAAATCATGTAAGAAGTCAAGATTCTGAAACTGCTTTTGTATCTAGAAGCAGAAACTGTAAACGCAAGTGTAGAGATAGTTACCAAGAACCTCCAAGAAAAAAAGCCTTACACAGAAAGTGTAAAGAAAAAGCAAAGCCTGAAAGTATCCCTGAATCATTTGAATTCAACAGACCTAGGCTTTCAAAAGATACAGTCAGAACTCTGCGGCTTTTCCCCTTTAGTTCCAAACAGCTTGTGAAATGTCCTAGGAGAAACCAACCAGTTGTAGTTTTGAATCATCCTGATGCAGATTCCCCAGAAGTAGTAAATGTAATGAAAACTGTTGCTAAATTTAATGGACGCGTTCTTAAGGTTTCATTGTCGAAGAGAACTATCGATGCTTTACTGAAGCCCGTTTGTTGTAACCCTTCTGAAACAACTTACGACGATTTTCCTAAGAGGCACAAAACATTTAAACCTGTTAGTTCTGTGAAGGAAAGATTTGTGCTAAAGTTAACTCTCAAAAAGACAAGCAAAAACAATTACCAGATTGTGAAAACTACCTCTGAAAATACTCTGAAGGCTAAATTTAACTGTTGGTTTTGCGGTAGAGTATTTGACAATCAGGATGCTTGGGCTGGTCATGGACAGAGGCATTTAATGGAAGCTACTCGTGATTGGAACATGTTAGAATAATTACCAAGGAAAAGTAAAATTACCTTAGAAGAAAATAGTGAGTTGGGTTACTCCATGCAGACATTTTTTACTTCAATATAGCACCAAAATTAAACATTTAAAAGTTGGCTGTATTTCATGGATGAGCAAAAGTTTCAGTGTTGCATTTGAAAATGCACATTAGTTGCATCACTGCACATTAGTTTTGAAAGAAACTAATCACAGATTTACCTTGATTTAATTTTTTTAAATATGTGTTTTTGGGAAGTTAAGGCTAAAGAAAAGTATGGTGAAACAGTTTTCCCAGTTTAGTGACTGTTAGTAAAGAGAGTAGCAGCTGACAGCCCCATTCCCTCTCTTCCACTAGCCTTATGAATCTTGATAACTATAGCTCCTCTGAAAAGGTTGAGAGCTCTTTCACTATGCAACCGAAGGAGTTTCTCGTCATTCATGAAGATACTCTAAGAGAGCTTAGGTAAAGAACTTAACTCTCCTGCAAGATGTAGTTCTTTTGAAGGTAACTAGGCTCCGTTGAGAGTACATTTAACTCACTACAATTACACCTCATATGATGCTTGGTAAAAGTTTTTGATGAGTAGGTCTTTTTTCCTTGTAAGCTGTCTCGCACGTCATTGAGTGGAACACCTTTCCAAGGAGATTTTCTTTTTCTAAATGGCGCTCGTGTTGCAGTAGATGGGCAGTCTTGAGAGAAGAATTAACCTCTATTCATCTAGTTTGAAGTTCATTTAAAGAACTTGAATATTTTTCTGAATTTGATTATACTCACTTTTGGCATTCCTTTGATTTAAGTTGTTTGTCCCATCGTAAACCAAGTGGCCAATTTTTTTCTTAGTTGCCATCCCTTTAAAAAGTGAAACGTAGAAGCACTTCCAAGGGAATGGCTTTTCTCAAAAGTTAAAAATTACTCCTCAGAAACAATATTTTGAAGCAAGATTAACAAAGTAAATCATACTTTTGCGTTTATTATTAGTGTCTGAATATGTCCAATTGGGACAAACCATTTTTTGTTAGCAACGTTTCAGTATGACTGACAACCCAAAGCAGATTATGTACTGGTTGTTTGCAGTTGGAAATGAAGAAGCATTAATAGTGGACTCAGTGACAATGCATAAAACTTCAGGACAGATTCTGAAGGGATATGCCCAACAGGTAGAATTTTAAAAAGGAATGTTTTCATGACAACAGAATCATTGATTTAAACTTCTCACTTTGTAAGTTTGGGTCAAATTTTGTTGGATCATTGGATAATGGGGTTCTTGTATTAAAAAATTACTATATAATTTTTGTTACATTGTTACTACAAGTGTTATGATGTTTTTCATTGATTGAATGAAAACTTCAGGGCTTCTCTTCTGTATATAACAAAGAATTTAAACCTGTACATATTTTTGTACCTTTCAGTTATGTAAATTTTGCACAGAAAGTTTTTGAGATAAAAAGTTTATTTTCTTTCAATTTAGTTCTGTGCATGCACTAATAAAACTCATTGTTTAATTTAAAAGGAGTATATAAGACTTTACCCATGTTATTTTGGGGGGTTTTATTTCAGATGTATAATTTTTTTTTTATATAAATTCAGTTTTCAGGGATTGAACACTATTGTTAGCAAGTGCCTAAAAGATGTGAAACAGTTTACATACGTCAACTGTAACATTAGGTCCCAAATGGGCCTTTTTCCCCAATAGTTTTATTTTAAAGAAAGCCATACATAGACGCTTCAAGCTATCTTGCTATGCACATTATACATGTACTGTTTTTGTGCAGTTTGTCTACTTTCTTAGAAGTGAAGTATTTTTTGTATAAAACCTGTTACAATTGTGTTTCTTAAATTGAGCCTAAGAATGGAGTTGGTTGGAAATATACAATATATATTAATAATGTGTATGGTGTTTAAAGACTGGTAAGCATTGTTAATTTCTGTAACAAACGTTTTTTCCATTAAATTTATCTTAAGTTTGTGTTTACATATTTTTCTTTTACTGTGCTGAATTCAGATAGGAATTTTATTCTAGTGAGAAATATTTAGTTTTCAAAAATTTTTTTTTTCAGTGCTAGTGAATGCAAAATAAAATGTGGGCTTCCCCCGCCTCCAAAATTATAGGTGAGATTTTGTTCGAGAAGGGTAGTACGTATTACAATTTAACTATGCTGGTAAAAAAAAGAGCCACAGAGAGACGTCCCTGGCTGTCCAGTGATTAAGACTTCGCCTTCCAATGCAGGGGGGATGGGCTTGATCCCTGGTAGAGAAGCTAAAATCCTACATGCCTCAGGGCCAAAAGACCAAAACAGAAGCAATATTGTAACAAATTTAATAAAGACTTTAAAAATGGTCCACATCAAAAAATCTTGAAAAGACACAGAGAGGGTTATGTTGTTCAGTACCCTAATGACAATAAAACTGAAATGTGGCTGTGTTATGGTTAGATTCACCTGTGAATACAGAAGGGAGAGGAGGAACTATCTTGCCACTGTTTGCAGCAGTATAAAAATATACTTTAAAAAATTAATGCTAATGTTGAAATACATATTTTTTGCCTTAAGGTTTTAAAAGCTATTTTAATAAACTTCATGCACCAGTTCTGCTGCTGCTGCGCAGCCCACCAGGCTCCCCCGTCCCTGGGATTCTCAAGGCAAGAACACTGGAGAGGGTTGCAATGTCCTTCTCCAATGCATGAAAGTGAAAAGTAAAAGTGAAGTTGCTCTGTTGTGTCTGACTCCCAGCAACCCCATGGACTGCAGCCTACCAGGCTCCTCCGTTCATGGGATTTCCCAGGCAAGAGTACTGGAGTGGGGTGCCATTACTGCTGCCCTGCAAATAGCTTCATTGGTAGTATCTTTCTAGATTCCATACATATGTGTTAATATACAGTATTTGCTTTTCTCTTTCTGACTTACTTCACTCTGTATAATTGGGTCTAGGTTCATGCACCTCATTAGCACTGACTCAAATGCTTTCCTTTTTATGGCTGAGTACTGGAGTGGGTTGCCATTGCCAGTTCCTCTAGTTGGTACCTTTCATGAGTTTTTTTTTTAACTTAGGTTATTCTGATGGAAAACCTACTTGGAGCCTCTATTGCCATAGCAGGAAATCTGAAAATAGAAACCTCTATCCTTCTTTTCTCCTGGCTGAAAGTTAGCTAAAGAAGGTTTTCCAAAACAGTATTCATTAATTCAAAGTTCTTAATACAACTGGAAGAGTTAGTGTTACTTTTTCAATCCAACTCCTGGGTAAGGAGTTTTTCATTTTTTCCTACTTCTCCATTGAAAAGGGCCTGTTTGTCATTTACTTAAACTAATAGTTTAACTCTTCAGAATTTACTGTCTTACTAAGTATTCAGCACAGATTGAAATGTAATTATTTTTAAGAATTTCATTTTTATTAAGGAGTCACCAAGATACTTCAGTAAAGGATCTTAACAAATAACTTAGGCTTTGTGGGCCATTAGTTTCTGTTATAACTACTTAACTGTTATACTG
Organism: Bos javanicus; assembly: GCF_032452875.1. Taxonomy (NCBI): domain Eukaryota; kingdom Metazoa; phylum Chordata; class Mammalia; order Artiodactyla; family Bovidae; genus Bos; species Bos javanicus. The sequence goes on from NC_083893.1 coordinate 17,408,248, forward strand.
AAACAGCAATAGACAACATGTGAATGAGTGTGCCTATGTTTTAAAATTAGAATATAATTGCATGTGTTAGTTTCTTCATTTTATTAAAACTTTGTTTAAAAAAATTGTCAGTGGGCTTAATCTGGCCCATCAGATGGTTTTTCCAGCCCTTGCTTTCTCTGATAGATGTGTTCTTAGATTGAGATTTTTATTCAAAATAGAAGTTTAAGAGAATTTTTTGTGATGCACACCAACTATACAAAAGGTTCAAAGTTTTGAAACTAAAATGTGTGTCGATATGGTTACCACCATAGATGTATTTGTTCAAAAATGTAGTGAAGGTGATGAAAATAATTAGTAGATAGGTCTTTTGTGTGCTAAGAGTAATGCAATTCATGGAGGGATCAAAAATCAAACAGTTGCTATGAGAATTTATGTTCAGGTTAGATGAGAAATAGATACTGGTTCTTTTAGTGGTTTGAAATCCCTAGTGAGAAAAAGTAATAGAAATTGTTTAAGATGGAGGGAAATGGAGGTGAGCTGAAAATAGAATATAGTATAAATTCTGTGCAGCTCACTTATGATTTTTTCTTGGTAAGTGATTCCTTTTCACATTGACATCTGCTTACTGAGGATTTGTCCCATTTGTGTTGAGGTATTGGCTCTGTTCCTTGCCACAGCCTTTGTTATGAACCTTGTTTTGAGCAAAGTGCCTTGGGGAATCTCATCTGGTGAAGATTACTGAGGGATGTTTGTTAAGAGTGTGGTATTTGCAGAAGAATTTCCCTATAGTGGAGAATTGAAAAATAGGATCAACTTGGTTGATTTTGGTGTTCATTGCTTTAAGTATGCTCCCTTTAATAACTGGAAAATTAAGTAAATATCTTAGAAGAGGTGTTTGATAAAGTCTTTGAATTATTTTTTGATTATTTCTCTAAAATGGTTTCTGTTAATAAATGCCTCTAGTTTAAAAGTCTTTTTTCTTTAAAAAGTGAATATCATAAATTATGATACTGTAAATTTGAATAGGACTTCCCAGGTGGCTCAGTGATAAAAAGAATTTGCCTGCACTGTAGGAGACATGCATTATATCTCTGGGTCAGGAAGCTTCCCTGGAGGAGATGGCAACCCACACCAGTATTCCTACCTGGGAAATCATGGTTGAATGAGCCTGGGGGACTACATAAGAATTGGACATGGGTTAGCAACTAAACAACAAACCTGAATAATGTAGGAAGAATGTTAATGTACTTCAGTTTTGAAAATCATGATTTTAGTCAATGCCAAGAATGTACTTATTTAAAAATGCTAATTGCTAGTAGAGACATTTTTAATATGTTAGAAGAAGATTTCTTCCCTAATACTTTAGAGTCCTTCAACCAAAAATGAAGGTTATATTCAGGTTGCAACTCAAATTGCCTCTTTCATTTAAGAAATGTAGGTGCCTGCTGTCATCAATTATTTCACATTACTAATATTGTTACTGTAGGAAAGCAAAATGAAAACTTGGAGAGAGTTTTGCAAATGACTATTTCAATATTTTGAAAATCCAAAAGAGTACACTGAGAAATAGTTAGCTTTGTGAACACTTAACAGTAGTCATTTGGAAGGCAATAAAGGAAGACCCATTTATAATAGTCACAAAATAAAAATCATGTGAATCTGCCAAAAGGAAAAGCAAGCTGGGAGAAATACAATGTTTCTGGGTGTAAGATTAAATGTACCACTCTTTGGTAGGTCTCATTTTTCATGCCTGTGCCCCGCAGATGGCTTATATCAAACAGGTGGTGGCAGCTGGGTAGTCGTGCTCATTGCGCCACTCGCAATTCCTGCAGTATAAGGGACAGGACAGGACAGCTACAGAAGTGTGTAGCCCCACTTTACCCCACAGTCTTGCAGCAGACCTACCTGCTCTGTTTAGATTGGCAGTCATGTGACAGTTTACATCTCTCCCAGGTTTCTGGGGCAGAAGAGCTATTGTATATACATTAACAGCTAGTGAACCTTGGCACATTCTAGTCTCCTTCCATGCCCTCCCCAACCACCAACACAGCTGTTTGACAGGGAGCATTCAATGAAGAGCCAAATTCCCAACACTCCCTCACCCCACAACCTGCTCTATAGCACAGAGGCACAGAGTTTCTATTCAGGGGAAGGATGGAGTGAGCATCAAAGACTTGGTAACACACTGTCTGTTGCAAGGGGCCTGACTTTATCTGGATCAGATTGGAGTAGTTTGTACCTTATAGTATTGAAAACAGTAGAGCAATCATCTAGCAATTATTGAAGGCTAACAATTGCTAGTGATACCAGTAGCTATCAGTGAGAAGCTTAAAGCTGAGAGAGAAAATCTGGATAAAATTACAGACATCCCTTGTAATCAGAAAGGATGTGTGTGTGCTCGAGTCTGCAACCACATAAGAACAACTCTGGCTGAATGTAGGGCAAAACTTGTAAACTCCCTGAACAGTGAAAGAAATTCCAAGCCATACACAAATCCAATGTAAACGGTGTAAATCTCACTGATTCAGGAGTCTTAAGCACAACCTCTGATCAATCAGAATGTATGTGTGTTAGTCACTCAGTCGTGTCCTACTGTTTGTGATTCCATGAACTAAAAAGCCCACCAGGCTTTTCTGTCCATGAAATTCTCCAGACAAGAATACCGAAGTGGGTAGCTATTTCTTTCTCCAGGGGATCTTCCCAACCCAGGGATCGAACCCAGGTCTCTTGCATTGTAGGTGGATTCTTTACTGTCTAAGCTACCAGGGAAGCCTGATCAATCAATGGCTAATGACTAGATAGTGTCGACTCAGAAGCAACCCCTAGGCAGTCAGACTTAAGGATAAAACTGAGGGGAAAACAAGTTGACATCAGAGGCTGCATATTGTGGGGATAGACTTGAATTAGTTCAGCCAAGTTACTAAAAGTCCAGAGTAGGGGAGGAGTATCCAGAGATCTGTAATATTATTATAATAACTAAAATTATAAAAACTAAACTGTCTAGTTTTCAACATAAAATTAGACATTCAAAGAAAGTGTGACATACCAGGGAAAAAGGCAATAGAAACTTCATTTGAGGGGTTCCAGATGTAGAGTGAATGTTAAGCAGCTATTATAAATATGTTCAAGACCTAAAGGAAACCAGATTTAAAGTATTTAAGTATTTCTGACAGTGTCCTATCAAGTGGAAAATATCAATAAGATAGAAATTACAAAAAAAGAACGAAATTTTTTTAGTTGAAAAGTACAATGACCAAAGTGAAAAGTTTACTAGAGAGGCTCAACTGTTGATTTGAACTGGCAGAAGAATCAGCAAATCTTCAGATCAATAAGAGATTTTAAATACAAAGCACAGACAGAAAAAAGAATAAAGAAAAGCGGTCACACCACATACACAAAAATTAAAATGGATTATAAACCTAAATATAAGCAAAAACTATAAATCTTGTAGAAGTAAGATTTATGACCATTGTTTAGTCAAAGCCTTAGATATGACACCAAAATCACAAGTGAAAAAATGAGAGAAAAAAGATACCTCAGAGTTTTATTGGAAGACACTGTAAAGTTGATCTGTTTCACCTAGTTTGGATTAATACAGATTTGATTTCAATTTTCATTTTTTAAAAACTTTGCTCTACATAGCTTTATCTCTCCACCCCCAATGCTATTATTGTCATAGATTATAGCTTTATAAATTGTGTGCCCATCAAGGCAGATTTATAATTACTACTTTATGCATTTTTCTTTTAAATTAGAAGGGGAAAAAGTTACAAATAAAAATTACATAGTATTTTTTGTCTTTTATATTTACCTATGCTGGTGTTTGTATTTACATTTATCAGTTCTGTGTTTTCTTTGTGTAGAATTGCATTACTAAGTAGTATCGTTTAAACTCGAAGGACTTTATTTGGACAGCAGATCTGCTAGCAATGTTTACTTGAAAATGTGCTAACTTTTCCTTTTTGAAAACTAGTTTTGCTGAATATAGAATCCTTGAGTGGCAATTTTTTCTATGCAGAACTTCGACTATGTCATCTCACTGCCATTTGGCTTCCATGGTTTCTGACAAGAAATCAGCTGTTAATCTTATTGAGATCCCTTCATATGTGAAGAGTCACTTTGCTCTTGCTGCTTTCAGGATTCTCTGTCTTTCAATAGTTTGATTATGATATTCCCGGTTTTTTCCTTTTTTTTTTTTTTTTTTTTTTACAGTTTATCCTACTTGAAGTTCATGAAGCTTTTTGGGTTGGTAGACCTTTTATTTTTTGTAAATCAGATTGGGGGAGTTTTTATTATTCAAATATTCTTTCTGATGCTTTTTCTTCTCTGCTTCAGAGACTCACGTTTTGAATACACTACTATGCTTGATAGTGTTCCAGAGGTCTCTAAGGCTCTGTTCATTTCTCTGTTTATCTTTCTCTTCCTTAGTATAGACAGTGTTAATTGATTTATCTTTAAGCTCATGGATTCTTTCTTCTGCCTGCTCAGATCTGTTGCTGAGCCCCTCTAGTGAATTTTTCATGTCAGTTATTTTACTTTTCAACTCTATATATAAAGTTATAGAATGAACTTGCAGAAAGTCTGTATCTGTATACCTCTCTTGTTGGAATTTATGTTAATCTTGAGCTCAGAAAAAGGGGAAGGGAATGGCAACCAACTCCAGTTTTCTTGCCTGGAGAATTCCACGGACAGACCATGAGGTCGTAGAGAGTCAGACACAGCTGAGCAACTAACGCACACACACACACACAAAGGAACCATTACATCCCCCTTATCTGTACTTATGAATATCATACATTATTATTTTATTTTCTACATATTAAAATTTTAAACAGGACATAATTGTCAAGCACCGACAGTAGACACCCTAGTTACATTAGTGCACTGGGACTATTGTGGTGGCCTAAATTTTTAGCAGCTTTGTTTTATCCAAGAATATAATTTTCTTATTTTGGAAGTAAAGTGTTATTTTCTTACATGACCGAAAATACTTTACGCCTTTTTTTTTTTTTTTAAATAGAGACATTTATTTGGAGAATATTGGTAACATATTCTCAGCCTCACCAGATATTAACAGTTCATCAGTTCAGGCAATAGAACAAGTCCTTGTGAGCTTCTTATAAGGAAATCCACAGCTTCCTCATCTGTTTTATTACTGGATGATTCATAATCCAAAAATATGAACTTTGGGGGCTTTTTCCTTAAAAGTGGAAGTAGGGAAAATATCTGAAGCAATGATGTTGATGTCCTTTTAAAAATGTTTTTCAATTTACGAAACTTTAACTGCATATTTCAGTCTTGTGGAATCTTTTGTGTTATTCTGACTGTCAATAAGAACCAGGGGATTGTGTTGATGATTCTTGATCATTTCAGCAACACTTCCAAAGTACTAGAACAAGAAAACATAGATGAATTATACAGTGGAATTTGGAGAAGGAAATGGCAACCCACTCCAGCATTCTTGCCTTGAGAATCCCAGGGACGGGGGAGCCTGGTGGGCTGCCGTCTATGGGGTCGCACAGAGTTGGACACGACTGAAGCGACTTAGCAGCAGCACATTGGAGTTTATATTAACCTTGAGCTCTACTCCTCCCGTATTCTCCCACTCTTTCAGGTTAGTCAAAGTTACTATTCCCAGCTGACTACAAAAAAGACTAAATTAACAAAGGCCACAACCTTTGAGGTGTCAGACCCTGGCCAGTCAATAAGATTAAAAACACAACTGACATCCTCAATTAGTATAACTACTTAGAGAAATTACTTTGTTAAGTTATGCTGTAATATTTTGTTTTTTATTTAGCATCAAGTATAAAACTGTCATACATTGAATTTCTGTCTATCTTTATAAAACATAGACTGTTATGTTGCATGTCTTAGATACAAGGATTGATGTAATAAATTAATCTTAGAATTTAGTGTCAAGAGAGTTATTTCCCAGATTAATTCATGTTTTGTTTTTGTGTTCTTTTTTTTTAACAAGAAAAACTTTATAAACCCTCATATATCCATTTTTGCTTTAGCTCCTAATAAATTTAGAGCTAAATTAGTGTCTAATTAATAATGGAATTTCATGCGAAGCTCTATTACATACTTATTTTTCTGTATATTAATTTCTATTGTCTATTAGTTTTAATTTAAGGCTATCACAATTTTTTTCTGAAAAGTAATCAATGTTTTAAATGAAGGATATAATAAATGTAACACAGACCATGAAATGATATGCATCAATTATACAAAAGTGCTACAAGCTCGCAATTATCAAATAAAGCCTTTTAGGGTCATTTTTAAAAAAGTGATAATTGTTTTGCAACACTGCTATATAATTTAACAATAATCATCAATTGATTTTCTTTTAGTTTTTCATATAAAGATAAACATCTAGAATTAAAAATGTTTAAAGGCCTCATTAATTATTTGGATAACTTCCAAATATTATACATTAAATAAATATTCAGAATACTCATCAGTTTTTCAAATGAAACACCAGTTGTTTTCTAGATAACTGGCTCCTGAATACTAGGTCAGGGAGGAGAGGTAAGAGACAGAGGCTTTCAAGTACCTTTAGTCTTTATTTCTTACTTTCTCTTCATTTCCCCCTCCTGTACTTGCCAGTGAATTTTTTGTGATACTCATAAAGACATTCATTCTGTTTGTTTGGCACAGCATATTGTTAAACTGAATGCAGTTGGAGGCTAAATTTATGGACTAACAAACCAAGCAATGAAATAGCACAACCTCTTTGCAGTGAATTCCAAATGAAAAAGTGTGTTCTGAACCCAGGAAATATGGGAGAGAGTTGCTACACAAATAAGCACCTCACTCTGTCCTTATATACTCTTCTGAATATTTTTGAGTATTACTTTGTTGCAGTTTGGGGATTGAAATATTTGAAGTAGGGGGTTGAGCTGAGTTGAAATATATGAAGTAAGGAGTGGAGTTGAGGCCTTTTTGTGATAATTTTTGTTATTTAAAATACTTTTAATATCCCATATTTAAGATATAGCCTTTACACATATTTCTGATTTAATTGAATAAAGAATTGAGCATAACTTAGTTGCAGTTTCCCCTTAACACTCTTTTTTTCTGTCTACATTAATTCAGTGTATTTGAAATAGTCACACATGGACCAAAAAACAATGTGTTTGATAACTCAAAATCCATGGTCAATAAAATAAAGCAAATATAGCATATCAAAGCAATAAAATACTCAATATATATCCACATAATGCTGAAACAGTTGCAAAAAAGTTAATCATGTAGTTATTTTTTCTACCCCAAAATATTCAAACACAAAGACAGACTTTTTAAGATGTCCACATGCTTAATATCATATAACCAAAGTTTTCATGTTTCAATTCAAATTTTCAGTATCTGTGACAAATAATATTTTTATTATAGATAATTTAAGTAAATGTTTTAAAGGACTGTCATATTTCTAGATGCTAGTATAATAATATGTGTTTACTATTATTATATGTGTTTATGTGTTTATCTTAATATCCATAGGCCAGATATCTGGGGAGTAGGGTGACACTCTGGTCTATTCATTCTGGGATAGGGATGAAGATTCTTTAAGCCAAGAAGAATCATTGTTTACCAGAGTTTTCTAGCAGGACAAGGAAGTCCAAAGCCCCTCTAAGAGCTCAAAATTTATCTGAGAGTATTTCAGGACCACTAAAAAGGACAGCTCCTGCATCCACCTTAAAGCCTTTTACAGAAGTATTGGATTAGAAGAGAAATTACTGACCTCTTCACCAGTTTTCTTTCGGCCCAAAGCATATTGTTTTGTTGCTTCAATAAATCGCACAGGTATATTATATACTCTCTTATTAAAAAATACAACTAATGTATATGGCTGTTTGGAATCATGGCCAGAGCTCTTCCGAATAAGAAATGATCCATCCTGTTTATTAAAAGAATAAGATTAGTGTTAACTTGTATTTCCATAGGTTAAAAATCAGCTTATGAAAATACCTATCAGTTCAGTTCAGTCGCTCAGTCGCGTCCGACTCTTTGCGACCCCATGAATCGCAGCACGCCAGGCCTCCCTGCCCATCACCAACTCCCAGAGTTCACTCAGACTCACATCCATCGAGTCAGTGATGCCATCCAGCCATCTCATCCTCTGTCGTCCCCTTCTCCTCCTGCCCCCAATCCCTCGGTAATTATTTAGGTATATGATTTTTATTATTGATTAGAACTTGTTTTATTTTCTAAGAAAATACTTCAGTAAAATATATACTTATAGAAAACTCTGAATGAGGTCAGTGCTAGCTTTTTGAGGCACTGAAGATACTAAATTTATAGGATCTGGAAATGTGTGAAGAGACACATTAAGGTCAAATCTAAGGGGCACTCTTGAACTAGGAACCATGTTCACAAGTTACCTATGAATAATAAAACATATCAGACAAATTCTATTCAAAAGCACTGTAAGAAGAAAGAAGACATTGGGAACCAAAACATTTCAACTGATAGCACATGGAACTCTGCTCAGTGTTATGTGGCAGCCTGGGTGGGAGGGGAGTTTATGAGATAACGGATACATGTATATGTATCCATATATCTATATGTATGGCTGAGTCCCTTCACTGTTCACCTGTAACTATCACAACATTATTTGTTGATCAATTGTACCCCAATACAAAATAAAAAGTTTAAAAAAATGTAACATGGCATTCCAAATTTAATTAAATATCTTTAAAAATATTATAGAATCATAAATTCAAAAATTATGAACAAAAAGTGGACAAAAAACAGCAAAGAAAAATACAATGAGTTGATTAAACTCAGGAAAGAAGTTGAAGAGAAAGCAAAACTATCTCAGAAATGAAGAAGAAATTATAAGGAGGGCATGGCAACCCACTCCAGTATTCTTGCCTGGAGAATCCCCATGGACAGAGGAACCTGGCAGTCCATGGGGTTGCAGAGAGTTGGACAAGCACACATCATCAGGGTGACAACTGTGCCAATATAGGCTGAGGACAGAATATGAGATTTAAAACAGACCTTGTTTGATCTGTATAATGCCTCTTCGGCTGACTTTCGATCACAGGCACCAGCATACCATGGTTTACAGTGAACATCCGCTTCCTGTGAATGAGAAGGCATTGTTAAGCATGAGATGGCACTTCAATGACACTGTAGTTTCTGGGCACTAGAAACAAAGTTTGCATCACCAGAAAGACCTAACTACATTTGGACCAGTAATCTGAAAATGAGTTTTATGCTTTTGCTCAGCCACAAGGATTACATAATTTTCCCATTTGGCCTTAGGGGCTGGACTTAATAATACTTGAACGTAAGAACTAAGTCCTGCCAGATTCCTGAACCATTTATTCCTTTCTCCTAAATAAGTTACCATCTCCCTTTCTATTATGATCTTATTGTTGTTGCTATGTGGACTATTCTGTAATTTACAAAGCATGTTTACAAATATTATCTTATTTGATTCTTATAACCACTTTGAAGGCAAGATAAATATCTGCCATCATCCTTATTTTAAATTTGAGAAAGCTTAGAGACTCGCCCTTTCTCTGTCTTTTTTTAAAACTGCTATTTTATGTGTTTTAATATCATATGCCTCCACAGATCTATTCTGAGAAAATTACATAGTTTAAATAGAATCTATGTGAGAGGGAGAACAATAAAAACAGCACACTTCTTTGCTAGTTTTGAAGAAGCACCAATGGTTATTTATGGCATCCAGAATACAAATTAGAATAAATAGAGCAATGTCTTAACAATTGGGGGGGAAAAGTGTATTCTGTACCCATCAGCAAATGACAACTCACAAGCCAACTTAAAATAGAATCTGTTCTCAAGTTTCACTTCCAAATCTCTCTTATAAGAAGGCATGCCCTTTCCTGCAGTTTATGAGTTCATTTCATACCTGTTCTGACAAACTAGAGTTAGATGAAAAGCTGGGTAGTGGGCCATCCACGGTTGGGCTTCCCCCTTCTGGAAATCCTGAAAAGGGTTTGAAAAGTCAGTGGATCCTGTTATATCTCGATCAGTTACTATGCCTGTATGTCAACACTGTGCTGGGTGCTGCAAGGAGCACACACACTGACAAATCACACACATGAAAAATCACACACACCAAAAGATCCTTAAGAGTATTGCTTCTCAGAGTGTGGCCTGAGGACCCTGGAGATCCCCAAGATTCTTTCAGGGGATTTGCAAGGTCTTTTCTAAATACATATCTCTGTGAAGCCCAATTTTCTTCGTATACTTCAACCGGTAAAAGACACTGTAACAGGTTGAATGTAGACGCAGATTTGAGAATTCGGCTGTGTCTGTTACTGCAGGCATTTAAGAAATTTTAAAAGTGTAAAGCGATGCCACTTCTCACTAAATCTTTTTTTAAATATAATTTTTTCATAGAAATATGTTACTTATATTAACATGTAATAAGTTTAATATTTTTTAAATGGGTTTAATTTTTTAAATGTCTTTTAATTAATACATTAAATATTACTAGAAAGAAACACATAAACCATAGTTCTTTGGGTCTGCAATGCTTTTAAGAGTGTTAGAATGGTCCTGAGGTCAAAATGATTGAGAATTGCTGCCTTAAATACAAACTCCATCTAAATGTGGAGACATGAAGTGGAGAAAATACTTGGCTGTATTCATTCATTCAAAAGCTTTGGGAATATACAGCAGTCAACAAAACAGCAAAATATCCCTCCCTCCTCGAGCTTAAACTTTAATGGAATGAGATAGACAATAAAGATATAAGTAAACATACATATAATATTACAGACTCATAGTGCTATGAAGAATAGACAGGGGAGCAGGTGGCGGATAGCTTTGGGCAAGTAGTATGTTTATATAGACAGGTCAGGGAGACTTCACTGAGGTGCACTTGGGTAAGATCTGCAGTTGGAGAGGGAGCAGGCATGTGTATATCTCAAGGAAGGATGTTCCAGGTATAGGAAACAGTGAATGCAAGGGCCTGGCAAATTTGAGGAATAGAGAGGGAGCCACTGTGCCTGGAGTGCAGTGAGAAAAGGGGACAAGAATAAGGAATGAAGTCAGACAGGAGGTGGGGAAGGAGCAAGGTTTGTGGGGCTCCTGGGACACTTAACATGACTTGAGCTTTAACGAGCATGGCATGGGAAGCTTTTGGAGGGTTTTGAACCGAATAGTAAAATTGTCTGCCTGTCTTTTAATAAGGTCACTCTGGCTCTAGGGCTGAAAATAGAGAGAAGGGGGTAAGAACAGAGAGAGGAGACCAATTGAGTGTTGCAAACCCAGACAGGAGATGATGGTGCCTTGAAGCAGATAATATCAGTGGGAGTAGCAACAGTGATTGGATTCTGAACATATTTTGAAGGAACAGTTGAAAGGAGTGTGAAGAAAGCAAGCGAAGAGTCATGGGTGACTAAGGTTTTGACCAGAGCAACGAGAGTCGTCCTTCCTTAGGAGGGAAAGTCTGCAGGAAAAACAGGATTAGATGAACCAAGTGCTTCAGATAAAAGTGTCCTGGATGTTCAAAGGTGAGAGCCACCATTGTTAACAGGAGGGAGCAGTGTGGCAGGCCCAGCAAGGTTAGGTATGAAGGAAAGCTGTCTTCTAACAGGTGGGGACAATATTCCCAGATGGGAGCACCATAAGAGGTGGTCACGTGCTTCTAAGGTACATAGTACAAGGTGGCTAAGGGTTTCCACAGTTTGGGCAGCCAAGGGAGTTCCAGGCTGACATTTTCTGATCCCTGGATATACGCTAAAACGAGTCTTAGCTCATTTTCCCCTCACATGTGCCCTATGTAGGAGGAGCTCTCAGACCCTGTTTTATAGATAAGGTCTTCCTTGGCCACTGCAGCCCTCACTGCCTCCATTCCTCTCTGTGCCCACCCCCTGCCACTTTGCTTCATTTTTCTTTACCGTATGACTTATCTAGTTGTTTATTTTTCCTATCTCCTCCAGTAGAATAGAAGCTCCATAAGGGAGGGACTCATTTGTTTTGTTCACTGCTGTAGCCCCTGTGTCTACAATCAGTTCAGTTCAGTCACTCAGTCATGTCCGACTCTTTGCAACCCCATAAACTACAGCATGCCAGGCCTCCCTGTCCATCACCAACTCCCGGAGTTTACTCAAACTCATGTCCATTGAGTCGGTGATGCCATACAGCCATCTCATCCTCTGTTGTCCCCTTCTCCTCTCGCCTTCAATCTTTCCCAGCATCAGGGTCTTTTCAAATGAGTCAGTTCTTCACATCAGGTGGCCAAAGGATTGGAGTTTCAGCTTCAGCATCAGAAACTAAGTCCTGAATATTCATTGGAAGGACTGATGCTGAAGCTGAAACTCCAATTCTTTGGCCACCTGATGCGAAGAACTGACTCATTTGAAAAGACCCTGATGCTGGGAAAGATTGAAGGCGAGAGGAGAAGGGGACAACAGAGGATGAGATGGCTGTATGGCATCACCAACTCAATGGACATGAGTTTGAGTAAACTCCGGGAGTTGGTGATGGACAGGGAGGCCTGTGGGATCTCCTTGTAGTCCAAGGGACTGTCAAGAGTCTTCTTCAACACCACAGTTCAAAAGCATCAATTCTTCGGCACTCAGCTTTCTTTATAGTCCAACTCTCACATCCATACATGACTACTGGAAAAACCATAGCCTTGACTAGATGGACCTTTGTTGGAAAAGTAATGTCTCTTCTTTTTAATATGCTGTCTAGGTTGGTCATAACTTTTCTCCCAAGGAGCAAGTGTCTTTTAATTTCATGGCTGCAGTCACCATCTACAGTGATTTTGGAGCCCCCCAAAAATAAAGTCTCTCACTGTTTCCATTGTTTCCCCATCTATTTGCCATGAAGTGATGGGACCAGATGACATGATCTTAGTTTTCTGAATGTTGAGTCTAGAATAGTGCCTGGCATATGGCAGATGGTCAATAAGTATTTGCCAATTGAAAGAATGACTTGGGTTAAAAAACATTAAAGAGTATAATAAAACTTTACATAGTAAAAAAAATAATTCTATAGCTACACCATTTCACTTTGTGTTCAGAATTTTAGAAAAGTTATATTTTGTTTCATTTATTTAAGATGAATCAACATCCAGTTAAAACCTAGTGAACAGATTTATGTTTATTTAAACACATGTAAATGTTGTATACAATAATTATTCTCTTTATTTAAATGTATCAAATCTTGAATACTTTGGAATATTTTTCAAATTATCCATGTCAGGAAGGGTTTTGTTTTGTGTTTTCATTTTTTTTCCTAGATTAAGTAGAAAGCAAATCAAGGTTTGGGTAATTGTGTTCTGTGAGCCTGACTTCATATATTTTTAGGGTATTGTATTATTTGCCTTGGGAAAATTATTCAGATATTTGCTAAATCTTTTCATGGTACCTTTTATAGATACATTTTATAATCTTTAAAAGGTATTTTAGATTTAATTTAAATATCATTTATTGAAGACCTTCTATGTACCAGGCACAACATGTTGTTTTACTTAATCATCTTATTTTGAAAATAGTTATATTGTTGTTGTGAAAAAAATTAAATAAATGATGATCAATAAAATACTCAATCAAAACTAAAAAGGAAAAAAGTAAGAATGATCCCAAATCTATTTACTTTTCAGAACAGCTCTATGAAATAAGCGTTCTTGGCCCCATTTTACAGATGAAGAAACAAGCTGGAGAGGATACTCCACTGGAAGAGGCAGTATTTCCCTGGAGCCCTGGGTGGATACGTGAAGAGCCAACTCACACAATACTTGATACTGCTCTTCATGCCTTCATTGTACTTACTTGGCAGAGGTATGGGTTTTTGATGAACCGCCCTGAAAGGAAGAAATTCAGCTTAATTAAAGGGCAATGCACAAGATGAATAAGTTTGACTTTTTGTTTGCACTGAAGATACTCTGAACAGGTGCATCACAAAGGATCAACAGAAAGAACCAATAAAACACATCTAAAGACAGGAGAGGCACTACAGCCTTCAAGAGAAGTCAGATTATTCCCTTTAGTTTCTTTAAAAGAAGGAGGGTTAGCTTGTGTTAGATTTTACTTCAGTCCAATCATTAACCGAAATATTAGTTAAGTCTCTGTGATTCTAAGCAGTTCTTTTAAAGTTGTTGCCTACTTAACATTTTTTAAAAATTTAATTGCAAAGCTGCTGCTGCTGCCGCTGCTGCTAGGTCACTTCAGTCGTGCGACCTATGGGGTCTGTGCGACCCCACAGACGGCAGCCCACCAGGCTCCCCGCTCCCTGGGATTCTCCAGGCAAGAATACTGGAGTGGGTTGCCATTTCCTTCTCCAATGCATGAAAGTGAAAAGTGAAAGTGAAGTCATTCAGTCATATCCGACTCTTTGCGACCCCATGGACTGCAGCCTACCAGGCTCCTCCATCCATGGGATTTTCCAGGCAAGAGTACTGGAGTGGGGTGCCATTGCCTTCTCCAATAGCAAAGCAATAAAATACTAAATCTTTACTGATCACTATTAGCCAGTGTTTCTGTGCAGTATGACAATGCAGGTGTTAAGGAAACTTATTTTTAAAGGAAAAGATTCTTACTTCTGGGCAGGAGGAGGAAACACTGGTGACTGCATATTTTCTTGTCTGTGACTAGATCCCCGGTGGCGTTCAGCAGGTATAGGTTTTTCTGCATTAAGAAAATGATCATATTAGGATTAGAATGAAATGTCTGTCCCCATGCCCAAAGCCAGTATCAACCGAGAAGAACTGAGTTTGGTCAAATGTCTTCCCATGAGCAAGTCTTTCACCAAGAAGCTCTGAAGCCATGAAGTTTGCTCAGAGTTGTACTTACTTCCTGTAGAGGCTCACCCTAAGGCTTCACTATCCCTCCAAGCTCCCCGCTCAGCAGGCATGGAAGACCATAAGGAATGGAAGGATAGCAAGCCAAAAGCATCAAAGGAAAGGCAGAAGAAAGCAAGACAACAGGAAAGGAGTCTGGAGGAAAGATGTGGGAAATGATGGAAAAGACCAAGCAGAGCAATGAAAGCAGGCAGGTGAGTCGTAATGCACATTCAAAAAATGTCTACCATCCATCGTCAGAGACAGGTATGCCCGTGTTAACTCAGGAAATGGTAGCTTTTAACATTGAGTACCTTCAAGTGTGGAATTAGATGGGTACAGAGCTTTAGTTTCTATGTAGTGTTTTAGGTCTTGAGATTATGAATGATTCTTCTGGGTTTTTCCTCCCAGTATTTTTCAAATTCAAATTTTTTAAAATGGGAAAGTTCTAATAGAAAGTATACATGGTTATGATAAAGGAAAGGAAGCATTTGAAGGTGTACTAAGAAGATAGATATTTGAACTCAGGAAACATTATTTTGAAAACTTAGCAAAAGAACTTGTTCAAACAAACAGATTTTTTAAAATTTCATTACTTAACTTAGCCATTAATTCTGAGACATTTGAATGGTTCTAAATCAGTCTGCACACACCTATGTAAGGTTGTGGTGCAGTTTCTGGCAAGTCACATCTGTCTACAGACAGGCAGGTTTGGGGCATGTCGACTGTGGCCTTCTGCACAGATGTAGCTTGGCAAGCCCAGGTCCTGATCAGCTTTGCTACTCACTACTCATGGCAAAATAAAGACTGTTCTGTTTAAAAATTGAGTTTTATGTTTACAGTTGCCTTATAAATAATGAAAGAAATTTTAGAAATATATTTATATACAAATTTTTAATCAAAGTAACTTTTAGAGGACATGCTCTTCCATCAAAGTAATATAGATTTACCTTCACAAACACTTGAGGCATTCTGTTGAGAGGCAACTGGAGTCTATTAAAAAAAAAAAAAAGGTAAGGATCCTCAATACAGTGATATATGGAAATAAAAGTCAAAACAATATTATTAAAATAAATACTGGGGAGAGTATTTCTTTGATGCATGGCTTTTCTTTCAATGACGAGAACAACCATTAAAAACACACAGTCCCCAGCTCAACCTTTGCATCAAGTGACAATGGACCAGAAGTGTGTCATGGAAGGAGCAGTGTCACTTTGGTGTGGGGTCTGCCCAGTCTGTCAGCAGGGCTGGTGGAAGGCATGGCCCCCCAGCAGCTGCTGGGCAATAGTGCCTGTGCAGTGGAAATCTGGCATCTGGCTTAAGTTTCAGAACCCCACTGTCTTGGTGTTTGTGGTTGTAAATGTCAGGCTACAGTGTAGATACTAGATCAAGATGGCTTCCTTAAATAGTGGGCTGGCTCAGGTTCCCCACGTTCTGGCCAGAATATGAGTGTAGTCAGGACTGTGTGCCTGATGTACAGTTGTCAGTCATTAGCTCCCAGGCCAGGTAGGGAAGCAGACCCAGGGCCTCCCAAGGGGAAGGCAGAGGTCACAGGAGGCAGGGAGCCTGGCCTCTGCAGCCACTTACTCAGTGAAGCCACAGGCTTCCTGGAGGATAGGACCCTCCCATCTTCCCTGCCTAACTGAGGATTCCAAGATTCTCTTGGACTGTCCAGGCAGCAACAAGATTGCTGTGTTCCTCTTAGCTGAAAGCATTGTCAACTTTAAATAAAGGGATACAAATGAACAATGCAGGAAATATGAAGCACATTTAAACACAGAATTAACTTACTGTCTTCAGTGGCATAGCTGTTTTCTTCCTGGGGGATAAAAAGAGATTGACTTTGTTAAAACAGCAGAGATAAAGAGGAGCTGACGACTTATCATTTTACTCTCAAATACAAACTAGAATAATGAAAGTGATACAAGTCTGTAAGAAGATGATCCATGAAGGGCAGAGAGGGGCAGAAACAGGATTCAGTCATGATCTTCTGAACCTCAGATAGCGTCCGCTGACAGATGGCCAAGGGGTTAATGGGGATAAACAGGAGAGCCAGTTGCCAGGGAGTCAAGATAACTGAGCTCTTGTTCCAGTTCTGCAACTAATTACTCTGTGACCTCAGGCCTCTCTCTTGGCTGTGAGGGCCAGTCTGGGCTTTAGTTTCCTCATCTGTAATGTAAAGACCACAAATAGTATTTTCAAAGGTGCATGGAGATCCCTCCCTTCCCCCAACAGCACCCCAGGGCTACTGTCTGGGGAAGGAGGGTGAAGACGTGAGGGTGGCCAAGCAGGTGTGTTTGGCAGCCAGCGCCTCGCCACACCACTCCAAACAGATAAACCCGAGACAAATGATGTGTTTGAGAACCACTGCAACCTCTGGTCCTGAGGGTTCTTGCATGAGCTAACGTACCAGTTTGTCTTAGTTCAGTAGAGACTGGACTCTAATGTGCCATGTACTTAGTTGCTCCGTCATTTCTGAGTCTTTGTAACCCCATGGACTGTAGCTTGCCAGGCTCACCTGTCCGTGGGGGTTCTCCAGGCAAGAATACTGGAGTGGGTTGCCATGCCCTCCTACAGGGGATCGTCCCAATCCAGGGATCAAACCCAGGTCTGCATTACAGGCAGATTCTTAACCATCTGAGCCACAAGGGAAGCTAAGGCTTTATAATTGTCATCTGCATTTATTCTAAATACTGGCTTTCTCTCTGTCTCTCACTTTGATTCAGCTGAGAGCTGGAAGATTGGGGGAAGGATACTAACAATTCCCAAGTGCCTCTAAGACACCTGGTATTGGGTTAGAGTATTCACATGTTATTTAAACCTCACACTCTCCTTTTTAAATGGGTATTTTTATTACATTTTAGAGATTAGTAGACTATGTAACTTGTCTGAAGTGATAAAACTGAGCCAAGAGAGAAGTGTGCAGAGTTTTGCTTAATAAACCTCTGAAATTAAAAGCTTCTTTGCTTTACTCAAAGGCAGAATTAAGACTATAACCATGCAGGCCAGCCTTGGACAGATTTAAGTGTGTGTTTAAAATAGCCTGTTGAGCCAATATGACATTATTGGGTCACTGTTTGTAGTATTAACACATTACAGTACTCACCCAACAGTTTACAAAGTTCTTCTAAGTTCAGTGAGAAAGAATGACCCTCTCATCTCCATTTGAAAGGAGCCTTAGCAGTGTTGCTTTGACTGAACACCCAGTACATGCTGCTCTGTGTACACATTTATTTACAGATCACTAACTACTTGGAAGAGAAGCCAAGGAGTAGAAAGTAGGAATGAAACCTGCTTGTGGGTCTTAAAATTATTCAAGCTCTGGAGCTTCTGTTTTGCGGAGCACAAGCCAGTGAGCTCAAGATTTAACTGACAGCGTATGGGAGGAAAGACTACTAGTTTTTGATGTCAGCAGGGGCACCCGAAGTCCAGCTTGAAGCATGCCTTGGATATGGAGATGAGTAGGGCGGGAGGGTCTCATCTCCACACTCCAGGAGCACACCTATTGTAATGTTAGGCGTGCCTGCATCTGAGCTTGGGCAGGTGTGCCCTTCTGAGTGAAAAGAGCAGAAAGACACCTGCCCCTCTTTGGCCCCCAGATACTCAGGCAGGACTCCTTTGTGGATTCCAGGCAGGCCGCGTACAGCAGTGATAGAGACCAGTCACTGCAATCACACAGAGTTGCTTCTCTGCAACAGGAACTTACCCGGCCCTGGGCAGTGGTGATGGTGCAGCAGGTAAAGAAGTTGACTTGGAGTCCCAGGCTCCACTCTTGCGACCTGCACAGACATATACACAAGTCAGTCTGGTCCCGATGGCACAGCGAGCTGGCCTTGCTGGCAGGCTCCAAAAGACATGTGCATTTTTTGTTGCTTTCAGTTAAGCATATATAGTATTACATTGAAGTTTGAGGGGGAAACCTATCATAGGCAAAGGTAATGAAATACTTTTTAAAATGCCAGTTTATAAGCTCAGAACTGGGGTGTTAATTAGGAGCTCCCATTCTAACATTGCTAAATGACCTCTCCTTGACCCTATGGGACAAGTTAAGAACCTCTGATTCTGTGGGCTCAGTGAGAGCTCACAAGGGTTCATATGGGGGGGGGCGGGCTCACACTTGCATCTATAATCACTGCACATATGTGCACACCAGAGATGCCCAGAGTCAGAGGGACACAGACCCACCACTCCTGATCACACCTGGAGATACCGATCATTCCTAACTGTGCATACTTGCACAGTACACACACATCACCTCACATTTGGAGGACACTTATTCATCCATGTGCATTCTCAGGGCCTTTACCCATTGCACAAATAGACACATTGAGAGAAGCAGCAAGCTGTTACCGAAATCTCATCTTCTGAAGCCACAAAAGGGGCCCAAAAGGCCTTGTCCACCGTGCCCACTTTCCTTCTCCCTACTTGACCATCATTATGAGAGTGGAAGGTGAGAGACTGGACAGTGAGCAGGCCTGGAAGGGGAGAGGCCAGAGTAAGCCAGCCCCTCAGCATCTCCTGGCTGCCTTCTCTCAGGCCGATATTCACCTGCATGGACATTACTGCTCGGGGACATGAAGGCTCTCTATTGAATTAAGTTGAACTGAATAAATATTTTAATTAAGAACCTACGACATTTACAAGTTCACAGTTCCTATTGGACTTAAAGGGGATAAGCTATAAATGTAGGTTGGACTTGCCCTCAGTCTGTATTGTTTGAGTTTGCAAGATAAAGCACACATAAGTAAACGGTGAGGGGATAATCTATTACTAAGAATTATTGAGAGCCTGGTATGCGTAAAGCACTTGGAAGTACTATGTTAGTTGCTGTGGAAGAGCTGAGTAGGCCTCTGCCTTCTCAGAATTTACAAGGGAAGACAAAGGCACCCCATGCCACCTCATCAGACAGGACCACCTATTCCAAACACAAAAAAAGGGGGTAAGGCCTTGAAAAGTATTAAATGCAGATGTCATAAAGTTCATTCTCAGATACTTCACTAGAGTCCTTCAGGCTCTCACTCAGAGCCCATTGACTCTCTTTCTACACACAGTCCTTACAAAAGGGCTAATTTCCATAAGCTCTCACCAGTGGCATCTGCAAAAAGAAAGGCCCCTCCCATGTAACTCTTACTTAGATGTAACCTGACCCTGACATGATTTTTCTAAAACACTTTGAAAAAGAAGCTACACTTGAAATTTTTAACATTTCCTGTGGCAATAAAGAAAATATCAATATCAACTGACTATGTAGTAGTATGAGTCCAACTGTGCTTCATTAGCTAGGGCATCAAGTTGATATTGCTCTTCAAATTCTCAATATTTAAGATTGACACTGTGAGTGGGAGGTGCTTTCTCTGTGAAATACCCTTGTCTTGACTACCTAAATTTCAAGGGACTTTTACACATTCCTACGTTCAAAAGTCACAGCTCTCCTGTTTGTTCCTCATTGAATGTGCTATAAATGAAGGCGTTTGCAGTTAAGGTGAGATCTGCCCACATCCAAGGGGGAAAAGAAAAAATTGACATTGTGAAAATACCCTTGGCTACTCATAGATGTTGATGGAAGGTTTCGGTGAAGAGATTAAAAAAAAAAAAAAACAACCTTGCCTGAAAAATAAAGAAGTAGAAAGAAGTCTAAGTCAGAATTTCCTCCCAGCGGTCCCCTCTCTTTTTAAAAGCCAAGGGCTCACTTGGCCTGGGCATGTTATTGTTGTCATATCTACTGTCTGGCTTCTCTACTAAGCTTCCCTTACTTTCATATCTGCAAACAGTCAGACAGCATCTTCCTTTCCCCTTCCCTCCTTGTAAATAACTTCTGTGATCAAAGGAGAGGGCGGGGCAGGTTGCCTGTCCTCCGTGCTGGTGGAGTCCAGTATGAGCTCTGGCCTTGTATCAGGAAGACACAGCTCCAGTTATTTCTCTGCCACCAAACTGGCTATGTGACCTCTTACAAGTCACCATTCCTCAGTTTACCCCTCTGTGAGATGGGAATGCCACTAGCTACTTTATCTAACACAGAGTTGTTGTGCTTAGGTAATAGGGTAACAATCCCCATGGCCCAGCAGGTAAAGAATCCACCTGCAATGCAGGAGATGCCGGAGACTAGGGTTTGACCCCTGAGTTGGGACGATCCCATGGAGGAGGGCGTGGCAATCCACTCCAGTATTCTTGCCTGAAGAATCCCATAGACAGAGGAGCCTGGCGGGCTACAGTCCATGGGGTCGCAAAAGTTGGACACAACTGAAGCGACTTAGCACACACATGCACAAACATGTAGAGAATTAACCAGATTCCCAGCTGGTGCTGTACTCGCATGCTAAGTTGCTTCAGTCGTGTCCAACTCTTTGCAACCCCATGGACTGTAGCCCTTTGTCCCATGGACAGAAGAGCCTGGTGGGCTACAGTCCATGGGGTTGCAAAGAGTCAGACATGACTTAGCAGCTGGGCAATCACTAAGCAAAGTAAAACTATTGCTGGAAAGGGATTGAAAGTATTTGATGGTCAAAAACATTGAGTAAAGTGAAAGGAGTGAGATGGAAAAGACTACACATTATATGACTCCATCTGTGTGAATGTTCATAAAAGATAACTCTATAGCAAAAGAAAGCAGATCAGAATACCCAGGGCTGAGCATGGGAACATCACTGACCAAAAATGGGCGTCAAGGCTTTTTTGGAGTTGGGGTGGAATTTCTAAAATGGATTCTAGTGTTGGTTACAACACTCTGCAAATGTGATGATTTACAAAAACCATTGAATTATACATGTAAAATGAATGAGTTTTATGACTTAGGCTAGTTATAACTCATAAAGGATCTCAGTAAATATGATTATTGCTATTTTCATCGTATCCTCTTGTAATCAACCACTGCAGTGTCTCTAGATGCTGGACACTGGGCCAGGTACTAGAGCCTCCCATAAGATCAAAGGGAGTGAACAGGGACTCAGAGAGGTTAAGGGGAAGGTCCATTGCTGAAAACTAAGGCTATTTGTGTTGAAAGCCCAGGCTGGCAGTATCCTCTCTAGTCAAAATCTCATAATGTTCCTCTGGGGGCATGATTGGGCTGTCAGACTCACTTGCTGCTTCTCCCTGTTGTGGGGAAAGATTAGTGAAATAGAGGAGTGCTTTTGCGGATGCCCATGGGAGGATGGAAAATCACTCCTCCAAGGCCAGTGACCCTTCCTGTCACTCTGGCTGAAGTCAGACCCTTGGGCATGGCTCGGGAGGGACAACATCATACCCTCCTTACTGCCAGGATCCCCACTTCCTGGTAAAGCTGAATTCTTGGTTGGAAAACTCCAAGGCAGAAATGGGGGATGCAGTAGAGAGAGATGCGTCCAAAGCATACTAACAAAAGAGAAAAATCAGCTCTGTTTAAATCACAGTGAGCGAAAAGTTATGCTAATTTAAAATTTTTTATTTATTTATTTGCTTTCTCTAGGTCTTAGTTGCGGCATGCAAGATCTTCAGTTGTGGCACGCAAAATCTTTAGTTGTGGCATGTGGGATCTAGTTCCCTGACCAAGGATCAAACCTAAGCCCCCTGCACTAGGAGATCAGAGTCTTAGTCACTGGATCACAAGGGAAGTCCCTATGTTAATGTTTGACTTAACAGCACAAGCTTTGCATAAGCTGCTGGTTACTAAGTTTTCTTAACTGGGAAAGAATTTACCCTTAGTTTTTCCTTCTACCACATGTATTTTACATTGTTCATACTGTTCATGGGGTTCTCAAGGCAAGAATGCTGAAGTGGTTTTCCATTCCCTTCTCCAGTGGACCACGTTTTGTCAGAACTCTCCATCATGACCCATCCATCTTGAGTGGCCCTACACGCCATCACTCATAGTTTCATTGAGTTAGACAAGAGTGAACATCAACATTTTAGGAATCAATGAACTAAAATGAACTGGAATGGGCAAATTTAATTCAGATGACCATTATATCTACTACTGTGTGCAAGAATGCCTTAGAGGAAATGGAGTAGCCTTCATAGTCAACAAAAGAGTTGGAAATGCAGTACTTGAGTGCAATCTCAAAAGCAACAGAAAGATCTCTGTTTGTTTCCAAGGCAGGTCATTCAATATCACAGTAATCCAAGTCTATGCCCCAACCAGTAATGCTGAAGAAGCTGGAGTTGAACAGTTCTATGAAGACCTACAAGATCTTCAGGAACTAACACCCAAAAAAGATGTCTTTTTCATCATAGGGGACTGGAGTGCAAAAGTAGGAAGTCAAGAGATAGCTGGAGTAACAGGCAAATTTGGCCTTGGAGTACAGACTGAAGCAGGGCAAAGACTAACAGAGTTTTGTCAAGAGAATGCACTGGTCATAGCAAACACCCTCTTGCAACAACACAAGAGAAGACTCTACACATGGACATCACCAGATGGTCAATACCAAAACCAGGTTGATTATATTCTTTGCAGCCAAAGATGGAGAACCTCTATACAGTCAGCAAAAACAAGACTGGGAGCTAACTGTAGCTCAGATCATGAACTCCTTATTGAAAAATTCAGACTTAAATTGAAGAAAGTAGGGAAAACCACTAGACCATTCAGATATGACCTAAATAAAATCCCTAAAGACTACACAGTGGAAGTGAGAAATAGACTCAAGGGATTAGAACTGACAGACAGAGTGCCTGAAGAACTATGGACAGAGGTTCGTGACATTATACAGGAGGCAGGGATCAAGACCATCCCCAAGAAAAAGAAATGCAAAAAGGCACAGTGGTTTTCTGAGGAGGCCTTACAGATAGCTAAGAAAAGAAGAAAAGCTATAGGCAAAGGAGAAAAGGAAAGATACACCCATTTGAATGCAGAGTTCCAAAGAATAGCAAGGAGAGATAAGAAAGTCTTCCTCAGTGATCAATGCTAAGAAATGGAGGAAAACAATAGAATGGAAAGACTAGAGATCTCTTCAAGAAAAGTAGAGATACCAAGGGAATATTTCATGCAAAATGGAATGTCCTCAATAAAGGACAGAAATGGTATGGACCTAACAGAAGCAGAAGATATTAAGAAGAGGCGACAAAAATACACAGAAGAGCTATTCAAAAAAGATCTTCATGACCCAGATAACCACGATGGTGTGATCACTCACCTAGAGCCAGACATCCTGGAATGTGAAGTCCAAGTGGGCCTTAGGAAGCATCACTACAAACTAAGGTAGTGGAGGTGATGGAATTCCAGTTGAGTTATTTCAAATCCTAAAAGATGATGCTGTGGAAGTGTGGCACTCAATATGCCAACAAATTTTGAACACCTCAGCAGTGGTCACAGGACTGGAAAAGGTCAGTTTTCATTCCAATCCCAAAGAATGTTCAAACTCCTGCACTGCACTCATCTCACACACTAGCAAAGTAAGCTCAAAGTTCTCCAAGCCAGGCTTCAACAGTACTTGAACCGTGAATTTCCAGATGCTCAAGCTGGATTTAGAAAAGCCAAAGGAATCAGAGATCAAATTGCCAACATCTGTTGGATCATGGAAAAAGCAAGAGAGTTCCAGAGAAAGATCTACTTCTGCTTTATTGATTATCCCAATGCCTTTGACTGTGTGGATCACAACAAACTGTGGAAAATTCTTCAAGAGATGGGAATACCAGACCATCTCACTTGCCTCTTGAGAAACCTGTATGCAGGTCAACAAGCAACAGTTAGAACCTGACATGGAAGAACAGACTGCTTCCAAATTGGGAAAGGTGTATGTCAAGGCTGTATATTGTCACCCTGCTTATTTAACTTATATGCAGGGTACATCATGTGAAATGCTGGGCTGGAAGAAGCACAAGCTGGAATCAAGATTGCCAGGAGAAATATCAATAACCTCAGATATGCAAATGACACCACCCTTATGGCTGAAAGGAAGATGAACTAAAGAGCCTCTTGATGAAAGTGAAAGAGGAGAGTAAAAAGACTCAGCATTCAGAAAACTAAGATCATGGCATCTGGTCCCATCATTTCATGGCAATGGAGAATGCCATGGCATGGGGAAACAATGGAAATAGTGAGAGACTTTATTTTTGGGGGGCTCCAAAATCACTACAGATGGTGACCGCAGCCATGAAATTAAAAGACAATTGCTCTTTGGAAGAAAAGCTATGAGCAACTTAGACAGCATATTAAAAAGCAGAGGCATTATTTTGCCAACAAAGGTCTGTCTAGTCAAAGCTATGGTTTTTTCCAGTAGTCATGTATGGATGTGAGAGTTGGACTATAAAGAAAGCTGAGAGCCAAAGAACTGATGCTTTTGAACTGTGGTGTTGGAGAAGACTCTTGACAGTCCCTTGGACTACAAGGAGATCCAACCAGTCAATCCTAAAGGAAATCAGTCCTGAATATTCATTGGAAGGACTGATGCTGAAGCTGAAACTCCAATACTTTGGCCACCTGATGCAAAGAACTGACTCTTTGGAAAAGACCCTGATGGTGGGAAAGATTGAAGGCAGGAGGAGAAGGGGACCACAGAGGATGAGATGGTTGGATGGCATCACCGACTTGATGGACATGAGTTTGAGCAAGTTCTGGGAGTTGGTGATGGACAGGAAAGCCTGGAGTGCTGCAGTCCATGGGGTTGAAAAGAGTTGGACATGGCTGAGCAACTGAACTGAACCAAACTGAACATGTATTTTATGAATCATCCTTTATTCTGTTTTACATACCATGTTGTTAAATTTCCCTATTCTTAATAATCCAGTGTTGACATTGTAAGCCTTTGGGATTTAATCTCTTTTAGCTGTTATAGGCATCCTATATATATCGTTAGTGGAGCTTGCACACTAGCTGAAGCATCCTATACTCTCACGCACTGCTTGAATTCTTACAAAATACAAAAAGACATTGTATTTAACAACTTCAGAACAATTTGGGCTACAGGTAAAATTCAACTTGCACACTAGCAAGGAATTGTAAATTCCAAAACTCTGCTCACTGCACCCCCCCCAATTTTAGGAAATAAGGAAATAAGAATATTTTAAAATGCAGTTTTCTTAGAGGATGCTCAGAAATACATGCCTTGAGTACCATCTTCTGACAAAAACTACAAAATCAACCAGAGCTCGAACCACCTTCTAAATGCACATTTAGAGATAAATCACAATGGGCGACAGTCTTTCAGTTTGTTTAGACCAGTGGTTCTGAATGGGGAGTGATTTTGTCTCCCTCCTCCAGGCAGTGACTGGAGACATCTTTGCCAATCACTGTTGAGGAAGGGGGTATACTGGCATCTAGTGGGCAGGGGCTAGAGATGCTGAACAGCCCTCAATGCACAGGACAGCCCCCACAAGAATCACCTAGCCCCAAGTGCCAACTGTGCTGAGGCTGGAAAAACGTGATTTAGAGTAAAACTTTATATGGAAAGAAAGGAACACTTCCCTAAGATGTGCACAGGCTGCTCTACCATACGGTCTTGAATTAAGGCAGGTTGAACAAGTGATTCTGGACAATAATAATCATGATAAATCACAAAGAGCTTGTATTTTATGTATGAGTCATATCTTTTTACTCATTTAATGCTCACAATATCCTGAGGCATAGGTGCCATTTTCTCCTTAATTTTTTCAGTAGGGGAAATAGACAGGGGGATTACTTAGCTTGCTTGAAGGCTAGTACCTAGTGAGTGTCAGAGCCAAGGCTTGGACTCTCTGGCTTTGGAGTCTGGGCTAAGTCCCACTACTGTGCTTCCCAGGATGGAACGCCGAGAGAGAGAGAGCCTGCCTTTGCGCCTAATCCAGTGTGTGATCCTTGACCAGCACCTTACTAGCCATCAAAGAGCCAAGAGCAACATTAACCAGAAACAAGTGTCAGGCTTCCCTTATAGCTCAGTTGGTAAAGAATCCACCTGCAATGCAGGAGACTCCAGTTCAATTACTGGGTCAGGAAGATCCACTGGAGAAGGGATAGGCTACCCACTCCAGTATTCTGCAGTGTGGGAGACTTGGGTTCGATCCCTGGGTTGGGAAGATCCCCTGGAAAAGGGAAAGGCTACCCACTTAGTATTCTGGCCTGGAGAACTCCATGGACTGTATAGTCCTGGACACAACTGAGCGACTTTCACTTTCAAGTGTCATGGTGGGGTACTTTGATAGGGACACCTGAAACCTTAGCACTGTCATGATGCCTATAGGGCATGTTCTGAAGCCTTTAAAGGACAATGGTTCAATTATTCAAAGACATAGGCCAGGAGTCTGGTTATTCATTTTACAAAAATCATCTCTGAAAACTATACTGTTTGCATACTCAGAAACTCCCTCTAACTGTTCAGGTTTGTTCCTTAAGTTAACTTACTTTCTTCCTCCTCCTGAACTTTCTTCTGTCTATATCCAACAGTCATTTAACCAAGAAATTATTTTCTTGTTCAAGTTTGGTTTCTGCATCTGATGCCTCTAGTGATAAAATTTAGCTATACCAGATTAATGTAAAACTAATGAATAGTAAATCCAGTGGGCTAATGCCTTTATAATCAGATCAGATCAGTTGCTCAGTCGTGTCCGACTCTTTGCGACCCCATGAATCACAGCACGCCAGGCCTCCCTGTTCATCACCAACTCCCGGAGTTCACCCAGACTCACGTTCATCGAGTCAGTGATGCCATCCAGCCATCTCATCCTCTGTCGTCCCCTTCTCCTCTTGCCCCCAATCCCTCCCAGCATCAGAATCTTTTCCAATGAGTCAACTCTTCGCATGAGGTGGCCAAAGTACTGGAGTTTCAGCTTTAGCATCATTCCTTCCAAAGAAATCCCAGGGCTGATCTCCTTCACAATGGACTGGTTGGATCTCCTTGCAGTTCAAGGGACTCTCAAGAGTCTTCTCCAACACCACAGTTCAAAAGCATCAACTCTTCGGCACTCAGCCTTCTTCACAGTCCAACTCTCACATCCATACATGACCACAGGAAAAACCATAGCCTTGACTAGATGAACCTTTGTTGGCAAAGTAATGTCTCTGCTTTTGAATATGCTATCTAGGTTGGTCACAACTTTCCTTCCAAGGAGTAAGCATCTTTTATAATGGGGCCATATAATTCCTTAAAGACAGTCAGAGTTGGGGGGCTCAATTGCTCTCAATCAACTGACCCACCTACCATTTCAGCACCTGCTCTGAGCCAGGACCTGTCTAGGCCCTAGAAACACAAGTATGAGCAAGACATGGAGCTAAGAGTCTTACAGGAAAGACAGAGATCTCAGGAAGGATCAGGGGATAAACGGGAAGTGCAGGGTACATAGGTGTGCACACCAAGGGGATCTAGCCCACTGTGGTATCAGGAAAGGCCTCCTGTGTCAGCAATACTAAGGCAGTGTCTTCAAGGAGCTTGCAACATACTTAGGGAGATTAGACTGAGACCCAAAGCAATTGGAGAATAGGTGCGGGCTGAGTATAAGTGGGATGAGACTTATGGCAAAGAAAAGCTCTCTAAGGGCTAAAAAACATAGGAGGTTTCCAAGAGGGGAGACTTCAAGCTGGACTTTGAAGGATGTGTAGGGTTTGGTGTCATAAAAATGAGAACACAAACAAATGCCAGAAGGCAGGACCCATGAAACATAGGCTGATTGGAGTATCAGGTGTGTTTTAGGAAGAAAACGTCCATGTAAGGCAAGAAGAGCATTTTAAGATGTAAGTGCCAGAGAGTATTAAACTATTGTTCTAAAGGAGTGCTTAAACTTTCATTTATCTGTTTCAATGAAACATTTTCTCTTCCAGTAATGAAGGCTCTTCTCCTGAGTTATTACAGGTCAGGAGTCTCTATTTCAGTTGGGAAGAAAGCAACCTCTCCACGACGTTTTAGGTCGGTGTGTTGACATTTGTTCCCAGGAATGAAGATGAGCTGGATGACTCTGACCACTATGCTGCAAGTATAAAGAGCTTGCGGGTTCTGAGGGTGAGGAGAAGTAAGAACTTGTGAAGAGGGTGAGCAATTGCACAGGAAATGAGTCTAGGAAAACCTACTAAAAATACTCCTCTTTCATTTTCTCTCAAGGACCATGTCACTGAAAGCAGAGGTCAGTCTCCCAATCTCTGTGTTGAGCCTTCAGGTCTGGGAGAGAAGGGAGTGTGTGTGTGTGTGTGTGTGTGTGTGTTGGGCACACAGTTGGGGAGAGGTTAAGGAGGAATGCTGTGGAGGAGGCTCCTACATCTCTCTGTGCTGTAATAGGGTGAGGCTATGGGCATTACTCAGCACTGTGGGTCTCAGTCTGGGAGTTGCCAGAGCCTACAGGAGAAGAAGGTCCCTTGGAGAAGCAAATGGCAACCCATTCCAGTATTCTTGCCTGGAAAATTCCATGACCAGAGGAGCCTGGTGGGCTACAGTTCATGGGGTCACAAAAGAGTTGGACACGACTGAGTGACTAAACAACAGCAACAGGAGACACTTAGGAACCGCTGAGAGTTCATGGTTTGTGTAGGGATGACATGGTAAAAGCTGTGTAATGCGATGAAGCTAGCAACATTTGGAAGGGTCAGAAGCTCATCTCAGTGACTGAGGAAAGAGCCTAGAGGCGAGGATGTGCTTAGTGGACACTGTAAGACAGAAGGTATGAAGTGTTAAAGAAAGCCTGGTTAAGGTGGTGACAACTAAAATAGAAGAGCTCCTGCTGCTGCTAAGTCGCTTCAGTCGTGTCTGACTCTGTGCAACCCCATAGACGGCAGCCCACCAGGCTCCCCCGTCCCTGGGATTCTCCAGGCAAGAACACTGGAGTGGGTTGCCATTTCCTTCTCCAATGCATGAAAGTGAAAAGTGAAAGTGAAGTGGCTCAGTTGTGTCCGACTCTTAGCAACCCCATGGACTGCAGCCTATCAGGCTCCTCCATCCATGGGATTTTCCAGGCAAGAGTACTGGAGTGGGTTGCCATTGCTTTCTCCAAAATAGAAGAGCAAATTCAGGAAAAAAGCAATAGGATTGGGAAAGAGCACAAGCACGCTGAGACATGGAGCCCGGAGGCTGACGTGTAAAGAGGAATAGCAATGCCCAAAGGGTAGGAGTGATGGATGCATTGAGCTTGTGGTGGTGGGAAGGAAGAAGGGTTAAGTTTGGGCACCAGATGGTCATTAGCTTAGACCACCAAAGTGAATACAGGAGAATGGATACACCCAAAAGACGTGAAAAATAATGGTCTATTGAGCACCTACTGTATGCCAGGCACTTAAGAATTTCCCACTCACATTTTCAGAATTCTCCTGTCTCAGGGCTTGGGCTGTTATCTCCATTTACACATGAGGAAATGTGATGCTTGGAGAGGTGAAGTACAGACCCAGTGTGATACAGTTGAGAAGGGGGAGCACTGGAATGCCTGGCTCAGAACCCAAGTTCTTAACCTGCACAATATTCTGCAAGAAGAGCAGAGGGCTGAGGCTGACCCATGCAGGCTTCCTCAGTCAGGGGAGGGGAAGAGGAGGAGAAACCAGTGAAGTGCTCAGAGAGGTCAGATGAAGACCAGGACGTGTCTGTTGGAGACGCAGGGACATGGGGACAAGGGTCCCTCACACAGGTGCCACCACACAGAGGATGAACACGAGAAGTCTCTGTTGCTACTTATGAAGACATTTGGAAATACAAGGGATTGTTTCATAATATTTGCTCTGAGTTGTTTATCCTATTTAGAGTGGATTGAAAGCCAAATCCCCAAATGTAATCATTTCACAATAAACAAACAAACAAAAAAAACACCAACTCATGTGTATATTCTACCTGGAGCTGTCCCTGGAGGAGAGGCTGACTTGGAGGAGTTATTCGGCTTGATTGATCTATTCACCATGGGAGCTGAAACACACAATCATATATATATATATATATATATATATTAGGGTTATATGTATATATTGTAGATACAGTCTACTGATGGAGATTTACACTTATGGAAAAATGCATGGTAGAAATAATGGGCTAGACCGGATAATTTGCAAAGAATGGAAGACACGCTTAATTAAGCCCACAAGCCATTAAAAGTAGTCTTTTCAGAAGAAAAAAAGAAACATTTTTCGAATGAATATATTAATAATTAAAGTGAATAGTTGCTTGGAATTTCGTTTGCCAAACTGGGGGTCTCAGAGATGCAAGAGTGTTTTTCATCAGGGGAACATGTATTAAACTAACGGTGGAGGGGCCAAATTAATAGCCCTGCCTTCCCTGCCACACATTTCTCTTGGATTTTGTAGGGTTAGGGGTATGGGGGCATTTCATTTGCACTTATTGTTTTGTGGTTATGGGTGAATTTAGGAATCCCGGAGGGCCTAGACACTGTTGTTGCTATTTAGGGCGTGAAGGAGAGGACTGTGACGTAATGACACCGTAAAACCTGAGTACCGCTACTTCGGAGTCAGGTTTATTAGATGAATAGCATTACCTGGAGAGGCAGCATTTATACAGGATGATATTCTCCATAGCGACTATGTTCAAAGTAATCCTACCCTGTTCCATGCCTCATCTGAGGGTACATGGCATGGGCTTTTTAAGATAATTTATTTGTAACTGCATTTGTTATTTCGTGAAGGATTTACAAATGAAATGTTTCTTGTGGACCTGACGTAGCACTAAATTTTAAAGAATTAGAACACAGAGCATATTTTATCCTTTCATTTTCTCAGTCCTCTGCAGAAATTATTCCTGGTACAATATTTGTAAGATTAGCCTGGTGGCTCATGACCTCACTAATACTAGATTGTATGAGAAATCCATTTTTAGTGAAGAGCTAAAGAGAAGAACCTAGGTGCTTTTATAATTTGAGAAGACAGTATTAAATCATGGAAGAGGATGGAGAAAGAAGAATCAAGGTTGAAAAACACAGGGATGGGTTGCTCACTATGCTCTCTGATGGACCAGCCACTCAACCAAAGAAGGCAAATGCTGTGGTTATGGAGCAGAGAGGTCTCAGCAGCATCATGTCTGAGCCCTTTAGTACTTGTAAGCAAATAATGCCCCAATCAACTGGTAGAAGTTTTCAGGTGCTTAAAACTGCAAACTCTTGCCTTTTTCAGATGGGACTGAACTGTCTTCCGTGGGATGAATATAGTTTTCATCTTCATCTTCCACAGGGACCACATAATCAGCCTAAAAGAAATACAAAAATGCTGTACATTTGGAGTTTACTGGATAAGAAAGAGTGATATTAAGAAATTTTTCATAATCCATATACCATTAAACTTCATGATGTAAAGTGATTTGGTTACTTCTAGTATATTCACAGAGTGCAACCATCACAACAATTATCTTCAGAACAGTGTCATCACCCCCAAAAGGAACCCTGAGCCCACTAGTCACTCCCAACCACCTCCTCCCCTGACCCAGTCAACCATGAACCTTCTTTCTGTCTTTAAGAATTGCCCATTCTGGACATTTTATGTAAATAGAATCATACACTATTAAAATACACAGTCTTTTGTGATTTCTTATAACAGTAATTTCAAGGATTAGCCACGTTGTAGTATGTATCACTACTTCATTTCCTTTTATGGACAAATCTTATTCCATTGTATGATTATACCCCATTTTACTTATCCACTTATCAGCTGTTTCTACTTTGGGGCTGTTATAAGTAATGCTATGAACATTCATGTACAAATTTTGTGTAGATGGACATTTTTCTTGGGAATATACCTAATGATGGAATTGCTGGATCATACTGTAGCTCTATATTTAATAGTTTGAGTAACGGTTAAGTTGTTTTCCAAAGTGGCTGCACTAATTTTTCATTTCCACTGGCAATGTATAAGGCTTCCAATTTCTCCACATATTCACCAGTACTTGTTATTGTCTTCTTTTTTATTATAAGCATCCTTGTAGGTATGAAGTGGTATCTAACTGTAATTTTGATTTGCATTTCCCTGATGAATAATGACATTAAGCATCTTTTTGTCTGCTTATTGGCCATTTATATATATTCTTCAGAGAAAAATCTATTCCACCCCTTTGTCCACTTTTAATCTGGTTGTTTATCTTTTTTATCTTTAGATGATTAGAGTTCTTTAAATGTTCTAGATATAAATCTTTTATAGATATATAATTTGCAAAAACATTCTCTCATTCTATAGGTTGTCCTTTACTTTCTTTGTGGCATCATTTACAGCACAAAAGTTTATGTAAATTTATGTAAGTTTATGTAAAATTTATGTAAATTTTATCTATTTTTTTCCTTTGTTATATCTAAGAAACCATTGCCTATTCCAAGGTCATAAAGATTTATATCTATGTTTTCTTCAAAGAATTTTATAGTTTTATTAATAGCTCTCATACTCAGTCCTATGATCCGTTTTTATCTAATATTTTAAGATATGATGTGAGATAGGAGCTCAATTTCATTCTTTTGAAAACAGTGGCTGACTTTATTTTTCTGGGCTCCAAAATCACTGCAGATGGTGACTGCAACCATGAAATTAAAAGACACTTACTCCTTGGAAGGAAAGTTATGACCAACCTAGATAGCATATTGAAAAGCAGAGACAGTACTTTGCCAACAAAGGTCCGTCTAGTCAAGGCTATGGTTTTTCCAGTGGTCATGTATGAATGTGAGAGTTGGACTATAAAGAAAGCTGAGCACTGAAGAATTGATGCATTTGAACTGTGGTGTTGGAGAAGACTCTTGAGAGTCCCTTGGACTGCAAGGAGATATAACCAGTCCATCCTAAAGGAAATCAGTCCTGAATATTCATTGGAAGGACTGATGCTGAAGCTGAAACTCCAATTCTTTGGCCACCTGATGCAAAGAGCTGACTCATTTGAAAAGACCCTGATGATGGGAAAGGTTGAGGGCAGGAGGAGAAGGGAATGACAGAGGATGAGATGGTTGGATGGCATCACCGACTCAATGGACGTGGGTTTGGGTGGACTCCGGGAGTTAGTGATGGACAGGGAGGCCTGGCGTGCTGCAGTTCATGGGGTTGCAAAGAGTCAGACACGACTGAGCGACAGCACTGAACTGAACTAATGCAGTTATCTTAGCACTATTTGTCTAAAAAATTGATTTTTTCTATTAAATTGTCTTGGCACCTTTGCCAATAATCAATTGAACATAAATATGGGGAGGGAGTGATTTTGTAAGAGTTATTAAATGTCCACTTGAGTTTCTTCTTTAATACATTTCATGTGAAAATTTAATAGCTTCACATACATTATTTCACTGAATTCTTTCAATAATACCTATCTATTAAGTTAGGTATTTTTTTAATTTATTTATCCTTATTTTAGAGATGAGGAATTTGAGAAAAGTTGAGTAATCTGTCCAAGGTCAAATAAAATCACAAAACTGATACCCCACAAGGACAGGTACTGGGTCTGTGCTCTGGGCGCCAGTGAAGCCCTGGAACATTTGTGTTGAATGAAGGGCTGGTCTTTTGTCAGTGGATGCTGAGAGGTAGTCCAGGATGGCCATGTAGCACCTGCGCTCTAGCATCTCATGATCTGGGTTCAAATGCTGGCTCTAGCATATAGCTCTTTGACCTTGGACAAGTTTTTCAACCCCTTGTCACCTCATCTGTACCATTTCCTCCTCTGTAATGGGTGATAATAGCGTGCACTTCATAGGGTTGCTGTGAGGGTGTGATGAGATAATACACACAGAGGGCTCAGATCTCCAGCTGATACACAGTGCTTGTCAAGTGCTAGACCCTCCTGTCATGATAGGGCAGTTGCTCCTCCACCACCTGCCCCAACTCTCTGATCAGCCTGTAACCCATATTTTGCTTGTAACCTGTATGGCAGAGCTAAACATTTTTATTTGTGCTTGTATTTGACTTCTTCCTTTCCTTTCTAATGTCTTGACCAGATCTTAATGTTGTCTTCTATTTCTTTTTTAACTCTTCTTTATCTTGATTGTCCATCTCCTCATTCCAGAATGTATCTCCCCCAGTCATCCCCTTTCCCCGCTGGTTCAAACTTGCTTGAGCCACCACCACAAAGCTGTTATTAGCAAAACTCGGCCTCTCCCCACTGGGGTCCACCTCCAGTTATTCACAGAAATGGAGAGCCTCATGTAACTCACAATCTCCGTTTGTATTCTGTGTCTGAGTTGGTATCTTCATATGGACCCTCTGAATGCTGGAAGAATTCACAGTGAGACCCTAACAGATGGTCTCCCTACCGTGTCCCATGCTCAGATTCTCCTTGCCACCTGTTCACTCCCTGAAAGGGCATCATCCCCTCAGACTGACAGACAGACTGAGGATTGACAAACCAAATTCATTCTCAGTCTGCTGACTTCCTAACTTAAACTGTCCCTGGAGAGGGGGGTCATAAGCTTAAGTGCTTACAGGAACAGGTCTGGAATAGCAATTGGGCATGTGCGGAGCCAGGCTGTGTCCACGCCTTGTATCAGCGGTGAAGATGATGACGAATGGAAACGGGGGCCCGGAATTCTCAGCTGAGTTGGAAGGGTGCCATGAGGCTCAGCTGCTTCAAGGCCATGACTGGCCAAGTGTTGACAGGCCCTCGGTTTTCAGGAGAAACTAGAAAACTGGATTTTATAAAGAATCTAGAATATGGTAGAAAGGAATCCAATTTATATAATACATAGAATGCTTCTTTGTGTGAAACACGGAATTTAGTGAAGTATTTATATTCCTTTATTCAAGCTTTAAAGGAACCTGAAGAGATGAAAAGATGAGACTCAGGTTATCTGATACCTAAAGTCACACAACTAGTAAGAGTGAAGTGGGAATTTGGGCCTGGATGCTGCCCCTATTTTATTTAAAAAGTCTCTCTTCAACACGCTGCTGAATAACCAACAAATCACAGAAGAAATCAAAAAAGAAATAAAAATTTGCATAGAAACACAACAACCCAAAACCTGTGGGACACTGTAAAAGCAGTCCTAAGGGGAAAGTTCATAGCAATACAGGCATACCTCAATAAACAAGAAAAAAGTCAAATAAATAACCTAACTCTACACTTAAAGCAACTAGAAAAGGAAGAAATGAAGAACCCCAGGGTTAGTAGAAGGAAAGAAATCTTAAAAGTTAGGGCAGAAATAAATGCAAAAGAAACAAAAGAGACCATAGCAAAAATCAACAAAGCCAAAAGCTGGTTCTTTGAGAGGATAAATAAAATTGACAAACCATTAGCCAGACTCATCAAGAAACAAAGGGAGAAAAATCAAATCAATAAAATTAGAAATGAAAAGGGAGAGATCACAACAGACAACACACAAATACAAAGGATCATAAGAGACTACTATCAACAATTATATGCCAATAAAATGGACAACGTGGAAGAAATGGACAAATTCTTAGAAAAATACAACTTTCCCAAACTGGACCAGGAAGAAATAGAAAACCTTAACAGACCCATCACAAGCATGGAAATTGAAACTGTAATCAGAAATCTTCCAGCAAACAAAAGCCCAGGTCCAGACGGCTTCACAGCTGAATTCTATCAAAAATTTAGAGAAGAGCTAACACCTATCCTACTCAAACTCTTCCAGAAAATTGCAGAGGATGGTAAACTTCCAAACTCATTCTATGAGGCCACCATCACCCTAATACCAAAACCTGACAAAGATCCCACAAAAATAGAAAACTACAGGCCAATATCACTGATGAACATAGATGCAAAAATCCTTAACAAAATTCTAGCAATCAGAATCCAACAACACATTAAAAAGATCATACACCATGACCAAGTGGGCTTTATCCTAGGGATGCAAGGATTCTTCAATATCCGCAAATCAATCAATGTAATACACCACATTAACAAATTGAAAAGTAAAAACCATATGATTATCTCAATAGATGCAGAGAAAGCCTTTGACAAAATTCAACATCCATTTATGATAAAAACTCTCCAGAAAGCAGGAATAGAAGGAACATACCTCAACATAATAAAAGCTATATATGACAAACCCACAGCAAACATTATCCTCAATGGTGAAAAATTGAAAGCATTTCCTCTAAAGTCAGGAACAAGACAAGGGTGCCCACTCTCACCACCCTAAAGACTCCACTAGAAAATTATTAGAACTAATCAATGAATATAGTAAAGTTGCAGGATATAAAATCAACACACAGAAATCTCTTGCACTCCTATACACTAATAATGAGAAAATAGAAAGAGAAATTAAGGAAACAATTCCATTCACCATTGCAACAAAAAGAATAAAATAATTAGGAATATATCTACCTAAAGAAACTAAAGACCTATATAGAGAAAACTATAAAACACTGGTGAAAGAAATCAAAGAGAACACTAATAGATGGAGAAATATACCATGTTCATGGATCGGAAGAATCAACATAGTGAAAATGAGTATACTACTCAAAGCAATTTATAGATTCAATGCAATCCCTATCAAGCTACCAACGGTATTCTTCACAGAGCTAGAACAAATAATTTCACAGTTTATATAGAAATACAAAAGACCTCGAATAGCCAAAGCAATCTTAAGAAAGAAAAACGAAACTGGAAGAATCAACCTGCCTGATTTCAGGCTCTACTACAAAGCCACAGTCATCAAGACAGTATGGTACTGGCACAAAGACAGAAATACAGATCAATGGAACAAAATAGAAAGCCCAGAGATAAATCCACGCACATATGGACACCTCATCTTTGACAAAGGAGGCAAGAATATACAATGGATTAAAGACAATCTCTTTAACAAGTGGTGCTGGGAAATCTGGTCAACCACGTGCAAAAGAATGAAACTAGAACACTTTCTAACACCATACACAAAAATAAACTCAAAATGGATTAAAGATCTAAACGTAAGACCAGAAACTATAAAATCAGATCCTCTATGACCCACCTCCCAGAATATTGGAAATAAAAGCAAAAATAAACAAATGGGACCTAATTAACCTTAAAAGCTTCTGCACATCAAAGGAAACTATTAGCAAGGTGAAAAGACAGCCTTCAGAATGGGAGAAAATAATAGCAAATGAAGCAACTGACAAACAACTAATCTCAAAAATATACAAGCAACTCCTACAGCTCAATTCCAGAAAAATAAATGACCCAATCAAAAAGTGGGCCAAAGAACTAAATAGACATTTCTCCAAAGAAGACATTCAGATGGCTAACAAACACATGAAAAGATGCTCAACATCACTCATTATCAGAGAAATGCAAATCAAAACCACAATGAGGTACCATTTCACGCCAGTCAGAATGGCTGCGATCCAAAAGTCTACAAGCAATAAATGCTGGAGAGGGTGTGGAGAAAAGGGAAAACTCTTACACTGTTTGTGGGAATGCAAACTAGTACAGCCAATATGGAGAACAGTGTGGAGATTCCTTAAAAAACTGGAACTAGATCTGCCTTATGATCCAGCAATCCCACTGCTGGGCATACACACTGAGGAAACCAGAATGGAAAGAGACACGTGTACCCCAATGTTCATCACAGCACTGTTTATAATAGCCAAGACGTGGAAGCAACCTAGATGTCCATCAGCAGATGAATGAATAAGAAAGCTGTGGTACATATACACAATGGAGTATTACTCAGCCATTAAAAAGAGTACATTTGAATCAGTTCTAATGAGGTGGATGAAACTGGAGCCTATTATACAGAGTGAAGTAAGCCAGAAAGAAAAACACCAATACAGTATACTAACACATATATATGGAATTTAGAAAGATGGTAACAATAACCCTGTGTACGAGACAGCAAAAGAGACACTGATATATAGAACAGTCTTTTGGACTCTGTGGGAGAGGGAGAGGGTGGGATGATTTGGGAGAATGGCATTGAAACGTGTATAATATCATATATGAAACGAGTCGCCAGTCCAGGTGTGATGCACAATACTGGATGCTTGGGGCTGGTGCACTGGGACGACCCAGAGGGATGGTACGGGGAGGGAGGTGGAAGGGGGGTTCAGGATGGGGAACACATGTATACCTGTGGTGGATTCATTTTGACTTAGGGCAAAACCAATACAATATTGTAAATTTAAAAAATAAATTTTAATTTAATTAAAAAAATAAAATAAAAAGTCTCTCTTTTATGTCTCCTGTTGGGCTACAAATTATACTAAGGTGGAAAAGGTCATTTCACAGCATGTTTGTAAGCTATAGGTTTTATCACCTATAGGCATTTAGAAACATTTGCTTCTTCAAGAAGCTGCAGCACCATTATGTCTGGTGATGGTTAAGAGTTGCCTTTAATGTTGTTTTCTTTCTTGGCCTGTTGCACTTGTGTACTCTGTCGCTCAGTCATGTACGACTCTTTGCGACCTCATGGACTGTAGCCCACTAGGCTCCTCTGTCCACGGGATTTCCCAGGCAAGAATACGGGAGCGGGTTGCCATTTCCTACTCCAGGGGATCTTCCTGACCCAGAGATCAAACCCACATCTCCTGCACTGGCAGGCGAATTCTTTACTACTGAGCTGCCTGGGAAGTCCATTGCACTTGTATAACTGTTCTAAAGGCTAAGTTTGAGGGCTTGTCTTTGACTTTTTTAAAATGCAGTACTTCTGGGAGCCATAACATATTAGGCTTTATCAGTCATTCTTACAACAGTCTGGATAAGTTTACCCATTCATTTTTTAAAAATTTCATAGGGAATAAGACATGAAAATTTAGGTGCTGGCAGAAGGGAGATTGATAAGATAAACCTAGAGTTGGGTCCCAGACAGTTGGCAAAGGAGGTTCCTGGATACCTGGGGCTGGGGAGAGAGAGTGAGAAGCAAGAGATGCCGAAGGAAGTGCGGGATCAGTTCTTCCACAGGTTGTGCAGGGTCTCCATACAGACAGGGGGTCTCCAGTATACATCCCGTTGCACCCCTTTGCAGCTTAGAGGATCAGAGAGAAAAGAAAGTGGGGGAAAGAAAATGAGGCAGGACAGGGAGAGAAGCATAGGAGGATAAATATGGGGAAGTATCTTATGGAGGAATGAGAGATTTGCAGGAAACTGAGGGATAAGAAAGAGGAAATAGTGAGAGGGGCACAAATCCAGGTTGGATATTACATCATATACCTGATTAGTAACTGAAAGTGCTTAAATAAGGCCATATATGACATTTTAAGAGAAAACATCCTTCCAGCAGGACAATGGAGAGTTTCGGGGCAGGTGGTTAGTGCCGGTCAGAGACCCAGGCCTGGAGGAAGGAAGACACGCCTGAGGCTACATTGTCCTGCCCCTCCCCCCATCTGGTCCCTGCATCCTGCCTTCCCCTTGGTCTGGGCAGCCTTCCGGACAGATTTACTTTACCTCGTCCTCAAGGAGCTCTTTGGGTTTGGGTGGGACTTGAGGTTTATGCAATGAAGTGTTGGCCGGCAGAGAGGTGGCCAGTCTCGCCTTTGCAGAAGGCCAGTTGGGTTTACTGGGAAGAGTCTTGCTGAAGGGTGGAGACTGCCTCTGGCTTGATCGGTTGTCTTGAGAGGAACAACAAGAACAACAAAACATAAGATGAAAGGGTTCTGGATCATTTCCTGGGCAGAAGCCACCGAGTTCTAGAAAGTATAAAACTACCAGCATCCATGTAGCCAACATGCTATTGACTGGGGCATTCCTTTAAAAAGTATGACAGGCAAAAATGTCAACAACCCATTGACCTACATTATAAAAACCAGAAGAGGATCCTCCCAGGGAGCCATGAGAGCCACAGACCCAGGAGAGCTGACAGTCCAAGCATGTGGCTAAATAGAGTAGATGGTGACCTTGGCAGTATCGGGGGCTAAGGGGAGCAGTAATCCTCAATGGATTCACTTTGCTCCCTAAAGCCTTACGGGCGATGATTCTCAATCCTGCTTACACATAGGAACCACCTGTGAAAGTGAAAGTGTTAATTAGTCATGTCTGACCCTTTGTGACCCCATGGACTGTAGCCCGCCAGGCTCCTCCATCCATAGGATTTTTCCAGACAAGAATACGGGAGTGGGTTACCATTTCCTTCTCCAGGGGATCTTCCTGACCCAGGAATCCAACCTGGGTCTCCCACATGGCAGGCACACTCTTTACCATATGAGCTACAAGGGAAGCCCCTAGGAACCACCTAGGAGCTTTAAAAAAAAAATGCCAAGGCCCCACCCCAAACATGCAGTTTAAAACTTCTGGGGAGGGACCTTTCATTATAGGTTTTAAAAGTTCCCCAGGTTATTCTAAGGTATATGCAGGGTTGCAACTACTCATCTGGCAAAACTACACACTCCTCCCCTCAGTGGTGTCCTTGAATGGGGGAGAAGTTGTGAATCCCCTGGTCCAGGGCCATCCTCAGCAACTGTTGTGAAGGAGTCCTGTCTCTGAAGTCGAGGGCCCTGGGTTCAGTCCCCTGCTCTCCACCCACCAGCTGCGCTCCTTTGGGCCTCTTCTTCATTATGTAACCTCTCTGGGACTCACATTCCTCATTTTAAAAATGAAGATGCTTAACTATCCACTTCAGAGAGTTATTGTATGGATTAGGAAGAAAACAGCAAAGGCAGGAGGAACATCGTGCCTGACAAAGACAATGCCTAATAAACAGAACTAACCTTACCTGCGTCATGTGATGGAGGGCTTAGGCAACAGGGGTCTACCCAGTTGATCTGTGAGCACAGATTCTGACCGATCCACTGAGGAAAATCTTAGCATGGGAATAACCTGGTGGGCTCCCCATCCTGGAACAGCAGGGGTGCCTACACTGGCTCCCTGCTTCCTCTGGCCCTGGCTCAAGGCAGCAGTCCCTGCCTCTGCCTGTCCTGCTCTGCTCTTGTCCTGGGGCCTGTTCCAGCTCTCAGCCCACGCTTCTGCATCGCTGAAGTTGTGTGGTTAACTTCACACTGGTGCCTCCCGGGAGCCTCTTTCTGGTGGTGTAGCTGTGTTAAGGCACCAAGGCATCTACTCTGCTGTGCCTGTGACAGTTTTTATAGCTTTATTGGCAGCTCCTGGTGTTTACTGAGATTTCTTAACATAAGATTTAAGCCCAGCAGAAGTAGCAAAGCACAGAAAACAGGCACTGAAGAGTATGACCTGGAATGCGCTGCTTGTGTGTGCGCATGCTCAGTCATGTCCATCTCTGTACAACCCCACGGACTGACTGTAGCCTGCCAGGCTCCTCTGTCCGTGAGATTCTCCAGGCAAGAACACCGGAGTGGGTTGCCATTTCCTCCTCCAGGGGATCGTCCCACCCCAGGGATCGAACTTATCTCTTGTGTCTTGTGCATTGGCAGGCAGATTCTTTACCACTAATGCCACCTGGGAAGCCCGTATGAGCTGCTTAATCTACCCCTCTCCCCACTCCCAGCTAGAATGGTCGTCTCCTGGTCTGTAAAACGGGCCTGATGCAGCTCCTTCCTTCCTGAGGTTGTTGCGATGAGTGAAGGAGGTCACAAATTGGGTGGTGGAGGGTGGAGCAGAGTGATCAAGAGCTAGGACTTTGGAGGCTGAGTTGCCCAGCTTGCATGCCAGTTCTGCCACTTATAAAACCTTGGCCCAGTGAATTCCCTCTTCCTAGCATCTCTTTTTTCCTTTGTGATCGTCAAGAAGGTGAAAGTAAAGCGCTAAGTTGTAAGCTGTAAAAAGTCTGGGAGTGCATCTGTCTTGCTAGCTGCTGAGCATAGCTCTGGCACATAGCAGGTGCTCAGTAAGTGAATTGTTGCACAAAGCAAGGGACAGTACCTAGCACCTACGAGGAGGCAGTTAACTACAAGGACCCCTTTACTCCCAGGGGTGCCAGGGTGATCACCACAGACACAAGCCCTTCCTCGCCTTTGTTGAACTTTAGTCACTTGTTAGAATGGAACACAGACTTCTTGGAGGGGCATTAACAGCTACACTCAGGCCTGGAGACCACACCTAAGACTTGTCCATTTAATTCAAGAGCCTCATTCTCGGCCTAGAGCTCTTTACCACTCCCCCCCCGCCCCACAGTTTAGAGTCTAGACTCAGAGTGTCTGTGCAGCTTGCCGATGTGGGGGCGGGGTGAGAGAGGAAGGAGGGGGCTCAGCAAACACTGAGATCCTCGCAGCTCTCCTTGTTCTGTACAGTCATCTCAAGAGAAATGTCAGAACCTTGAGTGTAGGAAGCTGGAGAAGAAGCAGCGACTAACCTCAGGATTGATTTCTCTGGGGACTACAGGAAATGAGGTGGGGTGGGGTTGGGAGCCACTTCGGGGTGTGGTTGCTTTATCTTTTGCCTGTTTTCAACATTCCCAATTTGCAAAGGTTACCCCCTCCTTCCCCAAAGGGCAAGCTTTCCAGCAGGGGGCTCCAGTACCTGTGAGTGACCAGATGACCCACTTGGAGGTGGTGAGAGTCAGAGCTACCCCACCACTCTGCAACCTTGGCCCGCCCCGCTCCCTGCTGCCCTGAAGGCCGAGCGCCCAAGGTCCGGCAGGGACTCACCTACATACTCGCCCCTGGTGAAGGGCAGGGCTGGGTGAACTGTCCGTGTCTCCTGCTCCGCAGGTGGCGGCTCATAGCTGTCGTCCCCGGCCTCCTCAGCTGGCAGCACGTACATCTCTGAGTCCGAGTGCTCATCTGGGTTTTCATAATCGCTGTCCTGCAAGTGCAGACACCATGCTCAGGGCTGCATACACTCTTAGGGGGCCAGAGCTGCTCCCTCAGCAGAGGGGCGAGAAAGCAAGGCTGGGAGGGGTTGGCTAAGCAGGGTTAGGCAGCTGTTAGTGGCAATGCTGGGGTTGAAGCCAGGCCTTTTTGTTTCCAAAATGTATCACCTGGACTGTATCCTGGGGAAACGTGTGGGCATCTAACCCCGAGGGTGGGTGAACTCTGTGTGTCTGCAAAGAACAGCCAGAGGTAAAATATATCTCGAGAAGACAGAAAAAGGACCCAATAAAATAAAATAGCCAAATAGGTTTTATTAACCATAATGTTGATGGTTGAGGAAAATGTAAGTTTATTAAGAGAGGGTAAGAGGAAGCTCAGGAACACAGACACCTTTGAGGAGATGAGGTTTGTTTGTTTTAAACAGAGCTGGAAAGCTTCAGGGATGAGGACTTCAAACTGACTTAGTCCATTCTCTTTCTTTTTTTCTTTTTTGAAATCTTGAGGCACTTATGCCAACTAAGACTTTTATTATTATTATTTAAGTTTATTTTTTTGGCCACATCACATGGCGTGTAGGATCTTAGTTCCCGGACCCAGGATTGAACCTATGCCCCCTGCAGGGCAAGCTCAGAGTCTTAACCACTTGGACCACCAGAGAAGTCCCTCTTTTTTTTTTTTTTAAATATGCATTTTATTTAAGTCCCTCTTGAAAATACATTGACCCAGTCCCAAGTTCACACAGTTCGCAAGGAGGAAGGTCTTCCCAGCAGCTCAGTTCCTCTCCCCTTGGGCAGACAGACCTACTAGCTTCTTGTGCATTTCGTGCGATTTTTTTTTTCTGTATGCAGTGCTACTGCTAAGTCACTTCAGTCGTGTGCGGCTCTTTGCAAACCCATAGACGGCAGCCCACCAAGCTCCCCCGTCGCTGGGATTCTCCAGGCAAGAACACTGGAGGGGGTTGCCATTTCCTTCTCCAGTGCATGAAAGTGAAAAGTGAAAGTGAAGTCGCTCAGTCATATCCGACACTTAGCGACCCCATGGACTGCAGCCTACCAGGCTTCTCCGTCCATGGGATTCTCCAGGCAGGAGTACTGGAGTGGGGTATACTCGTGTGCAGGAAATCTTTGATTCAGGACTTATGAGGTCCTCTGACCTCTGTGCCCACTGCTCCCACACACGACCTGACACAATGCTTCATCCAAACATGATTTTCCACTGAATCCATGATGCACCTGCCTTTTGGCCTGACAATTGTGTAACATTAAAGTGGATGTTGGGTTTCCTTCAGAGCTGAATCCTCAGGGCCCGTGACGGGGCCAGCCCATGATAGGCACCCAGGACGTTGGGAACAGGCAGAGGAGTCAATGAGTGAGCACTGCGCTTTCCTCCTCAGCTGGAAGGGAGATGGAGGACAGAGGGAGGGTGAAGGGTGGGAGAAGGAAGGAGAAAGGAGGCTGAAGAGAGAGCGTTTCCTGAGGTGGCTGGAGGTGCCTGGGAGAGAGACGAAAAGGAGAGAGCCCAGAGGAGGGTGCTTGTTCTTAACCCTGGCGTGGGGGAGACAGGAAGGGACACATGAAAAAATCACTGTAGGGAGATTTCCCAAAACCCTAGGTCAGAAACAGCAGATGGGAATATGAAAATAGGCTGAATAAAATAATAATAATAGTGATTATTATTATAACCAACATTTCTATGCACTGCATACCTCACTGACCCCTCACCACAATCATAAGAGATAGTTTGTTTTTTTTTTAATCCCATTTTACAGTTGAGGAAACTGAAGCACAGAG
Organism: Bos javanicus; assembly: GCF_032452875.1. NCBI lineage: Eukaryota > Metazoa > Chordata > Mammalia > Artiodactyla > Bovidae > Bos > Bos javanicus. Next base: position 17,453,207 of record NC_083893.1, read on the forward strand.
GAGTTGAGTAATTTTGAATCTGCAATCTGTGATCTGGAGAAATCAGTGATGATTCCCAGGAAGGGGGCCTGGGAGACAGAGTAAGAATGAAAGGGTGGGCTGGAGGGGAGGCTTAAGAGGGCAAGACCCTGGCTTTCCAAGCCAGGGACCCTCTTTCCAGGCCAAGGACCTGATCGCTGCTGTTGTGGCATTCCAGGGTGACGTCAGGATGAACACTGAGAAGCAGTTGCTTTAATAGACATTCAGAAAGTGAAAGAACCAGTGGGCAGCCAGACACATGTGCCTGAGCTGGGGATGGCGTGGGCATCCCACTTTGTTTCGTTTTTTTCACATAGCAGAGATGGGCTTCATGGACTTAATTACCTGGAGGCTGAGGATTGGTGTGCATCCTGGGGAGGGTTCTGGAGTCCTTGCCGCCCCTCCAGCAGAGCAGCCTCATTGAGAGGAGGTGGGCAGAGGTGGCATAGAGGGTATAGGAAGAGAGACCTCACGTCAGCTGTTCCCAGCAGCCGTCCTCCGACACTGGGCTGCCCACCAGATTGTGCCCCCCATGAAGACTGGACTGAGATGTAAATCTAGGACCCAGCACAGGACTGCTACAGGATAGGTGCCCATCCAACGTAGCTGGAATGGATGAGTGCATTGATGCTGCCTGGGCTCTGAGGGGACTGAGGAGGAGGGAATGGCTGCTCAGAAGTCCTGAGCTGGCCCTTCATTTGGAAAGTCTCTTCTGTGGGAGATGTACCACGAGCCTCTCCTATTTAAGCACCATAGAATGCATTGAATGCCTTCTCATCAAGAGAATTACAAGAGAATCTGTTCAAACTTCTGAGAGTTTTAAAGAATCCTCCTCCCCCAAGTTATTCTAAATTATGACATAATTCATTTGTTAATTCATTAATTCATTCAGTACTTGAGGAAGTGCAACACTTTGGACAGTCTGATGGGAACTCTGAAGGAGGGACTGCATTATCAGACAAAAATCTTGTCAAATTGACCATTCCTTCATTCATTTAATCAGAATTTATTTACCTACTCTGAACCAGCTTGACTTTGAGCATAGTCCCCAGCCTCACAGAGCTTATATGTTAGCAAGAGAGACCAACAATAAACAAGTAGTGAATAATAAATAAATAATCAAGTGGATGAAATATCTATCCCTGGTGACAGCACTGAAGGGGGGTTCAGAGAAAGGTGGACAGGTCTGCATGGGTCGAATGTCATCAGATCTGGAGGCTTTATCAACAAGTCTGGATTTCATTCGGTGTACAAAGGGAATCCAATGAGGATTGTGAATGATTGTGAGTGAATGTTCAGTGAATCCGTGTTACAGCTGATGGGCTTCCCTGGTGACTCAGTAGGTGAAAAAAATCCACCGGCAAGGCAGGAGACCTGGGTTCGATACCTGGGTCTGGAAGATCCCCCTGAGAAAGAGATGGCAACCCACTCCAGTAATCTTGCCTGGGAAATCCCATGGACAGAGGAGCCTGCTGGGCTACAGTCCATGGGGTCGCACAGAGCCGGACGCAAGATAGAGACTGAACCACCGCCATAGCTGGTACTTCCGTTTTGGTTGTTTGACTTGGGGACATAAGTCATTCCCTCCTCTTCAGGCTGATTTTATTTTATGTTTTCTGAGTCCCCAGAGTGTGTTCTTTTCATCCAGCGAACGAGTTCAGTTTTCTTGGCTGCCTGGTGAATTGGTCCAGCTTCTTGAACTTTGCTTCAGATGTGACTTGGTGGTGTTGCCAGCAGGGGGCGCAGCTGCAGCGCTTCTGAGGGATCAGTGCCTCCCTCAGAAGTTCCTCCTACTGGGTGACCCAGAGAGAAGCCACCTCCTTCCTTCTTTGTAAAAATCTTTTCTCTGCAGTTGAAAAGGGAGGAACTCCGGTCTCCTAATACTCTGAATAAAATCCAGGTGGGTGTAAACAGTGTGAAGCTGGGCTCAGGCTGAGTTCTGGGCACTGGACAGGAGTCCTGGGTTTTCGTTCTACCGGGCCGCTGAGAAATTGAGACTGTCAGAGTCATTTTCATGTTCTTGGCCTCAGTTTCCACAGGGGATATGTGGTTGTATGGAGGCCCTCTGGGATCCCTTCCAGACATGAAGCTCACAGACTAGAGAAGACTAACTTTCTGCGGGAATATGATATATGAGGAATTGTCATTGTGCCCAGGAGTTTTTAAGATGTCTTGTCTCTTGAAGACTCAGCCCCAAAGAGCTCTGTGGGCTGCAGAGCCGTCTTGAAGGGGTTCACAGTTAATTCAGACACACCACTCCAATGTCGTCAAGGTCAGGGAGGGCCCTCTCAACCTGAAGCCCTCCGAGTCTGTTCACATCCTCTTGGTCATAGCAAGCCTCTTGGGTTTGAAAAACCTGGTTCTGAGATCTGGGTTTGAGACTTTTGGAACCGCAAGTACTTACCCTCTCCATGCCTTGGTTTCTTCACCTATAAAATGGGCAAGACTGATGTCCAAACTGTTTAACCACTAATACGGCTCAGGTACTGACCATGACCTTGAGGAGGGTCCCAGAGGCTCCCTGATGTGCCAGGCATTCATGCTTCAGTTGTTGGTTTGATTAGGGCTCCTGGCAGGGACCAAGCAGTGATGGGGCACTGGGGAATTCAGGGCAAAAGCATTTGCCAACTGATTGGGAAATATTCAAACACTTAAACATCTTTTTTTGGTTCTGCATACCAGTAGAAAATGGGGATAAGAATGCCGACTCATAGGGCTGTGGTGAGGATTACATGAAGTGGTAGGTGTAAAGCTCCTAGCCCGGCACAATGTGGTATTGGCCCAAGTCAACCTAGTGCTGTCTCGCCTATTCGTGGCCCTTCCAGCCCAGCTATCTCCCCTCTGTGATGGGCAGCTGAACACCAGCATTTCATTCAGAAACAAGTCCTTATAAAGACCTCCCAGGGGCCATGGTGAAAATGGTACCCTTCTCGTCCCAGGAACAAATACTCACGAAGTCATCTGACCACTGCTCCTCTTCGTCGGCTGGGCTCTCTGAAATGGCATGTTGGAAGCAAAATGAACAATATAAATTTTTGCCGGCCAGCTCCACCCTGTCCACAAGCACCCTGCACCTGCCTGCCCTGCCCCTGAGCCACATGCTCCCATCTGCCAGGCCTGAGACAGTTATTACAGTCATCTCACACTCATTCCTTTTGAATCCTTTTCTAAAAAACAGTCAATTTTTGAAGTATTAGTAAAAGTCCCACTAGGGCAGAGAAACGGTAACTCTGACCCTTAACGGTCTTTGTCAAGAGACATTTTTGGACCTTAGAATAGCAATCCATACTGTCCTGCTTCCTCACATTTTTTTTTAATCAATATGTGGATGGTGTAGTAGGAAGAGCCCTGGACAGGGAGTCAGAGAGACCTAAATTCTCATCCGGGCTCTAACTTCTCTGGACCTCCTCAATTTTTAGATCTATGATATAAAATTCAAGATCTCTAAAAGGGGATCACTTCCAAGATTCTCTCTGGCTCTAACACTGACTTTTTTATTAAAAAAAAATTTTCCCCGATGTGTTAATACATGCTGGGCAATATTATCAGAGCTTTGTATTCACTTCACTTTCTCAAAAACCTTATGAGGAAACTGAGGCCTAGAGAAGATGAAATCATTTGCCCAAGATCATGTAGTAAATGGTAAAGTCAGGAGTTGAGCCCTGCAGGTTGACTGACTTCCAAGTGCATGCTCTGAACCTCAGTGCCATGCTGCTCTTGCTCTCCTTGGGCTTCAGGCTGCAGCCACTGTCTTAGGCTCTACAGCAGGTGTAAAAATGGATGTGACAGGTCTTGTGTAGCTTATGATCTTGAAGAATGAAATAGGCCTGGATTATGACAGCCAAGGAGACTATTTGACCCCTTTTCTTCCAAAACACATTTGGAGTTTGAGAAGCTTAGCATCAATCCCATCACATAAACTGACCTTAGAGGCTAAATAAAATTCTCTCACTCTGACCCAAGTTCAGATGGTAGAGTGGCTTCAATGAGTGCACCATAGAGGATCACATCTTCCCTCCTACCCCACTGAGCAGCTGTGGCTAGAGGACTTGGTGGATGGTCCCTGAATCCCCCAGAACCTCAATAGAAACTTTTCCTGCCATTTCTGTCACAGGAGACCACTGACTCTAGCTCTAGGCCATTCCACAGAGGCACAAGGAAAAAAATTACGGAGATGAAGTGAAAGCAGGAAGGAGGTCTTGTATCAGAACGACCACATTTTAAGAAATGACAGCAACAGCAACTCTCTCTTGAGAAAAACATGATAGACAAAAAGAAGGAGCTTCATTCTACAAGTGGATCAAACTTTGACATTAACAGAAAATAAGTCTTATGAAATTATTCTCTGGGCTGACATATACCAAATGACAGTGTATTCTGATCACTAAGTTGCCAAGAATCCTTAGAAGAATAGATGAACGAGTCTTCTTCCCAATATGCCAATATTGGCCCAGTGGGGAGTAAGTTTCTAATACCTTAAGTCTGAGGATAACTGAAGGTCAAAACATACAGCAGCAAGATGCTATTGTTTCAACTATTTAAAACAAAAACATTTATAAGATATTTTTATAAGACACACTTCCTTGCCTTGGTCAACCCTGGAGTCAGGATCCACTTGATCATCAGCTAGTGGAAAAAGCAGTTGTAGCTGTCATCTAACTAGTTTTCCTGTCTCTATGATCTTCAATTCGTCCTTCCAACTGTTTCTAGTTATTTTCTTAAAATAGAAATTGGCTCATGCTGCCCCTTTCCTTAAAAACCATCACTGGCTCCCTACGGGATAAAGTCGAGCTTCTGTGTCAACGCATTCACACACCTGTACCTGCCGTCCCTGCCTCGCTCACTTACAGTGATGCCGGAGAGCTTGCTCTTCCATCCTGGGCTTCTGATAGTCCTCCACGCTGCTCATGCTGCTCCCCCCAGCCCATCTCCCTTCTTCCGTGCAAACCCCTGGCATCCCTCCTCCATGAGGCCCTCTCCAGTCCCTCTGGGTTATGGGTTATGACCTCGTAGATGCTGCCGGCACCTTGTGACATGTACTTCATCCTGCCCTAAGAGACACAATTTAGTGTCTCTTTGTACTGAAAAGCAAGACCTATTTATCTTTGGGTCTGGATGCCATTTTGCATTTGTAATTCTGCACTAATACTGAAATAAAAGCACAAGCCAGTAAATGAATTGAATGAGTGAAAATGAGGATAGTAATAAGAGATTCCATCATTGACTATTTCCTGCATGCTGGGTGCTAGGGGAAGTATTATGAATGTATTTCTTTGTTTATCATCAAAACAGTCTCTGTCGTAGGTGCCTTATTATCTGTTTTATAGTCAAGGAAACTGAGGCTAAGAGAGGTTGCAAAACCTGTCTGAGGCACATGGCTAGTGAGTGTGGGGACTGGATTGGAGGCCAGGCTGTGTTGGCTTCTGCAGCTGAAATCTCATGTGAACGGCCTGGCCATCCGCTGAACATTCAGATAAAACCCAGGAGAAACATCAATGCCCCAATCCAGGCATTGTGGTGCATCGAGGCAGAAAACAGAGAAAAGCATCAGGAGGTGGAGGTTATTTGCGTGGTGCCCCACCTTCCCCCAGCCACATCTGTCTTCTGGCACAGCATCACACTCATCAAGTTATACGTAGCAAGCCATTGCCCAGACCGAAAAGCATAGCAATCCAAAGTACTAGATCCAAGTAGTGGGTGGTTTTCAGCATCTCAGGGAGACTACCAATATGTGCGGGTGGTAGTTTTAGACCCAAGCTCCCTGGGTTCAGATCCTGACTCTGCTCTTTATTACCTGCTTGGCAATGGACCAGTCCCTTAATTGTTTAAAGCTCAATTTCCTCGTCTGTAAAACAAGGATAAGAATAGTGCCTGCCTCATGTTTTTATGAGAATCAAGTAATATAATACATGTGAAATGTTTTGCAAAGCCTGACCACATTAAATGCTATTTAATGTTACTCATTGTTGTCTTAATAAATCCTCAAAATGATACCAATTCATTTCACTCTAATGGTAATCACACAGCATTGTTACCACAAAGAAATGGATCCAAGAACCCTCTAGTATGTAGTCAGTGAAATTTTCAGGAGGGTAAGTTCAAGCTGAATATGGGCCAGATGGTGTGGGGTTGCAGCCCCTCCTAGGGAGCTGAGATGTTGGCTGGGCCTCCTTGTCAGGGAAAGCCTTTTCTGTTGTGTTATGTAACTGGTTTGGGGTTTAGCCTATTTACTGTGTCATAATCCCAGGCTTCCCTGGTGGCTCAGATGTTAAAGAATCTGCCTGGAATGCAGGAGACCTGGGTTCAATCCCTGGGTCGGGAAGATCCCCTGAAGAAGGAAATGGCAACCCCTTCCAGTATTCTGGCCTGGAGAATTCCATGAACTATATAATGGGGTTGCAAAGAGTCAGACATGACTGAGTGACTTTCACTTCACTCACTCTCTCCACCAGTGGTAAAGAATCTGCCTGCCAATGCAGGAGGCGTAAGAACATGAGTTTGATACCTGGGTCAGGAAGATTCTCTGGAGAAGAAAATGGCAACCCACTCCAGTATTCTTGCCTGCAGAATTCCATGGACAGAGGAGCCTGGTGAGCTACAGTCCTCTGGGTCTCAAAGAGCTGGACACAACTGAGCATGCACACACACACACACACACACACATGCATAATTCTCACAATAACCTGAGGGATAGACATACTTATCTCCAGATAAGGAATGTGAGGCTCAAGGAAGTTACAAAACTTTCCTAGGTTCAGTGATTAAGGGGCAAAGCCAGGATTCTGACCCAGGCCCAAAAACCCCAGAGGCTGAGATCTTCTCACTGAGCCCAGCCTCTACAAGAAATAAAAGACCTAGAATCTAGAGAAACTTTCACGGATCAGACTGAGGACAATCTGAGGTGGTATAAAATTTCCTGGTGTATGTCCAGCAGCCGATCATAATTCCAGGTGCTGGAGGAATTTGGAGAAACGTGCACTCATTGAGGGCCGAGAGGTTACTGAGGCCGTGTGCCCCAGGCAGGCTGGAACTAGGCCTTAAAAGAGAATGGTGATGAAGGAGGGTGTTCTCCTTCCACCCTCAGGATGGGGGCTTAGGTGTCAGTTCCAGAAGCACAGCTTAGCCAGTGGAAGGAAGGGGCATCCATAAGGCACAGCCATGCACAGAATGGATGAGCTGCACTGGAGAATCACAGGGAAATACGCTGACAGGTAAATAAAGCTCGGTTCTCTGCCAGGCAGGGAGATGTTCCAGCCTCAGTGGGTACTGCATTTTCCAGTGACAAGGTGGAGAGGGGCAGGCTGACAAGGATGGTGTTTGAGTAACCTTGACAACCCACTCCAGTATTCTTGCCTGGAAAATCCCATGGGCAGAGGAGCCTCGTGGGCTACAGTCCAAAAGGTCACAAAGAGTCGGACATGATTGATGACTAATACAAAGGTGTGATGAGACCGAGTCTGAACCAGACTGGGGGTTCTTGGGAATGGGGAGACATGGCTGGAAGGACAGTAAAGGACTCTGTGTTGAGAGCTTGAGGGAAAGGGTAAAGGAGAGGGTGTGGATGTAGTCTCTTGCTTGGGTGTCCTCGGGGGCACCAGAGACGCTGGGTGGGCCTGGTGATCTCCGAGTGATGGGCACTGAGGTGCACTCCACAACTGCGTGTCCACACATGTCCTCCACTCTGGCCCTGATCTCACTCTAGAGGCTGTGCTCTGGGCCACTGGGCCCTGCACAGTTCTCCTCTTGCAGAGCGGGATGCAAGCAACCAGTGGGGAGACTTGCAGTACGACACAGGAAGAAGAGAGGAAGGAGGGTGGTCTAGCTGCGGTGGTGGGGACAGACACAGGGAAGGAACGGAAAGAGGAACTACCGAGGCTGCGGGGGAGGCAGCGAGCTGACAGTCCCTCTGGGTACACCCAGAGGAGAAAGGGATGTGACTTGGTGTGCGGAGCTGAGGCCAAAGCTAGCCTCTGCCAGACTGACTGGGAGTGGTAACTTGCATTTAAACCCTTAACATCTTAGAAATTCCCTTTATCTGTATGATCATTCACCTTTCACAGGGCCCTGTAGGGGAAAGGGTCCTGACTCAGGTATCAGCTGTCTGTATGACCTCGGGCATTCCTTGTGCCTCTGTGGTCTCCAGTGTCCCTAAGATGAGAAGTTTGGATTGGGTGATCTCTCAGGACTTTCTAGGTTTTAAAATACCTTTGAGTGCAAGTTTCATTCCTCTATTCTTAGTTGCATGAGTCAGAACTGATGTTGAATACAGCTCTTCCCATGTTCAGCTTTGTTGGTACCAGTTAGAAGTAACGAGGGAGACAAAAGATCAAATGAATGCTAGCTTTACTAGGGACACCAGGACACGAGAAAAAGCAAGCTATATTTCATTCTCAAAAGCAAGTATGTTTCAGGCAAAGGGTTGTTATGCATGCCTTGTGCTTCTGTGGTGGGCATTTACTCAGCGATCGCTTTCTAAAGTGTCTTCCTTTGCCCTGAGGTCTCCCTACTTTATCATTGCTCTGATCTCCTCCCTGCATGACATCAGTGGGGGAGGAGAAGGTGGCCCTCTAAGGACATGACAACAGCCCCTGGGTATCAGGGCCCTAGGGTACAGGGAGAGAGGCCTGTTCAGTTCTGACCTCTCGGGGGTTTGAAGAGTGACCAGAGGAACTTCTGCAGTGACCCCAGAAGATTCTGGGTGCACCACAATTGGTCTCCCCTTCCCACCCTCCCTCTCTAGCCAGACCTCAGACTCAGAGATACAGGAAGCTGTTCAACTCTGAAAGTTCAAGAAGCAGGTGGCTTCTTGAACTTAATATTAGAAGCTCTGGGGCTTTCAGGATAATAAATAAGAAATATCCTGGAAAATTGTAACCATCCTAAATTGGGTCAAAGGGAGGAACAATGGAATGGAAGCCTGGGGTGGGTCTTTTTTAGTGGACAGGTTACTGAATGTTCCTGAGACACATTTCCCTCATTTGTGAAACCAAGATAGCCATTTCTATTTAATGCACTAATGAGAGATTAGGGTGCTAGTGGTAAAGAACCCACCTGCCAACGCAGGAGACATAAGAGTTTGATCCCTGGGTCAGGAAGATCCCCTGGAGGAGGAAATGGCAACCCACTCCAGTATTCATCTCTGGAGAATACCATGGACAGAAGAGCCTGGCAGGCTACAATCCAGAGGGTCACAAAGAATCAGACATGACTGAAGTAATTTAGCACAAGCACAATGAGAGATTAAATGAGCAAAGCTATGGTTTTTTCAGTAGTTATGTATGGATGTGAGAGCTGGGCCATAAAGAAAGCTGTTCAGTTCAGTCGCTTAGTCGTGTCTGACTCTTTGAGACCCCATGAACCGCAGCACACCAGGCCTCCCTGTCCATCACCAACTCCTGGAGTCCACGCAAACCCATGTCCATCGAGTTGATGATGCCATCCAACCATCTCATCCTCTGTCATCCCCTTCTCCTCCTGCCCTCAATCTTTCCCAGCATCAGGGTCTTTTCAAATGAGTCAGCTCTTCGTGTCAGGTGGCCAAAGTATTGGAGTTTCAGCTTCAACATCAGTCCTTCCAATGAACACCCAGGACTGACCTCCCTTAGGATGGACTGGTTGGATCTCCTTGCAGTCCAAGGGACTCTCAAGAGTCTTCTCCAACACCACAGTTCAAAAGCATCAATTCTTTGGCGCTCAGCTTTCTTTATAGTCCAACTCTCACATCCATACATGACCACTGGAAGGAAAGCTGAGTGGTGAAGAATTGATACTTTTGAACTGTGGTGTTGGAAAAGACTCTTGAGACTGCCTTGGACTGCAAGAAGATCCAACCAGTCAATCCTAAAGGAAATCAGTCCTGAATGTTTATTGGAAGGACTGACGCTGAAGTTGAAACTCCAATACTTTGGCCACCTGATGTGAAGACCTGACTAATTAAAAAAGACCTTGATCCTGGGAAAGATTGAAGGCAGGAGGAGAAGGGGATGACAGAAGATGAGATAGTTGGAACAACATCACTAACTCGATGGACATGAGTTTGAGCAAGCTCCAGGAGTTGGTGATGGACAAGAAAGTCTGGCGTGCTGCAGTCCATGGGGTTGCAAAGAGTTAGACTGACTGAGTGAATGAACTGAACTGAACTGAATGTCTATAAAGAGCTTAGCACAATGTCCAGGTCAGAGTAAACACCCAGTATGTTCTGAATAGCTTCCCTTCCCCCAGCAATGCCAGCTGCACCGGAATAATAGTTTGCTTGGTGGACCGTGATGTTCCTGCAAACAATGTTCTTTCCTCAGAGCCCAAGTAGATTGTGGGGTCTGGAGTGAAAGCAGCAGGCTGCACACTGGCCTGACCTGCTTGCATCTGTAGGAGGTCCAGGCCTCCACTGTTTGTAAGATTCAAGCTTTGTCCTTCCGCCTTCTAATGAGAGGGACTGATGACACTTCTGCTGACCCCTATGGAGCTCTGGCCATTTCTATCCTCTGCTTTCTGAAGGTCAGCATCACCAAGGTCAACACACTCTCCACCTTGGCTTAATGGGTTTGGGAAGCCATTAGCTTCCTGGACTGGACAGAGGACATAAATCTATCATCCAGAGGAAACAGGTGGGGCTGCTTCAGAAGTCTTGGGTGGACCAAATCTGCATAGGCCTCTAGGAAGCACTTGACTGGCTTTCTGGACTCAGGAGGTCTGGCGGGCTAGTATCTCCAAACACTGGGGCCTCCAATGTCCTTGAAGACTCTATGGGTTCAGGGGAAACTGTCAGGGCTGGTTTCTGAGGCCCCAGCTTGCAGCTGCACAAGGACCTCAAGGCTCTGGAAAAATAGCCCAAAATGCTCCTGGGACATGAGTTGGGGGGGGTGGGCAGGAAGTGGCAAGGGGGGTACCAACTGCAAGTGATGATGGTAGTCTTGCCAAAAGGACCTTTTCCAGGGATTGAGTGTAAAAGCAGGGAGACTAAGCAAGACTATATTGATCTGTTGAAACGATAGGACGAATTTTGGAGATTCTAGAATTTTAATAGATTTGTCTTTCAGTTTAGGAGAATCAATAAGGACAGAGTTGGTGATTTATAGCAGGCCTTCTCAAATTTAATATACATTCAAACTCTCTGGAGTTCTTGTTAAAACACAAATTCTGATCCAGCAGTTCTAGGGTTGAGCAGAGATTCTGCATTTCTAACAAGCTCCTGGGTGATGCTGATGCTGCCAGGCTAGGAATTACATTTTGGGGGCTTCCCTGGTGGCTCAGACGGAAAAGAATCTGCCTGCAGTGGCGGCAACCTGGGTTCGATCCTGGGTCGGGAAGATCCCTTGGAGAAGGAACTGGTAACCCACTTCAGTATTGTTGCTTGGAGAAACCCACAGACAGAGGAGCCTGGTGGGCTACAGTCCATAGGGTCACACAGAGTCAGATATGACTGAGCGACTAGCACACGTACACACATTCACACACACACACACACACACACACAGCAAAGACTTAGAAGACCTGACCACATTTCAGTGTCATAAGAGAGATAAAGTACAAAGGTACTGATATCAAGACTATTTGGGGAGTTTCAGGGAAGATAGCAGGTGTCTGAGGTCAAGCAAGGGAACATTTCTGAGCATCAGGGAGATTGAAAGCAGTGGAGTCCTAAAGTTAGGGAAGATTAGGAGAGACTGCTTCATCATTAGGCCCTGGCCTCCCAGGACTTGTTTCTGACAGAGTGTTAGCTCTGGTGAGAACTTAACAGGTTTTCTGGTTCAGCCCTGCATGACTGAGAAACGAGAAAAGAGTTGTCCAAGATTACACAGCCATTTAGTGCCTGAACCTTGAAGGATCTTGTTTGTGGGCCCTCTTGATGATGATGTAAAACCATGAAAATATTTAGGCAAAGGTATTTCAGAACAGTTTTCTGGTGGAGACTGAAAAGACCCCATGAAATTAATAATTCAGGAGACTGCCTAGAGGCTTTTGTTCTAGGACAAGCAAGAGATGAGCAGAGTCTGAGCTATAACTTTGTAATATAGAAAGGAGCAAAAATATTTGAGAGATATTTAAAGAGAATAAATAAGATTTAGAGTTTGATTTTCTTTTTTTTTTTTTTTGTAGAGGTTGAGTGAAGAGGAGGAATCAAGGATGATCTCCAGCATGTGTGGTTAGGCAAAAGGGTAAATAAATCGTGAATGCTCCCTGTCTTCTGCCCAAGTAAAAGGTAGAGGAAAAGAAGGGACCTGGGCGAGGGGATGAGCAAGGAGACAGCTGAGTGTGAGAGGACCATCAGGAGACATCCACCCTAAAGTCAGAGAGATCGAATTGCCTGAGCTCCTAATGTTTGTGTTCAGCATCTCCAGTGCCACTGGGTCATCTACAAAGTAACAAATGGTCCTGCTAACTCTCCAGGTTTCAAATTGAATGGCACCCTCTCAGAGAGACCTTCCCTGACTACTCAAGTTGTTCCCCTACCCTATACAGATTCCCTATCACTGCATCTGCCACCTTCCTTCACAGCAGTTACCACATTTGGATATTTGTGTTTACCAGTTTGCATTCTGATTTATTATCTGATTCCCCACTAGTCATTAGGTTCTTTTAGGTCCAGGACTATATTTTGTTTCTCGTTACATATCTAGCACAGTGAGTATCAAACAGGACATTCGTGTAATATTTGTGGAGTTAATCAAAGAATGTGTGGTACAGCTGAAGCACCTGGAGATGTTTATTTTAGAAAGAAACCATTCAAATGACCTAACATCTTATTCTATTCCTTGAAGTTGCACAGAATAACTCTATTTCCACTTTTTAGAATTTTTAAAATCTTGCATTGTGTGGCTAGCAGGACAGACTTAGGAAGCCACAGGAAATGGATCACATCTACATTGCTCCAGGGCTGTTTCTTCCTGATGGGCTCAAACAGGCTTGGGAGGTCATCACAGGAGGTTTCCAAGTGGAAAGGGAGCCCTGTGTGTGGTGTGTGGGAGTGGGGTAACTTTAAGCAATGGATTGGATGTTAGACTATATGACCTCTGGGCCCCCTTTTAAACCTGAGACCCCATGATTCCATATTTTTCAATCAAGCCTTTGGGCTTAACAGGTGCAGTCTACTTTGATTTCTTTTCTTTTTTGGAACTTTGAGGGGGAAAATATATCTGTTTTTATAAATTTTTGATTAGGTAGATTTTAGACAAGACTGGGTATGTTCAAGGTGATATGGCCATAGACAAAATGGGTAGATTTTAAAGGTCAGGGTACTTAATTTTTTTAGCTCCAAATTGCAAAGGAATCCCCGGCCAACTGTCTAGACTTGCTGACTGATTGGCAGTGTGAGGTCAATAAATCCTCTCTCACCTAAAGAGTTCTAAAAAGTGGTCCCGTGAGTAAGTGACCAGACCTGGAATGCTGGTCAGCATTTCTCAGTGTGATAAAATTTCATTAGTGCTCAAGGAAAATTCAACTATCTGATTTAATACTATCTTGATCAGTGGTAGAGAAAAATAAAGTAGTCATCATTCTTTAAGGTTGAGGTTTGGTTTCAGTTGTCATTCTGTAGAGGAAGAGTTATCATCAGTGTCTGTAGTCCTGTGGTTCTCAATGAGGGCTGGATAGACCTGTCCACATCCAGGACATCCTTATATTTTAGAAAGTAAATGAGATTTTAGACCTACCTGCCCAATGCATCTTTTCTAGACAAGGAAATTGTGATGGAAAATCTATTTAGCTTCAGTTCAGTTCAGTTCAGTCGCTCGGTCGTGTCCAACTCTTTGCGACCCCAGGGACTGCAGCACACCAGGCTTCCCTGTCTATCACCAACTTCTGGAGCTCGCTCAAACTCATGTCCATCGAGTCGGTGATGCCATCCAACCATCTCATCCTCTGTCGTCCCCTTCTCCTCCTGCCTTCAATCTTTCCCAGCATCAGGGTCTTTTCAAATGAGTCAGTTCTTTGCATCAGGTGGCCAAAGAATTGGAGTTTCAGCTTCAACATCAGTCCTTCCAATGAATATCCAGGATTGATTTCCTTTAGGATGGACTGGTTGGATCTCCTTGCAGTCCAAGGGACTCTCAAGAGTCTTCTCCAACACCACAATTCAAAAGTATCAATTCTTCAGTGCTCAGCTTTCTTTATAGTCCAACTCTCACATCCATACATGACTACTGGAAAAACCATAGCTTTGACTAGATGGACTTTTGTTGGCAAAGTAATATCTCTGCTTTTTAATATGCTGTCTAGGTTGGTCATAGCTTTTCTTCCAAGGAACATCTACAGTGATTGTGGAGCCCTAAAAAATAAAGTCTCTCACTGTTTCCCCATCTATTTGCCATGAACTGATGGGACTGGATGCCATGATCTTAGTTTTCCGAATGTTGAGTTTTAAACCAACTTTTTCACTCTCCTCTTTCACTTTCATCAAGAGGCTCTTTAGTTCTTCGCTTTCTGCCATAAGAGTGGTGTTATCTGCATATCTGAGGTTATTGATATTTCTCCTGGAAATCTTGATTCCAGCTTATGCTTTCTCAAGCCCAGTGTTTCTCATGATGTACTCTGCATATATGTTAAATAAGCAGGGTGACAATATACAGCCTTGACGAACTCCTTTCCCGATTTGGAACCAGCCTGCTGTTCCATGTCCAGTTCTAACTGTTGCTTCTTGACCTGCAAACAGATTTCTCAGGAGGCAGGTCAGGTGGTCTGGTATTCCCATCTCTTGAAGAATTTTCCACAGTTTGTTGTGATCCACACAGTCAAAGGTTTTGGTGTACTTAGCTTTCTGTTGTCATAAACCTACCCATCTCCAGGCTAACTCCTCTCTCCTGACAAAGTTAATCCTAGTTGGAATGGGGTTGCAGGGCTAAAACTTGGAGAAGATTGAGTAACTATGTGCCATCAGGAATTTATTCCACGTACCCTGTGCTCCCCCTACCCCGCCCTGCCCCCAACCTCATGGACCCTCAAGTATCTGTTTTAACAATTCTCTATCTAGGAAGCCTTCCATTCCCTACTTTCGCCACATTCTCCACCTCAAATTAGATTAGATACTGTTGCTATGTACTTCCATAGAACTTTGTGCTTCCCCATCACACTGAATTGTAATTGCTTTTAAAATCATCTATCTTCCCTTCTAGACTATAAATTCTGTGAGTATGGAGACCATATCTGTCTTATTTTCATTGTGTTTTTACCTAAGACTCTGTATATGCCTGTCACATGGAAGTTGCTTAATACATATTTGATCAATAGATGAGTGGATGGATGGATGGGTGGATGGATGGACAGATAGAAGGACCATTATATCTCCACTATAGTCAGATTACTCTTAAAATTAGAATGGGCTCTTTTGTTTTCAAATGAGTAGAACAGTGTTCCCTTTTCAAGAAGGAATTATGAACATTAGGTTAGTCAAGAGTCCAAGTAGTTTAGAAATACTCTTACCTGGGGCATAGTCCCTCCGAGGAACACTTGGAGGTGCTTTGACTTTCAGCCTGTAGATAACAAATTAGACAGATGATCAGTGAGTAGGACAGCTGTTGTCAAGGCCCATAATAGAAGCAGGTTTAGAGATAATGGGTAGATAACTAACAGAATAATGGCTTCTTTTGAACCCATCACACTGAAAAACTAAATGTACTGTAAATGTAGTGAAGCCATTAGCCAGCATTTCCTGCCTCTGCCCCTCCCCCTCAGTGCACAGTGTGGCTGAAACTTGGCAAAGGTGAGGTCGGGAGGTGAAAGGGCTCTAAGAGGTCAGGAATACTAGTAAGTCCAGAGATCAGAGATTCGAGGACAATAAATGTTGATTGGTTTGATAGGAAGGTAAGAGAAGATGAACTCTATTTTAATAAATAATTCAGTAAATGCTTTAAATAATAAGAAAAATTAGCTATAATCAGCTAAAATGCTGAACTAAAATGTCGTAGGTTGGGATGAAATTATTTTTTGTACTATTGAAAAAAATGTCAAATAAGTGAGCAGTGAGTGTCTCCAGGTTGAGGGTTGTGATGTTTAGATAAAAGCTGAATTGTTTCAAGCACTCTCAAAACTACTATATTTATGCATATACATATGTTCTGAATATTCATAAAGCTTTCCCATTCATTAAAAGGAAAAAACTAAAATTACATTTCAAAACGTATCCCAGTTTTTAGACTTTTTATAACTTTTGACAATGCTTTCCCTTCCATTATTTGAAATGTGTAAGGTTTGTAGTAAGTTATTATTTTTAATAATAGTTAGCATGTTATGTAAGAATGCTTTGCTTAGTGAAATTTAGACATATATAAATAAAACCTATATAAAACCCAGTAGCCTTCATTTACTAAAACATCACATCTGTTTACATAAGCTGTATATAAGCTAATCACTGGGGCTTCCTAGATGGAACTAGTGGTAAAGAACTCGCCTACCAATGCGGAGACACAAGAGACACAGGTTCAGTCCCTGGGTTGAGAAGATCCCCTGGAGGAGGGTGTGAACCCACTCCAGTACTCTTGCCTGAAGAATCCCATGGACAGAGGATCTTGGAGGGATACAGTCCATGGGGTCGCAAAGAGTTGGACACCATTGAAGTGACTTAGAGCACACACACACACACACAGAGAGACAGACACACACAAGGTAACCATTACATACAAAAATATTTCATTTTTGGGGAAAAAGGTGGTACAGAAAATCATGCTTGATTACAAAAAAAAAAAAGGCTGATAAACCAGAACTGTAATGTTGCAAAAATAAGATTAATTATATTTGCCTAGAAATTATTTTTTGTTTCCTAAAGACTCTCCTAGCTATTGTTTCATTCAATTCTCAGCAAGCCAAAAGGGCATGCTGGGAAGACATTGTTGTTAGACCTAGGATGAGGTCCAGAGAGAGGGACTGTCTATGGAGGAAGGAAGAAAGGAAGGGAAGGGAAGAAAAACAAAAACAAAACTGGATCTGGTGCCAGGTCTGTTCATGGAACAGTAAGATTTCAAAAAGCACAAACCAACCATTATATGTTATTGCTGTCTTTTCAAAAAAGGAAAAGAAACTGTATTTTAATACCCCAAAGTGTGAGGTCATCATCTCAGAATAAAGGAGCAATTCAAGAGAGGATCCTTGATCACTGAACATCGACCAGAGATAAGAGGTGTCGTTTGGGCCTCATTGAGGAACCAGCAGCTGCACGCCAACCCTCAACTCTTTATGGGCCTTCTTTTCTCATTCACCCATGAACTGGTGACAACTCTGTCATGCTCTCGTGTTAGGAAACCAGTGTGCTCAACTGTGCTTCCTCCTTTGAAGGTGGCACCTGTGGCTTGGTTTTGAGCCAGAGCCTAAGTTTGGGGCACTTTGACCCAAAAGAGCCATTGACTTCACCAGGGTGATGACTGGGGCAGTCATATTTTCCAAACAGAGAAAAAAACACAGTTTGTCAAGTATTAGGGGATAGTGGGCAGAATGAAATAGAAATTATCTGGGAGAATTTGAGCTCCATGGCTGCTGTAAATTGAATAAGGAGACATTTTATACAAAGGCTTCATATTATTGAAAGAATTGGTATATTGTAAAATTGGCAATTGTGAGATAATTAGTCTAGAATTGCTAGTGATGGAAACAATGACTGGCAGGGTTCTCTATTTCAATGAGATTCTATATGTATTAGAAATAAGAAATGAAAATAGTCACACACACATCTCCCAGTCATAGGAGAGACCATGAAGACAGGTTCTTCTCCTGTATGAGATGACCACTGTCCCTCAAGCAGAAGATCATTTTAACTATTTTGTGATGACCAGTTACACATATTGAAACTCATTTACATTGTATAGCCTAAAAACACCATGAAAAGTGATTTATTACTCTTAAGTTTAGCAAAGGCCAAAAAAGAAAAAATGTACTCTGCTCTAAAGCCACAAGGAAATGAACTTTTATCCACTGTTCGTAGCACCTGCAATTCAGGAGACCTAAGTTGGGAAGTTCAGTTCCTAAGTTGGGAAGATCCCCTAGAGAAGGAAATGGCAACCCACTTCAGTATTCTTGCTTGGAGAACCCCATGGACAGAGGCGCCTGGCAGGCTACCGTTTATGAGGTTGCAAGACTCGGGCATGACTTAATGACTAAACCGCCACCAACCAGTGGTACAAACTTTGGGGGCAGCAATTTGGTAATATCAACCAAAATCTCAAGGGCACAAATCCTATCCAGAAGCTAGAGATTTCATTTCATTAGCTTTCTGGTATACTCAAAAGTCTGCACAGGATATTTATTGAAGTATTATTTATGACAGGTAAACTAAAAGAAATGGCCATAAAACTTTCATAGATATTATCAAATTGTCTTCCAAAATGTACATTTAAACTCCTACTTCAAAGAAATCCACCAGTATATAGCTGGTTAAATAAATGATAATATATTTATAGTAGACTATTAATGATCTGTTTAAAACGTTTATGGTTATTTTTATGTGCTAACAAATAAAAATGCCCATATATAGCATTAATTAAAACCAACAAACAAAGCAACTTGGTAGAATGTGTGTGTGGCATGATGCCACTCATGATGAAACTGTATGCATGTATGTAATGTATATTTAGGGACTACAACTATGCCAATGTGTGTATGTGTGTGTGTAAACATACACATACAGATATTTATACCAAACTCACTCATGCTGTGCCCGTTTCTGGGGAGCAGGTTAGGGTGGGAGTAGGAGAAGGTGAGAGATTTTTACTTCATGCAATTCTGAACTCTTTGATTTTTTTCTCCTAGTGAATCTGTATTACTTTCATAAAAACAAAAAAGCCTTAAACAAAAACTTAACAGAGTACCATTTCCCCTTTCCTCTTGAGTTAATTTCGAGTGGCAAATTCAGGTATGCGTAATGTACAATTTCTATTCTCTGCAAAAACAAAAACAAAACCTTAGAGGTATGTGTCTGTGTGTGTGTATGTGTAGGAAGATTTGGAATTCTAACTTCCCTTCTCCAAGTGTCGATTGAAAACACCATTTTAAGGTCATAATTGAAAAAGCAGAAATCAAAATATGGAAAACAGTTGTGGCATCCTAAAGAAATCAGGCTGTGTTCTTGCAATTTCTCTTTTGAATTTCTCCAAAACAGAAACGCATCCTAGTGGCCCTTAGCTAAGTGGTCAAAGAAGCTGATTGTCTGGCTTCTATAAACGTCTCTTTTGATGTTTGCCAAGCACCTTGAATGACATAACTCAGCTGTCCAGGAGTGAGAGAGAAAAGCAAGGTGCCTGAGTACCAGCCATTCATTCACCATGTTTCCTGAATGCGGGTCTGACCACCATGACTCTAGCCATGAGTAAGAAAGTGTCACATGCTAGAGAGGTTGTCATTCCTCACCCGGGTAACAGGGAACTTCGTTTTCTCCCACTTACTGCAGGCTGGCATAAGATGTTATTTACATAAATAAGTGCTCACATAGTGCTGTGGCATCTGACTTACTTTTTGATCTTGTTCATTATTCCGCCTTCATTGTTCTTGATATCATGGACCATCTTTTGAAGTTGCCTGTATGAAATGAAATGAAACATAAAATATTAATAACTAGGTTGATTTTTAAGTCTTCTGTCCTTCTTGAGTACAAGAAAAAGGCCCCAAATAAATAAACCCCCAAATAGCATGAATTATATTGTATTCAATTAAGCTGGCCACTTACTACTTGAACCGAGGGAAGGTGTGACTGAGTCTATAAGGAGTGTGGTCATCGGGCCATGCATTGACCCACTGAAGTCTGGGTCAGTCTCAGGCTCTAGGAGAAATTCTGACTCCCAGCTATGTCTGTTCTGAGGAGTCATAAGCTATCAGAAGCCTCACCATTTATCACTTACTGTCCTCAGACCATACAAAGATGGAGCTACCTTGAAGAACACAGTATAGACAGAAATCAGGCTTAAGGTTTTTTGTGAGCAGGTTAACTTTACTAGGCAGAATCTGGAAAAATTGTCACTTAAAAGTTGTACATACACAGAAGTCATAAAGAAACTGATGAATGAATCTGGTTGCATAAATATTTGAAACTTCTGCAGAGCAAAAAGTAATGTGCACAAAATCAAAAGATAAATACATGTTGGAAGAAACGTTTGCAGCACATATAAGAAGAAGAACTACATGTTTTGATTAAAAAAGCATCTTAAAACTCAGTAAAAAAAATGTTTAACAATTCAATAGAAAAATGAGCAAAAGATGTGAACACAGATCTAACAGAAAAAAAAAATACAAGTGACCAACAGATCAATAAAAAGTTATTTAATATCACTTATATTTAAAGAAATCTAAATGGGAACAATGAGGTATAATATTCTGATTACCAGACTGGCAAAACTTAATAAGTATAATAATCCCCAGGGTTGGCAAGTATGTAAGAATACAGATATTCTTGGCAATATAAATTAGTACAATCGATATCTGTCAAAATGAAAAACCACCTTGCCTCTTGACCTGGAAGTTCCACTGCTAGAAATTTACCTTATGAACATAGTCACAAACTATACAAACATACATATCAGAATGTTTATTCCAGATACGTGTAATAGCTCTAATCCTTTCTGCCTCTCCCACCAAAACACCTGGAAACAACCTACATGCCCATTGATTATTAAAAGGGAACTTCTTAAATACACACTGATAAAGCCATAAACGGAATACCACAGGCTATAAAAAAAATACATCTCTATTGCTAATATGTAAAAAAAAATCTTGAGATATTATTAAGTTAAATGAAAATGGAGGATGAGACGAAAGAAAAGAAAGAATGTTTCTATGTTTTCCTATGTTTTTTGTAGGAAAATAAGACATATATACATGTGTGCTGGTATGTACATAGCTTTGTAGAAGGATATGCAAAAAATTGTTACATGGTTGTTTTCAAGGCCAATTGTAATTAGAAAAATTTATGAATTAGAAAAAAGTTCAGCGTATAGGACCATGTTTTATTTTCTTCATAATGACTTTCTAATTTAAAATACATCTAAATAAAATTTCACATGGTTCTGCCTTGAAAGAGTAACATATATGAATTTACCTTTCAGGCAAGGCTTTCCTTTCTTCTGAGAAAACAATTTCATTGGGCATTTTAGTTAATGAAATACAAAGCTTGTATATGGGGCTTCCGACGTGGCACTAGTGGTAAAGAATCTGCCTGCCAGTGCAGGAGATGCAAGAAGTACCAGTCCAAGCCCTGGGTTGGGAGATCCCCTGGAGTAGGAAGTGACAACCACTCCAGTATTCTTGCTTGGAAAATACCATGAAGAGAGGAGCCTGGCGGTCTACAGTCTATGGAGCAGCAAAGAACTGGACATGACTGAGCTCACAAAAAGCTTGTATATAGCCATTGTTCCAGGAGGAAATGGAGTTTTTCCATTAAAAAAATGAGGATTTCTCTCACTCTGGGAGCTAGGCTGTCTATTAGCTGTTATGAAGAGTGATGCACAGTTAAGCTTAGCATAGGCGTACAAAATCCTGTTGACAGGAACTGGAATCTGGGAGAAATATTCTCTTGGGCTATGTATGGATTTACAATGTATATGCTGCAAAGCTTTTTGGTATAGGGATGGAGCATTTGAGAGGATGAGAGAACAGCTTGTCAGAGGAACTCTGCCTGGCCTGACCTGTTGGCCTCCCCCACTAAGTGTTAATTTCAGGCTGAAATTAACCTAGTTTTTTCCAGTAGTCCTGTACTGATGTGAGAGTTGGATCACAAAGAAGATTGAGCACTGAAGAATTGATACTTTTGAATTGTAGTGCTGGAGAAGACTCTTGAGAGTCCCTTGGACCAGCAAGGAGACCAAACCAGCCAATCTTAAAGGAAATCAACCCTGAATATTCATTGGAAGGACTGATGCTGAAGCTCAAATACTTTGGCCACCTGATGTGAAGAACTGACTCATTGGAAAAGACCCTGATGCTGGGAAAGACTTAGGGCAGGCAAAGAAGGAGGTGACAAAGGATGAGATGGTTAGATAACATCACCGATTCAATGGACGTGAATTTGAGCAAACTCTGGGAGCTAGTGAGGAACAGAAAAGCCTGGTGTGCTGCAGTCCATGGGATTGCAGAGTCAGACACGACTTAATGACTGAACAACAACAACTCTCCTGTTATTCTGCTGTAGCTATTTCCTGAGGGCCGTCAGACATCATGGTGATGGGACATTTACTGCACAGTGGACATTCCTACTCTCAACTATCTTGGGAAAAGGGAGATTGTCAAACAAGAAATGGTAATGTAGATTGGGCATGTAGGGGAGCTCTTTTCCCTTCTAGGTCTAATGATTGTTCGGACCTGTAGACCTGAAAAGCATAGACAAACCTGAGGGTTTTTCTACAGTGTGAAGCTGGAGGGGTGGGGAGGTATGTGGCCCTGAACCCGAGACTGGGTCTGGGCCTCTGCTCTGAGAAGAGCCATCTGCGGTGCCATCGGTAGCCCTTTTCAATGAGATAATTCCCTTTATTGTCCCCAAATCTTCAATGGTATCCTGTCAGGAGTTGTAGCCCAGCTTTGATCGGGCTACGGGGAAAGTGTGTTCCATTGGCACTGAGGGGTGGATCGCAGTGGGAAGACAAGCTGGAGGGTGGAGTAGAAAGATAAGAGAGACTTCTTGAGGCTACACCTTGGAGAATTATCTACATGACTGGGCAACCCAGTGAGGGGTTCAAGTTTGAATATGAGAAGGTCAGTGCCATTTCATCGTTTGCATAACAAAGGAAATGAGACCATATCTTACATCACCAGTAAAGGAGGCTGGTGTATGTATGGAGGCTTCCACATGTATGAGAGCTCAGCTAAGCACCAGGCTCAGCAGCGGAGAGAACAGGATGGATGAGAGAGAAGAGGACCACCTGGTCCATCAGAGACACACAGGGGCGTCCTTCCAGCTGGACTTTAAGTTGCCTCGGAAGCATTTGGCATTCTAGAATTTGTTCACATACGTCCCGTGCAAACCCTTTTCTCCTTTTGCTGAGGAACTGTGGAGAACCTGTGAGATAGAGGAATGGGGAGGCGGGGAAGATAGGAGGTGTATGAGTAGAGAGGAAGTGAGATTGAGAGACAGACGGAAATGGATTGATTAGGAAGAAACAGAATAATTTCAAGTGGGGAGCAGAGGGCACTCTAGTTGTAAGCCAGCTATAACCAAGTGGAATGTCTTTACCCCACTTAATGCCTAACTGGATTGAAGGGCAAAATGAACTGGAGTGAAGGATCCTATCAGAGGTTCCTGAAGAGTGGGACACAGGCAGAGTAATAGGGAGCCAGAGGCTGATTTGTATAACTGACTTTGCTGTAGGTGTAAATAGTCACATGTAAATTGTTGCAAAAAAGTTTGATGTAATTTTTTCAATTATTCAGCTAGGTAGTCGATGCTTCTTGGCATTTCATAATTACTTTTAATTATAGCAGTTCATGGGATCACAAAAAGTCAGACACGACTGAGCGACTGAACTGATAGATTATTAAAATAATTATAATCTATAATTTTAGCAAATGGTTGAATTTTTTCACAAACTACATGTTTTGTGTTTAAATTTTTTTCCTCCCTCTGCATCTCATTCACTCAAATCCTGCCATCCACAGACTGCTCAGTTTCAGCTGCCAACCTTGTTACGTGGTACAAGTCGGCATCCCCCAGACCAAGAAGATGTGGTGATGCCCTCAGCTCCCTTTATCAACTCTTCACACACGGTCTGGTGCACAGCTTTTGCTGCCTTCTTTAGTATCTTTTGCTCCATTCTGGAGCACTTTTTGTCCTCTAGCACAACTTGAAGGATATGCAATAGCAAAGAAATGTGCAACTGGACTGTTTCAGGAGAAGATGCTCTTGAGTTGAACGACAGTTGTTTCACTGTGATAAGCTGTGTGGGGGTGAAAATAGGTAAGGCATAAAGTAGCTGCACTTTGATTATCCCTTTCAGAGATATCCTTGCAAGGCTAGGAGAAGGATAATGGGATCTCAGTGTTCTCATCTTTTAAAGTTGTGAAGAGATAGCCATGCTTATGTTAACAAAATACAATGAAGGACAAAGCTTATCTACACGCATCTACATTTTAAAACAGCATTAATATGTTATTTTTAAGCAGTATGACATTTTCACACTCAAAATAGTGAGCAGGTCATATAAATAATTATTATTCCTTATATAAACCAAGTTGAATATTATATTCTCTCCTTTCCTGTTGTTTTAAATTTTTTGTCAAGCTTTTGGGTTAATATCAATAAACTTAGCTATTTACCAACACACTGGAGTAATGGGGCCCTGACTGAACCAGGATCTCATTTAGATCCCATGATGTCTTGAGAGAGGAAAGATCATTGTTTGAAAGTTACGAGCAGTTTTTTGTCTTCAAAGAAGAGTTTAGAGGCTTTAGAATCTGGCAGACCGGTGGTTCTCACACTAAACTACACCAGAATCACCCAGAGGTCCTTGGAAACCCAGAGTTTCCCTCCAACCCCTGAGGTTTCTGATTGGGCAGGTCTGTGGTGGGGCTGGAGAATTTGCATTTCCTACAAGTCCCCAGGTGGCGCTGACTCTACCTGTTGGGAGCCCACCCTTTGAGCACCACTGTGATTGTTGTTGCTGTGATGATCATACCCTTTTCCACTGCAAACCTTTCAGTTGTGCCAAATAAAGCAAATACCTGCTTGCAGAAAATTAAAGTCCTCATTAACTCAAGTGCAGAGTTTCAGGCAGAGAAACTGATTGGTCAGTTGGGTAACCCAATCTGGACGCATGCTTTACTAGATGGTCACTTCTTTACCGGACTTGATTTTTCTCTGTGTGAATTTAGACTACCTGGTGCCTGTGTATTTTTGTTTATTTTATAGTCATATGCTTTTTTCTTGAACCATAGTTTGCAGCAGCTGCAGAGTGGAGATAAAGGGCCTATGTGCCCCTCACGCTGTGCAATAATCCAAAAGCTAGCAGACCTGCTCCCAGCAGAGAACCTGGCTGAGATGTTGCCATTCCTAATACGGTGCTCTAACATGGAAGAACATAGAATGTGGTGCTGTTAGGACTAAGACACGGCCATAGCCCCATCTGTGGGGGATGGGCAGCCTCACTGTCGCTCATCCTGCAAAGACTCCAGTCTAGAAACTGCAAGTGAGGGAAATGAGGATGTGGTAGACAGGTCTTGGGCTCTGGTATCAGGATGTCTCCTGTCTTCTTTGGGCCTCCTGGTTGCTGGTCCCTCGACTACAGGTTGAGTTGACTCCTAGAAGCACTCACTCTCACCATGCAGAAGCGAGCTGGCATTTGAAGTGTTCTCTGGCTGGGAGCAAAGCAGAGAGAGCCTGAGGTAGGGTCCAGGACACTGAGTGAAGCCTTGACTAGTAACAAAAATAAATCATTCTTTGTGATGTACTTCCCTTTTCTTATTCCTCAAACTTCAGTGAAGTTTTATTACACATTCATAACTCTCTTAGGACTGTGAGGAAATAAGGGATGGGTCTGTGGCCAGAGGTGGAAGGAGCCCAAGAAATCCAGATGGAACCTAGAGGATGCCATCTGCACCAGGATGGCTCCTAGGAGAGTGGTGAATGGATCTGGAGATAGGCGAGAGCCAGGGGGAAGATGTGGGAGGTACAAGCAGCCTGGGACTCCCAGAATCCCAGGGGCAGGGAGTCTGTAAAAGAGGGATAGGACTGGTATAATTTGAATGGCAAAAGATAACCATTTTTCTTTTCTTTTTGGACTCAGAAGCAAATAGTGGCTGGTTGCATACATTGCATAGTTTTTAATTTCTGATGATTTCTGATTAAAAATGTGATATATGTCAAAGAATTCAGTTTGAAAAGACTACATAAGGTATGATTCCACCTGGAATTTGGAAAAGACAAAACCATAGAGACAGTAAAAAGATTAGTGGTTGTCAGGAGTTCAGGAAGAGGGAAGGAAAGATAAGTAGGTGAGACAGAGGATTTTTAGGACAGTGAAACCATTTTGTATGCCACTATAATGGCAGCTGTAAGCAATAGATGGTCATTGTAGAACGAGCTTGGATAGATATTCTCCAGAGCGGAAGGTACTCCAGAATTGGTTTTTATTATTGCTGTTGTTGGCGGTTCTGGGGTGTTTTTTCGTTTGTTTTTGTTTTTTGGTAGTGGCAGGGATGGTTGACTGAAAATGCTCCCTAGCATGGCTGATTGGCATGGAAGGAGGGACTGGTGGGATGCAGAGCTCTACTAGAAGCAGGATGGGCATGAAGTTCACTGGAAAGGCAGTTGCATATGGCCAGACCATCAAAGAGTTCTCCAAGTAAAGTCATATTTCATTAATACCTTTCTAATAATTTTTATTAAATATAGATGATTTGAAAGATGGTATCATCTGCAAGAAGTGCTTTCTTTAAAGTTTTGTAGAAAAAACCCAGAAAATATCTTGTTTTTAGCTCAGTGCACTCACAGAGAACCATGAGAAAGCAAACTTTATGATGTTTTTTTCACTGTTTTTCGAGAAAAGGTGGACTGCAAAGCAATGTTTATCTGAGAAAATCCCTATTTAATCTGGATTTAGGAATGGATTAAAGAAGGTTTCATATTCAAGCAACTCTTCACAAACAAAAAGAACAAGGCAAATCCTTGCTCCTTCTTCATCCCCACATCCTAACCTCAAGCCCAGATCTGGAGCTTCATCCTTTCAGTATGCACAGGGCTGGTCCTTCTCCTGCAACCAAGATCCAAGCCTACAGCTTCCCCTTCACATCAGGAAAAAGCTGCCTCTGGCACTGTGCCTCTCCAGTCCATGCTCTGAAGGCTTGTCAGGGTCTATTCAGCTCATGTTTCTAAAACCCAGCTTTCACCAGGCTGCTCTCTCTTCTAGGGCCTACAGCAGTTCTCCAGTGTCTGCTGAACCAAGCCTGGCTTTTTGTCTTGACCGAGAGTTATTCAGCCTCTCTCTGAACTGCCCAGATGACTGCCTGTGAATTATCTACATCTACTCGGTTGGGTACTCTTAGGACATCTATCTGTGCTCTCCTCACAACTGGCCTGGTATCTCCATCTTATATGTTTCTAAGATCAATTTGGAGTAGAAATCTCTAATGCTTTCTTTGGTATATATATAGAGGAAAAAAAAAAAAAATCCAGTCTCTGACCACTTCATACTATGAACAGATTTTTTAAAATGCAGAGATCATCACTAGGTCTGCTTAGCTGACTTCCTCCTTTTTCAGGAGTTTTAATGATCTCACTTATTGACTCAGGACTTATTTTTAAGATGCTACTAGTCATTTTATGGTATATTTTGTTATTAAATTTAATAAGTAATTAAATAATCTGGTGTTCTTGAAATTTCCAACTTTTTTTTCACTTTTTCTCTGACTATTCATCTCCTATCACTAGTTATATCAATTCATATTTGGACAAATTTTACCCTTCTCTTTACCCTCCTGTTCACTCCTACAGCTACAGCCACTGTGATCTCAGGATGATAGACTACGCCAGTGCTCCAACCCATCTTTTCTTAAAAAAAAACTTTTAATTTTATATTCAAGTATAGTTGATAAACAATTCTGTGCTAGGTTCAGGTGTACAGCAAAGCAACTCAGTTATACACATGTATCTACTCCCTTTCAAATTCTCCTTCCATTCAGATTGCCACACAATATTGATCAGTGTTCCCTATGCTACACAGTAGGTCCCTGCCAGTCATCCACTTTAAATATAGCAGTGTGTACATGTCAATCCCAAACCCCCTATTTGTCCCCCCCCTCGCCTGTCTCCCCTGCCATCACAAGTTCACTCTCCCAAGTTTATGAGTCCATTTCTGTTTTGTAAATAAGTTCATTTGCATCATTTTTTCTTAGATCCCTCATATAAGCAATATCATATGATATGTCTCTCTCTGTGTCTGACTTCACTCAGTATGGCAAACTCTAGGGCCATCCATGCTGCTGCAAGTGGGCATTATTTCATTCATCTTATGGCTGAGTAACAGTCCATTGTATATATGTACCCCATCTTCTCTATCCAATTCCTCTGTGTTCCCCCATCTTGTCTCCTTCCCTTTAGCCTCTCCCCTTCTTCGGGTTCATTTTCCTAAATTGCTCCTTTTATCATGTTGCTCCACTCATGGATAGTCATTGCTGTCTCCCAGTTTCTTGCAGGATAAGGTACACACTCATTATCTTGGCAATCAAAGGTCTTCAAAATTTGGATACAACTAAATGTTTTAGGGGCTTCCCTGATGGCTCAGATGGTAAAAAATCTGCCTACAGTGCAGGAGACTCAGGTTCGATCCGTGGGTGGGGAAGATTCCGTGGAGAAAGGAATGGCAACCCACTCCAGTATTTTTGCCTTGAGAATCCCATGGACAGAGGAGCCTGGTGGGCTATAGTCCAAGGTGTCACAAAAAGTCGGGCACAATTTAGTGACTAAACAACAACTGACTTGAGGGCAGGGTCTTCCCCTTAAAATTTAATCTTATTTGTTTTATGCAAGACGTGTATTTGTTTTGTTATTCCACAGTATTCAGTGAGCAAACCAAGCAAGGCGCGTATGGATTCAGAGCTGCTATGACACAAGCCCTGCCTCTGGTGATGTAGGAGGAAGGTCCCTTCTGCCACCATGTCACACGACACAAACATCTGACCTGTGTCAGACCGAAGGGCAGAGAGAGACAGATGGGGCGGGAGGTGGAAGGTGCAGGTTGGGGGGGGGGCATCTCTAATTCACACAAAATAATTTCCCTTTGGATAATTTCTGTCTCAAAACTGAAGTCTGTGGCTACTGACGGTCATTTTGAAACAGAATGCCGCTTTTGAGTGACTGTTCTGTTTTTGCACTCAGCAGCCCTGGTCCTCGCACTAACGTCCCTCCTCCTCCCCACAGCCTGGCCCAGCTTCCTCCGGGCCAGCCTTCCTGTGGCATTACTGGTGTTATATTTAGATGTGCGAATTCAGCAACCGAAGTCCCTTCCTTCTGGAGACGGTCCGTGGTGAAGCTGGCACAGAAGTTTTGGCAAGTCCTTTCTACCATAGGATACCTCAAGATGCTCCTAAGAGTAAGGTCTCCCCCAGCCCCATTCACAGACGCAGATACAAGGCCCAGGAGACCCCAGTGCTGGGCTCAGACCACACAGCTCCAAAACTCCTAGTTTTGCCTGTCATCAAGGTAGTCACAGAAGTCTGATGGTGAGAGAGATTTTAGGAATATCCTGGGTCAACCTCCTCTTGGAAGGGAGGACATTAAATTCCAAAGAAATTCTGCCATTGTCCCCAGATTAATTTTGAGGATTCCCCCAGCTCTTTCCCTCACATGCCGCTCCATCCTTTCCGCATGTGGTCCAAGTTTCCTGTTCAAGAACCAGCCTTTCCACAGCAGGGATGTGCCCTCCAGTTTATACCACAGCCCAGAGCTATGCTTACAAGTCCAGGCCCAGGGAGCCAGGCCAGTGGTCAAATGGATACTCAGTGGCACTGCAGTGAATGCCCGCACTCACTGAGCATGTATTGTGTGCCAGGTCCTTTGCGTGTATTATCTCATCTAGCCCTCACAGCCTGGTGATATAGGTCCTATTGTTATCCCATTTAAAAAATAACCACATAACATTAAATTTATGATAACTAGTGTTAAGTGAGTGTACAGTCAGTAGTGTATTCACATACACATTGTATCTTCACATTGTTGTGATTATCTCAACTTTTATAGTGAGGAAATACTTGCTCAGAGAAGCAACTTGCCCTAGGTCCTACAACTAGTGAACAACAGAGCTGGGATTAGAAATCGGGCCATCCGACTCCAGAACCCATGCTCTCAACCATCCCTGCGTGATGTGTGCTTCTTTGTCTCAGCTTGGCCCCTCACCAGGGTGGATGGCCAGCTTCAGCATGTGCCCCTTTGGGCACCTTCCTCTCTGTCCCTGGAGAAGGCATCCAGTTCCTCCCCCAGCCAAGGGGTGTTTACTGAGGACACGTGCTCCCACTGCTGCCCTGCTACAAGTCTTCCCTGCTCAACTTGTTGCTGGAAGACTGCATGGGCTCTGCAGGGCTTGTTTCGGTCTTTAGGGAGGGGCAAAGAAGAAAGAGGAAGGGACAGAAGGCAGGGGGAGCGAGAAACAGAGAGGGCAGCACACGCAGCTGGCAGGAAGGAATATGGCAAGGGCTCTCAGGTGCAGACCGTGCTCGGAAGTAGAGCGCCTGGGCTCAGCCGCAAGGAGACCTGGGTACCTATCCCCGTGCGCCCGTCTCATCACCCTAGTCCAAAAGGCCACTTAAGAGTCCTGGAGTGGGGGCATCTGTGCACCTTCTATGTGAGCATCTCACGGCCTGGGTTGTCTCACTAACCACCTAGGAACCAGAGAAAGTAATTTGCAAGTTTCTCCATACACTACCATTTCTTTTTTCCCACTGAGATCTGCAAATACTTTGTGGTTGTCTTTGACGTGTCTAGACGGCGGATCTCGGTTATAAGCAGACAGAAATTGGGCTGACTTGGCACAACCAGGAATAAAGAGGATCCTAATACCCTGAGTCCTTTCCAAAAAAAACCTCCTGGTGCACTTTACCCTATCAGAGGCAGTTAGGCAGGAGACACACTGCCCTGACATGGATGAGATGACAGGAAAGTAGGTTAAATTCGCTGTACAGAGGTCCTAGGAGATTTGTCCCTTGATGTGACAGCAGAAGTGTCAGGCTCTCGGCTCCCTGATTTTAAGGGTCTGTAGGGATGTAGCACTTTCCTTCATCTCTCTGGTGCTGGCTCTCACTCACCCACATAGCATGGAGGACCTGGGGTAAAGGGAAACTTCTTCCTAGAATATGTGGAAACAGGTTGTGGAAAGCAAAAAAATTCAAGAATGCACTTGGGTTTGGAAGAGCCCCTGGAGGTCATGTTATCTAACCCCGTCACTGTGCCGGGCTCTGATTTGTTTCTTGTTCTAACCAGGTGCTGACAGCTGGAATTTTGTGATGTTTACAGTCTTTCTTCTAACAGCATGAAAATTATTGTGTAAAGCAGATGATTCTCAAATTTGTAAGACTGCATGACAAGTAATTCTAATCATTTTCAGAAAATTCTGAAAATGTAATTCTGGAAAAGGGGCGTGTTTAAAAGAAAAAATTAACCTTAGTGGGGGGAAAATTGAACCTTGGCTGTGTCTACCTGTTACACCCCACTTGTCTGAGCAATCATTTCTAAAACAAAAAACAAAGATATTTTCAGGGAGTAAATTTTCAAGGAGTGATATTGCAAGAATGGTATTTCTGATACATAAAAAAAAAAATTGCCTCAAGCTCATCATTTCTTTGGAATCTGAGTGAAAAAAGTATTGGAAAATATCATATGTAGAGATTAAAGTGGAAGGAAGCATTGTCATTCTTAAATGTTTACCCTACAGGAACATTTATTAATAATACATTTTTTGTGGTGGGGTGGCCACACTGCTCAGCTTGTGGGATCTTCGTTCCCTGACCGGGGAGCTAACCCAGGCCCTCGGCAGTGAGAACGCTGAGTCTCACCACCAGACTGTCAGGGAATTCCCCAATAATACATTTTAAAAAAGTACTTTGACACAGTATCTAATTGGTCAAATGAAATGATCATGTATCCCCATAATATAATATTTTACAGTAAATATGCAAAATAATTTTATTACCAAAAATTCCTCATTCAACTATTTCAATATTCAACGTAGTGAATAGTAAGTAAATTTAGTAAATTCACAGTACTGTGCAATTACCACCACTGTCTCGTTGCAGAACAGTTCATCAACCCAAAAGGAAGCCTCAGACCCACTAAGTAGTTACCAGCAATTTTAAAGCAGATGTTTTTTCCCTACTTTACTTTCGAGGCACACAAATAGCTTTTGTTTTAATCATGTTAAGAATTGTTTTCATCATTCATCAAATGAATTTGATTCAGTCATCTGGGATTGGTTGGACAACTGTGATAATCTGTTGATAGGATGATAATAGGAAATAAAAAAAGTTTTCTGCTGTAAAAAGAGAACTTTGACCATGAACAGGGTGTAAGACAATTTAAGAAGCAAAATAGTCACATACATGTAGAGGGCTCAGTTTTCCAGTGATTTGCTGGTGGTGTTGTTGTTCAGTCACTCAGTCGTGTCCTACTCTTTGTGACCCCATGGGCTGCAGCATGACGGGCTTCCCTGTCCTTCACCATCTCCTGTAGTTTGCGAAGACTCATGTCTGTTGAGTCACTAATGTCGTCCAATCATCTCGTCCTCTGTCATCCCCTTCTCCTGCCCTCAATCTTTCCCAGTGTCTGGGTCTTTTCCAGTGAGTCTGCTCTTTGCATCAGGTGGCCAAAGTATTGGAGCTTCAGCTTCAACATCAGTCCTTCCAATGAATATTCAAGACTGAGTTTCTTTAGGGTTGATTGGTTTGATCTCCTTGCAGTCCAAGGGACTCTCAAGAGTCTTCTCCAGCACAATTAAAAAGCATCAGTTCTTCAGCACTCAGCCTATTTTATGGTCCAACTCTCATACCTGCACATAACTAGTGGAAAAACCATAGCTTTGACTATATGGACCTTTGTCAGCAAAGTGATGTCTCTGCTTTTTAATACACTGTCTAGGTTTATCATAGCTTTTCTCCCAAGGAGCAAGTGTCTTTTAATTTTGTGGTTGTGGTCAAATTTGCAGTGATTTTGGAGCCCAAGAAAATAAAATCTGCCACTGTTTCCACTTTTCCCCCATCTATTTGCCATGCAGTGATGGGATCGGATGCCATGATCTTAGTTTTTTGAGTGTTGAGTTTTAAGTCAGCTTTTCCACTCACCTCTTTTATCCTGCTCAAGAAGCTCTTTAGGGATTTCCTGACCAGAGATCAAATCCCGTATTGCAGGCAGGTTCTTTACCATCTGAGCCACCAGGGTGTTTTCAGTTTGGTATTACATTTGCCATTTTCCTTTTTGAAAGTATGTTTTTCATGTTTGTATTTGAATCTACTGTAGTTGTTTGTGCTAAAAATGACTGTTTCCTTCCCGCCTAGGATTGGGTATGGTCATTAATATGCCAAACATGTTTAAAAGGTTATTCTTCACCCTGCAGCTTTTTACGTTTTGAACCAAGTAAAGTTGTAAACAACAGCATAGTCAATGACGGAGGACATTTTCTTTCTGCCTTTGAGCTCAGCCCTCTAACCCTGTTGTCCAAGCACTTTAGTTATAGCCTCCCTCGATTTAGGTGTTGTCTCCCTCCTCTGACCTTTCTCACCTTCTTTTCACCACTTTCCTGAACAATGTTCCCTTCTTTCAACTAACAACCATAGATTGAGCCACATCTGTGTGGGAGACAGAAGAGCACAGCTTTCTGCCCCCATGATGAGCTGTTAGATTCTGGCCTGGGTGTTAGTGATGGCAAAGAGCTTAATGCCTGAACCTATTACAGTGATGTTTAATCTTGAGCCAGGACTCTAAGACACTGCTTTATCACAGAAGGAAGTCTCTTTAAAGACACAATTTGGGGCAACAGCAGAGCCCAGGCCAGGAGGGATTTGTGGGACATTCTCAGAACCCTTACTCTCTATTTAATACATTTACGGTTATAACACCCTTATTATGTTATATGGGCTTCCCAGGTGACTCAGTGGTAAAGAATCCATGTGCCAATGCTAGAGATATAGCAGACATGGGTTGGATCCCTGGGTTGGGAAGATCCCTTGGAGGAGGAAAGAGCAACCCACTCCAGTATTCTTGTCTGGGAAATCCCATGGACAGAGAAGCCTGGCAGGCTACAGTCTGTGGGTTCGAAAAGAGTCAGACATGACTGTGCAACCGAACATGCATTATGTTATTTATTATTATTCTCATTTTCCTGAAAAGCTGAGGCTAAAAAGAATTAAGTAATCTTCTCAGAGACCAAGACCTATGGAGTACAGAGCAAGTAGTCAAACCTAGGTCTGCCTAATTCCAAAATTCAGCAAAAAAAAAAACACCTTTCTGCAGCACTTCTTAATTATACCACATGGTCCTTTATACTTAGTCTATGCATAAGACCAACTCTGCTCTTTTTAATTATGACTCACTCTCAGATTACATGAACTGTTGTGAGAACATTCCTTGAAAAATATATAGTATCACAGGGTACCAGACATGCCTGCGTCAGTGTGAAATTCAAGTTTGGACTTGGAAGCATGTGATAGCATGAAATACTGACAGCAATATTCTGTAGGGCCTCATTGGGATTTCTGACTAGTAAATTACCTGCTTTTTAATTTAAAAAGAGTCTCGGAGAAACATAGAACACAGACTAAGCTAGAATGTTTTACTAGCCAGTAAATAACAGAGAAAAAAGAAAAAAAAAAAAGAGGTGGACATGGTCTGCTCTTCCTCCCTACTCACAGGCAAGCATGGAGGCATGGTTCTAGACTGGGCTTTGTCAGTGTGAGCTTATATAGGCAACATCACATCTCTGGGCATTTTACCTGAGGAGTACAGAGATGGTTTCTCCATTTTACCTGCCAAGTAAACCTTTCTGATTTGGAGGCTGGGGAGAGGAGGGGATGAGGCTTCTCCACTGATGTCTGTGTCCTGACATATTGCAGGGGGAGCAAGTTCAGCCTAGGCAGCTCATGGAACTTGTGACCATCACTGGCTACATAATTTCCAGGGCCCATTGTAAAATGAAAATACAGGGCTCCTAGTTGAAAATCCAAGACTGCAACAGCAGAGCACTAAAGCAACCATGGGGGCTGTGAGACTGCATGGCACAGGCCTTGAAAACTCAGTGACCTCTGCTGCAGGTTCCCTTCAGGAAGGGTTGAAATCTGGTGGCAATCTAGGATGCCCAGGTAGCCTTCTGGGAGGCAGGGATGCCCTGGGAGTAACGAGCTTCTTTCTCAGGAAAGGGGCAGACAGGGAAGCACTTTTCATCTAGGACATGCAACATGTCCCTAAGCTGGCTTCCATGCTTTGCTGTGGAAATGAGCATTGGAACAGCCATGCTGGACTAAGGGACTACTTCCAATTTGGGGACCTAGGCCATGATGCTGTAAAAGGGTTGTGAATACACCCAAGTGGAAAATCAGTCTACAGATATAGCTGCTGATGATGACCTTTCAGAAGGGAGATGAGGCAGGACAGGTAGGAGCAGGCAGGTTAGACCGTGAGGAGCAGCTGTAAGGGAGGAGCTGTTGGGAACAGGCAGTCCCAACTGTAGCACTAAGTACCGGTGTGGGAAGGAAGACATAAGCCTGCCTGCCGAGGGGTGTAGAACTGGGGATGGGAGCGCATGGCACAGAAAGAGGCTCAGCCCATAGCAGGAGGGGTGGCTCCCTGAGAGAGGGTGTCCACCGCAGGCCAGGTGACCTGTGTGCCAACGTCAGCTGCTTCCTTGCAATGTGCTAGGGACCCTTAAGGTCGGTGGGACCTGGTAGACAGCAAGCCAGGGTCACACTTCAGGGTTCACAGCTCCTTTGATCTTGAGGCAGGTCCTGGATGGGGGCTGGAATTCCACCAATCTGCAGGGGGGACCCATTTCTGGAACAACGAGTGTGCCATCCTCTTAACCTCTAATCGTGTGCTTGGTTCCTGTAGGCTAAGAAAGCCCAGCAAGTACATGGAATGAGAAAACTGAAGCTGTTACAGAGAGCTTAGATATCAACACCTAAAAGAGCAAATAGAGAGATGCAAGGTCATTTTAAAGAAGCAGAATGGTTCCAGGTCAGTTGAGATTTAAAGGACTGGCAAATCCAAATCACAAGGCAAGGCATGCAGTGTGTCTGACGGGGAGGCAGTGGTAGCCCCAGAGAGCACCAGCCCACAAAACCAGAGTCTACCTGATATTTGTCCTAGATCTCATGGGTTCCACTCAAGTTGCCCAGTCTACTTAAAGAGGTAGAAACAGAGTATTCCAAGGTTGACCTGATGTCTGGAAATCTTTTCCTGCTTTCATTTTTCTACTTAGGAGAGAACAATATATGCTTCAGTGATTCATGTAGTTCCTGGCATCTAGCTTTGTTTGACACTAAAAATTCTTTTTTCAAAAACAACTCATTGACATACAGACTCAAGAACTTCTGGACTTTCTGCTTGGCAACCACTGACCCAGATCATCCCAGACAGAGGAAAATCAGTCCAGCAAGCAGAGGCCACATCAATGGCAAAGATACTATTATATATTACATATTCTAAACTTCATATATTATATATAATATATTATATATAATTTATATATTATAATTTATAATATATAATTTATATATTCTATATTCTAAACTTTAATACATTCTGCACTCTAAGTATATACAAGTGAATCTGTGCTTCTCATTCTACATAAATTTCATTCCACTTGATTTGAATCAGAGTTTTCCAACTATAGCACTGTTGACATTTTTGTGCCAGATAATACTTTGCTGTGAGGATTACTCTGCACAGTTCAGGATGTTCAAGTGTCCCTGGCATCTACCAACTACATGTGAGCAGCAACCCCATCCGATGTGTGATTGTCAGATGTCCCCTGGAGGGCAAAATTGTCCCTGGTGGAGAGCCACTGATCTAAATGATGCAGCTATGTCTGGGGGAAGGGCAGGGTAAGACAGCTTCTATGGGGTTTATTAAAAAGCCAAAGAAAAGCCATCAAGTGTTTCAATTTCTCTATAATAAGGCATTACTTAATTTCTTTTTTTTTTCCTTATTCATATTCTTTAACAAGCCCAGATGCCTTGATGTCATCACAGGAGGGCAATAGTAAGATCTTCTTTGAAACTGCACCAAATAAGTAAATTCTTCACAGAACAGATGAGCTTAATCATCTGTGGGGAAAAACCAAGAGATTATAAATGTGTGCCTAAATATTTGGGTACCAGCCCAATCTCTTCCTATCCAGTGATGTAAGAGGCAGGGCTGGAATGTGATTGTGGCGCAGTTCTCGGAAACCTAATTAATTATATCGTAGCCCATTTGGGAACATATTCAAGAGGAAGGAACTGTTCAGCCACGGCACACATTGCTCAGATGATCATTGGATCCAGGAGAGAGGGCACCTTGAATTTGCAGACTCTGGTTTAGTGTTTTCCTGGCACAGCCCAGATGAGAGTGGGTCAGAAAGAGTACCTTGAGGTTTCCTAGCTGATGGTCCTGAAATCCACAAACACTAAGCAAATTTCTAATGTGGCTCCCATATAGCTTGCCCATGAGAAGAAAGAGACCTGTCTGAGAATTCCGTCCATTGGTAGGACACAAGTTAGTCCAGTTGAGCAGGTTCTCAGTAGAAATAATGCAGGTGAGCAGTGGGAAGAGAACAGGGAATCATACTTCCTGGCAAGTTTGTCTTATCTCTGACATTAGATGCTGTGCTTCCTCTGTGATCTCTCATATCAGCACCTCTGACCTAAAACTTATAAAGAATGATAAGAGCGATGTCCCAGACACACTTATATTCAGGCTGTGCTCTGTCCACCATGATGAGCCCCTGGGCATCTTCCTGCTCTGCTTGCCACTCCAGTTTAAAGGGGGTTGGATCTACTACCATGAGTAGGAAGAGACATAACAAACAGTCACTTGTGAAGGGTGGGCTGAAGTACTGATTGTTGTGTTTACTTTTTCTTACTCGTTATACCGACTATATGACAAATATTCTGGGTACTTTAGCCCATGTCTTCAGAACATACCTGTGAGGAAGGTATCTCTAGTTTTATTTGACAGTTGAGGAAACTGAGGCTTAGAGAAGTTGAGTGATATCATCAGGACCCATAGCTAGTAGTTGGCAATTGGAATCCTTCCCTTTTGGGCACTGGTTGCTTTGTCCTTCTAAAATACATGATAGCTATCTTCTAGATCATGTATCTGGATGCTGTCTAGTTGAATCCTCTGACCCCAGTGTTCAGAGTTGGACAGTTTTCAAAGAGTTTGTAAGAAAAGTGTTTGAAAGTATTTTGAAAACTATCTCAAATAAGTTGATCATTCCATCAGGGCATAGTTCCTGAAGGTCATGGGATGAAATGGTAGCCTCAGAAGATGTAACATTTCAAGTATGGTTTTCATGCCTAAAGGACCACACAGCATTCAGAGCTGAGAGGGACTTTGAGAATAATCAGATCCAAACTTCTCATTTTGTGGCTAGGGGACACAGGGGTGATGAAGACCTATCCAGGAAGGGGTGGTAGAAAACGAAAGAAAAGGGCACATATGGAAGTATCATGAAATAAAGACTGGAGGGTGTGGTAGGTGAGTGGAAGTACAGAGGGCAGGATGAATCAGACTTAGGGTTAATGGTGACACCATTGACAGAAACAGAGAGGGCCACAGAGGAAGCTAGTGACGGAAAGGTGAAAAGAAGATAAATTTGCTTCTGAAGAAGTGAACTGGAAAAGTTAAGTTTCTGGAAACTCCGGTTAAGGATTCCAAGACCTGAGAAGAAAAGTCATGTCCCAGGATCTGTCAAATAGGATCTCCAAGTGAGAGCCCTCGTTGTGAGACCCAGACACCCATGACAGGGCTCTGTCATGCTTGACAGTTTATTAGCCATTTAGATGAAGGCAGAGAAAGGGTGTTTGTCACGTCTACAGTCCATGCAAAGCTAAATGCCACAGATGTCAGAATCAACAGGTAAAATAGCCAAAATAGCTAAAAAGAAGAACTGAAACTGACATGAAATTTATCAAGGATTCATGTAAAGTGCTCTTTTTCTGTTCAGAAAGTCAATCGCACACCTATAGAATTAATAAGAATAACAATAGAGGTACTAAATAACCATCATTTTTCCATTCAATAGGTATTGTGTGCCAGGATCTCTCTAATCCTTGCTGCAGCCCTTTGAGATTGGTGCTATTATTATCTCTATCTTTTTAGCTGAAGAAGCTGGGACCGGGAAGTTTAAGTACAGTTTCCTAAAGTCACACATATGTTAATTTGACTGAAAAATACCATATTCTTACACCAATAAGATAAGGACTAGGGAGACGTGGCTTATCTGTGCCTGTGTCAAAGACTTTTCGCATTTGTAAAAATAAGTGAATATATATTTGTGGGGGCTAGAAAGAAAAATGCACAAGCACAGGTGGTGAGCCAAACTCAATGTTTTGTGCAGCCTGGATGGGAGGGGAGTTTGGGGGAGAATGGATACATGTGTATGTATGGCTGAGTCCCTTTGCTGTCCACCTGAAATTATCACATTGTTAATTGGTTATATCCCAATAGAAAATAAAAAGTTAAAAAAAGTGTATGTAAAACATAAAAATTCCTTCACAAACTAGTTTCACTAACTTGAAAGAAATATAGTCAGTGTGATTCAGGATTGTAAATGTCAAAACGTTTACCCAGAACAGTAATATTTTTGTGAACAGGAATATTTACTGTGGAAGGATTGAGACTTCAGGTCTGAGGTGCTTTTCTGGTGGTATTGTTAGCTTATAAAATCCAGGGAAAATCATGGCTGAGAATCAACTAAAAGATTTTGTAAGTTTTTGGATTCCCATGAACAGAGAAACCAACTTCATGTAGTACCTCAAGGGGAGAAAAAAATAAAAAATCTGTGCTCACACATTTCTGTGGTCACGTATAGCGGAGCCACTTCGCTTTTTTCAACTCTTCAGTAGTAGGAACTCAGCCTTGACTATTCATCCCCAGCTGTCCATATAAGAAGGTCCATCTGGAACCTTCTCATTCTCCTTCATTTTGAGACTCTCCTCTTTCCTTCCAATCTGTCCTGCCCTCCTTTCCTGATTGATTCTGCTTTTCCTTCCTCCTGGTCACTCCTTCTGCCTCTAATCTCTTTTCAGCCCTAGATCAAGGTCATCCCTTTTACACTCCCTCCACCCCAGAAGGACACTCACTATCTCTCTACTTTTCTGGCTAATGATTTAAGCAAAGTATGTTTAAGTGTTGATAAACCTAAGAGTATGAACTCCGCTCTTCACTTATACTGTTATTCAATGCCAAATAATTGCACGGTTGTCAATCTTCTGAACTGATGTTAACCAGTCAAGACAGAGGATGCGAACCAAAAGGATCAAGAATTCGTTTACCTACGCCTGGCCATCCCATCTAATTACAGCAAGTATTTGAAATGGTGCTTCAGGTTCGTTGTGTTTACAATTTCCTTTCTTTGAAAAGTTCCACATCA
The DNA here is from genome assembly GCF_032452875.1 of Bos javanicus. Classification (NCBI taxonomy): domain Eukaryota; kingdom Metazoa; phylum Chordata; class Mammalia; order Artiodactyla; family Bovidae; genus Bos; species Bos javanicus. The sequence continues at coordinate 17,493,229 of NC_083893.1, forward strand.
ACAGTGCACACTTTATCAGAACAGGTCAGTTCTGTAAAAACAACTCAGTCACCAGGTAGGGGGAAAAAGTTACTTCCGCCTGAGCAGATGGATGTAGGATATGATTATCCACAATACAGTTTCAGCTTTCCACCCTCCCATCTGTGGTTGCATGTTGTCTCTTGATAGCTCTGTGGCAAAGCTGGACTTCGTCCCTGAGGGAGCAATTATAAAGTGATTTAGGTTCTATTGCCCTCCTTTATTTTAAATCTTATCTGGATTTCCTGAAGGAAGTTCTAAAACTTAGTACAGTCCTAAGTGATGGAATATCCTTGAAAAGGACCTTCTAAACCTTCTTGTTCCTTTGGGAGAAACCCTCAGAGTTTCTTGGTCATGTCCTTCCTTCCCCCTCCCTTCTCACTGCCCTGTCCCAAGGCCAGGCCTGCAGCTTTAGAGGCTTGGGTTACTTAGCTGTCCCCCTCTCACTGAGCATCCTTGACAACCTCCCTTAAGCCTGTTGGCATGACACCTGTAAGAGTGTAAACTGTTCTCCAGCTCTGTGCGGCCAGAGCCCTCACAATCCTTTGTGATATGGCTGCACCCCACGTGTCTAACCTCATCAGGAGCTTCTGGTCCCACATGCCTACTCTACAGCCTGTGTTGGTAAGGAAGTCCTCACCATCCTACAAACGGACCTACTCAAGTCCAGCTCCAAGCGTCCAGTCCCCCGACTTCTTTTTATCTTATGTGCCTCTCAAAGACTAGCTCTTTATTTATTTTGTTTTATTGAGGTAACATTGGTTTATAATATTATGTAAGTTTCACATTTACAACCTTATCTTTCCTACTTCTATATACATCATAGTGTGCTCACTGCCAAAAATTTAGTTTCCATCCGTCACCATACACTTGACTTCTTTTACCCATTTCAGCCCCCGACCCCGTCCCCTGCTCCTTCCCTTCTGGTAACCACTACTTGGCTCTCCATATTTATATGTTCATTTTTATTTGGTTTGGTTTGTTCATTTACTTTGACAAAGCCTAATGCTTGATGCATCTTCTCTGTTAAAACATCTCTGGCTACTCCGATTCATTTCTTACACCCATTGAGTCACTTACTACTTGCACTATTTTATCTGCCCCCTCCCATGATGGTGTAGCAATATGAGACCAAGGGCAAGACTTTCTTCTCTCCCATTAGGGCCGATCATACAGCAGCACTTACCAACATGCCCTTAAAGGGACCGACTACAGCCATGCTGCCTCCTGATTCTAGACCAGCAGTTCGTTTCAAACTATCATTTACCAAGGGCCTACCAGGTATATAACCCATATTATAACTGTCAAGGACTGTCCCTTGGCCATTCCCAGGCTAACTGCCCTTATATTCTGTCTCAACAACCTTAATTCTGTAGCTCCTTATCATTTATGATAACTTCCTTGCTACACGTGTCACAACAACCCATGAAAAAATGAAGTTCAAATGGTAGCTGAAATATAAAACACTCATTGAACACCTAAAAGTTCCCGTGTCCAAAAGTCTTGGTATTGTTAAATGCGACAAAAAGAAAATCTTCAAAATAAAAATTTGGAAAGTCTTTTTTTTTTTTTTCCATAGCTCAGAGGAGTTTCTTGATTCTTGCCCCTTTGGTCACGTCTGGTTTATTTATTCTTCCTAAGTGGTTTATTTAATCTTTTTATAGATAATTGTTGCACTGACAGGAAGGCACTTGAAAAATAGATCTAATCTCCCCCCAAACACTTGTGATATACAGCCACAAAATAAATGAGATAGTAAAACTATAATGAATACAAATCATTACAACAATCTTTAGCATTAAATAGAAATCCACAATGAAAACTTTCAGTACTCAGATTAAATCAAACTTTTTTAAAGAAAAGCTTGTGTTTAAAGTCTCCAAGCTGACCACTGGTAGAATCTAAGCCCTTGGTTTTTCTTTTTTTATTGTCTCTTCAAAACTTTACATTTTAATCCACCACTGGCAAAGCCGGCTAAAATAAGCCCACTTGTTCCTACACATTTCTTTAAAAACACAGTGCACTTCCCTATAGCAATTGACACTCGGCTTTCTTAGAACAAGCAAAGTATCCCAGCATTTCAGTATTTCTGATATGCTGTAAAATCATTGAAAAAAAAAAGGAGAAGAAGAAGGAAAAGTATTGGATGGCAAAAATCTTACCTCAACTTCTGACTGGCGGGGACAGTTATTTTATTAAGCTTATCCATTCTTTTTGTAACTATACAAGTCACAAATCACTGTCCAGTGGTCACGTCAGCAGTCCCTGGCCGTCCTCGGGAGTAGCATGGTAAGCCTGTGATCGCAAGGGTCCCAGACACTTGAGTCTGATTTCTGAGAGTGCAGGCTGCTGGCAAACACCTCTGTACTAGGGAGAAGTAAAACTTGCTCGAGCACATAGTCAAGTTTCATGTTTCTACATAATCATGTGATCTGGGTAGCCAGCCAGCTTGGCTGATTACTCTACATTGTGTAAACTTTAATAGTGAAACCTATTGGACATGCAAATTGCCTTTGAGCTGCTTTCTTTTATAACCAGATTTGTAACCAGGTCAGGGCAAGCTTCTGACTGGTCACTACTTCCTGTTGTCCTGAACACAGATAGCCCTTGTTTTCAGCAGGTGTCATGCTGTCCCCTTCCTGGGCTCAAGGAAAAGCAGAATAATCATTTCCATCTGAAAGTCTCTTTGGGACTTCCTGCTCATTTGCCTGAAGTCGTGGATAAGCTTTTCCACTTAAAGGATCATTCTACGAAAATGGCATTTTTGTGCAGTTTCTCTTCGCTCTGCTCCCCCACATATTTTAAAATAAATATCAAGTGGTAACAGTTTACTTCAAGACTTAGAATTTAGTTATCCTGAAGATCTACGTAAAATGGGAAGACAATTCTCCAGGTATGGTCATTAGGGATAGAGACAGGAGATCTGGGAAAGGGGAGAGGTTGTCCACCGTACAGTGTGGGCACCTTATCAGATTGATGGTGTCGGGAGGTGTGCTGACATCCAGATGCTATCAAACAAAATCAAGTCAGCTGAGAACAAATCTAACAACCTCCCAACAAGGCTATTCTGACATCAGGCCACTGGGAGGTCCCCTGAAGGGCAGGTGCCACTTTCCTCACTGCCTTTGTCCCCTCCTGCCCTCATCCCCTGCTCACTTTCAGCCCCTTACCAGACCCAGTGATGGCCAGACATGGGAGCAGTAGGGGTACCCCGGAACGGTGGGGGGAAACACACGTGCATGGGCTGAACCCATCCCAAGGGGTCCACTTCCCTCCTGGAAGACTTGACAGTTCTTTTTTTACCTCTTCTGAAACTTTCGAACGTGTCTGTTCAAAGAGCAGGAGGCAGTTTCGTGTCAGGGAGGAAGAAAATGAGAAAGACGTTCCCTTTGTACCTGGACACTCTTCCCTGTCTCCAGCAGGAATGCTCTGCTCATCTTTACGAAGTTGGCATATGTTTCCCACATGTATCCAGGTAACCAGTCCTCTCCTGGGCCTGAAGAACACACAGAAAGGGCCGAGCAGAGCGATCCCTGTTACCTCCCTTGTTACAGACCCAAGGTCTGGCTGAAGATAGAGGGAGAAAAGGGAGGAAGAGGCAAAAAACAAGAGAGCTGGAGGAAAAGGGCGGGGCGCGGGGGGCGGGGCGGGAGGAAGAGGCAGAAGAGGGGAAAAAAGAGAAGGAGGACGGTGAGGCAGCAGTGGCAGTGGGAAATGGACGTGGTAGATGGATCCCTTTCCTCCTGTGCTGCTTCTTTGTCCACACAGAGGTTCTGTATTTCTCCAGGTAAATCTTGATTGTTCGCATTCATGTACTGCCTCTGGATTTCTAGCTCAACCCAATGGTCAGGAGCAGAGTCCTCAGGGCTATTGAAGGGTGGGGCCCTTCTGCCCAGCCAAACTATGGAATTTGCCAGGCTAGTAAGAGAGCAGATCATCTTTCATGAGAAAAATATAAATGCTTGACTCATCCAATTGTTTATTTCCCCCCAAATGCAGCTCAGTTTTCTTGCAGTGTATCTCAGAGGAGTTCTGGATCTTCGTCCCTCCTCTCCTCACAGTTCTTAACTGAAAGGAACCAGTAGACCAGGAGGGTGAAGGCACGTAGAATGTCATCAGGATCAGGGAAAATGAGCTCCACTGAATGGGATGGTAATCGTCTTGTTCCTTCTCTGTTACTGTAAAGTGCACTCCATGGGCTGCTTTGCTCTCAACCAACAACTCTGTTCAGCACCTGGGCTGGCAACTTATTTCCCCAGAGAAGAAGACCAAGGGCAAGAGTTACACTTCTGCTTTTTCTTTTTACAGCCACTTGTCTTTCTTCTTTTTACTGTGTCTAGTCTGACATGATAAAAATGAGAGTCTGCTTTTCCAGACTGGACATTTTATCCCATGTGGTATGTAGCGTGATAACCATGATGTTCCAAACTGGCAGAACTGCTGTGCGGCTACAATCAGCTTCCCATGAATGTCAATGCAAGCATGGAAATGGAAGACACCAGATCTTAGCTGGTAACTTGTGAACAGAATGAGACCACACGACATGGTTTCTTTCCATAGCACGTGGAGATCGACAAAGCATGATAAACATTCAGTCTCGATCTACACAGCACAGTGAACATGAAAATTAATTAATTACTATTAATAGATGAAAATGGATAGTACCAACCTTAAAGAAAATTTGGAACTCCTATACATTGTGGATAAAAATATAACTAGGTACGATCACTTTGGAAATAGCTTAGTATCAGCTAATACATTTGATGGGATACATACCAATGACCAGCAGGAGGTCATGACATAGCACTGTGTCAGAACACTCAAAGTATACCATGTACGCCAAGGTCATATGCAAGAATTGTCACTGAAACACCCTTTCTAATGGAAAATGAAGCAATACTAGGAACAACTCAATTGCCCATCAACAAGAAAATGAATAAATTAATTGTGGCATATTCATGCAATTCAATGGTGAAAATGAGTGAACTAAAATTGATCAGCATGGACAAATAACAAAAATAACCTGAGCAATAAAGGCAAGTTAAAGAAGATCATACACCATGATTCCAGTTATGTTAAGGTCTGTTTGTGTTTGAGCTTGGTCATATCTGACTCTTTGCAACTCCATGGGCTGTAGCCCCCCAGGCTCCTCCAAACATGGAATTTTCCAGGCAAGAATACTTGAGTGGGTTGTCATTTCCTACTCCAGAGGATCTTCCCAACCCAGGGATTGAAACTACGTCACCTATGTCTTCTACATTGCAGGCGGTTCTTTACCCACTGAGTATATTAAGGTTCAATTCAGTTCAGTTAAGTCACTCAATTGTGTCTGACTCTTTGCGACCCCTGGGACTGCAGCACACCAGGTTTCCCTGTCCATCACCAATTCCCAGAGCTTGCTCAAACTCATGTTCATTGAGTCAGAGATGCCATCCCACTGCAGTTCAAAAGCAAGCATTCTTCAGCGCTCAGCTTTCTTTATAGTCCAACTCTCACATCCATACATGACTACTGGAAAAACCATAACTTTGACTAGACGGACCTTTGTTGGCAGAGTAATGTCTCAGCTTTTAAATATGCTGTCTAGGTTGCTCATAGCTTATCTTCCAAGGAGCAAGGTTAAAGACATGTAAAACTAATTTATTATTTAGGACATAAATGGTCAAACCAAGGGAAGGAATGATAAATGTAAAATTCAGGTGAATGGTTACCAGGAGTAGAATCGGAGTGAAGGGATACACAGGATTTCAAAGGCAATGGTAGTGTTCTATTTCTTAAGTTGCATGGTGGGTCTATAGGTACTTGTTGTAGGTATTAAAATTTAACAAAAATATGTAAATTAACATCTGCTCTAGAGCTATGGGGCAAAGCCAAGACAAACACCCCCCTCCCCAAGTCTCAGTTAGCCCTGTGAGATGGTGAGGTTTGAGAACAAGAAGATATTAATACTGGAGTTTGGGGATGAGATCGACCAGCACTGGTTTCTCTTGGGCTCCTTTCCATGCCTACAAAGGTCCATATAGTCAAAGTTATGGTTTTTCCAGTAGTTATGTATGGATATGAGAGCTGGGCAATAAAAAAGGCTGAGCATCAAATAATTAATGCTTTCAAATTGTGGTGCTGGAGAAGTCTCTTGAGAGTCCCTTGGATGGCATAGAGATCAAATCAGTCAATCCTAAAAGAAAGAACCATGAATATTCATTGGAAGGACTGATGCTGAAGCTGAAGTTCCAATACTTTGGCCACCTATTGAGAAGAGCCAACTCATTGGAAGAGACCCTGATGCTGAGAAAGGTTGAAGGAAGAAGGAGAAGGGGATGATAGAGGATAAGATGGTTGGGTGGCATCATTGACTCAATGGACATGAGTTTGAGCAAGCTCCCGGAGATGGTGAAGGACAAGGAAGCCTGGCGTGCTGCAGTCCATGGGGTCACAAAGAGTAGGACACAACTGAGAGACTGAACAACAAATTTTCCATGTATCCATTGATGACAACTCACAGCATGCTTCTCGGATGTTTTTTATGTCCCTGTACTATGACACCATTCATTTTACATGTGAAGAAACTGATTCATAGAGAGGTTAAGTAACTGACCCAAAGTACCACCATTCTTCAGTGCTGGGATTCAAACCTGGGCTTGTTTCCATAGTCTTATCTGACAATCACAGAGTTTTGCCATCACAAGAGAGATCTGTGATTCAGCAGAAGGCCCTGCCCTGACATCGAGGTATCACCTTAACCATGACCTCAGGG